>NC_064639.1:1131196769-1134016740 GCF_023864345.2 Schistocerca serialis cubense
AGTGATTTCCAGAACGACGGTGCCCCGACCGGAAGTGTTTCATGTAATACGCTATTCCTTTATTGATTTTTTTCACGATTAATATGCTGAAAAATTTGTACAAAACAAGTGGTAACACAGCAGTAAAAACCCATATAACATTTTCTTTTTGTTTGTGTTTGCAATGTGTCCTCAAAGTTTTTGTTACAAGCCAGTATTTTCAGAGAAATAAACATTCGCTAAGAATGACACAACTGTAGTGACACGTTTTCATAAACGTTTAACAAGCAAGATGGGGACCTTGTTAGTAAAATTTTATCGCATCACGGGAATAGAGCTACAAAATCCAGGGTGATTATGTCGAGTAGTGACTGAAACATACAAGGTAAGTGTGGTGTCACCGCCAGACACCACACTTGCTAGGTGGTAGCCTTTAAATCGGCCGCGGTCCGTTAGTATACGTCGGACCCGCGTGTCGCCACTGTCAGTGATAGCAGACCGAGCGCCACCACACGGCAGGTCTAGAGAGACGTCCTGGCACTCGCCCCAGTTGTACAGCCGACGTTCATAGAATGGTTCACTGACAACTACGCTCTCATTTGCCGAGACGATAGTTAGCATAGCCTTCAGCTACATTTGCTAAGACCTAGCAAGGCGCCGTATTCAATTGATATTGAGATTCTATTAATGACCTGCACCAGGCGAACGGTCTACCCGACGGGAGGCCCTAGCCACACGACATTTCCATTTTTTTTAATGTACCATCAAGAGCGATGTTCTACAAATGTGGATTAAAGTTAAGTATTCCAGAAGCTACGTACTTTTCTTTATAGCATTCATTACGTATCCTGTTTCAGTCCTCACGCCAGCCTGCGTGAGTTTAAGCGCGTGCCTTTCGGCTTCCTCTCATTGTGTCTAGGCTGTCTTATCTAGACACAACAGTAAGTCTAAAGGTTCAGTGAATAGTAGATAAAATGAAGAAAAGGAAAGAGTCATACGACACGTCTGTATTCGCATCCAAACTAGTCTTCATTTGTCAAAATTCACATTCGGTAACGTCGCGAAAACAGATTAAAACTACAAGCGAAGGCAACATTTGATATCACATGTCTTGACAACTGCACGCAGTGACTATGGTAGCTGTCTACTATACGGTGGGCCGAAGAGGTAGCCGCAAGTTTCGTGCCTCTGATGAGGGATCCTGGTCCCACGCGTCAACCAGATCTCGGTTTCTGTCCGTGTGTTGCCTTCTACTAGCCAGTCAATTTATACAGCATAAGTGTGGAACACACATGAGTATACCGACTACCCAGATCCTTGTCAATGCTTAATCACTGACCTTGCTAGTCCCCAGTTGTTCTGATTCACTCTCGCAGACAGTCTGTCAGTGTGCTCGTTGAAGGTCGACAAGAGATTTTTTTTTTTTCCTTTCGAATCAGTCACAGACCAATGTCCTGTGGACGTCATCTGTTTTATACAATTGCATCGACACCGAATGCAGCTTCGTAACGGTTTTTGTATTTTGTACATTTGCTTGATGTCTGCGCATTACTTCGTTACATTGAGACACAAGTCTTGACACTCAATACGTTCTACTGTCCGTAGTGAACAAATATGCTTCAGCTTATTGCGTTTGACACTACGTGGTGCTTTCCGAGATGTCTCACTGCGGGAATACGTGTGCATGCGTCGGTCACCTCAGCGGCATCTGTACCACACTTTGTCTCTTTCCCCCCCTCTACGGCATATTGAAATAATGAAGCCAGCTGATGGCAAGAAATTAGGTCTTTTAAAGCAATAAACTAAAATTTGACTGTGACTATTTGATAGGAGGACACACACGCCTGTCCAATAGAAACAGTATCTTGTGGAATGGTGGGTCAGTTTTTCGGGGTAAGCCAGCGGAGAATAAGTCAGTCGTTAAAAGCGAGAAAAAGACAGGAGATAATTTGCGGGCAAGCAGTTCGTAGGAATAAGAAAAAAAACACTCGAACTGACGGCAGATACTTAGTGTCTTCCTAGTAAAATTAAGTACGTATGTAGTAGTAAGAACAGCGGCAATAAACAAAGTGTGTCTTTGTTGTTGTTGTTGTGGTCTTCAGTCCTGAGACTGGTTTGATGCAGCTCTCCATGCTACTCTATCCTGTGCAAGCTTCTTCATCTCCCAGTACCTACAGCAACCTACATCCTTCTGAATCTGCTTAGTGTATTCATCTCTTGGTCTCCCTCTACGATTTTTACCCTCCACGCTGCCCTCCAACGCTAAATTTGTGATCCCTTGATGCCTCAAAACATGTCCTACCAACCGATCCCTTCTTCTAGTCAAGTTGTGCCACAAACTTCTCTTCTCCCCAATCCTATTCAATACCTCCTCATTAGTTACGTGATCTACCCACCTTATCTTCAGCATTCTTCTGTAGCACCACATTTCGAAAGCTTCTATTCTCTTCTTGTCCAAACTGGTTATCGTCCATGTTTCACTTCCATACATGGCTACACTCCATACAAATACTTTCAGAAACGACTTCCTGACACTTAAATCTATACTCGATGTTAACAAATTTCTCTTCTTCAGAAACGATTTCCTTGCCATTGCCAGTCTACATTTTATATCCTCTCTACTTCGACCATCATCAGTTATTTTACTCCCTAAATAGCAAAACTCCTTTACTACTTTAAGTGTCTCATTTCCTAATCTAATCCCCTCAGCATCACCCGATTTAATTTGACTACATTCCATTATCCTCGTTTTGCTTTTGTTGATGTTCATCTTATATCCTCCTTTCAAGACACTGTCCATTCCGTTCAACTGCTCTTCCAAGTCCTTTGCTGTCTCTGACAGAATTACAATGTCATCGGCGAACCTCAAAGTTTTTATTTCTTCTCCATGGATTTTAATACCTACTCCGAATTTTTCTTTTGTTTCCTTCACTGCTTGCTCAATATACAGATTGAATAACATCGGGGAGAGACTACAACCCTGTCTCACTCCTTTCCCAACCACTGCTTCCCTTTCATGCCCCTCGACTCTTATAACTGCCATCTGGTTTCTCTACAAATTGTAAATAGCCTTTCGCTCCCTGTATTTTACCCCTGCCACCAATAGAATGTGAAAGAGAGTATTCCAGTCAACATTGTCAAAAGCTTTCTCTAAGCCTACAAATGCTATAAACGTAGGTTTGCCTTTTCTTAATCTTTCTTCTAAGATAAGTCGTAAGGTTAGTATTGCCTCACGTGTTCCAACATTTCTACGGAATCCAAACTGATCTTCCCCGAGGTCCGCTTCTGCCAGTTTTTCCATTCGTCTGTAAAGAATTCGCGTTAGTATTTTGCAGCTGTGACTTATTAAACTGATAGTTCGGTAATTTTCACATCTGTCAACACCTGCTTTCTTTGGGATTGGAATTATTATATTCTTCTTGAAGTCTGATGGTATTTCACCTGTCTCATACATCTTGCTCACCAGATGGTAGAGTTTTGTCAGGACTGGCTCTCCCAGTAGTTCTAATGGAATGTTGTCTACTCCCTGGGCCTTGTTTCGACTCAGGTCTTTCAGTGCTCTGTCAAACTCTTCACGCAGTATCGTATCTCCCATTTCATCTTCATCTACATCGTCTTCCATTTCCATAATATTGTCCTCTAGTACATCGCCCTTGTATAAACCCTCTATATACTCCTTCCACCTTTCTGCCTTCCCTTCTTTGCTTAGAACTGGGCTGCCATCTGAGCTCTTGATATTCATACAAGTGGTTCTCTTCTCTCCAAAGGTCTCTTTAATTTTCCTGTAGGCAGTATCTATCTTACCCCTAGTGAGACAAGCCTCTACATCCTTACATTTGTCCTCTAGCCATCCCTGCTTAGCCATTGTGCACTTCCTGTCGATCTCATTTTTGAGACGTTTGTATTCCTTTTTGCCTGCTTCATTTACTGCATTTTTATATTTTCTCCTTTCATCAATTAAATTCAATATTTCTTCTGTTACCCAAGGATTTCTATTAGCCCTCGTCTTTTTACCTACTTGATCGTCTGCTGCCTTCACTACTTCATCCCTCAGAGCTACCCATTCTTCTTCTACTGTATTTCTTTCCCCCATTCCTGTCAATTGTTCCCTTATCCTCTCCCTGAAACTCTGTGCAACCTCTTGTTCTTTCAGTTTATCCAGGTCCCATCTCCTTAAATTCCCGCCTTTTTGTGTCTTAAGACCTGTAATAGAGCGGTAAACAAGATGTAAGCACCAGACTGTTACGCCGTACGATAAAGTACGTTTCATGTGGCAATATTATTGTTAGCGTTATGCGACCAAAAATTTAAAAGGAAAATACTCTGACGATAGTACATGAAGTGCAGACGTATGTACGGACTAAATGAAAAATTAATGAATTATGTCTTGCGTAAGGCCAAAATTATTTCCAGTTTTCCTTTACAAGCATGGAAATCAGAATGAGTTATGGTATCAGAAGGAAGATTGCTCGCAAGCCATTTCTGCCGTGCCCTCACTATTGCAGCATCTGACGAGTTGCCGTTTTCGCACAAACTTCCACCAACAACAACGCCCACCTCTTTAGAGCCACGGGAGCGTACTGACGACAAGCGGTCAGTAAGCGACACGTTGACCATCCCACTTCAATGCTCGTTTAACCAGTATCCCTGGAGTCATCCACCTAACACTTCTCATCGTAATCGACCTCCTAGTCAGGCACACCGCCGCCGTCACAGTGACGTCGCAGAGGCCTCTTCCAGACAAGTCCTCACAACAAGAAGATTACAACGTCATCTTCACCAAATTTAAGCGCGATTCGCCAGAGAACTTAGTTGGTCGCTACTGCTGCGCCGATTGCGACCTGCTACGTAATATGTAAGAAAGAGTTCTGACTTTTAAACAATCTACAGTTTTCGAATGCCTTGCCATTGAATGGAACCCACCTTATCCATAACTGTAATAACTGCTTTCTACAATCACTCGCTTATTTGTAACTGGCATCCTATGCAGCTCCTTAGGTATATTACTTAATGAAAATACTGATACAAATGCTTCAAATAACACCCGAGATACTTTGTTCTGGAGAAACCCAAGTCCACAATCGTAAACTACGCAAATCATAAAAAGTTTTGCATCAACCGGGTTCCCAGAACTCCTAAAGATAGACGTTGACTGTGGATATTGTATCACAGACATAGTCCCTTTGACTGTTCATAGATGTCACTAAACCCACCAAAAGATGTCAATAACCATGCTTGAAAAAATGGTTCAAATGGCTCTGAGGACTTAACATCTGTGGTCATCAGTCCCCTAGAACTTAGAACTACTTAAACCTAACTAACCTAAGGACATCACACACATCCATGCCCGAGGCAGGATTCGAACCTGCGACCGTAGCAGTCGCGCGGTTCCGGACTGCGCGCCTAGAACCGCTAGACCACCGCGGCCGGCAACCATGCTTGAGGAGCGCCTATTAGACGGAGGGTGTCCGGCAGCAGATCAGTTCCAATCATTCCACCAGGTACACGGCTCATGTTGTCTGTAGTTCAACCATGCCTAGAAGGTCAATACCGCGGTTCGATCGTGCCCACATTGTTACTTTGTGCCAGGAAGGGCTCTCAACAAGGGAACTGAACCACAGCGATGGGGGAGATACAGATAGACAGGAACTGTCGATGACATGCCACGCTCAGGCCGCCCAAGGGCTACTACTGCAGTGAATGACCGCTACCTACGGATAACGTTCGGAGTAATCCTGAAAGCAACGCCACCATGTTGAATAATGCTTTCCGTGCAGCCACACGACGTCGTGTTACGACTCAAACTGTGCGCAATAGGCTGCGTGATGCGCAACTTCACTCCCGACGTCCATGGCGAGGTCCATCTTTGCAACCACGACACCATGCAGCCCGGTACAGATGCGCCGAACAACATGCCGATGGACCGCTCAGGATTGGCATCACATTCTCTTCACCGATGTGTGTCGCATATGTCTTCAACCAAACAATCGTCGGAGGCGTGTTTGGAGGCAACCCGGTCAGGCTGAACGCCTTAGATACACTGTCCAGCGAGTGCAGCAAGGTGGAGGTTCCCTGCTGTTTTCGGGTGGCATTATGTGGGGTCGACGTACGCCGCTGGTGGTCAAGGAAGGCGCCGTAACGGCTGTACGATACGTGAATGCCATCCTCCGACCGATAGTGCAACCATATCAGCAGCATATTGGCGATGCATTCGTCTTCATGGGCGAGAATTCGTTCTCCCATCGTGCACAACTTGTGGATGACTTCCTTCAGGATAACGACATCGTTCGATTAGAGTGGCCAGCACGTTCTCCAGACATGAACCCTATCCAAAATGCCTGGGATAGACTGAAAAGGGTTGTTTATGGACGACGTGAACCACCAAACACTCTGAGGGATCTACGCCGAATCGCCATTGAGGGGTGGGACAATCTGGACCAACATTGCCTGAACTTGTGGACAGTATGCTACGACAAATACAGGCATGCATCAATGCACTGGGTATTAGAGGTGCTGGTGTGTACAGCAGTCTGGACCACCACCTCTGATGGTGGTACAACATGCAATGTGTGGTTTTCATGAGCAATAGAAGGGCGGAAATGAAGTTTATGTTGATCTCTATTCCAATTTTCTGTACAGGGTACGAAACTCTCGCAACCGAGGTGATCCAGAACTTTTTTTGATGTGTGTATGATTAAACAGAATTCTCTGGATATATATGTGAACCACATTCTGTGTAATTTTCATATTGACATTTTTGTAGTGAATTTCGATTTAATTGTTTCAGTCCCTCATATCGCCATGCCAAACTGGTTCAAACAACGTATGTTAAACGTTATTTGCATACAAGCAGAAATAGCCGTTTGTGTGCGTCCCTGATTAAGCCACGAACAAGTTGTGTAAGACATCTTTATTTCTTGTACTGACAACAACAAACTTTATTGAAAGTTTTTATTTGTTATTGATAAAGTTACGATCCCCAGCTATATCTGGGTTACGCAACCCAACTTACGGTTTGTAGCGGAGGGTACGTAGCGTACCACTGACATATCTCACTTCTCCTGTCTCATAGAGAGTTCGCAGGAAGAGCTGAATGGCGGCAGCCAGTCTACATTTCATATAATTGTGTGGTTTTATAAATCGGTAGTTTCATCCAGTTCTGCAGAGTGTATTTTTCTCTGCCCGTCTCTTCCCGTAAGTTTTCCATGTCGGAGTACATTTGAAATTCAGCACACGATGTATCTGTAACAGTCTGTCTTAAACATGAATGATCGATGGACTGAATGAATGTAGGTGTAATTACAAACGCTTCCAACTGTGTGAATTCCGGTGGACTTCATACGTTTAGCTTTGCAGCAGAGGCTTGGGAACGGCAACTCAGTTCAGCTTTCAAAGATAGGTTGAGGAGCCACTCAGGCGGAGGGTTTTCTAAGCGGGTTTCCGTTGGCTCTTTCAAAATCACATGCGAGGGACGCGTTCGTTCAAATTTCAGACTTCGAACGATAGAAAATTTTGAGTTGCAGTAAACAGGCGTCATCTCTCCTGTCTTCTGGTTCAAGGATAGGCGTGGCACCACTAAAAGATTCCGATTGTTGATTGCTCAATTAGCTCCCTCCAGGATTTTCGGTATCTGTGCTCGGAGACGAGGCAGACTGGTTTCGGAAGAAGTTGGCGAGTCGCGGAAGAGTCGAGACGCAGATGAGCTGCTGCGCTGCTGTGTGGTGAGCGATGCGTCGCTTCTGTGCTAACTTAGGCGGTGCTTTTAGACGGGGGTTTGTTCAAGTTTTTCGAGTTAGTACCTTTCTGTAACTATAAAGTCATTTTTAGAAGGTTATATAGTTCCAAGGAGTGATAACCATGGTTTCATTTAACTGACTCAGACTGGGCAGAATCTGTTTCTTTATGCGGTCACGATTCCCTTCACGTATCGTGATTCCGAGAGTTTAGAGTTTTTTCCGCTGCGAGGCACAAACAAGCATTGACGACTCAACTTTTACTGGATGACGATGTTGTCTGATCTGTGGGGCGCTCAACTGCGCGGTCATGTCATTAGCGCCCGTACAAAGTCCCAATTTTTACACAATCCAATCTAGCCACTGATACGAATGATGATAACGATGAAATGATGAGCACAACGCAATCACACAGTCCCCGGGCAGAGAAAATCCCCAACCCGGCCGCGAATCGAACCCCGGTCCCCGTGATCCAGAGGTAGCAACGCTAGCCATTAGACCACGAGCTGCGGACTCAGCTTTTATTGGAATATGATGGGGATTATTCTGTGAAAGGATATTCGCGTGTGAGGATATGTGCGTCCATGTTGAGCTCCTGACCCAGCCTCGTCCCTGCTCAATAATGATGATTAGTTTACCCTTACGGAACCATGGTGTTACAGTTTTTCTATGTGTTCCATGTTTAATGAAGTTCAGGGGTACATTCAACGTTGCAAATAAATTTGCTCTAATCATCAATTTAGTTCGTTAAACTCTTCCACAGTGTGTATTCCAGATTGTCATCCTTCCTACTGTTGTTACTAAGATCATTCGTCCTGTAAGAGAAAGTTAGTAGGAAATATTTAGTGAAGTTAAAACGTCGCTCTGTCGATATGAAGTCTGGCAGTAAGACTTCTGTTGCGCGTTTTCTTGGTGATGGAAATAGGACTAAATTTGAATTCATACTTCTGGGACTTGAGACGACTGACACTCAGTGGTAGGTAGAGAATCTTAATCATTGTTTTGTTCAGTAGGAAGCTCGTGGCTTCGATATCGAATAAACAGTGGGCGTCTTTTAACGTCGAGTATAGATTTAAGTGTCAGGAAGTCTTTTCTGAAAGTGTTTGTATGATATTTCACTATAAAAATACAGCAACCAGCCACTTTTTAATGCGTTTTATTTATGCCAATATGCATTTCGGGTTTGCACCCATCTTCAGCTGGCAAATTAGATGTACACTCCTGGAAATGGAAAAAAGAACACATTGACACCGGTGTGTCAGACCCACCATACTTGCTCCGGACACTGCGAGAGGGCTGTACAAGCAATGATCACACGCACGGCACAGCGGACACACCAGGAACCGCGGTGTTGGCCGTCGAATAGCGCTAGCTGCGCAGCATTTGTGCACCGCCGCCGTCAGTGTCAGCCAGTTTGCCGTGGCATACGGATCCCCATCGCAGTCTTTAACACTGGTAGCATGCCGCGACAGCGTGGACGTGAACCGTATGTGCAGTTGACGGACTTTGAGCGAGGGCGTATAGTGGGCATGCGGGAGGCCGGGTGGACGTACCGCCGAATTGCTCAACACGTGGGGCGTGAAGTCTCCACAGTACATCGATGTTGTCGCCAGTGCTCGGCGGAAGGCGCACGTGCCCGTCGACCTGGGACCGGACCGCAGCGACGCACGGATGCACGCCAAGACCGTAGGATCCTACGCAGTGCCGTAGGGGACCGCACCGCCACTTCCCAGCAAATTAGGGACACTGTTGCTCCTGGGGTATCGGCGAGGACCATTCGCAACCGTCTCCATGAAGCTGGGCTACGGTCCTGCACACCGTTAGGCCGTCTTCCGCTCACGCCCCAACATCGTGCAGCCCGCCTCCAGTGGTGTCGCGATAGGCGTGAATGGAGGGACGAATGGAGACGTGTCGTCTTCAGCGATGAGAGTCGCTTCTGCCTTGGTGCCAATGATGGTCGTATGCGTGTTTGGCGCCGTGCAGGTGAGCGCCACAATCAGGACTGCATACGACCGAGGCACACAGGGCCAACACCCGGCATCATGGTGTGGGAAGCGATCTCCTACACTGGCCGTACACCACTGGTGATCGTCGAGGGGACACTGAATAGTGCACGGTACATCCAAACCGTCATCGAACCCATCGTTCTACCATTCCTAGACCGGCAAGGGAACTTGCTGTTCCAACAGGACAATGCACGTCCGCATGTATCCCGTGCCACCCAACGTGCTCTAGAAGGTGTAAGTCAACTACCCTGGCCAGCAAGATCTCCGGATCTGTCCCCCATTGAGCATGTTTGGGACTGTATGAAGCGTCGTCTCACGCGGTCTGCACGTCCAGCACGAACGCTGGTCCAACTGAGGCGCCAGGTGGAAATGGCATGGCAAGCCGTTCCACAGGACAACATCCAGCATCTCTACGATCGTCTCCATGGGAGAATAGCAGCCTGCATTGCTGCGAAAGGTGGATATACACTGTACTAGTGCCGACATTGTGCATGCTCTGTTGCCTGTGTCTATGTGCCTGTGGTTCTGTCAGTGTGATCATGTGATGTATCTGACCCCAGGAATGTGTCAATAAAGTTTCCCCTTCCTGGGACAATGAATTCACGGTGTTCTTATTTCAATTTCCAGGAGTGTATCTTCAGTTTCTACAGTGGTACAATCTCGACAGCAGTTTGGATGCTGCAGCTGGCCTGTGCAAAAGCAACGATTCTAATTATTTACCTCAATTTCGCGAGTTTAAAGTTACGCACTATCAGTTGTTCATTTTACTTACATTCTCCTCTCCTTGTTTTTTCTTGGCTTTTCTTCTTTTTTGCAACAACACAAACACTTTTTGTCACGTATTTTACACAGGCGCACTGCGTTATCCGCCATGTTGTCGACTGACACTTTTTGTTCACATGCAAGCGGTTTATCTATGGACAGAGTTATATTTTACGAAAGTTTTGAGGTTCTAAGATAAGCTTCTGTTTTCTAAACATTGATTTGGGTGATTGAACTATTCTAAGTATGATGTATACTCTTTTTTTTTTTGGTTACTTAGGCAGTATTGAAGATAATAAACTAACATAACACATTTATACAAAGCAGTAATTCATACATTTACAATATAATGGAGATAGAAGTAAGATTTTTATGTTGTATATTATTACATGCATTTGTTGGGTTTATATTAGATTATGTTATTTCTTGATTGTGCTTAGTAAGTGGTTTGATAAGTAGAGTTTTTCAGAAATATTCGGCTTGGTAGCTCTGTTTGGTCGTTAAGTATGTCAGAAGGGGATGCATGTTTATGTGAATAAATTTCGATTTCTTCTAGGAGGTTCATTCTCTTTCCTTTGCTGGCTAGGTGGAGAAGTTGTAGGTTATGGGATATGTCTGTTACTTGATGTTCTTCTTCTGCTACATGTTGGGCGAATATGGATTTATTTAAGTTTTTTAAACGAAGATCATCCATGTGTTCTCGAAACCATATGTTGAAGATTCTCCCTGTTTGGCCTATGTATGTTTTTGGACATGAGTTGCAGTTACGTTTGTATATTCCTGATTGATTGTACGATTTGGTATTATTTTTAATGTTATGGATAGCTTTGTCCTTTATTTTTTTATTTGTATAGTAGCTGATTTTGATATCTGTACCTCGGAACAGGTTTGCTATTTTATATGACAGCTTTCCAACAAATGGCAAGCTTACATATTTTTCTTTTGGCTGTGTTGTGGTATTCTTTAATGCTGTTTTGTTATTGTATTTGGTTATGTGGGGATTTATCTTAGAGTTTAGTTCATCTATTAATTTTGGATTGTAACCATTATCGTGAGCAATTACTTTGGTGGTGTTTAGTTCTTCTATTTGGTCAGCTGCTTCTAGTGGTATTTTGTGCATTCTGTTTAGCATTGCTCTGTATGAAGCCATCTTATGTTTATCCGGGTGGCAGGATGATTTATTAATTGTGTTGTCTGTGCATGTTGGTTTCCTGTATACTTGAAATTTGTGTTTGTTGTTGGAGCTACTTATGCAGAGATCTAGAAAATTTAAACCTACTTCTGTTTGGTGTTCTACAGTGAAGATGATGTTCTGATGCATTTTATTCATTTCTTTTGCAAGGTTATCAATTTATTCTGCTGTGCCATCAAATAAGATTGTTATATCATCAACATACATTTTGTAATAAATTATCTTGTTTACTACCTGGGGGTTTTCTTTAAAAAATTTACATTCTAAGTTATTGATGAAAATATCTGCAAGCAAGCTGGCAAGACAGCTACCCATAGCAAGGCCCTCTTTCTGCTGGTACATTTTGTTATTAAAAGAAAAATAGTTCTGTGATAGTACTAGTGTTAATAGGTCAATGAATTCATATATTTCTGGTAATGCCAAATTTTTTTGTTTAAGTAAATTATTTTTAATTATTTCTATTGTTTCTTTGACCGGTATGTTTGTGTAGAGGTTTGTGATGTCAAGTGATGCAAACCTAGCAGTATCAGGAATCTGAATTACCTTTACACAATTAATAAGTTCATAACTGTTCTTTACTGAGTATGTCTCTTCAAATTTGAATGTGTTGCTAAGGATCTCATTCAATTTCTTGCTGATTTTATAAGTTGGGCTGCTCCGAGAATTAACAATTGGACGTATGGGACAGTTGACGTTATGGGTCTTAGGTTGTGCTCGTAGATGTGGTGCATAAGGGTTCATAACAGTGCATTCATGTATATATTTTGCATTTAAGAGGAAATCACTTTTTTTCATCATATTTTCAAGTTTATTCTGTAACTTCAATGGTTTTGGTTACATATTCACTTTCATACATTACAACAAACCATTGCTTTTATCTGCTTTTACTACTAAAGCTTTATTGTCACTTAGTTTCTTGTTAACACTTTTAAGTATTGTACTGTCATGGTGCTTTATACTATTATTATTATTTGCTTTCTCTATTTGTTTGGTGATAAAATTGTTAACTTTGTGGCCTATGGCAATCTGATCATTCTGAGTTAGTTTTGCCGTATCACAGGCTATTTTGGTGCCTACTATTAATTCTTTAATATTATTTTCAGTCAGAGATGGGGTGATATTATGTTGAAGCCCTTTATTCAGCAAAAAGGCATAAATAAAGCGCATTAAAAAGTGGCTGGTTGCTGTATTTTTATAATGAAATGTCAATTATCCAAGGCCACGGAGCTCAACAGTCCAAATAAAATGGACAAATTGTTAGTGTTTGTATGGATTGTAGCCACGTATGGGAGTGAAACATGGACGACAAAGAATTTAGACAAAAAGAAAATAGAAGCTTTCTAAATGTGGTGCTACCGAAGAATGCTGAAGATTAGATGGGTAGATCACGTAACTAATGAGGAGGTACTGAACAGAATTGGAGAGAAGAAGAATTTGTGGCCCGACTTGACAAGAAGAAAGAATTGGTTGGTAAGACACGTTCAAAGCCATCAAGGGATCACCAATTTAGTACTGGAGGGAAGCGTGGAGGGTAAAAATCGTAGAGGGAGACCAAGAGATGAATACGCTAACCATATTCAGAAAGATGTAAGTTGCAGTAGTTATTCGGAGATGAAGAGGCCTGCACAGGATAGGGTTGTATGGAGAGCTGCCTCAAACCAGTCTCTGGATTGAAAACCACAACAACAACATATGAGTGGAAATTCATAGCGTGACTTTTTGGGAAGTAATTATCGAATATCTGAGACATGTCCGTTTTCCAAAACAGGCTTATGTACTTTCTAAACGAAGGACCGGCTCCCTGTTCACTAGTGCACAGTTATACATGCCCAGAAAGCATGTTACGAGAGTTAGATCTGCTGCTGCGGTGTTTTTCCCGCCGCCAAGGTTATCCAGGTCACGCTTTTACATTTGTGGGCGCGGGACTATTTAGCGCGTGCGGTGGGCGGCTGCGGTACGAAGGGGAAGTGACTCCGCTGCGTAGTAGGTGCGTCTGCTCGGACCGGGTCAGCAATACGGCGCCAGACTTGGCCACACAAACTGGGGTAGTGCGTAAGTGTAACTCCTTGGTGATCCGTCTATATTTTCAAGACAGCTCGTTCTATTAATCTACTGGCTACTAAACTTGCAACACCATGAAGGCTCTGCGCAAAGTAGGTAAGAATAATGCCACCTGCATTCAGTACACAAGGAAATAATACGCAGACGTATCTTCATTCAAAAAAATAACATTTAGATGTTAGTTACTAGTGTTACGCTTCATTAAAAAAGAGTTCGCCTCCGTAGCAGAGTGGTCAGTGTGGGTGCCTGCCCTAAAGCAGAACCGGGTTCGTTTCTTGTTTCTGCCAAAAAAAAAAAAAAAAAATTTCTTGGTGGGAGGACTGGCATGGCGTGCACTCAGTCTATTTAAGCCAACTGAGGAGTTAGTTGGTGGAGTGGTAGCGGCACAACGGTCAACACATGGAAGATCACCGGGAGAGTGGTGTGCTGTCCACATTATCCTCCATACCGCACCCGATGATGCCATTGGCAGAGGATGACTCTGCAGTCGGCCGGATCCGATTGGGCCGTCTGGTGCCAGAAAGGCGAACTTTACTTTTTTGTCTAAGAAATAGAAAAATCTACCAGCACGCACGCAGAATTCGACGCCAGCTGGGTCGTAACCCGTCGTCATTGATAGATATCGTTCCACGCGTACATCTACATACATTCTCCGCAAGCCACCGTTCGGTGCATGGCGGCTAGCTCTCAAGGAAAGTAGTCAGATGTTTTTGTTTCAAGAACATTATTTAAAAGTCGGTATCACATAGCTTTTTAACGGGGTCGGAACCGGAAATTTTTTATGGCTACTTACAAGTTACGATTCCTCCTCCAAAATATTAAAAATAACCGATACCCCCAGGGTCTAGGCCCGCCTGAAAGATATCATGTGTCCGAGTTGGTCTTGTACAACCATTAGGCATTTCCTTCCCTGTTCCATTCGCAAATAGAGTGAGGGCAAAACGACTTTCTATATGCCCCCGTATGAGTCAAATTTCTCTCATTTTAACTTAGTGGTCGCTAGCGAAACGAACATTGGCGCCAAGCAGAATATATCTGTAATCGACCTTAAAGGTTGGTTCTCTGAATTTCCGCAACAATACCTCTGGAACAGAGGGTCGTCTTCCCTCCAGGTATTCCCGTCTGAATTCCCGAAATATTTCCGTAACATTTGCGTATTGAACGAACCAATCGGTAACAAATCAAGCAGCACGCCTCTGAATTGCTTCGGTGTTTTCCTTTAATCTGACATGGTTGGGATCTCAAATACACGAACAGTACTCAAGAACAGGTCGCATTAGCGTTCTATATGCCGTTTTCTTTATGGATGAGCTACACTTTCCCAAAATGCTTCCAACAGAACTAAGTAGAGCATTCGCCTTCTCTACTACCAACCTGACGTGATCATTTCATTTCATATCGGTTTGCAGGGTTACACCTAGATATTTAACCGATGCGACTATGTCAAGCAGCACCCTAGTAATAATGTATTCGAACGTTACAGGATTTTTCCCTTCTCATCCGCATTAATTTACACTTTTCTACTACATTTAGAACAAGCTGCCATTCATCGCACGAACTAGAAATTCTGTGTGAGTCACCTTTTATCCTCCTACAGTCATTCAACTATGATACCTTTCCATAAGACATAGTGTCTTCAGCGATCAGCTGTAAGTTGTTGTTCCCCAGTACTACCGCTCACATTGGTAGGGATGACACGACTGTCATATTAGAGTCGATGGGATCAGGATGCCACACTCAACACCATGTGGGAACTCTACAGCCACACGCGACTAGCGCCTGACAGGAGAGAGACAATGTTTGCTCAGCCGTGTAGGATCGTACAGCCACGTCACGGACCTTAAGTCAGTAAATGGGCTCGTTTACAAGATAAATTTTTACACCGCCTCTGTAACGAAGCACCATGGACTGTCAACACAGTGACCATTGTTGTGGCGTTCCTTGACGCGGCAGCAGAGCGCGTGCGTCGACAATGCTCCCCCAACGACAACACTCGACACAGGAGTGACACCATGTAATTCCACACGAGTCCTTGTTCCTGTGTACGGCATCACGATGGTCGTATTCGTATGTGGAGGTGCCGAGGAGCCCGAACATTGCTAGATTGCATTCGTCGTAGGGGTCCAGCACTTGTCGTGATGGAACCGGATGCCGTTGGTCACCCAACACGATTACCTCTGGTTCACAGACACACTATCTGGACAGCAGCCGTTTAATTTCTGACGCATTCAGAGCGATGGCTGTTCCCAATCTTGAAGTTATTCTTGACGACATTTTTTGAACAAGATAATTCGTCCTAACCCAGCACGATAAAGACAACATTGACTACTTTTCCGACCACTGCGTTCTCTAGATCTCACATCCATTGAAAACATCTGGACTCTGGTTGCCTATGGTCTGGAACGCCACCCCTCGGCAGTCACTACGGTTATTGAAGCAGCGTGGAATGATGAATCCATATCTTTCATCCAGACCCAGTCCGACTCAGTTTCGAGGTAGGCCAGAGCTGTTGCTGACAGAGGTGGCAACTCTATGTACTACTTTTCCCACCCTGCACATCTCCAGACCATCAAAAATACAGGGTGCAACAAGTATAACTCAAGGTATTAACATTGGTACCTGCTGACGTGTACTGAACAACGTTATATCCGTATTTACTTATTTCCAGACCAATAATTATAGCTATTAGGAGTAGTACCTCCAAGTACATGCAGCAACGTAAGCCATTATTGCTTATTTTTCGCTGGCAGCAGGTCAGATGATAAAGTATGCACACTTGGAACTCTCTATTGACGTGCATAGTCGACTTACAAGGGAAACGTGCGAACTTCCCCTCACCGATTTAATTAATACTGACACGGCGCATGGGGCACAACGAAAATTGCAACATGTATAAACAGAAAGACACAACTCTCTATCATTTTAGAAAAAAATCAGGGCTGAAAATTTTAGGCTTTGTTATACACTCTGTATGGACAGTGATACTCAAGTAGCCCGCAGCCGTGAAAGTAAGTGCTTAGTTTCATAAGTCCGAGATCTCTGGATCTAATCTTACTGCTGGTACTCTTCATTCATTCCCATGTAATTCTAGCAAAAGATTAATGTAACTTTGCAAATTATACTCTTTGTTCATTCCCATGTAATTCTAACAAAAGATTAATGTAACTTTGCAAATTACCATTTTTGTTAATTTATTGTTTTAAAAATCTTTGTCCTGAGAAAAGGACAAGTTTTTTTCGTAAGTTGGTCCCAAAGAATAAAGGATACACAAGAACTTTTAATCAAAACAGTAAAGTATTTTTATTTATATTATTGCATCTACATTTTTGACAAGTATGATGTGTGAACTATGGAGAACTGCACGAATCAGAATTATACTGATCGTAGAAACACGGAAAACAGTAATTATCGCTGTCTACAACACATGTAATAAACGCCAAATTATTGCAAGTTCATGGTTTTTTCAGTGTGTCTGCTGCAAAACAGTCTTGGTTTACGTTCACAAATGGTTCTCGGTCATCACACAGTTTCCTGGCCTGCCACACATATTGAAGCAAGTGACTGAAAGTCGGTGAAGAAAACTTACGGTGTACAAGTGATGGCATTTTTCTGCAGTCTTCTCTAGAAGCTACTCAGTCAGCTAGTCAAGCAGCAGCAGCTGGCAGAGACACAAGCAACAATACAGAAGTAGCCGATTTTGTGACATTTTACGAGTTTCTAACCAGGAGCGCATAGTATGGTTTCACCTGCGTGCTTTGGTGGTTTAGTTTCTTGAGTTTCTATGTATTAATTTAATATTTAATAGACACAGTTCTTGCATTTTCGTTTGCGCCGGAAAATAAATCGATTTTGTGATGTATTACAAGTTTGTAATTACGAGCGAATTATTTAGTCTCACCTCAGTGCTTTGGTAGTTCAGGTATTGAATCTCTGCGTGTTAGTCTAATTTATTAGACACAGTTCTTGCGTTTTCCTCCGTGTCTACAGTAGAGTGCCGTAACGCGATAGTCGTTTCTTCATTTGTTTTGAAAGCTAGTGACTGCTTGTTGGCCTTAGTCATCTAATCAGGCAGCAACAGTTGACCGTTACACAGGCAGCAATAGGCAAGTAATCGATTTTGTGACATTTTACGAATTCCTACCAAGGAGGGAATTGTGTAATTTCATCTGTGTGATTTAATAGTTCAGTTTTTGCATCTCTGCGTGTTAATCTAATTTATTAGACACACATCTTACGTTTTCCTCCCTGTATATAACAGAGTTCCACAGCACGTGTCAATTGCCCTTGTTTGTATAGTGTAGTTTTCCACAGTCTTCACTGTGGCTAGGGACTGTGATTGCTGTGTACAGATGCAAGCCGAGTTGGTGACACTTCGCTCTCAGCTCCAGGCTGTGATGGCTTCAGTTACACAGCTTGAAAGTGCAGTGGATGGGCATCACTGTTGTGGGTCGACATGCGGATCCAACGGACGTACAGCACCTTTGAGTCCGTTGATTGGTCTGCACTGTTGGCCAGCCCAGTTACTGCTCGCACTGTGCTTGACCCCTCACCTATGGTGGAGTGGGAGGCCGTCTCGGGGCATGGCAGGCAGCGAAAACTTCCCAGGGGGCCGCACATCATACTTTCCCAGTTAGTCTGACAAACAGGTTCCAGGTGCTGTCAGTGGCTCACCCTGTTCCTCAGCCATATGTAGTCGCTTGTCTTGTTTAAGAGGAAACCTCTCAGCCTGGAGGATCCGGGAAATACCTGTGTATACCGGCTGGAGTTATTTCAAACATGTTTTCTTGGACACGGAAGATATTCCACCCATGGCGTGGCCTGTTCGCTCTTCCGAATTGAATCCCATAGAGCATGTGTGGGATGCATTGCGGAGACGGGTTGAATCACGTCAGCATCCACCAACTACTCCCCAAGACTTGCGAGCAGCTCTGCAGGAAGACTGGCGTTGCAGCCTCAATATGAGACTGATGACATCACCTGCTGCGTGTAGTGTCGTTGTCAGGCCTGTATTGCTGCCAGAGGTGTTCTGGTCACGCCCGATACTGAGCACAATAATCAGTTGTCGGCATGTGTGTGCAAATCCGTTGTTGTTGTGGTCTTCAGTCCCGAGACTGGTTTGATGCAGCTCTCCATGCTAGCTTCTTCATCTCCCAGTACTTACTGCAACCTACATCCTTCTGAATCTGCTTAGCGTGTTCATTTCTTGGTCTCCCTCTACAATTTTTACCCTCCACACTGCCCTCCAACGCTAAATTTGTGATCCATTGATGTCTCAGAACATGTCCTAGTAACCGGTCCCTTCTTCTTGTCAAGTTGAGCCACAGACTCCTCCTCTCCCCAATTCTATTCAATACCTCCTCATTAGTTATGTGATCTACCCATCTAATCTTCAACACTCTTCTGTAGCACCACATTTCGAAAGCTATTTATCGTCCATGTTTCACTTCCATACATGGCTACACTCCACACAAATACTTTCATAAACGACATCCTGACACTTAAATATATACTCGATGTTAACAAATTTCTCTTCTTTAGAAACGCTTTGCTTGCCATTGCCAGTCTACATTTTATATTCTCTCTGCTTCGACCATCATCAGTTATTTTGCTCCTCAAATAGCAAAACTCATTTCCTAATCTAATTCCGTCAGCGGCACCCGACTTAATTCGACTACATTCCATCATCTTCGTTTTGCTTTTGTTGATATCCATCTTATATCCTCCTTTCAAGACACTGTCCATTCCGTTCAACTGCTCTTCCAGGTCCTTTGCTGTCTCTGACCGAATTACAATGTCATCGGCGAACCTTAAAGTTTTTATTTCTTCTCCATGGATTTTAATACCTACTCCGAATTTTTCCTTTATTTCCTTTACTGCAAATCCGTTAAATTGGAAAAACCGAACAACTTTTTTGTCTACGGTTACGCATGTTGTAGCTGTTTACCTTCTGTATTCTTTACATGATTTCTACTTGACTATCACCTGTTTATACTGTTTTATGGCAAAGTAAACGTAACCTTGCAAAAATTCCGTTTGTTGCTTTAACTGTGGACAGCAGTGTAAAACTGTTTATTGGGAAAGGAATTGAGAATAACAGTAGACTAAAATAAAGGTGATTGAGTTGCATGGAGGTGTCCTCGAGGCAGAAAAGCTTCTGTCCGCAAATCAGCACGGATTTAGGAAGCATCGCTCGTGCGAAACTCAGTTTGCCCTTTTCTCACATCATATCCTACAAACCACGGATGAGGGGCAACAGGTAGATCCGGCATTCCTAGATTTCCAGAAAGCGTTCGATACAGTGCCCCACTCAGACTGTTGACGAATGTCCAAGCATGAGATTTATGTTCCCAGATATGTGAGTGGCTCGAAGACATTTTAAGCGATAGAACCCAATACCTTGTCCTCAATGGTGAGTGTTTTTCAGAGACAAGGGTGTCGTCAGGAGTGCCCCAGGCAAATGTAACAGACCGGTCTTATTCTCTGTATACAGAAATGATCTGACGGACACGGTGAGCAGCGCTCTCTGGCTGTTTGCTGATGGATGATGCTGTGGTGTACGGGAAAAGGTCGTCGTTGAGTGACTGTAGGAGAATACAGGACGTCTTAGAATTTCTAGTTGGTATGATGAACGACAAAGTGCTCTAATAATAATAATAATAATAATAATAATAATAATAATAATGCCACAAATATAGAATACATCACATACATTCAGCAACAGAAAGATTCACATTAAGCAGAAAGGAAGGAGGAAGTGGATTTATCGACATAAAAAACCTACATTATGGACAGGTAGACAATTTAAGAAAATTCTTTATAGCACGAGCAGAAACTAGCAAAATACACAAAGCAATCACTCATATAAATACGTCGGCTACACCATTGCAGTTTCATAACCACTTCTACAACCCTTTAGCTCACATAACATCAACAGATACGAAGAAAGTAAATTGGAAAAGGAGAACACTACATGGCAAGCACCCGTATCATCTAACACAGCCACACATCGATCAAGACGCATCCAACACATGGCTAAGAAAAGGCAATATATACAGTGAGACGGAAGGATTCATGATTGCAATACAGGATCAAACAATAAACACCAGATATTACAGCAATCATATTATTAAAGATCCCAATACCACAACAGATAAATGCAGACTTTGCAAACAACAAACAGCAACAGTAGATCACATCACAAGCGGATGTACAATACTAGCAAATACAGAATACCCCAAAAGACATGACAATGTAGCAAAAATAATACATCAACAACTTGCCATACAACATAAACTAATAAAACAACACGTTCCCACATACAAGTATGCACCACGAAATGTACTGGAGAATGATGAATACAAATTATACTGGAACAGAACCATTATAACATGTAAAATAACACTACATAACAAACGTGACATCATGCTCACCAATAAGAAGAAATTAACACAACTAATCGAAATATCCATACCCAATACAACAAATATACAGAAGAAAACAGGGAAAAAATTGAAAAATACATCCAACTGGCTGCGGAAGTCAAAGACATGTCGCATCAGGATAAAGTTGACATTATACCAATTATACTGTCAACTACAGGAGTCATACCACACAATATCCACCAGTACATCAACGCAATACAGCTACATCCAAAAATATATATACAACTACAGAAATCTGTAATTATTGATATATGTTCAATTACCCGAAAGTTCCTAAATGCAATGTTACATATACCGTACAGTTAAAAGGAAGTCACGCTTGATCAAGGTCCGCGTCACTTTCCATTTTTAACCAGACATAACGTCTAAGAAAGAAAAGAAATAACAATAATAATAATAATAATTATTATTATTATAAGTTTATGCGGAAGAGAAGGAAAAACAATCC
This sequence comes from Schistocerca serialis cubense, assembly GCF_023864345.2. Taxonomy (NCBI): domain Eukaryota; kingdom Metazoa; phylum Arthropoda; class Insecta; order Orthoptera; family Acrididae; genus Schistocerca; species Schistocerca serialis. Next base: position 1,131,218,393 of record NC_064639.1, read on the forward strand.
TGTAACTTTCCAACGCAGCTTTTCTGGGGTGCTGTTTGACACGATCATGTCGATTAAATATCTGGGCGTAACGTTGCAAACCGATGTGAAATGGAATGAGCACGGCAAGTTGTCAGTAGGGAAGGCGAATACTCAATTTCTTTTATTGGTAGAATTTTACGAGAAAGCAGCTCATCCATGCAGGAGACGTCGTATGGAACGCTTGTCCGACACATGTTGAATACTCTCCGAGCGTTTGGAATCGCTACCACACCGGATTAAAGGATGACATCGAAGCATTCGAGAGGCGTGCTGCTAGATTTATTACCACTAAAATAGGAATCCCTGGAGGGATGACGAAGCACTTTTCGCGAGGCATTACTGCGGAAATTTAGAGCAGCGGCATTTGAAGCCGACTGCGGAAGGATTCTACTGCCGTCGACGTACACTTCGCGTAAGGACCACGATGCCAGAAATTAGAACTCATACGGAGGCCTTTAGGCAGTCGTTTCTCTCTCGCTCTGTTTGCAAGTGGAACATGAAAATAAGTGATTAGTAGTGGTAACCTCCACCATGCACCGTACGGTGGCTTGCAGAATATGTATGTAGATGCTGAAGCTCCTAAATATACGTTCTGTTTTTGATGACAATCAAATATTTTTCTTGATCCACAATTTAGGTTGCACGCATTAGATTTCACGGATGTTTACTTCATTTAAACATTCTAGGAACCGTGTGCCTATATAACTCGCCAAGTAATTTTGACTAAAAATATAATACATGACCCGAAAATACGATAGAAAACATGGCGGCTGGGAGACTTAAAGCTCTGTCTTACAGACAACATCCTGCGTCTTATCTGCTTGGGAAACTGCATTCAAAACAGCTACCGGAGAATTCTGCAGCCGACGCTGTACTCCATTATTCCACAATGTAGAGCTCATGCATTACGATGAGAGCTTTATGTATTCCATCCTCTTCAGCCCACCCTATTCGGCCCAGTATCTATTACGAATATGAATGTTGGATATAGAATGTACCTATTACATCGATGCAGTATCATGTACATCAACGAAAGTCCATATGTATCAAAGAAGTCTTCAGCAGAAATCTCCAATAATTAAAAACTTATCAAAGATAGTAACAATAACGAATCGGTGCTTAATCACGCATTTACATCAAATCACCCAACAGGAAGTGCATATGAGTGAAAATCACGATAAGCGTTTGTTCAGAATCGTACGTGTTCTTTTGCAGACAAACTTTCTTCTGAAGAGTGCCTCATATGTTTGATGTAATCTTTCAGGTTCTATGTTTTACTTTACGATGTTTGTAAAGTGAACTTCAAAAATAGTGTTTGGTTTATACGCATAAGGTCCTACTCGTGTCAAATAAAACTAAAAAGTAAAAAAACAAACTTTTGAAATTATGGAAAGGAGCAAACACCCGACAGGCTGCTTTACATGGTCGCTACAACACACAGCCTAAGTTATTCGGGATTTAATTTTTTTTTTTTTTTTGAGTCAGTGCTAAGAACGGGCGAGAAAAAATGGGGTAACAAGTAACCGGGATTTGTACGAAACCTGAACTACTGTGACAAGCTATGCATATAGGGTACACGTTATTAACCAAAATCTTCAACCTATTTCAAGGGTCACTGTGGATGTTAAGTGGTTGGCTGTACTCCTGCTACTGCTGCTGCTGTTATCACTGCTACAGCCTACTAGTAATAACGCAAATAATAGTAATAATAATAATAATGGTGTGTTCATGTCCCAAACTGCCTTCGATAACGAAGTGATAGTAAATCTTGTATATTATTTTAACAAGGCCGTAATTAACCAGTAGCTCATTTAAGGGGGTAGGACATCAAAAGGGCGGACTTGGAGCAGCAGAGGCAGCACAGGACATTTTAATTTCCGCTGTCTATACTCTTACAAATAAAGTCATAAAACTTTGTCAGCATGACCAGGAAGGATTCAGTATTCACACTCACAGCAGTGGAAGTTCAAAAACATAACAAAATAATTTTTTTACATGTGAAATTTCATTATTTTTTGTTACTATTGGCTGCATTTATTACTGTAGGTACACTATTCTTAGTAAATAAGAGAGATTCTGTGATGTATTTTGCACAGCATACGAACCATACTTACAGGTGTATGAAAGTCCAGAATTTTCCAAGTCTATTAAAAACTGTGGTAAAAACTGAGATAATTAAGTATGAAATTTGAGTTTTTTCTAAACATGAAGTTTAAAATGTTCATTTTTCATAAATTAAGTAAATTCTAGAGTTTCATACATCTGTAAGTATGTTTTGTATGTTGTGAAAAATTCATCACAGAATCTCTCTTATTTACTAAGAATAGTGTACCTATATCAACAAATGCAGCCAATAGTACGTGAAAAAATGATGAAATTTCACATGTAAAAAAAATTATTTTGTTATGTTTTTGAACTTCCACAGCTGTGAGTGTGAATACTGAATCCTTCCTGGTCATGGTGATAAAGTTTTTTGAATTTATTTGTAAAAGTATAGACAGAGCCTTTCCCGCTCCAAATCGGCCCGTTTGATGTCCTACCCCCCTTAATGAAACACACTCGCTGTTAGAATTCTGTAGCATTTTACGTATTTCACTACTTGTAAACGAAATAATATTTTGTCAAATGCAGAGCGTAAAACAAGATTAAAGTTTCTCTTTTGACACGTATTGATTAGACGGAACAAAGCTTCTCAGTGATTATGGTGTCTATGCGTTTAATCTTTAGCCAGACAAGTACTCTTCTCTCATTAGCATGATCCCTTAAAACGCTAGTATTTAACTCACATTATAAAATAATCCGACAGCTTGGCTACAGTATTTGCGTAGGAAATCAGCTTAAGATAGTAGAACTACTTTCTTTCTACCTGCATTGGTTAAGTTCTAGTGTTAACGCAGAATTTTATGTACGTAACATGATTATAAAGGACTGTGGAGATGATCCAGTAGCCATAACATCTCCTTGCAGCAGCTAGGATGAGACGCGCATGTGTTGAGTTTGAACGCTACTAAAATTGATGCGAACTGATGCTGATTACATTCCATAACTTATGGGGAACAGGGTGTGTGCTTTAGGCAGGTAACTTTGTTCTGCATGCTTACGATTTTGTGCATCATGCATCTTACAAAGAAACAAAACGGACTAGAATCTACGCCAGCTCTCTTAGCCCGTGTGATCCCTAGGCACCAGTTCAGCTAAAGATTTCTCGCAATCTCTATACGTTCATCGCCTCTAGATGTCTAGTATTTATCGCACCCTGCTTGCCTGGTAAATTGTGATTCACTCCGTTGTGCCACGAAAAGGGTGGCCCTTGCTATAATAATTTATTTATCTTTTGCCCACAGCTGTAGTGATCAAAAGTAATGCTAAATGCTACACAGATACGACCCACGCCCTATTTTACGAATATCTTTAGTTACGTTTTAATACCAACTATACGGAGTTCTACTCGGTAAATAATACCGTCTCAGGAGAGTTCAGTGCTCTGGTCTGATCTGGAGCTTACAAAAGATTTCTTACATAAATAAAAAGATTTCACAATAACTGGCAAGGGCTCCTTCGCGGACGAGCCAACAAAATATTTTCTTGGCACTTGCCGACGCGGAGCTCAATGGAATTTTTGTCTGCTGCCAGTGAAATGAGCCATTGCGACAGTATTAACTAATGAGAATGATATGATGCGATCTATTCTTGATTCCCCTCTATGACTTTATAACACATGTCGCTGTCTAGTTGAATTCCAGTCGCTATGATTTTTATATATTTTCTCCTGGGTCCTTCGAGGCTAGAGAGGGGGAGGGAGGAGCAAATAATATGAAATCCTTCATTAATTCTACATATGCAGGACGTCAATCAGTACAAAGTATTGGCTCAAAGCAGTGCTGTATCTACAATTATTACTTGTTCTGTAGTCAGAGGAGTCGAAGAGTGTTAGTCACAAGGTCTGAAATGCCCTTGTAACGGGGTGGAGCTCCTGTGCATTCGACGCAACCAGTAGCACAATATCTCAATGAAAGCGACGGATCAAAAGCGACGGTCTTGTTGCATGCCAGCAGTGTCACACAATCTGTCTCTACTAGATTATTGTGTTTTGCGGAGGGCTAATTACGGAATTTGGATGCAGAAAATTCAAGGACAAGAGAGTGTGTTTGCTGGAATTTTAAATGGTTGTGTACATACATTTTGAATGAGAATATAGTAAGCCACATAAGCTGTTAATCTCAAACATTTCTGCAATAGTTTAATCTATCGTAACACCCAGACGAATTGTAAAAATGTACTTTGTAAGCAATGTACACGCATTTGTCACGGAAACATAGTCGAAATTATATTAATACCAACATCGTCTTCTTTCTCCCAAATAGATCTCCATTCATTTGTCTGGCGTATCATAATTATGAAGGAGACAAATTCAACGACGCTCGACTCTCAAAAACATGATAGATCTTTCGGGAAAAGTGCAGACTTTACAACGTAGCTTTTGAGCATAATATAGAAAACTGTCTTTCGTGAGAATTTATTATACCCTACAGAACTTTCGCGTCGGGCCGATGTTATTGATCAGACTTGCTGCAGGTGAGTGAGACTAATGACAAATTCAAAATAGTTGAGGGAGAAGATACAAAGCTCCATTTTCTCAGTGCCTGGTTCATACCGGTTTTGCGTCGGTGCAATAGTCCGTTTATTGTCTGCACAAGCGACATTATTTGGGTATAAAATCACAAAGTTCTGTAGACCACAGGTCAATTTCATATTAAGAACAGAGCTGAGTTCTTCGAAACTACTTAACGCATCTCGAAGAGTGAAACGCTGTGGAATTCTTCTCGTTCCATTAAAATAAAAAAGTTGATACCGATGTCTTTGTATTCTTGCTGCAATATTACTGTGAAAAGAGACTATAGTTCGTTTATTCCTCCGTGAGAAATAATAGATGCGAAGTCTTAAATGGTTTTGGAAACAGATGAGGCTAGGCGCTTATGTACTAATACTTCTTTGTAAGACAGCACGTACACGAGTTTTATTTCATTCAGGAAAGGCCTTACAGAAAATTACAGTAAAATATGAAGAGTACGATGTGTAAATTTACTTTCAGCTATCCTTTTGTTTCCTTTTTTTACACATACAGCATGTCAATATTGTACTCAATGTCCGCAGCTCGTGGTCGTGCGGTAGCGTTCTCGCTTCCCGCGCCCGGGTTCCCGGGTTCGATTCCCGGCGGGGTCAGGGATTTTCTCTGCCTCGTGATGACTGGGTGTTGTGTGATGTCCTTAGGTTAGTTAGGTTTAAGTAGTTCTAAGTTCTAGGGGACTGATGACCATAGATGTTAAGTCCCATAGTGCTCAGAGCCATTTGAACTATTTGTACTCAATGAAGATACAAGTATTTTGACAGACTGTTTCAATGACACCTAAGTAACTTGTCAGTACCACTTTTCTGGTATTGATGCTCTAGATGGGTTACATATGTACACCCCACTACCATGCAGGGTGAATCGACTTGTAACCCTGATGGATAGTATGTTGTAAACATTCAAAAGCATAAGGTCAGCTGACAGCATAGCTCTGCAGCTCTGTCGAAACCGGACATCCACCTTTTTTTTTTAAATCGATCTTGGCTTATGAAGTTTTCTTACGTTACCATAAACTGAAGATACCTCCCAGACTAACCGTGTCAGGAATATATAAAATGGCTGTTTACATCTACTGTCATAATAAAGACAGAGGGAGCGGACTGGGGGTGATGCAGGCGCAGGGGGCGACGGAGGAGGGGAATGGGGTTTTCCTTGTCAGGACCGGAACTGGCAGCACCCAATACTGACATGAGGGCACTAATTACCATACTCAAACTATAGAATGAAGTGGTAAACTGAGGATTCTATGTCAGTCGTCGTTTCTGTTCTTGCTTTATTAGAGTAGATCCAGAGTTCGGCTAATAACTAGCCATTATCAGTGCAAAAACTGCAAGAAGTACACGTTCAGAGCCTAGTATACAAAAGTTACAACTCGTGACATAACCTGTATACTTTGTACATTAAATTCATGCTAGTATTTCGGAGTTGTTATACATGCCTTAGTACGTCTACACCTCTGGTTCAGGCTCTTGTCACAGTAAGGTAGGCTTCTGAAAGCCATGAAACCGACTCTGATACTGTAATGGCTGGATGTTTGGATTTATAAGGGGTGAAGAAGAACATTCCGTTCGATGGCCGTACAGTGCAGAGTCGGTATGCCAATCAGGCAAAATCGGTCTGAGGATTAAGCGAATCACTCCATCCCTGCACCAGATTGAAGATACTCGTTTGGTAAAACACAGTGACATGCTGTGTCCGTAGCTGCCTGCTGCACTTCCTCCTCCGACAAGAATCGTCGAGCCTTCAAGGCCTTCTATAAGGGTTCGAAGAGGTGGTAATGGCCTAGGGAGATATCAGACTATAGGGCGAATGCTCCACTGTCTCCCACTTGAGCTGGCGTAATTTTTGCACTAGAGGGGACACGCATTAATCGCGACCAGCACGGAAATTAGCGCACCATTCCACAACAGTGGCTTTTGACAGATATCCTGCCCCAAACACGTTATTCATTATACGATCGCTGTCTGCCGGTACTTGTCCTTCGGTAGCGATGAAACAAATAACACCACGTTGGTGCTGTTTGGATGCATTTGGTAATAACGTCGCCAAATGGAATAATCATATAAAGTTGATCGCCGGTAAAGCAGATGCCAGACTAAGATTCATTGGAAGAATCCTAAGGAAATACAATCCGAAAACAAAGGAAGTAGCTTACAGTACACTTGTTCGCCCACTGCTTGAATATTGCTCACCAGTGTGGGATCTCCGTACCAGATACGGTTGATAAAAGAGATAGAGAAGATGTAACGGAGAGCAGCGCGCTTCGTTACAGGATCATTTAGTAATCGCGAAAGCGTTGCGGAGATGACAGATAAACTCCAGTGGAAGACTCTACAGGAGAGACGCTCAGTAGCTCGGTACGGGCTTTTCTTGAAGTTTTCACCGAGGAGTCAAGCAGTATATTGCTCCCTCCTACGTATATCTCGCGAAGAGACCATGAGGATAAAATCAGAGAGATTAGAGCCCACACAGAGGCATACCGACAGTCCTTCTTTCCACGAACAATACGAGATTGGAATAGAAGGGAGAACCGATAGAGGTACTCAAAGTACCCTCCTCCACACACCGTCAGGTGGCTTGCGGAGTATGGATGTAGATGTAGATGTAGATAGCTCACGTTTTCGCTTTTACTGCACGCTCATCGAAAAGAGACGAATGCCACACTACACACTAATGCCTTGTCTACATGTCGGTTGTTACATACTCTCATTGCAGTAGCGCTGCGTCGCGTATACGCTGCAGCAACGTCCTCACACGAAACGTTTTACCCCTTATAGTTACTATTTGTACAGTATTAAAGCAACCGATGATAGTGTGGGAAGTGACAAGTGGATCGGTGGTAGGAAACGTCTAGTGCAACTGCAACACAGGTAGTGTAGGTTGTCCGGCTGTGATTGAAGAAGTATTTGATGAAAGTCGTGAAAATGATTCAGGTTCTGAATTGGCTGCAAATTTAAATTTATATCCATGACCTAAAGTTGATTGGTAACTCTAGGCCTTTGGGAAACGCCGTCCTCTTGTGAGCATGGAGAACATAGTGATAGGCATCCCTGGGGTTGTGAAGCAGCTGAATGGGTTGAAAATAAATAAATCGCCAGGTCCTGATGGGATTCCAATTCGGTTTTATAGAGAGTACTCTACTGCATTGGCTCCTTACTTAGCTTGCATTTATCGCGAATCTCTTGCCCAACGTAAAGTCCCGAGCGACTGGATAAAAGCGCAGGTGGCGCCTGTATATAAGAAGGGCAGAAGGACGGATCCTCAAAATTACAGACCAATATCCTTAACATCGGTTTGATGCAGGATTCTCGAACATATTCTCGGTTCGAATATAATGAATTTCCTTGAGACAGAGAAGTTGCTGTCCACGCATCAGCACGGCTTTAGGAAGCATCGCTCCTGCGAAAGGCAACTCGCCCTTTTTTCACATGATATCTTGCGAACCATGGATGAAGGGTATCAGACGGATTCCCATATTCCTTGACTTCCGGAAAGCGTTTGACTCGGTGCCCCCCTGCAGACTCCTAACTAAGGTACGAGCACATGGGATTGGTTACCAAGTATGTGAGTGGCTCGAAGACTTCTTAAGTAATAGAACCCAGTACGTTGTCCTCGATGTTGAGTGTTCATCGGAGGTGAGAGTATCATCTGGAGTGCCCCAGGGAAGTGTGGTATGTCCGCTGTTCTTTTCTATCTACATAAATGATCTTTTGGATAGGGTGGATAGCAATGTGCGGCTGTTTGCTGATGATGCTGTGGTGTACGGGAAGGTGTCGTCGTTGAGTGACTGTAGGAGGATACAAGATGACTTGGGTATGATTTGTGATTGGTGTAAAGAATGGCATCTAACTCTAAATATAGATAAACGTAAATTAATGCAGATGAATAGGAAAAAGAATCCCGTAATGTTTGAATACTCCATTAGTAGCGTAGCGCTTGATGCAGTCACGTCGATTAAACATTTGGGCGTAACATTGCAGAGCGTTATGAAGTGGGATAAGCATGTAATGGCAGTTGTGGGGAAGGCGAATAGTCGTCTTCGGTTCATTGGTAGAATTTTGGGAAGATGTGGTTCATCTGTAAAGGAGACCGCTTATAAAACACTAATACCACCTATTTGCTCGAGCGTTTGGGATCCCTGTCAGGTCGGATTAAGGGAGGACATAGAAGCAATTCAGAGGCGGGCTGCTAGATTTGTTACTGGTAGGTTTGATCATCACGCGAATGTTACGGAAATGCTTCAGGAACTCGGATGGGAGTCTCTGGAGGAAAGGAGGCGTTCTTTTCGTGATTCGCTACTGAGGAAATTTAGAGAACCAGCATTTGAGGCTGACTGCAGCACAATTTTACTGCCGCCAACTTATATTTCGCGGAAAGACCACAAAAATAAGATAAGAGAGATTAGGGCTCGTACAGAGGCATATAGGCAGTCATTTTTCCCTCGTTCTGTTTGGGAGTGGGACAGGGAGAGAAGATGCTAGTTGTGGTACGAGGTAACCTCCGCCACGCACCGTATGGTGGATTGCGGAGTATTTATGTAGATGTAGATGTAGTTGACATTGCTAATTTCCTGCAGATTTTTTTTTCAAATTTTTCCAGCACTGACTTTGTGCTGCTGATTCATTGGTATGAACATTCAGCTCCATATAACTCATGGCTGACTTGGAAACAGAAAATAAATTGAAATGTTTTATTGACTAATGGTCCCAAAGTGTTGTGCTGGATACAACATTTTGACACTTGAAAGTCTAAAGGACAACAGTGAAAGTAAGTTCGATGTTCCAATGGTAATTTCTCATCTATGACTACGAGTTTCCCCTTCTTGTGTGGACTTCAGTCATTCTGCATTCCTTTTTGGAACCACCTGTCTGCAGTCGGGAACTCGGGAGCTAGCTAGACTTTGATGTGGGACGACTCACCGTCAGCCCCTCGCCTTGGCGGCGTCGGCGGCGCGGGCGGGCGCGCGCTATATGCGCGACTCGGGGCCGGCGGCGTCCAGCGGTGACGTCACGGTGACGACGGTGGGCGCGTCCTCGCTGTTGGAGTCTCCGCTGGCGCTGTGCAGCTCCAGAGAGTCGGGCGGCGCCCGCAGGCCGCAGCGCGCCTTGCCAGGCCCGCCGGGCGACGCCGACGGCGACGGCCCGCACTCTGCACACACACCGACGACACCTGCACTCACTTCTCTCTCTACACTCCGTAGAACGGGGGCGGGTACCCTAGCCAGTACCTCCAACAAGTGAAGGAGGCATTTTGCCCTTAGGTTGCATATTTATGAAGACATCTACATTTACATCTACATGGATACTCTGCAAATCACATTTAAGTACCTGCCACTGCTGCCTTTACAATGCGACTATCGCGGTGGGCGTCTATGCTGCGTGGACGTCCAGACCCTTGTCTACAGGTGTGGGAATGTTCACGTAACCACTGGCCCCAGCATCGTGCACAACTGACGCAACACACCCAACTTGCGTGAGAATACGCCGAAAGGACCATCCTGCTACTCGGAAGGCCACAATTTGACCGCTTTCAGACTCACTCAGTGGGATGTGGGAAGCACGAGTTCTCCGTGGCTTGGCTGCCTGCTTGCTTCCACGTTTTTACCGCACTGAGACTTCTGGTTGTGACCATTCCCGATTAAAGGGTGGATACAGATGGCGCTCTGGTAGCTATGCTTTGTTGGTTCAAAATGGTTCAGATGGCTCTGAACACTATGGGACTTAACATCTGCGGTCATCAATCCCCTAGAACTTAGAACCACTTAAACCTAACTAACCTAAGGACAGCACACACATCCATGCCCGAGGCAGGATTCGAACCTGTGACAGTAGCAGCAGCGCGGTTCCGGACTGACGCGCCTACAACCGCTCGGCCACAATGGCCGGCTATTTGTTGGTGGATGCCGTTGAAACCATTACCAGTATATCTACTACCCCCACGTCATTGCATGATTTTAAACCTTTCCAAAACTTTTTTGTTGCTCTATGTGTGACCAATCCGATACCAACAAAACCAAAAATAGTTAAGATTCTGTGCAATCGACAACAAATGGTTTACGTGAAACTTCCTGGCAGATTAAAACTGTGTGCTGGACTGAGACTCGAACTCGGGACCCTTACCATTCGCGGGCAAGTGCTCTAACGACTGGGCTACCCAAGCACGACTCACGCCCGTCCTCACAGCTTTAATTCCGCCAGTACCTCGTCTCCTACCTTCCAAACTTCACAGAAGCTCTCCTGCGAACCTTGCAGAAAGGCAAAGGTCCCGAGTTCGAGTCTCGGTCCGGCACACAGTTTTAATCTGCCAGGAAGTTTCATAACAGCGCACACTCCGCTGTAGAGAGAAAAATTCATTCTAGAAACATCCTCCAGGCTGTGGCTAAGCCATGTCTCGAAATATCCTTTCTTCCAGGAGTGCTAGTTCTGCAAGGTTCGCAGGAGATCTTATGTGAAGTTTGGAAGGTAGGAGACGAGGTACTCGCGGAATTAAAGCTGTGAGAACGGGGGGTGAGTCGTGCTTGGGTAGCTCAGTCGGTAGAGCACTTGCCCGGAAAGGCAAAGGTCTCGAGTTCGAGTCTCGGTCCGGCACACAGTTTTAATCTGCCAGGAAGTTTCATATCAGCGCACACTCCGCTGTAGAGTGAAAATTTCATTCTAAAAATGTTTTACATGCTTAACGTTGAATATTTAACGTATTACCTAATCTGTAAAGTAATCAGTTGTATAAAGATATTTCATACATAAGAGTTAGATTCTTTACAGAATCTGTGGTGGGGATGTACTAACGATTGTTTTCACAATAAGTATTAGAACTTTGATAATTTTACTGTATGTACTGTTCCCCAAGCAACTATCGGTTCTTTAATATATTGTTACTTTGTACTTAGATGTAATAAATCACTGTTGATTTCATGCAAAATCTGAATGGTTATAAATACTGAAATCCTTTCTCACATGATCACATGTTGATGTTAACGGTTACTTAACATGCGTAAAATAGCGTGTCAATCTGATGATGTGTGTATATAGAGAATGTGTGCTTTCGATCACATACAGTCTATCTTACACATAGGTGAGCGTAGAACTACATTTACAGAGACTTATGTATTACAGTAATGACAGTAAAAATAATCATAAAATTCGCAAGTAGGATTGAGGTTAACGTTCAGATTCAAACGATGCACTAACCTCTATTTGACATCCGAACATACGAATTAATCAGTTTCATGTGAAGAATGCAAAGAAGATAATGCTTTCTAGGAACCATGAAGGCTTCAATTTTGGTTTGTGAGTTTTTGAATTAGATTGGCGTCGCTAAATACTAGACAGTCGCTGCAGCGTATCGGTTGCAAGGAAGAATCTGCTTCTGACGCGGCGTTTATTGCCTAAAAGGCGTTTGCACGCTGCAGACCTCGTGAAAAACTATGATTGCTTTTGAGATTCGTGCTTTGACCCTCTCACTGGTTTACCGCGCGGCTCCGCCTGCTCATTACGCCCGGAGAGCGCGGCTTTCAGTGGACGCCTAAGCGCTATGCAACCAAAGCGACGTTGAAGCTGAGCTGTTAAACGAAATTGCAGGCGTTGACTAGCGTGCCTTGCAAGCGGATCCTCGAACAATGCAATGTTTCGTGCACGGAGGGCTCGTTTATTGCATTTTCATTTAGCACTTTTAAAATAAGGCTCGATATTCTAAATGAAGATATAATTTTTCGATTATAGGTGTCCTTCTGTGCATACAAATCATCTGTCTATATAGGGATTGATAATTTGGTAAATGAACAGGAACAAAGGAGGAAGTCTATTGCCAGTGAGGAGTAGATCACTGATATGTAAACCGCACATCCCGCAGGCTGTACAAATAGTCGTACCATTAAAGTCCTAAATTGTCAAATATTTGCCCGACTCAGCCAATGAAATAACTTCAGTAATCACATCCACTAACAGTAACAAGTATCAGCAGCTAGAAAATTGCCATCAGTGAAATCAGATCAGACCTCATTGATTTTTAGAACCCAGCACATCGGATTCAGTGGTAGAGAGTACGCATATGTCGGAGAATAACTCAGCCAACGTCGAAGTATCGGTTTTAACATAAAAATTACAGCCTACAGCGAAAGATGTCATGAAATTAACCTCTCTGATTTGCATACTGGCGCTATGAAATGTCTTTGCCTCTTTCTATCTGCGGCTAAGCAGTCCATTATAACATCCAAACTTCCATTAACTTTATCACAGTTCCGCAATGAAAAACAATTTATACAAGTGTACCGCGCTTAATACCATCAACGGGCTGAACCATAGAATGTGCCTAGCGTAATTTTAGAGAAAACAGCATCTTTAAGAACCAGTGTACAACTTGTACCATTTGTTTACCCGAGGAAGTCGGGTGGGAAGTTGGTTTCTGTGCACAGTACTGAAGCGATAATTTTCAATGGGATAGCTGCTCACACTCTGACGTTCATGAGAATGAATTGAACAATGACCTGCTCCACAGTGACCCATCTATCAGCGAATCTGACGTAGCTGACCTCTGTTCCTATTGTACACACATTAGCTCTGTAATCATTATATTTACCAATAGAAATAATAGCAGTTGATCCTTGACAAATCGACTCTCAAAATGCCAGTGCTCACGACTAGCGAAACGATCAGTATTTCTGTGTCGCTTGTTTAATAAATCATTACATAAAATCGGTACTGAAAAAATCTCAACAAAACCAGACTGTTGTATCTGAACTCTTTCATATAGATACTGTGGGCAAATACCAGCCACATGGACAGTATGAGATCTGCTAGAACCGTCACTTAGCATGCAGAGGTATCACGGTCTCTAATATTACAGGAACTCTATCTCACCAGCATGACAGCTACTTACAATGTAATTGTTCTGAAGTGTAAACAGTTGTTTACAATTTATCTCTTACGAAAACGGTCGAACTGCTAAGCAAAAGTGTGAAGCTGACACTCCGTTGCAATGAGGCGTTCGTTGCAGTCGCAGGTGCATATTTAATGTTTCATCATTAGAGCCATAAAGTAATTACAGATGTGGCTCAATGTGAGGAAAATCGTTAAATTACTAACTCCCAGCAGTGTCTAACACGTGAAGTCTTTGAGGAAATGATGAATAATTTCTGCATTTCATCGATCCCTTAATATGGGACGAAATAAAATAGAAAATATTAAAAGAGATATTATTTACTGTAGACACGGAACACAAATGCGTGTCACTTTCTGACATGACGTCCCCTTTGGTCAGTGCAAGTTTATCAAATCTCGTATAGTTCCTGAATTCTCGTACAACTCGATTCGTTTGTAGGAGCAAGCACTCGAACCATAGTGCGCCGTAGCTCTTCATCAGAACAGACCTTCTTTGCACCCAGTGCTTCTACAAGTGGTCCGAAAATATGCAAGTCACGAAGGTAAAGGTCTATGCGGGAAAAACTCACACGTCATGCCTGTGACAGTCTTAACTGTCGCACGGGCCCTCGTCGCCGTGCAATGTCTTGTTGCAGCAAAGGATCTACGTACAAAAGCCACATCGGTTTGGTTTGATTTCAAACTATAAATTTCTCACAAGGGTGTACTATGATTTAGAGAGTTGCTTTTCTCGTGCTATAACGTGGCGTTCGTAATCTGGACGCCAAACAATTTGGGAACATCTGACTTCATTTGTAGACTTGCTGCCAGGAAAAATACGTATTACCTATCTGACCCTTTCTTCAGAGAAGAATTTCAGTCAGAGACTGAGCAAGGAAATATTGTTTCTTCTTGGTTCAATATGCTTGTGCAATAGTCCTACTGGCTTTATTTCTGGACCAACGGATGTGAGTCTTCAGCACTGTGCCACTTAAGCATATCGACATCCTGTTAAGAGCAAAGCTTCAAACATACAGGCTACTGGCGCCATTTTCGCTGTTTTTTTTTATGCGTTATGGTTTTCAGTTGTACTCGTAGTTTCCATTTACCGGAGATAGCGAGAAATTGGAAGAGCTTTTTTCAACAGCTATGTTTTACTTGTGTGTTTGTCTCAGCTGGTCGCGAATAGAGAAAAGGGGAGGATTATTGTGCAAACAGGAATGTGGGGCAGCAGAGTTTCTTGCAGCACGTGTCGCAGATATTGGCTCAGAGCGAGCAGGCCTTGCATGTCGATGTCGCCGGCTAGCAGCTGCGCTGCCCTCAATTTCATTTTCTCAACAGACCCGCCCATCGGCAATACGACGAGAATAGTCGGAGGTCGGGAGACGAAAACAGTATACTCCTCTTATTGTCTGATATTTATGTTTGGATTTTATGACTTACATTGTGTGCTATTTAAATTGTAAGAATTGCTGCTACATATGACAGTTAAATTCCACCATACATAGCTTAGCTGAAAACTTAATTTTGTGGAATCATTGCGACATTACCTGAAGGATATCACGCACGCTCGGTAGGTGCCCTCTAAGGGCACTTTCAACCAGACGTTACCACACTCTTCCAATACCTTTTGATGACCACCTGCTTTTTATACGATAGCAAATATTACAATACGATCGATAGCATAGTCATGGTTTTCATTTATCCATATTGTTAATTGTATTAAGGAAGAATTGGTGAACGAGCTTTATACTCCGCTTTCATGAAATAGGACAAGAAATCGCTTTAGAGATCAGCGATTATTTTTAGAACTTACACACAGAATTTGGCTGTATGGCAACGTTTTCATTATTGTGTATTTCTGTATGATGTACTTCCGTTGTGGCGATGAGATCAAAAAAACAATAAAAAACACGTGCCCTGAAAAGTTCAGCACAGTTTTTGACGAGATTCATTGTACTTAACTCCGTTAATGTTTCTTGATCTGAGGCGTCTATGACTGAAAGGCGTCATAAGAAATAATAAATTTATCGCGATCCAAACAAAATTTGGATGTAAAAACTCTGCTGTCCCGCATCGACCCTATTTCTATCCATATGTGTACAACATGTTCTGTCCCCGTGGAATGAACAGAACTTGGACGATCGTCTGGGCGCATGCAGATCTTCATTGAAATTAATCCAGTTCCCGTCGTGCAGTTCAGAGGAAGTCCATCAAGGACAATTTAGTATCTGGAACTCAATTTTTGGTAACGAAAGTTTGCTGACTTGAAGCATTCAAAGAATAGCGTTTGGTATGGTGGATTTAAACTATTCTAGATTAGATTCACGTTCGCTATTAAACGAAGGCGTATACGATCTCTGTCACAACACTCTTTTTATTGGAAGGTTATACACCAAACAAGATAGGACCTATACTCGGTAGACACAGCATTAGTCCAGTGTTCTAACGACAGCGTTTTAACCTAGTGTGTACACTGTGCCACGTGAATGCGGTGAAAATTACATAGGGCACACTATCAGTACCGTGTCGAGTACTGCACTGAATCTGTGAGGGCAGTCAAGCGAAAACGAGACAGATGCAAAAAAGGAAATGAACTGTTTGTTATTTCAAAGACGATTGTCATAACTATTAATGCATTTATCCCACTGTGAGACGAGATGGTCAATTCCTTCATGGAAAACAGTTTTCGGTTACCCATGGAACCATGATTGCACGCAGGCGTACATCTCTTCGTCCGAAGCTAATCGACAGCCACGAATGTCTTTCATCAGGATTCAGGGCTCCAACAATGTTGAAATCACTTGGGGAGAGGTGGGGATTGCACGGAGGATACGTAAGGATTTCCCAGCGAAACTTATGGACCGTAGTCGAAACAGCCTTGGTACCTGAGAAGCCCTTACACTTTGTCGCCATGGAATTTCTATATTTTGGGAGTTCTGAAAAAAGGCAATTGTGACCGTGGAATTGTTTCGTGCGAAGAGCTACACGCCTGCATATAATGATCTTTCCGTAGGCAACCGGAGACATTTTTCCATGAAAGCACTGACCTCTGACCTTTGTGCCTCACAGTGGGGTAAATGTACTGACAATTATGGCGATTACTTTTGAAATAATAAAAAGTTTACCTACTTTTTTCCATCTCTCTCGTTTTCATTTGACTTCGGACATAAAAAAATTTCCTGATTAATTGCTGCAGATTCTGTCTCATCCCTTGCAGCACGAGTCCTTATTTTATTATTTTTGCATAGTGACTGGATTGCCTTAAGCTTTACCTTGTCGAACGCCTTTTCATATTCGATAAATATATAATAAATTAGTAATGTAAATTGTCTATTCTCGGTTACTTGCACCAAAGTTGAAAGACAATCATAACACGTATCTTGACAAATAGAAAATCTCTTCAGGTGTATGAAAATCCTTTTTATAGGACTCACGACCGCTTTCGTGTTTTTACAATCACATCTTCAGGTGATCATCTAGACATAGACACATATACGTTATATTTACCTTATAGTATAAGTCCTCAGTCTTAAAATGTAGCTGTAATAGCAAGGCTGGGGTTATGTGGCAGACTCAACATTCACTGTCAATCGAATAGATTGCCTGAATAACGGTCAGTTTCCAGATTCGTAGTTTTTACTGTTCCTTCCTATTGACATCAATCTTATTTTAATTCTAGGCACTGGCTTTTCTCCAGTTGAAATGCAGCCTTGGATCTATCACTGGTTTCAGAGAATAGCTCTCGGTGACTTGTTTCTATTTTATCCTACATTTTATAATGTCGTTTAATTAGGTAATGTTCTCGTGATTTCGTCGGTAGTAACGCAGCGTTTTATTATTTTTATTAGACCGTGCCAGATGATCGGGGATCGAATGACTACGTACAGCTTTTATTTTTGACGTTTCACCTCTTTATCGACCTAGCTTTTACTCTAAATTGACGACGAGTGTTGGGTCTTCCTTATAACCTCATGTTGCTCATCTTACAACCTGAGATATGTGAGTACCTGCTATTACAGCTACATTTTAAAGGGAAAATAGAATGGATATGTGTTTATATCTAGATGATCGCCTGAAGTTGTGACTGCAATGCCATGGAAGCAGTCGTGAGTCCAATAAAAAGAATTTTCATGCAGCTGAAGCGGTTTTCTATTTTCCAAGACGCATATTCGCAGCTGTGATTGCTATGATTATATAATAATAACATGCTTTACATTTTCTAAAACCATGTTGTACCTCTAACATACGTGCTTCTTTTGTTAGTATTAAGAAGTGTATCGACAAACAAAGCAACAGTGAAGGAATCTCAAGGACTGGAATCCATAGTATCAAAATTGTTCCAGATTGACGAATAATCGAACAAGTGTGAGCATTAAACCATTTAGGGTGTTATTTTAAATTTCCGAAGTCCGTTGATGTATAGCTAAAATTGGCCAGATTCAGATATTTCTCTGGAACAATACAATGTACATTGAAACATAACTTACGGACAGAAATATTAAATAAACTTTAAAAAGTAATAGCGTTGATCTTTCTGCTGTATGGTAGCGAATGTTGGATCCTAACATCTAATCGATTACGATGAATCGAATCATCGAAGATGAAGCCCCTCCACTTTGTAGCGAGACATTCGTTATTCGACCAAAGAGAAACACTAATATTAGACAACAACTAAATGTTGAGCCCATTACAAATATAATTGAAAGGTACCGACTGACTGGAAAGACCATATGTAAAGTATGTCTAATAACAAAAGCTACAATACAATATAACCCAACAGGAAAGAGTAACGTTGGACGTCCTTTAAAGAGATGGCGTGAAGAATTACGAGGTGGAACAGGCTAAAAGGCCTAATTCTTAAAGACGATTATGATGATGATTATGAAGATGAGTTCCAAAATTTCCGAAAGTCAGTGACATCAGAACACTGCCATACGAAGGTTAATTAGGTCAGCCTTGAGGATTACAAAATTTTTATCTCGAGCTGTTTTTTTTTTTCGAGAGCTGTTAATTATCACGATTCTACAGTGAAAAAAGCGGAGACGTTGTGGTGTCGAAACAGTAATCTCTCAAGATTAGTCTTAGAAATGATTTACTTCACTCCTCTTTTTATTTTTCCTTATTTGGTAGTGTTATCTTTGCATTGCTGTTACGATGGTACGCTTCGTTTTATGATTGTCTAGTTTGTAAGGCAGTCCAATTCCTTTCAGAGTATGCTTATATTTGGCAATCATGCACAACGGCTCGCTCGTCGAAAGATCCGTACCTAAAGACCAGAAATTTGCGGAAGTCAGTCAGCCAATACCCAAGAAAGGAAACACGAGTAATCTGCTGAACTACAGACCATATCGCTAACGTCGATTTACAGGAGGATTTTGGAACATATAATATGTTCGGAAATTGTGGGTTTCATCGAAAAAACGACTTTTAACAAACAGCCAACATGGAGTCAGAATATATCGTCCTTGTGAAACTCTAATAGTTCTTATCGCGAAGTAGTCTTGTCAACAGGGATGTCAAATTGATTCCATGTTTTTAGATTCCCAGAAGGCTTTTGACACCGCTCCTCACAAGCGACTTCTAGTCAAATTACGTGCATGTGGAGTATAGTCTCAGTTGTACGACTAGATCCGTGATTCCCTCTCAGAAAGGTCACAGTTCCTAGTAACTGACGGGAAGTCACAAAGTAAAACAGAAGTAATACCTGGCATTCCCAAAGGAAGTGTTGTAGGAGAAGTGCTGTTCGTGATCTACATAAACGCTTTAGGAGACAATCTGAGCAGTCTTCTAGTTTGTTTGCAGATGATGCTATTATTTACCATCTTATAAAGTTATCAAATGATCAAGACAAATATCAAAACGATTTAGACACGATATCTGTGTGGTGCGGAAAGTGGAAATTGACTCTAAAAAATGAAAAATGTGAAGTCATCCACGTGAGGACGAAAAGTAATCCGCTAAATTTCTGTTATAAGACAAATCACACAGATCTAAAGGCTATAAACTCAACCAAATACATAGGGATTACAGTTACGGGTAACTTAAACTGGAACGATCACATGGGTAGTGTTGTGTGGAAAGCAAACCAAAGACTGCGATTTATTAGCAGTACACTTAGAAAATGCAACAGGTCTACTAAAGAGGCAGCTTACACCACGCATGTCCGCCCGCTTCTGAAATACTGCTGCGCGGTGTGGGATCCGCATCAGATAGATGTGACGGAGGATATCGAAAAAGTTCAAAGAAGGGCATCTCGTTCTGTTTTATCCCGAAACAGGGACGAGAGTTGCACGGAAATGATACGCGAACTGGAGTGTCAATGATTAAAGCAAAGGAGATTTTTTTGCGGCAGGATCTTCTCAGGAAATTTCAATCAGCAACTATGTTTTGATAGTGTGAAAATATTTTGTTGGTGTCCACCTCTGTTGGGAGGAATGGTCGTTATAATAGAGTAAGAGAAATCGGACTTCGCACGGAAAAAAAGTGTTCGTTTTTCCTGCACGCTGTTCGAGAGTGGAGTGGTAGAGAAATAGCTCGAAAGGGGTTATATGAACTTTCTGCCAAACACTTAACTGTGAACTGCAGAGTAATCACGTAAATGTAGATGTGTAGATGTAGATTAGTTGTTACGTGAAGAATCTACATCTACATCTACATCCATACTCCGCAAGCCATCTGACGGTGTGTGGCGGAGGGTATTTGGAGTGCGCCTATCGGTTCTCCCTTTTATTCCAGTCTCGTATTGTTCGTGGAAAGAAAGATTGTCGGTATGCCTCTGTGTTGGCTCTCTGAATTTATCCTCATGGTCTCTTCGCGAGATATACGTAGGAGGGAGCAATATACTTCTTGACTCCTCGGTGAAGGTATGTTCTCGAAACTTCAACAAAAGCTCGTACCGAGCTACTGAGCGTCTCTTCTGCAAAGTCTTCCATTGGAGTTTATCTATCATCTCCGTAACGCTTTCGCGATTACTAAATGATCCTGTAACGAAGCGCGCTGCTCTTTGTTGGATCTTCTCTGTCTCCGCTATCAACCCTATCCCACACTGGTGAGCACTATTCAAGCAGTGGGCGAACAAGTGTACTGTAACCTATTCCCTTTATTTTCGGATTGCATTTCCTTAGGATTCTTCCAATGAATCTCAGTCTGGCGTCTGCTTTACCGACGATCAACTTTATATGATCATTCTATTTTAAATCACTCCTAATGCGTACTCCCAGATAATTTATGGAATTAACTGCTTCCAGTTGTTGACCTGCCATATTGTAGCTAAATGGTAAGGGACCTTTCTTTCTATGTATTCGCAGCACATTACACTTGTCTACATTGAGATTCAGTTGCCATTCCCTGCACCATGCGTCAATTCGTTGCAGATCCTCCTGCATTTCAGTACAATTTTCCATTGTTACAACATCTCGATATACCACAGCATCATCCGCAAAAACCCTCAGTGAACTTCCGATGTCATCCACAAGGTCATTTATGTATATTGTGAATAGCAACGGTCCTACGACACTCCCCTGCGGCACACCTGAAATCACTCTTACTTCGGAAGACTTCTCTCCATTGAGAATGACATGCTGCGTTGTGTTATCTAGGAACTCTTCAATCCAATCACACAATTGGTCTGATAGTCCATATGCTCTTACTTTGTTCGTTAAACGACTGTTGGGAACTGTATCGAATTGTACGGTATATCCATATTCTGTGACGTAAAGTGCCTAGTGGGATGCAAGAGAGGCCCTCAGGGCTCTAATCGGACAAGAGTAAATCACCGAACAAATTAGTGAATAACCAAACAAGCGCTGAGTGCGTCGCTGCATAGGCGGTCGTCGGCAGCTGGGGGCGCGCTGCCGGTTATGCGCGATTTCTGGGGCAGACGTGTCGGCGGTTGTTGATCGTAAAAGCTGGGCTGCATCCTGACCCAGAAACCGACTCGTATACAGTTTTCGCGAAGCGTTAACACTCGCAGCTACGGAAAGCGAGAGCGCCCACCAGTCCCGCAGATTGGCGCGAACCTCGTGCCATCTAACGAGGCCCTACTGTTTGTTTCCTGTCAGGCTGCTGCAAAGGCAGTCGCTGCCGGAAATGTGTCGAGCCGCAACTCGAAACAAACTATCAGTACTGGAGCTCTGCGCCTCTGAGGGACACTGCTGAGAATTGTTATGGCTTCAACATTCTCTACAGACTGTGGCGCGTGAGCTGTAAGAAAATAATTTTGGTCACTACCGGGTCTACTACTGTCGGATTCACGAACCGATGATACTGTAATGTAGGCGTAACAAAATGATTTTGTTTCTCGTTTTCCGTTTAAAATACTAAAAATAGTTGTAGTTATTGAGTTTGTACGGAGTTAATGGCGTCATAACGAAAGCAGAGCTGCCTTGCGGGGGTGCGTCTATTACATGTGAAATCGGTGGTCAATTGCTGTCGTAATTCTCAGTCAATAGCACCCGTTAGCGACACGTATTACCATTTGAACAATTGTAAAGGCTACCGTGGACAATCGTTCTGTGATAGATTAGCAATTTGGAAATCATTAAAGCACTCGCAAACTTCAGTATGAATGTGGAATAAATTTAACCTTTAAACATGTATGTTGGATCCAGGCATTGTTAGGAAGTGTGTTACGTACCAAATGATATGCACCGGTACAATTATTCTTTCAAAGCTATATTTTGCCACTTTAAATCGAAGAATTTTAGTATTCGTAAAAGAACGAGACTCGTTTTCGTTTGCGCAACATAGTCCCATTTCGCAACGAAACCTCTTCTCTCTGTTAACAATCCCATAACCGAGCACGATCGCTAAGGGAAGGAAGGCTACAGGGTTAGACCTGAGCTTTTATGCCATCTCTTATGATTTCGTTCTGGACGTCACGTTTAACTCTAATCTTCCTTCCTTGAGACATGACACATTTTTCTTTTTCAGGAGGTAATTCTCTTTGTAACGGGTGGGGCAGCTTCTGTCACCATTGTATAGCCTGTCGACTGTCACACCACTGTATTTAACTTGCGAAATTTTCAGCACAAATGAAACATATTTTTTATCACACAATTAATACATTTTGACATATATTCTATTTATGTATGCCATGAACTTCTTGTGATATCTTACTTACATAAAGTGGCAACTTATTGACATTTTCCGCCTCGTTTTTAATTCACGACGTACGGACATACAATACGGCGTTACGTTTAATATTTTAAATTCTACACTAAACTATATCCAGACATGACATTTCTAAATTTTTCACTCTTCTTATTGGTGTCGATAGTTTTTTAATATATTGTAGTAAATTTACGTTATTACTTGATTTCGACGGTACATTCCTAATTAACGAAATATCGGAAATAAATAATTACTATTTTTGGGATATAAATGCCAACAGGAATAGTGGTAACAATAGCTTAAAAACCATATGTTCTGACGCTTATGATTCGTCCTGGCCATTTGAATTGACGGCGTTTTAATAAAACCCTGGTAATTACTTCTGTGTGTTTCTAAAATCAATGTAAAATATGAGAGAGCTGGTAAATTGGGTCATAACGAGCAACTTTCTTGTAGGCACCAAGCTGTATCCCTTTCCGTTCGGCGCTGGGCGTCATTTAACAGCACCGCGCGTCGCCGGGAAGGTAGGCATACAGCCCACCATCCTAGTCCACATGGTAGCAGGACTGAAGGGCAACATTTTCAGTTTCTTCGTGACATTAACGTAAAACAGAGACGCGGTTGATGTTTCACTAACTTTTTTGCAAACAGTAACAAAAACTGTTCGACACTGCTTCGTCCTGCTTCAATGCAAGCCGTGCAACGGCGCCTAAGCGATTGTCGCACCCTTTCAAACAAACCTGACAAAATGGAGTTTACGTCAGAGGTGTCTTCATTCGCGAAATCATCTCTCTATCGGTGTCGAAAGCTGTTTGACGTACACAACAGATTTCAAGCGTCCACAGACGAAAAAATCAACGGCCGTCAAGCCGCAAAAATCTGCAAGCCATACCACACGCCCATCGTTCTATCCAGTTCTCGGCGAAGGCCTCATTAAAATGACTTCGCACTGCATGAGCGAAGTGCACAGGTGCACCATTACGTTGGTACCACTTGCTCTGTCAGACATATTCCACAAACTGTGGCAGTGTTTCCCTTAAGAATATCGAATACGTGTTTGCAGCGAGTCGTCTCAGGATAGCATTTATGGACCAGTCAGATTATCGCCTAGCAAACCAGCCCAAACGTTGACAGCGAAGCACACTTGGTGACCACGAACAAAGGCGGCGTGCCGACTTTTCCGTGTCCACACGTTCGGATTGTGGCTATTGAATACACCTTCCCTTGCGAAGGATGCCTCATCCTTAAAAAGTACGATGTATGGGAATTCAGGTTGAATGGCACTCTTCTGCAAAGGCACTGGCAAAAGTCAATGCAGCGCGAAAAACTTCTGGACTAAGGGCTTGAACTTTCTGAAGGCAGTAAGGATGCAAATAGTCTCAATTCCACACACTCAGCCGGCCGCTGTGACCGAGTGGTTCTAGGGACTTCAGTCCGGAACCTCGCTGCATGTTCGAATCCTGCCTCGGGCATGGATGTGTGTTCTGTCCTTAGGTTAGTTAGGTTTAAGTAGTTCTAAGTTCTAGGGGACTGATGACCTCAGAAGTTAAGTCCCATAGTGCTCAGAGCCATTTGAACCATTTAAACTGTTCCATTCCAATAACTTGATCTATGATCCGATAGGACCACTCATTAAAACGTGACTACATGCTTACAAAGCCCGAGAAAAAAGCGCGCATGGATACTATTCTTATCTCATTCGACGAGAGTGGAGGGGAGAGGTGGCGTTACTGATAGTGTAGCCAAACGCGCCCTCCGAAACTATTGTACCTCTTTGACACTGTCCACTGCTATGTGCTCTTCACTTTTACCTTTCACCAGGTTATGGTATACGAGATCATTCGCTGCATCACCAACACTGGTTGCCTGCGGAAACTTTTGAAATGCACTCACACTCACAGTCAGCCATCCGTAAAAATGATGAACTGATAGGTCTCACAAAAACGTAATAAATGAACAGGTAGGCTCGTCCTTTCTCCAGAAGTTCATTACGCGCTTGATGTGTGTTGTGAATCCAATACTGTAGTACATTTGGGCTTTTTACATCACATTTATGGAACGAATCCCATTGTCTCGTCTCGCCTTGTACCCTGCAATGGCAGCAGATGACCAAACAAACTGCAGCGTACACAGCGACACAGCAAATGACAGTCTGCGATACAGGGAATCTCCAATTTGTGTGCAAAGTAAATTGCTTACGAAACACTTTTACGGCCTGTAGTAGAGTACTGGTCACTTGTATTGGACACATACAACGGGTTAACAGACTGAAAGAAAGAGTGTAACAGAAGTGTCAAGAAACCTTAGGTGGCAGGCACTCGACGGTCCCTACAGCTCGCAGATGATGCGTGGGAAGTTTCTGGAAGCGCCTTTTGGGGTAAGACCTATGGATATTGCTCAGCCGGCTCTTAGACATCACGCAGATAAAATTAGGAAAATAGCGGCTGGCACAGAGGCTTCAAAGTAGTGTTCTTCCAGTGCTCCGGCGGGACGTTAAACCCTAATTTTCTTTACATTATTTCCAAAGCTCCATCCGTGAATGGATAGGAAAGAAGCCTTTACGCACTGTACAATAAAAACTACTCTCTACCACATGCTTCACAGTGACTCAGGGAGTATAGATGCAAATGAAGATATCATTTAAAGGGGGTTGGGTTAATTTGGGGGGAAGAGACCAAACTGCGAGGCCATCGGTCTCATCGGAAAGGGAAGGATGGGGAAGGAAGTCGGCCCTGCCCTTTCAAAGGAAATCACGGAAAATGCGAGTCCAGTGTGCTAACCACTGCGCCACCTCGCTCGGTATTATCGAAAGATGACACGGCTTTTGCGAGAGCGAAGCGCGAACGGCTTTCTGTAAGGGGGTGATCAAAACGTTTCCGTCCGAGGGCGTTGCTGTAGCGTATATTACACTTAGCGCAACTCTGATGCGGGTGTATAAACACCGACAAATAACCAAGGGATTAGTGTGACATTCGTGTCTTTCCGACGTGCGTGCGGTAAATTCGGAAACGTAAACTGTGGCGACGTTATTACCAAATGCGTCCAAACAGGACCGACGTGCTGCTGTCCTTTTCTTGGCTGCCGAAGGAAACAGACCGGTAGAAATCCGTCATAGAATTAAGAATGAATATGGGGCAGCACGTCTGTCGAAAATCACAGTTGTGGATTGTTGCATCAAGTTCATGATAACGTATGTCCACAGATCGGAAATGCCGTAACGCAGAACTTACGCCAACTCCAGTGGGAGGCGGTCTAGAACCGGATCTATACCGCTGATCTCTCCCCAAGCTGTTACCACACGTTGGGTCCCTTAAAAAAAGCCTTGAAGTGTCAAGGATTCCTGTCGGACGAGGATGTGCAGCAGGCAGTGACATTCCGAACGTCTTGACGGAGCAAAGCTCACGGTGATTTCACCTGATTGGCATAGCGATACTTGACTGTACAGTCTTCGAACGGAAATCTTTTGATCGCCCGTTATGCTATGAAATGAATTATAGACGCTGAAATAAAATGAATGGATGTATGGGGATGAAATCATTGAAAATAATACCAGTGCAGACCGTTCAAAGACGCTGAACCTCAAATGTGATGGTTATGCATGTGACAGCAGGGTGGCTGTACGAGAACAGATGCCTAAACTACTAGACTGTCTGAGTACTTATCTAGACCTGACTCAAAAACTTTTAACGCAGCTGATGTTTCCAGCTGTGATTTCCGCTGCTATAGCATATCTGAATGGTTTACAGTGATGTCATTTCGTGCCGTGGCATATTCACTGATTGCATCCCCATTGATCCGTTAATTTAATTTCAGCAGATTTAACTCATTTCACATACATTAGGACTATTACAGATACAAATGAAAGTCAAGCCTGTAGGTCTGGCTGCAGACCTGGTCTGCGGCAAAGTTTCAGTTGTCACTATACGTATATTCATCACATTGTAGGCTCAGCACGACATAATTTTATCTCATTGTAGATACAGCGCGAATCGGTGAAGTGAGATGGAAAGAAGACAATTATTTCTGGTCAGATGAGTACAGAGTCATTTCAACAGCAGCAGAAAACGGTATAATGACAGTAGGAATCGTTGTAAATATGAAGACAGGGGAGAGAGTGAGTTATTGTGAACAGTTCGGCGAAAGGGTTGTTACATCAGAATCGAGAGCAAACCAACATTGATTTACTGTAGTTCAGGTATACATGCCTAAGTCTCAATCAGAAGATGAAGAGGTCGAGAAAGTATAAGAAGACATTAAACAAATAATACAGTACGGAAAGGGAGATGAAAATCTAATGGCCATCCAGGACTGAAATGTGATTGTGGGGAAAGGAGTAGAAGAAAGGGTTACGAGAATGAGAGAGGAGAAAGACTAATTGAGTTCTGCAATAAATTTCAGTTAGTAACAACGAATATTCTGTTCAAGAAGCACAAGAGGAAGAGGTATACTTGGAAAAGCCTGGGCGGTATAGGAAGATTCCAGTTAGTGTAGACCATGGTCAGGCAGAGATTCCGAAATCAGATATTGAGTTGTATGGCCTATATGGCTTACCCATAAGCAGATATAGACTCAGATCATAATTTAATAACGATGAAGAGTAGGTTGAAGTTTAAGAGACCAGTCAGAAAGAATCAATGCGCAAAGCAGTGGCATGCGAAGTAGTAAAGAATGAAGAGATACGCTTGAAGTTCGAAAAAAAGAAGGAGGGAAGATTGGGTTTAACGTCCCGTCGACATCGAGGGCATTAGAGACTGACCACAAGTTCGGATTGTGTCAAAGATGGGGAAGGAAATCAGTCGTGCCCTTTGAAAGGAACCATCCCGACATTTGCTTGAAGAGATTTTGGGAAATCACGGAAAACCTAAGTCTGGATTGCCGGACGTGGGTCTGAACCGTCGTCCTCCCGAATGCGAGTCCAGTGTGCTAACCGATGCGCCACCTCGTTCGGTTTGAAGTTCGCTGGAGCTGTAGACCCTGCGGTACTGAATAGCTAAGTAGGCAGTTCGCTGAAGAGAAATGGAGATCTCTAAAAAGGCCAATGACTGAAGTTTCAATGAAAATTATAGGTGTAAGGAAAGTAACTGTGAGGAAGCCATGGGTAACAGAAGAAATACACCAGTTAATCGACGAAAGAAGGAAGACTAAAAATGTTCAGGGAATTCGGAATTACGGAAATACAAGTCACTTAGAAGCGCAGGGAAGCTAATGACAAACGGCTGGGAAAGGTAAATGTGAAAAAATTTGTGGTAAGGTCTTACGGGACCCAGCTGCTAAGGTCATCGGTCCCTAAGCTTATGCACTACTTAATCTAACTTAAACTAACTTACGCTAAGGACGTCAGACGTCAGGACTCCAACCTCCGACGGGGGAAGGCGCGCGGACTGTGATAAGGCGCCTCAGACCGCGCGGCTACCCCGCGCCTGCCGGTAAATGTGAAGAAATCCCAAAGAAATGATCCTTCGGAACGACTGACTGAGCATGCAAAAAAGTCAAAATAAACTTTGGTGAAATTAAAAGAAAGGGTGCAAGCATCTAGACTGCAACCGGAATTCCAGTGTTAAATGCAAATAGAAAAGGTGTGAAGAGTACATTGAAGGCCTCTTTGAGGGAAAGGGCTTCTCTGATGACGTGATAGAAAAAGAAAAAGGAGTCGACAGCGAAGGGATAGGGGTTCCAGTATTAGAATCAAAATTTAAGAGATCTTTGGAAGATTTACGATCAAATAAGGTAAAAGGGACGGATAACATTTCATCGGAATTTCTAAAGTTGTGGGAAGTGGTAACAAAACGACTACTCAAAGTGGTGTGCAGAATTTATGGAACTGGGAATGTACCACCAGAATCCACACTATTCCGAAGAAGGCAAGACCCGACAAGTGCACGAATTGTCGCACAGTCAGCTTAACAGCTCATGCATCCAAGTTGCTGACAAGAATAATATACAGAAGAATGGAAAAGAGAATTGAAGATGTGTTGGATGACGATCAGTTTGGCTTTAGGAAAGGTAAAGGCACCAGAGAAGAAATTCTGTCGTTCCATTTGATAACGGAAGCAAAACAGAAGAAAAATTAAGACACGTTCATAGATTTGTCGGCCTGGGAAAAGTGATCGACAGTGGAAGATGGTGCAAGATGTTTGAAGTACTGAGAAAAATTGGGTGAGCTATAGGGAAAGACGTATAACGTACAGTATGTTCAATAACCAAGACGGAACAGTAAAACTGGAAGACCAAGAACGAAGTGCTCGGATTAAAAAGGGCGTAAGACAGGGATGTAGACTTTCGCCCCTAATGTTGAGTCTATACATCGAAGAAGCAATAATGGAAATGGAAAAATGGTTCAAGAAGGGAATTAAAATTCAAGGTGAAAGGATATCAATAATAAGATTAGCTGACAACATTACTATCCTTGGTGAGAGTGAAAAAGAATTATAGGATATGTTGAATGGAATGAAGAGTCTAATGAATACGGAACATGGACTGAGATAAATCGAAGAAAGACGAAAGTAATCAGAAGTAGCAGAAAAAAGAACAGTGAGAAAGTGATCATCAGAATTGGTGATCACGAACAAAATGCGGTTAGGTAATTCTGTTGTCTAGACAGCAAAATACCCCAATAGGGACGAAGCAAGGAGGACATAAAAAACAAACTAGCACAGGCCGAAAATGCATTGCTGGCCAAGAAGAATCTACTAGAATCAAACATAGGCTTGAATCTGAGGAAGAAATTTGTAAGAACGTACATTTCCAGCACAGCGTTGTATGATAGAGAAACATGGAGCGTTAGAAAAGCGGAACAGAAGAAAATCGAAGCATTTGAGATCTGGTGTTGTAAGTAGGCTGTTTAGGTTTTCTTATTGTAAACGCCACGTAGCGCGCTCTATGAAAATCACCGGCTGTGCTGTGTGCAGTCTGTGGCTGGGTGGCATTGTTGTAATATTCGCTATTGTAGTGTTGGGCTGTTGGCTGTTAACAGCGCGTAGGGTTGCGCAGTTGGAGGTGAGCCGCCAGCAGTGGTGGATGTGGGGAGAGAAATGGCGGAGTTTTGAGAGCGGATGATTTGGACAGAGACAGCAAATTTGTAATACTGGATATCATGAACTGATGTATGTATTATGTCTTTTGAACACTGTTAAGGTAAATACATTGTTTGTTCTTTATCAAAATCTTTCATTTGCTCACTATGCCTACCAGTAGTTAGTGACTTCAATAGTTAGAATCTTTTATTTAGCTGGCAGTATAGGCGCACGCTGTACTGCAGTAGTTCGAGTAACGAAGATTTTTGTGAGGTAAGCGACTCATGAAAGGTATAGGTTATTGTTAGTCAGGGCCATTCTTTTGTAGTAATTTTTGAAAGTCAGATTGCGTTGCGCTAAAAATATCGTGTGTCAATTTAGTGTTGATCAGAATAGGTAAAGAGCGAAATGTCTGAGTACGTTCAGTTTTGCTCAGCAGTTTGAAAATCAAATAATGTAAGAGGTTTACCAGCGCAGTAAATCACTATTTTTTTTAAGGGGACGTTTCAGTGTTACAGATGAATGTTGAAAATCAGATGGACTGATAAGGTAAAAAATGACGAGGCTTTGCACAGAATCAACGAGGGCTGAAATGTGTGGAAAGCACAGGCAAGAAGAAGGGACAGAATGATAGAACAGGCGTCAAAACATCAGGGGAATAACTCTTTCATGTTACTAGCGGGGGCTTAAAGGGTAAGGCATAGATTGGAATACCTACAACAAATAATTGCGGGCGTAGGTTGCAATTAATACTCTGAAATGAAAAGGTCGGCAGTGGAGAGAATTCCGTGGGCGGTCACATCAACCCAGTCAGGAGACCGTCGACAAGGAAAGAAAAAAGTATCTTCGAGGATACAAATATTTTACTATACCAGCTACAGGGTCATTTCTGTCCAGGGAGATTTGGTGCCACCTAAGCAGAATACGAACACTCTACACCAGCTAAGGCTACCTGACACATATGGGTTGTAGTAGATTAACCTTAATAGCAGAATGGATCACGGACCACACCATCCTACAGTGCTTCGAGAGGAGATTCCCTGAGAAGCGGAGTTTTATTTCTTAGCAAATTGCAGTAACTAAGACTTCGCGTAGCAGGTGTTGCTAGAAGACAGGGCCACGGCGTTTTGTGCACAACGCCTCTCTTGCAACGTCTGCCAGTGGAGTTTGTTTAGCATCTCCGCAACGCTCTCTCGCCAGCTAAACATTCCCGTGACGAAACGATGCATGAGCTGTTAAGCTGACTGTTGGATCTTCTCTAGCCCCTTTATCAGTCCTGCTTGATAGGGACCGAGCGGGGTGGCGCAGTGGTTAGCACACTGGACTCGCATTCGGGAGGACGACGGTTCAATCCCGTCTCCGGCCATCCTGATTTAGGTTTTCCGTGATTTCCCTAAATCGCTTCAGGCAAATGCCGGGATGGTTCCTTTGAAAGGGCACGGCCGATTTCCTCCCCCATCCTTCCCTCACCCGAGCTTGCGCTCCGTCTCTAATGACCTCATTGTCGACGGGATGTTAAACACTAATCTCCTCCTCCTTGATAGGGATCCCAGATAGATGGACAATACTCAAGAATCGGGCGAATAAGCGCCTTATAAGCCAGTTCTTTTCTGGATGAGTTACAATTCCTTAAGATTCTTCCGTTGAATATGAGTCTGGTGTCTGCTTTTCCCACTATCTGTTCTATATGGTGATGAGGCGTTTTTACACCGGCCGGGCTGTGAGTGGGGACCCACCTGTCTTGCCGTGCGCCTGCGCGTTTTTACACCAGCTAGGCTGTGAGTGGGGACCCACCTGTCTTGCCGTGCGCCTGCGCGTTTTTACACCAGCTAGGCTGTGAGTGGGGACCCACCTGTCTTGCCGTGCGCCTGCGCGTTTTTCCATCTGCTAGGCTGTGAGTGGGGACCCACCTGTCTTGCCGTGCGCCTGCGCGTTTTTCCATCTGCTAGGCTGTGAGTGGGGACCCACCTGTCTTGCCGTGCGCCTGCGCGTTTTTCCATCTGCTAGGCTGTGAGTGGGGACCCACCTGTCTTGCCGTGCGCCTGCGCGTTTTTCCATCTGCTAGGCTGTGAGTGGGGACCCACCTGTCTTGCCGTGCGCCTGCGCGTTTTTCCATCTGCTAGGCTGTGAGTGGGGACCCACCTGTCTTGCCGTGCGCCTGCGCGTTTTTCCATCTGCTAGGCTGTGAGTGGGGACCCACCTGTCTTGCCGTGCGCCTGCGCGTTTTTCCATCTGCTAGGCTGTGAGTGGGGACCCACCTGTCTTGCCGTGCGCCTGCGCGTTTTTCCATCTGCTAGGCTGTGAGTGGGGACCCACCTGTCTTGCCGTGCGCCTGCGCGTTTTTCCATCTGCTAGGCTGTGAGTGGGGACCCACCTGTCTTGCCGTGCGCCTGCGCGTTTTTCCATCTGCTAGGCTGTGAGTGGGGACCCACCTGTCTTGCCGTGCGCCTGCGCGTTTTTCCATCTGCTAGGCTGTGAGTGGGGACCCACCTGTCTTGCCGTGCGCCTGCGCGTTTTTCCATCTGCTAGGCTGTGAGTAGGGACCCACCTGTCTTGCCATGCGCCTGCGCGTTTTTCCATCTGCTAGGCTGTGAGTGGGGACCCACCTGTCTTGCCGTGCGCCTGCGCGTTTTTCCATCTGCTAGGCTGTGAGTGGGGACCCACCTGTCTTGCCGTGCGCCTGCGCGTTTTTCCATCTGCTAGGCTGTGAGTGGGGACCCACCTGTCTTGCCGTGCGCCTGCGCGTTTTTCCATCTGCTAGGCTGTGAGTGGGGACCCACCTGTCTTGCCGTGCGCCTGCGCGTTTTTCCATCTGCTAGGCTGTGAGTGGGGACCCACCTGTCTTGCCGTGCGCCTGCGCGTTTTTCCATCTGCTAGGCTGTGAGTGGGGACCCACCTGTCTTGCCGTGCGCCTGCGCGTTTTTCCATCTGCTAGGCTGTGAGTGGGGACCCACCTGTCTTGCCGTGCGCCTGTGCGTTTTTCCATCTGCTAGGCTGTGAGTGGGGACCCACCTGTCTTGCCGTGCGCCTGCGCGTTTTTCCATCTGCTAGGCTGTGAGTGGGGACCCACCTGTCTTGCCGTGCGCCTGCGCGTTTTTCCATCTGCTAGGCTGTGAGTGGGGACCCACCTGTCTTGCCGTGCACCTGCGCGTTTTTCCATCTGCTAGGCTGTGAGTGGGGACCCACCTGTCTTGCCGTGCGCCTGCGCGTTTTTCCATCTGCTAGGCTGTGAGTGGGGACCCACCTGTCTTGCCGTGCGCCTGCGCGTTTTTCCATCTGCTAGGCTGTGAGTGGGGACCCACCTGTCTTGCCGTGCGCCTGCGCGTTTTTCCATCAGCTAGGCTGTGAGTGGGGACCCACCTGTCTTGCCGTGCGCCTGCGCGTTTTTCCATCAGCTAGGCTGTGAGTGGGGACCCACCTGTCTTGCCGTGCGCCTGCGCGTTTTTACACCAGCTAGGCTGTGAGTGGGGACCCACCTGTCTTGCCGTGCGCCTGCGCGTTTTTACACCAGCTAGGCTGTGAGTGGGGACCCACCTGTCTTGCTGTGCGCCTGCGCGTTTTTCCATCAGCTAGGCTGTGAGTGGGGACCCACCTGTCTTGCCGTGTGGCTGCGCGTTTTTCCATCAGCTAGGCTGTGAGTGGGGACCCACCTGTCTTGCCGTGCGCCTGCGCGTTTTTCCATCTGCTAGGCTGTGAGTGGGGACCCACCTGTCTTGCCGTGCGCCTGCGCGTTTTTCCATCTGCTAGGCTGTGAGTGGGGACCCACCTGTCTTGCCGTGCGCCTGCGCGTTTTTCCATCTGCTAGGCTGTGAGTGGGGACCCACCTGTCTTGCCGTGCGCCTGCGCGTTTTTCCATCTGCTAGGCTGTGAGTGGGGACCCACCTGTCTTGCCGTGCGCCTGCGCGTTTTTCCATCTGCTAGGCTGTGAGTGGGGACCCACCTGTCTTGCCGTGCGCCTGCGCGTTTTTCCATCTGCTAGGCTGTGAGTGGGGACCCACCTGTCTTGCCGTGCGCCTGCGCGTTTTTCCATCTGCTAGGCTGTGAGTGGGGACCCACCTGTCTTGCCGTGCGCCTGCGCGTTTTTCCATCAGCTAGGCTGTGAGTGGGGACCCACCTGTCTTGCCGTGCGCCTGCGCGTTTTTCCATCAGCTAGGCTGTGAGTGGGGACCCACCTGTCTTGCCGTGCGCCTGCGCGTTTTTACACCAGCTAGGCTGTGAGTGGGGACCCACCTGTCTTGCCGTGCGCCTGCGCGTTTTTCCATCAGCTAGGCTGTGAGTGGGGACCCACCTGTCTTGCCGTGCGCCTGCGCGTTTTTACACCAGCTAGGCTGTGAGTGGGGACCCACCTGTCTTGCCGTGCGCCTGCGCGTTTTTCCATCAGCTAGGCTGTGAGTGGGGACCCACCTGTCTTGCCGTGTGCCTGCGCGTTTTTCCATCAGCTAGGCTGTGAGTGGGGACCCACCTGTCTTGCCGTGTGCCTGCGCGTTTTTCCATCAGCTAGGCTGTGAGTGGGGACCCACCTGTCTTGCCGTGTGCCTGCGCGTTTTTCCATCAGCTAGGCTGTGAGTGGGGACCCACCTGTCTTGCCGTGTGCCTGCGCGTTTTTCCATCAGCTAGGCTGTGAGTGGGGACCCACCTGTCTTGCCGTGTGCCTGCGCGTTTTTCCATCAACTAGGCTGTGAGTGGGGACCCACCTGTCTTGCCGTGTGCCTGCGCGTTTTTCCATCAGCTAGGCTGTGAGTGGGGACCCACCTGTCTTGCCGTGTGCCTGCGCGTTTTTCCATCAGCTAGGCTGTGAGTGGGGACCCACCTGTCTTGCCGTGTGCCTGCGCGTTTTTCCATCAGCTAGGCTGTGAGTGGGGACCCACCTGTCTTGCCGTGTGCCTGCGCGTTTTTCCATCAGCTAGGCTGTGAGTGGGGACCCACCTGTCTTGCCGTGCGCCTGCGCGTTTTTCCATCAGCTAGGCTGTGAGTGGGGACCCACCTGTCTTGCCGTGCGCCTGCGCGTTTTTCCATCAGCTAGGCTGTGAGTGGGGACCCACCTGTCTTGCCGTGCGCCTGCGCGTTTTTACACCAGCTAGGCTGTGAGTGGGGACCCACCTGTCTTGCCGTGCGCCTGCGCGTTTTTACACCAGCTAGGCTGTGAGTGGGGACCCACCTGTCTTGCCGTGCGCCTGCGCGTTTTTCCATCAGCTAGGCTGTGAGTGGGGACCCACCTGTCTTGCCGTGTGCCTGCGGGTTTTTCCATCAGCTAGGCTGTGAGTGGGGACCCACCTGTCTTGCCGTGCGCCTGCGCGTTTTTCCATCTGCTAGGCTGTGAGTGGGGACCCACCTGTCTTGCCGTGCGCCTGCGCGTTTTTCCATCTGCTAGGCTGTGAGTGGAGACCCACCTGTCTTGCCGTGCGCCTGCGCGTTTTTCCATCTGCTAGGCTGTGAGTGGGGACCCACCTGTCTTGCCGTGCGCCTGCGCGTTTTTCCATCTGCTAGGCTGTGAGTGGGGACCCACCTGTCTTGCCGTGCGCCTGCGCGTTTTTCCATCTGCTAGGCTGTGAGTGGGGACCCACCTGTCTTGCCGTGCGCCTGCGCGTTTTTCCATCTGCTAGGCTGTGAGTGGGGACCCACCTGTCTTGCCGTGCGCCTGCGCGTTTTTCCATCTGCTAGGCTGTGAGTGGGGACCCACCTGTCTTGTCGTGCGCCTGCGCGTTTTTCCATCTGCTAGGCTGTGAGTGGGGACCCACCTGTCTTGCCGTGCACCTGCGCGTTTTTCCATCTGCTAGGCTGTGAGTGGGGACCCACCTGTCTTGCCGTGCGCCTGCGCGTTTTTCCATCTGCTAGGCTGTGAGTGGGGACCCACCTGTCTTGCCGTGCGCCTGCGCGTTTTTCCATCAGCTAGGCTGTGAGTGGGGACCCACCTGTCTTGCCGTGCGCCTGCGCGTTTTTCCATCAGCTAGGCTGTGAGTGGGGACCACCCTGTCTTGCCGTGCACCTGCGCGTTTTTACACCAGCTAGGCTGTGAGTGGGGACCCACCTGTCTTGCCGTGCGCCTGCGCGTTTTTCCATCAGCTAGGCTGTGAGTGGGGACCCACCTGTCTTGCCGTGTGCCTGCGCGTTTTTCCATCAGCTAGGCTGTGAGTGGGGACCCACCTGTCTTGCCGTGTGCCTGCGCGTTTTTCCATCAACTAGGCTGTGAGTGGGGACCCACCTGTCTTGCCGTGTGCCTGCGCGTTTTTCCATCAGCTAGGCTGTGAGTGGGGACCCACCTGTCTTGCCGTGTGCCTGCGCGTTTTTCCATCAGCTAGGCTGTGAGTGGGGACCCACCTGTCTTGCCGTGTGCCTGCGCGTTTTTCCATCAGCTAGGCTGTGAGTGGGGACCCACCTGTCTTGCCGTGCGCCTGCGCGTTTTTCCATCAGCTAGGCTGTGAGTGGGGACCCACCTGTGTTGCCGTGTGCCTGCGCGTTTTTCCATCAGCTAGGCTGTGAGTGGGGACCCACCTGTCTTGCCGTGCGCCTGCGCGTTTTTCCATCAGCTAGGCTGTGAGTGGGGACCCACCTGTCTTGCCGTGCGCCTGCACGTTTTTCCATCAGCTAGGCTGTGAGTGGGGACCCACCTGTCTTGCCGTGCGCCTGCGCGTTTTTCCATCAACTAGGCTGTGAGTGGGGACCCACCTGTCTTGCCGTGCGCCTGCGCGTTTTTACACCAGCTAGGCTGTGAGTGGGGACCCACCTGTCTTGCCGTGCGCCTGCGCGTTTTTCCATCAGCTAGGCTGTGAGTGGGGACCCACCTGTCTTGCCGTGTGCCTGCGCGTTTTTCCATCAGCTAGGCTGTGAGTGGGGACCCACCTGTCTTGCCGTGTGCCTGCGCGTTTTTCCATCAACTAGGCTGTGAGTGGGGACCCACCTGTCTTGCCGTGTGCCTGCGCGTTTTTCCATCAGCTAGGCTGTGAGTGGGGACCCACCTGTCTTGCCGTGCGCCTGCGCGTTTTTCCATCAGCTAGGCTGTGAGTGGGAACCCACCTGTCTTGCCGTGTGCCTGCGCGTTTTTCCATCAGCTAGGCTGTGAGTGGGGACCCACCTGTCTTGCCGTGTGCCTGCGCGTTTTTCCATCTGCTAGGCTGTGAGTGGGGACCCACCTGTCTTGCCGTGCGCCTGCGCGTTTTTCCATCAGCTAGGCTGTGAGTGGGGACCCACCTGTCTTGCCGTGTGCCTGCGCGTTTTTCCATCAACTAGGCTGTGAGTGGGGACCCACCTGTCTTGCCGTGCGCCTGCGCGTTTTTCCATCTGCTAGGCTGTGAGTGGGGACCCACCTGTCTTGCCGTGCGCCTGCGCGTTTTTCCATCTGCTAGGCTGTGAGTGGGGACCCACCTGTCTTGCCGTGCGCCTGCGCGTTTTTCCATCTGCTAGGCTGTGAGTGGGGACCCACCTGTCTTGCCGTGCGCCTGCGCGTTTTTCCATCAGCTAGGCTGTGAGTGGGGACCCACCTGTCTTGCCGTGCGCCTGCGCGTTTTTCCATCAGCTAGGCTGTGAGTGGGGACCCACCTGTCTTGCCGTGCGCCTGCGCGTTTTTACACCAGCTAGGCTGTGAGTGGGGACCCACCTGTCTTGCCGTGCGCCTGCGCGTTTTTCCATCAGCTAGGCTGTGAGTGGGGACCCACCTGTCTTGCCGTGTGCCTGCGCGTTTTTCCATCAACTAGGCTGTGAGTGGGGACCCACCTGTCTTGCCGTGTGCCTGCGCGTTTTTCCATCAGCTAGGCTGTGAGTGGGGACCCACCTGTCTTGCCGTGCGCCTGCGCGTTTTTCCATCTGCTAGGCTGTGAGTGGGGACCCACCTGTCTTGCCGTGCGCCTGCGCGTTTTTCCATCTGCTAGGCTGTGAGTGGGGACCCACCTGTCTTGCCGTGCGCCTGCGCGTTTTTCCATCTGCTAGGCTGTGAGTGGGGACCCACCTGTCTTGCCGTGTGCCTGCGCGTTTTTCCATCAGCTAGGCTGTGAGTGGGGACCCACCTGTCTTGCCGTGCGCCTGCGCGTTTTTCCATCAGCTAGGCTGTGAGTGGGGACCCACCTGTCTTGCCGTGCGCCTGCCGCAGCTCGTCGAGCGCCTTGGCGCTGCACAGCGGCGTGTCCACCTCGTACGTGTTGTTGAAGAGGCTGTAGTCCACCTCGTACTCGCCCGTCTCCTTCTTGAACGTCACCAGCGGCTCGAAGCGGTGGCCCCACAGGATCTCGCTGGGCAGGTACGACGAGCGCGCCTGCGTCGTCATCCCCGTCGACTCGATCACGCCTGCACCACACAGCCACCACAAACGTCACCAAACTGTGGTCCTCCCGTACAGCACGTAGGTTCAAAAAATGTTCAAATGTGTGTGAAATCTTATGTGAGTTAACTACTAAGCTCATCAGTCCCTAAGCTTACACACTACTTAACTTAAATTATCCTATGGACAAACACACACACCTTGCCCGAGGGAGGACTCGAACCTCCGCCGGGATCAGCTTGTAGGTATAGGCCCTACAACCACCACACAACTAGTCAACTTGTCATTCCTTCTAAAGACGCAGGGTAAGACGAAGCGCTTGTCTATACAGGGTGGTGAAAAACAACTCGAGAACAACGTCAGGGTTGGGTAGAGGACGTCGAATTCAGTAAAATTTTTGCGATAAGCACAAGTTGGAGTTTTACCGGACTGGAACTGCGACGGTAGATTGGTTCAAATGGCTCTGAGCACTATGGGACTTAACTTCCGAGATCATCAGTCCCCTAGAACTTAGAACTACTTAAACCTAACTGGCTGGCTCTGAGCACTATGGGACTTAACATCTATGGTCATCAGTCCCCTAGAACTTAGAACTACTTAAACCTAACTAACCTAAGGACAGCACACAACACCCAGCCATCACGAGGCAGAGAAAATCCCTGACCCCTCCGGGAATCGAACCCGGGAACCCGGGCGTGGGAAGCGAGAACGCTACCGCACGACCACGAGATGCGGGCTAAACCTAACTAACCTAAGGCCAGCACACAACACCCAGTCATCTCGAGGTGACAGTAGAATGCCAGCCAATCAGCGACGAGCGTGGAACTATCTTGCGCCAGTTAATACCTGTTGTGCTAATGAAGTATTTAAATTAGCTGAAGATAATTGTCTCAGTTGAACCGACAAAACTAGGCAAACTTTAAATTTCTATCCCTAGTTGGTTACGTTGGTCTCGAATTTTCCGTGATGTTTTCTGGGTAAAGGTTCGATATTAAATCAGCTACCGTAACATCATCAATTTATTAAGAAGATAAACTGCACTCCAGAAACAGCACTGCAAGAAATAATAAGACGGGGCGTGAGTCGTTCTTGGGTAGCTCAGATGGTAGAGCACTTGCCCGCGAAAACCAAAGGTCCCGAGTTCGAGTCTCGGTCCGGTACACAGTTTTAATCTGCCAGTAAGTTTCATATCAGCGCACACTCAGCTGCAGAGTGAAAATCTCATTCTGCAAAAAATAGTCAATATGTGTTACTATAACGTGCAGTATTACCAATAATGATTTAGTTTTTGATAAGCTACAGAATGAGTCAACTTTTATTCTAACAGAAGCACACAAGGGCAACAACCACAGCATAAAAAAGCAGCAACTCTGACAGAAAAAACCGCGCTGATAGACTCGCACGAACACTTTCGCTTGTTGGCCTAATTTCTGCACACTCATCATTGATTGGCTATTACACTATTGCCCTAGCTCCACAACGATACTTTTCCACCTATGGTTATTTGTAAATTTTGCTTGATTCGATTTTCCATATCCTGCTGTAGGTGTATGAGGTCGTTTCTCTCCACCGCGTATTTTCCTTAGTGTTCTCATTTCATTTGTCGTACCGCAGAATGATCTACACTGTCTGATCAAAAGTATCCAGACACCTATTTGTGGACACATTATGGGATGTACACTCCTGGAAATGGAAAAAAGAACACATTGACACCGGTGTGTCAGACCCACCATACTTGCTCCGGACACTGCGAGAGGGCTGTACAAGCAATGATCACACGCACGGCACAGCGGACACACCAGGAACCGCGGTGTTGGCCGTCGAATTGCGGTAGCTGCGCAGCATTTGTGCACCGCCGCCGTCAGTGTCAGCCAGTTTGCCGTGGCATACGGAGCTCCATCGCAGTCTTTAACACTGGTAGCATGCCGCGACAGCGTGGACGTGAACCGTATGTGCAGTTGACGGACTTTGAGCGAGGGCGTATAGTGGGCATGCGGGAGGCCGGGTGGACGTACCGCCGAATTGCTCAACACGTGGGGCGTGAGGTCTCCACAGTACATCGATGTTGTCGCCAGTTGTCGGCGGAAGGTGCACGTGCCCGTCGACCTGAGACCGGACCGCAGCGACGCACGGATGCACGCCAAGACCGTAGGATCCTACGCAGTGCCGTAGGGGACCGCACCGCCACTTCCCAGCAAATTAGGGACACTGTTGCTCCTGGGGTATCGGCGAGGACCATTCGCAACCGTCTCCATGAAGCTGGGCTACGGTCCCGCACACCGTTAGGTCGTCTTCCGCTCACGCCCCAACATCGTGCAGCCCGCCTCCAGTGGTGTCGCGACAGGCGTGAATGGAGGGACGAATGGAGACGTGTCGTCTTCAGCGATGAGAGTCGCTTCTGCCTTGGTGCCAATGATGGTCGTATGCGTGTTTGGCGCCGTGCAGGTGAGCGCCACAATCAGGACTGCATACGACCTAGGCACACAGGGCCAACACCCGGCATCATGGTGTGGGGAGCGATCTCCTACACTGGCCGTACACCACTGGTGATCGTCGAGGGGACACTGGATAGTGCACGGTACATCCAAACCGTCATCGAACCCATCGTTCTACCATTCCTAGACCGGCAAGGGAACTTGCTGTTCCAACAGGACAATGCACGTTCGCATGTATCCCGTGCCACCCAACGTGCTCTACAAGGTGTAAGTCAACTACCCTGGCCAGCAAGATCTCCGGATCTGTCCCCCATTGAGCATGTTTGGGACTGGATGAAGCGTCGTCTCACGCGGTCTGCACGTCCAGCACGAACGCTGGTCCAACTGAGGCGCCAGGTATAAATGGCATGGCAAGCCGTTCCACAGGACTACATCCAGTATCTCTACGATCGTCTCCATGGGAGAATAGCAGCCTGCATTGCTGCGAAAGGTGGATATACACCGTACTAGTGCCGACATTGTGCATGCTCTGTTGCCTGTGTCTATGTGCCTGTGGTTCTGTCAGTGTGATCATGTGATGTATCTGACCCCAGGAATGCGTCAATAAAGTTTCCCCTTCCTGGGACAATGAATTCACGGTGTTCTTATTTCAATTTCCAGGAGTGTATATACTCTTCACCTTTATTGTGGCTTGATCTCTTCTGAGGACACAAACAATGACGTGTATGAATGTCTGGAGGAACAGGAGACCATTCTTCCTCAAATGCCGAACTAGAGAAGGCAATGATGTTGAACGTCGAGATCTGGAGCGAACTCGTCCCCAAGGTGCTCCACTGGGTTCAGGTTGGGAGTCTGGGCAGGCCAGTCCATTTCAGTAATGTTATTGTCCACAAATCGGTGCCTCACAGGTGCTGCTTAATGATAGGACCCATTGTCATGCTGATACAATGAATCAGCCTCTTCGAAATATTCGCCCACCTGACGCAGAACACAACAGTGTAAAAACTGTTTACATACTCCTGCATTTTAGCGTTTTCTTGAGCGCAGTAAGGGGATCACACCGTAACCACAAGAAACACCCCCTTACCTTAACCACCTCCTCCGTATTTCACTATTGGCACTGCGCCTGATGGCAAGTAACGTTGTCTAGACATTCGCCAAAACAAAACCCTTCCATCGGACTGCCAGACTATAGCGTGATTCATCACTCAATATAATACACTACCTCAAGCGTCGCTGACCACTGACAAGAGGAATGTGTGGCTTATGAGAGTCGACTTCGGCAGGTTTCAAAGGGTTGAAATGTCCCTCATGGATTTGTTACTCGTGTGACATCCAATAACTAGTCCACGTTAGAAGTGACTGATCTCTCCCAACCATCCAAAGCTGTTGCTGCCTGTCTACTGAGAACACTCTGCGCCTCCGTCCCCAGTGACATCTACTGGTCAAATCCGCATTACATAGGGGTGCCCGTATGTTTTTGATCAGACAGTATAGTACTCCAGGCGTACATCACCCCGTCCACCATTGATCGATGCACCAGTACTAGCAGTAGGAATTTCGAAAATGTCATGTCAGGAAGAGTTTCATGTGGAATGCTGGTATGTTCTGTTCTGTGCGTACTTCTTTAATTGTTTCTTCGCAGGAAAGGCTGACTTAAAACACTTTTACCAAAAAAGAGAGATGGTTTAGTGGGACATGTGCTATGTCGTACAGGAATAGTTTATTTGGCACGAGCAGGAACAGCCGAGGGGAAAACTTTAGTGCAAGGTAAAGATTGCAGTATGTGACATAACTATCGATGACGTTTTGTGTATTACGCAAAGAAAAAAGATATGCATTAGATGGGAAGCTATGAATGACAGCAAAATATCAAACAAAAGGCTGACTTTTGAATCTGCGTATCCACTGCACTCTCTTCCTTTCTTATGCAATCCTCTTTCAAAACACAAATGCAAAAATTTTGTACAAACCTACTCGTTACAGACACATCCGAGACATCA
The DNA here is from genome assembly GCF_023864345.2 of Schistocerca serialis cubense. Classification (NCBI taxonomy): domain Eukaryota; kingdom Metazoa; phylum Arthropoda; class Insecta; order Orthoptera; family Acrididae; genus Schistocerca; species Schistocerca serialis. Next base: position 1,131,260,715 of record NC_064639.1, read on the forward strand.
CCCACAATTCGGCGAAGACAATCGCGACCTACGTCTTCCAGTACCTTCCTCAGGACAGCAATGCACAAGCGATATCTAACTTTTTCTATTTGCCTCTCAGAAGACTCACAGACCTGTTTTTTTTAGGTACCAATAGTGCTATAAATATCCTACAGTCTTTGTTATGCATTTAAGCACCAGGAGACACCACTGAAAACGTTTTCAGCGTTACAAGAGGATTCGGTAGGTGCGGCCTGCAGCCTCTGTCTGATTGGCAAGATAACAGAGGCCGCTGTCTGTCCGCTATTTTCAGAGCGGCGACACCTGCACAAGTAGGACGGGGAGGGGGTTCGGATTCAGAAGCGCCGTGTCGCGAAGTATGCGTCTGCGCAGTGATGTAGTTTGATCACAGGAAACGCAATGCGCTCACTCATGCTGCGCCAGGCTGCTGCGAAGCGTCACATACCGAGGCCCACTCATATTACCTGAAGGTCAAAATTTTTGGATCAGTCAGCTCATTTCCCGGCAATCGCTCCCACTTACCGTGACTTGGAATGAAGTCCACCATAAACTACCACATCTCAAATCGTACCTGTTTTTCAAGTTGTTTTGATATTCTACAGTGCAGAATTGTTGACACGTTTCTATTACCAAACTGAAGCAGGAATTCTTATCTACGAGGGCAGTTCAATAAGTAATGCAACAAATTTTTTATCTCGGCCAATTTTGGTTGAAAAAAAACCGGAAATTTCTTGTGGAATATTTTCAAACATTCCCGCTTCGTCTCGTATAGTTTCATTGACTTCCGACAGGTGGCAGCGCTGTACGGAGCTGTTAAAATGGCGTCTGTAACGGATGTGCGTTGCAAACAACGGGCAGTGATCGAGTTTCTTTTGGCGGAAAACCAGGGCATCTCAGATTTTCATAGGCGCTTGCAGAATGTCTGCGGTGATCTGGCAGTGGACAAAAGCACGGTGAGTCGTTGGGCAAAGCGTGTGTCATCATCGCCGCAAGGTCAAGCAAGACTGTCTGATCTCCCGCGTGCGGGCCGGCCGTGCACAGCTGTGACTCCTGCAATGGCGGAGCGTGCGAACACACTCGTTCGAGATGATCGACGGATCACCATCAAACAACTCAGTGCTCAACTTGACATCTCTGTTGGTAGTGCTGCCACAATTGTTCACCAGTTGGGATATTCAAAGGTTTGTTCCCGCTGGGTCCCTCGTTGTCTAACCGAACACCATAAAGAGCAAAGGAGAACCATCTGTGCGGAATTGCTTACTTGTCATGTGGCTGAGGGTGACAATTTCTTGTCAAAGATTGTTACAGGCGATGAAACATGGGTTCATCACTTCGAACCTGAAACAAAACGGCAATCAATGGAGTGGCGCCACACCCACTCCCCTACCAAGAAAAAGTTTAAAGCCATACCCTCAGCCGGTAAAGTCATGGTTACAGTCTTCTGGGACGCTGAAGGGGTTATTCTGTTCGATGTCCTTCCCCATGGTCAAACGATCAACTCTGAAGTGTACTGTGCTACTCTTCAGAAATTGAAGAAACGACTTCAGCGTGTTCGTAGGCACAAAAATCTGAACGAACTTCTCCTTCTTCATGACAACGCAAGACCTCACACAAGTCTTCGCACCCGAGAGGAGCTCACAAAACTTCAGTGGACTGTTCTTCCTCATGCACCCTACAGGCCCGATCTCGCACCGTCGGATTTCCATATGTTTGGCCCAATGAAGAACGCAATCCGTGGGAGGCACTACGCGGATGATGAAGAAGTTATTGATGCAGTACGACGTTGGGTCCGACATCGACCAGTGGAATGGTACCATGCAGGCATACAGGCCCTCATTTCAAGGTGGCGTAAGGCCGTAGCATTGAATGGACATTACGTTGAAAAATAGTGTTGTGTAGCTAAAAGATTGGGGAATAACCTGGTGTATTTCAATGCTGAATAAAACAACCCCTGTTTCAGGAAAAAAATGTGTTGCATTACTTATTGAACTGCCCTCGTATTTAGCAATCTTCACTATCCAGTAGCTACGAAAGCCATACATAGTTCATAACAAAATGCAGTCGGAATAAGGCAGTCCTTGCTTAAAAAAAATCACCGAGTGAGATGCCGCAGTGGTAGGACATTGAATATACACGTGGAAAGATTTGGGTTCAAATCGCCGTCCTGCCATCCAAATGCATGTTTATCGTGGTTCCACTTACTGGCCGAATCAGATTACTTATCTTGCCACTTGACGTACAAAACTGGAAGTTGTCTGCAAGTGAAACAGTCCTACATTGGTTCGAGGTCCAGTATGCACAGGTTATTCTTGTGCACTCCACACATGCACAAGCCCCAATGCAAACCGTCCCTCACGTGATGAAGATTGGGAGACAAGTGGCTGGTCCCATTACATACATACCAGCTACATGAAGCGCACATGTCGCTGGTAACAATATTTGCACCAACGGCAGACCTCAGTTGGAATGGAGTAACTGTTCTTTCATTCAGATGTATATCCAGAAATATAGCCAAAATGTGTACGCCGTCTGCTGCCGACCGCTAAGGCGTCATTTGGGTGGTGTTGTGGTCGCAAGTGCTGACCGGTTATCATGGGCAGCTGTGATCCCGAAAAAACAATACCTAAATCGATTATATGTATAATTAAAGGGGAATCTGAAGATAGAGTTGGCACTTCCGAAGTCAGTTGTGCATTAAAGAAATTAGAAACCATCCTTGCAGCCAGAGGATAATTTATTTACAATTGCAAAGCATTTGCTAGTGTTCCAAGAGAGAATACCTGGGAGTGCCTAAGGAGAAGGAATGTACCTGAAGGGCTGGTAAGAAACATCCAGACACTGTACAAGGACTGTACTAGCTGCGTACAAGTTGGAGAGGGACGATCTTCTTGGTTTCAGACCAAGAGTGGAGTTCAGCAAGACGCAGCATTTTCCCCACTACCGTCCATCACCTTTATGGATGATATAATGAAGAAAATGAACAAAGGTTTTGATGAACTTGACGCAGTTGCCTTTGGTGATGATATCTTGATCAGGACAGACTCAACGTGAGGAAATCGCTGTTCCAAAAATACAGTTTTCAAATTAACTTGACCAAGACAATAGTGATGGCAGCCAACAGAGATGAGGATCCGGCAAGTGTGGGACTAGGAGACTACCAGCTACAGTGAGTAGTCAGTTTTCGGTACTTCTGAAGAATGATCTGCAGGATATTTTGATTATAAGGGGATTACCAAAGGGGTTTTGAAATCTACCAACATGTATATACACTGAGGTGCAAAAGTCATGGGATACCTCCCACTACAGTGTCGGATCTCCTTTTGCCTGGCTTAGTGGAGCATCTCGACGTGGCATGGACTGAACAAGTCGTTGCGGGTCCCCTGCAGAAATTTTGAGCCATGCTGCCTCTACACCCGTCCATAATTGAGAATATGTTGCCGGTGCAGGGAGGGGTTCCTGGAATAACTGTCTTCTCGACTATGCCCCATAAATGTTAGCTGAGATTCATGTTGGGCGATCTAGGTGGGCAAATACGAGTAGTTTCCTCGAACTGTCCAAAACTTTCTTCAAGCCAGTTGCGAATCATTGTCGCCTGGTGACATGGCGCAATGTCACCCATACAAATTCCATCAATGTTTGGGAACATGAAGTTCACGAATGGCGGCAGATCATCTCGATGTAACCGAACATAACGATTCATTTACAGGCAATGAACGGTGCAGTTGAACCGGAAGTCCCAGCCCATTCCATGTGAACACAGCCCACACCATTATGGAGCCATGAGTAGCTTGCACAATGCCATCTTGGCAACTTGGGTGCGTGGCTTCGTGGGGTCTGCACCACACTGGCAAGGTACCACGAGCTATTGCCAGTTGAAACTGAGACTAATCTGATCAGGCCACTGTTGTCCAGTCCTCTAGGGTTCAACCGACATGGTCACGAGACCAGGACAGGCTCTGCAAGCGATGTTGTGCTGTTACCAAAGGGAATCTCGACGGTCGTCTGCAGCTGCTGCTCATTAACTTCAAAGTTCGCCGCTCTGTCCTAACGGATTCGTTCGTCGTACGTCCCACACTAATTTCTTCCGTTATTTCACGGAGTGTTGCTTGTCTGTTAGTACTCATAACGGTACGCAAGCGCCGCTACACTCGGTCGTTCAGTGAAGCCCGTCGGCCACTGTCTTTTCCGTAGTGAGAGGCAGTGCTTGAAATCTGATATTCTCTGCACACTCTTGACGCCTTTGATCTGGAAATACAGGGTGATTCAAAAAGAATACCACAACTTTAGGAATTTAAAACTCTGCAACGACAAAAGGCAGAGCTAAGCACTATCTGTCGGCGAATTAAGGGAGCTATAAGGTTTCATTTAGTTGTACATTTGTTCGCTTGAGGCGCTGTTGACTAGGCGTCAGCGTCAGTTGATGCTAAGATGGCGACCGCTCAACAGAAAGCTTTTTGTGTTATCGAGTACGGCAGAAGTGAATCGACGACAGTTGTTCAGCGTGCATTTCGAACGAAGTATGGTGTTAAACCTCCTGATAGGTGGTGTATTAAACGTTGGTATAAACAGTTTACAGAGAATGGGTGTTTGTGCAAAGGGAAAAGTTCTGGAAGGCCGAGAACGCGTGATGAAAATGTAGCACGCATCCAGCAAGCATTTGTTCGCAGCCCAGGAAAATCGACTCGCAGAGCTAGCAGAGAGCTGCAAATTGCACAATCAACTGTATGGAGAGTCCTACGAAAAAGGTTAGTTATGAAACCTTATCGTCTGAAATTGGTTCAAGCACTGTCTGCAGCTGATAAGATTAAAAGAATCGATTTCTGTGATTTTATCCTTGCTCAAATGGAAACAGATGAATCTTTCGTTTCAAAGATTGTGTTTAGTGATGAAGCAACTTTCCACGCTAACGGGAAAGTCAACCGTCACAATGTCTGTATATGGGGCACTGAGAATCCGCGGGAAACAACTCAGTATGAATGTGACTCGCCTAAGGTGAACGTTTTCTGTGCCATTTCAGCCAATAAAGTTTTTGGTCCCTTTTTCTTCGAAGGTGCTACTGCAACTGGACTACAGTATCTGGAGATGTTAGAGAATTGGATGTTCCCTCAGCTCGAACAAGAAGCACAACAATTCATATTTCAGCAGGATGGAGCGCCACCACATTGGCACTTATCTGTCCGTAACTACCTGAACGTCAACTACCCGAGGCGATGGATCGGCCGCCAGGCAGCCCGTGACAGAGCACTTCATCACTGGCCTCCAAGAAGCCCTGATCTTACCCCCTGCGATTTTTTCTTATGGGGGTATGTTAAGGATATGGTGTTTCGGCCACCTCTCCCAGCCACCATTGATGATTTGAAACGAGAAATAACAGCAGCTATCCAAACTGTTACGCCTGATATGCTACAGAGAGTGTGGAACGAGTTGGAGTATCGGGTTGATATTGCTCGAGTGTCTGGAGGGGGCCATATTGAACATCTCTGATCTTGTTTTTGAGTGAAAAAAAACCTTTTTAAATACTCTTTGTAATGATGTATAACAGAAGGTTGTATTATGTTTCTTTCATTAAATACACATTTTTAAAGTTGTGGTATTCTTTTTGAATCACCCTGTATTGAATTACCTAAGGATTTCCGAAATGGAAAGTTCCAAGTGTCTAGTTCCAATTACCAATCAGCGTTCAGAGTCTGTTAACTCGCGTCTTGAGGTCGTAATCACGTTGGAAACCTTCTCGCATGAATCGCCTGAGTGCAAATGACAGCTCCGTCAATGCAACGCCGTTTTATATCTTGTGTAGGCGACACTACTGCCAACTGTATATGCGCATATCGCTGTCTCGTGACTTTTGTCATTTGAATGTAATTCATAGTCAAGTTGAGGACGGACGGTGTCACACAACATCTGTAGTTCAGTTCCCTTAGCTAGTAGTCTTTTCCTTGTTAGCGGGCGTCTGCTTTCATAAACAGCGATGAACACGGCCGACCATTTGAGCAGAGGTCACATGGTGCTCGCTTGTTTTTCCTGGTAGGAGCACGTGCTGTGCCGTGGCCGTCCTCGGCTTCGCGGTCGTAGCCAGTAGAGTGCTGCATGACCGCGTAAGCGAGCACAAAGTACGAGGTGGGGCGAGCACACCCTAACTGGATAGGCTGCCCGCACTAGTTCTTGTGACCGAGCATAGAAGCCGTGGCCGAACACGTAGCACGTAACGTCAAACACATTACACGTGTCATTATCCGTGTGAGACTGCAGCCAGTACGGGCTTCTCATTTGTGGTGTGCCTCTCTCTGTAATCATGCAACGCGAGGAAGCCAGTGCAGTAAGACCTAAGACTGAAACCAATGTTTACACATTGAAGGAACGGGAAGGTCTAAAAAGCCAAGTATGGAGTACATTTCTGTTGGTTGTAGACGAAAACAGTGCGTGTACTGGGTACACGCATAAACTGCTCCAAATTACTGTGTTTCCAGTCGGGAACCACTCATTTAAAGAAACACAGATGCAATAAACCTCAGAAAGATACAGCTCCTTCAGGGATACCGGCGGTAATAAAAAATAGTATTACAGCAAAGTGTGTTGGAATGTGTGCTAAAGATTTGAGACCTATTAATGCTGTTTCCGGTGAAGGTTTCAGAGAACTAGGCCAAGAATGAATAATTCTAGGTGCGCATTATGGAGAAGTTAACTTGGCAGATGTCATGCCACATCCCTGTTCTATAAGCAGACATATCAGAGAACAAGCTGATGCAATACGAAACAACATATGCCTTCTCTTATTGCGGAAGTTATTAATAAAACATGTGCTGCACGAGTTGATATGTGGACTGATTCGCATAACCAGCCGGCCGGAGTGGCCGAGCGGTTCTAGGCGCTACAGTCTGGAACCGCGCGACCTCTACGGTCGCAGGTTCGAATCCTGCCTCGGGCATGGATGTTCTAAGTTCTAGGGGACTGATGACCTCAGAAGTTAAGTCCCATAGTGCTCAGAGCCATTTGAACCATTTTTCGCATAATCAGGTGCACTATTTGTCGCTTACAACACATTACATTAACACAGATTGGTCTCTTGTGAACAATGACTTATTTACAACAAAATTCCTGGACGTTAAGAAGACGAGAGTAAATATTATGAAGGAAATTGAAGAGAGGATGGCTGATTGGGACATTCCGCCGGACATGTTCCACAAATTGTTTTTGTCTCCGACCAGGATGGCAATGTAATAAAGGCTTTGGAAAATCACGAAAGGATTCCCTGTGCTGCTCATTATATGTACACAGCACTTATCCATACTTTCGATGAAGATAGCTTCTTGTTAAATCATGCCCCGAACATCGCATCAACAATAAAGACTGCAAAATGCATTGTAAGGTGGTTGTTGTTGTGGTCTTCAGTCCTGAGACTGGTCTCATGCAGCTCCCCATGCCATACAGTAAAGCTGCATGCCCTCGGGAAAAATTACGGCTATAGTTTCTCCTTGCTTTCATCCGTTCGCAGTGCCAGAACAGCAAGGCCGTTTTGGTTGGTGTTACAAGGCCAGATCAGTCAATCATGCAGACTGTTGCCCCTGCAACTACTGAAAAGGCTGCTGCCCCTCTTCAGGAACCACACGTTTGTCTGGCCTCTCAACAGATACCCCTCCGTTGTGGTTGCACCTACGGTACGGCTATCTGTATCGTTGAGGCACGCAAGCCTCCCCACCAACGGCAAGGTCCATGGTTCATGGAGGGGGGGGGGGGGGGTAAGGTACTTTAACAAAAGTGGCCTCTGCTCGGCTTTGAAATCATCGTTGAAACAAGAGGTCTGCACACGCTGGAGCAGCTTGTACACCATGCTGGAATCCTTACACACTCAGTATAACGAAGTTACTGCTTTGCTGACGGAAAAGGACTCCGCTTACAAATTGCAAGGAAAAATTGCGGATTTTGTGAAACCAGTTAAAGAGGCCACGGATGAATTAGAAAGCGAAAAAGAACCGACAATCCACTTAGTCCTTCTTTGGTTTCACAAACTGCAACAAATTTGCAGTGTTAATGACACTGAATGTCAGGTGAGTAATTACTGTAGTTAAAAGCACTGTTTAATTATTATACGTGATAGATTTATAATTAAGTAGCGTAACTGATGTGTAGTAACAGATATGTATTTTTTAACAGGAGGCACAAAGGATTAAAAATCGAGCCTTGACTTTCGTTTGTGAGAAGATTGTAATCACTTCCAGACATAAAATTGCTACGTTTCTTTGGCCGTCTTTCCGTGATCTTAATATGCTTGAAATAAATGAAAAGCAGGAAATTCTTAGCAATGTGCGACAAATGTGTACTACTTACGCAGGTACAACGTGCAATCATTAACATAATCGTTTTTGCATAGTCAGTGGATAGTGTATTATAGAGAAACGGGAATGTTATAATTCGTATAATACAGGGTGATTCAAAAAGATTACCACAACTTTAAAAATGTGTATTTAATGAAAGAAACATAATATAACCTTCTGTTATACATCATTACGAAGAGTATTTAAAAAGGTTTTTTTTCACTCAAAAACAAGTTCAGAGATGTTCAATATGGCCCCCTCCAGACACTCGAGCAATATCAACCCGATACTCCAACTCGTTCCACACTCTCTGTAGCATATCAGGCGTAACAGTTTGGATAGCTGCTGTTATTTCTCGTTTCAAATCATCAATGGTGGCTGGGAGAGGTGGCCGAAACACCATATCCTTAACATACCCCCATAAGAGAAAATCGCAGGGGGTAAGATCAGGGCTTCTTGGAGGCCAGTGATGAAGTGCTCTGTCACGGGCTGCCTGGCGGCCGATCCATCGCCTCGGGTAGTTGACGTTCAGGTAGTTACGGACAGATAAGTGCCAATGTGGTGGCGCTCCATCCTGCTGAAATATGAATTGTTGTGCTTCTTGTTCGAGCTGAGGGAACAGCCAATTCTCTAAGATCTCCAGATACTGTAGTCCAGTTACAGTAGCACCTTCGAAGAAAAAGGGACCAAAAACTTTATTGGCTGAAATGGCGAACAAATGTACAACTAAATGAAACTTTATAGCTCCCTTAATTCGCCGACAGATAGTGCTTAGCTCTGCCTTTTGTCGTTGCAGAGTTTTAAATTCCTAAAGTTGTGGTATTCTTTTTGAATCACCCTGTATTTCATTAACGTAAAACACCTCGTTTTTAGGGGAACGTTTCGATGATTTCCACATCAGTTCTGTATTACCTGTCCCTACTGTTTATTATCATAGATCCATCAAGTACTGTGTCATCACCACCCAGAAAGAGAAATCGTTTCAAGGAATGGAGGAACAACAGATCATCCGCAGCAGATGAAGTAGATCTCTACATTTTAATGCACCCTGGAGATGATGACGATATCTTAAAGTGGTGGAGCAGACAGGAAACAGATCTGCCAGGCCTGGCTGCAGTTAGAAGACGTACGAGTATTTTATGTATCCCAGCAACAAGCGCACCTAGTGAAAGATGCTTTAGTAAAGCCGGCATGTTGCTAACAAATCGCCGCAGCCAATTAAATCCGGAACGCGTTAGTGATTTACTGCTGATCAACAATAACTATAATTTTGTTTCTGTTGCAGACAAGTGAGAAGTAAGACAAGTTACGTCTGTAAATGTTTAACGTTCTTTGTATGCCTTCTTTATGAAGATGGCTGTCTTCTAGATTACAGGGAGAACACTTATTTAATGTTTCCTATTAATGAAAGGAAAAATATATCTTCCGTTTGGAAATGAGACACGTCTTCTATCCGCGATTGTATTGGAATATCATTTTACTTTCCAAGTGCTTTATGAATTTAGCTGTGTCACGTACCCGTTCTTGGAAGCATTACTTTTGTACTAAAAGAAAGAGACAGAAATAAATACAGGGTTATTACAAATGATTGAAGCGATTTCACAGCTCTACAATAACTTTATTATTTGAGGTATTTTCACAATGCTTTGCACACACATACAAAAACTCAAAAAGTTTTTTTAGGCATTCACAAATGTTCGATATGTGCCCCTTTAGTGATTCGGCAGACATCAAGCCCATAATCAAGTTCCTCCCACACTCGGCGCAGCACGTCCCCATCAATGAGTTCGAAAGCATCGTTGATGCGAGCTCGCAGTTCTGGCACGTTTCTTGGTAGAGGAGGTTTAAACACTGAATATTTCACATAACCCCACAGAAAGAAATCGCATGGGGTTAAGTCGGGAGAGCGTGGAGGCCATGACACGAATTGCTGATCATGATCTCCACCACGACCGATCCATCGGTTTTCCAATCTCCTGTTTAAGAAATGCCGAACATCATGATGGAAGTGCGGTGGAGCACCATCCTGTTGAAAGATGATGTCGGCGCTGTCGATCTCCAGTTGTGGCATGAGCCAATTTTCCACCATGTCCAGATACACGTGTCCTGTAACGTTTTTTTCGCAGAAGAAAAAGGGTCCGTAAACTTTAAACCGTGAGATTGCACAAAACACGTTAACTTTTGGTGAATTGCGAATTTGCTGCACGAATGCGTGAGGATTCTCTACCGCCCAGATTCGCACATTGTGTCTGTTCCCTTCACCATTAAGAAAAAATGTTGCTTCATCACTGAAAACAAGTTTCGCACTGAACGCATCCTCTTCCACGAGCTGTTGCAACCGCGCCGAAAATTCAAAGCGTTTGACTTTGTCATCGGGTGCCAGGGCTTGTAGCAATTGTAAACGGTAAGGCTTCTGCTTTAGCCTTTTCCGTAAGATTCTCCAAACCGTCGGCTGTGGTACGTTTAGCTCCCTGCTTGCTTTATTCGTCGACTTCCGCGGGCTACGCGTGAAACTTGCCCGCACGCGTTCAACCGTTTCTTCGCTCACTGCAGGCCGACCCGTTGATTTCCACTTACAGAGGCATCCAGAAGCTTTAAACTGCGCATACCATCGTCGAATGGAGTTAGCAGTTGGTGGATCTTTGTTGAACTTCGTCCTGAAGTGTCGTTGCACTGTTATGACTGATTGATGTGAGTGCATTTCAAGTACGACATGCGCTTTCTCGGCTCCTGTCGCCATTTTGTCTCACTGCGCTCTCGAGCGCTCTGGCGGCAGAAACCTGAAGTGCGGCTTCAGCCGATCAAAACTTTATGAGTTTTTCTACGTATCTGTAGTGTGTCGTGACCATATGTCAATGAATGGAGCTAAGGTGAATTTATGAAATCGCTTCAATCATTTGTAATAGCCCTGTACATTGTGTGTGTGTGTGTGTGTGTGTGTGTGTGTGTGTGTGTGAGAGAGAGAGAGAGAGAGAGAGAGAGAGAGAGAGAGAGGCGTTGGTTTTGTACAGTACGGTGCAGCGAGCCGGGGCGATGCGAGGTGAGACGTTGGCGGTGACCGATCATGCTCGGTTACCCGCGTGTCCGGAATCCGGACAACAGACATGGGGCGAGTACGTGACCGAGCCGAGTCGTGTGGGGCCGGACACGAGCGGCTCGGTCCCCCTGTCAACGGGCGAGCAGTGACCGGCCAAACATTGAGCGTTGCAGCACTCTAGCAGCCAGCGCCTTGCAGTGCACGCAGACACGGGGACGCCTTGGCCGGCCGTGGCGCCACAGTGGCACACTGTGCGGGGGGGGGGGGGGGGGGGGGGCGACGGCGCGACAGGTGGGGAGCACACCGCGCCGCCGCGACGCAAATAGGTGGCGACGAGTCGAGCCGAGCCGCGCTCCGGCGGGCGCATTGCGCAAGGAGGGAGGTGGGGACCACGCTCGAGTACTCGCTGGCAGGCCGTCTTCTTATTTTCTCCTCGGTGGCGGTACCTCCATTACAGTGAGGTGACAAAAGCCATTGGCTGGCGAAGTGTCGATTTGCACAAATTCAAGTGCCGGTATTATTGAGTACACGAGGTGTAAAGGGGCAGTGCACTGGCAGAGGTACTCAGATAATTCACGTGAAAAGGTTTCTGATTTGATGGTGACCGCAAGACGGGAATTAACACACTTTGAACGCTCAATGGTAAATGGAGCTAGGCGCATGGGACATTCCATTTCGGAAATCCCTAGGGAATTCAATATTCCCATGTCCACAGTGTCAAGAGTGTGCCGAGAATAACAAATTTCAGGCACTGCCTCTCACCGAGGACAACGCAGATGCTGACGGCCTTCACATAACGACCGAGAGCAGCTGCGTTTGCGTTGTGTTGTCAGTGCTAACAGACAAGCAACACAGCGTCAGATAACCGCAGAAACCCATGTCGAACGGACAGTCAACATATCGGTTAACATAGGACGGCGAAATTTGGCTTTGTGCGCGCGGTCTCTTCCTCCCGTGGTGGCACATTGGAGTGTGAATGTATAGCGCGAGAGGACTCACTGTCCTGCCCCTGTTTCCACTCACAATAACTAGACGGAACAAGTTGTCTGGTATAAGTGTTTATTACATTAAACTTTACAACTTGCACAGGCAGCGCGCCAACTGCGGCTCCTGGCTTAGCTGGAAGACATACACGCCCGTCCGCTACGGCCAGCTACCTGCTCGGCCGTTACAACGGCTAATCCTACCTGCGCGCACAAAGGACCTGGGCGATCCACTTCTGCACATAGGTTGCAAATTCTTCCGACAGGGAGCAGACTATACTGGACAGTCTGACCTGTCCAGTTTGAAGCTGCCACTAGATGGCAGTTGCACTGAGTAGCAGAGTCCAAACAGGCTTTAATAGGCTTTTTCAGCAGACGACCGACGCGAGTGCCTTTGCTAACAACACATCATCGAAAGCAGCTCCTGTCCTGGGCTCGTCATCATATCGGTTGGACCCTAGACGACTGGATAACCTCCCCAGTTTCTGTTGGTAAGCGCTAATGGTACGGTTCAGATGTGGCGCAGACTACATGATCCATAGATCCAATTTGTCAAGAAGGCGTTGTGCAAGCTGCCGGTGGCTCCATAAAGGTATAGGCCGTATTTACACGGAATGGTCTTTGTCCTGTGGCCCAACTGAATCGATCATTCGTCGAAATGTTTATGTCAGGCTACTTGGAGACCATTTGCATCGATTGATGAACTTCACGTTCTCAAACAACGATGGAATTTTTACGGATGACAATGCGCCATGCCACAATTATTCGAAACTGCTTTGATGAACATTCTGGACAATTCGAGCGAATAATTTGGCCATCAACATCCGCTGACTTGGCTCCCATCGAACATCTGAGGGGCATAATCGATTGGTCATTTCGTGCACAAAATTTTACGCCGGAAATACTTTCGCCGTTATGGACGGCTATAGAGGCAGCATGAGTCAAAATTTCTGCAGGGGACTTTCAACGACCTGTTGAGTCTATGGCAAATCGAGTTGCGGCACTACGCTGGTCAGGCCGGAGTGGCCGAGCGGTTCTAGGCACTACAGTCTAGATCCGCGAGACCGGTACGGTCGCAGGTTCGTATCCTGCCTCGGACATGGATGTGTGTGATGTCCTTAGGTTAGTTAGGTTTAAGTAGTTCTAAGTTCTAGGGGACTGATGACCTCAGCAGTGAAGTCCCATAGTGCTCAGAGCCATTTTGAATTATGCTGGTCAAAGGAGGTCTGACACGATACTAGGAGGTATCTCATGACTTTTGTCAATTCAGTGTTTATTGCAAGGTCGGGATCTGACAAACAGCAGCTCGTAGTATACCTGACAGTCATTGAAGGCCTCACATGACGCCGTAATCGGTCCGAGCGAAACAGTGCGCGTAAAAACGTGTCTTCAAGCGGTCATATATCGGGCTCTATTGATTACAGAGATAAGGGGTCGAGTGTTTTGGGTATGCCTTGGCGTAGCGTCTATTTGTATACCTATCGCAAGAACGAACATACCGTAGATATTATACAGTAAAAGGTCAAAATATAAACTTTCCTGAGAAAACCCAGACGAACCAAAATTACTGGGTACGAAAAACGTCATTTGTGGTCATGACCGATTCTCTAAATTCTGTTCATGGCGGATCATCGAAATTTTTACTACATGTTCTTAAATCCGTCGCAAACGAGCTGCGCTTTCGAATGTCAACGTTGAGCGTGCCCAGTTCAACGTGGTACTGAACGCTCAAAAGCGATGCGACTTTTGCATAGAAAATGAGTGTGAATTCTTAAGGGACCAAACAGCTGAGTTCATCCGTCCCTAGATTTAAACACTACTTAAACTAACTTATGCTAAGAACAACGCACACACACTCATGCCGGAGGTAGCATTCGAACCTCCGGCGGGAGAGGCCGCGCACTCCGTGACGTGGCGTCTCAAACCACGCGGCCACTCCGCGCGGCGCTTGTGCGTATGGTAAGTAAGTGTACCTCAACGTGGTATAAGCGATGGCAGCGCGCTCCAGCGGCAGTTTTCGGCTGTAACTGACTTGCAAATGACAGCGTTTACGATACTGATGGCCATAAAAACCCTAGCTCTATTTGAACGCACATTTCTTCCCTTATCGCCTTGTTCTGTCTGTAATATACACAAATAAAAACTTCATCATTCATTAACATATTATAAGGCAAAAAGAAAAGTACCATGTCCAGTCAGTGACAGGGTTACTAAATGTTGCATTACAAATAGTGCGATAAAAATTTATAATAATTATCCACATAAGATGAAAATTATTTCAGCATTCTCACTTTTTAGTGAAAACCTGAGGTCATTCTTACTTGAATACTGTTTCTACTCAGCAGCAGATCTTCACAATTTGTGAAATACGAAACTTAAAGCAAGGAAGTGCAAAATATATTACTGCAAGTAGTGCATGCTGTCTTGAAGATTAAGCCAATCGAACACACTCACTGCTCACAAAGAGGGCACTTATATTTATATAACATCAAATAATACAGAATATACTTTTATCAAACTAATAAGAAAGTATCAGAAACTATGGGAAAACGCGAAGGTTGCTGAAGAAATGTTTGCATTCAGTGAGACGCGACCGGCAACACACAATCTGCTAACTTATCATTCTGCGACTCTATTCACAACACTACAACGACCGTAAATGATATACGACCACTGTTTGTATCTTACCATCTCCTGAAAGCTTTAATCGGAGATATATTAATAACTAACAAGAACACACTTTTGTTGGATCCTCAATGTGCGGTTGCCTTGAAACACGCAACTTACAATAATTCTTTAACAACCAATACGACGTTTCCTGTCATTTTATTATAACAAATCATATAATTATCGACGGGTTTACAAGAGATGCTCAATTTGTTGGTATAAATTATGCGGGATTTGTAGATTATGGTCCTCAACCGAAACTCAATATGGCGTCTCGCGTCTCTGTACGTAAGAGGGATGGTGTTGAGGCCGAGGTATACGGGTCCTGGAACGAATTTGTGACGTCACACTAGCCGGCTTATCCGCCACACTTCGCGAACGCTGGGGTCCTTGCAGAACCAACGGGAAATCATACATTTAATTGGAAAGATAGCCAGTAAAGATCTTAATTTTGTCGTGTGCTATCGAAAACTTGAATGCATTTAAACACACGGTCAACAATTGTTAAACTCGTCTGAAGCACTTTCTGGCTCCCCGGTGGAGACGGCTGCCGGCACTTGTAAGATCTCCAGAGTGACGTGCTGTGACGTACTGTCTTCCTCGTGGACCTCGGATGACGTGCATGCGACGTAGGTGGCGCTCTTCCACGTCATTGGTCCACGTTCAAACGCACGTTCACAGTATCTGACACTCTCTCAACCTTCGATGTGACGTCAGTAGCTCGACACCCTCAACGCCCAACGTTCGAATGCACGGTCCGTGTGCCGACGGTTCAACGTACTCGTAATGTTCTCTGGGAACTTCGAAACTTTTTTTGGTATCATATCCGTTACCGAGGTCCAGAGATTCAACGTTACCAAACTTAGGCACGTAATGTCCGGTCTGAGGCGTACATGTAGTTTTAATTGACGTAGTGAACACATGACAAGGGTCTAGAGTCATCGTTTGGGTTCTGAGGTCACCAAATTAAGTTTTAGTCAGCATTTTTCACCAATAAAACTTATAACGCGCTGTCTCTGAATAGCGGGCACTTCACCCTTATATAAATGCGCTCAAAGTTCTATTGCAGTGAGAAAAAAGGGCTAACATGCCCTGAAAAGAAGTGAAAATGACTGCCAAAAGTTATATGAAACTGGAAAGACTTAAAAGTCAGTAAAATATTTTCGTAACATTTTTACTCTTTTAGTATATAAATCTTTAGCCGATCATTTTCGTTGAATTGCGATCGATGAGCAAAGTATTCAGAAAAAATTTAAAGCAAACGATTTTGTGTTAACCCTATGTGTTGGTTGGTTGGTTGGTTTAAAGGCGGGAGAAAGAACCAAACTACGAGGTCATTGGTCCCTTGTTCCTAATAAAACAGTGCCACAAGTTTGAGAATAAAACGAACGAAACATGTAACACAAAACGGAAAGCAAGGAAAAGCCACAAAAAGGAAGGGAAGGCAACGAACACTAAAAGGAACAAAAGAAGACAAGAAAACAGAGACGCTAGAAACAGAAGAGAGTAAAACATGAAAGCAGATTACAGTCGCTGGCCAACCACGAGAATAAAAAGGGAAAGCCAACCACTCTGCAACATATTAAAACCTCCACCCCAAAAGCACTAGAGTGGAAGACACAGAGGGACAAAGGACATGCGCTAAAACCTACATAGAAGTATAAAACCCACTCTCACGGATAAAATGTAAAACTAAAGCTGCTGTGGAGACATTGTCGCCCAACACCGAAGGCAGAGTGCTGGGAAAGTTAAAAGTCTGCCGCAGAGCGGCTAAAAGTGGGCAATCGAGCAGGCGGTGGACGACTGTCATTTGGGAGCCACAGCGACACTGAGGTGGGTCCCCGCGGCGGAGGAGGTAACCACGTAGCCACGTATAGCCAATGCGGAGCCGCCAGAGGACAACTGATTCCCTGCGAGAGGCCCGCATGGAAGACATCCACACATTCATAGTCTCCTTAATGACACTCAGTTTGTTATGCGTAATGTTATGCCATTCCGTCCCCCAAAGCCGGAAGACCCTGCGTTGTAAGACAGAACGCAGGTCAGCTTCGGAGATGCCTATCTCCAGAAGCTGTTTCCGGGTCGCCTATTTGACCAGTCTGTCGGCAAGTTCGTTGCCGGGGATTCCGACGTGTCCTGGCGTCCACACAAACACCACGGAGCGGCGGGACTGTTATAGGGCATAGATGGACTCCTAAATGGACACTACCAGAGGGTGGCGAGGGTGGCACTGGTCGGTAGCTTGTAGGCTGCTCAAGTAGTCAGTATACAGGAGAAATGACTCTCCAGGGCATCAGCGTATGTATTCAAGAGCACGAGATATGGCCGCCGGCTCTGCAGTGAAAACACTGCAGCCAACTGGCAAGGAGTTCTGCTCAAAAAGTCCTCCACGAACCTATGCGAAGCCTACGTGACCATCAGCCATTGAGCTGTCGGTGTAAACCACTTCAGAGCCCCGGAACACGACAAGAATAGAGAGGAAGTAACAGCGGAGAGCAGCGGGGTTAATGGAGTCCTTAGGGCCATGCAAAAGGTCCAGACGAAGCTGCGGCCGGGGTCTACACCATGGAGGCGTACGCGAACGTGCCGCAAGCAGAGGTGGTAAAGGGAAGGGCTCCAGTTCGGAGAGAAGGGACCTCATGCGAACCGCAATCGTTAGCCCCGATCTGGGCCGCCGATGCGTGAGATGGACTGCCACGGGCGGGAAAAGCAGACGGTTATTCGGATGCGCAGGGGAACTATGAATGTGTGCTGCGTAACTGGCGACCAGCTGCGCACGTGTGATCTGCAGTGGAGGGACACCAGCCTCCACCAGTACGCTGGTCACCGGACTCGTCCTAAAAGCTCCTGTCGCCAATCGAACCCCACAGTGGTGCAGAGGGTCGAGTAAATGCAATGCTGAAGGCGCTGCCGAACCACAAACCACACTCCCATAGTCAATTCTGGATTGGACAAGGGCTCTGTAAAGGTGCAGCAGCGTGCTGCGATCTGCACCCCAATAGGTGTTGCTCAGGCAACGGAGGGCATTGAGGTGCTGCCAACACTTCTGCTTAAGCTGACGAAGATGAGGGAGCCAACCCAATCGAGTGTCGAAAACCAGTCCTAGGAATTTATATGTCTCCACTGCAGAGAGTGGATCGTCATTAAGGTAAAGTGTGGGTTCCGGGTGAACTGTACGACGACGACAAGTCCATGACACACGACTTTGCGGCTGAAAACTGGAAGCCGTGGGCTAGAGCCCATGACTGCGCCTTGTGGATGGCTCCCTGGGGGCGCCGCTCAGCAACAACAGTACTGGAGCAGCAGTACGAAATGTAGAAGTTGTCTGCATACAGAAAAAGTGAGACGGAGGGACCGACAGCCGCTGCTAGACCGTTAATGGCCACTAAAAATAGAGAGACACTCAATATAGAGCCCTGCGGGACTCCATTCTGCCGCATCCCCTGGATGTGGATGGAACTATGGGAGTCACCAACTTGGACACGGAAAGTACGGAGCGACAGGAAGTTTTGGATAAAAATCGGGAGTGGTCCCCGGAGACCCCACTCATACAATGTGGCAAGGATATGTCACCAAGTCTTGTCGTATGCTTTACATAAGTCAAAAAAGAGGGCAATGAGGTGTTGCCGTCTGGAAAAGGCTGTTCGGATGGCAGACTCGATGGTTACAAGATTATCAGTGATAGAGCGACCCTGGAATATATATTATGTGTCTTACATGATGTTTATACGTGCCAAAGTATATAAATGTGTAAGTACAGAAATAAACTATCAAAATTTTACTGACCTACAGTAAACACTTTATATAAACAGCACACCCTGCTGTTGCAGTGGAAAGAAGGGAAACAGCGGAAAAATGCTCCTTTTTTATTTTTTTTAGAGGTGGAGCCCCTCCACGCCCACACTGGCATGATGCCATATTTGCGTAAGGATTAGTGTTCACTAAAGTGAGGTGTCTCAGGGTACGGGTACTGCGATGTTTAGGTACGTCTGGTTAAGGTTAACCATTTATATGCGTTCATCTAGAGATAGACTGCGTCGAAAGTCGAACGATGGATACCGGTTTGAAGGGCAGAGGGAGAAAGTGCCAAGGCAAGCGCGAAGGGGAAAAAAACCTGTGCGATAGTTAGGTCGGGTTGTAAGAGCAGTAGCGGAAGTCCTGCTGACTGAGATAGGTCATGCAGGGATGGGTTAAGTTAGAAGCGGGTATCATGCAAGCGGATTCCATGTCATGCCAAATGTTCGTCATAAGAGATCAGTCCGTGACGGTGCTGCAGTTTGAGCTGTGAGAGCTCCTGCTGAGTCAGTGGTTACTTGGCGCGGGGGAAGGCCCAGGTGGCCCATCGGTGTCTGGTGGGCGAGCGTCGCAGCCAAGCGCTCGGAGATGTGCCGTCACATAGCGGCACCTTCCTCGATCGTTGGCTGCGCTGACAGGCTCGGTGAGGGCCGCGCCTGAGTCTTCCCTGTATAGCGGACGACGTAGAGCATGCCCTCGAGCGTCCTACATCTACATCTACATACATACTCCGCAATCCACCATAGGGTGCGTGGCGGAGAGTACCTCGTACCACAACTAGCATCTTCTCTCCCTGTTCCACTCCCAAACAGAACGAGGGAAAAATGACTGCCTGTATGCCTCTGTACGAGCCCTAATCTCTCTTATCTTATCTTTGTGGTCTTTCCGCCGTCCTGATCGCCGTGGTAGCCCACTCGTTGGAGCAGAGCTGCTCGGAGCCGATGGACTTCGGCGTCGTTGCGGCGGCTACCATCTTCTTCTTCTTCGGTGTGTCCAGTGTGTCCGCCGCGGTGTGTCCTGCCGCCGGCTGCTCCATTAAGGGAGCGGCGGCAGGCTTCTCTTCTCCTGCGGCGTCCACACAGACGTCGTGCGCCATCTGCGAGCGCAATTGCCGCATTTGGCTGCTTGCCACCTCCGTCTCTGCAGTCAGGGTGGCCTTAAGAGCTGCCCTATCTGCGTCCGTGGCTCCTACGTCACCATCCATCACACGGATTCCTACACCTCTTTTCCCTCCGCCGGTGTGCCCCAAGGCTCCGTCCTCTGCCCTCTTTTGTACCTTCTGTATACGGCGGACATGCCGCCGCCGTCACCCCCCGTCCACCTTCTTTAGTTTGCCGATGACACCGCCTTCCTTGCCCTCGCCCCCCCCCCCCCCTGCAACGCTCCCAACACCTTCTCCAATCCCATCTTGACCGGTTCACCGCTTGGTGCAACCAGTGGTTGCTCAAGGTCAATCCCTCCAAAACACAGGCGATCATTGTAGGCAAAACCATCCCTTCCTTCCGCCTCCTTGATTTCTATCTCACCATCTATGGCCGTCCTATCGCCCTCAGTCCCACCCTCAAGTACCTTGGCGTCACCCTCGACCGTTGCCTCTCCTGGACTGCCCATCTCCGGAAGATCCAAGCCAAGGCATGCTCCCGACTCCATCTCCTCAAGCTCCTTTCCGGCCGTACATGGGGTCTGGATCCCTCCACCATCCTCCACACCTATAAATCCCTCATCCGCCCTATTCTATGTTACGCCCATCTGGCCTGGATCTCCACCCCCCCCCCCTACCTTTTATAAATCTCTTCAAATCCTTGAACGCCATGCTCTCCGCCTCGCCTATTGCATCCGTCTCCCCTCCCCCACGCGGATCCTGTACAACCTCATTCCGTTCCCCCACCTCCTCCTTTTCCTTGAAAGGATACGGATCCTCTACACCTTCCGTAAACTCGATCCTCCTCACCCGCTTGTCTCGCCCAACCTCTCCCACCCCTGCCCACTGCCGCGCCAGTATTCCCACGTCCCACCCAATCTCCATCTCTCCACCCTCCTTACCCTCTCCCAAGGTGGCTTCCGCCAGCTCCCTCTCCCTAATGATGTCCTCCTCCCCTCCATCTACCTCTCCTATCGACTTTGATCCTCCCCTCCCACTTCCTGTGTCCTTTCCTTTAGGCACCCTCCCTCCCTTCTCTTTCCTTTTCCCCCATCCCCCTTCCTCTGCCCCTCTTCCTCCGGGCTTCCCCTCCCCCTTCCTCCCTCCCCCTATCTCCTCTGCCCTTGGCATCTCTGCTCTCCCCTCTCCCTCTCCCACCCCCTCCTCCTCTATTGGCAGGTCCCCGGACTCGTACACGCTCAGTGGACATTCGTGCGCCACAGATCATCGCCATCAGTGTCTCGTGTGTGTGCCTTCGTTTTGTGTTTAGTGTTCTATCGCCGTCACGCCACCACTGTTCACGTGTGCCGTCGCAGTCGTCCGTGTCAACAAGTGTTAGTGTTTTTTCTCGTCCAGCGTGAACGGCTTCATGTTTCTCGTTTTTCGTACCTGCAGTTTTTGCCCGCCATTTTTATTGTATTCTCTGTGCCACCTATATGTCATATTATCGTACCACTCACGGCTGAAGAGCAGCGTAATATGCTGCTGACAGCCCGCCTTCTATAAGGTGTTTAAAATAACAATAAAGAAAAAAAAACGTACGTGGCGGCTTCAAAGGCCGCAGTCGCCTCCCCCGCCGCGGCCGCCAGCACGGCCCGCATCTCCTGCTGCGCTGCCGCCGGCGGCCTGTCCCCCGCGCCACTCTCACTGGCGCGAAATTCCGGCCGCCTGTGGGCAGTGGGAGCTGTCTTCTCTCCTTCCGGTTGCGACTTCGCTCGTCGGCGCTTACGGCGCCGCCGTCGTGGCTTCCTGGTTTGCGCCTCGTCTCCAGCGCAGCCGTCGCTGGCGAAAGCCGGGCAGCCACGCCAGTTCGCCACTTGTGGGCCGCTGCTGATAGCACGAGCTGGCGCCTCTTCCCGTCGCCTGTCACGGGCGCAGGTGTGCGCGCCGGCGCACTTTATGCACCGAGCGAGTTGCGGCAGTATTTAGCCACACGCGCTTCGGCTTGGCATCTGAAGCACTGTGGCTTAGGAACCACGCCTAGGGGGAGACTGCACTGTACTGCACTGCATATCTCTGGTTACATCTACCAGGAGTGAGACAGGCTAAGCAACGAAGCTGCTGTTCCTGTGTGGACCTCAAGAACTATTTCTGCCCTCACGGGTAGGATTGGCCTATGTGAGCGGCCGCGTGGGAGCGGACGCTTCGTCAAAAGCGTCATCGGGGCTGCGGAAGAAACTACTCCCGCAGCAGATCAGGCCAACGCGTGGTCGGCCTGTGGTGGACTTGGTGTCCCAGTCCACGAATAAGACGACTGCCAGAGTGTTCGGCAGAGGCATAGAACACGCGGACTGCCTGAAGCGATCCCGCAGCAGCGGGACGCCTGCTTCCTTATGAAGGAGCCTCGTCGAGTAACGAGGCGGCCTGTGGAGAGCGAGTCTTAGCGCCCGATTCTGGACGCACTGGAGCATCGCACGCCTACGGAGAGAGGTTCGGCGGTCACAGGAAAGCCTTATAGCTTCCTTACCCTGAAGATGTCACTGCCATCAGTCGCAATTCCCACTAAGGCGATGTACAGCGAAAGCCTCTTCTTATTCGTGCGGTTGTGCAGCTTAGTGGTTGCACTCCGGAATCCGGCACTTGATAGCCCCTCTTGGGCCGTCCTCTCATCACAGATCCAAGGCAGCCCCCTGATCAGGGCCGTCGATTGCTTCTCGCGCTGTTTCGGCGCGGTCGTCTTCTCCACAGGAGGTGGATCAACAATGTGGGCGGCCACAGTGCCGCTCAGTGCGCGGTGGTCGGCCACGCTCGCTGCCTGCAGCTGGACGATGGCGCCTCAGTCCAGGGAATCTTCGCCTACTTCTTCCCTGCAGCAGCTGGCTACATCTACATCTACATTTATACTCCGCAAGCCACTCAACGGTGTTTGGTGGAGGGCACTTTACGTGCCACCGTCATTACCTCCCTTTCCTGTTCCACTCCCGTATGGTTCGCGGGAAGAACGACTGCCGGAAAGCCTCCGTGCGCGCTCGAATCTCTCTAATTTTACATTTGTGATTTCCTCGGGAGGTATAAGTAGGGGGAAGCAATATATTCGATACCTCATCCAGAAACGCACCCTCTCGAAACCTGGACAGCAAGCTACACTGCGATGCACCTCTCTTGCAGAGTCTTCCACTTCAGTTTGTTAAACATCCCCGTAACACTATCACGCTTACCAAATAACCATGCGACGAAACGTGCCGCTCTTCTTTGGATCTTCTCTATCTCCTCCGTCAACCCGACATGGTCGTGTGACTAGGGCCTCCCGTCGGCTAGACCGTTCACCGGGTGCAAGTCTTTTGATTTGACGCCACTTCGGCGACCTGCGCGTCGATGGGAATGAAGTGATGGTGATTAGGACGACACAACACCCAGTCCCTGAGCGGAGAAAATCTCCGACCCAGCCGGGAATCGAACCTGGGCCCTTAGGATTGACATTCTGTCGCTCTGACCACTCAGCTACAGGGGGCGGACAACCCGACCTGGTACGGATCCCACACTGATGAGCAATACTCAAGTATAGGTCGAACGACTGTTTTGTAAGGCACCTCCTTTGTCGATGGACTACATTTTCTAAGGACTCTCCCAATGAATCTCAACCTGGTACCCGCCTTACCAACAATTAATTTTATATGATCATTCCACTTCAAATCATTGAGTACGCATACTCCCAGATATTTTACAGAAGTAACTGCTACCAGTGTTTGTTCCGCTATCACATAATCATACAACAAAGGATCCTTCTTCTACGTCTTCGCAATATATTAGTCTATGTTAAGGGTCAGTTGCCACTCCCTGCACCAAGTGCCTATCCGCTGCAGATCTTCCTGCATTTCGCTGCAATTTTGTAATGCTACTTCTCTGTACACTACAGCATCATCCGCGAAAAGTCGCATGGAACTTCCGACACTATCTACTAGGTCATTTATATATATTGTGAAAAGCAATGGTCCCATAACACTCCCCTGTGGCATGCCAGAGGTTACTTTAACGTCTGTAGACGTCTCTTCATTGATAACAACATGCTGTGTTCTGTTTGCTAAAAACTCTTCAATCCAGCCACACAGCTGGTCTTATATTCTGTACGCTCTTACTTTGTCTATCAGGCGACAGTGCGGAACTGTATCGAACGCCTTCCGGAAGTCTAGGAAAATGGAATCTACCTGGGAGCCTATGACATCATACAGGGTGACCACAAAATCTTGCCGTGATTATAAAAATTTATAACAGAATAACCGCTTGACATAATAATTTACATTTGATGCCGTTACATAGGTTAGTGTTAGTAGTTTTTTTAAAGACCACTTACGTTAGTAAACCTCAACGTGTGCTCCCTTGGTAGCTCGGAGAATGTCGAGGCGGTATTGCAGTTTCCGCCAGGTGTTTCGTAACATGTGTTCTGTCACAGTACCAACAGCACCTTGTATCCTAGCCTTCAGTTCGTCGACGTGGGCAAATCGTTGGTGACCGTATTGTGGGTGCTTCCGTAAGCAAGGCAGGCGAAGTGTTTGGCGTTTCAAGAGGCACATTCGAGAGAAAGCGGAATAACATCATCCACTAAGTCACAACGCGGAAGAAGCTGTGGAATGATCGCGATGGACGGTCGTTGAAGAGGATCTTGACGAGAAATAAGATAACGACAGCTGCAGAAGTCACTGCAGAACTGAATGTCGCATTAGCAAACCCTGTCGTCATCAAAACAACACGAAGGGAACTCTGTAAGCAGGGAACTCTGGAATTCCAGACCCACTCTTTAGTGAGGCAAATGCCTAAGAGGAAAGCGTGATACTAACTTGGACATTAGAGCAGTGGAAGAAAGTCGTTGGGTCGGATGGGTATTGTTGTTTCTAACTTCTCGCCGAATTTACGTTCCAAGAGTGAAACATAAGGTGGGTTTGGTGACGATTTGGGCAGATACGAGGTGCGACAATAAAGTAATGAGACTGATTTTCTTTGCAAAATGTGGCAACCCTGCAGGCTTGCGTAGGTACAATATCTTTGACCTTGGTCTGTAAGCTGCTTCTAGTCCAAGCATCACATCGATGCAACTGCTCGGTCGTGAGTTGTGCTGTAATAAGTTAACACGTGTTTGTGTCTCTCGTCACGGAAATGGAACCGCATAATATTGCGAAACGGTATGCCATTTCTTCTTGCGTTAAATTGAGTGAGAACGCGACGACAACTTACGGTAAGCGTCAGAAGGGTGTTGGAGAGGAGGTTATGTCAAGAGCTCAAGTTTTTTGTTGGCATAAAATGTTTAGTGGAGGCAGAACGAATGTTGAAGATGAAGACCGCAGTGGACGACCATCAACCTCACGGATGAACATCAGCTTCGCCAGGGTGCGTAAACTCGTACGATCTGATCGAAGATTATCCATGAAAATGATTGCAGAGGAGCTAAACATCAATCGAGAAAGGGTTCGTCTAGTAATTTTGCATCACGATAATGCACCATCCCATACTGCTCTGTCAGTACAACAATTTTTAACCTCAAAACAAATTTCAGTACTACCACAGCCACCACCTTTTTCACCAGTTATCGCTCCGTGCGACTTTTTTTCTATTTCCAAGAGTCAAAACGGAGGCCAAGGGACACCATTTTCAAACAACACAAGATGTGGAAAAAGCTGTGACGAGGGTCTTGGAGGATATTACATAAGATGAGCTCCAGAAATGTTACCATCAATGGCAGAAGCGCTGCAAAAAGTGTGTGCAATCAGAAGGGAACTACTTTGAAGGAGACAACACTAAACTTGAGTAAAACGGTAAGCAACAATTTTTTTTCACATCAGTCTCATTACATTATTGTCGCACCTCGTATATCGTGGTATCCATAGGCCCCATGGGTAATCTGCAAGATAGCACTACTGTCTAGGATTGAGTGACCATTTCCGCTAATCTGGTCCAGCCCGTGGTACAATGCTCGTTCGAAGTGGCCGTGCGGTTAAAGGCGCTGCAGTCTGGAACCGCAAGACCGCTACGGTCGCAGGTTCGAATCCTGCCTCGGGCATGGATGTTTGTGATGTCCTTAGGTTAGTTAGGTTTAACTAGTTCTAAGTTCTAGGGGACTAATGACCTCAGCAGTTGAGTCCCATAGTGCTCAGAGCCATTTTTTTGAACAATGCTCGTTCCCCAGTAGTGATGATATGTACCAAGACGACGGAGGCCCCCTTCACACAGTTCGCATCGTCCAGAACTGCTTTCATGAGAGTGAAGATGAATTTTCACATCTATCCTAGTCACCACAGTCGCCATATGTCACTACTAAAGTGCATTTGTGGTCTAGTATGGCGAGAAGGGTGCGAGACCGCTATCACTCGCTATCAACTTTACCTGAATTGCCACTATTTTGCAGCAAGAATGGTATAAGGATCCCTTGCAAACCATAAAGGACATGTGTTTATCCACATCCGAGAAAACTGGAAGCTGTTTTAAATACCAATGGGTTTTCTACACTTTACTGGTCTTGACTATACGCGAACCCGCAGTCCTTATAAAGTTGCCTACCTTCCAGGGGAAACGTCGACTTTCAGAGACTTTCAGCGAATCATGGAACAAGTAATTCATAGGAACATAAATTGTGCTACATTTTTGTGATACTAGCAGCAACAGGTGGAATGCGATGGTTGTAATTCTGTAAATATTATAACAATACGCAAGTGCACAACGAATAACTTGCGAGATTAATTGTAGCGCTTTCTAGGAGCATTCTTCATGAAACGCCGCCTTTAAGTTTTTTCATGGTAAATGCTTGTCTGTGACATAAATTTCCGTAGTATAAAAGCAGGCTTAATGTAGCAGACGAAGTAGTGACTGTAGCAGCGAAAGGATTACTTTATGATTTTCCACCTGCCAACTGTAAAGCTTACCGATGAAGGATTTGTAGCAACAAGTAATTAATTAGCTTTTAATTTTATTTCATCTGCTTTTACTGGTAAAGGCTAAATTTAAAATCTAAGTACCTGTCAGGCGCTGCGAACTTTTATGTCAATAATATACGTTTAAAGCATGGTATTCCATAATAATCGGACGAGAAAGTAGAGAAATAACAATGTTTCGAAATTAAAGCGTGTTTCATGCTGAAAGTAAGAAAGAAACGTGAAACTTACAAGATATACTGGTAGAAAGAAAATGAAACCCGAACAATAAGAAGACATTGGGTTAGAGGGATAAAATGCAGGACAAACAATTGGGTAGGAAATATACTTATCTGAATCAAGTTGCCAGGTCACATTTTGTAGTATGGGCGAGAGAAAGATGTTAAGTGGTGGAACATTGATAGACGCTATAGCCACTCGATTTTGAATGCGTCGTATTGACACCGTGTGATATTTTATGGGCGACTCTTTCGCTCCTGTTGCACTTGGTCACTCAAATAATGGTACTTGGGTGAGAGCAGTGATAGGCAAAAGCTCGTTATCTATTAGAAAGTATCCTCTTGAAGTCTGCGACTGAATGGCAGCACCAGTTCAGTCACCTGTCTGACGTAAAATTTTGCTCCAATGAGCTCTACCTTGCCGTCACCCAAGTCGCAGATGGGGTTAATTTGAAGTGCCATAAACGCTACACGGCGTCGAGTTCGGAGTAAGTCCTCGACCAGTCGACTGGTTACAGTTCTGTATGTCAGTATGGCGCCAGCACAAGCTCTAATAGCTGCTACAGATGCAGTATGATGTACTGCAGCCATGCGTTGGACGCGGCTGTCTTCCCTCTTACAAGAGAAACTCCCATCGCCCCCCTCCCCCGTCCCCTCAGTTTTAGTGGTAAAATGGCCCGGTGGATAACCCGTCAAAAACAGAACTTGCATGAAAACAAGAAGAAGTTGTACTGAACTGTGAATAAAGAAGCAAAATAGAAACAGTGAACGCTCCAAGCTCAGTATGTGCAACATCGAGCGAGTTGCAAGAGCCATGTGCTGGATTACAAAGCAGGAGATTTCCCTCGTGTCCCCTTTTTTTCACAAAATTATGAACTTTTCGTCCGGTCATGGACGTGTCTTTACGCCTTCTGTATTGCCACACTATGCATTGGTTATAGAATATGAGTCATGTGGTAAGAAAATATTACAGTCACAAGTAAATGTGATGAACAGTGAGATAATATGAGAAGCCGCATAGGCCTCTCACAGAAATGAAAAGAACAAATAAATGGGTATGAACTAAGTTACAACAAAAGAGTTCAAGAGTTATAACTTTCAAAAAGAAACGCAAGAGTCATAACGTATGGTACTTGTTTAGAACAAATAGGAGGTATGTGCATCTGGAGGGTACTTGTATAGAACAAATAGGAGGTATGTGCATCTGGAGGTCCGTTCCTTACACGTCGCTGTTGCGAACGGACGTTACACAACACAGAAACAAATTTGAATACAGCGAACAGAAACGTCAATGACCTGAGGGACAAGGGCTCGTGGGCGATTTGAACATTCTGTAACATTACAGGAGTTATGTCCAATATAGTCGGATCTACTTTGCGTCACGTGAGTGCAGGGGAGTCGAAACAAATAGTGACCCATGACGTCATATCAACTTGAGATTTTTTTTATACATGTAATTCATTTATAAATTTTATTGATTATTTACAGAGTAAAGAATTTAATTATGTACAACATTTAATAGTTAATGAGTTTTAATGAGATAGATATAAATATGTTTAGACATAGCAAATCACCTTGTCGCGTTATGCATTATATGTTTTCTCTTTGTAAGAACAAAAACTTCCGTGTTGCTCGAGTGCGCGATCAAGTAGTCGTCGAGTGCGGATCTGCTGTAACTTTCATGAATGGGCATAGAATTGTTAATTTACAACACAGAGTTGATTTAAAAATCATTCTAGGGAACCACGACCCAACTTCCTGCAAACAAATCGCGTGCGAATTCTCAAATATCGGCGCGTAGTTTAAGATACATTTAAATCTACATACATACTCCGCAATCCACCATACGGTGCGTGGCGGAGGGTACCTCGTACCACAACTGGCATCTTCCCTCCCTGTTCCACTCCCAAACAGAACGAAGGAAAAATGACTGCCTATATGCCTCTGTACGAGCCCTAATCTCTCTTATCTTTGTGGTCTTTCCGCGAAATGTAAGTTGGCGGCAGTAAAGTTGTACTGCAGTCAGCCTCAAATGCTGGTTCTCTAAATTTCCTCAGTAGCGATTCACGAAAAGAATTTCTCCTTTCCTCTAGAGACTCCCACCCGAGTTCCTGAAGCATTTCCGTAAAACTCGCGTGATGATCAAACCTACCAGTAACAAATACGCGGGTGGGTATTGTCGCGTGTAGGATTCAGTAACATTAACCACAATTTACGGACAGTAGCTTAATAATAACTATCAAAGACTTACATGAGTGGCATAGTAATCGTAGTGATGCTTAAAGCAAGCGAGAAGCGATTTATTGTCGGGATACGACAAATATTAATCATTGCATAGTCAGCTTGTTGATACGTTGCTTAGCAAGTCATAAACGGACAATGATAGAATTACTGAAACGATCTTTTAAGTATCAGTGACCACTACACACACATCAGAAACTAATTACTCTAACTGTGAGGTTTCTTTTTATTTCAGATAATTGGTATTAATAAACTTCTTTCGAGGATGAAACTTCGTCAATGGTGTCCGCTCATTCAGTTTAGTAGAACGATAGATAGTATGCCTACTAGCTACGCTACTATTTATATTTTTAAGAGGAAAGAGAGCACATACCTGTTTTTCTTTTGAGAAATGTTCGCACTTTAGTCATCAGTCTTCTCAAACCAGAGGTACGAGTGGTGCTCCCTCACAGCACTACGGTATCGTGAACCACCACACACATGTGACCCTTCTCACTACATTTCTGCATTGAAAACCCTGAGATATAGCCGCGATACTAAGAAGGAAGAAAGAAGAGGAAAGATCAGCGAAAGAAACGGAGCAAAGAGAGAAGGGGAGGTCACAATTCCCCTTCATAGCTTGGACCGCTCACTGTCTCTTCTTTCCTTCTTTTTTCACAGTTCAGTACACCTTCTTCCTGTTTCCTTGCTTGATCTGTATTCAGTTTTTCACGGGATATCCACCGGGCCATCTTACCACTAAAGCTGAAGTGGTACGATAGGGAGTTTCCCTTTAGTGACCTCTGTGCGGTCGAAACCCGGTCTTCTTGAGGCAGTACCACCGCAGGAGCATTGTTACCGACAAAGATACATTTTGGGTGCATCTCAGCTAATACTTTCTGCAGCATGTTGGGTGGAAGATTACCTTCGGGTAGCCCTACAGTGTTGTTCAAATTCTACGAGCCAGTAATATTGTATTCTTCGTATCTTCAAAGTCACGTTTGACTCGCAAGGTGCGCCTGTCTCGATTAAAATATCTGTGGACACAATCAGCCATTGGCCAAGAGCAACTATTAATATTTTTATTTTGCAAGAAGTTGATCCGTGCTCAGCCAGAGTGGGTTGCAGAAATGTACTCTGCAGTCTTGACACCAAATGTATGTCCGAAGCCATACCGTCCGTCTAAGTTAAATACGGAGCTTGTGATGTCGGCTGACAGATGACTGCGGATGGCAGAAAAACACTTCGTCTTGAGACGCCTCAGGAGCCGCAGAGTAGAAACGTTGCGGCTGTCCGCCATATGCCAAGTTGGCGGCGGCCCAGCGCAGAGTGCATCTCATTATCTGACGCGCCGCTCGCCAAAACGCACGCACGCACGCACGCGGCACGGCCCATGCTTGTTTGCAGAAACGTCCGCTTGCTGGAGAGCACGTCACAATTTCGTACAGAAAGCACACAGCCAATAACATCTGTCTATTCGATACCTTGCATCTGGAGCGAAGAAATGCCGGAAAGGAACCTGTGAGAAATAGGTTTTATGAATTCGTACGTACTTGGTTTTTCGCAGCGAAAGGCTTGTGATGTTATGATATGGGGAACTTTGAACTGAAGTGATAATTCATTAGAGATTTTTGTTTTTTAATCAATCGTCTTTTGACTACTGAGCTAACATCGTTAGCTTTTTTCCTGACCGAGCGAGGTGGCGCAGTGGTTAACACACTGGACTCACATTCGCGAGGACGACGGTTCAATCCCGCGTCCGGCCATCCTGATTTAGGTTTCCCGTGATTTCCCTAAATCACTCCAGGCAGGTGCCGGGATGGTTCCTCTGAAAGGGCACGGCCGACTTAATTTCCCGTCCTTCTCTAATCCGATGAGACCGATGACCTCGCAAATTGGTCTCTTCCCCCAAACAACCAAACCAACCCTTTTTCCTGTGACTCTTCAGTCTTTTAATCGTAGTAGGTACGTTGCACAAAATATCCTAAATACCGAGTATTTGTGATTAACGTACAACTTTTCTCACAGGTCCAGTATAGTCTGTAATTATCGTATGGTGGTAAGGTCTTATGGGACCAAACTGTTCAGGACATCGGTCCCTAAGCTTACGCACTATTTAATCTGACTTAAACTAACTTACGCTATGGACAACACACACACACACACACACACACACACACACACACATGCCCGAGGCAGGACTCGAGCCTCCGACAGGGGGAGTCGCGCGAACTGTGGCAAAGCGCCTGAGACCGCTAGGCTTCCCCGCGCTGCAGTTATTGTATGGCAGCAAACCTTGGTAGGTAGTCTAATGTGTTAATGCGGACCCGATTAAGAAAAATATTTCCTATTTTTGGCGGAATGCAAGGGAGACGTGAAGAAATCTTACCATACGTAGTGGGTTACGAACGGAGCATGCCAGAAAAGTTTAAATAAATGAGAAGGGCAAAATGTTGATTTTATTGTTAGCCGCCGGTTACACACTGTGCTCAGTATGAGCTCCGGAGACGTCGACAAGATACTGTTCAAAAAATGGTTGGTTCAAATGGCTCTGAGCACTATGGGACTTAACATCTCAGGTCATCAGTCCCCTAGAACTTAGAACTACTTAAACCTAACTAAGGACATCACACACCTCCATACCCGAGGCAGGATTCGAACCTGCGACCGTAGCGGTCGCGCGGTTCCAGACTGAAGCGCCTAGAACCGCTCGGCCACCAAAGGCCAGCCAAGATACTGTACAGCGCCAGATTTTCAACTGGTGCCCAAAACTGGAACTAATTTTTTCCAGCGTAAATCAGTTCCGCATTAAGACATTAGCATATCTACCAAATTTCGCTGCCGTACGATGATTACAGCCCACAGTGGACCTCGGTGAATAGCTACACTTTAATTATAAATTCCGTTACTTGTGTTACACAAACCAAATTTTGGCTTTCCTTCTAAAATATCCATAAATTCCCTAATGTGGAAGGGAGTTAATTGCTTTATCCACGGGACACGTCTTCTGCGAGAGCTGTGTTGTAATCAATGGCCAGTCATCATGATTTAGGTCTCCATATGTCTTTTCTAAATCTATAGCTATACTCTGCTACATACTATGAAGTCCATGACAGAGTGTGCTTCCGATTTTAGCACATATTAGGGTATGTTGCACTCTCATTTGGAGCGAGTCCTCTGGAATTAGTCTAATCTTGTTTCCGCTATCCCTTAGGTACGAGTTTGTAATATATGCCTACATTCCATACTGGTTCTTGAAACGTTTTAAGAAGGCTTTCTCGGGACAGTTGGCGTCTATCCTGAAGCGTGACGCTCTCCTGTGGGTTAAATGTAACCGCTGAGACTACGTGGAGCCATTCATT
The DNA here is from genome assembly GCF_023864345.2 of Schistocerca serialis cubense. Lineage (NCBI taxonomy): Eukaryota > Metazoa > Arthropoda > Insecta > Orthoptera > Acrididae > Schistocerca > Schistocerca serialis. The sequence goes on from NC_064639.1 coordinate 1,131,293,310, forward strand.
GTATACATTCAGCGTCACCTGGTAGACATGTTTGGTATGGATGCCACGTACGTGAGCAAGGATGATTCACACGAGTGTTTTTTAAGCAATCTCATTTGTAGACTGACTGCGTTTTGTCATCATCTTACCTGTTTGCCTACTACTTGTTTTACCTGCGATTGAGTTATGTGGCCAGTCTGTTACACATCACTACAAACTGATACACTTATGCATTTGAGTGCTTCGGTATTTTACGATTTGACTGATTCCAGTCGCTACTCCTTGATACTGCAGTTATTTGATACTACGTTTTTTTCGTTTTGTGGGACGCACAGTTTTACTTTCCAACATTGAAAGCGAGTTGCCAATCACTTTGAAACCTGTATATTTGTGTAGTTTTCTTCAGCAAATGACAGGTTGGTTCCTTCAGTTGGCCACTAACGATTTCACTCCTCACCCTTGTGTAACTGTCCCATTGCTGCTTCTCTGATAGCTTAGAAATAAGTTTCTTCCCTTTTTATTTAATGTAATTTGTCACGTTCGGACTCTGAGGAAATGACCAGAAAACGTGTCGCTTTTTCAACTAGGGTTCCCTACGTCTAGAAGAATCAGATCGTCCTCTGATTTCAGTCGTTACCTATGTAGGTCGACCAATCAGAGATCACTTATTCTTACTCGCGGTAACAGTTGCTCCATACTAGGCATGGCTCTTAATTTCCATACTCTTAATTTCCATACTGTGGAAGGCAGCGAATCTGTTACCAGTTCGCGTGTCGGGGAATCCTACCTATTTCCCCCCCCCCCCCCCTCCCCCCTTTTCAATTATGTCCCAAAATACGTGTCTTTGGCATTACTATCTAACACGAACGTCGCGAAAACCTTGAAAACGCATATCCAGAACTGACATTAAAAATAGTCTTAAATAACACACATCAGGCAAACGCTGTTAGCAAGAAAGGAACTTGTTACCAACTGAAAGCGGGACCTGAAAACTATGTTAGACTGGTACGGATCCCTCAGATTCAGCTAGCTGGGCATTGTAGAAGCTCATAAAAGACATGCTTCGTCGAACCTACGCCACAGAACCTCTGCTAAATGGAGCTAACCGTCGTGTCAAGCCGCACCCTTAAGGCTAATTACACCTACACTACCGAACAAAAGTTTTCGATCACCTATCACAACTATGGATTTCTTGTTAAAACAGGAATTTTACTTTGAGTATTCATTATATCTCAGTTCTGATAATAAAATGGTGTAAACATACATAGAAGCGCCAAAGAAACTAGTATAGCAGGTATTCAAATACAGAGATATGTAAATAGGAAGCCGGCCGGAGTGGCCGTGCGGTTCTAGGCGCTACAGTCTGCAGCCGAGCGACCGCTACGGTCGCAGGTTCGAATCCTGCCTCGGGCATGCATGTGTGTGATGCCCTTAGGTTAGTTACGTTTAATTAGTTCTAAGTTCCAGGCGACTGATGACCTCAGAAGTTAAGTCGCATAGTGCTCAGAGCCATTTTTTTTGTAAACCGGAAGAATACGGCGCTGCGGTTTGCAACGCCTATATCAGACAACAAGTGACGGTGCAGTTGTTAGATGGGTTACTGCTGCTACATTGGCAGGTTATCAAGATTCAAGTGAGTTTGACGTAGCGCTGTAGTTGCTGCACGAACGATGGGACACAGCAGGCGACGAAGCGGGGCTTTTCCCGTACGACCATTTCACGAGTGTACCGGGAATATCAAGAATCCGATAAAACATCAAATCTCCGATATAGCTGCGGCCAGAAAAAGATGCTGCAAGAACGGGACCAACGACGACTGAAGAAAATCGTTCAGCGTGACAGAAGTGCAACCCTTCCGCAAATTGTTGCAGATTTCAGTGCTGGACCATCAACAACTGTCACGTGCGATCAAGTCAACGAAACATCATCGATATGGGCTTTCGGAGCCGGAGGCCCACTCGTGTATCCTTGATGACTGCACGAGACAAAGCTTTACGCCTCGCCTGGGCCCGTCAACACAGAAATTGGACTGTTGATGACTGGTAACATGTTGCCTGGTCGGACGACTCACGTTTCAAATCGTATCGAGCCTCATGAATCCATGGACCCCGCATGTCAGCAGGTGACTGTTCAAGCTAGTGGAGACTCTGTAATGGTGTGGAGCGTGTTCGGTTGGAGTGATGTGGGACACCTGATAAGTCTAGATACGACTCTGACAGGTGACACGTACGTAAGCATCCTATCTGATCCATTCATGTCCATATGGAATTCCTACGGACTTGGGCAATGCGACATTCCACAAGTCCAGAATTGCTACAGAGTGGCTCCAGGAACACTTCTCTCAGCTTAAACACTCCCGCTTGCCACCAACCCCCCCCCCCCCCCCCCGGACATGAGCATTATTGATCACATCTGGGATGCCTTACTGCGTGCTGTTCAAAACAGATCTACACCCCCTCGTGCCTTACGGATTTATGGGCAGCCCTGCAGGTTTCATGTTGTCTGTTCCCTCCAGTACTATTTCAGACACAGTCGAGTCCATCCCACGTCGTGTTGCGACACTTCTGGGCGTTCGCAAGGCCCTATGCGATATTGGGCAGGCGTAACAGTTTCCGTGGCTCTTCAGTGTACAAAGACTAAGCGCCCCTGATTTGTATTTGATTGGTTATTCGCATAGACTGCCGCGGATGAGTATAAAAAACTACGATGACTTGCCTTTATCTAAGAGCAGGGGTCGCCATTCTACGGTTCGCGGACCGAATACGGCGTGCGAACTCGTTTCATCCGGCCCGCCGATGGTACTTTACTCTGCTTGTTAAACATGTGGAATACGAGAAACACGAGATGTGATGCAATTTAAATTTAAATATAATGTTTAGAATATTAGTAGTTCTTCACGGGTCACAGACCTTTTGACTTTACGTGCCTAAAATTTAGTGTTTGTAAATTCCGGGCTCTCAGTTCATACCCTACATCATACAGTAGCAAGCACTCTGGGGGACAGCCGGCCGCGGTGGTCTAGCGGTTCTAGGCGCGCAGTCCGGAACCGCGAGACTGCTACGGTCGCAGGTTCGAATCCTGCCTCGGGCATGGATGTGTGTGATGTCCTTAGGTTAGTTAGGTTTAAGTAGTTCTAAGTTCTAGGGGACTGATGACTACAGTAGTTAAGTCCCATAGTGCTCAGAGCCATTTGAACCATTTGAACTCTGGGGACAGCCTGATGTTTCTTGTATACTGAAACCAGTCTTTTCTACTGTGGAACTTAACTCGGGGCCATGCGCTCTATCAGGAGCAGGTTTTTGTTGAAGAAACTGATTCTGAATTCTGTGACTTGCCTTACCCCACATCAGTGAGGTGGCTGAGCTGTGGTGAAGTCCCGTTTCGTTCTTAAAACCTCCGTAAGGAAAGAGATGTTTGCCTCATTGAAAAACACAGAGCTAGTCCACAGCTCCCAGATCCTAACTGGCTGTCAAATTTGTCATTTTCACTCGACATCACATGCCACTTTTTCTAGTTTTCACTAGTTTAAAGAATTTTATGCTACAATTTACAACGTCAACATCGATTTTCCGGAAAAAAATTATTCGTTACTTGAAGCATTCAAGGAAAACCTCATTACTACCGCCGAACGGACGGCACCCCAACATAAAAAGCAAAAAACATGCCTGACTGTCTCTAGAATGTGACGCTCTCATTGAAATAAGAAAACAGGCAAAATTGGCAGTCACAAAAAACAGAAGAAAGCAGATTAAATTTTGTCAGAGTTAGAGAGCAGTTAGATAAAAGTATAAAAGGCTTAAGAAGATTCATGAAAACAAAACTTTTCTACAAATTGATGAAGAATTTACTAATAACAACACGAGAAGCTTTTACAGAACGTTCAAACAAAGGTTATCAATATACAAAGCTCCCACCCTCCAATTTCGAGATGTAAACAGGACCATCGCTCTCAATAACACGGAAAATTGCATGGTACTACCAGGCTACTTTGAGAAGCTCGTGAATTGTGAACCCATCCTTGAAAAATCTGAATCCATCCCAAATAACAGTGAGAAGCCGGATCCAGAATCATCAACGACTGAAGAACTACAAAAGATAATTTCAGAACTGAAAAACAACAAAGCGTCTAGAAAAACTCAAACAGTGGCAGAACCGTGGAAAAAAGCTGACGAACATGCAGTTACATCCCTTCAATGTATTTTCGTTAAGATCTGGAAAGAAGAAGTGATCTACGCAGAATGGAGAAGAGCTCTCATCCAGCATTTACACAAGAAAGGCTTAAAGACAGACCCCAACAGTTACAGAAGAGTATTACCGCTGGATGCATCATACAAGATTCTTTGTAGAGTCCTTTTGAACAGGGCAGAGCCGCAATTGGATCCGCAGATCGGGTGATACAAGGGTAGTTTTAGAAAGAGCAGGTCATGCTCGGAACAAACACTAAACCTCCAAAACATTATGGCATAGCAAAAAATGGTTCAAATGGTTCTGAGCACTACGGGACTTAACATCGGAGGTCATCAGTCCCCTAGAACTTAGAAATACCTAAACCTAACTAACCAAAGGAAATCACACACATCCATGCCCCAGGCAGGATTCGAACCTGCGACCGTAGCAGTCGCGCGGTATGGCATAGCAAAAATTAAGGGTAAAGACATATGTAATCTCTTTCAATGTTTCAAATAAGCATATGATTCGACTGACAGAATATCTATTAGCAGCCCTGGAAGAAATGCGTCTGGGTAAGAAAACAACTAATTCCATAAAAGAGACCCTTACAAATACATTTTCCAAAGTTAAATTCATGGATGAACTATCATAACCTTTCGAAATAAAATCGAGGGTGCGACAGGGGGATGGACTTTCAACGTTGCAGTTAAATTGCGCGTTTGAGAAAGTAGTCGGAGAATGGAACACACATATAAAGAATGGTATAAGACTGGGTTGCAAAAACAGGAACCTTAAAGTAAATTGCATTGCCTTTGCAGATGAATGGCCCTGTTCGCCGAAACAATGGAAGAAGCACAGGATCAAATCCTTAAACTAAAGAAACAAGCAGCTAAAATAGGCCTTGGCATCTCCTTCGAAAAAGGATAGCGGCCAAAAAATAACCCTTATTACGCATACAAAATAAGGTGAAAAGATTGAAATCGGCACTGCGAGATAAAAACTGGAGCGTAAGGCAATAGTCATAAGTGTTACTCACTGATGAACCTAGGTTTGAAGTATCTGGAAGCAATCGTCGAATCTTTGTTCGACTTAGTGGAGATCGAGTTAGGAGTCAAGTGAGTGCGCGAGACGCCAACTGTGAAGCAAGCTCGGGGTAAATCAGCGTGTGGGAGTGTTTTACGGGTTATAAATTAAATGATCCAGTGAGAATTAATGGAACACTACAGAAGGAAGGATACCACAGGATACTGATCAACACTGTTGTTCCATATGGCAAAAAAAAAAAAAAAAAAATGTGTGTGAAATCTTATGGGACTTAACTGCTAAGGTCATCAGTCCCTAAGCTTACGCACTACTTAACCTAAATTATCCTAAGGACAAACACACACACCCATGCCCGAGGGAGGACTCGAACCTCCGCCGGGACCAGCCGCACAGTCCATGACTGCAGCGCCTCAGACCGCTCGGCTCCATATGGCAAGAGAGTTGTTGGTCGTGGGTTTGTTTTACAGAGGGTGTGTCAATAGAAAAGAGAAATGTGGAAGCCGAAGAATATGACCTGGCCAAGTCATCTGTCTTAAATCCGCTTTAGCTCTTACGGGATGAACTTAACAGGGAGGTTAGAAAACTGAGGTCACTTAATCTGAAGAGCTATACAACAATTTAGAGACGTATTGGGCTGCAATATCTGCAAAAACACTACAAAACCTTATCTCCAGAATGCCAAGAGTTTGTGCAGCTGTTCTGAGGGCGAAGAGTGGATACTTTGAAGAAGCAAACAAACCGTATTACATTATTGTACTTATATTATTATTGTATTATATATTGTATTGTTGTATTGTTGTATTGTATTGTATTATTATTATTATTGTACTTATATTATTATTGTACTTATATTATTGCACTTAATGATAGTGAGAGAAAATATTGTTTTTTTGGTGTATTTACTTTGTAAGAGGTGTTTGTACATTGAAATAAAGTATTTAGTTTTTATAGTGAGTGATCGAAAACTTTTGATCGGTAGTGCACTTGGGAAACGTCATTCGAAATCAACAGTTCTAAAAATGTTAACTGACATTATTTAAAATAGTGTGAGAAGTATGCTTTCTGATAATTTAATTTTAGCAACATATTTCAGTACATCTTTTGTGGACGCTCTGTCTCAGCGCCTTTAATTACGCGTTACCCCAGCTCGCAACGAGGACGGTGGGTATTGTCGTCGAATGCTCTGCCCGTATTCTTTTTACTCTACTGTGACGCGGAATGCAGGCCGAGAACATTTTTCACAGGACTGTGGCGCCGGGAAGCTGCAGAAGACGCGTGTGGGGCGTTTGCGGGATGCGGAGTGAGGCGGCAGGAGGAGTATAATAGGCCGGCGGTGTGCGGACGCCCGTGGCCGCAGCCGCTGACTGCGCGCTTATTGTGCCGACTTCGCACGTGGCGCGGTCGGCGCTTGTTTACGCCACGTGTCGCCCCGCGGCATCAAAACACCATTAAACGTCGCCGGCGAATCGAAAGAAGTCTTTTTCTACCGCGTGGCAGGCGCCGTTACTTTGAAGATTTCGGCGTTAGGTTTCTTATCGACAGTTTCTCAACAAAGATATTGGAAAAGTATCTAGCTCGAACACTTCGGGCTGCGGCCTTTTGCTTAGTACTTGCACAGCGTGAAATGACTGCCTTCGTGTAATCTACGCTGTCTGATCACCGAATAGACTATCGATACTACATTGTAACAGAAGTACCCATATGTAGTAACACCAAAGATTTGTTCAAAAGACAATGAAGTTATATATGAAGATCGTAACTGTTCTCGAAAGAACAGATACCATTGATGACCGTGCAGCTTCTCTAGAATAAATGATAATTATCATTTATTCTAGAGAAGCTGCATGGTCATCAATGGTATCTGTTCTTTCCAGAACAGTTACTGTCTTCATATATATTTAGTTAAAGGCTACCCAGCCACTGACCTTCGTCTGTGCGAATCCGCACAGGTTGCCTGAACTCTTACGGGAATCGTCACCTTAGTGTGCGCGAGTAATGAGTGGGTGGGCAAAGTATCTATTAGGTACATTACGTAGGCCTATGTAGATTGTCGACAGCTGCGAATGTGGGTCTCACGGGAAGCGTGCAAGGGATGAGTCCCTGCAGTCGCGCTATTCATCTGTGTCCTCGGTGGCTCAGATGGACAGAGCATGCCCCCTGAGTCAGAACCTCCCTATGTTTTGCCGGCACGGTAGCTCAGTGTGTTCGGTCAGAGGGTTAGCTACCCTCTGTAATAAAAAAACTGATCAACGACGAACTTAAACGGGTGTGTTACGAAGTCCGCCCCGAGCAGATGCAACGAACAAAAGCGAACAAAATGAGACTTTAAAAAAAATGGATAGAGCGTATGCCATGTAAGCAGGAGATCCCGGGTTCGAGTCGGCGCACACATTTTCAGCTGTCCCCATCGAGGTATATAAACAACACCTGTCAGCAGCTGAGGGGTAAATTAATTACCATTTACAATGAAGTTAATTTAAGTCTTCCTCTGTGAGATGGAAATCAGCGAGAAAGAGGGCACATGCAACGGCAGAGATTTAAATTAGGCTCACTGGGTCTCTGGTGTAGCAAGCGCACACTACTAGATCAGAATTTCAGTTTACTTTGGCGTAAAGTATCGTTTTTTAGATATTGATTAATTGCGCGCTATAGTATGCGTTCTACTATATTCATTTGCTGGCCCAGAAACTAGGCGTTGCCCAGGTATTTACCTGTTCCATACAGCGTCTTCCTTTCTCCTTTATGTTTATAAAATATCTCCTGAACTATGTTTCGTATAATGATACAATTCTCTACATACATTCAGCAGCATATGTGGATACTGTCTGCGAAATGTGTTGCGAATGGAGTTAGTAGCAACAAAGTAACAAATTTAAACGTCATGCATGATGAGGCATTTTTTCACGCATCTTATTGTTTATGACGTCGTATCTTTTGAACTATGTGTCGTACAATGATCTAATTTTGCACTTACATTCAATGGTATTTGTTCATCGTAAGGCACGAATACAGTTAGTAGTAAAGAAATAATAAATTATAACGTCATGCCTGATGCGGTGCTTTTACTGCATGAACAGTGGAAAAGTAGTGTAAGCGATAAACATTTCTGCTTTCATCATTTTGTACGGATTGTCAGCAAGGAAAAATTTCTTGAAGTACTGAAATTATATGTAAAGCTTGCTGCAAGTCGCTAAATGCTCTCATTCTCAAATACTGGACCAATAAAGTCTGGGAATTCACGAGTTGCGGGCTGCACTTCTTTCTCAGCCCCATCCCTACCCCTCTGATTGATAGGTGGTTCTTACCACCACAGCGAGTGTCGCCTGAAAGTAAGCTATATGTGTACCAAGTATGGTCAACATCTGTGCAACAGTTTAGGAGGAGATGTGGAACACACACACACACACACACACACACACACACACACACACACACACACACACACACACACACATGTATGTTTTTGAATATGTATGGTTTTATCTCTAGTCGTGCACCCGTAGGTTACGAAAATCCCCGTCCGATCATAGTGGTTAGGCTTTGCGTTCTTTTCATATAAATCTCTACACGAATGAATAGATACCTCTCGATAAGTGAATCGATAATTCCTTGGGCTCCAACAATAAGTTGGCCGCACCTGCTGCGCTGCTGGTAATGGTGCAGCAAGAGTTCTTAGAGAAAAGAGTGAAAGCTGCAAGCTAAGCACACAGTGCTTGAACTGCAGTTAAACATAGCCGCAAGTCTGTCATGCTACGAATGAGTGACTTTAATTCCCTAAAACTACCGCGTTACATTTCTAGCTAACGCATTAATTATTTATATAAAGTATTGTACAACATTAGTCGTGTGGTATAAAATTAGCAGTCTGCCAGAGGACGTAAACAGATTTCTACAGAATAACGTATACAGCAGAATTTGATGGTAGATATAAACACATAAAATAATCTACAAGGCTCTTTATGCCTATTAAAAATGATGATTTCACATTGATGGCATTTTAAAAGACAATACTGATATTAAGAAAATACTAACGGAGCACTTACACGAAAGTGCGAAGAACCTGCACCAGTAGGGGATAATTTGAGAGAGAAGAGGTTCAGCAATTCTGGTAATGTAAGGTGTAAGTACTCAGTGCAGCAGGAGTGTTGGTATTTAACTAAACTAAACTTCTCCCGCACAGGCCATGAAGGCACAAAGATACCGACCGGCCGCCGTGTCATCCTCAGCCCACAGGCGTCACTGGATGCGGATATGGAGGGGCATGTGGTCAGCACACCGCTCTCCCTGGCCGTATGTCAGTTTCCGAGACCGGAGCCGCTACTTCTCAGTCAAGTAGCTCCTCAGTTTGCCTCACAAGGGCTGAGTGCACCCCGCTTGCCAACAGCGCTCGGCAGCAGACCGGATGGTCACCCATCCAAGTGCTAGCCCAGCCCGACAGCGCTTAACTTCGGTGATCTGACGGGAATCGGTGTTACCACTGCGGCAAGGCCGTTGGCACGGTTGGTATTTAGGAATATGTGTCATGTGGGAGGGATTGGGATGTTAGGGAAACATGGAATTTAGGGTAAGTTAACTAGGATGTGGACTGGATACGACTATGATGAGAATGTGGGATAGGATATGGAGTGAGATCTGGTAAGTGGTGGAGTGGTGGAAGGGTGGAGGGGGGGGTCATTGTCAGGACGAATTTTATTGTATTTGAGAGAGAATATACTGAAATTGCGAGGGAGTGAATGCGGAGAGTGTGTGTAGACATAGAGTTTGAGGGTTGTGTTCGTCTAGGCGCGGCAACATATAAAAGCTGAAAATTGGAGGGGAAACTATGAGGGCTGTTGCATTCGAGTTTGCGCGATGTGCAGGATATACGGAAGTGTCTAGTGTGGGCGAGGAGGATGGAAAGACGATATCGTAACCAAGGAGGAGATCCGTTGCTTTCAAGAATTTGGTGAGAATGATAGGACTTTGGTGGAGCGGATGTACAGGCTACAGTGGCAGAGAGAGAGGATGATTTACTAGCCCGTCCTGGTCCAACATGGCCTCCTGTCTCGTTTCTAATGATCTCGACGTAGCTAGAACATTACATTCCGAAATTCTTTGACTTTCTATTTCATAGGCGATTCACATGAGCTGCAACATAAAAAGGTGGAGCTATAATAATGCATCCTAACGACTGATCACTAGAGAAAAAACAATAATAAACTGGACGGAGCTGGGAAAAGTAAATTAAAGAGAAATTTGTAACAACGAAATAATCGATTGAATTACCGCGTTCTTAAACTTTCAAAATGCGGGCTGAAAGAGACATCCTAAATTGATAACGAAGTCGGTAACATACTGGCACGACCCACTCGCTTCGGCCAGTACCTTTCTCCTGCCTTCCAACCTTGACAGGAGTTCTCCTGCTTAACGTAAGTTGGAATCACAAACGACGGCAGTCGAGTTTAGGCTTAGTCTGCACACCTGACGTCACGCATTCTCTGACAACCAATGAGCGTTCGCCAGTGTTCTGAGCGCCCTGCTGTGAACGTCGTAGCTGTTGCGAGTTTTTAAATGTCATCGTAGAGAGCTATTTAGTGAATTTTTATTCCATTTGTCACTAGTCATGGCTGATGACGGTGGTAAGCAACAAATTCAACATAAGTAAGTGAGAGATATAATGTGCTGGATATATGCTTTCTTCAACTGCAAAGCCGCTCTATGACCCTATGGCAACTGTCGCTTGAAACCGGCAACACTGGAATCCCTGTCCGTCCCTAGAACCTGCGCGAAACGCTGTCGTTTATGGATCGGACTACAGCGCTCCTGGTGTCCCTCTCCTAGGACTGGGTATACAGAGGACTTCTGTCAAGTTTGTAAGGTAGGAGGTGAGGTACTGGCGGGAGTGAAGCTGAATATACCACTCTTGTGTAAACTCATCTATAAACTGCTCTACGGTCGCAGGTTCGAATCCTGCCTCGGGCAAGGATGTGTGTGATGTCCTTAGGTTAGTTACGTTTAAGTAGTTCTAAGTTCTAGGGGACTGATGACCTCAGAAGTTAAGTCCCATAGTGATCAGAGCCATTTGAACCATAAACTGCTCGCATAAAACCGGACACGGAAGTTAATTACGTTAATTGGCTGTATCCTCGCTCACTGTACGCTGTACGTTATGAGGCAAAAATGAGCTAAGAAACACGTTACTAACGACTTAACTAACTAACTTGCTTCAGGATTCGGAGACTCAGTGGGGCTACTCTTACGTAGTAACTTATACACTGAATGGGTCTTCACATCATTCCGATGTACTTTGTGTGTTGATGCTTCTCTACTAATGTGACAAATCCCTAAAACTCAAGGAAAGGTCTGAGGACTGGACGGACAATATTGCTAACGTTCCGGGAAGTGTGTTCGCAAAGCTCAGAAGAAGATCAAATGACACGAATGTCTGAGGTTCTCCCAGTACCGACAGATCTGGTGTAGTAGTTACATAGTACACTAGGATCAAGGCTCAAGTCGCATTCCATTGGTCCTGTTTTATGTTGCAGTGGGTTCTTTAAACCCCGTTGACCTAGCACAGATATACGCTCTATCTCGAGAACTCATTCAGTTGTTTGATCATAGGAGCGGCTCATTTAGTACGCTAGACTGGATATAAAGAGGCAAAAATGCGCCTGTAAAATGTGCTATCTTCATGATTTTTTTTAGTCTGTGAACTTGTCTCTCATTAAATTAATATCGTCCTCCGGTACGTGTAATACAAGGATTCATACCTCCAGGATCGTGGCTGCGTCTATGCACAACATTAAAACTCTTTCCGTCTTTGCCTAAAATTTAGCCCTACATATCATGAACAAGCTACTCAATAATTATTATTCTACGAATTAGCCAAAACCATTCTACGCAGCTCTTTTTACATTGTATTTAGTTTCCCTAAGTAATATATTCCATGTACAACAACGTAACCCAAATTCTGTCTGATCTTTAATGTTTGCCTTTGCCTTGAGCATTACTTCTTCACAGCTCTTGCGTCCCAATTCTTGCAATTCTTGCATATCCGTTTCTTTATCTCTAGCTTTCCTCCTACTGATTGCCCCCTTCTCTCTCTTTCGTTATCAGTGTTCATCAACAAATTCTGTCTCGGGTGGTAATTCACCTTGGGGTTATTCTCAGTACGCTCCAAACAAAGAAAATCTCAGGAAAGTAATTATTAAACAACATAGAAAAACTCATATTAAAATACTTCGTTCTGACTATAAAAATGTTACTACTAGTATGATCCACTAAGTAGACTGTGTGACATAATCTAATCCTCTATTCACTTCTTCCATTTTACTAAAACGATTTTTCCGGTTTTTGTGAGTGGCTTTGGTGACATCCTCATAGAATGTTGCTGCACTGAACTGAAAGATATCCTTCAGTATGGTCAAGCTGTGTCTGATGGGATTCATAGTCTTCCCTTTGGACAGATCTTTGGAAAGCTTTTAACGTTAAAAGAATTCTAACCCGAAACCGCTGCAACTGTTTTTGTAAAAAATGTTGTACATGATACAGGCACAATTAGTAATGCAAAATTGCAAACCTCAGGTAGAGCTCTACACAAGTTTCTGCCCCTTATCACGAAAATCGAATATGATTTTGTAACTTTTGTCAATATTTGAAATACAGGGACAGGAATGCCCTTTTTATTTGTATTCGATGGGGAATATATGCCAGGCGTATGCTGCAACTGGTATAAGGTGACAAATCTTTCGTCTTTTCGCACAATCATACAGTCAGATATCTTTCTGGATAGAGATATTCTTAATAGTTTATGCTAGACAATTTAATTACGGCAGGAGATGATAGGTGTGTGGCTGAGATAAGTTGTGCAGCGGTCAGACCACAGCTGCCTTCCCACACGATAGACACAGCGCCTCGATGCTTGCTTATTCTCACAGGGCAGGTGATTTGCGGCACCCTCAGAGAAGTCACATGAACCGAAACTGAGGCTAGCAATGCAAACGCTGGAATGCTGCATGCAGTCGTGAAATGGTCCAGGAGTAGAGTCCCAGTTTAAATCTCACATCAGTGCAAATGTGGGTGGCATATTGGTATCCATGACGTTAAGAAACAGTTTAATACTTAAAATTAAACGAAAATCGGGGGCTTATGGAGTCTTTGTCGCATTCTGTACAGAATTTAGAACTGAGTTAGCCTCTCCGTTAATCTTAAAACACTACAGACGCCTCGGGATTTTTTTTTGTCCAGTGTTTGGAGCAGGAAGGGTAGCAGAAGTGATTGCACAAAACCATCGAACATTATCGTTGACATCCTGCTTCGTAGCATCTTGCAAGGAAACATCACGGACATATTTTAAGGAGAAAAAAGAACTAGCAAGATAACAGCCACAGATGCGCAGCCTTGTTAGTCACTCGCCTCACTGCATCCGCCTAATGTACGAGCGCGAAGTAACGTAAGCAGAGTGACAACCAGTGCCCTTCTGTTTGCGGAACGTTGAAGACGTGGGAAGATTAGAGAAAAGATACGCGTCTGCCGAACGTGTTTGGAAATCTTGTTCGAATCACATGTTATTTTACACGGAGATGTATTAACACTTGCCGGCCGGGGTGGCCAAGTGGTTAAAGGCGCTACAGTCTGGAACCGCGCGACTGCTACCGTCGCAGGTTCGAATCCTGCCTCGGGCATGGATGTGTGTGATGTCCTTAGGTTAGTCAGGTTTAAGTAGTTCTAAGTTCTAGGGGACTGATGACCTTAGAAGTTAAGTCCCATAGTGCTCAGAGCCATTTGAACCATTATTAACACTTAATGAAACACCAATAAACTATTAAACTACAAAAAATGAGACGATCTTGTTTATTAATTCCGAATTTACGGGCGATTAAACAGTGTATAGATTTTTTGGGCCACTCTGTAGGCTATACATACGTCGAAATCAAAATGAATAAACATACGCTACTGAAGAACTATTATGAATTATAGTTTTGATTTACAATTTCGTCATACCATTCACGTTGACGAATAGCAGAACTCCTGAAAACATAATTCACTGAAACTGTGTCGGTTTTTCCGTCCAAAGAAAATAACGCGCTACAGCGCTGTTAGTAATAGTGTTACGCTACATCTTTAATGACACGCTCATTTGTTTCACTGATATACTCTGCATTTGTGAATCGCAACATAAAAATCTTCAAAGCGAGATCTCTGGCAGCAGCTACAGATTAAAACCTAAGCATTACGACTCAATGAACAAAGCACTATAGCTTGTTGGTTCACTGACATTATAAACACAAACATCTTACTCATTCCACTGTACGCCGGCCGCGGTGGCCGAGCGGCTCTAGGCGCTCCAGTCCGGAGCCGCGCTGCTGCTACGGTCGCAGGTTCGAATCCTGCCTCGGGCATGGATGTGTGTGATGTCCTTAGGTTAGTTAGGTTTAAGTAGTTCTAAGTTCTAGGGGACTGATGACCACAGCAGTTGAGTCCCATAGTGCTCAGAGCCATTTGAACCATTTGAACCGTTCCACTGTACAGTGCTTGGCGCTCGGGCATTGGGCAGCGGAAGAGCTGCAGTGAGGCGGGGCGAGTGACAAACAACTGGGACGCGCACTGTTTTAATAGCTGTAGATTGAGGAGGTCATAACTGCGTCTTTTCAGAATTGTGGCCCAAATTTTCGAGCGGGTTTGATTGCTTGGGCTGGTATCTAGCAATTATGCTTTTTTTCCTTAATGTATGAGGTTGCAAATTTGTGGTAAGTTCCTACGGGACCAAACTGCTGAGACCATCGGTCCCTAGGCTTACACACTGCTTTAATCTAACTTAAACTAACTTACGCTAAGGACAAGACACACACCCATGCCCGAGGGAGGACTCGAACCTCCGACGGGTGGAGCGGCGCGAACCGTGGCAAGTCGGCCTAGACCTCGCGCCTACACCGCGTGGCAATGTATGACATCAAATTTCCGATGTTTTCTTGTTAGAGTATATTCTAAGCTCAGACGTAATAAGGTATGTCGAACAGATTGAGTTCTTCCATGTCATCCAGCGTGTATTCCTGAAACACTCGCGTTTCACACGTAAGTTCGTAAAAGCCGTTGATCAAGGCATTCAAGTGAATGGAGTATTTTTTGACTTTCAAAAGGCATTTGACTGAGTACCAGACCAAGGGGTGTTAAGCAAAAGTGCTATCGTATGTGATATGAAACAAAATTTGTGGATAGACTGAGGATTTCTTAGTAGGGAGGAAGCAGCTTGGATGGAGGGTCATCGACGGATGTAAAAGTAACTTCACGCGTGTTCTAGGAAGTGCGTTTGCAGCTCTGCTGTTCATGTTATATATTAATGACCTGGTAGACAATATTAATAATAACCCCAGACTTTTATTGATAGTAACCTCCGACTTTTGGCAGTTCAAGGAATGGTTCAAATGGCTCTGAGCACTATGGGACTTAACATCTGGGGTCATCAGTCCCCTGGAACTTAGAACTACTTAAACCTAACTAACCTAAGGACATCACACACATCCATGCCCGAGGCAGGATTCGAACCTGCGACCGTAGCGGTCGCGCGGTTCCATACTGTAGCGCGTAGAACCGCTCGGCCACTCCGGCTGACTTTGGCAGTTCATACAGTTACGTATAAACAAGTAGAGGAGAGTGTGGTACGCAGAGGATGGTGTACCTAGGAACACATGATGATTTTGAGTCGGTACTTAAATCTAGAGACTAATTTTAGAACCACGTGAAGGAACGCCCACTACAGACTACCATAAGGAGTTCCCACCATTTTCTGCAGTTTTTATTGTTTTTAGACATGAGGCTGTGTTTTGTGCAGCATTTGTAAATATTTCACGTTTTACACGTGTAGGTGCTTTATAGTATGTTAATGCTATTTCTAATGCATTCTTAATTCTTTAGTTAATAATTTTATGGTGATATATTTACAAGTGATAGAAGACAGCAGTCAGTAGTCCTTATTTGCAGGCTTTATTTGGCAAATCTAGATTTCGGCTAGTGCCTAACCACTATCAATGCACTATTTCATAGCATCAGTGCATGTCAGTTCCCTGTTGTTCGGGCGTCTGTCAAAGTTCTTTGAAGATAATGGCTAGGCACTAGTCGGAATCTAGATTTGCCAAACAAAACCTACAAAAAAGGACGACTGCTTGCTGTTGCCCCATCATTTGTAAATCATAGCACAGTCGCTGAGCGCACCTACGTTGCCAATGGAAGGTAACCTGAAGAAAATTCTATGTATTTTTAGAATTATATGTCTAACAAATGGACAGATAAATCACACTTCGTCGGTCGTCCACCATCTTGTATACTGAAAGAAAGGGAGGTCTTTTGCAATGGAATATGTGACACTTGTAAATAAACCGAGTTTCTTCAATGCCTTAACAATTTTACCGGTCTTGAAAGTGGAAATTTGTGTAGTTTCCTACATTTCAAAATCTATTTAACTCCTGACTGTTTTTTTGATATTAATTGTGCTTAATTTGATTACACTTTCTGATTACTGGAGTGTAATAATGTAACAGATAGACGTTTACATACTGTACTGAGAAGATTTTATCGATTGCAATGCTTTTACATGCCAACCTAACATTTGATCCTGACAATAAGTACGTGACCCTGTTGTACTTTGGAACACGTTTTCACATTTAGAAAAAAACTTAATTTTCCGAAATAATTGTTGTAATTTCGAGAAAAGGCTGCATCACATAAAATGTGAATGCCATCATTTGAAAATGGAATAAGAACGTTGATTGAACTTCTATACAGATGAAACTCTGAAAAGTCTACCAAGATACGGTAAGGGAAGAGAAGGAGAAGAGGACAGCTGCGAGAAGAGAGTGGGTTGGCGCCAGAGGCACGCACGTACCTTCGAGAATGACGACGATCTCGAAGCGCTCGCGCAGCATCTCCGAGGCGGACAGGGGGTACAGCGGCGACCACTTGTCGATGCGGTGCACGATGGTGGTGGGCCAGATGAAGAAGATCTTCTCCTCCTCGCCGTCGCCGCCCACGCGCAGCTCCTGCTGGTAGTACGGCAGCAGCTCGCCCTCCTTCGTCACCTGCAGGCCGCACAAACAGTGAGCGAACTCTCACAACACGTAACAACGTCTCAAGTATCGACAACGGTATGAGTACGGTGAGGAAGAGAGTGACATATTCAGTTGATGCCATTTCACTTGACTTCCGGAATGCGTTCGATACAGTTCCGCACTGTCGCCCGATAAACAAAGTAAGAGCCTAGGGAATATCAGACCAGCTGTGTGGCCGGATTGAAGAGTTTTTAGCAAACAGAACGCAGCATGTTGTTCTCAATGGAGAGACGTCTACAGACGTTAAAGTAACCTCTGGCGTGCCACAGGTGAGTGTTATGGGACCATTGCTTTTCAAAATATATATAAATAACCTAGTAGATAGTGTCGGAAGTTCCATGCGGCTTTTCGCGGATGATACTGTATTATACAGAGAAATTGCAGCATTGGAAAATTGCAGCGAAATGCAGGAAGATCTGCAGCGGATAGGCACTTGGCGCAGGGACTGGCAACTGACCCTTAACATAGACAAATGTAATGTATTGCAAATACATAGAAAGGAGGATCCTTTATTGTATGATTATATGATAGGGGAACAAACACTGGTAGCAGTTACTTCTGTAAAAAATCTGGGAGTATGCGTACGGAACGATTTGAAGTGGAATGATCATATAAAAGGAACTGTTGGTAAGGCGGGTGCCAGGTTGAGATTCAATGGGAGAGTCCTCAGAAAATGTAGTCCATCAACAAAGGAGGTTGCTTACAACACACTCGTTCGACCTTTACTTGAGTATTGCTCATCAGTGTGGGATCCGTACCAGGTCGGGTTGACGGAGGAGATAGAGAAGATCCAAAGAAGAGCGGCGCGTTTCGTCACAGGGTTATTTGGTAAGCGTGATAGCGTTACGGAGATGCTTAGCAAACTCAAGTGGCAGACCCTGCTCTGAGGCGCTCTGCGTCGCGGTGTAGCTTGCTGTCCAGGTTTCAAGAGGGTGCGTTTCTGGATGCGGTATCGAATATATTGCTTCCCCCTACTTATACCTCCCGAGGAGAACACGAATGTAAAATTAGAGAGATTAGAGCGCGCACGGAGGCTTTCCGGCAGTCGTTCTTCCCGCGAACCATACGCGACTGGAACAGGAAAGGGAGGTAATGACAGTGGTACATAAAGTGCCCTCCGCCACACACCGTTGGGTGGCTTGCGGAGTATATATGTAAATGTAGATGTAGATGAAGCCACTCATTGGTGATGAGACCCTGTAAAGCTCCCGAATTGTGGGGCGTTGATTGTTATATTTCATCCATTGTTCCATAGAGCCGCAGACATTCTGTACGGGTCCGTCACTAATGACCTCGATGACGTCGGGGTGGTAAACAGTACTCATCGTCATGCATTTCAATGGGCAAGTTTAGTGGACCAGTCGAGACGCAAGTGTTCAGCAAACCAGGAAGCTATGATTGCAGCTCTGTCAACACGGTTGTTGTGATCTTTGACGATGAAAGTGTCCACTGCATATCATGAATATGTTAAAGAAAGGACAATTTTCGGTGCCGGGGATGTAAAACATCGTTCTGTGCCCAACACATCTTACGAAAAGCACAACGGAAACACCACAGAACCACCACCGGTCTGAAGCAACGGGAAAGAATTGGCCCATGTCCATGCGGCTATAACATACCACTTTTTCCCGTATATATACTACTGGCCATTAAAATTGCTACACCAAGAAGAAATGCAGATGATAAACGGATATTCAATGGACAAATATATTATACTAGAACTGACATGTGATTACATTTTCACGCAATTTGGGTGCACATATCATGAGAAATCAGTACCCAGAACAACCACCTCTGGCCGTAATACCGGCCTTGATACGCCTGGGCATTGAGTCAAACAGAGCTTGCATGGTGTGTACAGGCACAGCTGCCCATGCAGCTTCAACACGATACCACAGTTCATCAAGAGTAGTGACTGGCGTATACTGACGAGCCAGTTGCTCGGCCACCATTGACCAGACGTTTTCAATTGGGGAGAGATCTGGAGTATGTGCTGGCCAGGACACCAGTCGAACATTTTCTATATCAAGAAAGGCCCGTACAGCACCTGGAACATGCGGTCGTGCATTATCCTGCTGAAATGTAGGGTTTCGCAGGTATCGAATGAAGGGTAGTGCCACGGGTCGTAACACGTCTGAAATGTAACGTCCACTGTTCAACGTGCCGTCAATGCGAACAAGAGGTGACTCAGACGTGTAACCAATGGCACCCCATATCATCACGCCGGATGATACGCCAGTATGGCGATGACGAATACACGCTTCCAATGTGCGTTCACCGCGATGTCGCCAAACACGGGTGCGACCATCATGATGCTATAAACAGAACCTGGATTCATCCGAAAAAAATGACGTGTTGCCATTCGCGCACCCAGGTTCGTCGTTCAGTACACCATCGCAGCCGCTCCTGTCTGTGATGCAGCGTCAAGGGTAACCGCAGCCATGGTCTCCGAGCTGATAGTCCATGCTGCTGCGAACGTCGTGGAACTGTTTGTGCAGATGGTTGTTGTCTGGCAATCGTCCCCATCTGTTGACTCAGGATCGAGACGTGGCTGCACGATCCGTTACAGCCATGCGGATAAGATGCCTGTCATCTCGACTGCTAGTGATACGAGGCCGTTGGGATCCAGCAACGGCGTTCCGTATTACCCTCCTGAACCCACCGATTCCATATTCTGCTAACAGTCATTGGATCTCGACCAACGCGAGCAGCAATGACACGATTCGATAAACCGCAATCGCGATAGGCAACCTTTTTCAATGTCGGAAACGTGATGGTACACATTTCTCCTCCTTACACGAGGCATCACAACAACGTTTCACCAGCAACGCCGGTCAACTCCTGTTTGTGTACGAGAAATCGGTTGGAAACTTTCCTCGTGTCAGCACGTTGTAGGTGTCGCCACCGGCTCCAGCCTTGTGTGAATGTTCTGAAAAGCTAATCATTTGCATATCACAGCATCTTCTTCCTGTCGGTTAAATTTTGCGTCTGTAGCACGTCATCTTCGTGGTGTAGCAATTTTAATGGCCAGTACTGTACTTTCACCGAATTTTGTTCACAAGCAACGGATTTTTTGAACCCCATGAAATACAAATAGTTTATCGCGGCACACAAGTGAAATATCATTTAAGGCA
Source organism: Schistocerca serialis cubense (assembly GCF_023864345.2). NCBI lineage: Eukaryota > Metazoa > Arthropoda > Insecta > Orthoptera > Acrididae > Schistocerca > Schistocerca serialis. The sequence goes on from NC_064639.1 coordinate 1,131,313,720, forward strand.
AATGTTTTAAACTGTTTAGGCAGAGAGGAAGTAATAGTTAAAATGGGCTCTATTTCGTTTTTCATGCCGCAAACGATGAAGAGAAAGAGAGAGACGATCTGTGACAGACGAGAGTATTGCCATCTGTTGGGATTAACGAGGACTCGATACAGAGGACGTGAGCGGTCCACGAGAGTGACATCTGAGCTCCAGTGAGAAGACCTAAATAGCACCAGCGATTTTCTAAACAAGAGCGGCACAGATGTGACTACAAAAACAGTAATTACTGTTTCGTTTGGCGATGTATTAATTTTTTATTCTTATGAATGTTCTCGTGTTTCCTGGATGGATAAATGAAATGTGCTATCTCCTATGAGATTATGACACGAAGAAGGGTTCTATTATAAAATTTTAAGCGGAAGAGGACACTGCACACTGAATAAACTTACGAAAGACCGTAAATAACGAATGTACGCAAACGAATTGGTATGATGAAACATAATGTAAGTACACGTTTGTTACCTTTCATTACTCAAGATTGCAGAGGATTTATTTTCTTGTAACAAACTGAATTACAATCTTTTAGTTTTAATAAAGGAAAGAGCATCAATACAAGAAACATTTACTAGTGAAATATGTAAACTATTGTGAATCGGACATACATTGGACTCACGTGGGACCTATTATACCCTGATATTCAGAAAAAAGCGAAGCACTACATTTATTTACCGCGTAGATAAACTGAAAGCCTTTACACAGCAGTAATTCACATTGTAGCTGTCGGCTTAATATTTTTTTTTCCAGTATCATCACCACAGCGAGTGAGAGAGTAGTAACTGATGAATTTAATTAGGTCTATTCACTAAATCCTTTCGCAAGGACGTTTTTTTGAAATAAGTGGGAAATATAAATTTATCTGCTACCTGCGAATTGTAGCTTAGCACACTACAAAGCTGCCGTTGCAATTGTGAAAACTAAATACAATTTTTCCACTGAAATCCAAGTCTTAAATTTCTCTCACAACAGCTAACTCTCTCTATTTACCTTCGACACAGGTGTTGGCTCAAAGCCTTCACCATCGAATTTGAGTATACGGTACTCAAAATTAGACTTGCGCTCTGCCAAATATACGGTTTAGTAAATTGTAGAATTACTGGCAGTATTGGCAGCATTGGTAGGGAAAAACACGTAAATGAATGTGTAGATAAACTCGCAGCCAACAAATCCTCTGTTTTTTGTTTGTTTTGCACATAATTATAACCGCAATATCGTTCAGCGTTAGTCTACTGTGTGTTTTATATCCTGAATTATAAACTGAGTTTCGTAAGTAACAAAATTTAGTTGATCGCGTATCGCCTGCGCTTTTATGTACTTGTAACAAAAGCCGGCCGCGGTAGCCGAGCGATTCTAGGCGCTCGGTCCCGCGCGAATGCTACGGTCGCAGGTTCGAATCCTGCCTCGGGCATGGATGTGTGTGATGTCCTTAGGTTAGTTAGGTTTAAGTAGTTCTAAGTTCTAGGGGACTGATGACCACAGATGTTAAGTCCCATACTGCTCAGAGCCATTTGAACCATTTTTGAACTTTTAACAAAAGTAATTGCTTTGATTACATAAAAGCGCAGAAGCTATGCGATCAACTAATTTTTGTTACTTATGAAACTCAGTTTATATTTAATGATACAAAATACACAGTAGACTAACGCTGAGCGATATTATTTGCTGTGCTGCCGAGGACAAAATTATATTTATATATATATGATTGTTGTTATTTTGTACTCAATTTCACGTTTCTCATCATGATGTATCATTGAAATGTGCGAAAGTTTATAAGTAACAGAGACGTGTTTCATGTAAAATCAACGAAGTACTGAAGCGATGATTGACATGTTTTTGTGTTGCGTTTTTTTTAATTATCTTTCTCTCAAGAAATTGCTTTTTTGAGCGCTGTTTGATATATCTGAATTGTTTATTTTTTTACTACAAAATCCCTCTCTTTTAACGTTACAAATCAACAATTTCCGGATAAAACCTGAATTGAACATGGACAAAATGAATTTTACTGTAAATATTGATTATTCTTAAGTAATATACAGGAGGAGTTCCGTAGGTTACATGGCTCTTTATATATCCTCGCTCGTTTTCTAGACGGTTTGCCGCTTCCGGTTTCTAGGGGAATCTCCTAGGGTTCTGATCGCATACGCAAACAAAGCGATCGAAGTGAGGTGACGCCCGATAGGTATGTAACATGAGTAAGCTACAGGTTACGCGGTTACGACCTTAACTGACCAAGGCTACAAGGCAAGCTACCGTAGTCTACGCTTACTTACGAGCGTACGGTAGTCTACGGTAGGTCGACAACTCTACTCAAATTAATTCGTTACACGGGAAACACCTCCAAAACTTCACACTGACCGCCGTCGGTGCATTGAACACCCTTTACCATTTGAAAAAAGGCAAATTCGCGACTGTCGCACAACACTTCACGCCTCTAGATGTCCATTACAAATAGTTCTCTACCCAATGTTCTTTCGTTTACTGGTTGAGATGGACCTGCATTCACAGAGTTCGCAACATTGCCACTGACAAGGTGCGACGCTTGTGTCAGATGATGTCGATTGGATACGTGTCACAACCGTTATTCTTACGCCGTGCTAAATGGCTGCGAGTGGTACTAAATTCCTTGTAGACACTCTGGGCTACCACTCCGTCACGTCTCCACGTCGATTCCGCGCTGATTCCATAGAACTGGCTGACACAGAGACACCATTTCGCTGTCAGGACTTCGGCCTGCAGTGGAGAGTCACGGGGTCTCCTGGTATCATTTCTACACCGTCTACAGCGCTCTTAAAGCGGCTACGTATCTCCAGGGGACGACAGCCGTACTCATAGTGCTGCAAGCTTACATTCCTGTTTGTGTGGACTCTCAGGACCTTACTGCACTTCGACTCATTCGATAATCCCGTAGAAAACGTATAGGACTATTTGAGTTGTACCTGACAAAATACTATCGTCAGTACAACGGTTGATTCTTTACTTGCTCTGTGAGACGAAAGATTGGAAACTAGAACGTGTAGAATATTAGTATTCTTGTGTAGTTAATGGATATGAAGATTAGCTTAACTTTGTATAATCCATTTCCACAGGAATGTTCCGAGTATTTACAACTGTTTCTGAAATGTTAAATTATCACCGGGCATAGACAAATTTACAAGAATCTTCATTTGGAGTTCATTGACATAATGTTCACAGTTAACAGTTCAGCATTAGACATGAAATACACTGGTGCCCTATTTTACACGATGCTGTCGTCTTAGTCGTTGATCAGGCGCTGGGGCTGCGCGTTGCTGTGCCCGGCTGTGTGTCAGCGTCTCGGTGCGGTGCTGCTGCGAACCTGAGACAGGGTGGGACAGGGTGTGGCTTCGCCAGAGCCTCCCACTCGTTGCAGTATCCAGCGAGCCATCATTGTCTTTTGTGGTGTCGATGGGAGGTGCCGATTTTGTTGCGGCACAGCGATCTTTGGACGAGACCACAATTTGAAACAGTGGGTGAAAGTGTCAATTAACATCCGAGGAATTTATTACCTCTACGCGATCTAATTATCACTGAGTGGTTTAAGCTGGGTACGCCACACCTGCAGAAACTTGTCGACTCTCTTCCTCGCTGAACAGACGTCATCAGCTAGCCTAGAGACGGTGTTAGCGAGATGTGCCGTGGAGTTTCATTTTTTTGTCCGTGTGCTTATGCCATGCACAACAATCTTTCATTTACTTTTCCAAAAACGCCAGATCAGCATGTAAATGATTAGAACTCACTGATTAAGTTGTTGAGGACGAACGTTTGAGTGATAATTACAGATTACAGTGAAACGTGATGATGTAATTGGAATCTGTGTCGTTACTGAGAGTTCAGTCCTGTTCACTTATCTTTAAGGGTCTTCTTTTTGTTTTGCCTTTTTCCCGTGCCTGTACTGCGTCATACATGGTTATTATCGGATTTGGTATTATTAATGTTAGAGGGTGGCCGGAAGTCCTTTCTGTCCCCAACCATTTACCCCCGGGACGTAATCTGTGTACCACAACTGTCTGCGTGTAAAGTTGTCCACGTGAAAATGTGCGAACGTTTTCTAATTGTTTGTGGACCGTGTAACTGAGGAGAGGCAGGACGTGGGTATTGTATTGTATTGTATGTTAGCCGGGGACCTAGAAACGACGGAGAGGCTCCGTCCCCACCGCAGCCGCAGTGGTCCACAGCCCCACATCGACTACCGCAGTCCACTTCAGCCCTGCGCCGCCCCACACAGAACCCAGGGTTATTGTGCGGTTCGGCCCCCGTTGGACCCCCCCCCCCCCCCCCCCCCGCCCCTCTTAGGGAACGTCTCACACCAGACGAGTGTAACCCCCTGTGTTTGCGTGGTAGAGTAATGGTGGTGTACGCGTACGCGGAGAACTTGTTTGCGCAGAGATCGACGACATAGTGTAGCTCAGGCGGAATAAGGGGAACCAGCCCGTATTCGCCGAGGCAGATGGAAAGCCGCCATAAAACCATGCACAGACTGACCGGTTAACCGGACCTCGACACAAGTCCGCCGGGCGGTTTCGTGCCGGGGACCAGACGCTCCTTCCCAAACCGGAAATCCGTGCGTTAGACCGCACGGCTAACCGGGCGGGTCGGACGTGAGTATGAGTTGGATGTGGAAAACTCCCTAAAAACCAAATCCAGGCTAGCCGGCATATAGCGTTCGTCGTTAACCCGCCGGGTGAATTCGATCCGGGATCTGCGCGCCACCCCAGTATCGGAAAGCGGAAGTTATGAACTACTCATCCCTCATGACGTATTTCAGGTCGGTATGAAGACTACTCTGGTATTATTCTTAGCGAAAGAACCAGAAAAAGCGAATTCCTTTTTGAGTTTCTAGTTAACAACCTGGGATAACCGCTTGCTACTTAATTTCTTTTGCAAGCTAATATTGTACTTTTCTTGTCTTGGCAACCGTTAGTCACAGTTAATTCTTTAATTTGTCAAGTTCATGATCGTACCAGTCCAGATCTAGACGCAGACTGTGTAAGTTGTGTGTCGAGCTATTTGTGGAAATCTCAGAAAATCTAAATATCGATGGCCGGACGGTGATCTGAGCGTCAGTCGCCCCGAATTTGAGTCCATTGCCTCAGTCAGTTCCGCGCTTGACTCGTTAGGACTAATAGGCTGGACAGAGGACAGCAGGTTTATTCAGAAAACACGAGAGCATTGCGGAGACGCTCATAAACCTTCAACTACAAGAGAGGCGTTGTTTATCGTGGAGAGCATTACTGTTAAATTTTATACATCGAATGTTCCAAGAAGGGTCAGATAAAAACGACTTCCTCCCAAGTATGTCATGATAAATGAATAAGACGGGAGAATCCGGGAAAGTATGACAGATGGTCAAAACAAATCATACACTGGAGTCCAGTTTAGCAACAGAGACCAAGGAAAAGGCCGGACAGACGGAACATTAGGCAACGGGAAAGCTCACGACCGTCAGGTATGGAAGGTCCTAAACTGCACCAGGTGACTCAACTGGATGACGATGATGACGATGATGATGATGATGGTGGTGGTGGTGGTGGTGATGATGGAGCCTTGCCGACGACTGTTATACCGTGCACTAAACGCGAATATAACTACAGGTGAAACTAATAATAATACCGCAAGCACCCTCCACCACACACCATAAGGTGCCTTGAAATGTACTAATGTAGATGTTTTTACATATACAGGAAGAGGACACTAGTCTCAATATTCATAGTCGCTAATGCCCTTAGTTGCGCGTCTCTGTTACATGTAGTTATCTGGAAACTTCGTATATATCCCAAGGTTCTCTTTTAATGATAATGGCAAGCAGGGAATGGTCTACAGCAGACTCCAGCGGCCTGAGAGCGTGACCGAGGCCACAGTCGGTTGCTGGGGATGCCGCTTTTTCCTGATGCGTAGCGCTGCTCTGAGAGCGCAAGTAAAACACACACTTTTTGCAACGCTTGTGTCATCTCAGCGTAGCAGTGTCCTTGTAACTACAGCAAGATATACAGTTTTTCCCACACGAATTGGCGCTGAATATATAGTACACAGAATGGAGAGGCTAGGTTGTCATTAAGAGTGTACTAATCTGAGTTACGAGTCATGTCCTCCTTAATATCCAACTTGCACACGATTTTCAACTGTTGCTTCAGCGAATGTTGGTAAGTCCTGTATCAAGCCCAAATACGTTGCATCAGCAGACGAATCGTACAACGCGGGATTACACTTTTTGCTGAGAAGTATTAACGTAACCCCTGTACACAATCTCCGATCGTACTCTGGCATAATGCGTGGAGAATTTACGATATTTAATTAGGAAAGTAAGTCACGTGCGGTTTCGCGCCAAGACCAGAGAAAACACTTTCAACAGATCAGAGTTTGTGGATCCATTTCGTTCTAGCCGCGACATGAAGCACCTTAATTGCAGTAAACAGCAGTTTTCATTTTGTCTCTAATTAATCTTGTAATCTGTATTACTTTCGTTCATCACTTGAATCCTGTCCTCTCCACTTAACTCTCCTTTTTGCTTCTTTTTCTCTGCAGTATATATATTCTTATTCTCCTGTCCCGGCGGAGGTTCGAGTCCTCCCTCGGGCATGGGTGTGTGTGTTTGTCCTTAGGATAATTTGAGTTAAGTAGCATGTAAGCTTAGGGACTGATGACCTTAGCAGTGAAGTCCATAAGATTTCACACACACACACACACACACACACATTCTCCCGTCACGCTCTCCGGTATCCCTGTTTCTACGTTCTGCCGCCTTGTGCATTGCTTCTTGCAACTAGCCACACTGTAACGAGTGCGCCGAGCTGCTAAAGCCTTGTTCTTCCGAGAGGGGAACCGGCACGGTAGCTCAGCGTGTTCGGTCAGAGGGCTGTTTTCTCTCTGTAATAATATAAAAAACTGAGTAAAGGAATCAACGATAAACTTGCACGGATGTCTTGTGACGTCCACCCGCTCAGACTAAAACGCAAAAAAAAAAAGAAATAAAAATGGGGCTGTAGCGACGTGCTGAGCTGCTGCTGACTCAGCTGTCTAAGCAAGTCATCAAAAATCTTGTAGTACACCGCAGTTTTGAAGTCACCCTGGAGATTAAGTATTTTACTTGGTTCTTTCAGATAACGTTCATATACAGGGTGATTCAAAAAGAATACCACAACTCTAAAAATGTGTATTTAATGAAAGAAACATAATATAACCTTCTGTTATACATCACTACAAAGAGTATTTAAAAAGGTTTTTTTTTTCACTCAAAAACAAGTTCAGAGATGTTCAATATGGCCCCCTCCAGACACTCGAGCAATATCAACCCGATATTCCAACTCGTTCCACACTCTCTGTAGCATATCAGGCGTAACAGTTTGGATAGCTGCTGTTATTTCTCGTTTCAAATCATCGATGGTGGCTGGGAGAGGTGGCCGAAACACCATATCCTTAACATACCCCCATAAGTAAAAATCGCAGGCGGTAAGATCAGGGCTTCTTGGAGGCCAGTGATGAAGTGCTCTGTCACGGGCTGCCTGGCGGCCGATCCATCGCCTCGGGTAGTTGACGTTCAGGTAGTTGCGGACAGATAAGTGTCAATGTGGTGGCGCTCCATCCTGCTGAAATATGAATTGTTGTGCTTCTTGTTCGAGCTGAGGGAACAGCCAATTCTCTATCATCTCCAGATACTGTAGTCCAGTTACAGTAGCACCTTCGAAGAAAAAGGGACCAAAAACTTTATTGGCTGAAATGGCACAGAAAACGTTCACCTTAGGCGAGTCACGTTCATACTGAGTTGTTTCCCGCGGATTCTCAGTGCCCCATATACAGACATTGTAACGGTTGACTTTCCCGTTAGTGTGGAAAGTTGCTTCATCACTAAACACAATCTTTGAAACGAAAGATTCATCTGTTTCCATTTGAGCTAACGCCTAGTCAACAGCGCCTCAAGCGAACAAATGTACAACTAAATGAAACTTTATAGCTCCCTTAATTCCCTTAGCTCTGCCTTTTGTCGTTGCAGAGTTTTAAATTCCTAAAGTTGTGGTATTCTTTTTGAATCACCCTGTATTTCAAGATCTTCCAAAACGATTAAAAATAAGTGCTTTAGGTGTCGCAAGCAGACTGAACCCAATGTACACGATCAGAAAACGTTCCAGACGCCCTCTGGGGAAAACAGCGTGAACTCTGTTGTAGTTCAGTGTTTTTTATTTATAAAGGTCAACAACATGTGTCAATGTATTAATGTTAAGTGCATTATGTATTCTGCTTCCTAGCGCCAAACTATTTGTACAATCTTTTTTACACAGTTCTTCTTTATATTTTAATAATGCGTACATCAGTAGTTTCTCCCCACTTCCACCTTGCTCCCTCCCTTAGCCATCGTTCATGATTATGGATTTGCATTCTTATACTGTGTTCAGTTTAGTGGTTGACGCCGTGGAATCTGCGCATAAGCGTACTTTTCTCCTGTTACCTTTGCTGTACAACTTTAACTATGTTCTTTTCTTTGAACAATTGTGCCTTCTCATCATTCGTGATTAATCAGGTACCTTTTCATGTATTTTATAAGTTGGACAATGCCAATCTTTGTAATTTCAATATGCAAGTACAATTTTAATGTCTTAAATATTAAATATTTTTCTATCTGTGTCATCTGAGTAAATAGTTATGTTTTAACGTTTCATTTCATTTTACTTTTAGATCTGAAGGTGATCATTGCTTACGACTGAAACTAGTAATCAAGTGTGAATTTGTGCCACTGAGACTGAAATAATAATTTTTTTACAAAAATTTGAACAGTTGCGGAATCTCTCGGGCAATATGCCACACATTATTAGAAAGGCTTACTTCTTTTGCCTATAATGGCACTTCTCTTTCGTGAAGTTTGAGAATTATGTCTTACGGAATTTTCTAACGTTATGCGATTGTAATCTGCGCGTGGAGATTTAGTGTCGTGCTCGTGTGGTTGATGACGATGAAAGCGAAGGGGAAGGTTGAATCCCAGTATCGGTAGGCTCAAATAGTATAAGGGGACCACGGAAACTGGGAAACTGAACGTTACCATGTAAAGCATAAAGCGCCATCAACTACTAAACGCCTTCATTCCTTAAGAGACTGTGGAGAGGTCTGGAATTTAATCGAGGACAAAGGTGGAAATCGTGGTTGTCAGGAACTTTTCAGCCCCATCTCTCCTCCTGCAACATCCCATTTCGTGACCGTTCCTGTGTGACAGTGTCGTGTTTACGGGGTAGGAGGAGCCTTGCTTCATCCTGGAGCTGATGGTCCGTTTTCCCACTAATCTTCTTGACTGAGCTGTGAGTGGAGCCTACAAGGTGGATTTGAAGAGCGAAAAATTTACCAACTACCGCCGTTGCAGGAAGAGTTCTTTATGTCCTACTAGGCTGCAGCACTTTACAGGGGCGTTGCAAGCAGGACCAGGAAACGGTTAGGGAGAAACCCTACTTTTCTGCTCGTGACGGGGGTAGGATGAGAGGCTTACACGTGAAACATTTTCGTCGAGTGGTTGCGGCCTCGCGAAATCGGGAAATCTGCCGCCGGTCCTCAAAGCTGTGTGTCCTCCGGGCCGGAATTTGTGGGTTAAAGTGATTATTATTTTGGATGTTTTGAATTAGTGAGTCTTCGTGGTCAACGAGGATCCTTTCCGGTTCGGAAAGTCTATAAACCATTGAAGGTACGTTCCTGTATACGAGCGTCTATTTCTGCTGGGACACTTTGCTGTTTTCTTCGACGAGTACTGTCGATTAGTGAACATGCGCTAGTTCGTTAAAAAATGAGGTGTCAAAGCAGAGCTTGGAGCCATAAGCTAGCTGGAGGTGCTGTTGGACAAAAAGGAGGGAATTGCCTGGGATTAATTCATGTCAAATTACATTTGTTTACGTGCAAATTTGAGAGTGATGTTTCTGAGTGAACTTTTACCTACTAACTTTTAACTGTGCTTCACTTTACTTGTTATGGTGATTATCACTGACATTTGCTAATAACCAAGTGAAGGTCGTGTATTGAACTGTTGGTGGTGCAGTAGTCGGATCTCGCAATCTTCCCTGAAAGTGGTTAGGGTGCTACAGGTCTTTTAATTATTTAGTTTCGTATACAGAAATATTTTATCATTGCCCGGGGTCGAAGCTAGAGTGGCGACATTTATTCAGACTGATTTTACATGTCTAGCGGTGTAAGGAACGAACACGGGTCCACGAAAAAACGGGCGGAGCAGTAAGTCAGGTAGTGTATCTCGTGCGCCGACAGCGAGAGGATTCTGGCCGCAGAGGCTTCGCGTGAAGCCACGGAAGCTCCGGGCTACGGACGAAAGGAAGGTTTGCCGGTCAAAATACTGGTGGCGAAGATTTCTTCTATCTTGCAGATTCGCACCAACACCAATGAATTATGCGCTTCCGCACAAGTACAGGGTGGACGAGAAATCCCCGTACCCCTGTAACCTCTGTTTAATATCGAACGTTATTATGCAGGTTGGTACCCACTGTATGTTACTTCTTATCAACTGTTGAATCAGTTGTTCGAATTGATGTTTACGTGTTTTCGCAGTTGCAGTAGCAGTCGAGTTTTAATTTGGAGACATGGCAGAGGTGAGCGGTTTTAGCTACGCTAATGGGAAGCATGATCGCCAACACACAGGGGTGACAATGAGGCAGACTATGGGAGCATTTCAGGAAAGATTTAACACGGCTCCACCGCGAAATCCAACACTTCTGGAATGGGAAAGATTTGCTTTTGCTTTTGGCAGCGTTAAAGGCAAGCCGCGGAGTAGAAGGAAGAAGACACGAGAAGAAACGAGTGTGCCGAAGCCTCTACTTCAATTAGATAATCTAGCCGGCCACTGTGGTCGAGCGGTTCTAGTCACTTCAGACCGGAACCACGTGGCTGCTACGGTCGCAGGTTCGAATCCTGCCTCGGGCATGGATGTGTGTGATGTCCTTAGGTTAGTCAGGTTTAAGTAGTTCTAAGTCTAGGGGACCTCAGATGCTATGTCCCGTAGTGTTTAGAGCCATTTGAACCATTTGAAATTGGATAATCTCCTATGAAGTCGACAAGCAAACGTGCTTTGATATCGGTATACCGAAGACAACAATGCGACATAACATGAAAAAACACCTTGAACCGGAATGAGAGAGTTTTGGGGTGCCGCGCTTTTTAATCTGCAAATGCAGTAACCCGTCCATTTATCGCTGTTCAAGTGTTAAAAATATTGTCATTTGGGTCAAACAGAATCCTCGCTACGCGCTTGAGTCAGAAAGGAACCCGTCTCACGGAGTATTATGGGCAGCGATGAGATCACAACGTCTGCTTAGATCGTACTTTCTTTAGCGACTGTGAATGGTGTACATTATTTACCCATACTAGAAACCTAGTTAGCATCTCAGCTTGAGGAATGGGGCCTCACAGGACGCATGTGGCTGAAGCAAGAAGGAATACTTCCTCACTACGCCCTTGCTTTGCGCGAGTTCCTAAACGAACACCTTCCAGGACGGTGGATGGGTCGTGGTTCATCAGCAACACGTGTTCCCCTGAAATGGCCGCCAAGAGGTCCTCACCTCACCACACCTGACGTTATGGCAAGGTAGCGCAGTGGGTAGCACACTGGAATCGCTTACGCGAGGACGGCGGTTCAAATCCGCATCCGGTCATTCACATTTAGGTTTTCCGCGTTTTCATTAAATCGTGTAAGGCAAATGCTGGAATGGTTCCATTGAAAAGGCACGGCCGATTTTCTTCCCCGTCCTTCCCAAATCCTAGCTTGAGCTCCGTCTCTAATGACCTCATTGTCGACGGGACGTTAAACACCAATCTCCCCCTCCTCCATCTGCACAGACGTCACAACGCCGGTACACCACACTCGCGGCGTGGATACTTCATGGCCGATGGTGGCTCGATAACAACCGGAGAATAGAATCCCGCGAGAGGAAACAAAACTCACCGTGTGAGACGATCTAAGGGAAGCAGAGAGTCCGAAACCACGTAGAGACGTGAACGGGAATAAATTAGGAACGCGGCTGGCGGGGACGGCTAACAACCAAGCACTCGGCAACAATACTCGGCAGGGAAGTCCGCGGTGGTTGAACTCGGCGTAAGCGCTGGCGCGTTTGGCTTACTGCCGATCACAGGTAAACGCTTGTGTCAGCAAGTCTGCCAATACTACTCCGCTGGGCTACCCATGACAGCTCATTTGCTTCAATCGCTGTGTCCGTTGGCGGCGATACTAAATCCAACACATGACAGTCAGAAGCACAGGTTTGTGAACCCTGTTGTCCTGTGTCTGCTGCAGTAACTGTCTAGGGGGGAGGGGTGTGGGGGAAGCTGTCGGACTGCAGCGACCACCCCTCCTAACCCCGCCCCCAGGAATGTACTTCTCCCAACAAAAGAGAGAGAGAGCGAGAGAGAGAGAGAGAGAGAGAGAGAGAGAGAGAGAGAGAGAGAGAGATATAGGCGGCCGTGACTGCCGTTGACTTGTTGTTCAGCCCTACAGTTCAACTCTATAGATACCGGGAAAAGTCCATAGTTTTCGTGATTTCGACAGCTGCCAAACGCAACAGTCTAACGTTTATTTACATCGGGCTTAATTTACTTTTATATATCGTACCAAATTACAATGTTCGCATGGATGTTTGTGATGTCCTTAGGTTAGTTAGGTTTAACTAGTTCTAAGTTCTAGGGGACTAATGACCTCAGCAGTTGAGTCCCATAGTGCTCAGAGCCATTTGAACCATTTTTACAATGTTCCCTAGTCATAGTGTTAAATGGAACACCCATGTATTTTTATTTTTATTTTTTTTAATTTTCAAATATCACTGTACATTTTCGTTTAAAAGTCAGCAGACTGACGCTACTGACAATATCGGCAATCATATGACTTATTATCAGTGTCACAACAGGCTTAATTTAACCTGATTGCTGGAAATGAACGTCTTTATCTTATGCGTAATTTCCATCATAGCAGCAAAACAATACGAGGCGCCTAAACTGGCAGCCACGTGACAAATTAACTAATTAACGTCCACCAATCGACGCGGCGACAACGTCAGAAAGTGTAAATGGTCCATTTAGTCATGTGGCGGTTCGACTGAGACAGACTTTGGTTACTTCCGTTGTGGGTTTACTGAAGTATCGAATGTACTTCGGTATCCTTCGTTATTCTTACCGGAAAATGAGTAACGTCTATACAATCAACGTGCTTTACAAGTTTTCTCAGTTGGTCTTTTATTCAAAATGGTTCAAATGGCTCTGAGCACTATGGGACTTAACATCTATGGTCATCAGTCCCCTAGATCTTAGAACTACTTAAACCTAACTAACCTAAGGACATCACACAACACCCAGCCATCACGAGGCAGATAAAATCCCTGACCCCGCCGGGAATTGAACCCGGGAACCCGGGCGTGGGAAGCGAGAACGCTACCGCACGACCACGAGATGCGGGTGGCCTTTTATTCTTTCCGGTGTTGCTGCTTAGATATTTCGGTTACTTGTTGCAGAGCACAAGTGAAAACTGCAAATGAAAGTGACGGTTTTGAACGGATGCGCTTCTCTTTTATTATAAAAAAACGTTCTAAGCTGTGAGACGAGATAATGTAGTGTAGTAGTCTACAACTGGTATAAAATTTGTGTAGATAATAAATATTTGGAGAAATTTAAGTTAAAGTCGTGATGTGACGTTGAGGTTGTAGTTCCGTACTGCACATACAAATGAGACACTGAATTGTTCGTGATAATTGTATTTATGACCTGAAATGTTTGTTAATGTCTGTTTCAGTAGAAGTGACTTATTGAGAAAAAAATACCGAAATATGGAACAGCAGTACGGACTGGAGACGTATTGAAGATGGCAGAACCAATGAAATCACTGCTTTAAACTTAGCAGCTCCTCTTACGGAATATGTGCAAACTAATACGAATGGCTGGCCTGATATGCAATATTTTGAATGTGAAAAACGCTCATTTCATACAGAAATATAGGGCCCTGCATAACATCTATTAGAAAGTACACAGATCAGTATTTTGAATGTTCAGATATTTCGAGTGGCCGCCGCTCGTTCCAAGCTCTGGGAAAAGAACAGGTTTTGTGGGTGTGTAGCGTCTGTCTGTTCCAAATGTTCCAAAAAATAGTAGTTATGTTTGAATATCGAGACGGAGGCTCCTTTCGAAAGCTAGAGCCTCGTATTATAGGTTAAAACAACGGTTTTCGTGATTTTATTTTCTTCACTATAGTGTTTGCAGAGTGTTTATTTTATCCACTTTCGTGATCTGTTTTTAAAAAGTGAATGAAACGCAAGCCCAAGTAGATGACGTGGACGGCAAAATTCATGAGCTATTGGAAAATATTAGTAATAGAATACTGTAGTAACAACATCAGTAGTTGAGAAGGTTACAATCATGTTCTGGCTGATATTTAGAAAGAGTCAAGGTTTCCTTAAGCACAAACATTGCGTCACAACGAAATGGGACAGTCTGTAATGTACATGCCAGATATTATAATTACATATTACTGATGTTATTAGAGTCAGAAACTAAGTTCTAGGGGACTGATGACCTCAGAAGTTAAGTCCCATAGTGCTCAGAGCCATTTGAACCATTTGACTCAGAAACGTACGTAGATTTTGTGGACATTAGTGGTCAAAAATGGTTCAAATGGCTCTGAGCACTATGGGACTTAACTACTGTGGTCATCAGTCCCCTAGAACTTAGAACTACTTAAACCTAACTAACCTAAGGACATCACACACATCCAAGCCCGAGGCAGGATTCGAACCTGCGACCGTAGCAGTCGCGCGGTTCCGGACCGCGCGCCTAGAACCGCTAGACCACCGCGGCCGGCATTAGTTGTCCTTCTTGATATTAAGTAAAGTGTTAGGTATAGGGAAAAAATCAAGTTTATATTTTTTTAAGAAAAACTTTTTATTTGATGTGTTACAAATAATTTGAAGTGAAGATTTTTAAACAAAATGCAGTGACAGATGTGGCAATTTAAAGAGAATCCTGCACGACAGTATGAAAATGTACGAGTTTTAGCACTCACCACTATAATGATATGGTACAATACTTTAATGACTTCTGCCCCCGCTCCCCATTTCACCAGACCAAAATCTTGGACTTGCCCCCGGTCTGTTGACAACGAAGAATTCAAATCGTGTCGTGTAAATTAAGACATGTGTTCCCTACAGTACGACATATTGATATCACAGTAATGGAACACAATACGTGACTATTCGGTACAAAATGCGAAGCACTGTGTTCGTTGTGAAAAACAAACCCCCACGAGTGTGTTTTAATTGGGTTGCTGTGTTGAGAGGTCGGCGATGTTTGCGGATCAGGGTAAAGGCGGGCGGCTGAGGTCCCTCACAGAGGAGAGCCGTTGGCCGCGTCTGCTGGCAGGGCGGCAAGAATTGAGCCGGCGGCCACCGTTGTAAACACCGCGTGGGGACCGCTGCCAGGGACTGCCAGACGCCGGGTTCAGCCGCTGCTGGTCGCCGCTTATTTCGCGACAAATTATCTTGGACGGCCTCTCCGCTACAGCTGTCCGTTCACGCTACGAGTCGATTCTGTTTCTTCCGACACAGCGCCACTCTGCACACAACGGTCGAGATCTGGGGCCTTACTGGCTTCCTAATCCGGCGATTTTCTTTCAAGTAAATTTCTTTTAAGTAAATTAAAATATTATGGCGTCACTGGTAGTGCTGCAAAGTGGTCTCAGTCATATCTTACTAATAGAAAACAAAGGGTGTCATTACGTAACACTTCAGCAGGAGGCAATCAGACATCATCTGACTGGGAAGAAATTGCATGTGGTTTTCCCCACGGTTCCATACTAGGTCCACTACTGTTTCTTGTGTATATTAATGACCTGTCATCTGTTACATTACCAGATGCCAAGTTTGTCTTATTTGCAGATGATACAAACATTGCAACAAATAGTAAATCAAATATAAATTTAGAAAGGGCAGCTAATCAAATTTTTACTGGCATTCATATCCAATTCACCATCATTAAACTTTGAAAAGAACCACTATATACAGTTCAGAACTTCCAAGAGATTTCCTTCTGGTGTGTGTATAAAACATGATGACATGGAAATAGAAGAAGTTGAGAGTGTAAAATTCTTGGGATTACAACTTGACAATAAATTCAGTTGGGAGCAACATACTAATGAGCTGCTAAAGCGCCTAAACAAGTCTGTGTTTGCAATGCGAATGATGTCAGACATAGAAGACATAAATATAACAAAAACTGGCATATTTTGCTTATTTTCACTCAATTATGTCATATGGTATCATATTTTGGGGTAACTCCACAAACAGAGAAAAATTTTTTAGAGTACAGAAGCGTATAATAAGAGTAATGAGTAGTGTAAATCCAAGAACATCATGTCGAAACCTGTTCAATGAATTGGCCATATTAACCACAGCTTCTCAGTATGTGTATTCCTCAATGAAGTTTGTTGTAAATAATACATCTCTTTTTCCAACTGACTGCTTATTACACAGTATCAATACTAGGAATAAGAACAATATACAGTACATAAAGATTTAAAATCACTTACTTTTGCCCAGAAAGGAGTCCAGTATTCAGCAACGCATATTTTCAATCAGCACCCATTAAGAGTTTAGTTTCAGACTAGGCAAAATTTAAACATAATTTAAAAGGGGTTGTAGAAAAATATCCGCTACCAGTCACAATAAAAGGTTGTTTATTCGCCACACGACTGGTTTCGGGCTTGCGCCCATCTTCAGGTGTTTATACAAACACCTGAAGATGGGCGCAAGCCCGAAACCGGTCGTGTGACGAATAAACAACCGTTTATTGTGACTGGTAGCGGATATTTTTCTACAACCCCATAAAGGAACAGTCACGGAGTTCGACAGAATCTACTATGGATAAAATTCATATAATTTAAAAGAATTTTTGGTGGCCAACTCCTTGTATTCCGTCCATGAGTTCCTCAACAAGTGCAGTAGACCATTCTAATTAAAATTTATTATACTTTAATTTTTGACAATACTTGGTTGTAACAGTCAAGTAACTACCTACTGTGTGAATGATGGATGTACGGAAAGGAGATGTAAGTCTTAAGTCTGTGAATAGTGGAAGTTTAATTTTAAATCTTGTACATAATCTGACTGTTCTTAACTGAGGATCACTGAAATGAATAATTTACTTTAATTTTGACAATACTTGGTTGTAATAGCCAAGAAACTAGAAAATATCTGAATGATGGATTTAATGAAAGCAGACGTAAGTATTAAACCTGTAAATATTAGAAGTTTAAATTTAATTCATGTACATAATTTTACTGTTTATTGACTGAGGATCATTAAAATTAATGAAACTCAAGTGTTTGTAATTACATTTTTGTAATGTGTTTATCTGACATGTTCTACACCCAGGAGGATTACCTCTTTTATGGGTCTATGGAATGAATCATTAATCTAATCTATTCTAGGGGCTCTTGCACTTCTTGGAAAAGTCTCGAACACTTTTTCATTTTCTTTGTCTGAATGTTAACCTATATCCAGTGACTGTTCCTGCTGAGTTTGATCAACTACCCTGCTGGCCATTAAAACTGCGACACAACGATGCCGGCGTTAACAAACGCCAAACTGGCAATTGCACTATATGCTTGGTTATGCTAGTGATTAACATTTCAGCGGGACAACATAAAATAGGTAGACTAACGCCATCTACGTTCTGTATGTAAAGAAAGACTGCGCGGCCGGTTTCTGCTTCAGGTATCACATATGAATGCTGATTGTGACAAAGCTGCGCGGAGTGGCTTAAGTAGTGTGTAAGTCTAGGGACTGATGACCTCAGCAGTTTGGGCCCTTAAGAATTCACACACATCTGAACATTTGTGACAAGCTCTTGTTGTTCCTCATATGACAAGGAGAACTGTTTACCGGCATATGTCCGAATTTGACAGAAGAAGTATTGTGGACTATCGAGATGAAGAATTACCGTTGCACGATGTGCACTACCTGTTCAAAAGTATCCGAACATCATAGTGTAACGGGGAACTGACCACTAGACGTCAGAGTCCGACTCGCCTGTATACACTCTGATGAAAGAAGTCATCGGATAGCGACATACACATATACAGATGGTGTGACACTGGTGTCAGCTGTACTCAGGGGATTCACGTGAAAGGTTTCCGACGTGATTATGGCCGCAAGACGGGAATTAACAGACTTTGAACGCGGAATGTTAGGTGGAGCTAGACGCATGGGACATTCCATTTCGGAAATCCTTAGGGAATTCAATATTTCGAGATCCACAGTCTCAAGGACGTGCCGAGAATAGCAAACTTCAGGCATTACCTCTCACCACGAACAATGCAGTGGCCGACAGCCTCCACTTAACGATCGAGAGCAGCAGCCTTTGCGTAATGTTGTCAGTGCTAACAGACAAGCAACACCGTGAAATAACCGCAGAAATCAGTTTAGGAAGTACGACGAACGTATCCGTTATGACAGTGCGGCGAAATTTGGCGTTATTGAACTACGGCAGCAGACGATCGACGCCAACAGCACGATATCGCCTGCAGCGTTTCTCCTTGCCTCGTCACCATATCAGTCGGACCCTGCACAACTGAAAAACTGTGGCCTCGTCAGATGAATTCCAGTTTCAATTGGTAAGGGCTGATAGTAGGGATCGAGAGTCGTGAAGACCCTACGAAGCCATCGACCCGAGTAATCAACAAGGCACTGTACAAACTGGTGATGACTCCATAATGGTGTGGGCTGTGTTTACATGGAATGGAGTTGGTCCTCTGGTCCAACTGAACCGATCACTGAGTGGAAATGGTTATGTTAGGCTACTTGGAGACCATTTGTAGCTATTCATAGACTTCATGCTTCCAAACAACTATGGAACTTTTGCGGATAGCAATGCGCAATGTCACTGGGCCACAATTATTGCGATTGGTTTGAAGTACATTCTGGATAATCAGAGCAAATAATTTGCCGTCCACCCAGATCGCCCGACGTGAATCTCTTCGAACATTTATGGGACATTACCGAGAGTTCAGTTCGTGCACAAAATGCAGCACAGGTAACACTTCCGCAGTTATGGACGGCTGTAGAGGCAGAATGGCTCAGTATTCTGCAGGGTACTTGGAACGACTTCTTGAGTCCATGCCACGTCGACTTGCTACACTACAACGGGCAAAAGGGAGTCCGACACGGTATTAGAAGATATGCCACGACTTTTGTTTGAAAAAATGGTTCAAACGGCTCTGCTCACTATGAGACTTAACATCTGAAGTCGTCAGTCCCCTGGACGTAGAACTACTTAAACCTAACTAACCTAAGTACATCACACACATCCATGCCAGAGGCAGGATTCGAACCTGCGACTGTAGCGGTCGCGCGGTTCCAGACTGAAGCGCCTAGAACCGCTCGGCCACACTGGCCGCCCAACTTTTGTTATCTCTGTGTAAAAAAAAAGCCGGGGAGAGTTGAGTTGTCAGCAGAAAAAGCAGTAATAGCAGAATGGTCATTGGGTGTTACTCGAGCAACATATCAACCCTTTGTAATGTCTCTTGCAGCGGTCTCTCCGGGATATTTTCAGAAATTTTATAAATTATATAACTCAGTACATATCTCGAAATATCTCTTCTTATCTTACCGATTCCTAAACATTAATTTACGATGATTATCAATGCAAAGTACAAAGTAGTTTCAAGCCCTATTATTCCTTGGAGCGTGCATTTACTCCATGGAATAGCTTCTCTGCTATCTATGTTTTCTTTTATGAAAAGAAGGATTCAGATCTTGCCGATTAGCTGTGAGAGAGTGAAGATGTATAGGTAGGTATTGTTGAGCTAGTCGCCATCTTGATGAGATTCTGTATGAGAAGGAATTTAATACATGAACTAAAGTAAAGTAAGTGTATTCGCGTATTATTTAACGGATTATTATTGACAGTGTCTGCTTACTACGCTGTGTTGCGCGGGATCAGTGGGGAACGTTTGATTTACACTGGACGAACCTGCCGTTTCGTACGCTCAAGATATCCAGTTTATTACTTTCAATAAATGGGCTAACACGGTCTTACCAGCAGATCTCCGGTCTTCCCCATGTGATCACCGAAAGTTAATAGTTATTACAAATGTTTTCAGGAGATCGACTGACAGTTTTCGTCGCACCGAGACTTCGAAATTGCTTCACTGCCTTATGGAATTTAAGTTAAGCTCAATTTAATCAGGATAGAACAGTATTGAACTGTGTGAATGTGATAAGCCTGCTTTGTGAAAGAAAATTCCCTTAATATATGCATGTTTTTTACTATCCTGATCAGTGAAGCTAAATCAGGCCGGTGTGAGAGAGGTTTTTAAATTTCAGATCCCACAAAAACAAAAAACAAAAAAAATTAAACCTTCTAAAGCTGCCCAAGTCGAATGTTTCTAATGTGACTCCCTAAGAGACCCTTGAGGTAGTGTAAAGAGCGACTCCAATGGATAGTGGGTGACTGGAAACGAGAGATATGAATTCTTTGGATTTGACGAATGTTAGCTGAATGTCACCTGCGATCTCGTGAAACGCGCACAGTGAAGTACAGAGGATGTGGCGTTACGGTATGCGGATGTTTTTTGTGGTTAAGGTGGTTAGGGTGTTATCCGCTTGTTCCACTTAAGAAAACGCTAACTATGGAATGATATTAACACATTTTACGGTAATGTGTACTGCTTACAGTAGAGGAACAGTTCGCAGAGTATAGCTGCTGTATCAGCAGGACAATGCACCATGCAGCATATGTGAGGCAATGGTTTGTGGACAACAACATTTCTGAAGCAGACTTGCCAGCGCAGGCCCAACTTCAAGCCAATGGAACGAATTTCACTGCAGATCCCAGCGTCCTAAATCACTACCTTCTCTGGTTTCGGCTCTCGAGGAAGAGTGGGCTGCCATTGCTCCACATACATTCAGATACCTCACTGAAGGTGTTTCCAGCAGAGTTCACTCTGTTATAAAGGCGAAGGGTGGACACACTCCATATTAATGTCCACTGGCCTTGCTGCAGTGGTAACATTGGTTCCCGTCAGACCGTCGGAGTTAACGTTGTCGGGCTGGGCTAGCTCTTGGATGGGTGACCATCTAGTCCGTCGACCGCTGTTGGAGAGCGGGGTGGATTCAGCCCTTGAAAGGCAAACTGAGGAGCTACTTGAGTGAGAAGTAGCGGCTCTGGTCTCGTAAACTGACCTACGGCCTGGAGAGAGGGGTGCTGACCACATGCCCCTCCACATCCGCCTACAGTGACGCCTATGGGCTTAGAATGACATGGTGGCCGGTCGGTGCCGTGGGGCCTTCGTGGCCTGTTCGGACGGAGTTTAGTTTTTAAGTTTTTAATAGATATTTGGATACTTCTTATCAGATAATGCAGTTACGTTTGTATGGATCCCACGATTGTCGTGCGAATATTAAATCAATTTCTTCAGGAGGACCGTACATAATGCCATGCAGAATCTAAAACGGCCCTCACGCCCCTCTCAGGCGTCCAGAGCGGTACAATGAACTGGGATATTTGCTTGTTTGCAACAAGATAAATATCCACGTCGACAGTACGACGCTATCGGGAGCATCATGGACTCTCAGAACGACGAAAACGTTGCAGCTTTCCTTACCGCGCTGGTAGAGTGTGACCTACCGATAATACTGTGTCCAGCGACAAAATGGAAGGAAAATTAGTGTTTGACATCCAATCGAGAACCAGGTCATTGGAGACAGCCCAGCGACAAGACAGCAAACAGGTGTGGCACCATGTAGTCATTTCAAACGACCCGGGCTCTGCTTACAGCATGCTGATGGGCGTACGAGTGTGTGTAGGCTCCAAGGAGAAGCAACGTTGCCATACTGCACTCGAGGTAGTCCAACAAGCACAGCACCTAGCTTGTGGTGTAGGCTGCGAGTCGGTATACAATCTGATCACCTCTGGTTCACTTGGCCGGTAATTTAGAGAACACATTTTACCTTTCTCACTTGGATTTTACCTTTCTCACTTGTGACGGCAGGTGCTATGCTCTGTCTCCGTGACATTGTGTTTCAACAATATAATGCAAGGTTGCCCATTGCCTACCTCGATACAGAGAGCGTTCGACTGTTGCTTTGGTCTCAGCGTTTTCCAGTCCTCTCAGCCAGTAAAAACATCTGGTCATGACTTAGCACCAGTCACCAGCCACTACGACTGATAATCATAGAGATGAAGCGGCATGCAATGACGTACCCGTATCTGTAATCCAAACTCAATTCGATTCGACGCCCAGCTGTGTCAGGACCATTGTCGTTGCCAGAGGTGGCAGCCCTGCGAACTAAATTTCTCGCCTTGTATACCTATGAATCACCTACAAATTTATACATGCCTTCTTCCTACCACACTGTTTACACACAGTAATTAAAATGTCATATTTTGTTATCCTTCCTGGTATTGCAGTTGTAATGGCCAGCAGTATACAAAGCTATGAGCACCGTACATAACTTCTTGTTTTTTGTTTCTTCTCTCATCAAAACCATGAACTTGGCATTGTCATTGTACCCATCGATTTACTGATGTGCCTAGATGTCGCAGATCCCTCAGTCTAATTTGGATATTTGTTATCAGTTTTATTTCACATGCAGATGCATAACATTATACGACCACCAGTTTAATGACGTGGCAACCAAAGGAGTCTGATTTTTACCGGATATCGGCGGTGGTGGTCAGTGATGAGCGGAGAGGTGAGTCTGTCATGTTTCGGCCCGGTATCATATATGGATACCGGATGTCTCTCACCGCTATGGGGGATAACTGAAGGCGACGCGGTATTAAGACTGGATTATCCATGCTATTGCCGGGTCTTCCAGTCAACAATCCGGTGAAAGTTTCGTCTTTCAAGACGATAATGAAGGAGAACTCTGTAAACACCTCCTACCAGGAGGGTGGACTCTATGAAACAGAAACGCCTTCGGTATCTACTGCCGTAAGCCCGATTGAGGGTGACTGGGACCAATTGAACCCTGACCTGTGTTATCGCTGCAACGCTCATTGCAAAGCCTCATGAGAGATGCCGTCGCATCACATTTGAGTAAAAACTTCTCGGTCCATAGCTCGTGGTCCTCTTGCTAGCGTCGCTGCCTTTCAGACGCAGGCTCGAGGGTTAGATTTCCAGCTGGGTTGGAGATTTCTCAGCTCGGAGTCTGAATATTTGTGTTATCCCAATCATTCAACCTCATCTTCATCGGCACGCATGTGTCCAAAGTAGCGTCAAATGCAAAGATTTCAATCAGGTGGTTAAACAACCACAGAAGAGGTCTCCTGGCCATCAATGCCATATGACCATTCCATTTCAGAAACGTCTCGACCAACTTATGAACAGAACGCCTAGAAGGTCCAAGCGGCTATAGCGCAAGGGGTGGAGCATCACGGTATTGTTACCGAGCAGCAGATTTTGTTTCCACAGATGTGGAAAGGTGCGACCACAGAGTTCCCGAAAGCCACGTCACGACAGTCCAAACCATTATACAATACGCACATTCTCCCTAAGAGAACACAAACTTATTTAGGGAACACTACAAAATTAGATTCGCTGGATCATTTTACATGTTTCTATTAGTCGGTAGGCCCAATTCTGTACGCTTTTGACCGCTGAAGCTTCTATGCTTTAAATTTATTCACAAGAGATTTCCCCATTCCAGCTCTACCATCAACATGGTACAATTTTTTAAAGAAATGAGTATTCCAGGCCCACATTAAGCCGAGTAATAGCTAACTTGACAGATGTCATCATGTTGTTGTTGTTGTGGTCTTCAGTCCTGAGACTGGTTTGATGCAGCTCTCCATGCTACTCTATCCTGTGCAAGCTTCTTCATCTCCCAGTACCTACTGCAACCTACATCCTTCTGAATCTGCTTAGTGTATTCATCTCTTGGTCTCCCTCTACGATTTTTACCCTCCACGCTGCCCTCCAATACTAAATTGGTGATCCCTTGATGCCTCAGAACATGTCCTACCAACCGATCGCTTCTTCTGGTCAAGTTGTGCCACAAACTTCTCTTCTCCCCAATCCTTTTCAATACTTCCTCATTAGTTATGTGATCTACCCATCTAATCTTCAGCATTCTTCTGTAGCACCACATTTCGAAAGCTTCTATTCTCTTCTTGTCCAAACTATTTACCGTCCATGTTTCACTTCCATACATG
Source organism: Schistocerca serialis cubense (assembly GCF_023864345.2). NCBI lineage: Eukaryota > Metazoa > Arthropoda > Insecta > Orthoptera > Acrididae > Schistocerca > Schistocerca serialis. The sequence goes on from NC_064639.1 coordinate 1,131,337,936, forward strand.
GCTACACTCCATACGAATACTTTCAGAAATGACTTCCTGACACTTAAATCAATACTGGATGTTAACAAATTTCTCTTCTTCAGAAACACTTTCCTTGCCATTGCCAGTCTACATTTTATATCCTCTCTACTTCGACCATCATCAGTTATTTTGCTCCCCAAATAGCAAAACTCCTTTACTACTTTAAGTGCCTCATTTCCTAATCTAATTCCCTCAGCATCACCCGACTTAATTAGACTACATTCCATTATCCTTGTTTTGCTTTTGTTGATGTTCATCTTATATCCTCCTTTCAAGACACTGTCCATTCCATTCAACTGCTCTTCCAAGTCCTTTGCTGTCTCTGACAGAATTACAATGTCATCGGCGAACCTCAAAGTTTTTATTCCTTCTCCATGAATTTTAATACCTACTCCGAATTTTTCTTTTGTTTCCTTTACTGCTTGCTCAATATACAGATTGAACAACATCGGGGAGAGGCTACAACCCTGTCTTACTCCCTTCCCAACCACTGCTTCCCTTTCAAGTCCCTCGACTCTTATAACTGCCATCTCGTTTCTGTACAAATTGTAAATAGCCTTTCGCTCCCTGTATTTTACCCCTGCCACCTTTAGAATTTGAAAGAGAGTATTCCAGTCAACATTGTCAAAAGCTTTCTCTAAGTCTACAAATGCTAGAAATGTGGGTTTGCCTTTCCTTAATTTTTCTTCTAAGATAAGTCGTAAGGTCAGTATTGCCTCACGTGTTCCAGTGTTTCTACGGAATCCAAACTGATCTTCCCCGAGGTTGGCTTCTACTAGTTTTTCCATTCGTCTGTAAAGAATTCGTGTTAGTATTTTGCAGCTGTGACTTATTAAACTGATAGTTCGGTAATTTTCACATCTGTCAACACCTGCTTTCTTTGGGATTGGAATTATTATATTCTTCTTGAAGTCTGAGGGTATTTCGCCTGTTTCATACATCTTGCTCACCAGATGGTAGAGTTTTGTCAGGACTGGCTCTCCCACGGCCGTCAGTAGTTCCAATGGAATACTGTCTACTCTGGGGGCCTTGTTTCGACTCAGGTCTTTCAGTGCTCTGTCAAACTCTTCACGCAGTATCATATCTCCCATTTCATCTTCATCTACATCCTCTTCCATTTCCATAATATTGTCCTCAAGTACATCGCCCTTGTATAGACCCTCTATATACTCCTTCCACCTTTCTGCTTTCCCTTCTTTGCTTAAAACTGGGTTTCCATCTGAGCTCTTGATATTCATACAAGTCGTTCTCTTATCTCCAAAGGTCTCTTTAATTTTCCTGTAGGCAGTATCTATCTTACCCCTAGTGAGATAGGCCTCTACATCCTTACATTTGTCCTCTAGCCATCCCTGCTTAGCCATTTTGCACTTCCTGTCGATCTCATTTTTGAGACGTTTGTATTCCTTTTTGCCTGTTTCACTTACTGCATTTTTATATTTTCTCCTTTCATCAATTAAATTCAATATTTCTTCTGTTACCCAAGGATTTCTACTAGCCCTCGTCTTTTTACCTACTTGATCCTCTGCTGCCTTCACTACTTCATCCCTCAAAGCTACCCATTCTTCTTCTACTGTATTTATTTCCCCCATTCCTGTCAATTGCTCCATTATGCTCTCCCTGAATCTCTGTACAACCTCTGGTTCTTTTAGTTTATCCAGGTCCCATCTCCTTAAATTCCCACCTTTTTGCAGTTTCTTCAGTTTTAATCTACAGGTCATAACCAATAGATTGTGGTCAGAGTCCACATCTGCCGCTGGAAATGTCTTACAATTTAAAACCTGGTTCCTAAATCTCTGTCTTACCATTATATAATCTATCTGATACCTTTTAGTATCTCCAGGGTTCTTCCATGTATACAACCTTCTTTCATGATTCTTAAACCAAGTGTTAGTTATGATTATGTTGTGCTCTGTGCAAAATTCGACCAGGCGGCTTCCTCTTTCATTTCTGTCCCCCAATCCATATTCACCTACTATGTTTCCTTCTCTCCCTTTTCCTACACTCGAATTCCAGTCACCCATGACTATTAAATTTTCGTCCCCCTTCACAATCTGAATAATTTCTTTTATTTCATCATACATTTCTTCAATTTCTTCGTCATCTGCAGAGCTAGTCGGCATATAAACTTGTACTACTGTAGTAGGTGTGGGCTTCGTATCTATCTTGGCCACAATAATGCGTTCACTATGCTGTTTGTAGTAGCTTACCCGCATTCCTATTTTCCTATTCATTATTAAACCTACTCCTGCATTACCCCTATTTGATTTTGTGTTTATAACCCTGTAGTCACCTGACCAGAAGTCTTGTTCCTCCTGCCACCGAACTTCACTAATTCCCACTATATCCAACTTCAACCTATCCATTTCCCTTTTTAAATTTTCTAACCTACCTGCCCGATTAAGGGATCTGACATTCCACGCTCCGATCCGTAGAACGCCAGTTTTCTTTCGCCTGATAACGACATCCTCTTGAGTAGTCCCCGCCCGGAGATCCGAATGGGGGACTATTTTACCTCCGGAATATTTTACCCAAGAGGACGCCATCATCATGTAATCATACAGTAAAGCCGCATGCCCTCGGGAAAATTTACGGCTGTAGTTTCCCCTTGCTTTCAGCCGTTCGCAGTACCAGCACAGCAAGGCCGTTTTGGTTATTGTTACAAGGCCAGATCAGTCAATCATCCAGACTGTTGCCCTTGCAACTACTGAAAAGGCTGCTGCCCCTCTTCAGGAACCACACGTTTGTCTGGCCTCTCAACAGATACCCCTCCGTTGTGGTTGCACCTACGGTACGGCTATCTGTATCGCTGAGGCACGCAAGCCTCCCCACCAACGGCAAGGTCCATGGTTCATGTCATCATAATGGAAGTAAATACCGTCTTTGATATCATCCTACTACTGTAACTATGTTTAATTCGTTTTTGGTTTTTTCCAAATCAAGCAGTGGAGGTTTTTGAATGAACTCTGGATGCTATCATGGCTGTTTGCACCTACCAAGCTGGCTACGACAAATGACACGTTGTACGACTGAAATATGCTCATTAAGAGAGTGTAGGTCACTGATGTCGTCAGTGCTTTACAACTCAGTCAAAAATCAAGCTCTCGAAATGAAGTGTACAGTTTGTTGATAACCCATAATTGTCTTCCATATAATGATATAAAAAAGTAGTTACTGTTTTCTGAAATTTCATTTGCATTATTTCTTATGTGTCAATATATATATCAACATACCAAACTAAATGTATTTTGTGTGCGTGATAAAATACAACATGTAGTATATTTTCAAATTAAGATGCATGCTAATTTTTTATCAACAGTTTGATATTGACTTTTTTCATATTTTACAAATGACGTCTTTTTAATAAGAAAATAGGCAATTGCCCTATGAAAGCAATTAATATGGAAAAGGATTGAAAACTACACTTACGCTGGTCGGTGTAACGGTACGTCGTTAGTTTGCCAACCACGTCGCATCCGCCTGTGACTCGCCTTATAAAAGGAGTGACGTGGCCCACTGTTTACGGCATAGTACTCATATTCCGAAAGATCTATGGTGATTTAGTTTTTAATGGGTTTGTTAGCTATTTTGAGGCAAATGCTGTGATGCTTCCTAAAACATGCCCAAGACTGAATTATTATTTGATGATTGTTCAGTGCAAGATACTGTCCTGGTTATACTGCGTAGCATAGATTACGCGATGCAGCAAGAGCAAGTCTCAGCGAGACAAACAATATTTTAATGTTCCTACAGTGTGATTAGACGAACGTGAACATAGTCAGACATGATATTGACCACGAACTGAATCTCAAATAGAGAAACAGTGCAGAAAATGCAAGTTTCTTCTTTATATGACCTCTAACCCGCAATTCCAACGCAAGAGATCATGCGATAAACATACAGAAATTCGCTGGCTGTATATAAAATAGTGATGAAATACAGAATGAGATTTTTACTCTGCAGCGGAGTGTGCGCTGATAGGAGACTTCCTGGCAGATTAAATCTGTGTGCCGGACCGAGACTCGAACTCGGGACCTTTTCCTTTCGCGGGCAAGTTCTCTACCAACTGAGCTATCCACGCACGACTCACGCCGTGTCCTCGCGGCTTTAATTCTGCCAGTACCTCGTCTCCTACCTTCCAAACTTCACAGAAGCTCTCCTGCATGTAGAGCACTTGCCCGCGAAAGGCAAGGTCCCGAGTTCGAGTCTCAGTCAGGCACACAGTTTTAATCTGCCAGGAAGTTTCAGTGATGAAATAGTTTAAAGTGGTTGGACCTAACGGGGAGAAAGACAGCAGGCTTGAAACACTCGGTGAAGACAGTTTCTGGAACGCGATAAAACATTACTTACTTTTCGGTGTGTGTGGTTCAAATGGTTCAAATGGCTCTGAGCACTATGGGACTCAACTGCTGAGGTCATTAGTCCCCTAGAACTTAGAACTACTTAAGCCTAACTAACCTAAGGACATCACAAACATCCATGCCCGAGGCAGGATTCGAACCTGCGACCGTAGCGGTCTTGCGGTTCCAGACTGCAGCGCCTTTAACCGCACGGCCACTTCGGCCGGCTCGGTGTGTGTGCTCTATTACATAAGAATACTTGTTCGTTTAGGAAATGTTCACGAATGATAATAGATAAAATATTCAATCGTACTGAAGAAATTAATAATTATTCCAAAAAAAAAAAAAATTGTTTGAAGTTAATTCTATTTGCTATTTCTATTTCCGTAACTAACATCCGACATCTGTTTTTGAAAAGTTTATTTACCGCATCGTAAACTTTGATCTGTGTGTATTTATATCTTTACTCGTTTACATATTTTGCAACTGAGGCGGAAGTGACAAACTACGTCGTAATTTACATAAATGTTTGTAAAAGACATCTCAAAGTTACGGTCTCACTAGCTGGTGTGCCAGATCAGTGGCGATTTTGCAATGAACCAATGACACAACCGACCTACCGATGTTCAAGAGACGGGAAACGCTCTTAAGGAGTAACGGAAGTCCACCATTTGTAGGCAAAGAGTTGTTTGACATTAGGGCGTTTCTTTTATCGTTTAGATAACTCGTCTATGATATACACGAACATCTCAAAAGCACGTGCACAATTTTACATATTGGACACTGTACGCTTACCCTGAATACACCGCGAAATTAGCCCCCATTAGCTCGTATTTGCCGAAAACCTTTTTCGTTGAGATTACACCAGCGGGATTGAAAAGAACTCAGGACAGTATTATTTACAAAAAGAATAAAGAGATAAGTCATATAATTATTGACTAATATCGCCAGTGTCTGTTTGTTGCACTATCCTGGAGCATATCCAAAGTTCAAATAATATGCAGTATATCCAGATAAATAGATTCCTTCTTGTGAGAGTTCTGGAAGGTTTTAGAAAGTGTATCATAGTGTCGAATAATAACCAATATACACTACTGGAAATGGAAAAAAGAACACATTGGCACCGATGTGTCAGACCCACCATACTTGCTCCGGACACTGCGAGAGGGCTGTACAAGCAATGATCACAAGCACGGCACAGCGGACACACCAGGAACCGCGGTGTTGGCCGTCGAATGGCGCTAGCTGCGCAGCATTTGTGCACCGCCGCCGTCAGTGTCAGCCACTTTGCCGTGGCATACGGAGCTCCATCGCAGTCTTTAACACTGGTAGCATGCCGCGACAGCGTGGACGTGAACCGTATGTGCAGTTGACGGACTTTGAGCGAGGGCGTATAGTGGGCATGCGGGAGGCCGGGTGGACGTACCGCCGAATTGCTCAACACGTGGGGCGTGAGGTCTCCACAGTACATCAATGTTGTCGCCAGTGGTCGGCGGAAGGTGCACGTGCCCGTCGACCTGGGACCGGACCGCAGCGACGCACGGATGCACGCCAAGACCGTAGGATCCTACGCAATGCCGTAGGGGACCGCACCGCCACTTCCCAGCAAATTAGGGACACTGTTGCTCCTGGGGTATCGGCGAGGACCATTCGCAACAGTCTCCATGAAGCTGGGCTACGGTCCCGCACACCGTTAGGCCGTCTTCCGCTCACGCCCCAACATCGTGCAGCCCGCCTCCAGTTGTGTCGCGACAGGCGTGAATGGAGGGACGAATGGAGACGTGTCGTCTTCAGCAATGAGAGTCGCTTCTGCCTTGGTGCCAATGATGGTCGTATGCGTGTTTGGCGCCGTGCAGGTGAGCGCCACAATCAGGACTGCATACGACCGAGGCACACAGGGCCAACACCCGGCATCATGGTGTGGGGAGCGATCTCCTACACTGGCCGTACACCACTGGTGATCGTCGAGGGGACACTGAATAGTGCACGGTACATCCAAACCGTCATCGAACCCATCGTTCTACCATTCCTAGACCGGCAAGGGAACTTGCTGTTCCAACAGGACAATGCACGTCCGCATGTATCCCGTGCCACCCAACGTGCTCTAGAAGGTGTAAGTCAACTACTCTGGCCAGCAAGATCTCCGGATCTGTCCCCCATTGAGCATGTTTGGGACTGGATGAAGCGTCGTCTCACGCGGTCTGCACGTCCAGCACGAACGCTGGTCCAACTGAGGCGCCAGGTGGAAATGGCATGGCAAGCCGTTCCACAGGACTACATCCAGCATCTCTACGATTGTCTCCATGGGAGAATAGCAGCCTGCTTTGCTGCGAAAGGTGGATATACACTGTACTAGTGCCGACATTGTGCATGCTCTGTTGCCTGTTTCTATGTGCCTGTGGTTCTGTCAGTGTGATCATGTGATGTATCTGACCCCAGGAATGTGTCAATAAAGTTTCCCCTTCCTGGGACAATGAATTCACGGTGTTCTTATTTCAATTTCCAGGAGTGTATGATCACGCAGAGTATCTTCGCAAATATGTTATTGGGTCGATTAAATACTGACTAATTGAACCAAGAGCTTTGTAGTGGACCGTGTATGTTGAGAAAAAATACAAATAACATGGAATGTGCCTCAAGAAAGTATAAGTGGACCACTAACAATCTCAGTATACTTAAGCTATACATTGCATTGTTCGCACACAATGCCATTGCCTACAACGAGATACACTGATCAGACAGAATATTATGACTACCTACCTATTATCGGTATTATCGCGTCCAGGCAATAACAGCGTCAATTAGCGAGGAATGACTGCTAGTCAGACACATGCACGGTGCGTGTAGCATCAGAGAGCGTGCTGTCTGTATGTAAAATGGGAAAGACGTGCAATCTATTTGAGTTTGGTCGAGGGCAGATTGTGGTGGCCCAGAGGCTCTCCACAATCATTTCGGAAACTCCACTACTTGTCGGGTGTTCGAGGTGTGCTGTTGTGAATATCTTCAATACGTGACGAAACCAAGGTGAAAGCACGTCAAGACGTCGTGGGATTGGGCGGCCACTCCTCGTAACAGATGTCGGACGTCGTAGGCTGGACAGACTGGTAAAACAGGACAGGCGGCGAACTGTGGCGGAACTAACGTCAGACTTTAATGGCGGGCAGAGAACAAGTGCGTCTCAGCACTCAGTCCCCCGAACACTCGTAACGATGGGCCTCCTCAGACGACGACGCATGCACGTGCCAATGTTAACACCAAGTCATCGGCAATTACGACTGGAAATGGGCGCGTGACCATCGGCGTTGGCTCAATGACAGAGCGTTGCATGGACTGATGAATCTAGATACCTTCTTCATCAACCGATGGGAGGGCGCGAATCCGTCGTCCTCCAGGGGAACAGTTCCTTGACACCTGTACTGCGGGACGGAGGCAAGTTAGCGGCGGCTCCATTATGCTCTGGGGAGCATTCGCGTGGACGTTCATTAATCCAGTGGAGCTCGTGCAAGGCATCATGACAGTCAAGGAGTATGGTACACTTGGTGCAAACCACGTACACCCTTTCATGACAATAGTGTTTCCCCGACGGCAGTGGCATTTTTCAACACGATAATGCGCCATGTCATAAGGCCAGGGGAGTGATGCATGGCTTCTAGGAACACAGTGGCGAGTTCCAATGTATGCGTTGGCCCCCAGCCCGCCGGATCTGAACCCAATCGAACACATCAGGGATGTGACTGAACGTGGCATTAGAGCTCATCAATCCGCTCCCAAGAATTTGCGGAAATTAGGTGAACTGTGTGTGCAGATGTAGTGCCAGCTCTCTCCAGCGTCCTTACAAGGCCTCATTGCTTCCCTGTCACTACGCTTAGCCGCTGTTATCGGTGCCAAAGGTGGACATGCCGGCTGTTATGTAGGTGCTCATAATGTTCTTTTTGATCAGTGTGCTGTCATCTGACGTATGTAGGAATACAGAAAAAATTCACACTTGGTTTAGCTAATGCCAGCTCTCTTTAAATGTGGATAAATGATAAATAATTTTACCCATAGCAAGAAAGTAAGTTCCCTACACTCTCGGATTGGAAAATGAGTGTTTAACATTTGAGTCACGTCATATTGCTTAAATTTGAAGGGCTAATACTAGGTTTTAACAGCAAATGTAAGATCTGTAGCAGGGAAAGCGAATCGAAGACTTTATTTTTTTGGAAGGCTTCGGGGAAAGGAGAGGGCGTATGTAAACCAAATCGCAAACAAGATCGCGCATAATGGATGAGTACTGTCCAAGTGTTTGGAGTCATTTTCAAAAAGACATCGAACGGATTTTAAAGATGGAGATGGGCTGCTAGAGTCGTACTGGTTCGGTATAGGCGATAGATATTATGACGAATGGCAGCTACCTCTAAATGTAGAATGGCAGCTATCTCTAAATGTAGGAAAATGTAAGTTAATGTGGATGAGTAGGTAAAACAAATCATTAATGTTCAGATACAGCATAAGCAGTGTCCCGCTTGACGCTGTCACGTCGTTTGAGCATTGGGCGTAACGTTGCAAAGCGATGTGAAATGGAACGAGGATTGTGGCACGGAAGGCGAATGGTCGACTTCAGTTTACTGGGAGAATTTTAGGAAAGTGTGGTTCATCTTCAAAGCAGACTGCAAAAAGGGCTCTAGTGCAACCTGTTCTTGAGTACTGCTGGAGTGTTTGGGATCCGTACTAGGTCGGATAGAAGGAAGACACTGAAGCAATTCAGAGGCGGACTGCTAGATTTGTTACCGGTAGGACCGAGAAATACGCGAGTGTTACAGAGATTCTTCGGGATCTCTCTGGGAATCCCTTTACGGTGAGTGATATTGTTTTCGAGGAAAACTATTTAAAAAAAGTTAGGGAACCGGCATTTGAAGCTGACTGCAGAGCGATTCCACTGCTGCCGACATACATTGCGTACAAAGAATACCAAGATACCATACGAGAAAGTAGGACTCATATAGACAATTGTTTTCTCCTCGCTTTATTTGCGAGTAGAACAGGAAAGGAAATGACTGGTAGTGGTGCAGGGTACCTCCCACCACGTGCCGTAGGGTGGCTTGCGGAGTAGGTATGTAGATGAAGATGTAGATGTAGAACATTGTAGCAAACAATCTCGGGGAACTAAAATGGGAAAAGTCGGAAGGAAGATAATTTTGTTCTCGCTCGACCTGTTGGGTAAATTTAGAGACAGACTGTGAAGGGTTTAATTCCTACTATCATGTATCTCATTAAGAAACGGGAGAACAAGATAAAAGAGAGTAGTGCGAGTACAGAATCATGCGCTCAGTCATTGCTCCCTCGCCGAATATGTGCGTGACAAGAAAGAAAATCACTAATATCGATACAAAGTAGCCTTAAGCCGTCGGCACACGGACCGTGCTGTCGAACGTTAACGTTGAGCGTGCCAAGTTCAACGTGCTGCTGAACGCTCAGGAACGATGCGACTTGTGCCTACGGTACGTGGGCCCCAAAGTGGTATACGCGATCGCAACGCACTCCAGCGGCAGTCGTGGGATGTTTGTAGTTCGTAAATCACACTGTTTACTCAGCAGGCGCGCTTGAAATTCCCACGTTAGCTCTATTAAAACGCACATTTCCTCCATTGTTCATATCCTAGTCACGTTGTTCTATATGTAATATACTCAAATAAAAACTTCAATATTCATGTACATGTTTTTAAGACAAAAAGGAAAGTACCATGTCCAACCAATAAGTACACAGACTTATAAAAGTTCCATTACAAACAGTGCGACACAAATTTACGATAGTTCTCCACATAAGATAAACACAATTTTATCTTTCCCACATTTTAGTAAAACCCTAAGGTCATTCTTACTTTATCACTGTTCCTACCAAGTAGCACAATCTTTATAACATGTAAATTAAGAAGGAACAAAATATCTTTATACAAGCAGCACAAGCTGTCTTGTACATTAAGCCAAACAAACAAATTCACTCCTCAGAAAAAGGTGAACTTCTATTTACACAACATCAAATATTGTAGTATATACTTACATTAAGCATCAGAACCTATTATATACGCGAATGTTAGGAAAAAAAATTACACTTGGCGAGACGCGAACCATCATCAGAACACATATCTGATCATGAAGCATCAACGCTACTCACTACGCTTTTTTGAGCAGGGGCCATGCTCATATTCTCTGTATCGTTCGAATTTTAGTATATGCACTGCCGAAGCAAGTACGTCTCTAAAGCGACAACGATTCATTTGTGGCCAATTCTAAGATGGTTGCTGCTTGCTAAATCCTGTAATCGTAGCTATGTTACTAACTGAAATTTAATTGTAACAAATTGCACCAAGAACAATGTGTTTTTAGTGGATCCTCAGTGTGTCGCTACCTTCAAATGACTTACTCTCATAATACGCAAGTTACAATAATTCTTTTACAACGAATATAATGCCTCTCTATTTTATTGCAACGAATCACGCAGTTAACAAAGGGTTTTCGAGTGATTCTCAATTTTCTGGTGCTCAGAAACGACATATATACGTAAAGGCTTGAACTGACTGCCAATATGGCGTCTCACAGCTCAATGCTAAAGGGAGCTGGGGTGCGAGGCCTACGAGAAAGACAGGCTGCGGCGCGTACGTCTCGAAAGTAGTCCTGCGCTCGCTCGCTCAAATCAGCAGACAAACTACGTTTCTACACCTGTTAACTCGTAACTAGGCTTGTCCGTACAAACTGAAACTGAATCTTCTACTGGAATCTGCTATTATGGAATCTTTCTGTTGTTGTTGTTGTTGTGGTCTTCAGTCCTGAGACTGGTTTGATGCAGCTCTCCATGCTACTCTATCCTGTGCAAGCTTTTTCATCTCCCAGTACCTACTGCAACCTACATCCTTCTGAATCTGCTTAGTGTATTCATCTCTTGGTCTCCCTCTACGATTTTTACCCTCCACGCTGCCCTCCAATACTAAATTGGTGATCCCTTGATGCCTTAGAACATGTCCTACCAACCGATCCCTTCTTCTGGTCAAGTTGTGCCACAAACTTCTCTTCTCCCCAATCCTATTCAATACTTCCTCATTAGATATGTGATCTACCCATCTAATATTCAGCATTCTTCTGTAGCACCACATTTCGAAAGCTTCTATTCTCTTCTTGTCCAAGCTATTTATCGTCCATGTTTCACTTCCATACATGGCTACACTCCATACAATTACTTTCAGAAATGACTTCCTGACACTTAAATCAATACTGGATGTTAACAAATTTCTCTTCTTCAGAAACGCTTTCCTTGCCCTTGCCAGTCTACATTTGATATCCTCTCTACTTCGACCATCATCAGTTATTTTGCTCCCCAAATAGCAAAACTCCTTTATTACTTTAAGTGTCTCATTTCCTAATCTAATTCCCTCAGCATCACCCGGCTTAATTAGACTACATTCCATTATCCTTGTTTTGCTTTTGTTGATGTTCATCTTATATCCTCCTTTCAAGACACTGTCCATTCCATTCAACTGCTCTTCCAAGTCCTTTGCTGTCTCTGACAGAATTACAATGTCATCGGCGAACCTCAAAGTTTTTATTTCTTCTCCATGGATTTTAATACCTACTCCGAATTTTTCTTTTGTTTCCTTTACTGCTTGCTCAATATACAGACTGAACAACATCGGGGAGAGGCTACAACCCTGTCTTACTTCCTTCCTAACCACTGCTTCCCTTTCATGTCCCTCGACTCTTATAACTGCCATCTGGTTTCTGTACAAATTGTAAATAGCCTTTCGTTCCCTGTATTTTACCCCTGCCACCTTTAGAATTTGAAAGAGAGTATTCCAGTCAACATTGGCAAAAGCTTTCTCTAAGTCTACAAATCCTAGAAACGTAGGTTTGCCTTTCCTTAATCTTTCTTCTAAGATAAGTCGTAAGGTCAGTATTGCCTCACGTGTTCCAGTGTTTCTACGGAATCCAAACTGATCTTCCCCGAGGTTGGCTTCTACTAGTTTTTCCATTCGTCTTGTAAAGAATTCGTGTTAGTATTTTGCAGCTGTGACTTATTAAACTGATAGTTCGGTAATTTTCACATCTGTCAACACCGGCTTTCTTTGGGATTGGAATAATTATATTCTTCTTGAAGTCTGAGGGTATTTCGCCTGTTTCATACATCTTGCTCACCAGATGGTAGAGTTTTGTCAGGACTGGCTCTCCCAAGGCCGTCAGTAGTTCTATTGGAATGTTGTCTACTCCGGGGGCCTTGTTTCGACTCAGGTCTTTCAGTGCTCTGTCAAACTCTTCACGCAGTATCATATCTCCCATTTCATCTTCATCTACCTCCTCTTCCATTTCCATAATATTGTCCTCAAGTACATCGCCATTGTATAGACCCTCTATATACTCCTTCCACCTTTCTGCTTTCCCTTCTTTGCTTAGAACTGGGTTTCCATCTGAGCTCTTGATATTCTTACCTCTATTAGTCCTATAATGATGGGAAGTCCATGGGTCTACTTATAATTTGTTACGGCTGTACCAGCGTACAATAAAATAAAATCATGCTAAAATGATTATCAGTTTGTGATATTCGCTATTTTTAACTTCATTAAAACAGCAAATACTCAATACTTTCAGCCAGAAGGCAAATACTTGTTTATAAAGTATGATTAATGTATAATATGGCGTCGCATAGCGACGGTGGAATTTCCTACATAATGTAAATCGTCGACTTTGGGCGGCAACATAAACAGAAGAATACGGATAGATATGCGATCCTTCACTATTTTGTTCGCTGGAGAACGAAAGAAGCCTTGAGCGCTAAACACTTGTGCTGTTTTTCTTAAGTAAGACTGACGCAGATTTGTGGCAGTCTGATCTAACTTTTACTAAATGTATAAAAACGTGTTCCGTCCAAGTTTGAGTGAAGTGTAAAAAGAAGAACTGTTATAACTTATCGTGACGACGCACGAGCGACTCAAGAGGACCACGGCTATATAAAAGAGCGCTCAATGGACATGAAACGGACATAAAAATCTACTGTCATTGTAGTACTAAGCTTAAGGTACGATATATGTTTTAGTTATAATAAATATTTGTTCTGGGAATACTGAATCATTTCACAGTGCTCATTCCTATTATCTCCTCAGTATTATTTTCATTTTAATTATGCATTTTGCTAAGATTACAGACACCAAGATCAGCAGTCTAATGTGCGTGTTACATTGATAAAAAGAAAACTGTTTTATCGTCTTCTTGCACCAGTTTTAATACTGAATTTCCCTTTTGTGTGATGTTACAGTTGTTTTTGCGCCCTTAAGAACTTTCTGGTCCCTTAGGAAATTGTTTTCTCGTAACAATAACTTCACGACCGGGTATGATCGTATCTACGATCATGAAGTAATTAGAAAGACGAAAACGCAATTTCTTAATCAATAGCACGTTAGTTGTGACTGCTTCAAGCCACGAGAAACTGCATTCACATTTCATAATGCAATATTTTATGACAATGGTCAATCCATGATTCTTACGCCAATTGTGATTGATGAAACAGTAAGCGAAATCTCAAACTCCAACTTTTCAATTGAATAACAACATCACTTTTATTTTGTTGCATCACAAGTTGCATAAGGCACCACTTCCAGCATTTAATGAGTACTGTTAAGCAGAAGAGACTAAATGCTATAAACAAGCAGTTATACCATTTATATCGATTATTGATCTTAAATTAAATTTTGCTGTAGTACTGTCAATCAGTAAGATTTCATAATAGCAGATTCCAGTGGAAGATGCAATTCTCGTTAGTACTTACACGCTCAGCTGCGAGTTAACAGGTTCAGAAACGCATTTTGTCTGCTGAGCTGAGCGAGCGAGCGAGTTCAGGACAAACTTCGTGACGTACGCGCCGCGGCCTGTCTTTCTCGTAGGCCTCGATGGCGTGCATGTGACGTAGGTGCCGTTGTGCCGTCTGATCGGTCAACGCTTAGACGCACGCTCATAATATCTGACATGCTAGATACAGCTCTGCACGTTCGGAAAGACTCCCGAACGTGCTATTACACGCTATGACGTCAGATTCTCTGCAAGCTCAACGCTCAACGTTCGGATGCACGGTCCGTGTGCCGACGGCTGTAGTCACGCACTTTATTGTGGCTTCCAGACGAAGTATGTAGATGCGGAACTTAGAGTACACAGTACCATGCTGTTGAGATCAATGCATAAAACACGCGCACACACAGTGGGCGAGAGCAGAGCAGGTGTGAGGCGGTGGGACTGACCTTCCTGCGGATGATCTGGGCGCGCACGTGCGCCTCGACGATGTGAGACTTGCGCATGTCGCCGACGCGGAACATGAGGCAGTGGAAGCCGTCCCGCTGGCAGATGACGGCGTGCCGGCTGAACAGCAGCGTCTGCGTCCGCTTCTTGGGCCGCGACAGCTTGGCGAACACGATGCCCACCTGCGAGCAAGGCACGACGAGCTAAATCACCTGTATGTCTGGTACTGACAAAAGACACTTGTTAGTTCACGAATACCTCCTAACAGTCTACCGAACGGCCTCTGCAAGGGGAGCATACACCCAAAGGATCGGCTATTTTCCTCGTCGTCCGTGCTATTGTACAGTGAGTTGAGAAAGTTATTAAGCAGTGGATTATATTAAAGCTCGATTTTCTGAAAACGCTTGAGAAGTTCACTGTGCAAGATCAGAATTCGTTACATTTAAGTATGATCTACAAACGTGTGGAAGATGAGCGAAATGTCTGTTGGGCAAATGCTTCCCTTGTGAGTGATGTCAGTGGATATATTCGTACTCGTACGGGGTGGACAACATTAAATGTAGGCGCTGCAGTCATGGACTGTGTGGCTGGTCCCGGCGGAGGTTCGAGTCCTCCCTTGGGCATGGGTGTGTGTGTTTGTCCTTAGGATAATTTAGATTAAGTACTGTGTAAGCTTAGGGACTGATGGCCTTAGCAGTTACGTCCCATACGATTTCACACACATTTGAACATTTTTTGAACATTAAATGTATCGTTATACATGACGGTAGTATTTTTAACAAGACCCCAATAAAGTATATCAACGCCTGTTTGCAGCTAGGGTATCCATTTAATTATCATTTCATTAAATGTATCGGGAAAATATTTCTGTTATTTCGTGCCAACGTAGTCCGAGCAACAAAGAGATCATTAGCAAAATATCCGAAACGAGTCCAGACCCACCACTCACTTGCTCAAGTCACATATAGATTGCAGAAAAGTCCAACAAAATCGGAACGCTGGTTAGATGTGCGAGTGGCCGTGCAAAATTACAAAACAGTACGGCACACTATCAAACAGTATCTGTTTTATATTTTCAACTAGCTGTAAACAGCCACGCTTTGCTTTTGGCCAGTCTGCTTAAATGGAAAACAAAGCAAAGAGAAAGCACGCGTTTCAAATTTTTATGGGAATTAGGTATACGCCCTAATATCCTTCTCTCTCCTGTCTCTGTCCATCTCGTCCTCCCCATTTCTTCGTCCATTTCCTCCTCCTTTCCTCTCTCTCTGTCCATCACCTCCTGCCCCTCTATCTGTCCCTCTTCCCCTCCCACCTTTCTCTCAACCTCCTCCTGCTCCCTCTCCCTCCCACTCTCTCAGTCCATCGCCCCTCTTCCCTTTCTCCGTCCATCTTCTCCTTCCTCCTCTCTCTCTCCATTTCCCCCTGCCCTTCTCTCTGTTCATCTCCTGCTTCCCCTTTTTTATGTCCATTTCGTCCCGCCACTCTGTCCATTTCCCGTTACTCCTCTCTCTCCCACCTTCAGCGTTCTTTATGGTTATCTCAAATTCAGATTCTGTAGTAGTGTCCTAAATATAAACAAATAAGTCATAAATACAAGTTTCCTGTTTGTTAGCAACGGTTCGTTACTATATATTTTATAACGTTTCCCTAGTATTAAATTTATATAAATTTGTGTATTACACATATTTAAAAAAATACGTGAATAAAAGCACGGGAGCGTACCAGTGGAACGTTATATCAAAATTTCAAAGCAATCGAGTTGAACGTTATGTCAAAATTTCAAAGCAATCGGTCAACAACTTTCGAAGATACATAATTTTGAACAAACGAACAGATACGTTTTTGTGTGTACAGTATAGATGCTAATACGTTGTCAACCATGTCTATGTTTCCTTTGTTTACGGTGAGGATTTATTTTAATACCGTGTTACTAATTTCACAACAGTTTCAAACGATTTTATAAATTTTGCGAAGTAAACACGCTGGCAATGTCAAGGATGTTGCATAGTATATAATCAAAGATACTTGTATGATCTAGATGGTACACAGGATCTGTGGCGTAGGAAGAGAACAAGAGAGTGTCGGAAGTTAGCAGTGCAGCTGCGAGAGAGAGTGCGCGAATTAGAGTGTATTGTACAACAGAGCGCAATGTTACTTAATCAAGGGGTTTCAGCAGAGTTACTGAAGGAAGAGTATTGCGGGGCTGAAACATGTTTATAAATTAACTGCAACTGGAGGGTGCGCCACAGTCAATGAAATTGTTGAAGCCGAACTAATACGTCGCACAAGCAGCGTCACCTCAGGTAAGACTGTAACATTTCAGACAACCAGTAATGGAAGAGACTTCTCAGTACCGTAGAGATTTGTTTGGACAACACATTGGGACAGTAAAATTTAATCCCAATCCTATTTATTTACCCAGGCCATCATTAACATAAGAAGAGGCCGTACTCCATATCCTATCTTTCTAACAACCGAATAACGTATTGTGATAAAGAGAAATACTTAAATATGAAAATGTCAAACGTGCCAGAAAGTAAAGCCAAATATTTTCTCTTACATTGAAAGAGCCATTCTTACTTATTAAATAAAGTCATAAATAACATTATTAGGTAAACCTTGTACTGAAACTACATTTGAAAATTCATTGAGTACTGAAATTATCGATTCTCGCAAACGATAGCTCATTTTACTCTCTTATTCAGATGTATATTGTGCAATTTTATGTGTGTAGTAATTTCATGTATCGATCGCTTGGCTATCGTATTTCAGCATTGTCTTAATATGTTGCTGATAATTGCCATTTCATTTATATTTAATTATTTTGTTTTTGGTATTGAATTTTGATCATCTGGAAGAAGTAGTTAGTTACACTCAGTGACAATTAATTTTATCCTGAGGTTACTCTACATAAATATTATCTTATGCGTAAGACAAATTTCAGTCACTTTTGATTCCAAGTAATTCTAAAGTGTGCAATATAATGGTATTCAACGAATTAAATTTTATGATAATCTGCAAATTCAAGTGAACTCCCATAACTATTGTCGCTTACGCACGTTATCATTAACTATAACGTAAGTTCATATTCAATCTAACTCAACCAGAATAAAAACTATTTTCCACTTTAGGACTGGCGAATGTATTTCAGTCAAAAATTTAATTTTTACTAAACTGAAGTTCCGTGGTTAGTAACAACTTTGAACGATTAATCAAAATTAGTTTTTATAACTACACATGTTTGCTCCCGATTGTTACTAGAGCAATATTGCCACATGTCATTCTAACGATTAGTTGTACGCTTTCCTACATCATTTTGGTTTATTTTATTCTGAATTGATACCTTTTCTGATAATTAAGCACACTTAAGGGGGCCACGCTCTGCCTATGTAACCCATGTTAATTTAGGCAAGTATTTGACCCATTTCTGAAAAAAGTATTTGATGCAGGACCTTAATATTTTTACTGTATGTTACATGATGCTCCTGAGCTCTATTGTATTTGCACCACGAATTTTCTCCTGATGGACACAATCCATGACATGGCTTATCATCAGTAGAGGACTTATGGAAGAATATGGCCCAAACATCTCTCTTCATTGCCTACAGATTTTCTTTATTTCTCCTAATTGAGTGCGCATAGTATACCAGCAAGTTTTCTATTTCAGTTCTAGTTAACCGACCCTGTCCGGTCAACAATTTTTTATCTTCTAATTTTTTTCCTCTGATATCAACAGTTAGTTTTCTCAGCCTTGTTCCCAAACGTTTTTGAACATGGCCTACACAGCCTATTTTTCTAATAATGGCATTTCCATATGGCTTAGAGTTCACCACATTGTTGTACGCCTTACTGTCACCATCGCCCAAATATTTGGTGTACCGTACGAATCTTGTTTCTACGGAGCAATGAAATATTTGTTGTACTCTATGAACTTCCATACCACCACTTGTTCCTCTAAAAGTACCCACACAGTTGTGTTCTTTATGTTCATTGACTTTACAACATTTGCACTGTTTATACGTTATCTCCACATCTAACAATTCACCGGTGTCTTCACTCGTGACAGTCACTACTCCATTCAGAGAAGTATGTCCTCTTTTCTGCCAACTTCCATCAAGTGCAACTGCAATATCCGAACATCCATCATTTTCTTCCACTGCTTCCCTAGCAGCCAGTTTCATGCTTTTCTCACTGACCTCACATACAGCTTTCTCTAATATTGCAGTCAGTTTTTAAAATTTATTTGGTGGTTGCTGTAAGTTCTTCACTGAACAAAATGTGCTCCCTGCAGCCAATGGATCGTAAGGCAAAAAACTAATCTAGTTTTTATTTCATAATGGCTTTTTGCATCTGATTTTGAAGAACTCATAAATGAAATCACAGCTGAGCATTTAGTGCAAATTAAATTCAAAGCAATTGCTAGATCTTTTCTCCCACTGGCACTCTCACAAATTTTCACACTCTGTGACTCACCACACTGTCTACATTGTACAAATTTAGAAATTACATCTGATAATATTCTCAGATTTATAATAATGTTACTGCACCCCTTATCACTTACAGTAAATTCGTTATAACTCTCTTGAAATGGTGAGAGCTTCTTTTATGATGCACTTGTTGAAGAATTACAATTGGAAACATCGTTGCCAGGCGACATAGCCTCTTGTACAGAAAGCTTTCTAAACTTGTTTCTTCTAAATTGTTGTTTGTTGAAATTGCCTTTACGTTTCGTCATATTCAATAAACACAACAAAACACGCGTAAACAAGCACTGCAAACGTAAGTATGGCAACTACTCGCAATCACACTTGAACAAAACTAACCGCTTGTTTGAAAGCGTGCTGCTTACAAACAGCAGAAACAAAAGAATACCGACCATTACATTGCAAGGATAGCCAACACACTCGGGAGTAAAAAAAATCCCTAACGTGAATGTAGGGCATATAAAGATCTAAAATAGATGGAGAAAAGTGGGTGACGGAAAAGTGGGCGTGGCACATAAACACACGTGGTAGGAAAATGGTCTTTAAATGCTCGAAAAATTTTTTTTTCAGCAAAATCCTTTTCAGAGTACTTAAATAAAACCTTAATCTATCGAAATATGATGAAAACCGGTTTTTTTCGACTTGAACGAGGGTGTGGTCCCCCTAAAACGTAGTCGATTCCCGAAGGGTGTGGGACAGTTACTGTATGATCTTCGTGTCAAGACTTAATCAAGATAAACAGGCTTCTTTACATCTATGCGTGTCCTGTTCTGGTTCCTGCATATTGTTGTACCGTCAGTGTTTCGGCTTTTTGGATTAGGCGTGGTTCAGTCTGTACTAGTTGGTAAACTCACGGAAAAGGCGCCATTATGCGTAATAAACTATTCGACAGAACGTTAATAGCCATTGCGTAGTGTTTAGACCGGCGTTTCTTTCAGAATTCCCGTGGCAGTTTTATTTTATATTCTTTTCATTGCGCCTGTGTCTGTGTCAATATCACAGGCACATACTGACAAAAATGTGAAGCACCCTGAAAGACAGTAGGAATCGCAACGAAATTTTACGGGTTGAGACGGTAAGTGATTACAAAGAGCCGACCGAGCGGTTCTATACGCTTCAATCCATAACTGCGTGACTGCTACGGTCACAGGTTCAAATCCTGCCTCGGGCATGGATGTGTGTGATGTCCTTAGGTTAGTTAGGTTTAAGTAGTTCTAAGTTCTAGGGGACTGATGACCTCAGATGTTAAGTCCCATAGTGCTCAGAGCCATTTGAACCATTTTTTGATTACAAAGGCGAGTCCAACTTACAAAGAACTTGGCAGAATGAGCCTACTTGTTGCTATGAGGTTGTACCCCCTCTGGCCTAGAGCATGCACTGATTCGGTTGGTAAGGGTGTCACAAAGCCTCTTTATCCTCTCCTGACACAAGATAGCCCACAACTGTGGCAACAGGTACTTTATATGCTGGATACTGGCTCTGGGAAGGAGTCGACATCCAGCAGGTCCTATATAAGTTCTATCAGGGACATAACGGTGGTCTTGGTGGCCACAGGAGTTCGCCAGCCTCACGCAGACAGTTCATAGGCATATGCCACGTGTGAACGAGAATTTCCCTGCTGAAAAACTGCACCAATAAACTGTCGTGTTAGATGCAGTACATGAGGAAGCAGGCTGTCCGTGATGTACCTTGACGTGAATTGGTAGCTGATGGCTCTTCAGACTAGGCATCTCCAAAACCTTGGAAGAACGAGACCTCTGTCTAAGTCGCCACCATACTCGCTGATGATGGTCATCCGAGTTTGTGCAAAAGCGAGATTCAGCGCTGAACACAATTCGACATCATTCATCAGCGGTCCCTGCCTCCTGGCCATGGCAAGACTCCAGGTGCAGTCTACGCACGAGACGTTAATTCCCCAGTCTCCGACCAATGCTGCGGGATTACACAGTATATTTCAGGGAGCCCTTAGCCGTTCTTGTGTGGCAGACGCAGCTGTGAAGGTGTTACGATGTGCTTGGTGGTTATCGTCCCTTGTGGTAGTCAAACGTAGTCGACCGGAACCTTCACGACGAGTATGCTGGTCATCACATTCCCATATGGTTCCATAGACTCACTGTTACACCTTAATGCTCCAGAAATGTTGATATTGTGCGATCCGACCAGTCAACCAAATGGAGGTCCACACTGAGGCCCATTTCCAAATTTATCATCTACATATATACTCCGCTAGCCACCAAGCGGTGTGTGGCGGAGGGCACAATTCGCTCCAAAGTCATATTCCCCCCCGCCCCCCGTCACCCCTCCCCACTCTGTTCCAGTCGCGGATCGCGCGAGGGTAAAACGACTGTCTGAACGCCTCAGTACGAGTTGTTGATAACAATGTCTCACACGAGTACGAGATATCTCAGCGTCTTTCACATTGATCACTCAGCATATGACACTGTTCACGCCCATTACATACCTTACCAGTGCTGTTAACAACACTAAACATAAACAACAGTTACGCACTCTCGTGAACATTATACTTGTTAGAGAGAATGGTGACTCTAATCATTCACATATCCACAGATGGTGGTGAAGCGACATTGACGTCTGACTGTGTCTTCTGGATGTTTCACTTTTTTTATCAGGCGTGTATTTCATCTACATTTACATGTACATACATACTCCGAAATCCACCATACGGTGCGTGGCGGAGGGTACCTCGTACCACAGCTAGCATCTTCTCTTCCTGTTCCACTCCCAAACTCTGCCTACATGCCTCTGTAAAAGCCCTAATTTCTCTTATCTTATCTTTGTGGTCTTTCCGCGAAATGTAAGTTGGCGGCAGTAAAATTGTACTGCAGTCTGCCTCAAATGCTGGTTCTCTAAATTTCCTCAGTAGCGATTCACGAAAAGAACGCTTCCTTTCCTCCAGAGACTCCCACCCGAGTTCCTGAAGCATTTCCGTAACACTCGTTTGATGATCGGACCTATCAGTAACAAATCTAGCAGCCCGCCTCTGAATTGCTTCTATCCCCCAAGCTAGGGCTGAGTCTTAACAGATCACAGCGTGGCAACTGCCCTACTGAGTACAACACCCTGCCCGCTGCTTAAGTCGTCTACAGACGATTCCGAGTCCCGACATCGAAATATAGACTTCCATGGTCCACCGGTAGAGGCAGGGCGGCGCCGGGAACAGATCCGCATCCGGCCTGAATGAGACGATCATTGGCGTCCTATTAGGTCTGTGACATTAGGTATGCTATTCACCAACAGAAGGACAACGGAAGAAATGTAGTCACATTAGACCGTTATCAAAAGTAATACATAAATCATTCAGTGTTATGTGAATGGCACATGAACTTAAAAAATTGCGCAAAAGCTAAAAACAATAGCCATCGTACAAGTTTAATGTTAATACTTCACAATGCACATTCTGCTTTTATTTGAATAGTTTATTTGTATGTAAAATCCATCCGAATTTCTTGTTGACTGAATTTCCTAAAGGTTGTTTCACAGAATTTTGTGTAAGGATGGAAGCTGCTAATCTGTAACTGTTCTGTCAGATGTTTCTAACTTTTACCATGCAACAAATGACTTTTCTGCAATTGGTGCAGTTAGAATTAGTACTGCCTACCACACGCTTAAGCAGACAGTATCTAAATTTCTACTTCTTCATGAAGCCAAAGTTTATTGCAGACTGTATGCATTTTTACGAAGAATAAAGTATGATGAGTTCTTTCTTTGAGCGGACAAAATTAAAGAATCAGTTTTCAATTTTCGTCAAACTCTTGAGATGCAGGAACAGACCTTATTACATGAGAGAACCCAAGAAAGACGTAAACTACAAATAATCTAAAAAACAGTAATCCCCTCTGTCATCAGCCCCTAGGACTTAGAACTACGTAAACCTAACTAACCTATGGACATCACACACATCAATGCCCGAGGCAGGATTCGGACCTGCGACCGTAGCGGTCGCGCGGTTCCAGACTGAAACGCCTAGAACCGCTCGGCCACGCCGGCCGGCCCTTTTTTCACCTCCACCGCTAATCCTTGTTCTTACCCCTCCCTCTGGTTCCTCCCAGACAGTTAGTGATATATGTATCAAGTTTGGTTAAAATCGAGCCAGTGGTTTAGGAGGATACGTGGAACATACATAATTGCGCGCGTGTGTCTGTGTGCGTCTATTTTTGTTGTGCCTATTTGCGACTCAGCATCTTCGATTTCCTTTTACTTGATTACCTCTGCCACTGTTGTAGCTTCTCGCTGTAACGTTAGTCAATAACTTCTTTCAGTAATATGTCGGTAGTAAAGTTAATAAGAGACTTTTATTGCCGTCCGGGTGGCCGAGCGGTTCTAGGAGCTACAGTCTGGAACCGCGAGACCGCTACGGTCGCAGCCTCCAGCATAAACATAGCCCGTACAAAATTTGACTACACTAAATTTCCTAAACATATCCCGTACAAAATTTGACTACACTACATTTCCTACAAAAAAGTTCTGTTCACTTTTTTTGTGGGACTAGAAGTATGCGTGAAGCGAGTGAGAGGATATGAAAATATTTGGTACGGTGGTAGGGGCCGTTGAATCACCTTGTATAAAAGAACGTAGCAGTTCACTAAAACAAGAACGTTGTGTCAGACAGGACGTGTAGGCATGATTTCACTCAGCATCGTGAAAACTTAGAGTAATAACTTTTATTGAGTCCGAGTCATCTGCCCGGGCGCGGTGGCCGAGCGGTTCTAGGCGCTTCAGTCCGGAACCGCGCGACCGTTACGGTCTCAGGTTCGAATTCTGCCTCGGGCATGGATGTGTGTGATGTCCTTAGATTAGTTAGGTTTAAGTAGTTCTAAGTTCTAGGGGACTGATGACCTCCGAAGTTGAGTCCCACAGTGCTCAGAGCCATTTGAACCATTAGCCAAACTTTTATTTTTCATCTCACGCAAGTGTGTGTGGACTCGGCTTCTTCCATGAAGTCGCTTAAGGTGTTGTTGGCCAAAGCATTGTGTTCAGAATTCAGGTAAATGTGAGATAGTGGTATGAATGTAGTAAGTCTTACTTTGCGTTGCGTCAGTTTTGTTGCTATAGCCAAAACTGAGAAAGACCGGGGAGGCTGAAAAGGTTGAATGTGGAAGCGGTTACAAGGCCGGGGAGCTTTTTGTACGGCTTTCACGACTCCAGAGCAGCTGGTGCCAGGAGTGCCAGCTGACTACGTAGAATGCCTTTGTCTGCCGTTGATAATTTTTGATTTAACCATGCAGATATTGTAATACTGAATCCGACTAATACGTACTGTAACTAAAACGAATTCCTACAGCCGAACAGTTATCGTGACCTGAATGAAAAGGCAGTTTTTGTGACATCTAGCTCTTGACGCATTATACACTACTGGCTATTAAAATTGCTACACCACGAAGAAGTGCTACAGACACGAAATTTAACCGACAGGAAGAAGAGGCTGTGATATGCAAATGATTAGCTTTTCAGAGTATTCACACAGGGTTGGCGCCGGTGGCGACACCTACAACGTGCTGACATGAGAAAAGTTTGCAACCGATTTCTCTTACACAAACAGCAGTTGACCGGCCTTGCCTAGTGAAACGTTGTTACGCCTCGTGTAAGAAGGAGAAATGCGTACCATCACGTTTCCGACTTTGATAAAGGCCGGATTGTAACCTATCGCGATTGCGGTTTATCGTATCACGACATTGCTGCTCGCGTTGGTCGATAACCAATGACTGTTAGCAAAATATGGAATCGGTGGGTTCAGGAGGGTAATTCGGAACGCCGTGCTGCATCCCGACGGCCTCGTATCACTAGCAGTCGAGATGACAGGCATCTTATCCGCATGGCTGTAAACGATCGTGCAGCCACGTCTCGATCCCTGAGTCAACAGATGGGGACGTTTGCAAGACAACAACCATCTGCACGAACAGTTCGACGACGTTTGCAGCAGCATGGACTATCAGCTCGGAGACCATGGCTGCGGTTACCCTTGACGCTACATCATAGACAGGAGCACCTGCGATGGCGTACTCAACGACGAACCTGGGTACACGAATGGCAAATTTTTTTTCGGATGAATCCAGTTTCTGCTTACAGCATCATGATGGTCGCATCCGTGTTTGGCGACATCGCGGTGAACGCACATTGGAAGCGTGTATTCGTCATCGCCATACTGGCGTATCACCCAGCGTGATGGTATGGGGTGCCATTGGTTACACGTCTCGGTCACCTCTTGTTCGCATTGACGGCACATTGAACAGTGGACGATACATTTCAGATGTGTTACGACACGTGGCTCTACCCTTCATTCGATCCGTGCGAAACCCTACATTTCAGCAGGATAATGCACGACCGCATGTTGCAGGTCCTGTGCGGGCCTTTCTGGTTACAGAAAATGTTCTACTGCTGCCCTGGCCAGCACATTCTCCAGCACATTCTCCAGATCTCTCACCAATTGAAAACGTCTGGTCAATGGTGGCCGAGCAACTGGCTCGTCACAATACGCCAGTCACTGCTCTTGATGAACTGTGGTATCGTGTTGAATATGCATGGGCAGCTGTACCTGTACACGGCATCCAAGCTCTGTTTGACTCAATGCCCAGTCGTATCAAGGCCGTTATTACGACCAGAGGTGGTTGTTGTGGGTACTGATTTCTCAGTATCTATGCACCCAAATTGCGTGAATATGTAATCACATGTCAGTTCTAGTATAATATATTTGTCCAATGAATACCCGTTTATCATCTGTATTTCTTCTTGGTGTAGCAATTTTAATGGCCAGTAGTGTAGGTTGCGATTTAAATATCCCAAACATTGTGAGCATTGTTCACTTTAAAAGCATTCGTACATTGTACAATTTTTCTCATCTTTTCTGTAACCACTGGATTTGTATTTATCCGACTGGCACTTTATTGGGATGTTCTTTTCTGTTGTCGTGTAGCGGCTCCAGTTAGCTCAGAAAGTGAAGGAGGTTCGACTACTTTGGAAGTGGTGCTCCACTTGAGTGGCGAGTGTGTTGCACGAATCTCAAAAGCTGTACCAGAGGCCCACCTATGTGACGCGCAGAACCTCGAGAGGGCCATAAATCAGAGTCAGCTGCTTGTGTTGGCTTGAGGCGCTCCCTCTGAACTCGTGCCAGTAGCCTTGTCTTGGTTTCGGACTACAAAACACCCACCGGGCATTGTTTGGTTTGCCTCTGCTGTTACTACGTGTTGTTTTAATGAGGCGTAATGGACTGGGTGTTCAAGTGGAAAACTCTCTAACGTTTCACTGTTTACCTCCGACAAAAGGAAAAAAGCAAGTTCTCTGAATCTTTTAAGCTGTTCCACGTGGATCTGAGCACATCAATTACCCTACCGTGTTCTTGATGATGTTTCAAGAGACATCTGCGGGAGCTCTTTGTTTTGTTGGCCTACATTATGTCTGTAGGGGAGAACATGGGATGAAGTTTCAGTTCCTCCGACCGAAAAATTTTTCTGTTTGGCTTTATCTCCTGGATTCCTGTGATAATATCAAACACCGGTAATTATTGAGTTTTGACAGTGTCAGTGGAAACATTTGAGTGCTGTTTAATACAAGGATGCAACAATTTTCCTAATATAAACAAACCTTAATACAAATTTTGATAAAATGTTCTTAATTAATATTAGGTTTCTACGTTCTGAAGTGTTACTCACGTTTTATGGGCAAACTAGCTAACGTGAATGCAAATTGCGTCAATGAAGAATTATTGAGATTTGAGTTAGAATGCTACTGGATGTCTGTGGTCATTATGAGCTGACAAATGTTGACATAATCTTGGAAATACCACGAAAACGACGATATACATGAGCACCGCATGACAACAACACACGATTACAGCTGAGCCAAAGCAGTCGTCGCAGTGGTTAGCACACTGGACTCGCATTCGGGAGGACTACGGTTCAATCCCGTGTCCAGCCATCCTGATTTAGGTTTTCCGTGATTTCCCTAAATCGCTTCACGCAAATGCCGGGATGGTTCCTTTGAAAGGGCACGGCCGATTTCCTTCCCAATACTTCCCTAACCCGAGCTTGCGCTCCGTCTCTAATGACCTCGTTGTCGACGGGACGTTAAACACTAACCACCACCAACAAAGCAGTGGTAAAGTAGCTGATCACCAGATTTTGCGCCAGTGTCTTGAATTAAATTCCAAACCTCTCTGCAGAGCCTAATGAAGCGAAGCGTACAACGATGTTGACGATGATCCGACCATCGTATGGGGACGTTAAATGGGCAGGCCACTTGCTACTGTTCGAAAAGTGTAGGCTTTGTGCTTGCAACGGGTTTCCCTCTCTCCCTCCTTTATCATCACTGACAACATAAACGTAAAATTCTTCTGTGCGCTCACTCAGTTGTAGTCACTTACATACACGAGACAGTTACACTTCAGAAACATGACACGCGGCTAGCCGAATGGAGTCGATTAAAAACGCTTGCAGGAGGGCGCGCGCCGCAGTGTTTCATTCAGTCACTACCGCATCAGATTGTTTCATTACTCAGGAAGCTATGTGAGTGTTGACAGCCCTCTTCCACGTATCTCTTTTCATACAACGACAAGTTTTGTGCGTATTTGTTAGAAAACGCATAAAAGTTGGAATGAGAATGTGATATCAGGTGCACACATACATACGAGGCAACGTAGAAGTGAACAGATGACAAGGAACTCACAGCAGCAACGAATGTTTCGATAAGAAGAGGAAAATAACTCTAAACCGCCCTGTCATTTAGTGACAGGAGAAACAACTGTTTACGTTTGGTCCCACTAACAGTAAAAGAATGGTCGTTCTGTTAAGACTGATTTTCAGTGCTTCGTAAGCAGACTGGTATACAACGAAAAAAGTGCAAAAATTTGCGTATGCAGCGTCCTATTTAATAGGACGCTGTCTACACGTCCACCATTCTCCACGTGTATAACAGAATGTAGCACTTCCTTAAACCAAGAACTTTCTGTGTAAAGGTGTGGATTCACTTAGCATCTTGAAAACGAGTTGTTTACTGTAAAAATTGCTATAGAAATCATTATCTGTATGCGTAGTTTCAACTGCGCGCCACCAGCAGAGAGAACGATCTTTACTTACACAAGATCTACGTTCTACGATACTATTAACGCTAGTGAAATAAGCTAATACAAACGTTCATACATATTTTATATTCATGAAGATGCACCCTCTTAGCGATATTAAAGATGTAATGAAAACGTCAAGTTCCAGTTAACTAACGTTACGTAGAACATGGGAAATAAGGTAAAATGTATATCTGGCATTACAGATAGGATTTTCCGTGTTAGTAACCAGCACGTTAGTATAACATTAGCTGTCAAAATAATGACATACCTGGTGGACGTCTAGTTCAAGTGCAGATGACTCGAAAATGGTTCAAATGGCTCTGGGCACTATGGGGCTTAACATCGGAGGTCATCAGTACCCTAGAACTTAGAACTAGTTAAACCTAACTAACATAAGGACATCACACACATCCATGCCCGAGGCAGGATTCGAACCTGAGACCGTAACGGTCGCGCGGTTCCGGACTGAAGCGCCTAGAATCGCTCGGCCACCGCGCCCGGGCAGATGACTTGGACTCAATAAAAGTTATTACTCTAAGTTTTCACGATGCTGAGTGAAATCATGCCTACACGTCCTGTCTGACACAGCGTTCTTGTTGTAATGAACTGCTACGTTCTTTTATACAAGGTGATTCAACGGCCCCTACCACCGTGCCAAATATTTTCATATCCTCTCACTCGCTTCACGCATACTTCTAGTCCCACAAAAAAAGTGAACAGAACTTTTTTGTAGGAAATTTCGTGTAGTCAAATTTTGTACGGGATATGTTTAGGAAATTTAGTGTAGTCAAATTTTGTACAGGCTATGTTTATGCTGGAGGCTTTGGTTTCGTTTTACTCAAGAAAACGCATTTAAAGATCACTTTTGTACATTGTTATTGAATAAACAGTGAGAACTATACGAGTACAGAATTTAACTACAATAACTTTCCAAAAAAAAAAAAGATTCTTTTAATTTTTTCTGCATCACTAATAGTTTGTGTGTAGCAAGCTAGAGAATATAAAAATGCTGCGTGTGGTGTTTGAAGGTGTTGCAGGTTGCATAAAACCCAGCTGTAGGGGCAGCTGAATCATTTGGCGCAAATGACGAAGACTTTTACTATTATCCCTCCCATCACCTCAAGTCTGACAAACCACATCAAACAACATTTTCTCCACAACTCCACTGCCAATTCTCTATCCGCCTACTCTCCACCACGATCTCGTCACACCTACTCATTACCTGCAGCGGGTTACCAGGCAAAAACTGACGCCGGCACCATCTTCTCCAACTTCTCGTCTCTAAGCAGTTCTGCATACAAAGTCAATTCCATCGAAGCAGCATCTCCACGTTATTAATAGTATCCTTCTTTGGCACGTTTCTGTGTTTTCTGATACGACTCTTATATCGTGCTACCAGATCGCGCCCGCATAGGGGAATGAAATGACAATAACGAAAAAGACTGTCTTGTTATATCAGGGAATATGTAAACATGGCGAACACGGCGACTGTGTCCTTTTAAAAACGAATGATGCATTGACACATTACATAGTGAGATGGAAAGAGCTACAACTAAAAGAAAATGTTTTTATAAATAGAGCGTATTATAAAGGAGAACTGGTCTGTAAGCAGATTTTTATTCTCGCAGCTATCACCTGAAAACCACATAACACTCCAAAGTCTCGACTATGATTAAAAAAATATATATAACAGTGCCGGTGTAAAATTGTGTCCGTTTTGAAATATTGCAGGTCTGTCGACAGAAGTTAAATGAAAAAAAAAAAATCTCTGCTATATTTAGCAGCCATTCGCTCGACTACACACCTTTTTATTTCAATTAGTCATAATTTCGTCTTCCAATAAAGTCTGTTCCATGATCCGTTAGTTTCTTATCCTGTTCCTTCCAACTCGCGCCTTTCCATTCCTCGTTGAACAAATCTTAGGTTCTTAACGATTTTGGCACGAAAACTGCCATAAGTCGAGCATGACAAAACAACCGTTTAAGAACCTTCCGTTTCAGCTATAGCCGGAAGATATTGAAAGAATATAAATGAGCAAATAATGGAAAAATTGCAGTGCCTGATTTATTTGTTACTAGTCTCATTACACACAGAAAAAAATATCAAGTTTATAACGTTGCTGGAAGTCAGATCAATGAGAATCATTTCTAGCTTGATTCAGGAGCCCATGAGAAATGGTTCAAATGGCTCTGAGCACTATGGGACTCAACTGCTGTGTTCATAAGTCCCCTAGAACTTTGAACTACTTAAACCTAACTAACCTAAGGGCATCACACACATCCATGCCCGAGGCAGGATTCGAACCTGCGACCGTAGCGGTCGTGCGGTTCCAGACTGTAGCGCCTTTAACCGCTCGGCCACTCCGGCCGGCGACGACATGAGAAGGGTAAACAACCCAATGTAAATATGTACTGTACAAGATGCGTCTAAAGTGTTCGTTGAGAATGCTGATATGTAAATAGCAACGTCTATTATAAATTCGTGCATGGACGAATGCCCATGGAGACACGATAATAAGTGTCACGTACCATCAAAAACGTCAAGCTGCAACAGGATTGTCTGCAAACAAAGACTAGTGTCACAGAACAATGAAGCAACACACAAAATTTTGTTAAGAATTGCAATAAATGAGGACGGAGATACATGAAGATGCTGACAGGGTATAGAACAAAAAATTTACACGCTTACGAGACATAAAGGAAACTGTTGATGATGTATCATGATCGGATCGACTGTCAACAGACAAAGAGACGGACAACGTCGGTTAAAGTGCGATAAAAGATGGACGAAAATCGGTGCCAACTAAATACGAATTACCAAATTAAAAGGAGATTCCGTCTTCCATTAGTACTAACTTAATAAAGATTTCCCTTTGAAGCGTTCATTTCGGTTATAAAAGGCTACATAGCAGTAAAAAATGTTTGCTGATGTATGACGTGTGTAATTAATTTCACTCGTCTCATTTGGCAGCAGGAAATGGCATCTGACACAAATATCAAGCAAAATATTATTTGTAATATAATTTCAAATAACACGCTAAGTGCTAAGCATATGTTCACGCCTCAAGATTAGACACATTGGACTGAAACCGGCTATTGAACCCTGTAAGAAACAAAAAAGGTATCTGGCATTTTATAGCCGACCGACAAATAACTTACAGGGAAGTTAGAGCCGTGGCTGTCCAGTGACTCAGTGGTCAGCAGCTTGTGAGAGTTAATGGGCTGCAAATATTCGGCCCCGCCCGCGAAACAAACGAGTCGGAGGGCAGGGGAAGCCTTTGTACGAGACAGCGACTAGCCTGTGTCTGGTCTTACCGCAATTTATTGTGGCTGTGGCGCCTCGCGAAGGGCGTGCACCTAACGTATCCGAACAATGCTCCCAGCTAAAGCGCAGGCAACTGCAGTTCCGCAGAGCGCGCCACAGGTCTCATCGGCTCTGACCACAAACGAGCGATACCTTTACATGCAGTGGAAAAAAATTACGCCAGTGAGTCATTAGAAGTATTTCCAGAACGAGGGAAGTACTGCAAGCCCTAATAAGCTATCAGAATTGCGGTTTGACGCGGCTGACCACGTGTCCTCTACTGCGCCAAACTTTTCATCTCAGAGTAGCACTTGCAACCTACGTCCTCAATTATTTGTTAGATGTATTCCTGTCTCTCCTTCCACCATCCTTCACACCTACAAATCCTTGATCCACCCCATCCTCTGTTATGCCAACGTAGCTTGGATTTCCGCCCCTCCCAGATTCTATAAATCCCTCCAAATCCTCGAACGTCATGCGCTCCGCCTCGCCTTCCGCATCCGCCTTCCGTCCCCAACGCGCATCCTCTACGACCTCATCCCCTTCCCCCACCTTCTCCTTTTCCTTGAACACATCCGCCGCCTTGATCCCCCTCACCCCCTGGTGTCTCCCTTCCTCTCCACCCCCAGCCTGTTGCCACGCCTTCACCGTTGTGTCCCACTCTCTCTCCATCTCCGCACCCTCCGCCTCCTTTCCCAACGCAACTTCCAGCATCTACCCCTCCTGGATGATGAGCTTCGCCCTGACGTCTACCCTTCCTACCAACTCTAACCCCATCTTCCTGCCTCCTCCTCAGGGCTCCCTCTCCTCCCCCTCCCTTCTCCAGAGCGGCTTCCCCCTCCTAATCCCCCTCCCTCTCTTGTGCTCCCCTTAAGTGTCTCTGCACTCCCTCCTGCCTTGTCTTCCCTCTTCACCTCTTGCCCCACCTGGCTCCTGCCTCTTGGTGCACCCGCTGATGCCCCTACTCTTCTCATCCCGCCCCCTCCCTTGCTGCCCCTTACTCTCCCCTCCTTTCCTTCCTCTCAGGCCTCTCCCTCGCCAGGTCCCACCTGGCAGTTTTATTCTTCATCGCGTGTGCTCCAAGTGGGTTTAAAGTGTGTTGTTCTGGAGTGTTTTTAATGCTGTGGCCAACTTTTAACCTGTGCGTGTGATTTCTGTGTCTTTTTTGCGTTCTACGTATCGCCAACTGTGTTTTTAAAATTTATGTCGACTTTTTTAATTGTCCCCCCATGAACGTCTCCATGTCAGTGTATTTTTACCTCCATTATCTCCCCTTACTCTGTTTTATGTCCCCCTTTTTTATCGCCTTTATGTAACATTTTATTCTTGTATTAGTTGTTATATCACTCTGCTGAAGAGCGGCGGATCGTGCTGCTGAGAGCCCTCCCCTGCCCATATGGGGCAGTGGAATGAAATCACAATAAAGAAAAAAAAAATTCCTGTCTCTGCCTTCCCCTGCAGTTCCCATCCTCTACAGCTCCCTCTAGTATAATGAAAGTTATTCCCTGATGCCTTAAAAGATGTCCTGTAACTGTTCCTTCTTCTTATTGTTTTCCATATGTTCCTTTCCCATATGTTCCTTTTTTCGCCGATTCTGTGGAGAACTCCTCATTCCTTACGTTGTGAGTCTATCTAATTTACAACGTCCTTCTACAGCACCACATCTCCAACGCTTCGATTCTGTGCTGTGCTCCATACATACATCCTCAGAAACTTCTTTCTCTAGTTCAGTCCAGTGTTTGAGATGTTTTCTGACTGTGGAAGCCCTCTTTGCCTATAAGACTCTGCTTTTTATGTCCTCCTTGCCTGATCCGTCACGTGTTGTTTTGCTTCCAAGGCAGCAGAGCTCTTCGTCCCCAATTCAGATGCTATGTTTATCGCTGTTCTGACTTCTGCTACTCCTCATTACCTTCGTCTTTCTTCGGTGTACACTCTGTCCATATTCTGTACACATTAGGCTGTTCATTTTATTCAACAGTTCCTGTAATTCTTCGCTTTTTCTGAGGATAGCAAGGTCATTAGCGAATCTTTTCATTGACATCCTTTCACCCTGAATTATTTCAATCCCTCTCTTAAATCTTTCTTTTATTTTCGTCAACGTCTCTTGTGTGTATAGATTGAACTGTAGGGGCGAAAGACTGCATTCCTTTCTTACACCCTTATTAATCCCAGTACCTCATCTTTGATCTTCTGTACTTACGTTTCCCTCTTTGTTGTTGAAGGCCTACATACTGTACATTGCCCTTCTTTCCTAGCTGCTTCACTACAACTTTTCTCAAAGTTTCGAACATCTTGCACCATTTTACATTGACAAACGCATTTTCTGGGTCGATAAATCCTACTAACAGGTCTTGGATTGTCTTAAGTCTTGCTTCCATAACCGATACAATGTCAGAACTGCCTCTCCGGTGTCCTTACCTATCCGAAAGCTTAACTAAACATCGTCTAACAGTTCCTCAGTTTTCTTTCCCATACTTCTGTGTGTTATACTTGTCATAAACTTGCATGTATGAGCTGCTAGGCCGAGTGAACGACAGTTCTCCCACTTACCTGCTCTTTCTCTCTTGGGGATTGTACGGACGAT
Organism: Schistocerca serialis cubense; assembly: GCF_023864345.2. Taxonomy (NCBI): domain Eukaryota; kingdom Metazoa; phylum Arthropoda; class Insecta; order Orthoptera; family Acrididae; genus Schistocerca; species Schistocerca serialis. The sequence continues at coordinate 1,131,371,994 of NC_064639.1, forward strand.
ATTTTTCTGAAAGTCTAATAGTATCTCTCCACTCTCACAGATTCTACACACTAATCTGAATAATCGTTTGGTTGCCACTTCCCTCAATGATTTTAAAAATAGCGAAAGAATGTTATCAATCCCTTTTGCCTTATTTGACCACTGGTCTTCCAAAGCTCCGCAAACTCTGACACTAATAGTGAATCACTTGTGTCTTCTATATCATCTTCCATTTCTCTCTCTCTTCTCACTCTCACTGTCTCTTTCTCTCTCTCACTCTCACTGTCTCTTTCTCTCTCCCACTCTCTCTTCTACATCTAACTGTGGAATTCTCATTGCGCATTTGACTTCAATTTCACCAAAGCCATTTTTTTGGAATATCTGTATGCTGATACCATAGCCCGCCCGGTTAGCCGTGCGGTGTAACGCACGGCTTTCCGGATTTGGAAGGAGCGCCCGGGGGACTTGTGTCGAGGTCCAGTGAGCCGGCCAGTCTGTTCAAATGGCTCTAAGCACTATGGGACTTAACATCTGAGGTCATCAGTCCCCTATACTTAGAACTACTTAAACTTAACTAACCTAAGGACATCACATAAATCCATGCCTGAGGCAGGATTCGAACTTGCGACCGTACTAGTCAGCCCTACAGATCTCTTCCACAGATCGCAAAGCCATCTGGAGATACAGCCATTCAAGTAGGTGTAACATCGCATTTGTGCTCTCCTGAGTTAAGAACATCATCTCCTTATGTGAAGCGATTACAAGAATCTAAACAGAAACAATCAGCAGCTTAAGCTAAGAATAAGGCAGCGAAAAAGTTATTCGGGAAGAAGAGTGGAAAGTCTCCAAAACGTAGACCTAAGGCAGAAGAATCGTCTAGTGAGTCGACGTCCGGTGTCCACCTTGATGACAGTGGTGAATCAGGCAGCAGTGATAACAATGACGCAGAAGGTCTGTTCTGTATACGGCGCTTTTTAGACGACAAACACGGCCGATCCGGACTGAAACGACTAGAACCACTCGGCCACAGCGGCCGGCTCCGCCAGTCTGTGGATGGTTTTAGGCGGTTTTCCATCTGCCTCGGCGAATGCGGGCTGGTTCCCCTCATTCCGCCTCAGCTACACTATGTCGGCGATTGCTGCGCAAACAAGTTCTCCACGTACTCGTACAACACCATTACTCTCCCACGCAGACATTGAGGTTACACTCGCCTGGTGTGAGACGTTCCCTTCCAGAATGACTAGATCGCCCAGGTAATACCACGAAAACATTCCCCTTTCCACAACGCTTTTTTCTCCGGCTTGGATACTTTCTAAGATTGTTCCGTGATTGCTTTCACACATTTCACGCCCTCTACCACTCACCAATTAATCGCTTTCAATCAAACCATCCACATTCATTCACTTTAGAAAAGTATCTGATCTGATTTTCTCGTAATATATGCGACGACGCCAAAGTATTTTCTAGTGCGTGTATTCTTTGAAATAACAGAGATGCATATATGCATTCTCCATGGTTGTTAGAGTGGTAACTAGGACAGCTTCTGGAGTATCTGTTGAGGGATTGACGTGTTTCTGAGAGATACATATTCTGCCTTTCTTCTCGCTAAAGCAAGCCAATTAACATTTGTGCCGCTAGCGGTTTGTTTGAAGAGAAAGAGACTGTAAACGGAAAATAATTAAGACGTGGAATCACCGGAGATCTGGACATGTAATGGAGATGGATTTAATACACAATTTCCTTCATAAATAAGGTTTGTGATTTTTTGTTCTGGAGTGAATGAACGAATGAGTTTTTTCTGAATCATTTGAAGATCACGTTGGCCCTGTAATTAATGGGGAAGTGTCGAAGAGAGCCTGCAATCACTGAGTCTGTGTTAAATCGTCCAAAAAGGCTTCGTACACATCTGGAATTCGCAATCTTTCGTAAAAGGGCAAATTGTCCACACGATTGATTCTCCCGACTGAATGCAGTGTTTAACAGTAATAATAAATGTAAAGATCTCTTACAGCAAGCCAGCCGCTGATTACCAAGACGAAGGACTCCACCAAAGATTCTATTTGGCTGATTTCACGTAATGAAATATTATATTAAAAACTGTACATAGATAAAGGAGAGAAAGAGAGAAAGCGAATGAAAAATATAGATAATACTAATAATCCTCCATTACTCTAATTTTTCGCCTGTCTTATCACGGATCAGCCAAGAAATGGGAGGCCCTTACTTTACTGTAGAGATATATGTGTGAAGGTGAAGGGATCTTAAAGGCAACAGATACACGTCTATACAGACAAGACATTACACAAAGTTGGCGGCTAGCTGCATTCATCATCTGTTCTTAGATAAAGAGACGGTAACTTATTATCCCGAACATTAAAAAATGTTAAAACCACCCACTGCTGCCACTGCCACCCGCCGTCTGTGTGTGGTTATTGCACGCTGACGTCGAACATAGGCAGTGGTCACATTAATGCGACTGGAATGTAATATGGAAATGAGGTTCTGCCTTGAGCAAACACAATTCTTCCTGTTTTAGTATTCAAAAATGTTTCGGTGAAGTTTCACCATCTTCAGTGGGTTAATTTACCCTCTCAGAAAATTCTCCAAAACATGTTGGGGTATCAAAACAATAAAAACTGAATTTGCTTAAGGCAGAACCACATATACTAATTATATATTAGGAAGAAAACATGGACAAAAGAAACCTTGAACCACAAAATAATAGTTTGGGAAATAGTGCGCTGAGATTACGACGGTTTCAACCATTCCCCAGCTCAAGTTATGTGACCTCTGTCCTACTCAGCACATGATTTGAGATGTGTGCACGTTGGAACTGGCTCTCACTAATCTCCATGAGATATAGGCGACGGCTGAGCGATTGTGGATGGTGACAGCTTCTCAACCTCTTGTCTCGTAGAATTGAATACAGGATTCACGACGCGGATTTCAGTGCAAAATGGTGTTCCACACTCTGTATTAAATCGAAATTAACCATCACAATTAGCGCTCAGAGCACAAGAGTGGATGAGAAGATGATTGCGGCATGCACCAACTGTGTTAAATGACTAAGAACTATGAAATCGGTTACAACACACATGAAGCGAATGTTTCATGAAATAGTGGTTATTGGTGTTTTATCATATCATGACACATTTATTCCAGGTATCCAGACAGGTTGTAGCTTTAATATTTGACACAGACCAATGAGACGCGGGTCATAGTGGTCGCCAACAGGTTGTTAGCGCTGATTTCAGTTATACTCGTCCAGATTTCAGCTACTCAATTCTAACCTGCTATTTAAGCGACTCGACCCTTTTCCAAGCTTACAAGTATTATTCCATTTTGTGGGTTTTCTAGTGGCTGATACTTCGGTTAAAAATTGCAGTGTTACGTCTGGCGGTATGTAGCGTCTTCGAAAGCGGTCTTTATCTATGTGTAACTGAAATGGCGTTTAACTATCTTTTATGGCTTTCTTGACTATCTGCAAAATCTTATACTCACAGAAATAAACTAGGCTATACAGTAAAGTTTCTTCGTTATTATTTGTCTTCTTATAGTGTATCATTTGCGCGTACAGATTATTTAGAAAGAAAAGTTACGAGTGTGCACGTGGCACGAAAGTTGTATCAAGCACATACTTCGAGGGGCGGTAGTACTGGTGATACTGGACAAAAATCTTCAAATGAACGTATGTCCGCCGGCCGGAGTGGCCGAGCGGTTCTAGGCGCTACAGTCTGGAACCGCGCGACGGCTACGGCCGCAGGTTCGAATCCTGCCTCGGGCATGGATGTGTGTGATGTTCGTAGGTTAGTTAGGATTAAGTAGTTCTAAGTTCTAGGGGACTGATGACCTCAGATGTTAAGTCCCATAGTGATCAGAGCCATTTGAACCATTTCAACATATGTCTTTTTCTTAACAGTATCCGACACACGGCTGTTTGAAAATCATGGGCTTCAGTTGCATTTCCATCTTCAGCAGAATCCACGTGTGAATACTACAAAGCGACATTAGGCTACGTAGTGTTTTCTTTACTGACCATTCTGTACGGTCAGTGGCGGTACATCACTGAAACGTATCTTGGGCGTTGTATCGGTCGCCACGGAGTCATTTCTTGACCACCGGGGTCACGCGGTATTACTCCACTAGATTACTGTTTCTGGGGTTGGCTTAAGGGCGAAGTCTACAGAGTGGGCACAAAGGATGAGTTTCTCGCTCGTATTGTACACGCGTGTGCTCAAGTAATAGACCGTCCGAATGAGCTGAGATCAGCAGTACAGCAGCTGTCGTCAAGAGCTGCAAAAATGCTTAGCGTTAGACGGTGTACTTTTTGAGCATCTTTTGTGAGGAAAAGTACTCCATTAACCGAGACATCAAATCACAATATTTCATTTACTATGATCTACATTTGTCCTGTTCCCAATTGCTTTCATTAGTTTCAATTGAAACTGTTAAGAACAGGACATATGTTCATATGACGTTTTTTTGTTTAGAATCACTAATACTTCACCCCTAAAACAATGTACCTTCACTCCTGACTCACCGTGTCTTGTACTACTATTGTAGCTTTTGTTGATGCTCATTAACTCCACTCGCTGATTGTTATGTGTTGATAAAATGAAAACGCTATATATTCTGAACCCGTTTTCTGTTGATTATCTTCTACTGAAGGAGACGGAATTCATCTATATTAATTGCGATACAATTAAAAGAGTATTTTAATGTATTCACCCTTAAATATTTTGCATTAATACCTTAAACTACAATAATACGAAAAGAATATCACATCAAGTAACGTGCATATTTACTTAAAGAGCCTTCATTTCTATTTAGAAATTTGTATGTCGTGCGTCGCAATCTTATCTGGCATATTTTCACGTAATGAAATTTAATTCTCTGATTCTTCAGCGATACTAGTTAGAACCTACACCTTGTACACGACTCCGACTGCCAAAATTACTTTTATTGTCACAGAAATTAAGATTTTAAGAATATGAATAACACCAGATACGACGCGTAGTTCATACTGCTACATATTTTCCGTTCGCATGATGTATATATGGAGCATACCATAGTTTCCTTCCAGACCGCCGCTATGTCTAGGTGTTAGTGAACAGTGCCACACGGAAGCAGCCGGCAAGTAACGTTGTTTTCGGCGGAGTATATTTAGAAGTAATGCTACATAGCAGGAAGTACTCTTCCGTCCGGCATCTGCATATTACAGTTTTGGTGCTCGTTATTTAGTGCAGTGAAATGCAAATATTTAGATGACAGAAACTGTTCATTTCTAGATGTGTATCAGTAATGAATAATTTAGCAGTAACGCGAAAATACCTAAACTATATGTCATTTCCAGAAAGCAAACTGTTTAAATATTCAAATGATTTTGGTGTGTGTGTGAGAGACAGACAACAGAACTAAGTACCACTAAGTTCCACATATTTACCGAAACACGTCCTCCTAGTTAGACTAGTCAATAGTGACAGAAATAGGAAATTGTATTTCACTTGTGGCTCCAGAATACTGAAGAGTTCCCCAATGTGAGTGGACTGCCAATTCAAACGACTGCCCAGGATCGAAGGCCAATTTTTCAGGAGAAATTCTTTCAATATCTTCACTTTGTCATTATACAGGGTGGTCCATTGATAGTGACCGGGTCAAATATCTCCCGAAATAAGCATCAAACGAAAATACTACAAAGAACGAAACCCGTCTAGCTTGCAGGGGGAAACCAGATGGCGCTACGGTTGGCCCGCTAGATGGCGCTGCCATACGTCAAACGGATATCGACTGCGTTTTTTAAATAGGAACCTCCAATTTTATTACATATTCGTGTAGTACGTAAAGAAATATGAATGTTTTACTTGGACCACTTTTTTCGCTTTGTCATAGATGGCGCTGTAATAGTCACAAACGTATAAAATTGCGGAAAAGGTCGCTATCGTGTTGATGTGTGGCTATTATGATCAAAATGCCCATCGGGCGTGTGCTATGTATGCTGCTCGGTATCCTGGACGACATCATCCAAGTGTCCGGAACCGTTCGCCGGATAGTTAAGGAAACAGGAAATGTTCAGCGACATGTGAAGCGTCAACCACGACCTGCCACAAATGATGATGCCCAAGTAGGTGTTTTAGCTGCTGTCGCGGCTAATCCGCACTTCAGTATCAGACAAACTGCGCGAGAACCGGGAATCTCAAAAACGTCGGTGTTGAGAATGCTACATCAACATCGATTGCACCCGTACCATATTTCTATGCACCAGGAATTGCATGGCGACGACTTTGAATGTCGTGTACAGTTCTGCCACTGGGCACAACAGAAATTACAGGACGATGACAGATATTTTGCACGCGTTCTATTTAACGACGAAGCGTCATTCACCAACAGCGGTAACGTAAACCGGCATAATAAGCACTATTGGGCAACGGAAAATCCACGATGGTTGTGACAAGTGTAACATCAGCGGCCTTTTATCGATGACAATCTAAATGGTGCAGTGTATGCTAATTTCCTACGTAATGTTCTACCGATGTTACAACAAGATGTTTCACTGCATGACAGAATGGCAATATACTTCCAACATGATGGATGTCCGGCACATAGCTCGCGTGCGGTTGATGCGGTATTGAATAGCATATTTCATGACAGGTGGATTGGTCGTCGAAGCACCATACCATGGCCCGCACGTTCACCGGATCTGACGCACCCGGATTTCTTTCTGTGGTGAAAGTTGAAGGATATTTGCTATCGTGATCCACCGACAACGGCTGACAACATGCGTCAGCGCATTGTCAATGCATGTGCGAACATTACGGAAGGCGAACTACTCGCTGTTGAGAGGAATGTCGTTACACGTATTGCCAAATGCATTGAGGTTGACGGACATCATTTTCAGCATTTACTGCATTAATGTGGTATTTGCAGGTAGTCACGCTATAACAGCATGCGTTCTCAGAAATGATAAGTTCACAAATGTACATGTGTCACATTGGAACAATCGAAATAAAATGTTCAATCGTACCTATGTTCCGTATTTTAATTTAAAAAACCTACATGTTACCAACTGTTCGTCTAAAACTGTGAGCCACGTGTTTGTGACTATTACAGCGCCATCTATCACAAAGTGAAATAAGTGGTCCAACTAAAACATTCATATTTCTTTACATACTACACGAATATGTAATAAAAATGGGGGTTCCTATTTTTAAAAAACGCAGTTGATATCCGTTTGATCAATGGCAGCGGCATCTAGCGGGCCAACCATAGAGCCACCTGGTTTCCCACTTCAAGCCAGACAAGTTTCGTTCTTTGTAGTTTTTTCGTTTGACACTTATTTCGTGAGATATTTGGCCCTGTCACGATCAATGGACCACACTGTATAGAGAGGCCGTAACGTATCAATATGGACTTTACTGTCTTACTTACTTACTGTTACTTACTTATGCTTCGCGCAGTGGTCGCACCTAATTCGGAGCAGGTATTTCATCTGATGTTTTAATACTACGAGCTGTTTAGTTACACGAGACAGAACAGAGACTTTTGAAAATGAACTTTGCTCTTACTCACCATGAACGCCTGTATCATGACGCCGCAGATGCTCTGCAGGCACATGACGAAGATGGCCTCGGGGCACTCCTCGGTGGTGTGCTTGGAGCCGTAGCCGATGGTGTGCTGCGTCTCGACGCTGAAGAGGAAGCACGAGGCGAAGCCGGACACGTCGCGGACGCAGGGCCGCCAGCCGGCGTCGACGTCGGAGAGGTTTCGGCCGAGCGCGGCGGCCACCTTCTCGTTGTGCTCGGGCTCGAGGTCGCCGTGCGACAGCACGATCAGCCACCAGATGACGGCGAACGCCAGCCAGCTGAGCACGAAGTTCATGGCGAAGACGAGCAGCGTCCAGCGCCACTGCGCGTCCACCAGCGTCGTGAAGATGTCCTGCAGGTAGCGGCGGCGCCGCTTCGCCACGTTGCCCTGCACCACGTTGCAGTCGCCGTTCTTGAAGATGACGCGCTTCCGCACCCGCCGCGAGCTGAACCGCGTCTGCCGGTATCTGCGGACACAGGCGGCCACGCTTTACACCACGTCTCGTCACGCTACAGATCCGCTTAAAGTCGTGAATGGCAGCTCACACTAAATGCAGCTAACTGCGAATCATCTCCAGCTCAAGAAATACAAGATAAATAATGCGACAGCAAAGAGGAGCAGGCACTGATGTGGAGCATTAAAGCAGCTGCTGTATAGAAGTGAACAGTAGAGCGCGGTGCTCAAGAATTCTTCTATCGCAGTGTGGAGATATATACCGGGTGTGCCGGTCGGTGCGGCCGTGCGGTTCTAGGCGCTTCAGTCCAGAATCGCGCGACCGCTACGGTCGCAGGTTCGAATCCTGCCTCGGTCATGGATGTGTGTGATGTCCTTAGGTTAGTTAGGTTTAAGTAGTTCTAAGTTCTAGGGGACTGATGACCATAGATGTTGAGACCCATCGTGCTCAGAGCCATTTGAACCATTCATACCGGGTGATCAAAAAGTCAGTATAAATTTGAAAACTGAATAAATCACGGAATAACGTAGATAGAGATGTAGAAATTGACACACGTGCTTGGAATGACATGAGGTTTTATTAGAACCAAAAAAAGGCAAATGGAATGACATGGGGTTTTATTAGACCAAAAAACAATACAAAAAATCAAAAAATGTCCGACAGATGGCGCTTCATCCGATCAGAATAGCAGTAATTAGCATAACAAAGTAAGACAAAGCAAAGACGATGTTCTTTACAGGAAATGCTCAAAATGTCCACCATCATTCCTCAACAATAGCTGTAGCCGAGGAATAATGTTGTGAACAGCAACTGTAAAGCATGTTCGGAGTTATGGTGAGGCATTGGCGTCGAATGCTGTCTTTCAGCATCCCAAGAGATGTCGGTCGATCACGATACACTTGCGATTTGAGGTAACCCCAAAGCCAATAATCGCACAGACTGAGGTCTGGCGACCTGGGAGGCCAAGCATAACGAAAGTGGCGTCTGAACACACTATCATCACCAAACGACGCACGCAAGAGATCTTTCACGCGTCTAGCAATATGGGGTGGTTCTAACAAAACCCCATGTCATTCCAAGCATGTGTGTCAATTTTTACCTCTCTACCTTCATTATTCCGTGGTTTATTAAGTTTTCAAGTTTATACTAACTTTTTGATGTGTATATATATATATATATATATATATATATATATATATATATATATATATATATATATATATATATTACACTGAAGAGCCAAAGAAGTTGTTACACCTGTCTAATATCATGTATGGCTCCCGCGAGCACGCAGAAGTGCCGAAACACGACGTGCCAGGGACTGGGCTAATGTCTGAAGTATGCTGGAGAGAACTGACACCATGAAACCTGCAATGCTGTCCATAAATCCTAAAGTTTATGAGGGTGTGGAGATCTCTTTTGAACAGCACGTTGCATGGGATTCCAGATATGCTCCATAACGTTCATGTTTGCGGAGTTTGGTGGCCTCCAGAAGTGTTTAAACTCAGAAGAGTGTTCCTGCAGCCGCTCTGTAGCAATTCTGGACGTGTAGGGTGTCACTTTGTCCTGCTGGAATTTTCACACGTCCGTCGGAATGCACAATGGACATGAACGGATACAGGTAATCAGACAGGATGCCTGCGTACGTTGCACATGTCAGAGACGTATCTAGACGTGTCCGGGGTCCTTTATCACTCCAACTGCACACACCACACACCATTACAGAGCCTCCACCAGCTAGGACAGTCCCCTGCTGACATGCAGGGTCCGTGGATTCACGAGGCTGTCTCCATATCCGTGCACAATCCATCCCCTCGATAAAATTTGGCCGGCCGCTGCAGCTAAGCGGTTCTAGGCGCCTCAGTCCAGAACTGCGCTGCTGCTACGGTCGAAGGTTCGAATCCTGCCTCGGGCATGGATGTGTGTGGTGTCCTTAGGTTAGTTAGGTTTAAGTAATTCTGAGTCTAGGAGACTGATGACCTCAGATGTTGAGTCCTATATTGCTTAGAGCCATCTGAACCATTAGGACTAGTTTAATGAGCTAGTGATCAGTGCGGCCTGTCTCACCTTCACAGCTGGCGTGGCGCCAAGCGATTCGCCCCCACAGTAGCCGCAGCCATAGAATGTTTTGTTGTTAAGCGTCTTTTCCAGTCGCTGTGACATTGTCGTGTCGCCCTGATACTGCCTGCGAGTACGCGGAGTCGGCGGTGCTTTTGGAGATAGGAGTTGAGGTCGGCTGACTTAACATCTGAGAACATCTGTCAAATGGATACGTAAAAGGTAGGGGGTGTTTACCAGTTATTCCGAGGGGTACGTTATTTGATTCGTAAAGGTTAGCTAGAAGTACGAAATTCAGAATATTTCGCAGCCCCACTGAGTGGCCACGCGGTTAGAGGCGCCATGTCACTGCTTGCGCGGCTGGTCTCGCCGGAGGTTCGAGTCCTCTCTGGGGCATGGGTGTGTGTGTGTCGTTCTTAGCATAAGTTAGATTTCGTTAGTTTAGGCAGTGTGTAAGTCTAGGGGCCGATGACCTCGGCAGTTTGGTACCTTAGGAATTCACACATATATTTTGAATATTTCGCTCTGAACAGAAGTAAATTTACGGGACCAGATGGTAGCTCAGGCAGTTGGGTGAATATCCACTGTTAACGTGGACACTGACACGCAGAAAAATTTATAGGCGACTTTACTATATTGATAATCAGATTCATGACGAACATGACAAAAGAAAGGCTCTGAGCGCTATGGGACTTAACTTCTGAGGTCATCAGTCCCCTAGGACTTAGAACTACTTAAACCTAACTAACCTAGGGACATCACACACATCGATGCCCGAGGCAGGACTTGAACCTTCAATCGTAGCGGTCGCGCGATTCCAGACTGTAGCGCCTAGAACCGCTCGGCCACCAAGCCCGGCAACATGACAAACAGTGGCTTCTCTTGAATAAACGGATATTAGTTTGACAGTTATATCATTGTGAATGAGGAGGACATAGTTAGGCCTGCTATCGTTTGAAGGTCAACAAACTATAAGTCAATCCACGTCGTCTTTAATTGCGGACGATACTTGTCGCTACTAGTTACTAATTTTGCGTGGCATTCAATTACATGCATGTTGCAGCTAGCAAGCGGGCGTTTTCATCCCTTAGGTGGCGTGATCTGTTTATAAGTTGTCTTTCTTCGAAATATCCAACTGTAGTATTTTGTAAAAGTGGCGGATCTTACTTTAACGATGTGCAGTATTTCACACTTCTCTACTTTAATAGCTTCTTGTCAGTCTTTGGATGAGGCCGATATTCTGTCAACGTCTAACCTGATATTAATGCAGTTTTCACGGTAGCTGCGTCTTCTGGACAAATTCTGAGGTTGACTATCCGTAAAATCATTAATGTAAGATATATGAAGAAAGAATCACATTAAACTCCTCCGGGGCACAAATAATATTAGTTCTGTGTCTGATGCAAGTGAAATAAGAGATCCAGCATGAACTATAAATTCTTTGAGTTCAGTACTACGCATCAGTTTCCTAACAGGAGATATCTACACTACAGCATCTTTCGCGCACTTTAGTGACACCTTCAAGCAACGATATTTTTTTTCCTGAGTACGTTGGTACTGAAAGGGCCGTTGTGAGAATACTGAAATTTGAGCTGGCTGTCTAATTTGGGGAAGGGGACCAAATAGCGAGGTCATCGGTCCCATCGAATTATGGAACGATGGGGAAGGAAATCGGCCGTGCCCTTCCAAAGGAATCTTCCCGGCATTTGCCTGAAGCGATTTAGGGAAATCACAGAAAACTTAAATCAGGATGGTCGGACGTGGGTTTGAACCGTCGTCCTCCCGAATGCGAGTCCAGTGTGCTAACCGCTGCGCCACCTCGCTCGGTGAAATTTGAGGATGCCTTAGTACAGAAGTTTACCAATGCACCTTCAGATAGTACGCGTTCTCTGGCAAGTGTTATGAGCACGTAACACGTAACCGGCGGACATGTCAGTAGTGCAGTCTACAGGTGTACTACTTTCGGAAGATGCAGGTGCTGGAAACATCCGACTTCGCAATTCGTATTAAAATGGCTAGTGATTTTTTCATAAAATTGCTAACGATTCTGTTTACTAAATGATAACCGCTTCACAAGTTCTGTTTATTTTAACAGCTGGAATGGTCGTACCGGGGCTATGAGACCTGCGTGGGACTACTCTCAGATCTCACAAAGTTTTTCTAAGAATAATTGTGCTGTAATCTTCAAGGACTTAGACTTCTGGAAGCACGTTTAACTGGAGCGGCTTAGAATCCATTTTTGCGTACCACACTGAAATGCTGGACATACGACAGCTTAATGCGAGTAGCAGCCTCTTGGTTCAACACGATGATGGAGTCCTCAAACATTTCATTGTTGTAGAACGAGCACAGCTGTTTCAGCGTTGGGGAAGGAGGATAGGGCATGCAGGATTTATTACGTGATCTGTGTGCTCTCCTGTTTTCATGCCTCTTCGATCGTTTCTCTAGGTACTTGTTAATAATCTGCTTTACATTTCACCTACCGTCGTTGGAGATAAGTTGGTTGCCTTAGCGTATGATGATTTTCGCAACAAACAGAATATTGCAGTATTCGACAGAGCTGAGCGGCTATTTCGACGATGGTATAGATCATGTAATGAAACTCAGGGTAGGCTAATTTATTCAGATACCTGTAAAAAATGTAATGTGTATACAATTTTTATTATTTATTCTTAGAATATTACGGGTGTATCACATGAATAATTCGTAGGTGATAGGTTGTGTAAAAGAATATGTTCGTTAACTTATCTATGACCCATCTATCCTCAGTTTCGTCGGTATCGCTTTGAGGTCTCGACTATTTGTGACTGGTTAGGTTAATACGAAATGTCATACGAATGATCACGGTTTTATGTAATGCACGTTGCGAAGGAGTAAGGAAGTAACAGTAAAGATGCTGACGACATCGAGGTCACTAAAGACAGTTTGCTCAGTTAGAAAATATGAATGAGTGAATCAATGAAACATTTCGTCAGTTAATCAATTGTTGAATGAATACCATTATGACATCCGTTTGAAATGATATAGACTGGAAACTTAAACCAGCATTTGCTTATTTACCGTGGTTTTGGACTAATTTGCAAAGATAAAAAGTAAAAGAATAAATAGCTTTTTCAGAGAGTAAATATTGTTCCCTAATTCGCGTAATAATGTTCAATTTAGTAAGTACATTGTAGTACACACTTTCGGCAGTGGACTATGTTCTTCCTCATGGTTCAAGCTATCCCGATACCAAACTTCGTCCAAAAGATTACTTTCTCATTTATCATTTTGGTACGGATAAACTTTTCAGTTACGATATCGTTGATCCGATTTTGACGAAATGAAACCCATACGGTGCTGCAAGCTATGCCAAAGTTACCGGTGAAAAGCCATAAAAATTCGTCTAGTAGTTTTGGAGATTAGCGTGTTCAAACAGACAGACAGATACGACGGTTTTAGATAAAACTTTAATTCACGGTATTTTTTTCGTGAACCGATTTTGATGAACTATAGCCTTTACGGTGCCCCAAGTTATGCTCAAATTACCTGCGGAGCCGGCCGGGGTGGCCGAGCGGTTCTAGGCGCTACAGTCTGGAACCGCGGGACCGCTACGATCGCAGGTTCGATTCCTGCCTCGGGCATGGATGTGTGTGATGTCCTTAGGTTAGATAAGTTTAAGTAGTTCTACGTTCTAGGGGACTGATGACCTCAGAAGTTAAGTCCCATAGTGCTCAGAGCCATTTGATTTTTACCTCCGGAATCCCCATGAAAATTCGTGGTTTTGGAGAAGCGTGTTCAAGAAGACAAACGGACAGGAGAATTTTTTAGATTTATTATCAGTGTTGTAATTTTCAGCTTAACGTTTCTTTATGCTGCGGTAATTAACGATATCCGCTATAAAAGATACACGGCCTACAATTCTCCTTCAAATTTAACCGAAAGGAATACTGTCCATAATCAAGAAGCCCATTTTCCGTATTTTAGGTAAGTATTTTTTTTTAAATCTCTCTTTCCAGGCGCAGAAACTCTTCATACAGGGTCCTCTGTTTTCATGATTTGCCAAACTTATTTTTTTAACTTTTGGGATGGATGGCATTCCTCTCACCACAGTCGGTTGATCTAAGGGAAGTCGTGTGTGCCTCCTGTCTCTGAGTTGTGTGTGTCGCCGTACTTTAACTGTTCGTGTATCTTATTTCCTATGTAGGGAACTGAGAACCAGCCCTACATCTGCCTAAACGAGCGTGGAAAATCGTCCAAAAGTCAATCTCAGGATGACTGGTGAACTAGGACAATCTCCTTGTCTCACTAATCTAGCGTGCTTCGTGTTAAGCTACTCGAACAGACCAGTAAGAAGTTTCTGAAGTATTAGCAGTTAATAGCAATTAATGTTTCTGGGGTTGAGTACATTGTAGTATACTGGTGATGAAATAGTAATAGTCGTACCCAACGTTTGGATGTTATAAACAAGTAAAACACCCAAACATAACCTATGATAACTTCCATGGCGCATGTTTCATGTTGGAAAATAATCAACAAATAAATAAAATAAAATATTAGATTGTTTTTTAAGCCTGCTCCAGTCAGCAAAGAGATGAAGACACGAACTGTCTTACATCATTTGTTTTCATTCAATTACTGCGAATGTTGCTCCAGCTGCGAACGAAGCAGTTATTCCTGCCATCGCTCCGATAATAACTCTCGTTATATCACGTGATCTCGTTGTCTGTTACCACCTGTTGCTCCCACATCCTTTCCAACTACAACAGCTGCCAAGCTTTCAGACTTGGGCTTCCGTATTATTCTACGCCGTGTGTCCAAAATACAACTTTCAAAACTTAGTAATTTTCCGTGTTTAGGTGCCTAAATGGTCTTGTGGTGCAATTCGATACTCACTACATGCAATCGTCCTTTCTTCTTCCGCTCAAAAAATTCGAATGTAAGAATGAAGGGCGTGTGCACAGAGTTCTTCCTATCCTGTCACACTTGGATTTAATGCACGACACAAAGGGAAAAAAATAGAAAATGGATTTTCGTGTGTTAGAATATGCCAAATGTTTTTTAATTATACTCGTCACTGTTCGTATGTAGCGATCAAATGTTCGATTCCCGATGGAAATATGAATTTTTTCTGAGTTTTGGACGAATTGAAAAACGATCTTCTATCGTTTGTAAGCACTGACAATATGATGTTTGTGACTTCTCCTTACAGTGAGAAGCAGATAGGCAACGATAGAGTGCCGTACGAATGTATTATTATAAAACAATTTCGTCAAAGGTAGCAATGAAAAGTTTTATATGACTGTGAACCTCTCTCGAGGAAAGATAGTCTCTTTCTCGATCGCTCGATGTTTTTGTTTGGTCCCGCTGGTTGTTCAGTTTCACTGTCTTCATTATTGCTGTGTACCTCTATGAAGTCAAGGTAATGTTTCCATATTTCTCGAAAATTCGTTGTTGTATCTTAAATAGCGCAAATGGTTCAAATGGCTCTGAGCACTATGGGACTTAACATCTTAGGTCATCAGTCCCCTAGAACTTAGAACTACTTAAACCTAACTAACCTAAGGACATCACACACATCCATGCCCGAGGCAGGATTCGAACCTGCGACCGTAGCAGTCCCGCGGTTCCGGACTGCAGCGCCTAGAACCGCACGGCCACCGCGGCCGGCAATAGCGCAAATATTTAGCAATTTGCAGATTTATTTTTATTACATGTTATCCTGTGTTTTGCGTTACAAGTGTCATCACTCTCCTAATCCTGTATTAGCTGTTCTTGTTTATTACCTGTCACCCAGGCTTAAAAAAAATGGTTCAAATGGCTCTGAGCACTATGGGACTTAACTTCTGAGGTCATCAGTCCCCTAGAACTTAGAACTACTTAAACCTAACTAACCTAAGGACATCACACACATCCATGCCCGAGGCAGGATTCGAACCTGCGATCGTAGCAGTCCCGCCCGCATCTCGTGGTCGTGCGGTAGCGTCCTCGCTTCCCACGCCCGGGTTCCTGGGTTCGATTCCCGGCGGGGTCAGGGATTTTCTCTGCCTCGTGATGGCTGGGTGTTGTGTGCTGTCCTTAGGTTAGTTAGGTTTAAGTAGTTCTAAGTTCTAGGGGACTGATACCATAGATGTTAAGTCCCATAGTGCTCAGAGCCATTTGAACCATTTTTTTGTAGCAGTCCCGCGGTTCCGGACTGCAGCGCCTAGAACCGCTCGGCCACTCCGGCCGGCACCCAGGCTTCACTTTCGTATTGTATAGATGGTGTTGTCATTGGTCTTTAAAAAAAATTAAGCTCGTTGCACTTCTGATTTCTTTTTTTCTTTGCTTATAGTTCCTTATAGCAGTACGTAACTGTACACGTGAGTTCTTTGTATCATTATTTCTAATGGTTGATACGGGCTTAATGACTTGTCCTCCAATTTATCCGCACAACGAAACTCTGAAAACTTCTACAGCGGTACCTTAACAATTGTGCCAGCAATTTCAGCGCCCTCATCCACCATGGCATACCATCGCGCTTCCATCACCACTCTTGCCCGTGAGCAATACGCTCTGTGGAGAGTACAACAGACAGGAGAAGGAAGAGGGGAAACCCTGGCAACAAGAACTGATATGTTTCATCAGAAGAAGACAATCCATAGATAAGATCCTAAGGAGATAGTTACATCCAGAAGAGGCCCCCATTAGCAAAGTATTGGACTGATGAATGAAACAATTTAAAGAAACAGGGAGCACAGCAGAAGAAGATATTCAGAGCGACCAAGCACTTCTGGGGAGAGTCCAGTGTTAGAAGTTAGTATCACAACCCCTAGATCGCGGGGTTCCCCTTTCTTTCCCGGCCGGGTCAGAGATTTTCTTCGCTCTGGGACTGAGTGTTTGTGATGTCCTAGGAATTGCATTCATTTCGTCTTCATCTCAAGACGTGCAAGTCACCAAAGTGGCATCAAAGAGAAAGACCTGCGCTAGGCGGTCGAACAACCCAAGACTATCATTTCATTTCATTTCAAAACTATCATGCAAATTTATTTTCCTTGTTCTCAATAAAACGTATTTAATTTAAACTAAACATTATATAATTCACAATAGGTTTCACCTTGTTAAAGAGTAAAAGTTACTGCGAAAACTACACAAAAAAAATGAATGTGAGCTGTGTACAAACTGTCCAAGCGAGCAAGACATTTCCTCATTCCCTCCTGTCGTGTAACTGCAACGGATCAAAATCGACAATCCTTAACGGTCTTGACACTGTCTTCACAAGATCCCACAATATTTTAATTTTATACTGAGATGTGTGTCTCCTGCTTACGGAGTTCCCACTTTTAGCTTCTGTAGTAACTTTTCTTAAGAACTTCCAGTATTTACTGCATCGAGCTATAGTGGATCGCTCCGTGTGCCTCAAAACGATTCACGCCTTGTTATAAATGAAGTTCTTCTGCACTATTTTATCCACTCTCGCTGCCTGGGGTTGTTTTATAGTGAAAGGCATCTTTCTTGGAATGACCCATGCCAAAGACGTTACATAGGTGGAAAAGTGTCTAACTTTCTCGATAGTATCGAAAACGATATGCGACAACACGGCGTGGCTCGCTGGCAGACAAGGACGACGCTCAAAGGTAAAGCAGGTATGAAAGACAAGACAGAAAATTGCTCTTCCAGACATTTTCTGTAGACAGCATTTTGCCAGAGCAGAACGCATCCTAACTACAGAATCGTTGATTAGGATGTGGACACTGACGAATGGGAACTCCATCACGCGGAAGAAATGCCATTGTTTAAGAATAACAGTGAAGATGCCTCTCACCAGAAGCTGAATTAAATGTCTTGCCATGGGTAATTATTGGAGATTGAGTATGTCGCCTTATTCTTTCAATATTGCAGTTGTCAGCTTTAATTATAGTCTGCTTCCTCATGCTTTCCCGCTGTAAGTAAAATATTGTTTGTTGTTGTACTACGTACAAAGCTTTTTTATTGATTTCAGTATACAGCGAGGCGACAAAAGTCATGGGACAGCGACATGCACATCACACATGGCTGTGGTATCGCGGCGTGCACCAGGTTGGTTATTTGATTCGGGGGAGGGGACCAAACAGCGAGGTCATCAATCTCATCAGATTAGGGAAGGATGGGGATGGAAGGAACTATCCCGGCATTTGCCTGCAGTGATTTAAGGAAATCACGGAAAACCAAAATCAGGATGGCCGGACGCGGGTTTGAACCGTTGTCTTCCCGAATGCGAGTCCAGTGTGCTAACCGCTGCGTCACTTCGATCGATGCTTACACCAGGCACAAAGGGTCAGTCCATGGGCGGAGCTGTCATTTGTCCTCAGGTGATTCATTTGAGGGGTTTCCGACGTGATTGTGGTCGTACGACGGGAATTAAACAACTCTGAACGCGGAATGGTAGTTGGAGCTAGACGCATGGGACATTCCATTCCGGAAATCGTTAGGGAATTCGATATTCCGTGCAAGAGTGTGCCGAGAATACCAAATTCCAGGCATTACTTCTCACCACGGTCAGCGCTGTGTCGACGCCCTCCACTTAACGACCGAGAGCAGAGGCGTTTGCGCAGAGTTGTCAGTGCTAACAGACAAGCAACACTGCGTGAAATAACCGCAGAAATCAATTTGGGACGTGCGACGATCTTATTCGTTAGGATAGTGCGGCGAAACTTGGCGTTGATTGGCTAGTAGCAGACGACCGATGCGAGTGTCTTTGCTAACAGCGTGACTTCCCCTGCTACGCCTCTTCTGGGCTTGCGATCATGTCGTTTGGACTGCAGACGAGTGGGAAACTGTGGCCTGCTCAGATAAGTCCCGATCAGTTGGTAAGAGGTGTGGCTGGCTGGTTCAAATGGCTCTGAGCACTATGGGACTTAACATCTGTGGTCATCAGTCCCCTAGAACTTAGAACTACTTAAACCTAACTAACCTAAGGACATCACACACGTCCATGCCCGAGGCAAGATTCGAACCTGCGACCGTAGCAGAAGAGGTGTGGTGCAGACACCATGAAGCCATGGACCCAAGTTGTCAACAAGACACTGTGCAAGCTGTTGATGGCTCTATAATGGTATGAGCCGTGTTTACATAGAATGGACTGGATTCTCTGATCCAACTAAACCGATCATTGACTGGAAATGGTTGGGCTCGGTTACTTGGAGACCATTTGCAGGCATTCGTGGATTTCATGTTCCCAAACAACGATGGAATTTTCATGGATGACAATGCGCTATTTCACTGGGTCACAATAGTTCGCGATTGGTTTGGAGAACATTGTGGACGGTTCGAGTACCTGTCATGATTTCCATCGAAAACTTATGGGTTATAACCGAGAGGTCAGTTCGTGCACAAAATCCTGCCGCGGCAACACTTGCGCAATTATGGACGGCTGTGGAGGCAGAATGGCTTAGTATTTCTGGAGCGGACTTCCAACGACTTGCTGAGCCTATGCCAAGTAGTGTTGCTGCAACGCACCGGGCGAAATGATGCCCGACGCGATATTAGGAGGCATCCCATGACGTTATAACCTTAGTGTAATACTGCTTCAACAATTACTAATAAATGTAAGATAACAAAAGAGTCAACCAACTACAAATAGCATGGTCTGGGGTTCATTTCTCGATCGGTTGTAGGATTTGCTTCTCTCTTTTATTTTGCATCTCCTAATGATCTGTACGTGTGAAGAGTGGAAAATTATTCCGTAGTTCGAAGAGCACATCAAACTATATGTTCTCCACTGCTGGCTGGCTAAGTCACTTTATATATACTAACAAGGGAACCTCCCCATCGCACCCCCCTCAGATTTAGTTATAAGTTGGCACAGTGGATAGGCCTTGAAAAACTGAACACAGATCAATCGAGAAAACAGGAAGAAGTTGTGTGGAACTATGAAAAAAATAAGCAAAATATACAAACTGAGTAGTCTATGTCTAACATAGGCAACATCAAAGGCAATGTAAGATCAGGAGCGCCGTGGTCCCGTGGTTAGCGTCAGCAGCTGTGGAAAGGGAGGTCCTTCGTTCAAGTTCTCCCTCGGGTGTAAATTTTAATTTCTTTATTTTCGCGGTTATTATCTGTCCGCTCGTTCATTGACGTCTCTGTTCACTGTAATAAGTTTAGTGTCTGTGTTTTGCGACCGCACCGCAAAACCGTGCGATTAGTACACGAAAGGACGTGCCTCTCCAATGGGAACCGAAAACTTTTGATCGCAAGGTCATAGGTCAGCCGATACCTCCACAGGAAAACACGTCTGATATATTCTATACGACACTGGTGTCGGCATTTGCGTCACATGGCAGGAATATGTTGTCGACCCACCTAACTCGTGCACTTGGCGAATGGGTAGAAAGATTCTTCTGCCTTGCCCGATTTAGGTTTTCTTGTGGATGTGATAATCACTCCCAAAAAAGTAATGAAAACATAAGAGTTTGTCACATAAACTGCAACAAATGAATGCAACAGTTTCACAGTCGCACAGTTTTCCCCGTGCTCTGTCAAAACATATGTCTTTAAGGATTTCAAATTTTTCCGTGTGTAGACCGTCAAATCCTGCATATGTCCAAGCAAATCTGAACATCTCCTGGAATTTTGGAGAGCGAAGCTGATTGTGTGTGTGTGTGTGTGTGTGTGTGTGTGTGTGTGTGTGCCTGAACTTTGATAATTGTCTGAAAATAAAAAATTAAAATTTTCACTCGAAGGAAGACTTGAACCAAAGACCTCTCGGTCCGCAGCTGCTCACGCTAACCACAGGAGCACGGCGCTGCTGGGCTGTGGCTATCCTCGATGTTGCTTATCTTACACATGGACTACTCAGTTTGTATATTTTGTTTATTTTTTTCATAGTTCCACACAAGTTCTTCCTGTTTTCTCGATTGATCTGTGTTGAGTTTTTCAAGGCCTACCCACTGTGCCAACTTATAACTAAATCTGAGGGGGAAGCGATGGGGAGGTTCCCTTGTAAGATGGTATCTGTTCTTTCGGACGTGTCCGAAAGAATAGATACCATCTTAGTATATACACTCCTGGAAATGGAAAAAAGAACACATTGACACCGGTGTGTCAGACCCACCATACTTGCTCCGGACACTGCGAGAGGGCTGTACAAGCAATGATCACCCGCACGGCAAAGCGGACACACCAGGAACCGCGGTGTTGGCCGTCGAATGGCGCTAGCTGCGCAGCATTTGTGCACCGCCGCCGTCAGTGTCAGCCAGTTTGCCGTGGCATACGGAGCTCCATCGCAGTCTTTAACACTGGTAGCATGCCGCGACAGCGTGGACGTGAACCGTATGTGCAGTTGACGGACTTTGAGCGAGGGCGTATAGTGGGCATGCGGGAGGCCGTGTGGACGTACCGCCGAATTGCTCAACACGTGGGGCGTGAGGTCTCCACAGTACATAGATGTTGTCGCCAGTGGTCGGCGGAAGGTGCACGTGCCCGTCGACCTGGGACCGGACCGCAGCGACGCACGGATGCACGCCAAGACCGTAGGATCCTACGCAGTGCCGTAGGGGACCGCACCGCCACTTCCCAGCAAATTAGGGACACTGTTGCTCCTGGGGTATCGGCGAGGACCATTCGCAACCGTCTCCATGAAGCTGGGCTACGGTCCCGCACACCGTTAGGCCGTCTTCCGCTCACGCCCCAACATCGAGCAGCCCGCCTCCAGTGGTGTCGCGACAGGGGTGAATGGAGGGACGGATGGAGACGTGTCGTCTTCAGCGATGAGAGTCGCTTCTGCCTTGGTGCCAATGATGGTCGTATGCGTGTTTGGCGCCGTGCAGGTGAGCGCCACAATCAGGACTGCATACGACCGAGGCACACAGGGCCAACACCCGGCACCATGGTGTGGGGAGCGATCTCCTACACTGGGCGTACAACACTGGTGATCGTCGAGGGGACACTGAATAGTGCACGGTACATCCAAACCGTCATCGAACCCATCGTTCTACCATTCCTAGACTGGCAAGGGAACTTGCTGTTCCAACAGGACAATGCACGTCCGCATGTATCCCGTGCCACCCAACGTGCTCTAGAAGGTGTAAGTCAACTACCCTGGCCAGCAAGATCTCCGGATCTGTCCCCCATTGAGCATGTTTGGGACTGGATGAAGCGTCGTCTCACGCGGTCTGCACGTCCAGCACGAACGCTGGTCCAACTGAGGCGCCAGGTGGAAATGGCATGGCAAGCCGTTCCACAGGACTACATCCAGCATCTCTACGATCGTCTCCATGGGAGAATAGCAGCCTGCATTGCAGCGAAAGGTGGATATACACTGTACTAGTGCCGACATTGTGCATGCTCTGTTGCCTGTGTCTATGTGCCTGTGGTTCTGTCAGTGTGATCATGTGATGTATCTGACCCCAGGAATGTGTCAATAAAGTTTCCCCTTCCTGGGACAATGAATTCACGGTGTTCTTATTTCAATTTCCAGGAGTGTATAACTACAGATGAAATAAACTGAGTATCATCTCTGCATAAGACAGAAACGTACTTACGTGCAGTAGTTCAACAGAAAGTCCCTTTTTCTGTCTTTCCTGGAAACAAACAGTTCAATATTCTTTTCATTGAATTTATGTAGGCCTATATTTTGAGTAATGCCCTTTTCTGTGTAGACAATTACTAACGTGCTCGACTTGGTACCAGTCACTGCGCTTCTCAAAAATGTCTTGAGCCTACTCAGAGGCGTGAAGTATCTTTCTGCTTCAGCAGTAGCCTTAAAGATTGGAAACTCCTTTGTCAGTGTATACTTCTGAAAAATGTTGTACCTGGCCGTGGTGGCCGAGCGGTTCTAGGCGCTTCAGTCCGGAACTGCGCGACTGCTACGGTCGCAGGTTCGAATCCTGCCTCGGGCACGGGTGTGATTGATGTCCTTAGGTTAGTTAGGTTTAAGTAGTTCTAAGTTCTAGTAACCTGATGACCTCAGATGTTAAGTCCCATACTGCTCAGAGCCATTTGAACCAAGAAATAAGTAATTCAATAGTTGACAAAGTTTGTGACTGGTAGCGATAATTTAAAAAAGAAAAACAGTTGCATATTTCCTGAGACAGTCACGGTCGAAAAATAGTCAAAAATGGCTTCAAATTCTTCAAGACTTTATCATCAAAGACGTTAAAGGACATTCACGTTAAATAATCGGGACGCGCGCAGAACAAATAAAAAGCCTAATTTCGATTGAAATGGACATATCTTGCCACTGTGTATATGTTGCAACAGAAATGAAGTACTGCCAGTTAAACTGACTTCCGCTGTAACTGTAGCATTTGGCACTCAAGCACTCAGTCAATCAAAGTGAAACTATTTCGGAATACATATTCTGTCTTGCTCTAAACTTTTTTGTAGACAAAATTACTTAGCAAAACAATTGTTCCACAACCACTTCTCGTTGTTACTACAAAAAGCGTAAATTATTAAATTTAAATTATTTTGTACCTGTCAGTAGTAATCAAGTTTATAAAATGAAATACGATCAGCAGTATAGCAAAGGAGCTCCATAGTAATTTATTTAATACCGACACACTGAAAATGAAATTTTATGGTAGTTACGAGTCGTTAAAGTATCTACTGGTTTCTTACAAATGGTTGTATTGTGGCAGTTTCTTTCTGAGTTTGACTGTCATACCAGTGGAGTGACACCGCTGAGATGAATTTGAACATGATGATCTTTTCTCTGTGTCCTGCTCGTTGCTGTCACTGCCGCTGCAAGCTGGGGATTAACCTGAGGAATAGTGATCGTATGTACACAACGGTATTTTTTATGTTAAAATTTGATTTTTGCTATTTAGCGTTCTTTAATGACAGATTTGCTGAAGTTTTCTTAAATGCATAGCTGTATCTTCAGTAACGATTTCTTCGAGATTTATACAGTAATAGTAAGAAAGCCATTTTGAAAGTGATTGCAGTGCAGCGTATTAAGTGACGGAAATAACTACGTGCACGGTGCAAGTTGACCCGTAAGACACTGCCTCGTATCTGTTCCAACAGAACAAGTAGCACACAGATGTTGCACGCGTGTCGAGTGGTTCAAAGTGGTTCAAATGGCTCTGAGCACTATGGGACTTAACGGCTGAGGTCATCAGTCCCCTAGAACTTAGAACTACTTAAACCTAACTAACCTAAGAACATCACACACATCCATGCCCGAGGCAGGATTCGAACCTGCGACCGTAGCGGTCGCTCGGTTCCGGACTGAAGTGCCTAAAACCGCTCGGCCATCCCGGCTGGCCTGTCGAATGGTGGCAGTGCTGGAAAAAGCGAGATGATCTGGGCTGGCTGCACAATTTCACCTCATCAGTATGGGATCCGTACCAGATCGGGTTGACGGAGGAGATAGAGAATATCCAAAGAAGAGCGGCGCGTTTCGTCACAGGGTTATTTGGTAAGCGTGATAGCGTTACGGAGATGTTTAGCAAACTCAAGTGGCAGACTCTGCAAGAGAGGCGCTCTGCATCGCGGTGTAGCTTGCTGTCCAGGTTTCGAGAGGGTGCGTTTCTGGCTGACGTATCCCCCTACCTATACCTGCCGAGGAGATCACGAATGTAAAATTAGAGAGATTCGAGCGCGCACGGAGGCTTTCCGGTAGTCGTTCTTCCCGCTATCCATACGCGACTGGAACAGGAAAGGGAGGTAATGACAGTGGCACGTAAAGTGCCCTCCGCCACACACCGTTGTGTGGCTTGCGGAGTTTAAATGTAGATGTGGATGTAGACTTGCGCTACTAGGTCAGGTCAGAATCATAACCCATGTGTCATTGGGCGACCTTAACCCGGTGTACGCTAATCGTTTATTGCGGAGGACAAGGACGCAAGGACGTCGGGGGGGGGGGGGGGGGGGGAGGGTAGGGGAGGAGGCGGGGTAACGATGCAAGCTCCAGCCGGAGCCAGTTGCCAGGTGACGAGGGTCGGTCGCTGAGCGCCCTGAATGTTGCAGTGGACGTCAGACACGACAGCCAGACTCCATTAGCGCTGCCGCCGCGACCCGTGCTGACCCAGACGAACCCTCCAGTGGAGGTGCTGTGCTGCCACGGCCGCTGTCAGCCGCTGTCGGCCGTTAAACCCTTCCATACTAACAGCATTCAAAACTTCGCACATTAGCCTATACAGTGAAACTGAGGCTCATCAGAGACTTGAAAACTAAGGTCTTCAGTGATTACTCTGCTACTCACAGTAAAGTGCCTGGCAGAGGGTCCAATGAACGACCTTCATGCTGTCTCTCTACCGTTCCACTCTCGAACCGCACGCGGGAAAAACGAGCACTTAAATTTTTTCGTGCGAGCTCTGATTTCTCTTATTTTATCGTGATGATCATTTCTCCCTATGTAGGTGGGTGCCAATAGCATTTTCTCACAATCGGAGGAGAAAACTGGTGATTGAAATTTCATGAGAAGATCCTGTCGCAACGAAAAACGCCTTCGTTTTAATGATTGCCACTCCAATTCACGTATCATGTCTGTACCACTATCTCCCTTATTTCGCGATAATACAAAACGAGCTGCCTTTCTTTGTACTTTTTCGATGTCATCCGTCAGTCCCACCTGATGCGGATCCCACACCGCACAGCAATACTCCAGAATAGGCCGGACAAGTGTAGTGTAAGCAGTCTCTTTGGTGGACCTGTTGCACCTTCTAAGTGTTCTGCCAATGAATCGCAGTCTTTGGTTTGCTCTACCCACAATATTATCTATGTGATCGTTCCAATTTAGTTTATTTTTAATTGTAATCCCTAAGTATTTAGTTTAATTTACAGCCGTCAGATTTGTGTGACTTATCGCGTAATCGAAAATTAGCTGAATTCTTTTAGTACTCATTTGAATAACTTCGCACTTTTCTTTATTCAGGGTCAATTGGCGCTTTTCGCACCATACAGATATCTTTTCTAAATCATTCTGCAACTCTGTTCTGTTGCTTCTGTGACTGGACTGAGGACTCTCATCCAGATAGACCTCCACCCGCCGTTCTTAACGGAACAAAATGTAGGGATAAAGGTAAATTCGGGAGCACGCCAAGGAAGTTACGATCTAAAGTATAGGAGCGTTACAGGTTACAATATAAAGAGTGGTCATAAAGTCTCGAATCATTTCTAAGGAATTATACATAACTATAATCGATTTCTCTGCTAATGAGTTAGATGTGTCAAAATCAACGGTTCCGAGAGGTTTACGCATTACGCCAAAGAAAAATTCGTACCATATTCAGGTGTTTCACAAATTAGACAACAAAACTTACGCAACTCGCCAAGTTTGGTATTAAGATTTTGTTGAAGGTGCACACAAAGAACACTTCATGAATCTTTACTGTTGAGGCCAAGTACCATACCTATGAAAATAAGAAACATAACAGCCGCTTATGGGGTAGCGAGCCAATTGACACTAAGAGTGAATGACACCTCAAGCTATCACTGAATGTCAAAGATGCACACTAAAATTGAATGTATGCCTTGATTTTACACAAACTACAGTTTATGGACTCTTCGTTTTTGCAGTAGAAATAATCGCAGGAAACATTTACCTCTGCAGGGTGATTCTCGAAGATATGCAAATGTATTGCTACTTTTCAAGTAAAACTAAAGAAAAAATATAATATAGACATTGGTCCGCAAATTTTTAGTTAAGGAGTTAGGCTAATAAAAGATTTTGCCTGAAATTTACCATTTTCGCTAATATGAAGACATCGCTAGATTGTGCGAGGTTAAAGTAAAGCGCGATTTTCATTTATTTTGTTGTTATTAATCTGGGGAATAAAAGATGTCCCAGACATGTATCTGCAGTAGTTTTCCATAACGTCCAGTGAAGCAAAGACGTAATTTCGTAAAATTTTTAATTTATTAACTTCTCGTCCAAATTTGTTTTTTAAAGTCAAGACAATTTCACAAAGTTTTCAACAGAAGTTGTAGATAATTTAATTTTAGGAAAATTATGGTGATAACCTTAAATGAAACTATGAATGTGTCAGACAATGTGCTTTTATTAATACAATAGCACACGTGAATGTGGTGTCATGTAAATACACTGTTATTATTATGTTCTTTCACTGAACAATACAGGAAACTAACTCGTTTCAAGGTTAGGAAACGACTGAAACAACTCAATAACGGTTGCCAACAACGACATTCTTAATGGAACGTTTCTACATTCTTAATGGAACGTAAACAAATTTATTTGTATAATAATCTTTGCTTCTCTGGATGTGCTGGATAACTACTGCAGATACACGTCTGGGACATGTTTTATTAGATACACCAGACCAATAACAACAAAATAAATGGAAATCGTGCTTCACTTGGACCTCGTACAGTTTTGCGATGGCTTCACGGTAGCGAAGTTGCTAAATTTCAGGCAAAATCTTTATTAGCTGTAGCTCCCTAACTAAACATTTGTGGATCTACAGAACAAAGGTAACAGACAACCAGGATCTAAGAGCTCCATGCCGCGATGCAGCGTCGGTTACTGCTCGACATACGCTTCAGAATGTATTCACATCTGCTTTTAAACTGGGAGAGTAACTCTTCGAGGTGGACAGAGGTCACGCTGAACAGCAATAAAAATGAATACATAGACTAACAATAAACATATATGCGTATTATGTAAATGCATCCATTATTTCGTAGAAATAGATTGAGACCTTATGACCACCCTGTATGTTACCTAAAAAAAGCATGAAGTACGCTCACGACACGCACACAGCATCTGCTGGCTTGTAAATAATTAGAGCTACGGCTCTCTGTGAGAGGTAAATGGCCACCGAATACTTACCACGCCTGGTAGGGCATCTAATGGCCGCTAACAGCGTCAGATGTTGCGCGATCACTGTGAAAGTAATGGAGATGCCCCGTACCCGTGTGAGAGAGCGTTATCAGTATACAACAGTGTGAAAGGGGCCTTATTTTGTCTTCATTTGGGCTGCTCGTAGAATCGTCCAATATCCAGATTTTTGTGGGATTTAGATGCGAGAGTTGCCTGATGCTGGACTGCATGGGAAAGTGAGGGCAGTCATACCTGTCTAGTTTCCGGTCGACCACGTCCAACCGCCAAATGGGAGGATCGCCCAGTTGGGCGCCAAACATATTGTAACTCCTACATCTCTGCATCTGCCATCCGAGACCGGAATCCCTGCAAGCTTTCTGTATCATCCTGCCCGTTAACTCAGAGACCAGCAGCATCTCATACGTAGACTGCCGTTAACACGACAAAACAGCTGCGTTCCGAGTGGTGATGGGACCGATGATGAATGGCGTCTATAACTACCCACGTCGTGTTGTGCGCCGACTCCACTGTAGCTTGAATGCATTTTTAAGTTTGTTTTATATGCCCGACTTCTAATTTCACCACACAAGTCTCCAGGGTTGAGCAGTTATTGCCCGATGACGACACGCAATACAGTTTGCTAAAGCGGAGTTCGCCGATATTAATTATGTTTTTGGATTTAGCTTTATTACTCGTACAGAGACTCAACATTCCTTTGTTTAACAGCGCGTCGTCAAAATAAGTATGAAATGCTAATGTCTTTGCAATACATACTATCGATTATTGAGTTATAGTTCGTACCTGTTTTGCCATTTTAGAGAAGAGAAACCTTAAGCGCTTCTGCTTCTATAGTCTCAGCATCAAATGTTCACTAATTTCAATTTACTTCCTATCTCAGTTCAGTATTTAACACAAATTATATATCAACGTCATATCTGAGATATTACGTCGGTTCCACACTAACGGAATAACACGTAATTGTCATTTAACGTCACTTTTATTATTAATCCTTTTTCTTATGACGCAAATGTTAATAAATGATCACTATCTAGGAGGAAAGAGGGATTGATCCTAATCATGAGATAATAGCTTTTAATGAGTTCGCAATCGTTAATTACATAAAAGTCACGTTCAAGGATGATATGCGAACAACTTTCGTTACGTCCGTTTTCACGTATCTGTCAAAACTAATCCTGTCGCCCACAATTCAAATTAACACTGACGTTAACCCCTTTTGTCGGAACACCTAATCGTAACTATTATGTGAAAGTTTATTGTAGTCCCCGAATTAATTCCTTTCAGATACGCGCACGACCGAACAGCAGAACGAAACACAAACGACTTGTTTCGACAACCGAACAACGCAATGACGTTACATTACAACAATGTCCGCCCAATGAACATCTCTTTGGCTTTATCTGTTTTACTCTGATTAATTAAATTATTCCTAATTACAATTTATTTAGCTATTTAACGAAAACATCTAACAAAAAATAAAATAAATTTATCCCAACGTAAAAGATCCGTTGTACGTCACATTATGTTCAGTGGTGAATCGGTGCATGCATGGAGGCTAGAGGAGTTGCAACGTCTTACTTAAAGGGATACTCATATAGCCAAGTTTTTAAGGCGCCGCCCGTTTTATTTATACTTGATATTTGGTTGGAAAATTTGGCGTCTGACATTCATAAGAAGCCAGTTTTGGAGGGTGAACTGACTCCCGTGCTACGGGGGCGAAAACTGAAGTTCTGACCGTGTGCCTACGACGCACGCCCTATATATTCGCCTACACCTATAACTCAGTCCCTTCGAAGACAGTCTACTAATAATGAAGAGATTGCAATAGGTGAACACTTTCATACGACACAGTCAATTTATTTCACTTTAATTTCAAATATTACGCCCCTACTTGTTCTGATCGCACTCACTTTACACCATTACACTCATTCGTCATGGGCTTATATGAGTTTAGCATTGCCGATTCCTTACGGTAGGGTCACCTTTCAGTTATATAATAACTACCAAGATACGAAATTGATCCTGTGCTTGAAAATAATTATTTTCACCACGAGCGCTTTTCTCTTAAGCATACGCGTCCTACCCTCGTGATGGTTCTGGCGCTACTCGTTCCTTCGCGCCAAACGATCTCTTGGCACGAATCTGTCCCTTCTAGAACAATGAGGCATTACCGTCAGCTATGGAGCTGCGTTATAGCAAAGAACCCTAAGGATAGATTCGATCCGTCAGCTGCCGGCCGCGGTGGCCGAGCGGTTCTAGGCGCTACAATCTGGAACCGCGCGACCGCTACGGTCGCAGGTTCGAATCCTGCCTCGGGAATGGATTCGTGAGATGTCCTTAGCTTAGTTAGGTTTAAGTAGTTCTAAGTTCTAGGGGACTGATGACCTCAGAAGTTAAGTCCCATACTGCTCAGAGCCATTTCAACCATTTGATCCGTGAGCTACATGACCGATATCTGTATACCTACAAGTCCTTTATAAATTTGACCCGGGTTTGTAATCACTGAAATACATCGCTTACCCTCTAATCCGTGACGTATCGTATCATTTGCTCCTCTCCCTGCTGGGTGCTTCACTTCTTTTGTTACGCAGTGTTTATAAATTATCTAGTGGACAACATCGGAGGCGCCATAAGGATGTTTGCAGCTGATGATGTTTGTACGAAGACAGCAACGCCAGAAGGCTGCAGAGAACTGCAGAATGAGTTGCAGAGGATTAGTGATTAGCACAAGGAGTAGCAGTTGAGACTGAACGGAAATAAATGTAACATACTGAGCATAAACAGGCGAAAACGTTCATTTCTGTACGATTACACTATTGGCGACAAATTACTGGTGACAGTAAGTACCCTAAAATACCTGCCAGTAACCATCCGGAGCGACCTAAAGTGGAATGAGCGTATAAAATAAATAGAAGGAAAATAAGATGTGAGGCTGAGATTCACAGAAAGAATTTTAAGGTAATCAAGGTGTCGGCGGAACAAAACGCTAACCCACAATTTACTAAGGATTAACCTGATCACTTTATCTCTTCTGTGCAGTACATGCATGCAACAAATAGTTAGACATGTACTGATAAAAAGTGCTTGCTGTCTATGATATAACTTACTTTTTCTTACTGCGTTTGAATTGAACCCAACGTATAACATGCAGTAACGCAAAATACGTTCTTGTGTGTTAACATAATCTTTCGTCGATTGCTTCAACTTCATCCACGAAAGTATTGGCTTATAAAACACTTTTCCATCGATTCCCGAGTATTTCTCATCAGCATGAGACCCTTACCAGGTTGTACTTACTGGAGAGATAGACACTAATGGAAAGCTGCGCGTTTCTTTACACGATCGTTCACTCTGAATGAAAGCAGTACGGAGATGGTCTACAAACTCCAGTGGAAGACGCTAGAGCAGGGACATTGTAAGAGGGCGTGTTGGAAAGTAATTCTTCCGATTTTTTAAATGTAAAAACACTTGCAGCTTTCGAAGCTACACTTTACTCTTCATGTCTACAAATTGATTTCCCAACACAGTCGCCTTGACGACGAAATCGTTTCTCTCAACGAGAGATCATTTTCTGTTACCGTCGCTGACGACTGTTTGACGGAACCACCGTGTCACGTCTACATGCACCGCTCCATCACTATCAGAGTAAAGTCTTCGAAGCAGTTCTTTAAGTTTTGGAAACAGATGAAAATCAGATGGGGTGGAAACAGATGAAAATCAGATGGGGTCAAGTCGGGACTGAATGGAGAATGATCGGTTGCAGTGAACCCAATACGTCGGGTTGTTGCAGATGTTGCAGAGTTTGTGAGTGGTCTTGCGTTGCCATGAAGAAGGTGAGGATACTCCATGTGTGGACGAACTCCTAGAAATCGACACTCGATTAGACCACGCTGTTTCTCACGCACCGACATATGGTTGCGTCACACACCGCCATGTTTCACGCCACGGTTCGGAGCCCTGCAGCGGCAGTGGGATGCTGCAAATATGTAGACATGAAGAATACATATATAAAAAGTAAATAACGTTTGTTTAACTGCAAAAGCTTTATGTGTTCTACCTACAAAATTCGGAGGCGTTAACTTTCAGTATACCCTCGTACATCACGGAGAGATTTAATACTAAAAATTCGATAATTCTAGAAATTAGATCTAATGCGGAGCTTTACCAACAACCGTTATTCCCATGCGCCATTCACGAATGGAACAGGGAAGGTGAAAACAGGCAATGATAGAAGACATACTCTCCGCCACAAACCGTAAAATGACTTGCGGAGCAAAGATGTAGAGGCAGATTACAACAACATGTACAGGCCTACCATTGTTTCCAATTGTCCGGATTGCTAGAGTCCCTTTAAGGGTATACCACGTAACGTTAGCTGTTTTATAAGTAATCTCTATTTAATAAGACGTCGAGGGATTTTATTGTTGTGTTACTTGATAGCATATTTATTTTTTAGCGTTCGTCTAAAACCTATACACCACTTCTAAAATGTCATTGAGAAACCATATCGTACCTTTATTTAAAGAAGATAGTTTAGTTGTTCCAAAACCTAGCACATAAACAAAGTTAAAAAATATTCCAAAAACGCAAAAAATAGTCCCTTTGCGAATAATTTGTTGAAAAAATAGTTTAGATATCGCATATTAAATCAATTGTGAATTATTTTGGGTTTCCGTATTGCGCGAACAGTTGATATACATTAATGGTAGTCTTATTAAAATATAGTTCATCGTACAAAAACTAAGAATTTTCTTTAGATTAGAAACGGCATGTTTCTAAGAAACTCGTAACCACAATTGGGAACTATGTCTGTGTATTATTAGGTACAAGAGAAATTTTTATGCGAGACAAATGAACCAACGTAATGACAAACTCCTTGCTCTACTTTTTATTAAACACAATTAGTGAGACACCAACTTGTGTTAATATGCTTAGTGACTGGACTGAAGAATTCCTATCAAACAGCATTTAGCGTGTCACTCTTAACGGGAAGGAAACTATTGACGTAAAATATCTCCGGCCGTACCCCGAGGGAGTGCTATAGGACCATAAACGAGTACATAAATGATGTAGGTTTTAATGTAGGAAGCTCCAGGAGTCTGCTCGCTGATGATGTTGCATGTAGAGAAACCGCTACGAAATGCTCGAAAATCTGCAGTGGATGGCCTCTGGTGCAGAGACCGGCAATTGACTCTCAACGTAAAAGGATGTAACGTATTTAGCACAAACAGGCGAGAAGATGCATCATTATTTGACTACAACTTTGCCTAACAGTCAGTGGAAACACTCACATCCACTAAATATCCGGGATTATGGGCACGGAGTGATTTAAAGTGGAATTGTCATATCAAATTAGTTGCAGGGAAGGAAGATGACAGATTCATTGGAAGAATCCTTAGGAAGTGTAGTCCAGCCACGAAGCAGGTATGTTACAAAATTACCGTTCGGCCAATTCTTCAATATTGCTCCCTCAGTCTGGGATCCTTATCAGATAGGACTGAGAGAGGAAATAGAGAAGATCGAAAATATTAGATGCGCGTTTCATCACAGGATTTTTTGGTAGTCTCGAACGCGTAACGGAGTAGCTCATCCAGTGGGAGATGCTACAAGGGAAGTTTTGTGCATACCAGACGTGGTTCATTGTTAAAATTCAGAGAGCGTGTGTCCGTATAAGAGTCAACGGAAAGGCTATGACGACATCATGATACGACTGGTGTGCCTGAGTATACACAGAGGTCACCGGCAGTCGTTTTCTCTCTGCGGATCACTCGCAACTGGAATGGTAAAGGAGGAAAGTGACAGTAGTGCATTAAGTACCTTCCCCAAACGCACCTTAAGGTTGTGAGTAGAGTAATGACGTGTATGTAGATTTACCGGTACATAGAATAATTAGTTATCAGCCTGTTTCATGGATCATAGTTACTACTCCTCGCTATGATATGAAGCGAGTCAGTATACAATAACAGTACAAATTGTCGCAGAAAAATATGACAACATGCTGTGCATATACGCAATACCTTAAGTTATACTAATTTTGCAACAGGCGTCCAGTGGTCTACAGCTAACTATGTTCAATCTCTCTCTTAAATACACTTCCAGTAAAACACACACACACACACTATACCCTGAGAAATTATTCCTTGGAAGCGATGATCAAACAGATATCATTTCAGTTTGTGTATGAAGTTAATTTTTATTATCTATTAAAATCTATGCATCACTGAATAAGGGGTAAAGTTTTCGTGAGTGAGTAACTCACTCTTATCTGTTCCGCACTAAGCCTAAGTGACGAGCAATGTAAATCATTTCTCCTTCTATTTATAGTATTGTATTTATGAAAACATTATAAGGAATAAATGTGCAATGAGGCCGTGCCAGTATGCTGAACTGTTTAAGGAATTGTCTAGAAAAGGTTTTAGAGTGCACAGCACTCATTACACTATTACACACTTCTGCACAACAAAACTTTTTCCTCGATGACCCCAAATATGCTATAAGACATTAGAGAATGAAAAATGGAACAGTAAGTCAAATTTATCACATTTTCAACTCAAAAAACTGATATTTACCGCAACACAAGAGCTGCAAAGCTTTTGCGTTTAGGAAGATCTGCGTTTTCAATTTCGGTTCTTACCCAAGTAAATACCCAAAATTGAAATTATAAAGTTTCATTTATTGATTTACCATCATGCGTTATTTCTCATAGTCAGGTTTTGTGCAGTACTGAATAGTATGTTCTGTATTTTATCTCAATTCAGTGGCATTACATATGGAGATAACTAAATATTAATTATCAAAAATACTATTTGCATTTCCAAGTGTTGAAATTGCTTGATTATAATACCTGCATCGTCAGCAAAGAGAACTATTTCTGCCTTTTGGATATATGATGGAATGTGAGTTATATATAATAAGAACAAGAGCGGACCCAGTATCGATCCCTGTGGGCACCTGTAGTGCTATTCTACATTCTTAAAACAGTATTTCGCTATGCATACTGCCTGGGTTTCTTAATGAACATCTCTGCGTCTTTTTAGTTAGAGGACGAAAACCAGTTACCAGCAATATCTCTGATACCATAATTTGAGCTTGTGTGAATAAGGCGAACTACACAATCAAATGCTTTTAACAAATCACATACAAAATCAGTTGTCAATATTTCGTCATTTAAAATTTTTTAACCTGATTAGTGAATTGAAAAATAGCATGTTCTGTGGGAGATCCTTTTGCAAAGAGGTGTATTGTGGTTGTTGTATACCATACTTTTCCAGTACTTTCGGGAAAGAGGTAAGTAGTGAGACTGTTTAGTTATATCTAATCTGCCTAATACGCCTTACTACCTTTATTCTAAAGTAATCTGACAGTACTATATTTCAGTCTGGCAAGAAATGTTCCCTGTGATAGTAATGCATCGCATAAGTGACTGAATACACTGCATAGGCTCCCATATGAAGAAAATGATTTTAGTATTCAAGATGTTTTCAATTCCATGAGAGGTTTGGTTTCGAGGAAATTAGTAACATTCTTAATTTATTTCGCAGTCAGTGAAGAAAATTTCGTTTGCCTGTAAAATGTAAAACTGTTTCATGCGTGCGTTCCACTGTTCTATCCTTTGAACTCTCCATGGCATACTTCTGAGTTATGTGAAGAAAGTAATTATCAAATATTAGACATTATACAGAGATATTTTGATCACTTCCATAAGACAGCACAATATTTCTTGTAATATGTAGACACTTCTACTATTATGTTTGTCTTAATGTTTTTAAACAATTTCCTTTTCCTTGCACATTTGATAAAAGCTCATTCCCTACGACAGAGAAAATATGGAGACTGAATTCATTGCTGAAGCGTTCGGAAAGTAAGATCCTGTAGCCAGTAGTATGGTTTTCATTTAAGGCATATACTATACTAATGCTGCTGTTTAAGACGGGTGTGTATTTGCATTTGTTGTGAGATTGGGCTGAGTCATGACAGATGTTTATGTGCGTACAGTTGAAAAGGCTAGAACACGTAACATGCAGCAGCGATTCGTATTCTGAATTCGCGAACCAAGGCGGCCAACATTTCTGTTAAATCTGTGAGATTATCAAGTTAAAACAACTTTCAGTTCTAAATGTAAGACAGTTCGCGAAGAGGTGCAAAGGTACGTCAGACGTCAAGAAACGATGGAGGAAATGTTGGAAATTATTAGAGTGGCGGTTAGCGCCAACAGATGTTGGACAATTACGAAGTTGAGGTTCCAAGTAATAAAAAAAATCATGAACGCTCCTAATCGCTACCATAAGAGACATCGGATTTCTGAAATGAGGTATATAAAATTGGTAAAAGCCTGTGATGTGTCTCTACAACATAGGCAACACGACGGAAAAATAGTACAACTTATATTCCTTTAAGTAGAATAACCGACTTGTTATTCGTTGCCCTCTGCGGCCTAATTCGCTGGATGTAATTAAGATGTACTTCGTAACCTGCTTGCTGGTAGTTCCCGTCCATATATCTAGTTACAGTCATCATCACGAAAGGGACAGCACTTAGTATATGCGGGGTAGCGAATTACAGTGTTAAAACGTAGCATTGAACTGTACTGGAAGGTATGGGGAAATGTTCCAGAATGCACCAAACAACTAGTGGAGGCGATGTAAGGGAATATTATTTGACAGGCATTTATATTATAAACACAGATATTCGAGAAAGGAGGAGACAAAGTGAGAATTGAGAAAAGATGCGATGCAGCAGACGAAGCGAAGAGGAAGGTAATTACTGAGTTTTTTGTGCGAGTAGAAAGTGGCAAGACGGTTGGATATCACGGATGCACGGAACGAAGAAACTAAGTGGAGAATAATTATAAACTTTCTGTGGACGTACCACTTTAGCTTAAAAACATACAGTACGGCTGATTTTTGACCACGAAGAATAATGTTAGAATACATAAAGTCCTCTGTGTTCCCTCCATACTTCCAACTTCCAGAAGAATCGTGAATGACGACTTCATACGTAAGCCGAAAGGTATTGCGTAAATAATGCTACAGATTTTATTATCCTCATGAGATAGAATTTCATTTACCATCATACTGTACGCTACATAGGCGATATATTGACAATGATGTGGAAATAATGTACATTGCTGCTCACAATGTTTATAAATTTTTGTGTAAGGAATAGTAAGTATGATATCGCACCCCTGCAAGAAAAGTGACGCAAGTCAATAAACGGAAATTTTTAGTTTACGTCAGTGAAAAATACGTTTTAAGTGCCCCAAAGTGCACAAAAAATCACACCTCTACCTCGCAGTGCGTCGTCTACAGGGCTGTTGTGTCAGTTTGGCTGTAGGCCACTTCATTATTTGCCCCTGCAAGAACAAATTGTTGCTGCTGGCAGGTGTGCGTCGGCCATTCAAGAAAAGCGCCACATCCATGAAAGCAGTCTTGACGACTACAGCTGTTGTAAATATTACGAAATTTGTAAATATTACGAAATTTCGTGCGTTGCAGCGTATAAGAAAACACTGGGAATTTCTGCAGTAATGAAAGTTCACATTGAACCCCTTATTCCCGCCTAAAGTAATCCTACATTATATAAGCCCATTTACGATTCTAAGTTTTCGTAATCAGTTTTCTTT
Source organism: Schistocerca serialis cubense (assembly GCF_023864345.2). Classification (NCBI taxonomy): domain Eukaryota; kingdom Metazoa; phylum Arthropoda; class Insecta; order Orthoptera; family Acrididae; genus Schistocerca; species Schistocerca serialis. The sequence goes on from NC_064639.1 coordinate 1,131,409,428, forward strand.
AAATTGTACCTAATTGATGATCCTTATCAAATTGTATTAATTTTCATAAATATTAATTTACACTTTTCATTTTACTAGAACAACAATTTCAATTTATTTTTCATATTTCATTCTAACTTATGTATCGATTTTGCCTCATTGATGTTCCAATGTCGTATTGTGTTACAGCAAGTTTAAAAAGTATATTATTTGTGGCGAAAAAGTGGCATAAGTATTACATGAGGGGTCATAACGAAAACAAAAAAAAAAAAAATCTTTTAGTTAAGCAAGAGAAGTGACGCGTCTCAAAGAGCTAATTAATAATAACCTGGTAGCATTCCACACGCGATGAAGAGTTACATATCCATATCACTGCTGCACAGAATATAATGCTATTTACTACCAAAAATACTTACTTGAAATTAAGAGGAAGCGTACACTATTTCAAAGTAAGTTTTATAGAATTCTTTAAGTCGATTTTTTTGCAGTTTTAGTTGTTCACTGTTTTTCCCGATGTGCGATGTGCGTGTTATCACAATACAAATCGCACAACTTCCCGCAATCAGAATGTAGGTAAAGATGTCTAAATTCAAGAAAGTGAAGAGTACTTATCTGCTATTATTCTTCAAGAAGAGTTATTGAAATAACGTTTAGGTCGTATGTGTAACAGAATCGTTCACGCAGTGCGGATCAATTACGTTCGAAAGAAAGCAAAATGTGTAGAAAATTTTAATATAACTAAAAAATTTTCCGCTTTTCCAAGTCTGGTGAAACTGTAACGCAATACATCATCATAGATGGTAGCACTGTTATTTCGCAAATATTAAGCAGTATATTGTCTGTTGCATTCATTTATAATATATTTAAGATTGTTGTTTAAATTTTTCCGTTTTGGAAATATCAATATTATCTAAGAGCTGCAGATATGCGCGTCTGCTCTGTGCATATATACATACATACATATATATATATATATATATATATATATATATATATATATATATATGTGTGTGTGTGTGTGTGTATGTGTGTGTGTGTGTGTGTGTTTGTAAACTATCGTGTCAGACTAATATGTTTTAGTGCTTATGTTCTAAGCAAGATATAATTCCCAGGTATGATACGTTGTAAAGCTACCCAAAAATGAAAGTATAAGGAACGTTCTTCTTCAATTCGAAACCTAACGCCAATCCCAGTAACAGAAACCAAATGAATTCCTCATTGGAAAGAGGTTGCTGTAAGAGACAGACAAAATTCGTAACAAAACTATTACTAACCTCGCTACAGGAATTAACAGAGCTTGCGACCGTACCAGCAGTGAATAGCAAATGTTCGCCGGTCGCCGCAGAACTGTTCTAGGAAAGGCATTCATCTCTACATCTGGATGACAGAGGGAGCCACGCGAACGTGGAGGCATTGGGAAGGCAGAGCGGACTATCTGGCGTTTTCAAACACTATTGTTTCTTCATCGTTGCTGCCGCCGCCGACTTCGCAGATGTCGCTGCACACTTTTCGTACGAGTACAAGTAGGGGCATTTTCTACCACAAGGTGCTCAACACTAGCACACGTCAGCGCTACTACGTGGGTATACACATCTAAGGCGTTCGGGAAAGGAACACTTACTTGCGGGCAATAATTCGCAAACACATATAATCGTTCTTGGAAGCACTGTCGCCCATGGTACACGCGTACACGCGCTTCACGAAACAGCTCAACCGATGGTGCGGTTGCGCCGCCACGTAGAGCATTGTTACGGCGCGGCCGAGCCTAACCCATATCGCGAGTCATTCGGCGGGCTGGATTCGCGAAGCGCTCCATGACAGGCCACCGGCGGTACGCACGGTCGACTGTTGACCGTCTAATATTAGGCGTCGCGGCTGGGAACGGGGAGCATAATGGGAGGGGCGCCGCCGCAGGGCTGTGCCAGGTGGACCGAGGAGCGGCTGACGGAGGGCACGCGCCGTTTCGCCACGGCTGCGCCGGGCCCCCGATAACAGGCCGAGCGCCTTCTCTGATGGCTGAGTACGACGCCACGTTTAAAGCTTAAATTTAATCACTTTTGTACACACCACCGTCAAGATGTCATGTTCAGCTGCATCTGCAGGGCGCAGCGAAAGGGTCCGACGACTTATGATGGTGCGAAATGTATTCGCAGTTGGGAATATGAATAACCATCCGTTGTATAAGTGAAGAACGACAACGAAAATTTGTATCGTACCGGGACTCGAACCCGGTTTTCCCGCATTAAGCGGGCGGTCGCCTTAACAGTTTTGGCCATGCGCGCACGACTCACGGCCACAATGAAACTTCCATATATCGTTGTGTCTGCGTCACAACCTGTACTCGTACACATAGTACGCAATTCCCGTACGAGGGAGGACATCTTAATTGAAAGTAGCTGCTTGGTCTCGACGGATAAATACAATACTGTAGTGCCTGTCTTGCACGCAGGCCGAGCTGCTCTAGGCGCTGCAGTCTGGAACCGCGCGGCCGCTACGGTCGCAGCTTCGAATCCTGCCTCGGGCACGGATGTGTGTAATGTCCTTAGGTTAGTTAGGTTTTAGGTTTTAGTTCTAGGGGACAGAAGTTAAGTCCCATAGTGCTCAGAGCCATTTGAACATGCATCGTTCTTCTTAACAATACAGGTACTACAGTCTCGGACTTTTAATTAATAACATCTCGCTTGTTACACAACGTTCTGACATGTTTACTGATGCATTATTCTGAGGTAAATTTGCCATTCAAGAGCCATAAAAATCCCCCCCCCCATCCATATATATATATATATATATATATATATATATATATATATATATAGTATATATATATATATATATATATATATATATACAGGGTGTTTCAAAAATGACCGGTATATTTGAAACGGCAATAAAAACTAAACGAGCAGCGATAGAAATACACCGTTTGTTGCAATATGCTTGGGACAACAGTACATTTTCAGGCGGACAAACTTTCGAAATTACAGTAGTTACAATTTTCAACAACAGATGGCGCTGCAAGTGATGTGAAAGATATAGAAGACAACGCAGTCTGTGGGTGCGCCATTCTGTACGTCGTCTTTCTGCTGTAAGCGTGTGCTGTTCACAACGTGCAAGTGTGCTGTGGACAACATGGTTTATTCCTTAGAACAGAGGATTTTTCTGGTGTTGGAATTCCACCGCCTAGAACACAGTGTTGTTGCAACAAGACGAAGTTTTCAACGGAGGTTTAATGTAACCAAAGGACCGAAAAGCGATACAATAAAGGATCTGTTTGAAAAATTTCAACGGACTGGGAACGTGACGGATGAACGTGCTGGAAAGGTAGGGCGACCGCGTACGGCAACCACAGAGGGCAACGCGCAGCTAGTGCAGCAGGTGATCCAACAGCGGCCTCGGGTTTCCGTTCGCCGTGTTGCAGCTGTGGTCCAAATGACGCCAACGTCCACGTATCGTCTCATGCGCCAGAGTTTACACCTCTATCCATACAAAATTCAAACGCGGCAACCCCTCAGCGCCACTACCATTGCTGCACGAGAGACATTCGCTAACGATATAGTGCACAGGATTGATGACGGCGATATGCATGTGGGCAGCATTTGGTTTACTGACGAAGCTTATTTTTACCTGGACGGCTTCGTCAATAAACAGAACTGGCGCATATGGAGAACCGAAAAGCCCCATGTTGCAGTCCCATCGTCCCTGCATCCTCGAAAAGTACTGGTCTGGGCCGCCATTTCTTCCAAAGGAATCATTGGCCCATTTTTCAGATCCGAAACGATTACCGCATCACGCTATCTGGACATTCTTCGTGAATTTGTGGCGGTACAAACTGCCTTAGACGACACTGCGAACACCTCGTGGTTTATGCAAGATGGTGCCCGGCCACATCGCACGGCCGACGTCTTTAATTTCCTGAATGAATATTTCGATGATCGTGTGATTGCTTTGGGCTATCCGAAACATACAGGAGGCGGCGTGGATTGGCGTCCCTATTCGCCAGACATGAACCCCTGTGACTTCTTTCTGTGGGGACACTTGAAAGACCAGGTGTACCGCCAGAATCCAGAAACAATTGAACAGCTGAAGCAGTACATCTCATCTGCATGTGAAGCCATTCCGCCAGACACGTTGTCAAAGGTTTCGGGTAATTTCATTCAGAGACTACGCCATATTATTGCTACGCATGGTGGATATGTGGAAAATATCGTACTATAGAGTTTCCCAGACCGCAGCGCCATCTGTTGTTGACAATTGTAACTACTGTAATTTCGAAAGTTTGTCTGCCTGAAAATGTACTGTTGTCCCAAGCATATTGCAACAAACGGTGTATTTCTATCGCTGCTCGTTTAGTTTTTATTACCGTTTCAAATACACCGGTCATTTTTGAAACACCCTGTATATATATTTATTTAATCGTATGGCTAGGGCCCACCTGTCGGGCAGACCGTTCGCCGGGTGTCGGTGTTTCAATTTGACGACACTTCGGCGACCAGCAGTCGATGAGGATGATAGGGTGATGATGATGACAGCACAAACCCAGTCGCTGGGCGGAGATATTCCCTCGAACCCGGGCCCAGAGGATTGACAATCTGTCACGCTGACCATTCAGCTACCGGGGGCGGATATATTATTTTTCCTAACCACTTAACCACACTTTTCACACGTATCACTTACTGCCTTAAAGAGTCGCTGTTGGGGTAGAAACTACCTGCGTATGAAAGGGGAGGGGGTGAAGGGGAGGGGTAAAAGAGAATTGTAGCCCACGACGCGTGAATACCCAGACTTTATTCATCCAGTATTTGTGATTGAGAGCATTTAATGACTTTCAACAGACTTGACACAAAATACGAAACCTTTTCTCGCTGATAACCCCCACAAAACGATGAAAGGTAAAAACTTTATCGCTTACTACATTTAGATTGTTCATGCAGTAAAACTGCCCCATTAGGCGTGACGTTCGCTACTAATTCTACTCGTGACACTTTTTCACGCTTTGTTCACATACACCATTGAAAGTACCTGCAAAATTATATCATTCTACAAAGTCCAGGAGATATGATGCCCTAAGCTCTGAGATGCGTGATAATTGCCGCATCATACGTGACTTTTAAATTTATTTATTTGTTAATAACTCAATTCGCAGCACATATGGCGCTGAATGTACCTAGAAAATTGTAGCATTGTACGATACATAGTTCACGACATATGACTACACAAACATTTAGCTGAGTGAAAACGAAACGGCAGGGTTAAATTCGCTACAAATACAGGTGAAATATGTGTATAAATATGGGTGAAACATATTAAATATATATGACATGTGCGTACGCGGGAAAGGTCACGGGTAAAAATCTCCTCCTAAAGCCCTGGATCGATATGAAGCAAACTTAGTACTAGCCATCTGGAAAGAAATACTGTGATGGTGTTGGGATAGGGTTGATAACGTGAAGAGAGAAGGGGGTCAGGAAGAGATGGACTGACAGTGGACCTAGAAACAGATATGGGGAAGGAGGAGGCGGAGAGAGAAATTGGAGTGGGAAACAGACAGAGAAATGAAAGAGGAGGATATGGACAGAGAGAGGACGGAGGAGATGGAATGAGAGAGGTGGAGGAGGAGACAGATAGAGGCAAGGAGATTGAGGAGGTGTACACAGGGGGAAGGAGTAGACTGGGTGGACCACTGAAACGTTTCAGCCCAAATATCTCTGAAACAAAAGTATACATTTGAGAAGGACCTTCACTGGTATGAACGTAAGGCAGGGACTCATTAAAATAAATACTATGAGATATTGTAAAACGCGGCAAGTATTAGTTTCAACACAAACTTATCTTTTCTTTTCTTTTTTTTTTTAATGGACACCCCGTATTATTTCTTACGCAACCAATGACATCAAAAATCACAAAAAGAATTGCGTTGGTTACATCGCAGTACAGTTTCATCCCGAGCAATTGGATAGCGAGTTTGACGCTTGAAATAAACGAAACGCGCCGCTATTGCGCACCTAGAGATGCAAGCGTGAAGCCCACGTTTCCCGTAATCGCGATGCGGCTGACGTACTTTCAGTGTTGTCACGAGGGCCGAAAGTAATAACAGGGTCTCCCGCCACAAACACTCATATGTGACGATCACGCTTGCGTCTCGGGATGTGTAGTAGCAGGGCATTCCGTTTATTTCAAGCGTCAACTTCGCTCTGCAGTTTTTTTGGGGTGCAGTTGACGTATTATGAGGCAAGTAACATCATTCTTTTTGTAGTTTTTTCATGTTATTGACTGCATAAGAAATAATATGGGAGCCCATTAAAAACACACCTGTTTACATTGTAGAATGTTTCTTAGTATTTATTTTCATTAGCCCCTGTCTTACATCCATACCATTTAGAGTCCTTTTGAATATCTATTTTTGTTCCAGAGATCTTTGAGCTGAAACTTTTAAGTGGGCCACCCTGTACATATATGTATCCATTTGGTTCATGATAAATATGGTCTACATGTAACAACGTTTTAACTTGTCAGATACTGTTCCTAGACGATGCAACTGTGTTATACAGAGTATTTATAATACTGTTATAAAAGATAGGAAAACTGAAGTGTTAACTGCCCTTCATGTACAGACTGCTGGTAGCAACTTAAGAACGTAATGTTGGTTGCCTGTATTTTGCGAAGCGGCATGTGTTCTGGAGACCCAGTAATGGTAGAAGGATGCAATACGACGACAGATTTATCTCAAAGTGAACGCATTTCTAATAGATACGCGGATGAGCACCAAGACTGCAACAACATGAGGGAGCATGGAAAGACGTCAAATTGGCATAAAGTGCACTTCGTACTTTGGTATTCACATTATTAGCATCTCAGCACATCTGTACAAATTTGGTACTAGTAAAGCCATACACGTACATTCTGCATACAGGACCGTCAGGAACATTCCGAAAAGCTTGTAAGGGTGTTGCACGGCAGGTTGCGCTGAGAAATGATAAGAAAAGAATTCGATACGTTGCGCTGTTTCTGAGTTAATTAACATGGAAGTTAGCCAATCAGATCGTTGCGCTTTCAAATTCAAGCGGCCCGCCAGAGCCGGTGTCGCCAAGCATGTTGTTCGTTTTGTATCCTCAAACCGAACAAGAGAGCGATATAGAAGCTGGACGTGGGACGATAGCAAGGCTCGAACCCGAGCCAAAGGATGAACAGCCTCGTGTGCTATCATCTACGCTACGACAAAACTGAAACTCATTATATCCGGCAGGCCGCTTGAACTCTGGCATGCAACGGCCTGATTGGCTAACTACAATGCTAATTAACTCGCAAACGGCGCTACTTGTCGTATTTTTTTCTTAACAATTGTTTCTTAGCAGAGCCTACCCTACAACACCCTTACAAGCTTTGCAGACTGTTACTGACCTATATAAGGAAAGATTACGCAACGTATTTGTATTTGTGATATCACATTTGAATGTTATTCATGTGTGAGAAGACCGCGTTCTGCATTCTGTAAGGAGAAACATTTACGAGAGTGCGTAGGTATTCGATAACGGCAGGATCTTGGGCTCATTGGGCTCAAGAGATAGCGGATTATCATTTAGCTGTATTTCAGCTAGGTTTTATTAGGATTCCATGACCGTCATGTCTATATTAAGTTGATTGTTTCGGGGGAGACATATTCGGCGCCATGCACTATTTCATTGGCCCCTACCAGACAAGCCATCAACAGGATAGACTTATCCTATGCAGGGTCGACCCGTCACGTGACGCATCTTAATCACGAAATGCGCTTGTTCGCAGCAAGACAAGTATTTATACGGAGAGCGGACACAGCGAGCTCCACCTGAGATAGGTGCTCCGACAACAGTGGATGCAAGAGTGACACCATCATTTTATCACACGAGTCGCGGTACGGTGTACATCATCACCATGATCATATCCATATGTGAACGTTCCGAGGAGAATGAATGTTGGCAGATTCCATCCAATATCGTCACATGGACTCAACACCAGTCAACGGCCTTTCTGATTAGCGTAGCCGGTAATTTTTACTTTTCTGATGTGTTAAGGCCGGCGGTTGTACGCTACCTTCGAGGTCTCTGTGACGTTATCTTCTAACAGCATAACGTAAGACCACAGGGCCCGCTCTACCTCGATACTAGTGCGTTCTCCAGAGCTCTGTGCCACTGAAAATACAGGGTGATTCAAAAAGAATACCACAACTTAAAAAGTGTGTATTTAATGAAAGAAACATAATATAACCTTCTGTTATACATCATTACAAAGAGTATTTAAAAAGGTTTTTTTCACTCAAAAACAAGTTCAGAGATGTTCAATATGGCCTCCTTCAGACACTCGAGCAATATCAACCCGATACTCCAACTCGTTCCACACTCTCTGTAGCATATCAGGCGTAACAGTTTGGATAGCTGCTGTTATTTCTCGTTTCAAATCATCAATGGTGGCTGGGAGAGGTGGCCGAAACACCATATCCTTAACATACCCCCATAAGAAAAAATCGCAGGGGGTAAGATCAGGGCTTCTTGGAGGTCAGTGATGAAGTGCTCTGTCACGGGCTGCCTGGCGGCCGATCCATAGCCTCGGGTAGTTGACGTTCAATTCAGACGATAACGTTTCATAACTAACCTTTTTCGTAGGACTCTCCATACAGTTGATTGTGGAATTTGCAGCTCTCTGCTAGCTCTGCGAGTCGATTTTCCTGGGCTGCGAACAAATGCTTGCTGGATGCGTGCTACATTTTCATCACTCGTTCTCGGCGTCCAGAACTTTTCCCTTTGCACAAACACCCATTCTCTGTAAACTGTTTATACCAACGTTTAATACACCACCTATCAGGAGGTTTAAAACCATGCTTCGTTCGAAATGCACGCTGAACAACTGTCGTCGATTCACTTCTGCCGTACTCAATAACACAAAAAGCTTTCTGTTGAGCGGTCGCCATCTTAGCATCAACTGACGCTGACGCCTAGTCAACAGCGCTTCAAGCGAACAAATGTACAACTAAATGAAACTTTATAGCTCCCTTAATTCGACGACAGATAGTGCTTAGCTCTGCCTTTTGTCGTTGCAGATTTTTAAATTCCTAAAGTTGTGGTATTCTTTTTGAATCACCCTGTAGATGATCATGTGTTGTAGAAAAACTGACAAGTCGCCAACCGCCAGCCACTACGACTGATGATCCGTGACATGGATTTGAAGCAACATGTGAAGACATACTCATATTCGTTATCCAGGCTCATTTCGACACGATTGATAGGCAGGGTGGAGAAGCTGTTGCTTTCAGAAGACTCAGAAATACCTGGTTTTTCAGTCTGCAAGTCCCAACTTGATCTAAAAGTTTCTTCCTACTACCCAGTATAAGTAAAGTGTCGTTATTTGCTTTCCTTCCTGGGGTTTTTAATACCCAAGTGTGGAATATGAGCACTAATGTAATGTGGTGACGGGTACATTAGGCATCAAAAGTAATCTGAATGTGCCCGGAGATCAGCAACTGAGTCCAGTGATCGTAAGGGTTCAGCAATGTGGTGGGTTAGTGATGTTTTGGGCCTGTATCGTGCAGGGTTGTCCATCGCTCAGTGATCTCACGCGACTAGCGCCTGACTTCTTACACCTGGTGGCTGTGCCTCGAAGTAGGTCTTCGTGGTGCTATCTTTGACCAAACTAACAAAAGACAAACTAACAAAAGACAATTTACTCATCATGTCCTGACCTACTTCGATGCAGTGAGTATTCGACTGTTGCCCAAGCCAGCACGTTCTCTGGATCTCTCACCCACTGAGACCGTCTGGTCACAGGCACGTCACAAATCGCCAGCCACTTTTATTGATGAACTTTGGCACAGAGATGAAGGAGCAGCGAATGACAAAAGGTACCCCTGTCCGGCGTCCAAACTAAGTTCGATTCGATTATCCAACCGTGTCAGAGCCATTTTGTGCTGCTAGGGGTGGCACGCCTGTGTACTAAATTTCGCACCTTTATACCCACAAATCATCTACACATTTAATCATGCATTCTTCCTAATAAAATATACACTTACAAAAAGTAGAATCTCGTCATTTGCTATCGTGCAGCAGGGTTCGTACTCTGGTTACCCATGGTTATAAACGGTAGATTACGAGCTTCTTGATCCCATCCTCGACTAAATGAACTGGAACAGCGTCTCTAGTAGCACTGATGTCGACGGACCTCAAATTTCAGTTCTTATGCTGCCCTTAAAATTTTTGGTTCCTTCCTACATACTATTATACCAGTCATGCGCGCCACTTAGTGTGAGAATGCTGATAAAATCTTCTGTGATTTGAATATTAAAAAAGATAAATAAGCTATCACTGCTTGGTTCTTTGAAAATAGAAGATGAGAAGTTGACTGATGAAAAAATAGAGGAAACTGAGTGTATACTATCAGACACCTGTTAGTGGATATTAACACAGCGTGCGTCCAACATTTGCCTTAATGAAATCTTAAACTCTGTTGGGGACACTGTCAGTGAGGTATCCCTCAAGGCCGAAACCAAACTTCTTAAGTAATAGAACTCAATACGTTGTCCTCGATGGTGAGTGTGCATCGGAGGTGAGGGTATCATCTGGAGTGCCCCAGCGAAGTGTGGTAGGTCTGCTGTTGTTTTCTATCTACATAAATGATCTTTTGGATAGGGTGGATAGCAATGTGCGGCTGTTTGCTGATGATGCTGTGGTGTACGGGAAGGTGTCGTCGTTGAGTGACTGTAGGAGGATACAGGATGACTTGGACAGGATTTGTGATTGGTGTAAAGAATGGCAGCTAACTCTAAATATAGATAAATGTAAATTAATGCAGATGAATAGGAAAAAGAATCCCATAATGTTTGAATACTCCATTAGTAGTGTAGCGCTTGTCACGTTGATTAAATATTTGGGCATAACATTGCAGGGCGATATGAAGTGGGACAAGCATGTATTGGCAGTTGTGGGGAAGGCGGATATTCGTCTTCGGTTCATTGGTAGAATTTTGGGAAGATGTGGTTAATCTGTAAATGAGACGGCTTATAAAACACTAATACGACCTATTCTTGAGTACCGCTCAAGCGTTTGGGATCCCTATCAGGTCGGATTGAGGGAGGACATTGAAGCAATTCAGAGGCGGGCTGCTAGATTTGTTCCTGGTAGGTTTGATCATCTCACGAGTGTTTCGGAAATGCTTCAGGAACTCGGGTGGGAGTCTCTAGAGGAAAGGAGGCGTTCTTTTCGTGAATCGCTACTGAGGAAATTTAGAGAACCAGCATTTGAGGCTGACTGCAGTACAATTTTACTGCCGCCAACTTACATTTCGCGGAATGACCACTGTTGTGTACGTAGTTCCGCGTAGTCATCGCGTACACAACTTTCCCACTAGAGCGTGCCCCGCTAAGCACAACAGCGCAGGCGCAGCGCTCGTCCATCTCCGCACTACGAGATGGCGCTGCCATAGAGACGGACTAAATCCTGCTTCTGCTGATCCACGTATTAATATGTAACGCAGCCAATGAGATTGCTGCTAACGTAGAACCTTTTCTCCTCGCGGATCACACTCGCGCAGTGATACCTGAACGCGCGAGGTATTAGAACGAGTGTACAGACGTCCGATTAGTCAGTCTGCATTAGTCTGTACCAGTCTCAACGAGTCTGCATTAGTCTGTACCAGTTTATAGTCAAGTTTCAGTCTGCGCCTGATAAGATTACCATATTCCTGTACATAGCCATGAAGATAAATGTATAGACACTTTTGTCAAGTATCAGAGATATATGTGAGAATAAGATTAACGTACGGATTCCAAAGGAACTGCAGATTGTCAGTTGTAAATAGCATCCAGAACCAAGTTAAGTAATTTTTATGCTTGTTATTATTTTAATAAATGTGTGTGAAAATTAATCAAGTTCTATTTAAAGATGGTCACCATCAATCTGCTACTGCAAGTGTGCAAGTGGCATTTCTATCGTCTGACCAAACGGCAGAAGATAAACACGCCACGATAAGACCACGAGACATATTGCTGACACTCGCCTACTTCGTTAGAGCGACAAGTCAAATAATGTGATGGTGTGTGTACCGAAGGTCTTACAGTACGCTCATCACAACCACAAAGATAAGAGAGACTAGGGCTCGTACAGATGCTTATAGGCAGTCATTTTTCCCTCGTTCTGTTTGGGAGTGGGACAGCGAGAGAAGATGCTAGTTGTGGTACGAGGTACCCTCCGCTATGCACCGTATGGTGGATTGCGGAGTATGTATGTAGATGTAGATGTAGATGAACCAGAAAGGTAGTCATCTTGAACGCATGGGTCTGGAGTGAAGTCTACATTCCAATTCATCCCATATGTAATCCACTGGGTTCAGGTTGGGACTTACGGCAACGCAGTTCATTTCAGTATTGTTATTGTCCACAAGCCCTTGCCTCACAAATGTGGCTTTATGATAGGCTAGATTGCCACTCAGATGGAAACTAACAGCTCCTCCGAATTGTTCCTCAACTGTAAGCAGTACACAATAGCGTAAAATGTGTTCGTAACCTCCGGCTCTTAACGTTTTCTTAAGCGCAGTGAGGGCACCACACCCTAACCAGGAAAAACAACCCCACAGTGTAACGTCACCTCCTCCGTTCTTCACTTCTGGCAGTACATACAGTCATGGAAATAAGTATTCATACAGTAGGTGGTGACAAACTACGATGGTGTGTTGGGATAAGCAAATCATCCACAGCGCCGATACGAATAAGTACGATGATGTAGCGTCAGATAACCACGTTGTTGGTAGTGAAGCTTCCCGTATGCCATGAATCTATTCTGGGAAAATAAAATATGTTACACTCCGCACGGTCTACGACAGGGCAAAATGTATTCATACAGGGGACTACTTTCAACCAAACAAACGGCTGACGCAGCCCCGGAGAGCATGCCACACTTGTGTAGTCGTGTGGTGCCCGTGAAGCAAGAGCACGTCGGACGTGGGTACCGTGGAGCAGCAGAATGGGCCGCAAGGTGAAGGAAACGACCATTGCGGAACGAAACATCGTTGTCGCCCAATATCTTCAACACAAGTCGTATGCCGAAATCGTGAACATCATAGGATGAAGCCGAGCGACTGTGCAATCTATCATTAAGCGATATAAGGACAGACATGTAGCAATAAACAGTGAACGACACGGTCGTCCACAGAAGCTTACAACAAGAGGAGCGACAGCGTCGGCACTTTCAGCATATATACATGACCACTTCCGAAAGGGCATCACTCCAACTGCAGTTCGTACCATTCTCAATCGTTCGGGCTACAGAGCCAGGGTCCCGAGACGAAAGCCCTACGTCAGCAAAAAGATCAGGAACGGCGGATGGAATTCGCGAAACAGCTTGTATCCACGACAGCAGACTTCTGGGATACTGTATTGTTTAGTGATGAAAGAAAATTTAATATCGTGCACAATGATGGTTGGTTTCTTGGACTGGAGAAGACCGAGTACAGACCTCGAGGGAAACAACATTAAACCGCGGTGAAGCACGGAGGTGGTGGAGTGATGGTATGGGGCTGTATGTAAGCCTCCGGTGTCGGAAAATTAGTGTTTGTGGAAGGTGCCATGGACAGGTTTGTGTATATGAACATTCTCAAACAGAACTTGCAACAGAGTGTTGACGCCTTGGGTCTTCCTAGAAGTTATTACTTCCGACAGGACAATGATCCTAAACATAGGGGTCCGCAGCTCGTGGTCGTGCGGTAGCGTTCTCGCTTCCCGCGCCCGGGTTCCTGGGTTCGATTCCCGGCGGGGTCAGGGATTTTCTCTGCCTCGTGATGACTGGGTGTTGTGTGCTGTCCTTAGGTTAGTTAGGTTTAAGTAGTTCTAAGTTCTAGGGGACTGATGACCATAGATGTTAAGTCCCATAGTGTTCAGAGCCATTTGAACCATTTTTTTCCCTAAACATACGGCGCAATTTGTCCGGCTGTGGTTGCTCTACAACACTCCACACACTCCACACACTCTTCGCGCTCCGGCTCAGAGACCGGACCTGAATCCCATCGAACACTTGTGGAATGAGCTGGAAACAAGAGTGAGAAAACACATCCGTAGTAAGGCCTCTTTGAAAGAGGCTCTCCTTCGAGGATGGGAAGATATCACGTCGGAAACTACAAGAAAATTGGTCCATTCCATGCTACGGAGGTTGCGAGAAGTAATACATCGGAAGAATAAGCATACGAAGTATTAAACATGTTCTGGCTTTGTTAGAAGTGTCATTTTTTGTTGGTGTGTGAATACTTAATTCCTAGCGCTGTAGAGGACTTGGCAGACGTTTTTGTATATTGTTATTAAAGGCTTGTTCACTCTCGTTCTATATACCGGCATAGCTGCATTGGCGACTGGCCAATGTGTATAGTGCATATCCAATTAGTGTTTTTGGTTTCGTAATGTCAATAAAGGCAGTTTTACTTTTCCCCGCTCTAGTGTATGAACACTTATTTCCATTACTGTATGATGACGGGTAACGTCCGCCTCTCGTAACATGTGGTGGTCGATTCTGCACTTTTGTTGTTGTTGTTGTTGTTGTTTATTTGGCCTTTGAGTGTGTACTCAATTTAGCCATCGGCAACACATAGTGACAATGTACACATAATTGAATAAACAAATACAGAAATGCATATTTACAAGAATAAAAAGCTTAACTGTTACCGTTTTGTACATAATGTTTTAAAAATTGAATTGAATTGGAAAATAATTAAAAGTGTCTTGGCTTACAATTCACACCAATTCTGAAATATCTTCATCAGCAAGAATTATTTATAATTTACGTACACCATTACAACCTACAGATTGTAACCAGTACTCTTGATGAAGTTAACTATCACTTTATATAGACGAACGTCTTTAGTACACAAAAGAGAAGAAGCTGATTGAGGAAGATGGTAGCCCATACTCAGCAATGTCTTCAGAAAGACCAACCGTTCACGGTCAAATTTGGGGCACATAAATAAGATGTGGTTGACATCAGCTTCCGACTCAGGATCACACTCACATGCTGGTGAACTGTAAACGTTGATCCGATGTAGATGTTGTGGGAAAGAGGCATGATTGAAGCGGAGTTCCACATTTCCTGCCATTGTTGTCTTGCGTGATCCTTGACTTGACGTAAGTAGTCTGTATAAGGAAGGTGCAGATCCAGGACGGTGCCTAAGGTTGCCGCTTGTTTGGCTAATGCATCAACTTCATCATTATAGAGGATACCAGAGTGGGAAGGTACCCACAACAAATGGATCGTCCGGCCGGTGCGTGTGCTGCGAATATATTCAGATATCACATCCAAGATATAACTGTTGGTTGTTTTGTTCCGTCGACTGTACTGAATGTTTTTAAGAACGCTTTGCGAGTCAGATACTATCAATATCTTGGGGAAGGAAGTGCTAGAGACAAACTTAAGTGCTTCCAAAACTGCCACTGTCTCCACCGTAAAAATGGAAGTGCTCGTAGGCAGTTTGAAGGTTTTGCGGATCTGGATCTGAGGGCAGAAAAAAGCGCAACCTTTACACTCTTCTTGCGGAATTTTGGAGCCATCGGTATATACACAGAGAAAACCCGGCCATTGTGCTTGAACGAGACGATTGAAGCCAACGTTGAGATTAGTACTGTCCAGCCAGGTCGTACTTAAATAATGGGCTGGGATATTGAAAAGGTGTTTCAGGATACTTTTGATCAGATGGTGTAGACGGCGCAGTACCCGCCAAGTAAGGTCAGTACTAGGAAGACTGACTTGTAACACAGAAATTTTCCGCAGTTCCAGGTCGCCGCAGAGGGGAGTGTGGCCACGGTAGCCAGACGGGGCGGCCTGATCCCGCGGTGGCCAAGGCCGAGCGGCGCGCGCCAGCGCGTGACGCAGCCGGCAGCCGGCAGCTGGCCCGACACCACGTGCCGCAGAGGGCGCGCTCTTGGCTGTGGCCGCCGCCGCCCCCGCCGCCGCTTTCATCTCACGCGCCCCCGCACTCGCTCTCCTTCCTCGTGTCGGAGCCGCAACACAAAGAAGCCGCGGAATCTCTTTCGACACTGGTGAGAACCTCAATAACAGACAGCCACAACGCAGTATCGGGCTCCTCCGGCTGTTACTTCTAGATAAGCTCAAGTACTGTGGTAGGAATGGGACAGTGCTCCAATGGTTTAAATCATACCTAACTGGAAGAGTGCAGAAAGTTGAAATAAGCAGTTCACAAAATATGCAAAAAACTGATGATTTCTCAAACCGGGGAACAATCAAGAATGGGGTGCCGCAAGGTTCGGTCTTGGGTCCTCTGCTGTTCTTTGTATATATTCATGACTTGCCATTCTATATTCACGAAGATGCAAAGCTGGTACTTTTTACCGATGATGCTATCACACCCAACAGACAAGAATTAACTGGTGAAATTGTAAACGATGTTTTTCAGAAAATCATTAAGTGGTTCTCTGCAAATGGGCTCTCATTAAACTTTTCTAAAACACAATATATACAGTTCCAAACAGTAAATGGAATGACACCACTAATAAATACAGACTTCGATCAGAAATCGGTAGCTAAGGTAGAATATTCAAAATTTCTACGTTATGCGTTCATGAGGGGTTGAACTGGAAAAAACACACTGAGGATCTGCTGAAACGTTTGAGTTCAGCTACTTATGCTATTAGGGTCATTCCAAATTTTGGCGATATACATCTGAGTAAATTAGCTTACCATGCCTATTTTCATTCCCTGCTTTCGTATGGCATCATATACTGGGGTAACCCATCATTGAGATAAAAGAGTGTTCATTGCACAGAAGCGTGTAATCAGAAAAATTGCTGGAGCTCATCCAAGTTCATCCTGCAGACACTTATACTGTAGCCTCACAATATATATATTCACTTATGAAATTTGTTATTAACAGTCCGATCGAATTCAAAAGTAATAGCAGTGTACATGGCTACAACACTAGGAGAAAGGATGATCTTCACTACTCAAAGTTAAATCTAACTTTAGCTCAGAAGGGGGTAAATTATGCTGCCACAAAAGTCTTTGGTCACTTACCTAATAGCATCAAAAGTCTGACAGATAGCCAAATAGCACTTAAAAGGCATTTAAAAAAATTCTTAATGGCAACTCCTTCTACTCATTAGATCAATTTTTGGATATAGTAAGTGAGTAATTTCCCCAACCCCCACAAAAAAAATTAAAAATGTTAAGTGTCATGTAATATTTTGTGTAATGTAATATCTTGTATAGACACATTTTACTAACCTGACACGTTCCACATCATTACGAAGTGTCGTATTCATGATCTATGGAACAAGTACTAATCTAATCTCTAATCTATAATCAGGTGATAAAAGTCATGGGGTATCTCCTCATATCGTCTCGGATCTACTTTTGCCAGTTGTAGTATAGCAACGCGTCATGGCAGGAACTCACTAAGAGAGGGAAGTCCCCTGCCGAACTATTGAGCCATTCTCCGTCTATAGCAGTCCATAATTGCGGAATTCTTGGCGGTGCAGGATTTTCTGCACGAACTGACATATCGATTACGTCCCAGGTCGCGCGATTCGGGTGGATTACCCATTCGATAGCATTGTCCATAATGTTCTTCAAACCAGTTGCGAACAACTGTGATTCGGTGACATGACGTATTGTCATCCATAAAAATTCCATCGTTGTTTGCGAACATGAAGACATGAGTCGCTGCAAATGGTCTCCAAGTAACCGAACATAATCATTTACAGACAATGATCGGTGAAATTGGACCAGAGGACTGTCTATTCCATGTAAACACAGACCACACCATTATGGAGCCACTACCATCAGCTTCCTCAGTGCCTCTTGGAAACTTGGGTCCATGGTTTTGTGGCGTCTTGCGCCGCACTCGAACCCTGCCATCAGCTCTTACCAACTGAAGTCAGGATTCATCGTACCAGGCTACGGTTTTCCAGTCGTCTACGGTCCAACCGATACGGTCACGACCCTATGGACCATATAGCCAAATTTCGCCGCACTTTCCTAATCTATACGTTCGTCGTACGTGCCACATTCATTTCTGAGGTTATTTGACGCAGTATTGCTTGTCTGTTAGCACTTACAACTACGAAACGTCGTTCTCTCGGTCCTTAAGTGAAGGTCGTCGGCCACTGCGTTGTCCGTGGTGAGAGGTAATGCCGTAAATTTGATATTCTCAGCACACTCTTGACACTATGGTCTCGGAGTAATGAATTTCCTTACGATTTCAGAAATGAAATGCCCCATGCGTCTAGCTTCAACTACCATTCCACGTTCAAAGCCAGTCAACTCTCGTCGTGAGGCCATAATCACGTGGTAAACTTTTTCCCATAATTCACCGGAGTACAAATGAGAGCTCCGCCAGTGCACTCCCCACTTACAGCTTGTATACGTGGCACCACCAGCCATATGTGTGCCCGTCGCTATCTCATGACTTTTGTCACCTCGATGTATTTCGGCACCGAACAAAGCAGAGCAGGGTGTAAAACACTGGACTCGTTTTAGGAAGATGTGAGGACATAAGACCTTTCCACCCACTCCACTGACGTATAGTTACGTTCTGGGTTTCGCAAAATCAATTCAGGAGAATGCTGGGGAGATTTCTATGTCCCTCAGTTTTCTTCTTCATCCTTGTCCGTTTGAACTAACGTTCCACCTGTAATGATGTCAACACCGAAGACCCTGAATATTTTAACCACCCTACCCTCCTGATGATGGTGCCGATTTCTCGCAGTATATAGTTCAAGTACTCGCCGTTACCATCCACCTTAGGTTTCCAGTGATTTCTTTAAATCGCTCCAGGAAAATTCCGACTTCATGTCAAGAAGCACACCCGATTTCCTTTCTCACCCTTTTGTAACCCGAGCTTGCGCTTCGTCTCTAATGACCGAGTTCTCTACGGGACTTTAATATTACTTCCTTCCTTCCTCCACGATGCAGAAGGAACTCGACGCCGAAAATAAGTGATGATGTTGGACCATTGCACGTAATTGATGAAGTTTGGTCGGGATAGAACCAAAGGCGCAATTCCCGCTCCGATACAAAGTTGTACCCCTCTGGGTCGACTTGGGTGACCTGAAAGGTTGGGAGACGTACTCATATAAATCTTAACCCATTTGGTAGTGATGGAGATTAAGTTCAACAACGAGTATTGAAACCTCGTAAGTAGGAATGAAAATTTATGCTACTACGTAATGACAAGTTGTTGTTTAACGTTGTTACAAAAAATCTAGAAAACATCTTGTCCGGTTTGCTTCAGATTTTTACATGATACTCTAATAAACGTTCGGACGGACGTAGGCTATATGTAAAGAGGACACGTTGCTAGCAAAAATGTACAATAGTACCTGACCAATTTACTTCAAATATTTATATGATGCACTATATATATATATATATATATATATATATATATATATATATATATATATATATATATACTCCTGGAAATTGAAATAAGAACACCGTGAATTCATTGTCCCAGGAAGGGGAAACTTTATTGACACATTCCTGGGGTCAGATACATCACATGATCACACTGACAGAACCACAGGCACATAGACACAGGCAACAGAGCATGCACAATGTCGGCACTAGTACAGTGTATATCCACATTTCGCAGCAATGCAGGCTGCTATTCTCCCATGGAGACGATCGTAGAGATGCTGGATGTAGTCCTGTGGAACGGCTTGCCATGCCATTTCCACCTGGCGCCTCAGTTGGACCAGCGTTCGTGCTGGACGTGCAGACCGCGTGAGACGACGCTTCATCCAGTCCCAAACATGCTCAATGGGGGACAGATCCGGAGATCTTGCTGGCCAGGGTACTTGACTTACACCTTCTAGAGCACGTTGGGTGGCACGGGATACATGCGGACGTGCATTGTCCTGTTGGAACAGCAAGTTCCCTTGCCGGTCTAGGAATGGTAGAACGATGGGTTCGATGACGGTTTGGATGTACCGTGCACTATTCAGTGTCCCCTCGACGATCACCAGTGGTGTACGGCCAGTGTAGGAGATCGCTCCCCACACCATGATGCCGGGTGTTGGCCCTGTGTGCCTCGGTCGTATGCAGTCCTGATTGTGGCGCTCACCTGCACGGCGCCAAACACGCATACGACCATCATTGGCACCAAGGCAGAAGCGACTCTCATCGCTGAAGACGACACGTCTCCATTCGTCCCTCCTTTCACGCCTGTCGCGACACTACTGGAGGCGGGCTGCACGATGTTGGGGCGTGAGCGGAAGACGGCCTAACGGTGTGCGGGACCGTAGCCCAGCTTCATGGAGACGGTTGCGAATGGTCCTCGCCGATACCCCAGGAGCAACAGTGTCCCTAATTTGCTGGGAAGTGGCGGTGCGGTCCCCTACGGCACTGCGTAGGATCCTACGGTCTTGGCGTGCATCTGTGCGTCGCTGCGGTCCGGTCCCAGGTCGACGGGCACGTGCACCTTCCGCCGACCACTAGCGACAACATCTATGTACTGTGGAGACCTCACGCCCCACGTGTTGAGCAATTCGGCGCTACGTCCACCCGGCCTCCCGCATGCCCACTATACGCCCTCGCTCAAAGTCCGTCAACTGGACATACGGTTCACGTCCACGCTGTCGCGGCATGCTACCAGTGTTAAAGACTGCGATGGAGCTCCGTATGCCACGGCAAACTGGCTGACACTGACGGCGGCGGTGCACAAATGCTGCGCAGCTAGCGCCATTCGACGGCCAACACCGCGGTTCCTGGTGTGTCCGCTGTGCCGTGCGTGTGATCATTGCTTGTACAGCCCTCTCGCAGTGTCCGGAGCAAGTATGGTGGGTCTGACACACCGGTGTCAATGTGTTCTTTTTTCCATTTCCAGGAGTATATATATATATATATATATATATATATATATATATATATATATATATATATATATATATATATAGAGAGAGAGAGAGAGAGAGAGAGAGAGAGAGAGAGAAAACGTTGTTAGCAAAAATCTCGATAAGCTATTGACCGATTTACTTCAAACTAGCGAGGAAACTCTGCGTTGCCCAGGTGTTCACTTATAGCTGTGTGTCCGCGCCTATACCACGCGGCTTCTGACCTTGTGCTCAATGCTGATGACGTCATATCTCCTCAACTATGTGGCGTACAATGATATTTTTTAGGTACATTCAGCGGCGTATGTGGATACTGTCTGCGAAATTGATTGAGAATAGAGCTAGTAGCAAAGAAATAATAAATTTGAAAGTCATGTATGATGCGACAGTTTTTAATGCATCTCATTGTTTATGGTGGCCTATATCCTGAGCTCTGTGTCGTGTAATGGCATAATTTTGCCCTTTCATTCAGTGGTATAGGTGCATGTTGTTGTTGTTGTTGTTGTGGTCTTCAGTCCTGAGACTGGTTTGATCCAGCTCTCCATGCTACTCTATCCTGTGCAAGCTTTTTCATCTCCCAGTACCTACTGCAACCTACATCCTTCTGAATCTGCTTAGTGTATTCATCTCTTGGTCTCCCTCTACGATTTTTACCCTCCACGCTGCCCTCCAAAACTAAACTGGTGATCCCTTGATGCCTCAGAACATGTCCTACCAACCGATCCCTTCTTCTGGTCAAGTTGTGCCACAAACTTCTCTTCTCCCCAATCCTATTCAATACTTCCTCATTAGTTATGTGATCTACCCATCTAATCTTCAGCATTCTTCTGTAGTACCACATTTCGAAAGCATACCGTCTGTAAAATGTGTCACGAATACAGTTTGTAGTAAAGAAGTAATAAATTATAACGTCATGCCTCATAAGGCACTTCTAGTATCTGAATAGCAGAAAAGCTAAGCGATAAACATTTTTCCATTCATAATTTTACAGGGGTTGTCAGCGAGAAAAAAAATTCGCAAAAGTTTGAAATTATGTTTAAAGTTAGTTGCAAGTCGCAAATCCTCCCATTCTGAATTACTGGAGGAATGAAGTCTGGGAATTTGCGTGTCTACGCTTCTTTTTCACCCACATCCCCACGCCTTTGATAGATAGGTGGTTCTTGACCCCACAACGATTGTCCGCTACATGTGTACCAAGTTGGTAGAAACTGGTCCAGTGGTTTAGGAGGTGATGTAGAACATACATACATACATGTGTATACACATACACACATCCATTCATCTATTGTTAAAATATGCAGGGATTTTTGCACCACACTCTAATAAACATTGGCATACCGATATATATATATATATATATATATATATATATATATATATATATATATATATATATATAATTTCTAGAGATTTTTGCTAAGATGTCTAGAAGTTATTGAGAGATTTACTTCTAATTTTACACAATGCTCCAATAAACATTTGGGTGCACATAGGTTGCATATTTCGGTGCATATAAAATTACGTAAATAAATGTACATTATATGTGATACGGAAGAGTTGTTAACAAAAATCCCAAATAGGTCTTGAGCGACTTACTTCAAACTTTTACACAACACTAGTAAACATTCGGAAGGACATAGCAAACAACAGTGTAGTACAGGTTTTCTATTAGAAACGATTGCAAGAAAGAAAGTACTGTGCTGTGTAAATGTACAGTTTCGTTGTCTTCCTCGCAGTCATTTTTAATTGGATAGCAGGGCATTTAAACCATTAGACAAATAGTTTCTCCCATACGTATTCTCCTCCTTCTATATAATTTTAAACAAAAACTGTGTACACAACTATGTGCTGTCCTGTTTTCTTTCTCGCAGTCCTCCTTGCATATAATTTTAAACAAAACTGAGTACAGAACTATGGACTGTTTTGTGTTCTTTCTCGTAGTCAGTTTTAACATAAAGCCGGAAAGTTGCATTTATAGCATATCGGTTTATGATTAGAATACTACTACGGAATCTTGAACGTCCAAAGCTTAGTAATTCGCCTAATTTTAATCAGCAAACTGGTAGGATTACAGTCACTGACGCTACTTTCCTCACAGAACCAGTAGCAGGATAGGTATCTCATACCCCGTACACTAATGATACCATTCGGTTTATCGACTCATTAAAAGACACTTCAATACGATTCGAGGGTTCGTAGACAATAACAAGGAACAAAACTCAAGGTCAAACAGAGGAGGGAAGAGGAGATGGACAGAAGGTAGGTGGGAGAGGGGGGTGGACATAGGGAGAAGAAAGGAGAAGATGGTCAGAGAGAGAGGGAAGGAAAACTAGGAGGAGAGGGATAGGAAAACGAGGTGATGTACAGAGAGGGAGAAGGGGGTGGGAAGGTAGTGGACAGAGAGGGAGAGGAGGAGGAGGTAGACAAAGAGGGAGGAGGAACAGAGAGACGGGGAGAAGATTAAGATGTATGTCAAATTTCCGCAATTGCGAAGCATTTACGGGCTCCCTAGTAAATTACAATTAGACTAAAAAATGGACCCAACGAAAATTGTAAAAATTAGAAATGAGATCATAGAACGAATTGATGAAGGCTGCTTGAAAACGACGAGTAAGTAGACAGAAAGAGAAACAAACAGAATAGGAAAATGGTCTGGAGTGCTATTGGTAACAAGTGTTAAAAACTAAGTTTCAGAAATATCTCAAAAGAAACATACTAATGTGTGTCCTACTTCATTATTTGAGGCTACCTTTCCTCTTGATTTCTCTACGTTAATATTTACGCTCATGCGTTACTAGCCGCTACGCGCGTTATAACTGTAAATACCCACCTAACTCTAAATGGATACTAGAATGGGAGCGAGTCTCATACAGCAGGTCTAGCAGTGCTGAATCCCTGTAGCAATAAGTGCCTTGCAGTAGTACCGCCTACTGCGTATGCAATCCTCAAGGAGCTGCTTACAAGAGCAAAGACTATCGAATAAACGAAAGAAACGTTACATGCGCTCATTCATTGCTAAACGTTCTAGACACCATTGAAATCGTAGCATCTTATGTTATCTGGGAGGGGGGGGGGGGGGGTGTATAGTAAAAAGGAGCGAAAGAGAAAGGCAACGTGCGAATACTCTGCAGAGCTTGCCCTTTTCCTAGCTCATATTTAGCAAATATCTTCATCGTACTGAACAGTTCCATGTAACTTAAAAAGAGAACTGGCCATGCTTGGTTATAAAAATGGTGCAGCAAATTACAGATTAATATCCTGAACGACCATGTTTTGTAGTATCCTGAGGTATATACTGATATCTAGTATTTTGATTTATCTAGCGGAAAATGACCTTCTACTCCAAAAATGTACGTCTCTCGATGGCTGCAAAGACTTAAGAAGTTTATATCCCTGATGCTCATGTGCATGTGCATGATTATATCCGTGCATCAACTGGTTATTTCACTTCTACACCTATGACCTGTAAGACACCTTACGATATGTGGCGAATGGTACTTCTTCCCTTTCCTGCGTCATAAGCGAATAGTGAAGGGGGAGATCGATAGTCAACAATGCACCGTATAAGTTCGAGTGCACTACGTTTCTCGTCATGGTTATTCTGCATTATTTATGCTGATGAAAGCAATGTGCTATCTGACTCTTTTTGGGACGTAACGTCTCGGAATTTTAGATAAGAATAGATATTATGGACGCTGTGATAATAGTAAAATAGCCACAGGTATTTTTTTTGGAACACTTTTTAATGTGCGTATTGAAAATATCATCGTCATATACAATTAAGGGAACAGACACCATACAATGTACTGAGACAACTAATGTGTGCCATGTGGAACAGGATAATACACTTATGGTGTCTGTTCCCTTAATTGAATCTGATGATATTTTCGAAACGGTTATTGAAAAGAGTGATCACAAAAATACCTTCGGCTAATTTACTATTATTACAGCATCCATGATAGCTGTTTCCATACTCCTAGCTAGTATCAACATGAGCGCACACCGCAACCGCGATTTTACATCGCAAATGCAATCTCGGAATCGTATCAAGAAATGTCTTTCCAATATATTTCTAACGGGAAACATAGATATCAAATGAAAAAGTAAAAAATAATAGTGGTATTAAAACTTGGAAAAGGAAGTAACAGATCTGAAAGCCAGTCCAACAGCCCTACTCGGCACAATATACAAACTGTTAGAAAGACTCATCCTCAGCATGATTAGCCATACAATGTTGGAATCTGTTCCACCTGAACGAGCCGGCTTCCGAACAAACAGGAGCCGCTGAGACGACGTTCTCTAAATGCTTATACTGAAGATGGATTTCAAAGGTAACTGGAATCATCTGTGGTATTTTTAGAGTTAACAGTATATGACGCTATATGGAGGGAAGGATTAATATGTAAGTTCTTTCATATTATTCCCTGTCGTATGGTCACTAGAAAATACGCTTAGCAACAGAAAATTCCAAGTGATTATTCGGATTACATGGAGCAAGCAAATCAAAACTGAATAATGATCTTCCTCAAGGCTCTATCTTCGCTTCTCTGCTGTTTAGTTGATAGGCGTATAAAGCATCTTTAAAATTGGGATATGCCGACGACTGGCTACTAGCTTCACAAGGGAATTAAGAAAACGAAGGATACCCTAACGAGTTATTTGGCTGCACTGGGTGACTGTTTCCGTAAATCGAAGCTCCAGCCCAGTTCAGCTGACCAAGGTTTCATGCTTCCACCCGGACAATAAACTTGCAGACACGGAATTTAGCATTCCTTTAAACAATGTCACACGAATTCGGACAGAACGCTAAGCTAAGCTATGAGGAATTCATGACAAACACAGCTACAAAGCAGCTTACAAGAAATATTATACAGAAGCTGTGCTGCACTACAGCAAGAAAACAGACATCGACCTACGTCACACAATGTGAATGGTTTCGGAGACCATTATGTGCACTACGTTCACCACAACTGCGAAGACAAAGCACTGCTTGAAGAACTTAGAAAGACTCAAAACAATCAACAACTTCCTTTCCATTTGTTCTCTGGTTATACAAGTATTGAACGACTCAGCTCTAGAAAACCACCATTTACGGAAGCTACATACTAACAACTATGATGTTGTCTGATACTGAAACAAAGGCTAGGAGGATACTGCAGCTGCTGATCCCAAGACATATCTCTGAAAAACAACCTGGCTTTGATTACCCAAAAAAATCCCTGGGTAATTCTAAACCGAATTAGAACCAACCATGAGACATATACGGACTCATTGTATAAATGGAAACTAAACCCATGTCTGAAGTGCGACTATGAAGCAGAAAGGCAGCATACACCGCAGGCTTGTTCATTAAGAGCTTGCACGAGACAATTTGAAGACTTCCTGAGTACGACTAATTGTTCAGTAAACTGTAATTGTGACCTAGATGTTCCTTTATGAGCGCTGTTCTTATTTTATGTTCGTTAATGTGATTTGTAACAGTGCCGTACGATAAATAACAAATTTGTAATGTAGTATACATCATTTTCAGGGCCTGCAACAGGTTGGATGAGCGCTTCCGTGACGTTCTCGCACTCACAAGACGAACTCAACCCGCGTCACTTTTTTTTCTCAATTTTCTAGCTCGTCTATTAATCTTAGGTCTCTTAGGTCGAAGGACACTAGATTGACGAGCAACACCGAAGAATCAATAAAAGGAGGATTTTGTACGTTATCTCCTTTCCAGTTTAGGCCGCTCCGGATCCATGCAGCTAGATACCTGGGCACTATTATCTGCTGCCCTATGGTTCTCATGGAGAAACAGTGCGAACTGAGTGTCTAAGAAAAGATTTTTGCGGAACCACTCTTAACTACTACAGAGGACATTTTAGTTCTTCAGAAGGGAAATAACATGGAAGCGTTATAAATTTTCCTTCTTGCTACAATAGATTGATATCAATATACCCTTTCCAACTTGTCTCAATATCCATCGTTTCAGCGTTAGTGTGTTGATTGGAAGGAGGAACTGTATCACGACTTTTCGCAGAGAAAGAATAACTTACTACAAGGCGACAATGTTCGATCAGACCGAGTTTGATCCGTGAACGGCAAACATTTCTGGGTGGTCAGCTCGATCTCCCAAACTGGCTCCCATAGAGAATATTTACGATAATCTCGGAAAGCGTGTTGCTACCCACATTGTTTATGACTAGTACCTTGCCACGATAAAAGCAGAATTCGAAGAAAAATTTAATTTGTTACGTCTGGAATTAGTAGATGCCTTGATTCTCAGCGTTTGGTGAGAGAGTGCTGTTGTACGCGTATAGAGTTGTAAATCTGCCGTAGTCCATCATAGACTGTCATGAGAGAGGCAGACTACGGTAGATTTTCTAGTAGCCTTGGTCAGTTAAGATCGTAACCGTGTTACATATACATCAGATATGTTGCATACCTACTGGACGTTACCTCGTTTCGATCGTTTTACTTGTCTGTGCCATCACTGCATTACTAGATTCCCTAGAAACCGGAAGCGAAGAACCGTCTAGAACTGAGTGGGGATGTAAGGGCCACGTAACGTAACGAACATTTTTGTGCTATGTAGTTATCCTCCTGTCTGTTGCTTGAAACTAGACAGTATTTAGGGCAAAATTGAAACTCCCAATTTTAATCCGGGTTTTGTCCGAAAACTGTTGATTTGTAACACAAAACAGAAGGACGTCGCAGTAAGAAATAAATAAATAAAATAAAATAAACAGATTTACTAAATACAACAGTCTAAAAAAAGAAGAATTAAAAAAAACGTCGCTTCAATAGTATGTGGGGCTTATATAAGACCAGTTTCTGTTATTTATAAACAACTTTCGCATTTATGAGTGAAAACAAAATAATTGTATGGCATTGTTGGGTTCGGCCGCCATGTGCAAGTGTCAGTCCAGTCGACGCCACATTGGGCTACTTGCGTGCAGATGGTGAGGATGTAATGATGATCAGGACAACACAACACCCAGTCCATGAGCGGAGAAAATGTCCAAGCCGGCCGGGAATCGAACCCGGGCCCGCTGCATGGGAGGCAAACACGTTACCACGCAGCAAAGCAGACGGATGAATTTATCATTAATCACAGGAGTCTCTTCCCTTTGATCATGATGATGAACGTTCTATTGAGTACAAAACAACATCAGTTATATAGATTTCTTATTTTTGTGCTGATGAACTGTACTTGCAACAAAAGTAATAGCTTTCATTGCATAAAAACATAGAAATTACGCGATCAACTAATTTTTATTATTTACAAAAGATGATTGACATGTAAGGATATAAAAACGCACAAAGGACTAACATTGAACGATGTGTGGCTATAATTATGTACAAAACAAACAATAAACGAAAAGGAGTCGTCCGCTCCCAGTTTCTGCTAATCCTACCATTTACTACGTCATTTACGTACTGTGCCAAAACCGCCAAGCAGTTTCTTTGGTAGAGTGCAGATATATACATATATCAATCAGTCCAGAGAGACAAAGCCATTTTGCATATGTCAGTCCTTTCATGTTCCATTTTTGCCTTGTTACGTATTTTAAATGTCACTTAAAACACACTATTTCAAATTCATCGTTTTTGTGATTTTTCTCCATCTATGGTTACGAATCGAGCATGAGCCATTGCCAACCAAGCAGTCTCAGTTCCACTACTGAGCTTTCAAAGTTATGAAAAGACGCAGGATAATTAAGACGGATCGGCTGTTTTTTTGTTAAATGTATAGTACTGTGTTCTATCAAACACTTACAGTTACATTTCGGATGTGGAGAACTTGTCCCATACCAATAACCTAAACAATTTTATGGCGGAAACTACGAAGTATAGGGGAGAGGGTGATACGTTTCCGTGCAATGAGTAAGAAGAAAGAAATAGGTGATCAGAGGACCGTAACACGAACATCTGCCGCCTCCCGCGGGGGAGAAGGGAATTAGTGCGTGGAGACCGGCAGTCGGATGAAAGCGAGCCATCGGCCACAGCTGCTGGGAGTCGTTAACAAGAATAGGAAAGGGAGCGGAATGGCTGACGCCGGGCACAGATCGAAGTATGTGAATAATCGTGTCGAAAATTGGTTCCACAACTTACGATCATCTTATGCTTTAAGTAAAAGCCATAGAATTTCCAAGTTACGACATGTTCGCGGATTAAAACAGCGATCCAGAAAGTGTAGAATGAATTTCTTTTATTTCCACCAATGATAAAAAACTTTAGGTCCTTAGACCACCAGTTCCAGTCAGCAACGAGCATCTTCAGATCTGCAGTAAAATAAGGAAAACGAAATACAACTACTGAACAGATTACATCTTAGAATTTTTTTTATAATTTATTGTAATTTCCATTCCCCATCAGGGGCGGGCTGGCAGCAGCATAAGCGATGCTCTTCAGCCGAGAGACATAAACAGACAGGAAGACATGTAAAAAATGGTTCAAATGGCTCTGAGCACTATGTGACTTAACTTCTGAGGTCATCAGTCGCCTAGAACTTAGAACTAATTAAACCTAACTAACCTAAGGACATCACACACATCCATGCCCCAGGCAGGATTCGAATTTTCGACTGTAGCGGTCACTCGGTTCCAGACTGTAGCGCCTAGAACCGCACGGCCACTCCGGCTGGCAAACATGTAAAACAATGTAAAGAAGAAAACATGGCGGAAAATAGAAACAAAAAAGACGGAACAGGAGAAAAGAAAGCATACAAGCGGTGACTGTAAATCGGAGATAAAAATCTAAAAAATATGTTACACAAAAAACACACACTAGATTAAAAGGCACCAGGCAAATTACGGCCGGAGCATAAAAGTCATAGAATGATGAAAACAGCCATGTGATGGACAGCGTAGCAAGGAGTAGTGATGAACGATAAACAGGTCGAGCGCACAATTAAAACCACGTCACTAGGGGACGCTGTATAATGGCACCGAAACACAACACAACACTAACGCATCACACTTATAACGTATAAAAACCTGGGGGGATGAGAGGGGGGCGCTCTGAAGGAGGACCAGGGAGGGAAGGGACGGGACGGGCGAGGAAAACAGCTGAGGAGGTGGTGCAGGGAGTCAGGGAGGGAAGGAGGAAAACCCGCTCTGGGAGAAGGAGCGAAAAGGAAAAGGGGAGCCCTGGGGAGGTGGGGGGGGGGGGGGGGGGGAACGAGGCCAGGTTACAGTTGGAAGGAAGGGTATATGTCATGGCGAAATTCAACATCCGGGAAGGGGAGGTGCTGGAAATTGCCCTGATGAAGGTTACATATCAGAACAATAAGATATGCCATAATGAAAAATTATTACTTTCATGGATGTGGAAAACGCGCTTAAAATGCGACGAGACATACCTGTTTTG
Organism: Schistocerca serialis cubense; assembly: GCF_023864345.2. Lineage (NCBI taxonomy): Eukaryota > Metazoa > Arthropoda > Insecta > Orthoptera > Acrididae > Schistocerca > Schistocerca serialis. The sequence goes on from NC_064639.1 coordinate 1,131,439,612, forward strand.
TGATAGGTCCTAATATAATAAAGCCACAGAGGTACTGTCACATAATATAGGCAAAATCAGCTTAGCATCGTCCCACACATTTAAAATATGGTGTAAGCAGAGTCATGCTGTCTCTATCGCTAATGTTCATAAAAAACTGCAGTACACAATCCACAACATATGTTTGTTCTGTAAGCTCGTTAGATGTCACTACATTGAGTCTTCTTTTTTCTTTTTCTTCTTTTTTTTTTTCTTTATTGATTTTCAATTCCCCCCGAAGGTGGCGGGCTGGCAGCAGCTTAGTACGCTGCTCTACAGCCTACAGACTTTTTAAAAACGGAAGAAGAAAAGAAACAAGAAAAACAGGTGATAAAACAGTGACTTAAAGTGTAAAATGGCGGAAAAATGCGGAAAGTTAAAACAGAAAGCAAAAGGGGTAGGCAATGTCAATAAAATACACAGGAATCAGACAAGTAACATAGTAGACACACAATTAAAAAACACGGCGACAGTCTGGTTTCTGTTCGCAAGAGATAAAAAATCACACCCAGCGACAGTATGGTGGCCGTTCGCAACACTTCCCAAAAGACACAAAACGGAACACTCACTGTAAAACACTCGCTGTAAAACACTGCACGAAAATGGCGGCACAAAGATGACACTCCCGAGCCAAAGGCAGATGGGGGTGGGGGGGACCTGGAGGAGGGGGAAAAAGAGGGGGGGGACCAAGGAGGGAGAGGACTCATAAGGGGGGAGAGGGGCAGGGCAGACGCGAGAGGGAATGAGAAGAGGCAGAGGAGGGAAATGCAAAAGGACTCGGGGAGAGAAGGGCGCAGAGAGAGGGGAGGTGGGGAAAAAAGAGGATGGAAGTGGGGGGGGGGGGGGGGAAAGGGAGCCCATTGAGTCTTCACATATTCGTCAATTATAAAATTGTACAATATCCGATAAATGAAGAGCGCAATAGGTAAAGTCTGTAGTGGGTCCGCAAAATGCATGAATGATTACAGTGGTTAAGTGTACTAGTTAAAAATGTTAATAATGTTAAATTTGGAGCTATTAAAAGGAAATGCTTAAATCATAACAGATGATTTTGAAACGCTCTTATGGTCATTTTAGATAACATACATAAGAAAAAGTTTATGGAGCTAACAAAGTAACATATAGTGGATAGAATAACTAAGAAGAAGCGGAAAGGAAGAAAACAAGAGACTAAATTAAGTAACCAGCGACATCTGTTGTCGCAGCCGCCAGAATCCAGCATAGGCGAGAATTCGGAGGAACTTAACCGCCAGAAGACCTCAGTTACCTTGCGACAAGCCGTTCCAGGAAAAGTGTAATAAAATACTCTAACAGTCACTTAATAAGATTATCTTGTTAATGAAATGTACTACGTAAACAGAGAAGGGAGAATCAAATGTGATAGTAGAACTAAAAAAGGACGAAAATGGAGCAAATATGTGTTGTACTCTATATTTTGTAACGACAGGGCAAGATATACATATGAGAGACGTTCAATCATTCGCATACGTAGCACTCACCTGCCGGACTACTATTTAATACTACTCGACAATTTTCTCCAGGATTGCAAATTATATGTCTGCATTGATGAAAAGAATTCAACAACACGGCCTGTCCTTCAAGGACTTCCACAAGGATCGGTCATATCTCCACTGCTGTTTAATTTATACATTAACGACCTCCCGACGGTGCCACCCGTTACTGCCGGTTTCTTTGCCGACGACACAGCGCTCCTGGCTGCAGGCACCAGAATGGACCACCTCGTCACACGGATGCAGCGCCAACTAGATTTAGTGGACCACTGGACCCACAGGAACAAAATAACGGTCAATGCAGAGAAAACCAAAGTTATTGTCTTCACAAGTCGGAGACCCATCGTCAATGAACGCCTACGAATATCAGACCAGCCACCCCCCTGGGCAACAACTGTAAAATACTTTGGAGTGCATTTGGATGCCAAACTGCTGTATAGTCATCACATTATAGAGAAGAAGACGTCTGCCCTCAAAATGCTGGGAGCTCTCCTCCCATTTATGAAGAGCTCGTATCTCAGCCAACGCACGAAACTCCAGTTGTACCAAGCCACAGTCGAACCATCTATTTTGTATGGATCGACCTCTTGGGGTACTACGTGTGCCACTAACTACAAGAAGTTACAGGTTGTACAAAGCAGATGCCTACGATAAATCACTGGAGCCCAATGGTGGATCCGGAACCATGATATTCATCGAGCCTTAAGCGAATCTTACCTCTCAGACAAGGTCAAGGAGAAGGCACGAACCGTATTCCGGAAACTGGACATGATACGCGACAGTACACAACTCGCCACAGCACGTACGGTTGAACCCTTACGCAACCACAAATATAAAGTATCGAAGGCGATAGTATTTGAGCATCCGTAAATGTTGTTGTTGTTGTTGTTGTTGTTGTGGTCTTCAGTCCTGAGACTGGTTTGATGCAGCTCTCCATGCTACTCTATCCTCTGCCAGCTTCTTCATCTCACAGTACCTACTGCAACCTACATCCTTCTGAATCTCCTTAGTGTATTCATCTCTTGGTCTCCCTCTACGATTTTTCCCCTCCATGCTGCCCTACAATACTAAATTGGTGATCCCTTGATGCCTCAGAACATGTCCTACCAACCGATCCCTTCTTCTGGTCAAGTTGTGCCACAAACTTCTCTTCTCCCCAATCCTATTCAATACTTCCTCATTAGTTATGTGATCTACCCATCTAATCTTCAGCATTCTTCTGTAAATGTTATCCCTACGTAATTCTACATAATTTACGGATATAAAGTCCCATAGCACTTCTACACACTATTTTCAAATACGCACCAAAAGCAGCGAGTTAAAGGACCCCTCTTTGTGCCCAAACTAAAGCTGATAGAAGAATAAATAAATAAAACGAAAATTTTTACGCTTTCCATTCCTTATAGAAGTAAAAATCAACGAAGTTGATCAGACTTCAGCATCACCAAGCACAAAATAATAATAAAAAACAATCATTCACATAAAAAACGTCGTAAATTGAAATAAAGTAAAAACGGGCTACAGTACTGCGCTACCTATTGAGCACTTCTGCCGCGTGCTGCCATTTGGCACCATAAATTTTACGCTTTTCTAATAAATCGAGAACACACCTACTTTTCTCGGCAGTGTGGTCCGTAGGGAGTTCTGTTTTACTTGGCTGTACGTGGTTCTTAAGCCTTACGTCCAAAGGGCGGTCGGCTGGACCGAGATAATACTCACCACAATTATTACACTCGATCCTGTACTGACCGCAGCCATCAAAGTTGTCATGTGCACTTTTAAACTTATAGTAGTTTTACGCTAAGTTGTAGGGTGTGGCTAACTTGAAAACCTCATCTGACTTCAGATTTGCTAAAAAATTTCCGTAAAATTGTATTGGGATGCTGTCCATTCTTTCTTTATTAGTACTGTTTTCTGTTTAAGTGTGCTTTTGCCTACTATTTGTTTTTCGTTTCTTTAGCTTTCTGTACGGGTGCATGACATCATTTACAGAAAAACCACTGGCTATTGCAATCTGTTTTAAAATACCGAATTCTTTACTAAGTCGCGACGATAAGATGAGCTCATTGCAATTTAGTTGACGATTATACTGCTGTTATTACAGAAGATACGTCTTCAAGGAGTTAAGCATTTTAACTGCACTTTCACAATATACAGTAGGCCTATGTATATGATGATGAATAAACAATCCATCACATTCTGAGAAGCACAGAGATGTCCTAATCTAAAACACTAGAAGTAAAAATTACCTTTATTACCCATTTTCAAAGCTATCAGTGTGTGAGAAAGGAGTTAAATAAGCGACAACATAAATTTTTGTTCATTTGCCCAATAGTATCGACAGATAGCAAAGCAAGTTATCAGTTTGACCTAGAATCATTTCTTCTGGGCAACTCCTTCTGCTCCATACACGAATATTTCTTTTAGAAATAGATAACCGGTATAAAACATAAACAATCTTTTTTCTAAATTGCAGCAGCTTGAGTAGTACTGTAAAATAGCATGGTCATTAATGTTCATCTACTATGTACGCATAGCCTGTTAACTAATCCGTTGCACGTCATTTAGATTAAAAAAACGTTCAAATGATCCACGAAACGTGCCACTAACTAATTGATACACTTGCAACTGCGAATATTACTGAATGTAAAATAAAATTAGCATTTCACACACGCTTTAAGCACATGGACACTTGAGCTAAGTGTACGAAATAAACAATACTATACAACTGTGAAATACATTACACCGTTAGAAGCACAGAACTGCCGAATTAATACGCGGAGCGACAAAAGTATATTACCAACATAACCATAACTAAGGCCCTCGCAGTAGAGTTAATAAATAGTCAATGCCTACAGGCACAACCGGTTTAATAACAAGTGAAGAATCTAACACAAATGATAATGGCAAACGGCTGCTTTGGTGTTTAAGTGCAAGACGAATAGCAACAAAAGTGTCTTGCTAGTACAACGCGTGCATCTGAAAATAAAGGTATTGTTGAATGGGAAACCCTGAAGGGTAACTTTTCTTCCTCTGTGAAAAATGGCGTCTGTCCGTGCTGAGCGTACCCAAAGTTGTGTCTGCAGAACATTTGCAGATGGTTCTGGTGGATATATGATGTGACGTAATGTTTGTGCTGTATGATGATGAGATAATAACACCAAGGTGGCTGACGAGTCCATCGTCACCATCCGACGGAAGGATTCGAATCGTCTATCTCCTAGTCGAGGAACATTCCATAGGCGTGCGTTAACGATCTCGGCTATAGAGGCGGGTTTGTGGATGGAAAACTACCAGTATCACAATGAACAACACGACTAAACTTTCTGGTGGTCCCTGAGAGGTCATATAAGCTGTCCTCTAGCATAATTTGTGAGTCTCAGACCATTAACTTAATCCAGTGGGACTTCGCGGATTTGAAATGCCTATTTATATAATGATATATCTCACGCGAAAAGGAGCTTTAGGATATCAGATTCCCTGCTAACAACTATATTTCCTGGTTTAATACCCTTCGCAGTAGGTTTCAGCGTTTAAAAATCAGTAAAAGCTGGAGTAAATCACGTACAGAAAGTAGCCCTGCTGATAAGTTAACTCTTTTTATTCACACGTACAAGATTTTTATCTTTACGCTTCTCTCCGAGATGGAATGTTAAATTTGGCATCACTGACATCAGCTGCATGTTAATTTCAGTAATTTATTTTAGTCGAGCACGGCAGAAAAGTAGATACTCTTATCGGAATGCATTGAATCTTATGACATGCGCTCATTGGAATCTTATTATAATGGCTTGTCTATTCTTAACAGATTGATACATACACATTTTAGTGTCCCGATTACAGGTAGAATTGTATCTGTAAAACTCTAACGGGATGAAATACATGGCGTGACTGAAAGACTCAAATTTTATCTGCTGGTTTACAAAGATGAATGGATGGTGCAGAACACCTAACCTGTGTTTCATACACCTTCGGAAATTTTACATTTTCTTACCTGCACCATACCTGACAATTTGGCATAGTCTACGAAGTTTCGCATTAAGCAGCATAGGAGGCGGAAAGAGCGAACAGAAAACTAAGAGAGCGGATAATACGTGTTCTATCCCGTTTTCTTCAGCTCGAGTCTCCATTACTCAGTGCAGAATTAGAAATAATGACCGTGACGAAAGCAAACCTCTGTCTCATACGTCACGTGTCCTTGAACTAGCTGCATTGTGTTACTGTATATCTGGTGACTTTTCCGGACCATTGAACTCTGGGACAAGTACCATGTAATTGCGCGAGTTAAGCTTACACCCCGAAAATTCCTGAAACCGGAATGGGGCAGATAACTTGTGCCACTGAATCCTGCCATTGTAGTTTAAGTTCCCAGTCTTATGAGACAGTTGATGAACGTTATTCCTCCCGTATCCTCGAAATATAATCATGTAAATTAACCGATAAGTCAACCTAAACACATTATCCTAAACAAACAAAAAATGTGTAATGCCAGTATATACCATCTTAGCCTCTCCGTGCTGGAGGACTAGACCATTGTAAGAATGCTAAAATATCATATTATTTCTTGAATGTAGCAGAAACAAATGGATGATATATGTCTCGCATAGTCATAGAGCACGAAACCAAAAACAATTTAAAGAATTTTACACATTCTAGTCTGTTACAAATTATGGCCCCCGCAAAGCCGTGGGTGTTAACACGTAGCTTCCAGGATTCAGGGAGTCGAACCTGTCCCTGATCGAATCCGCCTCGCGGTGTTTAGACGATTTCACACATCCGACTAGGTGAACAGCGAGATAGACCCACGGCATCCCTGTTACATGCTACGCCCACATTTATAAAATGTTTTCGCACTTGAGCATGAGATTACTCTAGACACAGACGGATGGGGTATCCTAATATTGTTTCGGGGGAGTAGCGTCGTCAGAAAGGCCACAGACTCTCAAAAAACACATATCAGTGCCAGCCCCACAACGAAAACAGGTACAGGTACAGGAAAAGGAGGAGACAATATATTCCAGTTTAGGTTATAAGGTTATTTTTGGCTGTTTAATGTCTTGTGCTCAATGTTCTGCTGATAATTAGCACGATGTTCTAAACGCATGTCGAGAAAGATCTGAAACATAGCAGAAAGCGAATCTTTAGCTTATAATGACATTGCGATCGAGCTGCTAAAATCAGTGTGGAGAGGCATTGGTTTGAAATATTTGTTACCGTTGTTTGAAACTGTGCCTGAACTGAAAACAAGTTTCAACCAAAAAATCTCAGATTTTTTCTTTGCGTTTTATCTGAACTTAGACTCAAAAAAATGGTTCAAATGGCTCTGAGCACTATGGGACTTAACATCTATGGTCATCAGTCCCCTAGAACTTAGAACTACTTAAACGTAACTAACCTAAGGACATCACACACATCCATGCCCGAGGCAGGATTCGAACCTGCGACCGTAGCAGTCGCGCGGCTCCGGACTGAGCGCCTAGAACCGCTAGACCACCGCGGCCGGCGAACTTAGACTCAAGCACTGTATTTGGATCATCTGCATTTTTATTAATGTTGATTGCTATGTGGACATTGTACGTGATGGTCCACCTGATAGTGCTGTCTATTTTCGCTCACGGCATTGGCTAATGTAGTGATGTCTGATAATGGCCTCATGCAATCGTTTCGTTTACTGCAACCGCTTCTAGCGGATGTACTGGCTATAAAGTGTCGAAACCTATCCTGGGGACCGGGAAACCATTACTCATGGATAGCTGATATAAGGGCATGATGCAGGAACTTGTTCAGGGTTCAGCGCCCCATCGAGGTCTAGGTCATTAGAGGCAACGCACTATTTCGGATAAGGCATAAAACCTCCGCAGACTCCATCTTGCCTTTCTTCCAAAGACTCTCAAAGTCCCAAGAGACTCTCTGTTACTTTTGGGCATGGGCACAACTTTTAATGTTCCCGCCAGGCAGTGACTTGGAAGATATTGTTAATGACATCACAGAAATACCCACTTATGATCGCGGATTACAATCACTTTAAGTGATATAAAAAATGAGACACCTAAATGAGAGTAGCTGAACAGTAATTTGACATCCTCTGCTACCGAGAACGAGTCCGGTACCTTACCACTGTGCCAGCCTGCTCAGTTGTGACAATTCTTATCTCGTGAATATTCAGACTGCTTGAAATCAGCAGTCTGAGCAATTCAGTCCGAGCCTTTTTGTCGTGAAAACCTACCCTGCAACCCTACAGTACGAACGAGAGTTCTTTCGTGCTGTTACAGAAAATACCAATTGGAACGGTTCTTGGGTAGGAGGCTGTAAGGAAATGGTTATCATATCTTTGTAGCCTTTTTCACAACACTGCAAAACATACCCAAACTCTTTCCACCAAAACCCAACACTTTTCCTTCATTTCTCTTTCTCTCTCTGTCTCTCTTGAAATAATGGTACATTTCACAATGCAAACATAGAACAAATGACAGAAGCTGTTTAAGCATCTTTATAAGGACAAGTTGGATGGTCTTCGAGGCTGTAGATGCCTCGAAAACCAGAGGCTATAAATGTGGATTCCTGGGCGCCTAAACTCAATAGTGACTCAAACCTTTCAGGAAGAATTATGTATCTCTGTATGATTTTATTTACGAGCATATGGGATGAATTGTCAGTGAGGAAAAATTCCCAAGCACGTGTGCTGCTAAGCACAAGAAGAACCGCTACTATTGATCTCTTCTGAACCTCAAGACTTATAAAAGTTTATTTTTTCAGAGATGGGTCATTTGGCACAACAAAGTCCTGATCCGTATCAGCGCAGGGAAGGTACGGGAAAATAGCCCATCTGATCGTAGAATGCGAGTAATAGTATAAGAACTTGTGATCCATACGCTGCCGACTGAGAGAGAATGTACAGCCTTGTGTCACGTAAAGGCAGAGTTGCAAACGAAAAGAACTATCGATTACTGTTATCTACGCGGTCAATTTGAGAGTATTCCTGATCTTTCCCATGGATTATAGGCCTACTATCACACAGGAACACTCAAAGGCTGCTTTCGCACAAGTCAATTTTACGAAATTCAGTTGCATCGGTACTTATTAAAATACGAACTTCGGAATGACGGTTTTATGTTTGTAGCTCAAAGTGTGACTTAAAACAACAATACACTGCGGGACGCGAGTAAAATTTGTATATTTTGATTTTTTATATTTTAGTTTAATATGTTGAAATGTTTGGCAGTTTTGCGCAATTTTTGTATACCACAGCCTTTTAAAAAGACCTGAAAGCTATTCTTGCGAACAGCCAGAAAGCGATGGACAACGTACTGTTCATAGTCTTCAGTCCACAAGTCCGTCGCCGACACTGAAGTGAAATGTTCTAACTCTCTAAGAATAATGCAAAGGAATCAGGAACCGTGACGATAAACAAAAGACTAGATCGTTTAAATGAGAAATATATTTCAACAAAAGTTCACACACACAAGAAGTAATTTTGAGGATGAAACTTCCTGACAGATTAAAACTGTGTGCCGGACCGAGACTCGAACTCGGGACATTTGCCTTTCGCGGGCAAGTGCTCTACCGACTGAGCTACCCAAACACGACTCACGCCCCGTCGTCACAGCTTTAATTCAGCCAGTACCTCGTCTCCTACCTTCCAAACGCCACAAAAGCTCTCCTGCGAACCTTGCAGAACTAGCACTTCTGGAAGAAAGGATATTGCGGAGACATGACTTAGCCACAGCCTGGGGATGTTTCTAGAATGAAATTTTCACTCTACTGCGGAGTGTGCGCTGATATGAAATTTTGAGGATAATTAAAGTTTGTAACATACTCAGCATTTCACACAGTTGTTAATTACGTAAAGCCATCGCAACTTCGTGAATTTACAGTGGATGAAGCGGGAAAATTCTTCGATATCCCGCAACAAGCTGTACATTTTTTCAACGGAAATGTGCTGCGAAAAAAAGTTTGTTGCATTATTTATTGAATGGCTCTCGCCTTAAAAGTGGAGAATAATTTCAGACACTTGCCATGCGGTTTTCTGTAATACAGCGGGCAGCACTCGTAACAGAACTTTGGAAACTAAACACAGGTTTGCCAGCAAATATAGTTGTAAACCTACCGTAGGCCACTGTAGACAGTCGTAATTAAGCATAGATTACGTAGTTTTCCTAGTCGCCTTAGTCAGTTACGATCGTAACCGCATTACCTATACGTTAGGTGTGTTGCATACCTACCTGGCGTTATCTGCTTTCGATCGCTTTGTATGCATATACAATCAGTTTCTTGGTTTCCCTAGAAACTGGATGCGGTGAACCGTCTAGAAAGTGTGTGAGGATACATAAAGGGCCGCGGAACGTACAGAACATTTTTGTTCTATGTAGGTATCCTCCTGTCTGTTACTTAAAAATAATTCTTCAGTTTCAACAGGGAACGGCAACTTTATTTAAATTCCTTAAAACGTTTATTAATGGTTCTGTCGACAGTTGCAGTATTTACTAGGTGACTGGTTTCGAACCTTTACAGGCTCGTTTTCAAGCCTGACCTACTGAGGTTGCACTGACAGAGCCTTAATAATAAGCATTGAGTGGTAACTCATGCTCTATAAATTTTAGCAAGGTGAATGCCACAATCCACTCGTGCCAGTTTGATTTTGACTTGGTAACAGGTATGCGTGGATTGTGGCATTCATCCTGCTAAAGTTTATGGAGCATGTGTTGCCACTCTGCGTTTATTATTAAGATGTGGCACTATCAGTGCAGCCTCAGTAGTCCAGGATTAACAATGAACCTGTAAGAGTTAGTGACTAGTCGCCTAATGAATACTACTCCTGTTGACAGAACCATTAATAAACGCTTTAAGGATTTGAAAATAAACATATTTACTGCAAAATTGTCAATGTTTAATTCAGGTTTTATTTGAAAACTATTTTGTAACGTGAAACAGAGGGGTGTTAAAGTAAAAATTTAAAAAAAAAAATACAGATTCATCATAGAGCGCTAGAAAACGCATTTGCCTAAAAAAGGTAAAATTAAAAAAAAAAAAAACATCGTTACAGTACTTCTTCGAGCTTACATAAAACATGTTTCTGTTGTTCGTAAACAGCTTTCGCAGTTGTAAACAGGAAATTCTTGACATAGAATGAAGGCTTTCACGACGGGATGACATAGATGGTGATAAATCTTTCGGGATGTGAGGTCGTGATCCAAGAAACTCTTCTGTTCCTGGCGTTTCGTCCAGGACTGCGCTGGACATCTTCAGAGGCGCTCCTCCGCTGAGTTTTGCCGACGGATCGGTCGGACGTCCGAGAGCGACATACTTTGTATGTACAGTTACTTCGACCACGCCCCCTTTCCTACAGTATATAAGTCGCTCTCGGACGTCCGACCGGTCAGTCGGCAAGACTCAGCGGAGAAGCGCCTCTGAGGATGTCCGGCGCAGTCATGGACGAAACGCCAGGAACAGAAGAGTTTCTTGGACCACGATCTCACATCTCGAAAGGTTTACCAGCAGCTAGGAAATTCTTGTCTTTGATCGTAATGAAGGATGTCATAATGAATACAAAAACAACAATAATAATATAGATTTTTAAATGTTTGGCCTAGTAAACTGTACTTCCATCAAAAGTAATTGCTTTGGTTACATTAAAGCGTCGAAGTCAAGCGATCAACTAATTCTTATTACTTATAAAATGCTGCTCATATTTTGTAAGGAGATAAAATACACAATGGACAAATGCTGACCGACGCGTGCCTCTAATTATGCGTAAAAAAAAAAAAAATGATTTGTTGGCTGCCAGTGTCTCTCTACACATTCATTTTATGTTTCTTTCCCTGCTAATGCTACCAATATTACCGGTAATTCTGCCATCTGAAACGTCAATTAGAGCGGTACTTTAACTACTACCGAAAAATACGCTCCTGACGGTAAGCTTCCGATTTCTGTCCACCGATTGAGGACTGCAGCGAAAGTGTTTAACCTAGAGTGCTTCGAAGTATCTGATATAATAACAAGTGAAATGGGAAACAGATCTCCCGTCTAACATGTCATTTTATTTTAGCTTAATTTCCTGTCAGGAAACCTCTAACTTATTTCGAAATATATGCAACAGATTTTGGGGCCAAATATAGCAGAAAGAGCTGAGGTAGTTAACGAAATAGGGGCTTTCAAATTCCAACACAGAGCTAATGGTGAGCTCTGATGCTGCTTTCCACCTGGATATTTCGAAGTTTCTTTTCAAAGTGTGGGTTGTGAGATGCTTATCCCAACGTCCAAAATAGCTTTGAGTATAAGAATAACAATTCCAGTGACTGCAGCACCTTGTTATCGCAAACAAATTGACGATGATAAAAAAGCATAGAGTTGAATATAAGCGAAACAGAGTGCCAAATTCAGCTGCCTTGTCGACAGCTGCTACTTTTTACTTCAATGACGTAATCAATGAGTTTGACTTGGTTAAAGGATGGAAGTGGAAAGTAAAATTACAATAAAAACACGTTTCTTGGAAAGAAATGTGTTCTCACGACTTAATTGCAGCACTTTTTCTTTTATTTCCAATTAACAATTTAGACAATATCAACAATTTCTGAGGAGCAAATAAAATCTGTTATTTATTATACATGACACTAAAACAAATGTACAGTACCTGCAATAAACAATATCACACTGCAGCACCTTGTTATCGCAAACAAATTGACGATGATAAAAAAGCATAAAGTTGAATATAAGCGAAACAGAGTGCCAAATTCAGCTGCCTTGTCGACAGCTGCTACTTTTTACTTGAATGACATAATCAATGAGTTTGACTTGGTTGACTTCGTTTTTTTTTTAGTAAATGAGTACATTTTGTAATTTATTTACGAAACTCCGTCCGAACTGGCCTCGGAAGACTCAACAGTACCGACCGATCGGTGTGTCATTATCAGCTGCTAGGGGTCGCTGGATATGAATGTGGAGGGGCATCCGGCCAGCACACCGCTCTTCCGGCCGTTGTCAGCTTTCGTGGCCGGAGACGCGACTTCTCAGTCAAGTAGTTCCTCGATTGGCCTCTCAAAGGTAGAGTGGACCCTCCTGCCAAAAGACCCAGACGGTTACCAATCCAAGTGCTAGCCAAGACCGACAGCGTTTAACTTCAGTCGTCTGTTGGGAACCGATGCTACTACTGTGGCAAGGCCATCGGCGAATTTATTTACTACAATGTCACATTGCATTTGTTATGTACAATATTTTTCATTTGTATAACTCATTTAAGTAATCCAGAATGAGATTTTCACTCTGCAGTGGAGTGTGCGCTGATATGAAACTTCCTGGCAGATTAAAACTGTGTGCCGGACCGAGACTCAAACTCGAGACCTTTGGTTTTCGCGGGCACGTGCTCTACCAACTTTTTTTTATTTTTTATTTTTTTTTTGATCGTTGTGTTTGATCGTTGCGGACGTCGCAAGACATCCTGTTCAAGTTCGGTGGTAGATCCTTCCACTCAGTTTTTTATTCCAGAGGCCAACCGACTCTCTGACCGAACACGCTGAGTTACCGTGCCGGCACCAACTGAGCTACCCAAGCACGACTCACGCCCCGTCCCCACAGCTTCAGTTCTGCCTGTACCTCGTCTGCTACCTTCCAAACTTCACAGAAACTCTCCTGCGAATCAGTTGGTAGAGTGGTAGAGCACTTGCCCGCGAAAGGCAAAAGTCCCGAGTTCGAGTCTCGGTCCGGCACACATTTTTAATCTGCCAGGAAGTTTCATTTAAGTAATACTTTCCAATAACGTATCATTTTCATTAAGCCTACTTAACGAATGACAAAAAAAATCCTAAACTGTGTAGAAGTAATTGCAGAAGAGCCGCTTTTCTGGCGGGGGAAGGAGAGAGGTCGGCGCAGCTTTGGCCGTTCTGCCAGATGCGGAGGATCGCAAAGGTAGGCCTCTGTGTTTGGGGCTCTAGTTCTGGTCCGGCACAAAGTTTTAATCTGGCAGGATGTTTCAAAACAGCACACACTCTGCGGCAGAGTCAAAGATTCATTTTTGGTAAAATTTTACAATTGTAGAGTGATTGTGTCCTACACTGGAAAAACGAATGTGTCTGAAACAACTGCAACTATTTGTATTGAAAGATTTTATACAGGGTGAAAAGTATTTAAGCCGACAAACTCAGGGAGGTTGCAGGGGACATCAAAACAAATATTTTTCCCTAATGTCATTTTTTCCTATGAGGATTATTTAAACCGGTGGAGGGCGTATTACGCTCTTCAGTTGTAGGCAACTGCTGTCCACCAGTGTGGTAGTGCATTGTCTCTGTTTACCCAAGGAGCGATACACCTGGAGTGAGTACACCGATATGGTTGGTGCATACTGCGTACCGCACCACAACGGACGAGCTGCACAGCGGGTTTATCAACAACAATATCCTAATTGCCGTATCCCGCATCATACGACCTTTGCTGCTGTGTACCAACGGCTGCGTGAGATCGGACCATTTAGCAGGTTACCCGGACAGGGACGCCGTCGCACGGTAAGAACGCTGCAATTTGAGGAAGCCGTCTTGCAGCATGTGGTACGGGATCCTTCAATCAGCACTCGTGCAATTGCACGTAACATGGGGACGAATCAGACGAATGTAAGAACAGTCCTTCGAGAGCAATTGTTACGTCCATTTCACTTACAGCGTGTCCACAGCCTGGAACCAGTTGATTATCCACCCAGAGCACAGTCCCTCTACCGGTTTAAATACTCCTCATAGAAAAAAATGACATTAGGGAAAAATATTTGTTTTGATGTCCCGTACAACGTCCCAGAATTTGTCCTTTTGAATACTTTTCACCCGGTATGAACGTTTAGAACAGAGTAACATTGTTTATCTGCATTCGTATGTGTGGTTACTTGTTCCTAAAAGGGCTCATCTGTTTCTGTGCCACCGATATTGACGACCAGTTGAACGCCTTTGTCTTTTCTTTCGAGGCTGCCTCACAGAGCTTGGGCTAATGGCGTGCTTACAGAGAGGACTGCTGAACAGGTGCGACCACGTGACACGGCAGCATCCTTTAAGGAGGCGAGAGACAATAAGAAGAGCTCGCGGCTGGGCGCCCCACCGCGGCGGCAGCGCGCCCGCTGTGTTATTAAGCCGGGCGGTGGCCGGTAAACAAGCCGCAGCCGCAGCCGCTGCCACTGCCGGCCTTATTGAAACTGACGTTGAGGCTGCGCTGCGCGTCACGCCCCCCACACTTCGCACCAGCGGCCAGCCTCTCCGCCAGGCGGACTTGGAGCGCCGTACTCGCGACTCCAAGGCAGTCGCTCAATCCACTGTTCAGTCCCACTAATTAATATTTTACGTCGGGTTGGACCTGCAGCATAGTACACTTGACAGTATGACATTTTGAAAATGAAAGCTCCAGACTAGCTGCAATAAGTTTAATATTGTTTACGACAGCTGTTTCGGCTTTATTGCCATTTTCAAGGAACGTCTAGTTCGATTTGACGTCCATATTGCATCTATAGTAAACTGTCGCAGTCTAATTCGTAGTGATTGCGTGACATACAGCAATTGTAAACGTATGGAATAAGTTTCGACATGTATTTTACATTTCGCTTACTGTTAAGTACGATTTGACGTTTATTTGACTGTTCCTATACTACACCAAGAAAAAATGCAGATGATAAACGGGTATTCATTGGACAAATATTTTAAACTAGAACTGACATGTCATTACATTTTCACGCAATTTGGGTGCGTAGATGAGAGATCTGGAGAATGTGCTGGCCAGGACAGCAGTCGAACATTTTCTGTATCCAGAAATGCCCGTACAGGACCTGCAACATGCGGTCGTGCATTATCCTGCTGAAATGTAGGGTTTCGCAGGGATCGAATGAAGGGTAGAGCCACGGGTCGTAACACATCTGAAATGTAACGTCCACTGTTCAAAGTGCCGTCAATGCGAACAAGAGGTGACAGAGACGTGTAACCAATGACACCCCATACCATCACGCCGGGTGATGGCCAGTATGGCGATGACGAATACACGCTTCCAATGTGCGTTCACCACGATGTCGCTAAACACGGATGTGACCATCATGATGCTGTAAACAGAACCTGGATTTATTCGAAAAAATGACGTTTTGCTATTCGTGCACCCACGTTCGTCGTTGAATACACCATCGCAGGCGCATCTGTCTGTGATGCAGCGTCAAGGGTAACCGCAGCCATGGTCTCCGAGCTGATAGTCTATGCTGCTGCAAACGTCGTCGAACTGTTCGTGAAGATGGTTGTTGTCTTGCAAACGTCCCCATCTGTTGACTCAGGGATCGAGACGTGGCTGCACGATCCGTTACAGCCATGCGGATAAGATGCCTGTCATCTCGACTGTTAGTGATACGAGGCCGTTGGGATCCAACACGGCGTTCCGTATTACCCACCTGAAACCACCGAGTCCATATTCTGCTAACAGTCATTGGATATCGACCAACGCGAGTAGCAATGTCGCGATACGATAAACCGCAATCGCGAGAGGCTACAATCCGACCTTTATCAAAGTCGGAAACGTGATGGTACGCGTTTCTCCTCCTTACACGAGGCATCACAACAGCGTTTCACCAGGCAACGCCGGTCAACTGCTGTTTGTGTATGAGAAATCGCTTGGAAACTTTCCTCATGTCAGCACGTCGTTGGTGTCGCCACCGGCGCCAACCTTGTGTGAATGCTCTGAAAAGCTAATAATTTGCATATCACAGCATCTTCTTCCTATCGGTTAAATTTAGCGTCTGTAGCACGTCATCTTCTCGGTGTAGCAATTTTAATGGCCAGTAGTGCAAGATGGTAATCAGTGCGCGGTTGGTTTCCCAATCAGTAACCAACGACATTATACTGTTGTTGTTGTTGCTGCTGGTGTGCTCTTCACTCCGGAGACTGGACTGATGCAGCTCTCCCATGTTAGTCTATACCGTGCAAGCCTCTTCATAGCTATCGCAGTCTCCATCCATTTGACCTACTTCAAATTTGAAGTGCGTTTCCGGTTTCAACGCCATTTCAGTCGCACACTGTGATGTGCCTGTTATCCGTACCGCAGCAGAACTGCCTCTGGAGGGACCCAGAACACGCACTCTCTGCTGACAATGTGCCACTCTTACTCTGCAATGCTCTCTGCGTGAGACGAGATATATAGCTTTACATTTCACGTATCTATAAAAGACCACGTAGAACATTTGTGTACTTTCAATGGCGCTGGATATCGAGCTCATGCTCTGTGAATTACGTTTTTATTGAGCGCAAAGTCTATTTCCATTTTAATTTTTTACTCGGCTACGTTTGTTATTTCCTTTATTTGCAGGCTGTTTCGAAGCCCTGTATAGTTTCTACTTCATGAACATAGCCACAGTCATATCCTGTTGCTGTTGCACGTTATCCCCTAAAGTCGTAATATAAGTCTGTCAAGTTCATCTCATGTGCCAAAAAATTCGTTTTAGATAAACCAGCATGTGAGGCGTCGCGTGAAAAGCTTTGTTGTTGTTTCGTGACATATTGTCTGTTTTTGGTGCACTGAGTACGTGTTTGTGCAATTTTAAATAACGCTTCCGTTCACAAGAGCCCGAAAATTATTTGTCCGGACAGCCAGAAAGTAATCACGATACATGCTGCCCATAATCTCCATTTCACGATGCAACTCGTCGAACTAGAATAAAATGTTGTAACTCAACATTTATAATGAAAAGAAGTCAGAAACTACGGCGATAAATGAAAGTATACTGTTATCAACGTTGAATAAAAGGTCATCTGTTTTTGTTCTGCTGATTTTTGTTTATTTTTACTAGTTTTCGGCTTATTGGGTTATCTTCAGGAAACAACTGACTAGCGTCCGCAAGGGACGTTAGTTCTTAGGTAAACAAACACTACAAGCAAAGATACAATCCACTTGCAGAAGATGTTGTACACCGAACTTGTTTTGTAACGTCGTAAATTATACTTTACGTAACGGCCAATATTAAATGAAGTCAATTGTTAATAAGTTCAACTATTTTAATTGTTTATTTTAGTTACTTATTGTGATTAATATTGTCCATTGTGTACATTGCAATTTACAACGTCAAAAAACAACTTTGGTCCACAACATTCTGTTCTAGTGGATTGTATTTTTGCTTGTAATGTTACCTAAGAATCACAGCCCCTTGCGGACGGTAGTCAGTTATTTCTTGAAGATGACCCGATAAGCCGAAAAAGAAATAAACAAAAATCAGTAAAACAAAAAACGTTTACTTGTTATTCAACATTAAATATGGAAATTTTCTACCAAGAAGTGACGAAAATATACAGAAATAAAAAAGTCTACTGTTTTAATAAATCAGTATATTCAAGAAATGTACGCTTTCACACACACACACACACACACAAATTAAAATATTTCAAATTCATGAAAGTTTTCCTTTCGTAAGTCAGCACTCACTGCAGTTCAGAGACGACCTCTACGCCAAATTCCAAGTACTTCCACTTCTCGCTTTATTTGTTTATTAAGTGCAGTTAATTGCTCGTCTTAAAGTATTGAAAAATACTTGCATGCGGTTTATTAAAGGCGGAACACAGAACAAACACATCGACACTAAAACACAGAATCTCCAGCAAATCATCAGCTGACGAAAGTTAATCTCTACACATTTGCACAAAAATCTGCGACAGCAAATTCCATCGATAAGAGCCCAAGTCACTCGCCTTCAGTGCCATCCGAGCCATAGCATACGCGGTTGTGCACAGAAGTATGGCACATTCTGAAACGTAGCAAGACGCACCACGGGCAAATGACGACGATCGCATGAATTCCTATATACTGTACCTCTACGGTGGTCCTTTTATACCGTCCGGTGCAGTTTCGCAACGAACGACAAACAGGACACCTGCAGTCACAACGCCTTAACTGTCTGCAGTAGTGCTCAAATGGCATCCTTTCTGACTACAAGGTCTTACGTGTCGTTGTTGTTTGAATACTAACAACTTTTCCAATTTTTCTGTGAGCAGTACTGTACTATATGTATCTTCCATAAAAATATCATTTAGATAACTCTTAAATTCTGACTCCCGGAATTTTTCTAAAGATACCGAGAGTAGATTGTGACCTCTGAACTGACTGTATTTTCTCGTCTGTACCTCTGTAAAGTTACATACCTATCTTGCAATTTCGTACAGTTCAATCAATTCTTCTAATTAACAGAGTGCCGCAATTTTATCATTCTAACTTACTTCTAAAGACTAGTTAATCTATCATGATTTTATAACTTTTAGTACAAAAATCAGTTTTTACTTAATAACTTGAAAAATAAAAGATGCAACTTAAAAAAACCTCTAATGTGTTTTGACATAAAACGGAACCTAAATCCATAACGACATCTTATCTTTAATCATGGCGGTTCTGAAATTTCGTAATAGTGAATTTTTGGGGAAACTAATCGGAGGATCATACTCAAACTCAAAACATGTTGTATTTGTGTGGTCTTACATCGTCTGGTACAGTATTTTCTTATTTTGTAAATAATAATTAATGTTACTTTAGATCACTGAGCCACGCTTTGTCTGAACGTTAGCCCACACATTAAGCGCTTTGGCTGAGTGATGGGGAAGTACGGCGTTCATTCGCTCACCACCTTTGCCAGGTTTGAATTTACCACATTGTGGATGTGTACAGTTACGATAATTGCGCCAACTTCCTGAAGATGAAGCCATAAAAGGTTTCGAAATAGCTTGGAAGTACTGGAAAAAACAAAAACAGCTGACTGAAAAATTAGTATGGAAATAGACTTCGAGCCCCATAAAATATTTAGCACAGTGGATGTATTTATATGTTCTCCTTATTGCGAGGAGTTTTCCATTTCTGAATTACTTATTCTAATCAGTTATTAAAGAGTTGTGGAAATGTTACAGCCTAGTCTGACCTCTTTGTTTCGTTTTGTTGTGATACCGTGTCAACCCGCCCTTTGTTTTCATGACACAAATTTTTTTTGTAAACTGAACTATGATTATAATGCAATGTGGACCATCAATGATCTAAGAAAGTCCACACGTCATTTCTGAAACAATTCTTCGGTCCATAAGTAAAAAGTATCAATATACCGTAATTCTTCATAGTTTCGTATTTTATGGGCATTTAAAACATTTATTTTTCAATCATTGCTATCATTTTAGAGTTCATGTGAGGTGATGGTAGTTTTGAAGTTTGCGATCAAGTCTAATCGGAGACAAACACGAAGCACTAGTTTAGTTCGATGAAGATGGGATAGGGGGAAGGATGAACTCGTTGTTTTGGTGCTGAAGGCATCACACACCCCAATAAGAACCATATCCAACTGTTTGTAATGTCTAGGAGGCCGTCATGAGTCGCCATGATTTCAGTATAGGGTCATACAGAGCAATATTGGCCCTAAGACTTCTCTTGTAAGATAGGTCAAAGAAAGGCAAACCTACGTTTATAATATTTGTAGGTTTAAAAAGTTTTGGCAATGCTGAATCGAGTACTATCTTCGAAAGTCCAATGGCAGCAGGAGGAAAACACAGGGGGCGAAAGCTATTCATGGCTTGCACAGAAACGAGACGGCAGTTATAAAGAGTCGAGGGGCATGAAAAGGAAGCAGTGGTTGAGAAGGGAGTCAGACAGGGTTGTAGACTATCCCCGATGTTAGTCAGTCTACAGGCTGGTCAAACATTAAAGGAAACCAAAGAAAAATTTGCAGTAGGAATTAAAGTTCAGGGAGGCGAACTAAAAAGTTTGATGTTTGCTGATGACATTGTAATTCTGTCGGAGACAGCAAAGGACTTGGAAGAGCAGTGGAATGGACAATGTCTTGAAAGAAGGATATAAGATGAACATCAACGAAAACAAAATAATCGTTATGGAATTTAGCAGAATTAAACCAGGTGATGCTAAGGGACTCAAGAAACGGGACACTTGATGTAGTACATGAGTTTTGCTATTCGAGCAGCAAGATAAATGATGATGGCTGAAGTAGAGAGGATATTAAATGTATACTGACAATGGCAGAAAAAGCGGTTTCGAAGAAGAGATATTTGTTAACAACAAGTATAGATTTAACTGTTAGCAAGGTTTCCCAAAGAGTGTAGCCACGTAGGGAAGTGAAACATGGGCGATAAACAGTTAGACAAGAAGAGAATAGAAGCTACTGACGTGACGCGAAAAAAGAATGCTGAAGTTTAGAAGGTGTTGGGCGGCAGGTAATTTTCAAACGGTCGTTACTTCGTTATGTCGTTGTGGAAGATTCTTAAATTGTCTATGAGTGCTTTCCACCTCCCTCCGCCGTCTACGAGAGCGTGAAACTATTTTTGCTGTCAGCCAGAGACCGATGGAGAACATACTGATCATAATTTCCAGTCTGCAAGTCCACATTACTCTTTGTGCTTACTGAAAGGAAATGTTCCTATTTGCCATTTACTCAGCAGAATCTGGAACTACGACTATCAATAAAAGTTCTGAGTCTAAACTGATTGGCATATTCTGTAAAGTTCACACACACATAAAATATGCCTGAGTGTTGTAACT
Organism: Schistocerca serialis cubense; assembly: GCF_023864345.2. Taxonomy (NCBI): domain Eukaryota; kingdom Metazoa; phylum Arthropoda; class Insecta; order Orthoptera; family Acrididae; genus Schistocerca; species Schistocerca serialis. The sequence goes on from NC_064639.1 coordinate 1,131,460,650, forward strand.
AATATCCCTATCGGAAACAGCACTATTAACAGTTCAGAGGTGACCTCTACGGGAAGTTCCAACTAAAATGGTCTATCAACCGGACTGCTAATCACCAAAATGTAATTGCTCACCTTAAAATCTGAAAATAACCTCGCCGCTTGCCACGTTATTTTGTCAACATTTCGGACAAAACACAAACAGTTACTTACGAGAAATCTAAGCGATTCAGAACGGTGTACAGCTCTCGCGCGTTCACTTCCTACTTTACCGAAAATGCGTTTGGGTCTTCCCAGCTCTGACGTCATCCGAGACACAACGCACGCAGGCGTTTGACTGACGAGGAAAATTTGGTATCTCGGTGCCAAGTGTTTCCTTCTGTTGCCTCTCTGGCTGTATTTATTTATATAAGAGTGTAGTGTGGCGCCAAACGCAACATCTGCTGTCGGTCACCCTAGGCACAACTAGCAGTGCCAAAATGGCCCCTTTCTCAGACACGTATTAATTAATATTTCTGACGTTTAACAATTTACAATCTTGTTAATTTGTATATCAATGGAGTTAAGTGTGTGCTTAGTTACTGAAAAAGCTTTAGTTCGGCTGCTTTTAAATTTTGCTGCCTAGAATTTTTAGGACGGAACTCGTAACAACAACAACGCTGTACTATTGTACATATAATAATTTTTTCTTCTGATTTTCGATAAATTAGTGTAATCGATGTTCTGAATTCACTTATTTTCTTTTCATGTCATTATGTTAAAGAAACTGTAAACAATTTTCGAGGTGAATATTAATGTTTATGTCAAATTGCAAGCAATATTATAACAAAATGGAAATGTAAGAAATGTTGAAACTGTTGTAAGATGTTAAAGTTGTAATTGTGTGCCTGGTCCATACGTAGGCAATGTATTAGGATATGTGGAGTGCAAAACCTTTGGTGAATACCCTGTCTGTAGGGAGCGGTAAAAGGTGGATGGCAGGCGAGCGCGGGAAAATGCACACGGGCGCGGCACGGCATAACGGGCTCAGCAGTAGTAGTCGGAGTTGGGCATCGGTCTGAGAAACACGTTCTGGATCGAGGAGGCTCTCCTGGAAGCTTCGGATGTGCCGTTTCCGACGCCTATACAGCATGGCAATATTCCATAGGCACTAAATGGAAAAGTATGGCGACGCTATGAAGAAGTAAAGTGCCGATACGTCAAGAGCCATTGCTGTGATTGTATGTGTGCTCTGCGCCTCGCCATCTCGCCGCCCGCCAACCGCCGCATCGATACGAACAGGTTGAGACTTTTAGTACTGTATTCGTGTGGACCAGTGTTACTTTTGTTCCTTACTGTTCAATAACAACTTAACTTTTACTAAAACTGTCCTATCATTTAATTATCCTCATCACTAACCTAGACAGGGTCCTTTCCACATGTTGTGCAATCCGAGTGTCCCGAGATGAAGATTTAAAGTTTATGTTAATAATAATTACCTGCAGACCTATCTATGTTAGAATGATGTTTAAAGAACTTTGTTGTTAATGAATATATAGGTAAATAATATAGGTCTGACCAAGTTGGAAGATAATGTTGAAATTGGTTTAGTAATGAAGTTTAATTAATTTGAGACAAAAATAATGGTAGTTAAATGAGCAAGAAATAAGACAAAAAGAGTAGTAACTCATATATTGGAAATCTTGAGTGCTTAACGATTTCGATAATCAAAAATTTCAGTACAGTGATCATAACAGTTTCAGGGTCCCCCCCCCCCCCTTTTCTTTTCTATTCATTTAAATTCTGAAGTGTACTGAACTGATTTGACCAGCAAAGTTAAAGTCAATATAAAACCAAAATTTATTAGTGTTTTACCTTTTTCAAAATTGACATTGTATGTGTGTTTCGAAAGTGCTATTTCTAGGGTAACCTATGCCCGATTTTAATCAGATCCATAGACAGTACGAAGTTTGTAGTAAACATTATAGTGTATTGTTGTATATTTATGGCTTGTCCATATTAGTACAGAAAGTGAAATTATTAGTTCAGTAGATTTTCTGGTTCTAAAATTTACCATATTATGCAGTATTATTACGTGTGGTTTTGCATACACGTACTTCAACTTGTACAGGGAAGAAATTCAGTTAATGCCTAATTAGGCTGGCGACCGTTTTATTAACAAATTGGTAGCATCTGCTGGGTTGTTTCTTGTCCGTGCTAACGTGTAGTTGCACTTCAGACTTGCTTGACGTATCATTGTAGTTACTGAGTGGGTGAAAGTCTGATTTTTCCTCCATTCTGGTACACGCGGTCAACATATATACCAAAATCCTTTCTTATAAGGTGAAGCCCGTCAACTTACCATAGTACAGGCTTTAAAAAGTATCGTGCGCAGTAGCGAAGGGTTACAAACTGACAGTAGAACATGACCTCTGAACTGTCTCCAAAAAGATTCCTTTCAACCATTGTTATTTACATAAAGGGAAGAGGAAATTATGCAGACCTGAAGAGGATGGCAGCCTGGAGAACAACCATGTGCATACCTGCCTTTTGGGTGAAAACCTGCCTTTTGGCAGAACACTGATGATGACGATGATGATGATTGTTATTTACAATAGAGTTTTGAAACTTGGTACAGCTGTATTATTTCATGAATGTAATTGTGTGCTGCAAATTGTAACTTTCTATTACAAATACAAATGATTCTGGATCTACCGTAAATAACGATATTTTCATTCCAAATTTGGGTTTTGGTAAGTAAGTTAAAACTTACAGAGGTAGCCTACTGGTGTCACACATGTAATGTTTCCACATGAAACTGAGGATACATACGAATTTTCAGCTTTCTGAGTCTAATATCTAGTGGCCTCAGTTTTACCTAAAAATGTGGATTTGAATCAGGATATTGGTACGAGAAAGTTGAGAGCTGTAACATTTAATTGTCACATACATTTACACATTCTGTTCAGTTTAGCCCCACTTATTTTTATCTTACAAATCGCGTATTTTTCCTAACCTACTCATTTGATCATTCTGAGACTTTACATTGGTAACATTAATATGCTTAAGCATACGCTGGTGAAGTTTGGAAAAGTCCTTTCAATCTCACTGTTAAATCATCGTGCAGACCTTGTATGCTGAGCGCAGCCGCGCTGTGATGACGTGGCTTCGGTGATAGTGAAATGGGGTCAGCTCCTGCACACTCGATCGCCTCTGTACCTCTTGCAATGATACAGTGCTTGTTTCGCCTCAGTGGGTAAATCGAGTGGCTAACGAGGAGGTACTGAACAGAACAGGGGAGACAAGAATTTTGTGGCATAACTTGGCTCAAAAACGTGTCGTTAAAAGGGCACATGCTGACAAGGGAAACTCCCCGTCACATCCCCCTCAGATTTAGTAGTAATAATGCCAGTGGATAGCCCATCAAAAACTGAACACAGATCAAGCATGTAAAACAGGAAGACTGTGTAGTGAGCAATGAAAAAAGAAGCAAAATAGAAACAGCGAAAGTCCAATTTTAAGATGTTCAACATCGAGCGACTTTGAATAGCCGCGACGCAATGGCCACGTGATCACCGTGCTGGACTGGGAAGGGGGAGATCCCTGTTCAGATCTCACTCTTGCCACACACACACACACACACACACACACCCTATATATATACTCCTGGAAATGGAAAAAAGAACACATTGACACCGGTGTGTCAGACCCACCATACTTGCTCCGGACACTGCGAGAGGGCTGTACAAGCAATGATCACACGCACGGCACAGCGGACACAGCAGGAACCGCGGTGTTGGCCGTCGAATGGCGCTAGCTGCGCAGCATTTGTGCACCGCCGCCGTCAGTGTCAGCCAGTTTGCCGTGGCATACGGAGCTCCATCGCAGTCTTTAACACTGGTAGCATGCCGCGACAGCGTGGACGTGAACCGTATGTGCAGTTGACGGACTTTGAGCGAGGGCGTATAGTGAGCATGCGGGAGGCCGGGTGGACGTACCGCCGAATTGCTCAACACGTGGGGCGTGAGGTCTCCACAGTACATCGATGTTGTCGCCAGTGGTCGGCGGAAGGTGCACGTGCCCGTCGACCTGGGACCGGACCGCAGCGACGCACGGATGCACGCCAAGACCGTAGGATCCTACGCAGTGCCGTAGGGGACCGCACCGCCACTTCCCAGCAAATTAGGGACACTGTTGCTCCTGGGGTATCGGCGAGGACCATTCGCAACCGTCTCCATGAAGCTGGGCTACGGTCCCGCACACCGTTAGGCCGTCTTCCGCTCACGCCCCAACATCGTGCAGCCCGCCTCCAGTGGTGTCGCGACAGGCGTGAATGGAGGGACGAATGGAGACGTGTCGTCTTCAGCGATGAGAGTCGCTCCTGCCTTGGTGCCAATGATGGTCGTATGCGTGTTTGGCGCCGTGCAGGTGAGCGCCACAATAAGGACTGCATACGACCGAGGCACACAGGGCCAACACCCGGCATCATGGTGTGGGGAGCGATCTCCTACACTGGCCGTACACCACTGGTGATCGTCGAGGGGACACTGAATAGTGCACGGTACATCCAAACCGTCATAGAACCCATCGTTCTACCATTCCTAGACCGGCAAGGGAACTTACTGTTCCAACAGGACAATGCACGTCCGCATGTATCCCGTGCCACCCAACGTGCTCTAGAAGGTGTAAGTCCACTACCCTGGCCAGCAAGATCTCCGGATCTGTCCCCCATTGAGCATGTTTGGGACTGGATGAAGCGTCGTCTCACGCGGTCTGCACGTCCAGCACGAACGCTGGTCCAACTGAGGCGCCAGGTGGAAATGGCATGGCAAGCCGTTCCACAGGACTACATCCAGCATCTCTACGATCGTCTCCATGGGAGAATAGCAGCCTGCATTGCTGCGAAAGGTGGATATACACTGTACTAGTGCCGACATTGTGCATGCTCTGTTGCCTGTGTCTATGTGCCTGTGGTTCTGTCAGTGTGATCATGTGATGTATCTGACCCCAGGAATGTGTCAATAAAGTTTCCCCTTCCTGGGACAATGAATTCACGGTGTTCTTATTTCAATTTCCAGGAGTGTATATATATATATATATATATATATATATATATATATATATATATATATATATATATAATCTCCACAAAATTATGAACTGTCCATCCGGTCATGTACAGAAAAGAAGTACAGCATGTTATAACTATTGTGCTCCGTTTCGGAAGTTTTGACTGTTGAATCCCTTTGATGTAACATAGTTAACTCATATATGTTGTTTTAATATCTGTGAGAGGTGTAAGCAGTATCTCGCCTGCTCTTACTATTCATCTGATTTACTTGCTACGGTAATACACTGAAGAGCCAAAGAAACTGGTACACCTGCCTAGTATCGTTTTGGGTCCCCGCGAGCGCGCAGAAGTGCCGCAACACGATGTTGCATGGACTCCACTAATGTCTGGAGTAGTACTGGAGGGAACTGACACCGTGAATCCTGCAGAGCTGTCCATAAATACGTTAGAGTGCGAGGTTAAGGAGATCTCTTCTGAACAGCACGTTGCATGGCATCCCAAATATGCTCAATACTGTTCATGGCTGGCGGGTAAAACTCAGAAGAGTGTTGCTGGTGCTACTCGACGTGTGGGGTGTCGCATTCTCCTGCTGGAATTGCTCAAGTCCGTCGGAATGCATACTGGACATGAATGGATGCAGATGATCAGACAGTACGTGTCACCTCTCACTCGTATCTAGACGTACCAGGGGTCCGATATCACTGCAGCTGCACACTCCCCACATAATCACAGAGCCTTCACCAGCTTGAGCAGTACCTCGCTGACATGCAGGGTCAATGGACTCATGAGGTTGTCTCTATACCCGTCCTCGTCCATCTGCTCAAAACAATTTGAAACGAGACTCGTCCAATATGAGCGTTGATGGACCCAGGTGCCGCGTAAAGCTTTGTGTCGTACAGGCATCAAGGGTTCGCGAGTGAGCCTTCCGCTCTGAAGGCCAATATCGATAATGTTTCGTTGAATGGTTCGCACGCTGACAATTGTTGGTAGCTCAGAACTGAAATTTGCAGCAGTTTGCGGAAGGATTGCACTTCTGTCACGTTGAACGATTCTCTACAGTCGGCGTTAGTCCCTTCATTGCAGGATCCTTTTCCGGCTGCGGCGATGTCGCAGATTTCATGTTTTACTGGATCCCTGGTATTTACGGTACTCTCGTGAAATGGTCGTACGGGAAAATCCCCACTTCATAGGTACCTCGGAGATGCTGTGTCAAATCGCCCTTGCGCCCGCTATAAGAAAACGTTCAGACTCACTCATATCTTGCTGACCTGACATTGTAGCAGCAGTAATCGATCTAACAACTGCTCGAAGCACTTTTTGCCTTGTACGAGTATATGCGTTGCCGGCCGCAGCGCCGTATTCTGCTTGTTCACATATCTCTGTATTTGAATGCGCATACCTAAACCTGTTTCTTTGGCGCTACAGTGTATATTCTTACCACATGACTCATATTCTATAACCAGTGTATAGTACGACAACTGCCAAAACTACAGAAGGAGGAAAGAAACGTAAATGATTGAGAAAACAGGCCACCAGGGAGATTTGAAGATGGATCTCACGCTTCGGCGTCCAACACCTTGACCACACAACTGCAACACCGGGATTCTAGCAATGTGCTCGATGTTGGACATCTTGAGCTTGGACCATTCACTGTTTCTATTTTGCTTCTTTTTTCTCAGTTCAGTACACTCTCTTGTTTTCATGCTTGATGTGTGTTCAGTTTTTGATGGGCTATCCACTAGGCCATTTTACCACTAAATCTGAGGGAGTAATATGGGGTTTTTCCCTTGTGAGACATCAAGGGATCACCAGCTTGTCCGCAGCTCGTGGTCGTGTGGTAGCGTTCTCGCTCCCCGCGCCCGGGTTCCCGGGTTCGATTCCAGGCGGGGTTAGGCATTTTCTCTGCCTCGTGATGACTGGGTGTTGTGTGATGTCCTTAGGTTAGTTAGGTTTAAGTAGTTCTAAGTTCTAGGGGACTGATGACCATAGATGTTAAGTCCCATAGTGCTCAGAGCCATTTGAACTATCACCAGCTTAGTATTGGAAGGAAGTGCCAGGGGAGGGAGAGAGGGAGGCGTGGGAGGTGAGGGTGGGGAGGATGAGGGATAAAAATCGTAGAGGAGACCAAGAGATAAATGCAGTAAGCAGATTCGGAAGGATGTAGGCTGTAGCATTTATTCCGAAATGAAGATGCTTCATTGTACAGAGTAGCATGGAGAGGTGCATCAAACTAATCTTCGGACTGAAGAAACAACAACGCTGTCTTTGAATAAAAGTACCATTTCTGTTCGTGGCATTACGTATTTCTTTGTTACCTTCTGCAGCGTACTGTACTGTACAGTAACAGTTCTTTCTGTGTGTGGTCCAAGTTACTTGGTAGTGACGCAACACGCGAAAGTTACTTGCGTCCTAGCATGAGTATGATTTAAGGGGGGTAGGACGTCAAACGGGCCGACTTGGAGCAGGAGAGGCACCACAGAACGTTTTAATTTCCACTGTCCATACTTTTAAGAATAAATTCTTAAAATTTTGTCAGTATGTCCAGGAAGGACTCAGGATTCACACCCATGGCAATGAAAGTTCAAAAACATAAAAAATGGTTCAAATGGCTCTGAGCACTATGGGACTAAACTTCTGAGGTCATCAGTCCCATAGAAATTAGAACTACTTAAACCTAACTAACCTAAGGACATCACACACATCCACACCCGAGGCAGGATTCGAATCTGCGACCGTAGCGATCGCGTGATTCCACAAAAACATAACAAAATAATTTTCTTTACATGTGAAATTTCAGAATTTTTTCACTTACTATTAGCTGCATTTGTTGCTACAGGTACACTTTTCTTCATAAGTAAGAGAGAATCTTCGATGAATTTTACACAGCATAGAAACCATACCTGCAGGTGTATGAAACTCTATAATTTATTTAATTTATGAAAAAATGAATGAGCTGTTAAATTTTAAACTTCATGTCTAGAAAAAATTCAAATTTAATAATTATTTATCCCAATTTTTACCACAGTTTTTAATAGATTTGGAAAATTCTAGAGTTTTGCACTAAGGAGTTTGTGTTTAACAAGAAATGCAAAATTAATCGAAGAATCTTTCTTACTTACGAAGGAAAGTCTACCTATAACATCAAATGCAGCCAATAGTAAGCCAAAAAATGATGAAAATTCACATGCAAAAAAATTTATTTTGTTATGTTTTTCAACTTCCTGGTCATGCTGACAAAGTTTTATGAATTTATTTATAAAAGTATAGACAGTGGAAATTAAAATGTCCTGTAGTGTCTCTCCTGCTCCAAGTCGGTCCGTTTGACGTCCTACCACCCTTAAGAAATATGGTGACGGTGGTAATGTTCTGGATGTATGACAAAAAAGTAGAAGTGGCTTTTCTTTGGCTAATCCACCCCTAGCGGAAAATTTTGAAAAAAAAAAAAAAGAACAGGTTGAAACTTGACTTATTTTCGAACCTGGTAACAATATCGAATATTAACACAGAAATCTGTGTCCCTGAATAATTAAAAACTTCTTGGGTTTCGTTCCCTCAGTAATTGAGTTGTAGACAGTGCCTGTGGTGTATCTTTCGACTAACAAGCCTCGTTCACGGGATTTTTAGGCTTGTTGGAGAAGTCTACCGTACCTCTAAGTAAGACGGCATTCTCGAGACACTGAGCCGCGCTGTATTTGGCGAAAGCCGGCGTGCTGTAGCCGAACTTGGCTGGCGCTGGAGGCGACGGTGGCGCCGGCTGGCGGGGCTTCGCCGTCTGATTGCCGAAGCCTCGCAGGGCGCGAGAGCTGGCCGCCGGCTCGCGGAAAACCACCGCCTCACATCACAGCTGCCGCCACGCGCCGTCTGAAAGACCCCGCGTGAACTCCGGTTCCTTTAAGAGGAGCCCCACCGTCCTCCCCGTTTACTATTAATTCTTCATTCTTTACCTCTGGCTGAAGGGGAAGCCTTTCGCATTGAATTTTAGCAGTTAGCGTTCTCCACAACAGACAAACGAGTGAAGAGCGAGAACTACGACCAAAAACCATTTTCGTCACACCAGGACTAACTAATCGAATTGATTTACTTTTCTGGTACTGTTCAATCCCTAAGAACAGAAAACGATTGATAAGCATGAGTTAACTCACCGATGCATGGCACGGCCAGACAGACATCTGAAATACCTTGCGCACATGTGGAACTCGGCCTACGTCGTGGCAACTCTTGAAGGAAACGCGATTGCAGAGGGACGACCTTCATGTGAACTACGATCTTATATCGCTCTTCATGAAAGAACATTTTAAAGATTCATTGGCATTCCTGGTTCATCACTTCGAACTGCAAACAATCAAACTCTCTGCACCCGCAAAACCACTTACTGCAAGTACAGCGAGGCATTTTCTAAACAAACAGATGAAACAACCATTGGATCCAGATTGGCCACTGGCTGCAAATATTTGGATGTGAGGTCCGCCAGTTATGCAAAACGCCGTTTTCGTCAGTACCCAAACATGTTTCGGCACCACTGTGCCATCATCAGTGGGTTTTCATCTTTTTATTTATTCTTTACATTTGGTGTGCATGAACTTTCTGGATCACTTTTGTGTTAATTACTACAGGTAGTTTGTCATGTTTTCGTGTGGCAAGCGCTTCCGTTCTCCACATCATGCTGAGATGTTGTGATGCATACGTAACTATAAACAGTATTTTCCACAAATAACGTAGTAAAATACTTTTTCACTACATCAGAACACGGTGTGAACAAACGACAATCACACTGTGTTCTGGTGTAGTGAAAAAGTATTTTACAGCGTTATTTGTGGAAAATACTTGTTATAGCTACGTATGCATCACAACATCTCAGCATGATGTGGAGAATGGAGCCGGCCGCGGTGTTCTAGCGGTTCTAGGCGCTCAGTCCGGAACCGCGCGACTGCTACGGTCGCAGGTTCGAATCCTGCTTCGGGCATGGATGTGTGTGATGTCCTTAGGTTAGTTAGGTTTAAGTAGTTCTAAGTTCTAGGGGACTGATGACCACAGATGTTAAGTCCCATAGTGCTCAGAGCCATTTTGGAGAATGGAAGCGCTTGCCAGCTTGCCACACGAAAACATGACAAGCTACTTGTAGTAACTAACACAAAAGTGATCCAGAAAGGTCATGCCCTCCAAATGTAAAGAATAAATAAAAAAACGAAAACCCACTGATGACGGCACAGTGGTGCCGAAACATGTTTGGGTACTGACAAAAACGATGTTTTGTATAACTGGCGGACCTCACAACCAAATATTTTTAACTGCAAACACAGCCAATACAAGGAGCTGCATATCAAAAGATGTATGTGACTGCAAATCTCATCATCAGTCTCAGTAGCTGGAATTTCAAGTTGGCCACCTACAACCCAAGCACTTCTTCCGCTACGTCGGTGATACATTCGTTATTTGGGTGCATTGCAGACAGGCGCTGGAAGCAATACTGATCACTTAAACAGCATCAATCACAAAATTACATTCGCGATGGCGCTGGAAGACAGTGGATGTCTTCGATTCATGGGTGTTTTAATAAGGTAGAAGGATTTCGGTACTGTAAGCCATACGGTTTAAAGGAAGGAGACCCCTCCGGACCTGTACCTTCACCACCAACGGGCACTGAGGAATACGGTGCTAACCATCTTGGCCCACAGAGCGCACGCCCTCTGTGACAAAGAAAGCCTCCAACCTATCTACATTACCTGAAGGAAGAGTTGCGTAAAAATATGTAATGTGAAGCGCAGATGAGAAAGGCATTCAAAAAAAGACAAGACGCAGCAAAGCAGGAGCAAGAGGGAGGAACTCGTTTTTGTTTCTTATCTGCGGCCACTCTGAGCCAAGATCGAGAGGCTGTTTGGAAAATACGATGTCGTAACTGTCTTCCGACCACCGCTTGAGAATAGAGCTATATTTGGCTACGTGAAGGACCCACTGGAACCGGAAGTGCCAGGAAAATTTAGCATGATCTGTGAGTGTGGCCGCCAACACATCGGGCAAATGCAGTGTTACGTATATCTCGAAACTGTGCGACGAACACAAGTATGTGCGTCTGGGATACACAGAGATATCAGCAGTGGCATTGCACGTCCTAACTTAAGAATATGCGTTTGATTTTGAGAACACCAAGTTGCTGTGTCGGGCATGTGGCTATTGAGAAAACATTATAAAGTTTTATAAGGTTCTTTAAGGTTCTTATAGAAGTAAGCGTTAGCAGCTATGCGCTGAGAACGCGCATAGCAGTAGCCAGCATACGAGATGGGTTAAGAATGCCCACGCAGAGGTTCGAAGGCAGACTTCGGCCCACCCCCACTCAACAGCTGCGTCCCCCTCCCAGCCACAAGAGCTTGGTTCGCAAGGCCAGGTGGACGGAGCAGCCTCTTCACTCGTGTAAATATATAAACATTCGCAGTCTCTCGACAATTCACCAGGAGGTATTGAGTATAACGTCGAAACTTATCGATATCTGAATAATGCCACTCGGTTAGAAGATCGAGACCTTTTATCAACAGGTGATTGAAATATGATCTAACGAAACAGGTAAAAACTCACTGTCAGAGTAATAATAATTTCGTGTTGCTCAACGGCTTAGTGCAAGTTTTTCGATTCAAACCATTTCGGCGACTTTCGTGTTCGTAACCTACCTCAGTCACCCAACCAAGAAAAGAGGACTCAACACTTTGATGGTGAATCGGAATCACGTGTCGTTTCTCACCATATGGTTGAGCGTAGTTGTAAAACTATCGTAGGCTACCGTAGACTATCATACGTAAGTTCTCCTAGCACCCTTGGTCAGTTAAGATGGTGATTGCGTTACCTATACGTTAGATGTGTTGCATACCTATCGGGCGTTACCTCATCTCGATCCCTTTTCGCGAATGCGATCAGTGTCTTACTAGATTCTTCAAGAAACGGGAAGTGGCAGACGGTCCGGAAACGGAGTGATGACATATAATAAAGGGCTGCGTAACCTATGGAACATTTTTATTCTACATAGTTATCCTCCTCTAGTTCCCCTAGCAGTCTTGGTCAGTTATGCTCGTAACCGCGTTACTTGTACGTTATGTATGTTCCACATCTATCGGGCGTTACCTCATTTAGATCCGTTTATATGCGTGTGCGATCAGTGTTTACTAGATTCCCCCAGAAACCGGAACAGGTGAAACATCGAAAAACTGAGTCAGAATGTATGAAGGACCAAGTAACTTACGGAACCTTTTTTTGGTTTCATAGTTATCCTCCTAACTGTTAGTTAAAAATAAACAGTATTTACAGGAAAAATGAAACTGTCAACGTTTAATTCAGGTTTTATTCGAAAATCGTTGATTTGTAACGTGATACAGAGGTGTGTTGTTGAAAAAATAAAAAAAGTAGAGATGTATCATGTCGCTGGAAAGCTCAATTTCTTCAAAAAAAAAAGGTAAAATTAAAAAAAAAAGCAGAACGAAAGCATATTGAACAACACTTCAATACTTCGTAGAGCTTATACAAAGTCTTGCATTTGATCATTTAAAGAACGTTCTATTAAGAGTACAAAATAACAATGTTTGTCCATGTAAACTGTAATTGCCTCAGAAGTAATGACTTTGGTTACATAAAAAGTGTAGAAGTTATACGATCAAATAATTTTTATTATTTATAAAATGCAATTTATATTTTTCCAGGGCATAAAATACACACTGGAGTAACACTGAACGATGTGCAAAACAAACAGACAAAAAACAAAGAGAAGTCGTCAGCTTCCTGTTTCTCTCTCACACATTCATTTATGTTTATTTCCCTTCCAATTCTACCAATACTATCGCCAGTCCTACCATTTACATCGCCATTTGTGTACTGTATAAATAATACCGAACCGTTGTTTTGGGAGAGCTTAATTCTAATTGAGAGACGAAGGCAAGGTTAAAGGCACACTGAAAAATCTCCGTGGTTCAAGCAGGATTCGATACTGCGATCCCTCAGTTTCCAGACACTCATTTCACCGTTAGATCACGAGGCTTGACTGCCGGAGTAACAAGACTGGACTTGTAGGAGCTTTATTAGTTGGGCGACTGGGCACCCATTGACTTAACGACAACTAAAACGAAGGAGAAAAGAGGGCGGTTTGTAATTCCTCGTTCACGGTTTTACGAAACTGTGATTGCACTATAGGTCGTAATCCCATGGGACACCGATAAATGACAATGTTCGCAGCATTCGTAGTCAGTTATGTTTTTTTCCCCGTCGGTGCAGTTAACGGAGTCCAATACGACAAATAATTTGTAACCGGAGGCAAATAGCTTTACGCAGTATATTGTTAGTTTGCTGTTAGTAGATTACATGTATTACCGTTCTATATTACCGTTCTAGCATTTTCTTGTCTTTTGTTACCTTGTATACAAAAGACAAGTACACTCGTTCCACATCCCTGAAGTTTCTCCTTCTTAGTTGGTCGACTGATTTAGGGTAGGGGACCGAACAACGAGGTCATCGGTCCCATCGGATTAGGGACGGAAGTCGGTAGTGGCCTTTCAAAGGAAGCGATTTAGGTAAATCACGGAAAACATGAATCAGGATGGCAGGAGGTGGGTTTGAACTGTCGTCCTCCCTAATGCGAGTCCAGTGTGCTCACCTCGCTCGGTGGATACTTCCTGCCAGCAGGTACACTCGCATTGTCCGCCTCCACGCCGAACTACCCATGGAGGCCATCATTGACGCTATTCGAATAACAACGACCAAACTGAATCGGAAACTAGACGATTTGTCAAACCGTTCACAACATACAAACTATTGGCAGGGCTTCCGTGGCATAGGTATAGTGTACCACATTCCTTGGTACTATGATGATGAGAAGACGAACAAACTGCAAGAGGTACCTAACGGGCAGACGTACTGCTCCTCACAAGCTGACATCCTAATTGCAAACAAATAAAGTGATTCCTTGAAACTAGAACCCTGCCAACATGAAGTATGAATTTTCAGTGACGATGATACTTCAATCAAGTTAGCGGCATAATAAATAAATTAGTGGGAACTAGGTAAGCACTCAGACGTCAGCAGCTGTAAAAATCCAGCATATCGAATGACTCGATTTCCCTACGAATATAAAATAATCACTAAGACCAAAGCATCTCTAGACGTAATTGATATGTTTAATTAACCATGACCAGATTCAACCCAAAAACTTTCTCAACTTGTAAAAATACATTTCGGCGGATCATATGTTGTCAAGACTGAGACCTTCGTGTGCTGACGAAGGTCGGTGAAGCAAAGAATGTTCGGACGCCGCTTGGAAATGATCTGACAGAATGTTGAAAGCAATCGGCGATGGCTAAACAAACCACCTACAACTAGAGCTGTCTTGTTCTTTCTTCTTCCAAACGATGTAGACAAAGAAAGATATATGTGTGGTATGACACGTTTGTACGAGTGTACCATTTCCTGAACTGTTTAGTAAACCCAACTCCCACAAGCGCCAGGAAGTACGGCTCCTGAGAGTGAACTCAGAAATGTGCAATATAACTCACAGGAAGTGAACAAGTCTGCTGTTACTTGATTGGTACTGAATGTCGAACAAAATTCTCTGTGAATCATATTACACCTATGCCATTGTAAAAGAGAACACTTCAGTACACAAGCACACTTGCAGACATCTGTGCCACGGAAATGCTGTAGAACAGTATGGAGATGCTGAGTCCCAGGCATCGCCTTGGACTATCGAACGATGTGGCGTAGAATTTAAGGCACTGGATTCCTTGTCTGGCCACCCCAGTTTATGCTTTTCGTGCTTTAAAAATATAATTTGAAATGAATGTTGCCATTGTTCCTGCAACATGAACAGGGCGGATTTGGCCGGCCGCTGTGGCCGAGCGGTTCTAGGCGCTTCAGTCCGGAACCGCTCTGCTGCTACGGTCGCAGGTTCGAATCCTGCCTCGGGCATGGATGTGTGCGACGTCCTTAGGTTAGTTAGGCTTAAGTAGTTCTAAGTCTAGGGGACTGATGACCTCAGATGTTAAGTCCCATAGTGCTCAGAGCCATTGAACAATTTTGAACCAGGGACGATTTACTCCTTTACTCTTGTCCAAATTATCTAGCTCGTCGTCTATAGTGGTGTCTACAGCCCACCAGATGTAAAATCCTAAAACTCCTTCCTCCTCTTCTTTAGAGTTCAAATTAACTACTACGTACTTCATTTTTCTTTTCAAGTAAGCACTCATCCCACTTACCAGCCTCTGAAGAATTAACTGCGTGTCGTCCTGTAATGCGATTTTTCCGCAGAGGTCGTCGATTTGTAAGCGTGACGTGGTGATAGACGTAGCGAGGTAGTGATGTGGTGCGGTCGTTGTAATAAACTCTGCTGCTCGCTGTGATAGTTGTCATACAGATCACGACAAGTGCACTTCACATTTCCAGAGCAGCGGCAGTCGTAAGCTCCCGTAGAGCTGGGCGTCTAATTACCAATTACCGTGACAGCAGATGAGGGCGACGGGGTGGGGGGACGCCGGCTTAGGTGGCCTGGCCGGAAAGGAAAGGCCTCTGTGACGTCAGAGCCGGCCTGACATTTGTCCAGCGGCTTCCTCCCCAGGGATACGAAGCACGCTGCAGGCCGCGTGCAGAACCCGGAGCCCGAGGGAGGCCAGTCCAAACGTTTCTGCGAATTATGTGAACAAATTCCTCTAGGTCGCTTAATGACTCTTTATTTATTACACCGTTTAGGCTATTGCTATCAACACATTTCTGCACTTGAGATTAAGGAACGTATGTAATGTAATGTATTGCGAATACATAGAAAGAAGGATCCTTTATTGTATGATTATATGATAGCGGATCAACACACTGGTCGCAGTTACTTCTGTAAAATATCTGGGAGTATGCGTGCGGAACGATTTGAAGTGGAATGATCATATAAAATTATTTGTTGGTAAGGCGGGTACCAGGTTGAGATTCATTGGGAGAGTGCTTAGAAAATGTAGCCCATCAACAAAGGAGGTGGCTTACAAAACACTCGTTCGACCTATACTTGAGTATTGCTCATCAGTGTGGGAGCCGTAGCAGATCGGTTTGACGGAGGAGATAGAGAAGATCCAAAGAAGAGCGGCGCGTTTCGTCACAGGGTTATTTGGTAACCGTGATAGCGTTACGGAGATGTTTAACAAACTCAAGTGGCATGCTCTGCAAGAGAGGCGCTCTGCATCGCGGTGTAGCTTGCTCGCCAGGTTTCGAGAGGGTGCGTTTCTGGATGAGGTATCGAATATATTGCTTCCCCCTACTTATACCTTCCGAGGAGATCACGAATGTAAAATTAGAGAGATTAGAGCACGCACGGAGGCTTTCAGACAGTCGTTCTTCCCGCGAACCATACGCGACTGGAACAGGAAAGGGAGGTAATGATAGTGGCACGTAAAGTGCCCTCCGCCACACACCGTTGGGTGGCTTGCGGAGTATAAATGTAGATGTAGATGTAGGAGTGAGAGGCGTTTGTTACGTAGCCTCAAAAGCTAAAAATTAAAACGTTTGAAGATAATTTCAAAAGTACTATCACTAACAACGTAGAACTTACATTCAGTGTCGAGTTCTAAGTTTTGGTGAATGTACTTTTTAAAATTAACTTTTAAGTTATTGATTTTTCATTTTTTGTGGGTTTATAACAATCACCAGTCGCTCTTTGTGTTTCTTTAATCTTAATTGCAAATATGTGATCATGGCAGTAGCCGAATACAGCTTGGTAAATTTATTACGCAATCTAGACAGTTTTGTTCACAAAATATTCACATTGATGACTTACTCACGCAGGAAATTTGTTTTCTTAATTAATCAAATGGTTATGACAAGTATGCTAGGTAAGATCAAAGCATAAAGAAAGCAGGAAAAAATGTTTTTGTGTATGGCACACGTCGAATAATGCGACATTTAAACCATACATACAACTACAAGTCATTCTTAGCGCCTACAGAAAACCAACAACATATAGAAACTCTCTCTCTCTCTCTCTCTCTCTCTCTCTCTCTCTCTCTCTCTCACACACACACACACACACACACACACTACCAGGATACCGATGTATGCTATGCAGAACACAAAAAATACCACTGAACTACAAAACGCAAACTGGGACCATTGAACGAATAGCAGCTGCAAATGGATTCCAACCTGCATTCGTACACAAGATGCCTAAGGAACTCATGAGAGGAATAAATAAAAATGTAAACAAGAACAACAAAGAAATCATCACCAGCACAGTGAGCAGAAAACAGCGAATTTGATTTGAGACCGTAAAATTTAAGAGATGGTGTTCAACCAGCAACAAATTATGTAACAAACTGTTTATCCTATTGAGGCATCTACAGCATAAAAGGTGATGCGTGTTCAGTACAGCATGTGAACCAGCGAGTCATACATCCAGACTAGATTCGTGGAACACATAAATACACATAGGTGCAGCTTCCCAAATAAATGTGTCATATCTACCCATTTTGACAACACAGGGCATTCTTTTAACATTGTAGACAATAATCTCATGATACTTCATAAACTAAAGAAAGACTACCAAATGAATCTCTTTGAATTTCAAAAGTTTCATTCACAAATGCACAGAACATCCTCAGTGACAAAGACGAACTTTTTCATAAGCTTCTCAAGCATGCATACTGATACACAACAACTTGTTACTACCATTTCTCTTTACTGATTGGAATTAGGAAAACCACACTCAATGTACAATCCACCAAACCTATTCATTATCAAACATATTCACTGAAATCTATGTATATAATTTCTGAAAACATTTAGATATTTATCCAAGACAGTTCTGTATCTCTGGTCTGCTGTTACCTGGCAGTGCTTCCAGACTTCCGGGCAGTGTGTTTCCATACTTGTACGAGCTCCGTATTGTATCTGTTTTGCGCTTATGTTCGATATTCAGTGGTATAAATGTGTGTGTATAATGGCCTGTAATGTGTTTCTTGCTGGAAAATTGAAGTAGCTTCGTTATTGTTTATAAGCTATTTCTACAATGGTATGTTATTATGGCAAATGGCACACGACAACTGAGCTGTAGCAAAATGAAATATAAGGCAGACAACTGGCTGTAACCAAGAGAAGAAATTTACGTGGCATCGTGTCACTATAAACGTAGTTCACTGAACCGCGATGGAAGCAGAACAATGACAAAGGATGTTGTAACACTATAGATTTACAGCTAACAGAAGAAAACGAAAGACTCTAAATTAATCAGAAACACTTCTGTAAAGAATGCGAGAAATGTGTAAGACTGAAGGTCGATACCAACAGAATTCAGTAAATGAACAACCACAGCAGCACAAATGTCGTGATTTTCTTTATGGATAACATTGTAAAAGCAATGTGCAAGAAAACATTTAAATCTAGATTTTAAATTCTGAGGTTTCATTCTCATTTTTCATTTGTGCTGGAAGTCTATTGAAAAGTGTTTAATAAAATAAAACATGGGCCGTAGTAGGCTATAATGTAGACGATTTTTATTTAAATCGTGCGAGTAGCTAAATTCGAAGATTTGTCATTTTAAAGCACATTGATAGCAACTTCGTCTACATTACAGCCTACTAAGGACCATGTATTCTTTTGTTATGAGTTTGGAGGCTGTGGATCCACACAAAAACAAAATTTTAAGGACATTGCCTACTACGTCTAAGCTTCAGCCTACTATAGACCATGTTTTCTTTTATTAATGTCGAGCGGTTCTAGGCGCTTCAGTCCGGAACAGCACAACTGCTACGGTCGCAGGTTCGGATCCTGCCTCGGGCATGGATATGTGTGATGTCCTTACGTTAGTTAGGTTTAAGTAGTTCTAAATTCTAGGGGACTGAAGACCTTAGATGTTAAGTCCCATAGCGCTCAGAGCCATTTTTTATTGATGTAGACCTCCACAAAGAGTGTTCTACAAAATGATGCTTACTTTTCTATATAATGGTGAAAAAAGTTTAATCCAGTTACAAATCTTTCTTCCATCTAGTCTTCACTGAATGAACGCTACAGTTTACTTGATGGGTCCATATAATCTACCACAAATTCAATAAGGAATGTCACATGTGCTGGGACGAAAGAGACTTCGAAGATGCTTGAACAATGGTCAAGAAGTTTGCGAACTGAAAACGCAACTCTTTTTATTGACTGCGAACAATCGGCTACGGCCCCAAAAGCTGTTGCGCTACCGTCTTGAACAAACTACAATGTGATCTCTAGATTCGCATAGAGGCGGAGACGGTTTCACATCCCACGTTACGCGTCTGGATTTAGGCATTTAGTAAAACATGGACTATTTGCTACTCATTTTACCTTTACAAACAATTATTCCAATCACAGAAGTGTAAATAATGAATGGTATTAAGCAAAATAACTGCATCAATATGTTATTAAGTAGGACTAACCACACAAAATGCATATTGTAACAAAATTATTGTAGAAATATTGACTACTGATGATGATTTTGAGAGAAAGGCGTTTCTTCAAATGCAAAAGAAATATAAAAGGAAGATATTAATCCTCTAAGATTCGGTAATTGATCCTTTATTTGGGGATAACGCACCATCCGCGTTACCTACGTGAAACACTCATGAAGAGCTCTACTTTCAGGCTGACTAACACATCGGACCCGCGATAGCTATGCCACCGTGCTCATTCGAGTTTGTCTCGCTGGGTGCCTTTCTTTTCTTTGAGCTTTACATGATGACTCACAAAAACTCTGAAATGCCGTGAGACTCCGGTAAATGCACAGACGAAGGTAATATTAAGGAATCCTGCAACAACTACGGTTCCTATGCCTTACTGATCAGTTTGAAATTTCCTGTAAGATTAAAACTGTGTGCTGGATTGGGACTCGAAACTAACACCTTTGCCTTTCTCTGGCAAGTGATCAACCAAATCAGCCATTCAAATACGACTCACGACTCAGAATCGCAGCTTTACTTCTGCCAGTACCACGTCTCCTTATACCTTTCAAACTTGAAAAGTTCTCCGGTATATCTTGCCAAAGTAGCATTCCTTGAAAGAAGGATATTTGCGGAGACATGTCTTAGCGACAGCTTGGTGGACTGTTTCCACAATGCACTATTTTCACTCTGAACGGGGTGTTCGCTGATTGAAATTTCATGCCAAATTAAAACTGTGTGTCTTATAGGGACTCGAACCTACGCTGTGGCAAAGCAACGCGTCCGCAACAATTTTCCTTACAGGAACGCTTGTCCCACAAGGTGCGCAGGAGAACTTCAGTGAAGTCTGAAATGTAAGAGACGAGGTAATAGCGGAAGTAAAGCTGTGTGGGTGGGTTGTGTGTCGTGCTTGGGTTACTGGATAGTTCAGTCGCTAGAGCACTTGTCTGCGAAATGCAAAGGTCTCCAGGTCTTTGTTTGTGGCTCAAATCACTCACTACTCGATAACCGCAGCTACTGTGGACATATTCGAAATTTAATCTTACCTGGAAAGGAACACTCGATCATGCGACAAAGTTGCAGCATAAAATATATTGTGCCGTTGCAAAAGTCTTTAACCATCTCCCTTGGCTTTCACTGACGAAGGCTACGAATTGGAATTCAGTGACGACCGACGACGTTCTTTGAGAGCCAGAGCAGCACGAATATTAGGATTCCGAAGAAGCGACCGTTCTATCTTCCATTTATTTACTTATTTATTTATTTTCAACCTAAGTAAATTTAATTTCGAGGAACGAGCTTAAATATCGAAAGGAAAAAGAAGAGAAAAAAGGAAAAACAAGCACGCTGAAGAATATAGCGTGAGAAGCTAGGTAAAGAAGATATTTTCCGAGAGTCAGGATAGGCTGTAAGTGGAGAAGGAAAAAGAAATAGCTCAGTCGGTAGAGCAGTTGGCCACGAAAGGCAGAGGTCCCAGATTCGAGTCTCGATTCGGCACACAGTTTAAACTGCCAGGAAGATTCATATCAGCGCACGCTCCGCTGCAGAGTGAAAAGTCATTCTGGTTACTGATTAGTTTTCTTTTTTTTCAGCATTGCGTAACATACATTTTCATAGTATGTAAAAGTGTCGACCATCATTCTGTACTCTGTGGGAGGCGCAAACATTTATTTTCTCTCTTCTTACCAGCTTTTGCTCCCCATTCTCTGTCTTTTATTAATATGTTTGCCGGCCTTATGTCTTGGTTTTCCGAATGTATGTGGGGAGACCAGGAATTACTCGGTTCTAGGAATCTCATATTATTCCAGGAATTTTAGCCAACATATGGCTGAAAAAACATGAGAAACTTCACGTTCTCACGATTTAGTGCAATACAAACTGCAAGGCGGTGCAGTTCAGCAAGCGATGAGAAAAAGCCGGCTCAGAAAAAGTACTCACAAATAAACGAAGCGGGTGTGGACTGCAAAGCTTCTCGCTGCTTGAAGGGAAGGTGCCGACTGAGGTGGAATATCAGTTTTCCTTCCCAGTAGTGCAATAAACGCGTCAAGCAAAAAGAGTGGCGTAGTTGTAAACAGTGTAACCTGCTTGTTCCAGCTGGCTGCACAAATCTCGGAGAACTTGAGACAGAGAACAAAACAATGAGCATCGTCAACAACGTTTGTGCTTGTGATGCAGACAGCCCAATTTTCGTTGTCACTAACCTTTGATGGCGGATAATGATAGTACAAGCCTTTTCAATTTGAAACGATCTTTCTCAAGGCCGTGTATAGCTTGGTGGGTCCATTCCGCTAAAGAGATTAGAACAATCAAAACTGCAGAGTCTATCGTTTGAAGAAAGAACAAAGATCTATCAGTTTTTGATGTCTTATATTGAGAGTGAGGCAATCATCTTTCCATCATGGCTGCCTTGTAACGAAATTCACCGTAGTTGCTTCAGCATTTCTGAGACGCCTTCGCGCTCTTCAAATTATCTTCTGTCTCTTACGTTAATTCAGTTACATACGAGACAGACGAGTAATGCTATAGAATGAACAAAACACAGTTTGATAAGCGCCGTCATCCGTGGGTCAATTAAATTTTCCTTAGGATTCTTAAGACGAATCAGTACCGCACCTGCGTTCCATATTGCTAGATAAATGTGGTCGCTGACCTACAATCGCTCCCGATGGATACTCCCGTATACTTGATATTTACAACTGGTTAATTTTGCCTTGAAATGATTTCGGTTTTCTCCGAATATTTATACGCATTACATTACAGTTGCAGCAAAAGCTCCAATTGGACTAGGATGAGGACCTAATTTGATTCGCGGTGTTTTAGAAGTAACCGTCACGTCATACACCTGCAGCGGTTTGGCGAAACCACGAATAACGTAAATCTGTGTGACCACCCGAACAACAATGCGACAAAGTACACGATTAAAGCAGCCGCTAGGCAATCAATAATATCGACAATATTTCCCATATGTGCAATAATACTGGCCATCTAGGGGTGAGATTGAGAGGTTGCGCACTAGTATTGAGAACCTCAAAAAATTGGGAAATATATTACGCTACGTGGAAATATTGTCCCGTCTGTGAGCAGTACTGACGATAACCTCTACAGTCTCAAATGTTTCACAACCAGAGAGGTTAGGTTAAGTTTGTTTGTTGTATGAAAAATGAGTTCGAAAGAAGAATAAAGAGGATTATTATTAAAGTGCATCGAAATGTATAAATCATTGTGGGCATTATGTGATTTTAGGGCAGATAAGCCCAAAACCCAGAAGTGTTAAGACTGACGAATCGTATGATTCGTTGCTCAGAAAGTATAGGGGACAGCCACAAAGGAAGAATTAAAAAAAAAAAAAATTAATTAATTCCAAGTTATGAATAAAAGCACACTCATGTTCAGAAAAACCAGACCACCTTGAACGACTAGAGATAGACCGTTTATATTCACAGATATGTACGTTAGTATTTTGTGCAGAAATTATTAGCATTTGAACCATGTCAGCCCGCGGTTCAAGGTCAACATCGATATCGCGACACAACGCCACCTACCGGTAAAATGTGCCTGGGTCTCGGTGTCGCCACAAACCGAAGTTAATGGTCAGTGTGACTCGAGCAGAGGTGTGCGCCAACCGTACCTTCAGATCATTGAGTTTGAAAGAGGGCGGATTGTTGGCATGAGAGAATGTGATGCATCCATCAGGGAAAGTGCTGCTCGAACGAAATGTTTCGGCAATGCAACGCGCGTATACAGAATGGTTCACGGAAGGCCGTAGAACACGACGACATGGATCAGGTCGCACCCCCCGTGAAGATCGACACCTCATCCGAATGGCATTGCAGGACAGATCTGCGTTCCTCGGCTCTGGAGCAACAGTGGAACTCATCGCGCGCTACCAGGGCTGACACTCCATCGCCGTTTATTATGGCACTGGTTACGTGCGCGTCGTCCACTTCTCCGCCTGCCTTTGACGACTGGGCAGAAACACGCTGGACGGCAATGGTGTATGCTACGACATCACTGGCGACAGGAACTGCATCAGATAGTGTTTTCGGACGAATCCAGGTTCTGTTTGTTTGAAAATGACGGCCGCATTTTGGTTCGCCGCTGACATTGAGAGCTGCAGCATTGTGGCTATTCGCACCAGACACACAGTGCCAACTAAAGGCCTTATGATGTGAGGTGCTATTGGGTACAACCAAAATCACAGTTGCTGCGTGTCCAGGGCACTGTGACCAGTGTCATCTACGAGAATGACATCCTGCGACCTGTCGCCATACCCTTTCTGCACAACACCCCAGACACCATTTTTCAGGAAGACAATGCACGACCACATGTTGCTGCACGAAGACGTGCGTGCTTGGTGTCAAAGGATGTCAGCCCATTGCGCAGATCACCAGACTTGTCGCCTGTCGAAAACGTGTGACGTGTGGTGAAGCGACGGGTGCAGCTCCGTGACCCAGTGCCAGCCAACGCAGATGAACTTTGGAGCCAGGTGAATGCAACACGGATGGCTATACCACAGGACGCCATTCGCGCCTTATATGCCTCGATGTCATCCCTCATGGAACAAGTTTTGAGGGCCCATGGTGCATCCTGTACCTACTAGGCAACAGGACACGTGCTAATCATTTCTGGAGAACATGCTAATGTACATGTCCTGTGAACAAGAACGTCTTATCCCTAGTTGTTCACGATGTTCTGTTTTTTCTGAACATGAGTGTATATAGAGCTACTTATCTCTGTGTTCACATGAATTACTTTATAAGTCTTTAGTGCACTTATTATTACATAACGTTTCAATTACTGTGTCTCAGATACTGTAAGGTGAAACTGCACTTGTAAACTCCAAATATTCGAAAGAATTGCTAGTAGGTAGGTATCGTAGCGCAATAGGCAAGTGCTGATTTGGTGGAACAGCATCGCTGATAGTACTACTTCCAGAATGAGATTTTCACTCTGCAGCGGAGTGTGCGCTGATATGAAACTTCCTGCCAGATTAAAACTGTGTGCCGGACCGAGACTCGAACTCGGGACCTTTGCCTTTCGCGGGCAAGTGCTCTACCGACTGAGCTACCCGAGCACGACTCACGCCCCGTCCCCACAGCTCTAATTCTGCCAATACCTCGCCTCCTACCTTCCAAAGTTCTGCAAGGTTCGCAGGAGAGCTTCCGTAAAGTTTGGAAGGTAGGAGGCGAGGTACTGGCAGAATTAGAGCTGTGGGGACGGGGCGTGAGTCGTGCTCGGGTAGCTCAGTCGGTAGAGCACTTGTCCGCGAAAGGCAAGGGTCCCGAGTTCGAGTCTCGGTCCGGCACACAGTTTTAATCTGCCAGGAAGTTTCAGTACTACTTCGTTTTTTGATGATGGAGGTATGGGCACCCACAGAAATTTACCTGGGAGGCGAGGAGCGGCAAGTCTCGTGTATGTGGTCTTTGATGCACCTTGCACCAATTTTTCATCCACCTTTTTTCCGTTTGCAACAAAGTGAAACAATTATCATAGTTAATAATTTTTTCATAATGCGGGGCCACAGTCATAATACATTTCTTTAAAGTCAGTACCGCCGTTAGACTATTGTTTATTTACAGTGATACATTTACACTTACACGATCATGATTTAGGCTTCAAAGTGCCGTTATCAAGTGTTTTAAGTGTTATAAATTGCCTAAGATGTCATACTGTTGTATTAAAATACTCTATTAGACACATTGTCTAAGAGTCGATATTTCTGGCAGAGCCTACTGCTTTGTTTCGTTACTGAATACATCATCTTGAGATCAGTCAACAATTTATAACTACGATTTCCGTTAGATGTGCGAATCGCTAGAATTGAGAGGGTTTGACTTCTGATCAGTATGGTGAATGTTAGAAAAATTATACTTTAAGATGCACCAGACAAACCTGGCCGGCGGCAGTTTTGCGAGTGATGTCCGGACCTTTCTTCATGTCTTGGAATGTACAGACCTTGTGGACGACATTTTGCAGGAAAGATACCAACTACTGTGAAAAAACTGAATCCAACATGTCACTGCAAAGTTTGTTCCAATGCTAGTAAGAGTCAGAAGGGAAAAAAAGACGTGTCGAAAAGAAACGCCCTGGTACTGTCCAAATTGTAATGCAGCTCTTTGTATGCCTGACTGCTTCAAAATGTCAGCAGTCCAGCTGCCCCATCCAAGCAGGATGAAGACGAGGCCAGTCTCGAAAGTGTGGAATCCATCAGTTTCTCCACTGTCGAGACATCTTTGGAGTTGGTGTATTCTCCGCGGTAAACTTGCTATTATTTTTTTTTTAATTTCGTGATCCAGGCCTCTTGTAAATCTAAATTTACGTATAATTCTATCCCGTATGAACTGGAATGCCTCTAATTTGGCTTTCATGATCTCTTCGGGAGATATACGTAGGAAGGATCATTATATTGGGTCATTAGTCTAGAAACGTACGGTCACGAAATTTTACGGCAAACTACACCAGAATGCAGAGAACCTCTTGTGGCATTGGACAATGGAGTTCGGAGTTTTTACGGAACACTTTCACGCTTACTAAATGACTTGTGACGAAACGCGCTGGACCGGCCACTGTGGTCGAGCGGTTCTAGGCGCTTCAGTCCGGAGGCGCGTGGCTGCTACGGTCGCAGGTTCGAATCCTGCTTCGGGCATGGATGTGTGTGATGTCCTTAGGTTAGTTAGGTTTAAGTAGTTCTACGTTCTAGGGGACTGATGACCTCAGATGTTAAGTCCCACATTGCTTAAAGTCATTTGAACCATTTTGAAACGCTCTGGCCTCCTTTTCTCTATTTCCTCTACGAATCCTTCCTGATGAAGCTCCAATATTCAGAAGCATTACTGGGCGAAGGATGGTTTTACACGTTACATCCTTCGTGGATAGACTGCTCATTCTGAGGATTCCGAGGAATGACAGTCTGGTATCTGACTTTCTCATGGTAGGTTTTATGTGGCGATTCTGTTTTAAATCGCTCCGTACACATATTCCCAACTAGTTAATAGATGTCAATGTTTCCTGTGATTCTTTGGCAATCGCATAATCAAACAATAACCCCGTCTTTCCGCTTATTTATGTGCCATACGTCACATTTGTGTATGCTAAGGAACAACTGCCGATCGTTACAAAAATCATAGAGCCTCTGCAGGTCTTTCTGCATATCTCTGCAATTTTCTACCGTAATTTTGTTCCACAGACGCAAGGTGGGAGTATCCGCAAGGATGTAGAACGTGTCATAAAGCAAGAGTGCATAATACATACATCATCAGTCTAAAAAATTCCGAGACTGTGTTAATAAAAAACAGGAGGAAGTTAAGATGGTTGTTTCAGCGCGTCAGGCTACATTGTCTCCCTCCACTGGAGTACAACCACCTGAAAATGTCGGAAAAGTTCTTATCATCTGTTGCTATCGGTTAGTTTCCCAGCTAATTCAAGCTGTTGGGGTAGTTATTTGGCTGCTGTCGCTTCCTGGAGTATGCAGAGAATGAAATCAATCTCGCGTCACATTGGTTCGAATGTCGATTATGTCGGCAAAGCATTGACCCTTCTTGTGAATTTCTGAACTTTATCGTTTTCTGGTAGGTTGGTATAGATAACACCAAGTCTCGTCACCTGTCAAGGTGCTTTCCAGAAAAGAATTGTCCGCTTTTTGCACTTATATTAAGTTCCGCCACGCGACCACGCGTCGTTGTTTTTGTTCAGACGTCAAGGTGTGCGGAACAAACCTTTCGCACACACTTTCCCCTTATTCAAAACATTCTGGAGAATATCTCCAACATTAGACTTAGTGATGTTGCTCCATTGCAATCTGTGTGCACAACGTTAACTCCTGCTTGTAGCTGACCGGTCGAATGGACATCTGTTGCTTTCAGTTGGTCTGTTAATTCAAGCTGTCACCGTAATCATTTGGCTGCGGTCGTTACAAGGAATGAAATCAATCTCAGAACTTTTTGGACGAACGGTAGATGCAAAAAACGAAAAAAGTGCCATATTTGGGACGAGCTTTTATGGTACGCTCCAAAGAATGGCTGATAGGTTTATATCCGAAATATTAACAGAACAAAAAGTTTAGTGACGGTTGAATTGTCGCAATTTTAAGAGAATGTCTTTCGTCTGAAAAAATTCTCTCCTTTAAGCGCGAAGTGTTGCATTCTACTTACTAGTAACTCTTCAGCTCATACAGAAAACGGGACCGAAATTTCGAACTCTCGTATTTTGTTCATTTTTGTACTACCTTTAATACCATGCCGAGAACTTTTCACGATGCTCTCATAACGAGGTACACCATAATTCCGTCGTGCTCTCCCTTCATGTTTCGTGACTGCTGCGTGATGAGTAGACGTATAACTACAGAAATTTGCACGAATGGTTACTAATGTCGATTGATGGAGCTCTCAGTGGCTTCGAACTCAACATGGACCCCAGTTTTCACACCTAAAGTCACATCTCCCATCTTAGCAGGTGCAGGGCTGTTTACGTGCGAACCGAGGCGACCACACGGTAGCCACAATCGCGGCGTCGCGCCCGCAGCGGCCGCGGGTATCGATTCCGCGTCTTCCGTGGTGCACTCCGCAGTGGTGTCGCATAGCGACACTCCGTGTCCGGGACCCACGTCCCGGAAGACCGCACCGCGCCGCGCCGCGCCGAGCCCCTGGCGAGCCGGCTACCTGCTGCGCTCGCCTGCGCGCGCCTCCCAACTTCCTACACAGCTTCTGATTTCGTTACCTCTTCATTCCGCTTATTTCTTTTCGCTACCTACCAACAATCCTCTAGGGTGTCCAGTAAGTTCCTAGCCTACTTCTTCCCGTGGAAGACTTCTGTGTAATTCTTCTAATGGTCAGCAGAGCTTAAACGTAGTCTGCACTCCATAGATTAAAAATAAATAAATAAATAAATAAAATAAAATAAAATAAAATAAATATTTCTTCTACCACCTTTCAGTGGATGCAGTGTGTAACGTAAAATCTGATTATAACAGCAACTGTGAAAGAGTGTAACAATGTTGCGTTCCAAAAGGCGAGATACACACATTCCAGAACTTAATATCTTACAGCAAGCTTTCGATTTTCGATTATCTGATTTAATCCACATATACATCTACGTGATTATTCTGCTATTCACAATAAAGTGCCTGGCAGAGAGTTCAATGAACCATCTTCAAACTGTCTCTCTACCACTTCACTCTCGAATCGCGCGCGGGAGAAATGAGCACTTACTTTTTTCTGTGCTAGCCCTGATTTCTCTTATTTTATCGTTATGATTATTTCTCCCAATGTAGGTGGGTGCCTACAGAATGTTTTCGCAATCGGAGGAGAAAACTGGTGATTGAAATTTCACGAGAAGTCCATTTAATGCGGATCCGGGACTGCATGGAAAATTGAAAAACATTGACAACGTAAAATACACATGGTTTTACCGGTAATGCTATATAATGTATCTATTGTGTATATGCTACATATCACTGTATTACGTACAGGGTAATGTATTTACAAAATTGCACTTGAAATGCAGTTGTTTCTTATTATTTGCTTTGAGTTCACGTTAGGAAAATTATCGAAATTATCGTCCAATTTTTTTTTCTTTTTCTGTTTATTAACCACTTTTTCCTGGAGAGTTAAACGAATTTGATTCAGTTTACTCTAATAACATATCAACGTAGTTAAGTGCCTCAGTGTGCACTATAATGGGTTCGTAGCTTGCCTCGTCTTGATTGTTTTCCTCTAGCCAACACACTTTGTTCGTTACAGCCGTGTCACTTAGCTGCTGTGATACCGGGTCACGGACATCGCTATTTAATCACTCGTCCGTATACTGTCATATGCGTCTTCATGATCAGAGATTTGTTTAACACCGTCGGACAGACAAAGACGAGTATCGTTTTTCTCGAAGTCCTTCGAATTAGAACAGAATACTTAGGGCCTCGTTTTTCATTTTACAGAAAGCACCGAACTATGCACAGATAATCGGCAAACTAAATGTAATAAAACGCCATGTAATTTCACTACGATATTAACTGTTTATCCGTAGATTTACGACATGGAAAATTCTGTATTTGATGCCTTATAAACTATAACGTGAATCAAGTGTATCCAATGTACAAAATAAAATTTAATACTCCACTGTATTTAGTTCGGTCGCTAGACGATTACTCTTAAGACAGTGTATGTTCAAAATGGCTCAAATGGCTCTGAGCACTATGGGACTTAACATCCGAGGTCATCAGTCCCCTAGAACTTAGAACTACTTAAACCTAACTAACCTAAGGACATCACAAACATCCATGCCCGAGGCAGGATTCGAGCCTGCGACCGTAGAGGTCGCGCGGTTCCAGCCTGAAGCGCCTAGAACCGCTCGGCCACAGAGGCCGGATCAGTGTATATGTCCATACGTTTTACAGAGAGGGTTATCTACCATTTGATGTACGCTTGTTTGCAAGCTGAAATACCATTATTATATAATAACTATGCAGTAATTCTGAAGCAACAATACGAAGAGCAGAAAGATAAATGTATAGGGAACTTGTACTATATTTTCATGAACTTTAAAAAAATTCTGCGAGGGTATATAAGAAGGGGCATTAATCACAAATGTATATTCGTAGACAGATACGATTACTGTACTGTTCATGCGTGATTATTGGTGTGTGCGATACACTTGAGATGAATTTTTGTTCCGATTTACGTAAGTATTTGTTATTTTTAATTTTCGCTTGTTATTAGTCACATCGCAGTCTTTACTCAGCAGAGATAGAAATATGTTCTGGAACTAAAAGCAAATTAACATGTAAAAAAAAATGATTTGACTAAAATACACGTTGCTTATGACCAACTTAATATTTCTGAAGGAGTATTACATTTAATCGAAATATAGCTGCCAAATACCATAGCAGTCGCTTCTTAAAACGGAAATAGTGACTTTCCAAAGACAGAATTAGGTTGCGTTCTGAATTATAATAAATGACAATACAAAACAAAGAATAACTGAAGCCAGTTTATGACAAAGTAAAATCTCCTTCACTAACAAAGAAATATACGAGAATACAAGGAATACGACCAGAAAACGAAACATGAATAAAGTTTTATAATACAATAAGAGGGTAGTTAAGCTTCCTTGAAGATTAAAACTGTTTGCCGGACTGGCACTCGAGCTCGGGACCTTTGCCTTTTCCAGGTAAGCGCTCTACAGACCGAGCTACCCACGCACGACGCAGGACACGTCCTCACAGCTGAACTTCCGTCAGCAGCTCATCTCCTACCTTCTAAACTTCATAGAAACTCTCGTGTGAAACTTTCAAGTCTAATACTTATGAAAGATAGGGTATTGCTGGGAGATAGCTTAGCTGCACTCTGCAGGATGTTTCCACAGTTAAATTTTACACTCTACAGTGGAGCGTACATTGATATGAAACTTCCTGTCGGATTAAAACTGTGTCCTGGAAATATCCCCCATGTTGTAGCTAAGCCATGTCTCGCAATATCCTTTCGTTTATGAATGCTAATCTTGCAAGTTTCGCAGGAGAACTTCTGTGAGGTTTGGAAGGTGGGAGATAGGTACTGGCAGAAGTAGAACTGTAGGAGATGGTCGTGAGCCGTGCTTGGGGAGTTCTGTCGGTAAAGTACTTGTCCGCAAAAGGCAAAGGTCCCGATTTCGGTTCTCGCTCCGGCACACAACTTTAATCTGCCACGGACTTTCGTATCAGCGCACACTCCGTTGGATAGTGAAAGTTTCATTCTGGAAGAATTCCGTACTTCACGTGCGTAACAGTAAAATCTTGAAAAATTAAAGAAGTTCCCTCTAACATTAGACGATTAATTTATTGATAGTGAACTAGTTCTCCATGGGAGAGCGTAGAAGTTAAACTCTCGCTTAGAGCTGACGATGCCGTCCAGTGTGGAGAATGTAAACATTGAGCAGTCCGCGAATATCGTTTCGGTCAACAGCGGAATTGCTCTGCAAACATTCGTGGGAAGCACCTCGCGATGCGCAGAAGGCAACACTATTACGGCTCTACGGGTGTGATGTGAAACAGTGTGACGTTCCTGCAATACTTGGATACGGCAGCGATGGTTGCCAGGAAACAGTGAATTTTCATGAATGTTGCCTTTAACATCCCTAGGACTTACTGTATGCGGTGTTTCAATCATTTAGAGAAGCATGCAAAAGAGTAGTAATAAATGAAATAAATGTTCAACAACTGGTAAGAAATCTGAATACGGTGCATTAGTGACCTGAAAGAAGACGAATGGGATAACTAAGCATATCAAATGTACCCGAGACATCGTACAGCAGACTTAAGAGCGAGGGAGGGTGACTGGCAGGTTTGGGGAAGGTCGAATTAGATAGAAGCGGTCGGGAAGTTAAAGATTAGATCTTTTGTACGTAATGTGCTAACAATTATTACAAACCAAAGTTTCGATGTCAAGATGGGTCTGCCCTGCACTACATGCACCCATAAGCGCGACCTCGTCCGAAATATGGCCTGAATTTTCTGAAACAGTATACCGGCAAACCGTCT
Organism: Schistocerca serialis cubense; assembly: GCF_023864345.2. Classification (NCBI taxonomy): domain Eukaryota; kingdom Metazoa; phylum Arthropoda; class Insecta; order Orthoptera; family Acrididae; genus Schistocerca; species Schistocerca serialis. The sequence goes on from NC_064639.1 coordinate 1,131,492,585, forward strand.
GCAGTGGGCATGCCAACACTTTCACCACAATGAATATCGGCAGAGGACCGTCGTCTTTACGAATAAGTTCGCTTAAGTTTGCAACGTTACAGGAGATTGTATTTATTTGACAAGAAACCTGAATTGGTTTACATCCATCAAACAAATGAAGAGGCTGTCAGTGGAACTAAACTTAATCTGCAGACACTCTTGAATGAACCAGGAATCAACATTGAGAGTAGAAAGCTAAAACATAAATGCTTATTTCCATTTTTTAGCGTTCATTTACAAAGGAAAGTCCAGTAGTACTGTCTCAGTCTAATTCTTGCACCCGAAATAAAGGCGAGTCATATAGATACTATTGTCGACGCCATTGAGAAATAGCTGAAACCGGTAAAATCGAACAAGGTTCCAGACCCAGAAGGATTCCTATCAGATACAGTTTTAGAAATTAAGCTATTGCCCCTTCTAAACCCTTAAAAAATAATGAGGTATGTCGATCAGCCGGTCGGAGTGGCCGAGCGGTTCTAGGCTCTTCAGTCTGGAACCGCGCGACCGTAACGGTCGCAGGTTCGACTCCTGCCTCGGGCATGGGTGTGTGTGATGTCCTTAGGTTAGTTAGGTTTAAGTAGTTCTAAGTTCTAGGGGACTGATAACCTCAGATGGTAAGTCGCATAGTGCTCAGAGCCCTTTGAACCATTTGAACCATTTTTATGTCGATCAGGACGACATCCACCATCCAACATGGATTACGAAAAATCGGTAATGCAAGGCCCAACTGTGGCTGTCCTCACACGTCATCCTGAAAGGCATGGATCAGGCAGATGGGTGACTCCAGTATCTCTTAACTTCCAAAAAGCACTTCACTCTGAATAAAGCTAACATTTACTAACGGACGCATGATAATATGGGGCGTCACATAAAATTTTTGACCTTATTGAGGATTTCTTGGTAGAGAGGACGCGGAATTTTGCAGTTACTATCTGAAAAAAGCTACACAAATATCCAGTTTGATTTTGACAACAATTTCACTGTGGACCAAGGATTGGCAACTTGTTTCAGAAGTCTTCACAAAAAGTAGAAAAATAGTATCCAATGAGTGGAATATACACTAGTCACAGCCGGCCAAAGTGGCCGTGCGGTTCTAGGCGCTGCAGTGTGGAACCACAAGACCGCTACGGACGCAGGTTCGAATCCTGCCTCGGGCATGGGTGTGTGTGATGTCCTTAGGTTAGTCAGGCTTAACTAGTTCTAAGTTCTAGGGGACTAGTGACCTCAGAAGTTGAGTCCCATAGTGCTCAGAGCCATTTGAACCACTAGTCACAATAATTAGAGTCGTTCAACTCATATAGATACCTGGGCGTAACAATCTGTAAAGATATGAAATGATAACCTAGGCTCAGTCGTAGATAAAACAGGTGAAATATTTCGGTTCATTGACAGAATACCCAGGAAATGCGGTCAGTCTCGAGAGGAGCGTACTTAGAAAACTCTCGTGCATCCCATCTCAGAATACTGTTTACGTGTGTGGGACCCACGCGTAATCGAACTACCAGAACAGATTGTTGAGATACAAAGAAGGTTGACGCGAATGGATACAGATTTACTTGACCCACTGGAGAACGCCAGAAAAGTACCGTAAAAGCTGCACTGAAGGGGTTTGAAGTTATGTTTCAACTACTCCAGGCGAATGTCTACTTGCGAATTATCAAGGACCCGTAGTAAATGAAGGAAATACGAATATACTACAGCCCTCTATGTATAACTTCAAGAGATACCGCGAAGACAAGTTGAGGCTAACAACATCACACAGACATTTAAATAGTTACTCTTCGCTCCCCCTCTCCCCTCCTTCCGATACGCGAAGAACACTACTATGCAGTACTCTCTTCCGTCACTTCACATAGGTTTGCAGACTGCGGGGGTAGCTGTCGGTGCACAAACATCCAGTGAAAGTAGCAGCGTGAATTTCGAGTCGGAGGAGTTACATCGTACTAAAAGTCATATGTGAAAACTGATTTGGGCAGTTAGAAGCCGACTCATTAAGGTAATGTCTCAGATCCTCTGGTGCCTCATGGGCCCGCTGAAACCAAACTCACAAAAAACATTCCCAGGCGTAAATAAATGATATTATTGAAACTTGGCGGGTATGTAGATTGGACAAAATAATGCAATACATGAGGTTTCGTTTTTCCCCAATTTCATTTTTAAGGGGTGAAACACACCCCGAAATATAATTTGACGTATCAGGTTTAGAAAGAATATCTTCGAAACCCTGACATATTAAAAACTGTTTCATTTAAAAGCTGAAGTCTAACTAACGTTCTTGAAAACTGTAAAGTCAACTATTGCAATAATTTGAAATTTTGGAAAATACCCCTCCACCGTTAATTTCTAATAATGGAAATTTTTATCACATCGCATTCTTTTTAGTTTAACATTTCACACATGTGTATCTTATTACAATGTTAGTGAGTACTTCATTATTATGGTACAAAATCATTATAATAATGATTATCCACAGGGTAAAGAAATGATTAAAACACAACTTTTTTTTACACCACACACATAAAATGAACGCAATATCTTCAACTAATACACACGACGGACAACACAATGTAAAATATAATTCAGCAGGAGTCTCAAATTCTGGTGCGTAAGTATCGTAAATCGCATCCAGCGTATTTCAGTACTTTGCAAAACCTTGGCGAAGATTTTTGATTATGTATTAGCGACTGCAGCTTCATTATATTGTTCTTCAAGTGAAGACTAATATCATAATCGTTCAGAAGAACTAGGTTTGAAAATTTTCTCACGAAAATCTTCCAATATTGAAAACCGCATACGTCCAACAGCTGTAGCTCCCCCGTATGGGATTTTGGGTTCAACAGATGAACAATTTTCTTGTCCTCAGGAACGGCACTCAAAACGGTTTTTTCTCAGTCATCATCCCCCTTCATAGAGTTTTAAAAGAAACTAATGGAGAGTTTGGACCACGAATTAAAGAGTCTCTTTTTGGAGACAAAATGTTCTTGGGATGTCATCAAAATCTAGTAAACTAACGTCTGACCATGTCAATAGATATTTGACAAAAGTTTGTTTTGCCATAGCGCGAAGGAAAATCTGTGTTATTGTCAGTTTCTTGCAAAGGACAACGTGAAAGAACTGTTTTCAGTATCGTACCTGACGTCAGACAACTTGTTCATTTGATGATCTCAGAAGGTCGACGGGGCAGATACAGTCGTTGGATGTATATGGTATTCATGTCGGAAGAACTTTGTGAGGAGAATTTCGGATCTAGTTCTGCTGTATGATTATGACGTCAATCACCAGTTGAGAAACAATACAATGAAGTTGCAGTCACTAGTCCCCTTTGCCAAGGTTTTCCAGTGTCCTGAAAAATGCATGGTACACTTTCGGATATTTAGAAGGTCGGCCGCCACAATTTGAGAACCCTGTTGAGTTTTGTTTTATAGTATGTTGTCCGTCGTGTGTGTTAGGTGAAGAAATTTCTTTTATTTTACGTGCGTAGTGTAGAAAAAATGTTTTAGGAATTTCTTTGCAGACAATCATTCTTACAATGGTTTTGTATCGTAATAATGAGTTGACAACATTCCACGCGCCAGAGATACCTTCACGGTAACTATATAATACGACTAACATAATGCAATAAATGGACTTCTGTTCTTGCAACACCTGGTGCGACAACGTTTGACGGGTAGCCCAACTACCTAGGCGAAACCACTAGCAGCTGTGAATCTACACTCCTGGAAATGGAAAAAAGAACACATTGACACCGGTGTGTCAGACCCACCATACTTGCTCCTGACACTGCGAGAGGGCTGTACAAGCAATGATCACACGCACGGCACAGCGGACACACCAGGAACCGCGGTGTTGGCCGTCGAATGGCGCTAGCTGCGCAGCATTTGTGCACCGCCGCCGTCAGTGTCAGCCAGTTTGCCGTGGCATACGGAGCTCCATCGCAGTCTTTAACACTGGTAGCATGCCGCGACAGCGTGGCCGTGAACCGTATGTGCAGTTGACGGACTTTGAGCGAGGGCGTATAGTGGGCATGCGGGAGGCCGGGTGGACGTACCGCCGAATTGCTCAACACGTGGGGCGTGAGGTCTCCACAGTACATCGATGTTGTCGCCAGTGGTCGGCGGAAGGTGCACGTGCCCGTCGACCTGGGGCTGGACCGCAGCGACGCACGGATGCACGCCAAGACCGTAGGATCCTACGCAGTGCCGTAGGGGACCGCACCGCCACTTCCCAGCAAATTAGGGACACTGTTGCTCCTGGGGTATCGGCGAGGACCATTCGCAACCGTCTCCATGAAGCTGGGTTACGGTCCCGCACACCGTTAGGCCGTCTTCCGCTCACGCCCCAACATCGTGCAGCCCGCCTCCAGTGGTGTCGCGACAGGCGTGAATGGAGGGACGAATGGAGACGTGTCGTCTTCAGCGATGAGAGTCGCTGCTGCCTTGGTGCCAATGATGGTCGTATGCGTGTTTGGCGCCGTGCAGGTGAGCGCCACAATCAGGACTGCATACGACCGAGGCACACAGGGCCAACACCCGGCATCATGGTGTGGGGAGCGATCTCCTACACTGGCCGTACACCACTGGTGATCGTCGAGGGGACACTGAATAGTGCACAGTACATCCAAACCGTCATCGAACCCATCTTTCTACCATTCCTAGACCGGCAAGGGAGCTTGCTGTTCCAACAGGACAATGCACGTCCGCATGTATCCCGTGCCACCCAACGTGCTCTAGAAGGTGTAAGTCAACTACCCTGGCCAGCAAGATCTCCGGATCTGTCCCCCATCGAGCATGTTTGGGACTGGATGAAGCGTCGTCTCACGCAGTCTGCACGTCCAGCACGAACGCTGGTCCAACTGAGGCGCCAGGTGGAAATGGCATGGCAAGCCGTTCCACAGGACTACATCCAGCATCTCTACGATCGTCTCCATGGGAGAATAGCAGCCTGCATTGCTGCGAAAGGTGGATATACACTGTACTAGTGCCGACATTGTGCGTGCTCTGTTGCCTGTGTCTATGTGCCTGTGGTTCTGTCAGTGTGATCATGTGATGTATCTGACCCCAGGAATGTGTCAATAAAGTTTCCCCTTCCTAGGACAATGAATTCACGGTGTTCTTATTTCAATTTCCAGGAGTGTATGCTGGGCTCTTTCAGCGTGGTGAATCTCATGTGTTGTTTAACTGCATTCTTCTTAGAGAATCGTTAATAACAGAGGAAATGGCATGTGTTATTTTAACTCATATTCTAACACAAATACTTGCAGCTCCTGAAAGACGCTAACAAGGCAGAAAACCGTTAAAATATACGAGAATTAGTCATAAAATTTTACTTATGACCTTGAAAAAAAAAATCTAGCTGCAACCACGAAACTTGTTGTGAGCATTAGCCCATCTCTACAAACTCACCCTACAACGGGACACATTTTTCTCAATACTGAATGATTTGGCAGAGAGCTTGGCTGTAGAAGTCCTCGTTGTAGTTGTTCAGGAACCGTTTCATCTTGAAAATCAGCTCCTAGTCTGTCTAGAAATGCCTCTCACGCAATGGTTTTCTAATCTAAGGAAACAGGAAGAAGTCACTGGATGCCACGTCAGGAGAATACAGGGCTGAAACAAAATTTGACAGCTTAAAGAACTGTAGAGTGAAGAGCAATTGCAGAACGAATCATGAAGCTGTTCTGTCATTTGCAAAGATGCTGAAAACTGATGCGTGCTGGATTTACACGTATTCCACTATCGGCGTCGTACAATGGGGTAGTAACAACAGGTGACTCATGCAGCAAATTACAGTTTTTTTTGCGTGAGGTGATGAATGTGAGGAGCTCCAGGGCCGCAGGTGTTGGAGGTGGGCAGGGCAGCGGGCGTCCGTGCCGGCGAGTATTTCGCGCTCCAGTTTTGCCAGTCCTGGCCGCGCGCCCAGGAGCCAGAAGCCGGCAGGTGCGCGCGTATATTATTGTCGAAATAGAGCCCGCCTCTCTCACTCCGATACTTGTCTCCAGTCCTTATTTTTATTCTTCCAAATCACTAACGAGCTGAAACTGAAGATAATTTCGCAATGCGCAAGACTACACATGTCTGCCACCATCGGCTTTCTGACACCAGCTGCTGCATGACGGCCTCCTCTAGACTGTTCCACGCATTGTGGTCTTAACAACCGCTCGCGCGACAAAAGACGCCTACCTAAAGACCATAAGGTTTCACGTGTTACACCAACGCAGAAGAAACAAAATAGATGCAATCCACAGAATTATAGACCCATATCATTGACACAGATTTTATAGCTTGGTTCCAACATCATTAAATGTCTCGAAGAAAGCGATCTATTGACACATAATCTGCACGAGTTCAGAAAATATCGTTCGTTTGAAACTCAATTGGCTCTTAATTCACAGGAAGTAATAAGTGCTAACGACATGTCTCTCAAGCTGCTTTCATATTTTCAGTTTTCCGGAAGGATTTTGACACTGTACCCAACGACGGAGTAGGTATTAAAATCCATGGAGAATAAATAAAAACTTTAAGATTCGCCGATGACATTGTAATCTTGTCAGAGACAGCAAAAGACTTGGAAGAGCTGTTGAACGGAATGGACAGTGTCTCAAACGGAGGATATAAGATGAACATCAACAAAAGCAAAACGAGGATAATGGAATGTAGTCGAGTAAACTCAGGTGATGCTGAGGGAATTAGATTAGGAAATTAAACACTTAAAGTAGTAAAGGAGTTTTGCTATTTGGGGAGAAAAATAACTGATGATGGTCGAAGTAGAGAGTATATTAAATGTAGAGAGGCTATGGCAAGAAAGCGTTTCTGAAGAAGAGAAATTTGTTAACGTCGAGTATAGATTTAAGTGTCAGGAAGTCGTTTCTGAAAGTATTTGTATGGAGTGTAGCCGTGTATGGAAGAGAAACATGGACGATAAGTAGTTTGGGCAAGAAGAGAATAGAAGCTTTCCAAATGTGGTGCTACAGAAGAATGCTGAAGATTATATGGGTAGATCACATAACTAGTGAGGAGGTATTGAATAGAATTGGGGAGAAGAGGAGTTTGTGGCACAACTTGACCAGAAGAAGAGATCGGTTGGTAGGACATGTCATGAGACATCGAGGGATCACCAATTTAATATTGGAGGGCAGCGTGGAGGGTAAAAATCGTAGAGGGAGACCAAGAGATGAATACACTAAGCTGATTCAGAAGGATGTAGGTTGCAGTAGGTACTGGGAGATGAAGAAGCTTGCACAGGATAGAGTAGCATGGAGAGCTGCATCAAACCAGTCTCAGGACTGAAGACCACAACAACAGTGGTCTTAACAACCACTTGCTCGACAAAAGATGCTCAAAATGGTTCAAATGGCTCTGAGCACTATGGGACTTAAATTCTGAGGTCATCAGTCCCCTAGAACTTAGGACTACTTAAACCTAACTAAACTAAGGACATCACACACATCCATGCCCGAGGCAGGATTCAAACCTGCGCCCGTACCAGCAGAGCGCCTATGCAGAGTTTCCTCAAACCGAGTCATAGATTTCTCTAAATCTATGTAAAGTAAATTCTAGGGACCTTAACTTTTACATATGGACGTACAGACTGTTACCGACGTATGTCATGTGGAGGTAGCTTCACTGACTGATTGCTAAGTGAAGTTTGTTGTCCTTCTGAGGAAGACGGGTTTAACCTGCCGTTCTGTAACCGTTGCTGTAGTGCAGCCGTGTTCAAAATATTGCACACAATTAGCTACTTCAAGCTGATCTACGGGAGTGATGGACACGTCACTTTTGAGATGACACCAAACAAAAGCTTCCGAGGTATAAGGTGAGCTGACACTGAAGATCAAGCTACAGGCTCAACTGTACCTATCAACCTTTGACCATACGGATGCATTGTGTCTTGTTGTTTGTTCAAAAAAATGTGTGTGAATTCTAAAGGACCAAACTGCTTACGTCAGCGGTCCCTAGACTTACACACTACCTAACATAACTTAAACTGTCTTACACTAAGAACATACACACACCCATGGCCGAGGTAGGACTTGAACCTCCGGCGGGAGGGGTGTTGTTTCTTGTTTTGGTCTTCAGTCCAAGGACCGGTTCGACGCAGCTCTCCGTGCTACCCTATCCTGTGCAAGCTTCTTCATCTCCAAGTACCTACTGCAACCTACATCCTTCTGACTCTGCTTAGTATATTCATCTCTTGGTCTCCCTCTGCGATTTTTACCCATGCTGCCCTCCAATACTAAATTGGTGATCCCTTGATGCCTCAGAACATGTCCTACTAACCGATCCATTCTTCTTGTCAAGTTGTGCCATAAATTCCCCTTCTCCCCGGTTCTATTCAGTACCTCCTCATTAGTTACGTGATCTACCCATCTAATCTTCAGCATTCTTCTGTAGCATCACATTTCGAAAGCTTCTATTCTCTTCTTGTTTAAACTCTTTATCGTTACATGGCTACACTCCATACAAATACTTTCAGAAACGTCTTCTTGACACTTAAATCTATACACAATGTTAACAAATTTCTCTTCTTCAGAAACGCTTTCCTTGACATTGTCAGTCTACATTTTATATCCTCTCTACTGTCCGCCCCCGGTGGCTGAGTGGTCAGCGCGACAGACTGTCAATCCTAAGGGCCCGGGTTTGATTCCCGGCTGGGCCGGAGATTTTCTCCGCTCTGGGACTGGGTGTTGTGTTGTCCTAATCATCATTATTTCATGCCCATCGACGCACAAGTCACCGAAGTGGCGTCAAATCGAAAGACTTGCACCAGGCGAGCGATCTACCCGATGGGAGGTCCTCGTCACACGCCATTATTATTATTTATCCTCTCTACTTCGACCATCATCAGTTATTTTGCTCCCCAAATAGCAAAACTCATTTACTACTTTAAGTGTCTCATTTCCTAATCTAATTCCCTCAGCATCACTTGATTTCATTCGACTACATTCCATTATCATCGTTTTGCTTTTGTTGATGTTCATCTTATATCCTCCTTTCCAGACACTGTCCATACCGTTGAACTGCTCTTCCAAGTCTTTTGCTGTCTCTGACAGAATTACAATGTCATTAGCAAACCTCAAAATTTTTATTTCTTCTCCATGGATTTTAATTCTTCCCCTGAAATTTTCTTTTGTTTCCTTTACTGCTTGCTCAATATACGGATTGAATAACATCGGGGATACGCTACAATCCTGTCTCACTCCATCCCAACCACTGCTTCCCTTTGATGCCGTTTTCTGAACAAATTGTAAATAGCCTTTCTTTCCCTGTATTGGAACCTTGCCACCTTCAGAATGTGAAAGAGAATATCCCAGTCAACATTGTGAAAAGCTTTCTCTAAGTCTACAAATACTAGAAACGTAGGTTTGCCTTTCCTTACTCTATCTTCTAAGATAATTCGTAGGGTCAGTATTGCCTCAAGTGTTCCAACATTTCTACGGAATCCAAACTGATCTTCCCCGAGGTGGGCTTCTACCAGTTTTTTGTATTCGTCTGTCAATAATTCGTGTCAGAATTTTGCAGCCGTGTCTTATTAAACTGATAGTTCTGTAATTTTCACACCCGTCAACACCTGCTTTCCTTGGGATTATTATATTCTCCTTGAAGTCTGAGGGTATTTCGCCTGTCTCATACATCTTGCTCACCAGGTTTTAGAGCTCTATCAGGGCTGGCTCGCCCAAGGCTACCAGTAGTTCTAACGCAGTGTCTACTCCAGGGGCCATATCTCGACTAAGTTCTTTCAGTGCTCTGTGAAATTTTTCACGTAGTATCATATCTGCCATTTCATCTTCATCTAGTCTGCTTTCCCTTCTTTGCTTGGAGCTGGTTTCCCATCTGACCTCTTCATATTCATACAAGTGGTTCTCTTTTCTCCAAAGGTCTCTTTAATTTTCCTGTAGGCAGTACCTATCTTACCCCTAGTGATATGCCTCTATATCCTTACATTTGTCCTCTAGTAATCCCTGTTTAGCCATTTTGTGCTTCCTGTCGATCTCGTTTTTGAGACGTTTGTTTGCCTTTCTGCCTGTTTCATTTACTGCATTTTTATATTTTCTCTTTTCATCAATTAAATTCACTGTCTCATTTGTTACCCAAGGATTTCTGCTAGCCCTCGTCTTTTTACCTACTTGACCCTCTGCTGCCGTCACTATTTCATCTCTCAAAGTTACCCGTTCTTCTTTTACTGCATTTCTTTCCCCCGTTCTTGTCAATCGTTACCTAATCCTCTCTCTGGAACTCACTACAACCTCTGGTTCTTCCGGTTTATCCAGGTCCCATCTCCTTAAATTAATGCCTTTTTGCAGTTCTACAGTTTTAGCCTACAGTTCATAACCAATAAATTATCGTCACGGTCCACATCTGCCCCTGGAAACGTCTTAAAATTTAAAACCTGGTTCCTTACCATTATATAATCTATCTGAAACCTTCCAGTGTCTCCAGGCCTCTTCCAAGTATACAGCCTTCTTTTATGATTCTTAAACCAAGTGTTAGTTATGATTAAGTTACACTCTGTGCAAAATTCTACCAGGCGGCTTCCTCCCTCATTCCTTACCACCATTCCATACTCACCTACTACTTTTCCTTCTCTTCCTTTTCCTACTATCGAATTCCAGTCCTCTATGACTATTAAATGTTCGTCTCCCTTGACTACCTGAATAATTTCTTTTATCTCATCATACACTTATTCAGTCTCTTCATCACCTGCGGAGATAGTTGGCGTATAAACTTGTACTACTGTGGTACGCGTGGGCTTCGTGTCCATCTTGGCTACAATAATGCGTTCACTATGTTGTTTGTAGTAGCTTACCCGCACTCCTAATTTTTTTATTCGTTATTAAACCTACTCCTGCATTACCCCTACTTGATTTTGTATTTATAACCCTGTTCTCACCTGACCAAAAGTCTTGTTACTCCTGCCACCGAACTTCACTAATTCCCACTATATCTAACTTTAACCGATCCATTTCCCTTTTTAAATTTTCTAACCTACCTGCCCGATTAAGGGATCTGACATTCCACGCTCCCATCCGTAGAACGCCAGTTTTCTTTCTCCTGATAACAAAGTCCTCCTGAGTAGTCCCCGCCCGGAGATCCGAATGGGGGACTATTTTATCCTTGGAATATTTTACCCAAGAGGACGCCGTCACCATTTAACCAGACAGTAAAGCTGTATGCCCTCGGGAAAAATTAAGGCTGTAGTTCCCCCTTGTTTTCAGCCGTTCGCAGTACCAGCACAGCAAGGCAGTTTTGGTTAGTGTTACAAGGCCAGATCAGTCAATCATCCAGACTGTTGTCCCTGAAACTACTGAAAAGACCCCTCTTCAGGAACCACACGTTTGCCTGGCCTTTCAACAGATACCCATCCGTTGTGGTTGTACGGCTATCTGCATTGCTGAGGCACGCAACCCTCCCCACGAATGGTTCCTAGATGAGGAGTTGTGTTTTATCCGCTACGAAATGTGCCGATGCTCCAACATGTGTTTACCATATTCTAGGGACATGCTCTAAATTAGATCCCATTAAAGTGGGGGCGTAATCGAAAAGTTAACATATTAAATACTTTCGTACTAACTTCATACTGAAGCACGTTGTAGGTTGTAACCACAAACTCGCAGTTACCTCGCAAAATCGTATACTGTCAACCGCGTCAGCTTTCGCTATTAAGTATGATACACCCTGTGAGCCGAAATGAATGTGGCAAAATCTTGAATTGCATGTATTCATATACACACAGATATGATGTCAAAATTATTAATATAACCATTTAATTTCATCGAAGTTTTACAACTGCGGACGTGATTGTACTGAATATATTGACCGTAGTTTGAACAACTCCTTCATTGCAAATTTAGTGGACTGCATACACTTTGACTGGTACGAAGTGCGGTCCATTAGTGATGCCCGTTCCGGTGTCCAGTTACGCAGTGAATTAGAGACAAAACTGCTAGGTTCTGTGAAACTATATCTGGCGCTGCAGGTTCTCCATCATCTCTGTTTTATCAAACAGAGATGATGACGTCAACACTTTCAGAAAGGTTCTAACTCATTTGTGAAACTGAGTCGTAGGGTCAAATTCGGTTCAGAGACTAACTGACATTATGTTTTTTAAAGTTTTTATGGTACTTTTACTGTCCTAACATTGACAATGTACCTCTGTGCTGGAGTAAGTATTTAAAATAATAGATTCAGTCTTTCAGTTCGGTCAACTAATTATACTAGCCAACATGCTTATGATTACGTAATATATGCTTATATTAAAAGCCAACAAAATTTTATTGTTCCTCGTTTTTCTTTGTATGTAGTATGTGTGCTAAAGCAAATGTGCGAGTGTGTGTACTACTTTTCAGTTCTGTTAAGCCTACATCTTGTTTTTAAATTTTATTTCCATGTGGGTGCGTTTCAGTTATTTTCTAACAAAGTTGCTTCTGGTTGGTGTGACAGGTGCAGAAATTTCTGAGGGAAGTTAATATTAACCCATGTTTAGTCTGAGTTTAGCTTATTATTCCATCCCTCCTTTGTCGATCTTATACATCTGACGACTGGCAGCGGTGAATTCGGATTAATAGACCTATTCAGTGGAAAGAAGTTGTATATATGTTTCTCCTTTGCGTTTCTATTAAAACTGCACACGCGCCTAATGGTAACGGTTCGCGAAAGACCAACTTTTGTACGTGAGGAGTGTTGAATATTAATGTGTAGCATAGCGTAATAAATTAATGAAAAAACCACTGCATTACGCGATGACGTAAGAGGACTGCAACGGTACTGGAGTGCGCTTCTGTCTTTAGGGTATAAAGGGCGTTCAAAAAGGTTTGTACAGTCGCCTCTAATTTTTTTTTTTTTTTTTTCAGGAGGAGAATGAAATTTTTTGTGAATTTACTTGGAAAATTTAGCTACAAGTTTGTGTATAAAAGTATTTTCTTTTATTTACAGGTGAGCCACAAATGGACTGTGAAGTAGATATCAGGTGATGGAGTTCCTCTTCAAGACCGGCGACGACTCTGCCACATCGATTCACAAGAAGTTGCTCCCTGTTTATGGGGAGGACACAGTGGATCGCAGCAGTATCCCGCGGTGGTTGCAGAGGTTTAAAGAAGGTGATTTCTCTCTACTGGACAATCCACGGTGCGGTAGTCTATCGACGGCAGTGAGTGATCAGTGTGATGTCATTCTGATTGTTTTTTTGGAACCTGGCTGCACAATTAACCGGGACCGTTACTGTTTGTCACTGGACAAGCTGCTACGTGCCATCAAGACCCACAGACCACAGCTTCAGGATCAGATCATCAGACTACATCACGACAATGCCAAACCCCGTACAGCCCTTATGACGGAGGAAAAAATCAGGAAAATGGGTTGGAAAATTGCTCCTCATCCTCCCTACAGTCCGGACTTGGCTCCGTCTGACTTTTACCTCTTTGGTCGTCCGAAGTCCCACCTGCACGGTAAAACATTTGATAGTGAGAAACACGTTATTTCCTTTGTAAAGCGATGGTGTAAAAGTCATTCTCCAGACTTTTACTAAAGTGCATTTACTTCATGGAATTCATGGAAAGAACGTTGGGCCAGATGCGTCACAGCTGATGGAGGCTACATTGAGTAGGCTCAATGTATAGCTAAATGTTCCAAGTATGTTCACAAAAATTTCATTATCCTCCTGAAAAAAAAAAAAAAAAAAAAAAAAAAAAAAAAAAAAAAAACGACTGTGCAAAACTTTTTGAACGCCCTTTGTACAACCACTAACGTGACAACAAACTTGGGACAAAGTGAAAATTGCAATACTAACCGTCCTGTTTGACCGATGATGTACCGAAAATGCGTATGCATTAGAACTATAAGTAACATGGCGATTGTAACTTCATTTCGTCGGCCATATTTGGAAAAGTAAATAAAAGTCAGTTTTGATTCCTAGAATTTACTGCAGTGGGAAAAAAGTACTTTGAGTTACAACTACGGTGCTCAGTCACAGATAATTTATCGGAAAGCATATGAAACGAGTATCGGGATAATAAAAAAAGCTCTAGAGCTGAAGTGGATATCGCGAGACACATTTCGAACCGAAACAAAAAAACACATTTATCGTAATAATTCGAAACTAGTATTGCAAAACACTGTTTAGCTATATACTCTGTTTCAAGTGGGAACTTTGATGCTACAAAGAAACTCATGTATCAGTAGTAGATTGAAATGACTATCTCACAAGAAGAATTTTAACTATTAATCAGAAAGAGCACGAATCGAGTATAGTAAAAACTTCCTCCAGATAGAATGGGGATCACGACACGCTTACGAACTAAAAAAAGAAATAAAAGAAAAAAGTTATCGTAAATAAATTAGGACCGATCAATGGACTAAATGTTATAATTTTCGCCAAAACAGAAGAGATAGCATTTCGCTTCTCATACAGAGCAGAGATTTAAAAGATAATTTATACGGAAATCATAGAGCAGGAATAACAATGGAGTGAGTATAGCGTGCTGTAGATGTGGCTAACATCAAACGGAAATAGTCACATGATGTTCATGTGACTCTTGTTTACGTTTTGCGCTAAAATATAAACTTTAATATTTGACATATTTACCACGATCTCAGACCATTACTTATTAGCGACAGCAGTGCTAGTGGACTGTTGCTTCTAAGAATGCAATCTAAAATTCGTGAAAGACGGAAAACTTACTTTTCATATATAAGTACCACAAAGGCCTAATTGCAGTGATTGTACTAGTAAGAGAAAGAGGCGCAGTATGCATTGATGAATATCAAGACGAAGATTATTGCGGGCATAAAATGGTAGAGCTAATTAATGTGATTGTATGGCCATATATTTACGAGACAAGTGTAGATAAATTATGTAGTGTAGTAGGGTGCCACCAATCAATCTGTTAAATGTATACGCATTTAGAGCAATTTCCACCTATACCTAAAATTCACATATGGCAGTCTGAGTCATTTCTTCCGAATTATACGGTTCCACAAAGCATTCTGCCTATTTTAAAACACTGCCGATGCGAAACTGTTGTACTGATACATATGTTACAGAAAAAGAGTCAGTGCGATTAATATTTTAGTTTCGCTAAGGATGAAGGGCGCTTAAACATATAAAAACATATAAAAAGTAAAAACGTAAGACTTTGCTGTACATTGTAACTCTAAATTCCATCTTTTTCGGGATACTTATGCTTTGACTTACCTAGGATGCCTTTTCGCAATGCCACCCCTCTATCATAAAAAAAGGACAAAGACGTGTCAAACAGTAAAGCGTAGTACAAAAAGTGAAAAGATCCGTGGCTATCTCTCCTTTTCCTAAACCGAAAAAATACAGACATCTGAGCTGTGGCACTTGTGAACCGGTGTAATGCCCTTGGATTTATATTTTGAAAGCTCGAAGTCCGTTTCAAATATCTAATGCGAATGATTAAAATGTCTACAAAATTTGTGTAGAAAATACACGGTGCTTTTGAGCAGGATTTGTCTGCACTGGTGATGCAATGACTTTGAAAATGTGCAGCGCGAGTGACAAAACTTCCGCTCTGTATATCTGAATGCTCATTCCATAGACTTTCCTAATGTACGCCATAAGCCAGCGAAGATATAGAGAAATGTTCGATAGAAGTCGTTGTCTTTGACCAGTGACAAAGGAAACATGCGAGCAACGTCATAAACATTATGGCGGCAGACTTTTTATATTTTTTTATTTTTTTTAGTATCACATTTTAAGACTTCGTCTACCCACAACCAAACTGTTACCTTCCAACGTAAACTAGACCTCTGACATGGCAGTAAGTCAGCCTGTCACCACAACCAAGCTTTTTTTGTATCGCTTTCGCTGGATTTGCTAACTCACAACCAAACTCTTACCTTGACGAAGAAGGGACGCGACAGTGACGTGACAGTAGCCAGTAACATTACGTCACCGATTAAGGAGGGCCACTTGTATCGAACATTTCTCCTGACCTAGCCAACGAAAATATGACAATAAATAGCGCCACAAGGAAATGTAATTCAAAATGCGCACTAAGAAGTGAGGTCATAGTAGCCACTACCATTACGTCATAGCTCAAAGCCTGCTTCTAGTACCGTGAATTCCTGTTCACGCCGAACTATACTTACGCGCCTGTTTCTTCAGATTTTCTGAGTTGTCGTTTGTGCCCCCCCCCCCTCCCATACCCCCCCTCCCCCAGTTAATGATAATCGTTGAAATTTATAGATTACATTTCACAACTTTAACTGCCACTTGTCAGTTACAAATTTGTAATATATGATGAGTGCGATTTGGATTTCGACAAAAGTAAAAAATAAACTCAGTCAGTGCTGCGTTACTGTAACTCGGAGGTGTCGGCTAGCTGACAGTTTCCCTGGTACCAAGGATGACGGTTAGAGTGTGTGACAGGTAGAGTGCAGTCGGAGAACTGGCGCCCACCCCCGGGAGGATAGAATGGCCCGCGTGTCGCCGCCGCCGCCGCCGCCGCCGCCGCCGCCCGACTATTTCCGTTGCGCTCCCATTGACGTCACGGGATGAAACCATGGCAACGTCCGCTCCGCGTGGCGACGCCCAGCCACGCCGGGAGACGCCGGGATGGGTCTCCACATCCGACGCCGCCGCCGCCTCTTCTGTCCTCCGCGGAGTCACACAAAAGCCGATGACCTCGTCCTTGTGCCCGTCCACCTCTGCCTCTACGCCACGAAGCCTTTCTTACGTTCGGGTTTCTTAGCCCAGCATCACCTTGAGATGATGGCTTTATTACTCCAAGCTTTTAGTGGTGTACCTCTTTTGAAAACGAAATAGACTGAAACTGCGAAATAATGTTGTTAACGGCGTAACACAATTCTTTACTCAGCACCGGATATAAAATATTGTCGAAGATAATAACACAAGGACTCGCAATAAATTTAGAAAATATGTTGTTGGAGGAACAAAGTGGGTCTACAGAAGGTCCTGTTCAGACAACAACAACTTAAATGCATGTGGAATTTAGTAGACAAGCACATTTGCTGCTTACTGAGTACATGAAAGCTTTTGACAATGTAGACGTCACTTGCTGAGAGTAAGCCGACAAATGTACCAAGATTCAAAAAATACCATTGATGCGAAAGGCAATGTTAAAGTAACAACAAATACAGGTTTACGAGAAGGATACAGTTTGTCTCTGATACTTTTTAATATCTATGTTGACGATATGGTAAGAGGATGGCTCAAAGGAATAGAAACTTCCTGGCAGATTAAAACTGTGTGCCGGACCGAGACTCGAATTCGGGACCTTTGCCTTTCGCGGGCAAGTACTCTACCAACTGACGCCCCATCCTCACAGCTTTAATTTCGCCAGTACCTCGTCTCCTACCTTCCAAACTTCACAGAAACCCTCCTGCGAACCTTGCAGAACTAACACTCCTGAAGGAAAGGATATTGCGGAGACATGGCTTAGCCACAGCCTGGGGTGTTTCTAGAATGAAATTTTCACTGTACAGCGGAGTGTGCGCTGATGTGAAACTTCCTCGCAGATTAAAACTGTGTGCCGGACCGAGACTCGAACCCGGGACCTTTGCCTTTTCATTCTAGAAACACCCCAGGCTGTGGCTAAGCCATGTCTCCGCAATATCCTTTCTTTCAGGAGTGCTAGTTCTGCAAGGTTCGCAGGAGGGTTTCCTTGAAGTTTGGAAGGTAGGAGACGAGGTACTGGCGGAATTAAAGCTTTGAATACGAGGCTTGAGTCGTGCTTGGGTAGCTCAGTTGGTAGAGTACTTGCCCGCGAAAGGCAAAGGTCCCGAGTTCGAGTCTCGGTCCGGCACACAGTTTTAATCTGCTAGGTAGTGTCATATCAGCGCACACTCCGCTGTATAGTGAAAATCTCATTCTGAAAGGAATAGCTTTACACCTATAATTTTAATAAATAAAATTAACTGAGGAGAGCGCTCATTGCAGATTACCAACTGCTTACAGGTGACAACGAAGACACCCTTCAAAATCCATTTACAAATCAAATATCACTGACAAAAAAAAAACGTTATTATGGCTATAACGCCAAAGATGTGGTTCCGAGCAAAATTGTAATAAACGCTCAGAAAGTAGAACGAATTTAGCTTCTTAGGAAATACCATCTCTTCACAGACAAAAAAGAAATACCGAAAGCAATTGAAGGAATCAATTATATTAATGGAACCACATATAGAACACTGAACAAAAAGGTGAGGAAACAAACCCTAATAAAATTCTATAAAACAACAATACCGCTTATTCTTTGTGTGGTATGACTTGGAGAGTTGGACATAGACGAACAACACAACCTGCGGAAATGAGGTTTTTAAGACGAGCAGCTGGATTGAGACTATCTGGTACGGTAAGGAATACAACGAACAGACAAGAACTAGGAATTAAAAGCATAAACCAACAAACATATTAAGGGGCATAGAAATATACTGCCTGGAGTAGTGCAGCAATTTGACGTGGCATGGACTCAAGTCGATGAAAGTCCTTTGCAAAAATATTCAGACATGCTGCCTGTATAGCGGTCCATAGCTGCTGAAGTGTTGCCGGTGCAGTATTTACCACACGAACTGTTCGATGGGATTCTTCTCGCACGGTCTCGGTGGTCGAATCACTCGCTCGAATTGTCCACAATGTTCTGACACGGCGCATTGTCATCCATAAAAGTTCCATCGTTGTTTGGGAACTTGAATTCCATGAATGGCTACAAATGATCTCATAGTAGCCGAACATAACTATTTCCAGTCAGTGATCGGTTCAGTTGGACCAGTGGACCCAGTCCATTGCATGTAAACACGTCGCACAACATAATGAAGCCACCACCAGGTCGCAGAGTACGTTGTTGACAACTTGGGTACATCGCTTGTGGGGGTCTGCGCCACACTCGAACCCTACCATCAGCTCTTACCAACTGAAATCGGGACTCATCTGGCCAGTCCACGGTTTTACAGGCATCTAGGGTCCAACCGATGTGGTGAGGAGCACAGGAGAGGAGCTGCAGGCGGTGTCGTGCTGTTAGCAAAGACGCTCAGGTCCGTCATCTGCTACCATAGCCCGTTGACGCCAGATTTCCCGGCGCTGTCCTAACTGATGTGTGCACTTTACGTCCCAAATTGATTTATGCGGTTATTTCACCCAGTGTTGCTGGTCTATTGGCACTGACAACTCAACGCAAATGCAGCTGCTCTCGGTGAGTAAGTCGAGACCGTCGACCAAAGCGCTGTCCGTGGTGAGAGGTTGTTGTTGTTGTGGTCTTCAGTCCTGAGACTGGTTTGATGCAGCTCTCCATGCTACTCTATCCTGTGCAAGCTTTTTCATCTCCCAGTACCTACTGCAACCTACATCCTTCTGAATCTGCTTAGTGTATTCATCTCTTGGTCTCCCTCTACGATTTTTACCCTCCACGCTGCCCTCCAATACTAAATTGGTGATCCCTTGATGCCTCAGAACATGCCCTACCAACCGATCCCTTCTTCTGGTCAAGTTGTGCCACAAACTTCTCTTCTCCCCAATCCTATTCAATACTTCCTCATTAGTTACATGATCTACCCATCTAATCTTCAGCATTCTTCTGTAGCACCACATTTCGAAAGCTTCTATTCTCTTCTTGTCTAAACTATTTATCGTCCATGTTTCACTTCCATACATGGCTACACTCCATACGAATACTTTCAGAAATGACTTCCTGAGAGGTAATACCTGAAATTTGGTATTCTCGGCACACTTTTGACACTGTGGATCTCGGGATACTGAATTCCCTAAAGATTTCCGAAATGGAATGTCCGATGCGTCTAGCTCCACCTACCATTTCGCGTTCAAAGTTTGTTAATTCCCGTCGCAGAGCCATAATCACGTCGGTAACTTTTTCACATGAATCAAATGTGTACAAATGATAGCTCCGCCAATGAGCTGCCCTTTTATAGCCTGTTTACGATATACTACCACCATCTCTACATTATTTCTTTATTCGTATCAGATGTACACTAAAATGAACACATATACAATACATACAAAGAAAACTATACAGCATTGACCCATAATTGGACAACTTTGATAATATTGGGTGCTGCAGACGTTAAGTCCTTCATGCCACAGCTGGTTGGGCATAATTTACATTTGAAGAGCTGCCGGGTTGTCTGCAATTCACCGCATTTGCCATTTGGCAGTTGGAAGTTCCATTTAAGGAGATTGTGCCTCGATCTTGCGACTTCGGTCCGTACTCTGTTCAAGGACTTGCAGATAACCCACTTTTCTATGTATCCAGGGGGCAGGGATTCTTGTGCTGTCATCAAATTTGACTGGTGTTGGCATCTTTCTTTCGACTTGATGAGTCGGGTAGCCGCAGCTGATCCTTCTAAGGGCTGTGAAGTTGTTAGGAAACTCTTCCTGGACTTCAGCCTTGGCTTGGCAGGTTGATGTCCAAAGAGTGGCTGTGAGGTCACTGTATTTGATTTATGCCTCTCGATGTTAGCGGCGACTTCTCTTCTGATGTCACATGGAACAATCCCAGCGAGACACTGAACTGGAATGAGACTTGTTGCTGAAAGACCTCATAAGCAATATCTCTACATTTACATATCACTATCCCATGACATTTGACACCTCAGTGTAAGTGGAGAGATTATGTTACAACAGTGAATTAAAATAGATTCCCTTATGAATTACCGACCAGTAGGGATAATACCAACAGACAGACGAAGAAGGAAGCGGAGAGATCAAATAAAAGCCAAGCGCAAAGAATCGAGGCACTGAACAAGAGAACGTAAAATGCAAATGCCTAAAACCTGACGAAAGAAGAAGACAAGTAGAGCATATTATTATAGACGTTATGTTCGATTCCAGAATAAATTTTCACTCTGCAGCAGAGTATGTGCTGATATGAAACTTCCTAGAGAATTAAAACTCTTTCCCAGACCGGGACTCTAACGAACATTTGCCTTTCGCGGGGAGAATGTTCTACCGACCGATCTATCGAGATACGACGCACGACTTACCCACACAGCTTTTCTTCTGCCAGGAGAGAGGTGTTAGTGGAAACAAAGTTGTCTTGCCTGGATAGATGTAACATACTGCAATATGTAGACAGAAAGACATATTACTGTATCATTACACAAATGCAGATCAGTTAGTGGAAGCATATACTTCCACAAAATGTCTAAGAGTATGCGTACGGAGTGACCAGAAGTGGAACGACAACATAACATTAATCGTGAGCAAGGGAGATGCCAGACTGAGATTCATTGGGAAAATCCACAGGAAATTTAGTCCATCAACAAAGGAAGTACTTTACAAAAGACTCGTTTGGTCAATATTTGAATATCCCTCTTCGGTATGTGATCCGTATGATTTCGATACAGGTTAATTTAGTAAGCGCGAAAGCCTCTCTGAGGTGCTCAGCCAACTCCAGTGGCTGTAAGAGGCGTTCTGCATCACAGTATGGTCTACTGTTCAATTTCTGAGAGCGTGCGTTCCTAGAAGAGTCGCCCAATATACTGCTTCCTCCTACGGATATCTCGCGAGAGCACCATCAAGATAAAATCAGAGAGATTCAGCCCACACGGAGGCTTTCCAGCAATCTTTCTTCCTCGAACCACGCGTGACTGCAACGGGAAAAGCTCGAAGTGACGGGTACGCAAAGTACACTCCCCCACACATCGAAAGGTTGCTAGCAGAGTGTAGTTGCAGATGACTAGCTCAGCCGGGACGTCGAACGGCAGTTCGAATATACTCACCGTACGCACCCACGTATCAGCGTGGTCCACGATTACCGTGCTGGTGTTACCGTCAGCATTGCGAAAGTGACAGTTGTTGGTGGAACGTCGGACTAGGTTGGCACACGCCTTATCGTTCATCTTGAGGTAGACTGTGCTATCAGCTCTTGGGAATCGACATGCGTGTCGTCTCTCTAAAACCGTTCGATTTCATAATCTTTTGGACGCTCGTAGGACTCGTACAACAAGAGTTCTGGCGTCGCCATATCTAGTCAGAGCTCTGAATCACAACAGCGATCGCGTTACCTCACGCAAGCGAGTAAACAAACACACGTGTGGAGTGCTACTCGACGCGCAGCGCGTCCGAGACGTATCGCGGATGGAGGCCGACTGGTGTGAGCTATGCGACCGTTACCAAAAAAAAAGTCATAACTTTAGAGAATTAAAGTTCCTCGGAAAACTTCGAAATCGATTTTGTCGAGGAATTTTATGAGTTGCATCGTACCGATTTAAGGGAATGATACTTGCGTTCTGAACTTCACATACCATATGTACATAAAAAATTACAGAAATCCGATTGCCAATTTCAAAAACGTTTTACTGAATGTCTCTATCTAGCCAGCAGGATTCGTTCGCTTGTACTACTGTGTCTTCCCCAATTTTTATGTTTATCAAGCAACTATTAACCCATCTAGCAATACTCATCACTTTCGTATTTGATATGCTTAGCGTTAATCCACAATTTATTCTACATAGGCTATTCATTCTGAAACGTCCCCTTTCAACAATTATACAAGACTGTGCTTAAACTGACACAATATTTTTAGCGCAACGCAATCTGACTTTCAAAAATCCCTACAATAAAATGGCCCTGACTAACATTAACCTATGCGTTTCACAAATCGCTTACCTCACAAAAATCTTGGTTACTCGAACTACTGCAATACAGCTAACGCCACTACTGCCAGCTAAATAAAAGATTCAAACTACGGAAGGCACTAACTACTGATAGGCATAGTTAGCAAAATGAAAGATTTTAATAGAGAACAAACAATGTATTTACCTTAATAATGTTGAAAACTCATAATATACATATCAGTTCATGACATCCAGTTTTAAAAATTTCAAAACTCCGCCATCTCTCTCCCCACATCTACCACTGCTGGCGGCTCACCTCCAACTGCGCAACGCTACGCGCTGTTAACATCCAGCTGCCCAACACTACAATGGCAGACAACAATGCAAACTGGCCACAGACTGTACACAGCACAGCCAGTGATTTTCATACAGAGCGCTACGTAACATTGTCAATAAGAAAACATGAACAGCCTACTTACAATTCCATTCAGTTGTTCTTATGAATCGTCAAGAAATATTAAATTGTCGGGTATTTGTGGAGGTATCTGTTCCTACGGCACTTTTGCTCCTGTCCAGAAATTTTCTCTCACTTTCTGTATTACTTTAACATAAAAGTAAACAGTCGCACTAACAAACAGCGTTCCTGCCTTACATCCTTATTAAAAGAGTTATGTTTTCCGTAAAAGAGGTATGTTTCCCGTGAATTTCCAAGCTATTTTTTTCCCTTCGTCAATATTGTGTCCTCAGTGTCTTCATTTGTCATTATATTGCATTCCCATACTTCTGAAGATTTAAAGCATCTATTCTGTCTTATAGTGTGAAATAATTTATCTAGGTCCACAAATTCTATATATATTCAGTTTATTGTTATTTCTTCCCTTAGTAATAAAAATATATATAGGGTGGAGAAAAATTCGAGCACTCTGACTTGACAGCACGATTCCTTACATGCTAACGATACAAAAATGTCTGTCACAAAATTTCGTCCGAAGTATATTTCCGGACATTAAATGGTTGGTTCAAATGGCTCTGAGCACTATGGGACTTAACATCTGAGGTCATCAGTCCGCTAGAACTTAGAACTACTTAAACCTAACTAACCTAAGGACATCACACACATCCATTCCCGAGGCAGGATACGAACCTGCAACCGTAGCGGTCGCGCGGTTCCAAACTGTAGCGACTAGAACCGCTCGACCACTCCGGCCGGCCCGGACATTTAAGATTGGCAATTTGGCAACACTGTAATAACACATACAGTAACTACCTCCGTCACCAGACAGAAGTAGTTCTGTGCAGCTGGTGCAGTGGATAGCGTTTTGAGTTAGCATGCAGGAGGACGAGGGTTCGATTTTGGGCATGGTATGTTTGTTTTTATTTGCCAATTTCATTTTTCCATATAACACTGTAGTATACGCTCGTATCCGACATTTACAAAGTACTGTGTTTCTTAACAGTGAACAAAACAGACACTGCCAGATAATTCGGAAATAGACAGTTGAAACAAATGACCTGTCAAAGAACAGAGTTACTACAGAAGCAATATCAATTTCGCCGTGTTAAAGATGATTGCACAGTTAAATAACTCAACATGCAGTAGTAATTTAGGCTACATACAGTACGTCCGCTCAGATGTAACACATTAGAAGTCAGTGGCAATACTAATTTCCATAGTAATGACCCCTTGACGTTTACAAAAGAATTCGTTCTCCTAAGTATAGCAGATGCTCAAAGCGACACCCTCTGCACGTCCAACGATACAGTTCTGGACTCTTCGCAACATGGCTTCATCCAAGATACAAGAGCAGCATGGACGCAGTTCTTCCACAAGTGTCGGCAGAGCAGAATACACGTGCTGCTTCAAGCGTCACCACAGGAAGAAATCCAGAGGGTTTGGTCACGTGAACGCGGAGGCCATACTACTGGATCTCCCTGTCCTAGCCAGTTCCCAGGAAATGTTCTCTCTAAATACCGTCGCACATTAATTCCAAAGTGTGTAGCAGCACCATCATGTTGGAACAATAACCTCTGCCGAACATGAAGTGCAACATCTTCCAGTGCGTCAGGCAAATACACTGCTGGCCACCGTAAATGCAACACCAAGAAAGACAAGAGGTAGCACAACAAAATTTATTTTGTAGATAACATGTTGACCAAGTATCAAATGATTACGTTTACAGACGTCTGTGACATGTGGTTCCTGCCAGAATCAGTAGCCAGAGTAGCCGCCATTGTTGGAGATCACCGCTGCCACACGTCTCGGCATTGAGTCAAACAGACGTTGGATGTGTTCCTGGGGTACAGCAGCCCAAGCAGCTTCCACACGTTGCCAAAGATCATCTGGTGTGGCAGCTGGGGATGTAATCTGGGTCACTCGTTGAGCAACCATGGACCACATGTTTTCTGTCGGCGAAAGATGCGGAGAGCGAGCCGGCCAGGGAAGCACTTCAATCTGGTTATTAACGAAGAACCTTTGGACAATGCGTGCCACGAGTGGTCGCGCATTATCCTGTTGAAATATGGCTGTGGCCGAGCCCTGAAGGTAAGGAAGGACAACTGGCTCCAGCACCTCAGATATGTAGCGCCGGCTATTTAAAGTACTGGCAATGCGTACTAGAGGCGTGCGAGAGTAATATCCAATACCGCCCCATACCATAATACCCGGTGCAAGACCAATGTGGCGGTGCATAATGCAGCTGTCCAGCATCCTCTCTCCACGGTGTCTCCACACTCGAATCCGACCATCGTGGTGCTGCAGACAGAAGCGTGCCTCGTCAGTAAAGACAACGTCACTCCATTCTGCCGCCCACATCCGTCTGTCATCACACCATTGGCGACGGAGACGTCTGTGGTTCTGCGTCAATGGTAGACGAAGCAATGGACGTCTTGCGGACAGACCACTCTGCTGTAAACGGCGTCGAATGGTACGCGCAGACACTGGATGATGCGTTACAGACGCAATGTGCTGTGCTATGGTTCGGGATGTCACTGAGCGATCCGTCACTGCCATGCGCACAATTTGCCTATCAGCACGTGCAGTGGTGCACCGAGGTGAATGCGATCGACCACGTCGGTCCGTGGTACCCTCCTGCATCCAACGGTCACATATCCGCATTACAGTTGTTTGGTTTCGTCCAACACGACTAGCGATTTCTCTGTATGATAATCCACAATCTCGGTAAGCCACTATCCTTCCTCTGTCGAACTCGGATACTTGATCAAACGATGTTCGTTGTTGTCTACGAGGCATAACTGATCGTCTTGTGAAACAACCACAAGGTAAACACACGTGCCGAACGTACACTCGTCGAAATCGCCAAGCCATAATGGCGCTATGAGGTGGCGCCACAGGCGCGCGTGATGTGCGTCTGCGCTGAAATTCTAATCAGTTGCATATCTCATCGCTGCAAACCCATGGTGTAAATTTCACTTGATTCGGATGCTTCCTTCAGGGTGTTGCATTTACGGTGGCCAGCAGTGTAGTATGAGACGAATGCGCGATACCTTCGTTCAGTCAGCCGATCAGGCAGCAAGTAGGGGCCCAAACTCCTGCCTCACAATATTCCAGCACAGACGTTGGTTTCAAAGCTAATTTAATTTCCGCAGTCGCAAGTGACGTGCGGGTCAACGTCACACCAACGGCACGAGTGAACGCTTCTTCTTCCGATCATATGGTAGTGTTTATGAAGTCGTCGTTGGATTCCTGTTGTTGTTGGAACCATTCACAGAACTGCATCCGCAGACGGCGGTCTTCAACATGCAGGTGTTGCGTTAAAGAATAATGACAGGGGTGCAGCCAGCGCTCGTGCAGCATCTCAACGCTAGTGCGTTGCGAGACACGCAGCTGCCCTGCTGCGCTGCGTCTGCTTTTCTGGGGTTCCTGGTGTTTGACCTCCAGAGTCGCTGGAGTACGGCGAGTCCGTGGACGACCTCTGTCACGCGATGGCGGAAGGAGAGAGCCGGTTTCCTGAAGGCGAAGCTCCAGATTTTCATCTGAATGAAGTCGAACGGGTATCTAGCAGCAAATTCACGAGCGGCAACACCAGCCCTGTTATTAGAGGCACTAAGGACCGGAAGCATATCCACTTATTCATCGTTTGTACATGCATACGTCTGACTCATTGTTTTAGAATAACACAAGAAGAAATTACGATCTGCGTACGAATGTACATGGAGTCTATCATTTGCGCGTTACTCCGCTGGAAAGCAGTCCCTGTCTGGTGAGTGGCACGTACAGTATAAACATGTAATTAGTTGCAGCGCGTTGTCCCACCTAACGCGCATCATCTCTCTTGCAGCTTTTGTTCTGCGTGGTTCATCCTGACACAGCTAATTGTAAAATATTCGTTTTCGAATTATACTGTTTCCCTAACGGTAACTAGTGCGATGTTTCCACACTTCCATCGATAATGATAATGATAATAATAATAATAACAATAGTAACGCATTGAGATACTTACTAAACAGCTTGTGCTTATAAGACTCAATGTTGAAAGGCATAATTAGTTGTTCCGTGGGGATAAAACACACAAATAGTAACCAAGCTTGGAAATTATTTGCAAAGCACGTTGCTATCCCTACTGGTGACGTAAGGCACAAACAATATGTAATGGATCTGAACGTGCCAAGAATAATAGATGTTACTAATCTATGGCACCGCTGGGGAAGGGTACACGAAAACGGGTTTGTAATCCAGCAGACACAGTGCTGTGAAACAACTCGCGTCCACGACGTGCAAATGTTTTGTAGAAGACCCACTTCAATCGCTGTGTGACGATTAAGGTACCGTAACACGCAGACTACATTTACCAAATACAAACAAATGCGCCTCGACCCCGAAGCGACACCTAGACCTCATGGATGCTCCAAACGCTATCCACTGCATCAACTGCATAACGCTACTGATATATGCTGACAGAGATAGTTACGTAGTTACCACACATGTGATTACAGTGCTGCCAGATTGTCCATCTTTAACGTCCATTTACTGCCGGCAATATGTGCAGGACGAAATATTGAGATAGACATTTTTGTATTGCTAGTATGTGACGAATCGCGCTGCGAAGTCTGAGTTTGCGAATTTTTCTTCACCCTATTTATGTACATGTATAATACATTTTCTCTTCAGATAAATAAAAATTTACAATGGTTTTTCTCATTTATCTGCGATAATTATAATGCTTTCAAGAACTACGATGGCAATTGTCCTGTTTCATAATTTTCAGACACCAGATAAAAAACTTTCTTTCTAAAACTATTTTGTATCTGCTTCAAATTGTTTGGTTTCTTAATCGCAGATATCTAGTGATACAGGCAGCCAGTATTATACAATATTTAGAAGTGAACTCAACAGGATGCGCAAAAAGCAAAATCAGCCCGTATGACATTGATATGGAGCTAAATCGAAAAAGATGTAGATATAGGAATCATTGCTATGTGTCGAAGGTTGTTAAATCTAATTTCGCGCCAGTGCAAAATAAAAGTGTTAAAAATAAGAGTATGTTGAACACAGGGAAACTACCATATAAAAGGCAGACGTATATCGAAAGGTAGTACTACGGTGAAGGGCTGTTGCATACTGTGATTAAAAATGGGAGGAGATTGTTGAGAAATAATTGGTAGTCGAGAAATGCGGTTAGAATTTCATAAAAAAATAGAATCACGTGAACTCGAGAAAATCAGATATAAATGACGAGAAAACGCTTTGGGTGTACTGTTTAATCAAAAGATAATAGCTTGCACCAAAGTCCGTGAATTGTAGTGAGGATTTAGGACTGCGGCGTTAATAAATAATAGCAAGAGACGAAGAACTTAAACTTCGTAATTTTGTACAAGTAGTGTCACGCTTTCTGATTAACATGTTTGATCTATTCTGCAAGAGCGACTGCCCTTTCTTACTTAGGAGTTAAACATGCCTACAGGTTTATCTTGTGGAACAGATGCAAGTGACTTGCAAAAATCTTAAAAACAGTAACTATTTGAAAATGGGTTTCAAATGCTTGGTAGTTGTAAATGCAGGCTAGCCATGAAAGGTCTTCCACACCGCTAAGATACGTCAGCATCCCTAGTTAAAACTGCCTCGGGCATGGATGTTTGTGATGTCCTTAGGTTAGTTAGGTTTAACTAGTTCTAAGTTCTAGGGGACTAATGACCTCAGCAGTTGAGTCCCATAGTGCTCAGAGCCATTTGAACCCTAGTTAAAAACTTGTTTCGGGAAAGTGTATACGAAGAAGGCAAATCAACCGGAGGAAAGAGAAGTGATGAGTTGAGGGAATTACGAAGTACGTTCCCAAACATTCCTCAAAGGGACACATCGACGACCCTTGAAGTGTAAATATGGGCCTTGGTGAGAACACTTGCGCAACACTATTTTCTGCGGATATGATGTCGTTCGGCTAGCTCTTGAAACCTTTTATCTCCGTAAACGTATTACACATTCTGATGAAAACTGGCAACATTGTAGCGTCGCTGTCGTTCTGCTACTGAAACTTTTTTTAGCTGGTGATATGCGTCATTTGCATTTAGTTATGACCGATGTGCGGGTGTTGAATAACGACGACCGGAGTTGAAACAACCTCCCGCGCTGCAGTTTTCAAAATCTTTACGAGAAGTTCTGCTTGTAATTGTTATTATGAAAGGGCACAAATTTCTACATAAGGAACAGGAAAGTGGCGACTGCTGAAAATGTGCGATTAGAATGAAGAAAAATTTCGGTTTATCGCCCCTACTATGACGAGGTGGTTATATGAGAAACACAAGGACTGCGGGAATAGGAGAAAGGAAATCGGTCGTACCCGTATGAGTAGCAAAGTCTACGTTATGTGATTTAGAGGAACTACGAGAATCCTAAATCTGAATAGCTGTATGAGGTTTGTTCTTATATTTGTCTCACCAATATTGCCTTCCTCCTGCTCGCAAAAAAAAGAAAAATGTTTGGATGGATATTCTACACGTGATATAGACTATACCACTTCTATGTATGAACCATCTCCCACTATATCTGGTCGACTGGTGCACCTACCGTATGAAGATTATTTTTGAATAAAACATTCTTGGTTGCGAAAATATTGCCTTAATGACGCGTTTCGCCTTTGTAGGTCATCATCAGATTATCATGGATTCAGAGACTTTGGTGGAACTATTGTGCTGTGGAATAACCATACGTCCAGATCGAGCTAAACGGGGCATGTGGCTCCGTTACAGTCATGACGGAAAGTGCGGTGGTGCTGTGATAGGACCTCACTGCACTTGCCGCCATAACTGTAACGGAGCCACATGCCCCGTTTAGCTCGATCTGGACGTATGGTTATTCCACAGCACAATAGTTCCACCAATGTCTCTGAATCCATGATAATCTGATGATGACCTACAAAGGCGAAATGCGTCATTAAGGCAATATCTTAACAACCAAGAATGTTTCATTCAAGAACTTCTCTGTATCTTCATCATCTATTATGCTACTCCGAACTGTGGTTTGCTGGGGGCGTGATACCGATGGTCACGGGATGCGGCCGATGATGTTAACTATCGCCGCAGATGAGAAGCTGCGTAATAGCGAATACAGCAGTTCAGAAGAAATGAAACTATACGTATCTCAAAAGCTAGCGGAACTTTATCCTACAATAGACATCGCACCTACTCATCAGTTTAAAAGAGTTTTCCCAAGCTAATATTTCAGAAGAAAAAGAAATATTTCGCTAGAATCAGATCTCCTCCCACCAAGCTTTAATATTACAATGATAAGCGAAACACTCATAATGCTCAGGCTGTCGCAGTAGTTAACTGCCCGTTTACTGTTCACGGCGGCGGCAGTATAAAATGGTATATGGGAACTGCGCGCCGAGGAGCTGCTGGAGACGGGGGACTCTCGTAAACACGCTGGAGCCTCGCCAGAGGGAACAACCTGCCGCCACGGGCCAACGTCGGCTCGTAAATCTCACGAGCGTTCATTTATTCCCACCCTGAAATTCGCGCCGCCTGCTATTGAGAGTCGCAAGGTCACGCTGCGACTGACTCGAGTGCACTAGATTCAATCGATGAAAGCTGCCGTGACTTATTACCCTTTTACGCTACAGTCCGTATATCACCGCGCTGCTGGTATTCTCGAGCTGCCATTACACTGAAGTATGAACCATTCGTCCGTTTGCAAAAAATGAAAAGGAAATATATTCTGTTTGCAATGGTTCTCGCACTGTTATAAAATAGAAAAGCTAGACCAGTTCAGTACGGGATTACTTTGACCCCCTTATCGTGCAAGTCCATGTTTATACACGCACCAGTCACATTATTTTTGTGAACACCACCTGCATTCGATTCAACGTGCAGTAACCACTCACAGACGCCAGGTGGCAGCATTAGCAGTCGAGTCTATATAAAGCGTGTCAGCGGAACGCGGACAGCAGTGCAGTCGTAATGCGGGAACGGAGCGATTTATCTAACGTCCAAAAGGACGCGATCATTGGCTTTCGGCCCAAGGGTGGAAGCATTTCCGAAACGGCTAAGTTTGTAACCTGTCCGCGAACTGCCGTGGTTAAGGTATACTGTCCATGGCAAAATGGTGCTATCCAAAACCTTCCCCGAGTCAAGTGTGGTGAGGCGTAGCGCCGTATACCGATCCTGCCTTGGAGGCGGTTAAGTGGGAGATGTGTCTCAGAGCTGGGTAGTGACAGATGGTGACGCGAAACTGGACGCGCACGTAGTTTATATACCAGCCGATAGAGGACAATATTGGATAGGGGGACTGTGATTTTAGTTTCGATTGTGCCCACTAGAGTGCACTAAAGTAACAGAATGTTTTTCATAAACTGTTCTAGTATTTTCATAAAGTGTTATGTCTTTTTGTGTATGTAAAATGTTATAAATGTGTTTTAGCAGTATGAATGATGCGTGAGTGTGGTTTAAGGTTAATATGAAGATAATTGTTTAACGAGTTATGTAGTAGGATTTAGTGTGGAAACATTTCGAACAAGTATGGATATGGACAAAGAGGGTTTTTGTAGAATAGATTTGTAAAGTAAGTTTATCGTAAATGGAAGGTTAATTCAGGTGTAAATAACAATAGTAAATAACTTTATGCATAAGCAGAACTTCAGCATATTAGATAATTACGTCGGTAAAAAGTGCAGTCGTGAGGTTTACTATTTTGCGATTGGTTATTGATGAAAAGCGCGGATTGACGCGGGAGAATGTTGTTTTGCTATTGGCTGTTGAGTAAACTGACCCATGGTAAAGCAATATTCTTCGCGCGCCTTTCTCTGCTGGTAGAGAAGACTTAGAGTATTCTAAGGAAGGGGCGGAGTCTAGCCAAGAGACAGTTCGGACGTATGTAGTAGTAGTTCCGATGGAAACGATAAGCTGCCGGATATAGCAGTGTTTCATACATCAAAAGTGTGGTAAAGTGACGGCATAATTATTCCGATGGGCGTGTAGAAATTTCGGAATTTGTAAGTGAATTTTGTGACGAGAAAAGACGTGTATTCCGCGTGGCGTATTGAGCAGGTAGGTGGCTAAAAACTGTGACTGCATTTGGTACCGACAGACTTAATATTTGGCGAGCATTATCAATTAAAAACAATCAGTATTTTAGTAGCTATTACGTTTTCGGGAAATGAAACACCATAAACTTGCTAAGGGGAGTGAAAGGGATTGTGAGTGACTGTGTTAAGGCTAGCACGGGCTTGGCAGTGATACTTGTTCACCTAAGTTTCACGATATATTAATTGAGGACAAAATTTCCAACCTTTCATTTCGTGTGAAAACTTTCTCCCGAAACGTAGATTAGTGACTTTCATTGCAGCCTGGTTCACGCAGAAATACAGTAGGTTTCACTCGGCTTGCCTACTGATGATCTGCTGAGACAATGTTCACAGGTAGGTGCAGGTCCGTCGTAAAGGGACGGAAAGAACCGCGCCGCCGCAGTGGCTCAGCAAGGACCACAGATGACAGGGCTGAATGACGGCTGCGGAGATGTGCGCAAACGAATAGCAGTGCAACTGTTGAGCAACTCACCGCCCAGCTGAACATAAGGGCTATCAACACTGTCTGCTGAACGACCGTTCAGCGAACGTTGCTCGTTGCTGCGTATAGCCTCCGCAGCTGGTGTCTGGTTCATACAGTCATGCTGACTCGTGTTCATGGACAACGAATACTGGAATTAGCACGCAAATACCGCAATCATTGAGTGGCTACAGGTTGACCTTTCAGATGAGTGACGATTTATGCTTCGTCGGACAGGTGGCCGTTCGCTTGTACTCCTCTGCAACAATGGTCGGAAGGGTTCAGGTCCGAGGAGGGAGAGTTAACGTCTGGGGGTTGTTTTCTTGGCAGTAAGACTCAGTTTTTACAGTTTCTAACTCACAATTCAACAAGAACCGATATTTTGACCAGACAGAACGGGCATATTATAAGCGAGACGGAACAGTTCAAGTTCCTAGGCGTTCGGATAGATAGTAACCTGTTGTGGAAAGCCCATGTTCAGGATCTTGTTCAGAAACTAAATGCTGCTTTAATTACCATTAGAACAGAATCTGAAATAAGTGACAGTTCAACACGAAAAGTAGTCTACTTCGCATATTTTCATACGCTTATGTCATATGGTATTATTTTTTGGGGTTATTCTTCTGATTCAAAAAAGGGTATTTTTGGCTCAAAAACGGGCTGTTCGAGCTATGTGTGGTGTAAGTTCGAGAACCTCTTGTCGACCCCTATTCAATAGTCGGGGAATACTGACATTGCCCTCACAGTATATATTTTCTTTAATGTCGTTTGTTGTTAGGAATATTAGCTAATTCCCAAGAGTTAGCAGCTTTCACTCAGTTAATACTAGGCAGAAATCAAATCTGCATGTGGAATGCACTTACTTAACTCTTGTGCAGAGAGGAGTGCAGTATTCTGCTGCATCCATTTTCAATAAGCTACCACAAGAACTCAAAAATCTTAGCAGTAGCTCAAACGCTTTTAAGTCTAAGCTGAAGAGTTTCCTCATGACTCACTCCTCCTATTCTCTCGAGGAGCTCCTGGAAGAGCTGAAAAATTAAGCAAATTCCAGTGTTACATTGTTGATTTTCTTTATTTAAACTTACGAATTGTCGCCTGAATATGTTACTTATATTTCATTTTATCTGTTTCTACTATCGTGTTATAATTTCATGTATTGACTCGTTCCATGACCATGGAGAGTTCTCCTTAATTTGGTCCCACGGAACAATAAACGCCGGCCGAAGTGGCCGTGCGGTTAAAGGCGCTGCAGTCCGGAACCGCAAGACCGCTACGGTCGCAGGTTCGAATCCTGCCTCGGGCATGGATGTTTGTGATGTCCTTAGGTTAGTTAGGTTTAACTAGTTCTAAGTTCTAGGGGACTAATGACCTCAGCAGTTGAGTCCCATAGTGCTCGGAGCCATTTGAACCATTTTTTTTAACCATAAACAAATAAATAAAATCCCCAGGTGATCTCCTCACTCTAGAAGGCGCAATTGATCAACCCAAGTAAGCATCTTTGGGGATCATGTCCACCCCAACATGCCGTTTAATTTTCCTCGGCACTATGGTAACTATCAAAAGGACAATGCAATATTTCACACAGGTCGCAGTGTACGTGCGTGGTTCGAAGAGTACCGAGATGTGTTTACCGTACTTCCCAGGCCACCTAATTCCCTGCATTTACACCCAATCCAGCACCTGTGGAACCACCTCTATCGGGATGCTCGCACCGTGGATCCTCAACCGAGAAACCCAGCACAGATAGTGACGGGGTTGCAGTCGGCACGGCTCCACATGCCTGGCGGTGACTTTCAGAAACTCGTTGACTCTCTTCCTGCACGTCTCCCAGCGATCTTCGCTGCAGGAAGTGGTTGCTTAGTCATGCTTTTGACAAGTGCCGACATCAATGTCACCGGACAGTGTAGTTATACGACGAAATCTGCAGCATGAACTAAAAGGAAACCCAACGTATGTTCTTTCATACCTGCACCCTTACACTGATATGACAAAAGTCACGGGATACATCCGACTATCGCGTCGGATCTCCTATGGCCTGGCACCGTGCAGCAACACGACATGTTATGCACTCGACAGGTAGTTGTAATTCCCCTGCAAAAGTATTGAGCCACGCTGCCTCTATAACCGAGCATAACTGCGAAAGCATTGCCGGTGCCGGATTTTGTGCACAAACTGACCTGTCGATTACGTCCCATAAATGTTCGATGGGACTCATTTCGGGCAATCTGGGTGGCCACATCGTTCGTCCGAATTGTCCAGAACGTTCTTCAAACCGACCGCGTACAGTTGTGGCCCGGTGACGTGAGACACTTTTTTCCGAACATGAGGTCCATGAATGGCTGCTAATGATCTCCAAGTAACCGAACATAACCACTTCCAATCAATGATCAGTTCAGTTAGAGCAGAGGATCCAGTCCATTCTATGCAAGCACAGCCCGCTGTATTATGGAGCCACCATCAGCTTTCATAGTGCCTTGTTGACATCTTGGGCCCAAGGCTTCGTGCGTTCCAGCGTGACTCTCGAAGCCCACCGTCAGCTCTTACGAACTGAAATCTGGTCAGACCACGGTTTTCCAATAGTCTAGGGTCGAACCGATATGGTCGCCAGCCTAGGAGAGGCGCTGCAGGCGATGCTGTGCTGTTGGCAAAGGCACTCGCATCGGTCATCTGCTGCCGTAGCCCATTCACACCTAATATCTCTGGACTGTCCTAACAGCTACATTCGTCGTAACTCTCACATGGATTTCTGAGGTTGTTTCGGGCAGTGTTGTTTGCCTGTTACCACTGACAACTCTACGTGAACACCACTGCTCTCGGTCGTTAACTGAAGGCCGTCAGCCACTGCGTTGTCCGTGGTCAGAGGTAATGCTTGAAATCTGTTATTCTCGGCACACACTTGACACTGTGGATCTCTGAATACTGAATTACCCAAGGATTTCTGAGATGCAATGTCCCAGGCGTCTAGCTTCAACTACCATTCCGCGTTCACAGTGTGTCAATTCCCATAGTGTGGCCATAATCATGTCGGAAACCTTTTCACATGAATCATCTGAGTAGGAATGACAGCTCCGCCAATATATCGCCCAGCAGCGTCTGCATATTTCATGACTGAACCAGCCGAGAAAACATGCTGGGATATCTTGTGAACAGAACCGTTGTCCATGGCTCTGAATTTCTACAGGTACTTACCTCCAAGTGTCTGAATTAAAAGCGTCGTATAACTACTCTGAAAACCTGTCTAATAATTTCATCTTGCGAAGGTACGACTGACAATCCTGAGAGGAAGTGTGCGGGAAGCACTAAGCATATTTTGTGGAATTCCACAAGGTTCGATATAAGGTCTACTAAGTTCTCCATACACAAATGTGAAAAGCCACGCAATAAGGACACCGAGTTATTTTTACAGATGATCCAAGTGTAACTACCAGTCACAGTGGACAAACAGGAACAGAAGAACGGATGAGTAATATTTTATACAAATTAAA
This sequence comes from Schistocerca serialis cubense, assembly GCF_023864345.2. NCBI lineage: Eukaryota > Metazoa > Arthropoda > Insecta > Orthoptera > Acrididae > Schistocerca > Schistocerca serialis. The sequence continues at coordinate 1,131,528,640 of NC_064639.1, forward strand.
AATAGATTATCTTCAGATGGTTTTGTACGTGCTTCAGTTAGACATCGATATTATAAATCTCTAAGACAAACAAGACAGTGAGTTGATATATTTTACAAATTTACATTTGTTATTGTCGCACAGAAAAATAGCCTGCAACAACCTATAATCCAGAAGGAAAATTTTCCTTACACAATTCAACGTCGCATGAGTATCTTTTGTCGCTCATCCGCTTTAAATGCAACCTAAGAATATCAGTTTTCGACAACTTGTTCTGAATTATAGACGAGGTTTTGTTTGGAAAGTCTTGGCATCTACAGAATAAAAAAAAACACTGTGCTTGCGGTTTCTGACACATCGTGTAGTACACTGCACTATATTTGTTCTTACACGTACGCCATAATGCGAGTACAAAAATCAATTATATCAATAAAATTCAGAGTAATATGCCTATTAGTATTAAGGTAAGTCGTAAGCCTGACTAAAAACAGAATATTTGTGTTAGTTTTCCTATAAAGAAACGTAACCTCGGGTAAGAGCCTATGTCACACTAGAATAACCAAAAGGGTTTATTCATTTATTGGATTTCCTTTTTTAAGCAGCAATGTTGTTAGTTCCACATTACCTTAACACTAGGTACTATAGGAAATGAATAGCGTAAAATTCTAATTCTGTTTCTCCGTGTTCATTCTGAGAATACGAAATTAGATTTTTTTCTACCACAACAATAATCGTTCTTTTCCGTCGTACAATCAGGTAATCAGGTCAGTAGTGGTGATGCTGAGACTGCATCCTTCGGCCGATAGTGCCTCCGCTCAGTCGAATTTTGTAACGTGCCCCAGGGAGGTGCCAAATAAACAGTCGGCGATGGTCACTATCTGAGACCTATCTGCGATCAGGACTCCATCCGACCGGTCCTGGATCAACTCGTGATGTGTGGGCTGCCACGTACGCTGAGTCATCCAGTGGCTTCGTCTGAAGGAAATGCTCCTGACAAGTCATCGAACTCTTGAAGCTGACGATTTTCAGCCTCACTGGAGATGTGTGACCCAGAGGATGCCGCGAGATCTCCATCAAAGCAGATGTTTTGCTGGCTGGACATCATCGGATACTTAGGGCCAAACGACGATCCTTATAAAGAGTTTGCATACTCGCTGGTGTGTGAGACTAGTTTTTATTTCTTCGCTTTCACTACAGATCTGTTTCAGCTAAACTGCAATTATCGAGTGACGTGTATATTGTCTAGATAGAATGACATACACATGACACCGTTGGAAACTGTATTTTAATTGATAATTAATTTGTTATGACAGTAATTTGACAGTTCGGTAGCTACGATGTCGTACGTTTACGAAGTACAAGCACTCTTATACAGATGATGTATCATATGTGATATATCAAATATAGAACGATAGTTAAAATACACTTGCCAACGATGTTGTATATTTGTCAGTGCATCTAGACTTCACAGGGTGAAAAGTATTTAAACCGACAAACTCCGGGAGGTTGTAGGGGACATCAAAACAAATATTTTTCCCTAATGTCATTTTTTCCTATGAGGAGTATTTAAACCGGTGGAGGCCGTATTACGCTCTTCAGCGGTTAGAGGGCGTATTACGATCTTCAGTTGTAGGCAACTGCTGTCCACCAATGTAGTAGTGCATTGTCTCTGTTTACTAATGGAGCGATACACTTGGAGTGAGTACACTGACATGCTTGGTGCGTACTACGTAGCGCACCACAACGGACGGGCTGCACAGCGGGTTTATCAACAACAATATCCTAATTGCCGTATCCCGCATCATGCAACCTTTGCTGCTGTGTACCAACGTCTGCGTGAGACCGGGTCATTTTGCAGATTACCTGGACAGGGACGACGTCACACGGTAAGAACGCTGCAATTTAAGGAAGCTGTCTTGCAGCATGTGAAGCGGGATCCTTCAATCATCACTCGTGCAATTGCACGTAACATGGGTACGAATCAGACGAATGTGAGAAGAGTCCTTTGAGAGCAACTGTTACGTCCATTTCACTTACAGCGTGTCCACAACCTGGAACCAGTTGATTATCCACCCAGAGCACAGTTTTCGCAGTAGTACCTGGGACACTGTGAAATGCATCCTACATTTCCATCCTCTGTGTTGTTTACCGATGAAGCAACGTTCGGGCGTGATGGAGTCTTCAACATGCGCAATTCGCGTGTTTGGAGTGAGGATAACCCACATGCCACAGTTACTAGCGCTCATCAAGTGCGATTCTTCGTCAATGCGTGGGTCGGTGTTGTTGGGGACTGTTTAACTGGGCCGTATCTGCTACCTAGGCCATTAAATGGCAGGCACTATTACAATTTTCTCGCCAGAGCATTGCCAGAATTGCTGGAAAACGTCCCGCTCCCTAGAAGACAACGCATGTGCTTCCATCATGACGGGGCGCCGGCACATTTCAGTCGTCGCGTGCGTCGATTCCTGGACCGACGGTTCCCAGAAACGTGGATTGGCAGAGGTGGTCCTGTACCATGGCCTGCTCGACCGCAGATATGTCCCCTCTGGACTTTTTTGTTGGTTTAATTAATTTGTCGCCAGAGAAATCTTCCTCTACCGATTTAAATACTCCTCATAGGAAAAAATGACATTAGGAAAAAATATTTGTTTTGATGTCCCCAACAAACTCCCAGAGTTTGTCGGTTTTATTACTTTTCACCCTGTATATTTGTTACTCGATAGTGGCAATTTAGCCGAAACAGATCCGTAGTGGAAGAGGGAAGAAATAAAAATTAATATCACACAGCAGCGAGTCTGGACGCTCCTTATAAAAACGTCACTTGCTGACTTGTGCTACATTGCAGGCCCTACGGGATATAAACAACACTGGTGTGTACCATGTGGTCGATCTTAGCCGTATTGCTGTTGAAGGTATCTTTCTTCCTGTAATCTTTCCAACAGTTTTGAAATCAGGTTTCAGACGGCTTTCAATCTTCCATCACTTTCTTTCTTCCATTTGGATCACCAGTAACGAGAGGAGTTCAAAAGTAAGTCACACATTATTATGCCGGCCCTAGTTAACTTTAACTGAGTGTTGCACTGCCTTCAAAGTGACACCGATTCATAAGAGTATTTTTCAACATAATCACCAAATCTCTGTAAACACGGTCGGACGTTCTACCAACCCTTCAATTCCTCGACGACAGAAATCCACTCGTTGTCACAGAGCCATTATAACCCCGCTGTGTGAACGTCCTCATCGCTGAGAAATCTGTCACCCAAGATGTTCTCTCAGTTTGGTGAAAAGACGGAGATCGCATGGGAAAAAACTATACTTCCTGATTAGCATCACGCACGTCTCTGCGCCCTTTTGTCAAGTAGTTGGCTCTATTTCGCTATGGCTGTAGGCTGTACGCGACATGCCATTTCATCCATGTAACGCCAGAATTTCACGGTCAGTGTGTATACGATGCAAACGTTTTGCTCACAAGAACCCTACTGACCCATGTACTTTAACTTCTGAGCCCGTTTACAGCTGCTGCGCCATTTCAGTCGCACAGTGCGGTGCATCTGTTATCGGTACAGCAGCAGAACTGTTTTTGCAGGAAACTTGAAACGTATACTCTCTTCCGACGACGTGCCACTCTTGTTGCGCAATGGTCTCAGGGTGGAACAAGTGCAGCTTGCTTTCTGAAGCGCGAACGATCTTTCTATTTTATTTACACATGTTTATCACAAATTAAAAAACATATTTCTTTGATTTTCTGTAAAATATGACATGTTCTCTACAACAAGTAGTGTAGAGAAATCAGTATTTACTATACCGAGAATGTACAAAGGATTAATACAAGGGATCTTCGATAAAGACTGAAATTAACTCTATAGAACCCGAGTATTGAGTGGAAAACTACATTCCAAAATCCTCAGACAATCACAGCGTCGTACTTTCCGCCCTGTCAATTGAGTTGGAACAGCGAATGGAATCACATTCTTCGAATACAGTGGAATGCTGTGCATTGACACTGTTCCAAGAGCTGCTACATACAGGTCCTGAGTCATCTGATGGAGGATCAACGTTCCAAAGAAAAGGAAGAAACTGTTGGATGATGGAAGCTGCTTAACCATAATGCCATGCATCTCTTTGCCCAAGCGGTGATAGAGTTTTTGACCAAAAAAGGCATTTCTACGGTGCCCTATACTCCTTACTGACCAGTCCTGACGCCAAGTGCGACAGTTTTAAATGCCTCACTGCCAGAAAGGACCTTAAGGGTCGTCGGTTTGTTAATGAAACCTTAGTAGTGAACGCTTTAGAGGCGATTTTTAAGTGTATGAAAAAATCAGCTTCACTACAATTTCCAAAAGTGAGAACGGTGATTGGATAAGTGCATCGCAATAAGTGGGAAGAATATTAAAGGTAAGAGAAGTTTGAAGTTATTCTCTTCTGAAATCAATTTAGGAAATGAGTGCCAGTCTTTATTTTACCTCTCTCAATCATAGTAATCATTAAACAGCAATATTAGAATAAACTGTGTACTTTAAGAAAAGTAGGGTGTAGGGTTTCAAGTATTTTCAACTGTAGAAACAGTCAGTTTTATTCCGAAATTGTAAAATATACTCTAGTGATACCAAATTACATAAGTATCCATTAACGAAGTAGTATTTCCCACAAGCGACAGATCTTGAGTTTTTCTGAGGTGGTTGGATTGCGAACGAATGGCTTAAGAATTTTCACTTCTGTTTTAACTTTTCAGTAGCGTATACGGCCCCTGTTGCCAAACTGAACGACGCGATGTTGTGGTTTATGCCCTGGACTCACATTCTGGATTATTGAGGTTTAAACCGTTAGCTAGTCTTCACGATTCCGACTTGCCGTGGTCTTTTCACTAGATTAGTGAGAATGCTAGAACGGTTCCTTTGAATTCATGCCCCCATCCTTGTCCCAACGAACTTGCGTGAATTCAAGTGAACAATGTTATTGTTAGTAGGTAGCAAGGTCATTAATATCGAATGAGTTAAAGAAAATGCTGCAGTATTAGATCCACATTCATTTCGTTTTTGAGCAGTCGACGAGTGAAATACTGTTGTTGGTTTCTACCAGTTCTGCGATCATTTATCGCTCCGAAGGTACAGTTTGGTAGCTGCCTTCTGCTTGCTAGTGGAATAATGACGTAGTATGATTCATAAGGAGTATCATTAACAACTGCATTTTCGCAATGCATGGAAATCCGACCCTGCTATAAGGCGAAGAAAAGCATAAGTTATCGTATATAATAAAAGGCTTATCAACGCGAGAAACCACAAAGGAGCGGACTAGGAGCTGTTGAGATGGAACCAGCGACTCCTGTGTGGGCAAGAAACACTGAGAAAATGTGAGTGGCGGAACGAATTTGGCATTAGCGTAGGACTTGTGCACAAACTGCTATGACTACTCTACAGGGTGTTACTAAAAGGTACGGCCAAACTTTCAGGAAACATTCCTCACACACAAAGAAAGAAAATATGTTATGTGGACATGTGTCCGGAAACGCATACTTTCCATGTTAGAGCTCATTTTATTACTTCTCTTCAAATCACATTAATCATGGAATGGAAACACACAGCAACAGAACGTACCAGCGTGACTTCAAACACTGTGTTACAGGAAATGTTCAAAAAGTCCTCCGTTAGCGAGGATACATGCATCCACCCTCCGTCGCAAGGAATCCCCGATGCGCTGATGCAGCCCTGGAGAATGGCGTATTGTATCACAGCCGTCCACAATGCGAGCACGAAGAGTCTCTTCATTTGGTACAGGGGTTGCGTAGACAAGAGCTTTCAAATGCCCCCATAAATGAAAGTCAAGAGGGTCGAGGTCAGGAGAGCGTGGAGGCCATGGCATTGTTCCGCCTCTACCAATGCATCGGTCACCGAATCTGTTGCTGAGAAGCGTACGAACACTTAGACTGAAATGTGCAGGAGCTCCATCGTGCATGAACCACTTGTTGTGTTGTACTTGTAAAGGCACATGTTCTAGCAGCACAGGTAGAGTATGCCGCATGAAATCATGATAACGTGTATCATTGAGCGTAGGTAGAAGAACATACTGACGAAACTAAAATGAGCTCTAACATGAAAATTAAGCGTTTCCGGACACATGTCCACATAACATCTTTTCTTTATTTGTATGTGAGGACTGTTTCCTGAAAGTTTGGCCGTACCTTTTTGTAACACCCTGTATAGTATTGCGTACAGAGTAAAGCAATTTGTAACTAAATATGTTACGAACGAAAATGAAATGTAATCCTTCTCGGAAAAAAGAAGCAATCGGTTGTTGCATATTGACGGCTGCTGCATCAACAGCGTCGTTACAGTTAGTGAGCGCGGAAGTTGATAAAAATAGTGGTTAGTCGGTGAGGTCGCTATTGGAGACATCATCCAGTGATTACGACATGCGAATCATTCGCACACCGTGAAGCTGTACCATGGTTTTCGAGCATGAGCGCCGATAGCTCAGTCGGTAGAGCATTAGGCTTTTTTTGAAGTATCTTTTGAAGACACATACCACAACGTTCTTTAATCCAGTTACGCTACGCTGGTGCATGTCCTACTAAATGATTGTTCGAGAGTAAACCAGGTCTCAAGAACTCGGTAAACGCTACGGGCTTAATCTATCAAAATGTTGACTTTACACACTCGGAATAATCGTATTCAGGTCATTGCCGGGCAGTTATTCAGAACAAGGACGGTGGCAGAGTTACAAGCGGCGTTTATCCGATAAAACTGTAACAGTTGAGAATCTCTGAAGGAGCGGCCGCTGGGTTTAAGTAGCATTTATTAAAAGCCGGTGTTGGCAGTATTTTAAGTTTGGAGGGGTGCCTGCGCTGGAATACGCCTCTGACGTCACTGTGGCGGCAGTTAAATGCGATCCTCTGCATGTACTTTACCAACAGCAGGAAGTTGCCGTCTGGTTGTAACTCACCGGGCGCTTTGTGTTCCGTGACTTGGACGGTCACTCTGACAAAAATATCACAGCGTTTTGGAGAAGACCTTCATTATTTCGAAGGAAGTTACTAAGAGATGACTGTTGCAGCTAGGGAGGCTATACAGTTAATTTTATTTTTTGCATTGGCACAAAACATATGATAAAATATATCTTTCGAAAATCATCATCTCAAAGCTATAATATCTGAATCAGTTATCGACAGTCGAGCATCAGTTGAAATAAACTCACGATGCGGAACTTACGTGGAGTGACTTAAGTCGTCAATCACAAATAATCATACACTGTACTACATATGGTACACGGATTCGGAAGTTACTACCAGGGGCAAAATTGTGTGCCACATTCGGAGTCTAACTCAAACCTTTCTTAGCAACGGTTCGGGTTCGACTCATAGTCCGGCACGCCGGCCGGAGTGGCCGAGCGGTTCTAGGCGCTGCAGTCTGGAACCGCGAGACCGCTACGGTCGCAGGTTCGAATCCTGCCTCGGGCATGGATGTGTGTGATGTCCTTAGGTTAGTTAGGTTTAACTAGTTCTAAGTTCTAGGGGACTAATGACCTCAGCAGTTGAGTCCCATAGTGCCCAGAGCCATTTGAACCATAGTCCGGCACACAATTCTGGTACGTCGAGAAGCTCCAATGCGGAACACCAAGACTGTCACAATGATGCCACTGGGAAATTTCGTCGTTCGAAATAACTGAGAGGAAATTTTTGTCTTCTTTGTCGCATCTTCATTTTTAAAACTGTCTGTACATCCTCTCTAGGAAATTCAAGATAAAACATTATTTTTAAAACTTAAGTTTTTTTGTACTATAATTTGTTTATATTTTTCTTGTTGTGGCGTAGCAAGACAGCCACGCCACGGAAGTAGCCGAAAGGCACGCGTTTAGCAGGCAAGAGATAGGTCTGTAACAGGATACGTAATGAATGCTATAAAGAAAAGTACGTAGCTTCTGGAATACTTAACTTTACTCCATCTTTGGTACATCGCTATTGACGATATAAGTGAGACTCCATAGATACATGCAATGTTACTAATGGCGCCTTGCTAGGTCGTAGCCATTGACTTAGCTGAAGGCTATTCTATCTGCTCTGCAAATGAGCGAGGCTTCGTCAGTGTGGTCGCTAGCTACGTCGTCCGTACAACTGGGGCGAGTGCTAGTCCGTATCTCGAGACCTGCTTTGTGGTGGCGCTCGGTCTGCGATCCCTGACAGTGGCGACACGCGGGTCCGACATGTACTAATGGACCGCGGCCGATTTAAAGCTACCACCTAGCAAGTGTGGTGTCTGGCGGTGACACCACATTTCTAGTTAAGCAAAAACGGCTCTTGAAAGAGAAAAAAGTAATATCAGCAATAAAAGACTGTAATAAGTGAAAAAGATTACCTGAAACATTTGCTGATATGAAAATGTTTGTACATCTTAGGAAGGAATGGAGGACAGAGAAAAATTACTTGAAAGAATGTGGTCCAAAAGAAAAGTATCCCACAGAAATGCGACATTCCGTTTAAAATCGGTGACCGGATAATTATAAAATTCTGTTTATTTTTGATGCAGTCATAATCGGTTTCGGCTCACAGTGGTGATATTCGGGTGTTATGGGCGGCATTTGGTGAAGAAACGTTCATGCGTTGTCAAACTGTTATACAAGGCAAGAAAATTTGTTCACCAAGTGCCGCCCACAGCATATGAAGATGGCCTCTGTAGAGCAAAACCGATTACGGTTGTGCCATAAAAAGTGATTGTGTCAAAGATAAACAGAACTTTATAATAACGATGATTGTTATTCCGCCGTCGTACCCTAACGATGACGGCGACCTACCGACGCTTCTACCTCTGTTCTCAGCTTTATTTCATGATGTGATCTCACAGCTGTCCGGGCCGTTAACGGCGGTCATCAAAACCGGTAGGTAATGCTATGTCAGCTTTGGACAGATCCCCGGCAACTCTTCCAGCTGTTAGGTGGCGGGCGGGAGGTTGTGGGGGAAGCGGGAGGTCATGAGAGTTATGGCCTCCCCCCGCAAGAACATTTTACTAGAAGCGTACCAATTACACGTAACAATTTCCAAGTTTCTTAGGTAATTTTCGGGAAAGAAAGTAGCATGAAAACAGCCTAAAATGGCAAGGAATTCTAGAAGATTCCGAAAATAAAAGGATATTAGAAATCAGTCTTGTCCCACACGTCACGAAACAGTTGCAAACCAAACTCTTTATATCTCGAAATGGACTGTGTGTGTTTTTACCCTAGTGTATGTTGATGGGAAAGCAAGAAGAAACGCAGTTAACTAATTATTCGATGCCACGCAGTAAGCAAAGCATTTGAGAATTTAGAAGAGAAGAAACTAGCAAATATGTTTATTAATATGGAAACTAATCTGTAAATGTGAGCAAGGTACAACTCAGTGCCTTCATACATTTTTTGCCTGGGGATGCATAAGCTCTCTTTAAGACACGTTTTCAGTTATTCACTTGAGGAGGAGAAGATTAGTGCTTAACGTCCCGTCGACAACGAGGTCATTAGGGACGGGACACAAGGTCGGATTAGGGTTCCAAATTGTTCAAATGGCTCTAAGCACTATGGGACATCTGAGGTTATCAGTCCCCTAAACTTAGAAATACTTAAACCTAACTAACCTAAGGTGATCGGGGGCCGGGTTGGCCGAGCGGTTCTAGGCGCTACAGTCTGGAACCACGCGACCGCTACGGTCGCTGGTTCGAACCGAGTGAGGTGGCGCAGTGGTTAGACACTGGACTCTCATTCGGGAGGACGACGGTTCAGTCCCGCGTCCGGCCATCCAGATTTAGGTTTTCCGTGATTTCCCTAAATCGCTCCAGGCAAATGTCGGGATGGTTCCTTTCAAAGGGCACGGCCGACTTCCTTCCCCGTCCTTCCCTAAACCGATGAGACCGATGACCTCGCTGTCTGGTATCCTTCCCCAAAACCAACCAATCAACCAACCAACCAGGTTCGAATCCTGCCTCGGGCATGGATGTGTGTGCTGTCCTTAGGTTAGTAGGTTTAAGTAGTTCTATGTTCTAGGGGACTGATGACCTTAAAAGTTAAGTCCCATAGTGCTCAGAGCCATTTGAACCCAAGGACATCACACACATCCATGCCCAAGGCAGAATTCGAACCTGCGACCGTAGTAGCAGCGCGGTTCCGGACTGAAGCGCCTAGAACCGCTCGGCCACAACGGCCGGCTCGGATTAGGGAAGAATGATGAAGGAAAGCGGCCGTGCCCTAACATCCCGGCATTTGCCTGAAGCGGTTTAGGTAAATCACGGAAAACCTATATCAGCATGACCGTACGCATGTTTGAACCGTCGTCCTCCCGAATGCGAGTCCATTGTGCTAACCGCTGCGCCAGCTCGCTCGATTTCTCGGTTGGGAACCAGCCGGTATGGAGGAGCTTGCGGGGTGACCGGCAGCAGAGGACATGGCAGCCAGATAAATGTGCTTAGCCACTGGCTGGCCACACCTGCTGTCAATAAATTCGACACTGTTCTTGAGTCTGCACACAGGACTGGGAAACTTCAGGGCGTTGGGTAAGGCAGTACAGCAAGGAAATATCCCCTACTAAAGAAAAAGAAGAGATACATCAATTCATTCACCATAGGCGGAAACGCCTGAAAGAAACCACATTGGTCTCATTTATAACTTCCACGTTCGCATAGCCTTAGTATACCGACCTGTGTTCGCAATCGTGCTGCTAAGAGAAATACTGGTAATAGTGAAGGCACAATTAGATTTTATATCGTGAAAATTGTTCTCCTTGTAAGTTACGCTTGGGAGATGTACTATACGTAAATGTAATCATTTTATATACACTACCTGATCAAAAGTATCCGGGCACCTATTATTGGATAGCAATATGGGCTGTGTTCACCCTTCGCCTTCACGACCGTTTGAAAGCTGCTGAGGACACTTTCGGAGAAGTATCTGAACGTCTATGGAGGACTGACAGTCCATTCTTTCTCAGGAGCCGAAAAACCAGAGAAGGTAGTGTTGTTCTTGGACGCTGGGGTCCGGAGTGACATCGACGTTCAGACTCATCTCACAGCAGTTCCATTGAGTTGAGGCGGGGACTCTGGGTACGTCAGCCCACTTCAGGGATCTACATCTACTTCTACATCTACGTGATTGGTCTGCTATTCACAATAAAGTGCCTGGCAGAGCGTTCAATGAACCACCTTCAAGCTGTATCTCTACCGTTCCACTCTCGAACGGCACGCGGGAAAAATGAGCACTTAAATTTTTCTGTGCGAGCCCTGATTTCTCTTATTTTATCGTGATGATCATTGCTTCCTATATAGGTGGGTGCCAACAGAATGTTTTCGCAATCGGAGGAGAAAACTGGTGATTGCAATTTCATGAGAAGATCCCGTCGCAACCAAAAACGCCTTTGTTTTAATGATTGCCGCTCCAATTCACGTATTATGTCTCTGACACTAACTTCCCTATTTCTCGAAAATACAAAAGGAGCTGCCCTTCTTAGTACTTTTTCGATGTCATCCGTCAGTCCCACCTGATTCGGATCCCACACCGCACAGCAATACTCCAGAATAGGGCGGACAAGCCTAGTGTAGACCTGTTGCACCTTCTAAGTGTTCTGCCAATGAATCGCAGTCTTTGGTTTGCTCTACCCACAATATTATCTATGTGATCGTTCCAATTTAGTTTTTAATTGTAATCCCTAACTATTTAGCTGAATTTACAGCCTTCAGATTTGTGTGACTTATCGCGTAATCGAAATTTAGCTGATTTATTTTAGTACTCATGTGAATAACGTCAAACTTTTAATTATTCTGGGACAACTGCCACTTTTCGAACCATACAGATATCTTATCTAAATCATTTTGCAAGTCGTTTCGATCATCTGATGACTTTACAAGACGGTAAATGACAGCATCATCTGCAAACAATTTAAGACGGCTACTCAAATTGTCCCCTATGTCATTAATATAGATCAGGAACAATAGAGGGCCTAAAATCATTGGGGAAAGTGGCAACAATACGACTATTCACGTTGGTGTGTAGAATATATGAGTCTGGCGATATACCATCTGACTTTCGGAAAAGCATCATCCACACAATTCCGAAGACGGCAAGAGCTGACAAGTGCGAGAATTATCGCACAATCAACTTAACAGCTCATGCATCGAAGCTGCTTACAAGAATAATATACAGAAGAATGGAAAAGAAAATTGAGAATGCGCTAGGTGACGATCAGTTTGGCTTTAGGAAAAGTAAAGGGACGAGAGAGGCAATTCTGACGTTACGGCTAATAATGGAAGCAAGGCTAAAGAAAAATCAAGACACTTTCATAGGATTTGTCGACCTGGAAAAAGCGTTCGACAATATAAAATGGTGCAAGCTGTTCGATATTCTGAAAAAAAGTAGGGGTAAGCTATAGGGAGAGATGGGTCATATACAATATGTACAACAACCGAGAGGGAATAATAAGAGTGGACGATCAAGAACGAAGTGCTCGTATTAAGAAGGGTGTAAGACAAGGCTGTAGCCTTTCGCCCCTACTCTTCAATCTGTACATCGAGGAAGCAATGATGGAAATAAAAGAAAGGTTCAGGAATGGAATTAAAATACAAGGTGAAAGGATATCAATGATACGATTCGCTGATGACATTGCTATCCTGAGTGAAAGTGAGGAAGAATTAAATGATCTGCTGAACGGAATGAACAGTCTAATGAGTACACATTATGGTTTGAGAGTAAATCGGAGAAAGACGAAGGTAATGAGAAGTAGTAGAAATGAGAACAGCGAGAAACTTAACATCAGGATTGATGGTCACGAAGTCAATGAAGTTAAGGAATTCTGCTACCTAGGCAGTAAAATAACCAATGACGGACGGAGCAAGGAGGGCATCAAAAGCAGAATCGCTGTGGCAAAAAAGGCATTTCTGGCCAAGAGAAGTCTACTAATATCAAATACCCGCCTTAATATGAGGAAGAAATTTCTGAGAATGTACGTCTGGAGTACAGCATTGTATGGTAGTGAAACATGGACTGTGGGAAAACCGGAACAGAAGAGAATCGAAGCATTTGAGATGTGGTGCTATAGACGAATGTTGAAAATTAGGTGGACTGATAAGGTAAGGAATGAGGAGGTTCTACGCAGAATCGGAGAGGAAAGGAATATGTGGAAAACACTGATAAGGAGAAGGGACAGGATGATAGGACATCTGCTAAGACATGAGGGAATGACTTCCATGGTACTAGAGGGAGCTGTAGAGGGCAAAAACTGTAGAGGAAGACAGAGATTGGAATACGTCAAGCAAATAATTGAGGACGTAGGTTGCAAGTGCTACTCTGAGATGAAGAGCTTAGCACAGGAAAGGAATGCCGGATATTACTTCTGTTTTACTCGATGAGTTTCCGTCTATTACTACGAACTGTGACCTTTCTGACAGGAAATCATGAATCCAGTCGCACAACTGAGGCGATACTCCTTAGGCACGCAGTTTGGTTAGAAGACGCTTGTGAGGAACGGTGTCGAAAGCCTTCTGGAAATCTAAAAATATGGAATCAATTTGACATCCCCTGCCGATAGCACTTATTGCTGTCCACAAACAACTGCTTCAAGGATTCTGCCTCATGTCTGACTGTATTGTCATATCAATGCAAATACAGATAGTCACCAACTCCGATCCGTTCCTCTACCACACGCAGCGCACAGTCCGCATTTTGTGTGTCTTACCTCAATAAGAGGGCCATAGCGTAGCCACTAAACACACCTGCATACCGTAACAGAACATCTTCCGTATTTCACTGTAGGCACTATACATATTGGCAGACTACGTTCTCTAGGCATTCACCAAACTCAAACCTTGAGTCGAATGTGACAGAGTGTAGCGTGATTCATCAGTTCAAAGCACTCTTTTCGAACTAGCCGTTATCCAACACAACCTTACCACCGACAACATAAGTCTGTGGCTTACGAGGAGCTGCCACATGTTTGTACCCCAGTCTTTCTAACGCACTGCGCACAGTCACTGTGCTAGCTGGATGACTTACCTTACAGTGATTTAACACGGTTTTCTTACAACCACCCTCGACATTACTCGACGGTTCCTGCCCGGCAGCACACGAGATCTCACTGGTCTTGGTTCAGCTACGGCTGTTGCTTTGCGTTTCCACTTCACAATTGCATCACCAATAGTCGCTTTGGACACCTTTAGAAGGGTTGAAATGTCGCTGATGGATTCTGGTTCGAGGTCACTGAGGTCTCGTGACCGACACACTTTCTGTTACTGCTTCTCTACTGTAAATGCCGCGTGACTATGGCCTCCCGTCGGGTAGACCGCTCGCCTGGTGCAAGTCTTTCGATTTGACGCCACTTCGGCGACTTGCGCGTCGATGGGGATGAAATGATGGTGATGAGGACAACGAAACACCTAGTCCCTGAGCGGATGAAATCTCCGACCCAGCCGAGAATCGAACCCGGGCCCTTAGGATTGACATACTGTCGCGCTGACCACTCAGCTACCGGTGGCGGACGCTTCTCTACTGGCAACACAATACTCACCATCTTCTTTCATACCGGCGGTCGCACGTCTCGTGGCATCTAGTGGTCAGTTCTGCATTACGTAGGGGTATCCGGATATTTTCAACGCATTGTGTAAATCTGAGGAGAGGTGAAAAAAATTGGTCAGGTGTGAGTAGTATCCTCGGACGGAGGGTTGCGTACAAACTTAATTGTGTGTATAGACAGTGTATCCATTCCGGGACTCGGTAATATCGACGAGTTTAGCCTGTCATCGACGTTGATACTGATAGGATATCGGTCTCAAGGATCCCGAAACTTTTGAGAACGTTTCAATGTTAAGTTAGAAGACCGATAACGAATGACAAAAGAAATAATTTTTCTTGTGATATAATTACAAATTAACAATATCCTCATTTTATTTTCGTTACTTTCACAGTCAAATCTTTCTTCCTGCCAAATTTCATAATTCTATGTCAAAGAAAGACCCTAAAGGTCTTAGTGAGTTTGCGAGTATGAAAATATGTCACATAAATGGTCGTATCCTTTGATTGGCTCTGAGCACTATGGGATATAAAGGCACATTTGCATGCCGAGCGTGAGTTTCCTCGAAAACGCGAAATATTAATTAAATAAATAATCAGTGACAAATAAATAAAGCCTATGGCACACAACTGCAGCGCTGTGTCGCTGATAAAACAAAAGCACAATTACGTTACTCTTATGTTTGATTAAGAAAGAGAGAGCTCTGGTTGAAGTGGTGCGAGAAGCACGTATTTTATTTTATTGTCTGGCACACCGCCATATTTCATGTTATAGAAGAATACTGCGAGTTGCAACCACACTAGGCACTCGATTCTGTAAAGAATTTATATTTATAAAAGTAAGTAGGAGTATGAACTGTAGGCTTATTCATTGAATATATCTGATTTAACTAACTGTGTAACTTTTTATGTTTAGTAGACAATCACCTCTGTACGACGTATTGGCATGGCTGGCAAATTATTGTAATATTGAGATTTAGATTATGAGTCCGCACCTACCGCAGCAGTCTTTGGAAACGATTTAATTACGAAGTCCGATTATTCAGTTTTATTTCACGGTCAACTACGAGTAACATTGCCTTTACGAAAAAGCCAATGTCAAGCGTCTGATAACGAATAATCAAATGTCCACGTTCCAGATAAGCGAACACAATTGCAATCACAATCACCATCATACAGATAGAATAATTAACATATTTAAAATAACAATATATTTTTATTTATTTTTTTTATTTATTTTATATTGGCGACTGCGTGTCGGACTTGTTATTTTGTCATTTGTTACATTGTTCTCTTTGTTTCATGTTAAAAATCAACTTTCTGGACCTGGACGTCAATGTATGAGAGACAACAAAATCTGAAGATATTTTCCAATTCTGAAATTTTGCGGGAAGACGCAATGAAACTTCCAGCAAAATAAGGTAAGACGCAGCATCTTTGCATTGGTAGGCTTGACCAGACGTATAATTCAGTGTATTAGCTTTTCAGTAAATTCTGTAGTGTTTCTTTTCCGCATAACAGTTTCAGTGATAAATTTCATTCTCAGTACTTTTCCCTAAACAATAACGTATGCAACAATACCAATACACGAGTGTACAATATGGCCGACTTCTGTACGATATCATGTAACATGGCCAGCAGCCATTACCAATAATCTCAAATTCAGTTTATATTTTTAAATTAACAGACAGCCATTGTTGCTACGAGCGATTCATGCTCAACTACATTTTATTTTAAAATCAGTGTCAAAAATTTTCTTGAAACATATATCACGTGTGGCATGGTAATAACTAGAAAACAATACGCAAAAATGGAACAGCAAGGACGTACTATTCAGACGCAATCCGACTCGGACGTGAGACAAGTGTTAGAAAATGACTTTACGACAGCAACCGGTAGTGACGATTCATCAAACATTGACGCAAGTGTTGACGAAAATTTTGACAATAGGCCGTCCACTACAAAAATTTCAAAATCTCAATCAGAGCCCATGTTAATGCATGACGTCACGTCTAATGACGCGGCGGGGGCAGAGACCTTGCAAACGGTAAACATTGCCGACATGTTACAAATGCTAATGAAACAAAACGCCGAAAACATGGCAACCTTAAATGAACAGTTAAAAACACAAAATGACGAAATCAAATCTGATCTCATAGCAATCAAGATAGGTAATGACACTTTGTGTAAACGTGTGGAACTTATAGACGCCACACTGACCAAACAGATGACCGAACTCAGTACTAAATTTTCCCAGCTCAATACGAGACAAGAAAAGACTACAACTGACGTAGCACTTTTACAGACACAAGTAAAAAACCTTAATGTCACGTGTGAAGTTCTTACTGAACAAATTCAAACATATCCTTCAGTACATGACAATCTTGAAAAACGAATTACTGACGTACAGAATAAATTTGACAATGTAGAACAACACCTGACTGACATCTTACAATCTGATGCCACAGCTCATTTTCAAAACATTAATAAAGAATTTCATGATTGGGTTGAGAACAAAGACAAACATTTTGATAGATGCTTACGTGAAAATTTACCAACAATTGTGCACGACTCCGTAGCGCAATACATTACTAATAACAAACAGCTGATCAGTGACGCAGTACAATCCGTCACTGCACCCATGAGACAATTCACCGATCAACTACAGTCTAATTGTAACGAAAATATCAGTCAAAATGTACAGTTCAGAAACCAATATACATTCGAGTATGATACACACATTCCGCACACGACAAATACACAGGAACAAAACACACCACGACTACAACACATACCACGATGTGGAAACACAAACACAAGCTATTATCATGGTAAACCACAGCAACATTATCGTAATTACTCGCCAGCTGAACATACCAGTAATTACAGTGGAATAAATCCATATCAAAATGCGAAGGAAGATGAAAGCTTAATGAAACACAGGCAATTTCAGATTTTTATCCCAGAAAAACGAACCATTCATCCGGTGATTTTTCTTAAATCTTTTAGTAACGCATTTCCACGCACTTGGAGTGACCGGAAAAAGATTTCATATATTGTCGGTTACATCCAAGGCGATGCAGCTGTCTGGGCATACAGTCAAGCTGACGTATGTACCACGTACAGTGAGTTTGAGCGTGCTTTTCTGAACAAATTCTGGTCGCAATCCGTCCAGGAGCGACTCAGAAGACAAATTTTAGAACCTGAAACTTTTAACAGTAAAAATGGTAACTTACGCAGATATTTTGAAAAATACTTGAACATGGGACATTTTTTAGACGAACCAGTCGCAACGCGTGATATACTCCGAGCGTTGAAGGCCAAATTGCCTTTCAACATTAAGGAAAAACTTCTACATATCCCGGATGACGATTCAGATTATTTTTTAACAGCTTTAGATTCGGTTGACATGTTACTTGCAGATCAGCGCTTCGCGCGGCAAAACAGCAGCCACAATGTTTACACTAGTGGTATGCAAAACATGCAGGCTTGCCAACACAATTCTGGCGCGCCCACAATTGGATACGCGGTACAACAAAAACAGCAAACTCACATGCCGTCTCAGTACGGAAATCAAAATCAACACGCGTATTCCAATGCAAACAATAGTTACAACAGTAATAACATTTCATGCGGCAATCCATACAAAAGGCACCGCGGTAATAACTACAACGGTAACAACGGATACAAAGGTAATAACAAAAACACAAACAGAAATAGAAATAATAATAACTACGAGCCAAGACAGCATCAAGGTTGGACTCGTAACGATCAGTACTTTCATTCAAACTCTGCTTTACCACAGCAGCCACCAGGTCAAAATTGGAGCATACCTTACGACCGACAGGTAAGTTATAATGCGCAACAGCAACAACAACCGCAAAAGTTTGGAGATCATAATAGGCAATATCCGAATGTGAATATAATAGAAATGACACCTGATGCACAACCTCAATCTGAGTCAGTACCTAGTACAAATGATAATCCAACAAACTAGAAACAGTCACTACTTTGCCCCAGGTCGTGGCTGAAGAATTCTTGGGGGGCGACTTCAATGTTAATCAGTTATTTGACACCACACTTGAACAACAGAATAATGATATGCCGAGTAATTCTAAACAAAAACTACCTGTTTTATTTATAAGATACAACCACAATAACAATCTATCAGATGAACTTTTACAAGACAGTACACAATGTCGTTTAAACACAAATGAAATTGTTTTAGCATCTACTACTGGTGTAGTAGGTGGGATTCCAACTACTATTATCCTAGATACAGGTGCAGCTGTGAGCGTTTTGTCTTTTAATTTCTATAAAAAGATGTGTGAATTGGAACCTGTGCCTGAGTTTCCTGCCCAAAACTGTAAAATAACTACTGCACTAGGTAATAAGTCATGTAGGGTTACGAAGCAAGTTTTTGTAAACGTTAAAATAGGTAATGGAACCGTACAATGGCCATTCCTGGTTGTACAAAACCTTGTGACAAATTGCATATTAGGAATAGATATTATGAGCGAGAAGGACTGCATTATAGACTTCTCCAAAGGTAAATGTATTTTAAATGATAAAGGCAGTGTAATTATTATTGATTTGGACAGGAGAACTCTATAAAGCATGACAAACACTGTACAGGGTACAAGGTTCAGTTAGTACTTGACAAAGACATTCAAGACATGCAAACACACTCATCTGACACAGAGCTAATGGACTTGAAAACATTGCTTGATCATAAGATAAGTGAAGCTACAGCTCTCAGTGTACATGAACGTATAAAACTACAGGAAGTGTTATCCAAATATTTACAAGTTTTTACCAAACGATTAGGTGTTATCAACACGTATGTGTACAAGATTGAAGTTAAGCCTCACAAGATCTTCTACCATAAGACATATAACGTACCGTTATCTCAACGACCTGCTGTGTGGCAAGAATTAAAACAAATGTTAGACTGGAAGGTCATTGAACCATTCACCTCACCTTATTGTAGTCCTCTACTTGTTGTCAAAAAATCAAATGGAAGCATTAGGTTAGTGTTAGACGCACGAGCTATTAATGAAATAATTTTACCGGTTCACACAAAACCTGAAAATTTAGAAGAGCAATTACAGAAATTTCTAGATGCAAAATATTTTTCCACAATAGATCTCGCTAATTCGTTTTGGCAGGTGGGTATCACTCCTGATTCTCGGAAATATACTGCATTTATGTTCGGGGGGCGAACCTATCAGTTTTGTGTTCTACCCTTCGGACTGAATGTCAGCTCTGGGGTATTCATTACAGCCCTGGATACCGTGCTTGGCGACGATTTAGTTGAGACAGTCACACACTATGTAGATGATATACTGATAGCTACACAATCTTGGAATGAACACGTTGACACTCTTCAAGGAATTTTAGAAAAATTTGCACAAGCTGGAGTCACAGCCAACCTAAGAAAATCAAAATTTGGTTGCAGTGAGATAAAGTATTTAGGACATATCATTAATTCACAGGGCATACGTCCGGATCCCAGTAAATTAGATGCTATCAGAAACTTTCCTAGCCCTCGAACTAAAAAGCAGTAAAATCATTCCTTGGGCTATGTTCATTTTTCAGACTTTTTTGCCACAACCACTTTTGAACAGTAAACATCTGCTAAATCTACTCAGAAAGAATCAAGTTTGGATCTGGTCGGAACAGTGCCAGAATGACTTTAATACAATTAAACATGCTTTAGTGAATGCTAACATATTGAGCCATCCAGATTTCAATTTAGATTTTTGTATGACTTGTGACGCTTCACGTACTGGCTTGGGCTGTTGCTTATTTCAAGTTGTAAAGAATAAAGAGGAGGAACAGATAAGAATTATTGGGTTTGCGAGTCGCACTCTAACTGAATGTGAGCGTACATACTCCACTACTGAGTTAGAAACACTTTCCATAGTATGGGCATTCAGGAAATTCAATTATTATTTATTTGGAAAACATACGGTAATTTACACCGATCACCAGGCCCTGACATTTTTGTTAACTTGTAAACTTGTACATCCTAGACTATCACGATGGGCAGTCACACTTCAGAACTACTCTTTTGAAATTAAGTACATAAGAGGTAAGGACAACACCATTGCAGACACTTTGTCTAGACTTCCACAAGGTATAAATGATACCAACAGTGACTTAGAAAATATAAATGACTACAGGATTCTCTTAATGCAAGACAAGCAGTATCACCAATATTATATTGATATGTGCAGAAACATGGCTGAATTACAAAAATCTGATCCTCACTGGTATAAGATAATAACATTACTGGTAGAAAAACACAATCATCTTTTGACTAAGTATTACAAGTTACACAATGATGTGCTATTTTATCGACGACATCCAAATGCTACTAACTGGTGTGTATGCATTCCCAAAGAGTCTGAACGTAATCTAATTTGGCACACACACTTAGTTTGGGGTCATTATGGGACGAAAAAGTGTTTGGCAAAGCTCAGCACATACTGTTATTTTAGCAATATGAGAAGAAAAATTTACAGGGAACTGAAAACATGTGTTATATGTCAAAAATCAAAACCTCAGAATTTATCCACAAAAACAGATTTACATTCTATTTTACCTAGTAAACCCCTGGAAATTCTGTGTACTGACATCAGTGGACCGCATCCAGCAAGCTCTGGAGGCGTCAAATATATCTTAGCTTTTTACGATATATTTTCTAAACATGTAAAACTTTATGCTTTAAAATCCGCCACTGCAAATGCTATAATACGAAGATTCTCAAGTGATTACCTGACGCACGTGGGAAAACCTAAGGCAATTCTATCAGATAATGCAGCATACTACTCTGGGTACAAATGGAGAAATTTCTTGAAGGACAATAACATTAAAAGTATATTTATTTCGAGGTTTAGTCCACAATGTAACGCGACTGAGAGACTTTTCCGAGAATTAAATCGATTCATGAGGACCTATATTTCATCAAAACATACTAATTGGGTGTCCTACCTAAGTCTTTTCGAAGACGTACACAATAACTTAAATATTTACGATACGAATTACACACCTAACGAGATCATGTTCAATTGCAAACAGAACGATCAGTGGATAGAACCATTACCTAAGTTGTCAGACAAGGAAATCACACCTGAACAGAAAATAAAAGAAGTATTGACTACATTGACACATCACGCACAAATACGAAACAAACATCACAGAAACATAATAAAAAGAAAACAAAAATTCGAGGTAGGAATGCTTGTACTACTTCGTACTCATCATAAATCTGTAGCACTCAAACGACGCAACGCTAAGTGGCGTCTGCTATATGAAGGACCTTATATAATTGTTAACATACCGCATCCTGGTGCGTATCTGTTACAACATCCTAGAACTAACAAAATTATTGGGCTATACGCACACCGAGATCTTAGAGCATTTCATGCTGAATAATGTCAAAGTCATACCCATCAAAATATTGCTAAGCAACTCGAAAAACTCTGTTGTTACAACACAGATAATAAGTAGTATAGAAATTTTCATTTCAGCGGTTCCAGTGACGCAGTTGAAGACAGAAGAACTCTTCTTTCAGCGCGCGCCTCCACCTGAAAGACGGAATATTAAAGTAAAATTTATGACTACGTAGCAGTGGATGACATATTAATTTTTCACGCAACATTTGTTACTGAAGGTACCACTGACTTGGTGTGACACCTGACGAACTGACAGACGTCATCTGTGAAGCGATCTTTTACTTTGAGAAATAGATTAGACACACATCTCTCAACACGAAAAGCATCTATCAGTAGTCAAGGCCACACAGACACTCTACGCACACGCACAAAACGCGAGGAATCGAACATTTTCTCTCTCTTACTATTTTGAATATTTATTGAGTAGTGAAAACGCCTGGTCTTGCCTACTGATGTAATGAATGTTGTGTCTAACCTATCTTAATTTCAGATGACATCACAAAAAACATCGATAATATCCCAGCAAAACCGCTAAAGAGGATGTAAATATCTGCAATTCATGTAATCAAATGTGACACAATGTAATAACCTATAGCGATGTAATGATGATGTAAACATGTTTATGTGCAACTATATTATGTTTATGCTAAGAAAATATGTGACGTGTGTATGTATAATTACTTATTTTTTTAACTGATGTATAGTGCAACTGTTACTATGTAAAAATTTGAACAAAACGAGTGCCAAAAAAGACATTGCATAGTGAACCACTGTTCACGGACATTAACGAACATTACTAACTCTGCAACTACGCGGAAACCTATGTGAAAGAAACTGTTAATGCCATTCATTATGCAGCGTATCTATGTAAACGCGATGAACGATTTCCTTGATTAATAACTACGAACATTTAGGTGAGCTATATTCAGCAAAGAACTGAAAATGTGAAGTGCATAATTCGTGCATCATCTAGTGACATTACTACCGTACCCAACTTCAAGATGTTAACTGGATTAAATGGACACAAAGTGCCTGTCCAGAAAACAACACGACGGGTGGAAGAATTTTGGTTGGAACTTCAGGGAATGAAATGTTCTCGAAATGTGACGGACACTCTTACCTGGACTGTCCAAGGATCGACGCCAGCTATGTGCCGTCCGAGGTTCTGCAACCAAGCTTCCACGGAATGTAAAAAACGAACTGCACATGGACCAATTACTCGACGGGTCACGTCTGATCTGTAATAAGCAATGCTTTTAGTCACAACCAACTGCACCACTACGACTATAATGGAAATGAGAAATGGACACGCTTATGTATTAATCACGTTGTTATACAACAATGTTACTGTGATCAAAAAAAACTTTACCACGACGATACTAACCTGTAAAAAATTATTGTGCAGCGGATGAATATGAACTGTAATAACGACACGATGTGTATAGGTCAACGCACCTGAAAAATACGGACATTTTTCTTTGAAGTATTTCAAAACAATACTATGTAACTAAGAACATTCAACAATCTAAGTTGTATTGTGTTAAAACAAATATTGTAAATTTAAAACTAAGTTACCTGTCATAGAATGTAGTCTTCATATGTAATCTTGGTTGAATATTTTCTTTGTGCAACGACTGAAAAACGCGCGCACACGAACAATATGATCTGCAATACTGTGCCGCGTGATCTAACTGTACGATATAACGGCAGTGCCGCAGTTACACACACGCTTCTGCGCATGCGCGCACTCTATCTGCCAACATTAGAACTTTTACCGCGCACCCGCGTCATTCAAATTTTGTATATAATGTGTATAATGTGTAATGTAAGTCATGTAAATAGTTGTAGATAACTTAGATTTTCTTGTGCCTTTAGGTGAATTGCTCGCCTGCAGGTGTGTCCTTTCGCCTCGCAATTCAGGGGGCAATATAAAGGCACATTTGCATGCCGAGCGTGAGTTTCCTCGAAAACGCGAAATATTAATTAAATAAATAATCAGTGACAAATAAATAAAGCCTATGGCACACAACTGCAGCGCTGTGTCGCTGATAAAACAAAAGCACAATTACGTTACTCTTATGTTTGATTAAGAAAGAGAGAGCTCTGGTTGAAGTGGTGCGAGAAGCACGTATTTTATTTTATTGTCTGGCACACCGCCATATTTCATGTTATAGAAGAATACTGCGAGTTGCAACCACACTAGGCACTCGATTCTGTAAAGAATTTATATTTATAAAAGTAAGTAGGAGTATGAACTGTAGGCTTATTCATTGAATATATCTGATTTAACTAACTGTGTAACTTTTTATGTTTAGTAGACAATCACCTCTGTACGACGTATTGGCATGGCTGGCAAATTATTGTAATATTGAGATTTAGATTATGAGTCCGCACCTACCGCAGCAGTCTTTGGAAACGATTTAATTACGAAGTCCGATTATTCAGTTTTATTTCACGGTCAACTACGAGTAACATTGCCTTTACGAAAAAGCCATTGTCAAGCGTCTGATAACGAATAATCAAACGTCCACGTTCCAGATAAGCGAACACAATTGCAATCACAATCACCATCATACAGATAGAATAATTAACATATTTAAAATAACAACATTTTTTTTATTTATTTTATAGGGACTTGACATCTATGGTCATCAGTCCCCTAGAACTTAGAAATACTTAAACCTAACTAACCTAAGGACATCACACAACACCCAGTCATCACGAGACAGAGAAAATCCCTGGCCCCGACGGGAATCGAACCCGGGAACCCGGGCGTGGGAAGCGAGAACGCTACCGCACGACCACGAGCTGCAGACTATCCTTTGATTGCATTCACTTAAAAGATCTACATTTTTGTACGACCAAAGGACTATAGACACCAATATGTGACAAAAATTTCAATTTCATATGTCTTACTCAGACAAAGGGGTCTTAAGAGACAGAGGGACAGACAAAAGGTCTGGTAACAAGTGACAAAATTTTTTTTCATACAGTTTAATTACAAATTCACAATTTTCGAATTTTTTCCTTTGGCTATAGTGCGAAACCTTGCTTCTTGGCAAATTTCATGATTGTAGGACAACGGAAAGTACCCTGTCGGTTCTGATGAGTAAGTTGGCGAGTGTCAAAATATGTGACAAAAATGGCTGTATCTTATCACCGTCGATCTTCATATGTGACATAAATTTCAACTTGAACATCTTCTCGTCCCTGAGAAAAAGTGTTTTGAAAAGTCGGATGGACGGAAAACAAAGTGATCTTATAGGGGTTTCGTTTTTACCGGTTGACATACGCGACCCTAAAAACTGTAACCCCCCTTCGCTTTCCACATCACAATCCTAGGACCGCGCCTGCCAACAATATACACTACTGGGCATTAAAATTGCTACTCCACGAAGATGACGTGCTACAGACGAGAAATTTAAACAACAGGAAGAAGATACTGTGATACGCAAATGATTACCTTTTCAGAGAATTCACACAAGGTTGGCGCCGGTGGCGACACCTACAACGTGCTGACATGAGGAAAGTTTCCAACCGATTTCTCATACACAAACAGCAGTTGACCGGCGTTGCCTGGTGAAACGTTGTTGTGAGGCCTCGTGTAAGGAGGAGAAATGCGTACCATCACGTTTCCGAATTTGATAAAGATCGGATTGTAGCCTATCGCGATTGCGGTTTATCGTATCGTGACATTGCTGCTCGCGTTGGTCGAGATCCAATGACTGTCAGCAGAATATGGAATCGGTGGGTTCAGGAGGGTAATACGGAATGCCGTGCTGGATCCCAACGGCCTCGTATCACTAGCAGTCGAGATGACAGACATCCGCATGGCTATAACGGATCGTGCAGCCACGTCTCGATCCCTAAGTGAACACATGGGGACATTTGCAAGACAACAACCATCTGCACTAACAGTTCGACGACGTTTGTAGCAGCATGGACTATCAGCTCGGAGACCGTGGCTGCGGTTACCCTTAACGCTGCATCACAGACAGGAGCGCCTGCGATGGTGTACTCAACGACGAACCTGGGTGCACGAATGGCAAAACGTCATTTTTTCGGATGAATCCAGGTTCTGTTTACAGCATCATGATGGTCGCATCCGTGTTTGGCGACATCGCGGTGAACGCACATTGGAAGCGTCTATTCGTCATCGTGATACCGGCGTATCACCCGGCGTGATGGTATGGGGTGCCGTTGGTTACACGTCTCGGTCACCTCTTGTTCGCATTGACGGCACTTTGAACAGTGGACGTTACATTTCAGATGTTTTACGAGCCGTGGCTCTACCCTTCATGCGATCCCTGCGAAACCCTACATTTCAGCAGGATAATGCACGACCGCATGTTGCAGGTCCTGTACGGGCGTTTGTGTATACAGAAAATGTTCGACTGCTGCCCTGGCCAGAACAATCTCCAGATCTCTCACCAACTGAAAACGTCTGGTCAATGGTGGCCGGGCAACTGGCTCGTGACAATACGCCAGTCACTACTCTTGGCGAACTGTGGTATCGTGTTGAAGCTGCATGGGCAGCCGTACCTGTACACGGCATCCAAGCTCTGTTTGACGCAATGTCCAGGCGTATCAAGGCCGTTATTAGGTGAGAGGTGGTTGTTCTCGGTACTGATTTCTCAGCATCTATGCAGCCAAATTGCGTGAAAACGTAATCACATGTCAGTTCTAGTATAATATATTTGCCGAATGAATACCCGTTTATCATGTGCATTTCTTCTTGGTGTAGCAATTTTAACGGCCAGTAGTGTAATACACTTGGCAGTCTCGGGGAACATGATCAGGTTTTGTGTGTGGTAGTGAGACCTGCTCTTCTCTTAAACGTGCAGGGGAGCGCTAGAAGCGAGCGGGATCGCTAGGAGGAGTCCCGTGGAGTTTCCAGCAGCGCCAGCGCCGGCGCCAGGTGTGGCCCGCCAGCCGGCAGGCGCCGCGGAGAGCGCTTTGTGTACGCGCCGCCAGCAGCTAGTACAGGCAGGAAGCGACGCCGGGCGCCGGGGTGGCGACAGCGGCGGCCGCGGGCCACGTCCACGCCGCCGTCCCACAGCGTCTCCGAAATAGACGCCGGCTGCCCAGCTTTCCGCGAATCGTTCAGAACGAGCCGGGCGCCGCCTGCCGCCACCCCGGGCCGCCGACCGGCGTCCGTCAGCCGAGCACTCGGCGCCTCGACGTGTCAGCTCGTGCTCTGATCTCACCTCCCAATGATAGGGACCACTGCCGACTGTTCTGCATCCGTCACAAGTGCTTCCAACTGGTCACTGTGTCCGATGCTCCAAGGGTCAGGTCTAAACTCACGTTACAGATATACCTATATCTCTCTACACATAAATTTAAGTCGCCTTTTGACGTCCGTCTGTATATGCAGCCCAATCTCTGGAGACGCTGTACGGGTTTTGATCTGGTCTTCACTAATACACTCCGCAACACAATTAACGGAACAGTTTTCACAAACTCCCTAACTCTCTCATTGCAACGCATTAGTTTGAAATTTAGCTCAAGGCTACATTCAACCTTTCTACATCTACATCTACATACATACTCCGAAATCCACCACACGGTGCGTGGCGGAGGGTACCTTGTACCGCAACTAGCATCTTCTCTCCCTGTTCCATTCCCAAACAGAACGAGGGAAAAATGACTGCCTATATGCCTCTGCACGAACCCTAATCTCCCTTATCTTATCTTTGTGGTCTTTCCGCGAAATATAAGTTGGCGGCAGTAAAATTGTACAGCAGGCAGCCTCAAATGCTGGTTCTCCAAATTTCCTCAGTAGCGATTCACGGAAAGAACGCCTCCTTTCCTCTAGAGACTCCCACCCGAGTTCCTGAAGCATTTCCGTAACACTCGCGTGATGATCAAACCTTTCTCTGTAATGGTGCAAAAGTATGGTGGCTTGTAACTTCACCCTCGCGTTCAGCATGCTTAAAGTACCAAGGTGACCACACATGCGAAAAAAAGGCGAGGGTTCGGAAGTTCGCGTGAAGCGTAACGTAGGTTGATCATGTCACACTGGCACCAAATTTCACCGCAATTCTTTCCAGTAACATCGTGAGATGTGTCATACGATAAGAAGATGCTCACAGCACCTCTTACCCACATTTCACCCTTCTTTTGGTGTCTCTGCTGTGGCCAAAACTGTGACGTCCAGCGTCAAAATCACGCGGTTTTCTTATGGATGGCCGAGAAAAAACATTTCAGGTACACCGCCGTTCAGAATCCACACGAAGGAGTTGGTGTAAAAGTTTTCGGAGGAAGCACCCCTTCCCTTGGGCGTTGATTCCCACACATTTCGAGGTCGAAAACGAGAGTTTCCAATCCGATGAGCAACACGACGACGTTCTTGACAACGTTCAACAGTGCTGATTCCCCACTCCCCAGACACTCAACCCTACTCTAAGGACATCGTGGGGCTACAGACCCTTTGAATGTGTTCTGACCTGTTTGGAGTATAATTGCGAGCACAATTTTTGCTCTGGCACACAGAGTAGATCCAACAGGGACAGTTAAAAATCATTCTAAGAACTTTGTACGTGATCTAAAGCATCAACGAGTGTTTCCTATTTCCAGCCCTCTAGTTTCGCTTCCTCCAGCAACATTGATATATGTGTGAATAAAAGGGCCCGTCAATAATGTACCTCTCACAGAATTCGACGCCCATTCAGCTGAGTGGTGCCTCGTGGCTACTCTAGATCCTTAGGACAGGAAACACCTTTGACTCCCCTTAGGTCGCGTCGCGTACCCACAGGCGCTAGACAACCAGACGAACCATCTCTCACATGCATGGTAGCCCAAGTCTTTGTCCAGATGCATTTTTAAATTGCTCACCAAAGGCGAGTGCATGGCACTGAGGGCCTTGCTGAATGGGGGGACGGGGGTCTTAGGAGGCACCTTTGTGTTTTATTCACGCGCCTGTCAACTTTTCATCCCCCTGCGATCACGTCACAGGAGGGCTAAAAATAAAATAAAAAAAAATAAAATAAAACATAAACTCTCTTTGCTGCTTCGGATCACGTTCAAACTTCGTCGAATGGTTCTGAACGGCCCCTAATGGTTCCACCCCGGATACTAGAGCAAAAAATTCCAGTCGCGCTACACTCCAAAGGGGCCAGATCACGTTCAATCGGCTGCTGCCCCACGATGTCCTTAACGTAGTTTTGCCTCACCCAGGATTATCAGCACTGTCCATTGGTCGTTCTCGACCGCGAAAGGTGTCGAAATTGGTTGGCAGAAGTACTATCGATAACCTTCTGTATCAACTCTGATTTTTCTAACTTTCTGTTGTCGTCGTTTTGCCAGGCATATGTGGGAGGAGGTAATGCTTCCCCATCTTTCTTCCAACCACCTCTCTCTGAATTTTCTGAGCATCTCCATAACGGACACACGCTTATTGGAAGATCCCGCGACGAAACGCGCCTTCCATTTGTCCTATTAAATCAGCCTGGTGAGCGTCCCAGACAGACTAGTAGTAAGAGTCTGTTTTATACGTATTCTGTAACCTACTTCTTTCATGGATGAACTGCATTTCCTTATGAACCTTCCAATGAGTCTCAGCCTTTCATCTCCTTTTGCTACAGTTAGTTTTATATGGTCATTTCACTTTATGTCGCCCCGGGCGATTATATCATTATCTCGCCGAAGGTATTGCCTCCCGCCATGGACAACAGCCACAATCACTATCGCAA
This sequence comes from Schistocerca serialis cubense, assembly GCF_023864345.2. NCBI lineage: Eukaryota > Metazoa > Arthropoda > Insecta > Orthoptera > Acrididae > Schistocerca > Schistocerca serialis. The sequence goes on from NC_064639.1 coordinate 1,131,558,281, forward strand.
GAATAATCCATATAAAAAAAGAGTGTTGCATCAACTGACATTCACATTAAATAACGGAGTATCAAGGGAGACCCGTAATTTGGGATCAGTGCAGTGGTATTTTCCATTGCTGGTGTATGCCATCACAAGTTCCTCATGTGTGAACGTCGTCCTAATGAGAGCCTCTTCTCGTACTCATTTTTTTGTCGCTGTATAAATCTAAAAAGAGTATCAGACAAATATTGGTACAAGGAAGATAACTGCGAATAACCCTTGGGTAATAGAAGAAATAATTCAGCTGATTGATGAAAGTTGGAAGTACGAATATGTTCAGGAAAATACAATATAAATCACTTAGGAATGAAATAAATAGGAAGCACAGGGAAGCCAAGATGAAATGGCTGCAGGAAAAATGTGAAGAAATGGTCGTACGAAGGACTGACGCTGAATATAGGAAAGTGGAAACAACATTCGGTAAATTAAAAGCACGGGTGGTAACATTATCACTGAAATCGGAATCCACTGCTAAGTGCAGAGCAGGGAGCGGATAGGTGGAAGATTAGATTGAAGCCCTCTATAATGGGAAGAATTTGTTTGATGACGTAATGGAAAAGGAATGTGGAGTCGATACGAAAGGGATAGGTTATATAGTATTAGGGTCAGAATTTAAAGGCGATCTGAAAGGTATGAGATCAAATAAGGCCGAAGGACAGATAACATTACATCGGAATTTCTAAAATCATTTGGGGTTCAAATGGCTCTGAGCACTATGGGACTCAACTGCTGAGGTCATTAGTCCCCTAGAACTTAGAACTAGTTAAACCTAACTAACCTAAGGACATCACATACATCCATGCCCGAGGCAGGATTCGAACCTGCGACCGTAGCGGTCTTGCGGTTCCAGACTGCAGCGCCTTTAACCGCACGGCCACTTCGGCCGGCATCATTTGGGGAAGTGGCAACCAAACCATTACTCAAGTTTGTGTGTAGAATCTATGGGACTGACGATGGATGACCAGAGTTTAGGAACAATATCATCCACACAATTCCGAAGATAAAATGGGTAGTAAGCGCGAGAACTAGCGCACAATCAGCTTAACAGCTCATGCGTCCAAGCTGCTGACACGAATAATATACTGAAGAATGGAAAAGGAAATCGAGGATGTGATAGATGACGATCACTCTGGCTTTAGGAAAGGTGAAGGAACCAGAGAGGCAGTTCTGACGTTGCGCTTGATAATGGTAACACGACTGTAAAAAATCAAGACACGCTCATAGGATTTGTCGAGCCTGAAAAGCTGTTCGACAGTGTGAAAGTGTGGTGCAAGACTTTCGAAATTTTGTGACAGGCGTAAGCTACAGTGAAGGGAGGCTGATATACGACATGGACAAGAACCATGAGGGAACAATAAGACTGGAAGACCAAGAACGAAATACTCGGATTACAAGTGGTGTAAGACAAGAATGCAATCTTTCGCCGGTACTGTTTAAACTATACACCGATGAAGCAATGGTGTGTGATTAAGATTCAGGTGAATGGATATCAATAGTAATATTCGCTTATGACACTGTTATGCTGAGAGAAGGTGAGGAAGAATTACAGGATGTGTTGAACGGAATGAACAGTTTAATGAGTAAAAATATGGACCGAGAATAAACAAGAAAAAGATAAAAGAATGAAAAGTCGTAGAAATGATTATAGCGAGACACTTAACATAAAAATTGGCGATCACGAAGTAGACGAAGTTAAGGAATCCTGCTATCTTCGGAGCAAAATTACCAACAACAGATGGACAGCAAGGAAGATACAAAAGCAGACTTGCACATGCAAAGAGAGCATTCCAAAGAGAAGTCTACTGGCGTCATCCATATCTCTAATCTGAGGAAGAAATTTCTGAGAAGGTATGTTTGGAACACAGCATTGTATGGCAGTGAATCACGGTCAATGAGAAAATCGGAAGAACGTAGAAAATCAGGTGGATTGATAAGATAAGGAATGAGGAGCTTCTTCATAGAATCGGCGAAGAGAGGGTCATATGGAAAACACTGACAAGAAGATGGCACAGAATGAGAGGACATGTGTTAGGATATCAGAGAATAACCTCCACGGACTAGAGTGAGCTGTAAAGAGTAAAAACTGTAGTGGATGCCAGGACTGAAATACATCCAGGTAATAACTAAGGATATAGGGAGCAAGTGTTACTCTGAGATGAAAAGGTTGGCGCGGGACAGGGTGTCGTGGTGGGTCGCGTCAAACCACTCAGAAGACCGAGGACTTTAAAAAAAAAGGAGGATTGATCTTTACTCACAGACGACTGGGATAACCCTAACTGTAGCCAGAGGCCGGCCGAAGTGGCCGAGCGGTTCTAGGCGCTTCAGTCTGGAACCGCGCGACCGCTACGGTCGCAGGTTCGAATCCTGCCTCGGGCATGGATGTGTGTGACGTCCTTAGGTTAGTTAGGTTTAAGTAGTTCTAAGTTCTAGGGGACTGATGACCTAAAATGTTAAGTCCCATACTTCTCAGAGCCATTTGAACCATTTTTTTTTTTTTTTTGTGTCCAGAGTCAGGATCCCTTTAGTATGCACTGTCGGCGGTATTCGGGTATGGTGCAGATCTTGTAGACCTAATGAACACATAAAGACCAGTTCTCATAAATACACCGAAGTACGTGCAACATTCTCCTGGTCTCGTTTCCATTCTGGAATAACGTGCACAGAGGGAAAACAGCAGTTTTGAATTTATAGGCGGCATCCTTCTCGAAGAATAATGACAATATCATTTGCAAGATAACAATACTGCACGTCAAAAAATCGCTTATATTGGTCTGAAGTATAGTGTAACGATCTTTACCAATGGTATGACCAATCTGATGGCCACGAATTAATCCAACCAAACATTCGAACAGTAACAGACATCAACTATACCAATGTTGTTGTCGTAGAGACAGCTATGGAAACCGGCGTGACTGAACATGTTTTCCATGTACGAGGGCAGTTCAATAAGTAATGCAACACATTTTTTTTCTCGGCCAGTTTTGGCTGAAAAAACCGGAAATTTCTTGTGGAATATTTTCAAACATTCCCGCTTCGTCTCGTATAGTTTCATTGACTTCCGACAGGTGGCAGCGCTGTACGGAGCTGTTAAAATGGCGTCTGTAACGGATGTGCGTTGCAAACAACGGGCAGTGATCGAGTTTCTTTTGGCGGAAAACCAGGGCATCTCAGATATTCATAGGCGCTTGCAGAATGTCTACGGTGATCTGGCAGTGGACAAAAGCACGGTGAGTCGTTGGGCAAAGCCTGTGTCATCATTGCCGCAAGGTCAAGCAAGACTGATCTCCCGCGTTCGGGCCGGCCGTGCACAGCTGTGACTCCTGGAATGGCGGAGCGTGCGAACACACTCGTTCGAGATGATCGACGGATCACCATCAAACAGCTCAGTGCTCAACTTGACATCTCTGTTGGTAGTGCTGTCACAATTGTTCACCAGTTGGGATATTCAAAGGTTTGTTCCCGCTGGGTCCCTCGTTGTCTAACCGAACACCATAAAGAGCAAAGGAGAACCATCTGTGCGGAATTGCTTGCTCGTCATGTGGCTGAGGGTGACAATTTCTTGTCAAAGATTGTTACAGGCGATGAAACATGGGTTCATCACTTCGAACCTGAAACAAAACGGCAATCAATGGAGTGGCGCCACACCCACTCCCCTACCAAGAAAAAGTTTAAAACCATACCCTCAGCCGGTAAAATCATGGTTACAGTCTTCTGGGACGCTGAAGGGGTTATTCTGTTCGATGTCCTTCCCCATGGTCAAACGATCAACTCTGAAGTGTATTGTGCTACTCTTCAGAAATTGAAGAAACGACTTCAGCGTGTTCGTAGGCACAAAAATTTGAACGAACTTCTCCTTCTTCATGACAACGCAAGTCCTCACACAAGTCTTCGCACCCGAGAGGAGCTCACAAAACTTCAGTGGACTGTTCTTCCTCATGCACCCTACAGCCCCGATCTCGCACCGTCGGATTTCCATATGTTTGGCCCAATGAAGGACGCAATCGGTGGGAGGCACTACGTGGATGATGAAGAAGTTATTGATGCAGTACGACGTTGGCTCCGACATCGACCAGTGGAATGGTATCGTGCAGGCATATAGGCCCTCATTTCAAGGTGGCGTAAGGCCGTAGCATTGAATGGAGATTACGTTGAAAAATAGTGTTGTGTAGCTAAAAGATTGGGGAATAACCTGGTGTATTTCAATGCTGAATAAAACAACCCCTGTTTCATAAAAAAAATGTGTTGCATTACTTATTGAACTGCCCTCGTACTTTCACCGAAAGATAGCTTCGAATCTCGTAAGTTCAAATCACACAGTATTTTTGTAGCAATCCAAACACAGCGTTTGTTCAGGTATCACAAGAACGCGTAAAATACGTTGTGGATGGTTAGCAAATACCTTAGACTGGTCATCACTGATTTTCCACACATTCAGTCTCAGACAATGGGTACAATTCACTTGTTTTGTCCTTACTTCCAAGGTAATGCCGGGGCCAGCGCCCTCATCTGAGATGTATTCATGACCTTAGCATCAGACTTAAGACATCTGATAACCAACTTTGTTGCTCACCTTATTCATAATTCATAACCAGGTACTCTGCAGTGACTGCTCACTTACTATTTTCTGGATGTGATGTTCTCAGTTAATTACTCAGATTTCTAAAGAATCTGCTGTTTGTTCGATTTGTTGACGGCTATATGGAACACTGTCACATGGTATTTCAGCGAAGTGAGGCGATTGGAATTCGATGCCTTTAAAGTTCCTCCACATATAACAATGTTCCGTGTTACGTCTAGTGAACGTGGTCCATACAGAAGATTCTCGATGACGTGTGGATTACTGAGGATAAAATGTTGTACAGAATATTTCCAACGATTAAAGCAAGTAGGTCTCCGTGTACTCGTGCACGGCATGGCATAGGTGGTCGCACTGAGTATTCATTGCCGTCGGCAGAAATTGATCCAGGGGAACGGCGAGATTCTAAAATTTCAATTTTTTATGTAAGTAGTTTCGAAACGTGCCATTCCAAGAGAATTTTTAGGCAAACAAAAAGAAGCAAACTTATTACGTCACAAAGAATTGATGGTTACCCGCGGTGCACAAGAATCTCTGTAACGAATAAAAGTTCAGTAGTCCAGATATTCTCTCTCTCTCTCTCTCTCTCTCACTGCCACCTCGCACATGCCTATTATCCTCACTGTAGCAGAAATAGAATGCTAACGTGGAAATAAGGAAACTGATTAAAATAACTTTCTTTGTTTGTTTTGTAAATAGCATTCCTTGGTGTCGTAGGATGTACAAACTACAAATCATTCTGTTGATCTAGCTGCACGTGTACGAATTTGTTTATGTTAGTGGACGAAGTGTTTCCAGTAACCGGATACAACAGAAAATATTCTCAGTGTGTACTCAAAAAAAGAAAAAGATCTTCCCATAGTGGAAAGCGAAAGAGAATAACACTGACACCAACAATACATTGAGAAGCTGTTGGCGAATGTGAAGTCGATGGGAAAGAGGGAGAGAGGAAAAACATCATCATAGTCTTTTCTGGTCGACCCTGGCACCGTTTCACAATGTTTTTGTTTACATCCCGTTAGTCTGAGGTCGTTAAGGTTTTCACACAGAAGATTCTCTGGGCGATGAACAGTGTTTCTTTTATCTTTCGTTTGAATTGCAGTTCTTAAGCTCTTTACGTATCTCTTGACTGCTATAGCAAACGTGAAAATTAGTACCTAAAATTATTACTGTGCGTAAGCGTTCCACAGCAGTTTATCACGCTACATTTCACCTTTTCAGCAATAAGAGTGCAAACATTTGTTCATATGTATCTCCACCCACGTCTTCATATACACCTCGAAAGCCGTTTGTAGTGTGTCAGAGAAAATACTTTATTGCGTCCTGCGACATCTGTTGTACTCAGTCTATTCAGAAATGATGTGCGGGAGTAATGACTTCCTTCGAAATTAACTCTTTTTTTAGTGTCATTGATAAATATATACACCAGTGGTCTTAAATTTTGTTTATTACTTTATTTACCTCAAACAATCTGTTTTATTGGTGTTGATCTTTTCACGATAGTTTCTCTGCTAAATATGAACAACTATTGTATGTTTCGATGTTGATGGTCTTGAGATATCAGCGTAGAAGTGAGTTAATGGTATAGACATTTAGCGATGGTCTTTGAGGAACTCGTCTACAGAAGTGGTTTTGAGTGCCCTCAGCATTTGTCACCTGTGTGTTCACCCTTCAGATATCTTCTAATATAAACAACAGTACGTGTGATTTACAGCAACGTTTCCTACATCATAAAACATAAAATAATTACGCGGATCGTGTGTAAGCATATTTATAACTAGTTTCTTCCAAGCCGTACGTATATGCAAACAGATTGTTGTGAATTCAGTTCCTTGCTTCTCCTAAGAAGAATGAACATTGCGGATAATATTGTTTCACAAATTATCTGCAAAATATTAGTTGCTGAGTAAAATAAATTATTTTCGCTGTAATGTACTTGTAGGATGGTCACTGAAAATACAAGGCTATTACAAATGATTGAAGCGATTTCATAAATTCACTGTAGCTCCATTCATTGACATATGGTCACGACACACTACAGATACGTAGAAAAACTCATAAAGTTTTGATCGGCTGAAGCCGCACTTCAGGTTTCTGCCGCCAGAGCGCTCGAGAGCGCAGTGAGACAAAATGGCGACAGGAGCCGAGAAAGCGTATGTCGTGCTTGAAATGCACTCACATCAGTCAGTCGTAACAGTGCAACGACACTTCAGGACGAAGTTCAACAAAGATCCACCAACTGCTAACTCCATTCGGCGATGGTATGCGCAGTTTAAAGCTTCTGGATGCCTCTGTAAGGGGAAATCAACGGGTCGGCCTGCAGTGAGCGAAGAAACGGTTGAACGCGTGCGGGCAAGTTTCACGCGTAGCTCGCGGAAGTCGACGAATAAAGCAAGCAGGGAGCTGAACGTACCACAGCCGACGGTTTGGAAAACCTTACGGAAAAGGCTAAAGCAGAAGCCTTACCGTTTACAATTGCTTCAAGCCGTGACACCCGATGACAAAGTCAAACGCTTTGAATTTTCGGCGCGGTTGCAACAGCTCGTGGAAGAGGATGCGTTCAGTGCGAAACTTGTTTTCAGTGATGAAGCAACATTTTTTTCTTAATAGTGAAGTGAACAGACACAATGTGCGAATCTGGGCGGTAGAGAATCCTCACGCATTCGTGCACCAAATTCGCAATTCACCAAAAGTTAACGTGTTTTGTGCAATCTCACGGTTTAAAGTTTACGGCCCCTTTTTCTTCTGCGAAAAAAACGTTACAGGACACGTGTGTCTGGACATGCTGGAAAATTGGCTCATGCCACAACTGGAGACCGACAGCGCCGACTTCATCTTTCAACAGGATGATGCTCCACCGCACTTGCATCATGATGTTCAGCATTTCTTAAACAGGAGATTGGAAAACCGATGGATCGGTCGTGGTGGAGATCATGATCAGCAATTCATGTCATGGCCTCCACGCTCTCCCGACTTAACCCCATGCGATTTCTTTCTGTGGGGTTATGTGAAAGATTCAGTGTTTAAATCTCCTCTACCAAGAAACGTGCCAGAACTGCGAGCTCGCATCAACGATGCTTTCGAACTCATTGATGGGGACATGCTGCGCCGAGTGTGGGAGGAACTTGATTATCGGCTTGATGTCTGCCGAATCACTAAAGGGGCACATATCGAACATTTGTGAAAGCCTAAAAAAACTGAGTTTTTGTATGTGTGTGCAAAGTATTGTGAAAATATCTCAAATAATAAAGTTATTGTAGAGCTGTGAAATCGCTTCAATCATTTGTAATAACCCTGTATATAACATGATGAAAACAGTTTATCCACATACGTGAATGTCATAGGCACATTATGTACTCCTTTTTTCAAAAAATGGTTCAAATGGCTCGAAGCACTATGGGACTTAACATCTGAGGTCATTAGTCCCCTACACTTAGAACTATTTAAACCTAAGTAGCCTAAGGGCATCACACAAATCCATGCCCGAGGCAGGATTCGAACCTGCTACCGTAGCAGCAGCGCGGTTCCGGACTGAAGCGCCTACAACCGCTCGGCCACAGCGGCCGGCCTCCTTTTTTCGTTGGCTTTTATAGTTAGAGGGATCATAATGACTTTCGTATATTTCCTTTATGTCTATAAGAATGACGTAGGTGGCGTAGTTCCACGGCAGATGGAGTTCTGGCTGGCCCTGAAATGAACTGCCGGGAAGAGGTTAGAGAAGAGCAACCCGAAGGGATAGAATTATGAGAAAACTGATGCAGACGATGCAGCTACTATCTCTATCGATTCAAACACTACTGCAGTAACAGATGATAGTCTTGGTAACACAGTGTCAAGTGGACCAGTGGGTGAAACGTGTAGGATAGGTGCAGTAGACAGCGTAGACGGTCTGCCTGTGCTTAAACAAGCGTTTTGTGAAAGTCGTGAAACTGAGTCTGGCACTGAAGCAACTGCATATTTAGATTCATATGTGTGGTGTGAAGTCGGTTCTTAACCGCATTCCTCTGAAGTATGTGTTCCTCCTGGTTACTTATGTCTACTAACAGAAGCTGACATAGATTTTTTCTAACTTTCCAGTGAAACTGCCATGTATGATTTTGTGCTCCTGATTAATAGGTTTAAATTTTTACAACCCCGTAACTCATTGTGGATTTCGAAATACATTATAAATTAGGCAGTTTTACTTATTACTATTCCCAAAGAGTACATAAAGACTGTACTTCACTGATATGCTGTCTAACCATTTTGACACACAGGGCTGAAGTTAGCTTCACGAGAGTACATTCGTCGCTCAGCAGCAACTGTTGTAAATTTGTATGTATATTTTCAAGACTTAATTGAGATATCTATTTGCTGGCTCTGAATATTTAAAGTCTCTGACATTCTCACATTGCTTCAATAGTCATTGTGGCTGTTGCCCTGTTTTCACAAATTTGATTTCCCAATTCGTTTTAACTCATACAAACCCACAATACAAGCAATATCCCAGCACCATAGTCTGGGAGTTTTGTAACTTGCATTTTGCATGAACGCTCGTCCCTTTTATAATACGCAAGCTATAAAGCGTGCCAAACTTTTTACTCAATCTTATCCGTTATGATCACCCAGTTTCAAAGCGCAGTACTTGTTTGAAGCGAAAGCGTGACTGATGCGAGTGACTAAGGAATCGGTGATGTGTTAGTGGCACGAGACTCAACGCATCGAAGCAGGCTGTCGACTTCACTTCATCCACATCGTCATAATCATCTCCTGAGACGACTGTCGATACCAGTAGCCACAGGCAGTGCAGCGGTGGCCCCTGAACCTGAATGTTAAGCAGTGTTTAGTCAGGCGTATTTTTAATGTAGTAGTATCTGTAACGCGCTATTCATTTATTTAGAAAATACAACTAGCGAAGAATATGCGATACAGTATCCGATCAATAGTAACCGGACACCCCTATGTAATACAGAATTGATCACAAGGTGTCAGGAGAGGTGGACCTGCAGTATCAAAAGAGACGTGTAGTACTATGTTGTCAGTAAAGAAGTAGTAAAGTAGTAACGGCAGAAGGGTCCTAGAGCCCCGTGACCTCGAAGATGGACCAGTCACTGGATGTCGCCCGACTAGCGAGTCCAACAGGGCCTCCCAAAGTCGACTGTTGAAGATTTGGTTGTGAAGTGGTAACGCGAAAGAAGCACCATAGCTAAACCACAACCAGGCGTAATTTATATACTGCCGGCCAACGACCGTCCAGCATTACGAACGATGGTTGTAAAATATCGCATGGAACCAGTGAAAAGAACCAATCGCGGATTCCAAAGTACCACCAGCAGTCCAGGCAGCAAAATGACTGTGAGGAGTCAAAAAGAATGGCGAGCAGCTCCTCATAATCCAAACATTTCTGCAGTCTATGCAAGCGACGCTTGAGGTGAGGTAGAGAGCAGGCGCCACTGGACACTGGATGTCTGGAAACGAGTGGTCTGGAGTGATGGATCACGCTACACAATGTGACAATCAGATGGGAGGGTGTGGGTTCTGCGAATACCTAAACAGCGTTACCGCCTATCATGTGTCTACGTCTACGTCTACATCTACATGATTACTCTGCTATTCACAATAAAGCGTCTGGCAGAGGGTTCAGTGAACCACCTTCATGCTGTCTCTCTACCGTTCCACTCTCGAACGGTGCGCGGGAAGAACGAGCACTTAAATTTTTCTGTGCGAGCCTTGATTTCTCTTATTTTATCGTGATGATCATTCCTCCCTACGTAGATGGGTGCCAACAGAATGTTTTCGCAATCGGAGGAGAAAACTGGTGATTGAAATTTCACGAGAAGATCCCGTCGAAACGTAAAACGCCTTTGTTTTAATGATTGCCACTCCAATTCACGTATCATGTCTGTGACACTATCTCCCCTATTTCGCGATAATACAAAAGGAGCTGCCCTTCTTTGTACTTTTTCGATGTCATCCGTCAGTCCCACCTGATGCGGATCCCACACCGTACAGCAATACTCCAGAATAGGGAGGACAAGCGTGGAGTAAGCAGTCTCTTTAGTAGACATGTTGCACCTTCTGCCAATGAATCGCAGTCTTTGGTTTGCTCTACTCACAATATTATCTATGTGATCGTTCCAATTTAGGTTATTTGTAATTGTAATCCCTAAGTATTTAGTTGAATGTACAGCCGTCAGATTTGTGTGACTTATCGCGTAATCGACATTTAGCTGATTTCTTTTAGTACTCATGTGAATAACTTCGCACTTTTCTTTATTCAGGGTCAATTGCCACTTTTCGCACCATACAAAAATGGCTCTGAGCACTATACGACTTAACTTCTGAGGTCATCAGTCGCCTAGAACTTAGAATTAATTAAACCTAACTAACCTAAGGTCATCACACACATCCATGCCCGAGGCAGGATTCGAACCTGCGGTCGCTCGGCTCCAGACTGTAGCGCCTAGAACCGCACGGGCACTCCGGCCGGCTCGCACCATACAGATATCTCATCTAAATCATTTTGCAAGTCGTTTTGATCATCTGATGACTTTACAAGACGGTAAATGACAGCATCATCTGCAAACAATCTAAGGCTGCTGCTCAGATAGTCTCCTATGTCGTTAATATAGATCAGGAACAATAGAGGGCCTATAACACTTCCTTGGGGAACGCCGGATATTACTTCTGTTTTACTCGATGACTTTCTGTCTATTACTACGAACTGTGACCTTTCTGACAGGAAATCACGAATACAGTCGCACAACTGAGGCGACACTCCGTAGGAACGCAGTTTGATTAGAAGACACTTGTGAGGAACGGTGTCAAAAGCCTTCGGAAATCTAAAAATATGGGATCAATTTGACGTCCCCTGTCAAATACACTTTTTACTTCATGAGTATAAAGAGCTAGTAGTGTTTCACAAGAACGATATTTTCTGAGTCCGTGCTGACTATATGTCAATAAATCGTTTTCTTCGAGGTACTTCATAATGTTCAAATAAAGTATATGTTCTTAAACTCTACTGCAAATCGACGTTAGTTATATAGGCCTGTAATTCAGCGGATTACTCCTACTTCCCTTTTTGGGTATTGGTATGACTTGAGCATATTTTCAGTCTTTAGGTACGTATCTTTCTGTGAGCGAATGGTTGTATATAATTGCCAAATATGGAACTATTTTATCAGCATACTCTGAGAGGAACCTGACAGGTATACAATCTGGACCGGAGGCCTCGCCTTTATTAAGTGATCTAAGCTGCTTCGTTACACCGAGGATATCTACTTCTATGTTCTCATCTTGGCAGTTATTCTTGATTGTAATTCAGGAATATTTACTTCGTGTTCTTTGGTGAAGGAGTTTCGGAAAACCGTGTTTAATAACTCTGCTTCAGTGGCAGTGTCATCAGTGACTTCACCGTTGTTATCGCGCAGTGAAGGTATTGATTGTGTCTTGCCACTGGTGTGCTTTATGTATGACCAGAATCTCTTTGGGTTTTCTGCCAGATTTCGAGACAGAATTTCGTTGTGGAAATTATTACAAGCATCTCGTATTGAAGTAAGCGCCATAATTTCGAACTTCTGTAAAACTTTGCCAATCTTGGGGATTAAGCGTTCTTTTAAATTTGGCATGCTTTTTTCGTTGCTCCTGCAACAACGATCTGACCTGTTTTGTGTACCATGGGCAATCAGTACCATCGCTTATTAATTTATGTGGTATATATCTCTCAATTGCTGTTGATAGTATCTCTTTGAAAACATTCCACAACTTTTCTACACTTACATGATCAGATCGGAAGGAGTGAAGACTGTCTCTTAAAAAGGCGTTAAGAGCATTTTTATCAGCTTTTTTAAATAGATATACTTTGCGTTTCTTTTTGATGGTTGTAGGTATTACGGTATTCAGCCTAGCAGCAACTTCCTTGTGGTCGCTAACCCCTGTATTCGTCACAACACTCACTATTAGTGAGTGTGAGTGTAGTGTCAATACTGAAATACGGAGGAGGTGGTGTTACTGTATGCGTGCGTTTTTCGTGGTTAGGGTGTGGTCCTCGTACTGCGCTTAGGAAGTCGCTAAATGCGAAAGGATATGAACACATTTTTCAGCATTGTGTTCTGCGTACAGTAGAGAAAACGCCATCAGCATGACAATGCACCCTGTCACAAAACAGCATCTGTGTTGCAATGGCCTTCCCTGAGTCTCTACCTGAACCCAATGGAACATTGGGATGAATTAGAACGTCGAGTCGGCCGGTGTGGCCGAGCGGTTCTAGGCGCTACAGTCTGGAACCGCGTGGCCGCTGAGGTCGCAGGTTCGAATCCTGCCTCGGGCATAGATGTGTGTAATGTCCTTAGGTTAGTTAGGTTTAAGTAGTTTTAAGTTCTAGGGGACTGATGACCTCAGATGTTAAGTCCCATAGTGCTCAGAGCCATTTGAACCATTTTAGAACGTCGACTACGCTTCAGACCCTAGCCTCCAAAATAACTACCTTCCCTGGTTTAGGTCCTTGAGGAGTAATGGACTGCCACTCTCCCATATATGTCCAGATACCTCATTAAAAGTGTCCCAAACAGTGTTAGAGCCATCATAAAGGCGAAGGGTGGTCACACCCCATAAGATGTACACTACCAGGTTCTGCGTACTTTTGACCCTATTCTGTACTTAGAATCGTAGTCTCATTCAGAAACCACTCCCCACTTGGTGGAATACACTGGCGGCAGTAGACGTAGTTGTGGTAACAACAAATGTTTTCATCTAATACTTGACGTTCAGGGCATGACATCTCAAATTTTTATTCATATAGTCTTAGAAGTGGCATACCATACGACTTTTCTTTGTCTGTAATCATCTATAAATTTAAGCGAGCTTCCTTTGCAGTCAACAGACATTACTGTACGTAAATCGCTTCACAACATCGACCCAACACACTATACAATGAAACAAACCTGGGCCCCAGCCGCTTTTTCTCCACCAAAAAGCGCGAAGATTCCCACCGAATTCGGAAACCAATGCGCTTTACGCACGGCTTCCATTTCCTGGAAATTAGGCACGCACGAATGCCCATACGTAGTTGTGCTATTGAAAATTTATGCGCATGCGCAAAATTTAATAGAAAAAAGCCTTGCGTGGAAGCATCTTTAGCCTAATACTCCCAGGTATTCGCGTGTTTCGTTATATCTACGTTGAAGTCATTCTACAGCGTTACATTTATTGACTTCTGCTCCACTTACATCACAATGCCCTCTGTGTGTCAAACGTAGGTCTTGAAAAGATTAGAGAGGATGCTACCACAGTTTTCTGCATGTAGCCGGAATGATTGACGTACCAGATTTGTATTTAGGTAGGAGGTTAGTTCAAATCAAATCCTTGTCATCCTGAAATATGTTTTCCTCGATCTCTTGAAGCAAATGCCAGAATTGATCTTTTAAGGCAGTCACATTAATTTTCTCTCCCTTCTTTGTGCGGACGAGCTTCTAGAGGTCTGTGTTTCCCTCGACGCTGATAGGCTTTTAGCTTCCATCTTCCTCGCTTCGTGCGGGAGGAGCGGAGCTCATATTTCTTTCAAACGATGCTGATTTAAAGTTTCCCCAAATAACTTCGAGTAAACGTGCGTTTAGGCTCACCAATGCTCCTGACATTAGCCACAAATGTCATTTGCTCATGTTCTTAATCCAGTAATTGTCGATAGCTGCCTTACCGCAGTGTTACTCCTTGTCTGAGAGTCTCTTGTTCAGCTTTGTTACCACACGCATTTCTGTCACCTGTACGGTTTCACGACTAATCAGCTTCACCTTCTCTGTCTTTTTCGAAATGTCAAAAAATGGTTCAAATCGCTTTGAGCACTATGGGACTTAACTTCTGAGGTCATGAGTCCCCTAGAACTTAGAACTACTGAAACCTAACTAACCTAAGGACATCACACACATCCATGCCGAGGCAGGATTCTAGCCTGCGACCGTAGCGGTCGCGCGGTTCCAGACTGAAGCGGCTAGAACCGCTCGGCCACACATACCGGCGAAATGTCACTGTATTAATACATTATTGCCTTGTTTATTCCAAACAACACGACAAACTCCCGCATAAAACTTTACACGACAACCATTGAAAACTACTTAGTCAATCTTGGTCCAGAGTTATTCAGTAGGCTTCTGTTACCGAGCATCAACCTGGTAACTACGCCTAAATCAAATTCCATTAAACCCAAAAGACGCAAATTTGAAACTTTATGGTGCATGTGACACATGCGTGGGATTTTATGCTTTTTTTTAGCTGTAATAGGAAGAACATTACAACTATGACATTAAGAGAAATACATAAAAATAATGGCGAAGGATTACGTCACTTATGTAATATTTATATGCCACATTTCCAAAGAATTGTAGAAAAGTACTGAAGTAACAGAGTTAGTTATGAAGTAAGATAGCCAAAGTCTGCCTTCTGTAATGGTACTTGAATTACGTAACCATTACGGCGCCTCACCTCAACCTCTCGATACCAGCAATATTCTACTGTGTTTCTGTAAAATAGTTAACATATTTCTGTGACAACATTCAGATTTGATTTCATTAATGTAGAGGTGCTTCGATACATCGATATGTATATATTGCAATGATATTATTCTTGTGTGTATTCTTTCTTTTTTCACTATGATCATTGACGTACTTGTAACTCTGATTTTTGGGCGCGTAAGCGGTTATTAGAGAGTCATGCTTTGGTCGTCATGTTAAAAAGACGCAAATTGTAGTCAGTTTATGAAATGTGAACTTTAACAGGGAGGAAGATATTTTCAAGTATGTTATATATTGTGAAGTGATGTTTTGGAACAAGTTACGTGATATTGCAACAAAAGTAATAAAAAGAAGTGTAACTTAAATTCGGAGTGCTGATTGCTTTTTCACATCACCGTTGTCCTAAATTGCAAAAGTTTAATCTTCAAGAATGGTTTATGAAACACATCTATAAAACTTCTGAATATCACAGAATAACACCCAGGCCTCTTTGCATCCGAGCTTGGAATCATCACTACCTAGATTTTTGACGATTGAGCTATGAGTTCACAACGAGACCAGCGTGGGAAACACGAAAAGATGAGTGCCTAGTTTATCCATTATTTCAAGAAATGACTTTATTAACTGTGCTCTAATGACACCTGCCACGTAATATAACTTTGTTGTTGCCCGAAAATGCAATGTTTAGCAGCGTGAGCAACACTATAATCATAATTCATTTTTGACCTTTGTTGTGGTAGGGTTGTTAGACCTCGGTTGACGTCATCGACCCTTGGGTTATAGAAAGTTGATGTTACAAGACTGATCGAAAGTGTCTCGCACGCTTGACTAATGGAATTATAGTTATTGTTCGCAGAAGAAACTAGGGGCAGACCTATTCTTTCGCTATCAGTCACAGTGTTTCTACTCCACTTGGCTGCAACAACAAGGTAAAGGAAATAGAATGCTTTGCTCTCTGTTTCTCTCTCGTTCTCCACGCTGAAAACCATCGCGCCGAGCTGCTGCCGATTAGCCCGCCATCCACGCAGGAGCAGAGTTGGGTCGCATTGAGAGCGAAGCAGCTGGCGCGGAGTGTGTCCGGCAGATAGGGGCTACAAAGCGAGCCAGCGCTTTCTGCCACGCGGAGCGCGAACTCGCCTCGCGCCCGGAATGAAGAGTAATGGCGTCTGCCGGCGCTCCCCGCTGGCTGGCGGACTGCAGCCGCTTGCGACCAAAAGCGCCGCTGTCCGGTTCTCATTACCGGGGCGACCGTCTGCAAAGTGCACAGGGAACTCTCCCAATGTATTTTAGTTCGTTTGCATTACCCGCTTCAGATCCTTTGCCTTCAAAGGAAGGAAGGCTAGACTTTAGTCACTCGTTAACAGCGAACACATTAGAGGCACAGCTCTAGGTCACTAGAGACGGAGAAGAAGCTGAGACTGCGGAAAGACGGCCCATCATGGCGTTTGCTTTAACCGACTTGGGGCAAATCAAGGTGAACCTAAATCCGAACTTTTTTTCCTTTATTGAGTTTCGATTCTCCCCGAAAGGGGCGAGCTGGCACCAGCTTAGTATGCCGCTCTTCAGTCTACAGAATTTGTTTTAAAAAGAGGAAGATAATAAATAACAAAAACAGGCAATAAAATCGGAGACTTAAATGGTAACATGGCGGAAAAAAACGTGGAACTTAAAACATAGATGATGCAAATAAAATACATATGAAGAAGACAGCTAAAATAATAGACAGACAATTGAAAAACACGGCGACAGTCTGGTTTCTGTTTGCAAGAGACATAATATTCACACCCAGCTACAGCATGATTTCTTTTCGCAACACTTTGGAAAGACGAACAACACTGAACATTCACTTGAACACTGCACTAAAAAGTTGGCCAATATGACATACCACAGCCGAGGGCAGGTGGGGGAAACCTGGACAGATGATGGGAAAATAAAAGGGAGGAAGGAGAGGAAAAACGAAAGAGGGGGGGAAAGGTGGGAAAGGAGCCGATTGATGGCGAGGACCCATAAGAGGGGGGGAGGTGCTGGGCAGACAAGACAGGGAGTGGGGAAGGCAGAGGAGGGGACTACAAAAGGACTCGGGGGGGGGGGGGGAGAAGGGAGGTAGGGAGAGGGTAGGCGGGGAGAAAACAGGATGGAAGGGGGTGAAGAGGGAGCCCAGGGAAAGGACGGAGGAAAGGAGGGAGCGGGGTGAGGATCAGAGTTGATAGGATGGATAAATGGAGGGAGAGAGGGCATCATCTGGGAGGGGAGTTAATGGAAGCCACCTTGGGAAAGTAGATGAAGGGTGTAGAGGTGGAGGGTAGGGGGGACACAACAGTGGAGGAGTGGCAGGGGGTGGGGATGGGAGAGGCGAGGAGCAACCAGGGGGTGAAGGGGATCAAGGTGGCGGGAAGTTAGAGTATGCACAGATGTTCGAGGAATAGGAGCAGATGGGGGAAAGGAATGAGGTCATAGAGGATCCGCATGGGGGACAGGAGGCGTATATGAAAGGCGAGGTGGAGTGCATGACACTCAAGGATCTGGAGGGACTTATAGAATTTGGGGGGGGGGGGGCAGTTATCCAGGTGGGACTGGCATAACAGAGGATGGGACGGATTAAGGATTTGTAGGTGTGGAGGATGGTAGAGGGGTGCAACCCCCATGTCTGGCCAGAGAGGAGTTTGAGAAGTCGGAGGCGGTTGTGGGCTTTGAACTGGATGGAGCGGAGATGAGGGATCCAGGTGAGGTGACAGTCAATGGTGAGGCCAAGGTAGGTGAGGGTGGGGGTGAGGCAGACAGGCGGGGCGCAGACGGTAAGGGAGAAATCCAGAAGCCAAAAGGAGCGAGTGGTATGATTGCCTGGGCCTTGGAAGGATTGATTTTCAGAAGCCACTGGTTACACCATGTGACAAAAAGGTCAAGGTGATTCTGGTGAAGGCGTTGGGACCATTGGAGGGTAGGAGCGAGGGCGAGGAATGCGGTGTCATCGGCATATTGCAAGAGGTGTACTGGAAGGGGGGGGGGGGTTGGGGCATATCTGCCGTGTGCAGGAGGTAGAGGAGAGGGGAGAGGACAGAGCCCTGGGGCACACCTGCAGAGCCGGCCGGAGTGGCCGTGTGGTTCTAGGCGCTACAGTCTGGAACCGCGTGACCGCTATGGTCGCTGGTTAGAATCCTGCCTCGGGCATGGATGTGTGTGATGTCCTTAGGTTAGTTAGATTTAAGAAGTTCTAAGTTATAGGGGACTGGTGACCTCAGATGTTAAGTCCCATAGTGCTCAGAGCCGTTTCAACCATTTGAAGAAAAAAAAATGCAGTCCATTATTTTCTGGGCAACCCTCGTACAAAATGAAAGTAAACAAAAACAATATCCTCAGGATGCAAAGTAATTAAATCTGATAACACAATCAAATAATCTTCTTGATTTGAATTTAGATTAAGAATAATACTTTCTGAAGTGATTAGTTCGTTAGCAGAGAACAACAAAACTTGGAGCTTAACTAAGTCGGGTCGGACAGTTAATTCGGTACAGTTCTTAATCCGGCCGGACGCCTATTGCTGACTATAATTAATCGGCAAGATCACAATATTTGGTCTCCGGTTACAGACACACTAGCGAAATGTAAGGGACAGGCGGTATTCATTTGTAAGAAGTGCAACGTTCATCTGTGTCTGAACAAGAGAATAAACTGTTTCAGAGAATTTCACAGATATATCTGTATTGTGGACATAATTATTAAGAATGTATGCCACCATGCGTTTTAATTTTTAATTACGTAAATCCTACGGATGTATCATCAAAATATTAAAGAAAAATCCTTTACGAAACGGAGTGTTGTCAGTGCTCAATTTCTGTTTTGGAAATGTGCGACGTACCCAGTTATACCTGACAGATATATCTTAGATCTGACATACGTGTTCTATAACATATCATTACTGGTTACAACATATGATTTCTTATTTTTCTTTTAAGTACAAATTTATTTGGTTATAAAGTGCAAAATTGGCTCTGGGCACCGGTGTCTTCAATCTAATCTAATCTTGGCATCCCTACAGGAGCAATACTGACAGCTCTGAAGGATAATCTAAGTTCCTCACTTAATGCCGGTTCCTGGAACTGTGTAAGCAGCCTTTCTCGCACGGGAATTGACGTCTATCATCAAGCGACAACTAGTTCAGGTTTTTCAGCATTTCCTTTACGCTCTGCGTGAATAACACAAACTAGTGGCCGTTCATGTTGCCCTTCCTTGCATCCGCTCTGCATTTCCTGGTAGTTCTATTTAGAGTGGCTTCCACACTCTTGAGCAATAAGAGGAGACCCCCAAGTCTTTTGTAAACAGTCTACTTTGCCCGCAGTATCCGAACAAGTACACGAAGTCTGCAACTGCTTTACCTTCGATTGAGACTATTGATCATTCTAGTTCATACTCCAGTAACTTGTTTCATGCGGGTATTTGAGTGGGCTGAGTGATAGCAGGTGTGACTTAATGATACTGTAATCACAGGATACAAATTTTCTGCATTTTGTGCAATTTACAGCTTTATACTCGTAATTTAAATCGCATTACCGCTCTTTGAACCACTATTAAATGCTATCAAACTATGTCTACATATCTGTGCAACTTTTTCAGTTCTTTGATGTACATAGCTCCATAAGCTGAAAAAATTATGATGTTGCTATTAAGATTGTTTACCAGATAATTAACATACAACATAAACCGGAAGGGTCCCAATACACATCCTTGGGACAAGCCTGGAGATACTTCTACTGCTTTCTACGATTCTCCATCCCAGAGAACATGCTGCGACCTCTATAGCAAGAAATCTCAATCCAGTCACAAATTTTGTTTGATACCCTATAAGCTTAGGTGTCCTGTTTTTCTGCATAATGCCTTAAGCAAACCATTGTGAGACTGAAACAATCTTTAGACAACACGGTGCAGAATGAATATGGAAGGAACCACTACTTGACAGGGAGAAGACTGGAAGCAAGCCGCACTGCTTCACCGGAATGCATTCGGAAACTGGCTGAGACGGTCCTGCATTTTATTACCTTCCTGTCTGAAATGCAAACTAACAGCGGTCCTTTTGCACTGCTGAGTCATAAAAGACGAATTTTATTACGTATGTCTCACGCTATTTGTGCTTTGCACTTCTAAATTCATTCACCCCACAATTACAGTACTGAATAACATAACTAGGTCTAGTAACCGTCGTAATACCGAGAATTTTCAGAGACGTGAGGTAGTTCGAAATCCACATTTATGACTGCGCAAACAGAATTAAGTGCAGAAATTCTTGAGACCCCACGATGAATTATTATTCCGCATTCCTATCCTTTTGCCACAAACAAGATTTCACTGGATGACTTCTTCACACTGAGCAGATTCGGGACTTTACGTTCTCTCCTGTGACCAAACAACTTGCAGTGCGACTATAAAAACACGTGGTTTTTGACTGTTAAAGATAATAAATGACAATATGCAAATAATTTATGTTATATAGGGCGATTTATATAGGGCGATCAAAAAGTCTCCATTCAAGGGCCATACAGACCAGAATCGGTATGGCAATCACGCAAAATCGCCGTGAGCAATGAGGCAATCATTCTTCCGAGGCATGAGGTTCAAGATATCAGTTTGAAAAAAACTCATTTCCTGCAGCTTGAAGAAATCCATAACTGCCTGCTGCACATCCGCGCCCAACTGGAATCGCCGGCCCTTCAAGGGTATTTTTTTAAGGGACCGAAGGCATGGGGTCAGATCAGAACTATAGGGCCGGTGCTCTACTGCCTGCTACTGCAGTAAACGTTTAACTTCTTCGATGCGATATTTGCGAAATGGGGACGAGCGGTAATGTGAAGCAGCCGCACCCTTGGCGCACCATTCCACGATGGTGGTTTTCGACGGACATTCTGCCCTACACACATTCTGCATTCTCCTATGGATTTTTACCAGCGTTCGTCCTTCAGCAGCCAAGAAGTGCATAACAGTACATTGGTCCTGCCACAGTTCACGTTTCCGAATTTACCGCACGCACGTCGGAAAGACAGGACAGCCACACTCGGTTGGCCACTGTCAGTGTGCTCCCTGCCGCCGTTGGATAAGCAGCTGCAGCAGCAAGTCGTATACTCCTAGCTCACTCATTTGGTACATAGTTTAATTCTTAATTTCTTTGCGTGTTTTTGGTACTTGCATTGTTTAATTCATAAATTTCGGGCGTATTATAGTATTTGAGAGTTGTAGCATCGCGTTTTAGTACCTGAATAGTGTAAAATTGCGTAGTCTCCTTCCGCCGCCGAGCAGTGTGTCAGCAGTGCTCAAGTAGCAGATCACTGCATTTACTAGGCAATCTTGTATTTTAATAACCGTTTAAATTTTGTGTCGATTTTTGCGCTCTCTGTAGATTAGTTCAGACGTTCTTTGCACAACAGTTTTTAGCATGGATAGGGACTGCAACTGCTGTGTTCGGATGCAGGCTGAGTTGGCATCCCTTCGCTCCCAGCTTCAGGCAGTGTTGGCTTCGGTCACACAGCTTGAGGCTGTTGCCAATGGGCATCACTGTGGGGGTCCGGATGGGGGTTTGTCGGGGACGGCCAGCTCGTCCCACACATCCCCCGATCGGACTACGACTGTGGTTGCCCGGAATATTGCCCGCATTGAGGCTGATCCCACACCTGTGGTAGAGTGGGAGGTCGTCTCAAGGTGTGGCAGGGGGCGAAAGACATTCCAGAGGGCCGAACGGAAGGCCTCTCCAGTTTGTCTGACGAACCGGTTTCAGGCTCTTTCTCAGGCTGATACTGATCTTCGGCCTGACATGGCTGCTTGTCATGTTCCAGAGGTTGCCCCTCAGTCTGCAAGATCCGGGTGGTCGCAGAGGGTGGGCTTACTGGTAGTTGGGAGCTCCAACGTCAGGCGCGTAATGGGGCCCCTTAGGGATATGGCAGCAAGAGAGGGGAAGAAAACCAATGTGCACTCCGTGTGCATACCGGGGGGAGTCATTCCAGATGTGGAAAGGGTCCTTCCGGATGCCATGAAGGGTATAGGGTGCACCCATCTGCAGGTGGTCGCTCATGTCGGCACCAATGATGTGTGTCGATATGGATCGGAGGAAATCCTCTCTGGCTTCCGGCGGCTATCTGATTTGGTGAAGACTGCCAGTCTCGCTAGCGGGATGAAAGCAGAGCTCACCATCTGCAGCATCGTCGACAGGACTGACTGCGGACCTTTGGTACAGAGCCGAGTGGAGGGTCTGAATTAGAGGCTGAGACGGTTCTGCGACCGTGTGGGCTGCAGATTCCTCGACTTGCGCCATAGGGTGGTGGGGTTTCGGGTTCCGCTGGATAGGTCAGGAGTCCACTACACGCAACAAGCGGCTGCGCGGGTAGCAGGGGTTGTGTGGCGTGGGCTGGGCGGTTTTTTAGGTTAGATGGCTTTGGGAAAGTACAGAAAGGGCAGCAGCCTCAACGGGTGCGGGGCAAAGTCAGGACATGCGGGGACCAAGCAGCAATCGGTATTGTAATTGTCAACTGTCGAAGTTGCGTTGGTAAAGTACCGGAACTTCAAGCGCTAATAGAAAGCACCGAAGCTGAAATCGTTATAGGTACAGAAAGCTGCCTGAAACCAGAGATAAATTCTTCCGAAATTTTTACAAAGGTACAGACGGTGTTTAGAAAGGATAGATTGCATGCAACCGGTGGTGGCGTGTTTGTCGCTGTTACTAGTAGTTTATCCTGTAGTGAAGTAGAAGTGGATAGTTCCTGTGAATTATTATGGGTGGAGGTTACACTCAACAACCGAGCTAGGTTAATAATTGGCTCCTTTTACTGACCTCCCGACTCAGCAGCATTAGTGGCAGAACAACTGAGAGAATACATTTCACATAAGTTTTCTCAGCATGTTATAGTCTTAGGTGGAGATTTCAATTTACCAGATATAGACTGGGACACTCAGATGTTTAGGACGGTTGGTAGGGACAGAGCATCGCGTGACATTATACTGAGTGCACTATCCGAAAATTACCTCGAGCAATTAAAGAGAGAACCGACTCGTGGAGATAACATCTTGGACCTACTGATAACAAACAGACCCGAACTTTTCTACTCTGTATGTACAGAACAGGGAATCAGTGATCATAAGGCCGTTGCAGCATCCCTGAATATGGAAGTTAATAGGAATATAAAAAAAGGGAGGAAGGTTTATCTGTTTAGCAAGAGTAATAGAAGCCAGATTTCAGACTACCTAACAGATCAAAACGAAAATTTCTGTTCCGACACTGACAATGTTTAGTGTTTATGGAAAAAGTTCAAGGCAATCGTGAAATGCGTTTTAGATAAGTACGTGCCGAGTAAAACTCTGAGGGACGGGAAAAACCCACCGTGGTACAACAACAAAGTTAGGAAACTACTGCGAAAGCAAAGAGAGCTTCACTCCAAGTTTAAACGCAGCCAAAACCTCTCAGACAAACAGAAGCTAAACGATGTCAAACTTAGCGTAAGGAGAGCTATCCGTAAAGCGTTAAGTGAATTCGAAAGTAAAATTCTATGTACCGACTTGACAGAAAATCCTAGGAAGTTCTGGTCTTACGTTAAATCAGTAAGTGGCTCGAAACAGCATATCCAGACACTCCGGGATGATGATGGCATTGAAACAGAGGATGACACGCGTAAAGCTGAAATACTAAACACCTTTTTCCAAAGCTGTTTCACAGAGAAAGACCGCACTGCAGTTCCTTCTCCAAATCCTCGCACAAACGAAAAAATGGCTGACATCGAAATAAGTGTCCAAGGAATAGAAAAGCAACTGGAATCACTCAACAGAGGAAAGACCACTGGACCTGACGGGATACCAATTCGATTCTACATAGAGTACGCGAAAGAACTTGCCCCCCTTCTAACAGCCGTGTACCGCAAGTCTCTAGAGGAACGAAAGGTTCCAAATGATTGGAAAAGAGCACAGGTAGTCCCAGTCTTCAAGAAGGGTCGTCGAGCAGATGCGCAAAACAATAGACCTATATCTCTGACGTCGATCTGTTGTAGAATTTTAGAACATGTTTTTTGCTCGAGTATCATGTCGTTTTTGGAAACCCAGAATCTACTATGTAGGAATCAACATGGATTCCGGAAACAGCGATCGTGTGAGACCCAACTCGCTTTATTTCTTCATGAGACCCAGAAAATATTAGATACAGGCTCCCAGGTAGATGCTATTTTCCTTGACTTCCGGAAGGCGTTCGATACAGTTCCGCACTGTCGCTTGATAAACAAAGTAAGAGCCTACGAAATATCAGACCAGCTGTGTAGCTGGATTGAAGAGTTTTTAGCAAACAGAACACAGCATGTTGTTATCAATGGAGAGACGTCTACAGACGTTAAAGTAACCTCTGGCGTGCCACAGGGGAGTGTTATGGGACCATTGCATTTCACAATATATATAAATGACCTAGTAGACAGTGTCGGAAGTTCCATGAGGCTTTTCGCGGATGATGCTGTAGTATACAGAGAAGTTGCAGCATTAGAAAATTGTAGCGAAATGCAGGAAGATCTGCAGCGGATAGGCACTTGGAGCAGGGAGTGGCAACTGACCCTTAACATAGACAAATGTGATGTATTGCGAATACATAGAAAGAAGGATCCTTTATTGTATGATTATATGATAGCGGAACAAACACTGGTAGCAGTTACTTCTGTAAAATATCTGGGAGTATGCGTGCGGAACGATTTGAAGTGGAATTATCATATAAAATTAATTGTTGGTAAGGCGGGTACCAGGTTGAGATTCATTGGGAGAGTCCTTAGAAAACGTAGTCCATCAACAAAGGAGGTGGCTTAAAAAACACTCGTTCGACCTATACTTGAGTATTGCTCATCAACGTGGGATCCGTACCAGATCGGGTTGACGGAGGAGATACAGAAGATCCAAAGAAGAGCGGCGCGTTTCGTCACAGGGTTATTTGGTAACCGTGATAGCGTTACGGAGATGTTTAACAAACTCAAGTCGCAGACTCTGCAAGAGAGGCGCTCTGCATCGCGGTGTAGCTTGCTCGCCAGGTTTCGAGAGGGTGCGTTTCTGGATGAGATATCGAATATATTGCTTCCCCCTACTTATACCTCCCGAGTAGATCACGAATGTAAAATTAGAGAGATTAGAGCGCGCACGGAGGCTTTCAGACAGTCGTTCTTCCCGCGAACCATACGCGACTGGAACAGGAAAGGGAGGTAATGACAGTGGCACGTAAAGCGCCCTCTGCCACACACCGTTGGGTGGCTTGCGGAGTATAAATGTAGATGTAGATGTAGATGTAATCCCTTACTTACAAGTCCGTGCTTATATACCCGCACAGAGGTTGTGCTACGTTACATGTACGCTGCTGCGACGTCATCAAACGGAACTTTTTGTTCGTCCCTTACGCTATTTCTAGATTACGTAATTCTTTACGTAACAGCTATAGCCCAAAATTAAATACACTACTGGCCATTAAAATTGCTACACCAAGAAGAAATGCAGATGATAAATGGGTATTCATTAAACTAATATATTATACTAGAACTGACATGTGATTACATTTTCACGCAATTTGGGTGCTTAGATCCTACGAAACCAGTACCCAGAACAACCACCTCTGGCCGTAATAACGGCATTCATACGTCTGGTCATTGTGTCAAACAGAGATCGGATGGCGTATACAGGTACAGCTGCCCATGCAGCTTCAACACGATACCACAGTTCATCAAGAGTAGTGACTGGCGTATTGTGACGAGCCAGTTGCTCGACCACCATTGACCAGACGTTTGAAATTGGTGAGAGATCTGGATAATGTGCTGGCCAGGGCAGCAGTCGAACATTTTCTGTATCCAGAAAGGCCCTTACAGGACCTGCAACATGCGGTCGTGCATTATCCTGCTGAAATGTAGGGTTTCGCAGGGATCGAATGAAGGGTAGAGCCACGGGTCGTAACACATCTGAAATGTAACGTCCACTGTTCAAAGTGCCGTCAGTGTGAACAAGAGGTGACCGAGTCGTGTGACCAATGGCACCCCATACCACCACGCCGGGTGATACGTCAGTATGGCGATTACGAATACACGCTTCTAATGTGCGTTCACCGTGATGTCTCCAAACATGGATGCGACCATCACGATGCTATAAACAGAACTTGGATTCATCCGAAAAAATGACGTTTCGCCATTCGTGCATCCAGGTCCGTCGTTGAGTACACCATCGCAGGCGCTCCTGTCTGATGCAGCGTCTAGGGTAACCGCAGCCATGGTCTCCCAACTGATAGTCCGTGCTGCTGCAGACGTCGTCGAACTGTTCGTGCTTGTATTAAAAAGGATGTAAGACAAGGATGAAGCCTTTCGCCCCTACTGTTCAATCTGTACATCGAAGAAGCAATGTTGTTGTTGTGGTCTTCAGTCCTGAGACTGGTTTGATGCAGCTCTCCATGCTACTCTATCCTGTGCAAGCTTCTTCATCTCCCAGTACCCACTGCAACCTACATCCCTCTGAATCTGCTTAGTGTATTGATCTCTTGGTCTACCTCTACGATTTTTACCCTCCACGCTGCCCTCCAATGCTAAATTTGTGATCCCTTGATGCCTCAAAACGTGTCCTACCAACCGATCCCTTCTTCTAGTCAAGTTGTGCCACAAACTTCTCTTCTCCCTAATCCTATTCCATACCTCCTCATTAGTTACGTGATCTACCTACCTTATCTTCAGCATTCTTCTGTAGCACCACATTTCGAAAGCTTCTATTCACTTCTTGTCCAAACTGGTTATCGTCCATGTTTCACTTCCATACATGGCTACACTCCATACGAATACTTTCAGAAACGACTTCCTGACACTTAAATCTATACTCGATGTTAACAAATTTCTCATCTTCAGAAACGCTTTCCTTGCCATTGCCAGTCTACATTTTCTATCCTCTCTACTTCGACCATCATCAGTTATTTTACTCCCTAAATAGCAAAACTCCTTTACTACTTTAAGTGTCTCATTTCCTAATCTAATCCCCTCAGCATCACCCGATTTAATTTGACTACATTCCATTATCCTCGTTTTGCTTTTGTTGATGTTTATCTTATATCCTCCTTTCAAGACACTGTCCATTCCGTTCAACTGCTCTTCCAAGTCCTTTGCTGTCTCTGACAGAATTACAATGTCATCGGCGAACCTCAAAGTTTTTACTTCTTCTCCATGAATTTTAATACCTACTCCGAATTTTTCTTTTGTTTCCTTTGCTGCTTGCTCAATATACAGATTGAATAACATCGGGGAGAGGCTACAACCGTGTCTTACTCCTTTCCCAACCACTGCTTCCCTTTCATGCCCCTCGACTCTTATAACTGCCATCTGGTTTCTGTACAAATTGTAATAGCCTTTCGCTCCCTGTATTTTACCCCTGCCACCTTCAGAATTTGAAAGAGAGTATTCCAGTTAACGTTGTCAAAAGCTTTCTCTAAGTCTACAAATGCTAGAAACATAGGTTTGCCTTTTCTTAATCTTTCTTCTAAGATAAGTCGTAAAGTTAATATTGCCTCACGTGTTCCAACATTTCTACGGAATTCAAACTGATCTTCCCCGAGGTCCGCTTCTACCAGTTTTTCCATTCGTCTGTAAAGAATTCGCGTTAGTATTTTGCAGCTGTGACTTATTAAACTGATAGTTCGGTAATTTTCACATCTGTCAACACCTGCTTTCTTTGGGATTGGAATTATTATATTCTTCTTGAAGTCTGGTGGTATTTCGCCTGTCTCATACATCTTGCTCACCAGATGGTAGAGTTTTGTCATGTCTGGCTCTCCCAAGGCCATCAGTAGTTCTAATGGAATGTTGTCTACTTTCGGGGCCTTGTTTCGACTGAGGTCTTTCAGTGCTCTGTCAAACTCTTCACGCAGTATCTTATCTCCCATCTCATCTTCATCTACATCCTCTTCCATTTCCATAATATTGTCCTCAAGTACATCGCCCTTGTATAAACCCTCTATATACTCCTTCCACCTTTCTGCCTTCCCTTCTTTGCTTAGAACTGGGTTGCCATCTGAGCTCTTGATATTCATACAAGTGGTTCTCTTCTCTCCAAAGGTCTCTTTAATTTTCCTGTAGGCAGTATCTATCTTACCCCTAGTGAGACAAGCCTCTACATCCTTACATTTGTCCTCTAGCCATCCCTGCTTAGCCATTTTTCACTTCCTGTCGATCTCATTTTTGAGACATTTGTGTTCCTTTTTGCCTGCTTCATTTACTGCATTTTTATATTTTCTCCTTTCATCAATTAAATTCAATATTTCTTCTGTTACCCAAGGATTTCTATTAGCCCTCGTCTTTTTACCTACTAGATCCTCTGCTGCCTTCACTACTTCATCCCTCAGAGCTACCCATTCTTCTTCTACTGTATTTCTTTCCCCCATTCCTGTCAATTGTTCCCTTATGCTCTCCCTGAAACTCTGTACAACCTCTGGTTCTTTCAGTTTATCCAGGTCCCATCTCCCTAAATTCCCGCCTTTTTGCAGTTTCCTCAGTTTCAATCTGCAGCTCATAACCAATAGATTGTGGTCAGAATCCACATCTGCCCCTGGAAATGTCTTACAATTTAAAACCTGGTTCCTAAATCTCTGTCTTACCGTTATGTAATCTATCTGATACCTTTTAGTATCGTACAGATGGTTTTTGTCCTGCAAACGTCCCCATCTGTTGACACAGGTATCGAGACGTAGCTGCACGATCCGTTACAGTCATGCGAATAAGATGCCTGTCATCTCGACTGCTAGTGATTCGAGGCCGTTGAGATCCAGCACGGCGTTCCGTATTACCGTCCTGAAGCCACCTATTCCATATTCTGCTAATAGTCATTGGATCTCGACCAACGCGAGGAGCAATGTCGCGATACGACAAACCGCAATCGTGGTAGGCTACAATCCGACCTTTATCAAAGTCGGAAACCTGATGGTATGCATTTCTCCTCCTTACATGAGGCATCACAACAATGTTTCACGAGGCAAAGCCGGTCAACTGCTGTTTGTGTATGAGAAATCGGTTGGAAACTTTCCTCAAGTCAGTACGTTGTACATGTCGCCACCAGCGCCAACCTAGTGTGAATGCTCTGAAAAGCTAATCATTTGCATATCACAGCATCTTCTTGCTGTCGGTTAAATTTCGTGTCTGTAGCACGTCATCTTCGTGGTGTAGCAATTTTAATGGCCAGTAGTGTACTTATGAAGAGGAAGAGAAAAAGCATTAAACTAAGGAATGGGGAGACAGAAAAGTGAGGAAGATAAAACGTGTAAAATATTCCGCCAAACAATAACGAAAGTGCAAAAATTATTAACCATCTAATACCTTGTTACTCCAGCCCTGCCCATTTTAGCGGCCTCATTGCGTTGAGGAAGACAGCCTGTAAGTTTCTTCAGGTACACAAAATCGAGCTAAAGCCACTCATTGATAGCTTGATCTTGTAAGCTGCCAAACTGCAGGATGATTAGATTTCATCCGCTGTTCCAAATAGTCCGAGACATTTTATATGGGATTAAGGTCATGTGGCCAACGGCCTTGGCACAGTGGTAGCACCGGTTCCCGTCAGATCACCGACGTTAAGCGCTGTCGGGCTTGGCTAGCACTTGGATGAGTCACCGTCTGGGTCTGCTGAGTTCTGTTCGCAAGCGGAGTGGTCTGATCACGAAAACTGACAACCACCGGGAGACCGGTGCTGACCTCATGCCCTATCACATCCGCATCCAGTGACGTCTATCGGAAGAGGATGACACGGTAGTCGGCCGGTAGCATTGGATCTTACGAGGTCTGTTCGGACGGAGTTCATAGAATTAAAGATCGGATGACTCAGAAGACCAGTCGAGGATTGATTGCACGCCTGAGTATCAATGAAGCTAGGAACATATATGCACAGTCCTTTGAACACGGTGTTTTCATCTCAGAAGACGGGAGGACCCACAGCATACTCACCACACAGATATGACGGAAAGTGTACTACCTAGTTATCGAGAAAATCCTGGTTCATTTTCACTGTAAACTGAACAAGTGGAATAGAATCGTGTTACGAAAAACACACCATAAATGTCATAGACCCATCTTAGCGGTGAACTACGCCAGCCTTACATTTTGGTTAAACGCTTCATTGGGCTCTCGGTGCACTCGACACCTTGAATCATTTGGAAAGATTCAAATTCGCGATTCGTCGGACTCTCCTGGTCAGATAACGTCATATCTCTGTGTTGTATGTCACATATGTGCCGCTATGAGCAACGCCCTTTGCAAGGTAATGGACGGGAAAAGTACGCTGCACATTGTTCCCTTCCCAAAGTCCGCTTGGAAACCGGCTGATAAGGTTCAAATGGCTCTGAGAACTATGGGACTTAACATCTGAGGTCATCATTCCCTGCTACTTAAACCTAACTAACCTAAGGACATCACACAAATCCACGCCCGAGGCGGGATTCGAACCTGCGACCGAAGCGGTCGCGCGGTTTCAGACTGAAGCGCCTAGAACCGCTCGGCCACACCGGCCGGTGGCTGGTAAGGACCTGTATTTTCTGACAGCAGCAATTCGTGTTGAGTTGAAACCGACTGTTATTGACAAGGTGCGACATTCGCCTCTGGTTCCCATCGGACGGAAACTGCTCTGATTATTGTAATTAAGCTGCGACATATGGCTGTTAGTGCTGTACCACTCCATATATAGATATTCGATGGTCCGTGTAACAAATCGGAAAACTTAATATACAGTGTTGTCATGAGCACGTCCAAACATGGCAGCTTACTTCTACCGTCCTGTCAACTCCCATTTCATCTTATAGTGTTGAACTCATACAACCGATTGACACATGCATACCACTTCATTGCTGTAACGTTTGTCAGCTGTGGAGGACCACGTGACCGCCTGGTACTGGTTCTACAGGGTCGACATCCCTACAAAATACCAGTGTGCTTGTGTAAGGAGGGGGGGGGGGGGGACTAATATTCTGTCCGATGAAATTAAATGTGGGCTCAGCGAGGACACAGAGGTGCAAGTGCTAAAAGAAATAGGCGAGCTCGAGTTCTCTTTTGTATTTGACATACCAGAGCCGGTTTTCGAAACTCCTTCACAGGAGGGAAGGAAGAAATAATGTGTTTAACGTGTCGCCGATATTGAGGTCATTAGTGACGCCAAATCCCTTCACCAAAAAAAAGGGCTATGTAAATATTCCAGAATTGGAGTCAAGAATAACTGCAAACATGTACAACATAGACCAGTATAACCTCTTCGTAGTGAAGTAACTTGAATCACTTAAGAATGACAAGGTCTCCGGTCGAGATTCTATACAAGTTGGGTTCCTTTCATAGTATGCTGATTCGGTAGCTCCAAACTTAACAATCATACACAGCCGTTCGTTTTTCGTTGCAGCCGGATGTTCTCATGATATTTATATCGTCATCTTCCTTCTCCGAATGTGAAAACATTTTGTTGACTCGCACCTACTAGAAAATTGCACAGGGCACACCAATACTACAGAAAGGAAGTAGGAGTAATCGTCGAATGACAGACCCATATCACTAACATTGATTCGAAGTTGGTTCTTCGAACAGTATACCATGTTCGAAGATTATGAATTATCTCTAAGGAAACGTTTTATTGACAAATAATAGCCAACACGGATTCAGAAAATATAGTTCTTGTGAAACTCAGCTAGCTCTTTATTCTCACGAAGTAACGAGTGCTATCGACAAGGGTTGTGAAACTGATTCAGTATTTTTAGATTTCCAGAAGGTTTTTGACATAGTTCCTCACTAGCGATTTCTAATAAAATTGAGTGCCTCTGGAGTATCGTCTCAGTTGTGCTACTGGATTCGTGATTTTCTGTCAGGAAGCACACAGTTCGTAATAACTGACGGGAAGTCATCGAGTAAAACAGAAGTAATATCTGGCGTTAGTGTACTATAGGCCCTCTGGTGTTCCTGATCTACATAGACTATTTAGGAGACAATATGGGCAGCCTTCTAGATTGTTTGCAAGTGATGCTATCATTTACCGTCTTATAATGCCATCACCTGATCAAAACCAGTTGAAACATGATTTAGACAAGATATCTGGATGGTACTGAAAGTGGCAATTAGTCTAAATAATGAAAATTGATATGTTATCCACATGAGTATTAAAAGGGGTCCTCTAAATTTCTGTTACACGATAAATCACACAAATATAAAGGCTGTGAATTCAACTAAATACTTAGGTATTACAATTACGAATAACTTAAACTGGAACGATCACATGGATAAGGAAAGCAAACCGAAGACAGAGATTTATTGGCAGAACACTTACAAAATGAAACAGGTCTACTAAAGGCACTGCTAACGCCTCGCTTGTCCGCCCTCTTCTGGAGCATCCGCATCAGGCAGGGTTGACGGAGGACATCGAAAAAGTTCAAAGACGTGCATCTCGTTTCTTGTCATAGCAAAATAGGAGAAAGAGTTCCACGGATATGACACGCGAATGTGGGCAACAATCATTGAAACAAAGGCGTTTTTCGTTGCGGCCGGATGTTCTCAGGAAATTTGTATCGTCATCTTCCTTCTCCGGATGTGAAAACATTTTGTTGAATCGCACCTACGTGTGGAGAAATGATCATAATATCATCATAATAAAATAGGAGAGACCAGAGCTCGCACGAAAAGATTTTAGTATACGTTTTACCCCCGTGGTGTTCGAGAGTGGTAGGGTGGAGGAATAGCTTGAAGGTGATTCGATGAACCCCCTGCCAGGCACTTAATTGTGAATTGCAGAGTAATAATGTGGATGTAGATTTTTGTTCCGTCTTCACAAGTTGTCTGCCCATTTCGTCTTACGTCATCCTACATCCCATCTACCGCCTGTGCGTTTGGGTAATCGAATAATGTCCATAATCTGGACGTGTTCGTAACAAGCGTCCAGCTGCTTACTTAGATTCAGTTAGATCGACTTTTAGTTCCTTCCGCACTGTTTGGTTTCGTATTTGGTAGTCTATTCTTAAGTATTTCTTCTCCGTCATCATCTTCTTCTTCCTCTTTTTCTTCTTCTTCTTCTTCTTCTTCTTCTTCTTCTTCTCCTCCTCCTCCTCAGAAGTTACAGTTTTGCATCTTTTACTTTCCCATAAGTTCTTTATATGGTTAATCAGTTGACTCTCGCGGCGAACTGTTGGAAGGGCCGGGTTTTATTAAACGTTAATTCTTATCTTCCCAATCTAGACAAGCTAAAACGATTTTGCACCATACTCCTAAGTTGTGTAAGACGTAAACTTGTCTCTCAACTGATTGGGAAAGAAATGTTAACGAAATGGTAAAAGTTCTGTCGTCATTGAGGTCTTTGAACTTTAAACATAGCTCAGGTGAACGGAGATCGGCCTTAATGAATCGACCATTCAGACAATGCAGTAAAGGAAAATAGGGAAATACTGAAAAACCCTTATCTAGAAGTTCGGAGAGTGATTTGAAGCCAGCCCTTTCAAGTACGATTTCAGAGTGTCGCATTTGTGTGTGAGCTTGAGCTTTTCCGGCACTTCAACTGTTTGTGTTGCGCTCGGGTGTCCAGCCGGGTACAGTATTTTACGAAACGCGATATTTCGACAGCGTACCTTGCCGTCACCGTCAGGTGATACCTCTAGAATCAGCGGCTTTGTTATATTGCGCCTCCTTTATAGTCTTTGCCGCTTTGTTAGTACAGTAGACAGCTTTCCACATTACCAGAAAATCAGATGCATTTTAAAAGCCCTGCAGAATCTGGTAAACATGACGTGCGAATAATAAAGAGAAAGTAAACGTTTATGTCGGCTGTCGCACGTAATGTCTGCACACATGATACGCCACAAACAGTTCAAGACGTCGAAACAAGTGAAAATACATAAAGTAACGAGTTTTATGCTAGTGGTTAGTATTCATATGTTTTTCAACTACTGTCATAATACCAGAATGAGATTTTCACTCTGCAGTGGAGTGTGCGCTGATATGAAACTTCCTGGCAAATTAAAACTGTGTGCCCGACCGAGACTCGAACTCGGGACCTTTGCCTTTCGCGGGCAAGTGCTCTACCATCTGAGCTACCGAAGCACGACTCACGCCCGGTACTCACAGCTTTACTTCTGCCAGTACCTCGTCTCCTACCTTCCAAACTTTACAGGAGCTCTCCTGCGAACCTTGCAGAACTAGCACTCCTGAAAGAAAGGATATTGTGGAGACATGGCTTAGCCACAGCCTGGGGGATGTTTCCAGAATGAGATTTTCACTCTGCAGCGGAGTGCTAGTTCTGTAAGGTTCGCAGGAGAGCTTCTGTAAAGTTTGGAAGGTAGGAGACGAGGTACTGGCAGAAGTAAAGCCGTGAGTACCGGGCGTGAGTCGTGCTTCGGTAGCTCAGATGGTAGAGCACTTGCCCGCGAAAGGCAAAGGTCCCGAGTTCGAGTCTCGGTCGGGCACACAGTTTTAATCTGCCAGGAAGTTTCACTGTCATAATAAAGCCAAGATTTTCTTAATGTTGACTATTCCACTCTTTAGCGGCGGGGGACTTGAGGAGTATTATTAAGTAACGTTTTTCAATGTTTACTAAGAAAAGTTTTCACAAAAACAGCGAACTAATCGAATTGTGGGGAGTCAAGATAACAGAGGGAGACTTTTTGTTCGTTGTAAATGAAGTAAAGTAGGTGAAACTGATCTGTGTTACCATCTTTTGTCATCGTATTTAGGACATTTAACAGGTAGTTTTGGGAAAAGATTCACTGCGTACTATTACAAGATTTACGTCACTATATTCAGGTTTCTAAAGGTTCTCCAGGTTCGTCAGATAGGAACATCGTTCTATCAAAAACCCGTCATTGTTTAAACACCGTGTATAAATGGTAAAATACTCAATACACAACACAGACCATGTAGTTCAATCACCTATCGATACGTCCCATTGCAAATTTGAGCTCTCTAAGATATATTAGAAGTGTTCTCTTTATGGTGGACCCTCTGTCCAGCCTAAAACTTATGGAGAGAGTCGCAGCCTGGTTTCGTTGCTTTTACATCTCAGCTGTGCGGCAGGAATTGGAGAAACGTTCATACGTTATGCTCTGATTATCTGTTTGGCCTTGGAAGACGATGCGACTAAGCTGCAGGGTCAGTAGTCCAAATATAGGAAGAAGGAGGAAAAAAGCCGCTAATTTCTCTTACTGCGCCTTCTCTCGCAGAGTCTGCCAACACAAACGTCGCAAAATAAGTAGCCGCTATTTTCAGCGACCCACCGAACATTTTTCTTAGGCTCGCTGTATCATTAGCGGCCAGATACAACAACGATAAATTTGAAGCGGGGTGAGGTGGCCAACCCTGGAAGCGGTGCGACGCTTTGATGTATGAAGCGGACGTAACATTGCCAACATCGTCTGCATCAAGTGCAAGTGCGTAACACGCAACGTGGCCCCTCTTTGATGTAACCGCTCACACACTCTCCTTGGATATTAGTTTAAGTCACGCACTTCCGCCTCCGCTTTTCCGAGCGCATGAGCCAGATGCACTGTACGTGCTTAGTGTGTGACTTAATGCAGGCGAGAGAAATACGGCAGGCCAGTGTCTCTCTCACTAAGTGAATGGTAACTAAGTATTTCTGTGCTGCCACGATGAATTCCATTGCTTACGTCACGAGACATTTAAGTGCCTTGATAATTAGTTGTTTTTCTTAATTTTGTACGTGTTTTTCCAATTCGGTTACTTCCTAAACCTAGTGCAACGTCTGTATCTATATAACCTGCACCACAGTGTAGGACACAACACATAACTAAGAGTACTTCGCTACACTATCAGGCACTCTGTTTCCGCTTGCAGACACACACGCGCGCACACACACATCACACACACACACACACCACACACACACACACACACACACACACACAAAATAATCGGTATATACAGGGTGGCGCACGAAATGTGTTACCAATTGTTTCTTTCACAATTTACGACGCACATTAGATATCCCGCTGGGATCTCTACAGGAGTACCAGCAGATCTTGGAAAAACAAGTGAGTTACGAGATGACGTGTAATTCACGATACTGCCGCTAGGAGACTAGTAAGCAGCAATGGCTGACAATGGAAGACTGACGACACTGCAACGATCGGCAGTTGTGTTACTTTTTCATGAAACGAAAAGCCTTGTTGTGACTCAGAGGGGTTTTCGACAACAGTTTAACACACGATGGGTCCCTTGTAAGAAGACCATCCACAGGCTGTACGTAAAATTTGTACAGGAAGGAAC
This sequence comes from Schistocerca serialis cubense, assembly GCF_023864345.2. Lineage (NCBI taxonomy): Eukaryota > Metazoa > Arthropoda > Insecta > Orthoptera > Acrididae > Schistocerca > Schistocerca serialis. Next base: position 1,131,594,610 of record NC_064639.1, read on the forward strand.
AGTATTGGAAGCGAAGCAACCTCGGCGTAAGCCTGTTTGTTCGCAGGAGAATATTGAAGCGGTACGAGTCGCTGTACAGAGAAGTCCCGGGAAATCGTGTAGAAAGGCAGCAGTGCAACTGGGAATATCCAGACGCTCCGTTCAACGCATTCTTAAAAACGACCTCCATATGTACCCATACAAGGTGACCTGTGCACGAAAGCTCACTGAAGAACACAAGCGACAGAGACTACTGTTTGCTCAGTGGTCGGAGGATAGGGAAGAAACCCTCAACAACGTTTGGTTTTCAGACGAGGTGCATTTTCATTTAGACGGTGTGGTTAACAAACAAAATGTACGCTTTTGGGCCACTGAAAACCCACAAGTGCTTCATGAACGACAACATTATGCTCCGAGGATTACAGCGTGGGCAGCAATTTCCAGTCACGGACTTATTGGACCCTTTTTCTTTGAAGAAACTGTGAACAGCGAGCGCTATTGGAGCATGCTTCGCAATAGATTCATTCAACAGCTTCTTGCTACTGCCTTGCCCTTCAGCTTGCAGTGGTTCATGCAAGGCCACATACTGCAAACACTGTGTTGGAGTTTTTACACGAGCATTTCGACATGCGCATCATTTCACTCAGGTTTCCAGGTCGCTTCAATGACGGACAAATTTGCCCCCCCTCCCCCCCCCCCCCCAATAGTCCAGACCTCAATCCATGTGACTTCTTTCTTTGTGGTTACCTAAAGGAAAAAATTTTCCCGAAACGTCCACGTGATTTGATGGAGCTCAGAAGACTTATTTTTCAAGCTTGCAGTGAAATTACGGAAGACATGTGCCGTTGGGTAATCACTAACTTCAGTGTTCGTTTGAAGGAAGTTAGGAAATGAAATGGTGGACACATAGAGCATGTGCTCAGTTACAACAAGTCTCCATGGACGGCTCTTCATTGTAGTATATGTTCCTTTCAGATTGTACTGACAATAAAGTTTTTACTCAAAAACAAAATGGTAACACATTTCGTGCGCCAACCTGTAGTAGTAAGCAACGCGGAAGTGGCCGGTTAAACTGACTGCAACAAAATATATTTTAATGGGCATACAGGCAGAGTTTACTTGCTAGCTGGAGGAGACGTAGCAGCATGCAGAGATAATCAACAGATAATCTACATCTGCAATCAGCAAGAAACTGTACGGTGTTTAGCAAAGGCTCCAAACTGTATCGAACTCATTTACACCATTCCTTTTCCGTTCACGAATGTTGCTTGGAAAGAAACTGGCGGGACGCACCGTATGATACTGCATCCCTGTTTGATTCCATACCTGTAGTTACACCTACAATCCGTGATTGGGCGTTACGACAAGAGTAATGAAACAATTTAGGCATAAGCAATTCCGTGACGCAAAACTTATTTCGTGAATTGCCGCGCCCTGGATATTGTTGTGCGTTTCTATGACCTTGTCTCGTTCACCTAGCAAAAAATAAAAAATCTGGCGCTATTTGTTTGTATTTATAACCTCGTTAAGGTGCCTTTTTCGAGGAGATGATTAGGGAGAACTTCATCCCCTCTCTCAGCGTTTCAGTGTTACCGTTTCAGGATGAAATAACGGAGTATATTTTTGTATAATGGAAGTAAGCAACGTAAATATTATTTCGGTGCAACAACAGTTATAGGTGCTCTCATAAGCAATTGAATTAGAGATAGTTGGCATAATGTGGAAAGAGCGTTTCTGTTTCCAAAATTACTGGAATAGTTTGGCGCATCACGTGGCTGTTATGAATCCTGACCTAATACTAGTCATCGGCGAGACAGTCAAATGTATGATAGGAAAGATACACGGTTTCATCGTATTTGATTGAGGCTAGATCGTCGGTGCTCACGGGACGCCCGTATCACATATGTTACAGGCACTGATTTTTTTCACGTGACACTGCGCCAAGACTGCACTGCGAGTACCTTGATTCAGGAAAAACCGTTACCACCAGAGTCACCTGCCCTGTGCAACATGTAGTACTATAGCTCAGTGTCACATACACACTTCACATATAAGTTAATATTTTTTCAGAATTTTTAAAACTATGGTCTGTACATGACTGCTTAGGTGAAATCTTATAATGAACATTAAAGACGATATGGATATATTACACGGTTTTGCATTAATTAGAGGGAGATGAGGTATCCATATAAAGGTGAGAGGTAGATAGGAAATTGGAAAACCAGGGGAAAGTACCTCTGTAGTAAGGAGACGTGAAGATGTGAAATGGAAAGGCAGGAGTCGCAAATTGTGCACACACCAACCCAACACACACACGGAAAGAAGCTAGCGTGCAGTGAGCGAGTATGAACTGCTACCATATTGCTATCATTTGGAGGGAAAGTATGGAAGATGACACGCTAACCTCGCTTGATGCGATAACAAAGGTTTTACCGGAAAGAAGAGCTAAATGCCAGTCGAAAGTGCTTAGTGAGAGTCATAGTTGGAAAGAGACTATGTGGACGGCATAAACAACCGCTTCCGGATATTCGCAGCGTCTTGTCGCCTTCGAATAAAGTACCATTTAGTTTTATAAATTCAGTGGTCAGTATGTGTTGTTAGAGTTTTAGAATAGTATCGTTTGTGGTATTTCAAATATGATTACGGAAGACGATTGTCCTATTTCATGCCGCCTGGGATAGATTCCTTTTTCGTATCCTTATTCTGAAGCTCGGTTTTCTGATAGAAACGCATTTGTAACATACTGTACTAAAACTACTATTTAATGTTGAAAAGAAATTTTTGCTTATTTCTACAGTTACGACATGTAATACATTTTCAAATTTTATTTGGCATTGATGAGTAAATTCAATTTTAAGTAGACTCCTGGCTTCTAGAAATATTATTCTTTGTAGTGAGGCATAATTTTAGACTGTTTTTGAGTAATTTGTCTAATATAATTGCATTTGAAGGAGCTGCGAATGTGTGATCACATATACTTAGTACCTTCATTGTTGTTGTGTTATTGCAGTTTTATGTACAGAGAAATGCTAGGAAGTGTGTTAACCAAAAATTTGTGTGATCAAAAAGTACATGTTCCCGCAACTACGTAGTATTATTAATGGTTTATTTACCTGTTCAAAATTGCTTAGTCGAATTATTTACGTAAAGTAGGATACTGTTCTTTCCTGCTAATCATATTCTTTAGCGTGTGAAGAGAGAAGTTCCCTTTATGTGTAAAGTTTTCGCTTACGGTGAACCGACGAATAAACGAATGATTAATGTACGCCTTTGATTTGGACTGGATACTATAACTGCCATGAATCACCTGAACAGTGACGAGTTGTCGGGTTCACGCATACTTCGCCCACAATCGGCCGTGTTTGGAACTACACTGCAATTTAAATTTTCTTATGCGTATTTACTCGCTCATTTACACATCTCACTTACGAAGCAAAACTGAAAGAATGAAACGGAAAAAATTGCTGTCCAAATACCTTTACCAAGAAGGCGAGTTGGAAATTACAAGTTTTCCCAGGTAGTCTATGAGTATTTGTAGTAATCTAAACTTTGGTAATGTTCAACAAAATAATTTCAACTTGTGGCACAATTCTTTTTACAGTGGCTTCTTTGAAATACCTATTCAGTGGCCCGAAGTGTAATACTAATAAAAATGGACTGTATGTGTCGATCAGTAGCTGATTTTAAACCTGTTGTGATCACCTCAATAATTCAAACACGACACTACGCTTAAAAGTACTATCATAGTTAAGAGTGCTAGACAGTTACATTTAAAACTTATGAAACGCAAGCCGCCCTAGTTGCGTCAAATAAGAGAGCCTACGATGAAGACTTTCATGACTGGTTGATTCACTCGCTGGGAAATTTTTAGGATTGTGTGGTCGTGTTCCATGAAACTTCTTTGTTCCTGGCGTTTCATCCAGAGCTAAGCTGGATACATTCAGCCGTTCTTCTGGTTTCGCTGAGTCGTGCCGACTGACACAGCGAAACCAGGAGCACCAATGAGAAAGTCCACAGTAGCTTTGGGTGAAATGTCAAGAACAAAAGAATTTCATGAACCATCACATATATTCTGGAAAATTCGTCAACAACTAAGGAAAACTTACGCCGTACAATGAGCTACTCTAGTAAGAAAAATCGACTTTAAATTCCGGCCAATAATCATATATGAGTAAAAGGGAATGTTTAATGGTGATTCGAATACGCCTTAAATTATAGAACTCTTGATATTTGGGGCCCTTTTACTGGTTAGAGTGTGATGTGCCCCACGATTCTAGCAGGAGCATGACAAATACGATAGTTTAGTGTACATATCAGCCTTCGCTTTGGACCAAGCCTGCTTTCTTCTCCAATCCTCTTCTGTTTTTCTCGGTAGCTACGCTGGCTCCAAAACTGGCTGAAAGATGTTAAGTCTATTAACAATCTATAGCAATAATGTTTTCGACACCAGAAATAGATTTTCTACACTTTAATTATACTCTTGGTGGAAATTATTCACACATACGGCCAGTTTCGGGTCTGACATATAGTTCGAATCAAAGGAAAGCAGAATTTTACCTACTAAATGAGTTCATAGTCTATTAAATTGTCCTAGTGCAGTAATCACACAACAATCCAGTGGATCGAAGCGATTCACATGTGGCGAAAATACACATTCAAGGAACTTGAAACAAGACATTGCAACAAAAAAATCAGTATGTCCGTCAACACTGCCCTGCTAACCACTCACTATTCGTACGAGTAAATAATCACTGTGTTTCTCTAATAAGTTCTCACTCGGAATTAATTAGTAATTACTGTCAGAGAAGTCACAGATTAAACCCACGAATGAAGAAAATGAACAGTACGCAACATATGAGAATATTTCAGAACGTTAGTTATCGTACAATGGCACATTTCTCACGACAAGAGACATAGGTGTTGCTCACTTTATCCTCAGCCGCAGACTGCGTGATCTCATATGTGCTACGCCTATATACAGTTTCGCTTATGAACAATGTTTCACACTATTCATTACTGACGGCAGCCATCTTAAATAAAATATTATATAACACTCAAAATATTGAACTTTCTAATTAGTGAGTTAATTCAGAAATCTTGCACATCAAATGGAACATTAAAAATATATCAACGCACTTATAGTGCCCATGTCCAGAATCTAAATGTAATTTTGGCATAATTTCTGACTGAAATTAGCAGTGGTCTCAAGTTTTAATGGTAACTGATTCGGAAGATAATTAGTTTCAGACAATTTTAGATACCTTAAGGAAAAGTTCGAGAAATGTACCTTCAAATGATAGGCTTTAATATTCCGAAATATGTTTCCTACCGCTATCTAAATATGTAATGTCGTACTATATTAACCTTTCCAATATTTCATAATTAACAAAGATTCTTAGTTAATTAATTAGATCACTACATCGACATTAGCAAGCAGTATCTAATGAGCAATGAAATTCAATGGGACTAAGCTTATTTATGAACTTAAATATTACTATTAGGTACACTACCATACTGTCATTATAAAAATTTAGGAAAAAATTTAGAAAATTTCGGGAGGCCGAAAAACATAGCAGATGAGATTGGATACTATACTTGCTTCGTCTTAGCTTTACGATTCCTTGGCGTTTTATAAATCAAGCATTATCATGTGTTTCGTACAATAATTCTACGCCTTTCAAGCGTGATCTATGAACTTTAACTGAAAAGGATCCTATAATCACCGATACATCTTACACAGGAAATTACAAAACAGAACAAAAACGTACAGAATCATAATCAGAAATAAGGTAAATGGCAAACTTTGCTGTACAGCCGAAAATAATCGAAACTAGAAATAAGGTAAATGCCAGGCTTTGCTGTACAAAGGGAAAGAAAATTCGGTAGCTGGGTGTCTGCTACTCACAAGTGTAAGAGAAACAGTGGACAGCCTCCGTAGGGACGAGTATGAGAATCTGCCTCGGGGTCAGTATTACGCAGGTTAGACTTGGTCAGAAGAGCGCGCTGAGGCCTGCTGCTCTTAACGAAAGGAAGGAAGGAAGAGGTTATCGTCCTGCCGATAACGAGGTCATTAGAAACAGAGCAGATGTTTGGACTGGACGAGGTTACTACTAAAAAATCGACTTTAGTGTTTTCAAGGCAATTAACTCGATAGTGGCCAGAACGGGAGATTGCAAAAGGATTTCGACGGCGTTGTACGTCTACATCCATACTCTGGAAGCCACCTTGCGGTGTGTGGTGAACGGAATTCTGGTTCCACCAGCACGTCCTCGTTTTCCTGTTGCACTTGCAAATGCTACGCGGGAACGACTCTAACGAAAACCTCCGTATGCGCTCTAGTTTCTCTTATTTCCTCGTGTCGTCATTTCACAAGACTTTTTAGAAGTAATATGTTGCTCGACTCTTTCTTGGAACGCACGCTCTCGGATTTTAAACCCATCCGTCATGTGTAAAACCTCTCCCGCCGTGACAGCCACTGGAGTTTTTTGACCATCTCCGTAACGATCTCGCGCTTATGGGAAACATATCACGACGAAACGCGCCGATTGTCATAACATCTCCTCCGCGTCTTCTAATAACCCAACCTCAAACTCATAAGCAAGCCATTTCTTTCGTGGATGAATTATGTTCTACAAACAGCTCGACGTTGTTAATCCACGTTAGACCATACCACAAAGTTACTCCTAGGTATTTTATGATTATTACTGTTTCCAACCGCCTGTTGCTGTTAGTGTAATCGAACAGTATTTGATCAAGTCACCCATTTATGTACAAAACGCCGACATTTATCTACATGGAAGATCAACTGTCAGTCTCCGCAACGTTCTTCGTTCCTCCGCAGGTCTCCCTCCATTTCGCCAGTTTTCTAAAGTCTAAACCTTCGTATAAAGAATAAAATTATCCGTGACAGTTCCACGGAACCTTCGACGTTATCCACTTCGTAACTAATATACTTCGCAAACAGTGGTACCCGTGTAAAACGCCTTCAGGTGCTTCTGAAACTATTTGTCGATTTCCTCCCGTTGAGTTCTGACTGCTAGTAAACTACGAATCCAGTGGAAAATCTAGTCCGATACTCGGCAAGTTTGTACTTTATTCACAGGAAGACCGTGCGGCACCTTGTCGGATGCCGCTGGAAATCAGAAAAGTAGGGGTGTTGATAAATATCGATACTTCTTCCACAAGACGTCTATATTTCGGCAGTATCTCATCTCACCGATTTATCGATATCGAAATGACAATATGGAATGCCGATATTTTTAATTTATATTAAATTTTTTTCGCATTTTTCGATAAATATTTGAAGTTATTTTGAAATTGCAATTGAACGTTATTTTACTTACATCGTATGAAGTAGCGTTACTACTTTTTGAGGTTTCATCACGTCCAGTCTTTATCTTTGACTGTGTTAAGCAAGTATAGATGGCACAAAGAAGTCCAATTGCACTGGAGTGGGGCGGTGTGGCGGTATTAACGTAATATCGAGACATCCGATGTGAGTCGGTCCTAGGAGCTTCGGTCCGGAACCGCGCGACTGCTACGGTCGCAGGTTCGAATCCTGCCTCAGGCATGGATGTGTGTAATGTCCTTAGGTTAGTTAGGTTTAATTAGTTTCAAGTTATAGGCGACTGATGACCTCAGATGTTAAGTCCCATAGTGCTCAGAGCCATTTGAACCATCCGAATGTGAAGAAATTGCACACCAGTTGCGTTAAAAAGTAATTTTTAACGTAGCTAATGTGTTATTTCGTCACTTCGCCATTCTTCAAAAACAGTTGCTGAAAATGATGAACAAAAATCTTAATGACAAGATTGGTCTTTGTGCTGGGCGGAGACGCGTGAGGGGAAATGCTGACGTAATGGGCGCTCGGCGCTACCAACAGAACCTGCAACGTTTAACTTCACCACGCAGTTCTGACACCACAACTGCTAGGTCGCTGGCAATTCCAGAAATGGAAAGCAGGGAAGCCGACACGAAGTATTCCGCACAAATCCGTTACGTGGTGAAATCGAACGACAGACGAAGACGTGACAGCAACTGAGCCCTCAGTTGCTGTGACGTCTTCGTATGAAGCAGTTGTATAATGATTGGAATTCACGATATCCAGTGATTTATCGCACTATACGACATGTTCGTTTATTTCGATAAAGGCGTATGGGGCCTGAAGATGGCAAAATGAAATGCCGAAACTGTTTGCTTTCGGAATACAATAAAATATCTCGAAATATACGGCTGTTGGTGAAGTTTATTGACATTGAAAATATCTTTTGGGCCGGTAAATCGATATTTTTTCCGTCGAAATATCTGTAATTTTTTCGATACATCGAGGGGCGGTAATGCTACTCCTAGACAGGTGGCAACACCACGCACACTGTGATATATAGCACCCATAAGATCAAAGCCATGGATCCTACCTCTTTTAAGCAGGTCTTCCATAGTTGGAGCAGGTGTTTCCTGATTAGAACTACGTCAGTATCATTATCCACAAGCAGTTTAGATAAGTACTAGATTTTAGCTCGGCTAATACCTTCTATGTTTAAATGGCATATTCGGATTGAAGGGTCAAGTCTTTTAATCAGTTGATCCTGAAAAGATCCATTTTTAAAGCTTTTTGATTTGATTTGTCTTTCGGATTGAAGGGTCAAGTCTTTTAATCAGTTGGTCCTGAAAAGATCCATTTTTAAAGCTTTTTGATTTGATTTGTCTGCATGTCTGTAGCTAGGGAATCCAATACCTGTACTGGCTGCCTGTTCGTTCTGGCTCATGTAGCGTTACCCAGGGTGTACGTGTAACATTCCACTGCGGACGGGAGCCAGTTTACAGTCCTACAAACAACAGGTCTCATCTTGGGCGCCGCTGTCCATTTCCAATGACGGCGGGACTTCAAACTCACCTTCCATTCTTTCTGAACACCGTGAGGGGTAATTACAGGATTTGAATTAATTATGCATGTGAACAGCAAGCGAGAAACAATTTGGAAACGCAGAGGGTATTCCTATGCAGCTGTGTAAAAACAACTTGACGGAAAGCTAGCTGTGAGCTACATACTTGGAATTAACTTTTCGCTACTTCAGAGAGCCGCCGTGAAAGACGAGTGATCGTAGGACAATAAAACATGATGTAACATTTTTAAGGACATGCGGAAGAGAAACAAAGAGTAAACAGATGAAATAAGCCCATTTTAATTCCCAAATGAGGGGGTAACATTTGTTAATTGCGTACCATGTTTACGTTCCAGGTTACAAACACTGCTCAGTGTGACGACCACCTGCATCCTAGACAGACTGGAGCGGCACTAGAGAGACCGTCTCACAATTGTTCGCAGCACTTTTCGAACGGTGGTACATGCAATGTTCAGCTGTCGTGACATGCCTCATGCACTGCTTGAAGTTGGCACACTGCTTCCTGCATTCTCAGCCGTGGCAAGAGTAACTTTCTCAACAATTTGTGGCGCAGTGGGCTGTCGGCTTCTCCCAGGATCAATTTTCAAATCGCCAGTTACTTCGAATGTCTGAATCACGTTATTCAACCCTGATGCGGAGAAAGTATCTCTCCGTATTCCTTTAATGCGTCGATATTCACTTAGATCACCAGCGCTATTGCTCTTGGTTTGGTAAAGCAGCTTTACGAGTAAAGCTCTGCTCACCTTGTCCAGATCCATCTTGACTGTCTGCAGCTGTAATGCACACAGATGCTTGTGCTTCAACCCTTCGTCGCCGTACCATTACCAGCGCCGAAAGACAAGTCATGGAATTATCACTACTACCGATCCAATTCCTGCAAAGTACAGTCTGAACATCATTCCCATGAAGCTGGATACCCATAAGGTAAATAATGATCCGTCTACACTGGCTCCAATAGCGAAAGTTTAATTATGTCCACCCTGCACATACATTATCAATAAAGACAATCACGTAACAGACGTCAAAAGTAGGCCGCAGCTGCATACGACTTACGAGTAATTTCAAAAAGATCATTCGCCATAACCACTGTGGGTATGTAAATTTGATAATTCGGAGGAGCGAGGACATCGGTGTTTCCTTCAAGTGTGTAGATAATCAAAATGCTTCAAATGGCTCTGAGCACTATGGGACTTAACATCTGAGGTCCTCAGTCCCATAGAACTAAGAACTACTTAAACCTAACTAACCAAAGGACATCACACACATCCATGCCCGAGGCAGTATTCGAATCTGCAACCGTAGCGGTCGCGCGGTTCCAGAATGAAGCGCGTAGAACCGCTCGGTCACTGCGGCCGGCGTGTAGATAATCAGGTTGCATTAATATATGAGAGGTGATAAGGTCAATCAGAAACGCATGATTAACACTTCGACGTCTCATTCTTTGAAGCAAAGAACACGTGGTATGAAGTAACGATTTTTTAGTGAACGTAGACGACAAAAGGATGTGGTGCCATAGTAGTGTCGACGAAAGAAGATTCCCTACAGTTGCAGTAGGCTTGACGCGGATCCTTCATGCGTCCATCTCAAACAATCACGTAACGCGATTTTGTATACGTATCTATAGCAACGGGTCAGTGTTGGCGCAGCTCTATAGACGACCGTCGATTTCACCTGCAGCCGTTTACGCTTCGCAGTTGAAAGCTGCCAACAACGCTGCTAGATCACTCTGCTATAGTAGTCATGTTACACAGTAAATACATACAACCTGAGCAGGTTGAGCATCGTGCTCATCGAAAGCGCCTAGCTTCCTGTCGCTTCTACATTGTAAAGTTTAACGCGGAAAGGCTGTTACCATTAACAACTGTATGTCATGTTCCATCTTGGCAGCTGTATTTAGTGGGCAGTGCAGCTGTATTTAGTGGACAGTGCATCGCTAATTGAGCTAGTCAACATGACAAGGTGTACCTTATAAGCCAAAACATCATAACCACCGCCGACCGCAACGTTGGATGCAGCCTGGTGGCCTTGCGGGAACGTGGCGCAGTAACAATACTGCACTACTGGCCAATAAAATTGCTATACCAAGAAGAAATGCAGATGATAAACGAATATTCATTGGACAAATATATTATACTAGAACTGACATGTGATTACATTTTCACGCAATTTGGGTTCACAGATCCTGACAAGTCAGTACCCAGAACAACCACCTCTGGCCATAATAACGGTGTTGATACAGAGCTTGGATGCCGTGTACATGTACAGCTGCCCATGCAGCTTCAACACGATACCACAGTTCATCAACAGTAGTGGAAGAGGTATTGTGACGAGCCAGTTGCTCGGCCACCATTGACCAGACGTTTCCAATTGGTGAGAGATCTGGAGAACGTGCTGACCTGCAGTCGAACATTTTCTGTATCCAGAAAGGCCCGTACAGGACCTGCAAAACGAGGTCGTGCATTATCCTGCTGAAATGTAGGGTTTCGCAGGGATCGAATGAAGGGTAGAGCCACGAGTCGTAACACATCTGAAATGTCACGTCCACTGTTCAAAGTGCCGTCAGTGCGAACAAGAGGTGACAGAGACGCGTAACCAGTGGTACCCCATACCATCACGCCGGGTGATACGCCAGTATGTCGATGACGAATACACGCTTCCAATGTGCGTTCACCGCGATGCCGCCAAACCCGGGTGCGACTATCAGGATGCTGTAAACAGCACGTGTATTCATCCGAAAAAATGACGTTTTGCCATTCGTGCACCCAGGTTCGTCGTGGAGTACAACATCGCAGGCGCTCCTGTCTGTCATGCAGCGTCAAGGGTAACCGCAGCCATGGTCTCCGAGCTGATAGTCCATGCTGCTGCAAACGTCGTCGAACTGTTCGTGCAGATGATTGTTGTCTTTCAAACGTCTCCATCTGTTGACTCAGGGATCGAGACGTGGCTGCACGATCCGTTACAGCCGTGCGGATAGGATGCCTGTCATCTCGAGCCGGCCGAAGTGGCCGTGCGGTTAAAGGCGCTGCAGTCTGGAACCGCAAGACCGCCACGGTCGCAGGTTCGAATCCTGCCTCGGGCATGGATGTTTGTGATGTCCTTAGGTTAGTTAGGTTTAACTAGTTCTAAGTTCTAGGGGACTAATGACCTTAGCAGTTGAGTCCCATAGTGCTCAGAGCCATTTTGAACCTGTCATCTCGACGGCTAGTGATACGAGGCCGTTGAGATCCAGCACGGCGTTCCGTATTACCCTCCTGAACCCACCGCTTCCATATTTTGCTAACAGTCATTGGATCTCGACCAACGCGAGCAGCAATGTCGCGATACGATAAACCGCAATCGCGATGGGCTACAATCCTACCTTTATCAAAGTTGGAAACGTGATGTACGCATTTCTCCTCCTTACACGAGGCATCACAACAACGTTTCACTAGGTAACGCCGGTCAACTGCTGTTTCCGTATGAGAAATCGGTTGGAAACTTTCCTCATGTCAGTACGTTGTAGGTGTCGCCTCCGGCGCCAACCTTGTGTGAATGCTCTGAAAAGCTAATCATTTGCTCTGAGCACTATGGGACTTAACATCTGAGGTCATCAGTCCCCTAGAACTTAGAACTACTTAAACCTAACTACCGTAAGGACATCACACACATCCATGCCCGAGGCAGGATTCGAACCTGCAATAGTACGTAGCAGCAGCGCGGTTCCGGACTGAAGCGCCTAGAACCGCTCGGCCGCAATCGTGCTCGGGATTCGACCGTCGATCAATGGAAACGTGGCGACTCTTCGGTATCTCACGTTTTTGCTACACTAGGTTGACGGTCGTTTCCACAAACGCCGTCATCGAGGCGAACGGCAGCTTGAAACGTATAGCAAGCCTCAGACGCAGGCTGGTGAGAGCTGTATTCTCCTGCGCTTGTATGGCACCTGTGTTAGTAATCGAAGATACACTGACAGCTGTGGTGTTCCCTGATCATGTTACCCGGATTCGCCTCCCTGCTGAATATACCGTTTTCGCAGCGGAGCTCCACGCGATGCTGAAGGCACTGGAGCTGATGCATCGTGTTCGGGGCGATCGATTTCTTCTCTGCTCCGATTCTCTTAGTGCCTTACAATCACTGCAGAACCTATACCCGACTGAGGAGATGGTCCAGCTGATATATGACCAGCTGTACTTGCTCCAACGGCGGGGTAAAGAGGTATCCTTCTGCTGGGTGCCTGGTCATGTCGGAATATGGGGCAATGAACAGGCCGATCGGGCTGCCAAGGAGGCAGGATGTGGTCCAGTGTCCTATCCCCTTGCAGTCAGTCATCGCTGCACTCCACAGGAAGTGCATGGAGTTGTGGGAGGACGAATGGCTGGCGGTGACGGCCAATAAACTGCGGTTGGTAAAGTCAACCACTCGGTCGTGGCGTTCCTCCTGCCGGTTGCTCAGGCGGGAAGAGGTGGCCCTCACACGTCTTCGGATCGGGCACTGTCCTCTCACACATAGCTTTTTATTACGGCGGGAGGATCCTCCGTTTTGTGATGCTTGTGGTGTGCACATCTCTGTCCGGCACATTTTAATAGACTGCATTTTATACCGTGATGCACGGGCAGAAGCACAAGTTGATGGGGATCTACCTTCTGTTTTAGCTAATGATGAGTCGTGTGTGTCTAGGGATTTTAAGTTTTGTGACGTGTCTGGACTCTGGCCTAAACTTTTAGGCTGGAGGTTTTAGTGTATTGCAGAGTGGCTGACTCCTCCCCTTTTTTCTTTGTGGTCAGCCAGCCACTTCCATCTGCTACATTGTTTTAGCTCCCTCTATCATTTTCTTCCTGTGTTGTCCATGTTTTACTGTTGACACCCTGCTTCATGCCACGCTTCGGTGTGGATGAGCACATATTTTTCACCGATTGTTACCCGTGTTTTATGTTCCGTTTTATATTCCTGTTCTGGGGTTTTTCTTGACACCCGTCTCCCTACGTTACTGAACGGGCGCTGAAGACCTTGCTGTCGTGCGCCCAAAAAACCCCTCTACTACTACTACTACTACTACTACTACTGACAGCTGCAAACCAACCACCTGCATCCCTTCATGCTTAATGTCGTCCGCGACAGCGAAGTCATCTTCCAGCAGTACAACTGTCCGTATCTCGGAGCCAAAACCTTGCTACAGTGGTTTGAGGCGCATTATACTGGACTCACGTTGATATCTCGGCAACCAAATTCGCCTGATGTAAATCCTATGGCAAACATCTGGGTCACTATCGATCGCCATCACCGGGTACGCAAATCAGTGACCCCATATTTACGCGAATTACATGACCTGTGCGTGGACATGTAATGCCTCCAAAGCCTACCAGCAAACTCTCGGATTCCTGATACGCAGAATCAGCCATGGATTTCGTTTCAAAGCCGGGAAAACAAGCTATTAAGCAGGTGATCATAATTTTTTGGCCCTCAGCGTATTGGCAAGTGTCCGCGATTCAGCGTCGGTGACACACGGTCTTGAGGTTGGCGTCACGTATCAGAAACACAACAAGCTGCTTCATCGCGTAAGCGGCAGTCACCTCATAAGGAACTAACAGTGTACTTACGTAATTCCGAAATATAAAATGGCGTCTCTAGATTCGTGAGCTTATTGAAGCAGCGCGGCCTTGCGCGTATAGCGAGGCGGAGCACGTGTTGGAATAAGCCGGCAGGTTACCTGGGCGACAGCAGGATCCGCCAGCGGCGCGTGCTCACTGGCGCCAGAAACCTCTGCATGGCGCGCTTCTCTGGAGCCCACACTGACCGCCGGCCGCCGCTGCGGAGATAAGCCGGCGGGCGCTCCGCCCGACCTCGGCCGCCTTATCGCCAGAGGTCGCAGCTGACTGACGGCTCCCTTCCCGCACCGCCCCATCTGGACAGCCCTTGTCATCAGTTTCTCCACAGTCTGACGCGATCGTCCGTCTTTTTCTGACGCCCATCTCTTCATCTTTCCGCACTTGTTATGGTCCGCATTGCCGCGAGTGGTGTCGAGGAAGGAAGGCGCCTTTTCGTTGCGTTCTCACAAGGGAACCTCCCCATCGCACCCCCTTCAGATTTAGCTATAAGTTGGCACAGTGGATAGGCCTTGAAAAACTGAACACAGATCAATCGAGAAAACAGGAAGAAGTTGTGTGGAACTATGAAAAAAATAAGCAAAATATACAAACTGAGTAGTCCATGCTCAATATGGGCCACATCAAGGATAGATTAAGTTAGGAGCACCGTGGTCCAGTGGTTAGCGTGAACACCTGCGGAACGAGAGGTTCTTGGTTCAAGTCTTCCCTCGGGTGAAAATTTTTGCTTTCTTTATTTTCGCAAAGTTATGATCTGTCCGTTCGTTCATTGACGTCTCTGTTCACTGTAATAAGTTTAGTGTCTGTGTTTTGCGACCGCACCGCAAAACCGTGCGATTAGTAGACGAAAGGACGTGCCTCTCCAATGGGAACCGAAAGCATTTGATCGCAAGGTCATAGGTCAACCGATTCCTCCACAGGAAAACACGTCTGATATATTCTATACGACACTGGTGACGGCATGTGCGTCACATGACAGGAATATGTTGTCGACCCACCTAACTTGTACACTTGGCGAATGCGTAAAAAGATTCTTCTACCTTGCCCAAAAAAGTGATGAAAACATAAAAAATTAAACTTTTCACTCGAGAGAATACTTGAACTAAGAACTGTCGTGCCGCAGCTGCTCACGCTAACCACGGGACCACGGCGCTCCTGAGCTCGGACTATCATTGATGTTGCCTATCTTACGCATGGACTACTCAAGTAATTCGACACTGAAGCGCACCAGTGGAGCTCGGGGAATACCACGAAGTGGCTGCCCAAATCGTCGCCGAAGCCCGGCTACGTTTCACTCTTTGGACGTAGACTCTGCCAGACATTTTTCATAGTTCCATACAACTTCTTCCTGTTTTCTCGACTGATGTGTGTTCAGTTTTTCAAGGCCTATCCACTGTGCCAACTTATAACTAAATCTGAGGGGGGTGCGATAGGGAAGTTCCCTTGTCAGCGGAGAGAGACGGGGAATACATTGGGACGTGACCAGTTAGCTCTCTCTCCATATCTATAGCTACAGGGGCTGAACAAAACTATAGAGAAATGCATGCTTGAATATAACCGTAAATGATAGCCAAGCTGCAAGTTGCTCTGTTGTATTTGGTTGCGCTGTTGTATTTGATTAAGAACGGCACCTGTACAATGCTCTCAGTGCGTTGAAAGTGTCAGTCGGGTTATGTTGGAGCTAAGTGAATTAGACATTAGCAAATTGTTGGTGGTCGTATGGTGTGTACTTCCGTAATCGAGGTAGCCGAAATGTTTAGCATTTCAAAAGGCAATGTATCGAAGATTTATATCGCATGCAGGGAAAGCGGAGACACGTCATCCTCTAAGTCGCAACGCGGAAGACTGTGTGTGTTGAATGATCGTGACAGACGGTCGCTGCACAATATTGTGACGAAAAACAAGAGGACGACAGCTGCGAAAGACACTGCAGGTCTGAATGTTGCACCCGCAAACCGTGTCAGCACCAAAACAACACGAAGGAAGCTCCATATATTGCAGGGCGAACTGTAACTCGAAAAACACTCATTATTGATGCAAATGACCGTAACAGGAAAACGCGGTACTGAAGCCATAAAAACCTAGACTACGGACCAATGAAAAAAAGTCATTTCGTCGAATGAGCCTTGTTTCACACTGTTTCCAATGTCTGGCAGAGTCTACGTCCAAAGAGTGAAACGTAGCCGGGCTTCGGCGACGATTTGGGCAGCCATTTCGTGGTATTCCCCGAGCTCCACTGGTGCGATTCAGTGTCGAATTACTTGATTATTTGACCATATTGGCTGATAAAGTCCACCTCATGGTACAGTGTTTGTTCGGCAATGGTGATGCCGAATCTCAAGGCGACAGGGTCCCCGCTCACGTAGCTCGCATCTTCCAGGAACTGTTTTGTGAGCACGGGGATGAACTGTGGCATCTCCCCTGGCCACTACATTCAGCACAGATCAGTCTTATTGAGCTCTTGTGATCTACTTTGGAAGGAAGGGTGCCTGATTGCTATCCTCGTCCATCATCGTTACCTGATCTTGCGACTATTTTGCAGGAAGAATGGTATAAGATTCACTTGAAAACCACACAGGATTTGTGATTATGTACTCCGAGACGATTGGAAGCTTGGCTGAAGGCCATCGGTTTTCCTACACCGTATTGGACATGGTAATGTGTCGTGTTTTTGGTGTTTTCATATTTTTGTTCAACCGCTGTATATCTAGATATGTATTCTACAAACCACTGTAAGTGTATGGCGGAGGGTACTTCGTACCAATATTGTCGATTTTCTGCCCTATTCCTTTCGCGTATTGAGCGATGTGAAATCGACTGTACACACCTCTCTCATAACGTATTCTCATTATACCTAGACGAATTATACCAGGTGTTAGGAGAGTAATCGTAGAGTCTTCACCGAATATAGGCACTTGAAATTTAACCAGCAGGGTCTCGGGAGAATTATGTTGTTACGTCGCCTTTCCTCCATGGTTTCCCTTTTAACAGCAGACAAGCTTGTAGGTGCGGCAACCACAGCTATAAGTTTTTATCTTAGGTATTAATAGAGCGCTTCAGCTGTATTTAGTCTTTTATTATTGGATCACTACTACTTTAGTGACACTAAAAGCCACATGTACAGGTGAACATATAAGGAAAGCATTAGAGCTGAAAAGCTTGGAACTTTTCCACACAACATTCGTTGTCCACCACAACAAAACTACGGCTAAAGGGCGTATGTCATAGAATAGTCTGCCGATCATATCTGTTAGACTTTCGTATTACCTTTCACGATAAAAGCACTGCGTCTATGAATTCATTCGATTTCTGTTGTCATGCGTGCTTTGATACGGACTCCAAAGGTAGAGACAATAGTCTAGCATTGGTAGCACTAGCGCCTTATGTGAGATTTATTTTACAGATGCACTGCTCACTCCCAGAACTTTTCCAAAAAGTATAAGTTTTTCATTCTGCTTCCCTACTGATTTTAAGTGTGAGTATCTCATTTCGTATCACTTTTAGCTTTGTGTGTTATATGTATTTAAGATGTCCAGCGAAACTTTGTAATGGTACACTACAAGGTTCTGTCTTTTTGTTATAGGGACTGTCTTACATTTAGCCTCATTTAAAGAGAGCTGCCAAGCTCCTGCGTACAATTGCTCCATATGTTTAGAAGCCTATGAGTGTCAAAAGAAGTATGTAATTACACGTGAAATAATCGAAGAGGGTCCAGACCTCGACAAAGATCGCTCGTGTATCGGCTGTCTACACGTATGCGTCTCTGCGCAAATTTTTGGTAAAAAGCTAGCAACGTGAACCATCAATCCCAAGTGTCGCACACTGGGCTGAATGGCTGTCAGCCGAAACATCGTGGCAAGAAGTTGACGTTATCCAGCAGCAATCCCGATACTTCATGAAACGACCTTCATTGACACAATTTCTTTGATAGTTTCTAACGCTACGCCATAAACATATTGAATATAATTTTTTATACTAATTCATTTGTTCACATGTCGTGCTCCGTAAATTTCACGATGAAGGAGGGCCTTCACGGATGTGGCAAACGTCGAGAGACTTTATGCATGACGTATGAACTTAAGAAACATATCCTGATGGTGTAATTACAAAACCTTTAGCAGTCAGTATGCAAGATAAAACCTTTTTCACAGTTGTAACATTTGGAAAATTTACTAACATCGCTTCATAACGCATGATGGTTAAGGGCATTACTTGTTAAATAATAACGCTATCAAATATAGTACATCAATGTCCTACTGGAATGTGATGTCACTGGAGAGATTGCATAGCGTTAAGAGTTTGAACTTCTATTCTGGAAGTGCATAGTTCAAATCCTTGTCCGGTTATACAGGTTTGGAAATTATTTCGTTTCAGAGGAAAGCCGGAATGATTTCTTGAGTGACGCGATGATGGATTATTGTAAAACCGAATTCTAATGACGGCGCCATCTTTATTGAACTTTCAGGTACCACACTAATACACTCCTGGAAATTGAAATAAGAACACCGTGAATTCATTGTCCCAGGAAGGGGAAACTTTATTGACACATTCCTGGGGTCAGATACATCACATGATCACACTGACAGAACCACAGGCACATAGACACAGGCAACAGAGCATGCACAATGTCGGCACTAGTACAGTGTATATCCACCTTTCGCAGCAATGCAGGCTGCTATTCTCCCATGGAGACGATCGTAGAGATGCTGGATGTAGTCCTGTGGAACGGCTTGCCATGCCATTTCCACCTGGCGGCTCAGTTGGACCAGCGTTCGTGCTGGACGTGCAGTCCCAAACATGCTCAATGGGGGACAGATCCGGAGATCTTGCTGGCCAGGGTAGTTGACTTACACCTTCTAGAGCACGTTGAGTGGCACGGGATACATGCGGACGTGCATTGTCCTGTTGGAACAGCAAGTTCCCTCGCCGGTCTAGGAATGGTAGAACGATGGGTTCGATGACGGTTTGGATGTACCGTTCACTATTCAGTGTCCCCTCGACGATCACCAGTGGTGTACGGCCAGTGTAGGAGATCGCTCCCCACACCATGATGCCGGGTGTTGGCCCTGTGTGCCTCGGTCGTATGCAGTCCTGATTGTGGCGCTCACCTGCACGGCGCCAAACACGCATACGACCATCATTGGCATCAAGGCAGAAGCGACTCTCATCGCTGAAGACGACACGTCTCCATTCGTCCCTCCATTCACGCCTGTCGCGACACCACTGGAGGCGGGCTGCACGATGTTGGGGCGTGAGCGGAAGACGGCCTAACGGTGTGCGGGACCGTAGCCCAGCTTCATGGAGACGGTTGCGAATGGTCCTCGCCGATACCCCAGGAGCAACAGTGTCCCTAATTTGCTGGGAAGTGGCGGTGCGGTCCCCTACGGCACTGCGTAGGATCCTACGGTCTTGGCGTGCATCCGTGCGTCGCTGCGGTCCGGTCCCAGGTCGACGGGCACGTGCACCTTCCGCCGACCACTGGCGACAACATCGATGTACTGTGGAGACCTCACGCCCCACGTGTTGAGCAATTCGGCGGTACGTCCACCCGGCCTCCCGCATGCCCACTATACGCCCTCGCTCAAAGTCCGTCAACTGCACATACGGTTCACGTCCACGCTGTCGCGGCATGCTACCAGTGTTAAAGACTGCGATGGAGCTCCGTATGCCACGGCAAACTGGCTGACACTGACGGCGGCGGTGCACAAATGCTGCGCAGCTAGCGCCATTCGACGGCCAACACCGCGGTTCCTGGTGTGTCCGCTGTGCCGTGCGTGTGATCATTGCTTGTACAGCCCTCTCGCAGTGTCCGGAGCAAGTATGGTGGGTCTGACACACCGGTGTCAATGTGTTCTTTTTTCCATTTCCAGGAGTGTAGATTTCTCTCGTTAGATACCGATTCGCTTTCCACCAGTGGTATCGATACGGCTAAAGATAAGAGTGTAATGTTCTAAACGGGTCGCGGATTAAAAAAAAAAAAAAAAAGACACATGGCAGTGAACTAACCTATTTCCTCTTCTTAGAACTTAAAAAAACCCATTAAAAATCGTTCAGGTTAAGAGTCAGCCTCCAGCATGCGCAACATAATTTTGCTGGCGGCTGTTGTGACTGGACTATCAATTTTCATCCTCTGCAGGGTCCCGTTGTGCCATGAGCATGGACTGGGGTATTCTAAAAGTCGCGAATACGACTGCAGTTAGTGACATCGTGCTTGGCAAATGGAATATTCAGGAACGGATTAGGCCGCAGAGTACACATTTGCCACTAAGATAATTTGAGCCAATTGGGATCCTAACTCCGCATCGGAAAAAGACATCTACTGACAGGCACACCCCTATCCTGGTAGCGATCTCTAGACATTTTATTGTTCATTTCGGATAACATGTAGCTAATACTTCTATTCTGTACTGAAGGCAACATAGGAGAGAGGCAAAAATGCAGTGTGTTAAGAATTTCAGATTCACGAACATCTACATCCACCTCATACTCCGCAAGCCACCCAATGGCCTGTGGCGGACGGTACTTTTCGAGCCATTGACTGATCGCTCCAACCCCGTTCCACTCGCGAATAGCGCGTGGGAAGAATGATTGTCGGTAAGTCTCTGTATTGGCTCTAATGTCTCGAAAATTTCTCCTCGTCGTCATTACAGGAGACGTATGTGGAGGGAAGTAATATGTTGTCCGACTCTTCCCGAAAAGTGCTTTCTCGAAACTTCAATCGCAAATCTCTCCGTGAAGCACAACGCCTCTCTCTTAAGGTCTGCTAACGGATTTTGTTGAGCATCTCCGTAACGCTCTAGCGCCGGCTAAACGGTCCCGTGACGAAAAGCGCCGCTCTTCGTTGGATCTTCTCTATCTCTTCTATCAGATCTACCTGGCTGGGATCCCAGACAGACGAACAATACGCTAGAATCGGTTTAACAAGCACATTATAAGCTACTTTCTTCGTGGATGAGTTACATTCCCTTAACGTTCTTCCTATGAATCTGAATCTGGCGTCTGCTTTTCTCACTATTTGTTTTATGTGGTCACTCAACTTAAGATCGCTCTGGATAGTTACTCCTAGATATTTTACGGTAGATACTATTCCCAGCGGTTTATCAGCAATAGTGTAGCTATACAGCAGTGGACTTCTTTTCCTATGCACGTGCAATGTGTTACATTTATTTACGCTCAGTGTTAACTGCCAGCACCTGAATCATTCATCAGTACTCTGGAGGTCGTTCAGCAAATCTTTAGTTCCTTTTGGCGTTCGTACTTTGTTATAGACAACCTCGTCATCTGCGGACAGCCTTAAGGAGCACCCTACATTTCTAGTACATCATTTATATACAGGGTGGTCCATTGCTAGTCACCGGGCCAAATATTTCACGAAATAAGCATCAAACGAAAAAACTACAAAGAACGACACTCGTCTAGCTTGAAGGGGGAAACCAGATGGCGCTATGGTTCGCCCGCTAGAAGGCGCTGCCAGTGGTCAAACGGATATCAACTGCGTTTTTCTTAAATAGGAACCCCCCAATTTTTATTACATATTCGAGTAGTACGTAAAGACATATGAATTTATTAGTTGGACTACTTTTTTCGCTTTGTGACAGATGGCGCTGTAATAGTCACAAACGTATAAGTACGTGATATTACGTAACATACCGCCAGTGCGGACGGTATTTACTTCGTGATACATTACCCACTTATTTACAGCTACATTCTACATTTATACTCCGCAAGCCACCCAACGGTGTGTGGCGGAGGGCACTTTACGTGCCACTGTCATTACCTCCCTTTCCTGTTCCAGTCGCGTATGGTTCGCGGGAAGAACGACTGTCTGAAAGCCTCCGTGCGCGCTCTAATCTCTCTAATTTTACATTCGTGATCTCCTCGGGAGGTATAAGTAGGGGGAAGCAATATATTCGATACCTCATCCAGAAACGCACCCTCTCGAAACCTGGCGAGCATTCTACACCGCGATGCAGAGCGCCTCTCTTGCAGAGTCTGCCACTTGAGTTTATTAAACATCTCCGTAACGCTATCACGGTTACCAAATAACCCTGTGACGAAACGCGCCGCTCTTCTTTGGATCTTCTCTATCTCCTCCGTCAAACCGATCTGGTACGGATCCCACACTGATGAGCAATACTCAAGTATAGGTCGAACGAGTGTTTTGTAAGCCACCTCCTTTGTTGATGGACTACATTTTCTAAGCACTCTCCCAATGAATCTCAACCTGGTACCCGCCTTACCAACAATTAATTTTATATGATCATTCCACTTCAAATCGTTCCGCGCGCATACTCCCAGATATTTTACAGAAGTAACTGCTACCAGTGTTTGTTCCGCTATCATATAATCATACAATAAATACCCGTGTTAAAATGGACCGTTTACCAATTGGGGAAAAGGTCGATATCGTGTTGATGTACGGCTATCGCGATCAAAATGCCCAACGGACGTGTGCTATGTATGCTGCTCGGTATCCTGGACGACATCATCCAAGTGTCCGGACGGTTCGCCGGATAGTTACGTTATTTAAGGAAACAGGAAGTGTTCAGCCACATGTGAAACGTCAACCACGACCTGCAACAAATGATGATGCCCAAGAAGGTGTTTTAGCTGCTCTTGCGGCTAATCCGCATATCAGTAGCAGACAAATTGTGCGAGAAGCGGGAATCTCAAAAACTTCGTTGTCGAGAATGCTACATCAACATCGATTGCACCCGTACCATATTTCTATGCACCAGGAATTGCATGGCGACGACTTTGAACGTCGTGTACAGTTCTGCCACTGGGCACAAGGGAAATTACGGGACGATGATAGATATTTTGCACGTGTTCTATTTAGCGACGAAGCGTCATTCACTAACAGCGATAACGTAAACCGGCATAATATGCACTATTGGGCAACGGAAAATCCACGATGGCTGCGACGATTGGAACATCAGCGGCCTTGGCGGGTTAATGTATGGTGCGGCATTATTTGAGGAAGGATAATTGGCCCACATTTTATCGATGGCAATCTAAATGGTGCAGTGTATGCTGACTTCCTACGTAATGTTCTACCGATGTCACTACAAGATGTTTCACTGCATGACAGAATGGCGATGTACTTCCAACATGATGGATGTCCGGCACATAGCTCGCGTGCGGTTGAAGCGGTATTGAATAGCATATTTCATGACAAGTGGATTGGTCATCAAAGCACCATACCATGGCCCGCGCGTTCACCGGATCTGACGTCCCCTTTCTGTGGGGAAAGCTGAAGGATATTTGCTATCGTGATCCACCGACAACGCCTGGCAACATGCGTCAGCGCATTGTCAGTGCATTTGCGAACATTACGGAAGGCGACATACTCGCTGTTGAGAGGAATGTCGTTACACGTATTGACAAATGCATTGAGGTTGACGGACATCATTTTGAGCATTTATTGCATTAATGTGGTATTTAGAGGTAATCACGCTGTAAGAGCATGCATTCTCAGAAATGGTAAGTTCACAAAGGTACATCTATCACATTGGAACAACCGAAATAAAATGTTCAAACGTACCTACGTTCTGTACTTTAATTTAAAAAACCTACCTGTTACCAACTGTTCGAGTAAAATTGTGAGCCATATGTTTGTGACTATTAGAACGCCATCTATCACAAATCGAAAAAAGTGGTCCAACTAAAACATTCATATTTCTTTATGTACTACACGAATATGTAAAAAAAATGGGAGTTCCTATTTTTTTAAAAAAAGTTGATATCCGTTTGACCTATGGCATCGCCATCTAGCGGGCCAACCATAGCGCCATCTGGTTTCCCTCTTCAAGGTAGACAAGTTTCGTTCTTTGTAGTTTTTTCGTTTGACGCTTAATTCGTGAGATATTTGACCCGATCACGACCAATGGACCACCCTCTACATTGTAAACAGTAACGATCCTATCACACTTCCTTGGGGTACTCCGGAAGTTACATCTGTCGATATTATTCCGTTAAGAGCGACGTGTTGAGTTCTATCTGCAAGGAAGTCTTGAATCCAGTCGCAAATCTGCTCCGATTCTCGATAAGCTCGTATTTGTTTCACTAAACGGCAGTTGCGGAACGGTGTCAAATGCCCTTCGGAAGTCAAGGAACACGGCATCAACGAGAGCGCCGTTGTCGACTGCCAGCGGTACAAAGGGAACGCTGTCATTGTCTGTGGTGAGGCAGTGGTTGGGAGTAAACAATATTCGCCGCGCGGTTAGAGGAGTGTGTAAGTCTAGGGGCTGATGACCTCAGCAGTTTGGTCCCTCAGAAATTCACACACATCTGAACGTTTGAAACAACATTCTCGTCATTAGTGAAATAGTGTCATAAAAATAGTGACAATATCTCGTACACTAGGTGGCACTCAAGGCACAGCCTTCGCGAAGGATATTTTTAATTTTCTTCTGATCTTCTGATAACGTGGACGATGTGTAACTGTAGCGTTTCGTTTAGTGTGGTCAGTGCTTGGGCGATGGAACCTTGCCTTATGTGGACAACAGCCGAAGAATTGGGCGTCTGGCCGAGCGGTTCTAGGGGGTTCAGCCCGGAATCGCGTGACTGCTACGGTCGCAGGTTCGAAGCCTGCCTCCGGCATGGATGTGTGTGATGTCCTTAGATTAGTTAGGTTTAAGTATTTCTAAGTTCTAGGGACTGATGACCTGAGATGTTCAGTCCCATAGTGCTCAGAGCCAATTGGGCGTCACAATCTGATGCTGAGATATAGTCGCATCCTCTCGAGAAGCAACACAGATGCTACTGATACCGTATATTGGTCACCTTAAGGTAGGAATACTATCGACTGTGTCCTACATTACCTGTCTATTACAAAGGTTTGGAATTCAGTGGAAAACATTGACAACCTGTGCCGTAAACCACACTATAGCGTATTAAGCAGTGAAATGAGAGTAGAACAAATATCAGAAAACGTTTTCAGTATGACGAACTTACAGGAGCCAGCGCACATCGTACGGCTGACTCTAGTATTGACATAGGACGGTGAAGAAAAGCAGGGTCCACTTACCCACCGACTTGCTGAGTATCCGGACGGAGGCGGCTATGTTGAGTCTGGACACGACGTGTTGAGAGCAGCAACAACAAACAGCCGAGCTCCGGACACTGTTTCCATAGCCCAGTAACGTTCTTCCGCGTTTCATACGCTGCCTTGGCACTTGAAGCTGTGCAGAAGCCGAGCGTAAACAGCAAAACACTACTACTGCCCGTAATAGGCCTAGCCAGTTGAAAGACGGCACACAGCAATCGTAAGCAGTCTGTGTTTCAAGTCTATCATGGAATGATAGGAAGTCTTTTTTTTTTTATATCCTTAGAATGTTACCGCTGGAAGATAAATCAATAAAATAGCAGTACAGGGTGAGTCGCACCCCGTGTTATTTCCTGAATGGTTAAAGATGTCGGATCCGCGCGGATAGTCGTGCGTGTGAAGGCGTCGCTCGGGGTACAGGGAGGAGCGCCGACTTCGGACCGAATCCGTCCGGCGGATGAAGGACGGGCGCCGGTGTTTCGGCCAACCTGGCCGTGGTTTTCAGACAATTTCTGATATCCCACTAGAAGAATAGCGGGCTTGTACCCACGTCCAACCTCAGATACACGTCATACAAACATTTTCTCACACTTTCCAACAGGATTTAGTGCAGACGAAGACAGGTGGTGTACACTGGTTCCGTCCTGGAGGTGGGCTGGGGGAGGGGGGGGGGGATTGATAGGGGACAGACGACCTTAGATGTTTGGTCTCATAAACAGAGGCAGTAGTTGTTGCAGACTCTTGTAAATAAAATTTAGTGTGTCAGAAAGGGATTATATTTTTCATTTACTGTTTCCACGCTGCACCTGGACTACAAGAGCCCACCATCTATTAAGTTTTGTGCGGTCCCGATCGCACAGCTTTCATGCTACGCAGCTGAGGCCGTGGGCTCTGTCGCTCATGCAGTACCACGTGGAGACGGGGCCTCATCGAGATCTTTTGTCCTCTTTCTTTGTGTAAATCGCAGCTGTATTATACTTACAGAAGAAAAGCGTTTCTGAAGAAGAGAAATTTGCTAACATCGATTATAGATTTAAGTGTCAGGAAGTCCTTTCTGAAGGTATTTGTATGGATTGTAGCCATGTACGGAAGTGAAATATGTACGATAAACAGTTTAGACAAGAGGAGAATAGGAGCTCTTGAATTGTGGTGCTGCAAAGGAAAGTCGAATATTAGATGGGTACATCACGTAACTAATGAGGATATACTAAAAAGAATTGGGGAGAGGAGAAATTTGTGGTACAACCTGACTAGAAGAAGGGTTCAATTGATAGGCACATTCTGAAGCATCTAGGGATCACAAATTTAGTACTGGAGGGAAGCCGTGAGGGGTGAAAATCGTAGAGGGAGACCGACAGTACAATAAGCAGATGCAGAAGGATGTAGGTTGCAATAGTTACTCGGAGAGGAAGAGGTTTGTACAGGATAGAATAGCATGGAGAGATGCATTAAACCAAGCTTTGGACTGAAGAAAACAACAGCAACAACAACAACAACACCATGGGTGAAAATGGAAATACGCGAAAGGAGGAACTTTTACTTTTCGTAGGTACGTATGACGAAGGCAAGTGTCTTCTGGAGTTTGTTGTGACTTGGCAAGACAGCCAAGCCACTAGGAGGTAGCCGAAAGGCACGCGTTTAAACTCACGCAGGTTGGCGTGAGGTCTGGAACAGGTAAAGTAATTATACTAGCAAAAAAGGCACGTAGCTTCTGAAATACTTAACTTTAATCCATAATTGGTGAACATCAGTCTGACGGTACATGCATCACAAGATAAATAGCAAATGATAATGGCGCCTTGCTAGGTCGTAGCAAATGACGTAGCTGAAGGCTATGTTAGCTATCGTCTCGGCAAATGAGAGCGTAATTTGTCAGTGAACCATCGCTAGCAAAGTCGGCTGTACAACTGGGGCGAGTGCTAGGAAGTCTCTCTAGACCTGCCGTGTGGCGGCGCTCGGTCTGCAATCACTGATAGTGGCGACACGCGGGTCCGACGTATACTAACGGACCGCGGCCGATTTAAAGGCTACCACCTAGCAAGTGTGGTGTCTGGCGGTGACACCACAGAGTTAATGTACGTTCCTTACAAAAAAACCGTGCAGTGCATCTGAACGCTAATTCCATAGAAATTCCTGCTCTAAGCTTCGCACAAGCATCTACGAAGCAAAAACGGAAATTTCCATTGACGTCTTTCGACATATATTGTCACTGATTCTATTTAGGATGTTGCACAGACGTTGTGTCGACATAGAACGCTGCAACGAAAACAAGTAAACAACAGCTGTGGAAGAATGCCGAGTTATCTTCGACATTCCCTGGTGCGAGTCAGTTCCTTTCTAACTGCGTCGAAGTGCAAGCCGCATATGGAGTGCGAGTGTCATTGATCACACCACGAGTTGTGCGTACAGGAGCATGTGTCGATGTAGGATGCTGCAAGGAAAACAAGTAAAAACCATCTACGAAGGGATGGAAAGTTACCTGCCACGTTCGCGGCTGGGAATAGGTTCCTTTGTATTTGCGTCTTTGTGCAAATGGCATATGGATTGCGTTTATCATTGGCCTCACCATGAATTGTGCTGCGTGGCATGTTACTGTGAACTTCGTGACATTCACTGCCAAGGTGCTGACAACCAGCCCCACCTCTGATTGTCTCAGAGGGTCTGCTGCGAGCGATAAAGTAGTAGTATTTATAGTGAGCGGCTAGCCACAATAACAGCCACAGTCTTGCAACACAGGCCAAAGAATTTTTCGAGCAAATGAAAGTTTTGGTCTCAAAACGAAAGCCAGTGTGTGACGTGAGACCAGTTACACACATCCCTTCTTATTAATTAGCACATCGCTTAGTTTCGTAAATCTGTGAACTTAAAAAACTCTTTAAAATGTTTACAGTGTTTTGATACATTTTTGTTCTAGTGTATAGACATGGCAACACTCCAAGAGCAATTTGTAGACATTAGTATGCACAGCACACACCTATTTTTCTGAAGAAAAATGAGCGTAAGCTAAACCAGCAGTTGAAACCTTTGGCAGATGTTTTCAATAACTAAAATAAAGTAATAACTTCAATCAATTTATTATTTGTATTGATCGTATAGAGATCACAATGTTACAAAAACTCAGGTCCGTGGCATCCTGCTGTTCAAAAGCTAGGTGGTGAAGACACCATTCAGCAAGTTACCTCTTCTGCTAAAAACAGTATTTCATAGCTTTTTTTTTACTAACTTCGTTGCAATACTTAAAATGAGTTAACAGGCTCCAGAAAATGACATTCAGCTCATAATGTGGAACATATAAATGTTAATATAAATGTTAATGAAAATTGATAGCTGTCACAATGTCGAGACACTGAGAAAGGGTGTTTTCAAATTCCGACCAATCTATTATGTTTCAAATTTTCCATGAGATTGCTCAATCATAATGTGGCGAACTCTACATCGTACGTATTCGCAATCCCTCTCGTTAGCATGGCTGCTAACGTCGTCTTAAATTCTTTCGTTTCTTCAAAATGAGGAAACGTGTACAGCAAAAGTGAAATTAAAAAGTTACAGTATCTCGTAAGACTACAATAAAAACTAACAGACGTTTTTAAAATAGAAAATGGCAATACCTACGTTCATTCTGCTGCTAGTAAGCCACTAAATACTAGCGATAAACGCTAAACGACTGCGTCAGAGCCAAGAAAAAAGGTCTATCCGTAATTGTTTTTATTTGTTACTTTACAACAGATATCAGACATTTTATGGCTACGACAAACATACAGACTTATTTTTAATTGTTTTTCAGTGTCTGAAAGTCCGATTTTGTATCACGCTTAAAGTCACTGGCTCTCCGCCACAAAGTTTACAGCTCAGGTTTCTTACAAAAAAAGTAAACAAACATTATTCACAGAAGTCTAGTGGAGTACCATCAAAAGAAATTCTCAAATTATAGTTCGTATTTCTAGAAATAACATAAAGACCGTGTGTTTGCTTGGAACTCAACCAAAGTATAATTACTGTAGGTCAGATTCTTCGCTACTGCCACAGGAGTGACAAGGACTCAACTCCATCTTACAGAAATAAGAACCCTTCAATCTCTTTGTCAACTTATTAATTTATAAGGACTAAACAATAACGCATTGTGGAAGAGGATGTCCTCTGCTGTTCCAGCCGAAGTGTGAGTAAATAGTTTTATACATTTTTTTATTACACGTGGTGGATAAGTGCTGTCTCTATCTAAAGTAGTTATTTCCTTTTCGTGGAAATTTATCATCCTGCAGAGACCGAAAGGCACTGTTTTTTTCGTGGAATCATAATTATATTCTCCTGCAACGGTTTAGTGAAGTTATGGAATGTCACTGATACATCTAGACAAAAAAAAGTAGGGGGGGGGGGGTGCGTCAGTTTATGATCCCTACAGTTATAGCGCCTAAGACTCTTGCCATCAATCGTGGAGTATTGCTTTTCTATGCGAAATCCGTAGCAAATCAGACTAAATGGTGAGTTCAAAGAAGTACTGCACGATTCACGACACGTTTAATTTGTTGTAACGTTACCTTTACAGAGACGCACAGGTAAATCCAATGCGTTACCCTATTACAACTGTGGCTTATGGTATATCAAAGGTCAGTCAATAAATTTCGAAAGTCTGTCTTTGTGGAAGATTTCCCGGTTCACTTATCGCGCAGATCCTGTAGTGATACTGAAGATGTTCTTGCCCACAATAACAGAAACTGACGTTCTCTCCATTCAGCATTCGTGAACGGAGAGAAACCGGACCAATCAATTCAAGTACATTCGAATGAGACTCGCCTTAACCTGTACCACAGTCTGTGGCGAAACAAGCGCTGTATCATTCTGGGGGGAGACAAAGGCGAGTGAGTGTGCCGAGACTTACCCCACTTCACAACTATTAGCAAAAAAAAAAAATGGTTCAAATGGCTCTGAGCACTATGGGACTTAACAGCTGTGGTCATCAGTCCCCTAGAACTTAGAACTACTTAAACCTAACTAACCTAAGGACATCACACACATCCATGCCCGAGGCAGGATTCGAACCTGCGACCGCAGCAGTCGCGCGGTTCCGGACTGAGCGCCTAGAACCGCTAGACCGCCGCGGCCGGCAACTATTAGCACCACGTCATCATAACGCACCTTTGCGTAGGATAAAAAGTATTGTACCCTAATCTTAGAGTGAAATTAAAAGTTAAAATAACTTTTCCAAACTTTGCCAATGTATACTTCAGCATTTTAATGTTAACACTGAAGTCTGAGAATGATCTAATGAATATGTTTCGCTACATATGTTATTCTAAGAAAAAAAAATCAGTGACGCTAGAGGCCCCGCGGGGTATCCGTGCGGTCTGAGGAGCCATGACACGGCTCGCGAAGCTCCCACCGTCGGGGGTTCGAGTCCTCCCACGGGCATAGGTGTGTGTTGTCCTTAGCGTTAAGTTAGTTTTAGTTGGATTAAGTAATGTGTAAGCTTAGGGACCGCTGACTTCAGCAGTTTGGTCCCATAGGAACTTACCACAAAAAAGTGGCGCTAAATAATGCAGTTAGAAAGCAAAAATCGTTCATAATCTGCAAATGTATGTCACAATCAAAAGTTTTAAGTCTCAATATTTTGATCAAAATCGGCGTTTTTATGAAAATTTGAAGGGGCTGACTAAGAGAGATAAAAATTTGTGTGTAGCCCCAGTTTGATACAAAAACATTAGCCGGCCGGTGTGGCCGAGCGGTTCTAGGCGCTTAAGTCTGGAACCGCGAGACCACTACGGTCGCAGCTTCGAATTCTGCCTCGGGCATGGATGTGTGTGATGTCCTTAGATTAGTTAGGTTTAAGTAGTTCTAAGTTCTAGGGGACTGATGGCTTCAGATGTTACGTCCCATAGTGCTCAGAGCCATTTCAACAATTTTTATAAACATTAACCATGTGACTCCATTACGCTACCTTTATTAGTTTTCAAGTTATTCACTAGAAACTAAATTTGAAACAAAAACGTCCTTATTCGTAATAGATTAAGTATCATTTGTAATTGTTAAGGAAAGTTCTAATTACAGCAATTGATTACATCCGTTAAATAACACAGCTGTACCAAGATTCAAGACTTTACGGTAAATAGCAATCACTATAAGGAATCTTAAAGACGCAGTTCAGACGTTATGTTGCATTGTCGGTAGACTGTGCCTCGGATGACGTCACAGCCGGCTAGCTACCAAGTGCATTTTCCGTAAAAGTAGGAAGTGAACTCGCGAGAACTGTTCGCTGTCCTGGATCGCTTAGTTTTCACTGAAGTACCAGTTTGTGTGTGTCCCGTAATGTTGACAAAACCGCGTGGCACGTTGCAAGATTATTTTCCACGTTTAAAGCGAGCAATTAACTTTGATGATTAGAACTCAGGATGATAGATCATTTTACATGTAACTTCCCATAGAGATCGTCTTCGAACGGTTAATAGTGCTGTTTCCGATATGGACATTATTATTGTTATTAGCAATAATATTTTATATTGCACATGTGAGCTTACACTGAATATATCTATCAGTTACAACCAAAAACATTTATTTGTTGTCATAGTTCCTGATCCCGCTGAATAAATAGCTGGTTCAAATGGCTCTGAGCACTATGGGACTTGACATCTCAGGTCATCAGTCCCCTAGAACTTAGAACTACTTATACCTAACTAACCTAAAGACATCACACACATCCATTCCCGAGGTAGGATTCGATCCTGCGACCGTAGCGGTCGCGCAGTTCCAGACTGAAGCGTCTAGAACCGCT
This sequence comes from Schistocerca serialis cubense, assembly GCF_023864345.2. Lineage (NCBI taxonomy): Eukaryota > Metazoa > Arthropoda > Insecta > Orthoptera > Acrididae > Schistocerca > Schistocerca serialis. The sequence continues at coordinate 1,131,626,884 of NC_064639.1, forward strand.
CGGCCACACCGGCCGGCTCCGGATAAATAGCAAGTAGTTTTCTTTCAGTGGGCACATGAATAATATCGACTTGCAGTCTGGAAATTAAGATCAGAATGTTCTCCATCGCCTTCTGGCTGATCGAAGAAATAGTTTTTAACATCTCGTAACGGCGAAGCTTTATTGTACACTATTTTATCCCCCGCCCCACATGTAGTGCACCGGCTGGGAAAATGAGCAGTGAAAGTGATCGGTACGAAACAGCCAACTCGGTAGGCACTAATAAAATACCGAAGCGAAATATGCCGAAATTAGTGCGAGAACAGCGTTAAGAATTGCTCGCAAGTTCAGAAGCTAAATTCGTAATGTTAGCCACAGTAACCTCTTATGTGACGGATGGAGATCAGAAGAAAACACTACATCACGGCTACAACCAGCACTGAGGTCAGAAGAAGATGATGCATCATCACGGAACTGCACGGACCTGCGCTCAGCTGTCGCCAGCCTACCATGGAGCTACTGCAGCAGGCGATACCCGCCGCCATCCTCACTGCCACAGCTGCTACTGCTGCCTGCCTAACGTCGCAACCTGCCGCGTCATGTTTGCTTATACACTGCACTGGAATTCGTTCGTCGAGGTCAAGCAATTAAGTCAAAAATATTTACAGAATTCCTTAACTACTTCTAACAAGCTATTAACTATGGAATCTAATGATAAGGATAAGATAAAAGTTAAGACGGAACCAGTCTCTGACGATGATTACTCAGAATTCGAAACTGAATTTAACAAGGATCGCCCCATCAAGGTAATTAATCCAAAATCTGAGGGTGATTTGTTCGAAGTAGAATCAGAGGTAAATTTCAGTGCTCCTGCGAAGTTAAAACTAGTTTCTGATAATTAGGTAATTGAAGTTGAAGTCAAAAAAGAAAAAGTAGAATTAATAAAGTTTACAATGAAACTGTGTTCAATATTTCTGAAATTCAGCCAAGTCAGGGAACGCTAGAAACTCCTTTAAAACCGGTGTAAAAGCCAAGTGGCAAGATAGAGGCATCAAATTGGAAGCAATTACTGTTTTCCAAAATTTGAATCGCATCATAAAGAACTGAACAGTAAGGCTGAATGTAGTAGAAAGAACTAAAGCATGAAAGGACTTCAAAACTGGATAGCTTATAACATTGATTCTAACCACCATAATCTGCAGGTCAAAGAAAGGCAAAAGCTAACTAAATTGCATAGTATTTTCAAAACCGAAATTGGTGAAGTTCGCAAAGGTTTCGAAGACACAGATGATCTTATGGAAGTGAGGATGGCAGAAAGAATAAGCAATGAATCCGAACTTTTTGCTCTAATTTATTTGAAGAAGTAAGTACTAAAGTCAACCGCGCGGGATTGGCCGAGCGGTCTCAGGCGCTGCAGTCATGGACTGTGCGGCTGGTCCCGGCGGAGGTTCGGGTCCTCCCTCGGGCATTGGTGTCTGCGTTTGTCCTTAGGTTAATTTAGGTTAAGTAGTGTGTAAGCTTAGGGACTGATGACCCTAGCAGTTAAGTCTCATAAGATTTCATACATATTTGAACATTTTCTACTAGAGTAAATGCTTGTCAAAAGAATATTAAGAAAGTAAAATCTGACCGTATGAAATTATATGAGGATATTTGTAAAAAAAATTCTGATAGAATGGATGCAGTAGAACTACAAGTAGACGAAATAAACACTAGTATTACTGACATAGAAAATAGGGTAACCTCTGGCAGTTGCTGTAATACGACTGTACAGCATGTGGCTTCAGCTGACGCCACTTTCATCGGATGGCGTCAGTTTTTACGTTTTGATCCAGACAAATAAATTCACCCATTAGAGTTCTGGAGTGATACTGAGGATTTTTTACCAAATGCGTGATCAGAACGTCAATTCATTTGTGAGGAGATGATTTGCGATGCTCAGATGACGTAATGATTACACGTAAAACGCTTTCTGATTTTAAAACTCGGTTTCTTAATGAGCACTGGACCAAAACAAAGGAAACGTTGTTTTGAGAGAGTTATGGAGTGGTAAAAAGTTTACTCCAGGTCGTGAATCAGAAAAAGAATTCTCTAGAAAGTGGGTTTCACGGCTGTCACATCTGACAGAAAAGATGAAGCCGGAAGTGATTGTCATGGGACTAGAAGGTATGATGTCTTGGGGTTTATTTGCAGAAAAGAATCCTTACCATACGTAGAGATAATGTGGGTAGTTTCACTGAGTATCTGAAGCGAGTAGAAAGAGTAGATGCTATTAAGGTGCAAGTGCAAAATAATAATAGGTCATCTGACAATAACGTAAACAACCGAAATAATGACAGTGGGAACGTGAGTGTTAGAAGTATGGAGGTTCAGAATACTAGATCTAATTATCGTGGTCAAGGAAGAAGACGAGGGAGTAGACAGCCACTGCGCTTTCGCAGTAAGTATTATGACGAAGGCAGAAACATAAATAATGTGTCGTCGAATCAAGATGGAAAGCAGAATGCTATCCTATCTGATTCTGCATCGAATGAACATAATAGGCTGCACGTGGGAAACTAAGTCCCGTCTATGAGGAAAGTGGCGCTAACAAGGCGGGAACAGTAACACCGCCAGCAACAGAAACACAGACCCCAGGCAAACTGCACACTCAGACCGATAGCAGGGATGATGAAATAGGAAGAGACAGTATCAGTGATGTGCTAAGCCACTCGCATTACATAGCTGACACCATTTTGAACACATTAGAAAAATGGGTGAAGAAGGAGAAAGAAAACGCTACAGATAACAGGGAGGAACAAATTAACGTGTTTAAATCAGGTAAGGACGAAGATGAAGTAGAGGGTTACACCTTCGATAGTAATGGCAATCTGAAGGCTAATGTTTCGGTAGAGGCAGTAGAGTCAGTTTTGCCAGCTTTTGAACAGGATGAGTTATTGGATGAAGGGAAGGTAAAGGAACGTATTAGCCGTATTGACATGTCACAAATTGTAAAAGCCGACGACAGTGTTATAGATAGCAATGTTGCGCAGGGACGCAGCTGCTCCGAGGTAGACAGTACTTTCGCCGATGTGCAGCAAACGAAAAGTAGAGGAAGTCGTCAGGTTCTTTGATTTCAAATTGGTGAGCGGGTTGGAAAAGCAGCTGCGGATGCAGATATTGATGACTCAATAAATCTAAGTGTAAATGTACTCACGGCTGAACAAAATTACTTGAGCTGGAAACAGATTGAAAGGGATTTATTAGTAGACTTTTATGAGGAGCCTGTTCAAACTAGAATAACTCACCCTATTATAAAAACTAACATCTCAGGAGTAACAGGGCGTTACTTCCTTGATAGAGGCGTTGAAGCAAGTGCTTTGTCCCAAGTATTCGTTGATTTTGTTCCTAATAAGAATGAACTAACTGTCACTAAAGCAAGTGGTTGAAGAATAGTAGGTGCTACTGGAAAAGTTTCTAGACCAGTACAGAACGAAGCTTTGATACCAATTGGTATAGGTGACATAATAATAGAGCATCCTTGATTGATCTTGCTCAATTCAAGTGTTGAGATGTTAATTGGCACAGATCTTTAAACGAAATATCAAGGGAGGATTGACTTTGATCAGACTCATTTAGTATCAACCTTACCAGATTCTCTAGTGGTCACAGGGTAATAATGAAGCATGAGAACTGCCTATCAGAGCAGTGAGAAATAAGGGATACCTGCAGGAAGGTACTGAATTTGAGAATAATGTGCAAGATGCTAATGCGGAAAAGAGCGATATCCTGCGAGAAATAGAGGCTAAGGTACAGCAACAAATTAAATTGCTGATAAAAGAGCTATAGACAGAAAAAGATGGCATGACGCAAAATCTTCCTCCATTAGTTTTAACATTGGTGCACTAGTGTTAGTCAAAGAAAAATAAAAATCTAAGAAAAGTTTATGCATGTTCATTAAGGATCATTCAGAATAGTAAGTATGCCTCATGCGAACACAAACTGTTTGGAATATCCAAAAAGTTTGTGAGAACTATATCTACGAAACACTTTAGATCTGAAGCCGTTCAAAACTACACTACTGGTCATTAAAACTGCTACACCAAGAAGAAATGCAGATGATAAACGGGTATTCATTGGACAAATATATTATACTAGAACTGACATGTGATTACATTTTCACGCAATTTGGGTGCATAGATCCTGAGAAATCAGTACCCAGAACAAAAACCTCTGGCCGTAATAACGGCCTTGATACGCCTGCTGAAATGTAGGGTTTCGCAGCGATCGAATGAAGGGTAGAGCCACGGGTCGTAACACATCTGAAATGTTCAAAGTGCCGTCAGTGCGAACAAGAGGTGACCGAGATGTGTAACCAATGGCACCCCATACCTTCACGCCGGGTGATACGCCAGTATGGCGATGACGAATACACGCTTCCAATGTGCGTTCACCGCGATGTCGCCAAACACGGATGCGACCATCATGATGCTGTAAACAGAACCTGGATTCATCCGGAAAAATGACGTTTTGACATTCGTGCACCCAGGGTCGTCGTTGAGTACACCATCGCAGGCGCTCCTGTGTGTGATGCACCGTCAAGGGTAACCTCAGCCATGGTCTCCGAGCTGATAGTCCACGCTGGTGCTAACGTCGTCGAACTGTTCGTGCAGATGGTTGTTGTCTTGCAAACGTCCCCATCTGTTGACTCAGGGATCGAGGCGTGGCTGCACGATCCGTTAGAGCTATGCGGATAAGATGCCTGTCATCTCGACTGCTAGTGATACGAGGCCGTTGGGATCCAGCATGGCGTTCCATATTACCCTTCTGAACTCACCGATTCCATATTCTGCTAACAGTCATTGGATCTCGACCAACGCGTGCAGCAATGTCGCGATACGATAAACCGCAATCATTTGCATATCAGAGCATCTTCTTCCTGTCGGTTAAATTTCGCGTCTGTTGCACGTCATCTTCGTGGTGTAGGAATTTTAATGGCCAGTACTGTATATTTTACGAAGCTAACTTATTAACCACGAAACAGATGCTCCCCTGTCACATTATCTTATTACAAATACTATTTCTAAAATAACTGAAAAGTCACGATCGCTTCAATATCGTTTACTAGATGACCTGTTTCAGCACTCAGAAGGTGCCATCACACGGATCTGTGAAGGTATAAGGTTAGGTTAGTGGTGTTTAACGTCCCGTCGACAACGAGGTCATTACAGACGGAGCGCAAGCTCGGGTTAGGGAAGGATGGGGAAGGAAATCGGTCGTGCCCTTTCAAAGGAACCATCCCGGCATTTGCCTGAAACGATTTAGGGAAATCACGGAAAACCTAAATCAGGATGGCCGGAGACGGGATTGAACCGTCGTCCTCCCGAATGCGAGTCCAGTGTGCTAACCACTGCGCCACCTAGCTCGGTGTGAAGGTATAACATCACAGGTTTGAAGGAGGGCTAAAATGAGTTAACTATATACATTACAATTATTACAGAACCACATACCTGAAACGTGGATTAACATTTACAAAACCATATGGACATCATGGCACATGAGGCAGACCATCTGATAAAAATCATTGTCACAACCAGTAAAAAATAATAAAAACTGCTCTCATGGTCGTTCTTTCATATAAAATATAAAACTGAAGTCACCAGATGACACTACCACTGCTCGCCTAACACCGGTCGACATCATCACTGCCCTATTCCGCGCAGGCTTACCTGCTGTGATTCTAAGCGGTTCACAACCGGCCACCAGATAGCGCTGTCCAAGCAGCGCATACTCAGTCCCACGGTATAACCACTCATTACTACTAAAACACAACGTTACTGCAACTGCTTGTCACATGCCCTTGAAAAGCCCGCATTCGATCATACATTTCCTGTACATACTATACATCACTATAAAGTACGTCAATTACAAGGTAAAAGCATCTGAGGCACAGACACTATCCATTAGCGCCTTACAAAATTACATATTATAATTTACCATTATTCATATAGGGACGTCAGGAATATGCACACAGAAAGCTGTTCATAACACGACTTAGGTACGAAGTGACGAGCGATAAAAACCTGTATGCTGGGTTTTAGCTGTCTAGGCACTATGATCTTAGGTATTCTAAGCGCTAAAAAAGAACGTATTAATTTGCTATAAAGTCTCTCACCATCTATACATTCGTTATGAGCAAGGTACGAACCAACTACGAAAACCTGCATAGGCACATGGAATTAAGGAATGCCAGGTCAGAAGCAAACCGAAGGGCACAGGAACAGGGGGGAAATGACATGCGGACCAAGATCCACAGTGACTCCACGTACACTCCCATCGGCATGGCACTACTCCTTTACTACTTAAAGTGACTCACTTCCTAATCTAATTCCCTCAGCATCACCCGATTTAATTCGACTACATTCCATTATCCTCGTTTTGCTTTTGTTGATGTTCATCTTATATCCTCCTTTCAAGACCCTATCCATTCAGTTCAACTACTCTTCCAAGTCCATTGCTGTCTCTGACAGAATTACAATGTCATCGGCTAACCTCAAAGTTTTTATTTCTTCTCCATGGATTTTAATACCTACTCCGAATTTTTCTTTTGTTTCCTTCACTGCTTGCTCAACATACAGATTGAATAACATTGGGGATAGGCTACAACCCTGTCTCACTCCCTTCCCAACCACTGCTTCCCTTTCATGCCCCTCGACTCTTATAACTGCCATCTGCTTTCTGTACAAACTGTGAATAGCCTTTCGCTCCCTGTATTTTACCCCTGCCACCTTCAGAATTTGAAAGAGAGTATTCCAGTCAACATTGTCAAAAGCTTTCTCTAAGTCTACAAATGTTAGAAACGTAGGTTTGCCCTTCCTTAATCTAGCTTCTAAGATAAGTCGTAGGGTCAGTATTGCCTCACGTGTTCCAACATTTCTACGCAATCCAAACTGATCTTCCCCGAGGTCGGCTTCTACTAGGTTTTCCATTCGTCTGTAGAGAATTCGCGTTAGTATTTTGCAGCTGTGACTTATTAAACTGATACTTCAGTAATTTTCACATCTGTCAACACCTGCTTTCTTTGGGATTGGAATAATTATATTCTTCTTGAAGTCTGAGGGTATTTCGCCTGTTTCATACATCTTGCTCACCAGATGGTAGAGTTTAGTCAGGACTGGCTCCCAAGGCCGTCAGTAGCTCCAATGGAATGTTGTCTACTCCGGGGGCCTTGTTTCGACTCAGGTCTTTCAGTGCTCTGTCAAACTCTTCACGCAGTATCGTATCTCCCATTTCATCTTCATCTACATCATCTTCCATTTCCATAATATTGTCCTCAAGTACATCGCCCTTGTATAGACCCTCTATATACTCCTACCACCTTTCCGCTTTCCCTTCTTTGCTTAGAACTGGGTTTCCATCTGAGCTCTTGATGTTCATACAAGTGGTTCTCTTATCTCCAAAGGTCTCTTTAATTTTCCTGTAGGCAGTATCTATCTTACCCCTAGTGAGACAAGCCTCTACATCCTTACATTTGTCCTCTAGCCATCCCTGCTTAGCCATTTTGCACTTCCTGTCGATCTCATTTTTGAGACGTTTGTATTCGTTTTTGCCTGCTTCATTTACTGCGTTTTTATGTTTTCTCCTTTCATCAACTAAATTCAATATTTCTTCCGTTACCCAAGGATTTCTACTAGCCCTCGTCTTTTTACCTACTTGATCCTCTGCTGCCTTCACAACTTCATCCCTAAAAGCTACCCATTCTTCTCCTATTGTATTTCTTTCCCCAATTCCTGTCAAGTATACCCTTATGCTCTCCCTGAAACTCTGTACAACCTCTGGTTCTTTCAGTTTATGCAGGTCCCATCTCCTTAAATTCCCACCTTTTTGCAGTTTCTTCAGTTTTAATCTACAGGTCATAACCAATAGATTGCGGTCAGAGTCCACATCTGCCCCTGGAAATGTCTTACAATTTAAAACCTGGTTCCTAAATCTCTGTCTTGCCATTATTTAATCTATCTGAAACCTGTCAGTATCTCCAGGCTTCTTCCATGTATACAGCCTTCTTTTATGATTCTTGAACCAAATGTTAGCTATGATTAAGTTGTGCTCTGTGCAAAATTCTACCAGGCGGCTTCCTCTTTCATTTCTTAGCCCCAATCCATGTTCACCTACTACGTTTCCTTCTCTCCCTTTTCCTACTACTGAATTCCAGTCACCCATGACTATTAAATTTTCGTCACCCTTCACTATCTGAATAATTTCTTTTATTTCATCATACATTTCTTCAATTTCTTCGTCATCTGCAGAGCTAGTTGGCATATAAACTTGTACTACTGTAGTAAGTAGGTGTGGGCTTCGTATCTATCTTGGCCATAATAATGCGTTCACTATGCTGTTTGTAGTAGCTTACCCGCACTCCTATTTTCCTATTGATTATTAAACCTACTCCTGCATTACCCCTATTTGATTTTGTGTTTATAACCCTGTAGTCACCTGACCAGAAGTCTTGCTCCTCCTGCCACCGAACTTCACTAATTCCCACTATGTCTAACTTTAACCTATCCATTTCCCTTTTTAAATTTTCTAACCTACCTGCCCGATTAAGGGATCTGACATTCCACGCTCCGATCCGTAGAAAACCAGTTTTCTTTCTCCTGATAACGACATCCTCTTGAGTAGTCCCCGCCCGGAGATCCGAATGGGGGACTGTTTTACCTCCGGAATATTTTACCCAAGAGGACGCCATCATCATGTAATCATACAGTAAAGCTGCATGCCCTCGGGAAAAATTACGGCTGTAGTTTCCCCTTGCTTTCAGCCGTTCGCAGTACCACAACAGCAAGGCCATTTTGGTTGATGTTACAAGGCCAGATCAGTCAATCATCCAGACTGTTGCCCCCGCAACTACTGAAAAGGCTGCTGCCCCTCTTCAGGAACCACACGTTTGTCTGGCCTCTCAACAGATACCCCTCCGTTGTGGTTGTACCTACGGTACGGCTATCTGTATCGCTGAGGCGCGCAAGCCTCGCCACCAACGGCAAGGTCCACGGTTCATGGAGGGGGGGGGGGGGGGGGAAGCTGGCCTTATAACAAGTATTTACTTTATTTTACTTTATTTACCAAGGTAGGCCCTACTAAAGACGTACAAATGATATTAGCAATATTCTAAAGGTGGATTTCCGAGCATAATAGATACACACCACGCATCACAATGTGTGAATAGGTCGCACCGGGTCTCTAGAGCACCGCATCAAATATGTCAAAGAAATTATGATCCTCCGATTCTAACTGGTCGTTCAAGAATTTGCTCGAAAGCTCTTTCTGTTTTTGTAAATTCCGATGTTTTCCAAAACGTTGAGTTTGCTTCCTTTCGGTGCTTTATGCAAGTTTTTCATACCTTGCTGCCTATCAGTAATTTTATGGTTCGAATCCCGCAGATGGTTCCCGAAGTGGATTTATTGTGGGCACTCGCTTTGGGTGACCATCTGCGGGATTCGAACCATAAAATTACTGATAGGTAGCAACGTCCCATTTAACATGAGAACGGCGAGCTTCAGTACAGAAAGGGATAACGCCAGACCAATACATTATTCCTTTTAAAGTAAATAAGGCCGAGACTTAGGGTAAGTGGCTGCACGTCATTAACGGGGCTAGGCAGTGACCCAGCAAGAAAAATAAAAATGTATTCACCTCTAGTGAGACGGTGGTTGACTGAAGCCATACTTCACGACGCAGTGGGGAGATCCCCATTATATAAAAGCATTTTGAGAGCTCTTTCTCTCTCTCTCTCTCTCTCTCTCTCGTCTCACGGTGGACTGCACAAGTGTGTGGTAATAAGCGAGGGCGTTGAGAGCTTTGCTTTCTGCGAAGTGAGGACGATACGCTTCACATATTGTGGCAAAGCGGTAGTTAATTATTCCTGTGGGAATTTTAATGTGGGCAAAGAAATTATGCACATCGCTCCAACCCATAGCAAGTGTGCAGTAGTCATTATTTCGACTAGGGACAGATTAACATTCTACGGAACACAGGAAAGTTGCGGCTGAGTGAATTCACTCAAGGCCACAGCAGGGCATTAGCATATCAGATCCAGCACGGAGACAACACCATCGCAGATGCCGCTTGGTAAAGTACCATCGCGCATTAGGCCACAGTAAATATTGAGTCTAGATTTTGCTCACTCCAACTTGTGTATGCTTTGAGCATTGAATATCAAAAGCTAGGATACTAACCTACCCTCACATTGACTACATGAGAGTTTTTTCATTGGTTCAAAAGGTAAATTTATTCTCCACCAACTCAGTGCATTTACCAGCTATGACAACATAGATTTACATGAGCTGATGAGGATTTTTAATAATCATTCTTTCTTGTGATAAAAAAATTTTCATGTTTAGAGATAACGATTTAATAATCTTGATTTCAATGTGTCCAAGAATTAAATATTTTATTATTGAGTGTCAAAAGTAATTGAACATGATTGTTGTTTATCACTTGATCCCTGAAAGCAACAGTTGATAAATTATATGTAGAATAAAACAGGGAATAGCTGTGTTGTCTTTCTAGAATAGATCCCAAACTTTCACTTTTATTAATTCACGCATTCTAGGTACGTGACAGCAGCATTTCTAATGATTTTTGTTATGATCTGCACCTGATATTAGCTGCCTTACAAGGCCAGGGTCATATTTATTTAGAATGTCTGTTTGACACCCTGGGCTTGAGGAAACAGTTCAGATGTTTTGTCCATTTGAAGGTACAAAGGTCGGACATACGACAAGTAGATTTGGTTTATTCAAGATTCCAATACACCATTCTACTCCCCACTCTCCTGGTTACAAAACCATATTTTTCTACGTAACTCCATTCAGTGCGATGGCCTTGCGCCACCTTACTACGAGCATCTGTATGCCTGCATGGGACCACTCCGATAGTCGACATCAAAGCCAACGTCTTGCTGCATCAATGAACTCCCTCGCAAAGCGAAGCAATTCAGCAGAGAGATGCTCCTTCGTTGCTCTTTACAGTCTTCTGTTTGGCGGAGAGGAACTCAGTAAGCAAACATTTTTGAGTACCCCAACTGATGGGCAAATCTGTCACCATTAACAACAGACATCCAGTTGCGCAGCATAGTGTATGATTATGGTCTGTCGACCACCTAGAATGAGAGTGTCCACATGTTATTGCAGCGGTCGCAATTGTGTGCTGCCGGCCGGCACATAGGAAATCGAACAGGTTTGTGCAACCCAGTTGCGATGATGACAGATGCCTCGCCTACAGAATCAACGTGCTTTCGTTCGCTGCCAAGTCATCATATACATTCTGCAAGCAGGTATGAATGTCTGCGATGCTTTGGTTTAACTCAATAACAGCTGTCTGTTTGGAATGCAACTCCGTTACAGACGCCATCTCGAAAGTTAAACTATCGGGGCTTAAGTGGAAATATTCCAGGCTGTCCCACAGCAAATTCAGCATATTTTCGACCAAAATTGGCAGAGAAAAAAAGAGTGTGCATTACTTATTAAACGCCTGTCACATATCATTGGTGAATTTCTTTGTTCGATAATTTATCGAAGTTTCGTTTTTTTGAGGGGACATGGTACGTAGGATTTTGAGAGGGCCGGAAAAGTGTAGAGTAGGTGTGGCAGTGTAGCAGCATTGGATATTAGTGTGAAAGCCATGGGGCTTGTGAGTTGTGCAGGATATTCATAGGAGTTCGGTCGTGGGGAGGAGTCAGTAGAATGTGATGAAATGGTAAAGGATTCGTACTGGAGAGATGAAGAGAGGAAGATTAGAGTTTAACATCCCGTCGACGAAGAAGTCATTATAGACTGAATACAAGTTCGGACTGGTGGAAAACAGGGAAGTAAACTAGTCGTGCTGCTATGAAGGAAGCATCTTGCCAACTGGTTTATCCAACTTGGGAAAACTACGGAAAATCTGAATTCTAGCGAGAATTTGAACTGGTGTTCTTCCGTATGCAAGCCAAATATCTTATCATTGTGCAACCTCGCTCGGTCTTAGGCGCAGATGTTACACTACTGGCCATGAAAATAGCTTCACCACGAAGATGACGTGGTACAGACGCGAAATTTAACCGACAGGAAGAAGGTGCTGTGATATGCAAATGATTAGCTTTTCAGAGCATTCACACAAGGTTGGTGCCGGTGGCGACACCTACAACGTGCTGACATGAGGAAAGTTTCCAACCGATTTCTCGTACACAAACAGCAGTTGACGGCGTTTCCTGGTGAAACGTTGTTGTGATGCCTCGTGTAAGAAGGAGAAATGCATACCATCACGTTTCCGACTTTGATAAAGGTCGCATTGTAGCCTATCGCGATTGCGGTTTATCGTGTCGCGACATTGCTGCTCGCATTGGTCGAGGTCCAATGACTGTTAGCAGAATATGGAACCGGCGTGTTCTGGAGGGTAATACGGAACGCTGTGCTGGATCCCAACGGCCTCGTATCACTAGCAGTCGAGATGACAGGCATCTTATCCGCATGGCTGTAACGGATCGTGCAGCCACGTCTCGATCCCTGAGTCAACAAATGGGGACGTTTGCAAGACAACAACCATCTGCACGAACAGCAGCATGGACTATCAGCTCGGAGACCATGGCTGCGGTTACCCTTGACGCTGCATCACAGACAGGAGCGCCTGCGATGGTGTACTCAACGACGAACCTGGGTGCACGAATGGCAAAACATTTTTTCGGATGAATCCAGGTTCTGTTTACAGCATCACGATGGTCGCATCCGTGTTTGGCAACATCGCGGTGAACACACATTGGAAGCGTGTATTCGTCTTCGCCGTACTGTCGTATCACCCGGCGTGACGGAATGGGGTGCCATTGGTTACACGTCTCGGTCACCTCTTGTTCGCATTGACGGAACTTTGAACAGATATGTTGCGAAGCGTGGCTGTACCCTTCATTCGATCCCTGCGAAACCCTACATTTCAGCAGGATAATGCACGACCGCATGTTGCAAGTCCTGTACGGGCGTTTATGGATACGGAAAATGTTCGACTGCTGTCCTGGCCAGCACATTCTCCAGATCTCTCACCAATTGAAAAATGTCTGGTCAATGATGGCCGAGCAACTGGCTCGTCAAAATACGCCAGTCACTACTCTTGATGCCGGCCGGAGTGGCTGAGCGGTTCTAGGCGCTACAGTGAGGAACCGCGCGACCGCTGCGGTCGTAGGTTCGAATCCTGCCTCGGGCATGGATGTGTGTGATGTTCTTAGGTTAGTTAGGTTTAAGTAGTTCTAAGTTCTAGAGGACTGGTGACCTCAGAATTTAAGTCACATAGTGCTCAGAGCCATTTGAACCATTTGAACTACTCTTGAGGAACTGTGTATCGTGTTGAAGCTGTATGGGCAACTGTACCCGTACACGCCATCCAAGCTCTGTTTGACTCAATGCCCTGGCGTATCAAGGCCGTTATTACGGCCAGAGGTGGTTGTTCTGGGTACTGATTTCTCATGATATGTGCATCCAAATTGCGTGAAAATGTAATCACATGTCAGTTCTAGTATTATACTCTCCTGGAAATTAAAATAAGAACACCGTGAATTCATTGTCCCAGGAAGGGGAAACTTTATTGACACATTCCTGGGGTCAGATACATCACATGATCACACTGACAGAACCACAGGCACATAGACACAGGCAACAGAGCATGCACAATGTCGGCACTAGTACAGTGTATATCCACCTTTCGCAGCAATGCAGGCTGCTATTCTCCCATGGAGACGATCGTAGAGATGCTGGATGTAGTCCTGTGGAACAGCTTGCCATGCCATTTCCACCTGGCGCCTCAGTTGGACCAGCGTTCGTGCTGGACGAGCAGACCGCGTGAGACGACGCTTCATCCAGTCCCAAACATGCTCAATGGGGGACAGATCCGGAGATCTTGCTGGCCAGGGTAGTTGACTTACACCTTCTAGAGCACGTTGGGTGGCACGGGATACATGCGGACGTGCATTGTCCTGTTGGAACAGCAAGTTCCCTTGCCGGTCTAGGAATGGTAGAACGATGGGTTCGATGACGGTTTGGATGTGCCGTGCACTATTCAGTGTCCCCTCGACGATCACCACTGGTGTACGGCCAGTGTAGGAGATCGCTCCCCACACCATGATGCCGGGTGTTGGCCCTGTGTGCCTCGGTCGTATGCAGTCCTGATTGTGGCGCTCACCTGCACGGCGCCAAACACGCATACGACCATCATTGGCACCAAGGCAGAAGCGACTCTCATCGCTGAAGACGACACGTCTCCATTCGTCCCTCCATTCACGCCTGTCGCGACACCACTGGAGGCGGGCTGCACGATGTTGGGGCGTGAGCGGAAGACGGCCTAACGGTGTGCGGGACCGTAGCCCAGCTTCATGGAGACGGTTGCGAATGGTCCTCGCCGATACCCCAGGAGCAACAGTGTCCCTAATTTGCTGGGAAGTGGCGGTGCGGTCCCCTACGGCACTGCGTAGGATCCTACGGTCTTGGCGTGCATTCGTGCGTCGCTGCGGTCCGGTCCCAGGTCGACGGGCACGTGCACCTTCCGCCGACCACTGACGACAACATCGATATACTGTGGAGACCTCACGCCCCACGTGTTGAGCAATTCGGCGGTACGTCCACCCGGCCTCCCGCATGCCCACTATACGCCCTCGCTCAAAGTCCGTCAACTGCACATACGGTTCACGTCCACGCTGTCGCGGCATGCTACCAGTGTTAAAGACTGCGATGGAGCTCCGTATGCCACGGCAAACTGGCTGACACTGACGGCGGCGGTGCACAAATGCTGCGCAGCTAGCGCCATTCGACGGCTAACACCGCGCTTCCTGGTGTGTCCGCTGTGCCGTGCGTGTGATCATTGCTTTTACAGCCCTCTCGCAGTGTCCGGAGCAAGTATGGTGGGTCTGACACACCGGTGTCAATGTGTTCTTTTTTCCATTTCCAGGAGTGTATATTTGCCCAATGAATACCCGTTTATTATCTGCATTCCTTCTTGGTGTAGTAATTATAATGGCCAGTAGTGTAGAATAACGATCAATGATATTAATCTACAGATCGGCTACTGAGCATAAGAAGGAGTTTAATGAAGCAACTGTCAACGAACTTCGTGGGTAGAAGCAGCTTGGAAACGGGTCAGTTCGACTCGGTCCGAGCACCGAATACTGGACGCACTGTGTTAAGTCCGCCAGGTGGTGTTTGCTGTGACTGGAATCCATTCTGCGCGTGCGCGCCACGTGGCGAGCCTCCGGCCTGCAGTGTTTATTACGTCGCGATCTGCCGGCCGGCCAAGTCGGCCGCTGCGGCCGCCGTGGCCCGGGGTTGCCAGCACTCTGCGCGCTGTTTACACGGGCAGAGCCGCCTTCCGGCTTCCCGCTGGCAGCCTTCCGAGGCTGGCGCGATCGTGTAGGAGGGGGTCAACACTTGTGCGGGAACCGCTCTCGCTGCGACCAGTGGTCTGTGCCGATTGAAAAATGTTTCCGATTTCGATTCACACTGCCGTCACCAATGGAAGTACGCCCAACATCAACATCTACATCTACATCTACATACATACTCCGCAATCCACTATACGGTGCGTTGCGGAGGGTACCTCGCACCACAACTAGCATCTTCTTCCCCTGTTCCACTCCCAAACAGAACGAGGGAAAATTGACTGCGTATATGCCTCTATACGAGCCCTAATCTCTCTTATCTTATCTTTGTGGTCTTTCTGCGAAATATAAGTAGGCGGCAGTAAAATTGTACTGCAGTCAGCCTCAAATGCTGGTTCTCTAAATTTCCTCAGTAGCGATTCACGAAAAGAATACCTCCTTTCCTCTAGAGACTCCCACCCGAGTTCCTGAAGCATTTCCGTAACACTCGCGTGATGATCAAACCTACCAGTAAGAAATAAATCTAGCAGCCCGCCTCTGAATTGCTTCTATGTCCTCCTTCATTCCGACCTGATAGGGATCCCAAACGCTTGAGCAGTACTCAAGAATAGGTAGTATTAGTATATATATGAAGACAGTAAGTGTTCTCGAAAGAACAGAATACTGTTGATGACCGTGCAGCATTTCCCTGGAATAAATGATGACTAGCTGAAACCCTCAGTTGCCGACAGGTGTTGTTGATATATCTAGATGGGCAAATGTCTATAAGGTACATTACATAAGTAGAATTGTGGACAGTTGGGAATGTGAGTCTCACGGGAATCGTACAAGGGATAAGTCCCTGCAGTCGCGCTATTCATCTGTGTCCTCGATGGCTCATATGGATAGAGCGTCTGCCATGTAAGCAGGAGATCCCGGGATGGAGTCCCGGTCGGGGCACACATTTTCAACTGTCCACATCGAGGTATATCAACAACAACTGTCGGCAGCTGAGGGTTTCAGTTAGTCATCATTTATTCTAGGTCGTATTAGTGTTTTATAAGCGGTCTCCTTTACAGATGAACCACATCTTCCCAAAATTCTACCAATGAACCGAAGACGACTATCCGCCTTCCCCACAACTGCCATTACATGCTTGTCCCACTTCATATCGCTCTGCAATGTTATGCCCAAATATTTAATCGACGTGACCGTGTCAAGAGATACACTACTAATGGAGTATTCAAACATTACGGGATTCTTTTTCCTATTCATCTGCATTAATTTACATTTATCTATATTTAGAGTTAGCTGCCATTCTTTACACTACTCACAAATCCTGTCCAAGTCATCTTGTATCCTCCTACAGTCACTCAACGGCGACACCTTCCCGTACACCACAGCATCAGCAGCAAACAGCCGCACATTGCTATGCACCCTATCCAAAAGATCATTTATGTAGATAGAAAACAACGGCGGACCTACCACACTTCCCTGGTGCACTCCAGATGATACCCTCACCTCCGATGAACACTCACCATCGGGGACAACGTACTGGGTTCTATTACTTTAGAAGTCATCATCTGCACTAACAGCAGCAACGTATCGACCATCCCTTTACCAGCGCTGTAGCAGCTGTCAACGTAACATCCCGCACAGACGATATCGGTTATTCCATCACTCTGACGTCACAATCGGTTTTATGGGCTTCATTCCTCCCTTCTCCCCTCTACTGGTGTCGACTCTCCAGTCGTCATAACAGCCAGCGTCACAAGACACACTTTTACCCTTGACACACAAGCAGCCCAAGCGGCATCAGTCAGAAAAGTGTTACATCTGGCAGTCGACCACAAGAATTCGTTTCCATAAAAAAATCGAGGATGTACATGGAAAATTGGCAGGACGAGGATGAAGCGTTTTCTGTGATGCGTTACCTCTTATGGTTTGGCACTCTCTGGTTGAAATGTAGTGTGTCTTGAAGAAAAGATATGACTTTAGACCTAATAGTTTTGTTTGATAAATTTATTGAAAAGGCTGCATATGTAAGGATAACTGATCATTTTATATAACACGATTTGCTATCAAATGTACAGTCCGGCTTTAGAACTCGTTTAAAGGGAGCCTGAAAGACTTACTAGTGGCCAACTCTTTCTACTCCATTGACGAATTTTTTAATAGAAACAAATGATGTATTGTATATATTCATACTATTAGTATTCTTATTTCAGCTTGAAAAAAAATAAAAAATAAAAAAAAATTGACATGTTCCACATGCACGAGGATCTCCTCAGTACGGATCTATGGAACGAAAAACTAATCTAATCTAATCTAACAACTGAAAATGCTATATTCTCTTTTCTATGTGAGGTACTGGGTGGGTTAAAGAAAAGGTTTCCAACGCTAGGCATATTTTTTGATTTAACTAAGGTGTTTAATTGTGTTGATCACAAAATATTGCTCCAGAAGTTGCACCATTACAGAATACGAGGAGCAGCTCACAATTGGTTCACCTCTTACTTTAGCAACAGACAGCAAAAGGTCATTATTCGCAACGTTGATAGCGGTTGTAATGTGGGGTCTGAGGGGGTACAGTTAAGTGGGGGGTGCCCCAGGGATCAGTGTTGGGGCCACTCCTGTTCCTTTTTTATATAAATGATATGCCCTCTAGTATTAAAGGTAACTCTAAAATATTTCTGTTTGCTGATGACACTAGCTTGGAAGTAAAGGATGTTGTGTGCAACATTTCCTTGGTTTCAAATAGTGCAGTTCGTGACCTAAGTTCATGGCTTCTAGAAAATAAACTAATGCTAAATCACAGTAAGACTCGGGTTTTACAGTTTCTAACACACAATTCAACCAAACCTGACGTTTTAATTTCACAGAATGGGCATATGATTAGGTGAGACTGAACAGTTCAAATTTCTAGACGTTCAGATACACAGTAAACTGTCATGGGAAGCCCACGTTCAGGATCTTGTTCAAAGACTTAATGCTGCCATTTTTACTATTCGAAAGGTATCTGAAGTGAGTGATCGTTCGACACGAAAATTAGTCTACTTTGCTCATTTTCATTCGCTTATGTCGTATGGTATTATGTTTTGGGTAACTTTTCCCATTCTAAAAGATATTTTTGGCTCAGAAACTGGCGGTTTGGGCAATAAGTGGTGTAAGTTCACGAGCCTCTTGTCGATCCCTGTTCACGAGTCTGGGTATTTTGACATTGGACTCTCAATATATATGTTCCTTACTGTCGTTTCTTGTTGACAATATTAGCTTATACTCAAGAATAAGCAGCTTTCACTCAGTTAATACTCGGCAGAAATCAAACCTGCAATTGGATCGGACTTCCTTAACTCTTGTGCAGAAAGGTGTGCAGTATACTGGTGCACCCATTTTCAGAAAGCTACCACTCGAATTCAAAAACCTTAGCAATAATTCACGCGCTTTCACATCGAATCTGAATAGTTTCATCATGGGTCACTCCTTCTATTGTGTCGAGAAGTTCCTTGAAAAATTAAGCTGATTCTTGTTGTATTGTTGATTGCGTTTACTTAAACTTATAGATTGACTTTTTTCGGGTTCATAAACATTTTATTTTTTTCTGTTATTACTTTTATGTTGTAATTTCATGTACTGACACGTTCCATGACCTTGGAGATTTGCTCCTCAATTTGGTCCTACGGAACTTGAAGTGTAAATAAATAAAAATAAATAATAAAATAAAATGATGACAAAACTTGAAACCATTGGTATCGTGCCCAGGGCTTGACGCGTGCTTCATTATGATGCTGAATGGCCAACACGTACAACAAAGGGCACAGTCTAGTTTATCTTCTACGTTTTTTATGAATATCTCTAAAGTAAGTGTTACTTTGTACATCTGATTTTGGCGCAATTATAGCCCACTGTTTTAACCACGACCAGTTACGTCCAATATCCTTATAAGACGGCAAGAAAATGTTTCTAGTATACACCAACACTTACATCCGATGTTTATAACATGCGAAGCTTTTCTTGTGGATCTGTGATTTGTAAACTTCAAGTTTACAGACACTTTTTCTTCAGGGAAGTTGCCAGAACGAAGCACTTGTATGTGGACACAGTGCAAAAATACTATCAAATTTCGAAGGCGAGATGGATTCCAGTCGCAATCGGGCATCGAAATGATTCGAAGGTGAAAGCTGAAAATTTGTGCCGACCTGGGACACGAAGTCGTATCATCCACTTAATGAGAGGATTGCCTTAATCACTTCGGCCATCCGGAGGACTTGTGTTGGTGGCTAAGGACGGCGTACTGAACAATATTACATTAGTATTTACGCCATTTGTGAACTAATAATTGCATAATTGCATAAAAGAAGGTTGTATACCTGGAAGAATCCTGGAGATACTAAAAGGTATCAGATAGATTACATAATGGTAAGACAGAGATTTAGGAACCAGGTTTTAAATTGTAAGACATTTCCAGGGGCAGATGTGGACTCTGACCACAATCTACTGGTTATGAACTGCAGATTAAAACTGAAGAAACTGCAAAAAGGTGGGAATTTAAAGAGATGGGACCTGGATAAACTGAAAGAACCAGAGGTTGTACAGAGTTTCAGGGAGAGCATAAGGGAACAATTGACAGGAGTTGGGGAAAGAAATACAGTAGAAGAAGAATGGATAGCTCTGAGGGATGAAGTAGTGAAGGCAGCACACGATCAAGTAGGTAAAAAGACGAGGGCTAATAGAAATCCTTGGGTAACAGAAGAAATATTGAATTTAATTGATGAAAGGAGAAAACATAAAAATGCAGTAAATGAAGCAGGCAAAAAGGAATACAAACGTCTCAAAAATGAGATTGACAGGAAGTGCAAAATGGATAAGCAGGGATGGCTAGAGGACAAATGTAAGGATGTAGAGGCTTGTCTCACTAGGGGTAAGATAGATACTGCCTACAGGAAAATCAAAGAGACCTTTGGAGAAAAGAGAACCACTTGTATGAATATCAAGAACTCAGATGGCAACCCAGTTCTAAGCAAAGAAGGGAAGGCAGAAAGGTGGAAGGAGTATATAGAGGGTTTATACAAGGGCGATGTACTTGAGGACAATATTATGGAAATGGAAGAGGATGTAGATGGAGACGAAATGGGAGATACGATACTGCGTGAAGAGTTTGACAGAGCACTGGAAGACCTGAGTCGAAACAAGGCCCCGGGAGTAGACAACATTCCATTAGAACTACTGATGGCCTTGGGAGTGCCAGTCATGACAAAACTCTACCATCTGGTGAGCAAGATGTATGAGACAGGCGAAATACCCACAGACTTCAAGAAGAATATAATAATTCCAATCCCAAAGAAAGCAGGTGTTGACAGATGTGAAAATTACCGAACTATCAGTTTAAGAAGTCATGGCTGCAAAATACTAACGCGAATTCTTTACAGACGAATGGAAAAACTGGTAGGAGCGGACCTCGGGGAAGATCAGTTTGGATTCCGTAGAAATGTTGGAACACGTGAGGCAATACTAACCTTACGACTCATCTTAGAAGAAAGATTAAGAAAAGGCAAACCTACGTTTCTAGCATTTGTAGACTTAGAGAAAACTTTTGACAATGTTAACTGGAATGCTCTCTTTCAAATTCTGAGGGTGGCAGGGGTAAAATACAGGGAGCGAAAGACTATTTGCAATTTGTACAGAAACCAGATGGCAGTTATAAGAGTCGAGGGGCATGAAAGGGAAGCAGTGGTTGGGAAAGGAGTGCCTCTCCCCGATGTTATTCAATCTGTATATTGAGCAAGCACTAAAGGAAACAAAAGAAAAATTTGGAGTAGGTATTAAAATTCATGGAGAAGAAGTAAAAATTTTGAGGTTCGCCGATGACATTGTAATTCTGTCAGAGACAGCAAAGGACTTGGAAGAGCAGTTGAACGCAATGGACAGTGTCTTGAAAGGAGGATATAAGATGAACATCAACAAAAGCAAAACGAGGATAATGGAATGTAGTCAAATTAAATCGGGTGATGCTGAGGGAATTAAATTAGGAAATGAGACACTTAAAGTAGTAAAGGAGTTTTGCTATTTATGGAGTAAAATAACTGATGATGGTCGAAGTAGAGAGGATATAAAATGTAGACTGGCAATGGCAAGGAAATCGTTTCTGAAGAAGAGAAATTTGTTAACGTCGAGTATAGATTTATGTGTCAGGAAGTCGTTTCTGAAAGTATTTGTATGGAGTGTAGCCATGTATGGAAGTTAAACATGGACGATAACTAGTTTGGACAAGAAGAGAATAGAAGCTTTCGAAATGTGGTGCTACAGAAGAATGCTGAAGATAAGGTGGGTAGATCACGTAACTAATGAGGAGGTATTGAATAGGATTGGGGAGAAGAGAAGTTTGTGGCACAACTTGACTAGAAGAAGGGGTCGGTTGGTAGGACATGTTTTGAGGCATCAAGGGATCACAAATTTAGCATTGGAGGGCAGCGTGGAGGGTAAAAATCGCAGAGGGAGACCAAGAGATGAATACACTAAGCAGATTCAGAAGGATGTAGGTTGCAGTAGGTACTGGGAGATGAAGAAACTTGCACAGGATAGAGTAGCATGGAGAACTGCATCAAACTAGTCTCAGGACTGAAGACCACAACAACAACAACAATAGCAGATCTTACAAGTCGTATGTTTTTAGATTGGGTAGTACCTCGAAGTACATGTGGCTCAAGCAAGCAATAAACGTTCATTTACTCCACAGCAGCAGGCCAGATATTTAAGTGTGCACACATGGATGAAAAAAGGTTATCTATACTGACATGCGTCGTTCTCTTCGCAGTTCAAATACGGCCATGCAGAAAACAACATGCAGTAAAGTTTGTGACGTGTTTGTGTTTCAAATGGCTCTAAGCACTACGGGACTTAACATCTGAGATCATCAGTCCCCTAGACTTAAAACTGCTTAAACCCAACTAACCTAAGGACATCACACACATCCATTCCCGAGACAGGATTCGAATCTACGTCCGTAGCAGCAGCGCGGTTCCAGACTGAAGCGCCTAGAACCGCTCGGCCACAGCGGCAGGCACGTGTTTGTGGGAAGACTCCTGGACAATCAACACTCGGATGTGTGTACATGTTAAGATACCACATATAAAAATATCTGCAGTTGAAGCTACACCCTGTATAATATAAAAATAATATTAAACACCGATGGCGAGAACTTCTCCTGCCAGCAGAATATGTTCCACTTCATTTTCATCTTAATACCGGTGAGTTTTGAACATCAAATTACAAAAGATATGTGCTGGTCGTGGCGCTTATTGTGAACAAGGACTGCCGTTACGAATTCCGCGGTTCCCGGTTTGCCCTCAAGCAGTTTTGTGTGTATGATTCACGTGAGAGATTTAGCGTTTGTGCTTGTTTTTCCAAGCGAGGCCCTCAATATTTTGCTTTTGTTTGATACTGTAGTCACGCTGAGAGGATCTATTGCTTCGAATAGAAAACGTGCGGCAAACTTAATTAAACCTATGTACGAAGTTGATGCTGAAGAATCTTCCAGAGCGAATCAGCCTGTCTACGGGTGTTTGTTGTAATGTTACACATTACGTAGGTGTAGTGAAATACTGAAGATGCTGCTGATCTTCAAATGTTTAACGTAATTTTAAAATAATACTGAAGCTCGACAGAATTTTAATCAAATAAGTGCGGTTGGAACGTTTGAAAGACCACAAGCGTTAAATTAGTTTAGGAAATGTTACCACGGTCGTGCAAATGGCACCGTTAGCAGCATATGCAAAATGGCACCGTTAGCAGCATATGCAGTATTGGGATCTTTTTGTCGGAAACACCCAAGTATCACGCTCTCTAATGGTTCAAATGGTTCAAATGGCTCTGAGCACTGTGGGACTTAACATCTTAGGTCATCAGTCCCCTAGAACTTAGAACTACTTAAACCTAACTAACCTAAGGACATCACACAACACCCAGCCATCACGAGGCAGAGAAAATCCCTGACCCCGCCGGGAATCGAACCCGGGAACACGGGCGTGGGAATCACGCTCTCTAATCTAACTTCTCATAAAATAAACTGCAAATCCCATATTACAAGATCATGCTTGTCCTTGTAATCAGTAGCGACAATAACATACTATAATTTATTATAGCAACTTAATTCGGGTAATAGGAATGGAACTCGCCTTCGTTAACGTCTTTCATGGTAATATGCAATCCCGTCCAGTACGGGGTAACGCTCATGTAGAGTGTCCTCATTTTCTCAGTCAACATTATCCACTTTGCTTCATTATACTGCGGAACAGACAGTTTTTCAGGACGCATGACTTCACTGTTTCAGCTTACACAATCATGTTCCTCGCGGTCGGCGGTATCCGCTCTCAGACACTGCAAACTGAATGTGGTCGGCCGGGTACCAGTTTAAAGTTGTGGCAAATCGCCTCCCTGAAAGCTTATCGAAACCACCAGAGGGAAATAAGAAAAATGGGTCCTCATAAAACTTTCCTAAGTAAATTATACACTACTGGCCATTAAAATTGCTACACCAAGAAGAAATACAGATAATAAACGGGTATTCATTGGACAAATATATTATACTACAACTGACAAGTGATTACATTTTCACACAATTTGGGTGCATAGATCCTGAGAAATCAGTACCCATAACAACCACCTCTGGCCGTAATAACGGCCTTGATACGCCTGGGCATTGAGTCAAGCAGAGCTTCGATGGGGTGTACAGGTACAGCTGCCCTTGCAGCTTCAACACGATTCCACAATTCATCAAGAGTAGTGACTGGCGTATTGTGACGAGCCAGTTGCTCGGCCACCATTGACCAGACGTTTTCAATTGCTGATCTGGAGAATGTGCTGGCCAGGGCAGCAGTCGAACATTTTCTGTATCCAGTAAGGGCCGTACAGGACCTGCAACATGTGGTCGTGCATTATCCTGCTGAAATGTAGGGTTTCGCAGGGATCGAATGAAGGGAAGAGCCACGGGGCGTAACACATCTGAAATGTAACGTTCACTGTACAAAGTTCCGTCAATGCGAACAAGAGGTGACCGAGACGTGTAACCAATGGCACCCCATACCATCACGCCGGGTGATGGCCAGTATGGCGATGACGAATACACGCTTCCAATGTGCGTTCACCGCAATGTCGCCAAACAGGGATACGACCATCATGATGCTGTAAACAGAACTTGGATTCGTCCGAAAAAATGACGTTTTTCCATTCGTGCACCCAGGTTCGTCGTTGAGTACACCATCGCAGGCGCTCCTGTCTGTGATGCAGCGTCAAGGGTGACCGCAACCATGGTCTCCGAGCTGATAGTCCATGCTGCTGCAATCATCGTCGAACTGTTCGTGCAGATGGTTGTTGTCTTGCAAACATCCCGATCTGTTGACTTAGGGATCGAGACATGGATGCACGATCCGTTACAGCCATGTGGATAAGATGCCTGTAATTTCAACTGTTAGTGATACGAGGCCGTTGGGATCCAGCACGGCGTTCCGTATTACCCTCCTGAAGCCACTGATCCATCATTGGATCTCGACCAATGCGAGCAGCGATGTCGCGATACGATAAACCGTAATCGCGATAGGCTGTAATCCGACCTTTATCAAAGTCGGAAATGTGATGGTGCGCATTTCTCCTCCTTACACGAGGCATCACAACAACGTTTCACCAGGCAACGCCGGTCAACTGCTGTTTGTGTATGATAAATCGGTTGAAAACTTTCCGCATGTCAGCACGTTGTAGGTGTCGCCACCGGCGGCAACCTTGTGTGAATGCTATGAGAAGCTAATCATTTGCATATCACAGCATGTTCTTCCTGTCGGTTAAATTTCGTATCTGTAACACGTCATCGTCGTGGTGCAGCAATTTTAATGGCCAGTAGTGTACTTATGTAATTCATGACACAAAATGAGTGCGATCACCTATTAAACTAAAACAGAAAAAAAGAAGCGTAGGTTTGCTTTCATGCAAACTGCAACTTCTTATTATTCTTAGATTCCAATAATTTCTTATATATTTACGAAAGTGTGATACTCTTGCAGTGGCTATGAAACCCAGATGAGAGAACTTCAGCTGATTGGATATGTTCTGTGGTCTTGTTGTAACAACTAGTATTTTGATATATGATTACAAGACCGTATACCGAAAAATTAACTTTTCGCCAGAGCAATGGTGAGTCGCATCTCATTTTATAATAGCTCCATATTCACCTAGGATGCTTAAGTTTTTTCTTGTGAATTTTATTTAAGAAGAAACATCGTCTTTACATCTGGAAGTCTTCTATTCGTCTCGTTAGCACTTTCTTTACCGTTAGACATCTAGCTCTTAACAAACTACCAGCTTCGGTGGGGAATCTGATTTTGCTGGGACGCAATTACTTCTAAATGAACTCCTGGAACGACTTCAGAACAGACAAGCAGCGACGCGGAAGTTATAAACGGCCAATAATGAGCCGGCTGCCAGGTTATGGAGCCAGGAATAGAAGCGGCGGGGAACGGCTATATTGGCAAATAGTTGCGGCTAATTTTGATGCGCAGCACCTGGCGTGCTACTTGTTAACAAAGGGGGCGCGCGGGCCGCCGCTTTCTGCCGAGGTCCTAATCCCAGAGGCACAGGTGACATGTCCGAGTCAGATATATATTGGGGGATTATCAGCTAGTTTGGTCGAATGCTTGTGCCATTAAAAAACTGTGGGCTTGGGGAGGGTGTGCCATAAGCCACACTCTGCAGTTGCTAGTCGGTACACAATCACCAGCATCAGGCTATAAACAAAATCCTGTTCGTTTCACGTCACGAGCTCAGAGTGCAGAGGCTCTCCATCGCGGCCGCCAGTATCGAATTTCGTTGTTGCGGGCCGCTGCCCAGTAGCCGACGTTGAAAAACGGCCACACGCGAGACGTCGCCACTGCTCTGCTAACGAGGGAAGCGAACGCCCAGCGGGTCACTGATTTTGTTCAGACCTCGCTTGTCCTCAGTACATACTTAGATTGACGAGTGCTGGTATGGTACGATGCGCTTGTTCAGCATTTTCGAGAAATCGAGCTTCAGAGTTTTACGAGCCTAGGAGAGCGCCAGCCGTCGAACAGCAGAGTTGGCGGAATCGGCGCCAACGGCCTTGCCTTGTCTGCTACACCGATCCTCGTCAAGTCAACCAAGTAGAGCAACGTCGGGTGCGACCAGTGATTGGAGCGGAAACGACCCAGGTATGCTACGTACTGTTGGTAGTGGTGGGGTAAAATCCATCATCAGTCTTGGAGCCAATATCCTGCATTCAGTTCCAAACATCTCCGCAGTGTCCCATAAAGGGGTAGCGTGTAACTTATGTTGATAGTGGTCCGTCCGCCGCATGGAGACATTAAGTTCGGCGGCCCTCTTGGTGCTATTCGAGAGAAGTAGGCTCTGTGCCGTTTTCACCCTCCCCCTTCTCTCTTCATCTCCAGCACGAACACGTCACCGTGCTACACACATTCAAACACGTATCAGGTACACTTAAATACCCATCTATCATGCTTCGCGAAGGGAAGGTGACATTCTGCACGAAGGATATAAAAATCTTTCCAATTAGGCAGCTGAATCTCCCAGCATCTGCCAAACTCTTTAGTGGAACCGAATAAGGTGACAGATCACACGTCTGTTGGTACTACTGCCACGACTCACCATTTTCCTTTCTATAACCTTCCTTTAAACAAATACTTTTATCGCTGCAGTTGTAATGGTACTTGAATTACGTAACCATTACGGCACCTCGCCTCAACCTCTCGATACTAGCAATATTCTACCGTGTTTCTGTAAAGTAGTTAACATATTTCCGAGACAACATTCAGATTTGATTTCATTAATGTAGAGGTACTTTGATACATCGATATGTATATATTGCAATGATATTATTCTTATGTGTATTCTTTCTTTTGTCACTATGATCTTTGACGTACTTGTAACTCTGATTTTTGGGCGCGTAAGCGGTTATTAAAGAGAGTCAAGTCTTGGTCGTCATGTAGAAAAGACGCAAATTGTAGTCAGTTTATAAAATGTGAACTTTAACAGTGAGGAAGATATTTTCAAGTATGTTTTATATTGTGAAGTGATGTTTTGTGAGTTACGTGATTTTGCAACAAAAGTAATAAAAAAGAAGTGTAACTTAAATTCGGAGTTCTGATTATTCTTTTACATCACCATTGTGCTAACTTGCAAAAGTTTAATCTTCAAGAATGGTTTATGAAACACCTCTATAAAACTTTTGAATATCGCAGAATAACACCTAGGTCTCTTTGCATCCGAGCTTGGAATCATCACCACCTAGGTTTTCGACGATTGAGCCATGAGTTCACATCGAGACCAGCGTGGGAAACACGAAAAGATGAGTGCCTAGTTTATCCATCATTTCATGAAATGACTTTATTAACTGTGCTCTAATGACACCTGCCACATAACATAACTTTGTTGTTGCCCGAGAATGCAATATTTAGCAGCGTGAGCAACACTACAATTATAATTAATTTTTTACCTTTGTTGTGGTAGGGTTGTTAGACACTGAATCACGTTTCTGCAGAAAGGAACAACAACACCACCAACATTAAAAAGAATAATAAAAAAGAGGTACATTCGCGGCGAGGTACAATCCAAATATAATAATAAAGGTGATGAAATGAACATCTATTTCTCGAAACATTCATGTACATGTAGCAAACACAGTGTAGATTAATCAAAGGAGGTATATCGCAGTACGGCTTCACTGCGATACAGATATTATAATAATAAGGAATGGTGTGGGTGTTGCAAAGGGTTGGTGAGAGAAGATGTCTGTTGAAGGTTGTAAGAGAAAGGAAAAAGAACTGGTTGGGGCATTCATTGAAAAGGGAGTGCTTGCTAGCAGATGCTTTGGAAGGATTGGTTTGTGCGAGAAGACTGAGAGGAAGAAGGGGATACAAGATGATAGACGACATAAAGGGAAGACGAAATTATCCAGACCTGAAGAGGATGGCAGAAGACCGGACAGCCTGGAGAACTACCATGTGGAAACCTGTCTTTTGGCAGAATACTGATCATGATGATGCATCTTGCAGCTCTCAAATATTGAAGAGAAGACATTTTTTAATGCTTAACACCAAATCTGCTAATTATTCATTGACTTACAAGTTTCGGATTTTGCCCATTTTCAAAAGCCACGCATATTGTATTTGTCATAAGTGTGGTGTACACATTTCTATTTATGCAAACAGTCTTCGTGGGTTTGCCGCCGGATCACGTTGTGCAAATTCCACAATGTTTCCAGTTGCTCCGAAGAAATATTGTGGAATCTGCACAACGTGATCCGGCAGCAAACCGGTGAAGACTATTTACAACATATCCACCGGAAAGCTTGAAGAGTCACATTTCTTTTTATGCCATCACACTTAAACGTAGCTCAGATGTGAATTATCCAGCACGATCACGCTGGGTAATGAAGATCTGAGCTGCATTTAAGTGTGATGACATGAACAGAACTGTCTACACAATACTTATCACAAACACAAAATAGTGGTTTGTGAAAATTGGCGAAACCCGAAACTAATCAGCTAGTCAATAATTAGTAGCTTTGGCGTTAAACATTTAAACATGTCTTTTCTTCAACTTTTAGCTGTATCATTCGTACGTATATCGCAAATAGAGTGAACGTTATTTGAAGCATGTATAGCCCGGTATCATTTCATCGTGGTACGCGCATGAATGTGTCAAGAAATAAATGTTTTCATCGCAATTCCTTTTTATATCTTATTTATACCTTACTAAGGATGTAGCACAATGGTTATCATTATTTTATTGTTCCTTTCCAAGGAAACATTATTCGCTGTTTTAATACAAGATTTTGTTGGAAGATTAGAAAAGAAAGGAAATTACTTGATTTGATGACAGTACAGGTAGACTTGTGATCTAGCGCCCAGCCAGTTCCTCTAAGGGCGGTACTTGACAACTGGCGCTCTCGTATGGTGTTCAGCAACCTCTTAAAACGTTGAGCCTCGATTTCTCAAAAACGCTTGAGTAACGTATAGAAGCACAGCAGTGTTCGGTACATCTATGCATGTACTATCGTCGTGTGAGGTTTGAGCAAAATATTTGACAAGGTGGGTTTGTAAGACATTTTAGATGAAGGCTTACTTTCTTGGTCCTTCATGACTACGGCCGTGAATTTCGTACTTACTTGGGTTTCATTTGGTAGTTTTTACGATTAGTTTAGCAACGGTCTTTGGTTATGGACACGAATCGGCTTGGTCCTGTTTGGAATAAGCCTGTACTTCAGTATACACCGTACTAGTTCGTTACTTAGTTAACTCCGTAGTTATATGCTTGCTCCATGGAACATAATTATGGTCTCTCCGTGGGATGTGGATCGATTCAGTTCACAAAAGAAAAGTATGATCTCATGCTAAGACAGAAATTCTCTTGTGAACAGAAGTCGTTGTCAATTCGGTATGATGTCAGTTTGTATTTGAAATTACTTTAAGTATCTCTTCGATTTCTACGTCACTGAATAAGTGGGTAATATTGTTTTTGGGTAAATATCTCAATACTCTCTATGCCAGTGAGGGTTAGTGGAATTCATTTGTCCTATTGTTGTTTCCGAATTGCTAATATTGCAGGCAAGAATGTCCGTAAAGGAAAGAAAAGGTACTTCGAAGCCCTTGTCGAAATGTCCTACTGTTTAAGGAGCTGTTACACAAGGCCTTATAATACACACCACAAAACTCTTCTGACCAGCTAACACATCCTTCTTCAATAAGGACTCGCAACGGTATATGGTGCCATAAGACATTAATGAATGAAACTAGATAAAGGAAGTCAAAATTTTGACATCTTCGAAATATGGTAGTTTGGGTGACGCTATGGTTGGAAAGCTTAGACGTATAATAAGATCTGTAACATTTTACTTCCAGTTCGCGCTCCTATCAACAATACAGTAAGAAATTAGAACATTTTGTCTTATTTATTGATTTTACCTTGTGCACTATTTCTGATGATGTCAACAGGGCTTGCAGAACTCAAAATCGCATGTATTGCGATTAATCTAAGTTTAGTACCAGCCCATTCGCAGAAAACAAGTTAGTAATTTTAAAACTTAAAAAAACGCCGTTTCATTTGTTGAAGTTACTTCGTCATACCTACTTATTCCTGTTAACTCTGCAGTATTGTTCAGCCGCTCAAGGCCGGTGCTTGTAATAACGCGTGTGCAGAACAGGCAAAGCAAAAGGCTTTCTCTAACAATTTCTCCTTTAGCCTGCTGCGAGACGCGCAACTCGAGACAAACACGTCACTACACTGTGAGGAAACAAAAGGACCGGAACAATCGCGTCTTTCCCTTCAGCAGCGTAGTTTGATATCGCAGAGATCGAGAATCCACTATAGAGACAGCAATAGCCGGCACACGATTCTTATTTTTCATTAGCCATCTATTATAACAACGGAAACTACCCATCGCATCCCCTCAGATTCAGCGGTAAGAGGGGCCAGTGGACAGCGTGCCAAAAACCTAACACAGGTCAGACATGAAAACAGGAAGAAGGTGTACTGAACTGTGGAAAAAAAAAAATAGAAACAGTGACCGATCAAAGTATCTCAAGTGCAAGATACAGCAATGTCAAACCGCCGTCGCGTCATGGTAGAATGGTCGCAGTGTTTGACTGCAAAGCGGACGAGCTATGTTCAAAGTTCTTTGGTATAAAAAGAAACTCTTTTTCGCTGTTCGCTGTATTCAAATTTGTGTCCGTGTCGTGGTGTAAGGTCCGTTTGCAACAGCGTGTATAAGGGACCTATAGTGAAAGTTGATTCTGCACAACTAATTAGCAGCCGACAGGAAGTGGCTTTCGAACAGGAACTGCAAGCCTTTGAAGACAAGGCGACAAGTCAACCGAATCCGCCACAGGAGAATACGTCTGGTGTGTCATACGCAGAGTTAGTGATAGTATGTGTGTCATGTGATAGGAATCTCTTATCGACACATGTAATTTGTATACCTGGTGAGAGAATGAGATATACCTCCTCGCCTGATTTAGGTTTTCGTACGAATACGAATGTAATGATGAATGATGAAAACATAATAATTTGTCACATAAGCTGTAACAAATTAACGCAACAGTTTCTCAATCACACAGTTTCTTTGTGCTCTGTCAAAACATACGTTTTCAACGTTTTTGAATTTGCATTCTATTTTGGAAGGTTTGACTCTTGAATTCCTTTGTTGTAACATAGTTCACACACGTTTATTTGTTGTTTTCACTGCTCATCACATTTACTTGCGCCGGTAATGTATGCGTGCCACTTGACTCATATTCTATAACCAATGCGTAGTACGACAACTACCAAGACTACAGAAACAGAACGAATTTCTCAACCCGACTCGTCCACTTTCCACGCCAACGCCATGACCAATTTTTTTTAAATCTCATTTTGTGCATTACTGTTCCTTGCATTTGTTCGTGGCAGACGTCCCTTGACATCAGTTCAAGTTTAACGTTGATCCATTCACACTGTTTTCTTAATTGCAGAGGGCAACTAAGCCTCTGACCGAACACGCTGAACTACCGTGCTGGCTAAACCACGACGCCGTATCTACACTACTGGCCATTAAAATTGCTACACCACGAAGATGACGTGCTACAGACGCGAAATTTAACCGACAGGAAGAAGATGCTGTGATATACAAATGATTAGCTTTCAAGAGCATTCACACAAGGTTGGCGCCGGTGGCGACACCTACAACGTGCTGACATGAGGAAAGTTTCCAACCGATTTCTCATACACAAACAGCAGTTGACCGGCGTTGCCTGGTGAAAGGTTGTTGTGATGCCTCGTGTAAGGAGGAGAAATGCGTATCATCACGTTTCCGAATTTCATAAAGGTCGGATTGTAGCCTATCGTAATTGCGGTTTATCGTATCGCGACATTGCTGCTCCCGTTGGTCGAGACCCAATGACTGTTAGCAGAATATGGATCGGTGGGTTCAGGAGGGTAATGCGGAACGCCGTGTTGGATCCCGATGACAGGCATCTTATCCGCATGGCTGTAACGGATCGTGCAGCCACGTCTCGATCCCTGAGTCAACAGATGGGGATGTTTGCAAGACGACAACCATCTGCACGAACAGTTCGACGACGTTTGCAGCAGCATGGACTATCAGCTTGGAGACCATGGGTGCGGTTACCCTTAACGCTGCATCACAGATTGGAGCGCCTGCGATGGTGTAGTCAACGACGGACCTGGGTGCACGATTGGCAAAACGTCATTTTTTTCGGATGAATCCAGGTTCTGTTTACAGCATCACGATGGTCGCATCCGTGTTAGGCGACATCGCGGTGAACGCACATTGGAAGCGTGTATTCGTCATCGCCATACTGGCGTATCACCCGGCGTGATGGTATGGGGTGCCATTGTTTACACGTCTCGGTCACCTCTCGTTTTTATTGACGGCACTTTGAACAGTGGACGTTACATTTGAGATGTGTTACGACCCGTGGCTCTACCCTTCATTCGATCCCTACGAAACCCTACATTTCAGCAGGATAACGCACGACCGCATGTTGCAAGTCCTGACGGGCCTTTCTGGATGCAGAAAATGTTCGACTGCTGCCCTGGCCAGCACATTCTCCAGATCTCTCACCAATTGAAACGTCTGGTCAATAGTGGCCGAGCAACTGGCTCGTCACAATGCGCCAGTCACTACTCTTGATGAAATGTGATATCGTGTTGAAGCTGCATGGGCAGCTGTACCTGTACACGCCATCCAAGGTCTGTTTTACTCAATGCCCGGGCGTATCAAGGCCGTAATTACGGCGAGAGGTGGTTGTTTTGGGTCTTGATTTCTCATTATCTATGCACCCAAATTGCGTGAAAATGTAGTCAGATGTCAGTTCTAGTATAATATATATGTCCAATGAATACCCGTTTAGCAATTTGAATGGCCAGTAGTGTATTTCACTTCACTCGATGTTGCACTTGGACCGTTCACTGTTCCTATTTTGCTTTCTTTTTGTTGTTCAGTACACGTTTATCCTGTTCTCATGCTTGATCTGTGTTCTGTTTTTGACGGACTGTCCACTGGCCAGCTTATCAGTCAACCTGAAGAGGTTGCTATGGGGAGTTTCCGTTGTGAGCAGAGGGTCACGTGAAGTGACAGTAAGTATTAGTTCACACAGCCCCATCTGGCTACCTCGATGACACTAGTGTAATACCAGAGGATCAGGGGCAGTCGAAAGGTGGGTCAGCTCGGCCATTCCAGGCCGGCGTACACTGCTATCCACAGGAAGGTAGCAGCTGAACCCTAATGCACTGACAAAACGAAAAGCTCGCTCTACCGAAGATCAGTTTGTTGGTGCATACTAGTTCGCATCTTATTTCAACTTTAAACTATTCTCTCAGATTGTGAGAAAGTTAATGAAAATTATAACGAATTAATACAGGGTGAACATTAATATAACCGACAAACGTTAAGGGGCGGGTATCTGACTGGAGATGGAGGAAAAAAGGTCCTGTGAACACGCGTCCCGAGATTTATCTTTGCCACTGTACGCACAGTCCGCTGCCTCCCTGCACGTTCGTCTGTCTGAAAGGAGCCGTGCTGCCTCTCCACCGTTTCCATCTTCTTGGTTGTACACGAACACCACCTCGGCTTGTTCTCGACATGAATACCGGACCATTCAGCTCCTTACGGTACCCTGCGTCAATCGCACAGCCTACAGCACACAAGGAACACACGGCACGTGGTCAGAGGAACTGAGATTCGTCAGCGCCATATACTGTGGCAATGACGCATTTCCGGACACACGTTGGTTGGACCTTTTCTCCTTCATTTCCAGTCAGGAATCCGTCCCTGCAGTTTGTCGGTTCTATTAATGTTCACTCTGCATATCTCGTTCTGTAACAAATAAAATTGTAATCTGTAAGGCTGCAAATGATTAGCATCGCTTGTGGGATTTCGTGTTTCATTTTTTTTTTAAATAACTGAGGCACGTAGAGTTCCTTCTATTATTACCTTTCGCCTTGCGACTGTCTACATATAAAACCCGGCCGGTGTGGCCGAGCGGTTCTAGGCGCTACAGTGTCGAACCGCGCGACTGCTGCGGTCGCAGGTTCGAATCCTGCCTCGGGCATGGATGTGTGTGATGTCCTTAGGTTAGTTAGGTTTAAGTAGTTCTAAGTCTAGGGGACTGATGACCTCAGATGTTAAGTCCTATAGTGCTCAGAGCCATTTGTCTTTATAACGATCTATTTCTTTGTTCTCTGTAATCTAGGTTACAATAATAATGTTACCTAAGTTCATGTATATTTATCTTTAGCCGCAGCAGATCGGTATTCCTTTACTAATTATGTACACAGAGTTTATCTTTCAGCTATTTAACTACTCAGGGTAGCGATTGTGTTGGTGACGTGTCGACTGCGCGCCATTAGCGCTCTATCGTACACACATTTGCGTTTTATAAGTTGTTTCAACGATCTGAATTTCAGAAGAGAAATTTGTTAACATCCAGTATTGATTTAAGTGTCAGGAAGTCATTTCTGGAAGTATTCGTATGGAGTGTAGCCATGTATGGAAGTGAAACATGGACGATAAAAAGTTTGGACAAGAAGAGAATAGAAGCTTTCGAAATGTGGTGCTACAGAAGAATGCTGAAGATTAGATGGGTAGATCACATAACTAATGAGGAAGTATTGAATAGGATTGGGGAGAAGAGAAGTTTGTGGCACAACTTGACCAGAAGAAGGGATCGGTTGGTAGGACATGTTCTGAGGCATCAAGGGATCACCAATTTAGTATTGGAGGGCAGCGTGGAGGGTAAAAATCGTAGAGGGAGATCAAGAGATGAATACACTAAGCAGATTCAGAAGGATGTAGGTTGCAGTAGGTACTGGGAGATGAAGAAGCTTGCACAGGATAGAGTAGCATGGAGAGCTGCATCAAGCTAGTCTCAGGACTGAAGACCACAACAACAACAACAAGTTGAAACTTACGATCTGAATTTCTTATTGCGAACATAGTTTACTGTTTCTGGGTAACGCAAATCATTTCTCCCATTACAGTTCTTATTAT
Source organism: Schistocerca serialis cubense (assembly GCF_023864345.2). Classification (NCBI taxonomy): domain Eukaryota; kingdom Metazoa; phylum Arthropoda; class Insecta; order Orthoptera; family Acrididae; genus Schistocerca; species Schistocerca serialis. The sequence goes on from NC_064639.1 coordinate 1,131,662,280, forward strand.
CACGGTCCACCTTCACCAACCTTTTCCGTTCCCAAAAGACAAATGGATCAAATGGCACTAAGGACTATGGGACTTAACATCTGAGGTCATCAGTCCCCTAGACTTAGAACTACTTAAACCTAACTAACCTAAGACAGCACACACATGCATTCCCGAGGCAGGATTCGAACCTGCGACCGTAGCAGCAGCGCGGTTCCGGGCTGAGGTGCCTAGAACCGCTCGGCCACAGCGGCCGGCTCCAAATGACAAATCTGCACTTGAGTCTAACGTAAAAAAATCAGAAAATTGCAGATAATGGAGCCATCATTGGCCTAGTAGGAGTCTTAATACAAGGTAGCATTACCATTACCATTATACATATTTTTCAGTGCGCTGCTGCAGTCATCGCTGTGATGTGTCCCATCTCCGAACAATCAGCTTTCGGAGAATTGCAGTTCAATAATTTTAGTACACATTCATTATTTGTGGGACACACTACAAAATTAATCAAACCAGAGGCAGTGTAGAATACAAGAAAAAAGTTGTGTAGGTGGTCTGACACAAACAACAACTTACACGAAACTTCCTGGCAGATTAAAACTGTGTGCCGGACCGATATTCGAACTCGGGGCCTTTGCCTTTCGCGGGCAAGTGCTCTACCAACTGAGCTACCCAAGCACGACTCAGGCCCTCTCGCCACAGCTATACTTCCGCCAGTACCTCGTCTCCTACCTTCGAACCTTCACAGAAGCTCTCCTGCGCTGCGTCAGTCGTGCTGCGGTAGCTCAGTTGGTAGTGCACTTGCCCGCGGAAGGCAAAGGTCCTGAGTTCGAGTATCGGTCCGGCACACAGTTTTAATCTGCCAGGAACTTTCACATCAGCGCACACTCTGCTGCAGACTGAAAATTATATTCTGGAAATAAGTCATATCTACGCAAGATATGTACTCGTTTTAGGTATTTGATGAATCTTCCAGCCTACCAAAAAATGAAACAATAGACATAGTTACAATTCTTCTTGTTAAATTACCGAAAGGAAAGAGCATCTAGTTCAATATTAAATAACAAACAGTTGATAGGTGATGAACTAAGACAGAAAAATTTTGAATTAGAACAGAAACATTTTCACAAACTACTTTTTAATGACTGAAGTGTCAATCGTCCCCGTGCTACATAATGAGCGCCTCAGCTGGTATCAGAGCAACTTCACTAGTACTGCGAGCTCTTACTGCCGCGTGGCACATATTCCCCGTTTGTTTATTTCTTCCTCCGCTCTAACACAGTAGGATGTGCAAGCGCCTGCGACTGAAAAATGTAAGTTCAGCTTCCAAGAAAGTAAACGCTAGTAGTTCGCGGAACAGTGGCCGCTTCTTAATGGAGATGGCTTTACTAACTTCCTGGACTACTTTACAGCCGTTAGTGATAGGGTATAAGCTCAGAGAATGGGCAGTCTTCAAGATGAATTGCACACTTCTTAAGACGGTGAAAGATGAGACGGCCAGTATTAACTCAGGTCCGTGCGAAAAGTTAACTGTATGTCAGTTCCATAACAAACAGGTCATCAGTCCCCTAGAACTTAGAACTACGTAAACCTAACTAACCTAAGGGCATCACACACATCCATGCCCGAGGCAGGATTCGAACCTGCGACCGTAGCGGTCGCGCGGTTCCAGACTGTAGCGAATAGAATCGCTCGGCCACTCCGACCGGCAACAAACAAGGCACGCGAAACCTGGACAGTAGTTTTCCTAAAATATCCATATTCTGATTTACCTATTTTAAAGCTTTAGTGTAAGACCATGAATGTGAAGAAGCGTTTTGTGTCTCACCTTGCAAACGTCATCATCCTCGAAGAGGCAGAAGAACAAAGAAAGAAAGAGTAACATCCGCTTTTATCCCGGCGTATACAGTGCTAAAATAACTTAAGGGAGTACAGCTCGGTGACGTCTTCGACTGTCGAAGAAGTCACCCGGCCACATTCCCCATTGGCTGAAAGGTCCCGGCGGATAGCTTCAACCGCATAGTCCGAAAGGGTTTCCTTCTTCCACCAACCATGGGCCGTTCCCAGCGTCCAGCGTGCGGTGCTTGGCGGATGCTATCCTGTACCACCATTAGCCATTTCCTTTCCTGTTACCGGATGCCACACTGGTTACCGCCTTGAACTCGCATTCGGGAGGACGACGGTTCAAACGCGCTCCCGGCCATCCTGATTTAGGTTTTCCGTGATTTCCCTAAATCGCGTCAGGCATATGTCGGGATGGTTCCTTTGAAAGGGACCGATCACCTCGCTGTTTGGTCTCCTGCCCCGAATCAGTCAACCAACCAACCTTTCCTGTTCCACTCGCTAAAGGCACGAAGGGAAAAATGACTGTCTGTATTCCTCCATATGAGCCATAATTTATCATATCTTAAATTCGTTGTTCTCACACGAAATGTATTTTGACAGCAATTGAATTGCTCTGCATTCACCTCCAAGCGTCGGTTCTCTAAAATTTCTCCGTAGTGTTCCTCGAAATGAACGTCACCTTCCCTCCAGGGCCGGCCGGTGTGGCCGAGCGGTTCTAGGCGCTTCAGTCTGGAACCGCGCGACCGCTACGGTCGCAGGTTCGAATCCTGCCTCGGGCATGGATGTGTGTGATGTCCTTAGGTTAGTTAGGTTTAAGTAGTTCTAAGTTCTAGGGGACTGATGACCTTAGATGTTAAGTCCCATAGTGCTCAGAGCCATTTGAACCATTTTTCCCCCCAGGGATTCCCATTTAGTTCGCTAAGCATCCCCGTGACACTTGGATGCTGCTCGAATCTATAGGTAGCAAATCTAACAGCCCGCCTCTGAATTGTTTCTCCGTCTTCCTTTAAATCGACCTGCTGCGAACTCCAAATACTCGAGCCGTTCTCAAGAATGAGTCGCACTATAATCCGATAAGCGATCTTCTTTACAAATGAACCACACTTTTCTAAAATTCTCCCAATAAATCAAAGGCGCCATTCACCTTCCTTACCGCAATTCTAACATATCCATGCCATTTAACATGGCTTTGCAACGCTACGCACAGATATTTAAACTACGTAACTGTATTAGTCAGGAAACTACTACCGTTATATCCGAACATTATTCGTTTGTTTTACTACACATTCGTACTAACTTAACGATTTCTACATTTAGATCTAATTACCATTCCTCACACCAAACAAATTTGTTTCTAAGTCTTCTCGTACCCTCCTACTGTCACCAACTTCGACACCTTCCGGTACACCACAGCATCGTCCGCAAACAGCCGCAGATCGCTGCCCACCCTGTCCGTCAGATCATTTATGTACATAGAGACCAACAACGGTCCTATCGCACTGCCCTGGGTCACTGGTGACGATACCCTAGTCTCTGACGAACACTTGCCGTCGAGGACAACGTACTGGGTTACATTACCTAAGAAGTCTTCGAACCATTCACATATCTGGGAACCTATTCCATATGCTCGTCCCTTCTTTAACAGTGAGCAGTGGAGCACAGTGTCAAATGTTTGCCCTTCATCCACAGTTCACAGTATATCACGTGAAAAAAGGACAAGGTGAGTTTCAGACGAGTGATGCTTTCTAAAGGCGTTCCGATTCGTGTACATCAGCTTTTCTGTCTCAAGGAAATTTGTTATATTCGAACTCGGAATATGTTCAAGAATCGTGCACTAAACCGATGTTAAGGATATTGGTCTATAATGGTGCGGGTCAGGTCTTTTAGCTTTCTTACATACAGGAATAACCATCGTTGTTTTTCAGTCGCTTGGGACTTTGCACTGGGCGGGAGATTTGCGATAAATGCCAGCTAAGTAAGGGACAAAAGCCGTAAAGCATTCTTTGAAAAACTGAACAGGGATTACATTCGGACCCAGTGACTTACTTGGTTTGATCTGTTTCAGTTGTTTCTTTAGGTGTGAGATGCTTATTACTATATCGTCTGCTCGGGAGTCTACGCAATTGCCAGACGATGCTATGTTTCTACCATTCTCCTGGGAGAACGGATTCTTAAACTCGAAATTTAAAACTTCGGCTTTCGTTTCGATATCCAGAATTTTCTCGCGTTGTCGACCAAATCTCTAGCTAAGGTACGATGGCGATAGTAGTATGCTCGCGCATAGATCTTTTTATTGACTCACTAATCTCTTCTAACTTTTGACTCTCGTCCTTTACAGGTTCTCTTTCGAATCGAGAATGCAGCGGGCTATGCTTTCTGAGCATTTTCCTAATTTCGTACCTAAACCACGGTGGGTCTTTCCCGTTCTTAAACCGCTTCTTCGCGCATACTTCTCCGGAGCACGATTTACAAGCAGTTTAAACTATGCTCACAATTTCTCTGCGTCCATCACAGCAGAACTAGATGATGTGAATTTGTTGTCTAGGTGAGATGATAATAACTATAGCCTTTCGTGCCCGTCATCACTGAAGTTCAAATCTTATGGGCTATTAGATCGCGTCATATTTCCTCTAAAATGATCGACGTTACGACCCCTCCGCTAGGATCTTCCTCAGGATCTTCCGGTGTCCACTACTGCTAGAACACGGTGTTCTAGCAGTACTGGACGCCGAAAGATCCTGAGGAAGATCACAGCAGACCCGTCGAAACGTTGACATCATTTTAGAGAAAATATGACGCGGCCTAATAACCCAGAAGATTTTAACCTAAATGATAATAACCCATTATCTGCTCTTTCTAGCAGAAAATCTCTTCTAGCATTCTTGACTGATTTATTAACTTTCTTAACCATGGTCGGTATGATGACACACACTGATCAGTCACAGCAATATGACTATCTACCTAATAGCCGGTATGTCCACCTTTGGCATGGATAACAGTGACGACAAGTCGTACCATGGAAGCGAAGAGGCCTCCGTAGCTCCATGGAAGGAGTTGGCTCCGTATCTGCACACACAATCCACCCAATTCTCGTAAAATCCGGGGAGGGGGCGATGAGCTCTGTTGCCACATTCAGTAACATCCTAGATGTATTCGATCGGGTTTAGTTCTGCCGAGTTGGGGGCCAGAACATCAATTGGAACTCGCCACTGTGTTTCTCGAACCACTCCATCACACTCCTAGACTTATGACATGGCGCATTATCTTGTTGAAACATGCTACTGCCGTAGGGAAACCTGATCGTCATGAAAGGATGTACGTCGTCTGCAAACAGAGTACGATATTCCTTAGCCGTCATGGTGCATTGCACGAGCCCCACTGAACCTATGGATGTGCAAATGAGTGTTCCCTAGAGCATAATGGAGTCGCCGCCAGCTTGTCCCTGTGTGCAAATATATATATAAAAGTATTAATCGAATTAATTACACTATTGTCACGTTTGATTTTTATAGATTTTGCAGCTAATGAATTGTCTTTCACTTTTAATTTACCGAGCTTGTAAATTGTAAGTCAGTGGTGGCGTAAACTTACGTCGGTTCGTGTACTCTCTATGCTGTTGAGATTTACGCAATTTGGTTATATGCTTCTTCTTCAACCATAATTACTTCTCATTTTTTGTCCGTGAATACAATATTGATTTTTATCGGACTTCCTCTTCAGATGCAGGCAGCTACAGTGAGATGACATTAGCATAGTGCGCGGAAGAAAAGAAAAATTCCGAGGTTTTGCACTAAAAAGAACTCTCATACTTCATACTTTCATAAAAAATTAGTATTCAGGCAACACAATGTCTACTACACACTTGTCGCAAGAATACGTCTTCTACCTGCGAGAACTAAAGACAGAGTCTTCTAAATAATTGACAAAAAAATTGAATGTAGTTTCCATCATTTGTCATTCGCCTTCCGGCGTAGCAAAATACATCTCTGCCGACGCTTAGTGTGGTCGCGCTAGTGATTGTTAGCATTGGTTTTAAATTTTTGTTGTAGCTTGTTGGGGCTTTTCCTTATGTACCTATACACCCGTCCCGCAGTACGTGTGTCAAGGAGGTGTTACCCTGGAAGACGACGGGTTCGCGTCCTCCCATCGGCATGGTGGAGGAGGTATCGGGATTCATCAGACGATGCCGTGCTCTGCCACTGCGCCAACGTCCAATGCTGTGGCCACGTGCCCATTTCAGTCATACTTGCCGATGTCGTTAATATTGGCACATGGATGGGTCGACGGCTGATTAGGCCCATAGTTAGGAGTGTTCGGTGCACTGCCTGTTCTGTTTTACCAGTCTGTCCAGCCTTCGATGTCCGACATCTTTACTGAAGGGTGGCCGCCCAACCCCAGGACGTCTGGACATGGTTTCACCTCGGTTTCGCCACGTAATGGTCACGCTCACCAGAGCACTCTTCGAATACCCGAGAAGTCGTACAGTTTCCGAAATGCTCGTGGCGAACCTCCGGTCCATCAACAAATTCCGATAGATCGCGCGCCTTCCCCATTCTAAACACGGACAGCCCACTACGTGCAGCGTGCGTGTGTCTGACTGGCAGTCGTTCCTCGCCATGTGACGTTGCTGTCGCCTGGACGGGTTTGTAGCGATAGTAGGTCTGCAGTCATGATGTTCTGGCTGGTCAGTGTATGTGTTGAGTGTAGTTGACAGTAAGGGTTCGTGTATAGTGTGGTGTTATGTTTTGTGTTATCGTGAGGGAAGGGAGAGGATGAAATCCGATACCGGCACAGATCACATTCCTTAAGGGGCTCCGGAACGCCCTATACTTGCAATGTTAAAATAACGCTTATAAATTACATCTTTCCTCACAAAGTATTTGAGGTAGGAAGTTGAACTTTTTACAGATTATTTATTGGAATATGGGCTACAACTTAACACAGGGATTTTACAAAATTTTAGTTCAGTTATTAAAGATGATTTTTTTTCAATTGTAATGAAAATTCACAACATTTTTTTGCAATTTTTTATTTATATATTCAAAAATATACAGTTTTTTGGAAAAAGGCTGTGTTAAATTATGCAGAAGGTACTGTGTAACATTTACTGAAAGTTTGAAACAAATATGTTTGGAAGATCCTTAGAAAACATGTAATTAGTATGAGAAAATAAAAGTTTTGCGAATCGAGCGACAAAGATTGGATTAACTTTTTAGTGCATTCCAGGTCCATAGGATGGATTATCTTCATCCTCTGCAAACTCCTCCTCCAGCTTCCTCTTGTTCCTCCTCCTGTTTACTCTTGCTTGTATTTCTAGACTCTTTACATCCCTGTCTGCAGCCCGAAGGCGTTCCTTGTCTAAAGCAAGCATCGCTCGTTGTTGTGTTCGTAGATTTTGCTACCATTTTCTTCAGTTTCAGTTACTGCAACACTGTTCCAAAAGGTGGTCATGTATGAACACTTATCACATTTCAGTTGTATTTCACTAGCAAGTCCTACGTGCTTTATTATGGAGAGTTCCAGACCAACTTCACTACAATGAATACATCTTACACTGTTTGAAATAATTCCTTTGAGAACCGACATATCAAATAATTCATTCACATCCGATTCGCCCATAGAACATTCATAGTTTTCACTCATTGAACCAAGCTTCTTCTGTGCAGTATTTTCTTTCCCACTTTGACTGCTATGGGCAGGTGTACTTGAGAGGTTAGGTTCACTCACTTGATTATCGTCTTTATTGTTTACAGTAATAACACATACCTTTGGCTTTCCAACATTTCTCCTTTTCTTAAAAGCCTTCAGAGGATTTCTAATAACTTTACTTTTACTCATTATTATACTTCAACAAAACAGAGACTCAAGAAACAGAATTAATTACGAATATTTTCGAGATAACGACAGAGTAAATAAACATGAAACAATCGACAATCACACCAGCGATATATATTGAACCATCACAGGTTAGCCACAACACATACTTTATCTCACATCACTAAAATGTACCTGATGAACACGGACGTTAATAATAACACCATTTGACAGCAGTTTAACAGCGCCACAGTGGGTCACGCCCATGTAGAACACATTTCAAAAAAAATTTAAAAATCGTTGTAGTCTTCGGAATTGAATAAATTATATATCTATTAAAAGGTAATAGTCTGCAGATACAGAAAACGCAAAAAAGTAAAAATTGAACTTTTCGTGATTTTGAGCCTTTTTGGAGCCCCTTAACAGCAACACTGGGGCCACCGAGCTCAGACACTGCGGAAAGGCTTTGAGGCAAACTCGAGACATTGGCGCAAAATCAGATGATCAAGACCTTCACGCCATTGCCTCTCCTCCCTTGGAGGGGACGGGTTTGGTGGTTGACGCACAACACACAACAGATCTACAGTAAATTACAATTACAACTAAGCTAGTTTTGAAAGAACTATCCGCCGGCCGTGGTAGCCAAGCGGTTCTAGGCGCTACAGTCTGGAACCGCGTGACCGATACGGTCGCAGGTTCGAATCCTGCCACGGGCATGGATGTGTGTGATGTCTTTAGGTTAGTTAAATTTAAGTAGTTCTAAGTTCTAGGAGACTGATGACCTCAGAAGTTAAGTCCCTTAGTGATCAGAGCCATTCGAACCATTTCATAGAACTATCCGCAGTGTAAGGACACATTTCTGTAAGAGTTCTGCAAAGTTTGGCACAAATATTCTACATATACGTCTACTTCCATACTCCGCAAGCCACCTGACGGTGTGTGGTGGAGGGTACCTTGAGTACCTCTATCGGTTCTCCCTTCTATTTCAGTCTCGTATTGTTCGTGGAAAGAAAAATTGTCGGTATGCCTCTGTGTGGGCTCTAATCTCTCTGATTTTATCCTCAAAGTCTCTTCGCGAGATATACGTAGGAGGGAGCAATATACTGCTTGACTCCTCGGTGAAGGTATGTTCTCGAAACTTCAATAAAAGCCCGTACCGAGCTACTGAGCGTCTCTCCTGCAGAGTCTTCCATTGGAGTTTATCATCTCCGTAACGCTTTAGCGATTACTAAATTGTCCTGTAAGGAAGAGCGCTGCTCTCCGTTGGATCTTCTCTATCTCTTCTATCAACCCTATTTGGTACGGATCCCACACTGGTGAGCAATATTCAAGCAGTGGACGAACAAATGTACTGTATTTCCATGGAAAATAGTTCCGTTCTGGTGGAAGCTTACCTTTCTTTGGGGAACCGCAAAGAGAGATGAATGAAAATCTAATTTTTATGATTTTAGACTATAGTATTAAAATACACAAGTTTCTTCCGAACTATAATAATCTGGACTTTTCTCATTTCGCTTTGGCTTTCAAATTTGTCGCCGTGTAGTCAAATACGTCTCGAAGAAATGTGTCTGAGTTACAGTTAAACACATGAACTCTCTTTATATACGCACTGCTTCAATGTGAACAACTAATCATTCCCCTCAGCTAACTAGTCAGAGCTGTGGGAAAAGCAGTATAATTTTACATACGATATTACAGGACTCTATTTACTATGGCTGGTCGCTGTGTTATGAAGTAATGTGCTGCTGTTTTCTTTCTTCGGCAAGCCACTTGCCAGTAAATTTTGTTCATAAGACAAAGATAGCTCTGTCTGTATTCGTATGTTATTAACTATAAAGTGCGTCGTCTTGTGTCAGCTGGTTATTTCACCGGGGCGCTGACGCTCTCTACCAAGTCGCAGCATCTGCTGAGTCGTGGGCTGTTTCTTGATGCTTTCAGCTCGGCCACCGCTCCGAGTGGCTCTTGGAACACTCGAGATATTTCCTTCCAGTAAATCTCTCACGCTATCCCCCAAGAACTGCTTACAGCTACGAACGCTTTCGTATCGGGTTTCGTAACACCTGCTTTTACTGCCTCACTGAGAAACTGTGTGAACCTCTCTTGAACACGTGGTACACAAAATGCGCCTCGGCAATGTCGTTTACATTTCGTAGTAGCAGTGAACGGACTTTCGCAAGCAGAACTTCGCCATTCACATTTTCGCTCCAAGTGTAACAACACGAACAGCACATCAACGTACAGTGTCTTTTCTTGCTCTATTTTTTAAATTTAGCCACCTTCGAGAATAGATGCAAAAATTAAATTAGGCTCTTAACAGATGACTCAAACTCTTTACGTTTCTCTGAAAGTGATCGAATGCATCGCATGTATGGGAAGATAGTTGCTGTGCCGCAAGTTGATTTTTCTTCTTACGAGGCACTTGACGTAGCCTCTGTCCCCTCCCCTTAAACTGAAGGAAAATTATATTTCTCAAAGACCCAACCTACACCCTGTCACGTCTATTTACAGGTGCAACCATCGAGTGTCAGCTTGCAAAAAGAAAGAGTATGCAATGGATACTACGTTCTGTAAGCAGTGCTGCAAAGATTCAGATGAGTTTAAGGAACGTCATCCAGAAAATCAAATAAAGCTGTGTATTTATTTATCGACAATCTGTTTCGATCATATTATCATCTTCAAGTCACGAACGCCACGACATTAGGTCAAAGGAAGGATCCCTGAAGCCGGGGACCTAATTGTACAAGTGCAAGCTGTTGTAATAATAAACCACCAGATTGGTTTTTTTGAACATTTTATTTACCGGTATCGGTTTCGAGTGTTGGCCCGTTCTCAAGAGGAATCTAGATACAATCAAGGTATTCCCGGCATATACGCGGCAAAAAAATGCAAATCCTTTTACAAACGAACAAAAAAACCATAGAAATGAAAACAATATTAAGAACCTTGACAAAATTCTTATCGGTGATGTATAATTCAGAACAAAAGACAATCCTGTATTTTACTTGCAATGTAACAGGATTTTCATCAAAGATATAAATTTATGAACAAACCATATCCCTGACACACAAGTCTCTATTGTAACAAACATGCACAAATATGACAAAACAAAAGTAGCTCATAACAGAAAGATAATATTTCAGGTCTTTTAAGTAAAAATTATACATGCAACCAAAGACTGTACATTTCTATACACGGTTCAATGTGTGTAAGGGCAGATGTCTCTGCTGGTGATCAGCGTTACATCGGTATTTACTTTATTTTCGGACTAATAATTGTATCTACACTGACGTAACAAAACACAACACCAATAAATAATTAATGTAGAGTAATGAAATGTGGGGAATACATTTTTTCAGGTAACATATTTAAATAATCAACGTTGCAATATCACAGGTTAACGTAAGCACGAGTTAGGCAAATCGAAATTTGAAAAAAAAAGTGTCTGAAATCTTATGGGACGTAACTGCTAAAGTGATTAGTCCCTAAGCTTACACATTACTTAACCTAAATCACACCCATGCCCGAGGGAGGACTCGAACCTCCGCCGGGATCAGCCGCACAGGAAATTTGAAATGCTGGTACATTAATAAACGTGTGACCACCCGAATGGTGAATTCATGCATACAAATGTGCATGCATTGTGTTGTACAAGTGCCGTATGTCAGTTTTTGGAATGGAGTTCCACGCCTGTTGCACGTGGTCGCTCAATACATGGACGGTTATTGCTGTTTGTGGGTGACGCTCGACTTGTCGTCCAATTATGTCTCATATGTGCTCGATTGTAGACATATCTGGTGATCGGGCAGGCCAAGGCAACATGTCGACACTTTGTAGAGCATGTTGAGTTACAACGGCGGTATAACGGTCAGCCTTATCCTGTTGTAAAACACCCCAGAGAACGCTGTTCATGGACGGCAGCACAACATGTTGGATCACCATACCAAATTAGCTGTCAGGGTGCGTGAGATAATCACGAGAGTGCCCCTGCTGTCGTACGAAATCCCACACCAGACCATAACGCCAAGTGTAGGTCCAAAGTGTCTGCTACGTAGATAGGTTGGTCGCAGGCGCCCACCTACCTTCCTTGTAACCAACACATGGCCATCACTGGCACCGAGCAAGAAACGGCCTCCTATCGGAAAACACAACAGACCTCCACACAGCCCTCCAATGACCTCCAGTTTGACACTACTGAAGTCGCCAACGGCGAGGCACTCGTCTTCATGGACGACAATTCGCGCCCCCATCGTGCACATCTTGTGAATGACTTCCTTCAGGACAACGACATCGCTCGACTAGAATGACCCAGTATGTTCTCCAGACATGAACGCCATCGAAAATGCCTGGGATAGACTGAAAAGCGCTGTTTATGGACAACGTGACCCACCAACCACTCTGAGGGATCCACTCCGAATCGCCGTTGAGGACCAATCTGGACCAACAGAGCCTTGAGAAACTTGTGGATAGTATGTCACGACGAATACAGGCATGCACCAGTGAAAGACGACATGCTACTGGGTATTGGAGGTACCGGTGTGTACAGCAGTCTGGACCACCACCTCTGAAGGTCTCACGGTATGCTGGTACTACACACAATGTGTGGTTTTCATGAGCAATAAAAAGGGCGGAAATGATGTTTACGTTGAGCTCTATTCCAATTTTCTGTACAGGTTCCGGAACTCACGGAACCGAGGTAATGCAAAAGTTTTCTTGATGTGTGTATTAACAACATTATTATGCACTCAGTAAGTAAACTGTATAGGTGGAGCATGTTGCCAAACTAGCAAAACAAATAACATGTAAAAAACAGTTTATTGAAAACGCTGGAGGACGTTTTTTCCATTGTTGCAATTACTTGACAATAAACAGCGTACTGGATTGATTTTTATTGTGTGTTTTCCTGATTGTACGAAATTAATTTTCCCTTCAATCATTTCGACCACTAACAATCTCACTATTAACATTCAGTAATCAAATTCGCGGATATTCTGAAATGCTGCGACGTATTGAAGCAAATGGCGATAATAAGGTCAGTTGCATACGTGTTACACAGCGATCAGCTAGAACATTATGACTACCGGCCCACTATCGATATAAACCTGTCCAAGCCACAGTAGCGTAACCTGGCGGGGAATGACTGTTAGCCAGACACGCACGGTGCATCTAGTGTTCAAATGTTTAAATGTGTGTGAAATCTAAGGCTATCAGTCCCTAAGCTTACACACTCCTAAACCTAAATTATCCTGAGGACAAACACACACACACCCATGCCCGAGGGAGGACTCGAACCTCCGCTGTGACCAGCCGCACAGTCGATGACTGCAGCGCCTTAGACCGCTCGGCTAGTCCTGCGTGGTGCATCTAGTATCAGTGAGCCCGCTGTTCGTGTGTAGAATGGAGAATGCACGCAATCTGTCTGAGTTTGACCGAGAACAGATTGTGATGGCCCGGAGGCTTGGCACGAGCATTTCGGAAACTGCACGACTTGTCGGGAGTCCGAGGAATGTTGTGGTGAGCGTCTTGAATACACGGCAAAACCAAGGTAAGACCACGTGCAGAGGTCGTGGGGTTGGGCGGCGACACTTCATTATACAGGGTGTTACAAAAAGGTACGGCCAAACTTTCAGGAAACATTCCTCACACACAAATAAAGAAAAGATGTTATGTGGAGATGTGTCCGTAAACGTTTAATTTCCATGTTAGAGCTCATTTTAGTTTCGTCAGTATGTACTTTACTTCCTCGATTCACCGCCATGATTTCATACGGGATACTCTACCTGTGCTGCTAGAACATGTGCCTTTACAAGTACGACACAACATGTGGTTCATGCACGATGGAGCTCCTGCACATTTCAGTCGAAGTGTTCGTACGCTTCTCAACAACAGATTCGGTGACCGATGGATTGGTAGAGGCCGATCAATTCCATGGCCTCCACGCTCTCCTGATCTCAACCCCTTTGACTTTCATTTATGGCCGGCCGAAGTGGCCGTGCGGTTAAAGGCGCTGCAGTCTGGAACCGCAAGACCGCTACGGTCGCAGGTTCGAATCCTGCCTCGGGCATGGATGTTTGTAAAGTCCTTAGGTTAGTTAGGTTTAACTAGTTCTAAGTTCTAGGGGACTAATGACCTCAGCAGTTGAGTCCCATAGTGCTCAGAGCCATTTGAACCATTTGAATTTCATTTATGGGAGCATTTGGGCATTTGAAAGCTCTTGTCTACGCAACCCCGGTACCAAATGTAGAGACTCTTCGTGCTCGTATTGTGGACGGCTGTGATACAATACGCCATTCTCCAGGGCTGCATCAGCGCATCAGGGATTCCATGCGACGGAGGGTGGATGCATGTATCTTCGCTAACGGAGGACATTTTGAACATTTCCTGCAACACAGTGTTTGAAGTCACGCTGGTACGTTCTGTTGCTGTGTGTTTCCATTCCATGATTAATGTGATTTGAAGAGAAGTAATAAAGTGAGCTCTAACATGGAAAGTAAGCGTTTCCGGACACATGTCCACATAACATATTTTCTTTCTTTGTGTGTGAGGAATGTTTCCTGAAAGTTTGGCCATACCTTTTTGTAACACCCTGTAGATGTCGGACATCGTAGACTGAGCAGACTAGTAAAACAGGAGACGTGGCGAACTGTGGTGGAACTAATGTCGGTCTTTAATGCTGGGCGGAGTACAAGTGTGTCTGAACGCACAGTGCACCGAACACTCTTAACGATGGGCCCCCTCAGCCGATGACCCATGCACGTATCAATACTAACACCACGACATCAGAAACTACGACTGAAATTGGCACTTGACCATCGGCACTGGACGTTGGCGCAGTGGCAGAGCATGGTCTGATGAATCCCTATACCGTTTTCATCATGCCGATGGGAGGACCCTAAAACCGGCATCTTCCAGGGTAACAACTCCTTGACACACGTACTGCGGGACCGAGGCAAGCTGGCGGCGGCTCCAGTATAATCTGGGGAGCAGTCACGTGGCCATCCATGGGTTCAGTGGAGCTCGTGCAAGGCACCATAACGCCAAGGGGTATCGTACAATGGTTGCAGACCACAACACCGCTTCATATTCCCCAATGGCAGTGGCATTTTGAACAAGGTAATGCGCCATGTCACAAGGCCAGGAGTGTGATGGAGTGGTTCGAGGAACACAGTGGCGAGTTGCAACTGACGTGCTCGCCCCCCAACTCGGCAGATCTGAACAGGAGCGAACACATGAGGTACGTGTCTGAACGTGGCGTCAGAACACATCGACGCCCTCTTGGGTGACTTGTGTGTGAAGATGTGGTGCCAACTCCTTCCAGCGAGCTACGAAGGCCTCAGTGCTTCGCCAGCCGCTGTGGCCGAGCGCTTCTAGGCGTCTCAGTCCGGAACCGCGCTGCTGCTGCGGGCGCAGGTTCGAATCCTGCCTCGGGCATGGATGTGTGTGATGTCCTTAGGTTAGTTAGGTTTAAGTAGTTGTAAGTCTAGGGGGACTGATGACCTCCGATATTAAGTCCCATAGTTCTCAGAGCAATTTGAACCATTTAAACCTCAGTGCTTCCATATCACGACGCGTAGCCGCTGTTATCCGTGCCAGAGGTGGACATACCGGCTATTAGGTAGGCGGTCATAATGCTTTGGTAGATTAGAGTATGTTCTGCCGATATGCTGTTATTTTTGTAAATTCTCATCGCCAGTTTTGTTAAGGCCTTCTCGCTACTGCTGGGGAGGCTGAGTTGCCACTGTTATTGCGGTAGGACGAGTTCGTGAAACGGCTTCTCGTGCAGTACACCGCTAAGAGAATTTCTCTTTTGCCGCTATTACACAGCGATGCCCCACGGTCAGGTAACAGCATAGGAGAATGAAGGATCTACAACACTCCCACAAATTACTAACAAAGAGTTGAAAATGTTTACTTATCCTTGTGACTTGTCGAATAATTAACTCTGCAACACTGCTTGTAATATAACACAAAAAAGGCCCTCAAAGACTAAGTGCATATATTCATAGGTAAACTTCAGTGCATAGCAAATGCAAATTAACAACAACTGTAAGAACACTTCTAAGAGTTCGCTAAACAATGTTCCCTATGTAAGTCAGCCCTCGACGGTGATCTATAACCAAGTGGGCGAGAGCTGCTCTTCTGTCTTCCTAGTAAGCTATTGTCCGTTGTCGTCCGGTCATTGGCGGATTGTACTGGGCCAGCAACTGGCTGAGGCGAAGTCGATATCTTCATCCTCAGCGCCGCCCGTGGCGCTGGTGGAACTCGCGCAAGTGGCACTGGCACCAGCTCGTATCTCCGCACCTGTCGTGTTTTTACCCTGGCTGTGTCTTGTTCGGACGACACAGGAGTTATGCTGCGTGATACGGAGTATACGAAAGTAACAATTTATTGTAGCTAGATGACACTCATCGAGTAGCGGTTCTGAGTAGATTTGGGAAAGTTTTCTTAAAGCAAATATTTCCACACAGTAATGAAAGTATTACACTACTGGCCACTAAAATTGCTACACCACGAAGATGACGCGCTACAGACGCGAAATTTAACCGACAGCAAGAAGATGCTGTGATATGTAAACGATTAGCTTTTCAGAGCATTCACACAAGGTTGGCGCCAGGGGCGACACATACAACGTGCTGACATGAGGAAAGTTTCCAGCCGATTTCTCATACACAAACATAAGTTGAGCGGCGTTGCCTGGTGAAACGTTGTTATGATGCCTTGTGTAAGGAGGAGAAATGCGTACCATCACGTTTCCGACTTTGTTAAAGGTCAGATTGTAGCCTACCGCGATTGCGGTTTATCGTATCGCGACATTGCTGCTCCCGTTGGTCGAGATCCAATGACTGTTAGCAGAATGTGGAATCGGTGGGTTCAAGAGGGTAATATGGAACGCCGTGTTGGATCCCAACGGCCTCGCATCGCTAGCAGTCGAGATTACAGGCACCTTATCTGTATGACTGTAACTGATCGTGCAGCCAAGTCTCGATCCATGAGTCAACAGATGGGGACGTTTGCAAGACAAGAACCATCTGCACGAACAGTTCGACGGCGTTTGCAGCAGCATGGACTATCAGCTCGGAGACCACGGCTGCGGTTACCCTCGACGCTGCATCACACACAGGAGCGCCTGCGATGGTGTAATCAACGACGAACCTGGGTGCACGAAAGGCAAAATGTCATTTTTTCGGATGAATCCAGGTTCTGTTTACAGCATCATGATGGTCGCATCCGTGTTTGGCGACATCGCGGTGAACGCACATTGGAAGCGTGTATTCGTCTTCGCCATACTGGCGTATCACCCGGCGTGACGGTATGGGATACCATTGGTTACACGTCTCGGTCACCTCTTGTTCGCATTGACGGCACTTTGCACAGTGGACGTTACATTACCTTTCATTCGATCCATGTGAAACCCTACATTTCAGCAGGATAATGCAGGACTGCATGTTGCAGGTCCTGTACGGCCCTTTCTGGATACAGAAAATGTTCGACTGCTGCCCTGGCCAGCACTTTCTCCAGATCTCTCACCAACTGAAAACGTCTGGTCAATGGTGGCCGAGCAACTGGCTCGTCACAATACGCCAGTCGCTACTCTTGATGAACTGTGGTATCGTATTGAAGCTGCATGGGCAGCTTTACCTGTACACACCATCCAAGCTCTGTTTGACTCAATGCCCAGGCGTATCAAGGCCATTATTACGGCCAGAGGTGGTTGTTCTGGGTACTGATTTCTCAGGATATATGCACCCAAATTGCGTGAAAATGTAATCACATGTCAGTTCTAGTATAATATATTAGTCCAATGAATACCCGTTTATCATCTGCATTTCCTCTTCGTGTAGCAATTTTAATGGCCAGTAGTGTAGTTGTGATTATGTAATTATTGTAAACGGAAACGTGTTTCACGGGACTTTGCCAGGCAGTGTTAGTACATATACTAACTGTCAAAGATATGCCTAACAACAACTACTGGTCACCTGTACTTTTTATAAGACACAAAGATTTTTGACTAATTAGTAATGCATACCATTTGTCTGTTAGTTACGTAATTACAGTGCCTGCTGTCTTCTTCAACGTTTTTTCTTCATGGTATATGTTTTATTCGTGTGTGAAAGTGTCTAAAAACGAATGTTACGATGCTGCAGGTTGTCACTGTCCGTTACCACATGCACATCTCCCGCGTATTTAATGTCTGTGACTGCCCATGGGTTTTCATGCTCTAAAATAAAATCCATTAGTGTTTTTTTTATCTAAAACAGTCCCATAAGGGTTCTTGTGATATTTATCCGTCACGTAGTCAATAACCATTATTAATATTATCGTGGAAAACACCAGTCCAGTGTTACTTGAACTTTTAATTGCTGATTTTCATCAATGCAGTAAGACGAATGTAAGCGTGTGTAACCTTGATACCAAAACCAAATCTCGTATGGAATTCTCTTTTTGAAGGTCCTATAAAAAAACAAAAACAAACAAGAAATCATCTCTTTCTGTATCCCATCGTGTATCGGAGATGTGCCTGTATTCCTTACGATGGTTAATCGTATTTTTCTTTGCTCATATTGTCTGACAAAAATATATGAGAAAAGCATGCGGGAAATAGGACAATAGGTGAAAGCAAAATCACTTCAGAGCAACTGCAGAATTTATTTCAGAGGAAAATCAATGTAGTCTAGCTGAATGATACAATGGTGTTAACATTTCAGAAACTGGTTACAATGACAAATTAGAATTTTCGGGCGAGGACATTACAAAAAATCTAACTCTCTCAGAAAATGACATACACTCTCACAAGGTGACATGACAGAGAACTAAGTTGTTTGCCCTTACAGAGTCAGCAGTCGTTGCACTCAGAATGTGTGTATCTAGGTGTATCTAGGTTTATAATCTAAAGACAATTGTTTCATGTAAGCGCATTCGCGTTTCGCCATAATTCGCTTCTTCTGGTGGCTCCAGTAACAGGCGACATAATCATTTCACAATGACGAGTTTGTGGTTTGTAGAGTTTCGGTGATACCGCAGACAGAACAGCTGAGGGCGCCTTCAGCGGTATAACAATTCACACATTCCAAGAACAACGGACGACAGTCTCTTCTGTTTTGTATGTGAATCTCGTGTGGCCTAGCATAACGGTTCACTCAATAGGTTGCGACTGGAAGCAGCAGCCTTCATATCCCCATCCGATTATCCTGTTTAACATGCCGTCTAAATTATTTAAGATAAATACCGGAATGACCCCTCCATTTTTCTAAAGCCACTATCGATCCATTCTCCAGTTTCTATGCGGACGAGAAATATTTGGTGTGTAATGAACTCAGCACTCGACAAGATCTTCTTCTCATTATTTTTGTAGGTGCGACTATGTATTCAAATATGAAAGATACGTGTTTAAGCACAATTTTGATGTGGCTGCAATGGCTGAGGTATGCGCTGATGATGGCTGTTCTAGAGTCGAAGTCGATCTGCAATAAATTCCCATTATTCGCGAATGACCGTTGAATCCTTCCATTTTTATATCCTACGGTCGCTGCACAAGGGAATCCTACGGATTCGAACATAAATAAGATGTTATTTCCTACATTTCTTCAACTGGTTTTCAATTGAATATCGTATAGTAACTTCTAGTAACATGTACTTCGATGCTGTTAGCGTTGATAATATGAATTTCTCAATCTTAACGTAACTATTGAATAAATAAGTATGACACCTTTATTAAAAATTTGACATTAATGTTTTAAACCGTATACGTTTTAAACCGGCTCCAGTTTTGTTTCATTTGCAATAAACATTGGATTCAACGGATCAATGACCATTCTAATTTCAATACCGTAAATCAATGATTCCTTAGTAACCTTATTTTGTACTAGTCTACTGAAGAATTCTGAAATTATGAAGAAATTTTCGTTTTTACATATAATAAAATTTTGTCTCCATTTCATGCAGCAAATTTTGCACCGTGGCCTGCATTTCTTAACCTCCGTTGCGCTAGGCGTCTGATAGTATAGAAACAACTGCCAAAGTAAACGAGGGCGCAGGATAGCCGTTCGCAAGAATATTGAATTACACCTGTCCAAAACAAATAAACGGTCAGCTCTGGTTGTTCTGGTTCTACGGCGTGTCAGCCAGCGACTTAAGATCCCGCAGAATTTCTTAAATGGGTTTCTAGGACACGTAAATAGTGGCTGGGGCTTTGTGCAACGCCTACTCAACCGTCGCGTACTGAGATGATTTCTACAATGAAGTAGACCGTAAGACGGAACCTTTACCTTCGTAGTTACATCTCCTACAACTCTTGGATTTTGTGATTTCATGCGTCATTCTACGTCAGGGGCGCCAGTGGTTAATACGAGGGCTGTCCAGAAAGTAAGTTACGATCGGTCGCGAAATGGAAACGACTACGAAAATCCGATAAAGCTTTGCAAAGATGTGTTGGGCAGTGTCTCTAGTATGGCTCTAGGTAGAATTATGTCGCTCTTTTCATTCCTGAGCTCTCAGTGAGTGCGTAAAGATATTATAGAAAATAGTACCTCCCGCCAAGTACGAGGGCCTGGTGAGAATTTTCCCCTGAAGCTATGCAACCAACATTACATAACTGTCGCGCGGTTTCTTCTTCAAGACAATTCTCAGCCTCATTCTGCAGGGGCAATGAAGATGTTCCTGCATCGTTTCAATTGGGAATGTTTGGTTACCCACAATACAGTCCGTAATTGTCTCCCACTGAGTTTCATCTCTGCTCAAACGAACCGCTGGCTATGAAGACAACATTTTGGCACAGACAACGAGCTTTAGGCCAGCGTAGAGAATTGGCGGAAAGCACTGGCGGCTGCCTTCTATGATGAGGGTATTGGAAAGTTGGTACAACGCTACGACGAATGTCTGAGTCAGAACGGCGACTACGTAGAGAAGTAGCTGAAAGGTGTAGCTAACCTAACGAAACTAACAAACGGATTGTCATTTTGGAAGCCCCACCATTCGCACGGACGACTACTGCAGACACAACTTTTATAATATCTGTCAGTACGTCAACCCTGAAACTGATTAGAAACCATCATAATAGACGTACCAACCCAGTAGTTGCTATAATTTTTGATGTTGTGTTTCGAGTGAAGAAGAATTATCGAAAAAACATTACGGTATGGATGAAAATCCACTCTAGGATGCCTGGAAATGAACAAGTAGATGTCCTAGCAATGCAAGTATCCCTATATGGAGCACTTAAATATGATAAACGCACTGTCTCAGATATGATATCCATACTCAGCTGTCATCGGATTGTCAAGAGGGATGGTCAAAAACATCTAAAATCAAAGGCCATTCACTACGCGCTAATTCATCCCGCGATTGCAAGAGCATCATGGTACAGTAAACAATAACATCGAGGAGCTTCACGACAGTTCCACGCGTTTGCAGAAAGGAAGAAGATCCAAATCACGTATTTCTACAATTTCCTTGGAACATGGATTCATATAAACCTACTTGAACGTAATCTTCTGCATCTTCGTTATCAGTTTCCAGGCAGCCACCATATCTTGTTAACACCCAACGATGTTAACAAAATACTTTACGAGTTTGTCAACAGTGCTGACATCCAGATATAGTTCCCTGCGCTGCTAAGCGTGGTAATTAAAATGCCAGGGGAAGAACAAAGCACAGTTTAACTACGATTATCATCCCGCGCTTGTCAGCAGGATGTGAAACTTTCAACCTGTAAATATATGCCACTATGTACAACCAATATATATGTGTCTGAATACTAGTGTACCTATGTGTATGTTGTAATACATAACTCTCGTTCACGTACTCAGTTCTCATATTCTACTTAGATGGTACTTATAGATCTGCACATACATATACCATTCTGTACCCGCAGCCTCTAAAACAATTCTTACTGGATATCCAAAAGAACAATTTATTGTTACTTTAGATACACAGTCACTAATAAGGACTGAATTGAGAGTATCCCAAATGTGTACCAACAGGGTTTGGATTTTATAGCCTACCACCTCTGTGTATCCTGGGTCAAAGTTTACTCGTTTCAGAACATTGTGCATGTGAAAATTTGTTTTATGTCAGAACCTGTCCTTTGTTATGTCTATCTAACCTGCGTACCAGAGTACATATTAAACTAACGCATGCTCCGAATTGCAAAAAAGAAACTGAAGTACAACATTTCCAGTGCTGAGACAGCATTAAGGGCAGATCTCAAAAGCCATTAAACTAAGGAAAAAACTAACAGACTGTATTTCTGAAAGAACAACATTTTGTTTTCAAATTACGAAAATCGAAGACAACCTAGGCGTTGTCTAAAGATACAAGCCGACTAAAGACAATAAATACAAGAGAACTAATCAACAAAAGACAATCATGCCCCGGGTGGAAGTAGGTTAGGCACGATACTGAGAAATTTGAAAGGAACAAATACGCGAGAAATTATTCGAATAAACAGAGTCGCACACACACACACACACACACCGAAGAGAGAGAGAGAGAGGGAGAGAGAGAGAGAGAGAGAGATATCTTCGCAGCAAGCATGAATAACCGCTTCTAGCACAGCTGCATCAACTTCCAGCTCTAGCGGCGAGTATAGAGACTGGGAATTACTGATGAGTGTTGATGCTAGATGGCTGTGTGGCGTAGTTTCGCATAGGGGCTGGTCACCATCCACATACCGTGTTCAAATTAACTGTGAACACGAATGTTGACCCAGAACATGGAGGGTTTTCGGAGTTCTAACATGGAATACACACTGTGAAGTGTCTTCAGGCCTATGCAACGGGATCGAGTGTGTGCATTTCTGAACGTGTAAGGTCGTGGTTCACTGTGTTGCGAAGTACCGAACAGAAGCCGATTGGATTAACCTTTACGAAGCTAAGGTGCCACATTTGATAGTTTCTCATATTGTAATTTGAGCGCAAAGATGGTATGCTGTTTCGAGGCGGGCGCATGTTGAAGTTTGGGACGTTTGCAGTACGATTTGTAACAGTGAAATGTCTAGACGACATACGTCGGTAGGGATAAACATTTCTTGTATTTATTGATTTTGAGCCGTGATTCTTGACCTCCTGCCTAGGTAATATAGCAAGTCGTGTTGTATCTCGTATATGCGTAAATTTTAAACGTGTTCTAGTAGTAGCGTCTTTGATTCGTAATCAAAATGTCCTGGATCTAGTGTTCGAACCCAGCGACTGCTTGTCTTTTTATTACGAAATGTCATATGGCTAGGGCCTTCCGTCTGGTAGACCGTTCGCCTGGTGCAAGTCTTTCAAGTTGACGTCACTTCGGTGACTTGCGTGTCGATGGGGAAGAAATGATGATAATAAGGACAACAAAACACCCAGTCCCTGAGCGAAGAAAATCTCCGACCCAGCTGGGAATCGAACCCGGGCCGTTAGGTAGGACATTCCGTCGCGCTGACCACTCAGCTACCAGGGGCGGACTGTCATCAGCAATGGCAGTATACGGAGCAGCCCTCGTTCTGGCATCGGCCTTGTCAAAGAGGAAAAGGAATGGGCAGCAGTTTAGGCCACCCTTCTGCCCTTGAGGTGAGACAATTCCCCTAAAACGCGAAAGAATCACCAATGGTTAACGACGTGAGGATGCAGAAGGCAATGAGAAACACTCCATTAAAGAATACAGTGTCTGTCTAAAAGACAACTGCCTTGTAATTAAAAAGTGTCTTGATGATCTCACCATTGTCAAAAGATTCCGGAGTAGTCCTCCTTTTGGATCTCCAGGTGAGGACTGCCAACCGAGAGATAACCACAGGAAAAAAAGAGAATAATCAACGTAATAGTAACATTCTGAGAATCGGAGTGTGGAATGTCAGAAATATGAATGTGGTTAGGAAGCTATAAAGTCTAAAAACGAACATGCGAAGACTCAGTCTGATTGTAGTGGGGTGGAGGAGGGGGAAGTGAAATCAAATAGAAAGAGGATAATGATTTATGGCCGGAAAAAACATGAGGTTATGTCAACAGCAGCAGAAAATGGTATGACAGGAATAGGAATCATAATGAACATGTAGGTCGGGCAAAGAAGTAGAATCGACAGCAACACAACGCCAACACCTATAATTCAGGTACACATACCAATGTCACAAGCAGAACATGAAGAGAGACAGAGAGACAGAAAGAGAATGTATGAGGGCACTGAAAGGGTAACTCAGTATGTAAAGGGAGATGATAATCTGGTAATTATGGGTCACTGGAATGCTGTGGTAGGAAAAGGACTTAAAGACGGTGTCAATGGAGAATGTGGGCTTGACAGTAAGAATGAGAGATGAGAACGACTAATTGAATTATGCAATAAACTTCAGGCTGTAAAAGAGAATGCACTGTTCAAAAATCTCAAGAGCACTTGAAAAAGATCCGGACACATTGGAAGGTTTCAGCTGGATTACATCACATTCAGACAGAGATTTTATTGTCGGGAGTATCTAGGAGGAGCTATAGAGTAAGACACAATTTAGCAATGACGAAGAGTAGATTGAAGTTTAAGAGAACCGTCATGAAGAATCAGCGTGGAAAGAAGTGGGATACTGTAGCACTGAGGAATGAGGCAGTTTGAAGCTATTTAAGGCTATAGATACTGTGTAAAAGATAACCACAGTTCCAGTTCTTTTGGAAGGGAATGGACATTCTAAAAAGGCCAGTCACAGAAGTTGGACAGAAAAATATAGGTACGGGGAAGGTAACTGCAAAGAAACTCGGGTAACAGAAGAAATCAACTGATCGACGAAAACAGAAAGCTCAAAAATGCTGAGAAAAAGACAGCTACACAGCAGTAGAAGTCACTTAGGAATGAAGTAAATAATTAGATTGAAAGAATACACTGAAGGAGGGAGGAACAGTCTGCCAAAGTGATAGAAGAAGAAGTCCGGCCGCTGTGGCCGAGCGGTTATAGGCGCTTCAGTCCGGAACCGCACTGCTGCTACGGTCGCAGGTTCGAGTCCTGCCTGGGGTATGGCTGTGTGTGATCTCCTTAGGTTACTTAGGTTTAAGTAGTTCTAAGTCTAGGGGACTGATGACCTCAGATGTTAAGTCCCATAGTGCTTAGAGCCATTTGAAGAAGAAGAAACTGGAATCGGTAAGCAAACCACAGAGGTTCCAGTACGTCAGTATTTGACACAGATCTGGAAGACGTGCGATCAAATAACGGAGGAAGTATACATAACATTCCTTCGGAATACGTAAAATCATTTGATAAATAGCAACCAAAAGATTATTCAATTTGACGAGTAGAATCTATAAGACTAGAGATATACCCGCTGACTTCCGGAAAAATATCATTCACGCAATTCCAAAGCTACCAAGGGCAGATAAGTGCGAGATTATCGCTCATCTAATTTGCTGACAAGAAGAACATACAGAATGGAAAAGAAAATGAGAACATCTTAGGTGACGATCAGGTTTGCTTTAGGAAAGGTAAAATTACCGGAGCGGCAATTCTAACGTTACTATCGATAATGGAAACAAGACTTAAGAAAAATCAAAAAGCGTTTATAGGGTTAGTCGACCTCGAAAAAGCGTTCCACAACCTAAAATAGTACAAGACATTTGAAACCGGGTGATATAGGGGAAGAGCACACCAAGTTTTTTGATCGGTACTTCGGTCTAGTGACAGATTTTAGAATCTCATGAAAGAATGCGCACTAGAGGCCGCCAAAATCAGTTTCCACCATTTTCTAAGGTTTTGTTGTTGTTAGACATGAGGTTGTGTTTTGCGCAGCATTTGTATATGTTTCGCGTTCTACACGTTTAGGTGCTGTATAAATATGTATTAAAGCTATTTCGAATATATTATTAACTCTCCAGGTACAGAATTCTGTGGCGAATAAAGTGCTAAATGCTACACATTTTTATATACATTTATTTAACTTGTGGACAGTTGAGCCATACTTGGTCGATCATACACCATTTTATACCTTGAAACAGGGGAAGATTTTTTATCATGGAACAGGTGGTACTTGCAAAAGAAGTAAGTTTCTTTAAGGTTTTAACAATTTTACCGGGCTTGAAAACGGGAATTTATTTTAAGACCAAGAACGAAGTGATAAAATTAAAAAGGGTGTACGACAGACATGTAGTGTTTCTCCCCGACTGTCCAATTTCTATGTCGAAGAAGCAATGTCTGAAAAAGAGGGGAATGGGATTAAAATTCAGGGTGAAAGGATATCAACGATAAGATTCGCTGATGACGTTGCTGTCCTCGGCCAAACCAAGTAAGAATAATTACGGGATCTGTCGAATAGAACGAACAGTCTAATGAGCATACACTATGGGTTGAGAATAAATCGAAGAAAGACAAAAGTAATGAGGAGCAGCAGAAATGAGAAGAGCGAGGAACTTAATATCAAAATTGGGGATAATAGAGTAGGCCAAATGAAGGAGTCATGCTACTTTGGAAGCAAAACGCAGGCCGGCACACCATGAAAGGAACGCTTAAAAATCAACCTAGTACAGGCAGAGAGGGCATTATTCCTGGTCACAAGAAGTCTACTAGTATCAAATATTGGTATTAATTTGAGGAAGAAATTTCTCAGAATGTATTTCTGAAGCTCATCGTTATATTTTAGTGAATTATGGACTATGGAGATACCGGAAAAGAAGAGAATAGAAGCGTTTGAGAATTGGTGGTATAGAAGGACGTTGAAAATTAGGTGAACTGATGAGATATCACATAAGAAAGTTCCCCGCAGAATGACGAAGAAAAAATTGTGTAGTAAATAATCACAAGAAAAAGGGGCATTGTGATACAACAGGGAATAACTTTCATGGTACTAGAGGTAGCCGTAGAGGATAAAACCTACAGGGGAAGTCAGTGAGTACTTCCAACAAATAACCGAGGACCTCGTGGATACGTGCTATGCTGAGATGAAGAGGCTGACACAGGGGCGACATCAAACCAGTAAGAGGACTGATGACTTAAACAAAAACTCATTGTACTTGTATTCTAAACTCAACAAGGAAAGAAGAGTACTCAGTTAAGTTATATTAATTTATTGGTGTCTTACAGAAACATGTTAATGCACTAATGCCTCGTAACTAAGTTATAATTAGAATACACCGTTATATAGGGTTAATGGGTATAAGTGCAAATAATTCTACTGGTGACAGAGGAGGGTGTACTAAACAACATTACATCAATATTTTACTTCATTTGCATAATATTAGCTACTAGGAGTAGTATGTTTTTGGTTGGTTAGTACCTCCAGGTATGTGTGGCAAGACCAAGCCATTAATGTTTATTTTCCCCTGGGAAGCAGGTAAGATGTTGAAGTGTGGATGTGAGGACACATCTATACCGAGAGGAGTGGTGCAGTTACGATCATGCAGAAATCATTAGGCAGTTAATTATGTTACGTGTTTGCAGGAAAATTTCTCGACACAGAGAAAAAAAACAACACAATGACGTTGTGTATATTATGGAACTATACATAAAAGTATCTGCACTTATACCCGTTACAGCCCCATTTTTCCTGACACAGTGGATATACACTCCTGGAAATGGAAAAAAGAACACATTGACACCGGTGTGTCAGACCCACCATACTTGCTCCGGACACTGCGAGAGGGCTGTACAAGCAATGATCACACGCACGGCACAGCGGACACACCAGGAACCGCGGTGTTGGCCGTCGAATGGCGCTAGCTGCGCAGCATTTGTGCACCGCCGCCGTCAGTGTCAGCCAGTTTGCCGTGGCATACGGAGCTCCATCGCAGTCTTTAACACTGGTAGCATGCCGCGACAGCGTGGACGTGAACCGTATGTGCAGTTGACGGACTTTGAGCGAGGGCGTATAGTGGGCATGCGGGAGGCCGGGTGGACGTACCGCCGAATTGCTCAACACGTGGGGCGTGAGGTCTCCACAGTACATCGATGTTGTCGCCAGTGGTCGGCGGAAGGTGCACGTGCCCGTCGACCTGGGACCGGACCGCAGCGACGCACGGATGCACGCCAAGACCGTAGGATCCTACGCAGTGCCGTAGGGGACCGCACCGCCACTTCCCAGCAAATTAGGGACACTTGCTCCTGGGGTATCGGCGAGGACCATTCGCAACCGTCTCCATGAAGCTGGGCTACGGTCCCGCACACCGTTAGGCCGTCTTCCGCTCACGCCCCAACATCGTGCAGCCTGCCTCCAGTGGTGTCGCGACAGGCGTGAATGGAGGGACGAATGGAGACGTGTCGTCTTCAGCGATGAGAGTCGCTTCTGCCTTGGTGCCAATGATGGTCGTATGCGTGTTTGGCGCCGTGCAGGTGAGCGCCACAATCAGGACTGCATACGACCGAGGCACACAGGGCCAACACCCGGCATCATGGTGTGGGGAGCGATCTCCTACACTGGCCGTACACCACTGGTGATCGTCGAGGGGACACTGAATAGGGCACGGTACATCCAAACCGTCATCGAACCCATCGTTCTACCATTCCTAGACCGGCAAGGGAACTTGCTGTTCCAACAGGACAGTGCACGTCCGCATGTATCCCGTGCCACCCAACGTGCTCTAGAAGGTGTAAGTCAACTACCCTGGCCAGCAAGATCTCCGGATCTGTCCCCCATTGAGCATGTTTGGGACTGGATGAAGCGTCGTCTCACGCGGTCTGCACGTCCAGCACGAACGCTGGTCCAACTGAGGCGCCAGGTGGAAATGGCATGGCAAGCCGTTCCACAGGACTACATCCAGCATCTCTACGATCGTCTCCATGGGAGAATAGCAGCCTGCATTGCTGCGAAAGGTGGATATACACTGTACTAGTGCCGACATTGTGCATGCTCTGTTGCCTGTGTCTATGTGCCTGTGGTTCTGTAAGTGTGATCATGTGATGTATCTGACCCCAGGAATGTGTCAATAAAGTTTCCCCTTCCTGGGACACTGAATTCACGGTGTTCTTATTTCAATTTCCAGGAGTGTAGAAAGGTATGCAGATGTTTCTACACCAAGGATTAAGTTTCAGCCCTGCCTGGGTGACATGGACCTAGTCTGTAACCCTTAGAGCCAATTCTCGTTGAATGTAATGTTGCACTGCACTCGAAGGCTACCATATGAGGATGCATACATCTGTCACAGGGCCAGAAATCTCCTCCAAATTTCTCCTCTCCGCTTTCCGTTCCGTTGCCATTTCGCCACAAGCTACCCACCCATGCAGCCATAATTTCCATCTTCTTAGGCTTTATCGATGATATCCTGATCACCATGCATCGGTGCCTGAAAAGATAAAAGGAAGGACACGTTTTCCTTTGGTCTTGGCGCTCTAATTATATGAGAGCAGTATCGCCACTGTCTCCCACAGGACGGCCGCACTACTCGTGTGGCATCCTTGCAGTGGAAGATCCCCTGCTGTTCTCACGCAACGTCGTCCTCAATATAGTGTTGTACGTATCGCAGTTTTTCTGGACGTGCGTGTCTGTAAGATACTATAGAAACGTTACCTAATCCAGGTATTTCATGCGTGTCAGTTATCAGTTACTTAAGTGTTATGTGGTATGCGAGCCAAACGAGGACAATAACTGCCGCTGGAGATCATGTTAATGGCCTGGAACCTTGTGATCTATTGGTTTCTAAGCGTTCCCCATAACCGTCGAAAACCAAGCCTTTATGGCGCACATTTAAGGCTCACAGCATGTGTTAATACAGTTTCACATTCATCTATGATGATTTAGTGTTGCCGATACAGAGCACGTGTTGTGCTCAATCTCTGTGGTGGCAAAGGTCTCATGGTAGAACAGTTGAGGCAACTAAGTACAGGGACTCGGTGCTGACAAGAGAGGTCCATTCTATGGTTCCTGCTGTCGTCCAGTACTGCGGCCCAAACACATACCGAGGGAGGCAATAACTGTATCGTTTTCTCTTCAGTGGTCAAATTCCATCGTAATAAGACTAGTATCATAGGCTCTCGATGGACATTCGCTAGAGTTAAATGTATTGCCCAGTTGAAGTGTTTATTCCTCACCTCGATTACCTTGTATGGGTATTTACACATTACATCCAGCTCTGTCAACTCTCCCATGTGCAGCCAGCCTACAGCCTCTCGAGGACCATCGTTAAGGCTTCCCTTTCGAAAATAAAAATATTACAATAATCTTGTTTCTGTTGTCTTCGAATCATTAATGTGTATGTCACTAAGAAGGAGTCCGCAATATATTAGATACTCGTAGTATGTAGAAGTTCCTTGCGTTGTGCGGTCCAAAATCGGGTGAAAATTATCTCTCTGTTACTGACAGTTTCTAAACTCTCGTTTATTGACGAGACATGTAGTTGCGACCATGGACAACGAGCACATTCGTAGACTCAAAAGTGTGCTATGGAAACGTACACACAGAGCAGAATAACGCCACTGCACCATACTTCACTATCAGTCCATCGCGGAGCTTATGTTTATTGCCGCACGAAGTCTCTGAGTTTCAGGCACTTTTCAAAAGAAATACAGTGTCACTGTGTAAGTGGTGGCGCCTCTTTCGCACTCTGACGCCTCCTTGGACTACTTTCTGGCGATGTATGCACCTTACCGTCTATAACATGTATGCTGTCACTTTACAACCGAAATTTGGGACATACATCACGTTTCGCATCTTCCGAAATACCATAGAGGGTCGATCATTCGAAACAATTGGGGATGAGGATGTAGAGATAAGTAGATCATCTACGAAAAAATATTGCGCCACTTTCCATAGGAAGAGGAACATGGAAAAAAACACTAAATTGAACAAAAAACCGGTCATGATACATTTTGTTTCACATGTCTTACGAATAACAGAAATAAGAATTTCAAAATGGCCATTAAAGTAAACGAACACTAACAGAGCTGAGACTCGTTTCTCCCGCTAAATTTCGTAAACGTTTTAAAATCAAGAACTGGAAAGCATGACATCCTCTTTGTTTTTTCAACCACTTAATATCTGTAGCTGTCTCCAGCCAGTAAAAACCTTCGCCACTGTATGGTTGAACGGTCCTTTTTCAGCACGGTCATCGCATTGCCGCTATGCTCTTCCTCCGCACTGCAGAGTTATGATTGTTGATAACACTGGCGATTACTACGTACATCGTCCGTCAATACTTAATCGTCAAGATCATTAACATCAAATTTGTGATAGTCTTGAATATTTTCCTGATCGGAGTATTCAGATCCTCAAGATTTTTTAATGAGCCCAGTTAGTTCGAATGTATTCCACATTTTGAGAGGTGGTAATACGGACGAGGGCTAGACAGTATGACCAGTAAACATTGGCCCTAAAACGCATAACTTAAGAGCTACGAGCACTTGTTGCTCTTTCACTGCAAACTCTTTGCTTTTACGAACGATTTGCAGAATACAGTTAGCAAATGAGTGAACAAATAAGACTACATTAGTCTGTTACTTTGAAACAGCAGAGTGTTTAATGTAAGTGCTTGCTGTTGCAGACGACCTGCACTTGTGAGTGATCGTTACAGGAGATACTCAATATGGCGTCCATTTATATTAAGCCTGCTTCTGCCCGGCATGTTAGGGGAACCAAGCACTCTCTGAAAAACTCACATCGTTAATGGGGCCTGCATACGTGAATTATTTCAAGTATCTCTACAACCAATAATCGAAGGGATTAAGATCGCGGGAACGCTGATAAACGTACTGGACCTCACCGACTTATCCACTGCCTATTAAATGCCTGTATGAGGTGTTCTCGGACATTTCGCAGAAAATGGGCTGGTACTTCATCATCCACGAGTTTGCAGCCATTGTTGGAGTAGGACCTCGTGTAGCAGGACAAGCGAGTAGTTTGAAAGGAACTGATGATACCTTGCACTTGTCAACCTGTTTGGTAGCATATAAGGTCCTATCAGTCTATCGCTAATAATTACAGCCCACACAATAACTGGAAATCGACGCTGATGACTTGCTTCATCAAATGCATGTCGATTTTCATCATCCCACACAGGCTGGTTGTGAAAATTCAAAATCCCGTCTTGCGTAAAACAAGCCTCGCCTGTGAAGAGTTCCTCTGACGTGAAATAGGGTTTTTCACCACATCTTTGCACCAGCCATTGCCAGGAGTGCTTTCTGGCAGGTTGATCTTGTAGCTGAAGGGCTTGGATAGGCTTTACGTGAATGATAATGGTACAGCAACTGTTCATACAGAATCGCCCAGACTAGAGGATGACTAACCCCTACAGATGCTGCTAGTTCCAGGATCTTATTCCATTCGTTACAATACTCGCTCCTCCACAGCAGGAGCAGGAACGGTGCAAAGTCTGCCACGTTTCGCCTTTGATGGAGCGCCGAAGCTAGTCTGCTAGCCGCTGGGAAAGAAGGTTGAGTAATTGGGAATTGTGGATATTTTTCTGCATACAGAATAGAGCTCGACGTTTGCTTCCACTTTCGAGACGATAACAGAAGATCATGTCTGCCATTTCCCTTGTAGAATAATAGGCTTCCACTATACTGGTATGTCCAAAGATAAAACTACAATTTGAAAGCGTTTTACAAACATCAAAAGACAAAATGGTTCCATTGGAATAAATGTATGCGCTGCACTTACCCAGAATTGTCAATACGGCTTTGAGTAACAACACTAACAGGTGTTTACTGCTTGCTGTATCCATGGACAATAAAAGAGGAATGTGTCTTCATTTGTTTACTACATTTTAAAAGTTGTATGTGTAAAAAAAATGGAAAAAAGAAAAAAAAGCTTTCTGTAGAAGAGATGTGTTGCACTGTCGTGAAGATGAGCAAGTGTTAATAGCTGTTACAATATGCATTTCAGACGTTTTTGTCTTGTTTTGGTATATACTGTCACTGCTCAAACTATGGAATACCTTGTGTAGGGAAGCAAACCCAACTACAGCGAGTAAAGATTTTTTTTTCCCCCAGTAACTAACTCAAGGTCAGTCCAACAAAGCGCCAGGGTGGTTGCCGTGTGCCACTAACAAGGAACCACTGGCGGATACATAGGGAGGGGGGCGCGACTCCACCCCTCCCCCCACCCTCCTCGCGCGCCGCGCGCATTGCCATTTGCCCCACCGCCGCCAATCAGTCCGCACGCTATTCGTTCGTTTCTTTCGTCAGTCGATTCGACTGAATAGAAAATATTTATCATTTAAAATTCAACATAGTTTTGCCCGCACAACTACTGAAACATAACGGTAATGACCTAGCACGTAAATTGAGTCAGTGTTTAACTGAACTACCGTTCCTTGAAGAAGAATAACTCTTTGTGATTACAAAGAGACTAATTGGAGAGATTCTTCAATACAAGCAAGCGAGCATAAACGCCCTTAATGATCGTGATTCTGTTATGCAAGCGTTGTGTTTTTGTCCTAGATCTGACTATCCTACTTTGCACGCACCATATAAAATATTTGCTTGTCTACCTGCATCTATTGCTATAGTAGAAATAAATTTTTCAACATTGCGGCCTACAAAGACATGGCTGAGGTCCGACAATGAAGGAGGATCGACTTAATGGCTTAGCTCTGTTGAACACACACCCTCACATTGATTGTCCTATTGACGTTGTAATTAATCAATTTGCCAGGAAGAATAGCCTCATCGAATTCATCGTTTAAGGAAGAGAACCACAACTGTAACTTTTTTGTATCATAAGATAGCATTGTCTTGTGTATGTGTATAATCAGTTTAAATAAAGTTTTCTTAAACTTCGCATGTGACTTGATATTTTTTATTACAGTAAAAGTAAAGGTAGCTCAACATTTCTTTAGCACCCTCTCCTTGACGTCTTTCTGTATCCGCCACTTACATGTTTAAGTATCGTTTAAAAATTTGTCAGATTATAATAAATAATAAAATGTCGTGTGAATAGGGCCTCCCGTCGAGAAGACTCCTCGCCTGGTGCAAGTCTTTCGATTTGACGCCACTTCGGCGACTTGCGCGTCGATGGGTATGAAATGATGATGATTAGGACAACACAAGACCCAGTCCCTGAGCAGAGAAAATCTCCGACCCAACCGGGAATCGAACCCGGGCCCTTAGGATTGATATTCTGTAGCGTTGACCACTCAGCTACCAGGGGCGGACTGTCAAATTACGTAAGACTATGAAAATGTTAAATATCCTGAATCTCAATATGACTCACTAATTAGTTAATTCAGACATTTACTTTTTGTAAAATTCTAAGAGGCGCACAGTATTAAAGCAAGAAACATCTACTTCTGAAAGTACATGCAATTTATCATGAAAACACATGATACAAGTGTATGGAAAGCTACCTCTTTTACTTTTTTGAATTATTCTATTTTCTGGGAAATATTAAAAGCGCATAATATTAAAGATACAAAGTTCAACTTCTGGAATTCGGTTCTGTTTATCACAAAAAGTATGATAGAAGTTTCCATGAAGGTGCCTGATCTACTTACTGAACTTCTAAAAAAAAATTTTTTATTATCTAATAATAATTATGAACAAAGTTTCAAGACAATATTGTTACGCTTCAAGGTTGTTGTTGTTGTAGTCTTCAGTCCTGAGACTGCTTTGATGCAGCTCTCCATGCTATTCTATCCTGTGCAAGCTTCTTCATCTCCCAGTACCTACTGCAGCCTACATCCTTCTGAATCTGCTTAGTGTATTCATCTCTTGGTCTCCCTCTACAATTTTTACCCTCCACGCTGCCCTCCAGTACTAAACTGGTGATCCCTTGATGCCTCTGAACATGTCCTACCAACCGATCCCTTCTTCTAGTCAAGTTGTGCCACAAACTCCTCTTCTCCCCAATTCTATTCAATACCTCATCATTAGTTATGTGATCTATCCATCTAATCTTCAGCAAACTTCTGTAGCACCACATTTCGAAAGCTTCTATTCCCTTCTTGTGCAAACTATTTATCGTCCATGTTTGACTTCCATACATGGCTACACTCCATACAAATACTTTCAGAAACGACTTCCTGACACTTAAATCAATACTCGATGTTAACAAGTTTCTCTTCTTCAGAAACGCTTTCCTTGCCATTGCCAGTCTACATTTTATACCCTCTCTACTTCGACCGTCATCAGTCATTTTGCTCCCCAAATTTACTAATTTAAGTGTCTCATTTCGTAACCTAATTCCCTCAGCATCACCCGACTTAATTCGACTACATTCCATTATCCTCGTTTTGCTTTTGCTGATGTTCATCTTATACCCTCCTTTCAAGACACTGTCCATTCCGTTCAACTGCTCTTCCAAGTCCTTTGCTGTCTCTGACAGAATTACAATGTCATCAGCTTCAAGGTACAGAAGATAAAAACAGAGAGAGTTCAGAGCCACCGTCCACCGCAGCTCTGTTTAGAAAATTATGGACTTCAAAATTTAAGGGCTGTCGGGCTAAGAATTTATACAACATAAATAAAGTACAGATTTTCTTATAGAAAAAGGGAGATCATTGTTAGTCTTCAATTAACAACGATACAAATAATTTTGTAGTCAGAAAGGGCGCAGGCTGAACGCTGTTGCCTATGCTAGAAGCAGGCTTGAAGCAAGTGTTCCCTTTAGGCGTTCGCGCCGAACATATATAAATAACGAGGTGTCTGCGTTCGGAAAGGTATTCGATAGTTGTCAGACGGTAACGGTACTGTGATTACCGCGCCTCCACCAGAGCAAAGATGTGATTTACGATCGCGCATGCAGAAGAGCGCTGCGCCAGCGACAGATTTTCATAAGTAATTTTGATTTTCTTTTACTTTTACGTAGGTGTTTCGTTTAACAACTAGTTCATTACTCTCTTGTTATCTTGTCTTCATACGTTTCAGATGTGTATTTTTTGGCGCTGATGTTAAAGAATGATTGTAAGTGGAAATTAAAACTATATGAAACGAACACACGGCGTCTCCAAGTTATTTCAGTAGTGATTCGCAATGGTTATCGCCAAATTTATAAATTAATCCAGACAGTGAGAACTTCAAGAAATTTTCATCAGACGGAGAACAAGAGGACCAGCGAACAATAAAAAAAAAGGACATCCTACAAGAAAATCAAGAAGTATTCCAGATGCGGCCATGAAGACCATATTATAATAGATACTACGTTTCTGACAGAATTCTAAGATAAATTTCAACTTATTTCTGATGCTGTTTCCTTACAGTCGCTTTTTGTAGTGTTGCCGACGCGGTCTGCCATTCACGGTCAAATTACAGCACTATCTCAATCAGTAATACGAGGTCCGCCTTATCCGTAACTTACTCCATCAAAATTCAAACCCCAAACTGATTTTCTATTTTGTATTTTCACGGCAGAACACCGAGGAAAGGAAACACTACAAGTCTTATGGGAATATGTTACTCTCCTCAGTGATTCTGTTCGGTTCGCTTAAGCTTCGGATGGCGTTAATAATGGCTGACATTATTGTGATTCGGTCGAATCATAATAATTATAACTGGCGAAACTGTGTAAAAGCGAACTTACTTGGATTATGAATTTATCCGGTTAACCAGTGCTTCGTTCTCCGTGTTCTGTTTCGTGTGCCGCCCACTGTACTACAGAAAACTGCGGGACAAGCGTGCAATATTATTCTCTCTTTTTAAGACAAGCAGCTAAGGCAAAAAATTTTACCTGCTGCCCCCCTCCCCCCACCTGCATAGTTGAAATGTTTATTTGAGAGTGGTTCCACATCGGAGCCTTTAACTACGAGCTGCGGATGTTATGTACAAAATTGTCCAAGTTACTACTTGGATCTTAAAGAGACCCTCTTGGTCCCGATAGGGCAGTACTCTTAGTGTTGCAGGAAGTGGTGCAGGGCTGAGGCTGGTTTAGTGGGAGCCGAGAGATTAGCGGACAAAGAGCGGCGGCGGCGGCGGGCGTTGGCCGGGCAGCAGAGGAAACCTCCATCAGAGGCGGAGGCGCGTCCCCGTGATTGCGGCCATCCGGTGCGCCCACGTGCAGCGGCTCGGCGCCACCGCCGCACGCTGGCCGGTCCTGCGCCCTGTGCCCTGCTGTACACGGCGCCACGCCGCGCAACGCTGCGCCCAACACTCGCGCAACACTGCGACGCAGCATTCAGCTGCGGACCGGTGTCGTCCCACCAGTCCGGCTCTATCGGGCTTCGTTACCAACCCGTGAGCTCTTCCTTTGCGACATGCAACCAATCGTTCGACGTAAACTTGCGTCTCCATAAGCCGTCCAATGGCGTTCGATTGAATCCGATCCGTCGTACCGAGGTGATCAAAATAATTTAAATTTTTCAATTTATGTTTCCAAATTTTCAGCTGATTTATAGAGAATAATGTACACTACTGGCCATTAAAACTGCTACACCACGGAGATGACGTGCTACAGATGCGATATTTAACCGACAGGAAGAAGATGCTGTGATATGCAAATGATTAGCTTTTCAGAGCATTCACACAAGGTTGGCGCCGGTGGCGACACTTACAACGTGCTGACATGAGGAAAGTTTCCAACCGATTTCTCATACACAAACAGGCGTTGCCCGGTGAAACGTTCTTGTGATGCCTCGTGTAAGGAGGAGAAATGCGTACCATCACGTTTCCGACTTTGATAAAGGTCGCATTGTAGCCTATCGCGAGTGCGGTATATCGTATCGCGACATTGCTGCTCGCGTTGGTCGAGATCCAATGACTGTTAGCAGAATATGGAATCGGTGGCTTCAGGAGGATAATACGGAACACCGTGCTGGATCCCAACGGCCTCGTATCACTAGCAGTCGAGATGACAGGCATCTTATCCGCATGGCTGTAACGGATCGTGCAGCCACGTCTCGATCCCTGAGTCAACAGATGGGGACGTTTGCAAGGCAACAACCATCTGCACGAACAGTTCGACGACGTTTGCAGCAGCACTGACTATCAGCTCGGTGACCATGGCTGCGGTTACCCTTGACGCACCATTACAGACAGGAGCGCCAGCGATGGTGTATTCGACGACGAACCTGGGTGCACGAATGGCAAAACGTGATTTTTTCGGATGAATCCAGGTTCTGTTTACAGCATCATGATGGTCGCATCCGTGCTTGGAGACATGGCGGTGAACGCACATTGGAAGCGTGTATTCGTCATCGCCATACTGGCGTACCACCCGGCGTGATGGTAAGGGGTGCCATTGGTTACATGTCTCGGTCACCTCTTGTTCGCATTGACGGCACTTTGAACAGTGGACGTTACATTTCAGATGTGTTACGACCCATCGCTCTACTCTCCATTAGATCCCTGAGAAACCCTACATTTCAGCAGGATAATGCACGACCGCATCTTACAGGTCCTATACGGGCCTTTCTGGGTACAGCAAATGTTCGACTGCTGCGCTGGTCAGCACATTCTCCAGATCTCTCACCAATTGAAAACGTCTGGTCAATGGGGGCCGAGCAACTGGCTCGTCACAATACGCCAGTCACTACTCTTCATGAACTGTGGTATCGTGTTGAAGCTGCATGGACAGCTGTACCTGTACACGGCATCCAAGCTCTGACTCAATGCCCAGGCATATCAAGGCCGTTATTACGGCCGCAGGTGGTTGTTCTGGGTACTGATTTCTCAGGATCTATGTACCCAAATTGCGTGCAAATGTAATCACATGTCAGTTCTAGTATAATATATTTTTCGAATGAATACCCGTTTATCATCTGTATTTCTTCTTGGTGTAGCAATTTTAATGGCCAGTAGTGTAACATGAAAACAGAGTGTCTCGAAAATGTCAAGGGATTCTACTTCTCAGCTATTTTGATAGGAAGTAGGACTGTCGATATTTTTAAAAATATAGGCATCCGATATATCGATTTTTGAAACAATAGCAGTACAGGCGCTCCATAGATCGAGGGAGTTTATCGATTTATGGATATATCGACGGATGAAAGAACGGCATACCTGCCTATAAAAAAATCTGCTGCACAATGTAAACACGCTGCCGTTTTTAGAGCTGTATATTTAAGTATCGATTTATTATTAGATATTCTGTACATCAATAAGCTATCAGCCTGCCCATACCCATTAGAGCAAGAATTGAAAAGGAAACAATGCACGTTTACGCTTGGCGACAACCATTTTTCTAACAATGGTAACTGTACGTAAGTGGGTCCGTCGTCCAGTTTCGTCACATATCGGATATGTCCGGAACACTTCATGTCGACTTCCCTGGTTTTTTTTTTTTTTTTTTGATTTCTGCTAACGCCACTGACTTGGCAGTTGTAGTGGCAAAATTGCCTACTGAAACTAAACAATGCAGTTTCTGATGGTTGCGCCGAGCGACGAATACGTCAAAATTTGCCCTCAGACGTCTCCACCCACCGCAAAGACTAGTCTTGTCATTTAGATTTTTGTTCATCGTTTACAAATGGTTCAAATGGCTCTGAGCACTATGGGACTTAACATCTGAGGTCATCAGTCCCCTAGAACTTAGAGCTACTTAAACCTAACTAACCTAAGGACTTCACACACATCAATGCCTGAGGTAGGATTCGAACCTGCGACCGTAGTGGTTGCGCGCTTCCAGACTGTAGCGTCTACAACAGCTCGGCCACCTCGGCCGGCCATCGTTTGCAGCAACTGTTTTTGGAGAACGCATATGTGAAGAAATAGCACACTAGTTGCATTAAAAATTGTTATTTAACGCAAATGGTGAGCTGTTTAATTCACACCGGAAATCTAGTTACTCCGTCCACCACCCCCGCCCCCCACCTTCCCCCCCTTCCCCGCCAGTGCAATCGGACTTGTTATTTTGTGCCATATACACTTCCTTCACACACTCAACAGAAACACTGGCAGTGTTGCAATCTCAAAAAGCATTAAGACTCCTTCACACAGTGAAAGTATAATTATGATATTGCTATTTTGATATCGATAAATCGATAAGTCTGTGCGAAAATAATCAGCGTTACATATCGACATTCTATGGAATATGCATCGATATATCGATATTTTGCCATTACCCTAACGGGAAGCAGATTGCGGAGACCGGCTTTCGGCCTGGTCGGCCGCAGAGAACGTTTTAGCCGGCTGAAGCTGCCCGTTTACAGATGGACCGCAAACCTAACCCGTTCTTTACTTCAAGTGAGCTGCGTACGTCAACACAGAGAGGTCGACCGTTCCCAAACATAGGCAGAAGTGACCAAAGCAAGAAGCACTTACGCCATTTACGTGCTTCCAGAGCCGTA
Organism: Schistocerca serialis cubense; assembly: GCF_023864345.2. Taxonomy (NCBI): domain Eukaryota; kingdom Metazoa; phylum Arthropoda; class Insecta; order Orthoptera; family Acrididae; genus Schistocerca; species Schistocerca serialis. The sequence continues at coordinate 1,131,701,990 of NC_064639.1, forward strand.
GTACCCAGACCTATAGTCACAAAATTAGTGCTAGGTGAAATATCATGGAGCGTGGGCACTTCGACTGTATACAGTACTATCGAACGCGCCAGTACTTCGCGACTGCTGTATATGTGTGGAAGTTCAACACACACGCCAGACTCCAACTCCTCTCTCTGCGTCCATCTCCTCTTCCACCATCTCTTGTCAGTCTCCTCCTTCTCCTTCTCCTCCTTCTCCCCGCTCACTCTGTACATTACCTCCTCTCGCCTTCCCTGTCCTTCCTCCATGGCTCAGTCCATCTCCTCTTCTCCCCTCTTTCTCTGACCTTGAGCCTTGTTTATTTTTATTGCAAAATGAGTGGGTAAGTCGTGTGGGATGAGTACTATACTAGGTATCAAGGTGCCTCATCCAGCTGCTGGATTTGTGAGGGCAGGTGTTTCAATGACAGTACTTCGCATAGTTTTAGTCTGTGGGGAGGTGGAATTACTAAGTTTCAGAAGCATCAGATTCTATAGTAGTATTCTAATCGTACGCCGTTAAGCCAAAAATACAACTTTCCTGTTTTTGGTAAAACCTCTGGCAGGGAAAAAACTAAATAGCACATTGTCGTGCATACAATTTTTGTTTAAAATTATATGTAAGAACAAAGAATACTTACGAGAGAAACGATTTCTCTAATAGTTTGCATGTCCTGCTGAGGAAGAAATCGCACAGCTTAACAGTACAGCACAGCATTTTCTTTCTCACAGTCGTCTTTAACAGAAAACCTTTGCAGTGTCGTTCAAAAAAATATGTAGCCGATGTCCATCTGAATGCTTTTTAGGGCAATGCGTAAAAATGTGAAGTAAACAGAAGTACTTGTCTAGATTTTCGCTATCAGTCTTCTTTTTCATCGTAGTACCACGAAAAAAATTTGAAGTAAACCGGTCAAGAACTTTTCGGCATTTTTGGGAGTAACTTTAAACAACGACTTGTCTTTATACAGGGTGTTACAAAAAGGTAAGAACGACTTGTATGAATATCAAGAGCTCAGATGGAAACCCAGTTCTAAGCAAAGAAGGGAAAGCAGAAAGGTGGAAGGAGTATATAGAGGGTCTATACAAGGGCGATGTACTTGAGGACAATATTATGGAAATGTAAGAGGATGTAGATGAAGATGAAATCGGAGATATGATACTGCGTGAAGAGTTTGACAGAGCACTGAAAGACCTGAGTCGAAACAAGGCCCCCGGAGTAGACAATATTCCATTGGAACTACTGACGGCCGTGGGAGAGCCAGTCCTGACAAAACTCTACCATCTGATGAGCAAGATGTATGAAACAGGCGAAATACCCTCAGACTTCAAGAAGAATATAATAATTCCAATCCCAAAGAAAGCAGTTGTTGACAGATGTGAAAATTACCGAACTGTCAGCTTAATAAGTCACAGCTGCAAAATACTAACACGAATTCTTTACAGGCGAATGGAAAAACTAGTAGAAGCCAACCTCGGGGAAGATCAGTTTGGATTCCGTAGAAACACTGGAACACGTGAGGCAATACTGAACTTACGACTTATCTTAGAAGAAAGATTAAGGAAAGGCAAACCTACGTTTCTAGCATTTGTAGACTTAGAGAAAGCTTTTGACAATGTTGACTGGAATACTCTCTTTCAAATTCTAAAGGTGGCAGGGGTAAAATAGAGGGAGCGCAAGGCTATTTACAATTTGTACAGAAACCAGATGGCAGTTATAAGAGTCGAGGGACATGAAAGGGAAGCAGTGGTTGGGAAGGGAGTAAGACAGGGTTGTAGCCTCTCCCCGATGTTGTTCAATCTGTATATTGAGCAAGCAGTAAAGGAAACAAAAGAAAAATTAGGTGTAGGTATTAAAATTCATGGAGAAGAAATAAAAACTTTGAGGTTCGCCGATGACATTGTAATTCTGTCAGAGACAGCAAAGGACTTGGAAGAGCAGTTGAATGCAATGGACGGTGTCTTGAAAGGAGGATATAAGATGAACATCAACAAAAGCAAAACAAGGATAATGGAATGTAGTCTAATTAAGTCGGGTGATGCTGAGGGAATTAGATTAGGAAATGAGGCACTTAAAGTAGTAAAGGAGTTTTGCTATTTGGGGAGCAAAATAACTGATGATGGTCGAAGTAGAGAGGATATAAAATGTAGGCTGGCAATGGCAAGGAAAGCGTTTCTGAAGAAGAGAAATTTGTTAACATCCAGTATTGATTTAAGTGTCAGGAAGTCATTTCTGAAAGTATTCGTATGGAGTGTAGCCATGTATGGAAGTGAAACATGGACGATAAATAGTTTGGACAAGAAGAGAATAGAAGCTTTCGAAATGTGGTGCTACAGAAGAATGCTGAAGATTAGATGGGTAGATCACATAACTAATGAGGAAGTATTGAATAGGATTGGGGAGAAGAGAAGTTTGTGGCACAACTTGACCAGAAGAAGGGATCGGTTGGTAGGACATGTTTGAGGCATCAAGGGATCACCAATTTAGTATTGGAGGGCAGCGTGGAGGGTAAAAATCGTAGAGGGAGACCAAGAGATGAATACACTAAGCAGATTCAGAAGGATGTAGGTTGCAGTAGGTACTGGGAGATGAAAAAGCTTGCACAGGATAGAGTAGCATGGAGAGCTGCATCAAACCAGTCTCAGGACTGAAGACCACAACAACAACAACATACAAAAAGGTACGGCCAAACGTTCAGGAAACATTCCTCACACACAAAGAAAGAAAATATGTTATGTGGACATGTGTCCGGAAACGCTTACTTTCCATGTTAGAGCTCATTTTATTACTTCTCTTCAAATCACATTAATCATGGAATGGAAACACACAGCAACAGAACGTACCAGCGTGACTTCAGACACTTTGTTACAGGAAATGTTCAAAATGTCCTCCGTTAGCGAGGATACATGCATCCACCCTCCGTCGCATGGAATCCCTGATGCGCTGATGCAACCCTGGAGAATGGCGTGTTGTATCACAGCCGTCCACAATACGAACACGAAGAGTCTCTACATTTGGTATCGGGGTTGCGTAGACAAGAGCTTTCAAATGCCCCCATAAATGAAAGTCAAGAGGGTTGAGGTCAGGAGAGCGTGGAGGCCATGGAATTGGTCCGCCTCTACCAATCCATCGGTCACCGAATATGTTGTTGAGAAGCGTACGAACACTTCGACTGAAATGTGCGGGAGCTCCATCGTGCATGAACCACATGTTGTGTCGTACTTGTAAAGGCACATGTTCTAGCAGCACAGGTAGAGTATCCCGTATGTAATCATGATAACGTGCTGCATTGAGCGTTGGTGGAAGTACACACTGACGAAACTAAAATGAGCTCTAACATGGAAATTAAGCGTTTCCGGACACATGTCCACATAACATCTTTTCTTTATTTGTGTGTGAGGAATGTTTCCTGAATGTTTGGCCGTACCTTTTTGTAACAGCCTGTATACACTGGTGTCCAAAATTAAAGCAACAAGCGAAAATTTTGCAAAGTTGCGTTTATTTTACGACAAAACAGTACGAACAGGTGATAGTAAAGTATAAAAACGTAGAGAATACTTCAATGGTACATGAAAATGTTCTTTGTTATATTCCAACTTAACGGACTTGCAGACACATTCCGACAACCCGTTAATGTGCTCCGCATTGTGTGTGACAACCTCTGGCACCAATACAGCCATGACAACGACAGGACATGCTATGAATGATGTCATCAGTCTCATGTTGAGGCAATGGCGCCCATTATTCCTGCAGAGCTGTTCGCTATTCTTGGAGAGTGTTTGGTGAATGTTGACGTCGTGCAACCCGTCTCCCTAGTGCACGCCAGACGCGGTATGAGACTGAAATCAGGACAGCGAGCAGGCCTTGCCATGTGCACAATATCTTCCGTTTCCAAGAGCACGTTAGCCACCTGTGCTCTATGAGGTCGAGCGTAATCGTTCATCAGTGCGAAGTATGGGCCGACAGGACCTCGCAACAACCGCAGATGAGGTCCCGAGATCTCGTCACGATACCTGACAGCATTGCCTATTCACCGCTACAGTTTCATGAAGAGGTGTTCAAGCAGTCAACATAATCCCTGCACGCACCATTACGGATCCGCCTCGAATTCGGTCCCTTTCCAAAATGTTTGAGTCCAGAAATCGTGCTCACATTCCCTCCAAACGCGAATCCGTCGACAGTCACTTTCCAGGCCAAATCGGGACACATTTGAGAAAAGAACATTGGCCCACGGTTCGACCTTCTAGGTGGCGTGTGCGTGTTGACGACTCCACTCTGGACATCCCCTTCGGTGAAGACGCGTCAGAGGCGCACGCACAGCAGGTTTAAGACACTAAAAGCCACTTTCCCAAAGCCTTCTGTACACGGTTTGCCTTCATACAACGTCCAGTGGGTGCTGAGAGGTCAGAGAACAGTCGCCGTGCAGTGCTAAGGCGGTAACGTCGTGCCCTTACAGCCAAATAACGGTCACGGGCTTCTCTTTCAGATGTCAGCCGCGGTCGACACAGCCCTGATTTTCAGGATACAGTTTCGGTCTCTATAAGCCGTCGTCACGTTCGAGAAACAACATGACGATTCACGTTAACCCATTGGGCCACATCATTTCGTGACTGTCGTGCTTCCACTCTTCCTATGGCCTTCCGCAGCAGAGTGTCTGGTAGGTGTCTTCTCTGTGCCATATTGCACCCTGTGCGACTGTGTACACAACTATTGTGGGTGTGGACTATCCGTCAAACACTACACCGTCTGATAGGAGCCCTGACATCATCGTTGGCGTGGTTGTCCGTTGACCGAAAAGCCTTCTTCCGAGCAAAACACGATCGTACGGACATCTGTTGACAGTTCGTATGGTTGTATCGTGAATTAGCACAGGATGGGGAAATAGCGGTTTGTTGCTTTAATTTTGGACACCAGTGTAGTAGTTGTTGTTGTTGTTGTTGTGGTCTTCAGTCCTGAGACTGGTTTGACGCAGCTCTCCATGCTACTGTATCCTGTGCAAGCCTCTTCATCTCCCAATACTTACTGCAACCCACGTCCTTCTGAATCTGCTTAGTGTATTCATCTCTTGGTCTCCCTCTACGATTTTTACCCTCCACGCTGCCGTCCAGTACTAAATTGGTGATCCCTTGGTGCCTCAGAACATGTCCTACCAACAGATCCCTTCTACTAGTCAAATTGTGCCACAAACTCCTCTTCTCCCCAATTCTGTTCAATACCTCCTCATTAGTTATGTGATCGACCAGTGTAGTAGTATAGTTTTATATAAATTATGAGATTATCAACGTTGTGAAATTGTGTTGCTATTAGGGTTCTTAAATCAATTTCAGTCATATTTCTCCAATTTTCCAGTGACATATTCCTCTTATTTACAGTTTCTTCAAAGTTACGTAATATCGACATACTAAGCACTCATCTAAACAAATTATTAACTTATTATCATTAAGTAAAATAGTTATGCTGTATTGTCATTATTATTAAGGGCATAAGCATCTACAGCATGTTAAAACTGAGGGAGGGGTAACAGTGTGGATATCAGTAACCTACAGTGAAAGTAGTCTACATACTGATCAACAACAAAAAGAGGGGGGCGGGAGACATCACTCTCAGGCCCCCTTCCCCTCAGAAGAGACATCGAAGATGAAACATATATGAAAAATCATCGCAATTCGTGAACACACTGTGTCCTCCGTCCAGTCGAACTTTGAGTCAGTTCCAGTCGTCTGGTGGTAGATCGAGCAGTCAGCGAGACAAACGCTAGTGCTATGGAGCTAGACTTGTACGCAGTCTTATGTAAATCACGCAAAATAATTGTGAAACATTCTGAAACCGATACTAACCGCATTCTCGTTACCTAAATCGCTCTTCCTGCGTTTGTTTCTCATTTCACCACAGCATTCTTCAATCACATTTGCTCCTCGGAAGTTATCATTTCTATTTCACTTCCGCTGCCAGAAATATTACGTATTCTGTATTTCCTAGCCGCTAATAAAGGTTTCAAGATTTAGTTCTTTGAGACTGAGCAGTCGAGAGAGGTAAACTGTTGACATGTTGATGGGCATTATTATCAGGAACGAATCAGCGACGGACTGGCGTTGGTACGCAAAATTCCACGGTTCTGCTTCGTTCAGCAACCTTACGAAACTATTCTGCTGCTGTATTTCACTGCAGTGCACTTTCAGAGTTAAGAAGCATGACTTGAATATCGGTACATAGGAGAATTAAGACAAAGTCATTGGTAATCGTATTATCTTAAACTAATTTAATAAATGAAAAGTACCAGTTTGCTTTTGTTCTACAATATTACTTTTATTGTTAACCGGTTTTCGGCTTACAAGGCCATCTTCAGACATTTACTGAGTATTATCACCAAAGAAGCTACAACGTTTGCAAACAACATTGGAAGAGAAGTAACACGTCTAGACTGAAGTACAAACATACAGCCTAAAACCGGTTAACAATAAAAGTAATATTGTAGAACAAAAGCAAACTGGTGCTTTTCCTTTATTATAATGTTGTTCTACCAAGAACCGGGGGAAGGTTCTGTTAACATGACTAAACTAATTTAATAACAAATTTACTAGTGAAGCAGTGGCACTTGATGCGTGACTGGGGGACATTAATGACTGACGGTTTTATTCCTTAAGGTGTAATATTTCTCTCAGTGGCGACGCTGTGGTAATTCAGTGAAACTGGACAAATGTTACGCTTTTCCATATACTGAGTGAACCCGAACTCCAACGGCAACATTTCGGATGGTGTGTCAGGGTTCTTCTCTAGCTAGTTTGCTATAATGGAGCTGTCGTCTGCAGTGGCTTACTACAGAGTAATTTCTTATCCCCATTTATTTTTAAACCTGTATTTCACTGAAAGTATCCGCAGAACAGTTCAAATGTTGACGATATGCACTGTGTGTCTTGTTTGGAAACAAACCTGTTCCACTCACTGACAGTACTTGCTGCTGAAAACAGTAAAGCCTACTTTACCCTTCACCCTCGAGCTGGCATTCAGCAGTGCTCGCTTCTGTCTCTAGTTCGATTTTCCAGCAGTGTCATTGTACGTTCGCAATGATGCACAGCAATACTATGGATAGGTTTACTAATGAGGAAGCACTTCGTGTATGGGTTCAGTGAATGCAGTAGAAGTGATTGTCGGTGCTGCGAACGTATTTTAACAGGGTAATTGGCGTAACGTACATGATAAATCATACACTATTACTCTGTAACGAGCACAGGAAACCATACATTCATTATACGAAAATAGTAAATATCCAGTTTGCTTTTGTTCTACAATATCATTTTTATTGTAAACCGGTTTTCGGCTTACAAGGCCATCTTCAGACATTTACTGAGTATTATCACCAAAGAAGTTAAATGTTAGCAGACAACATGGGAAGAGAAGTAACACAGCTAGACCGATGTAGAAACATAAGGTAAGTAACATCTTTGCAATGAAAAAGTAAACCTGAACTGTACATGAATAACAATGGAGTAGTCAGGAAAACCTTTAGCACAAAATAGGAATAGCATGCCTACATAACAGTTTCTATTAATAAACAAAACTAATAAAACAAAATAAAATTAGTACTAGACAGGTCTTCACCAGGAGGTATGAAACATGGAGAGTGATACACAACAAATTAAAAGAAGAGACAGTTATTGATAACTGAATTTACTGTAGGTTCCCTCAAACACCTCCATTTTCCTGCATTTACTTATTTCTGTTTATCTTGTTGATATTGCTTAAGTTCCTTAAGTATTCTGTATTTACATTGATAACTGTCTCTTCTTTTAATTTGTTGTGTATCACTCTCCATGTTTCATACCTCCTGATGAAGACTTGTCTACTACTGATTTCATTTTATTTTATTTGTTTTGTTTATTAATAGAAACTGTTATGTAGGCATGCTATTCCTATTTTGTGCTAAAGGTTCTCCTGTCTACCCCAATGTTATTCATGTACAGTTCAGTTATTACTTTTTCATTGCAAAGATGTTAGTTACTGTATGGTTCTACATCAGTCTAGTTGTGTTACTTCTCTTGCAATGTTGTCTGCTAACATTTAACTTCTTTGGTGATAATACTCAGTAAAAGTCTGAAGATGGCCTTGTAAGCCGAAAACCGGCTTACAGTAAAAGTAATATTGTAGAACAAAAGCAAACTGGTGCTTTTCAGTTATTATAATGTTGTTCTACCAAGAACGGACGGAAGATTCTGTTAATATAGTAAATATCCCTCAACAACGTATGAAATTTTGTCGTTGGAAATCAGGTCCATTCCATCTTGATAAACAGCGCACGGATCTGCCTGTTACCGTCCTGCCACTAACATCATATACCGTAACTAATTATATCACGAAAGACCAACAACAAAAGGTTTGTGGTAAAGTTGAAACAACAACTCCAACCAGCCGTAAGCTATATTCCGTCATGGTGTCATCTGTCTGCATTAAGACACTGCAAGAGTATCGTACATCTAATGTGAAAACGTCGCGCAACGAGAGACTGCTGTGTCCCCCCAGTGCTGACAGCTTGCGGCGGCGGACTCGGAGGAGCGCCGGAGGAGGAGCAGGCCGGGACGCGGCTTGTTACAGCGTCACGACATTGTTAGGTCGGCCGTAAACCGGGGACCGCGTCGCCCACAATCGACCCTTCCCTTACCGCCGTTTGTCTGGGCCTGGCGCTTGCCCGACCCGACGACAGTAAACCGAGAGAAGTAGGGCGTCCTGGATCGTATTCTAAGCGTGACTCCTTCCTACCACTGTTCTCCTTTAATATTCGCCGGCACTGACATTTTTATGATTGCAATTGCACCTAAATTGTAAGGCTAAGCAAAAGCAGATGGGTTGAAATCCGTCTTAAAATGTTCCTTTCGAAAGGAAAATCAAGAGTATTGCCCCAGTTTAATTCTCGTACCACTCAGAACATGACTGAAATAGATATTAGTGACAGTGGCGACGAGAAACAGCTGAAGTTGTTAAAAGTTAAAGTTAAAAGCTGCTACAGAAGAATGCAGAAGATTAGATGGGTCGATCACATAACTAATGAGGAGGTATTGAATAGAAATGGGGAGAAGAGGAGTTTGTGGCACAACTTGACTAGAAGAAGGGATAGGTTGGTACGGCATATTCTGAGGCATCAAGGGATGACCAATTTAGTATTGGAGGGCAGCGTGGAGGGTAAAAATCGTAGAGGGAGACCAAGAGATGAATACACTAAGCAGATTCAGAAGGATGTAGGCTGCAGTAGGTACTGGGAGATGAAGCAGCTTGCACAGGATAGAGTAGCATGGAGAGCTGCATCAAACCAGTCTCAGGACTGAAGACTACAACAACAACAACAACAACGAAGTTGCACAGCTTCGACGGAATCCCTACCGATTCTACACCGAATTGCGGATGAGCTGCGGGCCGTTGTGACAGAGCGGTTCTAGGCGCTTCAGTCTGGAACCGCACGACCGCTACGGTCGCAGGTTCGAATCCTGCCTCGGGCATGGATGTGTGTGATGTCCTTAGGTTAGTTAGGTTTAAGTAGTTCTAAGTTCTAGGGGACTGATGACCACAGCAGTTAGACGTCTCGGTCACCTCTCGTTCGCATTCACGGCACTTTGAACAGTGGACGTTAAACTTCAGGTGTGTTGCGACCCGTGGCTCTGCCCTTCATTCGATCACTGCGAAACCCTACATTTCAGCAGGACAATGCACGAGCGGATGTTGCAGGTCCCGTACGGGGCTTTCTGGATACAGCTGTACCTGTACACGGCATCCAAGCTCTGTTTGATTCGATGCCCAGGCGTATCAAGGCCGTTATTACGGCCAGAGGTGGTTGTTCTGGGTACTGATTTCTCACGATCTATGCACCGAAACTGCGTGAAAATGTAATCACATGTCAGTTGTAGTATAATATATATAATGCATTTCTTCTTGGTGTAGCAATTTTAATGGCCAGCAGTGTAAAAACTGAGTTGACGCGCGCTTGAAGAAAGACGCAAAGCCTCCCGAGAAAACCTACTTACATAGTCTCAAAAACCTTATAATGATGCACCTAGTAATATATTACAAACCCTTCTGTAGGGATCGCCAGGACAAGCAATAATTCTTCCCCGATCCGTGTGTTAATAGAACGAGAAAAAAACCTTAGTAACTGGTACTGTGGGAAGTACCCGCTGCCATCCACTTCACAGTGATTTGCAGAGCAGTGTGGGGAAACAAGTGAAGGCGATGGCTTACGGAAGGTGCGGGACTGCACGGAGAGCCGGCCCGAGTGCGACTCCCCCTGCGTCCTCTCCTTTGCTGGGCAAAGCGAGCAGACTGCGCCTGACCGTGCAGGCAGCTATAAACTGCGCAACACACCACGAAGCAGTTATGCGAATGGGACGGAAATAGGTATGTGTGACGCACACCTTCAGCAAACAATTGATTACAATTTCAGAAAAGCTGGATTAATTATTCAAGAGAAATTTACAAATTCAGTAAGTCAATAACGCGTTTATCCACCTCTGCCCCATATGCAAGCAGTTATTCAGCTTGCCATTGATTGCTGCAGTTGTTGGATGTACTTCTGAGGGAGACCGTGACAAATTCTGTCCAATTGGAACGTTACATCGTCAAAATCCGGAGATGGTTGGAGAGACCCCAAACATTCGTAATTGGGGAGATGTCCGGCGACCTTGCTGGCCAAAGTTGGGTTTTGCAAGCACAAAGGCAAGCAGTGAAAACTCTCGCCGTGTGAGGGTGAAATGTATGCCCAGGATGGTTTGCAATGAAGCGCGACAATACGGGACGTAGAATATCCTCAGTGTTGTAAGTATGCCCCACCTGACAACCAAAGTAGTCCCACTATTAAATGAAATGGCACCCCAGACGTCTTCACAGGTCATCGAGGTTGAATTCGAAGCGGGACTCTTCACAGAGGACAATTCTTGGATCTGTTGTTAGGTAACTGCAATGACAAATTTCCTCATTGCCTCAGGCCATCATTACATAACAGGGTTTTAGCTACGAAAAATGTCAAAGCACAGTGAAAACTACAGGCAACTCCTCACAGCTGTTTTCAGGTTCCCTATCTTAGTCTCTACAGGCCGTTGTTGTGTGGGTGGACAGAAAACCAAGGTCTTGAAATACTATATACACTCCTGGAAATGGAAAAAAGAACACATTGACACCGGTGTGTCAGACCCACCATACTTGCTCCGGACACTGTGAGAGGGCTGTACAAGCAATGATCACACGCACGGCACAGCGGACACACCAGGAACCGCGGTGTTGGCCGTCGAATGGCGCTAGCTGCGCAGCATTTGTGCACCGCCGCCGTCAGTGTCAGCCAGTTTGCCGTGGCATACGGAGCTCCATCGCAGTCTTTAACACTGGTAGCATGCCGCGACAGTGTGGACGTGAACCGTATGTGCAGTTGACGGACTTTGAGCGAGGGCGTATAGTGGGCATGCGGGAGGCCGGGTGGACGTACCGCCGAATTGCTCAACACGTGGGGCGTGAGGTCTCCACAGTATATCGATGTTGTCGCCAGTGGTCGGCGGAAGGTGCACGTGCCCGTCGACCTGGGACCGGACCGCAGCGACGCACGGATGCACGCCAAGACCGTAGGATCCTACTCAGTGCCGTAGGGGACCGCACCGCCACTTCCCAGCAAATTAGGGACACTGTTGCTCCTGGGGTATCGGCGAGGACCATTCGCAACCGTCTCCATGAAGCTGGGCTACGGTCCCGCACACCGTTAGGCCGTCTACCGCTCACGCCCCAACATCGTGCAGCCCGCCTCCAGTGTTGTCGCGACAGGCGTGAATGGAGGGACGAATGGAGACGTGTCGTCTTCAGCGATGAGAGTCGCTTCTGCCTTGGTGCCAATGATGGTCGTATGCGTGTTTGGCGCCGTGCAGGTGAGCGCCACAATCAGGACTGCATACGACCGAGGCACACAGGGCCAACACCCGGCATCATGGTGTGGGGAGCGATCTCCTACACTGGCCGTACACCACTGGTGATCGTCGAGGGGACACTGAATAGTGCACGGTACATCCAAACCGTCATCGAACCCATCGTTCTACCATTCCTAGACCGGCAAGGGAACTTGCTGTTCCAACAGGACAATGCACGTCCGCATGTATCCCGTGCCACCCAACGTGCTCTAGAAGGTGTAAGTCAACTACCCTGGCCAGCAAGATCTCCGGATCTGTCCCCCATTGAGCATGTTTGGGACTGGATGAAGCGTCGTCTCACGCGGTCTGCACGTCCAGCACGAACGCTGGTCCAACTGAGGCGCCAGATGGAAATGGCATGGCAAGCCGTTCCACAGGACTACATCCAACATCTCTACGATCGTCTCCATGGGAGAATAGCAGCCTGCATTGCTGCGAAAGGTGGATATACACTGTACTAGTGCCGACATTGTGCATGCTCTGTTGCCTGTGTCTATGTGTCTGTGGTTCTGTCAGTGTGATCATGTGATGTATCTGACCCCAGGAATGTGTCAATAAAGTTTCCCCTTCCTGGGACAATGAATTCACGGTGTTCTTATTTCAATTTCCAGGAGTGTAGTTATCTGCGAGAGCTATTCGAAATGTAAGGTCGGATAGATCGCGAAAAGGAAAACACAGTGAAAAACCGATAAAGCTTTCCATAAATGTATTGGACAGTGTCTCTACTATGCCCGTCGATTATGTCATGTCAGTCTTTTCATTTCTGAGCGTACAGTGAGCATGTAAAGATGGCCAGAAAATAGTGTCTCCAGCCTATGAGAGATTTCGCCTGATTTCATGCAGCCCACACAACTTAAGTCACGCGTTTCCTTCGCACGACGATTCTCGTTCGCACACTGTAGAACCAATGAGGACTCTCCTGCGTCGTTTTCAATGGGAAGTGTTTGGTCCCCCACCATACAGCCTGGACTTGGCTGCCTCTGTGTTGCATCTCTGCTCACATCAACTGCCGGTTATGACGTTAACATTTTGACACAGACAACGAGCTGCAGATCAGCGTAGAGAATTGGCAGAAAGCACAGGCAGCTGCCTGTTGGTGCAGGGCTACGACAAATGCCTCAGTCGGAGCAGTGACTACGAAGAGAAGTAGGTGGAAGGTCTGGCTAACTGTTGGAAATAAAACATTTTTCATTTTCACTGTGGTTTCCATTTCGCGATCCTTCGGATCTTACTTTCGAAATGGCCCTCTTACATCCGAAAACACAATTGCCTCAAAAAACGTGAAAAGTAAAATTTTAAAAAAACGCAAACAAAAATATATCAAATATCGTTTCAGTACTTCATCGAACTTAAATAAAATATATTTCTGTTATTCATAAACAACTTTCGTACTTATCAATAATAACAGAAGGCTCTTGGCTTTGATCATAACGAACGATCCATTGAGTATAAAATAATAACAATTATATAGATCCAGTGAGGAGACGAGATACTGGCAGAAGTAAAGCTGTGAGTACCGGGCGTGAGTCGTGCTTCGGTAGCTCAGATTGTAGAGCACTTGCCCGCGAAAGGCAAAGGTCCCGAGTTCGAGTCTCGGTCGGGCACACAGTTTTAATCTGCCAGGAAGTTTCAATTATATAGATTTATATGATTGTGCATGTAGCCTGTATTGCAACAAAATTAATTGCTTTGCTTACACAAAAGCGCAGAGGTTACGCGATTAACTGGTTTTTATTGCTTATAAAAGGCAATTTACATTTTTTAAGGATGTAAAGTACACAATGGGCTAACGTTGTACGATGTGCACTTATAAGAACGAGCAAAGCAAACAAGAAACGAAGAGGAGTCGACAGCTCCTAGTTTCTCTCCACACATTAACTAGTTTCTTTCCCTACCAGTACTAACAATACTACCGGTAATCCTGCCATTTACTTCATTTACGCACTGTACCAAAACTACCAAACTGTAGTTTAGGAGCCGGCCTTATGGCCGAGCAGTTCTAGGCGCTTCAGTCCGGAACCGCGCTGCCGCCACTGTCGAAGGTTCGAATCCTGCCTCGGGCATGGATGAGTGTGATGTCTTTAGGTTAGTTAGGTTTAAGTAGTTCTAAGTCTAGGGTACTGATGACGTCAGATGTTAAGTCCCATAGTGCTTAGAGTGAACCATTTGTAGTTTAGGAAGGGGGCCACTCTACGTGCAAGCCTCTTCATAACTACCGCAATCTACACCAATTTTACCTACCCCACCTTTGAAGTGCGTTTCCAGTTGCTGCGCCATTTCATTTCACTCGCAGAGCTGCCTGTTATCCGCACTGCAGAGAACTGCGATCAGCCCCTTCTGTGCCCAGAACTGCAGACCCTTTCTTTCGTGTTTCTCACAGAGGAGAGCTGCATGCTTAAATCATTCCGCCACTTTGCTCGGTCCAATTATTTTATTAACAGGAAAACGTTTGTCACTCATGGGGATGCAGTTTCGGTTTGCATACTCAAATCTCATCTGCCGATGAAGTGTTCTAAATTTAGGTACGGCGAGTATCTGATATGAAAACTCATGAGTTTTCAGAAATGTTGTTTCAATCATAGATCCAATGGCGATGTCCAAATCTCACACCAGCGGCCCACGGTGCTCTCTAGTTTCCAGTTCTGTTATTTAGAATGGTCTCATTTGCCAGCTCACAATTCTGTTTAACTGCTTATTACACGATTAACAAAACTCCACTGCTTTCATTGCTCAAACACCCGATAATTACTCCTTTCAGCACCTCGAATAAATCACCCCTTTCATGTAACAGTAATTAGCGCTATATATGTAGACGACGAACTGCACGTGTTCTGTATTCATCACGTCACACCATTCGACGTACTTAGCGTGCAAAGCAATGGCTTTAAATGAGGGGCACGCTCGTAAGCCTATCTGTAAAGTAATCGGTGTCCACTGCATGCATTTTTAGAGACCAAGTAAGATAATAAAGAGATAATTCATTAAAAATGAGGGAACACAAATTGCACATCTCAAAACGCAGATAATTTAGGAAGTGGCACTGCACGCTAATGTCATGATAAAATATCTTTCAAATTAAGCACAAGTTAAATAGATGTACATCACACGTTATTTTTATTTCAAACATGTGACCGTTTATAAAAAATTCACTTTATTGCCATTGGAAATGTTTTCACTTTATCATCACTACACATGTTCCCTTTAACATCCTTCTTTTATTAGGCTGTGAACTTGGTATGATTGGTATAGCTAGCTTTCATCTTCAGCTGCCCATGTAAATATTTCATTTATTACTTTGGTAGATGTAATGTCGCCCGCTACTGGCGGCAATATATAGCTTTATTTGCCGAACCGGAAATAGCTTCATTTGCCGAACCAGAACCTGTTTTCACTAACGATATGAACTAGTATCGCTTAGCTGCAATTAGTAAAACATACAAGCTCCTTGAGATGAAAATCAAATACATCATTTCATAAGACCGATAGTTCCAAGTGTTTGGGTTGAAGTTCCTCATACAAATACCCTCGAAACGTGCGTAATAATATTTTTAATATTTTAATCTACCGTTCGCTCTTGTTCAAATGCTTTCACTGCAATACGTATCCTTCGTAGCCCCTCCAGAAACGATGGCACGGTTTAGTCTCAGAAGGGTAAGGTAACTGGCATTACTGATTTTATTGGCCGACAGCTGATGAGATTGCAGCGTGATCTCTTCTGAAAGCTAGTAATAGCTCGGTCTTGCTTTAGATCTCTAAGGCTATTGGTGAACACAGGAGCGTTAAGTAGTGATTTGGCGTGCCTCCCATCCGGATAGCGTGGCTGCATCTGAAATGACTCCTGCGTATCTGGATTATGCACATTCTGCAGCTGCACAGAGCATCTCAGAACTCTACGGTGAGAAGTATATAGACGATAGATGGTCGTAAACTATTTTGAGATCGGGCGTCATTGCTCTGAAATGAATATTTCGGACGGTGCAAGGTAACTGAGTGATGTTTGAGGCATGTATCAATTACCTATGTTTCTGAACAAACAACTGCCTGCACATCGACGCTGGTGGCACTACACTGAATTACAGCACGTCATCGTGTGTGATGTGTCCGCGTGTAAAGTATCATTCCCTGACCACGTCTATGTGCTCTTTCTGTGGTTATTGCCTCCGCCAGAATAGGTATCCACGGAAGGCGGGAGGGGGGTAGGTCAAATTTTTCTAGGTGGAGGTGATGGACTGGGTTTCTCTAATCCTCTAAATGGGTTGTGGAGGTGACCTAAAAAGGCTGGCTCAAGGGCAGGTCCTGGGAGGCAGCATTTTCTGAGTGGAATAATTACTGTGAGGGGGAGGGGGCGGGAATGGCAAATTAAAATGCTTACTGAGTCTAATTGGCCTAAAGGGCTGAATGTTAAATAACTTCGTGGAGAAGTCTGGAGCTTGCGAAAAACACGAGTCTACCGGTAGTCCTCGTGGTGTGTAGGAACGGCGTGTCCTCTGGGGCTGAGATGGTGTTCCGTGCCGTATTTAGGAAATCAGTAGAAAGGTGATACTACGTAATCTATCAAGTTATTTCTTTCAGTATGATTAGCGAGTGTGCAAAGTCTTTACTCCATCAGATAGCCGACCCAATACCTAGCTGGACGGTAAAGTTTTTGTGAATGAGTCGGGCCTGGCGAGTTTTAAAAGAAGCCAATAAATTACATTTCTTTCCGCAGAATCTGAGTACGATGTTTTAAATCTGACACTTTTCCGTGGGGTACCACCGACATTTGCAGATGCCTCAGAGACTCTGTCGGCCGGTCCCCAACAAAGGAAGCGTACTTATTTATTTATTTGCATAATAATATTTTCAATTATATATCCACACAGGACGCAAAATTGCAAATTTAATGATAGTAACCATGGAAAATTGTGTGAATATTTAACAAGTCTGAAATCTAAGTAGGCAAATATCAATTATAATATCAATTTTCTGGACTCACCATTGTGTTACCTAGATAAAGGACCATCACATGGTGGAGCTGAATCAATTTTAAAATCAGCTCAACGAATAGTTTGAGAAAGTCACAAGCTGGCGTAAATTGGTAAAGAAGCACGCATTCAAATTGGCAATACAGATATGCCAACGAGGAAGAGAGTGATTTCTTTTGGGAGTTGCTCCAATGCAGAAAGGCCTCACCTCTACAGTCAGAAGCCGCTGGGCTTGCCTGCGCTTCCCACCCTCTCCACTGCCCCCCTCCCTCACCCACCCCCATGCCCAAGCGTGGCTACGAGAATACTTTTTTTTCCCCCTCTGTAGGCTCTCCAAGGTGTTTCCTCAGAGACATTAAAAACATGCATACCAGCTCTCCGATTCCCCTTAGCTGCAGCTTTTAGACAGAGCTCATTCAGTTACACGTTCATGAGGGTGTTGTTAAGTGGTTACTTCAGGAGTCGCTGACGTCTTTAGTTAATATAGAGCAGCTTCCATTACTTTGCAGTCAGCCTGTGTAAAATCGCACTGGTAGAAATCTAGTCATACCGCGAAAGTAATCACGTGATTACTGAGACCACTGTTATTAAGCGTGCTCCCACCTTGCTTTGTGAGCTGCCTGCGCATCACTCACCAGTACTGAGAGAGTAACAGAATCTCCAGTAGCCGTCGTAAGATGGTTCCCCATGTCTCACTCGTTGTTACTCTCTAGGGGTACATGAAGATTTATTCCTTGTTCGATTTTTTTCTTATAACTTTTAATTCCTGTGGCTGACTGACGATCTGAGTAGTAGTAGTAGAGAATTTTGGACTGATCTTGTCTCATGCTGTAACGAGACTGCCTAGCATTTAAACGTGTTTGCAAATAGTCAGTATAAATTTCTTACATTGATTTACTCCTTGTCTGTTACGTGCTTATATAACTTTTCTGGAGGAAACACCTGCTGTAGAGTTGACCTCCTATGCTGCCACAATACGGGGACAGAAGATCTGCAGGTAAGGTATCTTTTGTAAAATAAAAATCAAACTGCTTTCAGTCGCAAATAGTGATTTATTTCAATGCACGATGCATTTAGAGCCCTGGGGACTCAATTTCAGATGCTCGACCAGTCTGTATTATTTTTCAAATTTAGGTTAATACTCGTCTCTTTCTACTAAGGGTTACATGGTTTTGAGCTACAGTACGAATAGTCATATTTATATACAAACGAGCTGTGTGAGAAAACTAATGAGTGATAACACGGCGAGTGATGCGCAGTGCTATGTTGTTCTACTTGTGTAGACAGGTGGGTTCATCCCTCCTAGACGCTCAATCCAAGTGTGGGCTCCGTACAGTCATCACGCGATTTTTGAGTGTGCCATCAGTGAAGTTATGTTTTTTTGTGTGATATGAAAATGGAACAGCGGAATTTAGAGCAACGTTATGCCATCATGTCCGCAATTCTGACCTTTGAATAGTTGAAACAGTCCTATGGCGAATATATACTATCAAGAACACAAGCTTTCCGCTGGTATAAATCTTTTTTAGGAGGGCAGAGAAGATGACGAAGACGAATCTCGCTCAGGGAGACCTTCAACTTCACAAACCGACGAAAAAGTCGAACGTTTGCGTGCTGTTGTGATATCAGACCGACGTTTAACAATAAGGATGATCGGTGTTTTGCAAAGATGCCCTTGAAAGGGTCAGGGGAAAGGTGAATCTAGTGGGACCAGACATTACAAAAAAGTGCATGCTGAATGATGACAACGCCCCATGCCACACGGCCGCTTCCAACGTGGAATTTTTTACCTCAAAAGGCATTCGTGTTGTTCCACAGCATCCCTATTCACCTGATCTGACACCATGTGACTTTTTTCTTTCCTCTACATCGAAAAATGTCTTAAAAGGAGATCATTTTGAGATTCTGCAGAACGTTCAAAGTGTGTGACCGACATGTTAAAGACGCTACCAGTTGAAGCCTTTCAGTGCTGCTGCCAAGAATGAGAAGAACGACTCCACTGGTGTGTAGCTGCCGAAGGGAACCACTTTGAAGGGGACAACATTGTTGTTTGAAAAAATAAAATCTTCCGTGGATACAAATAAGTCTCATTAGTTCTCTCACTCACCTCATATGTACACTTTCCACCTTAAGCGCATTTGTGAACAGACTTGTTTTGAATTGTGTATCTATGTACACAAATATGACTACTCATGCTCGTAATGCATCCTCATTTGAAATGAATCACAGCCTGTGACTAAAGGCGGATTTTTTGTTTTACAAAAGTAATACAGTCACAGAAAAAACCCTCAAACACTGGATAAACAGCCGGCCGAAGTGGCCGTCCGGTTCTAGGCACTTCAGTCTGGAACCGCAAGACCGCTACGGTCGCAGGTTCGAATCCTGCCTCGGGCATGGATGTGTGTGATGTCCTTAGGTTAGTTAGGTTTAACTAGTTCTAAGTTCTAGGGGACTAATGACCTCAGCAGTTGAGTCCCATAGTGCTCAGAGCCATTTTTGAACTGGATAAACTAGAGATTTCGTTTATCTACTGATAGGGGAGTAGTAACAAACAGGACAGCTAATTCTATGTAATTCTCCTCCTCTTCGACCTCGTCAAAATCGTACGCACTAGTCTATTTCGTTGTGACTCGTTCCTTATTAACTTTGAACTGTATGACAAAATAGAGATTTCGTTTATCTAATGATACAGGAGTAGTAACAAATAGGACAGCTAATTCTATGTAATTCATCTCCTCTTCGACCTAGTCAAAATCGTACGCACTAGACTATTTCGTTGCGACTCGTTCCCTATTGACTTTGAACTGTATTTCTGATTTGTTGTTGCGGTGATTATCGCCTGGATTTGCTAGTGGCCAGTTGGGGGGGGGGGGGGGGGGGCGGTGCACTGAACGATAAGTCGTGAATACGGTCGAGTCCAATGGTCGGATATCGGGATCTTCCCAGAAAATGCACCGGTATGCAGAAATTAAGCACAAATATAGTATGATGTGTCAATGCCAAATAACATACCTCGGTGATGCTTGGACCACGCATAAAAAGAATTGCCATCGTATATACAGAAAGTAACTGAAAGAAATATACAACGAGACGAACAGAAATGACAGTTTCTTCCATCGCATTCAGTAAACCTGTGTATAGGGTGCATAGCAGGCAACTCTTCATCTGTAAATCTGTCCAGAGGGTATCACTGTTAATGCACAACAGTGCAGGAAAGCAGAACCCTATAAACGGAGCCGAGCAGTACTGAACGAAAACTTGAAGGCAACGAATTGTTGTCACAGCAGGCACCGTGAGCGAATGGAAACAATACACACAGCGCATACCGTTGACGTCTGCACTGTTGTGCACTATTTTTAGTGTAATAGAGATACAAACCTAACAACAACCTCTCAGAGTTTGTCGTTGGAGTTCTGGTTCACGCTGTATACAGTAGACACAACACTGGCAATTGGTTAAACTCTAACCTTCCTTTTATAGAGCGGAAAATAACAAATATTGTTCTTATTAATAATTTACACCTGCTTCACTTAACTACACTACTGGCCATTAAAATTGCTACACCACGAAGATGACGTGCTACAGATGCGAAATTTAACCGACAGGAAGAAGATGCTGTGATATTCAAATGATTAGCTTTTCAGAGCATTCACACAAGGTTGGCGCCGGTGGCGACACTTACAACGTGCTGACATGAGGAAAGTTTCTAACCGATTTCTCATGCACAAACAGCAGTTGGCGGCGTTGCCTGGTGAAATGTTGTTGTGATGCCTCGTGTAAGGAGGAGAAATGCGTACCATTACGTTTCCGATTTTGATAAAGGTCGAATTATAGCCTATCGCGATTGCGCTTTATCGTTTCGCGACATTGTTGCTCGCGTTGGTCGAGATCCAATGACTGTTAGCGCAATATGGAATCGGTGCTGGATCCCAACAGCCTCGTATCACTAGCAGTCGAGAAGACAGGCATCTTATCCGCATGGCTGTAACGGATCGTGCAGCCACGTTTCGATCCCTGAGTCAACAGATGGGGACGTTTGCAAGAAAACAACTATCTCCACGAACAGTTCGGCGACATTTGCAGCAGCATGGACTATCAGCTCGGAGACCATGGCTGCGGTTACCCTTGACGCTGCATCACAGACAGGAGCGCCCGCGATGGTGTACTCAACGACGAACCTGGCTGCACGAATGGCAAAACGTAATTTTTTCGGATGAATCCAGGTTCTGTTTACAGCATCATGATGGTCTCATCCGTGTTTGGCGACATCACGGTAAACGCACCTTGGAAGCGTGTATTCGTCATCGCCATACTGGCGTGTCACCCGGCGCGATGGTATGGGGTGCCATTGGTTACACGTCTCGGTCACCTCTTGTTCGCATTGACGGCCCTTTGAACAGTGGACGTTCCATTTCAGATGTGTTACGACCCGTGGCTCTACCGTTCATTCGATCCCTCCGAAACCTTACATTTCAGCAGGATAATGCACGGGCCTATCTGGATACAGAAAATATTCTACTGCTGCCCCAGCCAACACATTCTCCAGATCTCTCACCAATTGAAAACGTCTGGTCAATGGTGGCCGAGCAACTCTATCGTCACAATACGTCAGTCACTACTCTTGATGAACTGTGGTATGGTGTTGAAGCTGCATGGGTAGCTGTACCTGTACACGCCATCGAAGCTCTGTTTGAGTCAATGCCCAGGCGTATCAAGGCCGTTATTACGGCCAGAGGTGGTTGTTCTGGGTACTGATTTCTCAGGATCTATGCACCCAAACTGCGTGAAAATGTAATCACATGCCAGTTCTAGTATAATATATGTGTCCAATGAATACGCGTTTATCATCTGCATTTCTTCTTGGTGTAGCAATTTTAATAGCCGGTAGTGTACATAACGCTCAAGATGAAATTGATGACCATAACTCACACTACACTGTTATATTATAGAAAGAGCATCAAAGAGACGTGATTATGAGTTTAATTCAGAAGGACATTGTGTGAAGGCTCGGAATAGTTTTTAAAACCTGATGACGCTACAAACAAACAGTTGTATAACAATATTTTAATTGGAACTATCAACTTCAGTCGTACAGCATTACGTCGTCAGTTATACGAAGCTGACATATTAATTGGATGTCCTGTGTCCATATATCATTCTTACATCTCCTGCTAAAACTCTACCGCCCAGTGTCACTAACTATTGGACAGACAGGACTTGTATTACTAAATCAAATGCAAGCAAGTTACAAAATACTGCAATCAATATCGTAGAAAATATTCCAAGTCCCTAAGCAAATCTGGAATGAAGTTGTCTTGATCAGATTAGTAATATAAAACATTTTTTTAAATTGAAAACGACGTAATACTATGATTCTCCCGCGCCCCTAACGTGATTTTGCCTCTGGCAATGATGTGTGAGAAAAATCAAGTTGTTCTAAGACGTATTTCTCATCAAACTACGCGCTGCTCATCTCTCCCTCCGCCCACCTCCTCTATAACTGTTGAGGTTAGTCGGTTCGTGGATCATAAGAAGATAAGTAAGAAAAAAGTCTTGCAGCTCTGTTAAATGGAAGATCCAAGAGGGATACGTACAACCACCTAGTAGGAAAGGTTTCTTCCTTCGCCCACAGTGGTACCTTACGTTCGCGATGTGAGAGTGTGCTGTCTTAAGGCCATCCGTTGAGTGTGGATCACGGCAATGAGTACAGGAGGGGTTTTGATGTCGTGCTTGTGCCGGTAGCGGTAGTGGGACAGAAGGTGAGGGCAAAACCTGTTACGGGTGCACAGTCCACTTCTTTCGATTAGCACTGAGATGGCCGCCAGGCGGATGGATCAGCATCGACGGCGTCACATGCTCTCACTCCACGACCCACCGCACAGACGTTTAGAATTTGACCCGAAGCACTGGTGCAAAGTCTGCTGAGGAGAAATATCAGATAAACACTATCTCACGGTCAGATATTGGAGGTGGAAATTTTTTAAGCCGAAGTGAACCAAATCACCGTATCATGAAGTAACGTACGAGGGCAGTTCAATAAGTAATGCAACACATTTTTTTTCTGAAACAGGGGTTGTTTTATTCAGCATTGAAATACACCAGGTTATTCCCCAATCTTTTAGCTACACAACACTGTTTTTCAACGTAATGTCCATTCAATGCTACGGCCTTACGCCACCTTGAAATGAGGGCCTGTATGCCTGCACGGTACCATTCCACTGGTCGATGTCGGAGCCAACGTCGTACTGCATCAATAACTTCTTCATCATCCGCGTAGTGCCTCCCACGGATTGCGTCCTTCATTGGGCCAAACACATGGAAATACGACGGTGCGAGATCGAGGCTGTAGGGTGCATGAGGAAGAACAGTCCACTGAAGTTTTGTGAGCTCCTCTCGGGTGCGAAGACTTGTGTGAGGTCTTGCGTTGTCATGAAGAAGGAGAAGTTCATTCAGATTTTTGTGCCTACGAACACGCTGAAGTCGTTTCTTCAATTTCTGAAGAGTAGCACAATACACTTCACAGTTGATCGTTTGACCATGGGGAAGGACATCGAACAGAATAACCCCTTCAGCGTCCCAGAAGACTGTAACCATGACTTTACCGGCTGAGGGTATGGCTTTAAACTTTTTCTTGGTAGAGGAGTGGGTGTGGCGCCACTCCATTGATTGCCGTTTTGTTTCAGGTTCGAAGTGATGAATCCATGTTTCATCGCCTGTAACAATCTTTGACAAGAAATTGTCACCCTCAGCCACATGACGAGCAAGCAATTCCGCACAGATGGTTCTCCTTTGCTGTTTATGGTGTTCGGTTAGACAACGAGGGACCCAGCGGGAACAAACCTTTGAATGTCCCAACTGGTGAGCAATTGTGACAGCACTACCAACAGAGATGTCAAGTTGATCACTGAGTTGTTTGATGGTGATCCGTCGATCATCTCGAACGAGTGTGTTCGCACGCTCCGCCATTGCATGAGCCACAGCTGTGCACGGCCGGCCCGCACGCGGGAGGTCAGACAGTCTTGCTTGACCTTGCGGCGATGATGACACACGCTTTGCCCAACGACTCACCGTGCTTTTGTCCACTGCCAGATCACCGTAGACATTCTGCAAGCGCCTATGAATATCTGAGATGCCCTGGTTTTCCGCCAAAAGAAACTCGATCACTGCCCGTTGTTTGCAACGCACATCCGTTACAGACGCCATTTCAACAGCTCCGTACAGCGCTGCCACCCGTCGGAAGTCAATGAAACTATACGAGACGAAGCGGGAATGTTTGAAAATATTCCACAAGAAATTTCCGGTTTTTTCAACCAAAATTGGCCGAGAAAAAAAATGTCTTGCATTACTTATTGAACTGCCCTCGTATAAGAATTCGTTAAGAGACTCCAGCTACAGAGGCGGATATTATACCAAGAAAAACACAGCGAAGTCGATATCAGTCTTGGGGTCGGAGACTGCTTTACTTACTTCAAAGAGAGTTAAAATGATATAGGAGAGTATACGACAGGGAGTCATAAAATTGTAATTATCACCTCGAAAAAATAATGTCACGTAATTAATCTTTTTCTTTGTTTGCAGGTACACGCAGCAACTCTGCAGCACGCTACTAGAGGATCAAAAGAAGATGGCACTGTAAATTTCTAAAATTGAGTACTGTACGGTGACTCGTTTCCTCATCTGAAGAGGAGAACGCCACAATAATCCGTGGTGACCTGTCGGAAGTGTGCGGGAACAATACGCCACCAGTGACACAGTTGTTACGTAGCGCAACGCTCCCATTGTGGTCAAGTAAGTCTGAAGGACAACAAACGAAGAGGCAGAAAATATCTCTGTGAAGAACTGGGAAGCGAAAGAGGATAGGAGTGGAAACCCTCTGCAGGAATTCTGTCGTCCCACTATCGAGGCGAGTTTGGAAAAAGTGGAGTTTCAACGTCTCGCGTGCCATTTCGAACATTACAATAGTCACCATCCACCGCCTTCGACGACCGCTCAGATCCATTTGTAAAGACCACCGACTCGGTCCGGCAGCGGAAATAGTGCTTGGCCGATCTAAATGACTTCTTTAGCTCCCTAATCACCATAAACTGGTATCACTACGACCCCGAAATAAAACAGCATATGCAAAAGTGGAAAGATGTGGATTTACCGCCATCGGGCAGTATGACGCTGTTTCTTGGGATTGCCGATTATTCAATCTGTGTATTGAGCAAGCACTAAAGGAAACAAAAGAAAAATTCGGAGTAGGAATTAAAATCCATGGAGAAGAACTAAAAACTTTGAGGTTCGTGCATGACATTGTAATTCTGTCAGAGACAGCAAAGGACTTGGAAGAGCAGGTGAACGGAATGGACAGTGTCTTGAAAAGAGGATATAAAATGAACATCAACAAAAGCAAAACGAGGATAATGGAATGTAGTCGAATTAAATCGGGTAATGCTGAGGGAATTAGATTATGGAATGAGACGCTTAAAGTAGTAAAGGAGTTCTGCTATTCGGGGAGCAAAATAACTGATGATGGTCGAAGTAGAGAGGACATAAAACGTAGACTGGCAATGGCAAGGAAAGCGTTTCTGAAGAAGAGATATTTGTCAACACTGAGTATAGATTTAAGTGTCTGGAAGTCGTTTCTGAAAGTATTTGTATGGAGTGTAGCCATGTATGGAAGTGAAACATGGACGATAACCAGTTTGGACAAGAAGAGAATAGAAGGTTTCGAAATGTTGTGCTACAGAAGAATGCTGAAGATTAGATGGGCAGATCACATAAGTAATGAGGAGGTACTGAATAAAATTGGGGAGAAGAGAACTTGGCTCAACTTGACTAGAAGAAGGGATCGGTTGGCATCAAGAGATCACCTATTTAGTATTGGAGGGCAGCGTGGAGGGTAAAAATCGTAGAGGGAGGACAAGAGATGAATACAGTATACAGACTCAGAAGGATGTAGGTTGCAGTAGGTACTGGGAGATGAAAAAGCTTGCACTGGGATAGAGTAGCATGGAGAGCTGTATCGAACCAGTCTCAGGACTGAAGACCACCACAACAACAACGGAAGTCAATACTCATTGGGTTCCGCGAATGCTCAGATCCATTTGTAAAGACCATCGAAACGGTCCAGCAGCGGAAATGGTGAAACGGCAATCGAAATGACTCCATCAGCCTCCTAATCACCTAGAACAGGTGCTGAGTATCACCCAGAAATAAAGCAGTAAATGCTACAGTGGAAATATGTTGATTGACCACCATCCAAAAAGGTGAAAGCTCACCCAGCATCGGGCAGTGTGACTCTCTTTTTTGGGATTGGGTCTTAATATTATGCTCGTAAGGGACAGACCGTCACAGGAGTCTACTAGAGACATCTCCTGACGAGGTTACTGGAGGTTTGAAACAAAGCTTCGGGAGAAGCTGTCCGAGATTTTCTTCAGGCATTTCCATGATGATGCCTATGTAATCTCCAGGGTGTGAAGATTCTCGAATAGCCAAAATGCAATCTTCTAAACAGAACTTAGCGCCAAAGCATCCATTGTTGCAGTGTTGGAACAAAAGTGTGGCATTGCGTGGTGAATGTGTACAAGAGAACTAACACCGTCACTAAGTTTCATGGTCGCGACTTGATTTTTTTCGAGGTGATAATAAAACTTTATGACTACCGCTACTACGGTGCGTTTTGAAGGGGCTGCGTTATAGTATGGAACAGGAGCGAGACAGAATGATAGGCAGTACCCACACTGCGCCTGTCGTCGACAAGCGCGACGTCTCATCTCTGAGCGCCGGAAAATTGCGCTGTTTTGCGGTGCTCCGCCGGGGACAGCAGGGGGCAGAGCGGCTGCGACCGCTGACCCTGCGTGCGGCCAGCGGCGTCCGGCGTCCAGCTCAATCAACGCGCTCGTCCGAAAATTGCTGTGCAGGGGGGCTTTCAGGTGCAGTTGAACGTACGCGCCTGAATACTGCAAAAATTACTAGCACACACGAAAGCGAAGGACGCAAGCAGAAAGACGAGGTTTCTTGTCGCGTTGCTATTTGGGCGCTGGTCGTCAACTTGGGAGACCGTAATACACAAGGGAAAACGGGACGAGTCACTTGTTAGAGATGACGAAATACAGTAATTGGCGTCTGATTACCCCCAGAAATATGTAGTTTCAGGTCTCTTGAGCAAAAACCGACTTCGTCTCCGAGAAACAAGTTGCGTAAATGTCGTCTTCCGATGGAGATAACAACAGTTTACTTGGTGATTTCAGTGGTAATTTGATGTCAGGTTTAGGATGCTCGGAATCGTGGTCATTACCACCAGAACACAAGAATTATTTAAAGAGTGTTTGGGTAAGAGCACACAGACGTAAATGAGAAATTCGCTAAGATGTATCACAAATAATTTGAGAATTTTTGGGGAAGACTCTTCATATCAAAATGAAAAAAGAATAAAAATGCCTCGAACTTCTAAAATCAGAAAACCACAATAAATTTTCGGAAAATATCTTT
This sequence comes from Schistocerca serialis cubense, assembly GCF_023864345.2. Lineage (NCBI taxonomy): Eukaryota > Metazoa > Arthropoda > Insecta > Orthoptera > Acrididae > Schistocerca > Schistocerca serialis. The sequence goes on from NC_064639.1 coordinate 1,131,729,357, forward strand.
CAACTACATCTTACACGCATGTTAACTAACCAGGTCGTGGACTGCTGTACCAATCTGAACACTCCTGGGCAGTGCCTGTTGTGCAGATCGGCAAGAGGTGTCTGGTTACTGATGTGACAGATGTTGACCCCAATTACAAGTACGACTCCTCATCGGGTATCTACTCAACTGCTCCTCTCTGCGGACGCGGGATACTTCCCGCAAGTGAAGACGAGCTCTGTGAAGTGGATTTGTGGACACGCAGCTCACTACTTGTTTGCTGATGGCGAGAAAAATATCCAAATACAGACAACCTTTCTACAATTTCCTTCTAGAACCGATATATTCTCTGCTCATCGGAATGTTCTCCTCGGAAAAACTATACGTCGATAGTCTCAATGAGTTTGACGTCTTCTTGCGCCCTTATTCTCGCGACTCAGGTTTCCTGCCACCCTCAGTGCTATTAATGTTGATTAAAATAAAAAAGGTAAATAAATAAATAAACCACTGATGTTCATTGTTTCTCTACTCTACGTTCCCCTCGCTTTCCTTGGTTCCTGGAGGATGGGAGCGGGAGATGGTTACCAGGTCTCGAGTTGCAACCCGTGCCCAATTTGCCCTCACCCGTCCCTTTGGGCGCCAGGAAGGTTACTATCGGAAAAAAGTGGTTAGTGTTGAAGCTTTGCAAGAGGGTCGTGAGAGTGACGACGGTTCGAATCCCGCTAACGCTTATTTTTTAATCTATATTTTTTTCATCACTGACCGCACTATTTAGTTTATGAAATTTGAGATAAGCGATTTCGCAAATCACCACAGGCATTCCTTTTCAGGGAAACTCAATCCGCTTCTTCGTTTAGCTGTCGATACTTGTAAATAAATTTGGTCTAGCAATTAAATTTAATTAAAAATACTATGTAGTCAAATAACTTTAAATTCACTAGCAATTGATGTAAATACACGTGATTTTTGTTAATTGTGTTAGCTTCAGTGTTATATAAATAAAATAATATGACCAGTGATGGAAAAAAATAGATTAACAATTAAGTCTGAGAGTGAGTCGAGCCGTCGCCACATACACGCCCGTCTTACGAAGCCTCAACGCTTATCACTTGATCACTATTAACTCTAACATCCGGCACCTAAGCACACATATATAAGCCACATAATAGAGGAGTAAAATTTGTGTCGCGATTTTCTCGGAACTGACAAGGGAACCTCCCCATCGCACCCCCCTCAGATTTAGTTATAACTTGGCACAGTGGATAGGCCTTGATAAACTGAACACAGATCAATTGAGAAAACAGGAAGAAGTTGTGTGGAACTGTGAAAAAATAAGCAAAATATACAAACTGGTCATCAGTCTTGGCCACATAGGCAACGTAAAGGAGAACGTGAGCTCAGGAGCGCCGTGGTCCCGTGGTAGAGTGAGCAGCTGCAGAAGGAGAGGTCCTCGCTTCAAGTCTTCCAACGAGTGAAAATTTTACTTTCTTTATTTTTGCATAGTTATTATCTGTCCGTTCGTTCATTGACGTCTCTGTTGACTGTAATAAGTTTAGTGTCTGTGTTTTGCGACCGCATCGCAAAACCGTGCGATTAGTAGACGAAAGGACGTGCCTCTCCAAGGGGAACCGAAAACATTTGATCGCAAGGTCATAGGTCAACCGATTCCTCCACAGGAAAACACGTCTGATATATTCCATACGACACTGGTGACGGCATGTGCGTCATATGGCAGGAATATGTTGTCGACCCACCAACTTGTACACTTGGCGAATGGGTAAAGAGATTCTTCTACCTTGCCCAATTTAGGTTTTCTTGTGGATGTGATAATCACTCCCAAAAAAGTGATGAAAACGTAAGAGTTTGTCACATAAACTGAAAATAAAAAATTAAAGTTCTCACTCGATGGAAGATTTGAACCAAGGACCTTTCGTTCCGCAGCTGCTCACGTTACCACGAGACCACGGCGCCGCTGCGGTCCCAGCGTCCTTAATGTTGCCTATCTTGCCATGAACTACTCAGTTTGTATATTTTGCTTATTTTTTCACAGTTCCGCACAACTTCTTCCTGTTTTCTCAATTGATCTGTGTTCAGTTTTTCAAGGCCTATCCACTGTGCCAACTTATAACTAAATCTGAGGGGGGGGTGCGATGGGGAGGTTCCCTTGTGAGAGAGTAGTGTATCTTACCATTTGCACATTATATTGTTTTTAATGCGCTGCTAAAGGTGTAGAAAGTTTGAAGTAAATTTGTGATCCAATCGTCGTGGCCCGCCCTTGTCAGTTACCTCGCACCCGTGGCCTTCGTTCTCCGCATCCAGGAACAATCTCTGGTCCAGCCGTTCTAGTGTACGTAACTAGAAGAAGATTTAATTAGTGCGTCCTAAAAACAAATTAATAATATGTTGTAGTTGGGATGTGACCTGATTTCGCGTTGTTTATTCCGAGTTGGGAATCCTGCGGCGATCTTGGAGTTTTTATTACTTCCTGGTGATGTTGCTGCACATCCTGTATGCAGAGCGTTGGACATATCCGCTGTACGACTGGCTATAGACAGGGTGTTACAAAAAGGTACGGCCAAACTATCAGGAAACATTCCTCACACACAAATAAAGAAAATATGTTATGTGGACATGTGTCCGGAAACGCTTAATTTCCATGTTAGAGCTCATTTTAGTTTCGTCAGTATGTACTATACTTCCTCGATTCACCAACCATGATTTCATACGGGATACTCTACCGGTGCTGCTAGAACATGTGCCTTTACAAGTACTACACAACATGTGGTTCATGCACGATGTAGCTCCTGCACATATCAGTCGAAGTGTTCGTACGCTTCTCAAAAACAGATTCGGCGACCGACGGATTGGTAGAGGTGGACCAATTCCATGGCCTCCACGCTCTCCTGACCTCAACCCTCTTGACTTTCATTTATGGGGGCATTTGAAAGCTCTTGTCTACGCAACCCCGATACCAAATGTAGAGACTCTTCGTGCTCGTATTGTGGACGGCTGTGATGCAACACGCCATTCTCCAGGGCTGCATCAGCGCATCAGGGTTTCCATGCGCCGTATGGTGGATGCATGTATCCTCGCTAACGGAGGACATTTTGAACATTTCCTGTAACAAAGTGTTTGAAGTCACGCTGGTACATTCTGTTGCTGTGTGTTTCCATTCCACGGTTAATGTCATTTGAAGAGAAGTAATAAAATGAGCTCTAACATGGAAAGTAAGCGTTTCCGGACACATGTCCACATAACATATTTCATTTCTTTGTGTGTGAGGAATGTTTCCTGAAAGTTTGGCCGTACCTTTTCGTAACACCCTGTATAGGTGAAGATATGCGCTGGGGTCGGATGTACGAGTAATCGGGCAGTACAGAGCAGATCTCAGTCCGATGGATTCCTCAGGTTACAGTAGCTGCACGCCCTAACACAAGACAGCGCCAGCATTTCAGACCCCTAGCACCACGTCTAGCTTGTGCCACCGTAAAGTGCTGCCAAAGAAAAAGTTCAAAATAGTGTAATCAACAGGGATAGTGATGTCGATTGTTGAGCCCTTACTGAAACTACGAGGCTGTAATTAAACGCTTTTCTTCTACTGCTTGACACTGTAACACCACAGCTGTGACTGTAACAGCAGGTCCTGCCTCGTCAGCCGTGCTTTGTTGTGTGGAACTGGTACCGTCCGACGACCTTCTGCCGGGATCAGCAAAGGAACCTCATTGGGATCGTCTCTTTGAACATAGCAAAACTGCGAAGTTGCTTGCGCCGACGGATGAAGAAAAGAGGCAGCAGTTTGTAGAGCACGGAAATATATCCCTGTGACAAAGGCGAATAAATTTGTTGAAAAAACGGAGGATTGTAGTGAAAAGTGAAAAACCACAAAGCTTGCCAGAACAAAGTGTGTACATCTGGCTTCGATTTACTCTGAATTACAAAACGAATATGTTGTTGTGTTGTTGTGGTCTTCAGTCCTGAGACTGGTTTGATGCAGCTCTCCATGCTACTCTGTCCTGTGCAAGCTTCTTCATCTCCCAGTACTTACTGCAACCTACATCCTTCTGAATCTGCTTAGTGTATTCATCTCTTGGTCTCCCTCTACGATTTTTACCCTCCACGCTGCTTTCCAATGCTAAATTGGTGATCCCTTGATGCCTCAGAACATGTCCTACCAACCGGTTCCTTCCTCTTGTCAAGTTGTGCCACAAACTCCTCTTCACCCCAATTCTATTCAATAATTCCTCATTAGTTATATGATCTACCCATCTAATCTTCAGCATTCTTCTGTAGCACCACATTTCGAAAGCTTCTATTCCCTTCTTGTGTAAACTATTTATCGTCCATGTTTCACTTCCATACATGGCTACACTCCATACAAATATTTTCAGAAACGACTTCCTGGCACTTAAATCTATACTCGATGTTAACTAATTTCTCTTCTTCAGAAACGATTTCCTTGCCATTGCCAGTCTAAATTTTACATCCTCTCTACTTCGGCCATCATTAGTTATTTTGCTCCCCAAATAGCAAAACTCCTTTACTACATTAAGTGTCTCATTTCCTAATCTAATTCCCTCAGCATCACCCGACTTAATTCGACTACATTCCATTATCTTCGTTTTGCTTTTGTTGATGGTCATCTTATATCCTGCTTTCAAGACACTGTCCATTCCGTTCAACTGCTCTTCCAAGTCCTTTGCTGTCTCTGACAAAATTACAGTGCCATTGGCGAACCTAAAAGTTTTTATTTCTTCTCCATGTATTTTAATACCTACTCCGAATTTTTCTGTTATTTCCTTTACTGCTTGCTCAATATACAGATTGAATAACATCGGGGATAGGCTACAACCCTGTGTCACTTCCTTCCCAACCGCTGCTTCCCTTTCATGTTCCTCGACTCTTACAACTGCATCTGCTTTCTGTACAAATTGTAAATAGCCTTTCGCTCCCTGTATTTAACCCCTGCCACCTTCTGAATTTGAAAGAGAGTATTCCAATAAACATTGTCAAAAGCTTTCCCTAAGTCTACAAATGCTAGAAATGTAGGTATGCCTTTCCTTAATCTATTTTCTAAGATAAGTCGTAGGGTCAGTATTGCCTCACGTGTTCCAACATTTCTACGGAATCCAAACCGATCTTCCCCGAGGTCGGCTTCTACCAGCTTTTCCATTCGTCTGCAAAGAATTCGCGTCATTATTTTGCAGCTGTGACTTATTAAACTGATAGTTCGGTAATTTTCACATCTGTTGACACCTTCTTTCTTTGGTATTGGAACTATTATATTCTTCTTGAAGTCAAAGGAATATACCCGCGCGGTTTGAGGCGCCATGTCACGGATTGCGCGGCCCCTCCCGCCGGACGCTCGAGTCCTACCTCGGGCATGGGTTCGTCTGTCTTCTTCTTAGCATAAGTTAGTTTCAGTAGTGTGTAAGTCTAGGGACCGGATGACCTGAGCAGTTTGGTCCCGTAGGAATTCACCCACACATGAACATTTTTGAAAAAAGGAATAGATTACGGGGAAACACTTTCTTACCATTTACTAAATTTTTTTTGTTTTAGCAGTGTTTGCTCTCTGGCGTATCTCAACTAATGATTTGCTTCCTGTTATCTCATTTAATCATTTACATTCTTTTGTAAAAATATGCTCCATTGATTCGAAATCCGCTTGTATTATGAAGGAAATAAATCAATCAGTCGAGAAGACCTTGCTGGCCCATCGCCTATTCATCACAACCTTCCATTACTGTAGGACGACATTATAGACGTCTCCGCCGCACGCTCTGCCAATGGGCTACTTTGCGGTATCCACTGCCCCCATATGTCGCGCTTCTAGGACGTTAACTGCGGCAACCAGTACACGTGTCTGTCAGAGGAACAGAATTTCTGAAACTAAATATGCTGCTGACAGTGTGGCAAGCTAAAGACGCCGCGGTTAGTTGACATATACAAACACAAGTTTCTCGTCACATACATTTAAGTCCCACTTCATCTGGCAGCATCAGCAGTTTCTTCAGCGATAATGGCGAACGACCAGCACTAGGAAGTGCGAAAACTGTGGAAATCGACCATAAATAAGACCAACCTTCTAGAGCTCCTTGAGTTGGCGATGTTCTGTTAATAGCGGTGGCGAAGTAGAGTTATTTTTTCCATGTGTTTTCGACAGTTTCCGGTCACACGAGCGACAAGGCCACCGTTTTGCCAGGTAAATAAACTATCCTCTAAGAGAAATAAGCTACCTCTGCGGTGACGAAGCCATTCTCGATGGAGGAGCATTACCAACAACACTACCTTAGTGACGCGCAGGACATTTCTTTTAATCGCGTGAAGAGTAACTATTTTTCTAGCGAGGCTTAAGGTAAGACAGTAGTCTACATCGGCACACACCAGTTACAGTTTTCGTTCTCTATTATGTGTGGGGTTACAATTAAGTGCAAGAAACTGGTATTCCCTTCAGTTTCTTCATAACTAAGTTATCATCGGGATCATTACAACGGAACACTGTAATGTGACGCGCACACATTATGTGCATAAGAATACCACCAATTCCATTCTAAGCTGTATGATTATAACTGATGTTTTTCGCATTGTTAACACTAATTCCAAAACAGTGACTAAGATAGATGGGATGTCAATTAGTATAATCATTGATAGCAGGCATTTTCGACGTTAGGCCTCCCGGGATTCTGTAAGACAGCAGGTTAAAAACAAGATATGATACTCTCTTAGCCGTTGCAATTTAACGTAATAATATTGTACAACGTGTTCTGAGGCTTTACATGTCACTATCATGTGTTTCCTTCCTGTCTATTCTGCTCTGATGTTGTCTAAGCGATGGTGTGGTAATGTTTCCACAGGAGACACTGTTTTCTATAAGTAAATGTTGAGAGACCTATAGTATCATCACTGCTGACATTCGGTATCTATCAGAGTACTTATGTTCCACGAATTTGGTCTTAAATAATGGAAACTTCAGAGACTAAGTAAATGTTGTGCTCCATCAGTGCTCGATTCCAGTGTCGGAGGGAACTTAAAGCTTTGAAAATTTTCTCCGGTTTGCGACTGTTGAGAATAATGATGAGAACTGAAGCTCACAAACATGCAACTATCAGCCATTTCTCTTCCTGTTGTGACACATGAAATGCTGCCGGCTAGTTCCTAGCTCATTCCAAATTAAAAATAATTAAACGAGCAGCAAATATCCAAAAAGACGAAGTAATTAATATAGCAAAATGAAAAAAGTTAGAAACTGATACAAGGAAACTAAAATAATTATCAACATACTGGTAAAAACCTTAATCTTGATCTTACTTACTTCATATTGCAGTAAATATCAGTACTGTAAAAAAAGTAGTATTTCTCGAAATACTGACATACGTAGCACGTTAAAAGATAAAGCGTATCTATTTATTCAAAATACTCACTAATACGATTACATATTCTTCCTAAATAAATGTTTCCGAAGTTATTTTACTGGCGGGCATGTCACATACAAGGTTTTCGTTTTTCTTCTCTCAGTTTGTATTAACAAGTAAGTCGGTCACCAAATTTTCTAATATTTTACGCTGAGTTATTAAGCTTAATCAATATTACATGTTATACTCACATAGGCCACTTCCATCATCATAGGCGGACTTACGACATACCTGAAAAAGAAAGATTTTGGTCAGACTAGAAAAATTATGACTATAAAATAAAGAATTTGTGCTATAAAATATATGTTTCTTATCAGACTTTCATACCGCGTAGGGAGACTTCCTGTTCGAAATACATGAAAAGTGTTTAGGTGAAGATACCTTTGGGCGCAAAAATCTAGCATTGCTCATCATAATAGAAATAACAAAACACAAAAAGTCTCCACGGTACACTGAGGTCAAAACATAATGATAATAATAAAAATTAATTAACACCGCACCCCTAAGATCAGTCTCAACGCCGCAGTGTTTTACCAAGAACGGCCCTTATGCCCTTGCCTTCCTTCGTCCTTTGACATTACTTACGCTGTCAGCTACTGGGAGAACTGCAATTTAGTGTCGATTCCGTGTCACGGTGCAGCTTCGCGGCATTTTTCACATTAACATATTACTGAGACAAGTGAAAGAAGTCATAAGTGACTGAAAAAGTGCTGGAGTCAACTCAAGATAGACCTCAGGACCTGTGTGTTTGTAGTTTGGCACCTATTCTGATATTATTTACATAAATAATAATAATAATAATAATAATAATAATGAAAGACACGAGGCTGGATGAACAGGCAGATGGAGAAACGTACAGGCGCTGACGTTTCCTTCGTAAGCACTCCAAAAAGACATGTAAATCGTTTCTATTTATTACTCTGCCTCATATACGGCTCAATAGACTGGCTGAGAGTTTGTTCTGAATGGTTCAAATGGCTCTAAGCACTACGGGACTTAACATCTGAAATCATCAGTCCCCTGGACTTAGAACTACTTAAACCTAACTAACCTAAGGACGTCACACACGTCCATGCCCGAGGCAGGATTCGAACCTGCGACCGTAGCAGCAGCGCGGTGAGAGAGTGTTATAATGGTCCTTACAGCAGGAAGAAGTAACACACAATTGAGCCAAATACAATAACGCACATCAAAATAGCATGCCCGGGCGTCGTTAGCAGTAAGATATAAATGAAAAAAAGGATAAAGTGTATACTGAACTAGGTAGAAATATTAAACAGAAAGATAAGACTATCTGATGTTCGCGTTAAAGGTGCCTCGAATGTAATGTCATTTTAGACATGTCAATTTTGCGAAACAAACTGAGGATTAAATGAAGAAATGAGTAACTAAACTACTGCTGGTTTCTTACCTACTTTTGATGAAGACTATTTGTATACGGATCATAACTCTTGAATTAACGTAAAATTATCAATTTTGTATGAACACATTCTTCACTAACATAGCAATGTGCGTTTGGCGACAAAAACATAAAGGTTCAAAGTTAAGAACAGCAGGGTGTACACCAAACAGAGCAGTAAGAAAAATTTAATCCAATGGTAACGTAACATCAGATCAACAATACGCAGAATCTTCCGATCCATCACAAAGCGCATTTGTACTTCTTTAAAGTATTGGGTTTCTGAGGATAACATCAGATGCCACTTCAAAGCACTTTGTCCAAATATTTGGAAATACTTCCAAATTAAAGTACGAGTCACTTTAATTTCGTGGGTTCAATACGGAACGTGTGCTTCTGTTAAATATTTTGAAAGGGTCTGATGGGCTGCATCTGTTTCCAAAGTCGCGACTCGCGAAACGGAATGGGACCAGAGCCAGCGAGAGGCGCCAAGCACATTACTCAAAATGTGAAGCGTCTGCTTTTGCCCTTGCTGCTGCCATTGCCTCTCACAGAGACCGCACATGGCGAAGAAGCGTTCTTGGGGAATACTGAAGTGGGCAAAGAACGCTTCCACTGGCAGCGTGACCTTCTTCCAAAGTAATCGACTTGGTATTCTTTACTACGGTAAATACTAAAATTAAATAAAAAAGTAGTTTATGTTTTAGAAAGCTCGAAAATATCTCTCTTTAAATTAATTAGGCGTACTGGAAGCGCTCTCATTTAGAAAAACTTCAGGGAGAAATACGCATAGTATTTTATCAACTTAATTCTCAGTTTAAGATTATACATATCAGTTTTAAGAAGACAAATTGTTTGATCGACAGAGAAGTGTAATGAATCAGGCCTTGTACTATGGATTGACGTTTTCATGTCGTTAAGAGGACTAGTACCTGAATGAGTGTCAAATACGGATTTTTAAATTTTTGCCTTCAGAAATTCTCTGCAATTTTCTGAACAAGAAAAAGTTTACTAGGAATTTAAAAGTGTCTGCACACATGACGACGCGCCCCATGTCACTCAGAGAGCTCGCTTAAAAAAAAAGAATTTTGTTCACACTTATTTGTTTTTTATTACTTCTTTGTTTCTAATGTCTTAGTGCTACACGATCATTAGAAAAGTAATTGCATGCTAACACCCAAGACCCAACCGAAAGCTTTAACAAATGCATGTGGGAACGGATGTCAAAACTGTTGTGGTACCACTAAATACTCTGAAAACATATGTTCTGTATGCGCTGCTGTATTTCAATGGTAGTGCAGTGTTAGGTTTAAGGTTATGGTATTGATGGGAACGCCTGGTGGAGTAAATAGGCAACGAATTTTAATTGTCAATGACCGCAGGAGATTCATCGAAGCAGAGAAATCAGTGTTGGAAGCAAGAATGAGAAGGAAAAGTCAGAAAAAGAAAGGGAGGGAGAACAATACCAGAAACAAGATGAATATGCACATGGGACGTTATGCTAGGGTAGGAAGAGAAACAAGCTTTATCTTGAATTTGCCGGAAGTTTGCTTTTTTTATGTTCTGGTACACACTGATCAAAAACTATTAAAAATAGAGGGCTTAAATTTCTCATACTGTTTTAAAGAATACTTTACTAGAATGTTGACTGTTGTTATAGCATAAATTTGAAAATTAAATATGGGTTAATTATAGATATTATGATAATTATTCTTAAAAATGTTTTTGAACCATATTTAAGACAGCGTCATTTTTTAAAAAATCAACTTAATCATAATAGTGTAAAAACTACCAGAATAAATCAATCTTCTATTTTTTTATTTCGAGGTATGTCTACTAAAGCTGTATATAAAGATTTAACACCCTTTATTTCAGTTGGAACACAAAATACAATTCTACATCTACATCTACATGATTACTCTGCAATTCACATTTAAGTGCTTGGCAGAGGGTTCATCGAGCCACAATCATACTATTTCTCTACCATTCCACTCCCGAACAGCGCGCGGGAAAGACGAACACCTAAACCTTTCTGTTCGAGCTCTGATGTCTCTCATTTTATTTTGATGATCATTCCTACCTATGTAGGTTGGGCTCAACAAAATATTTTTGCATTCGGAAGAGAAAGTTGGTGACTGAAATTTCGTTAATAGATCTCGCCACGACGAAAAGCGTCTTTGCTTTAATGACTTCCATCCCAACTCGCGTATCATATCTGCCACACTCTCTCCCCTGTTACGTGATAATACACAACGAGCTGCCCTTTTTTGCACCCTTTCGATGTCCCCCGTCAATCCCACCTGGTAAGGATCCCACACCGCGCAGCAATATTCTAACAGAGGACGAACGAGTGTAGTGTAAGCTGTCTCTTTAGAAGACTTGTTGCATCTTCTAAGTGTCCTGCCAATGAAACGCAACCTTTGGCTCGCCTTCCCCACAATATTATCTATGTCGTCTTTCCAACTGAAGTTGTTCGTAATTTTTACACCTAGGTACTTAGTTGAATTGACAGCCTTGAGAATTGTACTATTTATCGAGTAATCGAATTCCAACGGATTTCTTTTGGAACTCATGTGGATCACCTCACACTTTTCGTTATTTAGCGTCAACTGCCACCTGCCACACTATACAGCAATCTTTTCTAAATCGCTTTGTAACTGATACTGGTCTTCGGATGACCTTACTAGACGGTAAATTACAGCATCATCTGCGAACAACCTAAGAGAACTGCTCAGGTTGTCACCCAGGTCATTTATATAGATCAGGAACAGCAGAGGTCCCAGGACGCTTCCCTGGGGAACACCTGATATCATTTCAGTTTTACTCAACGATTTGCCGTCTGTTACTACGAACTGCGACCTTCCTGACAGGAAATCACGAATCCAGTCGCACAACTGAGACGATACCCCATAGGCCCGCAGCTTGATTAGAAGTCGCTTGTGAGGAACGGTGTCAAAAGCTTTCCGGAAATCTAGAAATACGGAATCAACTTGAGATCCCCTGTCGATAGCGGCCATTACTTCGTGCGAATAAAGAGCTAGCTGCGTTGCACAAGAACGATGTTTTCTGAAACCATGCTGATTACGTATCAATAGATCGTTCCCTTCGAGGTGATTCATAATGTTTGAATACAGTATATGCTCCAAAACCCTACTGCAAACCGACGTCAGTGATATGGGTCGGTAGTTCGATGGATTACTCCTACTACCCTTCTTAAACACTGGTGCGACCTGCGCAATTTTCCAATCTGTAGGTACAGATCTATCGGTGAGCGAGCGGTTGTATATGATTGCTAAGTAATCTGAAAGGAACCTAATCGGAATACAATCTGGACCTGAAGACTTGCCCGTATCAAGCGATTTGCGTTGCTTCGCAACTCCTAAGGTATCTACTTCTAAGAAACTCATGCTAGCAGCTGTTCGTGTTTAAAATTCTGGAATATTCCATTCGTCTTCCCTGGTGAAGAAATTTCGGAAAACTGCGTTCAATGACTCCGCCTTAGCGGCACAGTCGTCGGTAAAAGTACCATCGGCACTGCGCAGCAAAGGTATTGACTGCGTCTTGCCGCTTGTGTACTTTACATACGACCAGAATTTATTCGGATTTTCTACCAAATTTCGAAATAATGTTTCGTTGTGGAACCTATTAAAGGCATCTCGCATTGAAGTCCGTGCCAAATTTCGCGCGTCTGTAAATTTTAGCCAATCTTCGGGATTTCGCGTTCTTCTGAACTTCGCATGCTTTTTCCGTTGCCTCTGCAACAGCGTTCGGACCTGTTTTGTGTACCATGGGGGATCAGTTCCATCTCTTACCAATTTATGAGGTATGAATCTCTCAATTGCTGTTGCTACTATATCTTTGAATTTGGGCCACATCTCGTCTACATTTGCATAATCAGTACGGTAGGAATGGAGATTGTCTCTTAGGAAGGCTTCTAGTGACACTTTATCCGCTTTTTTAAATAAAATTATTTTGCGTTTGTTTCTGGTGGATTTGGAAGAAACGGTATAGAGCCTACCTATAACGACCTTGTGATCACTAATCAGTCAGTATCAGTCATGATGCTCTCTATTAGCTCTGGATTGGTTGTGGCTAAGAGGTCAAGTGTGTTTTCGCAACCATTTACAATTCGCGTGGGTTCGTGGACTAACTGCTCGAAATAATTTTCGGAGAAAGTATTTAGGACAATCTCGGAAGATGTTTTCTGCCTACCACCGGTTTTGAACAAGTATTTTTGCCAACATATCTAGGGAAGGTTGAAGTCCCCACCAACTATAACCGTATGAGTGGGGTATTTATTTGTTACGAGACTCAAATTTTCTCTGAACTGTTCAGCAACTATATCATCGGAGTCTGGGGGTCGGTAGAAGGAGCCTATTATTAACTTAGTTCGGCTGTTAAGTATAACCTCCACCCATACCAATTCGCACGGAGTATCTACTTCGACTTCACTACAAGATAAACCACTACTGACAGACACAAACACTCAACCACCAATTCTGCCTAATCTATCTTTCCTGAATACCGTCTGAGACTTTGTAAAAATTTCCGCAGAAATTATTTCAGGCTTTAGCCAGCTTTCTATTAGCGCTTAAAGCTCAGGGACTTTCCCAGCACAACTACAACAATTTACAACTACAATTCCGACTGTTCCTTGCTCCAAGCACGTCCTGTATTTGCCATGCACCCTTTGAGATTGCAGCCCATCCCGTACTTTCCCGAGGCCTTCTAACCCAAAAAACCGCCCAGTCCACGCCACACAGCCTCCGCTACCCGTGTAGCCGCCAGCTGTGTCAAGTGTAGGAAAAAGAGAGATCAAAAGCTATGGTTCGTACCTCAAATTGTTTCCAAAATATTTTTTAAACGATGGTGTGCGCTATATGGACTTACAATTCTTATTCTTTGAGCAATACTTTAGAAAACTGACAAGTTTTTCAAGATTCCTCGTTGTGTTCACGAACCAATCCCCTTAACTCGCTTTTTTTTATCCGTCTACCGGTTTCTGTTTTTCCTCGTTGATTACAGTACGATAACTTTTATTTTTCATGCACTGGCGAATACAAGTGAATGGCACCATAAAATATTTATTACATTTCATACCCGTACTAGGCATTTATTTACTTTCTAAAACAATAAACGTTAAATACTAAGACTTTTTTTCTCCATTCTTGATACTACAGATAAGTGGCACTCGTTGTTGATCGCTAATAGAAGCCAGGTAAAACCACCATTCCAAAATGTGTTACAGGTGGGGAAACCATTGTAACAATATTTGTCAGCAAGGGTAAGCAGCGGTAATATGAAACAGTGAATTTTTTTTTCAGAGCTTAAAAAAACGTATTAAAGGTACCTCTTCAAAGGAGTTTTGAGATTAACTTTCTTCTCATTCTATGACTCAGAATAGAAGCAATGTGTATCAGTTATTAGTATAAGTCATTCTGTCTAGTTATAGTAAGAGCGAGTGTATGGTCTTTGACGTAGTGAAGTCTTCTACTATCAAGACAAAAAATACTTATGGTCTTTTAATATCGTCATTAATAATTGTACCGTTTTTAAAAACTGTATGGCTGACGAACAAACAGTTAGCTGCTTGTGACACTACAATACAGATGCCAGCTAAAATTTTCGCCTATTTTGTTTATTGTAAACATGATGTTCTTGTTTTAATCTATAAATCTGTAGACACTTTGTGTTAATTAGAAATGTGTAAGTGTTGTAATTTGTGTAAATTATTTTATATTATGACGTATTTATTCTGGGTTAACGGCCTTTGCCGGCCGCGGTGGCCGTGAGGTTCTGGCGCTGTAGTCCGGAACCGCGGGACTGCTACGGTCGCAGGTTCGAATCCTGCCTCGGGCATGGGTGTGTGTGATGTCGTTAGGTTAGTTAGGTTTAAGTAGTTCTAAGTTCTAGGGGACTTATGACCTAAGATATTGAGTCCCATAGTGCTCAGAGCCATTTGAACCATTTGTTAATGGCCTTTGGGAAAGTTGGGAAGAGCAGTAGTAGAATGCATGTGGCGTCAGAGTAGAGCGTTCAGGAGATTTACTAGGTAGTGAGACGTAAGAGTGAACACATACAAGTGGCGTGCATATGAGGTATGCAGTTGTTACTAGCGAGGCACCACGAGCCTGACGGGTGTGGGCAGATGTAAGAAGCTCCAACAATATCAATATCCTGCCCCACAAAACGGTCATTTCAAATTAATGTGTGTCCGCAATGTTGCGTGGAGCAATGGGAGCATTGTAGACGACAACGAAGAGGACGGCTTAACACCTGCAACGAACTGTAAAGTTGTAATATTTTCGTTCATGTTAGGAACTTTGTGGGACGTTACCCAATGACACTGTCAGGGAACTTTACTCCAGTAATAATTGTTGCACGTAAAAACTCCATGCAACTCATCTCGTCGTTATCCTCAGTCATTGTTACCTGCTTTTTCAGTTATCGAATAGCCGAGTGTTGTTGTTTAAATAGCTAAAAGTATTCAAAGACTGTCATTGCCAGTTTTATTTGTTGTCTAAAAAGGTAACTGAAAATAATTAATAATGAAGCCTCAAAAAGTTAAATAAATTGACAGTTTTGTTCAATAACGTTCAGAGGCAAAGTCATTCTTGCTAATTGATTCAAGAAAAAGTAGAGTAACTAAAATTAATGTGGTTGTGGCAATCTCAAATAAAAGAAAAGAATAGATTAAGTTCGCATATTTCATATCTTTGTCTATTGTAATAATGGTTCGCATTTTGGTGTTGTCAGTCTATTAAAAGCCAACAGTTGATCTACTAAATTTTCATCATAAATACAATCGAAAATCTGACTTGCTATGCCCACGAATTTAGTGTACTTAACTAAACGTTAATTTGAGGTTACGTGGTAACAAAAGAGCTTCTCCAGTCAGTCATTTACCTATTAGTAAAGTGTTTACACATCTTTTCCAAATTAACATAGCTGAGTTTTAACGATATCAGACAATTGCTTTCTTTATTGATTATTACTTCGTAAGGATTCAAGATGCTACTGCAGGCGGGTGTTAAGTGACTGTGCCCAATGGAAAATAATAAACGCTAAAATGAAGATTTTGCCCCGTCCGACCACCCTCTGAAGCAGATCTTAGGATCTCTTAATGCCCTTTAACATATAAATTCCAACCTAAACAGAAATGAATGATTAAGGAAACTAATCATACTAAATGATAAACGTTGTTGCTGCTTATACATTTATTGTATATTAAGAACAGTCTTTATTACAAATGTTTATATTTCCTAACTAAAATTACTGATCCATTGAACAACTCTGTCCTTTTATTATGACTGTGCGATCTAATATAAATAACGCGAAATGACTGAAATCATCTATGTACCAAACACAAGAAGACACTACTTTTAAAGATGATCTACAATGGAGTGTAACGTCAGTGGAAATAAATCCTCCGTGCTCACAGCTGTTTAGCCTTATAGCCGCCAATAAGCCGAAGCAGTTAGCAATATCACCGTATGTACTGCGCCCGGTGCGTCTGAGTGATGGTTCTCGTACACGTCTGTGACGATGGAAGAACTCCAGCCACAAAATAAACTCTTTCAAAGAGTAGGACGGCTGAAGGTGGTCCTCTGACTACTATACCCTAATACTGCCTTCTCCTCTCTGTGTTCTACAGACGAGAAACGCGATCTCCCAGCCACAAGGATGGAGTTCAGATAACGTGTCAACGTAAGTATTGGCAGAAGTGCTGTCAATGACTGAATGCTGCATACTCAACGACGACTTCCAACCCGGAGGCGAAATCCAGAATCGTATAAGTTCACAACAGTACAGTGCCTAACCGTTGTAACTATAAAATCTCGTGAGAGAAAAGACAGCGAGTCCGGCCGTACCAACATGAAGCTGATACTGAGCGACCGTCACACACGGGAGTTCAAAACGGAAGACCGCGTCTCTCCAGCGCTGGTTTCCAAGCAAGGCTTGGATTCCCACCGTCGTAATTCCGAAAACGAATCATATCCCGAAACCATGGAATATTTGTAAGTAGGCTGTTAAGGTTTTCTTATTGGTAACGCCACGTAGCGGTCTGTATGAAAATCACTGGCTGTGCTGTGTGCAGTCTGTGGCTAGTTTGCATTGTTGGAATTTGCTATTATATATCCATATATATATATATTGAACACTATTAAGGTAAATACACTGTTTGTTGTCTATCAAAATCTTTCATTTGCTAACTGTGCCTATCAGTAGTTAGTGCCTTCAGTAGTTTGAATCTTTTATTTAGCTGGCAGTAGTGGCGCTAGCTGTATTGCAGTAGTCTGAGTAACGGAGACTTTTGTGAGGTAAGTGATTTGTGAAAGGTATACGTTATTGCTAGTCAGGGCCATTCTTTTGTAGGGATTATTAGAAGTCAGATTGCGTTGCGCTAAAAATATTGTGTGTCAGTTTAGTGCTAATCAGAATAAGTAAAGAGCGAAATGTCTGGGTATGTTCAAATAACGTAAGGGGTTAACCAGCATAGTAATTCATGCGTTTTTATAAGGGGACGTTACAAATTCTCCCTCTCTACAGATTCTTCAGAATGCCGACCAACCATATTTCAGTCTTTTGTCGTCCAGCGCGTCAAGTTTGTGAGGAAAAACCTGTACTCGTACAATGGTACTCTTCTGAGTAAAAATCCTTGGTAATAAACAAGCCTGCGTGGCCTCCGAGGTGCCGCTTCTTCGTTCCTCTCAACTGCGTCCAAGATTTTCAGCGTTTCCAAAGAATAACCCTTCCGGTTCGGCTACAAAAACCGGCCGGTCGCGACTCTATTTTGCTCCAGCGCTTAGGTGCTACGACGTCCATCTTGCTATTTCCTGTGTTTAAGGAGTACCAACACACCTGCGTGGGCCTTCCTCCCAGGGCTTCAGTGCCGCCAGCCGTTTCATCTCTTCTGGCGTTCCAACCTCTACTAGTATAAGCAATCATTTATTACACCGTTTTTATAATAAAGCCACTCCGTCACCTTTCATGCAGTAATCGTTAACAATTATTAAGAAGACGTACATGACAATGTCAGTCTTTTTTATATATACTCATATATACAATGTACAACCTATCAAATGATAACTAATTGTTTTTGTAGATCACGGCAAAGTATGTGTATGAGTGCTTGTAAGGTGCGAAATTATAGCCACCTTACAATGTATTGTGTTGTTAGAAATGCTTGCCAACTTTAGCCACCCGTGGAGCCGAATGGGTGCATATTAATTGCTGTCCTCATTATTCATCAGATATTGGATAAGCAGGGGCCAACTGGGATCGCGACCGTACTAATTAGTGTATTATTTCAATTATATTTGTTGTGGATTCTTTGAAACTTGTGGGTACCCATTTTAGTTCAGTATAGCATGTTAGCGGTGGAACTGTTTAAAAGTACTAAACCAAAATCCAAATAAATACAAGGGCTATCCACGAAGTACATTACGTTTTGGAATTGAAAATAAATAAAGTATTGGAAATTTTTTTTATTATATACAGATGAAAGCCACACTTTTCTACATAGTTGCCATTTAAATTAAGGCACTTATCGTAGCGATGGACGAGCTTGGAAATTCCTTCGTCGTAAAATTCGGCCGCCTGCGCCTTCAACCATGTGGTTACCTCTTCTTGAAGCTGTGCGTCGTCATCAAAACGCTGCATAGCCAACCACTTCTTCATTGCTGGGAATAAGTGGAAGTCGTTCGGTGCCAGGTCGGGACTGTACGGCGGATGAGGAAACAACGCCCACTTAAAATATTCGAGAACTTCACGAGTGGCATTTGCCGTGTGGGCCCGGGCAAGATCTTTGAGCCCAACTTTCCACTGCGATTGTTTTGTATTGCTCTTCTGAGGTTGTGCAGAGTTTGGCAATACCTTTGAGAGTTTATTGTAGTGCCGCTTTCCAGGAAGTCCACAAAAATCACACCTTTTCTGTCCCAAAAGACAGTCGCCATCACCTTCCTTGCCGACATTGTCTGCATGCATTTCTTGGGTTTTGGGGGGGAATTTGTGTGCCCCCACTTCATTGACTGCAATTTGGTCTCGCAGTTCACATGCTTAACCCATGTTTCGTCACCAGTAACGATGCGATCGAGTAATGAGTCGCCATCTTTCTCGTAAGCGTCCAAAAACGTTAACGCTGCAGCCATTCGCTGATTTTTGTGAATCTCTGTCAAGATTTTTGGTATCCATCTTGCACAAAACTTGTGGTAACCAAGCTTTTCGGTAATGATTTCGTGCAACAAACTTCGTGAAATTTGTGGAAAACTCATAGAGAGTTCCGTTATTGTGAAATTACGGTTTTCACGGACCGCGGCATCGACTTTTCCGACAAGTTCGGCAGTTACTATGCTGGGTCTTCCACTTCGCTCTTCGTCGTGAACGTTAGTTCGGCCATTTTCAAATTTTATGACCCATTGACGCACTCCACCTTCAGTGATTATGTTGTCCCCATACACTTCACAAAGCTGCCGATAGATTTCTATCGGTGTACAATTTTTTGCAGTCATAAACCTTATTACGGCACACACTTCACTCTTCGCGGCATTTTCAATTAACGCTGACATTTCAAACTGTCACAGTAACTCAACGGAGTACAGCACGAACCTCTCACTAGCACGGCAGGATGCCGACTGAGCAGCGGAATGCCATGACACCTAGATGGCCGTGCTAGCCCCGCTCCTAATGGACACAAACGAAAACGTAATGTACTTTGCGGATAGCCCTCGTAGAAAGTGCAGAATCAGAACAGGCTGTTCACTAGAATAACTTATTCTACACTTCTCTTCATTAACCGGCCATGTTTCTTCGTAGAACATAGCCTTGTCCAAAATCAACTTCATTAGGCAAACAAGATCACTGTCATATTGTTGTTGTTGTTGTGGTCTTCAGTCCTGAGACTGGTTTGCTGCAGCTATCCATGCTACTCTAGCCTGTGCAAGCTTCTTCATCTCCCAGTACCTACTGCAACCTACATCCTTCTGAATTTGCTTAGTGTATTCATCTCTTGGTCTCCATCTACGATTTTTACTCTCCACACTGCCCTCCAAAACTAAATTTATGATCCCTTGATGCCTCGTAACATGTCCTACCAACCGATCCCTTCTTCTACTCAAGTTGTGCCACAAACTCCTCCCCAATTCTATTCAATACCTTCTCATTAGTTATGTGATCTACCCATCTAATCTTCAGCATTCTTCTGTAAAACCACAGTTCGCAAGCTTCTATTCTCTTCTTGTCCAAACTATTTATCGTCCATGTTTCACTTCCATCATGGCTACACTCCATACAAATACTTTCAGAAACGACTTCCTGGCACTTAAATCTATACTCGATGTTAACTAATTTCTCTCCTTCAGAAACGCTTTCCTTGCCATTGCCAGTCTACATTTTATATCCCCTCTACTTCGACCATCATGAGTTATTTTTCTCCCCAAGTAGCAAAAGTCCTTTACTACTTCAAGTATCTCATTTCCTAATCTAATTCCGTCAGCATCATCCGACTTAATTTGACTGCATCCGATTATCCTCGATTTCCTTTTGTTGATGTCCATTGCCGGCTGGAGTGGCCGTGCGGTTCTAGGCGCTACAGTCTGGAGCCGCCGGCCGCGGTGACCGTGCGGTTCTGGCGCTGCAGTCCGGAACCGCGTGACTGCTACGGTCGCAGGTTCGAATCCTGCCTCGGGCATGGGTGTGTGTGATGTCCTTAGGTTAGTTAGGTTTAAGTAGTTCTAAGTTCTATGGGACTTATGACCTAAGATGTTGAGTCCCATAGTGCTCAGAGCCAGCCAGTCTGGAGCCGAGCGACAGCTACGGTCGCAGGTTCGAATCCTGCCTCGGGCATGGATGTGTGTGATGTCCTTAGGTTAGTTAGGTTTAATTAGTTCTAAGTTCTAGGCGACTCATGACCTCAGAAGTTAAGTCGCATAATGCTCAGAGCCATATGAACCATTTTTGATGTCCATCTTATATCCTCTTTTCAAGACACTCCTTTCAAGACGCTCGTATTATCGCATAAAAACCAGTTACTGAGAGGGAAGTTTCATGCTGCCTGCGCGTCTTGGCAACAAAATGAAAGACATAACAAATATCAGCGGAAAAACAGGTCTTATACCATACTGAAGGGCGGAGTGCCGGCCGCTGTGGAGGAGCGGTTCTAGGCGCTTCAGTCCGGAACCGCGCTGCTGATTTTTATTTTACTTAGGAAATCGAGTAACCTTTATATGGCTTATTTATCAGATGGAGTAATATCTAAAGAAGTCGTTTGTTCGATAACAGTTACTTTGCTTTGTTATACACACCATTAAAAAGCTCTGTTATACTACACCAATATTCTACAATCTGCATTTCTTGTCACATTAGTTTACCTATATTGTTGTCTGTATGTGTCAATATTTATCTGTTAAATTACGATCTGCCTTATGCAAGATTACGCGTTTCTCAATCTTTTTTACACGACTTGAGAGAATTACCCACCAATTTTCCACCATTTTACAGTATATGTCATCCGACTGACCTTATTATTCCTATTTCTCCGTACCTTCATTTCTGCGTATATTTTTGCGCTTCTTTCTCCCTTTTATCTTCTTTAGCCTACTGACCTCATTATTTACATACATTTTTGGTGTCATCCTCACAGCCGGCCGGCGTGGCCGTGCGGTTCTAGGCGCTTCAGTCTGGAACCGCGTCACCGCTAAGGTCGCACTTTCGAATCCCGCCTCGGGCAAGGATGTGTGTGATGTCCTTAGGTTGGTTAGGTTTAAGTAGTTCTAAGTTCTAGGGGTCCGCAGCTCGTGGTCTCGCGGTAGCGTTCTCGCTTCCCGAGCACGGGGTCCCGGGTTCGATTCCCGGCGGGGTCAGGGATTTTTCCTGCCTCGAGAAGACTGGGTGTTGTTGTGTTGTCCTCATCATCATCATCATTTCATCCCCATTACGGTCGGAGGAAGGCAATTGCAAACCACCTCCATTAGGACCTTGCCTAGTAAGGCGGCGCGGGTCTACCGCGTCGCTCCCCTACGCTCTGTAAAGGAGTATAGGACCCGTCATCATCATCATCAAGTTCTAGGGGACTGATGACCTGAGCTGTTAAGTCCCATAGAGCTCAGACCCATGTTTTTGAAGGGCGGACTACCTAACTGGCAGCCGGCCAGTAAGTTAAGTAGGCGATGTGGTATGGTGAAAAGTGTGCTAGACGAAGCGACTTGGAATGTGAGATCAGAGCAACGCGGAGAGTGTACAACATTGTCTGCAGGAAAGCAGCGGTCAGGGCATCATGGGAAGGGCTATGCGACCGCGGAGGCAGCCCCAGCCTGCCGATGAGCGGCGACGCTCCGGGGCGCGCCTCGCTGGGCCGGGTTTTAATCACGCATGGCGCGCAATGAGCAAGGGGAGGGGGGGGGGGGGAGGGGCGCAGACCGGACGCGTTCTGGCAGCCAGTGGGAGGCTGGCTCTGACTGGACCGGCACAAACACTTCAGCGTTGTGCCACGTTCTTGTCTCTCGTGCTGCTGCGCCCCTGTTGTGACATGCATTCGACACAGCAAAAATGCGTATTAGGACAGTCTCAGACACCGTTTTATTTACGTTTTCAGGGAATACAGAATGCCCATAAATTAGGATTGCAGTGTTAAAAAATATATCGGCTCAACCACTTGTTTATAGTGTAAAACACAAACATTGACGCGTTTCGGAAGTCAAGCTTCCATCATCAGAGTAATAAAAAGTAAAAGATCCTGTTAAAACTCGCTAAAATGGAACATGCACCAGGCACAATAAAATTGATAATAACATTAAAACATCGTGGCTACATCCCTTGTTGAAGCCGTGTCTTCCATGGTGCATCTCCACATAGTCGTCAAAATATAAAATAACTCTAAAATGGTGTCGCCTATGGTGTTCAACATCTAACCACATGGTTCTCTCCTCTATCGTCGTAAACCGCCCGTGCGTCTTCGTTGATACCACACATCACGTAGCCACACACGACACTGAAACGCGAGTGAGCTCACGCGCAAGTAAACAAGGAAGTCACAGAGACGTCTAAACAAACAGATAACGTGTACATGTTCCAAGGACCTCATGAAATGATGGTATCCTGCCAATTGCTAAAAATGTAGCTACTAAATGAAACCAGTGAAATGTTTGAAAAAGTTATTTGTATCACCAGTTAGCTGTTCATTCAGTTCAAAAATGGTTCAAATGGCTCTGAGCACTATGCGACTTAATTTCTGAGGTCATCAGTCACCTAGAACTTAGAACTAAGTAAACCTAACTAACCTAAGGATATCACACACATCGATGCCCGAAGTGCCGGCTGGAGTAGCCGAGCGGTTCTAGGCGCTACAGTCTGCTGACCAGAGAGAGAGAAAGAGAGAGAGAGAGAGAGAGAGAGAGAGAGAGAGAGAGAGAGAGAGAGAGAGAGAGAGAGAGGCAATTATGAGGTTGGTGCATAAGTTCGTAGCGTTTATCCATAAGTTTCATAATGGCAACAGGCAAAAATAACTCAGTAATATATTCTCCTTCACTATTTGTGTCTGCCAGCGTAACTTTTCGACTCCGCGACTCTAGAAATCACGTGGGTTTGAGACGAAGAACTCATCGAGCCATGTTCGTAGCGCATTTTCATCCGGAAAGTAAGTTCCTTCTTGAAGGTTGTTCGACAGAGAGCGGAAAAAGAGAAAATCAGAGGACGTAAGATCAGGTGAATGATGTGGGTGCGGAATGACTTCCCATCCCAGCTCCTGTACAGTGTTTTGTGTCAGTCCAGCAAAATGTGGGCGGGCCTTATCGTGGACGAGCATCACTTCACGCAGTCTTCCTGGTCGTTGTTCTCGAACTGCGTCTGCAAGACGTCTCAGTTGTTGACAATAAAAGTCAGCAATGACGATTACACCTCGGGGAAGCAATTCGTATTACATCTCAACGTCACTGTTCGATCAGATGCATAACATTATCATTTGTGGATGCGCGCGGGACTTTCTACAGGGAGTTGTTGCTTTGTTCGGGCATCTCTCACCAACTGAGAACGTCTGAAACGCTATGGGCAGGACCCTCCAACCAGCTCTGGATGTTGACAGTCTAACGCGCCAATTGGACAAAATGTCGCAGCATATCCCTCAAGAGGACATACAACAAGTCTATCAGTCAATGCCAAGACGTGTAACTGCTTGCATAAGGGCCAGAGGTGGAACAACGCGTAACTGACCCGCTGAGTTTGTGAAGCTCTTTCTCTTGAATAAATCATCCAATTTTTCTGAAATTGTAATGTTTTTTTTTTTCTTAGAGTGTATATTAGTGGTAACTGTCACTACAACTAGAGGTTCTCGCTCAGGGTGTATTGGAACAGCACTGGAAGACTGAATCTGATGGGCGAGCAGAGATTACTGTGTCATAGGCATACACATTAAGTCAAATATATCGAGTCAGTGGGGATTGAAACCAACAAAGACGTAATGACATGAGCTATTGAACGTGCAATGTAACGCGATTTCATTTCATTACAAGTAATTCAACTGATATACTCTGCTGGTCATTAAAATTGCAACGCCATGAAGGTGGAGTGCAATAAACTTTAAATAGGCATGAAGTGTAATACAAGCTTAGACCTGCATATGATTAGCAGTCCAGCTTATCTGCACAAAGTAGATGCGATTAATGCCATACGCATGGTGTAGACAGCCGGCCGTGGTGGCCGAGCGGTTCTAGGCGCTACAGTCTGGAACCGCGCGACCGCTACGGTCGCAGTTTCGAGTCCTGCCTCGGGCATGGATTTGTGTGATGTCCTTAGGTTACTTAGGTATAAGTAGTTCTAAGTTCTGGGGAACTGATGACCTCAGAAGTCAAGTCCCTTGGCGCTCAGAGCCATTTTGAAGCATGGTGTAGACAGGCAATAACTATGCAGCAGGTTTCTTAGAAATCACGTTTAAATGTTGATTGTTTGTGAGAAGTGTGTGTTATGCTTCGTATAACAAGGAGAAACGTCTAGCACAAGTTTCGAAATACGACAGCGGCAGACTGTGGATCCTCGTTCCGTGACATTGCTGCTCGCGTTGGTCGGCGTCTCGATATTGTCATACGAATACGGAATCTGTGGTTTAGTTGCGTCAAACTCAACGCCATTCAGGGTCTCAGCGGCCCCAGGCAACATCTTGCCCGAAGCGACTAGGGCCAAAGATGATAGGCACATTGTTTGCTTGGCCATGCGGGATCATACAGCCACGTCACGAACCTTGAGTTGGGTAATGTGCTTGTTCGCCGCAATACAAATATCCACACCGACAGTGCGACTGGCGAACTCTGGCACAGGGCTGAAATGTGACGATCGTATGGCATTACTGCCCGGGACGATGAACAGTGGAAAAACGTTGTGTGGACTGACGAATCAGGGTACACAATGTGGCGATCCGATGGCAGGGCGTGGGTATGGCGAATGCCCGGTGAACGTCATCTGCCAGCATGTGTAGGGCGAAGAGTAAAATTCGGAGTCGGTGGTGTTACGGTGTGGTGATGTTTTTCAGAATGGTTCAAATGGCTCTGAGCACTATGGGGCTTAACATCTGAGGTCACCAGACCCCTAGAACTTAGAATTACTTAAACCTAACTAACCTAAGGACATCACACACATCCATGCCCGAGGCAGGATTCGAAACTGCGACCGTAGCGGTCGCGCGGTTCCAGACTGAAGCGCCTAGAACCGCTGGGCCACACAGGCCGGCGATGTTTTTCATAGAGGGGGCTTGCACCCCTTGTTTTTTTGCGTGGAACTATCACAGCACAGGCCTACACTGATGTTTTAATCACCTTCTTGCTTCCCACTGTTGAAGAACAATTCGGGAATGGCGATCGCATCTTTCAACACGATCGAGCACCTGTTCATAACGCACGGCCTGTTGCGGAGTGGTTACGCGACAATAACATCCCTGTAATGGACTGGCCTGCAGAGAGTCCTGACCTGAACCCTATAGAACACCTTTGGAATGTGCCCGCCGCTGTGGTCGAGTGGTTCTAGGCGCTTCAGTCCGAAACCGCGCTGCTGCTACGGTCGCAGGTTCGAATCCTGCCTCGGGCATGGATGTGTGTGTGTTGTCCTTAGGTTAGTTAGGTTTAAGTAGTTCTAAGTCTAGGAGACTGATGACCTCAGATGTTAAGTCCCATAGTGCTTACAGCCATTTGAACAATTTCTTTGGGATGTTTTGGAAAGCCGACTTCGCGCCAGGCCTCACCGACCGACAACGATACCCCACCTCAGTGCAGCACTCCCTGAAGGATGGGCTGCCACTCCCCAAGAAACGCTGTCATCAAGGCTAATGAATTCCAGCATTACCGATGGAGGGCGCCACGAACTTATAAGTCATTCTCAGCCAGGTGTCCGGATACTTTTGATCACATAGTGTACGAACAGCACGGTTGGCCATGACATGTCAAACCACGCACGAGCCCGATGGCCAGTCACGGCTTTGCTCTGTACTTCCCGGCGCGAAACGTCGCTATTTGTTCGTGGTATGAACGACGTTCGTATGTCCAGTGGCTGTGAGCACAAAAAGAGACATTCTCGCGATCAATCGTTAGAGGTCTATAAAAATGGATGGGAATGACAGAAGAGAGAGATAAGAATTCTCAATATATATTATGCAGTCGCATCATCTACGGATAATGCAAATTTGCTATGAAACGGCAATACAATACTAAGCAGAAAGGACTTAAACATTTAGTTGGCAATGAAAGTGCAAAAAATTACAGGGATCGACAAGATGGGGTTAATTGTTCTGTACATGAAGAAGGACTTTCTGCTAAATTTACAGGCATCCAGGACGTCAAGCAATTGGTGACGCGAATACTAAAATTTCTGTAGTCGCACATGTTATTACACTGTCAGTGCCAACAGTTTTCAAGGGAACTGAACAAGGAGTACGGAGACTTTATACAGAGTGATTCACAGTCCATGTTAAACGCTTCTAGACGTTAAGTTTTACGTAGGAACCCATGTCCGGAAACGTCATCCACCGACGTTGCAGAGCGTCAAAGTTACAGGTGACGGTGCCTCTAAATGTATGTAAATACAGGTGATTCCGTGATCATGTTATAAACTTTTAAGGATGATGGAGAAGGTTAGTCTGAGATACGAGTCCCTTTACCGCAAACAAACAAGTCGAAAGTTATAAGTGAGAACTATTATGACGGTGGAATACACGTGCCGGTACTGTTGCTAAAACTATAGAGTAGGCAACTTTCAGACGCCGTAGTATGGACCAAGACAAGAAAAAATGTCTAGTAAATGTGGGCTCTAAAATGCACACCTTAAGAGCAGTGGGCACTTGTTCAATTGAGGAGATGTGTTTCACACTAGCGAATATGAACAAGTGCTCACAGCTCCTCAGATACGCATTTTAGTGCCCATGTTTACCAGACATTTTTTCTTGTCTTGGTCCATACTACCGCCTCTGAAAGTTGCCTGCCTTACCTTCTTAGTAACAACAGTACCGGTATTTGCATTCCACTTTCAGAATGATTTTCGCTTGTAATTTTCGACTCGTTCTTTGCCGAACCAGGGAACCTTACCTCAAATTGATACATTTATCCATCTTCGCTGAAAGTTTGTAACATCGTCGTTCAAATGGTTCAAATGGCTCTGAGCACTATGGGACTTAACTTCTGAGGTCATCAGTCCCCTGGAACTTAGAACTACTTAAACCTAACTAACCTAAGGACGTCACACACACCCATGCCCGAGGCAGGATTCGAACCTGCGACCGTAGCGGTCGCGCGGTTCCGGACTGTAGCGCCTAGAACCGCTCGGCCACCCGGCCGGCTACATCATCGTGGAATCACGTTATGTATACATACATTTACAGGTACCGGTGGTTATAATTATGACGCTCCGTCGCGTCGTTGAATGACGTTTCCGGACGTGCGTTTCTAAGTGAAACTTGATCTACCATGTCCCCTCTGAAACCTGTAGAAGTATGCAACATGAACCGTGAAATGCTCTGTATCTTACTCCAAAGTAAATTGGTTAAGTCAAAGGAGCATGCCCGCAAACATTTTTCTCTTTAAACCCACTATTGTTGAATTTGTGAAAGAAAAAGGAGTGCGGGAACGAAAATTATGAAGTAGGAAATGGATTACGGACCTCGCGTTTTAATTTGGACTTCACTGTTCACTGCCCACGGTAAGACACCGCAGAGGTGAGAAACAACTTATTTCTTATTTTATGGGGTTGCATTTAAAAAGAAAATTGCATTGCAGTAGGGATAGATTCTGACAAAGTTCATTTCGCTAAGCTCACTGGCGTTTAATGAAACATGTGGTCTGACTAATTCACTGTAAGCTTGAAAGAATTACAAGAATAGTTTTCTGAGCGTTCTGAGGACTTTGCTTACAGTACATCTGATTTCGAGACCGTTTGCTGTTTCACTTGAAAGTGCCCCTGTGCGTTCGCAGATGCAACTGACTGATCTGCTTTGTAATCCATGACATTTACATTGTTTTCCTCAGGTAGAGTCTCCACGCCTCCATAATGAAGTTGCAAAAGAGTTACAATACTTCAATCAACATATATGTGTGAAAAAGTTTTTTCGGTTATTGAACTAAATAAGTCACTCTTACGTGGCAACATAAACGCGAAAAAATCTTTGAAATTTTCTGCGTCTGTCTGAATGTCGACAGTTTGTATCAGATAAAAATTATATTATGTCTCCAGGACACCAAAAATAATTAAATAATACTCTTTTGTTTGTACTTATGTTGTTTGGACATGTATAACATTGAACCAAGTCGTATGCAGTACAACTGAATTTCCATTAAAACGCAGCACGTTCGCGTTTGCCGCACGCATGTCGGAAAGACGCGAATGCGCCTACTTGTCGGTGCCTTTACAACCGAATCGGAGTCGCGATACATTGCATACACGCTACAGCAACGTCCTGAAACGGAAACTTTTTGATCTCCTCTTATACAGGGTGAAGAAAAATTCACGCACTCGTATTTCGCAGAGCGATTCCTCACATACTGGCAATATAAAAATGTCTCTCATAAAATTTCGTCCCGCGAAGATTTCGGGAAGTAAATGGACATAAAAGATTGACAGTCTGGCAACACTGTAATTATATGTAGGTAACTAATGTCAGCACATACAATAGTGCTGTGCAGTTGGTGGAGTGGTTAGCGTTTTGGGTTAGCATGCAGGAGGTCGAGGGTTCGATTCTGGGCAAAGAATGATTTGTTTTTATCTGCAAAAAGTAGCTGAGTTGTACGGTATCTGGCGTTTTTATCGTTGTCCAGAGACTACAGTGGGCCTTCTACAAAACATCTGCAGTTACATACGAACACGGAAATGGAAGTACAATTGTTTTCATTGGTCGGCCTTCAAAGAAGCCTTTTGCACGTCGTCGACGTGAATTGTTTCGCGCCACTGCATCTACTAGATTCCAGACCTGTTTTCTGTGTAACGTCCGTCAATGGTCCCATCGAAATTATTTGGCTCTGAGCACTATGGGACTTAACATCTGAGGTCATCAGTCCTCTAAACGTAGAACTACTTAAACCTAATGAACCTAAGGACATCACACGCATCCATGCCCGAGGCAGGATTCGAACCTGCGATCGTAGCGGTCGCGTGGTTCCAGACTGAAGCGCCTAGAGCCGGTCGGCCACAACTGAGCTCTGAGACGCTGAACTACGCGTTGTAGCGCTTCCCAGGGGCTATATTTATTCTCGTACCGGTCGAAATGCAGAAACGCAGCTCTCACAATATTTGATTAAAAGATTGTCATTCACGCTTTCAGAACAGACGGGAATATAATTAGTTGCATGAAGCTAGTTTTTAAAGCAGCGCATTACAAACTTACGAGCACATTGAATCCCGTTTCAAAAAGCAGCACTAAATTAGATTTCCATGTGCAGTAATTACTGGCACCTGTCGACTGGCACAATCAAATTTTCAAGCGAAGCAGACAATTTGCAGCAGTCAACTGGGACCATCAATAGTTCGGTAGAAGCAGAGAGCGGTGTCATGTCCGCCACCAATAAACTAGCTAGGGCCGGTAATTAAAAACCAGTACAAGCAGAAAGCGCCTGGCGGCAGAATGCTACTCTCGTTTGTCAGCATTAGTAGGTTCAGTGACTTTTCGTTCTCTGGTAGCTATCGGAACGAGATCGTGTTCATTTTGTTTACTTATTTATTTATTGTTCCGTGGGACCAAATTAAGGAGAAGTCTCCATAGTCATGGAACGAGTCAATACATGAAATTATAACACGACAGTAGAAACAGATAAAATGTAATACAAGAAACATATTCAGGCGACAATTAGTAAGTTTAAATTAAAAAAAAATCAACAGTGTAACACTGGAATTTGCTTAATTTTTCAGCTCATCCAGGAGCTCCTCGACAGAATAGAAGGAGTGAGCCATGAGGAAACTCTTCAGTTTAGACTTAAAAGTGTTTGGGCTACTGCTAAGATTTTTGAGTTCTTGTGGTAGCTTATTGAAAATGGATGCAGCAGAATAGTGCACTCCTATCTGCATAAGAGTCAAGGAAGTGCATTCCACATGCAGATTTGATTTCTGCCTAGTATTAACTGAGTGAAAGCTGCTAACTCTTGGGTTTAATGGTTTAATGGCTCTGAGCACTATGGGACTCAACTGCTGTAGTCATAAGTCCCCTAGAACTTAGAACTACTTAAACCTAACTAACCTAAGGACAGCACACAACACCCAGCCATCACGAGACAGAGAAAATCCCTGACCCCGCCGGGAATCGAACCCGGGAACCCGGGCGTGGGAAGCTAGAACGCTACCGCACGAAAACGAGATGCGGGCTTTCTCTTGGGAATAAGCTAATATTGCTAACAACAAACGACATTAAAGAAAATATATACTGTGAGGGCAATGTCAGAATACCCAGATATTGAATAGGGGTCGACAAGAGGTTCCAGAACGTACAACACATATAGCTCGAACAGCCCGTTTTTGAGCCAAAGCCGGCCGCGGTGGTCTAGTGGTTCTAGGCGCGCAGTCCGGAACCGCGGGACTGCTACGGTCGCAGGTTCGAATCCTGCCTCGGGCATGGATGTATGTGATGTCCTTAGGTTAGTTAGGTTTAAGTAGTTCTAAGTTCTAGGGGACTGATGACCACAGAAGTTAAGTCCCATAGTGCTCAGAGCCATTTGAGCCAAAAATATCCTTTTTGAATCAGAAGAATTACCCCAAAAAATAATACCATATGACATAAGCGTATGAAAATATGCGAAGTAGACTACTTTTCGTGTTGAACTGTCACTTATTTCAGATACTGTTCTAATAGTAAATAAAGCAGAATTCAGTTTCTGAACAAGATCCTGAACATGGGCTTTCCACAACAGCTTACTATCTATCGGAACGCCTAGGAACTTGAACTGTTCCGTCTTGCTTATAATATGCCCATTCTGTCTGATCAAAATATCAGTTCTTGTTGAATTGTGAGTTAGAAACTGTAAAAACTGAGTATTACTGTGATTTAGCATCAAATTATTTTCCACAAGCCACGAACTTATTTCATGAACTACATTATTTGATAATGTTTCAATATTACACACAAGATCCTTCACTACCAAGCTGGTGTCATCAGCAAACAGAAATGTTTTTGAATCACCTGTAATACTAGAAGGCATATCATTTATATAAATAAGAAACAGCAGTGGCCCCAGCACCGACTCTTCGGGAACGCCCCACTTAACAGTGCCCCATTGGGACTGAACATCATTACCACTCTCAATATTGCGGAGAATTACCTTCTGCTTTCTGTTCTTAAAGTAAGAGGCGAACCAATTGTAAGCTATTCCCCTTACTCCATAATGGTCCAACTTCTGCAGTAATATTTTGTGGTCAACACAGTCAAAAGACTTCGTTAAATCAAAGAAAACACCTAACGTTCGCAACCTTTTATTTAATCCGTCCAAAACCTCACAGAGAAAAGAGAATATAGCATTTTCAGTTGTTAAACCATTTCTAAAACCAAACTGTACATTTGACAGCAAATTATGAGAATTTAAATGCTCCAGTAACCTTGTATATACAACCTTCTCGATAGCTTTAGCAAACACCGATGGCATAGAGATAGGCCTATAATTGTCAACATTATCCCTGTCTCCCTTTTTATAAAGTGGCTTCACTACCGAGCACTTTAATCGGTCAGGAAACCGACCACTCCTAAAGGAAAAGTTACAGATATGGCTAAGTACATAGAACAATACTTCAATATGCTGCTAGATACCCCGTCATATCCATGAGAGTTCTTGGTCTTTAGTGATTTAATTATTAACTCATTCTCCCTCTTGTCAGTATCGTGGAGGAGCATTTCAGGTAACAGTCTCGGAACACATTTTTCTACGAGTGCTATATGATTCCCTGTTGGGACTAGGTTTCTATTTAGTTCACCTGCTATATACAGAAAGTGATTAATAAATACTGTACATATATGCGACTTATCAGTAACACGGACATTCCCACTACGCACTGATTCTATATCCTCGACCTGTTTCTGCAGACCAGACACTTCATTTACGACTGGCGATATGGTTTTAATTTTATCCTGAGACTTAGCTATTGTATCTGCATACCACATACTTTTTGCCTTCCTAATAACTTCTTTAAGCACCTTACAATATTGTTTGTAATGGGCTGCTGCATTTAGATTTTGACTGTTTCTAACGTTTTGGTATAATTGCCACTTTGTTCTACAGGATATTCTTATCCCTTTAGTCAGCCACCCAGGCTGCCTGTTTGTGCTAGTACCCCGTTTTGAAGGTTTGCATAAGATTGTATGAGTTAAGGAGGTCTGCCAGCATCCTTTTCCTTGCACAATCACTTATACAATTAATATTGAAGTCACCACATATAATTAACTTTTTGTATTTCCTATAAAGTGAACCAAGAACCTTCTCTAGCTTTAGCAAAAATGTTGTGAAATCGGAGTCTGGGGATCTATAAATAACAACAGTTAGAAATTTAACTCCACTAAATTTAACCATACCTGCGCAACATTCAAACACCTTTTCAGTGCAGTACTTTGAAATATCAATTTACTCAAATGGGATACCGTACGGATACCGCTTGTGCATCAATCGTCGCTAAGACCAATTCAACTGACAATTTAGGAATGAACGCATGTAGATAAGTTCACATTTTACAGGAGATAATCAAAACAAGATCGTCGGCATTTTTATTATCTGGAAGTATGAACATTATATGAAAGTGTGGAGGTTATCTGGAAGCGTTGTAGACCTACATCTCTAGCTGTGTATGGCGGAAATACGCGGGGTACCAGTATTATTGTCTCCACCCACCCCATCTCCCTGACCCCTCTTTACCTTCTACCTTCCCGATTCACGGATGTTTCACAGAAAGAAGAATTGTTGGTACCAGTCTATAAGCACCCGAAGTTCTTCCTGTAGTGCGCCCATTAAGCGAGATCCAATGATGAGCCAGTACATTACGACCACCTGCTTAAATAATGTGTTGCTCCGACTTTGGAACGATATACCGCGGCGATTTCGCGTAGCACGCATTCGACAAATCCTTGGTAGGTTGTAGGATGTGTTTGGCAACACACTTCTTCGGCAAAAGTCACACAAATTACTGACCGGTCATTAATGAGTGTCGAGCTAGCCCCCAGATATATCCCAAATCTGTTCCACTGCGTTCAGATCAGGTGGATTTTTTCGCCAAGATATCAACGCGAGATCACTGTCATGCTCCTCATATCACTGTAGTACGATCTGGCCTTGTGTGACGGACGGTTATCCTGCTGGAAGATACGATCGCCGTCGGGAAGACATCAAGATAGAGGGGTGCGGGTGGTCCCTAATGATGTTCACGTACTCGACAGCTACCAAGGTCCTTAGATTGCTACCATAGGCCTCATGGATATCATATCCCCCACCATATAATATTGCTAACACCGACCATCGTCCACGGTGTGGTGTATGTTTCAAGAAATCGTTCGCCTTCAGACAGAGTATCCGAATACAACCATCAACCAGATGTAACAACCCCAAAAGTGATTCACCCGGCCAGGTCGCACTGCCCAAAATGGATGATCCCTTGCCGTCTACAATCGTAATTGGGTAAACATGTAAGGGTCTGCGCGGAGCCACATGTTTAACCCTGTGCGCCGAGCAGTGTGTCACGAATCACGAGTGCCTGCGCCAGCATCTCACAGTCCGTCGCACGGATCGTCACCCGCGTTAAAAAGCGGGCTGAGACGTGGACGTACAGTGTGTTAACAGTGTAAGACGGCAGAGTTATGAGAGGGGAATGCGGGGGGCGAGGGGGGGGGAGGAGGAAGCAAGCATTGGCTGCCGAGGGGTGAGGAGCCGTTGGGGGGGGGGGGGGGAGGGACAAGGCACGCCTACCAGTTGCAGTTCAAATGGCTCTGAGCACTATGGGACTTAACATCTATGGTCATCAGTCCCCTAGAACTTAGAATTACTTAAACCTAACTAACCTAAGGACAGCACACAACACCCAGCCATCACGAGGCAGAGAAAATCCCTGACCCCGCCGGGAATCGAACCCGGGAACCCGGGCATGGGAAGCGAGAACCAGTTGCAGTGCTGGCACTACAAATTGCGCGTCATGCTTACACGAAAGCAGATGAAAGGCTTGGAAGTAAAACTCGCTTTAAATGTTGCTCGTAAACGAAACTGAAATCGTCAAGTACATTAATTTATATATATATATATATATATATATATATATATATATATATATATATATATATATATATATGTCTACTATGCGCTCACAAACCATTCATCCGATTGCAATGAAACTTTGGTGAGTTGTTCTCCGAACCCCCGAAAAGCGTAATAAACAATGTTTCAACAGTTAGGTCCCTGTAGGATGCGTAGCGCAATTGCATAGGTAAAGGCTTGTTAAGCAGTGGACCCAGGTTTAATTCCCGCTATTCGCAATTTTTTTTTTCATTTTATTTCATTCCCTGCAACGTTAAACTATTAATTATAAAATTTAAATATACTTAAACAGGTCATATAGTATAACGTAACTGTCAATCTCTATATATAAAAATGAATGTATGTATGTCTGCCCTCTGTGTGTTCCCAAACCATTGATCCGATTGCGATGAAATTTTGGTGATTTGTTCTCCGTACGCCCACGAAGATTCCTAGCCGAAAAAAAAAGAAATAAGACACATTCTTGAGGAGATATGTGGTCATAAACAATGAGATGCCACCGCGGGAAAATACCCAGATTTATGCATCCACTATTTGAGAATGAGAGCACTTACCGACTAGCAACAAACGTTACATACAATATCAAACCTTTAAGAAAATTGTTCTCGCTGACAACCCCCACAAAATAATGAAAGGGAAAAAGGTTGTCGCTTACTGCATTTCCTCAGTACATACCGTAAATCTGCCGCAGTAGGCATGACGTTTTAATGTATTATTTCGTTACTATTAACTCTAATCGCAGCATATTTCGCATACAGTATCCACATATGTCAGTAAATGCGCCGGCAAATTTATGTCTCTTTTCGACATATAATTCAGGAGATATGACGTGGTAAACATCGAGATGCGTGAAAAAGTGCCGCGACAGGCATGACGTTTTGTTCTATTATTTCTACACCACTAACACTATTCGCAACACGTTTTGCAAACGTATTAAAAAAAAAAGTATATAAAACCACGGGCGTATTCCTAAAAAAACTCCCGAGAGGGGCCTGCAACTGCCTCTTCACTCATTTTCATAACGTTTAGCACAACTGCACAATAAAAACACGCAGAACAGTACAGCGCAAAACAATAACAGATCAGACGACAATGGCTACCTTGTACAACACAGACAGCTACGTAATGTTGGCAGCAGTCGAAACTGCGTGCCTACCGAAGCCTCCCGACGATTGCCGACTTTACCGATTCAGGACTAGGGAGAGGTCTGCCATCTAAAAGTTTTTTTTGTACAAACACCTTGTCGCCTGCTCGTGGTTTCACTGACCGACAAACATTTTCCACAGACGCTAAATACAGTAGTAGGCGAACAACCGAGCAGTTTCACAGGGACGCTCTTTCCATACTTTCCTTATGGTGTCACGTTTCCGCGATTCAGTCTCGAGGTGAGCAGTAGGCATAACATTTTAATTCGACGGAACGGTACGTTTGGTGATTTATTTTGGAACACGGAGGAATTCTGTGAGCAAGACTCTTCGCGATGCATAAGGTTTAATAATGTATAATGTATAATGTATAATGTATAATGTATAATGTATAATGTATAATGTATAATGTATAATGTTAATAAGGTTTAATAATGAATAGGAAAATAGGAATGCGGGTAAGCTACTACAAACAGCATAGTGAACGCATTATTGTGGCCAAGATAGACACAAAGCCCATGCCTACTACAGTAGTACAAGTTTATATGCCAACTAGCTCTGCAGATGATGAAGAAATTGATGAAATGTATGACGAGATAAAAGAAATTATTCAGGTAGTGAAGGGAGACGAAAATTTAATAGTCATGGGTGACTGGAATTCGTCAGTAGGAAAAGGGAGAGAAGGAAACGTAGTAGGTGAATATGGATTGGGGGGAAGAAATGAAAGAGGAAGCCGCCTTGTAGAATTTTGCACAGAGCATAATTTAATCATAGCTAACACTTGGTTCAAGAATCATAAAAGAAGGTTGTATACCTGGAAGAATCCTGGAGATACTAAAAGGTATCAGATAGATTATATAATGGTAAGACAGAGATTTAGGAACCAGGTTTTAAATTGTAAGACATTTCCAGGGGCAGATGTGGATTCTGACCACAATCTATTGGTTATGAACTGCAGATTGAAACTGAAGAAACTGCAAAAAGGTGGGAATTTAAGGAGATGGGACCTGGATAAACTGAAAGAACCAGAGGTTGTAGAGAGTTTCAGGGAGAGCATAAGGGAACAATTGACAGGAATGGGGGAAAGAAATACAGTAGAAGAAGAATGGGTAGCTCTGAGGGATGAAGTAGTGAAGGCTGCAGAGGATCAAGTAGGTAAAAAGACGAGGGCTAATAGAAACCCTTGGGTAACAGAAGAAATATTGAATTTAATTGATGAAAGGAGAAAATATAAAAATGCAGTAAATGAAGCAGGCAAAAAGGAATACAAACGTCTCAAAAATGAGATCGACAGGAAGTGCAAAATGGCTAAGCAGGGATGGCTAGAGGACAAATGTAAGGATGTAGAGGCTTGTCTCACTAGGGGTAATATAGATACTGCCTACAGGAAAATTAAAGAGACCTTTGGAGAGAAGAGAACCACTTGTATGAATATCAAGAGCTCAGATGGCAACCCAGTTCTAAGCAAAGAAGGGAAGGCAGAAAGGTGGAAGGAGTATATAGAGGGTTTATACAAGGGCGATGTACTCGAGGACAATATTATGGAAATGGAAGAGGATGTAGATGAAGATGAAATGGGAGATAAGATACTGCGTGAAGAGTTTGACAGAGCACTGAAAGACCTGAGTCGAAACAAGGCCCCGGGAGTAGACAACATTCCATTAGAACTACTGATGGCCTTGGGAGAGCCAGTCCTGACAAAACTCTACCATCTGGTCAGCAAGATGTATGAGACAGGCGAAATACCCTCAGACTTCAAGAAGAATATAATAATTCCAATCCCAAAGAAAGCAGGTGTTGACAGATGTGAAAATTACCGAATTATCAGTTTAATAAGTCACAGCTGCAAAATACTAACGCGAATTCTTTACAGGCGAATGGAAAAACTGGTAGAAGCGGACCTCGGGGAAGATCAGTTTGGATTCCGTAGAAATGTTGGAACACGTGAGGCAATACTAACCTTACGACTTATCTTAGAAGAAAGATTAAGAAAAGGCAAACCTACGTTTCTAGCATTTGTAGACTTAGAGAAAGCTTTTGACAACGTTAACTGGAATACTCTCTTTCAAATTCTGAAGGTGGCAGGGGTAAAATACAAGGAGCGAAAGGCTATTAACAATTTGTACAGAAACCAGATGGCAGTTATAAGAGTCGAGGGCCATGAAAGGGAAGCAGTGGTTGGGAAAGGAGTGAGACAGGGTTGTAGCCTCTCCCCGATGTTATTCAATCTGTATATTGAGCAAGCAGTAAAGGAAACAAAAGAAAAATTCGGATTAGGTATTAAAATTCATGGAGAAGAAGTAAAAACTTTGAGGTTCGCCGATGACATTGTAATTCTGTCAGAGACAGCAAATGACTTGGAAGAGCAGTTGAACGGAATGGACAGTGTCTTGAAAGGAGGATATAAGATGAACATCAACAAAAGCAAAACGAGGATAATGGAATGTAGTCAAATTAAATCGGGTGATGCTGAGGGTATTAGATTAGGAAATGAGACACTTAAAGTAGTAAAGGAGTTTTGCTATTTAGGGAGTAAAATAACTGATGATGGTCGAAGTAGAGAGGATATAAAATGTAGACTGGCAATGGCAAGGAAATCGTTTCTGAAGAAGAGAAATTTGTTAACATCGAGTATAGATTTAAGTGTCAGGAAGTCGTTTCTGAAAGTATTTGTATGGAGTGTAGCCATGTATGGAAGTGAAACATGGACGATAACCAGTTTGGACAAGAAGAGAATAGAAGCTTTCGAAATGTGGTGCTACAGAAGAATGCTGAAGATAAGGTGGGTAGATCACGTAACTAATGAGGAGGTATTGAATAGGATTGGGGAGAAGAGAAGTTTGTGGCACAACTTGACTAGAAGAAGGGATCGGTTGATAGGACATGTTTTGAGGCATCAAGGGATCACAAATTTAGCATTGGAGGGCAGTGTGGAGGGTAAAAATCGTAGAGGGAGACCAAGAGATCAATACACTAAGCAGATTCAGAAGGATGTAGGTTGCGGTAGGTACTGGGAGATGAAGAAGCTTGCGCAGGATAGAGTAGCATGGAGAGCTGCATCAAACCAGTCTCAGGACTGAAGACCACAACAACAACAACAACGTCAATCTTGTAACGTCTTGTTGAACATTCCTGTGATAATCTGACTCTGAGTCAACGTCAAATAAGAAACTAAACTATTTAATACAGTGTTCAGCAAGTGAAACCTTCCCTGATCATTTTTTTATGGTGACCGCCGAATTTATTAAGACTTGAGGGGCATTTCAACTGCATGAAATATCACAAACACTTTGTTAGCTGCATAAATAAAAAAAATACAAAAAAGGAACTAATTTCAAAAAATAACTAAAGATTTGGAATATTGAAGGCAAAACAGTCGTAAAGATGAAAAAAATTCTTGTACCAGCTGTGCATCAGTAGTAGAGGAAGACTGTCGAATTTCGTTTACGATTCCTGAGAATTCTGTCTGAGCGTAGTCTCAGCAGAACTAAAACGCATTGAAACAATAATGAAATGTCACAAATAACAGTCAAATGATTCTACGGACAAGCACATGATAGAACTGAATGAATAACTTCTATTACAATAGACTGCTAACAAAGATGAATTTACTGTGTTTAAATACAGAGAGACCCTAAAATTTAGCTCCGTCTCCTGCGAAATAATATTAGCATGCAACAGACAAGCATGAAAAGATTTTTCTGTCTGCCACAAATCTTACGCTTCTTTTATTGCTAAAGTATCGAAAGTGGTCTTCAATAGCATACACAGAGATGTGTCAATATTGTCTAATTACAACAACAATACTGTATCGGTTAAATACATCGATATCACCAACCAGCTTACAAGATACTCATACGTCGCGTTCGCGAGTACCGTTCGTATGTCTGAAACTCACATCAAAACGAAGTTCCCGGGCAAACGAGAGAAGCTCAAATAAGATATAAAGAATTCCCGACTAGTTTATCTGGTAGAGCTTTCTCTTTTTCATCAGCCTTCTCCCTTATAGCTATGAGACCGTTACGAGAATGGTCAGCGTGAACCATTACAATAACCGACAAAATGTATGTCGCGCAGTATGTGAAGTGCTGCTACGAAGTTTTCGGGAATCCTGTTTTCTGCTATTTCTACTCCGACGCTTATTTTCTGCAATGTGCATGGCAATAGATATCGTTACGTAATTTACCAAAATTATATTCATGAGAGGTGACGAGTGCAAGAAATATTGCTTATAGGCCTCTGTGTGAGACGTTACTGTTCTGATTTTATCTTCACACTGTGAATGGACTGAAGAATACTTGCTAAATGGATCTTGAAAACTCAGTTTTGGAGTGG
Source organism: Schistocerca serialis cubense (assembly GCF_023864345.2). Classification (NCBI taxonomy): domain Eukaryota; kingdom Metazoa; phylum Arthropoda; class Insecta; order Orthoptera; family Acrididae; genus Schistocerca; species Schistocerca serialis. The sequence goes on from NC_064639.1 coordinate 1,131,769,357, forward strand.
TATATTTGTACCACATACTTGACGACTTTTACTACCTGTCATATTCCTGTTACATTCTCTCGCGAAGCAAACGAGCATATAATCATATGTGCGTCCTTCATTAGTATGATCTGTTACGTCCCCTGTTTGTCCAATGTGATAAAGATCCGGCACACTTCAGTGGCATTGCCGTCTTCCGTAAATAACGGACCAACCGTAATCCCCCATTATTCCACAAATGAATCGAAGCCTGAATCAGAACTTTTTAACTGTGGTTGTGTGTTCGATCTATTCAATACAAGCACGCACTGTTGCTTCCAAGTTTTGTATGGCACAGTAGACTGCAGCTGCGACCCGTCACTCGAAGAGAGAGAGAGAGAGATGTACAGGTTTCTACACCGGACAGTACACAGCTTTAGATTGCTTTACAGCGGTGGTGTACAGACCTGCCAGTACCGTAAGCCGCAAATCCCTCACTGTGACTGTGGAACGGCCGCAAGTTCAGAAATAACATGGCGTGGGATAACTTATTATTCTGTATTGGGATCCCTCTGCCGCAATGCTAGCGAGACTGAGCACAAAAGAATGAAGTTCTACAATGGACCGCTGTCTCCTTCACGCGAGCGAATGAAAGATGAATTTAAAAAAAGTTAGAAGAACGAACGCTGAGTGGCGGACCATCATTAGATGTAGCCCACCGTTTGTGCACTTCTGCTCTACAACACGAGTTAGTCTCTCATTTTTGCACTTATGTCAATATGACTGGGTATTACCACATTTTTATCGGATAATACCTCTTAGCTTATCGCGCTTTGGCAAGAATTTTGCCTTCGGGGGTATACATTTTTAAACGTTAGTTTACGTTTGAACGATTCGCTCCCGTCACTGTCCTACAGTCTGAATACACAGCTCTGCAGACCCAGTTTCCAGTGTGAGTACACCGTGGTTCCTACGTGTGAAACATTCTGAGTGTGTATACCAACACGGAAACTAAAAGCTGCCGGGCTAAATTTATCAGTGGCACGTCCGACAGTTGAAATACGTAACATCTGGAAAGCTATAGTCAGACTGACGATTGCCGCAACCTCCTAACCGAGAAAAAGAGCGAACGGTTCTCATGTTCACAAGGAAAGCGAAGAGGAACTGGTTCTTCACGCCAACAGCCATATCGTTACGTAAGTCCCATCGCTCTCTAAATGTGTAATGATCGGTAAGAAAAGTTCGAATACCGATTTCCTTAAGCGCATGGAAACACAATTCAAAATTCATTAGCAAACCTGTGATTTCAGTGCAACAAGATACATTCTAATTTAAATTTAGATCTGATAACCGAAAAAATTTGATTAAAATATCAGAGAAATTGGATGGTTTACTCATGAGAACGGGCTTCACAAATTGAGTAAGTAAATAACGCGTTCGTCCACCTCTGGCTCTTAAGCAAGCAGTTATTCGGCTTGGCATTGATTGATACAGTTCTTCGATGTCTTTCTGAGGGATTTCGTGCAAATACTGTCCAATTGATGAGTTAGATCATGAAAATCCTGAGCTAGTTCGAGCGCGCTACTCATAATGCTCCAAACGTTCTCAATTGAGAAGATATCGCACGACTTTGCTGGGCCAAGATGGAGTTTGGCGAGCACGAAGACGAGCTATAGAAACTCTCGCCGTTTGCGGGTGGGCATTCATCAACATCATCATCATCATCATCATCGTTTAAGACTGATTATGCCTTTCAGCGTTCAGTCTGGAGCATAGTCCCCCTTATAAAATTCCTCCATGATCCCCTATTCAGTGCTAACATTGGTGCCTCTTCTGATGTTACGCCTATTACTTCAAAATCATTCTTAACCGAATCCAGGTACCTTCTCCTTGGTCTACCCCGACTCCTCCTACCCTCTACTGCTGAACCCATGAGTCTCTTGGGTAACCTAGCTTCTCCCATGCGTGTAACATGACCCCACCATCTAAGCCTGTTCGCCCTGACTGCTACATCTATAGAGTTCATTCCCAGTTTTTCTTTGATTTCCTCATTGTGCATACCCTCCTGCCATTGTTCCCATCTACTAGTACCTGCAATCATCCTAGCTACTTTCATATCCGTAACCTCAACCATATTGGTAAGGTAACCTGAATCTACCCACCTTTCGCTCCCATACCCACAGAGTTGGTCGAAAGATTGAACGGTGCACAGATAACTCAGTCTTGGTACTGACTTCCTTCTTGCAGAAGAGAGTAGATCGTAGCTGAGCGCTCACTGCATTAGCTTTGCTACACCACGCTTCCAGTTCTTTCACTATGTTGCCATCCTGTCAGAATATGCATTCTAAGTACTTGAAACCGTCCACCTGTTCTAACTTTGTTCCTCCTATTTGACACTCAATCCGTTTATATCTCTTTCCCACTGACATTACTTTCGTTTTGGAGATGCTAATCTTCATACCATAGTCCTTACATTTCTGATCTAGCTCTGAAATATTACTTTGCCAACTTTCAATCGAATCTGCCATCACAACTAAGTCATCGGCATATGCGAGACTGCTTATTTCGTAACTTCCTTGCAGATTAAAACTGTGTGCCGGACCGAGACTCGAACTCGGGACCTTTGCCTTTCGCGGGTAAGGAGTGTTCGTTCTGCAAGGTTCGCAGGAGAGCTTCTGTAAAGTTTGGAAGGTAGGAGACGAGGTACTGGCGGAAGTAAGGCTGTGAGGACGGGGCGTGAGTCGTGCTTGGGTAGCTCAGTTGGTAGACCACTTGCCCGCGAAAGGCAAAGGTCCCGAGTTCTAGTCTCGGTCCGGTACACAGTTTTAATCTGCCAGGAAGTTTCATATCAGCGCACACTCCACTGCAGAGTGAAAATCTCATTCTGCTTATTTTTTGTTCACATATCTTAATCTCACCCAGCCAGTCTATTGTTTTCAACATATGAGCCATAAATAATATGAACAACAGTGGAGACTGGTTGCAGCCTTGTCTTACCCCTGAAACTACTCTGAACCATGAACTCAATTTACCGTCAACTCTAACTGCTGCCTGACTATCTATGTAAAGACCTTTAATTGCTTGGAAGCCAGTAATATGCCTTTTCTAGATCTATAAAGCATAGTTACAATTCCCTGTTCCACTCGTAACACTTCTCCATTATTTGCCGTAAGCTAAAGATCTGGTCCTGACAACCTCTAATCAGAGCAAAATGCCTCGGGTGAGCATTGTCTTGCTGAAATATTTGTCCTGTATCGCTTGCCATTACGGCAACAAAACTGGGCTTAGAATATCACCGACATCTACATCTACATCTACATGACTACTCTGCAATTCACTTAAGTGCTTGGCAGAGGGTTCATCGAACCACAATCATGCTATCTCTCTACCATTCTACTCCCGAACAGCGCGCTGGAAAAACGAACACCTAAACCTTTCTGTTCGAGCTCTGATTTCACTTATTTTATTTTGATGATCATTCCTACCTATGTAGGTTGGGCTCAACAAAATATTTTCGCATTCGGAAGAGAAAGTTGGTAACTGAAATTTCGTAAATAGAGCTCGCCGCGACGAAAAACGTCTTTGCTTTAATGACTTCCATCCCAATTCGCGTATCATATCTGCCAAACTCTCTCCCCTGTTACGTGATAGTACAAAACGAGCTGCCCTTTTTTGCACCCTTTCGATGTCCTCCGTCAATCCCACCTGGTAAGGATCACACAGCGCAGCAATATTCTAACAGAGGACGAACGAGTGTAGTGTAAGCTGTCTCTTTAGAAGACTTGTTGCATCTTCTAAGTGTCCTGCCAATGAAACGCAACCTTTGGCTCGCCTTCCCCACAATATTATCTATGTGGTCTTTCCAACTGAAGTTGTTCGTAATTTTTACACCTAGGTACTTAGTTGAATTGACAGCCTTGAGAATTGTACTATTTATCGAGTAATCGAATTCCAACGGATTTCTTTTGGAACTCATGTGGATCACCTCGCACTTTTCGTTATTTAGCGTCAACTGCCACCTGCCACACCATACAGCAATCTTTTCTAAATCGCTTTGCAACTGATACTGGTCTTCGGATGACCTTACTAGACGGTAAATTACAGCATCATCTGCGAACAACCTAAGAGAACTGCTCAGATTGTCACCCAGGTCATTTATATAGATCAGGAACAGCAGAGGTCCCAGGACGTTTCCCTGGGGAACACCTGATATCACTTCAGTTTTACTCGATGATTTGCCGTCTATTACTACGAACTGCGACCTTCCTGACAGGAAATCACGAATCCAGTCGCACAACTGAGGCGATACTCCACAGGCCCGCAGCTTTATTAGAAGTCGCTTGTGAGGAACGGTGTCAAAAGCTTTCCGGAAATCTAGAAATACGGGATCAACTTGAGATCCCCTGTCGATAGCGGCCATTACTTCGTGCGAATGAAGGTGTAGCTGCGTTGCACAAGAACGATGTTTTCTGAAACCATGCTGATTACGTATCAATAGATCGTTCCCTTCGACGTGATTCATAATGTTTGAATACAGTATATGCTCCAAAACCCTACTGCAAACCGACGCCAGTGATATAGGTCTGTAGTTCGCTGTGCAGTATGGGTGCCGCGGATGAGAACAAAAGGCGCCTTTCTATGAAAAGAAATGCCATTCCAGACCATCACTCCTGCTTGTGGCCAGTATGGCGGGTGATGGGCTGGTTATCCACCTCTGTCTGGGGCGTCTCCAGACACGCCTTCGCTGGTCATTGGGGCTCATTTCAAAATGGGACTCATCAATGAAGGCAAGTCTACTCCAGTCAATGAGATTCCAGGCCGAAGAGACGCCCCATACAGCGGTGGGATACCAAGTTAAGTGCTGCCGCCGCAGGATCCGTCAACTGGGAGTGCCATTGCTTTTCACAGCAGGACCGCTTTCATCGTCATACGCGGCACCGTTACGGCACAACGGTGCGTCAACGATATCCTACGTCCCGTTTTGTTGCCCTTGATGGCAAGCAATCCGGGGCTTACATTTCAGCGATGCCGGTCCGCACATGGTGAGTGGTTTCGATGCTTGCGTTCGTGCTTGCCAAACCCTATTTTGGCCAGTAAGGTCACCGGAGCTTTGTGGGTACCTCCCTTCAACCAGCTTGGGACTTTGAAGATCTAACGCGCCGGTTGGACGGAATTTGGCACGAATGCCTTCAGGAGGATATCCGACAACTCTGTTAAGTCAATGCCAAGCTGAATAACTGCTTGCATGAAGGTCAGAGGTGGACCATGTCTTACTGATTTGCTCAAGTTGTGAAGTCGTTTCGCTTGAAAAATTCGGCGAATTATAATTTTTATCCTTCTTAAAGTGTATCACTTCGCAGGAGATGGGACAAAAATTTCGGATCTCTCCGTGTTTAAATACATTACATTCATCTTTGCCGGAAGTCTATTGTAAAGGACATTAATTATGCTATCATGTGATTGTTCGTAGCATCCTTTGACTGTTATTCGAAACATTTCACTATCATTGCAGTGCGTTCTAACTTAAGCTGAAGCTAAGCTAAAACTCTCGTAAACTCAAATGACACGCAACAGCAGAATGCCCACGCATCGTAAACTAAATTATCCATTCTTCCTTTACCACGGTTACAGAGCTGGCAAAAGGTTACTTTGATCTTTACGACCGTTTTGCTTTCGTTTTTCTGAAACTTGAATTATTTTTAAAATTTTTTTTGGAACATTGTTCTAGGAAAACAAAAGAGTGTCAATGAGGTTCTGGAATATACCGACGGAGATGTGGAGCCATGCCAGCTGCATTGACGAGGCCAGCTGCGCTAGATTTCTCAGTTGAGGATCCACGATGCGAACAGCGCGATCGGGGTGGTCTCGCAGATTCTCGATTGGATTTAAACCCGGGGAGTTGGTGGCCAGGGGAGCACGGTTAACTAACCCACGCGTGTAGACTGCGAGCTGTGTGACGCGTTGCGTTGCCCTGCTGGTAGACGCCATCGTGGCGAGGAAACATAAAGTGCATGTAGGGGTGGACATGGCCCCCCAATGATAGATGTAAACTTGTGTTGATCCATTGCACCTTCCAGAATGACGATGTTGTTGTTGTTGTGGTCTTCAGTCCTGAGACTGGTTTGATGCAGCTCTCCATGCTACTCTATCCTGTGCAAGCTTTTTCATCTCCCAGTACCTACTGCAACCTACATCCTTCTGAATCTGCTTAGTGTATTCATCTCTTGGTCTCCCTCTACGATTTTTACCCTCCACGCTGCCCTCCAATACTAAATTGGTGATCCCTTGATGCCTCAGAACATGTCCCACCAACCGATCCCTTCTTCTGGTCAAGTTGTGCCACAAACTTCTCTTCTCCCCAATCCTATTCAATACTTCCTCATTAGTTATGTGATCTACCCATCTAATCTTCAGCATTCTTCTGTAGCACCACATTTCTAAAGCTTCTATTCTCTTCTTGTCCAAACTATTTATCGTCCATGTTTCACTTCCATACATGGCTACACTCCATACGAATACTTTCAGAAATGACTTCCTGACACTTAAATCAATACTGGATGTTAACAAATTTCTCTTCTTCAGAAACGCTTTCCTCGCCATTGCCAGCCTACATTTTATATCCTCTCTACTTCGACCATCATCAGTTATTTTGCTCCCCAAATAGCAAAAATCCTTTACTACTTTAAGTGCCTCATTTCCTAATCTAATTCCCTCAGCATCACCCGACTTAATTAGACTACACTCCATTATCCTTGTTTTGCTTTTGTTGATGTTCATCTTATATCCTCCTTTCAAGACACTGTCCATTCCATTCAACTGCTCTTCCAAGTCCTTTGCTGTCTCTGACAGAATTACAATGTCATCGGCGAACCTCAAAGTTTTTATTTCTTCTCCATGAATTTTAATACCTACTCCGAATTTTTCTTTTGTTTCCTTTACTGCTTGCTCCATATACAGATTGAACAACATCGGGGAGAGGCTACAACCCTGTCTTACTCCCTTCCCAACCACTGCTTCCCTTTCATGTCCCTCGACTCTTATAACTGCCATCTGGTTTCCGTACAAATTGTAAATAGCCTTTCGCTCCCTGTATTTTACCCCTGCCACCTTTAGAATTTGAAAGAGAGTATTCCAGTCAACATTGTCAAAAGCTTTCTCTAAGTCTACAAATGCTAGAAACGTAGGTTTGCCTTTCCTTAATCTTTCTTCTAAGATAAGTCGTAAGGTCAGTATTGCCTCACGTGTTCCAGTGTTTTTACGGAATCCAAACTGATCTTCCCCGAGGTTGGCTTCTACTAGTTTTTCCATTCGTCTGTAAAGAATTCGTGTTAGTATTTTGCAGCTGTGACTTATTAAGCTGATAGTTCGGTAATTTTCACATCTGTCAACACCTGCTTTCTTTGGGATTGGAATTATTATATTCTTCTTGAAGTCTGAGGGTATTTCGCCTGTTTCATACATCTTGCTCACCAGATGGTAGAGTTTTGTCAGGACTGGCTCTCCCACGGCCGTCAGTAGTTCCAATGGAATATTGTCTACTCCGGGGGCCTTGTTTCGACTCAGGTCTTTCAGTGCTCTGTCAAACTCTTCACGCAGTATCGTATCTCCCATTTCATCTTCATCTACATCCTCTTCCATTTCCATAATATTGTCCTCAAGTACATCGCCCTTGTATAGACCCTCTATATACTCCTTCCACCTTTCTGCTTTCCCTTCTTTGCTTAGAACTGGGTTTCCATCTGAGCTCTTGATATTCATACAAGTCGTTCTTTTATCTCCAAAGGTCTCTTTAATTTTCCTGTAGGCGGTATCTATCTTACCCCTAGTGAGATAGGCCTCTACATCCTTACATTTGTCCTCTAGCCATCCCTGCTTAGCCATTTTGCACTTCCTGTCGATCTCATTTTTGAGACGTTTGTATTCCTTTTTGCCTGTTTCACTTACTGCATTTTTATATTTTCTCCTTTCATCAATTAAATTCAATATTTCTTCTGTTACCCAGACGATATCACCCAGAAAATGCAAAAACATATTCCCGACACCATAACGCACTCTCCTTGCTTGCTTTCAGACGTTTCACGCCGTACATGCCAGCGGCCATCTGTTCAATGGAGCATAAAGTATGATGCGTGTGGAAAGGTCACCTGACACTCATCAGTGGACGTGCAGTTGCGATATTGGCGTCAAAATCCCAGCCTTCGTCGTCGACGAACGGCAGTCAGCGTGGGGACGTGAACCAGGCGCCCGCTGCGGAGGCCCATATACAACAATAGTAGCTGAACGGTCGCTAAGGAGACACCGTTGGTAGCCCCTTGGTACATCTGGGTTGTCAGCTGCTCAATAGTTGTACGTCTATTCGCCCGTACACACTCTCTCATGTCATCCATGGCCCGTGGTGTACCACAGTTGCCTCGGCACCAGTTTTTGATAGTGCCTTTTTGTCATGCACGGCATACATTAACCACGTCGGCACGCATACAGCTTACAAACGTAGCCCTTTCGCAAATGCTTGTACCCGCAGCCCGAGAGCTAATGATCATTCCCTTTTTGACACAACATAATTGGCTCCGTTTCCGTAGTAAGACAACGACTGCTCCGTTTTCTACGTCTCCCTGACACCCTTTACATACCCTCCGCTGCTAGTGCTGCCACCTGCCGTCTGTGAGTGGTTGCTCTACTTTGACGTACAACATTTAGGGTGGTCACATTAATGTGAGTCGACCGTGTAAAATGCACTCTAGGTGTTTTCCCCTTCTCTTTCGTCTCTTAATTCATCTCACTCTCAAACCTTTCAAAATCGTGGCTGCTACCTAGTATCGTATATCCTCAACTCTTGCTATTTTGTTCTTTCAGAGAAAAAATCGTAAGAACGGCAAGTAGCTAAACAGCTCGTAATAAAATCTTGGCAAAATTAGGTAATTCAAGCAAAGTAGTACATTTAAGTGCAAAAGAATAGCAGAGTGTACTCGATCTGGAAAAAATGTTTCTTTCGGATATATTGGAATGATCTTTTGCCTGGAAGAAATGATATTTTGCTGTTATCGGGCTCATATCAACTGCTGAATTCTAAAATTTTTAAAATGGATTCCAAAGGTTTTTTTATGTTACGCAACAGAAAACTTTTAGTGTTAGCAAAAACAGGAAGAATCTTCATTACAGAGAAGAAAATCACATCTAAATTGCTGCGAAAACGTTAAAATAGTTCGGGAGCAACTATATAGTCTCAGAATTGAAACAGCAACGTACGAAAGTCTTTCTAACATTTCTGTAAACATTATTTACCCTTTAAAACATGAAAATATGGATGTACTTTAGTTAAATGAGCGGAAAAGATAGTACTGTTAGCAGAATCACGTGAGTGTATTATTCAACTAACATCCTATGCAAATTGCTTAGACATGTGTTTACAGTTTTATTCCTTGGTCGCTAGCAGCCCACTAACTACAATAATTAATATGCTTACAGACTAAATGATTATTTGATTTGTTTACAGTAAGATATCGATACATCGTTCTCACCGTTTTTAACTACATATTGTCACTACAAATAACACGAACACAAATTGTTTTTTATTTTTCTTTGACCTTTGCTGAGGATGTTAATAATTTACTATTTTCTGGTACTTGCAGTGAGATTTCTGGGTTGCATAATTGAAACAAGTAGATAATAGGGACTAGCGGTTAACGTCGGGATGTAATAATCAATTAGTGAATAAGTGATTAATCTTCTGGCATCGGTTGACTGCCGTGCTCGACTGGAATCAATTAAATAATGCTTGGTGTCTTCCCATATTGTAAACTAGAGATGAATATTCATTTCTTGAAGATATCTTGAGATGTAGGCATAGATTATCAGCTGTCGATCAACACTCGTGACACTTGCGGGTACGGGAATTGCCATTTTGTTACTTACCTCAAAGAGTTGGCCAACTGACTGGCATGATCTTCGCAATACGTAGAGCTTAAAATGTTGATTCTGTGGATACGTGCAGATGTTATTGACATAATGTGGCATGACTCAAGTCTGAAATCTAAGTACTACGATATTTTGAGAATGAATACTTGAATGTTTGCAAAGTTTTGTCCTCTTATATGTTTACATAGTTATTTCCAAAGACATAACCGAATGAAAACAATTACATTAAATTATCGAAAAACTGCAGTATCTGCAAGTTGTGTCGTACTCCGTTATTGTTAGTTTGGAGACCGCAAGACTCCTCTGTTTGGTTCGTACTGATTCCACAAACACGAATCACATGAATCCCTTCTCGGTCGCTACTTTTATCAGATCTAAACTACAGCTGATAGTAGACCCGCACATTTTGATTTCCTGGAAATTTTCGATAGCACTGTACTGGCGCTTTGTAAACAAAATATGTGATTACTGAATATCGGAAGGTTTAGCGATTAGATCGAGGACTTGCGGATCACCTGGAAAGGGCACGGTGCGTTGTATGTTCTTAACCACAAGTTAATCATACTTGCACGTTACTTTTGGTGTGACAAGGTTTGACATAAACATACCTGCAGATGTATTAATTCAATTTCTTAGTGCGCACGTAGTGGGAATAGCCCATTTACGAACTATCACATCCCGAAAATCACATTTCCCCAGCTGTAGTCGTTGCCAATATTTTATGGCATATGTGTTACGTTGACCAACCTGTACGTACATGGCATTTGTGTATTGTACAGTCTACTTAGCGTTGATATTAGTTGCTTACTGCAGTACACGCGGAATCCTAGTTTCATACCGTTGTAAATGTTTTTTATGTATGCTGAACTTACAGAATTCTCATTTCAGTTACGCACGCCTTACCGTCCTCCTCTTGTACGAATAGACATTCTGTATCATGAACACTGCGAGATGAAACATAAACACAATAAACTCCAAAACCAAGATAAAGACGAAACGTCTCGAACCGACCTGCTAACATAAGACACACAGCAACAATAACCTTACATTTTCTCGTTAGTACTGCAGTCCCCCAAAAAAGTTGGGGTGTTTGGTTCTTTTTTTTATTTCACTGACCAATAAAAAATAGGTAATTTATTCCAGAGTCGTTTGGCTCAAATGGAAAAGGAAATGGTTAAAAATTTAGAGTTATGTACACATTGTGTCACCGTAGCGTATCTTATGCGAGCATCCATTGACTACTGCCCTTCAAAACTATTGTATGATACGTTTATATCAACGTTTTGTGATTCTGATTTGCCTGACCTATCATTCCGCTGCTGCAATGTACAGCAGTAAGCTACAGTAAACTATAATAAATATTAGAGCTTATGCACAATGTAGTCGAAAGGTGTGATGCTTAAACAAGGGTGTGTCTAGGGTACCTCGTTTATCAGGCTGTCACCATATCAACCTCGTGACTGGCAGTTAACGAAACTGTGTGGATCTTCCCTGTCTTCCAACTTTCAATAAGCATAATCTGTCGTCTAAAAATTGATTTCCGCCAAATGAGGTTGCGTTACGAAACCTTGTTCCCGCTAGAAAACAACATAAAAGAGGATTCTATACGGTCCGTACTGAACGTAAAGTGCATCCACATTAGATAACGACAAACAAAACGTGTTTTCCTCTGTTCGAATTACGCGTTGCTGAAGTAACACGAAATACTATTTAACGGAAACGACAGCTATACGGCTCGGAGTTGCGTCAGCGTGATAATTAGAGAGAAATGTCATTCCCAGATTAAGAACATTACAGAAGAGCAGAGTTTTAGTCTCGTCTCTTCCACGTAAATCTGACAGGGTGTCGTACAGCAACAACAACTGTTTTAAACCGAGTTTTTTATGTAAAAAGTTTGGTGTGTTACACTGAAGGTAGTAAATTATGGGAATAAAAAAATAATTTTGGTACTTCAGGAAACGTCATTTGGTTACAAAATCATCTATAGTTTTCTAACCTGTGAAAATTTTGTAATCGTATATTTTTGTCCCACTAAACCTCCAACAGCGCAAGAAGTATCTCGCCTTTCTGTTCCTCCGACCACACTACCACAAAAATCTAAACACAGCCATAGAGATCGTAATTCGCTTCCTAATTCAACAAAAGTTCACTGTGTTGGAAATATTTACTTTACATCTCAGGAATATAAAAATACATCACAGAAATTTGATGCAGAAATCAAAATCAGCTATACAGTTTCATAAGTAGCGGGTGTAGACATAGGTTAAAACTAAGATCTGTGTTTTATATCAACTGTAGCTGATGAATTCTCGTAGTATTTGAAGCGGCTTATTTATCATATCACGATGGAAACAAGTTTTGGTTTCATATACCGTATGCCAAAACAAAGAAAAAACTGTAGTCTTTTTTTTAAATTCTTGTCACCCAATACGAAGATACATCAAAGACGCAAATTCAGCATTTTAAACGTTCATTAGGCAATTAATAAAATTCGACGTAGGAAGATTTACTTTTGAACTGTATTTGGATAAACATATCCAACCAGCTACAGTCCCTTTTACTTTCACTGCAAAAACTCACTTTAAGAAAATAATTTGTAGTTTTTGAATTACACTTCTTCCAGAGTATATCAGCCTTGCATCCGCTTCTCCGACAATTAGTTTTAACGGTCATTTCACTTCAGTTGGCTCCGAACTGATGTTTGAAGATATATGAACAAAATTCTTCCAACGACTCTTTGTTTCTAAATTCATGCCACAGACAACAAAAATTGTCTCTGAGGCATGTGCACTCGTGTGTATCCATTTGCAATGGGTTCACCAAATAAACAAAAAAATTAAAAATTGTCTGTTTATCACGGAAAGTTTGTCACAGCACTCCTGAGCAATATCAATACGTGGTGGAGTGTCGCCTTGCTCGGATGCAGGCTCGAATCCGTCGTAGCATACCACGATGAAACAGTCCAAGTTGCCCCACTCTTCAATGGCGATTCTGCGTAGGTGGCGCAGAGTACGTGGTCCTAGAACAGCGCGTTTCAATAGGTCCCACACATGTTCGATTGGATTCATGTCTGTAGAACAGGCAGGCTACTTCATTCTGGTGTTCTTAGCATGCTGAAGGAAGGTGGTCACGAGAACACTTCGATGAACACGCGCGTTATCGTTCATCAAGTTGAAATTGTCGCTAAAATATGTTGCCAGTGCTTTCCCACTACTGGTTGCAGAATCCCGTCCCTGTACCGCAGAGCAGCGAGACTGCCTTCAATAACCAGATAGCTCACATCTGGGACAAGGTGTTGGAGGCGTTCTATATTACCAGGTTGTCTCTAAACACATTGTCTGCTATTATCAGGGTACAAACAGATCACACCATCTGACGCTAATCATGAAGTGTTCATTGTGCATTACTTCTTGCTTGTCTGCAACTGAGTCTGTGGTGTTGTGGCGTACGATGTGGTGCTCGTCTTGGTCGTTGTGAATGCAGATTCGCATCATGAAGTGGTCCAACAGCTTGATGTGATGCATGACGTCCTGTTGCCTCATTGCAGCCCGAATCCAGTTCGATCAATGGGTTCCATGACTCCCAAGTCGTCGATATCGATCACCCTGTGCCTCTGTGCAGTTGTCGAACATTGACGACCTGTGCTGTGTACGTCATCAACACTACCCGTCAACTGGAACCGGTTCCATATCCACACCACACCACTGTGACTCCGGTGCATGCATGGAGTAACTTCTCTGGTTGCTAAGCCTCCTGCGCGCACTGTGATGGTAAGGGCCGGATCATTGGTCGCGATTGTCTTTTGTGACATGATGATATTCCCTATGTTCCACAGACTTCTTTAATGCGTCTCTGTTGATGCCTTACTTCCAACTGAAATTCTGCAATCCATTCGAGTGCGGTACTCTACCACTTAAAGTAGTAAATGAGTTTTACTATTTGGGAAGCAAAATAACTGATGATGGCCGAAGTAGAGAGGATATAAAACATAGACTGGTAGTGGCAAGGAATGCGTTTCTGAACAAGACAAATTTGTTAACATCGCGTATAGATTTAAGTGTCGGGAAGTCGTTTCTGAAAGTATTTGTATGGAGTGTAGCCATGTATGAAAGTGAAACGTGGACGATAAATAGTTTAGACAAGAAGAGAATAGAAGCTTTCGAAATGTGGTGCTACAGAAGAATGCTGAAGATTAGATGGGTAGACCACATAACTAATGAGGAGGTACTGAATGGAATTGGGGAGAAGAGAAATTTGTGGCACAACTTGACTAGCAGAAGGGATCGGTTTGTAGGACATGATCTGAGGCATCAAGGGATCACCAATTTAGTACTGGAGGGCAGCGTGGAGGGTAAAAATCGTAGAGGGAGACCAAGAGATGAATACACTAAGCAGATTCAGAAGGATGTAGGCTGCAGTACGTACTGGGAGATGAAGTAGCTTGCACAGGACAGAGTAGTATGGAGAGCTGCATCAAACCAGTCTCAGGGCTGAAGACCACAACAACAACAATATTCTACCTGTAGGATGTGCACAAGGCAACTGGATGTACGTTTGCAAACATTGTCAGGTATGACCTTCCGATCTGTACAGCAACAATCAGGAAAACAGCACACCTGCACGACGTATCAGATTGATGCAAAACTTTTCTTGATGTGGATATTTTACTGTTGTTGCTGTTTACGATGATTTTCATGGACAGTATAATGGAACAGTAATGAACGCTTCCGCATATCGGTATTGTGTGTGGTTAGACTCGCTAACAGCTACTAAGTATCCAGAATGAGATTTTCACTCTGCAGCGGAGTGTGCGCTGATATGAAACTTCCTGGCAGATTAAAACTGTGTGCCCGACCGAGACTCGAACTCGGGACCTTTGCCTTTCGCGGGCAAGTGCTCCACCAACTGAGCTACCGAAGCACGACTCATGCCCGGTCTCACTGCTTTACTTCTGCCAGTATCTCGTCTCCTACCTTCCCAACTTTACAGAAGCTCTCCTGCGAACCTTGCAGAACTAGCACTCCTGAAAGAAAGGATATTGTGGAGACGTGCCAGGAAGTTTCATATCAGCGCACACTCCGCTGCAGAGTGAAAATCTCATTCTGGAAACATCCCCCAGGCTGTGGCTAAGCGATGTCTCCGCAATATCCTTTCTTTCAGGAGTGCTAGTTCTGCAAGGTTCGCAGGAGAGCTTCTGTAAAGTTTGGAAGGTAGGAGACGAGATACTGGCAGAAGTAAAGCTGTGAGACCGGGCGTGAGTCGTGCTTCGGTAGCTCAGATGGTGGAGCACTTGCCCGCGAAAGGCAAAGGTCCCGAGTTCGAGTCTCGGTCGGGCACACAGTTTTAATCTGCCAGGAAGTTTCAGTTACTAAGTAACTCTTCGCACTTGGCACCACAGAGGGGGTGAGCGTCGAATTACGAGTCTTTTATAAACGTATCAGGCGCGAAAACAGGGGTCTTAGTCTGACAACGAAGAGGCAAGATTCCGGCTGTCAACGTTTCAGAACATTGTCTGTGGCAGTTAGCTTATGCCGCGAAGCTGACCTTAAAATACGGTACAGTCTGTTCAGTGCTAAGTAAAATGTTTTCCGCCAGCGTGCTCTCTTGATTTGCTACGTAATACATAAAGCTACATCACTTTATGTAGTACCAGATTGTCGAGTCCGCGAGAACATATCTTTATATTTTACGGTAGACCCAACAATGACGATTTTTGTGTTTTGAAGTCGCCCGTTTCAGCAACTGAAAAGCAGAAAAAGGGGTATTGTTACTTAGTTGTAAAATATAAATATACGCTCTCATAGACAGTTTTGTATTTCATTTTGTCGTTTGCAGTTCAGCACTAAATCAAATGATTTCTCCTAAGAGTTTAGGCAGCATATTGCAAGAGAGAGCAATGCCAACCTACTTTCTTCCGACTTGATTTGTAATATACTAAACTGCAGTGAATGAATATATCCCTAAATTAAAAAAGAAATCCGTGAATCGCAAAAGTAACAAAAGATCTCGTGTAACAATCTTGTGTTCTGTCCTGTAAAGTATTTGTCTGAATGTGGCGTAGAGTGTCGGTAGTGCCGTGTCTGCTAGTACAGTATAAAATTTAAAAAGCATCAAATAAAACTCTGACACAAAAATCCCTCTAAACCGTTAAAAAAATGTATTGCCCGTTTAAACTTAACATTAGTAGTACTACTTTGATCCAAGTGTCGTTGGTTCCGGGACCGCAAAGTAAATAAAATATTATATAAAATATCAAAACCAGTCCGTTATCAATTAGCCTAACAGTGTTAAACAATGGAGTTACCTATTTATTTTATATTATATTTACGTAATTACGTACAAAATCAGTTTCATGCATTAACCTGTCTTACGAGGCCTGTGTCCTACAGTGGTCTGATGATAGCGTAGTAACTCACGCTTCATTAAACCGCGAACACGAGTCGCGCGAGTATGAACGCGAGCGGGGTGTGAAAGAGTGCGACGATTCGAACGGCCAGTCGCGTTGACGATTGTTATCTGTATTGCGAGCTTTTCGGAGTAGATTAATTGAGACTTAATTTCTGTTTTGATTTTTATCTACTCTACCTAGGCAGCTTACTTGTATTTAAATTTCATACTTTATCATTTTTAGATATATTCTGATTTTATTTTATTTACTTAGCGGTCCCCCGACAAGACGAAGCCTGGATAAAAATATTAGTAGTGGTATTGAACTTAAAGCGGCAATACGTTTTATTTTTTACATTTAGAGGATTTTATACGTCTTCTTTTAATTTTTAATTTAAGTATTATTACCAGTTGGAGTCCAGTTGTGAATCGGGAGAATAGTTTTGGGTGGTACAGCCGGTCTGAAGTTGCATAGTGAGTGCATTTGGTCTGAAGTAAGCTGATTTCTTGTAACTGTCTTATTTGATGCTCAACGTTTGCTTGGTTTTATTTGAATAGGCACCCGTCATTAGCACTGCCCTTGCAAGTTTCAAGCTAGCTATATTGTACAAGAGCCAGGTTTTCCAGGACTTCCTATTTAACTGTTCAACACCTTTTATTGCTTTAATTTATTCTTGTTTTTTTTTGTGAAGTTTCAATTCCCTAAGGACTTGTTGTTTTTGGTCCACTATTCAAGAGCTAACAGCTATTGCCGTAACATACACGCTCTCGTTTTAACTCGTTCTTGTTTTATTCGTGGGGTTTAAATTATTTACGGAAATGTTATTTGCCGACTATTTAAGAGCTAACAGCTATTGCCGTAACATACAAGCACTGTCGTTTTAACTTGTTCTTTTTTTATTTGTGGGGCTTAAATTAGATTACTTGTTAGTACTTTGAAAGTTTATTCTAAAGTTTTTCTTCTTGCAGGCAATGTAAAGTGTAATTTTGGGATAATTTCAAGAGCCATCCGCTTTCCTAACTGCTGCTAAATGTATCTTAACTCTTTCTTTTTAGAAGTACCAGTCACTACGCTACTTGGACAGATCCTGTAGAACGGTGCGTCGAGAATCATGAACTTGTGCCGCGTATGAGTCGTTAAGTCCTGCCCATATCATTGTAAAGGCAAATTAACTATGTAGCTGCTGGTATTTAATTGTTATTTTGCGTGGTATGGTTTACTTGAATAAATATTGCTTTGATGGTGCAATGACGTGTATTTGAAGGCGTGGTCCTACCACTCCACAAGCACCTTGCTCCATGCCCATCTGACGTTGCATTCACTTGGGTTCAGGGCCAACAGCCAGTCTCTGGAGCCACCGCTGCTCCACCACTGGTCTTCCCGCTTTTCGCTGTAGCTTCCCAGTGTTGCAGTCTTCCTATAGACGATGGTCGTCTGTGAATAGCTTGGAAATCACGGCGTTATCCACTAGGTCGTTTCTAGATACTGTACACAGTAACCACCTTGTAACACCCCGCTCCTCACCCTGTGATAGTCTCGAAGTTACATCTTTTTATAGACCAACGCGCCTATCTGCTTGCGTCAAAATTTGGTCCGATACCAAGCAAGTTCTTTTTTTCTCCACTAAACGATAGTATCGAATGCCTTCCGGAAGACTAGGAACGCGGTATGAACCCGGACGCCCTCGTCTACTCTGCACTATAGATTTTATGGGTGAGTAGAGCAAGCTGTCTCCCGTAAGAGCTCTGTTTGCAGAATCCATGTTGATTTCTATACAGGACATTTTCGCTCTCCAAAAGGGTAATAAAGCGTGTGGACAAAACATGTTTCGTAATTCTACAACAGAATGACGTCAGCGATATAAGTCCATGTCCGACGACCGCTGATGAAATCAGGAAGGTCCTGCGATTCTTTCCCAATACTTTGTACCATTCGTTGTTGCAGTGACCTACGATAAACTCTGTAAAATTTCAGAGGTTTCTCATTCTGTCGAAATGTCTTAGTTGCTTTTCCACCTCGCGATCACTTATGTCAATATTTTTCATTTCGGCTTTGACGCGATCACTGATAGGGAGAACGGAATTACGATCTTTCATGATGAAACTATTTCGTAAGATATTATTATAATGAGCGATCAAATAGTTTCCGTTTTAGAGGCGCTTTTTCCCGCTTATATGCGAAGTAGTGGGAGTCCAGTGAAGGTATATAAGCATCGACATATAGGTAAGGGATTAGTGTGTCATTCGTGTCTTTTCGAAGTGCCTGCGGTAAATGCGGAAACATGAATTACGGCAACTTTATCAGAGATGCATCCGAACACAATAAACGTGCTGTGATTTTTTTCTCTGTTGCTGAAGGACAGACGCCGGGAGACATTCATCAGAGACTGAAGAATGTGTATGGAGCACCACGTCTGTCGAAAACCAATGCCTTGAAATGGTGCTGCAAGTCCCGTGTTGGTGGCGATTCGACACAAGACGTCGCTCAATTGGGGAGGCCACTGATTTCAGGGAATCTGTTGCCTCGGTCACTGTGGAACGGTAATGCGCAACGTTGGAGAAATTACGCCTTGCAGTTCAGGCAAAGCGTCCGCGAAAACTGCGACAAGTGTTGACTGCTGCTTCGTGATAGCGCAAGTCCCCACATCGCATACGTAACGCAGAAGTTACACCAAGTCAAGTGGGAGGCACTCAAGCAACAGACTTATAGTCCTCTTCCCATGGGATTATGACGCCTTCGGTCTCTTAAAAAAAAAAAAAAAAAGGCCATGAAGGTTATGCAGAACGCTGTGTTTTACCAAACTGGTATCTTCTGTTTGGTACGTCGGTGAGGTTACTGCCTCGAAGCTCACGACCATTTTGTGTATTCTGGACTGTACGGCCTTCAGAACGGAAACTTTTTGTCGCCACTTATAGGTTTATCAGAGTTCTCTGTGTCATTTTCCGTTAAGTACGAGTGCAGCTACTGAGTGACTGAACAGACGATTTCACACTTTCCACACGACTGAAACTTCCGAGAATATTTAGTCAAAAATATTATTTTAGAATTCATCGTATGCTTCCCGCATTTTTCACCTTACGTCGTCTTTAATTTGTTAGATTTCACTTAAATCTGTAATGAAGTCCTCTTTGTTTGTTTGGCAATTTTCTAACTCGGCTATTTAACTGTACTTCTACATCTACACTCTGCAAGCCACCTGGCGGTGTGTGGCAGAGGGCACTTGCGCTCCCACTATCTCAACCCCCATTCCCCATGTAAGTGGGCTGCTTCTGTGTTGGCAGCGCTGTGTAGCGCTTTGCATTGGATCTCTGACTGCGCTTTCTTTGTAAGAGACTCTGAGGCTGGTTGGTCTCGTTGTTGGAAGTGAATCGCCAGTAGTGTAGGGCAGTTGAAAGTTAGTCGCCAGCAGTGATGGAAGTACTCTTGGACAGTTGGAGGTAAACAGCCAGCAGTGATGGATGTTAGATGTGAGAAATTAGAATTGATGGAGGGTAGAGATCTGAAGTGGTAGTGTACGCTAACGATCTGGACATGTTCGACTTGGAGACTGAATGTTATTCGTGATTATATACCTTTGTACTATATGTCAATGACGATTTATATTCGTGTTAGAACTGGATGTCACATTATTAAGGTAAAAAAAATACATTATTTGGTTTGCAACAAAATCTTTTCTTTGCTGATCACATGCCTATTAGTAGTTAGTGGCTTTAGTAGTATGAATCTTTTATGTAGCTGGCAGTATTGACGCTCGCTGTATTGCAGTAGTTCGCGTAATGAAGATTTTTGTGAGGTAAGTGCTTAATGAAATGTATAGGTTATTGTCAGGATTGCTTCTTATTCAGACCTATTCTTTTGTATTAATTATTTGAAGTCAGGTTGTAATTTTTTTCTGAGCAGTCACATTGCGTTGCGCTAGAATATTGTGGGTCAGTGTTGACATAACAAGAAAAAGCAAAGAGAAAGTAGGCTCAGTACGTTCAGATTTACTCAGCTGTTTCAGAATCAAATAACGCAGAAGTTTCATCTTCTCAGTCAGTCTGCAATTTAAGTACTCGCACATTCGTTTAAATAGAGAAGTTTCACCGGCACCATTCGCGAATGGCGCGTGGGAATAATGATCGTCGGTAGACTGGCGAGATGGTTCCAGTTTCTCGAATTTTCTCGTTGTTGTCGCTTCACAAGACGTATATGGGAGAAAGATACATGTTGTCCGACTGTTCGCCGAACTTACTGTCTCGCAGTTTCAATAGTAAACCTCTCCGTCATGCACAATGTCTTTCTTGCAGCCTCTGCCACTGGAGTCTGTTGTGCACCCCTATAACGCTCTGGCGCCAACCAAGTTGTGACGAAATGCGCCGCCCTTCGTTTTATCTTGTCTATTTCTTCTATTAATCCAACATGGTAAGGGTTGCAGTCTAATGAGACATACTCAAGAATCGGTCTAACAAGTGTTTCGTAATCCATTACTTCTTTAAGGTTCTTCCTACGAATCTCTGTCCGGCAGCTACTTTCCCTACTGTTTGTTTTATGTGGTCATTTTCCTGAAGGCCAATCTGCATACTTACTCCTAGGTATTTTACAGTAGTTACTGTTTCCAGCAGTTTGTTGTAGTGTAATTGTTCAGTAGTTGATTTCGTGTCCTACACTACTGGCCATTAAAATTGCTGCACGACGAAGATGACGAGCTACAGACGCGAAATGTAACCTACAGGAAGAAGATGCTGTGATATGCAAATGATTAGCTTTCCAGAGAATTCACACAAGGTTGGCGCCGGTGGTGACACCTACAACGTGCTGACATGATGAAAGTTTCCAACCTATTTCTCACACACAAACAGCAGTTGACCGGCGTTGCCTAGTGAAACGTTGTTGTGATGCCTGGTGTAAGGAGGAGATATGCGTACCATCACGTTTCCGACTTTGATAAAGGTCGGATTGTAGCCTATCGCGATTGCAGTTTGTAGTATCGCGACGTTGCTGCTCGCGTTGGTCGAGATCCAATGAGTGTCAGCAGAATGTGGAATTTGTGGGTTCAGGAGGGTAATACGGAACGCCGTGCTGGATCCCAACGGCCTCGTATCATGGCTGTAAAGGATCGTGCAGCCACGTCTCGATCCCCGAGTGAACAGATGGGTACGTTTGCAAGACAACAACCATCTGCACGAACAGTTCGACGACGTTTGCAGCAGCATGGACTATCAGCTCGGAGACCATGGCTGCGGTTACCCTTGACACTGCATCACAGACAGGAGCGCCTGCGATGGTGTACTCAATGACGAACCTGGGTGCACGAATGGCAAAACGTCATTTTTTCGGATGAATCGAGGGTCTGTTTACAGCATCATGATGGTCGCATCCGTGTTTGGCGACATCGCGATGAACGCACATTGGAAGGGTGTATTCGTCATCGCCATACTGGCGTATCAGCCGGCGCGATGGTATGGGGTGCCACTGGTTACACGTCTGGGTCACCTCTTGTTCGCATTGACGCCACTTTGAACTGTGGACGTTACATTTCAGATGTGTTAAGACCCGTGGCACTACCGTTCATTCGATCCCTGCGAAACCTTACATTTCAGCAGGATAATGCACGACCGCATGTTGCAGGTCCTGTACGGGCCTTTCTGGATACACAAAATGTTCGACTGCTGCCGTGGCCAGCACATTCTCCAGATCTCTCACCAACTGAAAACGTCTGGTCAATGGCGGTCGGGCAACTGGCTCGTGACAATACGCCAGTCACTACTCTCGATGAACTGTGATATCGTGTCGAAGCTGCATGGGCAGAATCCATGTCAGTTCTAGTATAATATATTTGTCCAATGAATACCTGTTTATCGTCTGCATTTCTTCTTGATGTAGCAATTTTAATGGCCAGTAGTGTATGTGTGCGCAATAAGTTAAATTTATTTATATTCAGGGTGAAATACCAGTTCGTGCAGCATTGTCCAATTCATTGTAGGTCTTCCTGCAGCTCGCTACAGTATTCTGATGTTGCTGCCTTCTTGTAGACATGTGTATTATCTGCTAATAGGCTAACGGAGCTTCCGACGTTATCCGCCATTGTGCATCTTTCGCATCCTTCACAGCTTTTCTCGATACCGTATTACCATAAAAAGTCACTTCGTGTCTGTTATACGAGCGAAGCTGGTGCACGAGTTCCACTACAAGTCAAAGAAAAGGTCCAGTTAAGGGGCCACAGCGCCGGAGGGCGTCACCGCTAGTGTAAGGGAGTTACATACTCCCCGCCGAGCCTGACGCCGGGAGAACACGTACGCTGACAGTGTGTTAACACAACGCAGCCGGCTGGTGGTTGAGACACGGCGCGGACGAGTGGGACAGTTCGCCTATTGCGCTGGGGCGCGTCGGCGGACGTGCGTTTCCTGCCGGTGCCTTCAAAGGCGGCGCCCGCGGCCTGGGGTATTTTTACGTTTCCGCGGCCGCGCCGCGCTGTCTGCACGGCGGCCATCTGGGGCGGCTGTCGCAACGGCAGAGGCGCGGGACGCCAGCACACACCAAGACTGAGCGCTCCGTGAGCGAGCCGGGCCGTGCACGCCGCGAGTCAGAAAGCGTACTCACTCAGCTGCGAGGCTACTGGCTGTCTCCTCAGGAGCGGTTTGTTGATACACGGCAAACCTCCTGTCTGCGTGGTGGGCAGTGTGCGATTTGTGCTTTTACCGGTGGGGGGGGGGGGGGGGGGGGGGATGTCTTAGGGGGTAGTATAATTACGTATGTTACTAGCTTGGACTGTGGCGTTACCCATGGTTAAACAGTTATTTATAAATAGATGTTAATTCCGAAATTCACTATTCACGCGTATGCACTATCAGAATAGCTATCCCTTGTTATATCTTTAAAAGTACATTATTGGTAAAGTTTATTTACAAAATCTTCTACATACAGGTATACGATGGGAATTCAAAAAGTAAAGCACATTTGTGAAAAGCTGTACTTATTCTGACGATAGAAAACTGAAACATGCGTTATTTTTCTATGTAACCTCCCTAGACTTCAATGCAGTTTTCCCGACGTTTTATGAGTTTTTTTTTCATCAGAAAATACGTTTTTCGGTTGCATCTGTAACCAATTTTGCACCGCAGCAATGACGTCTTCATCACTTTCAAATCTTCTCCCCTGTAGTGCTTCCGTTAAGGGTCCAAACATGTGAAAATCGCTTGGAGCCAGGGCTGGACTGTATGGTGGATGTTCCAGCACCTCGAATCTCTATTCCTTTATTGCGTCGGCTGTCCGTTTGGCAGAATGTGGGCGAGCGTTATCTTGCTGCGGGATGACACCTCTTCGCAGTTTTCCACGACGTTTGGGTCTGATTGCAGGTTTTAGTTTCGTAGGCAACACATCACATCCACCATACAATAGAGACCTGGCTCTGAAGCCTCGTTTACGCTGGGGCGACGTCTTCCAACATTGTGGCATGCTACGGAAATGTGGCGTGCGTCGTCTTGTAGCATGCTACAACAGGCAACATCTTGCGGCGTATGTTGCATGCGGCAGGTTAATTTATACCAAAGCAACAGAATTTGTGCCACACGTGTGTCGGTCTTGCAGTATAAAGGATGATAAAGTATCGCAGCGGCGGCCTGCTTGGTACTTGCACGTGCAACTAACAACGGAAATGAAAACCAAAGGAAAATAAAACGATGGTGGAAGAAAAGAGTATTTAAAGAAGGTCCACGAAATAGTATCCTAGTAACTAGAGGCAGACGATGGTGCGTTATTTAGTGATGTGTGCTTTCGTCCCAGG
The DNA here is from genome assembly GCF_023864345.2 of Schistocerca serialis cubense. Classification (NCBI taxonomy): domain Eukaryota; kingdom Metazoa; phylum Arthropoda; class Insecta; order Orthoptera; family Acrididae; genus Schistocerca; species Schistocerca serialis. The sequence continues at coordinate 1,131,793,383 of NC_064639.1, forward strand.
CGCGTTAGTCCGCGCCATACCGTTGCCAAAAGGTGGCCAGACGGTGAATGTTCGCACAGGCACCGCGCAGGTCACCACCCCGTGTCAGGGCCCGGGGTGGGAATTTCAGCCCCCAGCTCACCCAACTCTGCGGTACGACTGCTGCGGTATGACTGCCACACTACCTCCCTCGCAGGTTAGCAAGTAAACGGATTACGACGCACCTTAGACGAAAGCAACAATGACAACATGAGAATGATAATTTGGTTCTAAATGTTTTGAAATGCTTAACTACTACATAACACTTTTTCAAAATTAATAAGCAAACATATTAATAGTATTAATAGTAAGACTGTATTAAAAACTTTCTGTGTGGCTCCACAAATTTAAATTATATGTAAAGTTTTACTCCAGTGCGTGGGAAATAAACATCCCAGGTTGGGATGCATAAACTAAAGCCAGAGGAGGGGATGGTCTGATGCAGAGGGAGGGAAATCCCCCCCATACCCCCCTGCAAGTCGCACACTGGTGGTGGGAGATACGCAGGCCTTGCTGTAAGCTGTTTTATACAGAAATCGGACAAAGTTTCGTCCTGTTCGTCGACCAAAATCTCCAATAGTTATGTGTCACACTTATTACCTGACAAGTCCAGCCACTGAATAATAACACTAGTGCGGAAAACAGTATTATTAGTTTTAAAAATCGAAACCTCACTTCCTTATCCGCCTCCCCGAAAACTCGAGTCCAGAGATACATCCAATAATTGTTTAACATGTAACCCCTCTATCACACCTTGTGAGTATTGTGTATTGAACCGGGGACCTAGAAACAACGGAGAGGCTTCGTCTCACCTTAGCCCTCAGTGGTTCACGACCCCACAACAGGCCACAGCAGTCCACCCACACCGAACGCAGGGTTATTGTGCGGTTTGGTCCCCAGTGGACCCGCACCCCCCGGAATCTCTCATGTCAGACGAGTGTAGCCGCAAATATTTGCGTGTTAGAATAATTATGGTGTACGCGTACGTGGAGACAGTGTTGGCGCAGCAATTGCCGACATAGTGTAACTGAGACAGAACAAGGGGAACCAGCCTGCATTCGCCGAGGCAGATGGAAAACCTCCTAAAAAGCCATTCACAGGCAGGCCGGCACGCCGTAGCTCGACACGAATCCTCCGGGCGGATCCAATAAATTTTAACATAAAATTTCTTTTTCGTGTAACGAGCAGTAAACTCTTTAAATGTGAATAAGAACATGATGAAAGTCATGAGTCTTCTGACTGGTTTGGTGCGACTCGCCACGAATTCCTCTCCTGCTCCAACCTCTCTTCATTTCAGAGTAGCACCAACACCCTGTGTCCTCAACGATATTCCCTGATGTCTTAACACATGTGCTATCATCCTTTCCCTTCGTCTTGTCAGTGTTTTCCGTCTGTTTCTTTCTTCAACGCCGGCCGGTGTGACCGTGCGGTTCTAATCGCTTCAGTCTGGAACCGCGTGACCGCTACGGTCGCAGGTTCGAATCCTGCCTCGGTCATGGATGTGTGTGATGTCCTTAGATTAGTTAGGTGTAAGTAGTTCTAAGTTCTAGGGGACTGATGACCACAGATGTTATGTCCCATAGTGCTCAGAGCCATTTGAACCATTTTTCTTCAACGACTCTACGGAGAACCTCCTCGTTCCTTATCAGTTCACCTGATTTTCAAAGTGTTTGTAGCACCACATCTCAAACGCTTCAGTTCTCTTATTTTCCCATTTTCCCCACTGTGCATGTTTCACTACGACGCAATGTTGCCCTCCGAACGTACGTTCCCAGAAAGGCCTATGTTTGATATTAGTAGACTTCTCTTGGCAAGTGCTATTGTGCGCTTTATACCCTCCTTGCTCCGGCCATCATGGTTTATTTTGCTGCCTAGGTAGCAGAATTCATTAATTTCGTCTGTATCATCTCCACCAGTATTAGGTGACAAATTTATTGCTATTTTGATTTCTGCAACTTCTCATTACTTTCGTCTTTTTCCAGTTTACTTTCAATTTTTATTCTATATTCATTACACTCCATTCAACAAATCATGTAATTCTTCTTCACATTCACTGGGAACAGCAGTGTCATCAGCGAATCTTACCACTGATATCGTTTCACCCTGAATTTTAATCCCACTATGGAACTTCTATTTCCGTCGCCGCATCTTCGACGTACACACGGTGGTCCACTGATAGTGACCGGGCCAAATATCTCACGAAATAAGCATCAAACGAAAAAACTACAAAGAACGAAACTTGTCTAGCTTGAAGGGGGAAACCAGATGGCGCTATGGTTGGCGCGCTAGATGGCGCTGCCATAGGTCAAACGGATATCAACTGTGTTTTTTAAAAATATGATTCCCCCATTTTTATTACATATTCGTGTCGTACGTAAAGAAATATGAATTTTAGTTGGACCACTTTTTTCGCTTTGTGATAGATGGCGCTGTAATAGTCACAAACGTATAAGTACGTGGTATCACGTTACATTCCGCCAGTGCGGACGGTATTTGCTTCGTGATACATTACCCGTGTTAAGATGGACCGCTTGCCAATTGCGAAAAAGGTTGATATCGTGGTGATGTATGGCTATGTGATCATAATGCCCAACGGGCGTGTGCTATGTATGGTGCTCGGTATCCTGGACGACATCATCCAAGTGCCCGGATTTATTTCTGTCGGGAAGGTTGAAGGATATTTGGTATGTGATCCACCGACAACGCCTGACAACATGTGTCAGCACATCGTCAATGCGTGTGCGAAGATTACGGAAGGCGAACAACTCGCTGTTGAGAGGAATGTCGTTACGCGTATTGCCAAATGCACGGAGGTTGACGGACATCATTTTGAGAATTTATTGCATTAATGTGGTATTTACAGGTAATCACGCTGTAACAGCATGCGTTCTCAAAAATGATAAGTTCATGAAGGTACATTTCTGAAAGGTGGCTACACTGAGTCACAGCGCCAGAGATTGCGCCAGAGAGTATTATTCAGCCGCCTCCACCGGCATTGCTTGTCGTGAAGTCGTCGTGGAGAGTTCTTGTCGAGAAGCAGTGCTAGAGAGTGCTTGTGGAGATGTTGCAGTAGCGTGTCGTTGTTGAGAAGTTCCCATGGAGAATGCTTGTTCAGATGTTGTCATATTGTTTTGATGGGCTAGACACCAGATGTTGTTGGATTAGGGATGTTGTAATGTGCTTTTCGTCAATACATATGAAGGTAAAAAAAATCCTTTTTTTATTATTTCAATGTCTTAAACAATAATGCCTCTTGGTCACAGGTTCAGTCAACAAAGCCTCTGGCTCGTGTTCATGTATTAGACTGTATTTCTGGTTTCTATGTGCAATTATAGTATTTCAGTTTTATTTAATTACTTCAGTATAAATGGTGTGTAAAATATCTTGTCTTATTGAGGAGGTACCGTGCCAGATGTGTACGTTGAATCACACTTCCACACACAGAACAGTTACATTTGTGTTTTGTTGTTTCGTAGGTTTTATAGTTGCTGGTGACTTAATTAATTAATTGTGTTAACAGAAGTTTTGTTTCATTCTTTGTTGTTGTTCTATGCAGTCAGATTACGCACTAATACTAGTCAGGGCTAACCGGTTACGAGACTGCGTAACCGGAGAGACAGCAAAAATTATTTGCATATTAAAAATTTAATTAAGTCCCCATGCACGTGGCGACCGCTGCTTCGGATCGTCCCTTGGAAATCTTCTGATAGTAAAAATAGCAGACAGTAGTATTGTTGTAGTAATTTGTAGTTTAGTAATTGTAGTCTATATTGCATGTGTAGATTTGGTAACTGAACATTTGTAGTTGTCTTGTCATTCTCAGAATTTAATTTCTGATGTCTTGTATACAGGTCTGACAATTTTGTGCAATTGTGAAGGTTTCAATTGTTCGCTAATCGTGTTTGTCGGGAAGCATTTCGTGTGAATGGTATTGTTGGAGATAAAGTGTCATTGTGTGTAATTTTCGTATAGTGACGAGTTTTGTATGTTTTGTAAATGATTACGCAATCGATGAAAAAGGCAAAAATGATGGATAGACAGAATGACGAAATTGTTAACATGGCGAACTCGCCAACACAGGAGAATAGTATGGTGAATAGTGAAGTTGAAACCAATTTAATAAGTCGGGAAAATAGTCCGGAACCAATTCAAAATTTTTCACAATCAAAAAATTTTCAGAATTCGAGATTAACGACAGAAGATTCTGGATTAGTATCGAACACAGATAGCTTTATGGCTATGTCGAAGGAAGCTAGTTTTGCGGGAAATGTTAGGGGCGAAAAGAATTTCGAACCAGTTAATATGGAGCAGTTAATGAGTGCAGTATTAAATTTGGGATCACAAATAGGAACAATTAAAACTGATATGGGAACATGGTTAAACTCACTGGGATTACAGATGGGAACTTTGGCAACACGGTTAGAAACTGATATGGGAACAATGGAAACACGGTTAGACTCACTGGGATCACAGTTGGGATCTGAATTAAAAACAGTGGGATCACAAATAGGAACAATTAAAACTGAGATGGAACAATGGAAACACGGTTGGACTCACGAATAGGGACATGTTTCAAAAACATGAAAGATGAATTAAAGAAAGAAATTAGAGAAGAAGTACAACCGATTTTGAATTCTCACAATAATAGATTAATTGCAGTAGAGATTAGACAAAAGGAACAGGATAGAGAACAGGAAGAAAGAGATCGCGCGATAGTACAAATATTTTCAGAGTTAAATTTACATCGTGCACACGATAAGGAAGAAATATTTGAGAGAATCGAGGAATCCGTACCAAATGACAGAATAAATAACCTAACACAACAATATGAACAGTTAACTACTAAATGTGTTAATACTGAAACTCGAGTCGCGACACTTACGGAAGACGTAAATAAACAGAAAGAACAAATAGGTGACTTATCGGAAAGAGTTGAGGAGATTGCAGATAAATTGACAAGTCTTAGTTTAAATGGGAACAGAAATTCAGATGATACAACTCCATTGCCATTTTCAGAAACCGAAGAGTACCAGAACATAAATAAGCATGTTGAAAATCAGGGAAAATTTAATGAACGCGTGAAAAGGGAATTTGAGGCATTACGAAAGCAAGTCAAACATATTGAAGGCGAAATCGTAGGAAAAGACAGCAGAAGAAATTTAGAATCACAAATAGCAGAAGGGTTTGAAGAAAGTAATTTATTTCATTTACGGGATGCAACAAGAGAGCGCCAGACGCGCGAACTTGACAATAATCGACATTCGGACTGGGACAGACGCGGTAGGTCTTTGTCGCCACGAGGCGAAAACTTTGACTATAAACACTTCTTAACTGTTCGGAAATTTAAGATCTTTCGCAATTCTGAGAATGACATACATCCATGTTCATGGTTAGATCAATTTATGTACGCACTTCCACCAAATTGGCCACTAAGTCACAAATTGGAATTTATGTGTGGATATTTAGAAAACGAACCGGCTACGCGCATGCGCGCACTTATTGTTGTTGTTCTTGTTGTTGTTGTGGTCTTCAGTCCTGAGACTGGTTTGATGCAGCTCTCCATGCTACTCTATCCTGTGCAAGCTTTTTCATCTCCCAGTACCTACTGCAACCTACATCCTTCTGAATCTGATTAGTGTATTCATCTCTTGGTCTCCCTCTACGATTTTTACGCTCCACGCTGCCCTCCAATACTAAATTGGTGAAACATCGATGTCTCAGAACATGTCCTACCAACCGATCCCTTCTTCTAGTCAAGTTGTGCCACAAGCTCCTCTTCTCCCCAATTCTATTCAATACCTCCTCATTAGTTATGTGATCTACCCATCTAATCTTCAGCATTCTTCTGTAGCGCCACATTTCGAAAGCTTCTATTCTCTTCCTGTCCAAACTATTTATCGTCCATGTTTCACTTCCATACATGGCTACACTCCATACAAATACTTTCAGAAATGACTTCCTGACACTTAAATCAATACTCGATGTTAACAAGTTTCTCTTCTTCAGAAACGCTTTCCTTGCCATTGCCAGTCTACATTTTATATCCTCTCTACTTCGACCATCATCAGTTATTTTGCTCCCCAAATAGCAAAACTCCTTTACTACTTTAAGTGTCTCATTTCCTAATCTAATTCCCTCAGCATCACCCGACTTAATTAGATTACATTCCATTATCCTTGTTTTGCTTTTGTTGATGTTCATCTTATATCCTCCTTTCAAGACACTGTCCATTCCATTCAACTGCTCTTTCAAGCCCTTTGCTGTCTCTGACAGAATTACAATGTCATCGGCGAACCTCAAAGTTTTTATTTCTTCTCCATGAATTTTAATACCTACTCCAAATTTTTCTTTTGTTTCCTTTACTGCTTGCTCAATATACAGATTGAACAACATCGGGGAGAGGCTACAACCCTGTCTTACTCCCTTCCCAACCACTGCTTCCCTTTCATGTCCCTCGACTCTTATAACTGCCATCTGGTTTCTGTACAAATTGTAAATAGCGCACTTATTAGAGATTGTAATAATCTAAATGATTTTTATCATGCATTTCTATCGGCATATTGGTCAGAAAACACGCAAGGCAGAGTCAAACATAGTCTTATTATGCAGCGTAATTTTAAACAGTCTGAGTTCCGTACGCCAGCAGAATACATTGAAGACATGATTCGAAAGAATCAATTCCTGTCCAACCCTTATAACCCAACTGAATTAATTCGCATTTGTTTAACTAAGCTGCCACAATCCATAAGACAAATTGCTTTAGCCGGAAGATGTAAAGACGACATTGAGACTTTTAAGACGTTGCTACAAGAACTTGAGTATGACAACGACGACGGGACTTCTTGTAATTTTTTCAGTAACAGTAATTACAATAGATTTTCAGAAAAAAGGGATAGTGATCGGAACGGACGTTATATGGGTAATTTTGAGAATGACAGACGAAACAGACAGGACAATAGATACCAGCCCTATGACAATAACAGACGTTCTAACAGAAATTACACAGACAATTACAATAACCGTAATTCCTACCAGAATGATCAATCATACGGAAACAGTAATCAGTATCATCAAGACAGAAATTATTCATACAATAATAGAAATTCTTACTACAGAAATAACCAGGGTAGTAGGTCTAACAGCAATTTCAGAAGTGACAGTCGAAATTACACAAGAAGTAGTTATGCAGACAGACAGGAAAATAGAAATTTTAATAACAGACACAACCAAGAATTTGCATCCAACAGACAGGAAGGACCTAATTGGCATCCTCCACGTGACAGAACTTCAGAGAGACAAGTGCAAATAGTAGAAATTGATCCACGAAATGACGGGAATAATCAACGACGTGACGCGAACAATCGACAATGACTTGTAGCTTCGGCTTCTGGCAGCAATATAGACGGTTCAGAAAGTAATAACACTACGACTTTATACTATGTACGACTGGAAGACATGAGAGACATTTTGATAGACGAAAAGGAGAATAATGTAGACGCATTTTTACATCCTGTTATTGAAGTATGTATGGGTAAGAATAAGTTCACTGCAGTTTTAGATTCTGGGAGCCCATTGAATGTCATTAGTGAATCAGTTTTTCGTATATGTGTAAGAACTATTGCTTGTCCTGTGTTACCTGTTTCTAAAACTACAATTCGAAGCGCTATTTCTGGAAAAAGTGTGAAAGTCAAACAACAGACCAACTTAAATTTCGATTGTCAAGGATACGAATTTTCTGCTAATTTTATTATTGTTCCATTACTCAACACACAAATTATATTAGGTATGGAGTTTCTTAACGCATATAAAGCAATTTTGAACTTTAAAGAAGGAAGTGTGAATTTGACTGTTGCCGGAATGCCGAAAAGTTTCAAATTTTTCGAGTGTTTAACAAAATCTGTATCAGACACAAAATGTTTAAGGTTTCTTACTTCTGATGTTTTCGCTGAGCATTATGACGACAATGTGTTCATTCATGACAACGACAATAGATACAGAGACGCGATGGATGATATAATTAACAGCGAAGAATTAATTAATGAAAAGGTTAAGAAAGCTGAAGTGCCAGATGACGTTGCGAGAGAGGAACTGTATCAAATTTTGACTTCACATGCTACAGTATTTAGTCATCACACAGGAACTATACAAGGCTTACAATATTTATTCAAAGTAGAAGAACACACACCATTTCGGGGGAAAACGTACGCTATTCCTTTGGCTTACAGAGACAAGGTTAAGAGTGAACTTCAATACATGTTACATCAGGGCATTATTGAGCCAGCAGTCAGTCCTTATACCAGCCCATTACACGTTGTTCTTAAAAAGGATTGGTCAATTCGTTTGGTTCTAGATTCCAGACAGATAAATTATATCATCATTCCTGAAACAGACCGTCCACAAAATTTAGATGAACTTCTTCAACATTTCCATGGAATTAAAGTTTTATCCACGATTGATATGCGCGCAAGTTTATGGCAAATAGTACTCCACCCTGATTGTAGAAAATACACTGCCTTTTTAGCCTTTGGTAACTGTTACCAATTTCGGAAATTACCCTTTGGACTTACTGTATCTTCAGCAGCATTCATTCGTAGTTTAAACGAAATTTTACCTGTTTATCTTCGTGACAACATTACTTCATATGTTGACGATATTCTTATTGCTAAACGTTCTTGGAGTGAGCATAACAAAATTTTGGATTCATTATTACGTATTTTTGCAAGAGTTGGCATTACAGTGAACTTAAAAAAATCTGAATTTGGTCGTTCTCAGGTGAAATTTCTTGGTCACATTATTTCTACAGAAGGTATTCTTCCTGATCCAGAGAAACTAGACGCTATTCGTAATTATGCTGTTCCTACCACAAAACGTGATGTCCGTAGTTTCCTTGGCGTCTGTAATTTTCTTAGACGCTTTGTTAGATTGGACAATTTGGCCACACCTCGTTTATGTGAACTGTCAGGAAGGAAATCTAATTGGTGTTGGGATGAGGAAGCTCAATCACAATTTGAACAACTTCGTGATGCTTTAGTTGCTGCTCCACTTCTTTCACATCCGGATTTATCTAAAGATTTTTGTTTGGCGACGGACTCATCATACAAAGGCCTAGGTGCACATTTATTTCAAGAGATAGAAGAAAACGGCGTTGTAGTACAGAAAACTATTGCATTTGGAAGTCGTGTTCTCTCCAAATCAGAAAAGAATTCTTCGATTACAGAACTTCAAGCTTTGGCTGTTGTATGGGCTTTCACAAAATTTCGCATATTTTTGTATGGCAGACATACTAAGGTTTACACTGATCATCGAGCTGTGGAATTTCCTATATCAACAAAATTAACTCATGGAAGATTGTCACGATGGGCGCTGTATCTACAGGAATTTGATTTTAGTATTGTTTACATACAGGGTTCTTCAAATATTATTGCTGATGCTTTATCACGTGCACCTATGGGTTTGAAACAAAGTGCTGAAGAGGACTGCAAAGAAAACAATTATTGTTTGATGTATATTCAAGGAGTTGCGTTTGAGAATTTTATTTCGTCTTCGCTCCAGGACATCGCTAAGGAGCAAAATAAGGATCCAGTCTGGAAGGACATTAAGGAGAAGTGGAGGAGAAAGGAAAGCGTAGCGATTAGACAGTATTATTTAGTTCGCAATGATATTCTTTTTAAACGAAAATCGGTCGACAACTCTGTTTGGTTAGTTTGTATTCCTGATGAGTGGGTTAATAAATTGATTTGGTACACATTTCAGTTATGCACACTTTGGTCCCAGAAAATGCTTTCATAAATTACGAAAAAATTGCTACTTCAGTAATATGGAAAAACGTATTCGATCTGTTCTTGCCAAATGCAAATTATGTCAAAAGGCTAAGCCGCCAACTATTTCTCACAGAGCACCGTTGCTTCCTATCATTCCAGCGAAATTAAAGGACATGGCTGCAGTCGGTTTGTTCGGTCCAGTGGTTCGTTCTACTAACGGTTTTGCGTACATTTTGGTAGCAGTGGAACTGACATCAAAATATGTGTGTTTTACACCTTTACGCAAAGCAACAGCTCGTTCAGTATCTAACGCTTTCATCAAACATTTTCTTAAAGAAGTGGGACATGTTGATAAGGTTATATCAGATAATGGATCACAGTCTCGCTCTAAAATTTGGCTTCGTACTCTACGTCGTCGCAAGATTAAACCAATTTTTATTTCACTTTTTCACCCTCAATCTAACGCTTCAGAGAGATGGATGAAGGAAATCAATAAATTGTGTCGACTTTATTGTCATCAGAATCACAGAACGTGGGATCAGTATCTTCATATTTTTCAAAACATTCTGAATGAACTCCCTAATGATTCAACTTCTTTACCGCCTATATTGATATTAAAAAATAAAGCACCGACAAATCGCATTTCTGAAATCGTTCCTTTTCCGCCTACACAGAAACTGCGGCATTCTGAAGTCGTCAACATGGCTCTGCAAAATATTGCATCTGCGGCTGCTAGAAGAGAGAAATCAGCTAAACATCCTGGTCGTTTAAAAATCTTGTCAGTTGGTCAAAAGGTGTTAATTAAGTCTCATTGTTTGTCTCACAAAGGAAAAGGCTTGGGTCGCAAATTTTTTCTGCTTTATAACGGTCCATATAGAGTTCGCAAAATTGTTCATGATAACACTGTCGAAGTAGAAACTCTAAAATGTCGGCGCTCTAAGGGAATACATCACATATCGAACGTTAAAATTTTTGTGGAATGACATACTTTCGAGAAACCAACAGTATACGTAAACATACGGAGAGTACAAGGATACCGTGACGTGTTTCGGCGGCGGCACGTACTCAAAGCAACAGTCAAGTCTGCGCGCCGCACAAGGCAGTCGTTGACCGCAAACAATTACTTCCTATGTCACGCGTACCTACAGCTGATCGAGCGCTCAGTGCGAATGCACTGACAGCCGTAAACAAATACACAGTCTAATTTCTCCGAATAAATTCAGTATAAAGCTATAGTGACTTGATAAATTATGTTATTAACGTTCAGTATTTTTCAGGATACGGTTGTATAAAATATTTAAGAACTTCAGGTAAATTCTGTGTGTGTCCGACGTTAAGAAGACTTGCTATCGAGAAAATTTCAGGAAGAATGTCATTTCGAAGATGAAAGTAATAAACTAAAAAGGTAACTATTAATTGAGTTTATTTTTCAGGTAACATATTTCCACTTAGGTACGTACTTTAGACGTAATTTGCTGCTCGCGATTACGTGATTTATACTTTGTGCTAAATTTCATGTTCTATGAATTTACTTGTGAAGCGACGTGCTTGCGTACATTTGCTGATTTTGACAATGATTGATCAATGAACAGGGTTGTTACTTATGTATATTATGCACCGCTTGGCTGCACTGCTTTTTCACTGATGTCACATTTTTTTTATTATTTGCCTGCTGTGCTTGTTTATTTAAATTATAATTGTCACATGATTAGTTGTGCTGATATGGTTATTTATGTAAGTTATACTTTGTGATTTATCTGCTTGCGCCTTCATGTTTACTTATTAAGATTACATATGAACATTTATTTGCTTATGCTGATATGATGCTAATGACCTGTTTATTGTGTAAGATATATATTTGCTGCATTGCGTATAGATTGCATATTTACACATTTCTGCTTGTTGTCATAACTATTCTTTAATTTGGTATATAGCAATGCTGATATACTGTGTACGAACATTGAGTTTAGGTGACACTATGGTATTAGTTATAGATTGTTCACTTGGCAGAGCCTCGTTATAGGGATTGTGCTACATCCACTTGTTAACATTCTGTTCTCTACTGGTATATTTACTCGCTATTGCATGTTTCGTTTACGCAGTGCCTGATATTTTTAAGATAAGAAAATGAACTGCTATAATTCTACGAACGACATTGGTACAAGAAACTTCATTGAAGTCACATGAGCTGGAGGTTTTTATGGAAGCTGTATAAATTTATGTTACTAAGAAGGAAAGCGTTTCTGAAGAAGAGAAATTTGTTAACATCCAGTATTGATTTAGGTGTCAGGAAGTCATTTCTGAAAGTATTCGTATGGAGTGTAGCCATGTATGGAAGTGAAACATGGACGATAAATAGTTTGGACAAGAAGAGAATAGAAGCTTTCGAAATGTGGTGCTACAGAAGAATGCTGAAGATTAGATGGGTAGATCACGTAACTAATGATGAGGTACTGAATAGAATTGGGGAGAAGAGGAGTTTGTGGCACAACTTGACCAGAAGAAGGGATCGGTTGGTAGGACATGTTCTGAGGCATCAAGGGATCACCAATTTAGTATTGGAGGGCAGCGTGGAGGGTAAAAATCGTAGAGGGAGACCAAGAGATGAATACACTAAGCAGATTCAGAAGGATGTAGGTTGCAGTAGGTACTGGGAGATGAAAAAGCTTGCACAGGATAGAGTAGCATGGAGAGCTGCATCAAACCAGTCTCAGGACTGAAGACCACAACAACAACAAAAGAAGGAAACTAACGACATGACATACCAACACTAGGTTTAGACCATTGACAGTTATTACACTGCATTCTTTGTGAGTAATTGAAATAGCAAATGACACTTGACACAAGAAATACTCCACACATTTGCTTCTGTTTTGCCATGATTCTTGAAGTGGTGTACACACTGTGAAATATTACGATTTATTCGTTCAAAGTCTTATGTGATCTTTCATACTACGTACTCGCGCCTACTTACTGAAAGTTATTCAAACTGAAGGCTGTTAGAGTTCATGTATGCATTTCTTTTATTTTATGATGGACAAGGTAACCAAAATGTATTTTATAATTCATAATGAGTAGAAGATTTGGCTCAGGTGGCCTACACAGAGGTTGTGTGAGGACATTGTGTCTTCGGATTGCATGGGATGATAAATTGAGGTTTGCACTAGGATTTTATCTGTACTTGTTCGAGGAGACTGACTAGAGGAAAGAGTTGTTATGGAAGTGAAATGACATTGGTAATAAGGTTTATATGTATCGACGCATTGAAGAGGTATTATTGAGGTATTGAGATTGTGTGAAGTTGATGATTATTGGAGTTTTGGTGGATAAGAGGTAAGGTAAATGATATTGGTGATAAGGTTTATATGCATCGGCGTATTGAAGAGGTATTATTGAGGTATTGAGATTGTGTGAAGTTGATGATTATTGGAGGTTTGGTGGACAAGAGGTAAGGTAAATGATATTGATGATAAGATTTATATGTATAGATGTAAGAGGTATTATTGAAGTATTAAGATTATGTGATGATGATGATTATTGGAGTTTTGGTGGATAAGAGGTGAAGTAAGTGAGGAGCATTTTTTTGTTGTTGGTCTATATGGAACAAGGAGGATGAAGATAGCAGACTAGAACACTCAAGTGGAAGGAAGATTGTCTAGACACACACTTTGTTAAATCAATAAGCAATATATATATATATTTTTTTGGAGAGAGGAAGTATTTGCATATCTTGGCACACTGACAGTTGTTCTGCAACTGTACATTTTGATCTGGCTTGGCAAACATTGGTCTTGACATGATGACTGTGACGTTGACTAACTATTATTCTGTTGTACACAGTTACCACTACTACTTGATACACATGTTGAACATCAGATTTTGACAGAATTGCATTTACACAGTTAACACTATTCAATTATACAATAGTACTTAAATGTGGATGAAAGATGAGTGAGTGTGTTTTGTGTGTTTCCCCTTCCTAATCCCAAATAATTGGTACCGACCTATCTCCTAAATATTATTTTACTTGTTTGATGTGGCTTGCACTGACACCCATAAATATTATAGGTTTACTGACATTTGTGAATTTGTAATATTTAGTATGACAATTATCTGATATCATTTGTGTGTTTATTATAATTTGTATGTTTAGTGTAAGAGCATTGATAATAATTTTGTAAAAGCAATTGTGTGTGTCTTCAAACTGTTGTTCGTGCTTGCACCTGTTCAACATTGCTGGGTGCCACTAGGAGATGTTTAATTTGTGCTAATGAACTCTGATGAACTGTCTGATTAGTGATAGTGAATAATATGGACTGTTATCTGCAGCTGCTCAACATTACTGGGTGCCACTGATTGACTGCTTCTACTGAAATGATGTCACTTGTTGGTGTCTACACCTGCTCAACATTGCTGGGTGCCACTGATGGAACTGCTTCTACTGAAATAATGTGACTTGTTGCTGTCTGCACCTGTTTAACATTGCTGGGTGCCACTAATGGAATTGCTTCTACTAAATAATGTCACTTGTTGGTGTCTGCACCTGCTCAACATTGCTGGGTGCCACTGATGGAACTGCTTCTACTGAAATAATGTGACTTGTTGTTGGCTGCACCTGTTCAACATTACTGGGTGCCACTGATGGAACTGCTTCTACTCCAATGTCACTTGTTGGTGTCTGCACCTGTTCAACATTACTGGGTGCCACTGATGGACTGCTTCTACTGAAATGATGTCACTTGTTGGTGTCTGCACCTGCTCGCCATTTTTGGGTGCCACTGTTGAAGCTGTTTAAATACTGCTGATGAAATGTTATGAGACTGATATTTGCACCTGTTGATCATTGCTGGGTGCTACTGTTGGAACTGTCAACTACTCTGAAGAGTTCTACTCGTTTATTGAACTATTGAAAGGGTTTTATGTGAATATTAGTAAAACTGATTTTTTTGTGTGTTTACTGTTTATGAAATGTTATGACATTCTTACCTGCACCTGTTCGTCATTTCTGGTGCCATTGATTGAATAATACTTATGTAAACTATTATGTAAAATCTCATGTATGCAAGCATTTGTATTCCGTACTGTATTTTATATATTAGGTTATTGAAGGGTCAGTGCAAACCAAAATTTATTTAGTTATGTGATATTTACTTATTAATATTACTTTTTTAATTTTTTGTCTGTATTTTTTGGACGAATTTGGTGGTATTTTCACCACCAATGCTGGCAAAAATACCATCAAATTCTAGCCCGTGGAGGAGGGGCATATGAAAGGTGGCTACACTGAGTCACAGCGCCAGAGATTGCGCCAGAGAGTATTATTCAGCCGCCTCCACCGGCATTGCTTGTCGTGAAGTCGTCGTGGAGAGTTCTTGTCGAGAAGCAGTGCTAGAGAGTGCTTGTGGAGATGTTGCAGTAGCGTGTCGTTGTTGAGAAGTTCCCATGGAGTGTGCTTGTTCAGATGTTGTCATATTGTTTTGATGGGCTAGACACCAGATGTTGTTGGATTAGGGATGTTGTAATGTGCTTTTCGTCAATATATATGAAGGTAAAAAAAATCCTTTTTTTTATTATTTCAATGTCTTAAACAATAATGCCTCTTGGTCACAGGTTCAGTCAACAAAGCCTCTGGCTCGTGTTCTTGTATTAGACTGTATTTCTGGTTTCTATGTGCAATTATAGTATTTCAGTTTTATTTAATTACTTCAGTATAAATGGTGTTTAAAATATCTTGTCTTATTGAGGAGGTACCATGCCAGACGTGTACGTTGAATCACACTTCCACACACAGAACAGTTACATTTGTGTTTTGTTGTTTCGTAGGTTTTATAGTTGCTGGTGACTTAATTAATTAATTGTGTTAACGGAAGTTTTGTTTCATTCTTTGTTGTTGTTCTATGCAGTCAGATTGCGCACTAATACTAGTCAGGGCCAACCGGTTACGAGACTGCATAACCGGAGAGACAGCAAAAATTATTTGCATATTAAAAATTTAATTAAGCCTCCATGCATTTGTCACATTGGAACAGCCGAAAGAAAATGTTCAAACGTACCTACGTTCTGTATTTTAATTAAAAACTCTAGCTATGACCAAATGTTCGTCTAAAATCGTGAGACATATGTTTGTGACTATTTACGTACTATACGAATATGTAATAATAAATGGAGGTTGCTATTTAAAAAAAACCCAGTTGATATCCGTTTGATCTATGGCAACACCATCTAGCGGGCCAACCATGGCGCCTTCTGGTTTCCCCCTTCAAGCTAGACAAGTTTCGTTCTTTGCAGTTTTTTCGTTTGACGCTTATTTCGTCAGATATTCGGCCCGGTCACGATCAGTGGACTACCCTGTATATTGAGACAACATCCCTGTTTTGCAGCCTTTTTAATCTGAGCACTTAGTCTTCCATTCGTATTATTTCCTCTTGGTTCTTGTACATATTGTGTATTAATCGTCTTCCCCTGTGGCTTACTCCTATTTTTCTCGGAAATTCGTACATCTGGCACCATTTTCACTTCCGAACGGTTTTTCCAGAGTCCATGAACGTGTCTTGATCTTTCTTCAGTCATGCTTCCGTTACCAAACGCAAAGCCAGAACTGCGTCTCTAGTGTCTTTATCTTTCCTAAAGCCAAATTTGTATTATATACAGTCTTTTTTATAGACAACAATGACGCACAATTATATACGGCTGCAGTGACCCGAGCACCGAATCACAAAACCATGAGAGAACATTAACTGAAAAATGCAAGTCCAGGTCGAGTTGGATCACATTCAATGTTTGTTCTACACCACCACGTAACTGTCCCAGTCTGTGTGCTGAACCTCCGCCTAGCACGGCTGAAGCACAAGGCAGCAAGGCCCAACTCCACTCGTCCGCCGTTGGCGCTGTCGTCGCGGGAAGCAGCCGCCCCCTCCATGTCGCGGGCGGCGCTGAATACGATCACGATGCCGGGGTATGTAGGCACGCCGCCACAAAACTGACCATCGTCTAACAGATTCTCAATTTTCTTTTCCATTCTTGTCAGTAGCTTGGACGCGTGAGCTGTTAAGCTGATTGTGTGAGAGTTGTCGCAATTACCTGCTCTTGCTGTCTTCGGAATTGTGCGGATCACATTTTTTCGAAAGTCTGGTTGTACGTAGTCAGTCTCATAGAGTAATCAATTGCTTGATCTTCCCCAAACGATTTTTGGAAATTCTGTTGGCATATTATCTATCCCTCCTGCCTTACTTGATCTCAAATCTTTCCCAGCCTTTTACATTTTGGCCCTAATATTGCATCGCCTATGCCTTCCACATCGACTACATTTTCTACTTCTATTACGTCATCAGGCACGTCCTGCCCCTCATAGAGACCTTCAGTGTATTCTTTCCACCTATCGACTGTCTCCTTTGAGCGTTACACTGCGATTCTCAATGTGCTATTAATGTTAGCAACCTTGCTTTTAATCTCACCAGAGGTTGTTTTGACTTTTCTGTGTGCCGAGTCAGTCCTTCCTACGATCATTTCTTTTTCGATTTATTATTTTATTTCCTCCGCCCATTTCGTCTTGGATTCTCTGCACCTCATTTATTTCATTCCTGTTTTTCCCTGAATATGTTTGTACTTCCTCCTTTCCGTGTTCAATGAAATATTTCTTCTGTTACCCTAGGTTTGTTCTGGCTGTCCAACATCTGTGACTGCCCTTTTTAGAGATGTCAATTCCTCTTCAAACAAACGGCCAACGGGGATATTTCTTATCGCAGTATCCACATCCCCAGCGAACTTCAAATGCCTCTCATCTTTCCTCGGTACTTCCGTATCCACCTTCTTTAAACATTGACTCTCCCTGACTAGTCTTTTAAGCTACAGCCTACTCTTCAACATTACTAAATTATGATGTGAATCTATATCCGCTCCTGCACGCGCCTTACAATCCAATATCTGGTTTCGTAATCTCTTCCATGATGTAATCTAACTGAAATCTTCGTGTATCTCTTGGCCTTCTCCAAGTATACCTCCTCTTCTTGAACGGAGTATTCGCTATTACCATCTCAAATTTATTGCAGAACTCAATTACTCTTTGTCCTCTCCCATTCCTACCGTCTAGCACATATTCTCCCGTAACCCCATCTGCCATTTCTTTCCCTACAACCGCGTTCCAATCCTTTGATTATTTTATTTTCCTTTCCCTTTACGTACTGTATTACCCTTCTATATCGTTACATGCTTTCCCTATCCCTTCATCTTCTGCTTCCGACGCCGCTATGTATACCTGAAGTATCGTTTCTGGCGTTGGTTTGCTGTCGAACAACCTTATCATTGAAATGTTCCAGAAGCCCCCCTCTTTGCTCTACTTTCTCATTCATGACGAATCCTACTCCTGTCATGCTTTTTCTGCTGCTTTTGATATCATCATATATTCATCTGACCAAATCCTGAACATTTCACTTCGCTAACCTCTACTATACTTATAATGATCTTTGCATTTCCCTTTTCGCGTTTTGTGTCTTTTATACTACTTTCAAACCTCTGACATTCCATGCTCCAACTCGTAGAACGTTATCCTTTCATTTGTAATTCAGTCTATTTTTCACGGTCATCTCCTCCTTGACAGTACCCTCCTCGTCCCCTCCGAGATCCGAATCGGGGACTAAACCGGAATCTTTCATCAATGGAGAAATCATCATGTCACATTTTCAGTTAGAGACTAAATGTCCTATGGATAAACATTATGTGTGTCGTTATGTGCCTTTAATGCAGTGGTTTTCACTGCATTCTGCGCCCTGATGCCGTTGGTATTCTTTGATTCTTGCGCTTTTTGGGGCAGTTTCCAACCTTGTTTTCCGGTACAGGAGCATAGAGAAAAGTTGTACACAATACTCATCATAACGTTATGTAGACAAACCAGGGTTGCGTTCATACATAACCCTGCTTCCTTTTCACTATAGTCCAGAGCAGCCAAACTTATCATAGCATCGCAACACGCATAATAAGCTTACGCCACCAGAGTCAGGACAAATTAGGACAGAACGAAACTTTTTTTTCTCACTTTCGAACTGTCAAGCCATTGGGTCGGCACAGCCGCCTGTAACTCTCGCCGGCCGAAGTGGCCGAGCGGTTCTGGACGCTACAGTCTCGAACCGCGCGACCGTTACGGTCGCAGGTTCGTATCCTGCCTCGGGCATGAATGTGTGTGATGTCGTTAAGTTTAAGTAGTTCTAAGTTTAGGGGACTGATGACCTCAGAAGTTAAGTCCCATAGTGCTCAGAGCCATTTGAACCATTTTTGCAACTCTCATTGGCTGAGGTCGCGCTCACCCTAAAGATGTTAGTGAAGACAAACCAGCGCGTCAGAAACAGGACTGACAACACAGACAATCGAGTAGTGGGTACAGATTATCACAGCAAAGGTTTCTCGTGAAAAACATAGGCGTAAAACCCGAAACTTGAAAGTTGGCTGCCACAACAGACAATTTTCAACCCACAAAAGCATCGAATTCAGAGATGCGGTGTTAGCATTCTAACAATCGATATATCTCTTACGGAAGTACAACAGAGATGGCGATGCTATTCTCTCGAATTCTTGTGGAATAATTCAGGGAACCGGTGTCCGACCCAACAATTCTGCTGCCTGTAACATACATCTCGCAATGCTATCGTGAGGATAAGAGAGATTAAGGTGTGTACAGAGACATATAGACGGTCATGTTGTAAGGTGGACATGTCATTTCGATTTTCAGAGAGAGAGAGAGAGAGAGAGAGCAGTGTATGTTACCGTTGAACAATCTTTGCTCTTGTCGTGACATAGTCTTTGCCTCTGCGCAGTCTGATACATTGTCAGTTGAAGTGTGGTAGGTGATGGACGTATTCAGTATGCTGTGTTCACTTGTGATTGTATCTGTTAGATGAAGAAAGACTTATTGCAAAGGACAGCAAGAAAGAATGTTATGTATGTAATGAAAGGCAGAAAGAATGAGTCATGCTTTAACCTACCAACTGATTAAGAGGTTTGGTTTTTAAATAAATTCCCTGTTAACATTATACTCTTTTTAAATCCTTGTTCACTTCGTTAAGAATTGCATATTTCAGACCAATGAAATGTGTGAAGATCAAACGGAGTTTTACTCTGTCTTTTTGAATACACACTTCATTCTAAAATCGTTTTGTTGGAATATCATTTCATAGGAATAGTTAAACACCCCATCTCACTGTTTAAGGAAGGTTTACCATTACGCATTACCACATTGCTCTATGTGGTATGCAACAGTTTGAATACTGTTTGAAAATTGGTGAAATTTTCGTATTCTCTTGTTCACCATGCGCACAATATTATTCCTACAAATAAACTGAAGAGGCTTTTCTTGTAGGAAATTTAATATGGTTAAATTTTGCACTGGGACGCGCTTTTCGCTGGAGGCCACGGTTTTCGAGTTACTCAATAAAAACGAGTTTGACGGTCACTTCTGCAGGCTTTTCTTGAATAATTCGAAAAGTACGCCCTCTAGCAAGAACGTTTACAGTCCAGAATTGAACTACATTAAATTTCCTGCAAAAAAAAAAAAAAAAGGAAAACTGTTGAATGCTGCCTAGTCGTCCTAGCTGTCTAGGAAACCTGCTTACTCGGATCGCTAGACAAGCAATTCAAGCAAATCGTATTAATGAACTTTATTACGAAATGAACAATGACAATACTTAACTATGACAACAACATAGAAATGTCGCAAGCAAAGGGCAACATGTCAATTAGAAATCTCTTCAGTATATACAATTCCGAAGTCGCTGGTTTTGAAGTGCCTTATCTTGATGCTGCTGTAGAAGTAGGGCGCGGCCAGTCGGGAGCGGGGCTTATTTTCTCATCACATAGACGTCGATGCTGTCGCGATGTTGTCTTAGAGAGGGGTCAGTCAGCGTGCAATTGGCTGACGTCTTCTTCACAGCCCTCTATGCTCTCTCGTTTCCGTCTGGAATTCCGGCGCTTCACTTTACGCCCTAACAACAGTTCAGTTTTTCTGGACGACTAATAGTTCGTGTGTAGCGAATGGGAGAATATAACAAAATATTAATAAAATATCGCAAATATAAATAACGTATATAATTAAAATAGTATAAATAAAACAGATTTCAAACATTTACATCTTCCAAATTACGGAATTTAGCACCGTAATTCCAACGCTCCTGGACAGACAACAATTTAAAATTTCAACAGTCAGGGTAGACGCTCAAATCACAGCCGAATTTCTGCTGTTGCTTTCTTCTTCATGGAGAAAACTGTGGCAGGACTAACCTATCTAGACATGCTTCAAAACTGGTTATTTGATCAACTTGCAGACGATTCAAATGACTTCATATTCATGCAACATGGTGCCCCACCTCATTTCTCTAAGCACGTCCGACGTTACCTGAGCGACACAATTCCAGGACGCTGTATTGGAAGAGGAGGAACAGAAGATGAACTTCATCGCCGGTGGCCTCCCAGGTCACCAGACCTCATACCTCGTAACTTTTATCTCCGGGGTTACGTAAAAGACAGCGTTTTTATCCTCCTATGCCTCACACTCTCGAAAGCCTGCGACATCGCATTGTTGGAGCTGTGAATTCGATAACGATAGACCAGCTGCTTCCTGTGTGGCAGGATATGAGCCATCGTTTTGATATTTGCCGTGTAACACATGCTGCTCACATTCAACGCATAAAAATTTGAACTTTTCTCTTTCCAGGAACGTTGGGATTGTGTTTCTATCCTTTGTAGTTTAGAAGCGAAAAATTTTTGTAATCTGTTCCTTATTCTTGATTAGCCCTGTATATTACTTACATTTTTTTTAAATTTATGAATTTGGCCAGCCCAAGGACCGCATACAACTCAAGACTTATGGTGTTTCTTTTTCTTCCGTTCTTCCCGGTACTTCATTTTCTCGCCAACTGCTCGTCTCTGCTCATCTGTCCACACTCTCTTAGGTCGAGGTTTTGGCTCATCTTCTTCATAGTTTGCGTTTTCTATAAGTAGCCTAAAGTGATTCCTGTCACGTATTATTTCTTCTGTAACACCTATTTTATTGGCGTCTTTCTTTACTGCTTCTATCCATCCTACAGTTTTTTCAGCTTACTAACGTAATTAAAAATGTTCTTTGTAATCTGTGTTTCTTCCATTCCTTTTTAAATGTCCATAAAATTTTAGCCGTCTCTTCCTCATTGTGATCTTTTCTGTATTTTTGTATAGGTCTTCATTTCTCCTTTTAATCTACCTATTTTCTTTGTTTTTCTCAGGACCTAGAATTTTTATTAGTATTTTTCTCTCTCTTTTTTCTAGTTCTGTTAATTCACCGTTCTTATGCAGTGTTAAGCACTCTGATCCATACGTTACTTGTGTCCTAATAACTGAATTATAATGTTTAATCTTTGCTTGTATGGATATTGATTTCTTATTGTAGTAGTGTTGTGTTAATTTATATGGAAATTCTAACTTTTTATTCTTTCTTTATTTGTTGTGTTATCCAGTCCATTGGCTTGGATCCATTCTCCCAGGTATTTGAATCTATCAACTCTTTTAATTTTTCCATACTTTGTTTTCCTAAACTTTTCTATATTATGTTTGTGTTGTATGTACTCGGATTTTTCATAGGATATTTTTAGCCCAGTCTTTTCAGCAATCTCGTGTAACAGATCAAGCATAACTGTTGCGTCTGTTCGGTTTTCAGTTATCAATGCCATATCATCCGCAAAGGCTAAATATTTCACTTCGGATTTGTTCTTTCTTTGGCCCATACTTATACCCATTGTGCCTCTGTTTTTTAATGTGCTTTCCCATGTTTTTACTATTTTATCTAAAACCAAGTTAAAGAGAAATGGGGACAGTCCGTCTCCTTGTCGAACTCCTGTTTGGATTTTGAATGGTTCAGAAATTTCGCCTTGAAACTTAATTCAAATGGTTCAAATGGCTCTGAGCACTATGGGACTTAACATCTATGGTCATCAGTCCCCGAGAACTTCGAACTACTTAAACCTAACGAACCTAAGGACACCACACAACACCCAGCCATCACGAGGCAGAGAAAATCCCTGACCCCGCCGGGAATCGAACCCGGGAACCCGGGCGTGGGAAGCGAGAACGCTACCGCACGACCACGAGATGCGGGTGAAACTTAATTCTTGATGTTGTATCTGTGAGCGTTTGTTCAACAAGTCTTCTGGTGTTTTCATGTATCCCTGATTCATAAAGTATCTGGAATAGTGTTCGTCTGTCAACTGAGTCGTAGGCCTTCTTGAAGTCTTGGAAAGTAACTATTGTATTTTTATTTTGTATAGCTCTCACTCGCAAAATTGCTTTTAAATTAAGAATCTGTTCTGCACATGATCTACCTTTTCTAAATCCTGCTTGACAATCTCCTATTACTTACATAATAAATATCAGTGTTACAAAATTGTAGTAGTAGTAATCAGTCAAAAATAATTCGTTTCGTGTGTGAAGCATAACCGAACCATTTTGGTTTCCCTGTCTACTTCACTCCTCTGGCAGTGATTGTTAAAGTGCGCGTCATTTACGACGGCGGCCGAGTTTAGGTTCGTTCTGCGCATCTGACATCACAAAACACAGTCAGCCAATTAACATAGAACGACGTTGCCAGAGCTCGACTACAGTGCAGAGCACGGACGAATGTCTTCAGTTTTAGAAACGATCAGTCATAAATAAATTAATTGAACAAAAGCAATGTCTTGATAGCAGACTTTCTTTTATAGAAAGTTTGGAAAAAGCATTCTTTATACCAATTGCTTCATAGTCTATTAATTAATTAAACCAAACAAGCAATAAGCCTCCTAATTCAGGCGATAGCAAGGAAAGGTGTTTGTATCATTCGCACTAACCTCCTTTTCGCAATAAAGAATAGCGGTAATTGATTATTTCCTATTGTACTTCGACGAATCGGGAATAATTCATAGTCATACCAACAGTGTTTGTATTTTGCGTGACTTTATAAAGTCCTCCGGGAAACGTGTTAGATGACGAGCTGCGTTAGCGTAATGGTTAAAATGTATAGCTGCCAAGTGCAAGGTTCTGAGTTCAAAAGCCGGCCGCGGTGGCCGTGCGGTTCTAGGCGCTGCAGTCCGGAACCGCGGGACTGCTACGGTCGCAGGTTCGAATCCTGCCTCTGGCATGGATGTGTGTGATGTCCTTAGGTTAGTTAGGTTTAAGTAGTTCTAAGTTCTAGGGGACTGATGACCTAAGGTGTTAAGTCCCATAGTGCTCAGAGCCATTTGACCCATTTTTTTCAGTTCAAACATTATAAGGTGTTTAATATTTTCTTTATTTAAAAACAATATTGAAATGTCATACTTCATGAATTTTATTCGTTTGAATGTATTTTTTTTGAAATTTCTAGTGGAAACTAAAATAGACCATACGGAAAATATACGCTATGGACTTTTACCTCTGCAAACTCTTCAAAATTTCGTGCAAAGGTTTACTACATGTAACGCTGCACAATAACTGCGTTGAACATCGAAACAAAATTAAGTCATTTGTGGGGGGAAGGTATCAGTCAAGAAGATTTGTAAAAATCAAATTTTTGGGCCAAATAGTTTTTGTGAAATCGAATGACAAATTGTGTCAATGTAGTCGAAACACCATGTGTCTGCACAGGCGAGCAGTGAAATGATGGCAAAATCGCGCTGTGTGGGGAGCACGTCTCTGTGGCAGCGAAAGGGTTAATGCGGCCGTGGTGGCTTTACTTCATAAACTGCGCGCTCCCCCCTAAACGTTAAGTTTGCTTGGCGCTTGCAACTGGCAACGCAGCAATCTCCCGCGTCTGGGCGGGCATGAGCGAACCGCCAAGATAAAACAATTGAACTATAGCCGCAGGTTGGGGGGACCGCTGCGTTACTGGAGCGGGCGCTATACGAAGCGCGCGGCGGAAGGCAGCGCCGACAGATGCGGCCGGGTCGGCGGCCCAGTCTGACACAACAACATTGCGCAGCGTCCCCCGCGCCCGCTCGGCGACAATAATAGGTCGCCGCTCTTCCAGAAGGGAGTCGCGAGCGTCAAAATAAGCGCCGCGACGGGATAATTATAGGCGCGGCTGGTGGCGGGCGAGTAGTGGCGTGCGTGTCGCCGCGTCCACACGCGCTGGCGCCGTCTGTCGCGGAATGCAGGCAGCTGCCGGCGGCGCTTTTGTCTGCAGGCATTCTGCGCGGCAGGCCGGCCGAGGCGACCGATTCGCCTGAAATGTTGGCGGCAGCCCGCCAGCGCCGGCGTGCGTGGCTCTGCACGAGCGGACGAGTCCAAGTCGGCAGTGGGGCGTAAGGAGTGGAACGAGATAGTTCTCGGAAAGTAGCCGACCGTGAACGACAGTTAGCCAAGGTTACTCAAGAATTAACCCTTAACTACTATAGACCGTCTCTCAGACCGCTACTGATTTTTGTGTCAAGATATTTCTCACACCCCTGCAAAGCCAAATGGACTCTTACATGTACCTTCCTATTGGCTGTCAAGCTGCACGTGCCAGCATTCTTGGATTGTTGCTGCTCTTTGTTTCGTAATTATTAGCCTTCAGAGGTCTCACAGACGTACCATAGTGTTTGCGTGCCGTGTTTTTATTGTATGCTACGGTTTCTCCATGGCGGGGAAAGCTAGGCCTTCTGTGCAACGTGTGTTATGTGAGATAGATGTCTTCACTTGCAAGATGAGCCTCAGACACCGAAAAAAGAATTCGAAAATCGAAAAACGCGCACCTTATGCCCTCCTCGTCTGAAGACGAGAACAAGGTATCCATGTCAACAGCGTGGTGTTCTCATTTGTTTGGAGTGTTCCAGGAAGGTCTGCGTGAAGTGTTTGCAGGTGGAAATTGACTAAAGTATGATTCAGTGGCACATGAGAACAAGTATTTAGTTTTTACTTGTAATTTTAGAAGTAAAATGGTGACAAAGTTTCTCCATTCATAGACTTATGGACTGAAATATTCGCTCTACATTGCAAAGTGAGTCGTAAACTGAAAGCTGACTTCGCACACAATTTATCGTAAGTCATGTCGGATTTTTCCACCTACTTATATTGCCAGTTTGTAATATAATCCCTCTGATGAAAATCTATGAGTGAGTAGAGAGCTAACTATTTGCTGTTATTTTCGTAACTCATAAAATAAAAATATACTCCAGATTTCGCTTTGTTTTAATTGTCGAAGTGTTTAAAATACCGCAGTGTTTAAAAAAATCAAATTTCTATAAAAGCCACCTCTAAGAAGTGTAATGAATGACTGGAAGTCAAGAAACTATATATATTCAGCAAAATTCGGGTTTGATATATAAAACAGAAAAATGCCGTCTGTGAGACCCCTCCATAGTAATTGTTTTCCTGTGAATGACCATAGTAGTTAAGGGTAAATCGTTTTGCAGCGGCTCGCACAAACTCCGTAACTTTTGCCTATCCGGTATCCCAACTCCGCAACGTATCAGAAACTGCTCTTAGGCCGGTATTACACTATCAAATTTCTTTGTCAAAGATTTGATCAAAGATGTGATCAAATATTCCGTCAAACATATTTGACAAAGATCTTTCACGTAGCGCTAGAAGGGGTATTACACTGTCATCATATTTTTCGTCAAATTTCAAGATGGATGACAACAACAACTTGTTATTAACCGCAGCAGTTGCATGTACCACAATTGCACATGCGGATGTGAAGCATGGGGAAAAAAGGGAACATACCTGGGTGAAACCGTGGGTTTTACGACCACACGATAAAAGCATTCGCCGGCCGGAGTGGCCGTGCGGCTCTAGGCGCTACAGTCTCAGGTTCGAATCCTGCCTCGGGCATGGATGTGTGTGATGTCCTTAGATTAGTTAGGTTTAATTAGTTCTAAGTTCTAGGTGACTGATGACCTCAGAAGTTGAGTCACATAGTGCTCAGAGCCATTTTTTTGATAAAAGCATTCAACAAAACTTGTTACTTGAGCTTATAGTGGAGGACATCAAGTTGTGCATCAATTACTTAAGAATGGATGAGTATACAAGTCCGTCTGTGCTCGAGTGAAGTGTCTCCTCATATCACAAAGCACAATATTCATTTAAGAACTGCTACATCTGCAGAAGACAGGCTCACTGTAACACTCCGATTCCTTGCTACAGGAGAGGGTTAGGTTAGGTCAGTTTAGGTTAGGTTAGGTCAGGTCACGTCTCAATCTTCTTAATCTATTTTTGTATTCAGGGTGCCTCACGTTGTTAAGCGCCTCATCAGCTTCATACATCTCTATTAATTTTGTAGTTGTCAGAACACACCAATTATATTTACCGGCAGTGTTTATAAAAACACTACAGACGACAGAACACTGCAGCGATGCTAGCGCTCCATGCGGTAACATGTCACATCGCACTTGCAGTGAACAGAAGACAAGCGACTTCTTTGATCAAATCTACAGCGAGACCCTAGATTTGATCAAATATTGGACGACATTTGACAAAGTTCCCTATTACACCATCAAATATCTTTGACAAAGATTTTTGATAAAGATATTTGACAGCCTTACTGCTGGACACCAAACTCAGCAGCATACCTAGAAGATAAGGTTTTCAAGTCTGATCAAACCGTCACGAATAGTGTTGTGACCAGACCAAACTACAGGGTGTTTCGAATCGGTCTTTACAACTTTGAAAATTCATATAAATTAGTTCATACTTTTGTTTCGCGTAGTTTGCTAGTGCCGAATCGCACCGTAAGGAGCGCTAGCGGCAGTTGCGTAAACGATGGCTGCCGTCGCTGGACCCTAGCGTGCTAGCTGTGTGTTTTGGTTTGAAAAATCGAAGTCGACGACAACAATTCAGCGTAATTTTCGTAGCAAGTACACTAAAGATCTTCCTAGTAGGCCTACTACAGTCTGGTACCGCACGACCGCTACGGTCGCAGGTTCGAATCCTACCTCGGGCATGGGTGTGTGTGATGTCCTTAGGTTAGTTAGGTTTAACTCTTTGAAGGGCAGGAAAAACTGTAACTAACCACCTACGTAGACGGTTTCAATGAGCGGTGGCCACTGTGGCTAACCACGTAATGTTTTCTCCCTTTCCGCTCAGGGGCCAGTAGTCTCTGCCAACCAGCTAATTGTTGCCTAAAATGCCGCTAGATGGCAGTGCAGGTCTTCTGCGCGAATTTTTGCCACGTATTCAGAACAATAGTTAATACTTCTTCATTGTTAGCACTGTTCTTGGAAGTGGCATGCAGTATTCTCTGTAGCTCTTCTTTATACGACTGTTTTTTGTGAGTAATTGCCTATATTTATGTGTTGAACACATATAAGTCTACGTGTAATGCAACTTTAAATTGAAATAGAATTTTCCTTGTTTTACTGACAAATTTCTGTGTGGTTCGTGCTGCTAACCACCGCCCTTCTGCTCCACCCAGTATATTTTCTTCGTCTCCATCGAATATGTCTAGCCGAAAAGGAATAACTGAGGACGAATGTTACCGAATTTTATTTGAAGAAATACCTTCTAGTGACAGCAATGCTGACAGTGATGGCACTGTTGGAAATGACTCCACATTCACAACAAGCTCTTCAAGTTCTAGTCTTGTGTGCAGTAGTGTGGTTCTAAATTTAACCAGTGGTCTTCATGGAAAGAATCATATTATTTTCATGGACAATTATTTTCATCATATGATCTGTTCAAGGACCTAAAATCCAATGGTGTGTAAGCTTGTGGAACAATAAATCCCAGAAGAAAAACATACCAAAACTCAAGGAGATAAAGGAACTGGAAAGAGGGGAATTCGATTACAGAATAACCAATGATGGCATAGTAATCTATAGATGGAAAGATAACAGGGCAGTCAACTTGATTTCAACGTGTTATTCACCATCAGATGTGCCCACAGTAACTCGAAAAATGAAAGATGGAACAATAACCAATATCACTTGTCCAATTGTATTGAAAGACTACAATTCCAGTATGAACTATGTGGATAATTTTGACCGACTAAAGTCAGACTATGCTATTGACAGAAAAAGCAATAAATGGTGGATGAGATTGTTTTTTCACTTTTTAGACTGCTGTGTGACAAACGCGTTCATTATGCACAAAGAAATCGAAATGGAGCAGTTCGCCAATAAAGAATTCCGTCGAGAGGTTTACAAAATCTTGTTGGCTCCAAAAATAGTTTCAGTGGCAGCTAATTTTGCTTCTGTATCCCAAAGTAGTATAGCAACCCAGTTCAAATCACACAAACCATATGTAGACGAAAGTGTTCGCCACAAAAGCATTAAACATCAACCAATTCACTCATCATCTAGAAGATGCGCAGTTTGCAGTTCAAAGAAAAATCCAGTGTGAACAGTGCGGATGTGTTCAGTGTGCAAAATACCTTTGTGTCTGAGAGCAGGCAAGAACTGTTTCAAGAGATACCACGAAAATTAAAGACTAGTTATTTCAAAGTTCAACCACCAAATATCGAATTTGTATACTGTAATGGGGTGGTGGTTACCTGTAGTGACCACATTTAATGTTAATATTTTGTTGTTGTTTAAGTGAATTTTTACAAACTCAATGTATAAAACATGTCAAGACAATAAAACAAATGTGTTACAAGTAAAATAAATTTGAAATTTGCAAATAAATTTTCTTGCCCCACTAGGGTAAATTTTAGTGGTGTTTACCTGCCCCTCAAAGAGTTAAGTAGTTCTAAGTTCTAGGGGACTGATGACCTCAGATGTTAAGTCCCATAGTGCTCAGAGCAATTTGAACCATTTTTTAGTAGGCCTACAATTTATGAGTGGGATAAATGTTTTGTAGAAACAGGGTGCTCGGTAAGATGTGAGAAATCATGATGTCATCCAAGTACATCTGACGACGTCGTTGAGCGAGTGAGACAACGCTTTTGTCAACAGACGTACGCAATCGACCCGGCGTGCATCTCGCGAACTGCTAATCCCACATACCACTGTTTGGCGTGTGTTGTGAAACCGTTTGCATTTGAAACCGTGCAGATCGACGATCGTAAAAGCAATAAAAGACACTGATAAAACTTCTCACAAGAACATCTATGCGGATATGTTAAGTCGATTACATGAGGCTGAACATTTCTTGGACAAAATCATCTCTTCTGGCAAGTCGATTTTTCACTTAAATGGCAAAGTTCACACATAACTGTAGGATTTAGAGAAGTGAAAATCCACATCAAACATTGCAACATGTTCGTGATACCCCTAAACTGAATGTTCTTTGTGCATTGAGCAAGAAAAAACAGGCCCTTCTTTTTCTGTAAGACAATCATCAACGGGATAGGGTACCTGGATATGTCACAACAATATCTGATACCACAGATAGATGAGGATGACCAAGAACGAAATGTTTACTTCATGCAAGATGGTGCACCACCCCACTACCTGGCTGACGTCCGAGATTTTCTTACAAGGGAACCTCCCCATCGCACCCCCCTCAGATTTAGTTATAAGTTGGCACAGTGGATAGGCCTTGAAAAACTGAACACAGATCAATCGAGAAAACAGGAAGAAGTTGTGTGGAACTATGAAAAAATAAACAAAATATACAAACTGAGTAGTCCATGGGCAAGATAAGCAGCATCAAGGGCACTGTAAGATCTCAAGCGCCGTGGTCCCGTGCTTAGCGCGAGCAGCTACGGGACGAGAGGTCCTTGGTTCAAGTCTTCCCTCGAGTGAAAAATTCACTTTCTTTATTTTCGCTAAGTTTTGATCTGTCCGTTCGTTCATTGACGTCTTTGTTCACTGTAATAAGTTTAGTGTCTGTGTTTTGCGACCGCACCGCAAAACCGTGCGATTAGTAGAGGAAAGGACGTGCCTCTCCAATGGGAACCGAAAACATTTGATCGCAAGGTCATAGGTCAACCGATTCCTCCACAGGAAAACACGTCTGATATATTCTATACGACACTGGTGACGGCATGTGCGTCACATAACAGGAATATGTTGTCGACCCACCTAACATGTACACTTGGCGAATGGGTAAAAAGATTCTTTTACCTTGCTCGATTTAGGTTTTCTTGTGGATGTGATAATCATAAATTGAACAAAATAAATTAAATTTTTCACATGAGGGAATACTTGAACCAAGGACCTCTCGATCCGCAGCTGCTCACGCTAACCACGGAATCGCGGTGTTCCTGATCTCACACTATCCTTGATATTGCACATTGACTACGCAGTTTGTATATTTTGCTTATTTTTTTCAGTTCCACACAACTTCTTCCAGTTTTCTCGATTGATCTGTGTTCAGTTTTTCAAGGCCTATCCACTGTGCCAACTTTTAACTAAATCTGATGGGGGTGCGATGGGGAGGTTCCCTTGTTAGTGACCACTTTCCAGGTCAATGGACTGCCTGTGATGCGCCAATTGCATGGCCCCCCACGTCCCCGACCTGACACCACTCGATTATTTTTTATGGGTATTTATCAAGGATATTGTGTTTGTACCTTCTGTGCCGGCTTCTCTACCTCAACTTAGAGCAAATATTTACGCCCCCACTGCGCAAGTTACACCTGCAATGCGACAGCCAGTTTGGGTAGAATTTAATTTCCGATTGGATGTGTGTAGGATAACCAGCGGAAGCCACATACAACATCTTTAGTTTAAGAAAAAAAAAAAAAAGCTTGATGTGTTTCCCTACTAAATAACACTAACCCCAGCTCTATAACTTCTTTCAAAAAATTCATATGAAGTTGTAAAGTCCTGTTTGAAACACCTGGTACAATCGTCCGGCCACAACTGTAGTTTTTTTTTATTGCTGAAATGAATAACAGATTTACTCAGCACTGAGACAGACCTTTGACGCAAGATATCTTTATAAGTTACAACCATTATTGACTATTAAAGCATCACCTTGTGCACAGATTAACAAATTGTTCTCTTGCAGTACAATGTTCGCCATTTAAACGAACAAATCCATCAAAACTTTAACTATCACGTCAGTCCTATACTGGTGTTGACTCCTTCTCGTAATGTCACGGACTGGGCGACCCCTGGCGTGGACGACACTATACTGACGTCAACTTGATGGCGCTGCAGAACCGATAGGGCAGGTGTGGTCTTCAGGAGCGCCCCCCTAACCTCTTCAGACCTGACACCAAACTTTTAAAGAAAGAATTGGAAAATCGGTAATATTTCACTTCTTAGCATCACTAAAAGCTAATTATATTTTAAAAAAGAACTTTATCATGGCCTACATGTCATGTATCGTATGTAATGCAGCAGGCCTCTATCAGGGAAATGTAACCAAAGCCCACGTATCAAATATGACATCAGGTCTCTATGAAGCTAAAATGGTCAAATGTATAGAATGCTTATTTGTTGCTATTTATTGGAATTTTAAGGAATTTTGGGTTAGCAACATTAATTAACAGAAATCAGAGCTTTTGTACTCTATTTATTAATTCTTTCAAGGCTTTTTATGAAAATAAAAAGTGCAGTGTGTAAAAATGACAAAGATACAATCATTCCAGAGACTAAATTTTGCAAAACAAAATTCATTACATATTCTTATATAATAATATACCTGATTACGTATATATGAAGATTACGCAACTTAGGAGTTTTCCTTCCACGCTCTAAACTGCTGTGTGGTGTGTGGAAAGTTTTCAAGAAATTCCTTCTTCAAGTGAAACAGAGGAACACTTCACAAGTCTGGTATTTTACGAACTTATGACTGGAGCAACCTGGCTTTCTACATCTAGATCTACATTTTTGTCTTCCAGCGAAAATTTCTGGCAAATGCAATGCATTCCTAGATCTTTTGTATGCTGGTGGGACAGCTTGTATTGGTTTACACTTCTTTGCTTCATATTTCCCCTTTCGTCCGATATATTTTGGTCGATGGGCTCCAGAAGCACCTCCACAATTTCTGAATCCGCCAAACTTAAAAGCCACGTACACTTACAATACAAATACAGTTAAATTCGATCTATAGTCGAAGAAGCTATTCATTTTTTTTCTTTTACAGTAAATAAAATGTAGCAGACAAACTACATTTGTCTTATATTATTCACACACATGTATAAAGATAACTGGCCTGATCAACGTGTAAAGTAGTGTCCTATTGTATTTAATTTGATGCGGTACATTTACACGTGTCCTGAGACTTGTAAATACGAGCACAGACTTAGAACGCCACATACGTTAAGTATTTAGACCTATTTGCTTTACTTATCATGATTATACCTCTTAAATAATACTATTTCTGTTTGTTACCTTTTCTCTCACATGGCATCTTCCGTCGCTCGCAAACACCGTGCTTTTCGTTAAGTGCTGCCACCTTCTTGTGACTGCGAGAAACTTGAAAAAATGTCGAGCATGAAGCGCAGATTAACCGGCCGCTGTGGCCGAGCGGTCCTAGGCGCTTCAGTCCGGAACCGCGCTGCTGCTACGGTCGCAGGCTCGAATGCTGCCTCGGGCATGGATGTGTGTGCTGTCCAACTGGTTTAAGTAGTTCAGTGGAAAATATGCGTTAATGGATTGCTCTGGCAACATGTACCAACCAACGTAAAAAAATGTGACTTGTAATGGCTACAATTACTAGTCTGAACATGACGTAAATACTGACGTAATCATGTACCGTAAACTTCCCTCTGTCACCAACAGAAATACCTGCACTTATTCTTGTTACAGGCTGTGTATGCTTGCGTTTCAGACTTGAAAGGCATAACTTCCATTTTCATAAATTTTGGAAAATACGTTTTATACTTTGCACCAAAAAGACACTTTACTCGGCAGTCGCTATGCCGAACCGCCGACTAAAGTGTACGTCGAACGCACGTCTTTAGTTGTCTTATAGGAAACACGTCGATTTATGACCTGGCAGACTGTATTAACTGCGCTCGGAACACAGTCCATCTTTTCTTTCTTTTTTCTTTTTTTAATGGAAAGAGCAAGATCGAAGCTGCAATAAAATGTATTATTGTCAGGGAACCGAACAAGCAGAATAAAAACTTTTGCAGGTGAATGTACCCACAGATGACAAACTTTGCGTCTGAGCTGCAAAACAAGTGGAAGGCAATGTATCTTCTGAGGCAGGTACGTAAGGAAGGGTGCTGCGATGTTTGTGAACATACGAGTAATGCGAGGTGCTATTCGATTGTGGAGTTGGCGCAGCTGAGTGTAGAATAATTTATGTTACGACCTGAGTCATTACAACTGCCGTCGAATATTTGTCTGCCCACACACATATATCGTAATTCTCCTATCCATGAAAGTGACAATAAATTAAATTATTCTTGTAGAATCAAGTTTGCCAAGATCGCTGGTAAACTTTCATCTTACTGTTACCATTTTCGACAGATCTGCGCGGTCGTCATAGGATCTTGTAACATTATTAGATGTAATAATTTTACAAGATCCGATGATGATAGCGTAGATCTGTCGAAAGAGATAAAAATAGTTACTAGCGACCTTGCCAAGCTTGATTATTCAAGAATAATACCATCTTTAGATCGCCCTCAACGACTGACTCAGTGTCAAACATTTACAATAAATTAAACGATTTTTTTTCTTTTTTTTTTTTTTTTTTTTTTTTTTTTTTTTTTTTTTTTTTTTTTACAAAATCCGCTAAAGGTCTCTGAATTTGGCCCTACTAACCGTTCAGTGCGGTGCGACGCTGGCTGCCTCCGCGGACACAAACTAGACTGTGGAAGCAGGCACTCAGTTTTCTTCCTTACCCTTCAGTGTAAAACATTTATAATATATTTGACTGAAGTGGTCGAGGCACACATCGAAATATAAATATCAGGTTGTTCTGGGGAACTTGTGACATCACAGTTAGACTTCAGGTAGGACATCACTGTACCTTCGATTGTGATTTCTTTGTTGTCCTAGGGATGTTTCCTAACTGATTATTGTGAGGAATAACTTTTATCACAATCACTAGTTTTCCCTGTCCTTATTCCTATCGAAACCATTATATACACATAATAAAAAGGGGCTATGCTGCTATGTTGTGCCTTTAGCTCTGAGAAACAGCGAGCGTTAAGCTCTAATAAAAATATACAGCTTCCAATGTTCTTATACAACTCAAGAGCTCTGAATCTGAATTTTATTCTTTTCAGTAATGTAGAATCTTGTACGAAACTTAACAGGTTTCTCGAAAAACAAAAGATTTTACCCATACCGATACCACACACGACGTTCGAAATGTTGTCGACAAAATAATCCTATTTTTCTCTAATTAGACGAATTTTATGGTGAGAGGCACAATATGCTCTTCGTTTCTTATGAATAAAAGCCATAAGTGACGAGAAATATTTTCTCAGTCACAGAAAATTTTTAATTGACGCTTTGTAATCGTCTTCGACGCAAGTTTCTCATCTTTTACTCCTGTTTTTCGTCAAGACTACTACGGTGCAGTTTGTTCATTATATTTCAAATGTTATGTAATTATCTTTCTATTTTATTCATAGGAACCTCATTGGATCTGTTTTGAACTATTAACTGAAACATTTGTAATGGTTTCCTGTTCGTCGTCAAGATATTACATGAACTTAACGCGATTTTTTATAAATGCTAATTGTCTGGATTTGTGTGGGAAAAAATGCAAAGCTGCACCAAGCGCGGGTCTTTGATCTCCACGGTTTCCATTATGGTAATTCACGATGGGAACATTAGTCCACTCAAGATACACTTTCTCACTCTGCCTCATAAGTAGGTCACAACGTACTCGTTTCAGAAATATTTGAATTTCATCAGTCATCAATAAGAGCAAAAGTTCTTTATATTTCGAAATTTCAGGTTCAAACGTTATTTTACACCTCTTTTTGCTTTGTAACGGCCCTGTCCTATTCTCCTACTTCTAAATATAGTATTCTCTTATTGTCCCTTGATATGTGTGGCAATGTGTTAAAGTGCGTGACGTTACTACGACCTTGAGTGGCTGTCTAGCGTGTAACTACAAACTCACACGGATTAACAAAATTTACACATCCAGATGTACTTTTATTTAAATTGCACTCTTTAGAAATGTAAGATTTCCTGTTTTTATAATAAGTGCGTTAGTTCTTTGTGAATAAAAAAAAACATGTTTTATATAAGCTAGATGAAGTATTTAGGCTACGTTTGATATGATTTTGTTTTGTGTTCTTTTTTAATTTTACTTTTTTGAGGACATTGCGTTTTCTAGTGCTTTTTTAATTATCCCTCTGTTTCACGTTACAAATCAACCATTTTCGAACAAAATCTGAATTAAACATTGATAGTTTCAGTGTTTCAATTTCGCTGAAAACTGTTTACTTTTAAGTGGCAGAAAGGAGTATAACTACGTAGAACAAAAATGTGATTCTTGAGTTTCTCCCGGCGTATTTGATAGTCAAAATATCCACGGGTGTACTGCTGGTCTACAGTGTCCAACGGGCACAACATTTCGGCGATCATACATGTCGCCATCATCAGGTGAACTGACGGACTGAGCTCCAGTGAACGTGACGGTACGGAGATCCGTACGCTATGGCTGCTCAGAGGGAACTGGGTTCGGTCGCGGCGGCGGCTGATTTAAATACCCTCCGCCCTCGGCGCGCTCCCTCCGCCGTCCGCGCCCCGCGCCACGGTCGCGCGGTGGAACAGATTGCGACGGCGTTTGAGATGACGTCGGTGTGATGGCTCTGTCCGGCGTGGTCGTCACAACTATACGTTTGCTCGATTTACTCTCGATTAACCCAGTCGCTGGTTCCCAAGCCTTGCTAAGATTATAGCCACAGTCACGGTTCATGAGGTCTTCATTAGTGCGAATTTCGATGGCCTCTCTAACAACGCTGTCCCAGTATCTCCAGGAATTGGAACATCTGAGAACTGTATTTCGGAAAAAATGGGCACTCAGAGTGGCAGATTCAACGTGCTCTCCGCCCAACCACTACAGCACAACCTGTGGAGATGGATGAAATCACGAGGGAGGAGGTAGGCACTGCGTTTATTCCATATACAGGCCCACTCCGGGGAAAATCGCCCGCATTTTGAAGAAACACCGGGTCGGAACTGTGTTTTGTCCTCCGAATTAAACTCGTGCACTGGTGGGGAGCGCCAAAGATGACCTCGGTCTGAGGAAGGCCGGCGCGTATCAGATTCCGTGTCAATGTGGCAAGTCGTATATTGGTCAGACGATGCGTACCGTCGAGGATCGATGCCGTGAACACCAGAGGCACACTCGACTGATGTATCCGAGCAAGTCGGCGATCGCTGAACATTGTTTGTCGGAAAATCACACTATGGAGTATGAACGCACGAGGATTCTGGTACAGATGTCGAGATACTGGGACAGCGTTGTTAGAGAGACCATCGAAATTCGCACCAATGACGACCTCATAAACCGTGACTGTGGCTATAATCTTAGCAAGGCTTGGGAACCAGCGATTGGGTTAATCGAGAGTAAATCGAGCAAACGTATAGTTGTGACGACCACGGCGGACAGAGCCATCACACCGACGTCATCTCAGACGCCGTCGCAGTATGTTCCACCGCGCGACCGCGGCGCGGACGGCGGAGGGAGTGCGCCGCGGGCGGAGGGTATTTAAATCGGCCGCCGCCGCCGCGACCGAAGCCAGTTCCCCCTGAGAAGCCATAGCGTGTGGATCTCCGTACCGGCACGTTCACAAGAGCTCAGTCCGTCAGTTCACCTGATGATGGCGACATATACCATCGCCGAAATATTGTGCCCGTTGGACACTGTAGACCGGCAGTATACCCGTGGAAATTTAGAACAAAAATGTTCCGTTGGTTGCACGGCCTTGTATATTTCGTCACTTAGTTTCTAGTGATACAACGCCTATTAAAATGTAAATAATTTGTCGTATTTCTCTCCCGTCTTTCAACATCGACTACCCTTTTGCAATACGAAGGTGAATAATCTCTTGAACACAGAGTGTCACTTGCGACCCTACAGTTTTTGTGATACTGCGATGGCTGCTTAGAGCACCCTCAACTGCGCGACTGGAATTGGTCGTGACAGCCGACGGATTCCCTGTGTGGACGGAGAGGTCTAGAAGATTTCTGTGTAATGGCGCTTCCTGCCATTGTTTCCGTCAACACTGACACCCTGCTCGCAACAACCACAGTCCTATCTCTGTTTCTGTCTATCTCTCTGTCTCTCTCTTTCTCTCGTCACTCAACAATGTCTCCTGTCAGGGCAGTCGCAGTCGATTCAGTATTTGTGTATAGTAATCTTTAAAAAAATTATGTGTGAAATCTTATGGGACTTAACTGCCAAGGTCATCAGTCCCTAAGCTAACACACTACTTAACCTAAATTATCCTAAGGACAAACACACACAACCATGCCCAAGGGAGGACTGGAACCTCCGCCGGGACCAGCCGCAGTAATCTTTATTTCTTTTAGCTCTACCCTTTATAATTTACTTAATATCTTAGTAAACTTGAGGAAAATATAAAAATGTGATAGTGATATAACGCTGTGATAATACAGCCTCACTGACGAAAGTTGGTAGCTCACAGGGGTAGGCCGCATCACAACAGTAACAGTATCACACAGTACCGTCAATAAATGTGAACTTAACCGAAACGTCTGCTACTGTATACGACAGCTAACTACACTCCTGGAAATTGAAATAAGAACACCGTGAATTCATTGTCCCAGGAAGGGGAAACTTTATTGACACATTCCTGGGGTCAGATACATCACATGATCACACTGACAGAACCACAGGCACATAGACACAGGCAACAAAGCATGCACAATGTCGGCACTAGTACAGTGTATATCCACCTTTCGCAGCAATGCAGGCTGCTATTCTCCCATGGAGACGATCGTAGAGATGCTGGATGTAGTCCTGTGGAACGGCTTGCCATGCCATTTCCACCTGGCGCCTCAGTTGGACCAGCGTTCGTGCTGGACGTGCAGACAGCGTGAGACGACGCTTCATCCAGTGCCAAACATGCTCAATGGGGAACAGATCCTGAGATCTTGCTGGCCAGGGTAGTTGACTTACACCTTCTAGAGCACGTTGGGTGGCACGGAATACATGCGGACGTGCATTGTCCTCTTGGAACAGCAAGTTCCCTTGCCGGTCTAGGAATGGTAGAACGATGGGTTCGATGACGGTTTGGATGTACCGTGCACTATTCAGTGTCCCCTCGACGATCACCAGTGGTGTACGGCCAGTGTAGGAGATCGCTCCCCACACCATGATGCCGGGTGTTGGCCCTGTGTGCCTCGGTCGTATGCAGTCCTGATTGTGGTGCTCACCTGCACGGCGCCAAACACGCATACGACCATCATTGGCACCAAGGCAGAAGCGACTCTCATCGCTGAAGACGACACGTCTCCATTCGTCCCTCCATTCACGCCTGTCGCGACACCACTGAAGGCGGGCTGCACGATGTTGGGGCGTGAGCGGAAGACGGCCTAACGGTGTGCGGGACCGTAGCCCAGCTTCATGGAGACGGTTGCGAATGGTCCTCGCCGATACCCCAGGAGCAACAGTGTCCCTAATTTGCTGGGAAGTGGCGGTGCGGTCCCCTACGGCACTGCGTAGGATCCTACGGTCTTGGCGTGCATCCGTGCGTCGCTGAGGTCCGGTCCCAGGTCGACGGACACGTGCACCTTCCGCCGACCACTGGCGACAACATCGATGTACTGTGGAGACCTCACGCCCCACGTGTTGAGCAATTCGGCGGTACGTCCACCCGGCCTCCCGCATGCCCACTATACGCCCTCGCTCAAAGTCCGTCAACTGCACATACGGTTCACGTCCACGCTGTCGCGGCATGCTACCAGTGTTAAAGACTGCGATGGAGCTCCGTATGCCACGGCAAACTGGCTGACACTGACGGCGGCGGTGCACAAATGCTGCGCAGCTAGCGCCATTCGACGGCCAACACCGCGGTTCCTGGTGTGTCCGCTGTGCCGTGCGTGTGATCATTGCTTGTACAGCCCTCTCGCAGTGTCCGGAGCAAGTATGGTCTGTCTGACACACCGGTGTCAATGTGTTCTTTTTTCCATTTCCAGGAGTGTATATATGCGCTCTAGATTGGGGATTTGTTGTAAATTCTAATATGATCCTTGTCCTCTTCTAGAATTCTGACCCTACGCTATGACTTTTGTACGATCTTTAACGATCCAGGCAACGCATCTCTGAATCCCATATTTGTCATGTGTACTTCTAATTTCAGAAAGGTAGTACTGACATCGTTTTAGTGTGTGACAAACATGAAGACCAAAACGTGAGCCTCGCGTGCCTATATTGTGACTGATGTGGGCCGGAGCTTAGGCAACGAAAATCGGAGCCGAAGGAGAGAATGCGTCCGAACTGGACCACACAGGCGAGGCAGCAGCAAATAAATTATTCTGAAAATATTCGCAAGGGAGTGCATACGTCGCGAAAATATCTGCTGGTGACGTTGTGAAACGGCCAATGCGTCACCAAGGGCCGAAATCATCGGAGCGCCACTGCGTCTTGCGACCAACATGCTAAAACGGTGTCCGCCGGTATTTATAATCACTTACCCCACACACAAACAATTCACTACACGTTGACAGCGTTTATTTCACAGAACAAAGTTCTAAGTGCGTTTAAGAAACGTCGCCACAGAGCGACTAG
The DNA here is from genome assembly GCF_023864345.2 of Schistocerca serialis cubense. NCBI lineage: Eukaryota > Metazoa > Arthropoda > Insecta > Orthoptera > Acrididae > Schistocerca > Schistocerca serialis. Next base: position 1,131,833,681 of record NC_064639.1, read on the forward strand.
AAGTGTAGCAAATGAAGTACCGATAAATTAGTTTTCTGGCTTTGGTGCAAGAGTACTTGCTAAGAAAAGTAGAACGCATGTGTTGAGCCATTAAGAAATTTTAAAATACAAGAAACAAGAACCTGAGTGCGCACTAAGATTTATATATTACACTACTGACACCGAAGCCTTCGTGTCTTTCGTGTTTATAGAGAAGCAACAAACGCGTACCCATTCGTCCGCAGCTTAGATAAGTTCGTACCGACTAAGGTCCAAAGCGAGGGGAAAGATCCACCGTGGTATAACAATCATGTACGAAAGGTACTACGGAAACAAAGAAAGCTTCATCATAGGTTTAAGAGTAGTCGAATCATAGCTGATAAGGAAAAGCTGAACGAAGCGAAAAAGAGCGTAAAGAGAGCAATGAGAGAAGCATTCAACGAATTCGAACATAAAACATTGGCAAACAATCTAAACAAGAACCCTAAAAAGTTTTGGTCATATGTAAAATTGGTAAGCGGATCTAAATCCCCTATTCAGTCACTCGTTGACCACGATGGCACCGAAACAGAGGACGACCGAAGAAAGGCAGAAATACTGAATTCAGTGTTCCGAAACTGTTTCACTGCGGAAAATCGTAACACGGTCCCTGACTTCAGCCGTCGCACGGACGCCAAAATGGAAAATATTGAAATAAACGATATCGGAATTGAAAAACAACTGCTATCACTTAGTAGCGGAAAAGCATACGGACCAGACGAGATACCCTTAAGATTCTACAGTGATTATGCTAAAGAACTTGCCCCCTTTCTATCAGCAATTTATCGTAGATCGCTGGAAGAACGTAAAGTACCTAGCGACTGGAAGAAAGCGCAGGTCGTTCCCATTTTCAAGAAGGGTCATAAATCAGATGCGAATAATTATAGGCCTATTTCGCTTACGTCAATCTGTTGTAGAATAATGGAACATGTTTTGTGTTCTCGTATTATGACGTTCTTAGATAATACAAATCTCCTTCATCATAACCAACATGGATTCCGCAAACAGAGATCATGTGAAACTCAGCTCGCCCTATTTGCCCAAGAAATTCACAGTGCCGTAGACACTGGCGAGCAGATTGATGCCGTATTCCTGGACTTCAGGAAGGCATTTGATACGGTTCCGCACTTACGTTTAGTGAAAAAAATACGAGCTTACGGAATATCGGACCAGGTTTGTGATTGGATTCAGGATTTCCTAGAAGAAAGAACACAACATGTCATTCTTAACGGTTCAAAATCTGCAGATGTAGAGGTAATTTCGGGAGTACCGCAGGGAAGCGTGATAGGACCTTTATTGTTTACAATATACATAAATGACTTAGTTGACAACATCGGTAGCTCCGTGAGGCTATTTGCAGATGACACGGTTGTCTACAAGAAAGTAGCAACATCAGAAGACTCGTACGTACTCCAGGAGGACCTGCAGAGGATTAATGCATGGTGCGACAGCTGGCAGCTTTCCCTAAACGTAGATAAATGTAATATAATGCGCATACATAGGGGCAGAAATCCATTCCAGTACGATTATGCCATAGGTGGTAAATCATTGGAAGCGGTAACGACCGTAAAATACTTAGGAGTTACTATCCGGAGCGATCTGAAGTGGAATGATCACATAAAACAAATAGTGGGAAAAGCAGGCGCCAGGTTGAGATTCATAGGAAGAATTCTAAGAAAATGTGACTCATCGACGAAAGAAGTAGCTTACAAAACGCTTGTTCGTCCGATTCTTGAGTATTGCTCATCAGTATGGGACCCTTACCAGGTTGGATTAATAGAAGAGATAGACATGATCCAGCGAAAAGCAGCGCGATTCGTCATGGGGACATTTAGTCAGCGCGAGAGCGTTACGGAGATGCTGAACAAGCTCCAGTGGCGGACACTTCAAGAAAGGCGTTACGCAATACGGAGAGGTTTATTATCGAAATTACGAGAGAGCACATTCCGGGAAGAGATGGGCAACATATTACTACCGCCCACATATATCTCGCGTAATGATCACAACGAAAAGATCCGAGACGCACAATTCGTGAATGGAACAGGGAAGGGGGGATCAGATAGTGGTACAATAAGTACCCTCCGCCACACACCGTAAGGTGGCTCGCGGAGTATAGATGTAGATGTAATAGTCTAATGGATAGGACCGCTGCCTCTAGACTGCAGGAACCCGGGTTCGATTCCTGGTCGGACTGGAGATTTTTTCACTCGGTGCTGAGTGTGTATGTTGTTCTAATCATTTCATATATGCTTCATCATTAAGTACACAAATCGCCGATGCAGTGTAAAGCAAAAAGACTTGCACCAGGCAGCCAAATAACTATGGACGGGGTCTCTAGGCCAACTATTCCTTACGAACATTTGCTTTCAGTTTGTGGAAGAAAGAAGGATTCAGAAAATTTCATACAAAATAAAACTCAAAATTGTGTGTATTATGTAGAGGTCGCCCAGCCTATTTGCTATTTATTTCGAACTACCTGAATACTCGACATCGTTCGGGTATGTACAAGGTGATCAAAAAGTCAGTATAAATTTGAAAATTTAATAAAGCACGGAATAATGTAGATAGAGAGGTAAAAATTGACACAAATGCTTGGAATGACATGGGGTTTTATTAGAACCAAAAAAACCAAAGTATTGCTAGACGCGTGAAAGATCTCTTGCACGCGTCGTTTGGTGATGATCGTGTTCTCAGCCGCCACTTTCGTCATGCTTGGCCTCCCAGGTCCCCAGACCTCAGTCCGTGCGATTATTGGCTTTGGGGTTACCTGAAGCTGCAAGTGTATCGTGATCGACCGACATCTCTAGGGATGCTGAAAGACAACATCCGACGCCAATGCGTCACGATAACTCCGGACACGCTTTACAGTGCTGTTCACAACATTATTCCTCGACTACAGCTATTGTTGAGGAATGATGGTGGGCATATTGAGCATTTCCTGTAAAGAACGTCATCTTTGCTTTGTCTTACTTTGTTATGCTAATTATTGATATTCTGATCAGATGAAGCGCCATCTGTCGGACATTTTTTGAACGTTTGTATTTTTTTGGTTCTAATACAACCCCAAGTCATTCCAAGCATGTGTGTCAATTTGTACCTCTCTATCTACATTATTCTGTGATTTATTCAGTTTTCAAATTTATACTGACTTTTTGATCACCCAGTATTTATTTCGCTCTAGTATTACTGCATTCCCTCCTTGAAGCTCTCTCTTTCATCTCGTCCTCTCCCCTCTCCCCCTCACGGTCCATCTCCTGCTCCCCCTCGCTCTCCCTCCCCCTCATTTTTTGTCCACCTGCTCCTACCCTCTGTCTGCCCATTTGCTCCTCCATTCTCTCTCTGTCCACCTCCACATCTTCCCACCCCTAACTCTCTGTTCATCTCTTCCTCCTCCCTGTCTCCGTCAGTCCCCTCCTGCTCCCTTTCTCTGTCCACCAGCTCCTCCTCCCTCTATCCATCTTCTCTCCTGCTCTCCCCCCGCCCCCCCTGCCCATCTCCTCCTCCCCCCTCTATATCCTTCTCGCCCCCTCAAAATCAGCCTCCTCCTCCCATGTCTCTATCTCCTCCCTCCCTGTCTTCATCTCTTTCTCTCCCCTCTCTCTGTCCATTTTCTCCCTCACCCTCTCTCTCTCTGTCCATCTCCTACTTCCCTCTCTCTCTGTCCGTCCGTTTCTTCCTTCCCCTTGTATGTCCACGTTATCGCCCCCTACCCTATAGGAGATTGCTGGTTCTTAATCCTACAGTATTTCCTTCCGTAATCTGTGTGCCAGGAATGATTGAAATCGATTCGGTGGTTTAGGAGGAGCTCTTTACCTGAGTCCTTAACTGCGTCCGCACATTTCACATCCATTTAACTCATATTTCATCTATCTCTCTAACGAATTACGCCCTGAAGTTTTTTTTTCACCCGGCTCAATGTTTATGACGTCATCACCTGAAAAAATTTCAGAAATTTGTGGTAAGGTCTTACGGGACCAAGCTGCTGAGTTCATCGGTCCCTAAGCCTACACACTACTTCATCTAACTTAACAAAACTTACGCTATGGACAACATACACACTCATTCCCAAGGGAGGACTCGAACCTCCGACATGGGGAGCCGCACGGACCGTGCAAGGTGCCTCAGACCGAGCGGCTACCCCGCCCCGCATCATCACCTGATCTATGCGACGTACACTGACATAATTGTGTAGGTACATCCAGTGCTATACGTGAATACTGTCTGAGAAATGTTGCGAATAAAGTTAGTATTAAAGGAGAAATAAATTAAAAAGTTATGCCTGGGGTGGCAGTTTTATGCACGAACACAGTAAATGTAGCAAGCGATAAACTTTTTTCCTTTCATCATTTTGTGTGGTGTGCAACGAGAAGGGGTTTCTTTAAGGTTTGGAATTACTTGTGAAGCTGGTTGCAAGTCACGAAGTGCTCTTTCATTGTCAAGAACTGGATGACTATAGTCTGGCTATTTTCGCATCGTTAGTTACGCTTCTTTTTGAGCCCCATTCCTCTGACAATTAAGTGGTTCTTACAGGCACAGTGGTTCTTTCCAGGCAGTAAGTGATTTGCATACCAAGTTTGGTTTAAATCGATGTAGTGGTTTATGAGGAGCATGTCATTTTTATCATATGTAGGGATTTTTAACTTTAATATTTTCTTGAAATGTTCTAGTTATTCCTTGTGGTCTGTGTGCCAAATAAGATCGTTGCTTCAGCAGAGGTTGTTTCTCTCCTTTAAACGTGAACAGCTGACAATCGGCGTCTATGCACTCGCTGTATGTAGCCAATAGGGATTGTGGGAAAGACACATACTGACCGCTGATCGCTCATGGGACTGTTGGATGTAGGCCACGCGCTATTTCTTTGGCGCCGGCGCCCAGCTAGCTAGTAGATCTTCCCCCTTTGCGAACGTTAGTTCCACACTGACTGACATTTCTAAAGTGTCGACTCCCAACTCCGCCACCACAGACAGGAGCCTTACAAAACTGTCTTTCTGTTCATAAAAATCTACGTCTTATCATTTAACGCTCGCTAACAGATGCTCACACCCTAACTATCCTCAACAGGATTACCATGTCCTGTACAATTTATCACCAAATATACTGATGTACCATTTTGTAATTGTTATCTACAACCTAGAATGGGCTTAATTGAGGGAGTACAGTTTGTATCAGATGTGTACGTATTAGTTTTCTGCCAGCGTGATAGCTTTCAGATATATGTTCGTACTTCCTACAATCACGTTATAACAGTTTTTGACACTGGCTGGTACCGGAAGCAACAAATGTAAAGTAAAATGCTGCTGCTAGCTTTTAGAACACAATGTCATTTGGCATTTGCATTTTCAAGGACAACTGTGGCGAAGAGCGAAACAGTTTTGAGACTTGCTACTAATTAATATCCATTACATGTTGTGACTTTCATCCAAATAATAGCTTTAGTACGAGTGTGTGAGTGATGGGGTTCGTTTTACAAGGTTCATAATTTTTTTATAGAAAAGGGGGAGGGTCGGGGGAGAAAAAGTACCGTTCTCTGTCGCTTACTGGGTAGGTCTTTACGCTGCAGTACAGCAGAAACTTCCAGTTCGCCCGTTTGACGAGACTAATGGAATTAACTCTTTCAGTACCAGTGGTTCTGCCTGAAACCACGATACTGTCATTTTTTTGAGATGTTAGTGCCTTTCGTAGTTTTTAGTGAGGTACTTTTGCGAATTTAGTTCATTGTAGCAATCACAGTGTTCAAAGCGAAGGTCGGCGCAGAGATTGTGCTACGTGATTTTAGGAGGTCCTGACATGCGGTTTTTTTATAGTGACATTATTTACGAATATTGTAAAAAATTTTACTATTAATTTTGTGAGTATTATCGAAATGAAACCACCGGGAAAAAATTATTGAATTTTAGGTCCATTTTTACTTGTTATGTAGGACTAAAATTTGTTTTAGGCATTATCAGTTAATGGAAGTTTCGAGATCATGGGTCTTGTCCAGTACAAAATAATTTGCTTTCAAATATATGACAAGGAAAGGTGGGTGGCTGAAAATTGTAGCCGCGCGGGATTAGCCGAGCGGTCTGCGGCGCTGCAGTCATGGACTGTGTGGCTGGTCCCGGCGGAGGTTCGAGTCCTCCCACGGGCCTGGGTGTGTCTGTTTGTCCTTAGGGTAATTTAGGTTAAGTAGTGTATAAGCTTAGGGACTGATGACCTTAGCAGTTAGTCCCATAAGGTTTCACACAAATTTGAACTTTTTTTTTTAAATTGTATGTCCCAGTGGTTCCAGAATGAAACCACCTTCTTAAAACAATCGATTGTTCACCTGGCAGTAGTGGCAGCACAATGCACCTAACATGAAAAAGCTATGTTTTGGGAGTGTCCGGATACTTTTGATCACATAGTGTATTTCTAGGCGCCATCCACTTCACGGCCCAGGTACAGCCATGGAGAAAATCTCAGGTCGTGAATTTTGTGACGTGCTTGTGGGATGTCTGTTCGACGCAGAGAAAAGAGAACCAAAACACAGCTGTGTGTACGTGTTAAGTAACGACATATAAAAATATCTGCAGGTATACCTGTTGCTCCCTGTATCTGTATCCTTTTTAACTTCAGACTTGTTTGTTGCCAGCTGCGTTATGGTGCTGTACGTTTTGTTGGGGTTTGGGTGTAGATGCCACTTGTAGCAGTAAGTCTTCAGTACTTCCACTTCTACATCCAATGTCTTGTCGTGGTGGTTAAAATTTTTACTTGGCACGGACTTCAATGCGAGATGCCTTTAATAGGTTCCACAACGAAACATTGTCTCGAAATTTGGCAGAAAATCCGAAGAAATTCTGGTCGTATGTAAAGTACACAAGCGGCAAGACGCAGTCAATACCTTCGCTGCGCAGTGCCGATGGTACTGTTACCGACGACTGTGCCGCTAAAGCGGAGTTATTGCACGCAGTTTTCCTAAATTCCTTCACCAGGGAAGACGAATGGAATATTCCAGAATTTGAAACACGAACAGCTGCTAGCATGAGTTTCTTAGAAGTAGATATCTTAGGGGTTGCGAAGCAACTCAAATCGCTTGATACGGGCAAGTCTTTAGGTCCAGATTGTATACCGATTAGGTTCCTTTCAGATTACGCTGATACAATAGCTCCCTACTTAGCAATCATACACAACCGCTCGCTCACCGATAGATCTGGACCTACAGATTGGAAAATTGCGCAGGTCGCACCAGTGTTTAAGAAGGGTAGTAGGAGTAATCCATCGAACTACAGAGCCATATCACTGATCTATTGATACGTAATCAGCATGGTTTCAGAAAACATCGTTCTTGTGCAACGCAGCTAGCTCTTTATTCGCACGAAGTAATGGCCGCTATCGACAGGGGATCTCAAGTTGATTCCGTATTTCTAGATTTCCGGAAAGCTTTTTACACCGTTCCTCACAAGCGACTTCTAATCAAGCTGCGGGCCTATGGGCTAGCGTCTCAGTTGTGCGACTGGATTCGTGATTTCCTGTCAGGAAGGTCGCAGTTCGTAGTAATAGACGGCAAATCATCGAGTAAAACTGAAGTGATATCAGGTGTTCCCCAGGGAACACTGCTGCTCCTGATCTATATAAATGACCTGGGTGACAACCTCAGCAGTTCTCTTAGGTTGTTCGCAGATGATGCTGTAATTTACCGTCTAGTAAGGTCATCCGAAGACCAGTATCAGTTGCAAAGCGATTTAGAAAAGATTGCTGTATGGTGTGGCAGGTGGCAGTTGACGCTAAATAACGAAAAGTGTGAGGTGATCCACATGAGTTCCAAAAGAAATCCGTTGGAATTCGATTACTCGATAAATGGTACAATTCTCAAGGCTGTCAATTCAACTAAGTACCTGGGTGTCAAAATTACGAACAACTTCAGTTGGAAAGACCACATAGATAATATTGTGGGTTAGGCGAGCCAAAGGTTGCGTTTCATTGGCAGACACTTAGAAGATGCAACAAGTCCACTAAAGAGACAGCTTGCACTACACTCGTTCGTCCTCTGTTAGAATTTTGGTGCGCGGTGTGGGATCCTTACCATGTGGGATTGACGGAGGACATCGAAAGGGTGCAAAAAAGGGCAGTTCGTTTTGTATTATCACGTAATAGGGGAGAGAGTGTGGCAGATATGATACACGAGTTGGGATGGAAGTCATTAAAGCAAAGACGTTTCTCGTCGCGGCGAGATCTATTTACGAAATTTCAGTCACCAACTTTCTCTTCCGAATGTGAAAATATTTTGTTGAGCCCAACCTACATAGGTAGGAATGATCATCAAAATAAAATAAGAGAAATCAGAACTCGAACAGAAAGCTGTAGGTGTTCGTTTTTCCCGCGCGCTGTTCGGGAGTGGAATGGTAGAGAGATAGTATGATTGTGGTTCGATGAACCCTCTGCCAAGCACTTAAATGTGAATTACAGAGTAATCATGTAGATGTAGTTGTAGATATGCAATGGCCAGGTCGAATACTTACGAAAACTTTCTTTTGTATCAGGAAGTTCATGTTATTACAATTTTAATGGGCAGCAGCGTACACTGTAGCTTATAAACCAAAAGCGTGCTGTAGCCAGACAGTGGCCCGAATCACAGCTGTAACAGACTCATACCAACTTCTGCCGTCTTAGAGTTCCAAGTATTCCCGTTTCATTTAAAGACAACACTTCAGACTCGCGTGCACTGCCAGCTGACAGAGGTTGCCTCGGCTGACGTCGGGATGACAGAGAGAATATGATACGCTTTTAGAGAAGCAAACTGCGCTGCAGTTGCGGCTGACGAGAGGCAGGAGGGAGCCGACGTGTGCGTACACAACGCTGACTCACGCGTCACTCCCACCAGAATGGCGCTAAATCTCCTGGCCAAACCTGTCTCTTTAAATCTCCCTCGTCATGAAGGTAATAGATTAAGTTTTGAAGGAAGGCTACTACAGGAAAACCACAGGTGCAGAATTATTGCTTGCAGTTACTCTGTCAGTACGTCGACAGCTCCATCTGCAAATGAGGGTCATGCGAAAATGGAAAAAAAGAATATGTTTCCAAACAATCTCCCTTGAAGAAGATACTCTACTTCCAGTGCTGCCTTAACCGAACTGCATAAGCAGTGAACAACTGGCCGAGATTTCTTTCGTAAAACATGTCACCATTGACAGATATTTGAAATCGACACCAAGACCACTAAAATTACCCTTTTAAAAAGAAAGTTATTTACTTCGGTGACTAGCTTAAGCAGAACGTATTCCAGTTGTGCTGTTTTCATCTATTTTCTTCTGCCAGACGATGGTCCCTTAGATCGAAATTATTTGCAGAAATTAATAATGTCATTATTAGAACAGTAGCTTTGGTGGAAATGATATCGTATTACACCCTCCTGACCTAGTAAAATACTTACAGAGAGAAAGGTATTGGAATCCTGTTGCTTAATACCCACTGACAGTAAGAGTGAATCACTGTACTATTTCCTTGGACAAGCCGTCATTGGCCTAACTGGTGAAATCTACTATGTAAAGCAAAGGATATTATTTCATACTTCTCCTAGAATCATAAATGTTGCAGATCCTACTAATTGCGCAAACTTCAAGCTGCGTTCGTTTCATTGGCCCTTAGATTTAACAATAAACATAAATAGTAGGTTGGTTTTGAACAATACGATATGCCAACGCTGCAGTTACAACCGCAGCAACTATTTGCTTATCACTCACTCGGATAAGCCCTGTATCTACATCTATACACTGCAAGACATCTGACAATGTCTGGCTAAAGCTATTCGAGTACCGACATATTTTTTTCCTTCGTTACTGTTCCAACTGCGAATGGCACATGGGAGGAACTATTGTTGGTAAGTATTCACTTGATCCCCAATTACTTCGAATTTATTCTTGTCGTCGTATCGTAAGATAAATGTGGAAAAAGGTAAAAGTTGCGCGACTTTTCTTGGAACGTACGCTCTCGGAATTTTCACAGCAAACATCTCCGTGACTCACAACGCCTCTATTGTTGGGTCCGCCACTGGAGCTGGATAAACATCTCGATGACGCTCTACTGTTTACTAAACAAACCTGGGACGAAAGGTGATGCTCTTTTTCGGACCTTCTGCATCTCCTCTGTTAATCATTCTACAAGACAATGACTAACGACCAGAAAATGAACGGCCACGCCCTTCTTTCCTGAATTCACTTATTTTGGATTCTTCTACTAAATCCCTTACAGTTGTATTCCTATTGACGATCGACGTGCAAGCAAACGACGATGGTTAGTTCCTGCTACTTACGTGCAATATGTATTTTTCGTTCGGAGTTAACTGCCAATCTTTACACTAAGCATTTAACTACAGGTTTCTGGCGTCCTGACTTCCCCTCGCATAACAGCCTTATACGTGAACAGCCTCATTCGTATATACAAACTCTTCAAATATGCCTGAAGCTACTTTCGCATCTGTTTATTCTATAAAGGTTCAGTTTCGTAGCTAATATTTAATTCGGGGACAAAATTAGTCCCATATTCCGTAATGTATTTTCATTTTCACTGAGTGACAATGCAGAACTCTGTTTAAGGTCAACTAGAAATCACAAAATACGATATCAATCTGACGCTGCCATCTAATTTCTGGATCTCACGGAGAAATAGTACGAACTGATATTCACAAGATTGTTGTTTGAGGAATATATATGGATTCATACAGGGCAGATTTTCAGTTTCCGAATATTTTCTATTGTATATTGATACAACATTGCCCTTAAACGTTTACTAATTGTATGTCTGACGAATGAATTAAGAAATGGAACACTTATTTGAAATTAGTATTTTATCCACCCACAGCAACTGTAGTCGCATATAATAGAATAATAAGCAAACAGTTATATGCGACTGGTTGGTTATTATTTCATTATATTATTTCAATCTGTTTCTGGTGAAATTCCTGCAGTGTTTCTAGATTCATAGTCAATACCAAGCGCCAGTTTTCGGGAAAGTTATCCACTGTTCGTGGTTTGCCCAGAAATTATTGCCAACGTGTTAAATCTTCAGGATGTTAACGACGTTTCTTTTCCGAGTGAGATTTATACGAAGATATGTCGCTATGGTAAAAACCTGCCCTCGCGCAGTGCTATTAAGCATTCAGAATTGATATAAAAATGAAATATAAGAATATGTGAATTTACAAAGGTCGTAACCTCTGAAAACACAATACACTCAAACATTATATAATAATGGTATGATGCTTATTGTGAAACCCAGTTGTAATTTTACAATTAATATAATGTCCTTGCATCCTCTAAGCTGATAAGAGACATTCGTGTAGTGGCCTTGAACGGACACGAGTAGATAAATGAAAAATAAAATAAAATAAATAATAATAAGCGGGTTTCTTCAGGAACTAGGAATAACAGAAGGAAAATTATAGGATCGGACAATACCCAGGAAGAAGCTTAGACAAAAGAGGTTCCAGGACTGACTACCAAGAAAGAAGACTGGTGCCCTCTGGACACAGGAGAAGAAGGAACAACACAGCCACAGGATGCGTAACTACTGGGCAAACGTCAAAACCCACTCCAAACGCAATAGTTGAATGCCGTGGTCCTTAGTTGGCCTATACGAAATTAGGAGAAGAATAATCGGGTTTCGAACAGGGGACGCAAAAAGTGAAAGAATACGACGCTAGCCGTTTTTCCGCTATTTGTGTTGAGTTTATCTCGCGCTGAAAGGCATCTAAATTACTTCCAAAACTTTGACGATCGTTTTCTGAGAAAACTGTGACTATCTTCGGATAAGCCAAGACATGTGTTTGCTTACTGTGGATTTGCTTCCACTGTGACACCTTATTCGTTGTCAGACTAGTGCAACAATTCTCAATAGTCATTCAGATGACGCCTGTTGGTAATCATGTAACGAGATTTTTCGCTATGGTTAGTATGAGGAGAGATAATGTAAGGGGGGAAGCAGAAAGCAGAATAAGATGAAGGGTTTGGAGGAGACTGAGCAGAATTCAGTGAATGTGGAACACCTTAGACAAGATGGTTGGTACCTGTTGTTTTGTATAAGTAAGGTGAGGGGGGGTACTTGCCTCGGTTACGCCGCGCGGTGCTGGATACTGTGTGTACGTCAACACGGGTGAGACGCCTCATTGGGCGCTGGGCTCGGTTTTAGCGACAGGGCGGGCCGCGATGCCGGCCGGGGTCTTAATTTAGAGGTGGCCGCTATTTCAGAGCCACTTTTCTCGTAAAGTAGCGGACGCCGCTGGCCGCTTCGTTTCCTTGTCGACTCGCTCGCTGATTTACAATGGCGTGCCGCGCGCTCTGTTGTTCCAAGGAGAAACATCAGACGCCAGAATCCCCACTAATGCCCCAGATGCAAGCCTGCCTCCCGTTATCGTCGCAGAGACGGCCGGATAGTTTTTCGTCCTGGAATACTTGTCAAATAATGAACCACCACAATTCATATATCGTTTTTAATGACTAGCTGAATCTCAACAATAATTTTCGGTCGTGTTTGCTTCCTCTGTCGTCTAAAGCGCAGTAGTATTTTATGCTATATTGTAGTTAATTAAAATACAGCTGTGTTTACATACAATAAAACGATATGTTTATAGTGCATCTTCTCGACAAGTCGAAACACCATTCGGGATCTGCTTTTTCGGTAGTTTCGCTTCTTTTCTGTTTTCCCGTGATCACTTACGCAATTGTATTTGGCGACACGAAGGGCATCCGGCCACCCCTTAAAATTAACACGCCAAATCCGGTTAACCATAACAGCAGACCTCGCCATTCGGGATACATGCTTGGAAAGAGAGTGAGAGTTATGCAATTGTATTGAAGCCACTACTACTTTTTCCTACTCTGTGCCAACCTTGCGAAGCCCGACTGCGCTAATAATGTTTGCTGTGTGTTACGAATTTCGTTTCCCCTAAAGTTTATCCCATCTTTTACCATTTGTTTCATATTAGAAGACTCTCTAAAAACGTTCACACTTTTATCACTAATCTGTTCTCCGCTATGCTCTATTATAATAAGAGTCTGAAGTGCTATTTTCATTGTCCTATATCAATACGTATATTATATTACATATTAATATGAGCAATAAATTTGTAAGGTCCATTCATAGCTTATGTTAATTAGCTGAATTTCTTCTTTCATAGTGTTTTTTGGCACATTATGTAATTAAATTACATACAAGGTATAAAGATCATGGTTTTATCAGTAGTTCCGAATGGTATCTACAAGTTTTCCACTTCTTTGCAAGAGAGAACACTTAATTTTCGCGAAGGCTTCTACTGTGTAACGACGGAAACTGGAACTGATTCTCTTATTCCTCCGACAAAACCTTTTTCATACCGCCATCTTTAAAGTGTCAATATTTCCACTGCCTAATATCTAATACTGCTGAAATTTTAGTAGCATTCATTGGTAATAACGGCTGCAGATCATTATGGGTTGATAGCCTACAACTACGTCTATATCTGTACTCCGCAACGTAAACGTCCGTGTAACCCCTAATTTCTCTCATTTTCTCGTTGTGGTCATTTCGCAAGACGTATGTGGGAGGAAGTGATACTGTATGTTTCCCTTCTCTGCCTGGAACGCAGTCTCTCGGAGTTTCAGTAGTAAACTTGCCCGTCACACACAACGCCTTTCTCGTAGCCTTTGCCACAGCAGTTCACTGGGCTTCTCCGGCGTAATGCTATCGCCCAGGGTGAACGTTGCAGTGACGAAACGCGCCCCTCTTCGTTGGATCTGTTGTATCTGTTCTACTAATCCAATCTGGTAAGGATTCCGGACACATGACCATTGAAGAACTGGTCGACCAAATTGAGAAAAATCATTTTGGGTATTAGGCTGCGTCATGATGAAATAGTGAAAAAACTATTAAAATACCGACGTTTCGGCCATCTTCGCAGCGGTCTTCTTCGGGGCACACAAGTTCTTCACCCTAAAGACGACTCCCGAAAAAACAGTTCAAACGTCGGTTTTTTAGTTTTTTTACTGTTTCATAACGACGCTGCATAATACCCTAAATTATTTTATTCAAACAGACGATGGCCGAGGAAGCCTACGAACTAACAAACACTCGGACAAGTTTTTTCTAAGCCACATCTTTCATGGATGAGTTACATTCCTTAAGATTATTCCAAGGAATAACAGTCTGGCATCTGCTATTCCTAGATTTTTTTCTCGTTTGGTCCTGCCGCTTTATGTCGCTCTGGGTTGTTGCTCATGGATGTTTTACGGTATTTACTGTTCCCAGTGAATTGTTGCCAATATAGTAGTCGTACAGTAGTGGATTTCTTTATTTGTTTTCAGTACTTTATATTTATTTACGTTCATGATCGATTGCCAGTCCCTGCACCAACCATCGATCGTCTACAGATCTTCCTCTAATTCACTACAGTCTTCTGGCGAAGCGAAGCGAGGTGGCGCAGTGGTTAGCACACTGGACTCGCAGTCGGGAGGACGACGGTTCAACCCCGCGTCTGGCCCTCCTGATTTAGGTTTTTCGTGATTTCCCTAAATCGCTTCGGGTAATTGCCGGGATGGTTCTTTTGAAAGGGCACGACTGCCTTCCTTCCCAGTTCTTCCCTAATCCGACGGGACCGATGACTTCGCTGTTTGGTCCCACCAACCAACCAACCAAAGCCGCAGCATTGCTGTTTGTTCTTCTGTATGTTACCACATGCTGAATAATAGACTTATTGCCGAAGAACGGTTGTTACAACTACAATCTCTATCATGTACTGTCGCCGACTTTCTGTATATACCATTACAAATCTGTTGCTTCACACCTTTTCATTTCGCATTAAGTGAAAGACGTATGTAATGACGCTTTCTGTGACCAAGCAGTTTGGCTCACAAGCAGAATCAGGAATGTGCGACCTACCGATTTCGACGAGCTTCGGCGCAGATACCGGGGTCCGTACGAAAGTAACTTCCGGAAAGGATTTAGGACACTTTTCCCTCGTTTTAGAAAGAAAATTATCATATGTCGTTACGTAAGATCATGATCGGACCAGATGGAATCGCTAGAACAGACGAAAACAAGGAAATTTTGTTTGAACATAACAGGCTCGCAACCTAATAGTTTCCGAGAAACAGAAGAATTAGTGGTCTCGTTCGGTCCCAGATACAGTTGAGGAGGACAGCTCTTGCTAATGGCGATGGCAAAGTGAATCAAGGCCTACATTCAAATCACAGTGAGATCTTGTGTGCGAGGGTTCGAATCGCACGTGTTGCAATATTTTTTCACTATAGCTGACAAATTCGTCGCCAGATAACTGCAACTGTACTGATATTTAAAACAATTTTAATATATAGTTTTTTTCAGTTCGATTTTTTAAAATACGTATCTAGTTTCACTCTCCGCGGATCATCTTCACATCCAAATAAATTAAAACCAAATACTTACTGTCTATTACATTAAAATAAGTGCACTCTTAATAATTTATCGATAACTCTTGCATAGTTTGACTTCTTAATTTTACGCAAGTTACTGTATTGTTTTACCGAATGCAAATCCGTTAAGCTGATAACGTCCCCTTCGCTCCACTTTTCTTCCCTTTCCCATTCCCACCGTTTCCCCTTCCTCCACCAGTTGTTGAGTCTTCAGCCCGAAGGCTGGTTTGTTCCAGATCTCCATTCTCCTCTACCCTGTCCATGCCTCTAAATCTCCGAATAATTGACAAACTGCCTATTGGCTTCTGTCTCGGGTTCTTCGGCCGACGTTCATCTAATGATTTTTCTGACGTTTCGCCAGCACGAGTGGCTGGCATTGTCAAAGCTTCACCCTGCATTGCCGGTGGTGAACTGGAGCCGAGCTCGCGGGCGCAGACTATATGTACCTGGCGCGCCAACGTCCGAGGGCTTCTCCGCGGTCATTTCCGGTGCGGTTCTCCTCTTGCTACCTGCGACGGTCGTTCGCTGCAGTACGGGAAGCCAGGATCCGTTTACCTTAAGGCTTTCCTCCTTCTTGTTCAAACTGTTTGCGTATTTTTGTATTTCTACAGCTTCTCTGAACAAGCGCGTGTGATAATGCTTCTCTACAACCAGAACTTCCGTGTCGGGAAATGACCGCGGAGAAGCCCTCGGACGTTGGCGCGCCAGGTACATATAGTCTGCACCCGCGAGCTCGGCTCCAGTTCACCACCGGCAATGGAGGGTGAAGCTTTGACAATGCCAGCCACTCGTGCTGGCGAAACGTCAGAAAAATCATTAGATGAACGTCGGCCGAAGAACCCGAGACAGAAGCCAATAGGCAAGTTTGTCAACAAGTGGCCACGAAAGCCTTAACAACTCCGAATAATTACTGCAACCTACATCCATTTGAACCTGGTTACTTTATTCATCTCTTGATCTCTTATCTACAATTTTTTACCTCCCCCCACCCTCCTCCTCACTTCCCTCCGATACAAAACTGATGATGCTTTGCTGTCTCAGAACATGTCCAATCAACTGATCTCTTCTTCTAGTTCGGTTGTGCCACAAATTTCTTTTCTTCCCAGTACCCTCTCATCAGTTACGTGATCTACCCATCTAATCTTCAGCATTCTTCTGTAGCACCACTTTTCCAAAGATTCTGTTCTCTTTATGTCTGAACTGCTTGTCGTCCGCTTCACATCCAATTAAGGCTACACTCCAGGCAAATATCTTCAGAAGCACGTAATACTTAAGTTAACAAATCTATCTTCTTCAGAAACGGTTTTCTTGCCATTGCCAGATTGCATTTTACATCCTCTCTACTTCGGCCATCACCAGTTATTTTACTGCCTAAATGGCAAAACTCATCTACTACTTAAAGTGTCTCATTTCCTAATCTAATTCCCTCAGCATCACCTGATTTAATTCGACTACGCTCCATTATCCTCGTTTTGATTTGTTGATATTCATCTTATATCCTCCTTTCGAGACACTGTCCCTTCCGCTCTTCCAAGTCCTTTGTTGTCTCTGACAGAACCACATGTCACTGCCACATCTGAAAGTTTTTATTTCTTCTCTCTGACCTTTAATCCCTTCTCCAAATTTTTCTTTCGTTTCCTTCGGCTTTCGTCCACCAGTTATCCATTTAAAACGCGGAACGCAGTTGTAGATACCACAGTATTCCTTTGTGTGGCTCTTATACAGACACGCCGGACTGATGCCGCAATTATGCAGGTGAATTCAACATTTGAGTACCCTACTTTTCTTCCTTTTGTAACATCAGACAGCACATATGTGGTTTGTTTTTTGAACCAAAGATGATCTGAAGAGATCGAAACTAGTCGTGTATTTGGAAAAAAAAGTGCCACTAGGACTGAAACATAGACTGTATATTAATATTCCATTATTTTTTACTCTTTGGCTGGAGAATGGAAGCTGCTGTGAAATCTTTGTATTGTTTATTTAAGTAAAATAAAATTATTGTGAACAAGGGACAAAACTGATGCCAAAGCTTGTCGAATTCCTCCTGTTCTCAGTTGTTGTTGTTGTGGTCTTCAGTCCTGAGACTAGTTTGATGCAGCTCTCCATGCTACTCTATCCTGTGCAAGCTTCTTCATCTCCCAGTACTTACTGCAACCTACATCCTTCTGAATCTGCTTAGTGCATTCATCTATTGGTCTCCCTATACGATTTTTGCCCTCCACGCTGTCCTCCAATGCTAAATTTGTGATCCCTTGATGCCTCAGAGCATGTCCTACCAACCGGTTCCTTCTTCTTGTCAAGTTGTGCCACAAACTTCTCTTCTCCCCTATTCCTATTTAATACCTCCTCATTAGTTACGTGATCTACCCATCTAATCTTCAGCATTCTTCTGTAGCACCACATTTCGAAAGATTCTATTCTCTTGTTGTCTAAACTATTTATCGTCCATGTTCCACTTCCACACATGGTTACACTCCATAGAAATACTTTCAGAAACGACTTCCTGACACTTAAATCTATACTCGATGTTAACAAATTGCTCTTCTTCAGAAACGCTTTCCTTCCCATTGCCAGCCTACATTTTGTATCCTCTCTACTTCGACCATCATCAGTTATTTTGCTCCCCAAATAGCAAAACTCCTTTACTACTTTAAGTGCCTCATTTCCTAATCTAATTCCCTCAGCATCACCTGAGTTAATTCGAACACATTCCATTATCCTCGTTTTACTTTTGTTGATGATCGTCTTGCATCCTCCTTTCAAGACACTGTCTATTCCGTTCAACTGCTCTTCCAAGTCCTTTGCTGTCTTTGACAGAATTACAATGTCATCGGCGAATCTCAAAGTTTTTATTTCTTCTCCATGAGTTTTAATACCTACTCCGAATTTTTCTTTTGTTTCCCTTACTGCTTGCTCAATATACAGATTGAATAACATCGGGGAGAGGCTACAACCCTGTCTCACTCTGTTCTCAACCACTGCTTCCCTTTCATGCCCCTCGACTCTTATAACTGCCATCTGGTTTCTGTACAAATTGTAAATAGCCTTTAGCTCCCTGTATTTTACCCCTGCCACCTTCAGAATTTGAAATAGAGTATTCCAGTCAACCGTTCTCAGTATGTCCCATGAATGCTGAGAAAATGTAAGTATAAAGTGTAATAATAAGTTGATGTTATGAGAAAATTTGAGTGAGCTCCAGTCCGCATACAGCTGGTAGTGACGGAGGCGGTACTTGTGTCGCTTGCTGAGCGGCTCCCGCTGCAGCAGCCGCTGCTGCCGCTGCGTCGGCGTCGGCGTCGGCGTCGCGGCGGCAGGTGTCGGCTGAGTCAGCGCCGCAGGGGGCCGCCGAACCGCCAGCCCGCTGACGCCACTCGCGGCCGCAGACGCTTCCAGCTCGCGCATCCGGTCGCCGCACGTGCGCCGTATTTCTGGTGGCCGCGCGCTGACACTCGACTAACGACCTCCGCTGCTAGCCCAGGTCCAGACCGTCAGCTGTTCCACCAGGTTCCATGTCTTACCTTGCTCGTTGTACGTATGTTTATAACATTTCAAGGTCGATCACCACCATAGAAGTGTACAGTGTAGGTCAAGCGGGCTTGCATTACCACTGACCATCTTGGGTTGCAAGTTTGGTATGGAATTTGACATGGAATACATGCCGACAGCGAGTCAGTGTAAAACCTACTGTGGAACATGTATAAAACTCTGCTGCCCGAACACAGCGCCACACAAGCACGTGAGGCAGTCCTAATACACTACTGGCCATTAAAATTGCTACACCACGAAGATGACGCGCTACATACGCGAAATTTAACCGACAGGAAAAAGATGCTTTGATATGCAAATGATTAGCTTTCCAGAGCATTCACACAAACTTGGCGCCGGTGGCGACACCTACAACGTGCTGACATGAGGAAAGTTTCCAACCGATTTCTCATACACAAACAGCAGTTGACCAGCGTTGCCTGGTGAAACGTTGTTGTGATGCTTCGTGTAAGGAGGAGAAATGCGTACCATAACGTTCCCGACTTTGATAAAGGTCGGATTGCAGCCTGTCTCGATTGCGTTTTATGGTATCGTGGTATTGCTGCTCGCCTTGGTCGAGATCCAATGATCGTTAGCAGAATATGGAATCGGTGGGTTCCGGAGGGTAATACGGAACGCCGTGTTGGATCTCAACGGCCTCGTATCACTAGCAGTCGAGATGACAGGTATCTTATCCGCATGGCTGTAACGGATCGTCCACCCGCGTCTCGATCCCTGAGTCAACAGATGGGGACTTTTGCAAGACAACAACCATTTGCACGAACAGTTCGACGACGTTTGCAGCAGCATGGACTATCAGCTCGGAGACCATGGCTGCAGTTACCCTAGACGCTGCATCAGGGGCAGGAACGCCTGCGATGTTGTACTCAACGACGAACCTATGTGCACGAATGGCAAAACGTCATTTTTTCGGATGAATACAGGTTCTCTTTACATCATCATGATGGTTTGGCGACATCGGGGTGAACTCACATTGGAAGTGTGTATTCGTCTTCGCCATACTGGCTTATCATCCGGCGTGATGGTATGGGGTCCCATTTGTTACACGTCTCGGTCACCTCTTGTTCGCATTGACGGCACTTTGAACAGTGGACGTTACGTTTCAGATGTGTTACGACCAGTGGCTCTACCCTTCATTCGATCCCTGCGAAACCCTACATTTGAGCAGGATAATCCACGACCGCATGTTGCAGGTCCTGTACGGGCCTTTCAGGATACAGAAAATGTTCGACTGCTGCCCTGGCCAGCACATTCTCCAGATCTCTCACCAATTGAAAACGTCTGGTCAATGATGGCCGAGCAACTGGCTCGTCACAACACGCCAGTCACTACTCTTGATGAACTGTGGTATCGTGTTGTAGCTGCATGGGCAGCTCTACCTGTACACGCCACCCAAGCTCTGTTTGACTCAATGTCCAGGCATATCAAGACCGTTATTACTGCCAGAGGTGGTTGTTCTGGGTACTGATTTCTCAGGATCTATGCACCAAAATTGCGTGAAAATGTAATCACATGTCAGTTCTAGTATAATATATTTGTCCAATGAATACTCGTTTATCATCTGCATTTCATCTTGGTCTAGCAATTTTAATGGCCAATAGTGTAGTTACTCACAGCTCCCTATCAATCTGGCGGTCGCACAGCAACAAGCCAGTGGCTGATAATCTCTTAAGCTCATTGTCATGTGCGGTAAGATTAAAGGGTCATCAGAAATGTCTGAAAATATCTTCTGGTAAACCTTCCGGGATGTAAGGTCGTGGTCCATGAAACTCTTCAGCTCCTAACGTTTCATCCAGAGCTGCGCTGGACATCTTCAGAGGGGTGTTTCTCCTTTGGTGAGTCTGGCCGACTCACCGAAGGAGAAACACCCCTCTGAAGATGTCCAGCGCAGCTCTGGATGAAACGTTAGGAGCTGAAGAGTTTCATGGACCACGACCTTACATCCCGGAAGGTTTACCAGAAGATACGTCATCCGGTCGTGAAAGCCTTCATACTATGAATGTCTGAAAAGCTTGCAAGGGTGTTGCGGGATAGGTTGTGCTGGGAAATAACAGTTGAGAAAATGTTCGGTACGTTTCATCGTTTCCGAGTTAATTAGCATTGAAGTTATTCAATCACGTCGTTGCGCGGCCATATTCAAGCGGCTCAACAGGCACAATTAGTGTCACTTGTTTTCGTTGCGTAGATGATAACGTACGAGACTGCTCAGCCTTTGAGTTCGATCCTTACTACAGCCGCATGTTCAATTTCTGTATCGCTCTCTTGTTCGGTTTTACGAAACCAAACGAAGATCACGATTAGTGACAAGTCTCTGGCGAGCCGCTTCAATTTGCGCGTGCAACGGAAGGCATGACTGACTAATCAATGGTAAATACACTGAAGAGCCAAGGAAACTGGTACAGCTGCCTAATAGTGCCTAATATCGTACGGGCCCCATGAGCACGCAGAAGCGTCGCAACACGACATGGCATGAACTTAACTAATGTCTGAAGTAGTGCTGGAGGAAACTGACACGATGAATGATGCAGGGCTGTCCATAAATCCGTAAGAGTAGAGGGGTGGAGGTCTCTTCTGAACAGCACGTTGCAAGGCATCCCAGATATTCTCAATAACGTTCATGTTTCGGAAGTATGGTGGCCAGCGGAAGTGTTTAAACTCAGAAGAGTGATACTGGAGTCACTCTGTAGGAATTCTGAACGAATGGGATATCGCATTGTCCTGCTGGAATTGCGCAAGTCCGTCGGAATGCACAATGGACATGAATGGATGCAGGTGATGAGACAGAATGCTTACGTACGTGTCACCTATCAGAGTCGTATGTAGACGTATCAGGGGTTCCATTTCACTCCATCTGCGCTCGCCTGACACCATTACAAAGCCACCACCAGGTTGAACAGTCCCCTGCTGACATTGAGGGTCCATGAATTCATGAGATTGTCTTCATACCCGTACACGTACATCCGCTCGATGCAATTTGAGACGAGACTCGTCCGACCAGGAAATACGTTTCCAGCCAACAACAGCCCAATGTCGGTCTTGACGGGTCCACGCGAGGCGTAAATCCTTGTGTCGTGCAGTCAAGGGTACACGATGGACCTTCGACTCCGAAAGCCCATATCGATGATGTTTCGTAGAATGGCTCGCACGCTGACACTTGTTGATGGCCCACCTTTGAAATCTGCAGCAATTTGTGGAAGGGTCGCACTTCTATCACGCTGAATGATTCTCTTCAGTCGTCGTTGGTCCCCTTCTAGCAGGATCTTCTTCCGACCTCAGCGATGTCAGAGATTTCATATACCAGATTCCTGATATTCAGTGTACTCTCGTGAAATAGTCGTACGGGAAAATCCCCACTTCATCGCTACCTCGGAGATGCTGTATCCCAATATCACGAATATCACGTTCAAAGTCACTTAAGTCTTGATAACCTGCCATTGTAGCAGCAGTAACCGACCTAACTCTTGTTGTCTCATACAAGCGCTGCCAACCGCAGCGCCGTATTTCGTCTCTTTACATATATCCGTACCTCAGTATGCATGCCTATACAGTTTCTTTGGCGCTCTAGTGTAATTCGGAAATGGCGCAACATTTCAGATTTTTTTCTTAAGTATTACTTCTCAATACAGGCTATCCTGCAACAGCTACACAGGCATTCCAGGGTGTTTCTCACCACTCTGTAGATCCTACTTTGCCACAGAAATTTCTGCAACAGTGACTCGGCTCTCGAAGACTTCTGCAGATCCTATCGCTCGTAAAGCAAATGATACGTGTCGCTGCAACTGCAATCATCGAACCTGTTAACAAATGGTTCAAATGGCTCTGAGCACTATGGGACTTAACTTCTGAGGTCATCAGTCCCCTAGAACTTAGAACTACTTAAACCTAACGAATCTACGGACATCACACACATCCATGTCCGAGGCACGATTCGAACCTGCGACCGTAGCAGTCGCGCGTTTCCAGACTGGAGCACCTAGCACCGTTCGGCCACATTGGCCGGCGAACGCGTTAACACACTTCAGTAATTTTGTGTCAGAGCACTATAACAAAGGAAATCACTACATTACACTACCTGATAAAAAGTATCCGGAAACCCCTATGTAATGCGGAATTCTCCACTAGGTGTCAAGGAAGGTGGACCAGCCGGTATAAAATGAGAGGGTGAGTTTGAGTAATCGATAGAGGAGAAGTAACAGCAGAACGGGCCGGTCAAGAGTTCTCGGTGACTTCGAACGTGGATGACAGATGAACAGCAATCCGTCTAGAACATTGCAGCCATCTAGAGTTGCCCAAGTCGACTGCGGGTGATTGTGAAGTGACAACGCGAAAGAACAACCGCACTTAAACCAAGAGTAGACAGACCTCGTGTGCTGGACCGTCGACGATTTCGGACGCTGGTACTAATAAACCACACGAAAACAGCAGAATGAATCACTCGTGAGTTCCACAGTGCTATCACAATGAGTGTGCTTAGGGAGCCAAAAATAGTGGGGTACAATTGTCGAGCACCTCCTTATAAGCTAACCATTTCTGTAGGTGGTATAAAGAGTCATGCCACAAGAGAGTGGATGAGTGGAAACGACTGATTCGCAGTGATGAATCACGCTATACTTGCAGCAATCCAATACAAGTTTATGGATTTGATGCAAGGGTGGGAGGGAGGGAGATGAGAGTCTAACGTTCGTCGACAACGACGTCGTTGGAGACGAAGCACAAGCTGCGATTAGGGAAGGATGGAGATGAAAAGCGACCGTGGCCTTTCGAAGGAACCGTTCCAGCATTTGCCTTTAGCTGTTTAGGGAAATCACGGAAAATCTAATTCAGTAGGGCCGGACGCGGTTTTGAACCTTCGTCCTCCCGACTGCGAGTCCATTGTGCTAACCACTGCCCTATCCCGCTTGACTGGATTTGATGAAGTCCCGGACAACGTTACTTGCCATCGTGTATAGGGCCAACAGAAGTGTTACCATAGAGAGGTATTTTTTGTGGTTAGGATGTAGCCCTCTCATTGCCCTTAAGAATACGCTAAATCTGGATATGAATACATTTTGCAGTATTGCATATCACATACAGTAGAGGAAGAGTTCGGAGACAATGACAGTAACAGCAGTTTCTGAAATGTTCTGAGCTGCCCCGAAATTCGACTTGAACCCAATGGAACACCTTTGGGATGAATTATAAAGCCGACTTCGATCCACATGGCTGTCCAACATCACTACCTGCTCTGGTTTCGGCTCTCGGGGTAGCGTGGGCCGTCATTTCTCCACAGACAGTCAAGACACCTCATTGAGAGTGCCCCTTGCAGAGTTCGACCTGTCACAGAGGCGAAATGCTGGTCACACCCCATATTAATGGATGTCCGGGTACTTCTGTTCGGGTTGTGTATTTTAATTCTCCGTCATTCGCGCAATGATCATTGCCACTCGCATGCAATGAAACAGTAGGCTCGATCGTACATCAAGCTTATCTTTCTAAGGGAAACCTTCTGTCTCTGAGTGTCTCTCTCCTGCTTTCCTAAGCTAAGTAGAAGCTTTTCTACTCTGAGATGGCCCGTGAGGTCTGAAGAAGAGAAGTCAGGATTTAACATCTGTCTACGAAGTAGTCACTGGAGACGAAGCACAGCCTCGGAACTAAGAAGATATACCGTGCCCTTTTTGAAGGACACGGCTCGGCATTCTCCTCAAGCAGAAATCACAAAAAATCCAAAATTCAATATCTGAGTGATGATTCAAATCACACACCTCTCTTATGAGAGTCCAGTGTTTTAGCCACTGCGCCACGTCGCTCTATTAAGGTGTTGTAAGATGGTGGATACGCATTTAATGACGTTTCCGTTGATGCAGCGTTAAACTAACCTTTCTACTTTTTACAGATGATAGACGCTTTCTGGAAAAAAATCGAGGTGCAACACCCAGTTTGGCACTTAGTTTGATAAGTCTGCTTTATTCACATCTCCGTGCACGAGGGGCATTTGAAAAGTCCGTGCAAAGTCCGAGAGATGACAGCACTGGCGCGTATCGAGGTCATGTTTAGTTAGTAGCATCTTTGGAAAGAACGCACACCAAGTTTCAGCCATGTTGATCTATTTCTTTATGTTTGGCATTCATGTGAATCAAGGAAGTTGAGTGATTGTCAAAGAATGGACGAAAAAGAATTTTGTGTGGTGGTTCAAATGGCTCTGAGCACTATGGGATTTAACATCTGAGGTCATCATTAGAACCACTTAAACCTAACTAACCTAAAGACATCACACACATCAATGCCCGAGGCAGGATTCGAACCTGCGACCGTAGCGGTCGTGCGGTGCCAGGCTGAAGCGCCTAGAATTGCTCGGCCACGCCGGCCAGCTGTGTGGTGATTAAACATTCCTTTATGAAAGGCAAAACGCCTCAAAATACTAAAGAGAAGTTTGATAAACATTATGGTGACTCTGCACCTTCGATTATAACAGTTTATAAGTGGTTTCAAAATTTTCGGAGTGGCCATATGGGCACAAGTGATGCTGAGCGTTCTGGACGCCGCGTGGAGGTTACGACTCCGGAAATCATTGATAAAATCCATGATATGGTGACAGATGACAGAAGATTTAAGGTGCCTGTGGACTGCTAGTGCTGTGGGCATCTCGAATGAATGGGTACATAATATTTTCCATAAGCATTTGGACATGAGAAAGCTATCTGCAAGATGGATTACGCGATTGCTCACGCTTGACCAAAAACGGAATCATGTAAAGTGTTGCAAGGATGGTTTGCAGCTGTTCAGAAAGAATCTGCAGGACTTTAAGAATCGTTTCGTCACTGTGTATAAAACATGGATACATTACTGTACTCCTGAGACCAAACAACAATCTAAACAATGAGTTACCAAGGGAGAATCTGCACCAAAAACGGCCGGAAAGGTCATGGCGACTGTCTTTTGGGATTCGCAAGGGCTAATCCTCATCGACTATCAGGAAAACTATTACAGGTGAATACTATTCATCATTATTGGACCGTTTGAAAGCCGAGTTGCAAGAAAAACGCCAGCGATTGGACCTCAAAAAAGTCCTTTCCCATCACGACAATGCACGAGCACACACCTCAGCAGTTGTGATCGCAAAATAAATGGAAAAAGGATTCCAACTCTCTTCACATTCCCTCTATTCTCAGACTTGGCTCCCTCGGGCTATTATTTGTTCCCCAATTTCAAGAAATGTCTGGCGGGACAAAGATGTTATTCAAACGAGGAGGTGATTGCAGCAACTAATAGCTATTTTGCAGACTTGGGCATTTCCTTTTATTTGGATGGGATAACAAATTAGAACAGCACTGGACGAAGTGTATAGGTCTAAAAGGAGACTATGTCGAAAAATAAAAAAGGTTTACCCCAAACACGTAAGTAGTTTTTATTTTTGCACGGACTTTTCGTACTGACACTTTTGTTCTGCTTGTGGGATCAAAGAGGTATTATCTCAGTCAGGTATGAGGGGAGAACCACTGCGAAACTCGGGACAACACGCCGAAGGAACAGCAGATTGTAAATTTATATCTGTCTGAGAGGTTACAGGGATTGTTCAGATGGTACAGCTTTAACTAAGCAACTGAAAAATCCAAGCTCCAATCATAGTGTCTGATATTCCTCTAATCTCTCTGGGACATCCCTGTTTTCAGAATACTTGTTTAACGGAAATCGAAGGAAAGACTCTTTTGGCCCCAATGTGAAACTCAGGTTACACGCTCTTCTCTATAATGTATCTACATCTTCCAGGATCCGGGGGTATGGATGCTTTAGCTCAGACACTGGAATTAGCCGTGTCTAAGTTGGGCTGTCACCCCGAGGACCTGTTCCGCGGTCCACTAGGCTCAACTTAGAACGTGATTTCAGGTCCACATTTAAAGATGCCGACCCCCTGCAGACATTTCCTGGTTTTCCCCTTCACTCCAAAATGACGCACTGGGCGCCCCCTCCTGCGAGAGGCACTGAGCACCCCTTGTGGCGGACGCGTGCATCCGCGCACCGACAGGAATAGCGGCAGTCGCAGCTTTGACGAAGCCCCGCCCTGGCCGCTTCCGGAAAACTCCCTTCGGTCGTTCTGCACGCTGGAGTCTTGTTTACTTTTTGTTGTTATACCGCCAATGGTAGCGCTAGAAATTTGAGAAGTGATTTCCTGCCGCAGACAATGTATACGTAACTTCGATACTTATAAGTTTTAAAAAAGGTTTTCGGATGACGCCATTCAGCCACCTGCGTATATAAGTCATAAAGGAAGGACGTTAAGATGATAAATAACAGGTAAATACGTAATTACAGTAACTTCACAATTTGTACAACAAGATTGGAAATGTGACAACAATCAGATTCCAAGCTCAAAATTATTGCTTTGTGTTTCACTAATAACGTGTCTTAGATATCTACTTTTGTTTCGACTAAAAACTGTATCTCAAAATATCATTTGAATGAGCTTGGTAACTGGTGTTTCAGACAGTTAATTTTTCTCACTAACTTTGTAAACTTTATTTTCAGCTTTGGAATCTTTCTGACATTATCTGCATTATGTATTAAGACATTACCTATTGGTGACACATGAAAATTTGGTTTCTGTATGTCCGTCCCTGTGATCAAATTACGTAATAAAATGAAACACCTACCGCCGTTGATTATATGTTATTTTATTATATGACCTGAAAATGGTATACTGAGTCACCGAAAATCGTTTCCATATGTCGTTCAGGCCCTCTGGTTACGATTCCGTATATTAACTTTTACTGTGTCTTAGCTGCAACAGAAGTATTTTTTCCAATGGAAGCCTGAGCTACAAATTTGTGAATGTTCAGCCCTTTCATCATGCGAAACTGCTGCCAACTGTTGGCCATCACTATCAAAGTATCAGCAAGTTAGTGTAACAGTGTGCAGCAGCTCGTGACCGCCAGAATACACGTTTATTGTTGGTTCGCTATAGTCCACCGTAAAATTGAATGTTGCTATTTTAAATGCTTATAAATGGTCATTTTACTGTTTTTTACAATAGAGAATATTTCGTAATTAGTTATTTTTTTCCATAAAATGAAGCCAAGTGCAAAAAGTATATCTTTAGAAAGGAAACATATTTTTGTATAAATCTTGCGTATAAAATCATTAAAAATCACCTGAAAGCATTACTACGATGGTAAGTCAATTATTATCCGCAATTTAGTTATATTTTTGTTTATTTTGGCAGTACTGTCGTTTTACGTTGACGACGCGTGCTTTGTTTATGTGTTGTCATAACTTTGCAGTTTTTAAGCTGCTGGGTTAGTTTCGTTATCGCTGCCGTGCTGTTAATCATGGTTGCTCCGCTTTCTATTTGCGCCAAAGAAGAGCAACGTTCAGTGATCCGTTTTTTGTGGTCTGGTCGGAAGGCATATCAGGGGCCGAAATTTATCGGTACAGTACGGGAACAGTGTTTTGCCACAACGGAGTGTCTACGAATGGTTTGAAAAATCCCGAAATGGTCGCACAAGAGTTACCCACGATAAAGGAGCCGGACGACCGTTTACCGCCACAAATGAAGAGACCATTGAGCGTTCACATGAAATGATTCTCTTAGACAGACGATTAACTACTGACGAAGTGGCACATCGCCAGCACGTTAGTCATGATTCTACCTACGAAATCATCCACAACAGACTTGGGTTTCATAAAGTTTGTGCAGACGGGTCCCAATACAACTTACTCAGTTGCATAAATAAACGCTCTTGCACATCTGCAAAAAATATTTACATCGCTATGGGAACGAAGGGGACAACTTCTTAGACACGATCATTACTGGTAACGAAACATGGATCTATCATTACGAGCCGGAGAGTAAACGGCAGAATATGGAAAGGAAACATCCAAATTCGCCATGTAACAAAAAGTTCAAGATCCAACCGCCCACAGTAAAATTGATGCTTACTGTTTTTTGGGACGCACAAGGTCCAGTACTGGAACATTATGGGGAAAGGGGCACAACAGTAAACAGTATACGTTTACTGCCAGGCTAAAGCCTGCAATTCGAAGCAAACGCCGAGGATCGCTGTCAAAAGGTGTTGTGTTGTTGTACGACAATGCCCGTCCGCATACTGCCACCCACACTGCTGAAACGCTCCTGAAACTCAAATTTGAAGTACTGGATCATCCTCCATATTGTGCCGATCTTGCCCCTTCTGACTATCACTTCCTTGGTCCACTCCAACAGGCATTAAGGGGCCGTCCGATTTGCCTCCGACGAAGCAGTGAAAGAAGCGGTGCATTCCTGTCTCGCAGCTCAACCGTGAACCTTCTTTTATGAGGGCATCAGGAAGCTTGTACAACCTTGAACCAAGTGCGCTGAAACGCAAGGAGACTATGTCGAAAAATGATGTTCTTGTAAGTTTCCTATTAGATTACAATAAAATTTTATAACTACTTTGCGGACAATAATTGAGTTACTCTCGTACATAAAGAAAAATTTTCCGTCCTTTCGGAAAAAAACTCCTGTCTGAGAGGGATATAATAAAATAACTCCTAAACGACGGCTGTAAGTGTTTTATTTTGTTACGTGTCTGAAAATATGGTGTCGGAATGTGACTCGATCCCGGATTTTCCGTTCGTCGCGAGCGCCCCCTCAACCACTTGGGATATCCGAGCACGCTTTCACGACCGACCCAAACTTCCACATGTCACAGGATCCACAGAGTTTCAAGGAGACAAACGTATTCAGTGTTAGTATTACGATCGTTATTTTGCCCATCGAAGCTTGCAATATTTATTTTTAACACCGTCTGAAGAAACAGGTACTGGCGACGATCTTGCAGCTGTACTAAATTTATGAAATTTATTCTCCATTGCGAATTTTTCTGACATTAGTTGCATTAGGTATTAAGATTTTACCTACTGGTGACAAGTAAAAGTTTCTTACTGACTCTGTTCAGGTGTCTTTCCGGTATATGCAGCCAAAGAAAATGTGGTCTAGATCTTCGTCTGCAACACACTCGCGCTGAGGAGGCGGCATGATGTTGACACATTTCTGGAGTTATATGAATCGATTGTGATTGAAAAACATCCAGGATATAACGATTTTTTATTCTCGTCCACTGCTGATCACATAGTACTGACCTCTTGTTACATGTTTCAGGTAGTTATAAAATCACTAATCCCTCTGCCAACATCTAATTTTTTTTAACCAAGTTTCAAAATTAAACTCGACTGGCTAGAAAGGTCGCGAAAAGAAAATTGTGCTAATTGAACGCAAATGCTTACAGATCGTTTCGTCACAGTGTAACTATTGCTTTTTATGAGCTTTTAGTAGCTAGGAACAAGTTTTCCTTAAACTCTATGCAAAAAAAGTTCACAGCCTGAGATTTTTTCCAACCCAGATCTGAAGCTTTCACACTTCGTTATATTCTAAGCGTTGAGAAACAAAAGCCCTTGCATCAACAGCAGTGGCGACGTGCGTGTAAAAATGTTTTTGTCCATCTATGTGGTACCACTAAAAAACTGCGTGTGTCAATGTTGTTCTTTCATGTATGAAACTTTTCCGTATCCATTTCGGAGATGGTCCTGGCAATGGTCAACCGCTATCCTGCAGCTACGCAGTTGTCCATTACTACTTTTGCCATTCAGACAGCCAATTCAGTCTGTGCGCTGAGCCTAATATTACTGTACTCGTACCCATTCTCCTGGTCTTTCCAAACCACTCGACATACCTTTGCTCATTGCTGGAGTCGCTTTCAAGTGTCACACGCTTCACAGTAAAATTCGAGATACACCGCACTTTTATTCTCTGACAGTTTAAATCGTCAACCGTAATTCACAGACAGTGAGGTAAACTGTCTCACTGTTTATCACAACAGCCACTCTAATTCGCTGCCTCAAAGAGAGCGAGCAACAATAATCAGATTGGGGCTACGCACTTACAGGAGATGCATGCAAGCGAATCACTGCACACATTTACATTCCTTAGTCAATCGTGCCTCGTAGTTTGACAATTTGAGAATAATTCTTGCAACAGATAGTGAAATACGTAGTGACTTGTCTGAAATATCGTAACAGTCTAGTCTTTATTAAACAGAGCAAGTCAAAATTGTGTGCAAGGACTTGACTGAAATCAGAAATCCTATATTTCGCGTTCAGTGTCCTGCCAGTTATGCCCTTTTTTGAAGATACGCTTCATAATCTTTAACTGTAGTTTAATAAGCGTTAAGAACATTTAATAAGACTAATAAATAAAAATTTAAATTTTGTCAAAATAAACACATTATTTCTAATCACAGGAGGAAGACGTTACGATTTTCTAATTCACAAAGGACACGAAACGAAGCTATGTAACCGCTCTCAGTCGTTGGCAAAAAGTACGTCATATTTACGTAGCTTTCTCTAAGGGTCCAAGCAGTCTAATCGTTCCTCCCATTAGCGAAAACGTACATTTTAAAGGAATTGTTTCCTGTAATTGGACAATAGATACTTCATTAGGAACGAGGGCAAGTGGATTCAGAAAGAAGGTCCGCGTCTCGTAATGAGTTTATTCAGTCGTTACGGGAACCCATGCAATATCTCAAAGGTCTCAAATGAGAGCATTTGGAAGAAAGACGATTTTCGCTCCTCAGCGAGCTCAAAACTAACTCCCGAGATTACTGTTCTTCAAACGAAGCATTCAAAGCTATTGTTAATATAAAATACAGGTGCAACAAAAAACATCATAACTATTTGCACAGAAAATTATGGAGAAAAAGTATTTTTCTGTTAATTCACTGTCGACATGAAATTTTCAAAATATGACGGAATAGAATCGTCTGAAACGAAAATACACGGTACACTAAATAGTATCCACTAATAATCGCAGATAAAAGCGTATGAAACATTTATAGCCTAATGTACGAAACGTAACAGCTTGCAGAATATCATGATCATCTGGGACACTCAGATGTTTATGACGGGTGGTAGGGACAGAGCATCGAGTGACATTATACTGAGTGCACATCCGAAAATCTTGGACCTACTGATAACAATTAGACCCGAACTTTTCGACTCTGTACGCGCAGAACAGGGAATCAGTGATCATAAGGCCGTTGCAGCATCCCTGAATACGGAAGTTAATAGGAATATAAAAAAAAGGGAGGAAGGTTTATCTGGCTGGCTCTGAGCACTATGGGACTTAACATCTGTGGTCATCAGTCCCCTAGAACTTAGAACTACTTAAACCTAACTAACCTAAGGACATCACACACATCCATGCCCGAGGCAGGATTCGAACCTGCGACCGTAGCAGTCCCGCGGTTCCGGACTGAGCGCCTAGAACCGCTAGACCACCGCGGCCGGCAAGGTTTATCTGTTTAGCAAGAGTAATAGAAGGCAGATTTCAGACTACCTAACGGATCAAAACGAAAATTTCTGTTCCGACACTGACAATGTTGAGTGTTTATGGAAAAAGTTCAAGGCAATCGTAAAATGCGTTTTAGACAGGTACGTGCCGAGTAAAACTGTGAGGGACGGGAAAAACCCACCGTGGTTCAACAACAAAGCTAGGAAACTACTGCGAAAGCAAAGAGAGCTTCACTCCAAGTTTAAACGCAGCCAAAATCTCTCAGACAAACAGAAGCTAAACGATGTCAAAGTTAGCGTATGGAGGGCTATGCGTGAAGCGTTCAGTTAATTCGAAACTAAAATTCTATGTACCGACTTGACAGAAAATCCTAGGAAGTTCTGGTCTTACGGTAAATCAGTAAGTGGCTCGAAACAGCATATCCAGACACTCCGGGATGATGATGGCATTGAAACAGAGGATGAAACGCGTAAAGCTGAAATACTAAACACCTTTTTCTAAAGCTGTTTCACAGAGGAAGACCGCACTGCAGTTCCTTCTCCTAATCCTCGCACAAACGAAAAAAATGGCTGACATCGAAATAAGTGTCCAAGGAATAGAAAAGCAACTGGAATCACTCAACAGAGGAAAGTCCACTGGACCTGACGGGATACCAGTTCGATTCTACACAGAGTACGCGAAAGAACTTGCCCCCCTTCTAACAGCCCTGTACCGCAAGTCTCTAGAGGAACGGAAGGTTCCAAATGATTGGAAAAGAGCACAGGTAGTCCCAGTCTTCAAGAAGGGTCGTCGAGCAGATGCGCAAAACTATAAACCTATATCTCTGACGTCGACCTGTTGTAGAATTTTAGAACATGGTTTTTGCTCGCGTATCATGTCGTTTCTGGAAACCCAGAATCTACTTTGTAGGAATCAACATGGATTCCGGAAACAGCGATCGTGTGAGACCCAACTCGCTTTATTTGTTCATGAGACCCAGAAAATATTAGATACAGGCTCACAGGTAGATGCTATTTTCCTTGACTTCCGGAAGGCGTTCGATACAGTTCCGCACTGTCGTCTGATAAACAAAGTAAGAGCCTACGGAATATCAAACCAGCTGTGTAGCTGGATTGAAGAGTTTTTAGCAAACAGAACACAGCATGTTGTTCTCAATGAAGAGACGTCTACAGACGTTAAAGCAACCTCTGGCGTGCCACAGGGGAGTGTTATGTGGCCATAGCTTTTCACAATATATATAAATGACCTAGTAGATAGTGTCGGAAGTTCCATGCGGCTTTTCGTGGATGATGCTGTAGTTTACAGAGAAGTTGCAGCATTAGAAAATTGCGGTGAAATGCAGGAAGATCTGCAGCGGATAGGCACTTGGTGCAGGGAGTGGTAACTGACCCTTAACATAGACAAATGTAATGTATTGCGAATACATAGAAAGAAGGATCCTTTATTGTATCATTATATGATAGCGGAACAAACACTGGTAGCAGTTACTTCTGTAAAATATCTGGGAGTATGCGTGCGGAACGATTTAAAGTGGAATGATCATAAAAAAATAGCCTGCCGCTGGTGGCCGAGCGGTTCTGGCGCTACAGTCTGGAACCGCGCGACCGCTACGGTCGCAGGTTCGAATCCTGCCTCGGGCATGGATGTGTGTGTTGTCCTTAGGTTAGTTAGGTTTAAGTAGTTCTAAGTTCTAGGTGACTTATGACCTCAGCAGTTGAGTCCCATAGTGCTCAGAGCCATTTTTTTTTTACCATAAAAAAATAATTGTTGGTATGGCGGGTACCACGTTGAGATTCATTGGGAGAGTCCTTAGAAAATGTAGTCCATCAACAAAGGAGGTGGCTTACAAAACACTCGTTCGACCTATACTTGAGTATTGCTCATCAGTGTGGGATCCGTACCAGATCGGGTTGACAGAGGAGATAGAGAAGATCCAAAGAAGAGCGGCGCGTTTCGTAACACGGTTATTTGGTAAGCGTGATAGCGTTACGGAGATGTTTAGGAAACTCAAGTGGCAGACTCTGCAAGAGAGGCGCTCTGCGTCGCGGTGTAGGTTGCTGTCCAGGTTTCGAGAGGGTGCGTTTCTGGATGAGGTATCGAATATATTGCTCTCCCCTACTTATACCTCCCGAGGAGATCACGAATGTAAAATTAGAGAGATTCTAGCGCGCACGGAGGCTTTCCGGAAGTCGTTCTTCCCGCGGACCATACGCGACTGGAACAGGAAAGGGAGGTAATGACAGTGGCACGTAAAGTGCCCTCCGCCACACACCGTTGGGTGATTTGCGGAGTATAAATGTAGATGCAGATGTAGATGATCAGAACACAAGTGTCTGCTTATACGTCGGGTATATGTATTCTCTGGTCTTTTAAAAAACAAAAGAGTTGATAAACATTATTTATCGTAAGAAAAATGTGAGTTCCAAGCAGATCAAATAAAAAAAGGTAGCATAAATACTTATGAATTACTTATCACAATTGTCTATCTACACATTGCATATCACATTCGTCTATCTGCGCATTTCATGCTAATATATACATGGTAATTAATGACTACTTATTTTACATCAATTTTATGGTCCGTGTGCGAGTTAAATTTGACTCTAAATGCTTATTAACTTACAGCTTTTCAAACGAAATCCCAAATGAGTGGCACTGCCTTGAACGAATACACTCCTAAAACTATATATTTATTTGAATGACTATCTTTCGCGGCAGCTTCTACATACCAACTGTTATTGTTTTTTCCGTCTTAAGCTTGTTGCAGTTTAAGAGTGTTTTTCACCAGTCGCGTTTCTTTTATATTTGTTAAAGCATCTTCAGTGGTCATTGGTGTTTTTACTCTGTTTTACTTGTTCTGAACTCCGCTGCTTTTCTCTGGCTGTTAGGAGAGGCTGAAGTCGACAACAAGTTGGTTGCACATTCATTTCGCCATTTGTTTAGTTCTTATCAAACCGATTTTTCTAACGAAAACTTCACAATAATTGTCTTCATAGAAATATTACTGTGTTTCCAATATTCTGCACTCAGCTGAGTTTGTTCTGCAGGGAGTAACGGTTCGATTTCCGTTAGTACTCTATAACAATAAAATTGCAGAACACCCCTCAGACAAAAATCTGTAACTGGGAGCGGCTGCAGAAGATCTGAAGTACTTGCTGTATACAGGCTGATTCCGCGACGTTACTACAAACGTTCAGGGATAAGGGAGATGGGTAAATGTACCAATCTGAGGCAAGGGACGCTGGCTCGGAAACCACCAAGTAGAAAACTGTAAGCGAAACTCCTTCTGAACCTTTGACAGTGGAATACGTGTACTGGTTCGATTGCTGCTATAATCGTAGGGCAGGCAACCTTCAGAGGTGGTATTGTAGACAAAACCAAGAGAATAAATGTCTTGTAAACATGGGCTCTGGAATGCATACCTTAGGAACTGTGAGCACTTGTTTATTTTAGCTACTGTGAAACACATCTCTTGTACTGAACAAGTGCCTATCTCACAAGGGAGAAAAACGTAGACTTCTTACATTTTATAGTTTTTTATTAATTTATTTTTGTTTATATTCGTTGAGGTACACTGATTTTTGAGGTGATGTGTGTCTGCAGATGAAAGATTGCTCTGCCGAAACGCGTCAAATTTATTAGAATCAGATTTTAAGGTGACGGACATTGTAAGTGTAATGAGCAGAATAATTCTCTTGCACTGTTCGTTGGCTATAGCTGATTGTGACTGACCATTCCCGACCTTTTCACAGATATCACCTGCTGTTTGAAAGCAAGTCCACAGTCGTAAATTTACACTTCTGGAATTTACACTTTGTTGCCGTATGCTCTGAATGGCTACCGTCTATGCTGCCATTGGTTCACCATGCTTTTCTTGTGTCATCAGTCTTCTGATTAGGTTGGTGTGACCCGTCAAGACATCCTCTTCTGTACTAACCTCTTCACCTCAGAGTACCACTTGCATCCAAACTTTGCAATTATTTGTTGCATATATCCCTTCTTTTTCTTAATCTGCAGTTTTTAGTTTCTGCAGCTCTCTCTAGTGCCATGGAAGCTATTCACTGATATGTACTATCGTCCTAGCCCGTGTTCTTGTCAGTGCTTTCCATACATACCTTTCATTGCTGCGTCTGCAGCGTCTGCGGTTCATTTGCTACATTATAGACCCGCCTAATTTTCAAAATTTTCTACAGCAGCATATCTCGAACGCTGTGATTCTTTTCTTGTTTACAGATTCATTTCATCACGTTTACTAGCACTCAACGTCGACTACTTCAGCACTGCAGAAGTCAACGAACACGCGTCTAGCCAACATACCGGACAGAAGGCAAAGATCTACACTCCTGGAAATTGAAATAAGAACACCGTGAATTCATTGTCCCAGGAAGGGGAAACTTTATTGACACATTCCTGGGGTCAGATACATCACATGATCACACTGACAGAACCACAGGCACATAGACACAGGCAACAGAGCATGCACAATGTCGGCACTAGTACAGTGTATATCCACCTTTCGCAGCAATGCAGGCTGCTATTCTCCCATGGAGACGATCGTAGAGATGCTGGATGTAGTCCTGTGGAATGGCTTGCCATGTCATTTCCACATGGCGCCTCAGTTGGACCAGCGTTCGTGCTGGACGTGCAGACCGCGTGAGACGACGCTTCATCCAGTCCCAAACATGCTCAATGGGGGACAGATCCGGAGATCTTGCTGGCCAGGGTAGTTGACTTATACCTTCTAGAGCACGTTGGGTGGCACGGGATACATGCGGACGTGCATTGTCCTGTTGGAACAGCAAGTTCCCTTGCCGGTCTAGGAATGGTAGAACGATGGGTTCGATGACGGTTTGGATGTACCGTACACTATTCAGTGTCCCCTCGACGATCACCAGTGGTGTACGGCCAGTGTAGGAGATCGCTCCCCACACCATGATGCCGGATGTTGGCCCTGTGTGCCTCGGTCGTATGCAGTCCTGATTGTGGCGCTCACCTGCACGGCGCCAAACACGCATACGACCATCATTGGCACCAAGGCAGAAGCGACTCTCATCGCTGAAGACGACACGTCTCCATTCGTCCCTCCATTCACGCCTGTCGCGACACCACTGGAGGCGGGCTGCACGATGTTGGGGCGTGAGCGGAAGACGGCCTAACGGTGTGCGGGACCGTAGCCCAGCTTCATGGAGACGGTTGCGAATGGTCCTCGCCGATACCCCAGGAGCAACAGTGTCCCTAATTTGCTGGGAAGTGGCGGTGCGGTCCCCTACGGCACTGCGTAGGATCCTACGGTCTTGGCGTGCATCCGTGCGTCGCTGCGGTCCGGTCCCAGGTCGACGGGCACGTGCACCTTCCGCCGACCACTGGCGACAAAATCGATGTACTGTGGAAACCTCACGCCCCACGTGTTGAGCAATTCGGCGGTACGTCCAACCGGCCTCCCGCATGCCCACTATACGCCCTCGCTCAAAGTCCGTCAACTGCACATATGGTTCACGTCCACGCTGTCGCGGCATGCTACCAGTGTTAAAGACTGTGATGGAGCTCCGTATGCCACGGCAAACTGGCTGACACTGACGGCGGCGGTGCACAAATGCTGCGCAGCTAGCGCCATTCGACGGCCAACACCGCGGTTCCTGGTGTGTCCGCTGTGCCGTGCGTGTGATCATTGCTTGTACCGCCCTCTCGCAGTGTCTGGAGCAAGTATGGTGGGTCTGACACACCGGTGTCAATGTGTTCCTTTTTCCATTTCCAGGAGTGTATTTGCTTCTCCCCTAATAACATAAATGATGAGGTCTCCGATGAAAGAAGAAAGAGGTCTCGATAGATGGGTCAAGAACTACTGGCAGGGTGTGAAAGCCGGCAGGAGAACTATACCCGGAAGAGGAAAACTATATTTACTGTTTACACGCAATCCATAGAGACTCGGAAAAAATAACCTGTCGGTTGAACATCTGGCCGACACAAAAGATTTACAATTGAGGCGCTGAATTAACTGCTGATTGTTTTATAAACAGTCAGTCGTCTACTTACCACGTTCATAAAACAGACGGCTGCAAATCCAATGTGTGAACCCAGACTGATACAGTAGCGTATGGAGCTGGAGAAACTTACCTGAAACAAGCACAAAATATTAATTCAGAAGAATCTCACGACAGAGATACACATGGAAAATTAAGGCTAACTTTGACACATATCAAGGAGTTATATGTTGTTGCAGAGTATTGTATTTTAGTAGTGCTTTTACATTATCCACTAGATACTCTCTTGTCAGGGTTTCGCAACCATTGTGAAATTTGCCAATGTTAGTTTTCCTCTGCTAAGAGAATCTCGCATATACGGTATTTCACGCAGCGTAAGACTATTATCATCTAAAGGCTGTGCGAAGAAAGATATAAGGCTTAACGTAAGAATGGAGCTCGAAAGTGCATCTCTAAGCAATATACAAAAGTGTAATTTTCTTTACTAGTGGTTGGTTTGTTAGGAGCGAACGGAGAGAAACAATAACAGAGCGCAAGAGAGAGCTACAGCAGTGACTTCGCTGCATCGCTACACCGACAATCTATCTTTTTCTCACAGTATATGCCTCTTTTACACTTGTTTTGCTGCCCTCTTTCAGTTATAGACGAAGGATCTATAGGTCTGAAAACTCGTTTTCCACTCCCTATCGGACACCATTTAGTCTGCGAGCCCACCCCGAATTCAAGTACTACACAAAATTATT
Source organism: Schistocerca serialis cubense (assembly GCF_023864345.2). Lineage (NCBI taxonomy): Eukaryota > Metazoa > Arthropoda > Insecta > Orthoptera > Acrididae > Schistocerca > Schistocerca serialis. The sequence goes on from NC_064639.1 coordinate 1,131,872,652, forward strand.
TACATCCTCTCTTACACAAAGTTCATAACAAACGAAGTAATGTCGATCGCATTTCTTGCATTGTAGAACAAATCGAGCCAAATAAAACGTGGAGACCTGTTTAGTGCTTTCAGACATACATGTGCGAAGCACTTAAAATACTTATTGGTACTGACGAGAATTTCAGCAGAGGATGGGTCCGGGCCTAGTGACGATATACGTCCTAATATGCTTCAAGGGATCAACCGATCCAGAAAATGGAGGACTAAGAAGTTTCCATTATTTGTTCTGTTGTTCATACTTGCATTCTTGCAGTCTTAATTTGTCTGTAAGATCTTGACGATACAAAAAGGGAGAGAAGGTTAACCCGATCTCTAGCGATAAAATTTGGGAGTTTGTTCAGGGATATTTTCTGAGTATTTAGCTTTAAGGGACTGGGTCGCCGTCGGCTCATCATAGAGTAACAGCATTTCGTTTGATACCTTATCCCCATTCATCTTTGTGTGTCTGTGTTGCTCTGAAAATATCTCTACAACACTGTAAATGACTACGGCAGAGGCTGTGTATCTCTTTTGGAAACAAACTTGCTCCATTCAACAATTGTTCGTGTTGTTGACAACAGCCGATCATGTTGCTATTCGCCATCAAGCTTAAATTTAGCATTGATTTGTTCTGTCTTGGATTTGTTGTTCCAGCAGAGCTGTGCATTAGTAACTGCTCTACGCAATCCCGTGACCATGATGGTTGACATTTTGAACAATAGCGGAGAAGGAACTAATCTACATTTGGTCTTACTGTATTGTACCCTGACGCAACAAATGAAGTGGTTCAAATGGCTCTGAGCACTATGGGACTTAACATCTGAGGTCATCAGTCCCCTAGAACTTAGAACTACTTAAACCTAACTAACCTAAGGACATCACACACATCCATGCCCGAGGCAGGATTCGAACCTGCGACGGTAGTGGTCACGCGGTTCCAGACTGATGCGCCTAGAACCGCACGGCCACTAACGGCCGGCGAACAAATGAAATACAATGAGATAGAAGTGGGCGTGCTTAATCCGTCTTTTGCGTTGTAAGTATGCATATTACAGGGTTTTTTAGCCGTTCGCCGTTAAGAAGGCATTTTCACAGACAGGTATTGGGTAACGAATCGAATAAATAATAATTGTATAAGTACTTTCTAACGAGGCATCGGATGCCACAAGTTCTTTGTACTAAAACACTCAGAGAATATCCACCTCTGACATCTTGTGGATCGTTTTCAGTTTCACCCTGTAGTAAAGTTCACGCTTACACCACAACGTCGCTTTCATCGATAAACAAGCTGCTTCTGCGAAACCGTGAAGTGACTGCTACATTGAGTTTCGGTGCGATTTCGAAGCCGTCCCGGGGTGCGGACGTAGTCCTCTTGACACGTGTGGCGATCTGTGTCATGGAATTCTGAACATGTGTGCCCATCAAACGGCCTCATTTATTGCATTTTAAGTGACTTCTTTTCCTCGGAAGTGAGTCACCGGGAAGAGAATTTCATCAGCGGTCGTAAGGCGCCGACGGCAGCCGTTATTATGAAACGGGAAATTAATGGAGCACACACAGCGCGTCCGGGTGCGTAATACGACGCCCGGGGGTCGCCAACCCCGCCGCTAGCGCCTCTCGGTCCACGTGCGCCGGCGGTCAGAGGCTGTTTACATAACGGCATGAGCGACCACCAGTTTACAACGCGGAATTATTAGCGTCAGGGTGCACCAGTGCTATAAAAAGGAAATAACTAGCCGGCGTCTTGCCTGGACGATTAGCCTGAAAGTCCTCCCCTCTTTCCTCTTCCAACACGAAATGCGCCACTTCAACGTAGCAAAGTACTGTTAGTCGCACCATGGAGAACGATCAATAAAAGAGTCACATCCAGACGGTGTTTACTGACTTAGGTTAACACTACCAGAAAACAGACATCCGTGAAGTCATTTTGCACGGCTCAGTCGAATTAATGTGACCACCGCCTACGTTCTACGTCAACGTGCAGTGATCACTCACAGACGGCAGAACTAACAATCCAAGATATACACGGTGGTCCATTGATAGTGACCAGGGCAAATATCTCACGAAATAAGCGTCAAACGAAAAAGCTACAAAGAACGAAACTCGTCTAGCTTGAAGGGGGAAACCAGATGGCGCTAAGGTTGGCCCGCTAGATGGCGCTGCCATAGGTCAAACGGATATCAACTGCGTTTTTTTAAAAAATAGGAACCTCCATTTTTATTACATATTCGTGTAGTACGTAAAGAAATATGAATGTTTTAGTTGGACCGCTTTTTTCGCTTTGTGATAGATGGCGCTGTAATAGTCACAAACGTCTAAGTACGTGGTATAACGTAATATTCTGCCAGTGCGGACGGTATTTGCTTCGTGCTACATTACCCGTGTTAAAATGGACCGTTTACCAATAGCGGAAAAAGTCTATATCGTGTTGATGTATGGCTATTGTGCTATGTATGCTGCGTATGTTGCTCGGTATCCTGGACGACATCATCCAAGTGTCCTGTCCGTTCGCCGGACAGTTACGTTGTTTACGGTAACAGGAAGTGTTCAGCCACACGTGAAACGTCAACCACGACGTGCAACAAATGATGATGCCCAAGTAGGTGTTTTAGCTGCTGTCGCGGCTAATCCACACATCAGTAGCAGGCAAACTGCGTAAGAATCGGGAATCTCAGAAACGTCGGTGTTGAGAATGTTACATCAACATCGATTGCACCCGTACCATACTCGTATTTCTATGCACCAGGAATTGCATGTCGACGACTTTGAACGTCGTGTACAGTTCTGCCACCGGGCACAAGAGAAATTACGGGACGATGACAGATTTTTTGCACGTCATTCACCAACCGCGGTAACGTAAACCGGCATGATTTGCACTATTGGGCAACGGAAAATCCACGATGGCTGCCACAATTGGAACATCAGCGACCTTGGCGGGTTAATGTATGGTGCAGCATTATGGGAGGAAGGATAATTGGCCCCGATTTTATCGATGGCAATCTAAATGGTGCAATGTATGCTGATTTCCTACGTAATGTTCTACCGATGATACTACAAGATGTTTCACTGCATGTCAGAATGGCGATGTACTTCCAACATCATGGATGTCCGGCACATAGCTCGCGTGCAGTTGAAGCGGTGCTGAATTGGATATTTCATGACAGGTGGTTTGGTCATCGAAGCACTGTACCGTGGCCCGCACGTTCACCCGATCTGACGTCCCCGGATTTCTTTCTGTGGGGAAAGTTGAAGGATATTTGACATCGTGATTCAGCGACAACGTCTGACAACATGCGTCAGCACATTGTCAATGCATGTGCGAACATTACGGTAGGCGAGCTACTCGCTGTTGAGAGGAATGTCGTTACACGTATTGCCATATGCATTGAGGTTGACGGACATCATTTTGAGCATTTATTGCATTAATGTGGTATTTAGAGGTAATCACGATGTAACAGCATGCGTTCTCAGAAATAATAAGTTCACAAAGGTACATCTATCACATTGGAACAACCGAAATAAAATGTTCAAACGTACCTACGTTCTGTATTTTAATTTAAAATAACCTACCTGTTACCAACTGTTGGTCTAAAATAGTGAGCCATATGTTTGTGACTATTACAGCGCCATCTATCACAAAGCGAAAAAAGAGGTCCGACTAAAGCATTCATATTTCTTTACGTACTACGCGAATATGTTATAAAAGTGGGGGTTCGTGTTTAAAAAAACGCAGTTGATATCCGTTTGACATATGGCAGCGCCATCTAGCGGGCCAACCATAGAGCCATCTGGTTTGCCCCTTCAAGCTAGACAAGTTTCGTTCTTTGTAGTTTTTTCGTTTGACGCTTATTTCGTGAGATATTTGGCCCGGCCACGATCAATGGACCACCCTGTTTAAAGAGTGTCGGGGTGTGTACACAACAGCGCAGTCATGTCGTACTGCAGAAAGCGAGCGATTTATCTGGCGTCCATAGGGACATTATTATTGGGTACAGGGTGAAAGCATTTCCGAAATGCCTAAGTTTGTAAACTGTTTACGGGCGCCGTGTTTAAGGTATACCGTGCGTGAAAAAATGGCGCCGTGCAAAACCGTTGCCGAGGAAGCTTCGGTGCACCGCAGGCCGTAGATGACAGGGGTGAACTACGACTGCGGAGATGTGTACGGGCGAATAGACGTGCAGCTGTTGAGCAACTGATCGCAGGGAAGAAGGGGCTACCAACAGCGTCGAGCGGTCTAGCCACTGCAGTCATGGACTGTGCGGCTGGTCCCGGCGGAGGTTCGAGTCCTCCCTCGGGCGTGGGTGTGTGTGTTTGTGCTTAGGATAATTTAGGCTATGTAGTGTGTAAGCTTAGGGACTGATGACCTTAGCAGTTCAGTCCCATAGGATTTCACACACATTTGAACATTTTTTGCTACCAACACTGTCTCCTCAACGAGTGTTCAGTGAACGCTGGTGCGTAAGGGCCGCCGCAGCAGGCTCCTGGTACATGCAAGCATGTCGGCGACGAAGGCTGAATCTGCACGCTAATACCGCACCTGTACGTACATAAAGTGGCCGCCGGTGGCCTTTTCAGACGAAGCAAGTTTTGCACGTCATGAAAACATGGCCGGTGGTGTGTACGGCGTCAAATGTATGAAAGCAATGGATCCGAGCCGGAGGAGGGAGCGTTGTCGCGTGCAAAATGTTTTCGTGCCGTTCCCTGAGAGATTTCGTCATTCTGGAAGGCACGATGGATCTACACGAGCACGCGTCTGTCCTTGGGAATTATGTCCATTCCTACACACAGTGTCACTTAGTCCTAGATAGTTAAGCGTATTAAACTAGTGGCCATTAAAATTGCTACACCAAGAAGAAATGCAGATAATAAACGAGTATTCATTGGACAGATGTATTATACTAGGACTGACATGTGATTACATTTTCACGCAGTTTGGGTGCGTAGATCCTGAGAAATCGATACCCAGAACAACCACCTCTGACCATAATAACGGTCTTGATACAGAGCTTGGATGCCGTGTACATGTACAGCTGCCCATGCAGCTTCAACACGATACCACAGTTCATCAAGAGTAGTGACTGGCCAGTTGCTCGGCCACCATTGACCAGACGTTTTCAGTTGGTGAGAGATCTGGAGAATGTGCTGGCCAGGGCAGCAGTCGAACATTTTCTGTATCCAGAAAGGCCCGTACAGGACCTGCAACATGCGATCGTGCATTATCCTGCTGAAATGTAGGGTTTCACAGAGATTGAATGAAGGGTACAGCCACAGGTCGTAACACATCGGAAATGTAACGTTCACTGTTCAAAGTGCCGTCAATGCGAACAAGAGGTGACCGAGACGTGTAATAAATGGAACCCATACCATCACGCCGGGTGATACGCCAGTATGGCGATGACGAATACACGCTTCCAACGTGCGTTCACCACGATGTCGCCAAACACGGATGCGACCATCGTAATGCTGTAAATAGAACCTGGATTCATCAGAAAAAATGACGTTTTCCACTCGTGCACCCAGGTTCGTCGTTGAGTACACGTGATGCAGCGTCAAGGGTAACCGCAGCCATGGTCCCCGAGCTGATAGTCCATGCTGCTGCAAACGTCGCCGAACTGTTCGTGCAGCTGGTTGTTGTCTTGCAAACGTCCCCACTCCTGACTCAGGGATCGAGACGTTGCTGCACGATCCGTTACAACATTGCGGATAAGATGCCTGTCATCTCGACTGCTAGTGATACGAGGCCGTCGGGATGCAGCACGACGTTCCGTATTACCCTCCTGAACCCACCGATTCCATATTCTGCTAACAGTCATTCGATCTCGACCAACGCGAGCAGCAGTGTCGCGATACGATAAACCGCAATCGCGATAGGCTACAATCCGACCTTTATCAAAGTCGGAAACGTGATAGTACGTATTTCTCGTCCTTACACGAGGCATCACAACAACGTTTCACCAGGCAACGCCGGTCAACTCCTGTTTGTGTTTGAGAAATCGGTTGGAAACTTTCCTCATGTCAGCACGTTGTAGGTGTCGCCACCGGCGCCAACCTTGCGTGAATGCTCTGAAAAGGTAATCATTTGCATATCACAGCATCTTCTTCCTGTCGTTTAAATTTCGCGTATGTAGGACGTGATCTTCGTGGTGTAGCAATTTGAATGGCCAGTATTGTGGTTAGGTGGATTAGACTGTCAGTGGCCGCCGCCGCCGCCGGGTTCCAGAGCCGGGCTGGTTTGTTCACGGGCCGGCGGCAGCTGCGGCACGGTGGCAGGGCGCGCCCGCCGCAGTCCGCCTGGCTGCAGTTCTGCCGGGCTGGGATCGCGCCCGCTCCGCCACCTGCTCTCTCGTCTTGGTCGCCGCTCGGGCGGCTGCAGCCCCCGTCAGCACCTCCTAAACTGAGCAGGCGGCCCAGGCGAGACACCAGTAAATCCCCTGTTTTACGGCAGCAAACGCTCGTTTTCGCTTGCGTGAGCGGTAAGCAGGCACAAATGTCACGGAGGTGTCTCGGCTTGAAACGCGGACGGGGGCGTTGACCCAGTGCGATGGTCACCCGCACGCCACCAATACTCCTGATCGAGTGCTGATCGGAAAATCTCACTATCTTAGAGAACACGGTAGTGCTGTAGTATTTTATGTGTTGTTACTATAATGTGTCATTACACTGTTATACACATACTTTTTATTACTATTATTTCAATTTTTCTATAATTTTAGTTCTGAGATCTCTGTGAATTATTTTGGGAGATCGTTCTGTAGCTCAATAGCTTTGACTCACGTCGCTCACGGAGCAAGAGAAAAAAAATGGTTCAAATGGCTCTGAGCACTATGGGACTTAACATCTATGGTCATCAGTACCCTAGAACTTAGAACTACTTAAACCTAACTAACCTAAGGACATCACACAACACCCAGTCATCACGAGGCAGAGAAAATCCCTGACCCCGCCGGGAATCGAACCCGTGAACCCGGGCGTGGGAAGCGAGAACGCTACCGCACGACCACGAGCTGCGGACAGCAAGAGAAAAATAACACAATAATAATAATAATAATAAACCTTATAAATTTGTTTGAATTTTGTTTGAAAACGAAATAACACGGTAAACTTATTCTGTTCTCTTTTTTACAGACACGGGATACAGCTAAAATAAGACAATGGGAATGGATGTCAGGGAAACAAAGTTTTTTATCATCACAGGTGATGACAATTACTGATTTACGTACGACATGCTTGATTTTAGTACAGCAACAGTGTGGATAGCCCAAGACTTAATAAAACTGAGGAGCACTACGCTTTAATGTCTCTTCGGTTTCGATGCCATAGTTAATTTGCTTTAAATAGCACAGGAAATCAGTCATGACCCGTTAGAAGGAACCATACAAGAATTCGACTGAAGTTACGTGCAGTGGAGTTAAGTGATTGTACGGTATATGGTACTAAACAACAAACAAGCAGTATCGCCCGCCGGAGTGGCCGTGCGGTTCTAGGCGCTACAGTCTGGAGCCGAGCGACCGCTACGGTCGCAGGTTCGAATCCTGCCTCGGGCATGGATGTGTTTGATGTCCTTAGGTTAGTTAGGTTTAATTAGTTCTAAGTTCTAGGCGACTGACGACCTCAGAAGTTAAGTCGCATAGTGCTCAGAGGCATTTGAACCATTTGAACATGCAGTGTCTCCATTACTTGAAATTCCATTTATAATATCAGAGGCGAGAAACGATTCTTTGAGAAAAATGTGTGACATAATTCCATCTTATATGCAGCGTTATTCTTAAGTAGCTCCAGGATTTCAGAAAATGACTTACGTAGAAATTACAAAACATAAAGAAAACAGGCACATGTGAATGGAGAGAGCACCTCTCCTAGTTTTTCATTCACATTAAAGGTGCTCAGTATGGGTACCGTTTGTGACACAGCATGCGTTAACACGCGCGGGCAAGTCATTGATATGAATAACACGGGAAGTTGCAACAGCAACCTGGTTCGGAAATCTGCTGACTGGTCTGCCTGTCTGTAGACCAGAGTAATTCAATGTGTCAATGTGCGGATGACTTGTCTACGTGTTCAGACTCGTCTGCCTCTTTGTGCAGCTATGTCACAATAAAGTAGAAGTATTAAAAAGTAGATTACCATTGTTTATTACTATTATCATTATTATTATTATTATTATTATTGGTATTACTATTAGAGGTTTAGTTCTGAGTTAAATTTATAATGCAAGTTTTCTTTATTGTTGAACTGCTTTTGATGAAGCTCACGTACTTCTTGGTAGTAAGTTCCGTGCTGTTTCCGAAGATCTCATAGTTGAGTAGCGACTCCGCTAAATAAATCATCCGGTCGCCTGTAATCTATAAATGTGTTTTACTCGTACTCATAGAATCAACGGAGGCTGTGTATGTCCAATTACAGTCCTGCAAGGAGATTGGATGATCTTTACAGCACGTAGTATTTCATAAGTTCAGCAAAAGTGATAATAACGTCATCCAAAGAATAAATGACCGTGCTTGCAGATTCGGCCGTTGAAGTAGCCAAAGAAAGATCCTATAGGCATAATCTATAAGCACAATAGCAAACAAGTCACTTTTTAAAGGAAAAAAACTGTTTTATAGATTTTCACTAAAGAACATGTATTCTTGAATCCTTTACATTAAGCTCGGAGACGGACTCGTTGTTGCTGATTTCGCCATCGAAACTAAATCAGCTTCTAATGACTGCGGCCGGCCGATGTGGCCGAGCGGTTCTAGGCGCTTCAGTCTGGAACCGCGCGACCGCTACGGTCGCAGATTCGAATCCTCCCTCGGGCATGGATGTCTGTGCTGTCCTTAGGTTAGTTAGGTTTAAGTAGTTCTAAGTTCTAGGGGACTGATGACCTCAGATGTTAAGTCCCATAGTGCTCAGAGCCATTTGAATCCTAATGACTGCCGGCAACAATACGATTATTCCAAAAAATGGTTCAAATGGCTCTGAACACTATGGGACTCAACTGCTGTGGTCATAAGTCCCCTAGAACCTAGAACTACTTAAACCTAACTAACCTAAGGACAGCACAGAACACCCAGCCATCACGAGGTAGAGAAAATCCCTGACCCCGCCGGGAATCGAACCCGGGAACCCGGGCGTGGGAAGCGAGAACGCTACCGCACGACCACGAGATGCGAGCTACGATTATTCCACAAAATGAGAGTAATGCAGATATACGTATTCTCTAGTCAACGCCTAAGACAAAAATGTGTCTCTTCTAGATATTAAGATAGCAAGGACATACCCTCCATAGAGAAGTGCTAAATGTAAATGTCGTGTCACAAGGGCCTTTCGTCGGGTCGACCGTTCGCTGGGTGCGTCTTTCGATTTGACGCCACTTCGGCGACTTGCGCGTCGATGGAGATGAAATGATGATGATTAGGACAACACAACACCCAGTATCTGAGCGGAGAAAAATCTCCGACCCACCCGGGAATCTAACCCGGGCCCTTAAGATTGACATTCTGATGCGTTTTTTTTATCGTTGTCGACGTCACAGAAACTTGCGTTCAAGTTCGTTGTTGATCCCTCCACTCAGTTTTTTTTTTATTACAGAGGCCAACCAGCTCTCTGACCGAACACGCTGAGCTACCGTGCCGGCACCGCTCAGCTACCGGGAGTGGACAGAGAAGCCTCGGGAGAGTCAAGCTCGTGAGCAGGCGAGTTCTGCTTCCTGTGACACAACTAGTAAGGACGTTTTAACAACAAAAGACTGCATAACCTCGCAGAGATTTGTGTTCACGTTTCTCAAATAAATAAATAACATTGACACAAAAGATGCTATACTACAGCAGCTCGTATTAAAAATCGAAACATGGATAGACACTCTCTCCAATGATATGTGGCATTTTTCTGTATGTCTTGCAACTTTCGCGCAATAGTTTTCTGAAAACATGAAGGAATTTATGAATAACCGTGTACGTTATCGTGACGTTACGACCATTGTTATACGAAACTAACGCAAAGCTCCTATAATACACAACATAAGAAGAAGTATAATTCTTCTCAGGAAATTACATTCATTCATCAGTACAGTTGTGTCTCCTTCCACTGTGGTATCGATAGCTACGATGCCACGGCGTAGGTGCAAGTTCTCAGGTTGGCACTACGACGACACCGACACCGACGACAGCGCCCCCTGGCCGGCGCTGTGCAGCTATACGACCGCCGCTGCAGATTCAGCCCATTTGATTCCGAGTAGACGACCAAGCAACATTGTTTCTATTTCCTAGTGGGTGAGCCACGACAGATTTTGCCTTTGTAACTTCTAGCTGATGTTAGACTGATTGATGAACGGCTTCGCACCTACGTGCTCATCTGCACCAAAGTTAAGTAAAAGAGTTATAACCTATATGCAGTAGAGAAGCATTCATCCCTTACATCCTCCGCAGGCTTCATCCCCCCCACCCACTGGTTTCCTCCGTCCTCTACACCCCCCCACCCGTTGCCGCGCCTCTATCGCTGTATCCCTCGCTCTCTCCACCTCCACACCCTCCATCTCCTTCATCAGGGCAATTTCCAGCGCCTCCCCCTCCCGGATGATGAACTTCGCCGTGACATATACCCTTCCTTCCAACTATAACCTGGCCTTGTTCCCTCCCCCCTCCCCAGGGCCCCCTTTTTCCTCTAACCTCCTTCTTCCAGAGCGGATTTTCCTCCTTCCCCCCCCCCCTGAGACCCTGCACCCCATCCTTGCCTCTTTCCTTCCCACATCCTCCCCTCCCTGACCCTCTTCAGCACGCCCCCTGCCCATCTGCCCCCTCTCTTTCCCTTCCTCCCTTCTTCCGGTCTCCCTCATCTCCTTGCACCTGGCAGATCCTCCGTTTTGATCATCGTCAGTGTTGTGTTTAGTGCTGTTTCTCCTGTGCGTCAAGAGGTGTGATTTTAATTGTGTGCTGCCTTGAGGTTTGCTGGCAGTCTTTGTTATGTGCTACGCCATCCGTCGATACTTTTATGCTCCGATCATAGTGTGCCTTGTGTTCTTTTAATTGTCGCAGTGTGTGGTTTTTGTGTGCGCTACTTTTTTACGGTTTTTATCTCCATTTTACAGTCGCCCCTGTTTTTTGTCTATTGCTTTCCATGATGTTCCCCCTTTATTTATATCTATCTTCACCCTATTATCTCCTTTGTATATTTTTAACTGTCTTCTATTCTTTGTTCTATGTCTTTCGGCTAAAGAGAAGCGCATATGCTGCTGCCAGCCCGCCCCGATGGGGAATTGAAATACAATAAAGAATAAAAAAAAAGAAGAGAAGCATTTCGCCTTTTCCTGCTCCTACTCACTTCCCACATTCGGCCTACCCTTCAGTTTACAGGAGCAGGTTCGAATCCTGCCTCGGGCATGGATGTGTGTGATGTCCTTAGGTTGGTTAGGTTTACGTAGTTCTAAGTTCTAGGGGACTTATGACCACAGATGTTGAGTCCCATAGTGCTCAGAGCCATTTGAACCACTTTGAACAGGAGCAGACCCACATGCCGCCTATCAAGGCGGAATACAAAATCCACATTTTTAATATGACCTAGACCTCTGGCTACGGTACAGATCAGTCTATCACTGCAGTCTGCTTTCTAAAAGTTACGATTAGAGTAAAATAAGCTATTTTTGTATGCTGTTCTAATTCTGACTCCCTCTGAATACCCGCTCGTAGTGGGATAAAAGCTTACTGCTAATAGGCTTTTTCTGCTAGTGTGTATGTTTTGGAATCAACAGTGCCATTTGAAGAGTCTCCGAGAAGTCAGTTATCTGACCTGCGGGCCAGTTCGGCGCGCAGAACACGTGGTTCCACCACCACACAACTGACCTGACCTGCAGTGTGGCGCACTGCACTGTCCCAATTACAGTTCGTTGAGAAGGACCGGCGCGAGGGTCGGTGCCTGCCCTGTGGGTCCACAACAGGAGACCGTGGCGACGTTCTACAACACCAGTGGATCACCCTCTGAGCCACAGTATCATCCTCGTCGTTTAGTAACCTCATGAACTTCAAATAACGTTATAAGGCAATACAAAGAACGAAGTATTAATAGTCCAGACGACATTAATTAAAATGGTAACTGCAATTTTTTTCATTCTCTCAGGATACCCAAAGAGATTCTGGTCATACATAAAGCACACCAGTGGCAAGAGACAATCAATACCTTCAGTGCGTGATAACAACGGTGAAGTCACTGATGAAAGTGCCACTAAAGCAGAGTTATTAAACACGGTTTTCCGAAACTCCTTCACCAAAGAAGACGAAGTAAATATTCCTGAATTCCAATAAAAAACAACTGCCAAGATGAGAAACATAGAAGCAGATATCCTCGGTGTAACAAAGCAGCTTAAATCGCTTAATAAAGGCAAGGCCTCCGGTACAGATTGTATACCAGTCAGGTTCCTCTCAGAGTATGCTGATAAAAGAGCTCCATATTTAGCAATTATACACAACCACTCGCTCACAGAAAGATTGGAAAATTGCTCAAGTCACACCAATACCCAAAAAGGGAAGTAGGAGCAATCCGCTGAATTACAGGCCTATATCACTAACGTCGATTTGCAGTAGGGTTGTGGAACATATACTTTATTCGAACATTATGAAGTATCTCGAAGAAAACGATTTATTGACACACAGCACGGATTCAGAAAATATCGTTCTTGTGAAACACAACTAGCTCTTTATACTCATGAAGTAATCAGTGCTATTGACAGGGGACGCCAAATTGATTCCATATTTTTAGATTTCCAGAAGGCTTTTGACACCGTTCCTCACAAGTGTCTTCTAATCAAACTGCGTTCCTACGGAGTGTCGCCTCAGTTGTGCGACTGGATTCGTGATTTCCTGTCAGAAAGTTCACAGTTCGTAGTAATGGACGGAAAGTCATCGAGTAAAACAGAAGTAATATCCGGCGTTCCCCTAGGGAGTGTTATAGGCCCTCTATTGTTCCTGATCTATATTAACGACATAGGAGACTATCTGAGTAGCCGTCTTTGATAGTTTGTAGATGATGCTGTCATTTACCGTCTTGTAAAGTTATGATCAAAACGACTTGCAAAATGATTTTGATAAGATATCTGTATGGTGCGAAAAGTGGCAATTGACCCTTATAAGCCGCGTGGGATTAGCCGAGCGGTCTAGGACGTATGCAGTCATGGACTGTGCGGCTGGTCCCGGCGGAGGTTCGAGTCCTCCCTCGGGCATGGGTGTCCTTAGGATAATTTAGGTTAAGTAGTGTGTAAGCGTAGGGACTGATGGCCTTAGCAGTTAAGTCCCATAAGATTTTACAGACATTTGAACATTTTTTTGACCTTTAATAAAGAAAAGTGCGAAGTTATTCACATGATCACTAAAAGAAATCAGCTAAAGTTCGATGACCCGTTAAGTCACACAAATCTGAGGGATGTAAATTCAATTAAGTTGTTAGGGATTACAATTACAAATAACCTAAATTGGAACGATCACATAGATAATATTGTGGGTAGAGCAAACCAAAGACAGCGATTCATTGGCAGAACACTTAGAAGGTGCATCAGGTCTACCAAAGACACTGCTTGCACTACGCTTGTCCACCCTATTCTGGAGTACTGCTGTGCGGTGTGGGATCCGCATCAGGTGGGACTGACGGATGACATCGAAAAAGTACAAAGAAGGGCAGCACGTTTTGTATTATCGCGAAATTGGGGAGATAGTGTTACAGACATGATACGTGAATTGGAGTGGCCATCATTAAAACAAAGGCGTTTTTCGTTGCGACGGGATCTTCTCATGAACTTTCAATCACCAGTTTTCTCCTACGATTGCAAAAACATTGGCACCCACAAAGGGAGAAATGATCATCACCATAAAATAAGAGAAATCAGGGCTAACACGGAAAAATTTAAGTGCTCGTTTTTCCCGCGTGCCGTTCGAGAGTGGAACGGTAGAGAGACAGCATGAAGGTGGTTAATTGAACCCTCTGCCAGGCACTTTATTGTGAATAGCAGAGTAATCACGTAGATGTAGATCTACCTGTTGTACCTGTATTTACGATAAATTCTTCACAACTATTCAATTGTTGTTAACATACAAACATCTCGACATTAATTTTTAAGTTCTAAGTATGTAGATCTCAAATTATTCTAAATGGACACTTTTTAGTTTGATCTCGTGATCTTCATTTAAGGAACATTCTCCACGTGTTACACCCTACCCATTCGCACAATGAAGTATCTACAATCTCGTCCTTGTAGAGCGCCAGTACAGTAAGGGATATAAAATAATCATCCCAGAAATGTGTTTCATTCCAAAGTACACAATTTGTCAATACGAAGCATAGGATGCGGTGCAGAGTTCTGCGAGAAATTAAAAAGTCAGATAGTATTAGAACCGGGTCTCTGTTGATGGAGGACTTTCAATTCATGCAACATTTCTCAGCCGAAATACATCGACGGAGACAGGAGAAAATATTAGTAGTGCGAAAACTGGCAAGGGAAGAGCTGATGTTTGTAAATATAAGTGGCGATCAAAATGTTTCCGTCTGATGGCGTTGCTACAGCATATATGCAACGTAGCGCAATTCCGATGTGGGTAAGAAGCACTGACATATAGGCAAGGGATTAGTGGCGTCTTCGTGTCGTTCCGAAATACGGTAAATGGGGAAACGTAAACTTTGGCGATGTTATTACCAAATCCTGCCGAAGGACAAACACCCGCTGACATCTATCGGAGAATGGAAAATGGGTATGGGGCAGCATGTCTGCTGAAGACCACCGTTGTGGAATACAGCGACATGGACTACTGCTGCTTCATGAGATGTACGCCACCTCATCGCAAATGTCATAACGCTGAAGTTTCGCCAACTCAAGAGGGACGCACTCGAGCACCCATCCTATAGGTCGTGATCTCTCCCAATGCGATTATGACGCCTTCGGTCCCCTAAAAAAGGCCTTGAAGAGTCGACGATTGACGTCGGGCTAGGATGTGCAGCAGTCAGATACGGACTTCTCCACGCAGCAGGACATGTTGTTATACCAAACGGGTATCTTCAACCTGTTCCGCCGACGGGATGATGGCCTCGATGCTCATGGCGATTTTTCCTGTTTGGCACGCCGATTCTGGAGTGTACGACCTTCGAACTTCCTGATCACTTCATATAGTACGACAGAAGTAACTTTCGTGATAGTTTATTTAACAGACATCCACAAATAAATATTTCACACTGGGTAAGGGAAACATCGCTGCAGCTAAATGGTTACTTTACACGATATTAGAGTATAACTGATATTAAACTTTTCCCCTGATTGCTAGAACTTCACTCCACGGTAAACTAATGTAGAACGGGGCCAATAGGGAGAACCACGTTCTAGTGCAGCGGTAATCAACCTGGTGCCTCCCACCCACTAGTGTGCTTTGCAGCTTCCATGGTGGGCCGTAGATGGTAGGATTTTTAAAAACATTTTTATTAGTTTTTGTAAAGTTTTGACAAGTTATTTGATATTTAATTGGTATTTTATTAATTTGCTGCAGTTTTCCTTTATAAATTTTGTAAAGTCACTTCCCTACTTGGTAGGCGGTTATAAAGTTTAAGTGGGCGGTTTGTAAAAATAGATTAGCTGCCCTTGTTCGAATGGATCCGACGAGTATAGTACAACGCAGCGCCGCGGCTGACAGCAAACTTTGAAATTCTAGGAATCGGGGTAAAAGTTTGATATCAATTGTGCTCTACCTGATGATGTAACTAACATTACGAAACCGATGGTGAAGATTTAAATAAAGTAATGATATAGCTGCAGCAGTTGTTTTAGTCAACATGAACTTTCAGATATTAGAAAATATTTTAAAAAGCCAACAATGATACATGGTTGTTTGACAGTGGCGTTGGCTTTGTATCGCTGTCACAATAGGAACCACCACATTTGTGATAATCTGTGAAGGCAGGAAAGACCAACGACATTACTACCAGCAAGCTGCCAGCGACGCGCATTCATAAATCGAAGTAATTTCCCTTTGAGTGTAAGTTGTCCACCGGCAGGAGCTAAACGGCAGACCGTTTATCACTAAGATAAACATAAATGCTTTGCAAAATGATACAACAGTGGTCGACTGTGCTATTTAGGCTTTAATGAACTTACGTGGATTCTCCACACGCACTGAGTTTTCAAATTTAGACGTAGTACACTGAGTTGACAAGGAGCTAATGGTCGGAAACAAGTAAATGTCGTTCCTGCCGCATTTCTGGAGCAAAATTGTTAATAGCATTTTGAGACTACAGGGATCTGCTCCGCAACGGCCAGACAGGGCTGTGTTTATCGTGGATGCTATCGGTATATTCTTGCTATACCGGTATGTCGGATCACCGCTACGGGCTGGTGTACGCTTGCAGTGCTCGCCGCCTGTTAGCTTTGACACTGGTACCGGAGCCTCTCTTCTGGCTCGCCTTTTCTCGTAATAGATCCCTCTTCAGTCTACTTAGGCTTCTCAAAGTATGTATCTGCATCCGCTCCTCTGGTGCTAGCCCGCCTCCGTAGCGTAGCGGTAGCGTTACCGCCTACCACGCAGAGGGCCCGGTTCGATTCCCGGCAGCGGACTGTGTGTTGTGTGTCTTTAATCATCGTTGACTCGCAAGTAGCCGAAGTAGCGTCACTAAAAAGAACTTGCAATACGGCGGCCGAACTCCCCCGAATGGGGCCTCCCGGCTAATAATGCCATACGATCATTTCCATTTTCCTCTGGTGCTATTACCGTGGGTCTGTAATGCACTTCTGCTAATGCAAATACCAAATGAAGCACAAACGTTTTCTGTTTACTGGGTCAAAATACAAATTACTCTTATAGACAAAAGTCTTAGGTTTGCGGAGCACTTTATTCGTATATGGAATAAATAAGTAGATTTGTAGACAGAGGGAAAGAATGAATCTTTACTGCTAATTGTTTAAGATAATCTGTGTCGTTGACGGGCATGAAAGAATATTATAGATTGCTGTGACTAACAGCAGCCGGCCGGTGTGGCCGAGAGGTTCTAGGCACTTCAGTCTGGAACCGCGCGACCGCTACGGTCGCAGGTTCGAATCCTGCCTCGGGCATGGATGTGTGTGATGTCCTTAGGTTAGTTATGTTTAAGCAGTTCTGATTTCTAGGGGACTGATTACCTCAGATGTTAAGTCCCATAGTGCTCAGAGCCATTTTGACTAACAGCGTCAAACTAGTTGACACTCTGTTGATCAACATTTCGTAAGAAATTGTCACAAAATCGTCTAGCAACGTCGAACAACGCTACGCCATGGACCGTAAAGTGGCTTCCGAAATATGTACGTAGATCGTGTCCAATGACTCCTGGAACCGGCGGTTTCTTTTTCCTAGAGGAAACATCCGACATCACGCGGCTGTTCGCCGTGAAAGCACACTGGCCTGGTTTAACTGCAGAACTGACTGCATGGTACGAAAGTAACTTACCTAAAGCAAATTACGTTTTATCTTGGTTCACAAGATCTCTTCAGCAGCTCTCCGTAAACTCATAAAATTTAGAACCGCACAGCTGAAACCCACAACGCGAAAAAGTCGGCTCATCCAGAAGAACAGGCAAGTACTTCTAATTTTGTTACATCATCTCGTAGCAGTTTTGTTTTTCCTTTTCTTATGTTTAATGCTTGTTAATGATGACGCTTTTTATGACTTCGTACGTAATGTTTGTGTTTAGTGTGCGATTATTAACGTGACAGCGTATAGCACTATGGGACTTTGTTTAAAACCGATGACAGGTATTAATAACTTAATCGTAAGAACTAACTGAAAATGGATATTTGATGGTGCACATAAAACCCGCATGAAAACGCCAAATATCAAGTGTTTACAAATGAAACTATCAGAGCACGAAATAGTGATAAGCTTAAACCTCACAGCTGACTCTTTTTCGTATCAGCTTCGTTGAATATATGCAACGCCTTACCTCATGTAGAAATACACCAAGCAAGAATTAGCAGATTCTCAATTCCGTTAATATGTAGCACTTCTCTTAAATTAGTCTTTGTTTCTGTAATGCATGTACGCATTTCGAGGTAAACTTCCTATAGGAAAGTTTGCTTAAAACTCCGTGATTTTTAACATACGTTGTCCGTCAAAAAAGTTTCCACATTGATTTTATTCGCAGCATATAACCGACGTCAGCACAGTAATTAGCGTGACAGCTTGAAACAACTGTAAACAACAGACACGCATTCGACTAGTCACTTGAGTTGAACACCTTTCATAAAGGAGGACTTTTCTGACAGTTTCATACCGTTGTATGGACATTCTGTGTGTTACACTCAATTGGGGACAGACTACGTAGAACAGCTGACGCATTAAAACCACCATCTTTTTTCTATTTTTAATTAATCCAATCTCAAGATTTTTTTATAGTGTAGTTATTATATAAACTAGACTTGGCTAATCTAGTTACAGTTTAACTGAAGCAATATCTCATCGCCATTAAATTATATGTTTGTTCATTCTTGAGCAATTTTAAGAGTGACAGATGCCGTTAAGATAGCAATAGCACGTCTTGTCACGTGACTGGGGTAATTAAAAAAATCGCGCCAGGAATCGGTCTGTGAGCGTAACGTAAGACGCACAGTATGTGCACTCTTGCGTTCGAGTATATTGTGGCTATCCGACGCATTAAACAGACCATCAAAAGGACTGTTCTGTCCGCTCCACTGCTGCATAGTTACTAAATCACGATGTTGTCTGTACAACGTTTCGTAATGCTGGCAACGGCGCATAATTTTTAGGACGTATTTGTAAACTAACGTGGCAGCTACACTACTGGCCATTAAAACTGCAATACCATGCCGGCCGAAGTGGCCGTGCGGTTCTAGGCGCTGCAGTCTGGAACCGCGAGACCGCTACGGTCGCAGGTTCGAATCCTGCCTCGGGCATGGATGTGTGTGATGTTCTTAGGTTAGTTAGGTTTAACTAGTTCTAAGTTCTAGGGGACTAATGACCTCAGAAGTTGAGTCCCAAAGTGCTCAGAGCCATTTGAACCATTTGAGCAACGCGAAATTTCTTCTGAAACTACTCTCGACTGGAAAACTTTTCCACAATCAGAGATTCACACTGGTTGCTCCGTGCTTCAAAACAATGTCGTCTACAAGGAAACTTGCAATTTCCGGAGCATCGGCAGTCGGCACAGCTTTGGTGACATCGTAGTGTGGTTGTGGAAGTCACTGCAGACTGTTTTCCATCGATTTCCGTGTCCGCAGCTTGTGGTCTAGTGGTTTGCGTTGCTACCTCAGGATCACAGAGTCTCGGGTTCGATTCACGGGCGGGACTGGGTGTTTTTGTTGTCTTCATCATCTCATCACCATTCGGGAAGTGGTGAGATTGGAACTGGAACGATTGGATACTTGTATGGACGCTGATGACCACGATCTTGAGCGCCCCACAAACCAACATCATCATCGATTTCCATTTGTCAACTTCGGGAACCTTCCGAAGGATTGCTGCAGGCGGGATTGGTACCAGATGGCCCGCAGGTAATTGCAGCATTCCTTACAGTGGCTCACATAGTGTCAACTGGGTAGGTGGAGACCTCGACAATGGTATCTGCGTCTCACTGTCTACAGTCTTTACAAATCCCATGTTATTAGAAGTTGGAGCGCCTTGGAAACACTTCAGGATAGCTGGCCGTTGATGAGCTGGAGTGACGAATAACCATTTCCATGACATCGGATCATAGTTGCTCTTATACAATGTTCCGTTTATTAATAAGAATTCTCGTTTGGTCGGTTCCTCCTTCTTTAAGACTACTATGGTATCCTGCAGCCCTGGATCTTCCCTCTCTTCAGAAGCAATGTCAGTGCAGCGATGACTAAGACATCCGCTCATTGGTCACGGAGTCATTCGAGAACTGCAGTGTGAACGTATTCATCGTTGGAAAATCTCTCTCCATAACATATTCTTTCAGTTTGCGTAAAAGATGGAAATTGCGGGATGTAAGAACTGGACTTACCGATGACTATCACCCACGTTTGTGCTGCCTTGCTCACATAATTTCCTCCGTTTCACTCCGGCTGGACGCTACACTGCGTTTGGTCCACATACCGTCAGAATTTCTTGCTAAATTTTCATGCAACTTCTACATTTTGCTCACAAGAATTATCCTTTAACTCTGGAGTACATTTCCCGCTACCGCGTCATTTCACTCGCACACCGTGATGCACCTGTTATCCTAGTTATCCGTACCGCAGCAGAACTGTCTTCTGACAATGCGCCACTCTTGTTGCAAAATGGTCTTACCGTGGGGCGACAAGTGTAAAAAAAATGGGTCTGAGCGCTATGGGACTTAACATCTGAAGTCATCAGTCCCCATGAACTTAGAACTACTTAAACCTAACTAACCTAAGGACATCACAAACAGCCATGCCCGAGGCAGGATTCGAACCTGCGACCGTAGCAGTCGCGCTGTTCCGGACCGAAGCACCTAGCACCGCACGGCCACCGCGGACGGCGCGACAAGTGTAGTTTACTTTTTTAACTCCCTACGTATAACAAATTATCGATTTATTAAGTCAAGTATCTTACATCTGCCTAACATCGTGTAGGGCCCCCGCGAGCAGTCAGAAATTCCGCAGCATGGCGTGGCATGGACTCGACTAATGTCTGAAGTAGTGCTGGAGGGAATGGACACCATGAATCCTGCAGGGCTGTCCATAAATCCGTAAGACTACGAGGGGCTGGAGATCTCTTCGGCACAGCACGTTGCAAGGCACCCCACATATGCTCAATAATGTTCATGTCTGGGGAGTATGGGGGCCAGCGGAAGTGTTTAAACTCAGAAGAGCGTTCCTGGAGCCACCCTATAGCTATTCTGGACGTGTGGAGTGTTGCATTGTCCCGCTGGAATTGCGAAGTCCGCCATAATGCGCAGTGGACATGAACGGATGCAGATGATCAGACAGGATGCTTACGTACGTGTCACCTGTCAGAGTCGCATCAGGGCTCTCATATCACTCCAACCGCACACGCCCCACACCATTACAGAGCCTCCAGCAGCTTGATCAGTACCCTGCTGACATCCAGGGTCCATGGACTTATGAGGTTTTCTCCACAACCGTACACCTCCATCCGCTCGATACAATTCGAAACGAGACTCGTCCGCCCAGGCAACATGTTTCCAGTCATCAAGAGCCCAATGTCGGTGTTGACAGGCCCAGGCAAGGCATAAAGATTTGTGTCGTGCAGTCATCAAAGGTACACGAGTGGACCTTCGGCTCCGAAAGCCCATATCGATGATGTTTTGTTGAATGATTCGCACGCTGACACTTGCTGATGGCCCAGCATTGAAATCTGCAGCGAAGGGTTGCACTTCTGTCATGTTGAACGATTCTCTTCAGTCGTCGTTGGTCCCGTCCTTTTTCGGCAGCAGCGACGTAGGAGATTTGATGTTTTACCGTAGTCCTGATATTCACGATACACTCGAGAAATGTTCGTACGGGAAAATCCCCACTTCATCGCTACTTCGGAGATGCTGTGTCCCATCGCTCGCCGACTGTAACACCACGTTCAGACTCACTTAAATCTTGATAACCTGCCATTGTAGCAGCTGTAACCGATCTATCAATTGCGCCAGACACTTGTCTTACATAGGTGTTACTGACCGTAGCGCCGTATTCTGCCTGTTTACATATCTCTGTATTTGAATACGCATGCCTGTACCAGTTTCTCTGGCGCTTCAATGTATTTTTGTCTGATTTTTTTGACATTTGCTCATCACTGACCTTTTTCTGATTTTTGTAGCTCATACTTTTCCTATACTCTCGTCTGACACTCTTTTAAGAGGGTTTATACCTATCTGAACAGCACTGCACCGGTTATCACTAAAGTGCTTATGACGTTCGATTGTAAATTCGCTCTTCAGATTACTTAGAGTAGTTCAGTTACATCAGTGCCATATCAAGCAAACATTTAGACGTCACTTCGACGTCGCGAATATTAAAGACGGAGAACTAGTTCCGACAGGAATGGAGAATGGTATACTTGGTGATCGGCTGTAAGAAAATGTCGCAGCCTGAATGCTACTCCTACCGAATGCAACTGGAGTACATTATCCAATGTGCTAGTTTGTTCGGTAAACATCATTAGAGGGAGGGAAGGAAGTTAGGGTTCAACGTACCCTAGCAAAGAGTCACAGCACACGCTCGAATTGAAGGAAGGAATGCATCTGCCCAAAGCGGGTTAGGGAGAGCAATGCACCATCGGCGTCAGCGACGAAAGCATTACAGAGCGAAGTCGATTACACAGTCGACAAACAAACTTAGTTTTCATTCACTCAGAGACTAGGAATCTACGAATGGTTCTCATAAGTTCAGTACAAATGATCGCTTGCAAGTCTCTCATGTTCCTCTTACCGTAATACAGAATCAAGAACCTTGGGAGCTGACCAAATCATGTTGTCTAAGTGAATAAAAAACAAAGACGCATTAGATGCTTCACGATATATGTGTTTCCCCGGTTTGAAAATGAGGTACAAATCCATGAGTGAAATGAATTGGAAACTTGGAAAGAGAAACGACGATGCTCTTGAGTAGGGTTAGTGGCAACATGCCCAGTGCCAGAATTGAACGGAGCCAGACAAAACATTTTGCTGGTGCCCTTGTTTCTCTTGACCCGCCAGTGGCCGAGATCGCTAAATCGCGGATTCCTGTTAGCGCGCTGGTGGGTGAGATGGGGCAAGATTGTCGTTGTTGGCGTACGGTCAACATCTAGAAGAAACTACGTCACCAGATAATGTGCCAGATCCTGTGTTACGACTTAAATCTCTTTGCAGTGGTTTATTGACACACAGCGTACCGAGCGAGGTGGCGCAGTGGTTAGCACTCTGGACTCGCATTCGGGAGGTCGACCGTTCAATCCCGCGTCCGGCCACCGTGATTTAGGCTTTCCGTGATTTCCGTAAATAGCTCCAGTCAAATGCGGGGATGGTTCCCTTGAAAGGGCACGGCCGACTTCTTTCCCCGTCCCTCCCTAACACGATGAGGCCGATGACCTCGATGTTTGGTCTTTTCCCCAAAACAACCCAACCCAACATAAAGCGTAGCATTCTGCTGGTAACTACATGCCTTCTGAAAGCAACATTAGGATGAAGCTATCTACCATTCATTTTCGCAAATAAAACAATAACCATACAGTGGTCGTATGCATGTCACAGCTTGATGTCCTCTGCTAATGTGACCCCAGATGGTACAAAATATGTAACATCCTCCTCGTGGCGCAATTACAGTTAACCCATCGAGGGAAGCATCGTGATGGTTAGCTCAATGGACTCCCTTTCGGGAAAACAATGTTCAGATCTCCAGCCGGCCCTCCACATTTAGGTTTTCCATGGTTTCCACATTCAGTAAGGCGAACTGCGAAAAAGCTCTCATGAAAAGGCTGCGCACTTCCGTGTAAAGTTACTCCATAGGACATTATTTACAACGGCGTGAGAATAAGATTGTTGGAGCAGTCATACAATTCACACAAATTGTCGTAGGGAGTCATATTCTCTACGAGTACACTTCGCAGAGTTACAATTAGCACTCTCTTCGTATTTTCATGCTACGCCCCATGTCGCAATAATTAGTGCTTCGTGGTTTCATTGATCAGTCATCTTTGAGGCTACGTTGATCGCGACGAGGAATGCGCTAAAGAGTAGTTGACAATAATTTAGTAACAATTTAGGATACCAAAACATTTCTGTATTGAGTGTTACGGCTAAAATGAATAAAAGGATTCACATCGACGTCGTGGCTTATGAGTCTGACAGGATAAAAAAAAATATCACACAGTTCTGTTCCATACAGTGTATATCTACGAATATTAATCTGCCTTGTTCACATATGCACGACCGCTGCTGTCACGTCCATACCATATGAATGGCAAACATGGTCCGCACTTTGTGTTTCTTCAGCATAGCAGTGGACTCTTTTCTTTCTCACTCACCCACACAGAAACCATAAAAATACACCCTTCCTTAAAAACCGATGAAACGTGTGTGTATCAAATCCACTGACGGGAGACAATGCGTTGTTATCTTATAAAACAATATCACGTGTTCATCCACGCTACAAGTGCGTAATTGTGAGTACAAGCCGCTGCTCACAACACCGCACTTTATAACAGCTTCACTATTCATTAACCATAAACGTTACAAGATCACCGTTAATATCCTTCCCTGTTCTTATAGTATCCAATTTTAATTATCCTGTCGTCGACACGACGTTAGGCAGTAGTCTTTCTCTTTTCCTTTAAGGCAGCTAACGTAATGTACCCCGTAACCAGGGGAATACCTAAAGAGCCACTAATACCCGTTGCTCTACGTTCAGCTCGCTCCATTCGTAGTCTCTGTGACACGTCGTATACAAAATAAGTGCAGGATGTGTACAAAATCTATTTCATGGTCTAGTCGATTACTTCACAACTATATTGATTTCGTCTACCTGTTGTCTACTGTGAGGCCAAACAACTGTAGCTAAACGCATGAAGACTGGCAGAGGAGTGAAGCTTAATGCTGGGATTGATTGTTGACAATCACCGTGAATATACACTGATCAGCCAGAACATGACCACCCACCTAATAGCCGGTATGTCCACCTCTGGCACGAATAACAGCGTCGTGGCATGGAAGCAGTGAGGCCTTGGTAGGTTGCTGGAGGGAGTTGCCATCACATCTACACACCCAACTCACCTAACTACCGTAAGTTCCGGGGAGGCGGCGAGGAGCTCTGGCGCCACTTTCATTCACATCCCGGATGTGTTCTATCGGGTTCATGTCTGTCGGATCGAGGGGCAAGCACATCAACTGGAACTCGCCGCTGTGTTCCACTCTATCACAGCCCTCGCCTTGTCACACGGAGAACTATCTTGTTAAAAAATCCCGCTGCCGTCGGGAAGGATGATCGTCATGAACCCAGTACGTTGTCCTCGATGGTGAGTGTTCGTCGGAGGTGAGCGTATCATCTGGAGTGCCCCAGGGAGCTGTGGTAGGTCCGCTGTTGTTTTCTATCTACATAAATGATCTTTTGGATAGGGTGGATAGCAATGTGCGGCTGTTTGCTGATGATGCTGTGGTGTACGGGAAGGTGTCGTCGTTGAGTGACTCTAGGAGGATACAAGATGACTTGGACAGGATTTGTGATTGGTGTAAAGAATGGCAGCTAACTCTAAATATAGATAAATGTAAATTAATGCAGATGAATAGGAAAAAGAATCCCGTAATGTTTGAATACTCCATTAGTAGTGTAGCGCTTGACACAGTCACGTCGATTAAATATTTGGGCGTAACACTGCAGAGCGATATGAAGTGGGACAAGCATGTAATGGGAGTTGTGGGGAAGGCGGATAGTCGTCTTCGGTTCATTGGTAGAATTTTCGGAAGATGTGGTTCATCTGTAAAGGAGACCGCTTATAGAACGCTGGTGCGACCTATTCTTGAGTACTACTCTAGCGTCTGGGATCGCTATCAGGTCGGACTGAGGGAGGACATAGAAGCAATTCAGAGCCGGGCTGCAAGATTTGTTACTGGTAGGTTTGATCATCACGCGAGTGTTACGGAAATGCTTCAGGAACTCGGGTGGGAGTCTCTGGAGGAAAGGAGGCGCTCTTTTCGTGAATCGCTACTGAGGAAATTTAGAGAACCGGCATTTGAGCCTGACTGCACTACAATTTTACTGCCGCCAACTTATATTTCGCGGAAAGACCACAAAGACAAGTTAAGAGAGATTAGGGCTCGTACAGAGGCATATAGCCAGTCATTTTTCCCTCGTTCTGTTTGGGATTGGAACAGCGGGACAGGATGCTAGTTGTGGTACGAGGTACCCTCCGTCACGCACCGTATGGTGGATTGCGGAGTATGTATGTAGATGTAGATGAATGGGCGTACGTGGTCCCCGACCAGTGTGCGATACTCCTTAGCCGTCATGGTGCCCTGCACGAACTCCACTGGAGCCATGGATGCCCACGTGAATGTTCCCCAGAGCATAATGGAGCCGCTGCCAGCTCTTCTTCGTCCCGCAGCACAGGAGTAAAGGAGCTGTTCCCCTGGAAGACGACGGATTCGCGCCCTCCCATCAACTGATGAGGAAGGTATCGGAATTCGTGAGACGATCCAACGCCCTTCCTCTGCACCAAAGTCCACCGCCGATAGTCACGTGGTTGCAGATTTAGAAAAAGTGGGATTCTCCATGTCTCAGTTAAAGAACACTATCGCGAGTAGTGCCCCGTATGGGGCACCACGTGTAGTTGGGTCAGTGACACACGTTCTCGCGTCATAACAGGGGCTACGGATGGTGGCCAGTGCGCCTGCTGGCTTCGGTACTGCAAGAGGTGAGTGCCGGTCCTATTTCTGTCTGCGTGGATGTCCGGCGCCATTTAGATCTGGAGGCCAGTATAGTATAATAAAATAATGGAATAGATGATAATAAAATGCGTGGCTTTTTAAAATGTATTGAATTAATGAGATTAATTTTTTCGGCGTGAATGACAAGCACAATAAGCTGAGCTATGCCTGGAAATAAGTCCGTATTAGTTCATATTATTTTGCAGGGCGGAGTAGTTTCTTTCTCCGCTGTAGATTTCTGCTTACCATTCTTTATACACTCCTGGAAATTGAAATAAGAACACCGTGAATTCATTGTCCCAGGAAGGGGAAACTTTATTGACACATTCCTGGGGTCAGATACATCACATGATCACACTGACAGAACCACAGGCACATAGACACAGGCAACAGAGCATGCACAATGTCGGCACTAGTACATTGTATATCCACCTTTCGCAGCAATGCAGGCTGCTATTCTCCCATGGAGACGATCGTAGAGATGCTGGATGTAGTCCTGTGAAACGGCTTGCCATGCCATTTCCACCTGGCGCCTCAGTTGGACCAGCGTTCGTGCTGGACGTGCAGACCGCGTGAGACCACGCTTAATCCAGTCCCAAACATGCTCAATGGGGGACAGATCCGAAGATCTTGCTGGTCAGGGTAGTTGACTTACACCTTCTAGAGCACGTTGGGTGGCACGGGATACATGCGGACGTGCATTGTCCTGTTGGAACAGCAAGTTCCCTTGCCGGTCTAGGAAAGGTAGAACGATGGGTTCGATGACGGTTTGGATGTACCGTGCGCTATTCAGTGTCCCCTCGACGATCACCAGTGGTGTACGGCCAGTGTAGGAGATCGCTCAACACACCATGATGCCGGGTGTTGGCCCTGTGTGCCTCGGTCGTATGCAGTCCTGATTGTGGCGCTCACCTGCACGGCGCCAAACACGCATACGACCATCATTGGCACCAAGGCAGAAGCAACTCTCATCGCTGAAGACGACACGTCTCCATTCGTCCCTCCATTCACGCCTGTCGCGACACCACTGGAGGTGGGCTGCACGATGTTGGGGCGTCAGCGGAAGACGGCCTAACGGTGTGCGGGACCGTAGCCCAGCTTCATGGAGACGGTTGCGAATGGTCCTCGCCGATACCCCAGGAGCAACAGTGTCCCTAATTTGCTGGGAAGTGGCGGTGCGGTCCCCTACGGCACTGCGTAGGACCCTACGGTCTTGGCGTGCATCCGTGCGTCGCTGCGGTCCGGTCCCAGGTCGACGGGCACGTGCACCTTCCGCCGACCACTGGCGACAACATCGATGTACTGTGGAGATCTCACGCCCCACGTGTTGAGCAATTCGGCGGTACGTCCACCCGGCCTCCCGCATGCCCACTATACGCCCTCGCTCAAAGTCCGTCAACTGCACATACGGTTCACGTCCACGCTGTCGTGGCATGCTACCAGTGTTAAAGATTGCGATGGAGCTCCGTATGCCACGGCAAACTGGCTGACACTGACGGCGGCGGTGCACAAATGCTGCGGATCTAGCGCCATTCGACGGCCAACACCGCGGTTCCTGGTGTGTCCGCTGTGCCGTGCGTGTGATCATTGCTTGTACAGCCCTCTCGCAGTGTCGGAGCAAGTATGGTGGGTCTGACACACCGGTGTCAATGTGTTCTTTTTTCCATTTCCAGGAGTGTAATACTACGTTTGGTCGCCGCGTTCACCTTTGAAGTCTTGACCGTGTTCCTATTAAGCTTATCGGATCTTCGTAATTTTCCAAAGTACACAGGTGGGCTTCAGTTATTGTAATTATTGTACTATTTGAAATAACAACTCACACGACCTTTCTGTTAATAAAACAATACTGTATTTTTCTAAACGGTGCACATATGAAATCCACACTCCTCACTTATTCATAGCGACTCCAAAATGGCGGTCTACAATTACTCGCTAAAAAATTGACGTGCTTCTCACTCTTTCACTATCTGAGCGCGAATCCCTCTTTCCTCCTACCGGTACCAGAAAAAATCCTCTGTTTATTAACAACTGAAAGTCAAAAAATACATGACGGTAGGCAAAGGCTCTATGATGGGCTACCGCTTCATCTTGTCTCTTTGCCTTTAAGGAAGACGAAAACCTAAAGGAAATGCAAAAGGTTTATCACACCAGGCGCCCTGGCCTTCTGTGCGTGCGGTCATACTTTGCGGCGTCGCTCAGTGGTGCCCCCCACTTCATGTGCGCTCATAGTACAACATCACACAGGTACACTGCTGCCTACAAGTGAATTGGGCCATTCGAGTAAAAAGCCAGCTCGTATCGTCAAGGTCATTACTTAATATCCTGAGTAACAGCAACATACCACTCAACAGCTGGAAAAAGACATGCAGGTTGTAAGTTGCCTCTTACGTGAGGAAGACATTTTTACCAGTTTTAATAAATTATTGTCTCTTATTAATGTATTCACGATAATTAGGAAGTGCTGTAGTCCGTAGCCGGCCATGAGTCGGAGAGCATTTCCCACGCTGGCTGGCTGGCTAGGTGACGAAGCGACCATATGTAGCGCGTAGTAGGGTGGGGCTCGGCGCTGGACCGTAGCAACAAGCGTCAGCCTGGGAAATAAACATGACGGGAAGTACCGCCATCTTGGCGCCAAAGTCACCGATATTTTAAATTTAGATTTAATAATTAAAGTCATTTATGTCATCATGAATACTAGGAGGAGCCTCTGGATGTTTAAAACTATTTATTATAATTTTGCCTCTTTAAAATTCACACCCGTTCATCAACAAATGCGTATCTTAGTAAGCACGAACTTGATCGGAAATCCACGAACTGTGACGAAACCAGTAAGAGATACGGACTGCGCGCCAAAGTCGGTAGTCGGCGTTAAGAGCTCTTCCTGTCTTGTTCAATGGTAGCCATGCTCTCGGTTGCGAGCAATTTGTGACATTTCATTATTGATCTAATAGGAATAAAAGTGATATTACGGCATTCTGAATGTTAATTTCGAGTAAATGGATAGCTCAAAGTTGATCGACAACAATTTCAGATAATTAGCTTCCATCGACAGAGACCTCCAATGCGCCAATGAAGAATCTGCACGGGACGACATCTACGAAAGCTGCACCGCGCACAGGTAGGAGGAAATCCGACGACACGACCCACCAAGGCGGATCAAAGAAGGTCCAATTTACACTCGCGAATTCCGGGTGTAAATGCTGACCAGTCATACTGTACGTCACATACACCAGACTCTACGGACTCGCGGCTAAGCTGGGTAATAACGGTATGAGTTTAGAAGCGAGGGGATCTTGCAAGGTACTAATTCTTCTGCCACCGTACTGTCTTCTGCAGGTTCCAAATCCTTTGTATAATCTAGCGTCGTAAGTGACACTGGAAATTTGTAGAGTGAACACAACGAGATTCACTGGGGCTAAGTCTGAAGGATTTAAGGGAGGGAGCAATGAGGAGGAAGTATTTCGTTACATATGTGTACTACTGACCGAAAATCCCCTATATGCCACTCCACATTGATTCTGCAATCAGAGACCCCGATGTCATCCCAGGTTGGTGGTTCGTTCCTAGTCTTTTTGAAGACTTTATATGCATTTCAGCACTGTTTATAGTGAACAAAACATGATCTTATGAATTTCAGTTCCGATTTATGATTTCCTAACCAGTAGGACACAGAGCACAAATTTTAACAAAATAAATTGAGGTGAAAGTAATTTCGTGATTATCCCAATGCAGTATAAGGGTGTGACTGTTCACGACAAGTATAAATGAACTGGCTGACAAAATCGGAAACACCATGAGGCTGTTCGAAGATGATGATACTGTGTGTACGTATGTCACAGCACCACAAAACTGTAACGAAATGCATGAAGACCTGTATAGGATCGACGCTTTGCGATGGGTCTGGTAGTAAAAATGAAACATATGTAAAGCATTGCGCAGAAATAGACGTACAAACTATTCATCGTATGAACATACTGCTGGCGATGAATTACTGAAAACAGACAAAAAATCTAGAAGTAGGCACCAGGAACGATGTTAAGTGAGACGAACACTTAAACCCTCCATTCGACTAGCTGTGGAGTATTGCTCGCTAGTCGGAACCCTTGACACGTAGCATTAAGAGAGCAGCCAGAGAAGATCCAAAGAAGAGCTGTACTTTTCGCCATGGGGAGAAACACGGGTAAGTTTATCGAAGTCCAGTTGCAGGCATTTCAAGAGAGGCTGACAGCATGCTGTCATTCGTTACATTTAACTATTTACAGTTATACTCCCGCACTGTTGAGTGCAGCTGGGCACTTCACCGCGTTTCTTAGCTCTGCCGCCTATAATGCGCCAGCAGTCTGGGTAAACTTGTAACTAGGCTGCTTAGGTTTTTTTTTATTGGTAACGTTACGTAGCGGTCTGTATGAAAATCACTGGCTGTGCTGTGTGCAGTCTGTGGCTGGTTTGCATTGTTGTTTGCTATTGTAGTGTTGGGCAGCTGGATGTGAACAGCGCGTAGCGTTGCGCAGTTGGAGGTGAGCCGCCAGCAGTGGTGGATGTGGGGAGAGAGATGGCGGAGTTTTGAGAGCGGATGATCTGGACGTGTGTCCATCAGAGACAGTAAATTTGTAAGACTGGATGTCATAAACTGATATATATATATATATACTGATATATATATATATATATATATATATATATATATATATATATATATGATAACTTTTGAATATTATTAAGGTAAATACATTGTTTGTTCTCTATCAAAATCTTTCATTTGCTAACTATGCCTATCAGTAGTTAGTGCCTTCAGTAGTTAGAATCTTTTATTTAGCTTGCAGTATTGGCGCTCGCTGTATTGCAGTAGTTCAAGTAACGAAGATTTTTTTGAGGTAATTGATTCATGAAAGGTGTAGGTTATTGTTAGTCAGGTCCATTCTTTTGTCGGGATTATTAAAAGTCAGATTGCGTTGCGCTAAAAATATTTTGTGTCAGTTTAGTGATGATCAGAATAAGTAAAGAGAGTAATGTCTGAGTACGTTCAGATCAGAATAAGTAAAGAGAGTAATGTCTGAGTACGTTCAGATTTTCTCAACTGTTTGAAAAGCAAATAACGTAAGAGGTTTTCCAGCACAGTAATTCATAAATTTTTCCAAGGGGACGTTTCAAATTGGGTCAAAGAGAGAGTGCGTGGATGTCGTGCCGATGGGATGGGCGCCCTCAATATACAAGCAGCGTGCCATTTCTATTAAGTGCAAAGTATGGTTTCAATGTGGTTTTTGAATAGCGTAAACATGTGATTTATTTTAGAAAAACACAGTTTAGAGTGATATTGTCAGGTGAAAAATACCAAGAACTCCGAAATATTTTCGTAAACTAATCTGATAAAAAAAAAAACAAAAAAAACGTGTATACTGAATCACGTCGGGACTGAATTAGAGACGGTACGATTTCCGTAATCAAAAATGGCAAATGCCGTGGAATATACTGATCTTATAACTACAGTATCAGCTCCATAACCGAGGCAGTTAACCCATTCTTATGTGATGGCGCCCAAGTAGCAGGTACGCCGGCTAGAGTCCTGGCGGTGGAAAATTTTCACTGCCACTGTTTGGCCGGCAAGGGGAGAAGAGATGGAGATGTTAAGTTCCAGATCACTAGTCTTTGTCCCAATGTCCTACATTAAATTCGAAAAATCTGCACAGCGTCTCACAAAGTAAGAGCATGTCAGACTGTTGATGGCATTTTCGCCGTTGGCGGTACCCTGGGTGTTATCGGAGAGCAGCAGGCACTGGACTTTACCCTCTCCCTTCTCTTCGTCCGTAACGAAACAAACTCTACACTACACTGTAAAGCAATCATCACAGTTTTGCACACGAAACAGATACACAACTGACACTTAATAACAGAACGGATGAAGGCAATGGCAAATAACTACCAGTTGGAGCTTTCCTAGATCGGCAATGAAACATACTTGCATCTATTCCCCTAAGCTCATTCCCAGAGCATTTAATAACTACAGTAATGATCTGTCAATAATCGCTCTAGAGAACTGTGTGAAGTCTAACGAAGTGCTTCGGATGAAATACTTTCAGAACGTACGCAGGTGTGATCATAGACTATGGGACGCAATTTAGTATGCTCTTCATCTGTGCAGCATAGCGTGGTTACAGGTGCTGTATGGAGCTGTACTGTGAATCAACAGAAAGGTGAGACACTAACGAAGTATACTACAATGACGTTCTCCATCTTTCGAACTTGTGGAGGTCCACGCATTTTATTTGTAAAGCTTTCCGAGTAAGGTTTAAGCACATTGTCCACCGGTGAAGAACGGATCATAACAGTAGGGACAGGAAACGGCTAAAAACGCGTAAGTAAGCGGAAAGGACGCTTACAAGGCGTAGTGCATCACAAAGAGGATTTTTAAATTTCGAAAGCTTAGTTTTCAAGTGGAACATTAATTGTTCATATGTGTTTTCCTTGAAAAGACCGTGACGGTAAAATCAGGGATACGAAAACTCATAGGGCGATTTACCGCCAGTCATTGTTCCGTCACTGTAAGGCGACTAGCAGAGTATAGTCACAGAAGTGGCTGGTCTGCAGAGACAGGTCAAGGATATAGAATCAGTGCGTAGTGGGAATGTCCGTGTCACTGATAAGTCGCATATATGTACAGTATTAATTAATCACTTTCTGAATATAGCAGGTGAACTAAATAGAAACCTAGTCCCAACAGGGAATCATATAGCGCTCGTAGAAAAAAAGTGTTCCGAGACTGTTAGCTGAAATGCTCCTCCATGATACTGACAAGAGGGAGATTGAGTTAATAATTAAATCACTAAAGACCAAGAACTCTCATGGATATGACGGGGTATCTAGCAGAATACTGAAGTATTGTTCTATGTATGTTAGCCCAGTTCTCAGCCATATCTGTAACTTTTCCTTTAGGAGTGGTCGGTTTCCTGACCGATTAAAGTACTCGGTAGTGAAGCCACTTACTAGAAAGGGAGACAGGGATAATGTTGACAATTATAGACCTATTTCTATGCCATCGGTGTTTGCTAAAGTTACTGAGAGGGTTGTATATGCAAGGTTACTGCAGCATTTAAATTCACATAATTTGCTGTCAAATGTACAGTTTGGTTTTAGAAATGGCTTAACAACTGAAAATGCTATATTCTCCTTTCTCTGTGAGGTTTTGGACGGATTAAATAAAAGGTTGCGAACGCTAGGTGTTTTCTTTGTTTTAACGAAGGCTTTTGACTGTGTTGACCACAAAATATTACTGCAGAAGTTGGACCGTTATGGAGTAAGGGGAGTAGCTTACAATTGGTTCGCCTCTTACTTTAAAAACAGAAAGCAGAAGGTAATTGTCCGCAATGTTGAGAGTGGTAGTGATGTTCAGTGCCAATGGGGCACTGTTAAGTGGGGCGTTCCCCAAGGGTCGGTGCTGGGGCCACTGCTGTTTCTTATTTATATAAATGATATACCATCTAATATTACAGGTGATTCAAAAATATTTCTGTTTGCTGATGACACCAGCTTGGTAGTGAAGGATTTTGTGTGTAATATCGAAACAGTATCAAATAATGTAGTTCATGAAATAAGTTCGTGGCTTGTGGAAAATAATGTGATGATAAATCACAGTAAGACTCAGTTTTTAACTCACAATTCAACAAGAACCGATATTTTGATCAGACAGAATGGGCATATTATAAGCGAGACGGATCAATTCAAGTTCCTAGGCGTTTGGATAGATAGTAAGCTGTTATGGAAAGCCCATGTTCAGGATATTGTTTAGAAACTAAATGCTGCTTTATTTACCATTAGAACAGTATCTGAAATAAATGACAATTCAACACGAAAAGTAGTCTACTTCGCATATTTTCATACGTTTATGTCGTATGGTATTATTTTTTGGGGTAATTCTTCTGATTCAAAAAGGGTAACTTGGGTCAAAAACGGGCTGTTCGAGCTATGTGTGGTGTAAGTTTGAGAACCTCTTGTCGACCCCTATTCAATTGTTTGAGAATTCTGACATTGCCCTCACAGTATATATTTTCTTTAATGTCGTTTGTTGTTAGCAATATTAGCGTATTCCCAAGAGTTAGCAGGTTTCACTCAGTTAATACTGGGCAGAAATCCAATCTGCATGTGGAATGCACTTCCTTGACTCTTGTGCAGAAAGGAGTGCAGTATTCTGCTGCATCCATTTTCAATAAGCTACCACAAGAACTCAAAAATCTTAGCAGTAGCCCAAACACTTTTAAGTCTAAACTGAAGAGTTTCCTCATGGCTCACTCCTTCTATTCTGTCGAGGAGCTCCTGGAAGAGCTAAAAAATTAAGCAAATTCCAGTGTTACATTCTTGATTTTCTTTATTTAAACTAACGACTTGTCGCCTGAATATGTTTCTTATATTTCATTTTATCTGTTTCCACTGTCGTGTTATAATTTCATGTACTGACTCGTTCCATGACCATGGAGATTTCTCCTTAATGTGGTCCCACGGAACAATAAATAAATAAATAAATAATTGTATCTGCATAACTGGCTAGCGTTGGCTACGCACACAGACGTATATTCAGTTGCTGTGCGTCTCTGGCGAGTGTGGTTAACACGGAGGGAGTGCACTGCATTTCATGCTCGTATCACGTTGCTCCTTACGCTTCCACGTGCTTTACTGAAACTCAACAGCCCCTGCTGACGCAGAAGCCAAGTTGGCAGCGGTACACAGCTCGAGTGTCCGAAACAGCCTGCTTCCCTGTACTAGAGACCAATCGTAAAAAAGCATCTGCGCTTAATCAGGGCAGTAATACATGCTCAGCAATACGTGTAGTTAAATTACTGAAGTTCTTTTCATCAACAGCTGTGTGATATTTTTGTAGCCTTCTGGTGAGTTTCGTATGACATCTGAAATGCCAAAGATACTCCAACCAGCTTACATCTGCGTAAATTTTACCATACAGCTGACAATGCTGTTTATGTTGTTGTTGTGGTCTTCAGTCCTGAGACTGGTTTGATGCAGCTCCCCATGCTACTCTATCCTGTGCAAGCTTCTTCATCTCCCAGTACCTACTGCAACCTACATCCTTCTGAATATGTTTAGAGATTCATCTCTTCGTCTCCCTCTACGATTTTTACCCTCCAACACTAAATTGGTGATCCCTCGATGTCTCAGAACATGTCCTACCAACCGATACCTTCTTCTAGTCACGTTGTGCCACAAGCTCCTCTTCTCCCCAATTCTATTCAATACCTCCTCATTAGTTATGTGATCTACCCATCCAATCTTCAGCATTCTTCTGTAGCACCACATTTCGAAAGCTTCTATTCTCTTCTTGTTCATACTATTTATCGTCCATGTTTCAATTCCATACATGGCTACACTCCATACAAATACTTTCAGAAACGACTTCCTGACACTTAAATCTATACTCGATGTTAACAAATTTCTCTTCTTCAGAAACGCTTTCCGTGCCATTGCCAGTCTACATTTTATATCCTCTCTACTTCGACCATCATCAGCTATTTTGCTCCCCAAATAGCAAATCTCCTTTACTACTTTAAATCTCTCATTTCCTAATCTAATTCCCTCAGCATCACCCGACATAATTCAACTACATTCCATTATCCTCGTTTTGATTTTGTTGATGTTCATCTTATACCTTCCTTTCAAGGCACTGTCAATTACGTTCAGCTACTCTTCCAAGAATTACAATGTCATCAGCGAACCTCAAAGTTTTTATTTCTTCTCCATGGATTTTAATACCTACTCCGAACTTTTGTTTTGTTTCCTTTATTGTTTGCTCAATATACAGATTGAATAACATCGGGGATAGGCTACAACCCTGTCTCACTCCCTTCCCAACCACTGCTTCCCTTTCATACCTGTGGACTCTTATAACTGCCATCTGCTTTCTGTACAAATTGTAAATAGCCTTTCGCTCCCTGTATTTTACCCCTGCCACCTTCAGAATTTGAAAGAGAGTATTCCAGTCAACATTGACAAAAGCTTTCTCTATGTCTACAAATTCTAGAAACGTAGGTTTGCTTTTCCTTAATCTTTCTTCTAAGATAAGTCGTAGGGACAGTATCGCCTACGTGTTCCAACATTTCTACGGAATCCAAACTGATCTTCCCTGAGGTCGGCTTCTATCAGTTTTTCCATTCGTCTGTAAAGAATTCGCGTTAGTATTTTGCAGCTGTGACTTATTAAACTGATAGTTCGGTAATTTTCACATCTGTCAACACCTGCTTTCTTTGGGATTGGAATTATTATATTCTTCTTGAAGTCTGAGGGTATTTCGCCTGTCTCATACATCTTGCTCACCGGATGGTAGAGTTTTGTGAGGACTGGCTCTCCCAACGCTGTCAGTAGTTCTAATGGAATGTTGTCTACTCCCGGGGCCTTGTTTCGACTCAGGTCTTTCAGTGCTCTGTCAAACTCTTCACGCAATATCATATCTCCCATTTCATCTTCATCTACATCCTCTTCCATTTCCATAATATTGTCCTCAAGTACATCGCCCTTGTGTAGACACTGCATAGGCCCTTGTATAGAGCGTGTATAGAATGCTGTTTATGCTGTTTAAAAACGCGCTTTTAGCTTGTACGGTCGTTCTTTTCAAGTAAATAAGTTTTAATACAAAAGTGAAGAAAGTCATTGTTATTAAAAGTTCTACATCAATTGAAAGTCCACCTCCATAGACGAGTAGTCAGCGAGGGCCGGGGTTCAGTTCACGGTACCGCCAGGGAACTTTCCTCGATGGGGTCCACGCAGTCTCGTGGTGCCAATTTGCCAATGGAGGAGCTAGTTGAATGAGAAAAGGCGATTCCCAGATCTGGAAAATCGGTAAAGGGGGGGGGGGGGGGGGGGGAAGAGGCGTGCTGACCCCATGCCCTTCTATATTACATCCGAATGACGCCGCATGGCAGACAATGACACGGAAGTCGATCGACATAACACGGCCCTCTGAGCCTGATCGTGGAAACTACCTTTTTTATCAACTGAAAGAATTATTACACGGCAGTAAAGACAACTATAAAGAAGTACTTTCAAAATATTCATTTATGTACGTAATAAGCGCCTTTTGACGATCCTTGCTGCATAAAAGACGCAACACACGACGTAAGATAACTACCAAATTGGAGACGAGGCCCTCTGTTCAATCATTATTGTGGAGTGTAACATTTTGATTATGTTCACTGAAATGCAATGAAAGGCTTCAATAAAAATGAAATCAATTAAAATGCAATGAACGACTTCAGTAAAAATGAAATCAATTAAAATGCAATGTTATAAATAATTCTGATGGCCTGTAACTAATATGAACACATCTCAAAGGAAAATTTGTACACCTGGATTAAAACACTCCCACTTACCGGAAGCATACTGCTTAACCATTTAGGGCAACAGCACCACTGGGGAAACGTAAGACTGCAGTGTTCGAATACATGAGAGATATTGAATATTAGATGCGGCTCTGGAGGTATGATCGGACAGTCTAATTAGTTATCGGACAGTCTAATTAGTTATCGGAGAGTCTAATTAGTTAAGAACACTCTTGGAGGTAAGTGGGAGATCCGCATTCACATCCCAGTCTGACACGAAACTTCATTTGTCAGGAAGAAATTGTGTACTAAAGTTACAGAAAGTATGGAGTGTTTAGCAAAATAAACAAGCTGATAAACGCGGCAAGTTACATGGTAACAAAAGCGTGTAAATCTTTTTATGAACATCGAAACAATCAAAT
Source organism: Schistocerca serialis cubense (assembly GCF_023864345.2). Lineage (NCBI taxonomy): Eukaryota > Metazoa > Arthropoda > Insecta > Orthoptera > Acrididae > Schistocerca > Schistocerca serialis. The sequence goes on from NC_064639.1 coordinate 1,131,910,731, forward strand.
AGTCAAATAAAGATAGAAAAGTTGCTACATTTTTGCACATCGATTGACATTTCTCACGAATACATCTCAAGTGAGTCCTTGGCTAGTCAGACTTTGATCAAAGCTATATCAACAACTCGCTGACTTTACAAGTAGTGTACAGTCAAAAATTCTGAGTACAGTCACGAAAGAGTCTTAGAAACACTACGTGTGTTATTAACAGAGGGTGACAATTTTTGATACAAGTTAAATTTACTTTAAAGCAATGTCTGTCTGCTGGCAACTTTCTCGAACAGATTTTCAGATCATTAAGGTAAACAGCGCTCGCAGAGAGTGACAACTGTGTCGAAACGTGTTAGGCCCCGAAACAAAAAATAGGAACAACATCTTTTGCAAGTATGATCCGTAACTGATAAAACTGGCTTTAATACAGTATCTGTAGTGCGCGATGTAGGTCATTACAAAGTATGTGGCAGTTTTCAATGGAACGAATATTAAAATACATTCTAAGACAAAAAAAAAAAGTAGCGCACCAGGAAGGAAATACCCAAATGGGACGGAAATGGCTGGAAGTGGAGTACATATAAAGACGAACAAATACACTACTGGCCATTAAAATTGCTACACCAGGAAGAAATGCAGTTGATAAACGGGTATTCATTGGAAAAATATATTATACTAGAACTGACATGTGATTACATTTTCACGCAATTTGGGTGCATAGATCCTGAGAAATCAGTACCCAGAACAACCACCTCTGGCCGTAATAATGGTCTTGATACGCCTGGGCATTGAGTCAAACAGAGCTTGGATGGCGTGTACAGGTGCAACTGCCCATGCAGCTTTAACACGTTACCACAGTTCATCAAGAGTAGTGACTGGCGTAGTGTGACGAGCCAGTTGCTCGGCCACCATTGACCAGACGTTTTCAATTGGTGAGAGATCTGGAGAATTTGCTGGCCAGGGCAGCAGTCGAACATTTTCTGTATCCGGAAAGGCCCGTACAGGACCTGCAACATGCGGTCGTGCATTATCCTGCTGAAATGTAGGGTTTCGCAGTGATCGAATGAAGGGTAGAGTCACGGGTCGTAACACATCTGAAATGTAACGTCTACTGCCCAAAGTGCCGTCAGTGCGAACAAGAGGTGACCGAGACATTTAACCAATGGCACCCCATACCGTCACGCTGGATGATACGCCAGTATGGCGATGACGAATACACGCTTCCAATGTGCGTTCACCACGATGTCACCAAACACGGTTGCGACCACCATGATGTTGTATACAGATCCTGGATTCATCCGAAAAAATGACGTTTTGCCATTCGTGCACCCAGGTTCGTCGTTGAGTACACCATCGCAGGCGCTCCTGTCTGTGATGCAGCGTCAAGGCTAACCGCAGCTATGGTCTCCGAGCTGATAGTCCATGCTGCTGCAAACGTCGTCGAACTGTTCGTGCAGATGGTTGTTGTCTTGCAAACGTCCCCTCTGTTGACTCAAGGATCGAGACGTGGCTGCACGATCCGTTACAGCGATGAGGATAAGATGCCTGTCATCTTGACTGCTAGTGATACGAGGCCGTTGGGATCCAGCACGGCGTTCCGTATTACCCTCCTGAACCCACCGATTCCATATTCTGCTAACAGTCGTTGGATCTTGAGCAACGCGAGCAGCAATATCGCGATACGATAAACCGCAATCGCGATAGGCTGCAATCCGACCTTTATCATAGTCGGAAACGTAGTGGTACGCATTTCTCCTCCTTACACGAGGCATCACAACAACGTTTCACCGATGAACTGCTGTTTGTGTATGAGAAATTGGTTATAAACTTTCCTCGTGTCAGCACGTTGTAGGTGTCGCCACCGGCGCCAACCTTGTGTGAATGCTCTGAAAAGCTAATCATTTGCACAGCACAGCATCTTCTTCTTGTCGGCTAAATTTCGCGTCTGTAGCACGTCATCTTCGTGGTGTAGCAATTTTAATGGCCAGTAGTGTATTTTAATAAATTTGTGCCCGTGGCACCGGACACGAACACAGATGTGCGTCAACGCACCCTGGTGGCGCTATAAAGCAGAAGTGATATGTCGGCTGGTCGATACTGGATGGCGCGTCGAGGCCAGAGCGCGGAGCTGGTAGGTGTCGCTGTTGAGTTTGTTGGCAGTGACGACCAGAGGGGAGGCAGTGCGGCAGGTGGGGTACGACACAGTTCGGCGTCTGCGGGCTCTGGGCCGCGCCAGGCGCTAATTGCGCGAGCCGTCCGCCCTCGCCGGCGCACATCTATTTCGCCTCCCGCCGCCTGTTGGGCGCGCAGCCATGCCGGCGACCCCCGGCCGCTTACGCCTGTGCGAAAGAACGTGCACCTCGCTTCTCTCTTTCTCTTTCCCTGTTTCTATGTTTCCATCTCTCCGAAGCCTTCTATTTCCGTCTGAAGAGATGTTGCAATTCCTCCCCAGGCAGGAGCGCCTTGCGAATCCCCTCCGCAGATGTTTTATGATCTAACGCTGGAGAGAAATGCAGTGTCGTCTTTCTGCTTCCCCGCCGCCTCACACCCTCGTACTGACTGGTCAAAGCCCCTGGCGCGAGGCCGGTTTGGGAGAGGGGGAACCAGCTGCCAGCCATAACATCAGCGATATATTCTTGTCTCGGTACAAGATAAGATCCACATATCGACGGTCTCATTCGACGTGGAACGCGAGAGAGCTATTTCTCCGTCTGACCGGCCAGAAACAAAGAAAATAGGCTCGAGGCGCTTGGCCGAGAGAGCGGTGTGATTTATCCGCAATTCGTGGTTAGAATGCAGGTATCCTCCGTTGAATAAAGTACACTGTTTACATAAATGATGCTGTCAGAGAGAACTCACAAGTCTCTTGTTGTCCTCTTCATAAAGACTCTCCCAGGGATCTTGAAGATAAGATTAGGTTAATTATTACTAACAAAGATAATAAAATCATCGGTCAATGAAGCGGACAGTTAGCTTAGAACAATCTAAGAAAAAAAACTATACCCCAGGAAGGAATTATCCAAATGCGAAGGAAATTGATAAATGTGATGTACATGTGCAGACAAACTAATAATTATAATTTCAGAAATATTGCATAACTGATCCAAGAGAAAAAGCTTTACAATTTGAGCAACACAATAACTCGTCGGTCCACCATGCAGCAGCATCGCCTATCAGCTCGGAGACCGTGGCTGCGTTTACCCTTGACGCTGCATCACAGACAGGAGCGATTGCTATGGTGTACTCAACGATGAACCTGGGTCCACGAATGGCAAACCTTATTTTTTCGGATGAATCCAGGTTCTGTTTACGGCATCACGATGGTCGCAACCGTGTTTGGCGACATCCCGGTGAACGCACATTGGAAGCGTGTATTCGTCATCGCCATACTGGCGCATCACCCGGCGTGATGGTATGGGGTGCCATTGGTTACACGTCTGGGTCACCTCTTTTTCGCATTGATGGCACTTTGAACAGTGGACGTTACATTTCAGATGTGGCTCTACCCTTCATTCGATCCCTGTGAAACCCTACATTTCAGCAGGATAATGCACGACCGCAGTTTCCAGGTCCTGTACAGGCCTATCTGGATACAAAAAATGTTCGACTGCTGCCCTGGCCAGCACATTCTCCAGATCGCTCACCCCCTGAAAACGTCTTGTCAATGGTGGCCCAGCAACTGGCTCGTCACAATACGCCAGTCACTACTCTTGATGAACTGTGGTATCGTGTTGAAGCTGCATGGGCAGCTGTACCTGTACACGCCATCCGAGCTCTGTTTGACTCAATGCCCAGGCGTATCAAGGCCGTTATTATGGCCAGAGGTGGTTGTTCTGGGTACTGATTTCTCAGTATCTATGCACCCAAATTGCGTGAAAATGTAATCACATGTCAATTCTAGTATAATATATTTGTCCAATGAATACCCGTTTATCATCTGCATTTTTTCTTGGTGTAGCAGGAGAAAATATGGTTAGTGCGAAAACTGGCAAGGTACGAATTGATGTTCGTACATATAAGGGGCCATCAAAATGTTTCCATTTGAGGCCATTGCTGCAGCATACATGCAACATACCGCGATTCCGATACGGGTGTATAAGTACCGACATGTAGGCAAGGGATTAGTGTCGCCTTCGTGTCATTCCGACGTATGGTACATGCGGAAATGTCAACTGGGCCGACGTTATTACCGAATCCTGCAGAAGGACAAACACCTGCAGACGTCCATAGGAGCATGGAAAATGAGTATTGGGCAGCATGTCTGCCGAAGACCACCGTTGTAGAATGCAGTGGCATGGGTTGCTGCCGCTTCATGGGAATGCACATCTCCGTATCGCCAATGTCGTAACGCTGAAGTTAAATGCCAGCTGAAGTGGGAGGCATTCGAGTACCCACCCAATAAGTCCTGGTCTCTCCCAAAGCGATTATCACGCCTTCTGTCACTTAAAAAGGGCGTTGAACAGTCGGCGATTCCTGCCCGACGAGGATGTGCAGCAGTCAGATACGGACTTCTCCACGCAGCAGGACATGTTGTAATACCAAACGGCTATGTTCAACCTGTTGCGTCGGTGGGATGATGGCCTCGATGCTCATGGCGATTTTTCCTGAATGGCACACTGATTCTGGACTGCACGGCCTTCGAACTTTCTGATCACTTCATATAGTACGACAGAAGTAACTTTCGTGATAGTTTATTTAACGGACATCCACAAATAAATATTTCACGCTGGGTAAAAGAAACATCGCTGCAGCTATATGGTTAGCCGGCCGATGTGGCCGAGCGGTTTTAGGCGTTTCAGTCTGGAACCGCGCGACCGCTACGGTCGCAGGTTCGAATCCTGCCTCGGGAATGGATGTGTGTGATGTCCTTTAGGTTAGTTAGGTGTAAGTACTTCTAAGTTATAGGGGACTGATGAGTTCAGATGTTAAGTCCCATAGTGCTCAGAGCCATTTTTTTAACCGTGATTGTTATTTTTGGTGATCCGCATCGCTACAAGGAATTGCGGCGCCTGCCACCAGCAAAGACAGAGTAGTTTTCTTCAGTATCTAGGCTTTCACGTGGATACGGAGACGGCGCAGTCAGAAGGGCAGAAAGCGCGTTTCCCAAATTCTTCACAGTGTGACGTGCTGGCAGCAAAGATCACTTACATTTTATAAAATGTAGTAAGTTTCTAGAAAACAAAAAACAAAAAACCGCTGTGGATACCACAACTTCGTGAAACGTGTTTGAGTGTTAAAGCAAAACAGTGAATTATGTACTTGCAAAAGGGCGGACCTATCCTAAATCACAATAATTATTCTCGTTCTTTTATACTCATTAGAACGTTCATCGCGTCTGGTTTGTAGAGGAAAGTGGTAATACACTGGTCGCGTATGCAAACAAAGCGATAGAAATGAGGTAAAGCCATGTAGGTAAGCAACAGACCAGATGTATAGTTAACGCGGCTACGATCGTAACTGACCAAGGCTACTAGGAAACCTGCCGTAGTCTACGCTTAATTATGATAGCGTACGGTAGCCTACGGTAGTTTTACAACCCTGTGTATATTAAGACGACAGACAACGTGATGGTACGCATTTCTCTTCCTTACACGAGGCATCGCAACAACGTTTCACCAGGCAACGCCGGTCAACTGCTGTTTGTGTATGAGAATACAATTTGAAACCTTCCTCATGTCAGCACGTTGTAGGTGCCGCCACCGGCGCCAACCTTGTGTGAATGCTCTGAAAAGCTAATCATTTGCATATCACAGCATCGTATTCCTGTCTGTTGAATTTCGCGTCTGTAGCACGTCATCTTCGTGGGTAGCAATTATAATGGCCAGTAGTGTACTTAAACCTAACTAACCTAAGGACATCACACACATCCATGCCCGAGGCAGGATTCGAACCTACGACCGTACCAGTCGCTTGGTCCCGGACTGAAGCGCCTAGAACCGCTCAGCCACCGCTACCGGCTAGTCACGGTTACTTCAGAGGGAAAACAGAATGACAGCACACCGATCGGCAGAAGAACAGGTGCTATCAAACGAAGTACCTCTGCTGAAATGGCATCGCCGGTAACACCTTCAGATGCGTCGACTGCGGAAAAGACCGCCGTAGTCGACGATATTCTTACGGAGCTTCAAAACGAACTGAGGCGTAAAAGAACCTTACCACTTATACCAGCAACAGGAAAACAAAAATTCGGGCGCTCGTCGTCACTCAAGCTCAATTAGAAGGGTAGAATGAGGAGATAGGTAAATAAAATGAGCATATACGTATTAAATTAGGTAACGCCGATGTACCAGATGCGCTGGAACTAATTCGCCAACTGGAATCAGAAATAACCGATCTCAGATCAGAAAATCAAAGATTAAGAACAGAAAGTAAGTTAACTCCACTGTCCTTTGCGGCAGTTGCGGCCGCTGGCTCAGCTTCAAAATCGAAGAGCAAAGTAGATGAACGCATACAGCAAACGAAATGAAAACAGTCCAGTGTTCCTTTCTTCAAATTGGAAAACAATCAAGACACCAAGGCCATAGATGAAACAATCACTAAAGCAATCAATCAGAGACAACACAAAATAACAATAAAAGCAATCAGATCCACAGCAAAGACAGTCACCTTAGAAACGGAAAAAGTACAACTAAAAGATATTAGATGTGAAGAGCCGAGGAAATTCCGACCTCTTCTTGCGTGAATCAGGTAGCAACTATTCTAACTGAACAAGACTTCCTGGAGGAACTATATGAGATCAACTTAAGCGCACACATCTCTAAGGAAGAGTTCTACGAGGAAGTCAAAATAAAGTTCAAAACTGGCCCAAAAGGATAATAACGTCGTATAAGTCACTCCAAGGGTTCGTTTCCTGCACCAGCAAATGGAAAGAGTCTGTGTTGAGGTCGAGTCCTTATGCATCAAAGACTTTGTGGCTATTCAAAAATACTTCAACTACTGGGGCCTTGGACACTCGCAAAAAGGTTGCGAGGATAAAGAACCAGTCTGTGGAAAATATGCGAAGCCAGGAAACAAGAAGTCAGAATGCCGAGAGGAAGCCAAAGTTGGATGTATACCATGCAAATATAGAAACAGATATGTGATAAGGCAGGGGGACCTGACATCTCCACCTACTAGCAACTGTGCGAGAAGCAAGTAGAGTTCACCGAAGATGACATCACCGACAACGTTCACTAACACAGAATACAACTACAGCGGTCACACACTAACGCCCTCCTTAAATACAGGTATAGATATGCAAAGAAGCAGTACATGCAAGTGCGAACATAACTAAGACAAGAGACTGGCGGCGTGCAATAGCCTAGTGACAACATGTGGGTGCAGCACAATTAATATGTCTAGAAACGAACAACCTTAAATTGTTGTAAACGTGTGGCATAATACAGCAAAGATATTTTAACATCATCGATTATGTAGACGAGATGTACGTGCAGGCAGCCATTGACTACCACGTAGAAAGGCAAATAAAGCACGAAATGTTCCAGTGGGCAATCTTCCAGACCGGACTTCTACTGCGGGTGAAAGAGCTTGAAGAGGACGTTTCTTACCAGTGTAGCGGGGACTGTAACAAAACAACTAGAAAACAAACACAAAAGGGTGTCCTAGGGCACCTCAGCGATGCCAACACATATTCATCTCACAACACTGAAAAACAAGGAACAGACAGCCATATCGACACACCAGTACAAGAAACACAAAAAGATACACCACTTACTGACAGTTCACCAGATCAAACTGCATCATTAAAATTACATTCTGAATACGACTCCAGCAAATATAGACCGTACATAAAGCCCTAAAATACGCCGGCCGGTGTGGCCGTGCGGCTCTAAGCGCTTCAGTTTGGAACCGCGTGACCATGCCTCGGGCATGGATGTGTGTGATGTCCTTAGGTTAGTTCGGTTTAAGTAGTTCTAAGTTCTAGGGGACTGATGACCTCAGAAGTTGAGTCCCATAGTGCTCAGAGCCATTTGAACCATTTTGAACCCTAAAATACTCAGTTGCCAAATAAGCTCGAGATACGCAATCAATATTTCAAAACAGAGATACTGACAGTTCAATGCTAAATACAACCAAACCTACCTAATAAGACGGTCACAAAACCTTCATCCACACACAGTTCCCAGAGTACACGAACAACGGCGGAAGACAAATGTCAGGATGTTTCACAGTACACACACAGAAACCGCAAACCACACAATAATAACATAATTGACTGTGATAATCTTGAGAGTAACTTACACATAAGTAGATTAGGAAACAGGGAAATTATCCACACTGCTCTGGGTCTGGTGATAAGCCTCAATCACCCGGAAGGGAAAAAATATGTTTCCCTACAACAGAGCAGACCGACAGAATGATACTTAGGGCAGATAACCTGCCAAGGACCACCGTGAGCTCTGCAGACTCTTAGGACAAGCATGTGCACGAAGAGGTGAAAGTTTAAACTTAGATGAAGTTTATATGCGTGACGGAAGTCTTCCATGCCTTCCCAACATCTCATAACAATTGTAATAGCGAACATAAATTACACAGTTACAACACGACTTTATTCTGAACATGTAGCCACAGCTGAAATTACGCATGGACGAGAATATTGGATTATCACGTCAATGTAACCACAGTATTCTTATGACATAGAGCCTTTTGCTGGCCAAATAAGAGACGCAGTACAATTTTCTAGGGACAGAAGATTACTCATACTTAGTGACATTAATGCACGGTGGACGCTATGGCTCGCAGACAGAACAGACAACAGGGGACAAATCATAGTTACACAATAAACCAATGCAGACTCTTTGTTCTAAACAAAGAAGCGCAAACATCTAAATACTGCAACAATGCAGGAGGAACCAGTAATATTGACATCTCACTAGAGAATCCGAAGTCCATAATACACGTCAACAAATGGGAAGTACTAGAAAATGCCACACACAGTGCCCACAAAGCCATACTCATCCACACGGACGCAAACATTATCACACAAATTTCACTTCAACAAAAACAATGAATTTTTCCAAACAAGGCTGACAGGCAAAAATTAAGGTACGTGGTTACAGAATTTTCCCTCTACACAGTCAGTGGTAGCATAGACTGTAAAACATTCTGACGGACCCGCTTCCAAAAAGTACAACAATTAGCTATCCCAAAGACCGACCGTGCACCGAAACAGAAACTTGCTTTGTCCACTGAGTTACCAAAAGTAAGGAAAGGCGCTAGAGACAAAAGGTAACATTACCAAACAGCAAACACAGCACAAGTGAGGGAGGTAAGATTGAAATTATACTGTGGTGCAAAGCAAAAATATAAAAACAAATTACACAAGACCAGACAGGATCACTGGAACAATTTTGTCAAAATTCAGCTACAAAACAATACAAGGGGGAACCATTTAAACTTCTAACAGATAAGATAAAGACACCGACAGAGCTGTCAACTCTTAGGCGCACAGACGATACTACTGTAAGAGGCTGGAGATGTTCAGCAGGGTACCCTGCTGAACAAGCTTCTCCCTGATGACGAAAAGGTGAATGATCAGCAACATCATACAGACTTACGAAGACAAATGGACGACACCTGTACTAATTCCCCCGTTACTGCCCCAGCTGCCAAAAAATAGGTAGCGTTAGCGATAAATCAGTTGAAGAATAAGAAGACTCCCGGTCCAGATGGCTTAGACTAAGAATCACTAAAAAAATAGGTTTCTAACAAAGTTACTGAATTAAGCACTGCTAGAAGATAGGGTCCCTGCCATGTGGAGAAAAGCGAACGTAGTAATCATGAAAAATTCAGAGGATCGGGACCCAACGGACCCAAAGACCTACGGGCCTATCTGCCTCTGTACTCCACACGTACATTCTCAGAAATTTCTTCCTCAAATTAAGACCGACATTTGATATCAGAAGACTTCTCTTGGCCAGGAACGCCCTTTCTGCCATTGCTAGTCTGCTTTTGATGTCCTCCTGGTCCCTCGGTTATTTTACTGCCTAGGAATCAGAATTCCTTAGCTTCATCTACTTCGTAGCCATCAATCCTGACGTTAAGTTTCTCGATGTTCTCATTTCTACAACTGCTCATTACCTTCGTCTTTCTTCGGTTTAGTCTCAATCCATAATCTGTACTCATTAGACTGTTCATTCCGTTCAGCAGATCATGTACTTCTTCTTCAGGATAGCAATGTCATCAGCGAATCGTGTCATTGATATCCTTTCACCTCGAATTTTAATTCCGTTCCTGAACCTTTCTTTTATTTGCTTCATTGCTTCTTCCCTCCCCCCATGAACCATGGACCTTGCCGTTGGTGGGGAGGCTTGCGTGCCTCAACGATACAGATAGCCCTACCGTAGGTGCAACCACAACGGAGGGGTATCTGTTGAGAGGCCAGACAAACATGTGGTTCCTGAAGAGGGGCAGCAGCCTTTTCAGTAGTTGCAGGGGCAACAGTCTGGATGATTGACCGATCTGGCCTTGAAACACTAACCAAAACGGCCTTGCTGTTGTGGTACTGCGAACGGCTGAAAGCAAGGGGAAACTACAGCCGTAATTTTTCCCGAGGGCATGCAGCTTTATTGTATGGTTAAATGATGATGGCGTCCTCTTGGGTAAAATATTCCGGAGGTAAAATAGTCCCCCATTCGGATCTCCGGGCGGGGACTACTCAAGAGGACGTCGTTATCAGGAGAACGAAAACGCATTCTACGGATCGGAGCGTGGAATGCCAGATCCCTTAATCGGACAGGTAGGTTAGAAAATTTAAAAAGGGAAATGGATAGGTTAAAGTTAGATATAGTGGCAATTAGTGAAGTTCGGTGGCAGGAGGAACAAGACGTCTGGTCAGGTGAATACAGGGTTATAAATACAAAATCAAATAGGGGTAATGCAGGAGTAGGTTTAATAATGAATTAAAAAATAGGAGTGCGGGTAAGCTACTACAAACAGCATAGTGAACGTATTATAGTGGCCAAGATAGACACGAAGCCTATGCCTACTACAGTAGTATAAGTTTATATGCCAACTAGCTCTGCAGATGACGAAGAAATTGAAGAAATGTATGATGAGATAAAAGAAATTATTCAGGTAGTGAAGGGAGATGAAAATTTAATAGTCATGGGTGACTGGAATTCGAGTGTAGGAAAAGGGAGAGAAGGAAACATAGTAGGTGAATATGGATTGGGGCTAAGAAATGAAAGAGGAAGACGTCTGGTAGAATTTTGCACAGAGCATAACTTAATCATAGCTAACACTTGGTTCAAGAATCATGAAAGAAGGTTGTATACATGGAAGAATCCTGGAGATACTAAAAGGTATCAGATAGATTATATATTGGTAAGACAGAGATTTAGGAACCAGGTTTTATACTGTAGGACATTTCAAGGGGCAGATGTGGACTCTGACCACAATCTATTGGTTATGACCTGTAGATTAAAACTGAAGAAACTGCAACACGGTGGGAATTTAAGGAGATGGGACCTGGATAAACTGACTAAACCAGAGGTTGTACAGAGTTTCAGGGACAGCATAAGGGAACAATTGACAGGAATGGGGGAAAGAAATACAGTAGAAGACGAATGGGTAGCTCTGAGGGATGAAGTAGTGAAGGGAAAGCAGCAGAGGATCAAGTATGTTAAAAGACGAGGGATAGTAGAAATCCTTGGGTAACAGAAGAAATATTGGATTTAATTGATGAAAGGAGAAAATATAAAAATGCAGTAAATGAAGCAGGCAAAAAGGAATACAAACGTCTCAAAAATGAGATCGACAGGAAGTGCAAAATGGCTAAGCAGGCATGGCTAGAGGACAAATGTAAGGATGTAGAGGCTTATCTCACTGGGGGTAAGATAGATACTGCCTACAGGAAAATTAAAGACACCTTTGGAGAAAAGAGAGCCACTTGTATGAATATCAAGAGCTCAGATGGAAACCCAGTTCTAAGCAAAGAAGGGAAAGCAGAAAGGTGGAAGGAGTATATAGAGGGTCTATACAAGGACGATGTACTTGAGGACAATATTATGGAAATGGAAGAGGATGTAGATGAAGATGAAATGGGAGATACGATACTGCGTGAAGGGTTTGACAGAGCAGTGAAAGACCTGAGACGAAACAAGGCCCCGGGAGTAGACAACATTCCAATAGAACTACTGACGGCCTTGGGAGAGTCAGTCCTGACAAAACTCTACCATCTGGTGAGCAAGATGTACGAGACAGGCGAAATACCCTCAGACTTCAAGAAGAATATAATAATTCCAATCCCAAAGAAAGCAGGCGTTGAGAGATGTGAAAATTACCGAACTATCAGTTTAATAAGTCACAGCTGCAAAATACTAACACGAATTCTTTACAGACGAATGGAAAAACTGATAGAAGTCGACCTCGGGGAAGATCAGTTTGGATTCCGTAGAAATGTTGGAACACGTGAGGCAATACTGACCTTACGACTTATCTTAGAAGAAAGATTAAGGAAAGGCAAACGTACGTTTCTAGCATTTGTAGACTTAGAGAAAGCTTTTGACAATGTTGACTGGAATACTCTCTTTCAAATTCTCAAGGTGGCAGGGCTAAAATACAGGGAGCGAAAGGCTATTTACAATTTGTACAGAAATCAGATGGCAGTTATAAGAGTCGAGGGGCATGAAAGGGAAGCAGTGGTTGGGAAGGGAGTGAGACAGGGTTGTAGCCACCCCCGATGTTATTCAATCTGTATATTGAGCAAGCAGCAAAGGAAACAAAAGAAAAATTTGGAGTAGGTATTAAAATCCAGGGAGAAGAAATAAAAACTTTGAGGTTCGCCGATGACATTGTAATTCTGTCAGAGACAGCAAAGGACTTGGAAGAGCAGCTGAATGGAATGGATAGTGTCTTGAAAGGAGGATATAAGATGAACATCAACAAAAGTAAAACAAGGATAATGGAATGTAGTAGAATTAAGTTGGGTGATGCTGAGGGAATTAGATTAGGAAATGAGACACTTAAAGTACTAAAGGAGTTTTGCTATTTGGGGAGCAAAATAACTGATGATGGTCGAAGTAGAGAGGATATAAAATGTAGGCTGGCAATGGCAAGGAAAGCGTTTCTGAAGAAGAGAAATTTGTTAACATCGAGTATAGATTTAAGTGTCAGGAAGTCATTTCTGAAAGTATTTGTATGGAGTGTAGCCATGTATGGAAGTGAAACATGGACGATAAATAGCTTAGACAAGAAGGGAATAGAAGCTTTCGAAATGTGGTATTACAGAAGAATGCTGAAGATTAGATGGGTAGATCACATAACTAATGAGGAGGTATTGAATAGCATTGGGGAGAAAAGAAGTTTGTGGCACAACTTGACTAGAAGAAGGGATCGGTTGGTAGGACATGTCCTGAGGCACCAAGGGATCACAAATTTAGCATTGGATGGCAGCGTGGAGGGTAAAAAGCGTAGAGGGAGACCAAGAGATGAATACACTAAGCAGATTTAGAAGGATGTAGGTTGCAGTAGGTACTGGGAGATGAAGGAGCTTGCACAGGATAGATTAGCATGGAGAGCTGCATCAAACCAGTCTCAGGACTGAAGACCACAACAACAACATTGCTTCTTCGATGTACAGATTGAACAGTAGGGGCGAAAGACTTCATCCTTGTCTTACATCCTTTTTAATACAAGCACTTCGTTCTTGGTCGTCCACTCTTATTACTCCCTCTTGGCTGTTGTACATATTGTATATGACCCGTCTCTCCCTATAGCTTACCCCTACTTTTCTCAGAATTTCGAACATCTTGCATCATTTTACTTTTTCGAGCGCTTTTTCCAGGTCGACAAATCCTATGAAAGTGTCTTGATTTTTCTTTAGTCTTGCTTCCACTATTAACCGCAACGTCAGAACTGCCTCTCTCGTGGCTTTACCTTTCCCAAAGCCAAACTGATCATCATCTAGCGCATCCTCAACTTTCTTCTCCATTCTTCTGTCTTAGGATATGACAGTTGAATGGAGGACCGTGAGTTCAGCACACCGACGTCCTGGTCGTTACCAGCTTGGTGCCTGCTGCTTCTTGTTACGTACGGACGCCTTCATACACAGCAGCAAGGAGGTGGACTACAGAGTGTTGTGGCAACTGTCGTCAAAGGACAGTTGGACAGGAGCAGAAATGATTAGCGATCAAGGTAACATAGCAAATAGAAGATTTAGTTAACTTGTACTTCTCCAAATGTACAAAGAGTCATTACAGCCTACGAAACAAGAAATAGGGTCCGGCTATCACAGTGTCCACAAGGAAGAAGCTCGTTGTACTAAGCACGAACTACGGTGTCGATGCTAAGTGGCTCCGAGCGCGAGTTGGCTGAGCGACTGCCGCCGGCCGTCCTATATTGCGGCGACAGAGGGCGCTTGAAACTGCTGGAGGTGTGGCGCAACAGGCCACCTGGAGAGCCTGTATAGGGAGAGAGTGGCCAACCGGACGATACGGCGGCCATTTTTCTGCCAAACTGCGGGCGGGACTTTTGAATGACCAGTAGTGGAGTAGTGGAGTGCACACTCACCGATCAAAAGCACGAGAGAACATGGCGAAATCATTCGTTAAATACCTTTCTTTACAGCTATAATATACTCATAGTAGCCTACTACTTACAGCACAGGAAAATTTGATCCAGTGGCTGTAAAAATTATTCGTTCCTTGCATTTATCTCCTTTAAAGTTCGTTATTGCAATGAAAGTAACGCAAATTAAAAAAATATAGTGTATAGCATTTGTTTTGTATCGGAAGTGCATAACGCTAAAGATTTAACGTACCTGTATTAGGTCAGATGAATGAAAGTCGTAAGCAGTATATATATATATATATATATATATATATATATATATATATATATATATATATATATATACATACACTCCTGGAAATGGAAAAAAGAACACATTGACACCGGTGTGTCAGACCCACCATACTTGCTCCGGACACTGCGAGAGGGCTGTACAAGCAATGATCACACGCACGACACAGCGGACACACCAGGAACCGCGGTGTTGGCCGTCGAATGGCGCTAGCTGCGCAGCATTTGTGCACCGCCGCCGTCAGTGTCAGCCAGTTTGCCGTGGCATACGGAGCTCCATCGCAGTCTTTAACACTGGTAGCATGACGCGACAGCGTGGACGTGAACCGTATGTGCAGTTGACGGACTTTGAGCGAGGGCGTATAGTGGGCATGCGGGAGGCCGGGTGGACGTACCGCCGAATTGCTCAACACGTGGGGCGTGAGGTCTCCACAGTACATCGATGTTGTCGCCAGTGGTCGGCGGAAGGTGCACGTGCCCGTCGACCTGGGACCGGACCGCAGCGACGCACGGATGCACGCCAAGACCGTAGGATCCTACGCAGTGCCGTAGGGGACCGCACCGCCACTTCCCAGCAAATTTGGGACACTGTTGCTCCTGGGGTATCGGCGAGGACCATTCGCAACCGTCTCCATGAAGCTGGGTTACGGTCCCGCACACCGTTAGGCCGTCTTCCGCTCACGCCCCAACATCGTGCAGCCCGCCTCCAGTGGTGTCGCGACAGGCGTGAATGGAGGGACGAATGGAGACGTGTCGTCTTCAGCGATGAGAGTCGCTTCTGCCTTGGTGCCAATGATGGTCGTATGCGTGTTTGGCGCCGTGCAGGCGAGCGCCACAATCAGGACTGCATACGACCGAGGCACACAGGGCCAACACCCGGCATCATGGTGTGGGGAGCGATCTCCTACACTGGCCGCACACCACTGGTGATCGTCGAGGGGACACTGAATAGTGCACGGTACATCCAAACCGTCATCGAACCCCTCGTTCTACCATTCCTAGACCGGCAAGGGAACTTGCTGTTCCAACAGGACAATGCACGTCCGCATGTATCCCGTGCCACCCAACGTGCTCTAGAAGGTGTAAGTCAACTACCCTGGCCAGCAAGATCTCCGGATCTGTCCCCCATTGAGCATGTTTGGGACTGGATGAAGCGTCGTCTCACGCGGTCTGCACGTCCAGCACGAACGCTGGTCCAACTGAGGCGCCAGGTGGAAATGGCATGGCAAGCCGTTCCACAGGACTACATCCAGCATCTCTACGATCGTCTCCATGGGAGAATAGCAGCCTGCATTGCTGCGAAAGGTGGATATACACTGTACTAGTGCCGACATTGTGCATGCTCTGTTGCCTGTGTCTATATGCCTGTGGTTCTGTCAGTGTGATCATGTGATGTATCTGACCCCAGGAATGTGTCAGTAAAGTTTCCCCTTCCTGGGACAATGAATTCACGGTGTTCTTATTTCAATTTCCAGGAGTGTATATATATATATATATATATATATATATATATATATATACTGAATACCTCTCGTAGATAAGAAGCGAAAAAGATTACAAAAATCAGGTAATGTTAAATGTAGGCTACTGTAATAACGACCAAATATTACAAGAAAACTACCGTGTCCCTTCTACCCCACAGTAAGTAGGCCTATTAAAAACTGTCTTCAACAGTACAAACAATTATTTACTTCGAATAATGTTTCAGCAACCACCACAACTGCGGAAAACGTGCTTACAACTTGCCTGCGTCGAGTCAGGCAATAATTCTGAAACCAAAATAATGCCTAGTGTTCTGATTCGGAACGAAATAAAGTTTCACGCTATAAAGTCGAATGAGCATGGTACAATAATTACAGATGTCAAAAACCATACTGTACAATTACTAACGTGTTTGCTTCAAACATGTAGGCCTACCGACTGCATAACAAAACGCTTCATTATTTCAACTCGTATTTAAGGTTCAAATGGCTCTGAGCACTATGGGACTTAACTGCTGTGGCCATCAGTCCCCTAGAACTTAGAACTACTTAAACCTAACTAACCTAAGGACATCACACATACCCATGCCCGAGGCAGGATTCGAACCTGCGATCGTAGCGGTCGCGCGATTCCAGACTGTAGCTCCTAGAACCGCTCGGCCTCTCTGGCCGTCTCGTATTTAAGATCGCAAACGCTAATTACGTACTATAAATTATATACAACTAAATCGAACATGCATGCACAACGCATAACAAGTCTCTCAATAATTCAATACCTTTTAATCGTTTCCAAAAGTCCTCTGAACTTCAATTCAACTCAAAAGCACGGCGAACATAGGAAGCGCGAGAGACGTTCGGCAGAAAAATGGCGCCAATGCTAATCAACCAATCACGGGCAACTTCACCTATGGCCACTCTCTCTGTATACAGGCTCTCTAGGGCCACCATATCTCGCGCGACTCCTGTCGGAGCCAGACAGAAACTTGCAGTTTCGTTGTTACGAAGCCCATGGGGTGGTATCGATACGTAATACCGCACTTCTCACACAAGTAGCTCCTCAGCGTTCGCTTCACGAAGGTGAGTGCACCCTGTTCCGGTCCTCTAACCAGAGAAAACAGCAGTCAGTGCTTCGCAAGCGTTAGTGTAACATTTGAGACAATGATAGGGTTTATATGGATTTTCATTCAGGATGTGGTTTCACATACATTAGCTTCAGGGGCTACATACTAATTTATAAGAAAAATTCTGTGCCAAAATGCATAGTCGATCACTGTAGCCGAAGAAGCAGTACCAAACAGTACCACAAATATTCGCAATGACAGTGGGAAACAGAGATTAAAATTTTACTGTGATGTCGACAGAATGAAACCAAAAACACATACGCACAGCAAAAATAGTTGAATTACATGGAAAACCAGAGTAAAGCAAGAATGGAGTACATCAAATGTTATGGAAAATAAATAAGGATGTAAAACTGGCGAGGGGCACACAGTACAACGGGAATTTTCCGATCTACAGTTCAACAAACAGACAACGAGGGAAAAAATAAAAGAAAACAAACAAGAAGACCGAATCAACTTGCTTTGCATAGCGAAAGTAACCTCACAGGGGAAGAATTGAAAGAAAATCGGGAGAGAGAAAGGTCAACCAGTGTGCTGTGAGGACGTAGTCGCGAGTCGTGGTTGGATAATACAGTTGGCTAGAGGACGTGCCCACGAGAATAAAAGTCCCGGTTCCACACACACTTTTAATCTGCCAGGGAGTTTGATATCAGAGCGTACTCCGATGCAGAATGAAAATTTCATTCTGGAAACATCCCCCTGGCTGTGGCTAAGCCATGTCTCTGCAATATCTTTTCTTCCCGGAGTGCTAATACTGAAAGTTTCGCGAGAGATCTTCTGTGAAGTTTGGAAGGCAGGAGGTGAGGTATTGGCGGAAACAAAGCTATGAGGTCGGGTCTTGGCTCGTGCTTCGGTAGCTCATTCGGTGGAGCACTTGCCTGCGAGGGGCAAAGGTTCCGAATTCGAGTTTCAATCCGTATCACGGTTTTAATCTACCAGGAAATTTAATTTCAGTGTACTCTTCGCTGTAGAATGAGAAAATCGTTGCCGGCCGAAGTGGCCGTGCGGTTAAAGGCGCTGCAGTCTGGAACCGCGAGACCGCTACGGTCGCAGGTTCGAATCCTGCCTCGGGCATGGATGTTTGTGATGTCCTTAGGTTAGTTAGGTTTAACTAGTTCTAAGTTCTAGGGGACTAATGACCTCAGCAGTTGAGTCCCATAGTGCTCAGAGCCATTTTGAGAAAATCGTTCTTGAACGCTTACAAGTGTTTGCATAATTCTAACGGACTCATCTGATTAAAAATTGTAGAGCTGCTGCGTATGAGGCAATACATGACAGACACGACCGCTGCAAGTAGCAAGAATGCGTAGGAGAAGGGAGGGAGGGAGGGAACGGAGCTTCTGAAAATACCAGTTATTGAGAAAAAAGCCAATCAGTCTGCAGCTTCGGTACAGACTGAGTCAGAAGCTGAAATGATACATAATTTTCTGGTGCTAACTTTGAGTCGATGTCAGGGAAGAAAAAGGATGCAAGTTAAGCTCTCAACCATTTTTAACTAGCCATAAACATGCGAAGCACAAGATTGAGATGGACGAGGATGAGACGCGAAATGAGCCGCCATATTCTCTTCAAAGCAATGCGCCACTTCACTCGGTAACACTGTTCCGGGGAGTTGATCGCCGAAACTTGTGAAATATACAATGCACGTTTTGATTTCTGTGATGCGATATCCAGACATTAATGATTGTCTGCAGGTTTTCATTTTCATAAGTTATGTCTACCTGTACTTTTCTGGCAGATCATCATCGGATGTATTTACGAGCCTCATAGCTTTCAGCACTTTTCAAAGGAAATCTCCGCGGGACGGTTTCGATGCTTTATTTTGTCTCTACCGCGTTCTGGTGCCACCTTCGACTAGCTTTCAGCGCATTCTACACCTTGGCGTTCGTTATCTCTGTGCTTTGCCTTACGATAATGATAATTACTGGTACTCACTTAGTCAATTTTCTTCAGATCTGTTTCTCGGATGGTTCCATCTGTTCACAGTTAGACAGCTGAGACGCAATGTAAGTGGCGATACTATCATTGTGATATTTCGTAAGGTAAAACACTGATCACAAAAACCTAAGATCATGTCTCGAAGGTAAAACCGTCAGGCATATCAATCTGTCTTTCAATATCTTAGTACAAGAGTAATAATAAAAATGACGAAATGTTCAGATCCTCTCGCTAGTGATTGCAGAGGGATCATACTGTAGTGAGGCTACCCAAAATTACTGAACAATAAATGTTAAGGAGTTACTAAGTATGATGATTCTCTGCCACAATCTGCATTTTCGAGAAACAGAACGATATATACTTGTTGAAATAAGTAAATAAACAATCAATATCAGATATCCATTCCTAGCACTTCAGGATGCAGTGATGTTCAACTGCGCTAATCCATCGAACTGTCCTAGTTCTGACATACCTATGACTTTGGATATTGAAGATGTCATCCATAGGAATGTTGTCTGAAGACTTCAAATTGCTGATGACTCCGAAGGGTCTTTCGTAGTAACAACGAAACATGGTGAGAGTTTTTCGAGTTTGCTTATATGTAAGGCATACGAAAAGAGAGTAGGTATACTTTTTTTTCTCTTGGCGATTTTAGAGTGTTGTATGGGATACTGGTAAATGCGAGATGTGCCAGCAAAGAAGGGCTCTGCCGGCAAAGAGGCAGTGTGGATGCAGTGAGCCCTGCCCCCTCCACTTAGTATTGGGTTCATCAGAGTTGCTTTACCTGTGAGAGGAGCTAGCCCCCTTAACGGCGGGCTGCAGTTGTGGGATACAGACTTCTCTTGTCTTAGGGGTTTAGACTAATGAACTATATTCCTGTGTTAGAGTGCGGTTAGTGATTCCTCTTAAAACAACTATACGCACACAGGAATGTTGGATTTTCATGTCGATTCTTCAATAAAATGTTTAGCACCTTCTCAGAAACACAGGAGAGGAGATACTACAAAACCAGGAAAATTTCGCGGAATTTGCAAAGTAAGTTTCCAAAAATGTCGCATGAAGGATAATAATCAAGTGGCATTAAAATAAACTTAAAATCCAAACAGACAATATTTTGATAATAAGACAGTGGCAGTACATTATTATATAGGCAACAGTAAAAGATAGGAAGAAAATATGGGAAATTTTCTGAAGCAATCCTTGTTGTTGTTCTTGTTGTTGTGGTCTTCAGCCCAGAGACTGGTTAGATGCAGCTCTCCATGCTACTGTATCCTGTGAAAGCCTCTTCATCTCCCAGTACCTACAGCAACCTACATCCTTCTGAATCTGTTTCGTGTATTCATCTCTCGGTCTCCCTCTACGGTTTTCACCCTCCACGTTGCCCTCCAATCCCTTGATGCTTCAGAATATGCCCTACCAACAGGTCCCTTCTTTTTGTCAAGTTGTGCCACAAACTCCTCTTCTCCCCAATCCTATTCAATACCTCCTCATTAGTTATGTGATCTACCCATCTAATCTTCAGCATTCTTCTGTAGCACCAAATTTCGAAAGCTTCTGTTCTCTTCTTGTCCAAACTATTTATCGTCCATGTTTCACTTCCATACATGGCTACACTCCATACAAATACTTTCAGAAACGACTTCCTGACACTTAAATCTATACTCTACGTTAACAAATTTCTCTTCTTCAGAAACGTTTTCCTTGCCATAGCCAGTCTACATTTTATATCCTCTCTACTCTACCCACTCGTAAAATAAAAACGTTCTCAAACTCCTCCATTCATGCGGCCCGTCTGTGGACCATACTACACTGCACTCTACGCACAGTTCAGTATCCAGCTGCACATATTTAATTCCACTACTTCCCAGTGTTCCTCCGCTTTTTACTCTCCAATTGCTTTCCCTTGCGTTCACTGCTGCCAAGGCTCAAAATCGAAGTTTCCTTGTGTGTAAACCGTCTCTGCTACTAGTACTCTGCTCGTCTCAGGCAAAGAAAAGCTGTTTTTTCTCCTAAAGCGGTTGGATTTTGTTACCATTTGTCTAATTACCGTTTAAAAGCTTCAGGTTCCTTACCGAATATAGGACATGTTGTAATACGAGTCTCGTAACTGCTATCCATACGACAGCATGCGTACGTAATATGTTGCAAAACGCCGAGCATAAAAACGGAATATTCCGGTCTCATACCTCGTGTTCTGTTGGTCATAAAAAGATGGGATCAAGTGGCTTGGATACCCCTTGAGCAAGAGACCAATTGTGTACGTAACAGAAGAAAGAGCTTAGTATTCCTATCATACAGCGCGGGGTCATAGTATGGCTATTTCGCAACTGTGTTAATTGCGAAAGAGACAAAGACTGTGTGAGAAAGAGAGGGACACAGTGGCAGTGGAACAGAGTTGATAGTAAAAGGAAACGCTGCCAGAGGGTGGGGAGGGGGGGGGGGGGGGGAGAGAAAGGGAAAGACAGTGGAAGTAGGTGAGAGGCAAACGAAGAGGTAGAAGAGAGATAGCAACAGTAAGAAGAGCCAGCAACAGTGTGAAGGAAGGAATGAGATATTAGCGGTAAGAGAGAGTAACAGGGAAACAGTGACAGTGAGAAAAGACAGTATTAGTAGGACAAAATGGAGGAAAGCGTGGCTATGACGCAAGAGACAATGACAGAGAGACACAAAGAGCTATGACAATCAGTTGGGCTGAAGGGGCGACTGGTACTGAATGGGTACGACCGACTTACTGCGTTGGACTAGTGGGTGTAAGTGAGTTTTCCACGTCGCTGAGTTAGGGGAGCTTGTGAGAGTTTGCAGTGAGTTGCATGTTAAAAAAACGCGAATATGTACACATGCCAAAATTTTTGGGGAAAATTAAAGTTGCTGAGAAAGGTAGAATGAGGTAACTGGTACCCCGCTATTCAGTCAGTCTTTTAAATAAACGGAAACATATTCGCCTCTTTTGTTCTCCGATAGGAGCATTATTCCGCTGGTGTACGTAATAAAAGAAAATCTATGCCTAGTGTAAGAGAGGGCCTTGTGACCATTGCCAGCATAGATAATTTAATAAACCACGAGAAACAACTGCCTTGGTGATCAGTCTAACGTTTGAGCTGTGGACTGCGTCGCTTTCGACGGAAGTGTGCATACACCTCGTTCATAACCTACTCCTGCCGTGTCAGCGCAACGAGTAATCACTGTTTATTCTAGATAGAGAGGGCAGCTTATCTGTAGTCTGCCGTGTTCCAACAATGACGGCTGTGTGCGGCGGAGAAGGGAAACTGTTCACGAAATAGTGAGTATCTGTACGTGCTGGATGAATCTGTGCACTACATCGAACAATAATAACACGTGACAACAACGTATCTATGATTAGTCCCACCTTTCACTGTTCCATTCCCCACGGCTGTACTAGTCCTCCGCTCAACACTCTTAACGTCGTATCGGGACAGTCTCCTGACGTACAGTAACAGATGGAACTTCGTGAATGGTTCCGCAGACAGCGCTCTGATGCCTTACTAGGAAGATCATTGCAAGCGAAAGGCACTAGTCGGCATTGGAGTTTTGGTGTACCACACGGTTTCTTCAACGTATTGTAGCAAAACCTTCAAAACTCTGTTATAGGACGGAGCATGCAAATTATCATTGAAAAAAATGGTTCAAATGGCTCTGAGCACTATGGGACTTAACATCTTAGGTCATCAGTCCCCTAGAACTTAGATCTACTTAAACCTAACTAACCTAAGGACATCACACACATCCATGCCCGAGGCAGGATTCGAACCTGCGACCGGAGCAGTCTCGCGGTTCCGGACTGCAGCGCCTAGAACCGCACGGCCACCGCGGCCGGCTAAATTATCATTGAGATCGCCCCACGTTGGACGCCAAAATGTAATGAACTCGAAAATCTCATCTCTGGCACGAAATGACGTGCAGATTACTAAAGAGATCGCCACAACCTACGAGCCAATAATTAAGTGATATCAATGATCAAGAGAAATAAAACAGCAAAAGGTTGTGATATCAAGGAATTGATGTACAATTAGAACAGGTTAATTAAAGGATTGAATGTTTGACTGTATTAAAGTGCCTTTTACACGAAAAAGTTACTGGAAGTGGATACGACTCGGTTATTAAGGTGAACCAGGGAGCAATAAATCATCTCTCCATTGTTCGTAGTCATTTGTTGTGTGGTGATAACGGCGGCAGGTGGTGGATCTGTAGGACGCTTCACCTCGGAGCTGCGCGGTGGAGAGTCGCCTGCCGCCGCCGTGGCTTTGCAGGGAGGCCCACGTTCAGGCTCCGTGTTGACGGGTCGCCGTGGTTTCGAAGCCGAAGCAGCGTTATGACGGTATCGGGAGCGGACGTTAGGCAACGAAATGCTAAGCTCGGTCGCGTGATGCCCCCAGAAGTACTGGGCTGTAAGGATTCGTCTCTTTAACACGGAACAGGAAAAGGATAAGCTGGAAAGTGACGAAGAACATTACGGTGGCAGTAAGGATGAGACTCAAAGCCAGCGGACTAAGTAGGCGATAGATGGAAGAGCCTCTACGTCCTCTTGCTTCCACTCTTCAAAAGGCTCTGAGCAAAATGGTTCAAATGGCTCTGAGCAGTATGCGACTTAACTTCTGAGGTCATCAGTCGCCTAGAACTTAGAACTAAGTAAATCTAACTAACCTAAGGACATCACACACATCCATGCCCGAGAAAGGATTCGAACCTGCGACAGTAGCGGTCGCTCGGCTCCAGACTGCAGCGCCTAGAACCGCACGGCCACACCGGCCGGTGCTTCCACTCTGTCTCACGGACTGTCACTCCACTTCATCACTCTTCTTAGCTCTCACACTCCTCGAACTTTTTCCTCCTCTCGGCGCTGTCATTGGTCGACTAAATTTACAATGCCACCGATTACTTATCGCCATTTTATGATCATGCCTGCTAGTGCAGGGTGGAAATTATTTGTCTAGCGGGGGTTGGTATGTAACTCTGCAACTCGCATCTTTAGCCGGCCGCTGTGGCCGAGCGGTTTTAGGCGCTTCAGTCCGGAACCGCGCTGCTGCTGCGGTCGCAGGTTCGAATCCTGCCTCGGGCATGGATGTGTGTGATGTCCTTAGGTTAGTTAGGTTTAAGTAGTTCTAAGTTCTAGGGGACTGATGACTTCAGATGTTAAGTCCCATAGTGCTTAGATCCATTTTTGAAACTTGCATCTTTCTCACGCGTTCACTGTCTCAGCATTGTTGGCACATTGTCCCGATGTCGTTGCGCATTCCTTAGTTACTGCGAAAGCAGCCCCAAAATACTTCTTTATGACGGATGTCTCTACGTGAAGGCTGGACAGCCTATTGTTGTCGTTCATGATTTTTGAAAGCGTTCTTACTGCTCGTCAAACACTTTTTCTTTTTTTTTTTTTTTTTTTTATATATAGTTCTCTGACTTCTTCCGCAGTTTCATAGTTTCACACGTCACACTGTAAGAATTCTTGGCGCTTTCGTGTCTACGCTCTTAGTGCCTGTAGGGGACCACAAATTATCTGCACATTTCTCATTATCCATGAGGCCCTTCACGAAGTGTGTCCATTCTAAGTGAGCCAGCCTACCCTCCTCATCGCTGCAGAATGGCCCCCATGTCGGCTCTCCCGCGGCCGCAGAATGACGGCCGCATTTCCCCCCGCCCTTGGCTGCTGGCGCTGGCGCTGGGAGTCGCTGAAAACGGCCACCAGCGGAGGTATGACAGTACCCACCCCATTCCCACCTGTTTTCTAATGAGACCCCCTCCCCTACCACTAGGTCGTCGTCTGGGTCTTTTATTAACTCCTGGAATCCAGCAAAGTATTTCCTCGGTGCATTTACCATCCATTAGCCTGGCTGCATGTCTCACCCACTCCAATTCATTTTCGTTACTCTCTTAACTACGTCTTCCTCTACCGTCTGTTTCCGGTTGCATTTTTTCCTGTTCTTCCTGGTAATTTCCAGCATGCATTTCTCACCTCGACGCGCCCGGTTGGCCGCGCGCATTAGAACGATGCTTCCGGTATTCGGGGTCATGTGCAGGCCCTATATCGAATCCAACCAATGGATTAACGACGAGAGATCGATGTGTTTACCAGCCTGGATTTGGTTTTTAGATGATTTCTCATATTCGGCTTCGTGAACACCGAGCTAGTACCCATTTCCCGTGCCAGTTACACATTTCGTACACATTTAGAAAACGTTCGCACTCTTTCACTTGGGATAACACTAGAAGCAGACAGATGAGTTACAGAAATTCTGTCCCGTGTGGGGAAAGCGGTAACGACTGGAAGGGCCTCCACCCATTTCAACCGCTAACATAGCTAAATCCAAAAATTAACATGCTGACTCCATAAAGATATGAGATAGAGGCCAGGTAAAAGGAGAAGAAAGAGAGGCTCCTCTCAGTTACTCTCTGAGCAACTCTTGGATTTGGATAGTTTTTTCATTGAAATTCAAAAATGCTAGCACATGTATTGATTGTAAACTTGCCTTCAGTCACTTCGTAAGCTGACGTTTGAAATTTCTGTCGAGTTTAATTAAAGCACTCCAGACTATTTTTACAATTCTGTTTACTTCTTCTAGTGTCCAAGCTGTCACTGACTTCAATTACTCTAAATACAAAAACGTATCAACTTGTTCTATGAGTTAATTAATTCTTTTTACATTGGATACGTTTGTTGTACACTATTTTAGTCTTGTTGTAACTGATTTCCAGGTCCTGTAGCTCCTTCCATTCATTTTAAAGTTTTTTGACATGGGGGAGATCGTTCTGATAACGAAATCACAGTACATTTGAGCTCAGATTATGGTTCAAAATTCTAAAAAAGATGGCTGTCAAAGATACCGGACATTGGCTTTTTGGATCAGGTAGGTGTCATACGAAGCCAGATCGAATGAATATTTCACTCTACAGAGAAGTGTATCCTCTGTTGTAAAATTTAGTGCCGGATTAAAATATGGGAAAAACAGAGACTTGAACCTTGATCCTAGTCTTCTTCAGGCTGTGGCCTTACCAAAAGACCTCTGCATGCACGAATAAAAATTCGCCCCACGACTTCAGTTCTACCAGTACCTTCCTCCTACCAGTACTGCATGGTTCCTGGTAAAACGTAGCAATGTTGTAGTATAAACTTCCTGACGAAAAAATGAAGCATCCAGAGAGGTGTGCTGGAGTTAGGAGGAGGGAGGACCAACTAAAGCTTCTCGAGTTGAGAGGATATGTGATTAGAAAATCGCGTCAAATTTACGAAGAACGTGGCAGAATGGATCCATCTGTCAGCAGCCGTTACAGCCGGTCTGCCCTGGGTGCAAGCACTCATTCTGAGAAATGTGTGCTTAAGACCCCTGAGGCGAGCTGGCCTCCAACTTTTGTAAATCGTCTTTGATATCCTGGACACTGGTACCAAGTTGATGCTTTAGCTGGCCCCACACATCTTCTATCAGAAATAGATTTGGAGATTTTGCTGGCCACAGAAGTCCGTCATAAAGCAGGCAGTTCATAAAGACATGAGCCATTTGTAGACAGGTATGGTCCAGTTGTCCTATTGAAAAATGGCACCACGATACTGTAGTACGAGAAGTAACACATCATGACGCACAGTGTCCGTGACATTAGAGTTCCCTCAAATTCTATCGGTCGTGACTTGATGTCATACCCGATGGCTCCCCACAACAAGATGTCAGCAGAAACATCGCTGTGTCTCTGCAAAACATTGGATGAATGGGACGTCTCTCCTGGTCGGCGCTATATTCGCTGATGATGGTCATGCGGACCAATAGTGCAAGACGATACAGAATGTTACAGAGACTCTGTTACATGTTGTCGGTGGGCATGCGCAGACCTGAAGGTGTTTCGATGCGCTTGGTGCGCAGTATGTATCCTCTGGCACTTTCTGTTTCCTTCAGAAGTTAAATACTGAGTATGTGGCCTGGTAGTCGACACACTAGACTCGAGTGATTACTTGAAAAGGGAGTAGCCATCTGCATCTCCCATCTTTGTGCATCTAGGCTAGTTCTTCCTTTACTCAAGATACAGCAATGTCTCGTTTGAAGTTTGAAAAAGTAATCCATGAAAAATAATAAATGCAGTTTCTAAATTGTTCTGCTATTTTATTTTTAGTGGTCCTTCTAAGCGTCGACAACAGTAACCAAGTTTCTAAAACAGAACAACTCTGTTGCAGAACGAAGATCATTCTGGACGAATCGAGCCGTCTAATGTCGCCGCAATCTCGCTGTGATCTCTAACAGCAGACAAGCTCTAGACCGGCTCTGGTTTCTGTTGTCCACGCGTTGCAACTGTATCAGCAGAAAAACAATGAAACGGAGAGGCCTGGTGCATTCGCAACGTCCCCTCACGTGCTATGGGTATGATTGCAGTTGTTGCATAAGCAATTCATAAGCAAAGTTTTGTTCTATGTGTGTTAACATGAATCTTTCTATACGAAACACTGATGTGAGGTGGATGCATTTTCCGGATTCACAGTAAATTTCAGTAAAAACGTTGTTCGAAACGAGTTCCTTTAGTGCAGCAGTTGGATGATTAGCAATGAGAATTTACGTACAATGAGAATATTAATAAACGTCAAACGTCCAAAAAGGCGTGGGGATACTGTACATAAACAGTCCCTGTAGCTCGTACGAGATCAGCATTTCGGACGTAAGTACAGAACATGGGAATGGCGTTACTGGGTAATATAAGCTTCATTTTAATCTGTCTCTAATGCGGAGTACATTTACTTGTTCGTTCAATGTTTATTCTCTCTTAAGCATTATTATTTAATTACCAACAGTGTTGTTCTGTTCTTTGTTGTTATTTGGCTCCACTGGTGTACTCTTATTGTAAAACCATAGAGATCTGCCTCCTTCTTAATATGTCTAACCCGAAAACATAAAAGGTATACATAATGTTCTCGCTTTGTAACGACGTACAAAATAGGAGTTCGCTGTTTCCAGTCAAATTTAACCTTTGCTCCAATTTTCAACATCTACGATTCTTTTGTACTGGAGTAAACATGTTTCAGCACTTCTGTAGGGGAGAGTGGGGGAAATACACGCACCTAAGGAAAAATCGATGTGAACCATTCGTTACGTCATTAAAACCTACGAAAATAAGTACATACCATACAATGGACATTTCTCTACATAATCCAATCGTCTGTAAATAGTTATAAACAGTACCTTAATTTTGAACATTATAATAGAAAAAAGTGCAAATGCGTGGTATTCCCCACCCCTGAGGGTAATGACGCGCAAAGTACTGGGTAATAACACGCAAAACAAACAAACCATACGAATGTACAATACTTGCTATTTTTATTTGCTTATTGGTTATTACAAATAGTAAACAGTATATTTAAGAACGAAATAATTTAATTCTACAAAAATCTCTTATAATTTTCGTTTTTTACATTTTTATTGATGTGAAAAGAGTTCATTTTCTCATACAGCAAAAATCGCACTTGTAACCTTTTGGAGTGTTCCAGCCACTACATTCTTCATGACTCCATCTGCTACAAGAAATACATCGGTACCATAGTTCTCCATCTTTCCCAAACTCTCCACAAACTAAACAGACATCTTCTGAAACCGCCAATGGATCAATATCATCCATTTCATCGTCATCACAAATGTTCTGCAAGTCCAGATTTAGTTCATCCTCGCTGCTACTTCCACTTTCTTGGTGGTGTTTCTTCTTATAAAATGTCTGTTTCTACTTCGAGACTTTTTTAAGTTGCAGATTTCTGCACTTATCTGCTTTATCTTTAAGATTTCTTTTCTTGTTTCCTTCAGCTTTCTTTTTCATGGCTTCTTTTTGTTTCTTTATTGATAGCTCCGTTAGCAGTTTATTCTTCTCTGGAGTTGCTGTAAGGATCACTGATTTTCCCTTAGGCTTTCCCTTGGCTTGTTTCGCCTTAGGAAGAACTTGTTTTTGTTTTGGAACAGGAGATATGTCAAATAAACTAAGGTGCTTGACACATGCACTTTTAGTTGATGTTGTTGTGACCTCTTCTAGGCCTATTAGAAGTGGAACATCTTCTGCTGAAGATCCAGGAATCTGTTCTTGACTGCTTTTGGGGATATGTGGCTCATTTGTAGATTTAACCACTTCATTTCCATTTGTTGCATTTGAAACCTCTTCATATTCAAGGACAACATCTCTGAAGATCTTACGTTTTTGTAAGTCGTCATGCTGAAATTTGCTTGGATTGAAAGGGCAAATCCCACATGCCTTAAACCCTTACTACCCTTTAACCCTGACTACCCTTTGTCCATGGTAGCGACCTTAATATATGCCTTATTAAACAGTTCAGCTAACTCACATGATGTAATTTTTTGATACACCTGTGACTTCATATACATGTCACATTCACGATTGAATGCTGATTTCAAAGAAGAAAAGAATGTAACATCTAGTGGCTGAAGCTTGTGAGAAGTGTGTGTAGGTATGGTTACCATGACAATAGAATGTTTTTTTACAAAATTCAAAAATATCAAGTGGAATGTGGCTGCTGTGATTATCTAAACTCAGCAGCACAGGGTCATCAATAGTTGATTTTACATTGTTCTGAAAATGTTGGATCCATTCGAAAAATAATGACTCATTGAACCAGCCATTGACAGAACAACCATATACTGCTCCAACTGGTCCACCTTTACTTAAGAGATTTGACATACTCTTCCTGGGGAAGATAAACATAGGGGGATGTAGGTACCAGCAGCACTGAAACGACATACCACAGTCACGTTTTTCCCCCTTCCCCAAGACGTGGCCCCACCTATTTGTTCAACACCTTTGGGAGCCAAAATTCTCTCGGGCTTTTGTACAGTATTTATGCCCGTTTCATCGACGTTGAACACTCGCCCCTCTTTAAATTTATATTTTTCAAAGACATGTTCTAAGTTTTCAAATTATGCATTAACTTCTTCTTCATTAAATGCCTGTATTCTATTAAATGCTAGTTGCTTCAGGTTTTCTCATGGTAATACTTGGGTTTCTTTTTAAAAATAGAGCTAGCCAATCCTTTCCAGCTAACCTAGATGACTTATCAAAATTGTTTGCAATGTTGTTAGCCTCTGCATACTCAAATGCAATCTTTCGCAGCTGGATGCATGTAACACCATTGAACAGCTTGGCCATTGTAATAACATGATCTCTAATCTCATTTTCCTGTCCTGTCGAAAATGTTGGGTTTCTTCCAAGTTTTGGACCCTCAGTATTTTTAACGTTCATTCTCGTACGCAGAGTAGCTTCATGAATCCCGAAAGTTCTTTATACTTCACTTATTTTTCTTCCAGATTTGATGGTATCAAGAGCCTTACAAAGTTCCTCTTGCCTCCATTTTGCTTTCTGGGTTTTTCTTTTATAAAATCTACCCATCTGAAATTTAAAAAAAAACCTCGTTAGCATTGAAAATATAACCTGCAGGGGGGAATACCACGCACTTCAACAGTTACCCCACTGTAAGTTCGATGACTAACCTAAGCATAACTCGGCACCTAATTCAAATAGCGGGACAAATCTACAATTAAATTAAAGGTTTCATCTAGGGTTAGTAGTTGATAGGCAAGAATTACATTAAAGCAACTTATAGTAGCACTTACCTTGCAAAATACAGCTGACCAAAATTACATGAGGCACGCCGAAAATAAACAATACTTCACTGCTTCAACAATGCCACTGGAAAATGGCTGGCGTAAGCCTGGTAGTAATTGTTACTCCTGCCAGCAGGGTGTAGCACCAACTGGGAACAGCTTGCGCCATTCAAACTGCGCAAATCAGCCTGCGTGGGATTACCCACATGCGTGTAATTCCCCCACCTTCCCCTACTACCTTCAGCTGGTTTCGTTTATTACTTTATCAAAAAATCAGTTTTTACCTATGTTTTGTTTCTTTCGGTTAGTGTTGTTTGGTGTGGTTTATTTGTATTTTAAAAGTTGAATACAGATCACATAGCATAATATTTCTATATTGAAGCATTGTTTGTCCCAAAGTTTTGTGCCATTTTGCTTGATGTAACATTGATAAACGCTCCTGCTGTTAAGTAGAATCTGTGGCGACATTTTGCGAGATAGATTTTTACAGTAGTTTTTATACGCAAAAATTTGATTGAAGGCTATTTATTGATTAACTGGTATGAATAATTATGAACGAAAGTCTGAATCAAACCAGATTCTTCGGTGACAGCCGTAAAAGTATGAGTGAAAATGACTTCCTGATGATAGACTTCCGCCAAATAAAAATACGAACTGTGGGCAGCCGTAATTAACCGGAGACAATGGTATCGTAAAGCTGTTCGTAGAAACTTACAAATAAGTCATATCTGTGTGAAGTAAGTCTCCAACTGTTTTTCAAGGTTTCTACTGTTAAAGAACTTGTCAGTGTTGTAGAGTATAATTTTTATTTTGCTAACAGAAGAATAAAATGTCCATATGTTTACAGCCAAGCAACCGTCGTAATGAAATGTTAGTAAAATACAGATCATTAAAATCGCTTCTGATTTACTTCGTAACACACTGGAGCTCTCAGATTTGCAATGAGACGACAAAAAACATAGAGTAGCTCCTAATACCTTGTCGGACCTTCTTCTGCCAGTCGTAGTACGTGTTCGACATGGCGTAACTCAACATGTCGTTAGAAGTTCCCTGCATAAATATTGAGCCATATTTCCTCTTCAGATGTTCATAATTGCGAAAGTGTTACCAGTGCATGATTTTGTGCACAATCTTGACAATTAATTCGTTGGTTATGGCCTCTGACATTTACAAAATGTGATTTTAGACATCTACATAGAAAATAATGGTGAGAGACGACAGTGGGTCACAGATCAGATCCATCAAAACGTAACATTAACGTGGATATGCATTTTTGCACCGAAGCAAGATGGTGGTCTCTCCTGTTATTGATTTACTTATTTACACGTCACGTTTCGTAGGACCAAATTGAAGAGCAGATCCCCAAGGTCATGGAAAGTGTCAGTACATGAAATTACAACATAAAAGTAATAACAGATAAAAATAAAAATTTTATGAACGCGAAAGAAGTCAATCCATAAGTTTAAGTAAACGCAGTCAACAATACAGCACGAACCAGCTTAATTTTTCAAGGAACTACTCGACAGAATAGAAGGAGTGACCCATGAGGAAACTCTTCAGTTTCGATTTGGAAGCGCGTGGATTACTGCTAACATTTTTGAATTCGAGTGGTAGCTTATTGCCAATGGATGCAGCAGTATACTCACACCTTTCTGTACAAGACTTAAGGAAGTCCGATCCAAGTGCAGGTCTGATTTCTGCCGAGTATTAACTGAGTGAAAGTTGCTTATTCTTGAGAAAAAGCTATTATTGTTAACAAGAAATGACAGTAAGGAATATATATACACTCCTGGAAATGGAAAAAAGAACACATTGACACCGGTGTGTCAGACCCACCATACTTGCTCCGGACACTGCGAGAGGGCTGTACAAGCAATGATCACACGCACGGCACAGCGGACACACCAGGAACCGCGGTGTTGGCCGTCGAATGGCGCTAGCTGCGCAGCATTTGTGCACCGCCGCCGTCAGTGTCAGCCAGTTTGCCGTGGCATACGGAGCTCCATCGCAGTCTTTAAGACTGGTAGCATGCCGCGACAGCGTGGACGTGAACCGTATGTGCAGTTGACGGACTTTGAGCGAGGCCGTATAGTGGGCATGCGGGAGGCCGGGTGGACGTACCGCCGAATTGCTCAACACGTGGGGCGTGAGGTCTCCACAGTACATCGATGTTGTCGCCAGTGGTCGGCGGAAGGTGCACGTGCCCGTCGACCTGGGACTGGACCGCAGCGACGCACGGATGCACGCCAAGAACGTAGGATCCTACGCAGTGCCGTAGGGGACCGCACCGCCACTTCCCAGCAAATTAGGGACACTGTTGCTCCTGGGGTATCGGCGAGGACCATTCGCAACCGTCTCCATGAAGCTGGGCTACGGTCCCGCACACCGTTAGGCCGTCTTCCGCTCACGCCCCAACATCGTGCAGCCCGCCTCCAGTGGTGTCGCGACAGGCGTGAATGGAGGGACGAATGGAGACGTGTCGTCTTCAGCGATGAGAGTCGCTTCTGCCTTGGTGCCAATGATGGTCGTATGCGTGTTTGGTGCCGTGCAGGTGAGCGCCACAATCAGGACTGCATACGACCGAGGCACACAGGGCCAACACCCGGCATCATGGTGTGGGGAGCGACCTCCTACACTGGCCGTACACCACTGGTGATCGTCGAGGGGACACTGAATAGTGCACGGTACATCCAAACCGTCATCGAACCCATCGTTCTACCATTCCTAGACCGGCAAGGGAACTTGCTGTTCCAACAGGACAATGCACGTCCGCATGTATCCCGTGCCACCCAACGTGCTCTAGAAGGTGTAAGTCAACTACCCTGGCCAGCAAGTTCTCCGGATCTGTCCCCCATTGAGCATGTTTGGGACTGGATGAAGCGTCGTCTCACGCGGTCTGCACGTCCAGCACGAACGCTGGTCCAACTGAGGCGCCAGGTGGAAATGGCATGGCAAGCCGTTCCACAGGACTACATCCAGCATCTCTACGATCGTCTCCATGGGAGAATAGCAGCCTGCATTGCTGCGAAAGGTGGATATACACTGTACTAGTGCCGACATTGTGCATGCTCTGTTGCCTGTGTCTATGTGCCTGTGGTTCTGTCAGTGTGATCATGTGATGTATCTGACCCCAGGAATGTGTCAATAAAGTTTCCCCTTCCTGGGACAATGAATTCACGGTGTTCTTATTTCAATTTCCAGGAGTGTATTTTGAGAGGCCAATGTCAAAATACCCAGACTCGTGAAGAGTGGTCGACTGGTCGACAAGAGGTTCGTGAACTTACACCATTTATTGCCAGAACCGCCCGTTTCTGAGCCAAAACTATCCTTTTAGAATGGAAAGAGGTACCCCAGAATATAATACCATACGTCATAAGCGAATGAAAATACGTAAAGTAGACTAATTTTCGTGTCGAACGATCACTAACTTCAGATACCTTTTGAATAGTAAAAAATGGCAGCATTAAGTCTTTGAACAAGATCCTGAATGTGGGCTTTTCACCACAGTTTCCTGTCTATCTGAGCACCTAGAAATTTGAACCATTCAGTTTCAATATTCATATGTGCATTCTGTGATATTAAAACGTCAGGTTTTGTTGAATTGCGTGTTAGAAACTGTAAAAACTGAGTCTTAACTGTGATTTAGCGTTAGTTTATTTTCTACAAGCCATGAACTTAGGTCATGAACTGCACTATATTTGAAACCAAGCCAGTGTTGCAAAGGACATCCTTTAGTACCAAGCTAGTGTCATTAGCAAGCAGAAATATTTGAGAGTTACCCATAATACTAGATGGCATATCATTTACATAAATAAGAAACAGGAGCGGCCCCAACACTGATCCCTGGGGCGCCCCTTACTTGACTGTATCCCACTCAGACCCCACATCACAGCCATTCTCAACATTGTGAAGACTGACCTGTTGTTGTCTGTTGCTAAAGTAAGAGGTGAACCAATTGTGAGCTACTCCGTGTATTCTGTAATGGTCCAACTTTACTGGAGCAATATTTTGTAATCAACCACGTTACGTAATGTACGACTACAGGGTCATGTACCAAAAGCTTACCAAACAAAATGGAGCGAGATGGTTCCGAGATTAAGACACTGGACTCATGTTCGTTAGATGATTCTTTTATGCTTTGAAAATGAGGTTGAGACTGGGTTGCGGAATGCATTACTTCTGGTTGCACGGTGGATTTTTTTTTCCTTTATGTAAGTAAGATCTTTTGACTTAATGGCAGGTCCAACAGAGCAGTTTTCGGATAATGTAAACTTTAATTCATCGCAAGTCAATATCTTTGAATGTCATTTAATTATATGGGAAGCGACATCGTTAGTTTTTCAAAACCGTTTGAAAGGTTTTCCAGCAATACTTTGCTGTTGCGAAACCCAAGAAGAAATACATTTCAGAGAATGTGTGATGGTTGACTGTACATAAAGTTTGCGAACAGCATGTGAATTACTAGTTTGTACTTACATAGACAGACGAGAGGGTTGCAGTCACACTCACCTGAAAGAGAAACGAAATACCATTAGTCTTCGAAAAACAGAATATGTACATCACTCACATCAAAAATCGTGTCACCACGAACAAATAACACAGTAACGAATCGCGAAATTTTGCCTTTATAGAGATAACTGACAACACTGATTGTTTAGAGTTCTACAAATATTTTCAGCAGGTGGCGCCTGACACGTCTTACATATTTGAAGTTCCCGGGTTCGATTCCCGGCGGGGCCAGGGATTTTCTCTGCCTCGTGATGACTGGGTGTTGTGTGCTGTCCTTAGGTTAGTTAGGTTTAAGTAGTTCTAAGTTCTAGGGGACTGATGACCATAGATGTTAAGTCCCATAGTGCTCAGAGCCATTTGAACCATTTTGAACATATTTGAAAAATGCCGTATTGCGGCCTTGAGCTGCTGGTAAAATACTTCATTTATACAACCAGTTTCAGTAGTCTGACTACATCAGATTCATATAAGCATTAAGAGCATCATGTTAGGCGAAGTATAGAATCCTTATCGTCAGATGATAAAACCACGAATAATACACTTTATCATATTGTAATACAATTACGCCCTCAACCAATAAAAACTGTTTTAGGGAGTATACTTATTCAAGTTAAAGCTGTAATCGGCGTTAACGCTGTGAACAAATATATACCACACAGAGGCGACTGACCGGCTGATAACTGTTCACCGATAGACAAAGATGGTCGGAGAGGTGTACACACGTCGATAGTGACTAGAATCTTACGGTTGTTAATCTCCTCCCTTTTTGTAGGTCCTCTGTCCTTTTGAACATGGTACAAATCTAGGAGGGCAAAGAATACTCGTATTCAGGAGGAACATAGTCAAATCCATGGCTGGCTTTCCACATTTAAAACATTTTATCGGGTTGTGCATCACAGAGGAGGTTTGAAATGAGTACATGCCACTACCTCCCACATATGTCTTGCTTGGAGACAGTCGTTCATCCACCGTACAATTCGTGAATGGAAGAGAGAAAAGGGGAGGGGAGGGGGCGAGAAGGTAGTTCTGCCAGTAGCACACTCCGTCATAAACCGTAAGTAGCTTTTGGACCACAGATGTAAATATAGACAACTTTGTAATAGACATCATCCCTGCTATCTAACGGATATGTAAGTACACTACTGGCCATTAAAATTGCTACACCAAGAAGAAATGCAGACGATAAACGTGTATTCATTGGACAGATATATTATATTAGAACTGACATGTGATTACATTTTCACGTAATTTTGGTGCATAGATCCTGAGAAATCAATACCCAGAACAACCACCTCTGACCGTAATAACGGCCTTGATACGCCTGGGCATTGAGTCATACAGAGCTTGGATGGTGTGCACAGGTACAGCTGCCCATGCAGCTTCAACACGATACCACAGTTCATCAAGAGTAGTGACTGGCGTATTGTGACGAGCCAGTTGCTCCGCCACCATTGACCAGACGTTTTCAATTGGTGAGATATCTGGAGAATGTGCTTGCTAGGGCAGCAGTCGAACATTTTCTGTATCCAGAAAGGCCCGTACAGGACCTGCAACATGCGGTCGTGCATTATCCTGCTGAAATGTAGGGTTTCGCAGGGATCGAATGATGGGCAGAGCCACGGGTTGTAACACATCTGAAATGTAACGTCCACTGTTCAAAGTGCCGTCAGTGCGAACAAGAGGTGACCGAGACGTGTGACCAATGGTACCCCATACCATCACGCCGGGTGATAACGCCAGTATGGCAATGACGAATACACGCTTCCAATGTGCGTTCTCCACGATGTCGCCAAACACGGGTGCGACCATCATGATGATGTAAACAGAACCTGGATTCATCCGAAAAAACGACGCTTTGCCATTCGAGCACCCAGGTTCGTCGTCGAGTACACCATCGCAGGCGTTCCAGTCTGTGATGCAGCGTCAAGTGTAACCGCAGCCACGGTCTCCGAGCTGATAGCCCATGCTGCTGCAAACGTCATCGAACTGTTCGTGCAGATGGTTGTTGTCTTGCAAACTTAACCATCTGTCGACTCAGGGATCGAGACGTGGCTGCTCGATCTGTTACAGCCATGCGATAAGATGCCTGTCATCTCGACTGCTAGTGATACGAGGCCGTTGAGATCCAGAACGGCGTTCCGTGTTACCCTCCTGAACCCACCGATTCCATATTCTGCTAACAGTGATTGGATCTCGACCAACGCGAGCAGCAGTGTCGCGATACGATAAACAGCAATCGCGATAGGCTACAATCCGACCTTTATCAAAGTCGAAAACGTGATGGTATGCATTTCTCCTCCTTACACGAGGCATCACAACAGCGTTTCACCAGGCAACGCCGGTCAACTGCTGTTTGTGTATGAGAAATCGGTTGGAAACTTTCGTCATGTCAGCTCGTTGTGGGTGTCGCCACCGGATCCAGCCTTGTGTGAATGCTCTGATAAGCTAATCATTTGCATATCACAGCATCTTCTTCCTGTCGGTTAAATTTCGCGTCTGCAGCACGCCATCTTTGTGGTGTAGCAATTTTAATGGCCAGTAGTGTACATTATGGTACATAATATGAAGCAGACACCTCATTTCTTTACTTGTCATGTTTATTTTACTTGTTGCTCGGTCTAGAATAAGGACCACTGATACCTGTAACACACCCTGCTTACTTCGGACTCGGATGACTGCTTAAGAAGGACGTAACGACTTATATCTCCCAGCTTCGTCCATCCAGCCTAGTTCTTCCTTAAATTCAAGTAATAGCGGTCTCTCATCTGAAGAATGAAAAATTACTGCATAAAAATAATAAATTCGAGGTTTAAACTGTTGTGTATTTTAACTGTAACTGTCCTTCTAAAGATACTAGAACAGAAAAAAATTGGCGAAGAACGAAGATGACCCTGGACGAATCGAGCCGTCTCCTGCCGGCGCAGGTGTCACAGCGACCTCTAACAGCAGACGAGCTCCATTTCGGATCTGGTTTCTGTGGTCAGCGTGTTGCAATCAGTCGTATCAGCAGAAAAAACAGTGAAACCCAGAGGCCTGATGCATTCGGAGTTTCCCGCCACGTGCTAGGGGTACGCCTGCAGTTGTTGCGCATGCAGTTCAGTAGCAAACTGCTTGTTCTTTGTGTGCTGAAACGAAGCCATCGGTATCAAACAGTAATGTGGGTTGGATGTAGTTTCCGAATACACAGTAAATTGCAGTAGAAACGCTGGTCGAATGATTAACAATGACAATTTGCAGTACAAAGAGAATATTAATATACGGCAAACGTCCAAGAAGACCTGGTAATATTATACATTCTAAGAGAAAAAAGAAAACTGACGCATCAAGAACAGATTACCCGAATGGAATGTAAATCGGTAGAGGTGGTGCACATATACACACAAAAAAATCATTCCAATTTCAGAAACATTGGATGATTTATGCAAGGGAAAGAGCTTCACAAATTGAGCAAGTCAGTAACGTGTCGCGGCGCCTTTGGTCCTTATGCAAGCATTTATGCGACTTGGCATTGATTGATAGAGTTGCTGGATGTCGTCCCGAAGGATATGGTGCCGAATACTGTCCATCTGGCTCATTAGATAGTCAAAATCCCTATATGTTTTAAGGTCCTGACCATAATGCTTCAAACGTTCTCAATTGAGTAAAGATCCGGCGACCTTGCTAGCCGACGTAGAGTATGGCAAGCACGAAGGCAAACAGTAGAAACTCTCCCCGTGTGTGAGCGAGCATTATCTTGCTGAAATGTAAGCCCAGGATGGCTTGGCATGAAGGGCAACAAAACTGGGCGTAGAATATCATCGACGCAGTTTGGATTCCGGAGAGATAGAGGAACCAGAGAAGCAATATTTGTTCTAAAACTAATAATAGAGAAACAACTAGATAAGAACCTGACAACATACACAGATTTCGTAGATGTAGAGAAAGCCTTTGATAATGTTGAATGGGATAAGATGTGTAGGGACTCAAAAAAGTAGGAATAGACTATAAAGATAGGAAAATGATATGGAACCTGTACAAAAACGAGACAGCAGTTATCCGTGGACGGACAAAACAAGAAGAGGTGCAGATACAGAAAGGTGTCCGACAAGGTTGCGCACTATCCCCTGTTATCTTTAATGTACACAATGAAGAGGCGCTGAAAAAAGTAAGGAAAAATTCACAGACAGGTTAGTAATTCATGGCCAACGAATAGATATAAGATATGCCGATGATGTAGGTGTCCTAGCTGAAAGTGAAGAAGATCTTGTAGTCCTACTGAATAGAATGGATAAAGTTATGGGGGAAGAATGTAATATGAGAATTAATAAAGCAAAAACAAAAGTAATGGCATGTGACAAAAAAGATCAAGTGAAAGTCCAAGTTCATATAGACAATGAACTGCTTGAACAAGTTGATAAATTTACTTATCTGGGCAGTAATATTAGCAGGGATGGAAGGAGCATGGCAGAAGTGAGAAGTAGAATTGCTCAAGCAAAGGCTGCTTTTAACAAGAAGAAAAACATCTTAACATCTAAGTGAATCAGCCTTGAAATCGGGAAAAGATTTTTGAAATCATATGTTTGGAGTGTGGTATGCTATGGGTGTGAAACATGGACTCTCGGGACAGAGGAAGACCAGAAGCTAAATTCTTTTGAAATGTGGTGCTATAGACGCATGCTCAAAATAAAATGTATCGACAAGGTCACAAACCAAGTGGTTCTGGAAAGAGCAGGTGAGAAGAGAAGCTTCTGGAGTTTCATTGTTAAAAGAAGAGTGCATTTTACAGGCCATCTATTAATACATAAAGGACTCCTGAACACAGTCATAGAGGGATATGTCGAGGGAAAAAGACCAAGAGGAAGACCACGGCTGAGGTACATGGATCAAATCGTGAAAGATTTGAGATGTAACACCTATAAAGAAATGAAGAGAAAAGCTGAAAGACGCACAGAATGGAGACAAGTTGCCATTGTAACTGTTGCAAAGCAATCCTTGGATTGACCACTACAGAAGAAGAAGAAGAAGAAAAGGGCTGTGCTGTAGGGGTGGTGCGGATGACAAACAAATGGGCTCTGCTATGAGAACAAATGACACTCAGGCCATCACTCCAGGTTGTTGAGCCGTATGGCGGGCAGCAGTAACGTTGGTATCCCACAGCTGCCCGGGGCATCTCCAGACACGTCTTCGGCCTGGAATCTGACAGACTGGAGTGGAACTGTCTTCAGTGACGAGCCCCAATGAACCGCGCAGACGTGTGTGGAGACGCCCTGGGCGGCGGTGAAGTACTGTACTGACCATCGGCTGGTATACGACGCGACAACCTGGAACAACGGTTTGGTTGACGTTTCATTTCATAGCAGCAACACTTCGGTTGTCATCCGCAACACCCTTACAGCACAGCGGCACGTCAGTGATATTCTACGCCCCGTTTTGTTGCCCCAACAGGCAAATCATCGTGGGCTTCCATTTCAGCTAGATAATGCTCGCCTACACACGGCGAGACTTTTCATTGGTTGTCTTCGTGCTTGCCAAAACTCTACGTTGGCCATCAAAGTCGCCAGATCGCTCCGCAGTTGAGATCGTTTGGATTGTTATGCTCAGGGTCCTCAAACCATCGCGGGATTTTGACTAGACAGCATTTGGTACGATATCACTTGGGAGGACATCCAATAACGCTGTCAATCAATGCCAAGCCGAATAACTGCTTGCATAAGGACCAGAGCTGGAGCAACAAGTTATTCACTTGCTCAATTTGTGAAACTCTTTCTCTTCAATGAATCATCCAATTTTTCCTAAATTGTAGTCATTTGTTTGTTCGTACACTGAGACCGCATCGAACAGAGCATGCAGAGGAGCTCTAGGAACGAAAGGATTTTTGGCGAATGGACTGGACTTCTCGTTCCCCCGTCTAAATTCCCATCGATCCCATGTGTAATGTATCGGGGAGACGTACTGCGGTACGTTCACATGTACGAAAGACCATCCAGTAGTTGTGAAACGCGCTGGTGGAAGAATGTAACTCCCTGCCACAAGAACTCATCAACCTCGTGGCCAGCGAGAGAGCATGCGTTACTGTTCCTGGTGATGAGCCATGTTCAAATGGCTCTGAGCACTATGGGACTTAACATCTGAAGTCATCAGTCCCTTAGAACTTAGAACTACTTAAACCTAACTTACCTAGGGACGTCACACACACCGTAGCGGTCGCGCGGTTCCAGACTGTAGCGCCTAGAACCGCTCGGCCACTCCGGCCGGCTAGGAGCCATGTCCCGCCGCTTGTAACGTCCAGCGGACTATCACAAATACCAATGCCTTCAGTGTCATTATTGTCTTCGAACAAAACTGTCATTCCCGTTCGTTTCATTTTGTATTTCCTCTGTTAGTTTCCATAGTTGAACATATTTTTGTGTATTGTCCAAGTTTTATCGAGCTGTATGCCTTGCCAGTCACACATCATGCGGAAGTTACTTTCATCCCTAAGTTTTTCGTACCAGCGTATTACACAGTTAAGTCGTAAAATTTTATTTTTATGCTGCACTGAAAATTAGTCAAGGAGTAATAATTTGAAAGTAAGGTAATTATACAGTTTGTGACATACCTTACATAAAGCTGTCAGTTACTTTGTGCAGATAGTTTTGTAGGCACCGTATACTACGCTGCTTGTCATCTACAAACAGCAAAATCGTTATTTATTTTTCAGTTTTTCTACTATTTCAGACTGGATACGGCTTTTTCATATCGTCTGTAGCGTGTTACGTACAGTTTCTGATGCTTCGACTTCGTTTCCCGTTGTTTTCGATGCGTTACAACACTGTTTTCTTCACTATCGCTAGTTTTAACCGTTAAACACCTATTTCACTTGCTTTAACACGAGACTACTGGATTCTGCCGTCATTCCACGTGTTATTGTAGCTATATGGCGTTAATTTATTTCGCTGCCTGTTTATTGGAAGGGTGGCGTTCGATTTCAAAACATTATTGACATTATACGTTTGTGCGCATGTGCGTGTACGTGCGTCTGTGTGTGTGTGTGTGTGTGTGTGTGTGTGTGTGTGTGTGTGTGTGTGTGTGTGTGTGTGTGTGTGAGAGAGAGAGAGAGAGAGAGAGAGAGAGAGAGACAGACAGACAGACAGATGGACAGAACGTGCAAAGCTGGATCGGCTGCTGCACTGGACGGCTCACAAGATGCCGCCTTACTACAGGACGAGAAGCCGCTCGCCCGATGCTGTTTATAAGTCTGTTGACAATATTTCTGTAGCTGCATTGAGCCAATTAGGAGCTCAACGTATTCTGCACAGACCATCGCTTTTTGTTGGAGGAGATTTGGACTTAACATTGACGAAGAATGATATTGCTCAACATAGTTGTGGATGGA
This sequence comes from Schistocerca serialis cubense, assembly GCF_023864345.2. Lineage (NCBI taxonomy): Eukaryota > Metazoa > Arthropoda > Insecta > Orthoptera > Acrididae > Schistocerca > Schistocerca serialis. The sequence goes on from NC_064639.1 coordinate 1,131,953,506, forward strand.
TAACTGCAGCTTTTGTACAGTGTGGTGATGTTTAAGATAAGCTTGGCCTCGAAACTTTCAACGATCGAGACACTGTTTATAGCACATTTCAGATGTCTGAGGTTACCAATACGGACACTGGAAGCTCTAACTTTAGCTCTGGTATGCCTTTAGTTTTAAGGACTCTCAATGCTCGGAAAGCTAATGAGACTGAGTGTGTCTATGCGTCGTTTTAAGTGCTGGTGTAAGTGCAAATGTAAAAATTGCAGTTGACTTTACAACGTGCTATAGGAATTTGAACAAAGAACCCAGTCTTATAAGAAAAGAAAGGTACTACAGACTGGTCTTGCCAAAAGCCGAGAAGCGAGTCTTCTTGGTGTTGTAGCTCTCAGGGGCACACTGGCACGCTCTCTGTGTGAGGCGTTTTTGGATATCTCTGTGAGTCGCGGCTCGTGTATAATACGGAACTGTTTGAAAGTTGGCCGGGAGTTTAGAATCTGAGTGTGGTAACAACACCGGCTCTATTTTTACTTTCTAGCTATACTGGGTTAATTTGTTTCGTTGCGTGTTTGTTTGAAGGGTTGCATACAACTTCAAAGCATTATTGATATTATAGGTTCTTAGCCTGTGTGCATGTGCGTGTGCGTGCGTCAGTGACATTGTGTGTGTGTGGGGGGGGGGGGCAGACAGATTCACCAAATGAGTGGTACAGACATGGGTTAAGGAGGAGGGTAATACTTTATGTAGAGTATAATCTTACGGCATGGAAACGGAAATGCCGTGTCGCTAGGGCCTCCCGTCAGGTAGACCGTTCGCCTGGTGCAAGTCTTTCGAGTTGACGCCACTTCGGCGACCTGCGTGTCGATGGGGATGAAATGATGATAAGGACAACACAACACCCAGTACCTGAGCGGGGAAAATCTCCGACCCAGCCGGGAATCGAACTCGGGTCGTTAGGTATGACATTCCGTTGCGCAGACCATTCAGCTACCAGGGGCGGACAATCTTACAGTGGTGGAAGTATTTAGGATTGGGAGAAGGTTGTGTTCTATTGCTGGTGCTTGCGGTTCTATTATCTTACTTATACGGCTCTTCTTTTAAGTTTTTCCCTGTATGATTATGACAATATCCATTGGGCCGTAGCTTAAAGCTATTTTTATATACAGAACGTACTCTTCAGTATTGACGCCATCCCTAGCTTGCATTTATCGGGGATCTCTCATACAGCGTTAAATCCCAAGCGTCTTGAAAAAAGCGTAGGTGACTCCCGTGTGTAAGAAGAGCGAACGAATGGCCCCACAAAATTACAGACTAATGTCCTCAGCGTCAGTTTGCCGCAGAATTCTTGAGTGTATTCCAAGTTACAATATAATAAATTACGTTGACAGAGAAGAGCTTCACAAATCAACATAGATTTAGAGAGCATCACTCGTACGAAACTCAGCTTTTCATTTCCTCGCATGAGATCCAGCGAACCACGGATGAGGGGCAACAGGCAGATTCCATGTTCCCAGATTTCCGGAAAGGGTATGACACAGTGCCACACAACAGACTGCGAATGAGGGTCAGAGCATGCGGGATAGGTTCTCTGGCATGTGAAGGAGTCGGAGGCTGAGTATTAGAAGTCAGTACACTGTCGAGGACGGCGGGTGTTCACTGGAGACTAAGTACTGGTCAGAAGTGCACCGGGAAAGTGCGATACGACTACTTTCGTTCTCTGTATACATGATATACATGAATAATCTGGTGGATAGGGTGAGCAGCATCTGTGGCTGTTTGCTGAAACATTACAGCTTTGTACTGTCTCGGCAAGTGCAGTCTTTGAGTTACTGTGGGAGGATTCAGGATGTTTTCGACAGAATTTATATTTGGTGTGACGAATGACAGCTAGCTATAAAGGCGACAGAATGTAAGTAAATGAAGATGAGAAGGAAAAATAATCAATGTCGTTATGTTCTAATACAGTACTAGTAGTGTGATGCTTGCCAAAGTAACATCTATTAAATACCTACGACATGAAACTGAACGAGCACGTAAGGTCGGTTGTAGGGAATGCGCATGATCGATCGGTTTACTGGAATAATTCTAGGAAAGTGCAGCTCATCTGTGAAGAAGACAGCGCACAGAATACTTCTGCGACCATTTCTTGAGTACTGCTTGGATCCTCACGTGCTCCGTTTCTAGGAAGACACCAACGCAATTCAGAGTCATGCTGCTAGATTTGGTATCGGTAGATTCGATAAACAGGCGCGTATTACGAAAATGCTCCGTTAATTCAAATGGGAATCCACGGAAGAAAGACGACTATTTTTCGCAGACCTCTATAGAGAAACTTTAGATAACCGAAGTTTGAGGTTGCCTGCAGAACGATTTTACTGCAGCCAACGTACTTCTCGCGTAAGGATCTCAAAGATAAGATGAGAGAAATATGGGCTCGTACGGATGCATAAGGACAGACGTTTTCTCTTCATTCGATATGGAATGAGTAATAGTGGTACAAGGTACCATCCACCATGCACCGTATGATGCTTTGCGAAATTCAAATGGTTCAAATGGCTCTGAGCACTATGGGACTTAACATCTGAGCTCATCAGTCGCCTAGACCTTAGAACTACTTAAATCTAACTAACCTAAGGGCATCACACACATCCATGCCCGAGGCAGGATTCGAACCAGCGGCCGTAACAGTCGCGCGGTTCTGGACTGAAGCGCCTAGAACCGCTCGGCCACAGCGGCCGGCTTTGCGTAATTTGTGTGTAGATGTAGACAACGAAAGCAGTAATCATTAAGCCTTAATTTTACGCTGATCGTAAAAATACGCAGGGACTTTTTGAGGGGAATCCAACTACCATGAATCTGTTGTACAATGTATAAACAAGGAAAGTAGCCCATCTGGGACACCTAAAACAAAATTAAGGTCATTTTTCAATACGGAGATGTGTCTCTTCTGCTTCCAATCAACACCGTTTAAGTGTAAATCACTGCAATGCATTTGTATATAACCAATGATTAAAGGTTTGCCGTCAGCAAAACCACCAGCTTGCAACGTGTAGGAAGAAGAGGTACAAGTTATTAAGAACCATAGCGACCTCGACAGTATATTGGTACTGCCTGCTGATAAGGCAAATGCGACCTTCGTAATGAAGACCGAAGATTATGAACAGAAGATCTGGGACCTATTAGATCCGACGACGTACCGAAAACTAAGCGCAGATCCGACACAACGTATCACACGGAATACGAATCGGTTAATCAAGGCGTCTTCTCTGCCGGCGGACACGCAGAGGAACCTGTGAAACACAGAAGTCCTACCACCTCAGCTGTATGGATTACACAAGATCCATAAGAATAACGTTCCACTAACACCGATTGTTAGCGCTCCTGGCTCACTGACGTATAAACTGGCAAAACACTTGGCCCGTCTGCTCCAGCCGCACGTGGGGAAGACTGTCACATACTGTTGTGTACATTGCTCCGCGTAGTCAGCGCGTACACAACTTTCCCACTAGAGCGCGCCCAGCTAAGCACAATAGCGCAGGCGCAGCGCTCGTCCGTCTCCGCACTACGAGATGGCGCTGCCTTAGAGACGGACCAAATTCTGCTTTCGCCGACCCGCGTATTAATATGTAACGTAGCCGATGAGATAGCTGCTAACGTAGAACCTTTTCTCCTCGCCGATCACACTTGCGCAGTGATACCTGAATGCGCGAGGTATTATAACGAGTGTACAGACCTCGGATTAGTCAGTCTGCATTAGTCTGTACCAGTCTGCATTTGTCTGTACCAGTCTATAGTCAAGTTTCAGTCTGCGCCTAATAAGATTACCATATTCCTATACACAGCCACGAAGCTAAATGAATAGACACTTTGTCAAGTATCAGAGATATGTGAGAATAAGATTAACGTACCAAGACCAAAGGAACTTCAGATTGTCAATTGTAAATAGCATCCAGAATCAAGTTACATAAGGTTTATGCTTGTTACTATTTTAATAAATGTGTGTGAAAATTAATCAAGTTCTGTTTAAAGTTGGTGACTGTCAACCTGCTACTCTAAGCGTGCAAGTGGCATTTCTATCGTCTGACCTGACGGCAGAAGATAAACACGCCACGATAAGACCACGAGACATATTGCTGACACTCGCCTACTTCGTTAGAGCGAGAAGTCAAATAATCTGATGGTGTGTGTACCGAAGGTCTTACAGTACGCACACCACACACACATAATGAGTTCAGGACATTTCATTGAGAAGCTAAAACTTGCACCAAATGACATCCTGGTCAGCTTCGATGTTGTTTCGTTGTTTACGAAAGTGCCACTCAGTGACTAATTGGAGCACATCGGTTCCATTTCCCCGCAAGACATCACAAATCTCTTCCATGCATGCCTCACCACAAGCTGTTTCACGAGGAATGGCAACTTGTACGAAAAGCTGGCAGGCGTCGCCATGGATACTCCTCTTAGTCCGGTGGTGGCCAACTTCTTCATGGAACATTTCGAAGCACAGACACTAGACTTGGAATCTTGTAAAACTAAGGTGTGGTACAGATAAGTCAATGATGCCTTCGTTGTGTGGGACCATGGTGAACAACAGCTCGGTGACTTCCTAAGACACTTGAACAGCGTCCATGCCAACATAAAATTTACCATGGAAGTAGAAATGGACAAAAAACTACCATTTCAACATGTGCTGGCCACAAGGTATGGTGAAAACCTGGGACACAGCGTGTATCGAAAACCGACACACACGGTCCGATACTTGCACAAACTGTCAAATCACCACCCGAGCCAGAAAAGAGGCGTAATTAATACGATCGTAACGCGAGAAACACGAATATGTGAGCCACAGCACCTCAGAAGCGAAATGCAACACTTAGAAAATTTTCTGAGGAGCAATTGGTACTCCCAAAGTTATGTTACAGGTATAACAGAGCCAAACACTCGGCGAAGTGACAAATCAGGAAAAGAAATGTCGGGTGCGCCCTTTCTGCCATACATTCAGAGTGACGGATAGAATCGGCTGTTTATGTTGAAATGACCGCGGAGGAGCCCATGGACGTTGGCGCGCCGGGTACATACAGTATACTCTACGACAGCGAGCTCGGCTCCAGTCCACCACCAGCAATGGATGATGAAACTTTGACAACGCAACCACTCGTGCTGGCGAAACGTCAGAAAAATCATCAGACGAATTCGGCCGAAGATACCGAGACAGAAGCCAACAGGCAGTTTGTCAACAAGTGGCCACGAAAGCCTTAACAATTTTGTGTTGACGATTAGACGCACAAGTTCCTCCAGCAACAGTTCCATGTAACACATACACAAGAGTCATAAGTGAGCTATCATTTAGCCAAAATCTAAACAATTACTTGAAAGTTCATAGAAACAGAATTGAACTTCAATGATGAATAAGACAGGAAGGTACGACAACGTAGTATTTGTTGACATACACGTAGTGAAGAAAGTGAGTGACGCAGGGCTGTAGCACATCCGCCATGAGATTTAATCCTACACAGAGGAAGCATAAGGCAAAGCAAGGACATGTTCGGAAATGGAGTTAAATTTCAAGGAGAAGATATATATATATTATAAAGATTTGCGAATGACACTGTAATTGTACCAGGGTCTGAAAAGTATTTAAAGATCATTTGAACGAGTGGGTAATGTCTTCAAAAGATTTTATATGGTGAGAATACCAATAAAAGTACAACGAGATCAATGCAGTGTTGTTAAATTAAATCAGGCTCTCATGAAGTATGTAGATTAGATGAGACAAGAAACGTACAAAGTGAGATTTTCTATCTGGGCAGTAAGATAACTGGTGAAACTTCCTGGCAGATTAAAACTGAGTGCCGGACCGAGACTCGAACTCGGGACCTTTGCCTTTCGCGGGCAAGTGCTCTACCAACTGAGCTACCCAAGCACGACTCACGACCCGTCCCCCGAATGAAAATTCAATTCTAGAAACATCCCCCAGGCTGTGGGTAAGCCATGTCTCCGCAATATCCTTTCTTTCAGGAGTGCTAGTTCTGCAAGGTTCGCAGGAGAGCTTCTGTAAAGTTTGGAAGGTAGGAGACGAGGCACTGGCAGAAGCAAAGTTGTGGGGACGGGTCGTGAGTCGTGCTCGGGTAGCTCAGTTGGTAGAGCACTTGCCCGCGAAAGGCAAAGGTCCCGAGTTCGAGTCTCGGTCCGACACACAGTTTTAATCTGCCAGGAAGTTTCATATCAGCGCACACTCCGCTGTTGAGTGAAAATTTCATTCAAGATAACTGGTAATTGCAGAACTAACAAGGATATAAAATAAGAGTCCTCGGAGGACAGAAAATCTCGGTTGAAAATAACAATAGTTCTTTTATTAAATATGAAATATTTTAAAATCTGCTGCAAATATATGATTTAGGAAGACTTTTCTGAAAGTATTTGTTTGCAGTGTAGCGTTATATGGAAGTGAAGTTTGGGCGATAAATAGTACAGACAGAAAAAGAATGGATGTTTCGAAGTGTTATACTACATAAGGATGCTGAAGATTAGATTGATGGGTCGCATAACTAATTAAGAAGTACTGAAAAGAACTCGGGCCAACGGCCTTGCCACAGTGGTAACACCGGTTCCCGTCAGATCACCGAAGTTAAGCGCTGTCGGGCTGGGCTAGCACTTGGGTGGGTGACCATCCGGTCTGCCGAGCGCTGTTGGCAAGCGGGGTGCACTCAGCCCTTGTGAGGCAATCTGAGGAGCTACTTGCTTGAGAAGTAGCGGCTCCGGTCCCGGAAACTGGCATACGGCCGGGAGAGCGGTGTGCTTGATCACATGCCCCTCCGCATCCGTATCCAGTGACGCCTGTGGGCTGAGGATGACACGGCGGCCGGTCGGTACCGTCGGTACCTTTGGGTCTTCATGGCCTATTCGGGAGGGGTTTAGTTTAGTTTTAGAAAAGAATTCTACAGTACAACTGGACGTAAGTTCTGTAAAACTGTTAAAGTACAACCTAGGCAGCTAGGTGTGGTTAGTAGGTAATGAAGGGGGAAGTAGAGGATAAACGCTGTGGGAGTAACCAAACAGATCAAGTGGATGTGGGATGCAGTAGTTATACACAGAGCAGGTTTGCACGGAAGAGAATTCCGTGGAGAGTTGCAGCAAACTAGTTAAATTTCAAATGGCTCTGAGCACTATAGGACTTAACATCTGAGGTCACCAGTCCCCTAGAACTTAGAACTACTTAAACCTAGGTAACGTAAGGACATCACACACATCCATGCCCGAGGCAGGATTCGAACCTGCGACCGTAGCAGTCGCGCGGTTCCGGACTGAAGGGCCTAGAACCGCTCGGCCACCGCGGCGGGCCTAGTTAAATTTGTACGATTCGTTAGAATTTGGTTACCACCTTCCCAAGTTCATGACAGGTAAACTTTAATACTGTCATCACTTAGAATACATCTCGTACAACATCCGCGAATGGGCCGGAAAGAGGAAGGAATGAATCTGTCACACTATACAAGGTTGTCAGAAATAGTCTGAAAAGCTTGTAAGGATGTTGCAGGGTAGGATGTGCTGAAAAATATAAGTGAAGAAAAAAAAAATTCTATACCTTATGCTGTTTGTGATTTAATTAGCACTGAAGTAAGCCAAGTACGCACGCAAGTCCAAGCAATCTGCCAGAGGTTTTATTGGGAGAGATGTCATCCATTTAGTTAGCTGAAGAAATATAGGAAACCATTGGACGGTAGCGAGTTCGATCCTAGAAACAGTTCAATGTCCAGTTTTTGTATCGCTCTCGTGTTCGATATGAAGAAACCAAACAAAGAAAACGTTTGGCAACACTGTCTCTGGCAGGCTGCTTGAATTTGCACACAATAGCCTGATTGCCTAACTTCAACAACGCTAATGCAATCGGAAACGATGCAACGTATCGAATTTTTCCCTTGTCAGTTACTTCTCAAAACAGTCTACCCTGCAATACCCTCAGAAGCTTTTCAGACTTTGTCTAATCACCCTGTGTGTAGTCCACCATATGGTTTAGATTAGATTAGATTAGTACTTGTTCCATAGATCATGAATACGACACTTCGTAATGATGTGGAACGTGTCAGGTCAATAAAAGGTGTCTATACAAGATATTACATTAGACAAAATATTACATGACATTCAATATTTTTAATTTTTTTAATTTATATATATATATATATATATATATATATATATATATATATATTTATATAAGAGGCTACAGTGAAGATTTGTAGCTCTTTAAATAAGTGTCTGCAGGATGATCTTGGATGAGCTCCAGCAATTATTCTGATTACACACTTTTGTGCAATGAACACTCTTTTACTCAATGATGAGTTACCCCAGAATACGATATAATACAAAAGCAGAGAATGAAAATAGGCGTGGTAAGCTAATTTACTCAGATGTATATCGCCAAAATTTGGAATGACCCTAATAGCATAAGTAGCTGAACTCAAACGTTTCAGCAGATCCTCAGTGTGTTTTTTCCAGTTCAACCCCTCATCAATGCATACACCTAGAAATTTTGAATATTCTACCTTAGCTACCGACTTCTGATCGAAGTCTATATTTATTAATGGGGTCATTCCATTTACTGTGTGGAACTGTATATACTGTGTTTTGTCAAAGTTTAATGAGAGCCCATTTGCAGAGAACCACTTAATGATTTTCTGAAAAACGTCGTTTACAATTTCACCAGTTAATTCTTGTCTGTCGGCTGTGATAGCTATACTTGTATCATCGGCAAAAAGTACCAGCTTTGCATCTTCGTGAATATAGAATGGCAAGTCATTAATATATATTAAGAACAGCAGAGGACTCAAGACCGAACCTTGCGGCACCCCATTCTTAATTGTTCCCCAGTTTGAGAGATCACCAGTTTTTTGCATATTATGTGAACTGTTTGCATGTAAACTCTAGGCGTCCTCCTTTGGGTGTGAGTAACGGTCTGCAAGCAGCCCGTGGTCGCCCCCCCATGTGGCGGAAACTGACGAGAAGGAGGAGCTAGCCCAAGGCAGCCGGAAGCCGGGTAGGAGACAAGGGCCAGCCACTGTTCCGTGAAGTGGGTCGCCGGTTCGGCCGGACCCATTGCACAACGTCCAGTCGGCCTCACAGATCTGAGCCGGCGCTTCTGCATGCCGCATCCATTACCCCCGCTTACAGCTCCCTCTGTTATTTTGGGTTCCATTTGTTTCCTCATCGCCCTTCTTGGCTACACCCTGACGTGCACGCATATGTTCTCAACTCATCAGGCTTTGTGTGCGTACAAAGGGAACCCCTGAGATGATTCCATGCGCCGAACATTCTATCAATATTTCTGAGAAATAAAACAAATGTAAGTAATAGGAGCCACCAACTACGTAGACAAAATCTTAATTTGAGAGGAGGGCAGGGGGGAGGGGGGGGGGAGAGGTAGAGGAGGGGAGAAGGCAGGATCATTTTTGCTTCTTAGGGAAAGGGGAAGGGCAGAGGAAATGAAGCGCAGTATCTTACAAAATGAAATTCAGTTGTTGTTGTCTTCAGTCCTGAGACTGGTTTGATGCAGCTCTCATTGCTACTCTATCCTGGGCAAGCTTCTTCATCTCCCAGTACTTACTGCAAGCTACAACCTTCTGAATCTGCTTAGTGTATTCATCTCTTGGTCTCCCTCTACGATTTTTACCCTCCACGCTGCCCTCCAATACTAAATTGGTGATCCCTTGATGCATCATAACATGTCCTACCAACCGGTCCCTTCTTCTTGTCAAGTTGTGCCACAAACTCCTCTTCCCCCAATTCTATTCAATACCTCCTCATTAGTTATGTGATCTACCCATCTAATCTGGACCTGACGGGATACCAATTCGATTCTACACAGAGTACGCGAAAGAACTTGCCCCCCTTCTAACAGCCGTGTACCGCAAGTCTCTAGAGGAACGGAAGGTTCCAAATGATTGGAAAAGAGCACAGGTAGTCCCAGTCTTCAAGAAGGGTCGTCGAGCAGATGCGCAAAACTATAGACCTATACCTCTGACGTCGACCTGTTGTAGAATTTTAGAACATGTTTTTTGCTCGAGTATCATGTCGTTTTTGGAAACTCAGAATCTACTATGTAGGAATCAACATGGATTCCGGAAACAGTGATCGTGTGAGACCCAACTCGCTTTATTTCTTCATGAGACCCAGAAAATATTAGATACAGGCTCCCAGGTAGATGCTATTTTTCTTGACTTCCGGAAGGCGTTCGATACAGTTCCGCACTGTCGCCTGATAAACAAAGTAAGAGCCTACGGAATATCAGACCAGCTGTGTGGCTGGATTGAAGAGTTTTTAGCAAACAGAACACAGCATCTTGTTATCAACGGAGAGACGTCTACAGACGTTGAAGTAACCTCTGGCGTGCCACAGGGGAGTGTTATGGGACCATTGCTTTTCACAATACATATAAATGACCTAGTAGATAGTGTCGGAAGTTCCATGCGGCTTTTCGCGGATGATGCTGTAGTATACAGAGAAGTTGCAGCATTAGAAAATTGCAGCGAAATGCAGGAAGATCTGCAGCGGATAGGCACTTGGTGCATGGAGTGGCAACTGACCCTTAACGTAGACAAATGTAATGTATTGCGAATACATAGAAAGAAGGATCCTTTATTGTATGATTATATGATAGCGGAACAAACACTGGTAGCAGTTACTTCTGTAAAATATCAGGGAGTATGCGTGCGGAACGATTTGAAGTGGAATGAGGAGGAGGAGGAGGATATTAGTGTTTAACGTCCCGTCGACAACGAGGTCATTAGAGACGGAGCGCAAGCTCGGGTGAGGGAAGGATGGGGAAGGAAATCGGCCGTGCCCTTTCAAAGGAACCATCCCGGCATTTGCCTGAAGCGATTTAGGGAAATCACGGAAAACCTAAATCAGGATGGCCGGAGACGGGATTAAACCGTCGTCCTCCCGAATGCGAGTCCAGTGTGCTAACCACTGCGCCACCTCGCTCGGTGAAGTGGAATGATCATATAAAATTAATTGTTGGTAAGGCAGGTACCAGGTTGAGATTCATTGGGAGAGTCCTTAGAAAATGTAGTCCATCAACAAAGGAGGTGGCTTACAAAACACTCGTTCGACCTATACTTGAGTATTGCTCATCAGTGTGGGATCCGTACTAGATCGGATTGACGGAGGAGATAGAGAATATCCAAAGAAGAGCGGCGCGTTTCGTCACAGGGTTATTTGGTAACCGTGATAGCGTTACGGAGATGTTTAACAAACTCAAGTGGCAGACTCTGCAAGAGAGGCGCTCTGCATCGCGGTGTAGCTTGCTCGCCAGGTTTCGAGAGGGTGCGTTTCTGGATGAGGTATCGAATATATTGCTTCCCCCTACTTATACCTCCCGAGGAGATAACGAATGTAAAATTAGAGAGATTAGAGCGCGCACGGAGGCTTTCAGGCAGTCGTTCTTCCCGCGAACCATACGCGACTGGAACAGGAAAGGGAGGTAATGACAGTGGCACGTCAAGTGCCCTCCGCCACACACCGTTGGGTGGCTTGCGGAGTATAAATGTAGATGTAGATATAATCTTCAGCATTCTTCTGTAGCACCACATTTCGAAAGCTTCTATTCTCTTCTTGTCCAAACTATTTATCGTCCATGTTCACTTCGATGCATGGCTACACTCCATACAAATACTTTCAGAAACGACTTCCTGACACTTAAATCTATACTCGATGTTAACAAACTTCTCTTTTTCAGAAACGCTTTCCTTGCCAATGCCAGTCTACATTTTATATCCTCTCTACTTCGACCATCATCAGTTATTTTGCTCCCCAAATAGCAAAACTCCTTTACTACTTTAAGTGTCTCATTTCCTAATCTAATTCCCTCAGCATCACCCGACTTAATTCGACTACATTCCATTATCCTCGTTTTGCTTTTGTTGATGTTCATCTTATATCCTCAGAACAACTGAAAAACTGTGTTCAGTAATCACCAAACATACCAATGTTTATAAGAGGTATCGACTGTCCACAGTATAATGTTTCAACTAAGAGAGTGTAATTTCTATGAAATTCATTCATATTCGTTTGCTGTCACGAATGGAACTTTCAGATATGTGCAAATACTTCCCCTATTCGGTTTTTTTTAGTTTTTTACACTGAACGGCAACGAGAAGAAAAAGCACCGAGGATTTAAGCTACAATGCTACTGCAAGCGGCGCGCGCAGTGGCCGCACGGTTTGAGGCGCCATGTCATGGATTGCGCGGCCACTCCCGCCGGAGGTTCGAGTCTTCCCTCGGGCACGGGTGTGTGTGTGTGTTTTTCTTAGCATAAGTTAGTTGAAGTTAGTATATGTAGTGTGAAAATGTGGCGCCCGATGACCTTAGCAGTTTGGTCCCTTAGGAACTCCCACATATTGGAAAATTTTTGGCGGGCCGGTGTGGCCGTGCGGTTCTGGGCGCTTCAGTCTGGAATCGCGTGACCACTACGGTCGCAGGTTCGAATCCTGCCTCGGGCATGGATGTGTGTGATGTCCTTAGGTTAGTTAGGTTTAAGCAGTTCTAAGTTCTAGGGGACTGATGACCTCAGATGTTAAGTCCCATAGTGCTCAGAGCCATTTTTTTGGAAAATTTTTGAGCCATTGCAAGATTACAGAATCAACTGCAACGAGAATCATGCCGAAATATGTTTGCGTTCAAGATCTCTAAGAATTTTCGGCAAGAAAAGGCATACTAGGCGAGGGGGTGAAACGTTTTCCACATACATGTTAACAGTGATCTCCTCAATGATATTCGAGTTAAAATGAACTTTTAAAAACTGTTTATGACGGTGTTCTGTAGTTCGCATAGAGACAAGTAGACAAATGCTAACACTTTTCACAAAGCACTGTTTACAGAAATTTATTAAACAGAATGCTGAAGTCCTCAGGAATTGGACAATTAGCCATTTATACTGTACATACGTGTACTGGGTCTACGTTATGTCGTCAGTTTCGGTATGACATTTAGCTCAGTTCCCAGCTATATTTTATCTAATGTTTGTTGCGGATAACCTGAGAGGTATTATACTACACAGCTGTTTGTATGACCATTCGGATGTTAGAGGCTGTATGCAGTTCCTTTTACAAAGCAGCTAATCTTTTCAATATCCACGTCGATAGAAAGAGCATGAACATTATCCACACAGAAAAATACTCCCCAATTTCCACACTATAAACTATTGAAAACGCTGTTTCGATACCTTGAACGATACACAAAACATTAAGCGTTTCCACATTACGCGAGGCAAAATGCAAGTGCTTCCCATTATGCTTCATGTTTCTAAATTACAGTATCATTTTCGAAGTTTACCCACGCATACCAGTCTAGTTTTAAGAGACAGCGAATGAGTTAAAACGTTCTGTGACATTAGTGTCACACATTTTAAGGCGATAGTTAATTGATTGAGAGAACTGGATTTGCATTTTTGGGAAGAAGGCTTTGTATTTTTCGCGCTGGGAAGATGCAGTCTCGGCCTTGTCTCAGGGTCTTCTTGTTGGCAGAAGGCAGTCAATGAACCTCTTTAGGAGACGTGTCCGCCCCCAGTAGCTAAGTGATGGCTGCTCGCCCTCTGTAATAAAAAACTGTGTAAAGGAATCAACGAATAACTTGAACGGGTGTCTTGTGACGTCCACCCAGATCAAACGCAACGAACAATACCGAACAAAATGAAAAAAAAGTGGTCAGCGCGACAGGATGTCAATCCTAAGGGCTGGGTCGGAGATTTTCTCCGCTCAGGGACTGGGTGTTGTGTTGTCCTAATCATCATCATTTCATCCCCATCGACGCCCAAGTCGCAGAAGTGGCGTCAAATCGAAACTTGAAACACGTATGTAACATAGCAGCGATGGCGAGGCATTGTAGCATCTGTGACCAGAGAGTATGCGCTTGACCGCGCGAGTGTTGCGAGCGGTTCTCAGTCTGTCAGTAGTCGTTGCGAGTCTGTCAGTAGTAGTCGTTGCGAGTCTGTAGCTCTGTCTAGTTGAGAGCAGTACTCTGTCAGTAGTCGTCGCGTGCTGTACGCTAATAGTCGTCATGCAGAGCGGTCGGTCAGCAGTAGCAGCCCAGTGCGGTTGTGTGATGTAGGCGGTCGGCAACACTGGTCAAGATGGTGAATAAGGTATACTGTTAATTAATATAATCATTAGATAATGAAAAATTTTATTTATTGTAATTATTCTCCAACAAGTCCCCCAATAATATTTTTTTATTTCAAAAGCATTTTCTCAAAAATTTAATTTTTTATTGAACTCAAGATTTCGTTGCACTTCCCATTTCATTCCACTTCTTTTGAAGAAAAATTCCACTAAAATCACAAAAAAAAGAGAATATTATTATTTGCAATGCAGTTCCTCCAAGCGGTGCGCAACAACAAGAGCAGATATGTGACATCCATTTATTCTGAGGTAAGACTTTAATTCTGATTGTTTTACACAGGGCCAAAGACCGATATTTCGGTTTAGTTGAATTTTCTTGTCACTGAATGGACTTTAATTTTTTGAAGGATTTATATTTGAGTCAGATTGCGAATTTCACATTTTTGTTGCCATTGTCAGTACATTTCATTGTGGGCAGGTTACGCATAGAGCCATGTCCATCAGCATTTCTAATTAGTATCGTCCTTTTCTTTTAAAATTTTTGTGGGGAGGTTACACTTGGCTCCCATTTGTATTAAGTATTGTCTTTTTTTTTCTTTTAAAATTACGGTGGGGAGGTTACACTTGGCGACACCCAGTCCAGGATCGTATTTCGTTGAGAGTCTTTTGAACAACAGTCAGATATCTGCTCTTGTTTGCTTAGATATAATTAGGATTTGGCGCAACGCTTTTATTAACTTGTAACTTTTTTCTACAGGTCAACGGCAATTCGTTGCTCTATTGTATTTGTGTGTTGCTTTTGCATTTGTGCTTATTGTTTTGTGAATATTTGTGACTGTTGCAAAAATGCCGCGAAAGACTGTGAATAGTGTATCGCGAGGTATTTTGAATGAAATTACCGACTTAAACAGCGTGACCGATAGTAATTATGACACGCAGTGTGATGATGACAATCCTGCGTCCACTAACAATCAGTGCATTACATCCACTAGTGATGACTTTTATATTAATGATGAACAAACGAACTCAATTGTCTCGTCTGTTAATTTGACGACAATTGATGACGCGGGACGCTCTATTGTAATGAGCGCTGCCCAGCTTAACACACCCGATTTGGAAAATTCAAGTAACATACAAACAAATTTTTCGAATGAAAATGGTCAGTGTAGTGAAAGTAGGGCGGATTTATTTAATTCCGAAACAATGACTGATAATGTACATTCGACTGACAAACTTTTTTCTAAATCTCAGAATAACCAAATGGTTACAGTAAGCGAGAAAGTTCCAGATGCTCTATTGAACAGCACAGAGAATAGAAATGCTAATTTTGAATCGGATCCAATTATGGCATTTTTGCGGCAAAATTTCAAACAGTTTAATGAAAGATTTAATAAAATCGATGAAAATTTCAAACAACAGAATGAAAAACTTGACAATAAGAACGAAAAACTAGACAAACTTAGTGAACAGATCAGACAACAGAGTGAAAGTTTCGACAACCATTTCAAACAACTTAGAGAAACAATTGATAAAAATTTCGAACTCACAAGCGAAAAACACGATAACCTTAATGAACAGAACAAACAAGCTAGCGAACAGATTACAGCTGTTACCATACAATGTCAGGACACTAAAGTACAATTACGTGTGAATACTAAGACTTGTGCTAATAACAGTAATGAAAAAGTTGGCACTGTTGCACAAGAATTAAGTAGCACACGTGTAGACACAACAGAATCACATAAAGAAGAGATTATTGCAGTCACCGAACAATGTTCAGCAAACGAAACACAGATACACGAAATTAATGCAATCACTGAACAATGCCCTAAAAACGCAGTACAGATTCGCGACGAAGTTAATTTAGAGTCAGTGGAAGTTTCACACACTCCGAATACGGAAGTCAATAATAAAAGTGAACGACAGAACAACCAAAATGTCCAAAGTTTTAAAGTAACAGAATTAAAAACTATTTCAGTCACTAATACGTCACAGAATTCGCCACGTTGTGAGCATTTGTCAGAGTCACGCAGCGTGTATAATGTGAACAATTTACAGAGACTACGCGAATTAAAATCCGAAAAGCTACGCGACTTAAAATATGAAAAGCTACGCAACTTGAAGTACGAAACGACACAGACAAACAGATTCACACACAAACCCGAACGTGTTTTCAAATTCAATGACGAGAACGTAGATTACGAGCAATTTTTATCCGCCAGAAAATGTAAGGAATTTAATAATGGCAGAACACAGATACACGATTTGCACTGTATACGACAATTTATCTTTGTACATTCACCGCTATTACCTGTAATGCAGAAACTAGCTTTGAACCAGAGGCGACAATTTGCTATTGTATTTTCATCAGCATTACGTATTATGCAGAAACTGGAATTAGCAAGAATACAGCGATTTACTTTTGGAATTTTACCGCTATTACTTGCAACGCAAAAGCTAAAATTTATTTGCAGTGCGTAAAAGACCTCAGGGGATTCATTACGCTTTAATGAATATGTGCCGTAGCGAGCATAGGGCCCCGAGCTGGAGTAGTGCTGTTTCATCTTTAGTTTTCTGCACTGCTGCCTTCTCTTCTACTATCCTTTATATCTATCAAAACTGCTCTTTAACTATTGCTCTACCTAGTATTAAGAAACATTGTAATGAAAACCGGATATGACAAATATTTTACCGAATGTGACAATTTTCAGTAGGCACTCCCGTAATGACAACTACCGCCGTAACTTTAATAACAGATAAAATCGTAATCATCAGTATGTGTAAAATTAACAGCAAACGCATTTTTTTTGTAACAATAGACGTTTTTCACTACAATAGCATGAAAGTCAGCCGCTTAGCATACCTAACCAACAATGTAGTCCACAAGGTCAACCGAACTTTAATGTTTCGCCGCGTGCACGTATAGTCCCAGCTCCAACAAATAGTAACGCATGGCAGCAAAGAAATAACTACGTACAGACAACATACCATTTCAATTCCTATCGCAATGCGCAGTATAGAAATGACTATCATGACCAACGTAAAAATAATGAGCACAATTTTCAGCGTAGATTTAATAACAGTCGATCTTATGAGCAGCAACAACATCAGCAACAACAAATAATCATGAATGAAACAGACAATAGGTGTCATCCATAGCGTAACACGTCAGTAAGAAATAACAGAACAGTTCATATAGTGGATATGCCACAACATTCTCCCGTAAATAACAGCACGTACGATAGAATTTGACCAGACACAGCACAGATTGCATATTCCAGTAACGTAAGCAATAATTTAGACACGCAGAATCTTGTTCACGAAAGTGTTATTAATTTTGACGCCACCCGATACACGTTTGCATTAAAGACAGAATCACGACATTCTTATTGCAGAAGCTAACTGGTCTGAACACAATGTGATTTTAGAACGTCTGTTACAAACTTTCCATGCACAAGGACTTACAGTTAACCTCAGTAAATCGCATTTTTGCAAAACTTCTATAAAATTTCTTGGACACGTGATTTCAGCAGAAGGGATTGCACCTGATCCGGAAAAACTTCAAGCTCTACGTGACATTACCGTTCCTACGACGAAGAAGCAATTACGCAGTTTTTTGGGCTTAATTAACTTTTTTCGTAAATTTATTCACCATTCTGCTTTAGACACGCCTAGACTATGCCAATTAACAGGTAAAAACAGTATTTGATCTTGGGATAAGCAAGCACACTCTGAATTCATGAACCTGAAACATGCTTTGTTGAATGCACCACTATTATCGCACCCAGATCTTACTAGAGATTTTTCCATTGCCACCGACAGTTCTAACACCGCTTTAGGCGTACATATTTTCCAGGAAATAGAAGAAGATGGCTCTACAGTAATCAAAAACATCGCATTTGCAAGTCGCATTTTGTCACCCGCTGAACGAAATTATTCCGTTACAGAACTTGAAACATTATGTGTTGTATGGGCTTTTATGAGATTTAGGCACTTTCTTTATGGCAGACATACCACTGTTTACACTGACCACAGAGCGATACAATTTTTACTTTCGGCTAAATTCACTCACGATAGATTAAGTAGATGGAAACTGTATTTACAAGAATTTAATTTTACAATAGTTCACATTCCCGGCACACAAAATGTTATAGCAGACGCACTATCGCGTTCTCTCGGCAACAATCAGCAAGACGTAGCAACCAACTTCTGCAAAACAAATTTCAGTGTCATGTACATTCAGCAAGTTGCATTTGAAAACTTTATTTCATCGTCATTACAGGACATAGCACGAGAACAAAATAAAGACAATGTGTGGAAAGAAATTAAACACCTTTGGCAAGATAAGAATAATGTTACGATTAGAAACCACTACACTGTACGCAATGACATTCTGTTTCGCCGCTCTCATCCTGACAGCAACAATTGGTTATTATGCATTCCTGATGAACTGGTTAACAAATTAATCTGGTACACTCATCTAAGTTACGCACATTACGGAGCACGAAAATGTTTTCTTATACTGAGACAGAACTGTTATTTTACTAACATGGAAAAACGTATACGACGAGTTTTAGCGTCTTGTAAAATTTGCCAGAAAGCTAAATCAGACACCACTTCACATATTCCGACATTGTATCCCATTATACCTGTTAAATTAAGACATATGGCCGCTGTAGATATTTTTGGTCCGATTCCGAGAACTAACAGAGGTTTTTGCTACACATATGTCGCTGTTGAGCTTACTTCAAAATTTGTTACTTTCACTCCGTTACGCAAAGCTACTGCTAAAACTGTTTCGAAAGCATTTGTAAAACATTTTCTATCTCATGTAGGGCATGTAATGAAAGTAATTTCTGACAATGGATCTCAATTTCGTAGTAGCGTATGGACACGCATGTTACGAGCCAGAAACATTTCTCCGATCTATATATCCAAGTACCACGCTTCTTCGAACCCTTGTGAAAGATTAATGAAGGAAATTGGTAAGCTGTGCCGAATATACTGCCACAAAAGACATATTGATTGGGATACACACATACTCTCATTCCAAGATGTAATTAATTCCATTCCAAATGAATCCACTATGCTATCTCCGACTGTTATACTGAAAAACGTTGAACCACCGAACAAAATTAAAGAATTAATAGAATTTCCCAAAAGTCGTCGCCTACGACACCACGAAATAATTGACATTGCGCTGAAGAACATCAAACGTGCCGCAGAGCGCCGGAGAAGACAGCAAAAACAGGTTTGTACACGCCGCGTCTTTCACGTTGGACAGAAGATACTAGTACGTACACACTATTTATCCAGCAAATTAAAAGGTAAGTGCAGTAAATTTGAACTTCTATACGCAGGTCCATATCGGATTCGCAGCATCCCTCACCCCAATGTTGTACACGTCGAAACTTTGAGAACCAGAAAATCGAAAGGCAATCACCATATCTCAAACATTAAACCGTTTATTGAGTGAAACCACTGTATGATTCAACACACTATGATGCCATTTACTAATGCAATTATTTCACGTGACTAATTACTGATGATTATCGTATTTTTTCTTGGCAAGTGCCCGGCAAGGTAAGGTTAGCAGGTCGCTTTTCTTGTCGTTACACATCAGACCGTGCACATTTTCCACTTTTTTTGTGTATATGATTGTACTCCAGTTTTGTTTGTATGTATTGTGAAATAGTTAAGATATAACACACAACAGTCGACTTTGACATTTTTTTTGCCCTATGACATCTCAACATCGTGACTGTTTTACATTTTTTTTTTGCTACTGCATTGTATTATTCTGTGTACATTTTTGCATCTGAACACTGTCAACGTCTTTAACATATTACGTTTTCTGTCATGTTATGCTGTAGGGTTAATTATGTTACCATAAACCAGTCATTATCTAGGGGGTATATGATTTAAATGCAGGACATTAATCTTTGTTCATCAATTTCAGAAAGGAATGATGATTCTAAGAAATAAATTTAACATAAATGGGAATTTCACCTACGGAATAAACGAAAGGAGATGCAATAACTTTATGAGGAAGAGTAAATGCATCAGGATTAACAAACATTAACAAGAATATACTATACTCATCACAGAATAGCAGTCTTAACTAATTTTTTCTTTCAGAATACAAGGTGATTGATGCAGGCTGTCAGAGAGAACTACACATCTTAGTTTTAGTGATGAAATATGCTAGAGATAAGGAATAGTTATGTAATGAGTAATGAAGTGATTTTTTGCAGATGATAGTGAATACTGATGAATAATGATGAAGGAAATGGTATTATGAATAATGAAGTTTTTCTTTACAGGTGATGATAATGGTGAAGTTATGATGATATGAATAATGAAGTTTTTTTCTTTACAGATGAGGATAATGTTGAAGTTATGTATTTATGTTATGTAGTTATTTAAGTATTTGTTGCAGTTTGCTTTGACAGCAGGTGTTATATTGCATAGTAGGATGACGGAAAGTTTTGGAAAGGACAGCTATGGAACATATTTTATACACATTTCACTACCTGTTAATTCGAAGTTCACTACTTTTCAGCATAGTGTGCGTTTCTTCTTTCAGGTCAATAATCCGTTTTTGTATTTTTTCCAGGAGAGGTTTTTCATGACACTTACTAAACCTGTTACTTATTATACCTGTTCTAGTACTTGCATTTTTATATTTTTACCCATTTGTGTCTATCGTTTATAAATGTGATCACATGTACTGCCTTGTTACATAATCTTGCTACAGCTGACTCATGACGAATGACGTTACCTATCCTCATTTGCTGCAATAGGTCAAAAGCAAATAGTGTTATGTTTCAGCAATTAATTATCGATCCCAACGCAATGCATTGCTACCAAAAAAAATGTATTACCAGTCCCACATAATGTCACTAGTTTATGATAATTCTGAATAATACTGATCAACTCTGAATAGCATGTCACTTGAGTAATGACCTCTTAATGAGACTATATTCAAAATAATGCTTTGTCACTAGCTAATAACTGCCACTGTTTATTGTAATGATACTACTTATAATGCCTGTGATTACTAATGATTTGACTGTAATTAACTGATTTTAATAATGACTTTGTAATGATCTGAATACTACTGAAGGAGGAACACTGTTTATTGTAATGATACTACTTATAATGCCTGTGATTATTAATGATTTGACTGTAATTAACTGATTTTTAATAATGACTTCGTAATAATCTGAACAATGCTGAATGATGATTCTATTCAATACTTGCTGGCCACTGAGTGCTAATAATTAATGTCACTTGAAGAATTGTTATTAATTATGCCATTAATTAGCCCTTTTTTTCCCATGTTGAGTTTTCATGTTTTGGTTAATGGCCAATGAGTGCCAATAATTTGTATCACTCTATGTATTATGTTAATGCTAGGCCAATAATTGACTCTGGCTTCTGATGAACATTATTCTGTCTTACTAAATATACTTTGTAACTGGCCAAGGACCACCACTGTTTATTGTAATACGATCACCCATGATGCCAGCTAGTGATTCTTAATAGATTGGAATGACACATAATTAATTAACTATGGTACTGTTTAATAATGCTTTGTAATTAATTAAGGCTAATAATTCTTACTATATTGAAATGACAAATGATCAATTAATTAACTGTAATTAGACAAATGATTAATTAACGACAAATGATTAATTAACTGTAATTAGACAAATGATTAATATGATTAATTAACTGGAATTAGACAAATGATTAATTAACTGTAATTAGACAAATGATTAATTAACGACAAATGATTAATTAACTGTAATTAGGAAAAGGCTAATGATTATTGGAATGACAAATGATTAATTAACTGTAATTAGGAGAAGGTTAATGATTCTTAATTATACTCTGTAACTGAAAAGAATGCGATTATTTCATAATGCTTTGTAACCAGGAAAAGAAGGCTACTGATTCTATGTAAAACAATCAATGAACATTTTTCTGTAATACTACATACTTGGTACAGAAATGTTCAATAACTGGGCTATGAATGCCACAAACTACTAATTAAGTCTGTAATTGTCAATATTATGTGACTTGATGTCCTTCACCTCATAAGCTGACTACCCTGAATTACTGCAATGTCCATTTGTCCTGTTTATCCTAGTGATCAAGGAGCACTATATTTGGTTTTTGCACTAATTCTACGTTGGTGTGCCTTGTAAGAGTGTGGTGTTGACACGACATGCTGTCCACCACCATGAGCGATGAAGACATTATTATGGTCCCACTGTTTGGTGTACGTAATGTACTGCCAAAATGAAAACATGGAACATTACTACGACAGTTCAGTGTCTTGGCTACACTGATAAATTCTGATGGGAAAAGAACTTCAAGTTGTGTCACTTGGTGTTGTACTTCTGTGGAAAGATATGGACTTTCAGAGCAGCTGTGTGCAATCTAAAGTGCTACAACCATGATGCAATCCTTCCCTTCCCTATCCTGCTTCTTGTCACATAAAGAAAAAAATTTTTTGGTAACATCATTTATGTTCATAGGTTAAACATTTTTCGATTCGCTAAACTCCAGTGTGAGTACACTTATGTCACTGGTCGACATGATGTTTGCCATTATGTTTATTTGTTGTGAAAATACTAAAGACATTTTTCAGTGCATGTGCACTTTGGACATGATTTTTTTTTTTTTGCCATTATGTTTATTTGTTGTGAAAATGCCAAAGACATTTTTCAGTGCATGTACACTTGTCAACATAATATATTTTGCCAGTCTGTTTATTTGTTCTGAATATGCTAAAGAATTTTTTCAGTGCCTGTGCACTTTATCTGTCAAAAAAATTTGTATATACTTTTTTCTGATTTGCTACTATGTTTAGTATTCACATTTTGTCTTTGTCTGATATATTTTGTACTTAGTGCGTGTGCACAACATTTAAATATTCTGTAAGTTATAGAATTTTGTTAGTTAAAGAAAAATTTTGCCGCGCTTGGCAAGTCCAAATGACTCACCATCGCTGCCAAATTTTTGCCCCCCCAGTGGAGGGTTATGAAACACGTATGTAACATAGCAGCGATGGCGAGGCATTGTAGCATCTGTGACCAGAGAGTATGCGCTTGACCGCGCGAGTGTTGCGAGCGGTTCTCAGTCTGTCAGTAGTCGTTGCGAGTCTGTCAGTAGTAGTCGTTGCGAGTCTGTAGCTCTGTCTAGTTGAGAGCAGTACTCTGTCAGTAGTCGTCGCGTGCTGTACGCTAATAGTCGTCATGCAGAGCGGTCGGTCAGCAGTAGCAGCCCAGTGCGGTTGTGTGATGTAGGCGGTCGGCAACACTGGTCAAGATGGTGAATAAGGTATACTGTTAATTAATATAATCATTAGATAATGAAAAATTTTATTTATTGTAATTATTCTCCAACAAGTCCCCCAATAATAATTTTTTATTTCAAAAGCATTTTCTCAAAAATTTAATTTTTTATTGAACTCAAGATTTCGTTGCACTTCCCATTTCATTCCACTTCTTTTGAAGAAAAATTCCACTAAAATCACAAAAAAAAGAGAATATTATTATTTGCAATGCAGTTCCTCCAAGCGGTGCGCAACAACAAGAGCAGATATGTGACATCCATTTATTCTGAGGTAAGACTTTAATTCTGATTGTTTTACACAGGGCCAAAGACCGATATTTCGGTTTAGTTGAATTTTCTTGTCACTGAATGGACTTTAATTTTTTGAAGGATTTATATTTGAGTCAGATTGCGAATTTCACATTTTTGTTGCCATTGTCAGTACATTTCATTGTGGGCAGGTTACGCATAGAGCCATGTCCATCAGCATTTCTAATTAGTATCGTCCTTTTCTTTTAAAATTTTTGTGGGGAGGTTACACTTGGCTCCCATTTCTATTAAGTATTGCTTTATTTTCTTTAAAATTGCGGTGGGGAGGTTACAAACTCTTGTACCCAGCGATGGTTTACCCGACGGGAGGCCCTAGTCACACGACATTTACATTAGGAGAGGTGAGCCTCCTCAGTAAATGGACAGTTTTCGTGAAACAGAGGCTGTGGCCTGCTTTATGCTTTTGTGGGTAGTGCTGGTGCCTCACCTAGCTGGGGGCAGGGGCGCCATGCCGCCACTGCCAACCCCAGGGAATAATAGAGTATGATGTTTTCGCCTTTTGTGCACGAACATAAAAAGTCGAGGCACCGTGTCGCCACCCACCACTGTACTTCGTACGAAGAGGACGGTTAATTGAAGAGCCTCTGCTCTAGGCCAGTTGCAACCTCATACTTATTAATGTACATTTTTTGTATCAAGAGTGGGAATTTTCTGCTGCATTACCCTGTTTTTCCATGAAATACGTGATATTCTCGTCCGTTACATTGGCAATAGCATTGAGTCGTCCCCTTCAGGTACAGTTTTTCCGAAAGTAGACAGCTGAGAAGGGTGAAATAAGTTTTGTAGCATTCGTTTTCCAGTTGCCATGCATTTGGTCTCCTGGCTGCCATTTGGTGCTGATGGGTGCACACTTTGTCGATTCTGGGGAGATGTAAGTTTCACAACCTGCATTAGTGCGATCTGCACTTACTTGTTCTGGCCCGCAACTTGAGTTCCCCTTTTGATTATAATTTGTGATTTTGTCTCATTTATGTTGAATTCACGAGGTGCCCGAATAAGGATACCTTGCTGCGTTATCTGCATGCAGTCTTCCATATACTTTGCAACCTCCCTCCCATGGCGACGTCATTTTGGGTGCATTTAATTCTCATTTCTAGAAAATTTTGCTCTTTTTTAATGACTTGTTTATTGTATCAAATAATTGGAGTAATTAATATCTCTTGTACTCAGATGTGATTTAAATTACAAGATCCTTTAAACTGTCATACAATTTTTCCACGGTTAAGCGACCGTTAAGCGACCCATTAATAACAAATATAATCTGTTGCACACCTAAGCTTGTTCTTCTCACTGTGAAAATGTTATCATTGTGTACAATGTCCAAACTCAACAATCGTTCTCTTATTATTCAGTGACGGTAATGAGTACAGCACACACTCCTCTTTTTCGATTATAAGACTGTTTATCGACTCATGAGAGCTGTGTCGATTTTCCCTAGGATTATAAGTTTGCTGTGTATTGTTTCATGACTTTTTGGCTAATGACCTTGCATTATTCAGGCGTAATAAGCAAAAACAGTTGATAAAAAAGGTCATAGCGTAATACGGGTCTAGAGTCACTGCCCACGCAAACGCTTAAAACTTTCAATTCTTATTACTGTAGTCATTATTATCTGTCAAGTACAAGTCTGTTGCTTTAACGTCTAATCGTAAAGATTTGATTATTTCTAAATGGCATCTACGGAACACGACGAACGAATGAATGAATTTCTTTTTTTGTGGGCTCCTACTTCACTCTTTGTAAGAAGTTTTTTAACGAGTGATCTCCGTATATTTTTTTTCGTTTCATTACGTTTTTTCTCGTTATTTCATAAACTGGGATGTCTTTATTCCAGCTATCACCTCTGAATCACTTTCTCAAGATCTGAAGGTACGAAAAAACGCATTTCAGCTATCTGTACTAGCATTTTTCATGCTTTAATAATATTCATATCTCACTTCCATACGTCAATAGTTGGACGGGCATAGAACCAGAATTTAATAAAGCTCCCAGCATCATACTGATCTCCTCATAACCTAATACTTTATGCCGGTTTCACCTGGCAGACGGTTAATCTTTTTGACTTACTTATTGCTATCCCTCGCAAGTTTTTCACCCAAGTACATTCTTTTTAACTACACATCGTAAGTGATATTTTTAACTTAATTTCGTAGCTATATTTTAGAGCTACGTGTTATCTTGGGACCTGGATATTATCAGATTAGCGTCCACAACTAAAAATGTCTGTATTTTACTTCCTGTCCCTTCAGTTACCCTAAGGGATGTAGGCAGAATATAATTTCTTATACAGGTGTTTTATACATTTCTAGTAACTTATAAACGACAGGGTATATAGGTTTCTTCATGAAGTATTAATAAAATCTACTTTTTCATTCTTGTCGTTGAAAAGGAAAAGCTCTGCCTCCTATTGTATTTTTAACATCCTCTATCAAATGACTTGACTAATATAACCTTTGTCAAAGATGTTCAAAAGATATTATTTAAAAATGTTTAAAAATATTTAAAATAAAATAAAATAAAAAACATTTAAAAATAAATATCTATCTGAAGGCGTTCTCCTGTAGCGATAATCATTCAAAATTGTCGATGACATTCTGTGGAAAATAATGCTGTTTATAATTAGGGGAGGCGAATGGTCGACTTCGATTTATCGGGAGAATTTTACGAAAGTGTAGGTCATCTGTAAAGGAGACCAGGGATAGAATACGAGTGCGACCCATTCTTGAGTGCTGCTCGAGTGTTTGTCTTCCCCCCCCCCCCCCCCCCAAGGTCGGATTAAAGGAAGACATCGAAGTAGTTCATAGGTGGCAGGTTTGTTAGCTGTAGATTCGATCAACACGTAAATGTTACGGAGATGTTTCGAGATCTCAAATGGGAATCCATGGAGGGAAGGCGACTTTCTTTTCAAGAAACACTGTTGAGAAAATTTAGAAAAACGACATTTGACGCTGACTGCAGAACAATTCTAGTGGCGCCAACGTACACTTCACTTAAGGACCACAAAGATAAGAGAAATTACGGCTCGTACGGAAACAAGTAGATACGCGTTTTTTCCTCTCTTTATTTGTGAGTGGAACAGGAAAGGAAATAACTAGCAGTGGGACAAGGTACACTCCTCCACGCACTGTACGATGGATTATGGAGTATGTATATAGATGTTGAAATCTTTAACAAAAATTTTGTGTGTAGTAAAGCACTAACAATGGTCATTTGTAACATGAGATAGTTTCACAGATCTCCCAATCTGGCATACATTTTTAATTTGTGAAGAAGTTTCAAAACAGCACACGCTCTACTGCTGAAGGAAAATCTGATTCCGAGGCATCGTTTTTTGGGAGTAACGATTTGCAGAGATACTAAATGGAAGAATCACATAGACCGAGACGCCCGAGAAACACAGGTCGCGGGGTATACGTCAAAGCACGCGACACTACAGGTCTTACTAATGCCTCCGGCAGGAAGCGAGTAACTATTTCAGACGAGTCAATAAGTCTTAACTGAGCGTTTAAATTCATGCAAGATCTCTATGGCTAAAGACAGGGTTAAGACCTTTAGTGGGTACTTTTTCATTGACATGTTGATTTCCTGTGGGCAGTACACAAAACCTAGCTTTCTCAAACTATGGCGGACAAGGCGACTTGTGTGACGTCACAAGTTCGTTCTGGAAGCCCGTATGTCTCGTAGACCCCGCACAGACTCAGACATAGGCAAGGCAAATGGCAGATTTCGGTTCATTGGCAGGAGACTGGGAAAATACAGTCAGTCTGCCAAGGAGAATGCTCACATATCATTTAAGATGGGGATCTCAGAATACTGTATCAACACAAAGCGAATAAAATTATCAGGAGATATCGATCTTATACCTGTACAAAGGAGACCAGCGCGAGTGGTCACAGGTTTGTTTGACTCGCGGCAGAGCGTCACGGAAATGTTGCGAAAGATGAATTTGTGGACGCCTGAAGATATACACCAATTGTCCCGCGAAAGCCTACTTACACAGTTTCAGGGACCAGTCTCAACAGAAGATTCCATATATATCCAGCCTCGTACTTACCTATCATCCCCGTAGGAATGATCAAGACAAGATTAATTGCAGTAAGCACAGAGGCGTTTCAGCAGTCTTATTTCCCGCACTCCGTATGTGATTGGAACGAATGACACCGTAATATGCCAAATATCCTCTGCTATTTACCTCACTGTGGTTTGCAGATCTTGTATGAAAATGTAGACCTCGACTGAAAAATTGCGGCATTAGCGTAACGGAGAAAGTATTACTCAGGATCTTTCATGAAGAACATACCCCAAACTCATCAGAAATCATTTAGAAAAATAACGGTTACCCGAAATCTGATCGAACATTACAGTTAACTGCTGATTTTCACTCCAGAAACACCCAAAAATTCGCTTGAAATCTCTTTTACTAAAGACGTGACTTACAGTCCAGTAATTAATTGATGCCTAAATTCGCCTACGAAATTCTGAGAAAGAGAGGATAGAATTAGAAATAGGACAGTTGGGAAGTGCGCTGGCGTATTGAGGACGCTTGAAGTAGATAAATGTGGAAACCCTGTCGCTAATTAACGTCACGCACACAGGTGGCAAGTCTCTGATGTGGCAGTGCTATCCTGTCCTGATTCGCGCGCTGTTTACGCTATGGATAAATCCACATGTAGACATCTGCACAGCAGGTTAGGTTTGCATCGAACGGCAGACCTATTAGGATCGAATATCATCGCTTATTTCTCATTCGTTTCCGTGTTGAATGGGAAGAATGACCGACAGTACATGAAAGACTTAATTAACCTTTTCATTCCTTCAGAGAGGAAGGAAACAGTGAAAAGTCTTCAAGCACATCCCAGAATGATGTTTCAGCAATTTGTTTCTCCAGTATATTGTGCAAGGACCTTGAACAACTACAAATTTACATTTTATTATCAAACTGAAAAAAATGACAGCCTCACCTAGGTGAAACAAGTTCTTAAATTCTGCTACATGTATGTTAGGACTAGACAAAAGGGGGCAATGATATGTTTTTATGAAACATAATGTATAACTTTCAGCAAATAATTTTTATGAACATAGTCTACATTAGCTCAATACATTTGACTCGGAAGATTCTATTTTTTCTCCGAGAGGAGAAATCCACGCAAATCTATTCACTCGAATTTGGGAAATGGAAAATCATCTGAAGAACTGTGTAAGTGAGGAAACATTTCAAGGCTCTGCAGGTACACACTTTTTCCATGGGGAAGCTAATGTGTGAGAAGACGGGTATTGTTATGGTGCAAGAAAACGTCTTATGGCCGTTAACCTTGATCGTTTCAGATTTGATACACATAACGATATAGCAGAGAGTAGTTGAATGGAATGGACAGTGTCTTGAAAGGAGGATATAAGATGAACATCAACAAAAGCAAAACGAGGATAATGGAATGTAGTCGAATTAAGTCGGGTGATGCTGAGGGAATTAGATTAGGAAATGAGACACTTAAAGTAGTAAAGGAGTTTTGCTATTTGGGGAGCAAAATAATTGATGATGGCCGAAGTAGAGAGGATATAAAATGTAGACTGGCAATGGCAAAGAAAGCGTTTCTGAAGAAGAGAAATTTGTTAACATTGAGTATAGATTTAAGTGTCAGGAAGTCATTTCTGAAAGTATTTGTACGGAGTGTAACCATGTATTGAAGTGAAACATGGACGATAAATTGTTTGGACGAGAAGAGAATAGAAGCTTTCGAAATGTGGTGCTACAGAAGAATGCTGAAGATTAGATGGGTAGATGACATTACTAATGAGGAAGTATTGAATAGGACTGGGGAGAAGAGAAGTTTGTGGCACAACTTGACCAGCCGGCCGAAGTGGCCGTGCGGTTAAAGGCGCTGCAGTCTGGAACCGCAAGACCGCTGCGGTCGCAGGTTCGAATCCTGCCTCGGGCATGGATGTTTGTGATGTCCTTAGGTTAGTTAGGTTTAACTAGTTCTAAGTTCTAGGGGACTAATGACCTCAGCAGTTGCGTCCCATAGTTCTCAGAGCCAACTTGACCAGAAGAAGGGATCGGTTGGTAGGACATATTCTGAGACATCAAGGGATCACCAATTTAGTATTGGAGGGCAGCGTGGAGGGTAAAAATCGTAGAGGGAGGCCAAGAGATGAATACACTAAGCAGATTCAGAAGGATGTAGGTTGCAGTAGGTACTGGGAGATGAAGAAGCTTGCACAGGATAGAGTAGCATGGAGAGCTGCATCAAACCAGTCTCAGGACTGAAGACCACAACAACAACAACAAAAACAACGCTTTAATAACGTTGCATAATAACAGCTAGCCATCGTTTGATCTCTATCCAGATAGTTAACCTTGATGGTATCCTGAGAGTTCCAAAAGAACAGTCGCCATCAGTTTTCTCTCCGATAAATTTGTTTTCGTTTTTTCAGAGGACTTGATCTTCGCCAACCCAGTCTTTTGACAGAATTTTCCTCTACGGGATGTAGTGATGAATCCACGTTTTGTCTACAGCATCATAATGGTACCAGAAGTCCTTCGTACTATACTCCAACGTTTCCAAATAGAGTTATGAAACAAATCGATCATTGTGCCAATTTGGTATGGAGCCATAAAATACGTCGCTCTTAGCAAACGTAGCTCCTTGGTACGCTGAAATTAACTTCAAAACATCGTATAAGCGATCATGGATTTACCATTGCAGGATTCTCTGCCAGATTTTCAGGGAAAAAATCAGGTTGACGGTTGGAAAAACAAATCCTGAGGCTCATCAAAGAGCCTCCGTACAAGTTTTTTCATGATGTTGGCTACAACAGAAATTTAATCTGCTTACTTTTTTCTGTCTACGAGTTTAGTAACAATCTTCTTGAACGATACCCATGTCTCCCTCCCATTCACAATACCATTCAATGTTGGAATCGAAGATCGTTTTTCGTATGTCAGGTCGAATAAAGACGCCTTCTTTCAGTTTTGTTTCTGGTAAATAAGGAAAAGTCTCGCACTCATATTTGAGTACGGCTTTGACAAATAGTTTTCCTAAGTCCACCTTAATCTGTAGACGTGTTCCCTCACTGATTTAGGGATAGCAAATTGCTTATCGAGATTAATCACCTCAGACCTTATAACTGGCACTACAGTCGGATGTTACCAAATATTGCTCCACTTTAGATGCGTTACTCTTTATTCATTGATGTTCCTCGTATCAATGAGAAATCACGCATGTTTTCTGATGCTGTATCATCGAATGCAGGCAAGTTTGGTATTAATGATGCGTCATATTCCTAGAATCATAGGTATATTATTGTTTGGCATAAAGAGATACTACAGAGACAGTCCATGTTAGTAAAGTAATTCTTTAGGTTTGCCAAGAGAACATAATGATTCCTTATAGCAAATAAATATTATTGCTCCACTTCTCACACAGTATCTGATGTGCTTTATTACGAGCCTCTAGTCTACTTGGCACCCAGCAAGTTTCAGTCGAGTTGGCGAAATGCCTTGTCGGCTGCCATTTAGGCAAAGCAGAAGCGTACAAAAGCCCACTGCTCGTGTTACTTGAAAAATATACAACCTTTGTAAATAATGACCTAGAATTATATTATTCACATGTCAGATTTCGATGTTTAAAACCGTTATGGCACACTCGGAAAAAGTGGTGCATCCTCTTGCCGATTCACAGCTTGGCTCTTTCATTCCAGGTTTGGCTGTTCTTCTTAGGAAAACAGAAACACTTAAATGAAGAGCGGAGAAAAACAGGAGAAGGGGAGGGATGAAGAGAGGTGGAAGGGATAGGGTACGTCATCTGTGAACAACGTAATGCATGTCCTGGGTGTTTCACCGTTTCATCTACAAGGTGATTATAATCAAAGTTAAACTTTCAAACCGCTATAGAAATAACACCACTGGACAGAATGACGGTAAATTGCAACGGAACATTGTCAGAGAAGGTGGAAAAAATATTGCAAAAGAAAAATAAATAGTTACAAAATGTAGCAATAGATGGTGCTTAGCATCATAATTTAATATGGGCGACTACAAATGACAAATGAATCATACAACAATGCCTGAGGTGTACGTTTGTCGTTAAACAAACGGCACTACTCAGTGTGCATGAGTGTACAGGTGTGATACTGTTAGTTACGTAAGCCCATCCGCCACGGCAAGATTATATCATATCGAACGGGAAAATTTTGTTTTTAATTGTCCTGAGGCCAAAAATCGCATAAAAAGCATCAATGACATAGGTTTTTAATCGTCCTGAGGCCAAAAACAGCGCAAAAAGCATTAATCACACGGTTTTTAATTGTCCTGAGGCCAAAAACCGCATAAAAAACATCAATCAAAATCAAATCGGATTATTAATTTCAGTGTGACTGGCGCAAAACATGCTCAATATGCTGTCCACCGTTTTCTGCAACATGTTGAACTCGAGAAACAGCATGTTCCACAACTGATCGAAGTGTTTCTGGGGTCACGTTCAGAATGTGTTGCGCAATGCGTGCCTTCAAGTTTGCAACCGGAACACTGAACACATCATTTTTCAGATAGCCCCACAGCCAGAAGTCACACAGTTTAAGATTAGGTAATCGGGACGGCCAGGCTGTAGGGAAATGGCGGCTGACAATTCTAGCATTTCCGAAATGGCGCTTCAGCAGCTGCTTAACTTAAATGCCATCTTGCATAAAAATGATCCCATCGACAGATGCGCGCTGCTGGAGAGCTGGAATGACGTGGTTGCTCAAAAGACACTCACAGCGCTTACCAGTGACGGTACAGGTAACACGACCGGAAGCACCTGTCTCTTCGAAAAAATATGTCCCTATGGTAAATGATGCCACAAACCCGCACCTCACGGTGACATTTTCAGGATGAAATGATACTGGTTGATTTGGGTGTGGATTTTCCGTTGCCAATATTCGACAATTGTGTGTATTGTCATATCCCGTCAGATGGAATTGGACTTCGTCTGTCCACAAAATCTTCCACGGCCGATTATTGTCCACTTCCATGCGAGTTAGAAATTCTACAGCAAAGGTGCCTCTTGCCGGCAGGTCAACAGGAAGCAACTCGTGCACATGGGTAATTTTGAAAGGATAACAAAGAAGGATGTTTCGTAGGATTTTACGCACCGTGCTCACGGGTATGCCCAATGTTCGGGCAATTCTCCGTGCACTACACGTTTGCGCACCACCACTCCTCGCCTCCTGCATTGCTGTGGCCACTGCTTCCACTGACGTCGAATCAATTCGTTTCCTCCCTCTACCAAGATGCACACCAAAAGAATCCGTCTTTTCGAATTTCCGAATCATTTTCTCCACACCCACGGCAGTCATCGGACCAACGTCGTTTTACAAACCCTTCAGTGTCCGGAACTTCTGCAGAGCGACGTGTGCGCGCAGTCATCATTCTTGTAATACATCTTCACAAGCAGAGCGCGATCCTGCAGTGAGACAGTCATGGCGAACGTCGCAGACGCGAAAGGAGGAAAAGCCGTGTAGTCGTCGTGTTTATACGAACTTCAGTGGCTCGTGCGCATGACAAGTGTTTTCATTCACGTATTTTGACACAAAAAATGGTTCAAATGGCTCTGAGCACTATGGGACTTAACATCTATGGTCATCAGTCCCCTAGAACTTAGAACTACTTAAACCTAACTAACCTAAGGACATCACACAACACCCAGCCATCACGAGGCAGAGAAAATCCCTGACCCCGCCGGGAATCGAACCCGGAAACCCGGGCGTGGGAAGCGAGAACGCTACCGCACGACCACGAGCTGCGGGCATTTTGACACATTCAGCGCCATCTATTGATCAGTTTCATACTATTTTTTTTCTTCTGCCATACGTTTTACCGCTCATCCGATAATTTGCAGTTTGACGTCATTCTGGCTAGTGGTGTTGTTTGTACAGTGTTTTGAAAGTTTAACTTTAATTATAATTAGCCTGTACATTAAACACAACAGAGAACCCAAAACCCTAGCCATTTATTGCTTATAAACGTAAAACGACCACTTGGGACCATAAGTGTAAGATTACTCAATTGGAGGGTCCTGTCATTTACCACCTACGTGAAATGTATTCACAGTTCCAAATATGAACAACCATCAGCTTTATAAGGGAATGACGACAATGAAAATTTATGGCAGACCAGTGCTCGAACCTGGATTCCCCACTTGACGAGAGCTATCGCCGTAACTACTTTGACTATCCTTGCATGACTGACGGCCAGAGGCAAACTTCTATATGTCACCGTTCCTACGTCAGAACTTGAACATGTGCACATATTGTAATTCCTGTACAGGCGATACATTTTAACTGAGTCATAACAAATGTGCTGAGGAGTCATAGATCGATACCAAGCTCACCAGCGTCTCACAGTTAACAATGGAAATGAACGTTTCAGACAGACGCCGATATGGGTTGCGCTGGGGGATGGCGGATCCAATGGTGCGGGCCTGCTCAGCCACGCCTGCAGCGGCTCCGACTGCAGGCGTCCTCTGCCGCGGCTGTGTAGGATGGCTGGCAGCAGCTGCACGGCCAAGCTCAGTGGCAGCCTTCAGTCTGAGTCAGCCTTCGACAGTTTGCTCGTGCATTAGCTGCAGGAGAGACACACTGCACGACACCCTTAGTTGCTTCGCATAACAGCTGGACTTTACTGCCGTTTGTTCTTTCGTTAAGTTTCTTCGAGACATTTCGATGATGCTACAAGTTGACGTAAACTTCTTTTTGCTGTATTTACATGTTCGTTAATCAGTCCTGCTTCTGTCCAACCTCCCTACGACGACAGCTGCTCCACCACTCTGTAGCCCACCTCTCCTTACCAGTGTGTATGAAGTACTGTAGTACACGATATATACGACTACAGGTTGAGACGCAGGAATGACGACTTATGGATCTAGCCATGGGCCGTGCAGGGGTTAAGGCGAGCGCTCGCGTTAAGCAAGAAATCCGGGTTCGGGTCCCGGTCTCGCACAAATTTTCATTGTCATCATTTATACATCTGATGGCTGTTCATATTGGCAACTGCAAATACATTTCACGTATTTCATAACGGCTGTAGTCGCCGCAATGCCTCTCCCTTCGGACATGCTTGCAGGTCCGAGAATTGCCTCGTTCTTCTTAACAACCCAGAAAGTGCAATATCGTATTCTTCAATTGCCTCCTAACATCTGTGGCGATCGAAGTATGCTCCTTGTCCACTGTCCACTTTCCACCTGAAGAGTCAAGTTACAGATGCGCTTCATACAATAAGTGTGGGAGCAAATTCGGGAAAAGAACTGTTACACCAGTGAGTTGCCCTAAGCGACCAGTTTACTGATCAGCGTGCGTGAACAACGAAAACCTCAATGGCGCGCTTCCTCGATACAAACCGAGTGGCCTCTGTCGACAGAGCTCGGAGGTTCACGGTGACTAATTCAGACTATCAGCGTGGAAGTCCTCTCCTCTGTGGATGTTCTTACATTCCGCGCGCTAGAAAAAATTAACCGAGGCCACAAGAACAGCTATAAACGCGCGGCGCCTACACGGATGTCTCGGGACAAGAATAGACTAAGAAGCCGTGCGAGTGACAATGGAGCGTGGGACCCGGGCCGACAGCCGACAGCGGCCAGCCAGGGACAGCGGGCAGCGGCTGCTGGTGTGCGATCTGGCGCCATCTGACAGGTGAGCCGCCAAAGCAGCTGTGTCACCTGTCACCTGGCTTACTGTAATGTTCTGAGAGAGATCTTCTTCTCCGCTCTCCCTGTCTCTATGTGCTTCTGCAGGGTCCATTTGTTGAAACTGAATTTGGCACTTTTACTTCCATGGTCGGCAGCTCTTGCTAGAGACACACCTCTTTGACAAGAACTGTCCCAGAACGGAGAGGGGGGCGGGGGGAGGAGGAGAGCGCTTACTAAATAACGCAACACTCTCTTTTCTCGGGCAATGCGGTTGAAGAAATGTGAAATTTCTTGTGGGACATGGTGGAATACTCCTGGTTTAGTCCCTATAATTTCACGAAGTTCCTACAGTGGTGATGTTGTAAGTAGCCTTCAAAATGGCGTTTGTAACAAGAATGCGTTCCAAGCAGAGAGCTGTCATTGAGTTTCTTTCAGCGCAAAACGAGAGCATCGCAGATATTCGTAGCTGCTTGCAGAATGTCAGTGAACAAAATCATGGTGAGTCGTTGGGCGACCCGAGCTGTTCTAGGCGCTTCAGTCTGGAACCGCGCATTCGCTACGGTCGCAGGTTCGAATCCTGCCTCGGGCATGGATGTGTGTGATGTCCTTAGATTAGATAGGTTTAAGTAGTTCTAAGTTCTAGGGGACTGATGACCTCAGAAGTTAAGTCCCATAGTGCTCAGAGCCATTTGAACCTTTTTTTTTTGTTTCGTTGGGCGAGGCGTCTGTGATCATTGCAACAAGATCGCGCAAAGCTGTGTGATCTGTCGGGTGCCGGCCGTCCACACAGAGCTGTCACTCCTGCAGTGTTGGAGCGTCCGGACACTCTCATTAGAGGTGACCGACGGATCACCGCCAAGTACGTCGCTGCTCAACCGGACGTCTCTGCTCGTAGTGCCGACACACTCAATGGACCGTTCTTCCACCCTACAGACCGGATCTCGGACCTTCCGACTTCGAACTGTTTGTCTCAATTGAGGGTGCACACGGCAAGCAGTACATAGACTTCGTACTGTATGGCTCAATGAAGTGTGCACACTGGAAGCAATACGTAGATGATGGGAAGTTTGTCGATGGAGTAAGACGTTGGCTCCAATGTTGACCAGTAGAGTGGTACCATGCGGGCAGGCAGGCACTCCCAGTAAGGTGTCGTAAGGCCGTCATGTTAAACGGAGATTATGTTCAAAAATATGGTTTTCTAGAACCACTCGTACGTTATCAGTGACTAATATGATCTGTGTTCAGTACGTTTTCGCTTTTAAGCTACGGTGAACAGAAAGGAATGTCGCAACACCATGAAAGACTTCGCTATTTAGGTTTCGTGTTGTGAAATGGTACCAAGTTCGTATTTACACTACTGGCCATTAAAATGCTACACCATGAAGATGAAGAGCTACAGACGCGAAATTTAATCGACAGGAAGAAGACACTGTGATATGCAAATGATTAGCTTTTCAGAGCATTCACACAAGCTTGGCGCCGGTGGCGACACCTACAACGTGCTGACATGAGGAAAGTTTACAATCCATTTCCCATACACTAACAGCAGTTGACCGGCGTTGCCTGGTGAAACGTTGTTGTGAGGCCTCGTGTAAGGAGGAGAAATGCGTACCATCACGTCGGATTGTAGCCTATCGCGATTGCGGTTTATCATATCGCGACACTGCTGCTCGCGTTGCTCGAGATCCAATGACTGTTAGCAGAATATGGAATCGGTGGGTTCAGGAGGGTAATACGGAACGCCGTGCCGGATCCCAACGGCCTCGTATCACTAGCAGTCGAGATGACAGGCATCTTATACGCATGGCTGTAACGGATCGTGCAGCCACGTCTCGATCCCTGAGTCAACAAATGGGGACGTTTGCAAGACAACAAGCATCTGCACGAACAGTTCGACGACGTTTGCAGCACCATGGACTATCAGCTGCAGACCGTGGCTGCGGTTACCCTTCACGCTGCATCACAGACACGAGCGCCTGCGATGGTGTACTCAACGACGAACCTGGGTACGCGAATGGCAAAACGTCATTTTTTCGGATGAATCCAGGTTCTGTTTACAGCATCATGATGGTCGGATCCGTGGTTGGCGACATCGCGGTGAACGCACATTCGGAGCGTGTATTCGTCATCGCCATACTGGCGTATCACCCGGCGTGATGGTATGGGGTGCCATTGGTTACACGTCTCGGTCACCTCTTGTTCGCATTGACGGCACTTTGAACAGTGGACGTTACATTTCAGATGTGGCTCTACCCTTCATTCGATCCCCGCGGAACCCTACATCTCAGCAGGATAATGCACGATCGCATGTTACAGGTCCTGTAAGGGCCTTTCTGGATACAGAAAATGTTCGACTGCTGCCCTGGCCAGCACATTCTCCAGATCTCTCTCCAATTGAAAACCTCTGGTCAATGGTGGCCGAGCAACTGTCTCGTCACAATACGCCAGTCACTACTCTTGATGAACGGTGGTATCGTGTTGAAGCTGCATGGGCAGCTGTACCTGTACACGCCATCCGAGCTCTGTTTGACTCAATGCCCAGGCGTATCAAGGCCGTTACTACGGCCAGAGGTGGTTGTTCTGGGTAGTGATTTCTCAGTATCTATGCACCCAAATTGCGTGAAAATGT
Organism: Schistocerca serialis cubense; assembly: GCF_023864345.2. NCBI lineage: Eukaryota > Metazoa > Arthropoda > Insecta > Orthoptera > Acrididae > Schistocerca > Schistocerca serialis. The sequence continues at coordinate 1,131,991,563 of NC_064639.1, forward strand.
AATCACATGTCAGTTCTAGTATAATATATTTGTCCAATGAATACCCGTTTATCATCTGCATTTCTTCTTGGTGTAGCAATGTTAATGGTCAGTAGTGTAATTGATGCAACTTTCAAGACTGGCCTTTATCTAAGGGCACACTGAAAAAAAGGCCACCTAATTTTTATCTGAAAATTCTTAAAGCTTTTTAAAACAAATGTTATTAACATTCTACATCCTGGTAGTTCATGCCTACATATTTGCAGCTCTCTGCCACTGGAGGGCACCGAATTGTACCGTGTAACATGGTGGTGTATAACGTAACCGTGCCGGTGCGCGAGAAACACCGTGCTGTAATCCAGCTTCGCATTCCCAGAGTCGGTCCACACGTGCAGCTCCTTCTCCTCCAGCACGACCATGTCAGAGTACACACGTGCGCTGCGGTATCTGCAACAATCCGACCCCTTGGCTTCGCTGTCATCGGTCATCCTCCATACCGTTCCGAGTTGGCCCCATCCGATTTTCGTCTGTATCCGAAACATAAAGAACACCTTCGAGGACTTCACTTGATAGCGATGAAGCAGCACACGCATTGTGATGAAGTGGCTGCGTCAACAAGACCAAACATTATATACACCAACAGTATCAACAAACTGGTATCTCGTTGAAAAAAAATGCTCAAATGTGTGCGAAATCTTACGGCACTGAACTGCTAAGGTCATCAGTCCCTAAGCTGACACACTACGTAACCTAAATTATCCTAAGGACAAACACACACACCCATGTCCGAGGGAGGACTCGAACCTCCGCCGGGGCCCGCGCGGCGTATCTCATTGAGATAAATGTGTTAGTCGCCAGGGTGACTTCTGTAGACACGAAGAATAAATATGTGGAATGTTAATAATGTTAGTTTTATTTAAAAAGCTTTGTGAACTTTCGCATAAAAGATTCAGAGGCCTTACTTTTCAACACGCCCTGTTATCGTCTTGAGTCTCGGACGATCTACTTTAAATTAGTAAGATAGTAGCGTAGTTGAAGTTCAGTCTTTGTGATAGTAGCAGTAGTAGTAGTAGTCTTATTCATCTATAGACAACTTTTTCAAGGATATTGGATATGTCGATGTATTAAAATTTGAGAACAAGAAACTTAATCTCATTCTTATGTAGAGCTGTCCGCAAAGTTCCAATTTGAAAACGCTGTAGAAACAGACAACTGCTCAGAATGACGTCAAACTTGAACAGAATGTTATTGACGTAGGCGGAAACGTCATGTTGCAAAACATGTAACGAAAATTTTACGAACAGTGGCGTTGTAAGCGTCAGAATAAGCACACGAAAACACGCGCGACTCACGACGGTTCTCATTTTGCGTCCGAGACGCACGACACGACTGTCTCCACGAAGGATCGTACGCTTCTGGTAAAGATGTTTCACGGTGACTGTGGCGCCATCAGCCTTGCAGAAATCCCAAACACTCAAGGGTATGAAAAAAGTCACTGGTCCGATTTCTGCTAAGGATCGGGAGAAAATGATCGCATAATTCGAAAAGACAGGTTCTTTTGAGGTGCAATGTCCCACTGGGACGTCTGTCGAAGATGTGTCCAAAGCACTGTAGGAGGGGTCGAGCTGTGGTGTGCAGACATGCAGTGCACGGAGAATTACCCGAACGTTGGAAATACCTGCGAGCACGGTACGTCAAATCCTACGAAACATCCTTCATTGCTATCCATACAAAAATCCCGACGTTCAGCAGTTTATTTCTACTGACCTCCCAGCAAGACATTTCTTATTTGCATGGAAGTGGACAGTGAATGGCCATTGAACATTCTGTGGACTTACGAATCCCACTTGCATCTCGAAGGACATGTCAATTCGCAGAACTGCTGAACGTCGGCAACGGAAAATCAGCACGCATATCAACCCCTTCATACTGCGAAGGTGATGGTACAGTGCGGCTTGGCGGCATCGCTTATCGTAGGGCAGTATTTTTCCAAGGAAATGAGTCCTGCAGGTCTTGTTACCTGTGCCGTTACTGGTAAATACTACGAGTACCTTTTGCGCACCAAAGTCATTCCAACCGGTCAACAGCATCGATGTGTGGGAAGATTCATTTTTATGCAAGACGGCGTTCCTCCGCAGATTGCACAGCCACTAAAGCGGTTGCTGCAGAGTCAGTTCGGAAATGCTAGAATTATCACCCGACACTCCCCTGCAGCCGTCCAGAATACCTCATCTTAATCTGTGTGACTACTGGCTGTGCCGTCATCCAAAAAATGTTCGTTTTAGTGATCCAATTACAAGTGTAGCCGATCTGTTGTAGGCCATGCTGGTTCTCGATTTCACCTTGTGGCAGAAACCGGTATGGACAGCATATTGAATGTATCTTGCGCCAGTCTCGCGATACTTAAAAGCCGATGTCATTTTGCTTTCTATGCGGTTTTTAGTCTCAGGATAGTTAAAAACCGATTTTTCCTATCAGATGTGGTATGACCTTGTCGTTGTGGATGGGGTTACCTAACTAACAGTGCCTTAGCTGTTGACTGCTCAACTTTTTACATTTACATTAAGACGTTTGCAGGACAATCGGCTGATAAAATTTTCGTTAATTGTTTTGTTCCTTGACGTTTCTCCCTGCTTCAGTAATATGCTGTTCAAATTTGACGTCATTCTGAGCAGTGCTTCTCCTTCTACAACGTTTTGAAACTGAAACTTTGTGTACACACATTGTACATTATTCTTATTTACGTACTTACCGGTCTAGGTCGACAAAGATACGACAGGTAAACGGCCGCGACTTTGAAGTAGGAAACATCCTGAAATTTGCCATGAATAGTTTAAGGAAACCAGGTAAAACCTGAACGAGGACAGCCGAATGAAGAATGGAACCTTCACCCTCTCAAATCGTACATAATGTCAGTCTGTCGAAAACAGTGCTGTCTCAATCTGTTCATTCGTGATGTATAATACTGTTTTGAAAATGTGTTATTTAATAATGTAAAATTCTAGTGCTACACTAGTAAGTTATTTCTCACTCATAGTCGCTGCACATACTACATTTACTATACAGACGTTACTTCATAATTTCACAGCACAACAAACGCTATTAGCTGGCGTCAGGACCACAGCAACAATGTTTGATTTCCATTTTGTGCACCGCAACTTCTCATAAATCTGAGTTAGTATCCCTCTATAATAAGTGAAATGTTGAGCTCAGATAGAAGATACGGTATTAGGATTATACAACGCATGGTTTTGGGAGTAAGGTTTTCGAGAAAAGAGAAAAACTTGATGTGAAAGTGTTCTACATCTACATCTGCATTTATACTCCGCAAGCCACCCAACGGTGTGTGGCGGAGGGCACTTTACGTGCCACTGTCATTACCTCCCTTTCCTGTTCCAGTCGCGTATGGTTCGCGGGAAGAACGACTGTCTGAAAGCCTCCGTGCGCGCTCTGATCTCTCTAATTTTACATTCGTGATCTCCTCGGGAGGTATAAGTAGGGGGGAAGCAATATATTCGATACCTCATCCAGAAACGCACCCTCTCGAAACCTGGCGAGCAAGCTGCACCGCGATGCAGAGCGCCTCTCTTGCAGAGTCTGCCACTTGAGTTTGTTAAACATCTCCGTAACGCTATCACGGTTACCAAATAACCCTGTGACGAAATGCGCCGCTCTCCTTTGGATCTTCTCTATCTCCTCCGTCAACCCGATCTGGTACGGATCCCACACTGATGAGCAATACTCAAGCATAGGTCGAACGAGTGTTTTGTAAGCCACCTCCTTTGTTGATGGACTACATTTTCTAAGGACTCTCCCAATGAATCTCAACCTGGTACCCGCCTTACCAACAATTAATTTTATATGATCATTCCACTTCAAATCGTTCCGCACGCATACTCCCAGATATTTTACAGAAGTAACTGCTACCAGTGTTTGTTCCGCTATCATATAATCATACAATAAAGGATCCTTCTTTCTATGTATTCGCAATACATTACATTTGTCTATGTTAAGGGTCAGTTGCCACTCCCTGCACCAAGTGCCTATCCGCTGCAGATCTTCCTGCATTTCGCTACAATTTTCTAATGCTGCAACTTCTCTGTATACTACAGCATCATCCGCGAAAAACCGCATGGAACTTCCGACACTATCTACTAGGTCATTTATATATATTGTGAAAAGCAATGGTCCCATAAGACTCCCCTGTGGCACGCCAGAGGTTACTTTAACGTCTGTAGACGTCTCTCCATTGATAACAACATACTACTGTTCTGTTTGCTAAAAACTCTTCAATCCAGCCACACAGCTGGTCTGATATTCCGTAGGCTCTTACTTTGTTTATCAGGCGACAGTGCGGAACTGTATCGAACGCCTTCCGGAAGTCAAGAAAAATAGCATCTACCTGGGAGCCTGTATCTAATATTTTCTGGGTCTCATATACAAATAAAGCGAGTATGTGAAATGATAGACGATTTATTATTATCATCCTTATTATTATTTACTAGTGTTATATTTTTTACCAGGCTCTTACTCCGTCTTATGTACAAAATGTATTGCTTAACAAGTACTGCTTAAACGACTTTTTAAATAAGTTCACTTTAGTTATCTCTTTAATCTTCTTGGCCAATTTATTATACAATCTTATTCCGTGGTAGAAAACGCTGTTTTGTGTTTTATGTTTCTTGGTAAACGTAAGTTCTGTCTAAATCTTGTTCTATACTCGTGGACATACCTGTTTGTGAAACAATTATGCATGTTATGTTTCATGATAAAGAACTGATTGGTAAATGTACTTCCATGATGTTTTTAAAATCCCCAATGTTTTGAATGTAATATTTTAAGAATTCCTTAAAAATTTTTATAAAAATTTGTTATTTAAGATCACTATGATTTCTGATATGGATTACAATTTCTATATAAATAATGGTTTCTTGAAAGCTCTTTTTTCAAGTTGGATATTAACAATTACTTGGTATTGTATATCCTTCCCTTTCCTTTACACAAAACTATTCTGAACTGTACTACAACAGTGCCACCTGGTGGGATTGTGGAATAATTCAAATGGCTCAAAAGGCTCTGAGCTCTATGGGACTTAACATCTGAGCTCATTAGTCCCCTAGAACTTAGAACTACTTAAACTTAACTAACCTAAGGACATCACACATACCCATGCCCGGGGCAGGATTCGAACCTGCGACCGTAGCGGTCGGGCGGTTCCAGACTGAAGCGCCTAGAACCGCTCGGCAACAACGGCTAGCGTGGAGTAATTATTTTTTATTCTGCAGCTTAGTCTGTAGTCAGCTGTTGTGTGAGCATGAGCACTTGTATTCGGCACTCTATCCGTATTTTTGTAAATATTGCTTATTTTAAATCTGACGTGCCGATATCAAGTGGTTTTCATGACTTTCACACGCAAATTCTTGATATCACACGATTCATAGCAGAGATGTAAGAGATTATGTGAATTTGTAGGGCATAAGCTATGTTCCTGAAGAGGGGCAGCAGCCTTTTCAGTAGTTGCAGGGGCAACAGTCTGGATGATTGACTGATCTGGCCTTGTAACACTAACCAAAACGGCCATGCTGTGCTGGTACTGCGAACGGCTGAAAGCAAGGGGAAACTACAGCCGTAATTTTTACCGAGGGCATGCAGCTTTACTGTATGGTTAAATGATGATGGCGTCCTCTTGGGTAAAATATTTCGGAGGTAAAATAGTCCCCCACTCGGATCTCCGGGCGGGGACTACTGAAGAGGACGTCGTTATCAGGAGAAAGAAAACTGGCATTCTACGGATCGGAGCGTGGAATGTCAGATCCCTTAAACGGGCAGGTAGGTTAGAAAATTTAATAAGGGAAATGGATAGGTTAAAGATAGATATAGTGGGAATTAGTGAAGTTCGGTGGCAGGAGGAACAAGACTTCTGGTCAGGTGAATACAGGGTTATAAATACAAAATCAAATAGGAGTAATGCAGGAGTAGGTTTAATAATGAATAAAAAAATAGGAGTGCGGGTAAGCTACTACAAACAGCATAGTGAACGTATTATAGTGGCCAAGATAGACATGAAGCCAATGCCTACTACAGTAGTACAGGTTTATATGCCAACTAGCTCTGCAGATGAAGAAATTGAAGAAATGTATGATGAGATAAAATAAATTATTCAGGTAGTGAAGGGAGACGAAAATTTAATAGTCATGGGTGACTGGAATTCGACAGTAGGAAAAGGGAGAGAAGGAAACATAGTAGGCGAATATGGATTGGGGCTAAGAAATGAAACAGGAAGCCGTCTGTTAGAATTTTGCACAGAGCATAACTTAATCATAGGTAACACTTGGTTAAAGAATCATAAAAGAAGGTTGTATACATGGAAGAATCCTGGAGATACTAAAAGGTATCAGATAGATTATATAATATTAAGACAGAGATTTAGGAACCAGGTTTTAAATTGTAGGACATTTCCGGGGGCAGATGTGGACTCTGACCACAATCTATTGGTTATGAACTGTAGATTAAAACTGAAGAAATTGCAAAAAGGTGGGAATTTAAGGAGGTGGGACCTGGATAAACTGACTAAACCAAAGGTTGTACAGAGTTTCAGGGACAGCAGAAGGGAAAAATGACAGGAATGGGGGAGAGAAATACAGTAGAAGAAGAGTGGGTAGCTCTGAGGGAAGAAGTAGTGAAGGCAGCAGACGATCAAGTAGGTAAAAAGACGAGGGCTAGTAGAAATCCTTGGGTAACAGAAGAAATATTGAATTTATTTCATGAAAGGAGAAAATATAAAAATGCAGTAAATGAAGCAGGCAAAAAGGAATACAAACGTCTCAAAAATGAGATCGGCAGGAAGTGCAAAATGGCTAAGCAGGCATGGCTAGAGGACAAATGTAAGGATGTAGAGGCTTATCTCACTAGGGGTGAGATAGATACTGCCTACAGGAGAAATTAAAGAGACCTTTGGAGAAAAGAGAGCCACTTGTATGAATATCAAGAGCTCAGATGGAAACCCAGTTCTAAGCAAAGAGGGGAAAGCAGAAAGGTGGAAGGAGTATATAGAGGGTCTATACAAGGGCGATGTACTTAAGGACAATATTATGGAAATGGAAGAGGATGTAGATGAAGATGAAATGGGAGATATGATACTGCGTGAAGAGTTTGACAGAGCACTGAAAGACCTGAGTCGAAACAAGGCCCCGGGGGTAGACAACATTCCATTGGAACTACTGATGGCCTTGGGAGAGCAAGTCCTGACAAAACTCTACCATCTGGTGAGCAAGATGTACGAGACAGGCGAAATACCCTCAGACTTCAAGAACAATATAATAATTCCAATCCCAAAGAAAGCAGGTGTTGACAGATGTGAAACTTACTGAACTATCAGTTTAATAAGTCACAGCTGCAAAATACTAACGCGAATTATTTACAGACGAATGGAAAAACTGGTAGAAGCCGACCCTCGGGGAAGATCAGTTTGGATTCCGTAGACATGTTGGAACACGTGAGGCAATACTGACCTTACGACTTATCTTAGAAGAAAGATTAAGAAAAGGCATACCTACGTTTCTAGCATTTGTAGACTTAGAGAAAGCTTTTGACAATGTTAACTGGAATACTCTCTTTCAAATTCTGAAGGTGGCAGGTATAAAATACAGAGAGCGAAAGGCTATTTACAACTTGTACAGAAATTAGATGGCAGTTATAAGAGTCGAGGGGCATGAAAGGAAAGCAGTGGTTGGGAAGGGAGTGAGATAGGGTTGTAGCATCTCCCCAATGCTATTCAACCTGTATATTGAGCAAGCAGTAAAGGAAACAAAAGAAAAATTTGGAGTAGGTATTAAAATCCAGGGAGAAGAAATAAAAACTTTGAGGTTCGCCGATGACATTGTAATTCTGTCAGAGACAGCAAAGGACTTGGAAGAGTAGTTGAACTGAATGGATATGGTCTTGAAAGGAGGATATAAGATTAACATCAACAAAAGAAAAACGAGGATAATGGAATGTAGTCAAATTAAATCGGGTGATGCTGAGGGAATTAGATTGGGAAATGAGACACTTAAAGTAGTAAAGGAGTTTTGCTATTTAGGGAGTAAAATAACGGATTATGGTCGAAGTAGAGAGGATATAAAATGTAGACTGGCAATGGCAAGGAAATCGTTTCTGAAGAAGAGAAATTTGTTAACATCGAGTATAGATTTAAGTGTCAGGAAGTCGTTTCTGAAAGTATTTGTATGGAGTGTAGCCATGTATGGAAGTGAAACATGGACGATAAATATTTTAGACAAGAAGAGAATAGAAGATTTCGAAATGTGGTGCTACAGAAGAATGCTGAAGATTAGATGGGTAGATCACATAACTAATGAGGAGGTATTGAATAGGATTGGGGAGAAGAGAAGTTTGTAGCACAACTTGACTAGAAGAAGGGATCGGTTGGTAGGACATGTTTTGAGGCATCAAGGGATCACAAATTTAGCATTGGAGAGCAGCATGGAGGGTAAAAATCGTAGAGGGAGACCAAGAGATGAATACACTAAGCAGATTCAGAAGGATGTAGGTTGCAGTAGGTACTGGGAGATGAAGAAGCTTGCACAGGATAGAGTAGCATGGAGAGCTGCATCAAACCAGTCTCAGGATTAAAGACCACAACAACAACAAGCTATGTTAGTTTTCCAAATGTATGGACACTTAATTTTGTATATCGTTATACTTAACTTGTAACCCCATTACCCTGTCTGCTTGGTTCTATACATCGCAGATCTGAAGATGGTAACGTCATATTACCGAAACCGGTTATCGAAATAAATGCACCGTAGCGACCTTGGCTGTTTGAAGTCTTTCTTCTTCTGAGTTCAGTAACGCTCAGTAAGGGATCGTGGATCTCTTGCAGGCCGACCGTGGTGACCGAGCGGTTGTAGGCGCTTCAATCCGGAACCGCGCGACTGCTACAGTCGCAGGTTCGAATCCTAGCTCGGGCATCGATGTGTGTGATGTCCTTAGGTTAGTTAGGTTTAAGTAGTTCAAAGTTCTAGGGGACTGATGACCACAGATGTTAAGTCCCACAGTGCTCAGAGCCATTTGAACCATTTTTTGATCCCTTGCACCCGGTAATGGCTAGGTGCGCTATAATTTCAAAACATATAATGACACGCACCACCTCTGATGTCGCTTCACTTCAGTCAGCAGCGAGCCACTTTGAGTGGTGAATCAAAGCCGTGACTCCACGAATTATTAAGATCAGATCGTAAAATCACGGAAATTTTCAATAATCCGCTAAAGCTTACGTTTGAGAGGACGGCAACACGGTCAGAAATGACGAGGATGTCCTTCGACGAAAAATTTCATTTAACGGCACCCGAGAACGCGGGTATAGTGATGCGGAGCTCGTGAATGAGTCGTTTAAATGAACGCTTCACTCCAGTGAAGTGTGAACTAACCACTCAATTTCAATGAACTGGTACTTCAAACTCTCCACAGATAGTACACTCGTTCGTTCACTCACTCTCTTCCCCTCTCCCTCTCCAACTACATTGGCGCTACGTCACTCATTCTCCCTTCACTTCAATCCTCCCTGTACTGCCTGTCGACAAATCGCGCGGTGAAAACACTTAGAACAGCAGTTGCACTTTCCTTTCACATAACCTAAATCGGCGAAGAAACCCCAAATTTCACTACTTTTATGCGATCGGGTGTTGCTAGCCATTGTATAAGCGTGAACAGACACAAAAACTGCTTTCGAATAAAATAAATAGGGATTTTGCCTGAAATCGTACCAATGACTACAGGTGACAGTTTATGTTTTGAATTTAGAGGGTTATTATTCTCAATAAAAATAAAATCTCCAGGAAAACTTCTGAATAATTACTTAACGTAGGTATATAGACTTTGTGACAGTGGTAAACATACTCATTCTATTTTGGATTAAATTTTAAAAGGAACATAAACTTGGACTGCACTTCGTTGGTAGCCCTAGTTTTCAGTCCATAAATACAACAAATAAGGTTTCACTTGGCAGATGAAGACTCTTTTTGGCGCTTCATGAGAAAATGTCGAGCAAGATTAAACGTAATACCTTCTTTATATGTGACAGGCTTCTCTGTTTCTCTTTCCTTTGTCCCATTCGACCATGCTCTATTTAAGATAACTCACGTCAGACGCTGTAAGACGCAAAACGTTGCGTGCACGTTACTGCATAGTTCGGCCATCTGTTGGTAAAAATATAAAGTATTACGAAGCTTTATTGGACGAGCGAGGCGAAGCGAGCGTAGCCGCGGCTGAGCGGCGAACTGGGCAAGTTCGCCAGGCTTCCGTACTTCATGAATGAACTACCTCATTTGAACGCTTCACGGCAAAGAGTGAAATGAATGAAGTACTTCACGAGAATGAAAGAGTTCGACCCATCTCTACGCGGGTAACATTTGCTACGTTGGGAAAGCCCCGAACAGCACATCGTAAAGTGCCTAGATTCTTAGCAGACCTCTAGTTGCTACAAAAGAACCTCAGACAGAAAGAAAGCAGGTTAATCGGCGGCATTTCGGGGCGAGCTCCACCCACAACGATCGCCCTTTGTTCGCCAAGGACACGGGTCCGCCCCAGGCATTGTGGGTCAGACGGAGCATCTGCGGCCCCACCGGGTAAGTGGTCGGCGCCATACGGCGGCCCGCAATGGAGGACAAGGCCGCCGCGTCCCGACCTAGGGCGCGCGCCCCGCTGTTGCGCCGCTTCGCCCCACAGCCGGCGTTCGAGCCTCGCTCGCCGTGCGTCGGCCCGGGCTCTCTATAGCGTCTCGTTACGCGCGCTGCCGTTGTGTGCGCGGCAAACCGGCCACGGTGGGGAGGCGTGGCGCCGAGCTGGCGGCGGGGTCCGCAGGCTGTGTTTGCCGCGGCTCGCCAAGCAAACCGTTCCTGACTAGAGCAAATACGCGCTGCGCCAGCGGTGACCGTTGCTGTAGCAAACCAGTTATCAGAAGAAACATTGCTGAACTCCTGTGTGTACCTTTTTAGTTCTTTCTTTCCCTGCAGCGTAGTAAAGATTAACACACAACCGGGTAACAAGTTGTGAAGATCCTACAATTTCTCATGTAATACACTACTGGCCATTAAAATTGCTACACCACGAAGATGACGTGCTAAAGACGCGAAATTTAACCGACAGGAAGAAGAAGCTGTGATATGCAAATGATTAGCTTTTCAGAGCACTCACACAAGGTTGGCGCCGGTGGCGACACCTACAACGTGCTGACATGAGGAACCTTTCCAACCGATTTCTCATACACAAACAGTAGTTGACCGGCTTTGCCTGGTGAAACGTTGTTGTGATGCCTCGTGTAAGGAGGAGAAATGCGTACCATCACGTTTCCGACTTTGATAAAGTTCGGATTGTAGGCTATCGCAATTGCGGTTTATCGTATCGCGAAATTCCTGCTCGCGTTGGTCGAGATCGAATGACTGTTAGCAGAATATGGAATCGGTGGGTTCAGGAGGGTAATATGGAACGCCGTGCTCGATCCCAACGGCCTCGTATCACTAGCAGTCGAGATGACAGGCAACTTATCCGCTTGGCTGTAACGGATCGTGCAGCCACGTCTCGATCCCTGAGTCAACAGATGGGGACGTTTGCAAGACAACAACCATCTGCACGAACAGTTCGACGACGTTTGCAGCAGCACGGACTATCAGCTCGGAGACTGTGGCTGCGGTTACTTTTGACGCTGCGTCACAGACAGGAGCATCTGCGATGGTGTACTCAACGACGAACCTGGGTGCTCGAATGGAAAAACGTCATTTTTTCGGATGAATCTAGGTTCTGTTTACAGCATCATGATGGTCGGATCTGTGGTTGGCGACATCGCGGTGAACGCATATTGGAAGCGCGTATTCGTCATCGCCATACTGGTGTATCACCGGGCGTGATGGTATTGGGTACCATTGGTTAAACGTCTCGGTCACCTCTTGTTCGCATTGACGGCACTTTGAACAGTGGACGTTACATTTCAGATGTGTTACGACCCGTGGCTCTACCCTTCATTCGATCCCTGCGAAACTACATTTCAGGAGGATAACGCACGACCGCATGTTGGAGGTCCTGTACTGGCCTTTCTGGATACAGAAAATGTTCGACTGCTGCTCTGGTCAGTACATTCTCCAGATCTCTCACCAACTGAAAACGTCTGGTCAATGGTGGCCGAGCAACTGGCTCGTCACAATACGCCAGTCACTACTCTTGATGAACTGTGGTATCGTGTTGAAGCTGCATGGGCAGCTGAACCTGTTCACGCTATCCAAGCTCTGTTTGACTCAATGCCCAGGCGTTATTACGGCCAGAGGTGGTTGTTCTGGGTACTGATTTTTCCGGATCTATGCACCCAAATTGCGTGAAAATGTAATCACATGTCAGTTCTAGTGTAATACATTTGTCCAATGAATACCCGTTTATCATCTGCATTTCTTCTTGGTGTAGCAATTTTAATGGCCGTAGTGTATATGCACTGCCGGGAAAAAATTAGTAGGCCCTTTTAGAGGTTTCCAATTCACTCAAGATTTATTGCTTTAACAGTGCATTGGAGTACATGAAATGATTATATTTGCAGATCAATAGCAAACGTGGTTCTGAGGTTCCGGGGATCGACCCATACTGAAATACTCATGTTAGTGCGTGGTGTAGCTTCCACTGGCGGCAAAGCAGGCGCTTACTCAGGCATCCAGTAGATCATACAGATGACGAATACTGTCCCAGGATACGTTATGCCACGATTGCTCGACTTGTTCTCGTAGTACTGTAACACTGGTTGGTTTGACGCGTCTAACGAGTCAATTCTGGTTCCATCACGTTCCACAAGTGCTCGGTTGGAAACAAGTTCGGAGATCGTGCTGGCCAGGGAAACGGCTGAATGTCTTGCAGAGCTCGTTGAGTTTCACGGGAAGTTTGTGGACGAGCATTATCCTGTTGGAAAAACACAACACCTTTATGTTGCAAGAACGACAAAACTATGAATCCAACAACATTCTGCACAGAGGGCACCGAGCGCTGGCTAGCGCCCCCTCCAGAAACACCAAAGGTGATGAAAGCTGTAGCTTATCACAACCCAAGACCATAAAGTCTGGGATGAGGCCAGTGTATCATGGACAAATGCACTCTACGAGGCAGCTCTATTCCATCTTCCGTGTGATTCTCTCATGGCCCCAGTCGAGCCACGCACGTCGATCCTGCGGCCTGAGTGGAAGACGGGCTAGAGATGTGCATTCCCATAGTCCCACGGCTAATGCAGGTTCGCAGCAGTTCTTGCTGACGCGTCTGGGCTCACAAGCTCTCTTATCTGTGCTGTGGTAAATTAACGATCTGCCACTGATGCCCTTAGAATACGACAAATCTGGCGGTTGTCTATGCTACGTAGACGTTCAGAATATCATCTACAGACGTGAGAACGTTACGTGACCACTGATATCAGCTTCGTTTCACAACTGAAGCAGCACATCCAATTTGTTTGGCAATATCTCCGAAAGGACCATCCCACACTCTGAAGGCCACAATTTGACCCCTTTCAAAGTCGTTCAGTTGGCATTTCCATGGCATGGTTGCCTACTTGCTTCACACGTTTGCACCACACTGAACCATCCGGCTATGAGCATTCCTTATCAAAGGATAAACACAGATGGCGCTCTGGTAACTATGCCACTACGCTATCTGGTTCCAAGTATATTCGCTAAACAATACTACGGTACGTTACTTAATATTGTCGCAGAAGAAGCTGAGTAGCACCGTGGTGTAATGGATATGATACAAAACTGTTGCATCGCGCGCCGGCCGCGGTGGCCGTGCGGTTCTAGGCGCTCCAGTCCGGAGCCGCGCTGCTGCTACGGTCGCAGGTTCGAATCCTGCCTCGGGCATGGATGTGTGTGATGTCCTTAGGTTAGTTAGGTTTAACTAGTTCTAAGTTCTAGGTGGTGGTGGTTAGTGTTTAACGTCCCGTCGACAACGTAAGTTCTAGGGGACCGATGACCACAGCAGTTGAGTCCCATAGTGCTCAGAGCCATTTGAACCATTTTTTTGTTGCATCGCGGGTCGTGAATTCAAAACACCTGCACTGTATAGTTTTAATTTCCGTATTCGGTTCGAGTACATTCTGGAAGCATCCACAAATGGCAAGAATCATTGTACTGGAATGTTCTGTAGGTGTATTATACCGTATGTGTTCTGGCCGGAGGCAGTTCGCTCTGCGCTCTTGTATGTGCAAGTGCTGTATAAACCTTCGTTAAGTAAAGCTTGTGTTCGTCATTCATCTACTTACACCTTCATCTACGTGACAAAGTCATTATAAAAGCTGATGTCTCAAGAAAATATATTCATTGATTTTTCCCCATCCTTTGCAGTGTGGTCGTTTAAATGTTATATCGGATATGAAATTGTAATGTGTAAAAAAGTAATTTCGTTGCAGTAAAATTGCAACTGGATCGTAAATTGTTACAAACTCGAACTTCACCATTAGCTCACCTAGTTTTCCAAACAGTATAACTGCTTGGTCCTCGCTGAAGTCCGTGCTCGCTTCAGACTCGTGCATTCAGTTGTTCTCAGGCTCTAGTCTTCATGTCGTTTTATAGTATCGTAGTGAAAGTCTTTACCGTCTTTCATTTCTGTCTTATCGCACTACTGCTTCATTTTCAGTTACTCGCCATTTTTGTACGCTAGATTTAAGAATTCATCTTTACTCAAGCGTATAAGCTAGTTATCTAAATTTTTTAATGATCGTATAATACTGTTTCCTGTTCATAGACATGTTTTATGCTCATCTCTTTATTTTCCGGTTAAGCTTTCTCCAACATATCATGTACTTCTTGGAACTGAACATGACTACCCCAAAAGCCTGTTCGAGAGACCTAACTTTTTCCACGGCTTCTTACGTGTTATATTCATCCCATATGTGTCCTGAATTCTTCAAAGTTGACTGTTAAAAGAAAACAACCAGAAATTTAAGTTTTAACGTTATCTGTTTTGTCCAGTACAACCTGACACTCATCTGTTCGGCACAACCAGAACGTATCGCTGTATTAGTTTAACATTTACATTGTTATTACTTAGGCTACACGCTGCCACAGCCTACAATGTAGAGAGTAACATCAGTTGTATCTGAAGATAAAATGCAGTATAACATTACTTACTTTTAAACGAAAACTACAATGAAAAAAAAAACACTTGGAACTGGTAACTTGTTGCCATTTAGAAACGTGCTGTTGTATTGATTCAAAATCACGTGTGTGTTCTTGCACCACACTGCAGGGCGGCTCGACAGCTGCTTTGCACTAGCGCTAGAGTTGAGAAACAACTCTTGTTGGACACTGCCCGACCTTCACTACTGTGACAGCTCCGCGATGATCGGAAAACCATTTTGAATGTCTAAATGTATTCTTTAACTACACACTGGAGTGGCATTCCATATTTTGTCCTACTAATTTCGGGTGAAAAATTCTACTCTCTCACTCTCTCTCTCTCTCTCTCTCTCTCTCTCTCTCTCTCCGTCTCCCTCTGTCTCTCCCCCTCTCCCTCTCTCTCTATCTCTGTCTCTCTCTCTCTATCTCTCTCTCTCTCTCTCTCTCTCTCTCTCTATCTCTCTCTCTCTCTCTCTCTCTGTCAAAATTTTTATAATGACAAGCTTCTGCCTCGGATGGTGATCTGAATCCCGATGCAAGCAACATACGTAATTTTGGAGACGACAAAGAGAACTTTAGGGAAATGATGAACAGAGGAGCACAAAGGCAACTGTTGATGGGTGAAAATGGGTATATTAACTACAGCGGAACGGACGATAAAACACAACAATAGTCGACAATAGACAACGCCGTCGAATTTCAAAACTGTGATGGGACCTCAGTCTCCGACGAAGATGTACCTTCGCCTCTCCACCCCCCCCCCCCCCCCCCCTCCCGTCGCGCTGAAGATGTTCCTGCAGATTAGCACGAAATATTGGACCTATCAAGAAAATCCATTCGCCTAAAACGGAATAACCCGAAAAATTTTCATAATTATAATGTTGATGGGCGGTAGTGAAACAGCCCAGCTGAGAGTCAAAATGGGACCGAAAACAAATATTGAGAGGTTTTTAGTTCATCAGTCTGATACCAGCCCAGGTGGCTAAGAAAACACTGTCAGCCGGGCTGCGGGACCCGAAGGCTCGAAGCACTGGCTTCTTACCTTTAGACAGGAGGGTTGAGGGAGTTTGGCTATTCAGAATAAAATGTGAAATCAAGAACATCTTCAGCCCTCTATATCTACCCTTGGATTCTTCCTACACATCGGTAACCTCGGTACTGGAGCCTGAAGACGGCGTAATGAAACGCCGAAATTGGTCGCATAAGTAAAACAAAATTAGAAATATAGACGGCCAAAGGTGTTTTCGACCTGACATCTTACTTTTTACGTCTCCTTCATTGTCTTCTTTCCTTTTTATACGATTTTAAAAAGGATTCTTTTCTGTCATGCACACCTTGCTGAGTTTATTCTGTTTCTCCGTTAATTAAATAATCGTTTTCACGGATTGGACAGTCTGTTTTACAGTACAGATAGAGAAATCATTACCATGATTTTTCTGTTGTAATTCACCCGGAATTCTGTACTTATGCTGTTTTCTACAAATGTGTGTGCGTGTGTGTGTATGAGTGAATGTGTGTGGCTGTGTGTGTGTGTGTGTGTGTGTGTGTGTGTGTGTGTGTGTGTGTGTGTGTGTGTGTGTGTGTGTGTGTGTGTGTTATCTATCTTTGTGTTAAATCTGACAAATGACAGGGTTCCGGATTTGGCACAGAGTCTCAGAAACGTCTTGCTTCCTGTATGCTCACTTGTGTTTCTCAACAACATTTAACGTCTCCCTGGGGTCTTTCACCTCCAGCCCAGACATATTATAGTTTTACCTATACCCTCCGAATCAAAGACCGAGGACTTCAGTCACATACTACCATCTCTTGATGAGAGATATGGGATTTCTGGCTTTACTATCGAACACTTTTTACAAAGCGTCTTGTAGATGTGTCCTTACGCTTTGACAGAATGCGTTAAAATCAGATGACAAGCAGTTTTCAACTGGCATGTCTTTACAACGCACCAGAAAATATGTACGAGGTCAAATACAAACAAACGAGACTGTATCCTTCAGTTATTGGCGGTTGAGAAAAAAATGGCGAAGGAGTGTATCACACTATGTCACTTCGCAGGTAGGTGTGGTGGTTGCCATTAAAGCAGGACCCTCTTACGTCCACGCACGTCTGCAGTAGTTCCTTCCAACATGCAAAACGTTTTACATGTCGATTTTCGTGAGTATTACTTCCGGTGGAACGGAAGTAATACTAAATGCATGCCCACCGTGACTGAATTGATCATTTTAATGAAACTTGTCAAAGAGTAAGCTCACACTTCAACATCGAAGCACAGCACACTAATACGCCCTGACAAATAACTCCCTAGTAACGATGGTACCCGGTGGCTGCGATTGAAGTGCAGCTATCCACTGAAGTCCAGTGTGGGCTGTAGGTATCGTACGGCAGCGAAGCTTGGTACATATTCTAATGCGTCAATGCGGAACCGATTTACGCTGGAAAAAAATTAGTTCCAATTTAGGCCACTATGTGGAAATCTGGCGCTGTGAGCACAAGATGGGCGTATAGAAATGTGTCCATATGTAATGGATTAGGAATGGGACATGGACAGTAAAGGTGAAACAAGTGAGAAAGGCATAATGTAGATTTTGTCATTTACCGCTGCTTACACAATCAGTATGAGCACCGGAGACGTCAACGAGATTCTGCTTGGCACTCGATTTGCACCTGGTGACCAAAATTGGAGTTAATTCTTTTCCAATGTAAATCGGTTCCGCGTTGATGCATTAGCGTGTCTGCCAAGTCTCGCTGCCGTACGGTAATTACTGCCCACACTGGTGCTCCGTGGGTAGTTCTACTTCAATTACAACCACCCGGTAGTTTCCTTTTCCTTAAGCTCAAAAATCAAAGAAGAAGCACAAAAACATCTTAAAATATATGGATTTGCGTTCGAACGTGTCTGAAAACTGGAAAGAACAAATTGATGTAATGTCAGTGTAGAATTTTCAATGCGAAACAGCAGTACAACACATACAGTTATGTGTGAAGCTTTAATGGCATTTATTACATCCATCAAAAGTGAATGCTACTTTTCTCCCAACGATGTCCGCTGTCGGTTAATACTAGCTCAATAAATAATCCCTGTGCACCCTAGGGTTGTTGTAGCGTCATATCATCTTCTGTTCCGCACATGAGGACATTCCTAAGCATCGAAGATGTGACTTGTGTAATCAGAATCGCATGTAAAAACTGGGGATCTGTACATCCGCATAAGGATATTCCGTTTCATGTACATACTGCCTCGTCTGCAGCGTATGGGTACATAAAGGTCGAAAATTCTCTCCCGAAAGGCACGTGGAGAAAGAGCCCTATCGTATCACGCAGACCTGTTTAGAGGAATCCAAGCGTTGGTTTCCTGTACGAGATCTAAGAATACTAGTTACTAACCACCTCCCACACGGAGCACGTCCGTATTTCACCACTGACTTCTAGTGTCATCCGCACGCAGTTGACGTCAACAAGTGTATGGGCCTGAAGATGACGCTCTTACAATGTTGAAACTGGTTGCCGAAATAAAATCGACACCTTAAATACAGCTGGAGGAATTTCTTCATTTTTAATATAAATTTAAACCAGCTGACGTCCCGCTGTCCTCCATTTCAACTACGGATGTACGAAGATCTAAGAATGCGTTTGTTCTTTTCTCCCACTTACAGCTCCCGCAATTACAATGATGAAAAAAATTACAGTGTTAACGTCTCGGACGCATGTCTCAAACTGTTATACTTCTTCCGCTCTGTACGTGAATAGATCCTGAAGGGACATTCTTACAATAATACCATAAAAGTGTCTTCTTCTTCACACTTTGCAGTGATTTGTAAATAATAAACTTAGATGGAAAATCTTAAATCAGAACGGCCTGCTCCTTCAAAATTTAGTGTTAACCGTAGTCAACGCCGAATACGAATTAACAAACCGCAGTAATTAGCTACGTCTACTTTTATATGCCGAAAGGAGGTCACGCTGAAGAACAGGTTCCAAGATGTGACTCTGGAACGGACGTTTCACTCCTCCGCGCCCCACGCTGCTGGAGTGGCACCCAGAGCAAATGTCGTAGCACGGCGGCGTCAGCTTCTACAGGCGCGTGCTCTGGGACGCACGGGGAACGAGGTTTCGAGAGCGTAGCCTACAGCAGGTGAGCGCCGGAATTAGACAAGATGACATGCATCGTACAGCGACATCCTGAGGCCTGTTCCGAAAATAATTACTAGCGAGGTGTTACTTCACTGTCGGCGAGGCCTGTCGCCTGCCACCGACACGTCGGCGAGTAGTCACTCATGCACTCCCAGGGCAGTCGGAGCGGTCCACCAGCCTCGTCGTAGGGTATCTGTGCATCTACTCGTCTTTCAAGCACATCAACGTTAAGCAACTGAACGAATAAAATAAATTTGACGTAATAAACCCTATCACATATCATTTCTAAATCGAATAAGTACTCGACACGAAGGTAGTTCGAATCCCAGTTTTAGAAAGAATTATTGCTGTCGGGATTCAAGCTGCAGAGTAGAGCACCAGGTCGCGGACAGACCCAAATTAACAGGCCGTTACTATTCAACGGAGTGGACAGTGTCTTGAAAGGAGGACATAAGATGAACATCAACAAAAGCAAAACGAGGGTAATGAAATGTGGTCGAATTAAGTCGGGTGATGCTGAGGGAATTAGATTAGGAAATGAGACACTTAAAATAGTAAAGGAGTTTTGCTATTTGGGGAGAAAAATAACTGATGATGGTCGAAGTAGAGAGGATATAAAATGTAGACTGGAAATGGCAAAGAAAACGTTTCTGAAGAAGAGAAATTTGTTAACATCGAGTATGTATTTAAGTGTCAGGAAGTCGTTCTGAAAATATTTGTATGGAGTGTAGCCATGTATGGAAGTGAAACATGGAACATAAATAGTTTGGACAAGAAGAGAATAGAAGCTTTCGAAATGTGGTGCTACAGAAGAATGCTGAAGATTAGATGGAAAGATCACATAACTAATGAGGAGGTATTGAATAGGATTGGGGAGAAGAGGAGTTTGTGGCACAACTTGACAAGAAGAAGGGACCGGTTGGCACGACATGTTCTGAGGCATCAGGGTATCACAAATTTAGCATTGGAGGGCAGCGTGGAGGGTAAAAATCGTAGAGGGAGATCAAGAGATGAATACACTAAGCAGATTCAGAAGGATGTAGGTTGCAGTAAGTAATGGAAGATGAAGAAGCTTGCACAGGATAGGGTAGTATCGAGAGCTGCATCAAACCAGTCTCAGGACTGAAGACCACAACAACAACAACTATTCAACATCCGATACTAAACAAGATCCCTCGCTGCGTAATGTAATGAGTAACTATTGGTGGTTATTCGGCAATAGGATGATTACGTTAAATATCCATTGTGCACCTGATTTCTTGCAGAAGTTGGTTATCCTGTACCATGTCATTACTTCCTCTTTCGTGTTCCGTTTCCGTAACTACGCATGGCAACATTACCTCAGCTATACATTCAACATGAAGTTATGTTATACTCACCAAAAGCCAATCTGTTGTGCCTGCTAAAGGGTTCTTGAATCTAATATCAGCGACTTTTTGCCCTATTCCATTCGCGTACGGAATAAGGCATTCGTAAGTGCCGTACCCGCTGTTGCTCTTGTCTTATTCTCGTGGTTCCTACGCGTTAGGTACGGTCAAAGCAGCATTGTGCTGTTGCCGAATCTCGGTGGAATATCGCTTCTTTAACTGTACCAAATAGGGTTCCGGGAGAACAACGTCATCTTTCTTCCAGAGATTCCCATTTAAGTTCTTTGAGCCTGCAAGGTGCTGTACTGGTTCTCTACGACCCCAATGGCATGTCTATAATTTCATTTGATGTCTGTTCTTGTGCCCCCCTCAAAAGAATGCCAAACACTGGAACAGTGGTACTGGTCGAAGTAGCTCATAGTGTGCGATTTCCTTTACAAATACCACGTAATTTCTCGGAACAAATCTAAGTTTACCATTATCGCTGTTCCTACTACTGATTTCACACGTTCGACCTACTTCGTACACCTTCGTAGTTTACGCAAAAATACTATCTGACAGAATCGAGAAATTGATCTTTTAATCGGATAGCGTTCTTTCTGTTTACAATGGACATTATTTTGCAATTATCGTACTTAAAGAGTGCGTCAATTTATTACGCGTGGAAATACTGTCTTTCCAATAATCCAGCAACGTTTATCTCCGTCCCAGTAGATAGAAATGTCAGCGAACGATATGAGAATGATAGTGCCGATATGTCGTAACTCGTTTAAGCCTAATGATAGCATTAGAGATCTTATTATATTTTAGAACAGCCTAGCTGATGAGACTTTAATTTCAGTTGATCATTCGCCGTGAAAAAGTACGTAGTCAAAAGTGCTTAGAGTCTGTTACTCGTTTGTGAGGATCCACTGTAAGATCTTATTTATCGTTTGACACTATGGCACAGTGTCCAATCCCTTTTTTATGTGTTGGAAGATGGAATCTGTCACCTGCCTCTAGTGTGCCTTACGAACCATATAACATGCCCAGGTGGAGTTTGTTGCGTACCTCTAGATACAGACAGCCATAACGCAAATTTAACCACAACGGAAGGGCATCTGTGGAGAGGTCAGACAAACGTACGGTTCCTGAAGAGGAGCGGCAGCCATTTCGCTAGTTTCAGGGGCAACGATCCGAATGATTGACTAAAATGCACTTGGAACATTAGTCAACGTGGCCTGGATGTACTGGCAGTGCGAAAGGGTGAAAACAAGGGAAACTACAGCCGTTATATTACCTCAAAATATTCAGCTCTGTTGTGTGGCTGAATGACGATGGCAGTCTCTTGAGTAAAATATTCCACGTGCGAAATAGTCGCCTGTTCGGACCCCCGGGCGGGGACTACTCAAGAGGGTATAGCCAACAGCAAAGCGACGGTTTGTCTCTCGTCACAAACGCGATTATTTTTAAAGCAAAATTTTAGACGTCCATTCGATAGAGCGGTGCCAAATTGGTCTAGTGCGATATTCGTTTCATCGGTATGAGTTAGCACGAAGAGTAATACACTAAGAATAACCAGTACTGCAGCACCGGCTGCAAGGCGGTTAGCGGTCAACGCGGGTCAGGGCAGTGCTGCCGTTGCTGGACTGCTGGTTATTCTTCGTGTTTTACTGTCCCTAGTAATACACGTCGATAAAACCAATATCACACTAGACTAATTTAGCACCGCTCTAATGAATAGGCACGTGAAATTGCACTTTAAAACCAATTTTGTTTGTAACAGAAAACAAAGCGACGCTTTCCGTCGACACTTGTGATTAGTAGTATTTTTTTTTTTAGCTGACTCCAGCGACAGACTGCAAAAACGAAAGTTCAAATATATGTCGAAACACCAGAGAAAATGTGCTTGGAGACTCTTATGAGGAAGATGATGTATAATGAGATAAAGGAAACTGTTGGCATAGTTAAGGGACACGAAAATTTAATTGTGATATGGATTGGGGATTGGATTGGGGAGAAGAGAAGTTTGTGGCACAACTTGACTAGAAGAAGGGATCGGTTGGTAGGACATGTTTTGAGGCATCAAGGGATCACAAATTTAGCATTGGAGGGCAGCGTGGAGGGTAAAAATCGTAGAGGGAGACCAAGAGATCAATACACTAAGCAGATTCAGAAGGATGTAGGTTGCAGTAGGTACTGGGAGATGAAGAAGCTTGCACAGGATAGAGTAGCATGGAGAGCTGCATCAAACCAGTCGCAGGACTGAAGACCACAACAACAACAACATGGAACTGTAATTCGATAGTAGGAAAAATAGGGGACGGTAAATTAGTAGGAGTACATGGACAACATGACAGGAGCGAAAGAGGAAGCCGACTGGTAGAATTTGGCACTGGGCATAATTTAATCATTGCTAACATTTGTTTAATAACCACTAAAGAAGTTTGTAAGCGCCGAAGACACCTGGAGACATCGGAAAGTTTCAGACAGGTAACAATCATAATGTTAAAGCAAAGGTTGCAAAAACAGATTTTAAATTGCAAAATATCTCCGGGAACAGATGTGGACTCTGTCCACAAATTATTGGCTATGAACCGCAGACTGAAGCCAGAAGAAATAGTGAACAGAGGAAAGGAATACAACATAAGATGAATGAAGTAGTGAGGGCAGTAGATGATCAAAAACGCAAAGAAACTTAGACAATGTAGATATCCTTGGATAAGGCATGAGGTATTCAGTCTAACTAAGAACATAAAGGGTATACAGATCTTTAATATGAGATTGACAGGAAATGCAACATGGCCAAGAAGGTATGGTTGTATGATAAATTCACGGCTGTACGACTAGTGCATAGGAAATTTAATGAGGACCTTAGAGCAAAGTGAGGCATGTGTAGGAATATTAAGAGCTCAGACTACAAACCTGTACAAAGAATAAAACGGAAGTTTGAAAGGTGGAAGGAATATACAGCATGGTTCAACTGCCCCTACCGATTCAAATGGTTCAAATAGCTCTGAGCACTATGGGACTCAACTGCTGAGGTCATTAGTCCCCTAGAACTTAGAACTAGTTAAACCTAACTAACCTAAGGACATCACAAACATCCATGCCCGAGGCAGGATTCGAACCTGCGACCGTAGCGGTCTTGCGGTTCCAGACTGCAGCGCCTTTAACCGCACGGCCACTTCGGCCGGTCCCTACCGATTCGTTTTGTGCCACCCACACTACGTCTGTACCAGGTACAGTATCCAGTCATACGACAGGCCACATAATCGATATAAGTTCCCTCACAGAGCTTTAGGTGATTGTCAGCAAACGGAATCATACTGTAAAAAACGAAATGATCGTATGGCATTGATGGCTGGGAGGCCCCATCCGGGGAAGTTCGGCCTCCGAGTTCCAAGTGTCATTTCAGGCGACGCCACATTGGGTGTCTTGCGTGTCGGTGATGATGAAAAGATGGTGAGGACAGCACAACACCCAGTCCACGAGCGAAGAAGATCTCCAAACCGGCTGTAAGTGGAACCCGCTCCCGCTGTATGGTAAGCAAACACATTACCGCTCAGTTAACTAGACAAACTATTATACTATAAAAAGTCCAATCGGGGATTGATGGGTTACACGGTAGACCTTACTTCTACCATAATTATCCAAATGTCTCCAGCCTTTCTTTGCGTTATTTGCGGTGTATTCATATAGGTTCTGGATGCTCTTTAAGTTTAATCCGTTTATAGTACTTCGTCTTTCGTAAATGGCTCAAAAACGTTCCCTTATAATAAGAAATTAGCAGGGGATATCAAAATGGAGCCGGCCGGAGTGGCGGTTCTAGGTGCTTCAGTTTGGTACCGCGTGACCGCTACGGTCGCAGGTTCGAATCCTGCCTCGGGCATGGATGCGTGTGATGTCCTTAGGTTAGTTAGGTTTAAGTAGTTCTAAGTTCTAGGGGACTGATGACCTCAGATGTTAAGTACCATAGTGCTCAGAGCCATTTGAACCATTTATCAAAATGGTAAGTGTGCGAAGTAACAACTTTCCCATGAATAAAATCTGAAGCATTTACAAAAGATTAAGTATTATAAACGGAATAAACTTATAGATAAATCCAAAACCTGTATGACTAGGAAAGACTGGAGACAATTGGATGTGTACGACAGAACTTAGCTTTATTTTGGTCCAACAATAATAAGTAACTTCTCACTTGTGATTTTTACTGTATGATTCTATTTGTCAACAGTCGCCCAAAGCGCTGACAGAGAGGAAAGACTGGAGACAATTGGATGTGTACGACAGAACTTAGCTTTATTTTGGTCCAACAATAATAAGTAACTTCTCACTTGTGATTTTTACTGTATGATTCTATTTGTCAACAGTCGCCCAAAGCGCTGACAGAGAAATTATATCGATTATGTGGCTGTCGGCTGTCTGGAAACCGTTCATGATACAGATGCCGTGTGGGTTGCAAAAAACTAATTGGCAGATGCAGCTGAATCAACCTATATACAGGGTCTATATACGGGTAACAAACTTGAACACAATGTTATAGAAAACGAAGAGGAAGAAGATGAAAATCAGATGGGAGATGCGATACTGTGAGAACAATTTGGCAGGACACTCAAAGACTTAAGTCGAAACAAGACGTCTTGAGTAGACGACATCCCCAAATAGTTACTGAGAACCTTGGTAGAGCCAACCGTAACAAAACTATTCCATCTGGTATGCAAGATATATCATACAGGTGAAATACTCTTACACTTCAAGAAGAATATAATCATTTCAATTCCAAATTCCAGGTCCTGACAGGTGTGAATGTTACCGAAAAATCAGTTTAATAAGCCATGGTTACAAAGCAGTAGGGCAAATTATTTATAAAAAAAAGTAAAATGCACAGTAGCCGACCTCTGGGAAGATCAGTTTGAGTTACAGAGACATGCAGGGACACACAAAGCAATAGTGACGGTACGACTTACCTTGGAAGAGAGACTGAAGAAAGGCAAACCTAAGCACATAGCATATGTAGATTTAGAGAAGACAGCTGACAATGTTGGCTGACGGTGGTTGAGAAGTGGGTACAACGTCATTCAATTTGTATGCTGAGCAAGGAATAAAGGAAACCAATAAGAAATTTGGAAAGGAGATTAAAGTTCGGGGAGAAGAACCAAAACCATCGAGGTTTGCAGATAACATTGTAATTCTGTCAAAGCTGCCAAATGACTTGGAAGAGCACTTGAAAGGAATGGACCGTGACTTGAAAAGAGATAAGACATACATCTATCAAAGTAAAACAAGGATAATGGAATATAAATAAGTACCCACATTTAGTCTCAGGATCGCTTTTCTTTGTTTCCATATGACAGATTTTCGACCAGCTGCCCATCTTCAGATTACGCTATGACAGTGAACTTCCAGTTCCAGGTTCGACAGATTACTCTGTAGCTGTAACAGATGGGCTGCAAATGGGCAGCTGGCCTGGTCATAAAAAAGTTGGACACTTTTTTATAAGTAATGATCGCAGTAACTCCACGAAGACGAACACGTCTAGTTTTGGTAAGAGGATGAACTTCAACTAAAGAAGGTGGCGCTGAGGAAATCAGATTAGAAAATGAGTCAGTAAAAGTTATCCATGAGTTTTGTTGTTTAGGCAGAAAAATAAGAGTCGATAGTCGTAGTAGAGAGAATATGAAATACAGACTGACTGTAGCAGCAAAAGCAATTCTAAAAAAAGAATTTCTTAGCATCTAATATAAATTTAAGAGTTAAGACGTCTTTTCTGAACTTACTTTTGTGAAGCGTAGCTTGTACTGAAGTGAGACGTCAACAATAAAGAGTTCATATAAGAAGAGAATAGAAGCGTTTGAAATGTGGTACTACGGACGAATGCTGCAGATCAGGTGAGTAGATCGAATAACTAATGTGGAGGTACAGAATCGAATTGGGGAGAAAAGAAAATTATAGCATAACTTGACTAAAAGAAGGTCTCGGTTACTAGGATACATCCTGAGGCATCAAGGACTAGGCAATTTGGTAATGGAAGGACGTGTAAGAGGAAAAAATTGTACACGGAGACCAAAGCTTGACTACAGTTAGCAGTTTCCAACGGATGCAGGTTGCAGTACTTATGCGGAGATGAAGAGACTTGGATAGGGTAGAGTAACGTGGAGAGCGGCATTAAACCAGCCTTCGGACAGGAGCCCACAACAACACAAATCATGTGTGACGCAAGCGAGATGTCCTTCAGGGAGCTTAGATTTCAGCTCTAGGATTCAGCAACACATCGTTTTCCTCCCTCGCTCCTGTTCAATTGATTCTCCGTCTAAATTATATTGATGGCGACGAGTTGCCAAAATATAATTTCATTGCGTCAGACGCTGGAGATCATAAACGAATTTCAGAAATTCATTAGGAAGACGCAGCAGTGTCAACATGCGAAGTGACGTATTCTTCATCGTGTCATGCCCCATAACTCACACGTGGAAAAACGAAAATTGCTGGAGGAGACTTAAAATGACTCCCTACGCAGCTCACTCGGTCAAAAAGGAATCTGCAGACTCGCCGAGAAACCTTGGTCTTGTTTCCATGATTACGCTTCTGCTGTAGCAATAAAAATAGCGAAAGTTGTCCGTTTTGCTCACTCATTTATAACTCACACACACTTGAGAACTTGAGCATGTTTCTGAAATATTTACGGCGCCTGAGTTCATTGACCTCTGCGCGTCTTAGCATTAATAAAAGGAAAACAGCCTTTTATTAGCTAGACGGCCATATTTTCACCGGGCGTTGGGTTTTCATCGTGGCTTTCGAGCTATTTCTGCGCCGCAATAAATTTCAAAACTCCCAGAAAATTTGCAGCACTTCGTTTAGGGGGGTCCTTGAATCTGGAGTCAACGATCGTTCCTTAGACAGACGTTACTGGATATGCCCACAGTATACACTTATTGATAAAGGAAATGAATTTTGTCTACGAATCCGCATTTATTGTGAATATTTTGTGACTAAAACCATCTGGATCGCTATTGTTTTCTTTTTTTACTTCATTGAATACTAAAAAACTTAGAACTTGCAGAACAACTCAGCTGTCGCCACGATTACACACAGGTTTTAAAAGTTATTGATATTTGATAATGACAGTGGCCGAAACGGCCTAATAAATAAAGCGAAATTTTAATAAGGATCTAGACGGTTTTATTTGCAAAACATTGTACACACTGTCATCAGAAAATATTCAGCAGTCTGGCTACTAAAGTTCAAAACATCAAAGGCGGCAATGTACAACCTGCGATACTACAAGCGCAATAATAAGCCATTTATTGGTGCATCCTTCTACGATAATGATGCAATTGGCAGAAACTTTTTCAATAATATTAACATAATATATGCACGCCTCACGAAAAATGAGCATGTACAGGGCAGGTCAGCTAAGGCAGAGCATCTCAAAGATATCCACAAGGAGTAAATAAATATATCGAGTTGCTGCTTTATAGAATGTGGAGTGTTTCCGAAGTACACAAGTAATATTTAAAGTTTATAGATACCGAATTATGACATCAAATTTTTAAGGAAAATGTTTACAAATTTTATGTGGCACTGGAGAAAGCCATTGAAGAGGACATTCAGGATATAGCATGTGCGGAAATTGATCACACGGGTTCCCGGGTTCGATTCCCGGCGGGTCAGGGATTTTCTCTGCCTCGTGATGACTGGGTGTTGTGTGATGTCCTTAGGTTAGATAGGTTTAAGTAGTCCTAAGTTCTATGGGACTGATGACCATAGCTGTTAAGTCCCATAGTGCTCAGAACCATTTTTGGAACTTGATCAAATAGTAACGAAGCGATGGCGCCGCAAACTATTGTCCCACAGTCACGGGACGGGGTCGCACAAACGAATGCTCTGCTGTATAAAATGTAAGCAAAACCGTAACTCAGGTGCAGTTTGCGTGTCATGTGAAGTTTTTATGTGCTCAACATGGTATAAAGCGATTTCGCATGGACAAAACTGCGCGTTGAATTTCATCTGACTTATCGTAGTGTAGGTCATCATTATACGGCATTTCATGTCTTCGGAAGTCGTCGATGCTTTTTTTTCTAATTTTACCCCATAGATAAAATTCCAGAAGTGTTAAGTCTGGTAAGCACGAACTCGTGAGTTCGTGCACCAGCACTCTCACCTGAAGATGGCGGCCAGATGGACCGCGGAAATATTGTGTCATGAAGACGTTATGATCCGGCTGCATACCCGAGAAGAATATTATCAATTATTACGCCGGGAAAGCCTTCGTAGCCACAACCTACTTCCTTTGTTTTCGGATTGCATTTCCTTAGGATTCTTCCAATGAATCTCAGTCTGGCATCTGCCTTACCGACGATCAACTTTATATGATCATTCCATTTTAAATCACTCCTAATGCATACTCCCAGATAATTTATGGAATTAACTGCTTCCAGTTGCTGACCTGCTATTTTATAGCAAAATGATAAGGGAACTATCTTCCTATGTATTCGCACCACATTACACTTGTCTACATTGAGATTCAATTGCCATTCCCTGCACCATGCGTCAATTCGCTGCATATCCTCCTGCATTTCAGTACAATTTTCCGTTGTTACAACCTCTCGATATACCACAGCATCATCCGCAAAAAGCCTCAGTGAACTTCTGATGTCATCTACAAGGTCATTTATGTATATTGTGAATAGCAACGGTCATACGACACTCCCCTGCGGCACACCTGAAATCACTCTTACTTCGGAAGACTTCTCTCCATTGAGAATGACATGATGCATTCTGTTATCTAGCAGCTCTTCAATCAAACCACACAATTGATCTGATACTCCATATGCTCTTACTTCGTTCATTAAACGACTGTGGGGAACTGTATCGAACGCCTTGCGGAAATCAAGAAACACGGCATCTACCTGGGAACCCGTGTCTATGGCCCTCTGAGTCTCGTGTGCGAATAGCGCAAGCTGGGTTTCACGCGATCGTCTTCTTGAAAAGCAAGCTCTCGAAAATTCTACAGTAAAGCTCTCTGAAACGCACAAAACGTCTCTTGCAGCGTCTGCGAATGGAGTTTGTTGAGTATGTTTGTAACGCTCCACCGCGGAGTAAATAATTCCGCGACGAAATACGCCACTCTCTGTTGGATTTTCTCTACCTCTTCTATCAATACTACTTGGTAGGGGCCCCAGACACATGAACAGTACTGAAGAATTGGTCGAACCAGTATCTTGTAAGCCATTTCTTTCGAGGATGAACTACATTTGCTTGTGTTTCACCCACTGAATCCAAGTCTGTCAATTTGTTTTAACTGGTATTTGTTTTATGTGGTCATTGCACTTTAAGTTCTCGGATGGTTGCTCTTGGGTAGTTTTTCCGTAAACCGTGCTGCACAGCTTCAGTGTAATTAAAAGAATAGCGTCACTGTTGTAATGCGTTACAGCAACCTTTGGTGGTTTCATGATGCCGTTCTTTAACTCCAGAGATTTTACGGTAGTTAGTGTCCAACGATTTGGTGCCTATGATATAATCGAACAGCACTTCTCTCCGCTTATTTGTGCACAGTGCGTTACACTGATTTACGTTTAGAATCAACCACCAGTCCCTGCACCAATGATTGATGCGTCCGTTTTGCGATCTGTCGATCATCAGCATCGCCGAATCGCCGACGCTCGGGTTGGACAGTCTGCCAGTGGCGAGAGGGCACGCGTGGCTATTTTGGAAACTTGTTAAGCAGTTCGCAAGCACGGATACGAGGCTGTGTCCTATGATTGCAGCCAGAAGAGACGGAGCGCGCGCGCTGCTGGGGTGTGGAGGCCTGCGTGGTCGCCAGGACACGTGATCTTCGCTGGGCCAGAAGGGCGCGAGCAACAAGCGGCGGTGGAGAAACAGCCAGTGCTGTTATCGCAGCAGACGAGGACGTACACTGCAGGGCCCAGAGATATACGCCTGGAGGAGGTGTGAAGTGGTGCGGGGTGTAGTTGCCACATCAAGTTGTTCTTTAACTGGGAAAGATCTGCTAGGTTCCTTGTTGCCTGCAAAGGCAACTGTTTTACCAGGTGGTCAGATTCTCTGCTGTTTGGGTTGACTATATTGAGTCCGGAACCGCGAGACTCCTACGATCGCTGGTTCGAATCCTGCCTCGGGCATGGATGTGTGTGATGTCCTTAGGTTGGTTAGGTTTAAGTAGTTCTAAGTTCTAGGGGACTGATGATCTCAGAAGTTAAGTCCCATAGTGCTCAGAGCCATTTGAACCATTTTTTGGGTTGACTATTAGCCTAGACAAGTTCAAGTGCTGCCATGTACACTGTGCCTACAATATTTTGGTAGGGTGTGCGATCACATGCGTTGCTATTCAAGTTAACATGCTCAGAAAACCCAACTTACGCCCGTAATGTTCCGAACTATTGACTGATTTATTAACTGGTTCAAATGGCTCTGAGCACTATGCGACTTAACTTCTGAGGTATTCAGTCGCCTAGAACTTAGAACTAAATAAACCTAACTAATCTAAGGACATCACACACATCCATGCCCGAGGCAAGATTCGAATCTGCGACCGCAGCAGTCGCGCGGTTCCAGACTGTAGCACCTAGAACTGCTCGGCCACTCCGGCCGGCTGATTTGTTAACTGTTCCGTGATAATTCGACCAGCCATTACGGCTGTGGCTTACTTCAGTGCTAAATTGTGTGACTACCATTTCCTTCTCTTCATAAAGTTAAATCACTTCATTGCTATATCGGTGCTAATTCCTTGTGGGGCACGTTATTGAAAATGTTGAAGTAAATGATTCTGTCATCATGATATTCAAGTTTCTTGTATTTCTCTTTCTGTTGTAGGTGTCTGCCTGTGTGTTTTTATCGTAAGGTGGCTGAGCATAGGGAATGGCACACGGGTGTATCTTAATGGGGTGCCGACTGCGGAGGCTGACTTCGGCCTGGTACAAAGGAACCATCGCCACCCTGACGAGCAAGTTCTGCCCGGATTAGTAAAGGGGCAGTTACCTTTTGAAGCATACCTTTTTCTTAATGATTATTTAATGTGATGTTGTGTGTGTAAATTTGAGTTTCTGACAGTTGTAAGGTCTCGTCAGATTCATAAAAGTTGCATTCTGAGTAACTTGGGGAGTGGCTCGCTTCTTAAGATTTGTTATCAAGTTTTTGTAAGCATCACTCCTCACCATATTAAGTAACCGAACCACTTTATTGTCTCATTGTTTTGCCAATGGTCTAAGCTTTATTTTGGTATGACTGTCTAGATTTAATGATGATATGGAGTTACTAGAAATTTGAGCAGTGACTGATTACTTGATGCTTTAAAATTTTGAATGCCACTAGTTGAGACGAGCTAAGATTGTGATTTATGCTTTAAGGATTCTTTGTCAATTCACTTGGTTCTTTAAATTAGTTTTTTTATTATTGCAAAGGACGGAAACCCATGCTTCTTTAAGGGACTTTGGTGACAACTTTTATTATATTTTGGAGGTAAATAGCTGTTACTGAAAATTCTAAAGTAACTGCTCAATGGCTTACCACCTACGGACTCTTGCATCCAAGGTATCCCGCTCAACGGCACTTACTGCATTCCAGATCCTCTGCATGTCTTCCTGCAGTTCGGTGCAGTATTCATGCGTTGCAACCTTTCTATAGACAACATCGTCGGCGAGTAGCTTCATAAATCCTCCAACGTTATCCATTATGGCATTAATATAAACTGTAAATAGCACTGGCCCTGTAACACTCCCGTGGGGTTGTCCCGAAATTTCCTTTAAGTTTGGCAATTTTGTTCCGTTAAGAATGGCGAGTTAATTTCGGTCTGAAAGGAAGTACTCTGAAGTAAAAAACGTTGTACGTTTTGGCCTTAGACGGACCAATCCGGCCCAACCGACCACCGCGTCATCCTCTGTCAGTGACGTCTTCGGGTGCTGTTTGGAGGGGCATGTGGTCAGCACACGCTCTTCTGGGTTTTGTCAAGTTTCTTGAACTTGGAACCGCTGTTAATCGGTCGAGTATTTCCTTAGTTGGCCTCAAGAGGCTGAGTACACCCTGTGCCAGTCCTCCAACCAAGGTAAATTCCCTCGCAGTACCGGGAATCGAACCTGGGTCACCAGAACGGCAGTCAATCGCACTGACCACTCTGTTACGGAGGCGGACAAGGAAATCCCGTAGCCAGTCACAAATCTGGCCCGATACTCGATAAGCTCGTGTTTTGTTCACTAAATGACAATCCGAACGTCTTAGGAATATCAAGTAACACGGCATCAACAAGAGCGCCTTCGTGTTCCGCAAAATTTTAGAAAGCATGCTATCAGTTGGACTGGAAGCAGCGATCGGTATTTAGTTGTTGTTGTTGTTGTTGTTGTGGTCTTGAGTCCAGAAACTGTTTGATGCAGCTCTCCATGCTACTCTATCCTGTGCAAGGTTCTTCATCTCCCAGTACTTACTGCAACCTACATCCTTCTGAATCTGTTTAGTGTATTCATCTCTTGGTCTCCCTCTAAGATTTTTACCCTCCACGCTGCCCTTCAATACTAAACTGGTCATCCCTTGATGCCTCAGAACACGTCATACCAACATATCCCTTCTTCTAGTCAAGTTGTGCCACAAATTTCTCTTCTCTCCAATTCTATCCAATACCTCCTCTTTAGTTATGTGATCTACCCATCTAATCTTCAGCATTCCTCTGTAGCACCACATTTCGAAAGCTTCTATTCTCTTCTTGTCCAAACTATTTATCGTCCATGTTTCACTTCCATACATGGCTACACTCCATACAAATACTTTCAGAAACGACTTCCTGACACTTAAATCTATACTCGATGTTAACAAATTTCTCTTCTTCAGAAACGCTTTCCTTGCCATTGCCAGTCTACATTTTGTATCCTCTCTACTTCGACCATCATCAGTTATTTTGCTCCCCAAATAGCAAAACTCCTTTACTACTTTAAGTGTCACATTCCCTAATCTAATTCCCTCAGCATCACCCGATTTTATTTGACTACTGCTTTTGTTGATGTTCATCTTATATCCTCCTCTCAAGACACTGTCCATTCCTTTTAGCTGCTCTTCCAGGTCCTTTTCTGTCTCGGACAGAATTAGAATGTCATCGGGGAACCTCAGAGTTTTTATTTCTTCTACATGGATTTTAATTCCTACTCCGAATTTTTCTTTTGTTTCCTTTACTGCTTGCTCAATATACAGATTGAATAACATCGGGGAGAGACTACAACCCTGTCTCACTCCCTTCCCAACCACCGCTTCTCTTTCATGTCCCTCGACTCTTATAACTGCCATCTGGTTTCTGTACAAATTGTAAATAGCATTTCGCTCCCTGTATTTTACCCTTGCCACCTTCGGAATTTGAAAGAGAGTATTCCAATCAACATTGTCAACAGCTTTCTCTAAGTGTACAAATTCTAGAAATGAAGGTTTGCCTTTGCTTAATCTTTCTTCTAATATAAGCGTAGGGTGAGTATTGCCTCTCGTGTTCCAACATTTCTACGGAATCCAAACTGATCTTCCCCGAGGTTGGCTTCTATCAGATTTTCCATTCGTTTGTAAAGAATTCGCGTTAGTATTTTGCAGCTGTGACTTATTAAACTGATAGTTCGGTAATTTTCACATCTGTCAACACCTGCTTTCTTTGGGATTGGTGTTATTATATTCTTCTTGAAGTCTGAGGGTATTTCGCCTGTCTCATGGTAAGAGTTTTGTCAGGGCTCGCTCTCCCAAGGCTGTCAGTAGTTCTAATGAAATGTTGTCTACTCCCGGGGCCTTGTTTCGACTCAGGTCTTTCAGTGCTCTGTCAAACTCTTCACGCAGTATCGTATCTCCCATTTCATCTTCATCTACATTCTCTTCCATTTCCATAATATTGTCCTCAAGTACATCACCCTTGTATAGACCCTCTATATACTCCTTCCACCTTTCTGCTTTCCCTTCTTTGCTTAGAACTGGGTTTCCATCTGAGCTCTTGATATTCATACAAGTGGTTCTCTTTTCTCCAAAGGTCTCTTTAATTTTCGTGTAGACAGTATCTATCTTATCCCTAGTGAGATAAGCCTCTACATCCTTACATTTGTCCTCTAGCCATCCCTGCTTAGCCATTTTGCACTTCCTGTCGATCTCATTTATGAGACGTTTGTATTCCTTTTTGCCTGCTTCATTTACTGCATTTTTATCTGGTTTCTGTACAAATTGTAAATAGGCTTTCGCTCCCTGTATTTTACCGATGCCACCTTCAGAATTTGAAAGAGAGTATTGTAGTCAACATTGTGAAAAGCTTTCTCTATGTCTACGAATGCTAGAAACGTAGGTTTGCCTGTCCTTGATCTTTCTTCTAAGGTAAGTCGTAAGGTCAGTATTGACTCACGTGTTCCAATATTTCTACGGAATCTAAACTAATCTTCCCCGAGGTCGGCTTCTACCAGTTTTTCCATTCGTCTGTAAGGAATTCGCGTTAGTATTTTGCAGCTGTGATTTATTAAACTGATAGTTCGGTAATTTTCACATCTGTGAACACCTGCTTTTTTTGGGATTGGAATTATTATTATTATTATTATTGTTTTTTTTTTTTTTTTTTTTTTTTTTTTTTTTTTTTTTTTCATCAGTCTACTGACTGGTTTGATGCGGCCCGCCACGAATTCCTTTCCTGTGCTAACCTCTTCATCTCAGAGTAGCACTTGCAACCTACGTCCTCAATTATTTGCTTGACGTATTCCAATCTCTGTCTTCCTCTACAGTTTTTGCCCTCTACAGCTCCCTCTAGTACCATGGGAGTCATTCCCTCATGTCTTAGCAGATGTCCCATCATCCTGTCCCTTCTCCTTATCAGTGTTTTCCACGTATTCCTTTCCTCTCCGATTCTGCGTAGAACCTCCTCATTCCTTACCTTATCAGTTCACCTAATTTTCAACATTCGTCTATAGCACCACATCTCAAATGCTTCGATTCTCTTCTGTTCCGGTTTTCCCACAGTCCATGTTTCACTACCATACAATGTTGTACTCCAGACGTACATCCTCAGGAATTTCTTCCTCAAATTAAGGCCGGTATTTGATATTAGTAGACTTCTCTTGGCCAGAAATGCCTTTTTTGCCATAGCGAGTCTGCTTTTGATGTCCTCCTTGCTCCGTCCGTCATTGGTTATTTTACTGCCTAGGTAGCAGAATTCCTTAACTTCATTGACTTCGTGACCATCAGTCCTGATGTTAAGTTTCTCGCTGTTCTCATTTCTACTACTTCTCATTACCTTCGTCTTTCTCCGATTTACTCTCAAACCATACTGTGTACTCATTAGACTGTTCATTCCGTTCAGCAGATCATTTAATTCTTCTTCACTTTCACTCAGGATAGTAATGTCATCAGCGAATCGTATCATTGATATCCTTTCACCTTGCATTTTAATTCCACTCCTGAACCTTTCTTTTATTTCCATCATTGCTTCCTCGATGTACAGATTGAAGAGTAGGGGCTGAAGGCTACAGCCTTGTCTTACACCCTTCTTAATACGAACACTTCGTTCTTGCTCGCCCACTCTTATTATTCCCTCTTGGTTGTTGTACATATTGTATATGACCCGTCTCTCCCTATAGCTCACCCCTACTTTTTTCAGAATCTCGAACAGCTTGCACCATTTTATATTGTCGAACGCTTTTTCCAGGTCGACAAATCCTATGAAAGTGTCTTGATTTTTCTTTAGCCTTGCTTCCATTATTAGCCGTAACGTCAGAATTGCCTCTCTCGTCCCTTTACTTTTCCTAAAGCCAAACTGATCGTCACCTAGCGCATTCTCAATTTTCTTTCCATTCTTGTAAGCAGCTTCGATGCATGAGCTGTTAAGCTGATTGTGCGATAATTCTCGCACTTGTCAGTTCTTGCCGTCTTCGGAATTGTGTGGGTGATGCTTTTCCGAAAGTCAGATGGTATATCGCCAGACTCATATATTCTACACACCAACGTGAATAGTCGTTTTGTTGCCACTTCCCCCAATGATTTTAGAAATTCTGATGGAATGTTATCTATCCATTCTGCCTTATTTGACCGTAAGCTCTTTTAAATTCCGATTCTAATACTGGATCCCCTATCTCTTCTAAATCGACTCCTGTTTCTTCTTCTATCACATCAGACAAATCTTCACCCTCATAGAGGCTTTCAATGTATTCTTTCCACCTATGTGCTCTCTCCTCTGCATTTAACAGTGGAATTCCCGTTGCACTCTTAATGTTACCACCGTTGCTTTCAATGTCACCAAAGGTTGTTTTGACTTTCCTGTATGCTGAGTCTGTCCTTTCGACAATCATATCTTTTTCGATATCTTCACATTTTTCCTGCAGCCATTTCGTCTTAGCTACCCTGCACTTCCTATTTATTTCTTTCCTCAGCGACTTGTATTTCTGTATTCCTGATTTTCCCGGAACATGTTTGTACTTCCTGCTTTCATCAATCAACTGAAGTATTTCTTCTGTTACCCATGGTTTCTTCGCAGCTACCTTCTTTATACCTATATTTTCCTTCCCAACTTCTGTGATGGCCCTTTTTAGAGATGTCCATTCCTCTTCAACTGTACTGCCTACTGCGCTATTCCTTATTGCTGTATCTATAGCGTTAGAGAACTTCAAACGTATCTCGTCATTCCTTAGTACTTCCGTATCCCACTTCTTTGCGTATTGATTCTTCCTGACTAATGTCTTGAACTTCAGCCTACTCTTCATCACTACTATATTGTGATCCGAGTCTATATCTGCTCCTGGGTACGCCTTACAATCCAGTATCTGATTTCGGAATCTCTGTCTGACCATGAAGTAATCTAATTGAAATTTTCCCGTATCTCCTGGCCTTTTCCAAGTATACCTCCTCGTCTTGTGATTCTTGAACAGGGTATTCGCTATTACTAGCTGAAACTTGTTACAGAACTCAATTAGTCTTTCTCCTCTTTCATTCCTTGTCCCAAGCCCATATTCTCCTGTAACCTTTTCTTCTACTCCTTCCCCTACAACTGCATTCCAGTCGCCCATGACTATTAGATTTTCGTCCCCCTTCACATACTGCATTACCCTTTCAATATCCTCATACACTTTCTCTATCTGTTCATCTTCAGCTTGCGACGTCGGCATGTATACCTGAACTATCGTTGTCGGCGTTTGTCTGCTGTCGATTCTGATTAGAACAACCCGGTCACTGAACTGTTCACAGAAACACACCCTCTGCCCTACCTTCCTATTCATAACGAATCCTACACCTGTTATACCATTTTCTGCTGCTGTTGATATTACCCGATACTCATCTGACCAGAAATCCTTGTCTTCCTTCCACTTCACTTCACTGACCCCTACTATGTCTAGATTGAGCCTTTGCATTTCCCTTTTCAGATTTTCTAGTTTCCCTACCACGTTCAAGCTTCTGACATTCCACGCCCCGACTCGTAGAACGTTATCATTTCGTTGATTATTAAATCTTTTTCTCATGGTAACCTCCCCCTTGGCAGTCCCCTCCCGGAGATCCGAATGGGGGACTATTCCGGAATCTTTTGCCAATGGAGAGATCATCATGACACTTCTTCAATTACAGGGCACATGTCCTGTGGATACACGTTACGTGTCTTTAATGCAGTGGTTTCCATTGCCTCCTGTATCCTCATGTCGTTGATCATTGCTGATTCTTCCGCCTTTAGGGGCAATTTCACACCCCTAGGACAAGAGAGTGCCCTGAACCTGTATCCGCTCCTCCGCCATCTTTGACATAGCCGTTGACAGAATGAGGCTGACTTCTTATACCGGAAGTCTTCGACCGGCAATGCTGATTGTTTATCAAAATTTAGGCAGTGGCGGGGATCGAACCCGGGACCGAAGACGTTTTGATTATGAATCAAAGACGCTACCCCCCCTTTTTTTTTTGTTGATTTCATTTTGTTCTAGATTGTTCGTTGAATTTGTTGGTGGCGGACGTCCGATGACGCCTGTTCAGGTTGATCGTTGATTCGTTCACTCAGTTTTTTGTTACAGAGGGTAGCTAAACCCTCTGACCGAACACGCTGAGCTACCGTGCCGGCTGCTCCATCCACTGCCACCAGCCGCCTTCATGGTGCTTACAGCCTGAATATGGTCTAAATTGTAGATCGAAACCGGTTGCCAACCAAAATAAACATGTTTTACTGAATTTCAACATCTGCGATCAGTGTTGGTGAAAATGTAGTCTTATGATTCGGTCCACAATGTAATTTTTCGTTACCTTCTGTGGTTCTTGTCTATACTCTCCATACAGAGCTCGCGTTTTGTCATTGGGTGCTGGAATCTTTCCAGTCGGGTAAACAGTGAATAGCCGTTCCAGCGAGGCGGGTTAAGGCCACACGCGTCCGAGAATAGCGCGTGGGCTCATTACGTAATGGGCTGCGGGGATGGCGGGGGGCAGGTGGCCGCCACCACGTGGTAGTACCGCGGCCGCACGGCGACCCCGGGCAGATCGCGACACTCGGTACGTGGGCGCCAGTGGCCAGCGGCCTGTCACACGGGCGCAAAGAGCTACAGGGCAGCTGCTACGGACGTTGTTTGTGATCGGACCGCCGCCTGCTCCAAAGTTGACACGAGAAAGTGCAGAGGGCGCAGTGATCTTCACCCGTTCGGATATCTATGGAGACGAGCTGCAACGCAGCGACGCCGGTCCGCCTTTCTTCGCAACTTGTAAAAATGGTGGATGCAAAGACGCGAATTACAGGTCGCGGGTAGAGCGTGGTAGGCAACTAGAAAGGTGGTTTCGTGATGCCTTCTCAGGCATCGCCAGTGAGGTCTCGCTCTCTGCTCCACACCAAACGCTCCAGGGTGCTCTCTCCTGGCAGTAGTCATTTCTGCGGCGTGTGCCATTGATTCTGCTCCCACCCTCTTCAAGGAAATTTATGTACACAGAACACTGTCGCTGTCGACTGTTAACGTAAAATTTGTTATGTTTACTCTATGCCAGCCATAACGAACATTGCTGTTTTCAAATCACTATGATCCTACGTGCATTAATATGAAAACCGATGATGAATGTGCACGATACGTACAGATCCGACAAGTGTATATAAACCAGGTGATCAAAAAGTCAGTATAAATTTGAAAACTGAATAAATAACGGAATAATGTAGATAGAGAGGTACAAAATGACACACATGCTTGGAATAACATGGTGTTTTATGAGAACCAAAAAAACAAAGTTCAAAAAATGTCCGACAGATGCCGCTGGACGGCAAAACGTCAGTGACTGCGCATAACAATCGTGTATAAAAGGAGCTGTAATGAGAGAAAGAATCAGATGCGCCAGCGGTCGCAGCTTGTTGACGTTACCTGAAAAGCCGCTTTTAGTGAAGCTGTATTATCAGAATGGGGAATGTGGTAGTTCAACGTTACGATCCTATCGCCATACGAAGGGGATTCGAACGGGTAATGGTTCGTTGACAAATGCAGCTGTGGCTAGAATGATTTCGAAGTTCGAAGCCACGGGTTGTTTAGACGATAGACCCCGTAGTGGCCGACCGAACACAAGGCGTAATGCTGCTGAGACAGTTCAGGAAGAAATGGAGACTGTAGCGGGTTCGTCTATGCACGGGGAAGTCAGCGCTCGTGCAGTCGCACGTCGCACCGGCATTCCATAGACTACTGTTTGGTTGGCACTTAGGCGTACCCTCCCATGCTATCCGTACAAAAACCATCGCCATCATGAACTGTTACCTCGCGATTTAGTGAAGCGGAGGGCATTTGCGGTGTGGGCGTTTCAAAAGATGGCGGAAGATGACGATTGGTTGAGTAACGTGTTGTGGACCGACGAAGCTCATTTCACGCTCCGCGGGTCTGTCAACACCCACAACTGCAAAATTTGCGCTACCGAAAATCCTATAACTGTCGTGGAAACTCCATTTCACGACGAGAAAGTCACGGTATGGGTTGGATTTACCACATCTACCGTTATCGGGCCTTTTTTCTTCGAGGAAATGCGTGATTCTGGTTTTGTAACTGCTACTGGGACGGGTGAGACGTACGCCAATATGTTACAGAATCGCATCATCCCCAGTCTGGCTGATAAACACCTGCTGGAACGTACGATGTTTATGCAGGACGGCGCTCCACCCCATATTGCTAGACGCGTGAAACATCTCTTGCTCGCGTCGTTTGGTGATGATCGTGTGCTCAGCCGCCACTTTCGTCATGCTTGGCCTCCCAGGTCCCCAGACCTCAGTCCGTGCGATTATTGGCTTTGGGGTTACCTGAAGTCACAAGTGTATCGTGATCAAGGGATGCTGAAATACAACATCCGATGCCAATGCCTCACCATAACTCCAGACATGCTTTACAGTGCCGTTCACAACATTAATCCTCGACTGCACCTATTGCTGAGGAATGATGGTGGACAAATTGAGCATTTCCTGTAAAGGAGATCATCTTTGCTTTGTCTTACTTTGTTATGCTAATTATTCTGATCAGATGATGCGCCATCTGTCGGACATTTTTTGAACTTTTGTATTTTTTTGCTTCTAATAAAACCCCATGTCATTCCAAGCATATGTGTCAATTTGTACCTCTCTATCTACATTATTCCGTTATTTATTCAGTTTTCAAATTTATACTGACTTCTTGATCATCCGGTATATGAATGTAAGTTCCACGTCTCCACTTGAATTACTAGACCGATTCTAACCAAACATGGTACACATAGCACCTAGCGTCCGTATAGAATCTCTGTGGTCGTAACAATCACTTACCAATCAAAGACATGGGGGTTGGGATGAAAAAGAAGTGTAGCACACGACGTCCCAATATTTGAGACAGAGAACACTTAGTAACTTGCAACAAAGTTTACACATAGCTTCAAACCTTTACGAACCTCTTTCTCGCTGGTAACCCCCACAAAATGGCGCAAGAAAAAAAGTTTATCGCGTACTAGAGTGTCGCTCTTCATACAGTAAAACTGCCGCATGAGTTATATCGTTTCAATTTATAACGTCTTAACTTCTAACTTTATTCGCAACAAATTTTTCATACAGTATTCGCATATACCACTGAATGTACCAGCAAAATTGTGTTCATGTATGATACACAGTTCAGAAGATGTAAGATTGCCAGAGAGTTGAAGTGGAGGAGGTGGGTAGGAGAGGGGGTGGAGGGGATGGACAAAGAGGGTGAGAAGGAGGAGATGGGCAGAAAGAGGGGGTGGGAAAAGATGGACTAAATAGAAGTCTGGAATAAATAGATATCCGAGTAATGCCATGTGCTCAGCTAGTTATTTTAAATATGTACTATCATCCCTTTCCATTTGTGTTTCTAGTGAAAAACGGTGTCAACTTCTACCCAACAAGGTCCAGCAATTCTAGTTGCTGTCGCGTACACGTTCTGTGTAACACAGTATATCAGCACTGACTACTCGATCACAATCATTAATGAAAAAGAACAGTTCCTGACGTTTGTTTCTTAGTCCTCGTAGTTTAATATTTGACAATTTCTTTCATATGATGTCACTGCTGTTACTTGAAAATCAAGGCTAGTGCAAATAACTAGGGCTTAAAGACGAAGAAACAACGTGGTTATTACAGATGGAACACGGCCGAAGGTAATACTGAGTTCACCGCAACAATCTGTAATAGGAATTTTACTATTATTCACATGTATGATCTGACGAGCAACTTCAGTAACTCTCCGAGGCAGTAAACGGTCGACCATTAAGTCGTGCACGGTTTTTTAGATTCAACAACGTGAATACTACTTCCACATCGAACTACCTATTACCTTGAAAAACACACAAAATACGGCAGGGAAATAAAACTCCATGACACATTTGTGTACAACACACATTTGCACACATGGTTAGAGGAGAAGGCGTTGGCAAATTGAACTTCCACTTGATAGGCGAGATGTACTTGGTTTTCTCAGGAGGAAAGCGTGCTGCCCACGAAGGCAGAAGGTCAAGTTTCGAGTTCTCGCCCAGTACACAGATGTAATTTGTCAGTAATTTTATATTCCGCTTTTTTGTGTATTTTGCATGGCAATTTACAGATAGAGATGGACGTAGTATTCAATTTGTAGGATCCAACAAAAGCACACAAAACAACATTATGCCTTAATGGTCGTCGTACATCACAAGAGCTTCGCTAGCTACCGAAGGGGAAATCTTGAGTTAGATTCCGATGACCACGTCGTACAGTTAGTAATGAGGATCTGTCTCGTGAGGTTCATGAAGGAGATGCTATATTAAGCAAATATCAAAACTGACATACAAGTTTCCAAAGTGCTGAAAGACAGGATAGATGCAATATAATATCGCGGCATTAGAGACTGAACACAAAAAAAATACGGACAAGGATAGCAGACATTTCGTTTTCAAGGAAACTAACTTGGTTTTCACGAAAGACAGATTCGGGAAACTTCGAAAAACCTAAATCTGTATGACGGACTAGGGTCTGAAACTCGTTGTTCCATAACGCGACTCCCATTCCTTAAACACTACTCTCTCCGTCCGTCTTCGAAATTACGTCAAATATGAACGCTTCTCGTAAACTGTGGGCCGCACAACATTTTACTGTTCCAATAGTCATCAGCTGTTTATACGACTGTATTCTCGTATTACGCCCAACCCAAGCTCCTTGCTCAATGACACTAGTTTAAGTTTTCATCTATCTTAGTGTTACCGTGACGTTTTTCCATTCAACTATGTTTCGAAAAGTTTCCTTGTGTTCTGCACCATTCAGTTCAACATCATGTATCCACGACATCACAGGTAATTATCTACGTACATTTTACAGTTTTTAACTGATCTACTCCCTTCGTTGCTAGCGAAATATTCCTCGATACCTTAGCAAATGTATCCACCGTTACATAGGGCAAGGCTACTCCGCAAACTTCGTTTCTTGTATTTTTCTGCAAGCACTTCTCCACTTCCAGCTGATACGATCATAATAAAATAATTTGACTGACTACATACTCTATTGACTACATAGCAGGATTAATTAATCAAAGGCCCAATCAGTTGCTCATAAAAACAGAAACGAGTGGCTAAGAACTATCTAATAACTCAGAAGATAAGATTTCGGAACGAGTGAACGTCCGGAAGCACCTAGGCTGGTGTAACATGTAGCGGCGACGCTGGTTATTTCGCGTTACACTAAATCAAACCATATAGTTGGCCAAGACCCAGAAACAGTGGGAATATTCCGATTCGCAGACTGGGGAACTCCCTGTAAAAATAAACTCCGCACGTGGCATGAAAATGTTCTGTAACCAAGTCAGCGTCCGTGTTCCTAAGCTCGTGATTAGCAAAGAAAAAGAATCTTTCACTACACAAATGACAATTGGAACTGACTTATAAGTTTGCTATTTGTAAATATCGCACGCTATTAAATCTTAATTTAAATTTAAACTAAAATGCTGTGATAAGGCGCACCATTACACTTGTTTCAACGTTTTGAGTGTCATGGAAGAATGCATACAGTACTTTACCTTCAAATCATCTTCACAAACGAGTTCATTTACCGGCGAGTAAGCAGATACGTCGTCGTTCAATCCTCTTGATGTGTGATGCAACACTTCGTACAAGATACACGAACTGAGTGAACAGCGTAAGACAAATTTGAAGATAAGGATGCAGTCAAAGGAATATGAAGTACACTATTGGGCAGGTGAGTGTTAAAACCTCTCACATTCACTGTGAAATCGATAGCGAACGGTTTGTGCCGTAGTAACAGCCATAGTATTCCAAAACGAAAAGCAAATAGGAGAAAGTCACTTGAAGAAAAATTTCTATTTTGGTATATTCCCTACTCCGAACAGTTTCTTCCTATACAGAACTCATTTAAAGTCCATATTTATAATGGAATGAAATGGAAAATTTCAGAAAAATGAATCAACGGCACGCATATTTGTCGCTCATGGTCGTACAAGATTACAGACATATAAAATTATAGTATCTATTATGCAGTAGA
The DNA here is from genome assembly GCF_023864345.2 of Schistocerca serialis cubense. Lineage (NCBI taxonomy): Eukaryota > Metazoa > Arthropoda > Insecta > Orthoptera > Acrididae > Schistocerca > Schistocerca serialis. The sequence continues at coordinate 1,132,036,088 of NC_064639.1, forward strand.
GAGAGAAAGTGATACCTTCTTAAAACAATAAGCGTTCAAAACGTAACAAAGACATTCTTGTGGCAGATTTAAGTTTGCTAATGTTCCAAAAATTTACATTTATTTCCTGTTTTACTTTAAAAAGCTGAAGGCTATGTTTTATTTAGCACAACAGTTACTGAAACTCTTGCTACAGTATGTTACGGAACTGAGTACAACAATTATTGACAACTCTTCGCAAAATCTGCTACGGAATGTTACGGAACTCAAATTGAAAAACAAAAACTTTTTGAAATACGGGTATCAGACTCCACTACCTATCCAGATCTACCTAACCAGATCCGTTGTTAGATAACGCCCCAATAGTATAAATTATTGAAATTGTCTTTTGCTGCGTTTGGGAAGCAACTCAATATAGAGTTATATCTTGGTTTTTCACGTCTCCTCGATCTCCATTTTGCAGAGTATTTCATGGTGACGATAGAATTTAAAAACACTGCTGCTTTCAAAACAGGTATAGTAAAAGAAGGAAACAACCATTACAAAGGTGTACACCTTGTATGATTCAGACACCAGAGGAGACTACCTTTAACAATCATTCCACTGCTATTCCCCCACCACCTTCTAAAGTTCTTCCACCACCAACCTGTCACCGTCCAACTTCCTTCCCTCCACTACCTGAGTGGGATCACCAACGATGATAGCTGTTAATAATAAAATGAAACGTATATAGGATGCCCCAGAAAAACATCGACTAGCTTTAGGGGCAAGTTACTTACACAAACCAGAAAAAAATTACTAGTAAACGTGGGCCCTATCTGGAGAACTATGAGCATTTCTTCACTTCAACACTCTGAAACAAAACTCTTCAAATGCAAGGATGACCAAACTAAGAAATGAAGTCCATTAAACGTTGGGTCTAAATTGTGTACTTCAACAGCTCGCCTTCGATACTGCGAAATAAATCTCTTTCACTGAACAAGTGATCACAGTTCCTAAGGTAGCATTTTAGAGCCCACGTTTACTAGAAGTTTTTTCTTGTTGTGGTCCATACTACCTGCTCCAAAAATATGGAAAGCAAAGAGCTTGAAGTGTTACAAATATGTTTCAAGGATGAAGAAGTGCTCATAGCTCTCAAGGTATGCATTTTAGAGCCCATGTTTATTTGAATTTTCATCTTGTTTTGGTGTAAGGAACCTGTCCTTCTTTTTAGGAATATATGAATTTTGGTCCCCTCGTAACTGTGAATTTTCTCTATAAAACGAAGTGCAATCTTAGTGCATTTTCTTTTAAACATACTAAGCCTTGCCATCAAGATCCGTTTATTAGCCCACAAGTTGTTCTCCATAAATACTAAACTCTATGCAGATCGTACACCTCACTGTGGTACTAGTACAATGCAGAGTTAGGTTTTCCAATGTAGACCAAAGCACTAAAGTCTATGTTACCACGTCAGGTCCTGACTAAACAACCACGTGGGTGATTCAACTAATGCTGCACTTTTATACGATTCCCGATACGAGCTGTACTCAAAGTTTTAATTTTCACCTCGGAAAAAACAACTTTAGGATATCAGTTTTTTGTTTGTTTGCGAGTACGTGTCTCCTGACCCTGACCACATTGAAATTCAAGCGCCATAGTACCACAACACACCGTTAGAGGAGCCAAAACCACGCTTGCCATTCGTAAAATGGCGGTGGGCTGCGCCATTTTTTTTTTTTTTTTTTTTTTTTTTTTTCCTGTCAGGGTGCTACGATACTGTGGCGCTGGAATTTCAATGTATACAAGAACTGTAGACATTTCCCTGGAAACAAAGAAAAACTTGATTGCGTAAAATTATTTTTTTCTAGGTGAAATTTAAAACTCCGTGTCTACCCTTCGTACTTTAATATTACGTATCTCTTGCCCTCAAAATAATCGTAGATGAACAGAAAGTAAATATCCTACATTGAACTAACTAATCTGGTGTTGTCAACGTTTATACAATTTTGTAAGGGCAGAAACATTATATTAGCAGATAAATAATACTTATCTTGTTATAGATATCTCGTTGCCTAGCGTGTTGGTTCCTGTTTATGCTTTCCGATAAAGAGGTCCAAAGCTTTTTCTTGAAGTAAAAGTCGCTGGAATATTGCTGCTTTTTGACATCATTAGTATTTATTCATAAATTCTTGACTCTTTCTGCAACACCACTTGTTAAGCAAATGTATTGTGCAACATTTCAACACAATACAAAGAACTTGACAGTTACACTGACCACTTTCGACAAGTGAAACTATTACGGCCCGTTTGGCGCCTAAAATTTGTATAAGTATTACGTACATAGCTTCCAGGTCTTTCTTTTCGTACAAGATGAAGTTCAAATTAATTTTATGATGAGGTTCTTAATTAATTTACATGATGTTTTCTGGAATTCATTATTTATATAAAGATTTATGCGCCTAATAATTAATAATGAAAGTTGCAAATTTTCACAATATAAAAACTAACAGTTTCCTGTCTTTGTACAATTGTCTATTGAAATATCTACAATAAAATTAGAAAAAATTATAAATGGAAACAGAAATTCTGTTTACAAGAAAACTGTACCGTAACAATATTACTATCACGTTAAAGTAGTTTTTGACTCATTTAAGTTAACAACCGTGATTGATAATTTTCGTGGTTTAAGATCTATGTTGCTAAAGGGATCTATATGGATCGATATGAAAAATAAAATTGTATTACCATAAAAGTAGTGTTCAGGTGATCAAATATATCCAAAACATATAATTTAAGTATAAAAATTAACTCAAGTCAGGTCGAAATTTATACGGAATCGAGCATTTCAGTGTAAGTACAAGAGTTCTGAGAAGGCAAGACCCATTACAATATGGAATCAGCTGTAAAGAGCGAAGTAGATAATCTTTTTAAGATCGTATACGCAAAAATGCAAACTGATTCAGGCAATCAAAAACTTGTACAAACATATACTCTGACACCACGTTCATTGAAGGTTCGCTGAATGACCGGTGTATTAATCTGATATAGACACATACTGTAATGCGCCAAATTCCTTCAGCTCAGAAAAGCGCATCACTTATTAATATCGCCTCAGCTTACTATCAGCTATAATGTTTTGAGTGAATTGAGAGTGTGTTCAGAGGCTGGTAAAGTTTTCTTATATTTTTAGTGTTAAAATATTTTAGAAATGTGACACCTAGCGTTCGAGAAAAGCTGTGTTCTGTCAAGTCAACGAGTTTGTAACGCCCAGCCGACTGCTGCATCGCAGCGTGCGGCAAAGATGACTACTACAGAGCAGCTGGCCACTAGAACCATTGCCGGTGACTGCTAAGAAGAAACATTTATTGTTGTAGAGAGAATTAGCGTGATATGTTTGTTTGCAGAGAATGGTTTTTGGCTTGTCCTTTTAAAATTTGAGTTCAGTATCCGAATATTATTCGAAGTGAATTAGTCTGCAACGGGGATAGAACTCAACTGTGTTCAAAGCAGCTCTAAGCCGTTTAGAAAGATATTCTAAGAAGGTTATCGGCTTGTGTACAAAGTGATTATTTCGCCGATTCTGGTAGCATGTAGACTCGTCAGGTATAGGAAAAGCTCTGCTTTATTGAAGTGTGAGATTAGTTTCTCCTCTTTGCGATTAATGGTGCGTTGTGCTGTTTAATAGCCATGCTTTTGCAAGCGAACTGTGTTTCAATATTTTTGAAAGGTCTTCCGTGTTCACGCGAAGTCGTTTAGTTATTTTGTTGTTGAGGATTAACGCACGCACTAAGGGGCAATAGGGTTGCATTGCATTATTGTGGTTGCATAGGAGTGCGCAAGCACTGAAGAGTTGTGACTTAGTGATACTTGGTTAAGATTTATTGTGTGACTTCCGCGTGCGCGTCGTAATATAGTAAATTCCGGAAATCTCGTTGGATGCACTGAATGTGTAGTCTATATTAAAGAGAATGGTCATTCTACGTAATACTTATTTATTGAGAAACAGTCGGAAGTTTATTGAGAATCTGATGGCTTCTCGCCTTGTCCCTAAACTACAAACAAAAACAATATGTTAGAGAACACGCTAATTCCCTCTAAGAGAGATTATGGAGTGCTGTGATTTGAGTTTTAAATATTAGTGGGCCGCGGAAGTCAAAACATGAATTGGCTGAGCTTTGTTTGGGTATTTAAAGTTCATATCGTTGGAAAGTGGTGGTTATACTCAGGTTTTTCGTTTCATTTTTTTATTACGTTCATAGAGAACCTGCACGGGTACTGTAAAATGCTGACTTATACCTGCAAACGAATTAATGGCAGGGAACAAACTGAAAAAGTCAGTATCCGACTTGCCCTTTATCCCTAAACGATTGCAAGGAAAGTATTCAAAAGTTTATGTCTTCATATCAATGTAAATCCAAAGGCCAATAAAGTAAAAGACTGGCATACTGGTGAAAGCAAAGTTCAAAGAAATTAAAACCCTAAAGAGAAGGAATAGTATTTTTCAGTTAATTACTTGCAACGAAACGAGAGATAATTAATCTTTATTTAGACAGGGAAAGGAAGTCTACGTTTTATTGAAAAGTAATTAATTATAACTGAAAAGTTATTCCATTTAATTTTGAAAGATTTAGATTGACGAAAAGGTTTATTACGATAAAATTTCAATAGAGTCAAGTATATTTTCTAGCAAGGCGCTACTTATGGAGGTTATCGTTGATTGACAACGAAAGATAAACCATATTAAATTATATCTTTGCCTCTTGAACGTATTCTCCATTTTACGTAAAAATTTATGACGTTCACACTGATTGCTTGTATATACGATTATTCGTCGAAGCTTTAACAGAGGAGCAACTATAAGAGACAACGGATCTATATGACATATTCATCAATTATATACGAAAGCCGTCGTTTCTGGTGCCTACGATGTCGAGAAATTGCTTAGTTGTGTTGTCAGAGTACACAGAGTAAGCTTCGCTATGGGCTGCTGTTACTGGAAAAGTAAATATATCATTTCTACTTCCCGTAGACCCTCGCATTTATTATTTTTCTGGTGATCGATGCTAGCTTTGGCGGTAGTTTATCTTTCAAAGCTAGTGAACCCTGATAGATGCGTTGTTGAATTAACATATAGATACCTACCACTGATCCCATTGTACCACGAAAAGTGTTGTTGTGTCCATCCTTTTGTACACAGTGATGTCGTAGCGAGCTGTAGCGTGATTTATAGCGTCAGAAACTGAATAACAAATCGTACGTGATGTCGTTCTGTTAGCACAGACGATTATCTTAAGTCACACAGATTACGTCGATGAGTGTTTGCAAGGTCTTGTCAGAGTGAGCTACATTATCCGACGTTCCTTTTCATATAAGTATTGGGTTGCTGCTAGAGATTCTTCATATATGGTTCAAATGACTCTAAGCACTATGGGACTTAACATCTGAGGTCATCAGTCCGCTAGACCTAGAACTACTTAAACTGAATTAACCTAAGGACATTAAACACATCCATGCCCGAGGCAGGATTCGAACCTGCGACCGTAGCAGCAGCGTGGTTCCGGACTGAAGCGCCAGAACAGCTCGGTCGCAGCGGCCGGCTCTTCATACAGGGTGATTCAAAAAGAATACCACAACTTTAAAAATGTGTATTTAATGAAAGAAACATAATATAACCTTTTGTTATACATCATTACAAAGAGTATTTAAAAAGGTTTTTTTTTCACTCAAAAACAAGTTCAGAGATGTTCAATATGGCCCCCTCCAGACACACGAGCAATATCAACCCGATACTCCAACTCGTTCCACACTCTTTGTAGCATATCAGGCGTAACAGTTTGGATAGCTGCTGTTATTTCTCGTTTCAAATCATCAATGCTGGCTGGGAGAGGTGGCCGAAACACCATATCCTTAACATACCCCCATAAGAAAAATCGCAGGGGGTAAGATCAGGGCTACTTGGAGGCCAGTGATGAAGTGCTCTGTCACGGGCTGCCTGGCGGCCGATCCATCGCCTCGGGTAGTTGACGTTTAGGTAGTTACGGACAGATAAGTGCCAATGTGGTGGCGCTCCATCCTGCTGAAATAGTGGAATTTGCAGCTCTCTGCTAGCTCTGCGAGTCGATTTTCCTGGGCTGCGAACAAATGCTTGCTGGATGCGTGCTACATTTTCATCACTCGTTCTCGGCAGTCCAGAACTTTTCCCTTTGCACAAACACCCATTCTCTGTAAACTGTTTATACCAACGTTTAATGCACCACCTATCAGGAGGTTTAACACCATACTTCGTTCGAAATGCACGCTGAACAACTGTCGTCGATTCACTTCTGCCGTACTCAATAACACAAAAAGCTTTCCGTTGAGCGGTCGCCATCTTAGCATCAACTGACGCTGACGCCTAGTCAACAGCGCCTCAAGCGAACAAATGTACAACTAAATGAAACTTTATAGCTCCCTTAATTCGCCGACAGATAGTGCTCAGCTCTGCCTTTTGTCGTTGCAGAGTTTTAAATTCCTAAAGTTGTGGTATTCCTTTTGAATCACCCTGTATATCTCCTATAGGTTAGTGATACCTAAAAGGTGCCGCAGTACAATGCCAGATTAAAACGTTGCATCACAATATCAGATGCAAGGACGTAAACCAAATCAGAAATCTGGTAGATCTGTACGGGGATGTTACCATCCAGAAAATGGATTGTCGAAACAACCTGAAGTCTAGGTGATAAGGATTTCTGTTATTTGATATTTCGTATTCTGATTTCCCGTGCCTTAAGGTAAAGACTGTATATCATAGGGAAGTAAATTAGTCAACGGATAATTAAAGATAAGACTTCTTTCGACATTGTTATTTAATTTTTCACATAATCCTCTGACTCTATATGGCGTCTTTCGAGACAAGAAGCGATTTTTTTCGTTCCTGTCGATCGCTATACGCGAATCTGACGGAAACTTGACAGAAAAGCAAAGAGTGTCAAACGCAATGTAAGGTGTAATACCTGACTCATTTCTTAAAACCGATTTCCTTTGTATAGATATTTATTACCAAAAGGTTTTTCTAGTAATAGCATAAATATAGACAGCAATGCAGAAACATGTTATAATGTGCACAATATTAAAAATTAATTGTTTTGTCTGACGAATATCAGTAACGTAACTCTCGAGTAATATCTTGAAAAAACAGTGTTGACTTTATTTATATTTGCGTATTAAATAACTACGTTTGCATTAGAAATGGTTGTGCTGTGTTATACAACCTATTATGCTGTATGTTAAAAATTTGCGTGTGTAATACTTGGTGTCCCGAAAACTGTATAAATTGGAAACGATGTTTACTGATACGGAAGGACTCACTTTACGTTGAAAATCTGTGTCATTCAGAAATCAGCCTTTCACTACAATTAAAGTAATTAATATAAATAATAATACATTCAACAAATTAAATACAGTGATATTAACATCCTTCTTATAAGAACATAATCAGCATTGAATGTATGAGGACGGGTAGCACAACAAATTACAGACTATTTATTAAGTTTCAAAAATAAATTCTTCAAAAACGTTTTTAAATTACTTTCCGTCTATATAATTAGCTGTGCATTTGTCGATGATACGCAAACTGGCGTGAGACAAGGCGTAGAATTGGCAAAGTTCTGTAGCGCCTGGAAGCTGTCCCGAGATACAGCTCTGTCGAATGGGTTGCATAAAGGGTAGGGTAAGGGCAACACTCATACGCAATATGCAGGCCGTATATAACTGTCATGACGTGTCCAACACGCTCTTTGCGATTTTTCTTGTTGTCCCGCAGCTTACGTTTTTTGAAAAAAGTGGCACTTAACTGCCATAACAAAGAAAATGATGAAAAATCATTAATAATGTATAACTGAATAACACAAAATATCGAGCTTGCTGATAAAAAGGCAGTTTCCATATATCAAATTGTATTTACGTCTAGTGAAACGTCGGTTAAGTCACACCGTGAACAACCGTTACAGAAATTTGCTGTCACATTTTGTTATGTAATTATGTTTAATTGATGCACCAACTAATTTTATAAAATACACGCATCATACTAAATCCGGTAACACGTACATGTATGTAATTGCCGTTATCTGCATTACATACTGTCCAATTCATGGACTCTGTAAATATTTAGTTCTTCATCTTCTGAAAGACCGTGAAAACATAAATTTCAGCATATAAAATACTAGAGATGGCAGGGGAGAACATAGAGACGGGTAGAGTAAAATGAACGGATAATCATGAAAATACATTTTATGACGTACATTACAGCTGAAGATTGAGAACTGCCATGTATGAAGGAGTTTCTGCCTTACTCCAGTCCCAGAAAATGGCATACGGTATTTTACATAAAATTATTATACACTGTTGGACACCTAAATATGTGTAGCTATTAAACCGATACTTCAAGTGTTATTCAGAAATACTGCAACGACACGAACAGTTCAGAATCTGTGTATGGCATGGAGACAGAATACAATAGCTGGTTGTTTAAGGAGTATATCTCTATCACGAAAATTCAGAGAAATCAAGCATAATAATTATTTGCTGAGGTTGGTGAAACTTATTACTGTTAGTCACTATCACTCTCCTCTAAAATTTTAACAACAAATAAATTGTTTTATAAGTATTTTCCGTATCGTATCACAATCGAACAAACGTTTCATCTGCTAGTATTTATATCGCTTGACCAAGGTTATGCCGCGTTTAGAGCATCGTACCGTATTGCAGAAACTGCAATGAGACATTTGGCAAGTAATGACATAACAGCGGGATGAATTACAAAATTTATAAAAATGGCAGCTTTGCTATGGGAATCACATCTTCAGACAATCTGTCCATCATAGATTGCGTTATCTTTTTATGTCGCCAAACAAGCATACTTGGTGTGGGACAAGTCAAGTTATGTAGATATATGAACGTAGCTCTCAATGAAACTTGTAGACTGATTACAGAGCTCTTGAAACCTTCTCTAAAATATATGTTTTATTACATAGCCGATATATCGCCACCCTCTATACGTAGAGAAGTGGTTAAAAGTATGGAAAGGCTCGAATTGGAAGCCTACAGTGCCCATTCGTCGCACAACTGATATGCCGGGAAATCTTCCTGTGATCACCTAAAGAATATACACTGGTGGCCAAAATTAAAGCAACAAACTGCTATTTCCCCGTCCTGTGGCAAATTCACGATATAATCATACAAACTGTCAACATATGTCGGAATATGGCACTCCGATCAACGGACACCCACTCCAGCAATGACGCCAGGGCACCTATCAAGCGGGGTAGTGTTTGCAGGATATTCCTACATCCACAGTCGCTGTGTACACAGTCACAGACGATGCAGTGTGGCGCAGAGAAGACGCCTAAAGACTCTCTGGTGTGGAGGGCCATAGAAAGAATGGAAGCAGGAGAGTTGCTAGCTGATGTTGGCCGATGACATAACGTGAATCGTTCTGTTGTTTCCCGGATGAGGCGACAGTGTATAGGGACCAAAATGGTACCCCGGAGACCAAGACAGGGCCGACCACGTCTGACAACAGAAAGAGTGAACCGTTATTTGGCAGTAAGGGCACGACGGTGCCGCCTTACTAGTGCACTGCTACCGGTATCTGACTTCGCAGCGTCCACTAGACATGTAGTATCGAGGCGAGAGGAGTGCAAAAGGCTTCATCAGAGTGATCTTTAATGTTGGAGATCTGTTGTCTGTTTTCCTCTGGCGTTTCTTCACAGAAGGGAACGTCTAGAGCGGAGCTGTCAACATGTCACCTGGATGGTAGAATAGTGGGCCAATGTTCTTTTCACAGACGAGTCCCGGTTGGGTCTGGAGAATGCTTCTCAACGGATTCGCATCTGGAGGGCACGTGGCACACGATTTCTCGAGGAGGATCCCTAAAGGTGCGGGCAGGGATTATGTTGACCACTCGAACACCTATTTATGAAATGGTACTGGTGAATCAGCAAGGTTTAACTGCTGTCACGTACCGTAAGGTGATCTTGGTATCTCATGTGCGGTAGTTGCGAGGTGCTGCGGGCCCAGACTTCGTATTGATGGATGATAATGCTCTACCTGATAGAGCGCGGGTGGTTGTTTTTTTTTTTTTTTTTTTTTTTTTTTTGGGAACGGGAGATATTGCACGCAGGGCGTGGCCTGCTCCCTCTCCCGATGTGAATCCCTTAAAGCATGCCTGGGATGCCTTAGGAAGACGGGTTGCATCACGTCAGCACCCACCAACCACTCTCCAAAACTTGCGAACAGCTCTGCAGGAAGAACTGGTGTTACTGGCTCAACATGAGATTGATGACATCATCCACAGCATGTCCCGTCGTTGTCAGGCCTGTATTGGTGCCAGAGGTGGTCACACTGCATACTGAGCACATAAACCAGTTGTCAGAACGCATGATCAAATACATTAAGTGAAGAAAAATACGAAGAACATTTTTTTCTACCGTAATGCATGGTGCACTTGATTACGTTTTGTATCCTTTACATTGTTTCTACTTTAATATCACCTGTTTATACTGTTTTGCGGCAAAATAAGCGCAACCATGGAAAATTTCCGTTACCTACTTTAATTTTGGACACGAGTGTATCTTCCTCCCTGCGAAGGAAGCGTTGGTATTGATGAAAGAAAAGACAAAGGGTAAATAACCTCTTCGACACGCCTAGAGTGCAGTTTGCCTACTTTCAGGCGCTAGAGTCGCTGGCAGGCTTCATCGGTGATAAATACATTTGTAATGTGTTCAACAAAGTTGAGTGGGTGTCACCGAGGGTGTCGCCGACCGGGAGGTTCTTAGAGGTACCCTCTGCCATTTTATTTGTGTACATGTTAATGTTGCAGTCCCGCTTGTTCACGCCACAGGGGGATGGAAATCGGAAGGATTGAACAAGTATACATACCTTTTGTTGCTTCGAACCACGTCCAAATTTCGTCGAATGGTTTTGAACGGTTCCTAGTGGTTCCATCTTGTACACGAGAGATAAAATTGCGGTCGGTGCTGCACTCTAAAGGGGTGCATTCAATGGTGATGCAACCCTATAACGTCCTCGAGAAGGTTTGAAACACCCGAGGGTGGCAGATGTGTCAAGGTTGTCACGGACATCTTCCTGTTGCTCATCGCCACGCGAAATTTGTGGAAATCAATGCCTCAGGGAAAGTGGTTGTTTCGTTGACGCCGTCTATGCCGTCCCCTGAGGCCTTTGTGTCGATTCTGAGCGGCAGTATGTCTCAAATGGTTTCCTCGGCCATGCAAAAGAAAAACGCGTGATGTCAGCTCCGGATGTCACAGTTATGACCTCCATCGCTGAGACATCAAAAGAAGGGGCAAATGTGCCTAAGAACGGCTATAACGACCTTGTTAATCGTGTGAACGGCCGCTGTGGTGCTGCGCAGAATTGTGGTGAAATTTAGTGCCAACGTGACGTCATTAATACACCTTACAGCTCGCATGAATTTCCGAGCTATGGCCTTCTTCCTGGCAGGTGTCGACACCATGCTGCTCGTAGCATCGCCGGGCCCGAGGGAGCGGCCGCAGGGCGCCACACTTTTGCACCATTACAAACGAAGGTGTAGGCACCTTTCAGCCAAATATTAAACTTCCTCGTCACAATGTAAGACGATTATGGGATTTCGAAAAAGTGGTCATTTAATTCTGTTGCACAGTGTGGTTACGATATAGCTTGGCAAGAACGGAGGAGAAAATGAAGCACTTGCTTAGTGGCAACAAACTACAAGTCAAATGCTTCAGTGCCTCTGAGCCCAACGCCTTTCACAGGTAATGACCTCGTGGAAGCCGTCCTGAATATCTTGGATGTTGCTGTGTTCTGGGCGTACTTAATATTAAATCTACACGTTATCACCTCTCATGTATTACATAATCGCTCTCAAATTAATTTTCATTTACTTGTAAATTTGTAAGTTTTCTACTCGAGAGAAAAATAGTTTTAATCGTAGAAAGTAGTTTTTTACATACACGCTTGATGTAGTAAAATATGTCAGGTCCGGAACTCATAACAAGAAGGGCAGGATGTTGTGACACATGTTGGGAAATCGCTTATCAGGTTCCGCTCTTTGACAAAACTCTCTGCTAATTTTGCCGGTGATGTACAAAACAGTGAAGAGTTATCTCACATGAGACTCTTTTAGTAAGACGAAATGCATACATTCATCTCTGTGTCGTTGCCTAGTCGGAAGCTTCCGTGGCAGGTGGATTGGTTGCGACGGACAGAAACACTCGCGTGTGCCATCATCCGACGTTAGTAACATTGGGTTTAAATTCTGCATTTATCTAAAGTCAAAAGTGCTCAGAACGAAGATTCAGTATCTTTAAATCTAAGTCGGTGAAGTGAGGAAGATTTCTGTCTTATCGAGGATAACAATAAGTAACATTTAAGCCTTCTCCGGTTATGTCTGGAACCGGGAGGCGCTCATACAGAACCAAGAACACGGTTTTCTAAACCATAAGGTGCTCATCCACCCCCATGAACCATGGACCTTGCCGTTGGTGGAGAGGCTTGCGTGCCTCAGCGATACAGATGGCCGTACCGTAGGTGCAACCACAACGGAGGGGTATCTGTTGAGAGGCCAGACAAACATGTGGTTCCTGAAGAGGGGCAGCAGCCTTTTCAGTAGTTGCAGGGGCAACAGTCTGGATGATTGACTGAGCTGGCCTTGTAACATTAACCAAAACGGCCTTGCTGTGCTGGTACTGCGAACGGCTGAAAGCAAGGGGAAACTACAGCCGTAATTTTTCCCGGGGACATGCAGCTTTACTGTATGATTAAATGATGATAGCGTCCTCTTGCGTAAAATATTCCGGAGGTAAAATAGTCCCCCATTCGAATCTCCGGACGGGAACTACTCAAGAGGACGTCGTTATCAGGAGAAAGAAAACTGGCGTTCTACGGATCGGAGCGTGGAATGTCAGATTCCTTAATCGGGCAGGTAGGTTAGAAAATTTAAAAAGGGAAATGGATAGGTTAAAGTTAGATATAGTGGGAATTAGTGAAGTTCGGTGGCAGGAGGAACAAGACTTTTGGTCAGGTGATTACAGGGTTATAAATACAAAATCAAATAGGGGTAATGCAGGAGTAGGTTTAATAATGAATAAAATAATAGGAGTGCGGGTTAGCTACTACAAACAGCATAGTGAACGCATTATTGTGGCCAAGATAGACACAAAGCCCATGCCTACTACAGTAGTACAAGTTTATATGCCAACTAGCTCTGCAGATGATGAAGAAATAGATTAAATGTATGACGAGATAAAAGAAATTATTCAGGTAGTGAAGGGAGACGAAAATTTAATAGTCATGGGTGACTGGAATTCGTCAGTAGGAAAAGGGAGAGAAGGAAAGGTAGTAGGTGAATATGGATTGGGGGGAAGAAATGAAAGAGGAAGCCGCCTTGTAGAATTTTGCACAGAGCATAACTTAATCATAGCTAACACTTGGTTCAAGAATCATAAAAGAAGGTTGTATACCTGGAAGAATCCTGGAGATACTAAAAGGTATCAGATAGATTACATAATGGTAAGACAGAGATTTAGGAACCAGGTTTTAAATTGTAAGACATTTCCTGGGGCAGATGTGGATTCTGACCACAATCTCTTGGTTATGAACTGCAGATTGAAACTGAAGAAACTGCAAAAAAGTGGGAATTTAAGGAGATGGGACCTTGATAAACTGACTAAACCAGAGGTTGTAGACAGTTTCAGGGAGAGCATAAGGGAACAATTGACAGGAATGGGGGAATGAAATACAGTAGAAGAGGAATGGGTAGCATTGAGGGATGAAATAGTTAGGGCAGCGGAGGATCAAATAAGTAAAAAGACGAGGGCTGCTAGAAATCCTTGGGTAACAGAAGAAATATTGAATTTAATTGATGAAAGGAGACAATATAAAAATGCAGTAAATGAAGCAGGCAAAAAGGAATACAAACGTCTCAAAAATGAGATCGACAGGAAGTGCAAAATGGCTAAGCAGGGATGGATAGAGGACAAATGTAAGGATGTAGAGGCTTGTCTCACTAGGGTAAGATAGATACTGCCTACAGGAAAATTGAAGAGACCTTTGGAGAGAAGAGAACCACTTGTATGAATATCAAGAGCTCAGATGGCAACCCAGTTCTAAGCAAAGAAGGGAAGGCAGAAAGGTGGAAGAAGTATATAGAGGGTTTATACAAGGGCGATGTACTTGAGGACAATATTATGGAAATGAAAGAGGATGTAGATGAAGACGAAATGGGAGATAAGGCACTGCGTGAAGAGTTTGACGGAGCACTGAAAGACCTGAGTCGAAACAAGGCCCCGGGAGTAGACAACATTCCATTAGAACTACTGATGGCCTTGGGAGAGCCAGTCATGACAAAACTCTACCATCTGGTGAGCATGATGTATGAGACAGGCGAAATACCCTCAGACTTAAAGAAGAATATAATAATTCCAATCCCAAAGAAAGCAGGTGTTGACAGATGTGAAAATTACCAAACTATCAGTGTAATAAGTCACAGCTGCAAAATACTAACGCGAATTCTTTACAGACGAATGGAAAAACTGGTAGAAGCGGACCTCGGGGAAGATCAGTTTGGATTCCGTAGAAATGTTGGAACACGTGGGGCAATACTAACCTTACGGCTTATCTTAGAAGAAAGATTAAGAAAAGGCAAACCTACGTTTCTAGCATTTGTAGACTTAGAGAAAGCTTTTGACAATGTTAACTGGAATACTCTCTTTCAAATTCTGAAGGTGGCAGGTATAAAATACAGGGAACGAAAGGCTATTTACAATTTGTACAGAAATCAGATGGCAGTTATAAGAGTCGAGGGGCATGAAAGGGAAGCAGGGGTTGGGAAAGGAGTGAGACAGGGTTGTAGCCTCTCCCCGATGTTATTCAATCTGTATATTGAGCAAGCAGTAAAGGAAACAAAAGAAAAATTCGGAGTAGGTATTAAAATTCATGGAGAAGAAGTAAAAACTTTGAGGTTCGCCGATGACATTGTAATTCTGTCAGAGACAGCAAAGGACTTGGAAGAGCAGTTGAATGGAATGGACAGTGTCTTGAAAGGAGGATATAAGATGACCATCAACAAAAGCAAAACGAGGATAATGGAATGTAGTCAAATTAAATCGGGTGATGCTGAGGGAATTAGATTAGGAAATGAGACACTTAAAGTAGTAAAGGAGTTTTGCTATTTGGGGAGCAAAATAACTGATGATGGTCGAAGTAGAGAGGATATAAAATGTAGACTGGCAATGGCAAGGAAAGCGTTTCTGAAGAAGAGAAATTTGTTAACATCGAGTATAGATTTAAGTGTCAGGAAGTCGTTTCTGAAAGTAATTGTATGGAGTATAGCCATGTATGGAAGTGAAACATGGACGATAACTAGTTTGGACAAGAGGAGAATAGAAGATTTCGAAATGTGGTGCTACAGAAGAATGCTGAAGATAAAGTGGGTAGATCACGTAACTAATGAGGAGGTATTGAATAGGATTGGGGAGAAGAGAAGTTTGTGGCACAACTTGACTAGAAGAAGGGATCGGTTGATAGGACATGTTTTGAGGCATCAAGGGATCACAAATTTAGCATTGGAGGGCAGCATGGGGGGTAAAAATCGTAGAAGGAGACCAAGAGATGAATACACTAAGCAGATTCAGAAGGACGTAGGTTGCAGTAGGTACTGGGAGATGAAGAAGCTTGCACAGGATAGAGTAGCATGGAGAGCTGCATCAAACCAGTCTCAAGACTGAAGACCACAACAACAAGGTGCTCATTCTGGACACCGAACTAGTACCCGCAAGATGTATTTCGAAAACTCGTCACCAACAAAAAAACTAAAACAGAAATATTCTGGATCGGGAATTTTATAGCGGGGGAATTTTGTCCTTTTTATTTGCGGCCGGCCCGAGTGGCCGTGCGGTGCGACCACTACGATCGCAGGTTCGAATCCTGCCTCGGGCATGGATGTGTGTGATGTCCTTAAGTTAGTTAGGTTTAATTAGTTCTAAGTTCTAGGCAACTGATGACCTCAGAAGTTGTCACATAGTGCTCAGAGCCATTTGATTTTTTTTTATTTGCGATTAGACGCACATACATCTACATCTACATCTACATCTATACTCCGCGAGCCACCTTACGGTGTGTGGCGGAGGGTACTTATTGTACCACTATCTGATCCCCCCTTCCCTGTTCCATTCACGAATTGTGCGTGGGAAGAACGACTGCTTGTAAGTCTCCGTATTTGCTCTAATTTCTCGGATCTTTTAGTTGTGATCATTACGCGAGATATATGTGGGCGGTAGTAATATGTTGCCCATCTCTTCCCGGAATGTGCTATCTCGTAATTTCGATAATAAACCTCTCCGTATTGCGTAACGCCTTTCTTGAAGTGTCCGCCACTGGAGCTTGTTCAGCATCTCCGTAACGCTCTCGCGCTGACTAAATGTCCCCATGACGAATCGCGCTGCTTTTCGCTGGATCATGTCTATCTCTTCTATTAATCTAACCTGGTAAGGGTCCCATACTGATGAGCAATACTCAAGAATCGGACGAACAAGCGTTTTGTAAGCTACTTCTTTCGTCGATGAGTCACATTTTCTTAGAATTCTTCCTATGAATCTCAACCTGGCACCTGCTTTTCCCACTATTTGTTTTATGTGATCATTCCACTTCAGATCGCTCCGGATAGTAACTCCTAAGTATTTTACGGTCGTTACCGCTTCCAATGATTTACCACCTATGGTATAATCGTACTGGAATGGATTTCTGCCCCTATGTATGCGCATTATATTACATTTATCTACGTTTAGGGAAAGCTGCCAGCTGTCGCACAATGCATTAATCCTCTGCAGGTCCTCCTGGAGTACGTACGAGTCTTCTGATGTTGCTACTTTCTTGTAGACAACCGTGTCATCTGCAAATACCCTCACGGAGCTACCGATGTTGTCAACTAAGTCATTTATGTATATTGTAAACAATAAAGGTCCTATCACGCTTCCCTGCGGTACTCCCGAAATTACCTCTACATCTGCAGATTTTGAACCGTTAAGAATGACATGTTGTGTTCTTTCTTCTAGGAAATCCTGAATCCAATCACAAACCTGGTCCGATATTCCGTAAGCTCGTATTTTTTTCACTAAACGTAAGTGCGGAACCGTATCAAATGCCTTCCTGAAGTCCAGGAATACGGCATCAATCTGCTCGCCTGTGTCTACGGCACTGTGAATTTCTTGGGCAAATAGGGCGAGCTGAGTTTCACATGATCTCTGTTTGCGGAATCCATGTTGGTTATGATGAAGGAGATTTGTATTATCTAAGAACGTCATAATACGAGAACACAAAACATGTTCCATTATTCTACAACAGATTGACGTAAGCGAAATAGGCCTATAATTATTCGCATCTGATTTATGACCCTTCTTGAAAATGGGAACGACCTGCGCTTTCTTCCAGTCGCTAGGTACTTTACGTTCTTCCAGCGATCTACGATAAATTGCTGATAGAAAGGGGGCAAGTTCTTTAGCATAATCACTGTAGAATCTTAAGGGTATCTCGTCTGGTCCGGATGCTTTTCCGCTACTAAGTGATAGCAGTTGTTTTTCAATTCCGATATCGTGTATTTCAATATTTTCCATTTTGGCGTCCGTGCGACGGCTGAAGTCAGGGACCGTGTTACGATTTTCCGCAGTGAAACAGTTTCGGAACACTGAATTCAGTATTTCTGCCTTTCTTCGGTCGTCCTCTGTTTCGGTGCCATCGTGGTCAACGAGTGACTGAATAGGGGATTTAGATCCGCTTACCGATTTTACATATGACCAAAACTTTTTAGGGTTCTTGTTTAGATTGTTTGCCAATGTTTTATGTTCGAATTCGTTGAATGCTTCTCTCATTGCTCTCTTTACGCTCTTTTTCGCTTCGTTCAGCTTTTCCTTATCAGCTATGATTCGACTACTCTTAAACCTATGATGAAGCTTTCTTTGTTTCCGTAGTACCTTTCGTACATGATTGTTATACCACGGTGGATCTTTCCCCTCGCTTTGGACCTTAGTCGGTACGAACTTATCTAAGGCGTACTGGACGATGTTTCTGAATTTTTTCCATTTTTGTTCCACATCCTCTTCCTCAGAAATGAACGTTTGATGGTGGTCACTCAGATATTCTGCGATTTGTGCCCTATCACTCTTGTTAAGCAAATATATTTTCCTTCCTTTCTTGGCATTTCTTATTACACTTGTAGTCATTGATGCAACCACTGACTTATGATCACTGATACCCTCTTCTACATTCACGGAGTCGAAAAGTTCCGGTCTATTTGTTGCTATGAGGTCTAAAACGTTAGCTTCACGAGTTGGTTCTCTAACTATCTGCTCGAAGTAATTCTCGGACAAGGCAGTCAGGATAATGTCACAAGAGTCTCTGTCCCTGGCTCCAGTTCTGATTGTGTGACTATCCCATTCTATACCTGGTAGATTGAAGTCTCCCCCTATTACAATAGTATGATCACGAAACTTCTTCACGACGTTCTGCAGGTTCTCTCTGAGGCGCTCAACTACTACGGTTGCTGATGCAGGTGGTCTATAGAAGCATCCGACTATCATATCTGACCCACCTTTGATACTTAACTTAACCCAGATTATTTCACATTCGCATTCGCTAATAACTTCACTGGATATTATTGAATTCTTTACTGCTATAAATACTCCTCCACCATTGGCGTTTATCCTATCCTTGCGATATATATTCCATTCTGTGTCTAGGATTTCGTTACTGTTCACTTCCGGTTTTAACCAACTTTCCGTTCCTAATACTATATGCGCACTATTTCCTTCAATAAGAGATACTAATTCAGGAACCTTGCCCTGGATACTCCTGCAGTTTACCAATATTACGTTAACTTTTCCTGTTTTTGGTCTCTGAGGATAGACGTTCTTTATCAACGATGATAATGTCCTCTCTGGTAAGCCGTCAGGTATTTTATCGTTTCGCCCAAGGGGGGGTCCCTCTAACCTAAAAAACCCCCGTGTGCACGCCACACGTACTCTGCTACCCTAGTAGCTGCTTCCGGTGTGTAGTGCACGCCTGACCTGTCTAGGGGGGCCCTACAGTTCTCCACCCAATAACGGAGGTCGATGAATTTGCAACCATTATAGTCGCAGAGTCGTCTGAGCCTCTGGTTTAGACCCTCCACACGGCTCCAAACCAGAGGACCGCGATCGACTCTGGGCACTATGCTGCAGATATTAAGCTCAGCTTGCACTCCGCGTGCGATGCTGGTTGTCTTCACCAAATCAGCCAGCCGCCGGAAGGAACCAAGGATGGCCTCAGAACCCAAGCGGCAGGCGTCATTCGTTCCGACATGTGCTACTATCTGCAGCCGGTCACACCCAGTGCGTTCAATAGCTGCCGGAAGGGCCTCCTCCACATTACGGACGAGACCCCCCGGCAAGCACACCGAGTGCACACTGGCATTCTTCCCCGACCTACCCGCTATTTTCCTGAGGGGCTCCATAACCCGCCTAACGTTGGAGCTCCCTATAACTAATAGGCCCGCCCTCTGTGACTGTCGGGACCTTGCCGGAGAATCGGCCACTGGCCCAACAGGCGAGGCATCCTGTGGTGGCTCGGAAACGATGTCATCACCACTAGGAAGCACCCCGTACCTGTTGGAAAGGGGTAAGGCAGCTGCCACGCGGCCAGATCCCACCTTCGCCTTTCGGCCAGGCACGCGCGAGCCCACCACTGTCCGCCATTCACCCTGGAGTGATGGCTGACCGGTAAGATGCTCACTGCCGGAAGACGCAGCGACATCAGGGGTTCCATGTGATTCCAAGGCCACCGAAGTAGGCATAGGTCTCACCACAGTTGCCCCAACGCCACTACGAGCCGACGCCTGCGCCTCGAGCTCGATGAGCCTAACAGACAAAGCCTCCACCTGCCCCCGAAGAGTGGCCAATTCTCCTTGCGTCCGCTCACAACAACCACAGTCCCTACACATGACTATGTTTACCCTACTCTATACGGTGACAAATTCCCAAGATAATCTTCTGATGAGCTACTCTGATAATCAAGAAACACTCACTGAAATACGAGACGCGAAAACTACGCTAGGTTTTCCCAGAAAAACTATTTAAAAGCTAAGCGCAGCAAATAAGTACAAAAACGCTTTATACAAACAGTACTCGCTGCTGCTGGTGCTCTCGCTCTGGCTGTCACAAGACAACTGCTGATTCAAGTGACTAGTGGCTAACGGCCGCGAAACAAACAAAAGACGGTTTTAGGGCGCTTTCTGTTCTAAACGATCGAGAAAACACTAAGAAATCTAACACGAAAACTACGTAAAGTTTATCAAGAACTGTTAGTTACTATGCAGAGCAGATAAACACAAATAGAATCCCTTCCTTAGTGGAAGGTCGTAAACAAAATGCAAAATAAACGCTTTATACAAACAGTACTCGCTGCTGCTGGTGCTCTCGCTCTGGCTGTCACAAGATACTGGAAGTAAACAACCAATCAGCGCGCTACGATAAGTTCAGTGCAAATACAAGGAAAACCTGGACAGTTTTTTCACTCTTGAAGGTTGTGTTTTGAGTCCTGTCGATACGGCAAAGCTATCTTAAATCATTTCTTTTTAGATTTTACGCCTCAGTCGTTCGATTGCAGACCCAATCCATCTATCAAACTTCTACACAGCATTGTGGGCTGCAGTCCAAATCCTAACGACCAAAAGGAGAAAGCTGTTTATGACATTCCCATAGCTGAATGTGTGCTCGGGAGGAAATACTGAGCCAACTTCCGTATTAAAAGAAAAATGCTTTCAACAGAGAATCGAACTAGGTTAATCGTCCCAATATCATATAACTGTAGAAAATATGAACTTTAATGAGTAACCAAAATACGTTTAGAAATCAGATCATGTAACATGAAATTATCCTGACTTATTTCCTTGTAGTACAGGATGCTCCGACAGTTTTTTTGTTTATTTGTTTAGGCAAACAATAATGTATGTATTTTAAATGAAATCCTCTTCGGTGTTGTGCTGCTTAACTATGAAACAAGTGTAAAACCTAAACAGTCGCTCTGAAGAAGACTGTTGAGAAGATGGTCGAAACTTCTGTTTGATTGTTGCTATAGTGTTTCATAGTGACGTGGTCTAACATGCAAAAGGACTTCATTCAAACTGACACTGGCCTTGGAAGCTTACGCACTTATTTCTTTAACGTAATCAGCTGAGGAGTTTGTTAACGTTTCTAGGTAGATGAAAATGTCCTAACGAAATTGACATTTTCTGGAGAATCAACATCTCAAGTGTGTGGAACATTTAAAAATAATAATGGTCCTATATATGGCGCCTGAATTATTTGACCATCATCCGAGAATCTTCTTTTAGCACCGTGTTGGCCTCTTGTGAACCAAGACTTGGGCAGGTTTGGAGCTCTCATGTCCACTGGCTTTACACCGTCGTACTTTTGCTCTGACTTTATGATAAAGACTGCATTTATTTAAGTCCTATCAAAAATATCGATGACTTAAGGAGAAAAATGGTTCAAATGGCTCTGAGGACTATGGGACTTAACTGCTGAGGTCATCAGTCCCCTAGAACTTAGAATTACTTAAATCTAACTAACCTAAGGACATCACACACATCCATACCCGTGGCAGGATTTGAACCTGCGATCGTAGCGGTCGCGCGATTCCAGACTGTAGCGCCTAGAACCGTTCGGCCACCCCGGCCGGCTAAGAAGGAGAACTTCAACAGGGTAATCACTGCTGTTGATATAGACATGATGCGTAATGTGTGAATGGAGGTACAATAGAGACTAGATAATGCACGTGATATAAGAGAAGCGCATATCAAAGTGTCGTCATACATCAAAACTCTTTTTGAATTGATGCATCAGGTAGGTCACAGTTCAACCTTCCACAGTCACTAGAATTGATGCTGTTGACTTGTGAATTGTAAAATGTCTTTTGAAACACCGTGTACATTACATTCATAAAAAAATTGACTGTACAGTTTTAGCGTTCAGGGCGTTTCCCTGTCCTATCTAACGGTGATAGTACGCACTTTCTTAACTGATGTTCATCTCTCTTCACTGTGATAACCCAATATCAGTGTTTATCTGAACTAGATCTACAGTAAACGCTAACTGAATTAACAAAATCAAAAGTGGGCATTCTCCGTACTGAGTTGTCATACTCATTTGCGACTCAAACTTATGAACGACTGCAGTGAATCAGAAACATTTCTGTAGCGGCACGCAGGATCGCGTTCTCCTCCCGTGACGCCGATGTCTCGCAGTGGCACCACCTGGAAAGTCCAGCGAAAGCGTGGGGGAGCCTTATTGATCCGTGGCCCCTCAACAGTCACCAACGACTTCCGCAGGTTGGTCGTAGCATGATCCGAGTCGCCCGCGTACCTCCGAGACGTACTCAATGAGGTTAATCAGCTAGGCTCAGGTGGTCTGTGTCACGTGACTCAGGTAGGCGACGCTGACCTGCACTAGGAGCAAGTGCGTTCAAATCCCTGCCCTGTCCTCCAGCTTCAACGTTTTCCTGCTCGATTAAAGTTCATGGCCGGATAGTTCCTTTGGCATAGACAATGGCCGTTTCCTCTCCTCGTCCTTATCTCTAATTACCCAACTATCCGCAGGATGTCAAATTTTCCCTCCGTCCCTTTTTTTTCTGTAGAAGAATAAACGTGCCCTCATTATCATTCACCAGGTCCCTGTAAAGTTCCTTATCAGGGACGGCAGCAAACGAAAGAGGAATCCCAATGTCTTTCACATAAACATTCAGCATATAAAGGCCACAACTGGCCTGAAATGGAGAATGATGAATACATATGCGGATTTGTCGTCTCTTGTTTTGCCCGCTCTGATACTAACAGGTAAGGCTGATTCCACACCATTCTAATCTTTGTACCCTGTGTATGATGTGACGAGAGAGTCGGGATGCTTCTGTACGTTTCTGTGTGTTATTGCTGTTGTCGCGTTGCTATATCAGACGATCTGTGACTTCGGTTGTCCCCATCATCCGCATGACAGTCACTTGAAGCAGCAGGTCAAGATCTCATACGAATGCGTGGTGTCTGTTCTTTCGGACATGTCAGACACCACGCATTCATATAACTGATATGCCTAGCTAGGCAATGGATCCACCTTCTTCGGTGCGGATGCACAGCTAGGTCCGATCTCCTGTGGGAACAGTGATCCCCTTCAGTTTACATATAAGTTCAACATCTGTTGACATCTCTGTCGTGTTGCAATAGAACATTGCAGAATAATAGCGACAGCTTCCAAACCCAGGTACCGCAGCAACTATTGCTGTCTTCCTTCTTCTGGCGCTCCTCCCCACCACACTTCGGCAGAAGGTCGTCTCATCTTCTATCGTCTTCTATTGTGCATCTCATGATAATTAGAATCTTATTGAGGTCCACATCCCAATTACTTATTATTTTTAAACATTCTTTGTCCTAACCTGTTGTCTAAATGTTTTTTCAGCAATTTGTCGGAAAGCTTGAATCAAGTCTGTCGTCTTAATACAGTGAAGCCTTTGATCAGCCGCCATTCTAGCACCCATATTGTAATTTTCTTCTCACGGTCGCGCGTCATCTTATTAACGATATACCGACAGTTACTAGTTACGCCAACTTCATTACAGCTCCCATCATTGATATAATCTCTATGCGCTTACCTTATCCTTTTCTATCAACATTTAAAATTTAATACCACAGGGAAAGAAATATTTTAATTTTTAATGTGTCATGCTCAGCTATTACATTCACTGAAACGAAAGGAGAAATATTGTTGAACAACAATTATCCCTAATACAGTCATTCCTTGGACAGTTCACGAGCATATTTTCATACTCTTTCTCCTACTGAATTTCGTCATCAATCGAGAGTTTAGTAAACTATGGCACTTGAAGTGGATAGTTTTTCTGCAATCAGTACTCCGCGTTCGATAGCTATTATGCCACTTCTTCCGTTAGTACCTTACTTCATATCTTCTTCTCACTCTTATTCCATTTACAAGGACCAGGTGCCTCGGAAGAGACTGTGTGATTTCCCTTATACATACTGTTCCTTTTTTCTCATCACTCAGTTTCAGGGCTTATAGCGGGACCGAATAGCTATGATTTTCGGTGGAGCTCACGTCAAGCAAAATACTGTATATGTACGGTTTCAATAAACAATTAACGTAAAATATTAATGTCTTATATGCGCAACCATGTAAACCATAAGGGAACAACTCACAAATATAACTGCCGGCCGCGGTGGCCGAGCGGTTCTAGGCGCTTCAGTCTGGAATCGCGCGACCGCTACGGTCGCAGGTTCGAATCCTGCCTCGGGCATGGATGTGTGTGATGTCTTAGGTTAATTAGGTTTAAGTAGTTCTAAGTTCTAGGCGACTGATGACCTCAGATGTTAAGTCCCATAGTGCTCAGAGCCATTTGAGCCACAAATATAACTGCAATTATAGTCATGAAACACGATGTGGAACAACAGCGGAAGATGAGACACAAAGTGTGTAATGAGCCAAATGAAAGTTGTGAATCTCTTTTATCCCTTGGAGGCGGGAATAGTTGCTTCTTAAATAAAATGAAATGGCTTTTGGCTATGTCTCACTAAATGTTCTACAAAAGAGGAATTGTTGTTGTCCTACTTTAACTTCTTTGATATATCTTATATAACATTTGAAATTATGGACGTTTTAGTAAAAACTGGAGTATTCCTATTCTTTACTGTTCGTCTTGGTTTATTGTTACTTTGTGTCGATGTGACTCGATGGGTCGTCTTTTTCTGCTTGCTAATCTGAGCCTTGTCCCTTCAATGTATTTGCTGTATATGTGTATTTGTGTAGACTACTCCATGCCAACTGCTTTTGTTCTGAGTATTGGCTGCCATGTATACACTCCATATATTTGTGTGTGCTCTTGTGTTTGTTTCAGTAGAGGAAATATGAGACTTTTAATTTTCGACTTGTCACCTTTCTTCTGCAGTTTCCTTTTAATTTAGTTATTTAATCTTTATATTAAAGAGGGGTTATATTTGCTATTACCATATAACTAGGGCAGACTATGTATTTCATTTTCGTAGCTTCATCTGTCATGTGTGATTTTTTGCAATCTGTTTATGATGATACGTGGGAACGCTGGCAGATTCTGTTTTTTACGATGTTTTATGTAGTATGTGTTGTTTTGCATTTTTATGACAGTTTCCTTAAATTTTAAAAGTGTGTTGAGGCTGTCATGTTTATTGCTAATACAGAAAAATTGTTTTTACAGTTCTTTTTCCATAGTCTCTAACGCTTTCTAAATGATTATGCATAATGCTTTCTCGTTTTCAAAATAGAAATGTGACAATATCGAAAACAAAATTTAGTGTTAGCAAGTCTTTTCTCAAGGTATTTTTCGTGCAGTGTAGCCATGTATGGGAGTGAAACATGGACGATAAACAGTTCAGAGAAGAAGAGATCAGAAGCTTTAGGAACGTGGTACTATAGAATAATACTGAAGATTAGATGGGTATAACGGGCAACTAATATAGAGGTACCGTATCTAATTGACGAGAAAAGAACTTTAAGGTACTATCCGACTAAAAGAAGCCAGAGGTTGATAGGACATATCCTGAGGTATCATGGAATGGTTAATTTAGCAATGGAGGGAATTGTACGGACTAAACACTGTAAAGGCTCGAATACACTAAGCAGATTCAAATGGATGAAGGGTGCCGTAATTATGCAGGTATGACACGACTGGCACAAAACACGAATAGCGTGGAGGGCTGCATCAGAACACTCTTCGTTCTGAAAACTGCGACAGCAATAGCCTATGAAAACCTATACTTTATTCAGCATCAGTCAACCAAAAGTTTTGAAATGACAAAACATATTGACTATATTCTGTCCACTGCTGAAATTGCGGTTCCGAAACCATGTTAAAGTTCATTACAACATACCTCAGTAGATATCGAAGACGTCGTTAAACGTATTTCATTTGATGTCGTCCCGTAATGTCCTGTACTACTGGCAACAAACCGAAGTGCCCTAGTTTACGCATGATCGAGCATACTCCCGCACTTTTGTTTATTGTCGTTAGTATAGGACACTTCGGAAAGATATAGAATGAATTATTTCTTACTACAACGTGCAGATTTCTGTATGAGGGATGGTGTATTGCCCTTTAAAATGACTCCAAAACTGACACTGCGTTGGTGTACATAATAAATACGGGTGAAATGGCGAAAATACTGTCATTTACAAACAAACTTCCTAAATTTTTAGTGATTAGTTTTCTTTCCAAAAGAGGTGGATCCTTTACGTATATAAATTCAGTTGGCGCACCTTCCGTTTTTAGTACTTTTGTTTATTTAGTGTTATTATTATTCCAAATCCACCTCTGGAGCTGAGTGGTCAACATAGACGGCCGTGATACGGAGGACACGGGTTCGATTCCTGTTACTGCCAAGGATTTATCCTTGGTGTGAGGACTGGTGCGGGGAGTAATCAGCCTCGGAATGCAACTGAGGAGCTTCTTGAGCGAGTAGTAGCGGATCCACGGTCTGGAAACTCCAAAACAGCGGGGAGAACGGAGTGCCCATCCCCACCGTATCTGCATGCCTCCGGAAGGAAGAGGATGACACGGCGGCCGGTACACATTGAGAGGTGGCATGAGCCCCCTCTCATATTTCTATCTTACTCTGAATAATTCGATTTTCCTCTCTAATTGCATGTGAAAAGTTGCTATTCCTTCACAAGCGGACTTCCCACACAACGCCTCTCGTCACCCGGGTGGTCCGGTGACAGGCGAGTTCTGCTGACCTTGAAAGGGTTAAGCCGACAGGTGTGAGGGAGTCGAGTGGATGCTTTCCAGACGCCGACATTGTCATAAGAGCGGGAGTGACACGCCCACAGGGGCCTGAAAGAGCGGCTGGGCTAGAGATTACATTACTTCGCAGAAACTTTGTAAAACACTTTCTGGCGGGCTAGCAGCGAGGCGTTGGAATGACTTGTGTTCCCAGGCAGTCATGGCGGGCAAATTCCCGCGTTTTCTATAAAATCGTAACTGTGATTGGCTTGCTCCGGGCATAGCTCCGTTACGTAGCAAAATCGGCGCAGAACCTGGCGCCAAGAATCTCCATTGGTGGAATGGTAGTGCTTCGGCAATAGAGTGGAATTTTCCGCCGGTTTTCGAGTTGCTGATTGGAACGGTTAACCAAGGCCACTGTCGTGGGGGCGGGAATGTTCGGTGTTCGTTTTGTACGGGTGCTCTTGAGAGGGTCAGCTCTCGCCTTTCGGTCGGAGTAGGTTACAAGACTGAGCTCTCGCTGCTCTGGACAGCCTGCCTTCCATTGGCTGTCTAATATACTTTTATTTAATTGTAACTGTTTGACGAAGTTGCTGAAGTCTCGACTTCAACGTAACTTTCCGAGTACAGTTGGCAATTGAGCGTTCTGCGTACAACCGGCCTATGTTGTCTGTCTTGAGCAGTTTTGGCTAAAGTTGACTGTATCGGAGTTACTGTGTGACTTCGCTTGTTAAAATCAATCACTGTACCGTCAGTGATTGTGTGGCAGGCCTTCTTCATCTCCCTCAGAGGCGCATTTGTATTGCTAGGAAGTCTTTAGTCTGGAACAACCAGACCAGGATAATTTGATTCGGGCTATACTCTCGACATTATCATCCCCACGACGGGATGTCGAAGCAACCAGCCATCGCCTCCGGTACGCCAGATCGTGTCCTTGCAATTAAGAAGACAGCTTGGTAATGTATGTCCGCAGCACCGGCAGATTAGGGAATTTTGCTATGTGATAATCAGAGCTCAGTAGAGCGCGCCTGTTCGTCTTTTCTAACGTGGTTCTGTCTTGGGTGTTAATTGTCTGAGTTCTCACTACTGTAGCAGCAATTAATGTTGGGTTGGCTGTGTGTTTCTCTTAAGGTTGGGGTTGCAAGGAATTGACTCCACATACCACTTCATCATAAATGTCACAATCTAGTTTATGGCCAACTTCACCTTCACAGCATTTATTTGAGTATCCAATTTGATGTATTGTAAATGTTTCATGTGTTTTGTTTATGATTTTGAGTTTAGTCATAATAAATCAAATTGTTATTTTGGACAGAACTTTCATTCTGTTAATCGGTAGAGCAACCCTTTCATTTCTCACTACGTTAATGAAACTTTCCTCTATTTAATTAATTTCTATCAAATTAAATTATTGCAGGTGCGAAACTCTTTTCTACTCCACTTACAGGGTCGATTACAGTCAGTTCGCGTTTCTTCTTAATCCATGTGCAACAGCAAAAGTCGGAGTTAGAAGGGGGGGGGGGGGGTTAAAGCATCATTTACATATGAAGATTCTAGAAGAATTCAGTGTTAAATACACTGCTAGCCCCGACACCTCGCAACATGCCTTGGGCCTTGATGGCCTGACTGGGAGCTGTTTTTTTTTTTTTTTTTTTTTTTGTTACTGTTCTAAATGATTAATCTTTGTATCGGATAATTTACTGACTTTTTTATTCTTGGGTGCCCATACTCGTCTAGACCCAGGCGCTCGTTAGTATGCCCTTTCGGGATTCGGGGAAGCGCGACGGCCTCGGATCGATTCTGCCCTGTGGATTAACAATGAAGGTCAGTCTGCGGGCCAACCTGAGTGTGGCTTTTAGACGGTTTCCCACATCCGACTAGGTGAATGCCGAGCTGGTTACCATGTCCCGCCTCAGTTACACTATTCACAAACATTTCGAAAAATGTTTCGCTCTCTCACGCCGATCGTACCAGACGCAGACAGATGGTGTAAAATTTCGTACTGCCAAATAAACATTAGCATGTAGACCCCTTGTTGATACTGTAGAAGGTCAAGAAAAAGAAGCAGAAACACTTCGGTGCTGATGACAGAGATATCGTACATCTAAAAGCAAACAATTAAAAAAAATCTCATTAAAGTTATCCAGTCCTGAGAATGGAAGGTTACCGCCTTTGATAAGCGGCAATTCAGATAGATCATTAGTCTTTAAAGTTAGCAAAGTTGGTTTGTGCATGCCGTGCAGTTTCAGTGACGCTTCGATCGAGATAGCAGCCCGGAGAAAGATACGTCGACGATTTACAGAATATTTCGTAAGGGAGTCTCTTACGACACACGTACCTAGTAAGCAGCTAAAAGCAGATGTTATGTGAAAGTTTCGCGCCAGCAGCGCCTGCCAGTGGCTGGCGGCTGACTCAGAGGCGGCTTCCGGCAGTCAGGGGGAGGAGGGGGGGGAGGGGGAGGGGAGGCACCCCCATGTGGGAACTGCTTAGATAACTCAGCCGCAGCGGGTCACAGAACAACACGCGGCGGCCTCGCCAGCAACTAAAACACACCCGCCGTCCCAGCCGGTGTTTGATGAGTGACACTTTTCCTCTTCTCTTGCTACCTAGTAGATAGTGTCGGAAGTCCCATGCGGCTTTTCGCGGATGATGCTGTAGTATACAGAGAAGTTGCAGCATTAGAAAATTGTAGCGAAATGTAGGAAGATCTGCAGCGGATAAGCACTTGGTGCAGGGAGTGGCAACTGACCCTTAACATAGACAAATGTAATGTATTGCGAATACATAGAAAGAAGGATCCTTTATTATATGATAGTGGAACAAACACTGGTAGCAGTTACGTCTGTAAAATATCTGGGAGTATGCGTACAGAACGATTTGAAGTGGAATGATCATATAAAGTTAATTGTTGGTAAGGCGCGTACCAGGTTGAGATTCATTGGGAGAGTCCTTAGAAAATGTAGTCCATCACCAAAGGAGGTGGCTTACAAAACACTCGTTCGACCTATACTTGAGTATTGCTCATCAGTGTGGGATCCGTACCAGATCGGGTTGACGGAGGAGATAGAGAAGATCCAAAGAGGAGCGGCGCGTTTCGTCACAGGGTTATTTGGTAACCGTGATAGCGTTACGGAGATGTTTAGCAAACTCCAGTGGCAGACTCAGCAAGAGAGGCGCTCTGCATCGCGGTGTAGCTTGCTCGCCAGGTTTCGAGAGGGTGCGATTCTGGATGAGGTATCGAATATATTGCTTCCCCCTACTTATACCTCCAGAGGAGATCACGAATGTAAAATTAGAGATTAGAGCGCGCACGGAGGCTTTCAGACGGTCGTTCTTCCCGCGAACCATACGCGACTGGAACAGGAAAGGGAGGTAATGACAGTGGCACGTAAAGTGCCCTCCGCCACACACCGTTGGGTGGCTTGCGGAGTATAAATGTGGATGTAGATGTAGATGTAGTCCACTATGTGATCAAAAGTATCCCGACACCATTCGATAAGAGTGGTGTCGATACAGTGACGACGTCACCTGCGTCGAAAATAGACACGCTCTTGCAGATGCAACAAATGCATCGAAATAAACTAGAAAGAGTAGCCGGGCACACGACCTCCCATCTCAGAAGAAGGATGTGGGCGATCAGTATAACTAACAATGTAACTAAGTCGAAGAAAAAATATGTTGCATTGTCCTGTAACGCAAATTCAGCGCCAAGAAACAAACAAAGCCGGTCTCATGCTTGGGAAATGAGCGTTCCGGGTTGATGCGGGAATCTCGCGTTGCACTCGTGGGCATGTATCTGGTGATGCTGGTTATCCGTTGCATCCCACTGGCCTGTTATGAAGTGTCAAGAGTGTGTCCGTGTCGCGTGTGTGTCTTATGAAAGACTGTGTTGTGTTTGTCCCGTTAAGGATGAAACTAAGGGAGGCAAATAGCCTTCTGCTCTCGAATAGTGGCTAGCGCGTAATGAACGGATATAAACAATGTAACATGCCCTCACTCGAAGCTAATTTGTAAAGAATGTTGGCAGAAAGTCCGATGACCCCTACTCTGACCAAACGCCGGTATAGTGGCGAAAATTTCAACACCACCTGTTATGAAGTATCTCTGAGTCAAACGAAAACGCAAAAACGAGCATTTGCGACTCTGGCTACTGATGTAGTCGAGAACTACACTACTGGCCATTAAAATTGCCACACCAAGAAGAAACGCAGATGATAAACGGGTATTCATTGAACAAATATATTATACTAGAACTGACACGTCATTACATTTTCACGCCATTTGGGTGCATAGATCCTGAGAAATCAGTACCCAGAACAACCACCTCTGGCCGTAATAACGGCCTTGATACGCCTGGGCATTGAGTCAAACAGTGCTTGGATGGCGTATTTAGGTACAGCTGCCCATGCAGCTTCAACACGATACCACAGTTGATCAAGAGTAGTGACTGGCTTATTGTGACGAGCCAGTTGCTCGGCCACCATTGACCAGACGTTTTCAATTGGTGAGAGATCTGGAGAATGTGCTGGACAGGGCAGCAGTCGAACATTTTCTGTATCCAGAAAGGAGCGTACAGGAACTGCAACATGAGGTAGTGCATTATCCTGCTGAAATGTAGAGTTTCGCAGGGATCGAATGAAGGGTAGAGCCACGGGTCGTAACACATCTGAAATGTAACGTCCACTGTTCAAAGTGCCGTCAATGCGAACAAGAGGTGACCGATACGTGTAACCAATGGCACCCCATACCATCGCGCCGGGTGATACGCCAGTATGGCGATGATGAATACACGCTTCCAATGTGCGTTCACCGCCATGTCGCCAAACACGGATGCGACCATCATGATGCTGTAAACAGAACCTGGATTCATCCGAAAAAAGACGTTTTGCCATTCGTGCACTCAGGTTCGTCGTTGAGTACACCATCGCTGGCGCTCCTGTCTGTGATGCAGCGTCAAGGGTAATCGCAGCCATGGTCTACGAGCTGATAGTCCATGCTGCTGCAAACGTCGTCGAGCTGTTCGTGCAGATGGTTGTTGTCTTGCAAACGTCTCCATCTGTTGACTCAAAGATCGAGACGTGGCTGCACGATCCGTTACAGCCATGTGGATAAGATGCCTGTCATCTCGACCGCTAGTGATACGAGGCCACTGGGATCCAGCACGGTGTTCCTATTACCCTTCCGAACCCACCGATTCCATACTCTACTAACAGTCATTGGATCTCGACCAACGCGAGCAGCAATGTCGCAATACGATAAACCGCAATCGCGATAGGCTGCAATCCGACCTTTATCAATGTCGGAAACGTGATGGTACGCATTTCTCCTCCTTACACGAGGCATCAAGACAACGCTTCACCAGGCAACGTCGGTTAACTGCTGTTTGTGTATGAGAAGTCGGTTGGAAACTTTCCTCGTGGCAGCACGTTGTAGGTGTCGCCACCGGTGCCAACCTTGTGTGGTTCAAGTGTTTCAAATGGCTCTGAGCACTGTGCTACTTAAGTTCTGAGGTCATCAGTCCCCTAGAACTTAGAACTACTTAAACCTAACTAACCTAAGGACATCACAAACATCCATGCCCGAGGCAGGATTCGAACCTGCGACCGTAGCGGCGGCGCGGTTCCAGACTGTAGCGCCTAGAACCGCTCGGCCACTCCGGCTGTCAACCTTGTGTGAATGCTCTGAAAAGCTAATCATTTGCATATCACAGCATCTTCTTCCTGTCGTTAAATTCCGCCTCGTAGCACGTTATCTTCGTGGTGTAGCAATTTTAAAGGCCCATAGTGAATTTACCTCAATTCGTCAGAGAATGTAAATTCTAAAATAACTTTTTCTTAGCACCATGTAACTGCCTCTCCCGGTACTGCTGTCTTACTGTCAGGTTTCGGAGCGACAGGGACTTGGTACAACACGTGGTGCACG
This sequence comes from Schistocerca serialis cubense, assembly GCF_023864345.2. Classification (NCBI taxonomy): domain Eukaryota; kingdom Metazoa; phylum Arthropoda; class Insecta; order Orthoptera; family Acrididae; genus Schistocerca; species Schistocerca serialis. The sequence continues at coordinate 1,132,068,791 of NC_064639.1, forward strand.
TTATTTACTGGCTGTCTGCGGCAGATGAAGTGCTCCTAATATTATGACAGCGCAGCTGTTCCCCTGGCCATTGTCTGCTTGTAGAGGCGGTTCCCAAGGCTCTCTGTCAAGCGGCGACTGCTGTGAACGTGACACGAAAAGCTGGCAACACATTCGTCGAGGCGCTATTTAAAGTTCCTGTCACAATAGGAATTACAAGTTGGAGAATTATCATCTGACGCCTGTAAACACAGCGAGGTTTGGAATCAACAAAGACGTTCTTCAACAGAAACTGGAAATATTTACGTGAAAATATGTTGCTGTTGTGTAGTCAAGTGCTCCTAGAGAGCTTGGAGTAACCAACACGGTTTGGCACAAGTTGATTTATGCGTGCGTGTCATTCATATGCAAATGTGGGTGAGAATGTTGTTGAAAGGAAGTCTCTGAAGGTTGTCACAGTTGCACAGACCTGCACCTCTTCTGTCTACTCATGTTATGAATGTTGCTCTAATGGTAAAACGTAATATCGTAATAAGTGTGTTATGTTATTCTAGCCGGCAATTCACACCTACATGCGTAAAGACTGTTAGACTTTTTAGAGAAATTAATCTTCGATAGTGTGATGAGTACTCATTCTGAAAATGTTATGGCAAGGCTGCTGTTTTGCTTCCTATAAAAAAATTAGCTCTGAACACACCAGGAAAAATAAAATATCCTATTCTACTGTAAACTCACCGTCCGCTTGGATTTCAGATTTTACTTTTATTCATGATAAGTTTCAGCTGTGAACTCCCGTTTTCACTTCCCTGTTACTTAACTGACATATCAGCAATTGTTTCGAGAACAAGAGCTATTGAGGCACGTCTTGGTCAATTCGATAAAGACGCAAACAATGTAATGCCGAGCTTAAGATTGCCATTCATAGCCGAAACTGATCATGAAGAACTGAAAATAGTGTAGTAAGTAATCGCTATGTCAACGTTTATGAAAGTGACATCGTTAAATGTGGTAATCCCAGATCGATTCCTTCCATAAGCCCACTCCCAGAATTCTTCACTGTTTTATTCACCCATAGCTTCTATTCTCTTTCCGTCGATCTTGGCATTGATGTGATGTGAAACTCAGAATTTCCTTCCTCCTCAGTCATGCATGACTTGTCTACAGGGCAAGGTCCTACCGAAACAGCTTTCTCATTGTTTCTCTCTAAGATATGAATTATTTTTTCCAGGTATGTAACTATACAGAGTAGACAGTCATAGTGAGTGCTTGTGCAGCGCACTATGATATAATATTGTGTTTATGCTCTTATGTATGAGCATGCAATAGAATGGATGGAGCCGGCCTGTGTGGCCGTGCGGTTCTAGGCGCTACAGTCTGGAACCGCGTGGCCGCTACGGTCGCAGGTTCGAATCCTGCCTCGGGCATGGATGTGTGTGATGTCCTTAGGTTAGTTAGGTTCAAGTAGTTCTAAGTTCTAGGGGACTGATGATCACAGACGTTAAGTCCCATAGTGCTCAGAGCCAGCCATAGAATTGATGGAGACGGAAACGAAATCTCTGGGTGTAGGCCAACCGACATACATCACGGGAATCGCCAAGCACAATGTTTTAATCTGGAAGATGGATAATCACGAGAGCGATTTATTCCCCCACTTCACAGAATACTACAACTAGGCCCGGAATGTAACCCGGGATATGGGATCTCAGCCTGATGATCGGTAAACTTTTGACGTTCTTGCACCGCCTATCAGCCAAACTGCATTTTTTTTTTACTTCACTACGTTAATGTGGTTTAGCGCCCAACGTCAAGTGAGGTGGGTTCTGTACTTGTACAGAACACAAATGCGTAGTAAATACAGTAGAACTATTGAATCAAATGGCAAAAACCTATTTATTACAGAATGTGATAAGATAAATAAAGCTGGGTTGAAACTAGTGATGAGTTGCAGAAGTGAGAATGTCGACTTGCTGAATATGAAAATTGGGGAAGACACAGTGGGAACAAATCCGAAGGCAAATGTGAACGCAAGATGACGCAGAATAAGGAACGTTTTTCGAACAAAAGAGGTCTACAAGTATCTACCTGTATCAAATATTGACGCGTAACTGAGGAAGACTGTATAGAAATCAAGCTTGAACCACAGTATAATGGGAGAACACGATGAAGATGTGTCATGCTGTGTTGCTGCAAAAGCATAATGTACAGATAAAGTACTAAATGATGAAGCACTAAATGCAGAAAGAAGCGTATATAGTACTCTTACCAGAAGAAGGGACATTTCAGTAGAATATATGCTAAGGCATCCTCGCACATTTAACTCTTGGAGCAATGAAAGGAAGTGCATTGGTTGACAAACATAATCTTGAAACCTAATTTTTGAGGTTCTTGGGTGCCATAGGTATGTATAAATGAGATTAAAGCAAAATAGGAAGAACTGAATGACAAGTTAAAAGAATTTTAATCTGTTGATCGGCTACAACTGTTTCCGCATGCGGGATAAGTGAAATTAGGAGTCGCTATTGCCAGCTGGCATCAGTATGTTATTACTGATGTATATTGTTACGTTACGTTCGGCTAGGCGTAAAGCATGAGACCGAGCACAGTAAAAATCCATTTCACTTGTCGTTCGTACATCACCGCAAGTGGACCGTAAAGAAGTCGAAATATCGAATACTTAATTTTTCGGTGGTTTTCTCATCCGCCATACAGTTTCACAGTTTTCACAATGTGTAAGCAAAATCTATGTGGATCGGTGGCTAGGTAACTGTAAGACTAAAATTCCAAATGGGAATGACATGTTATTGCGAAAGATGCCAAGTTGCTATATGCTTTGGAGAACATGTTACACTGTATGTACCTCTATGATTGTATAAGTGAGTCCAAAAGTCTGAAGAATGCACGGGCATTTCATGTGACGCAAGTCCCGCGTGCTTATAATCGGCTTTTATTTTTTCGAGCAACACTAAACGTGTCACTTTATTTCAATTACGGAACAAATAAAGCGAGTTAATATTCCACGCACTGTCGGTGAAAACTGTATTAGAGCAATAGTCTTGTATCCAAGAATTTGTTAAGTGATGTTATTAATTTATGATCTGTTTCACAAACACGGATTTCATAAAAGTAATTAACAAGAAATGTGTTGAATAAATTGACTTTTAATACTGTTCACAAATGTATTGTTATGTAAAAACTGAATATGGGATGGTGAAATAATAAATTATGATCACCTACGAGACGGAAGTCTTAATTCATTTTATTCGAGTGTACTACATATAACTATGAGCTAACTATTGCAGAAAGACTGTCTTGATTTTGAGAACGAACATCGTTACCATATTTAATGGAGCACATTGTACGTCGTGCAGGACAGCACAGCCCTGCTAGGCGAAATAAGAAACCGGACGTCCGCCTCGTTGATAAGCTTCCACTGCCAGAGGAACGCTGATAAACTGCTCAGACGCACTACTTGTTTGAATCGATGTCTCATAACGCGGAATGCTCTGACTTAAACAACGCCGAAATAATATTATTCCGGCTTCTCATTTTTACTATATTTTTGAAATCTCAACCGGTTCATGAACGACGAATTTATCGACTGCTTAGCGAAAAATTTGGAAAATTTGATAGACGTTTTCCAAGCGGCGATGGATTACACGTTATAACTCACATAAGTAAATCATCCCATAGGAAAAAAAGCGAGTAAAGAAAATTAGCACTGTTATGACTAGCCTTTGTAACTCCTCACAATTCCTAATCAAAGAATGTAGAATGATGCTTCAGTTATCTGTTCTTTGCATTACTTAATCTGTATTAAAAGGCTGCAAGTAATAGAAATTTCTGCACTTGGTTCTACACCGGATGCTCGGAATATTTATATTAATTCACGTAACCCATGTTGAAAAAAGCTTGCAGGTTTCGTGATTCTAACTATACTAAAGGAAAAAACGTGTATATTGTAACATTCCTACAGGAGGTAACCCTAACGTTATTACATCTGTACCTTGAGCATCTTGTGCAGCGAACCAAGTAGAAATCTGGTGTGTACTTAAAGTTCAGTGAGACGAAATAAAAACTTACAGGTTTGCTGATGACATTGTAAAACTCTCACCAACAGCAAATAACTTGGAAGAGCAATTGAACGAAATGGATAGAATCTCCAAAATATTTTTGATGAAGAACATCAACAAAAGTAAAACTAGTCCAAAGGAATGTAGCCGAATCATATAAGGCGATGCTGAGGGAATTAGGCAGCGGAATGAAATAGTATATGGGAAGTAGTATATGGGATTTGCTATTACGGCAGAAAAATAACAGATGATAGCCGAAGTGGATAGGATATGAAATGCAGACTGGCAATAGCAAGAAAAGCGTTTATGAAAAAGATTAGTCTGTTAACATCGAATATAAATTTAAATGTTGTGAAGTCTTTTGTGAAGGTATTTGTCTGGAGTGTAGACTTGTGCAGAAGTGTAAAATGGAGATTAATATGTCAGACAAGAAGAGAATAACAGTGTAGTGTTTGCAGAAGAGCCAACACTGTGTTTCTAGAGGAGGCCGAAATGCACGCGTTTAATTACACGCTGACTGGCGTGAGGTCTGGAACAGGACAATATCTTGAGAATTGTAAATAAAGTACGTAGATGATGTAATACTTAACTTTAATCCACAATTGTAAAACATCTCTCGTTACGGTACATGCTTCATAATCACTATATATATATATATATATATATATATATATATATATATATATATATATATATATATATATAAGGATTATGGCGCCTTGCTAGGTCGGAGCAATTGACGTAGCTGAAGGCTATGCTAACTATCGTCTCGGCAAATGAGAGCGTATCGGTCAGTGAACCTTCGCTAGCAACGTCGGCTGTACAACTGGGTCGAGTGCCAGGACGTCTCTCTAGACCTGCCGTGTGGTGGCGCTCGGTCTGCAATTACTGACAGTGGCGACACGCGGGTCCGGCGTATACTAATGGACCGCGGCCGATTTAAAGGCTACCACCTAGCAAGTGTGGTGTCTGGCGGTGACACCACAAACAGCGTTTGAAATCTGGTGCTGCAGAAAAATGCTAGAGGTTAGATGGATAGATCGAATAGCTGGAGAGGAGGTGTTGAACAGAATTGGGGAGAATGAAATGTTTGGTATTACTTGTCTAAAAGAAGGGCTCAATTGACTGGAAACGTCATGAGGCATCAAGGAATCGTCAGTTTGATAATGGATGGCAGTTTTTCATTGCAGATTACAAAAGGTCTGAAATTTATGAACTTTTATTATTTTATGTGAAAAATTATGTAAAGTTTTCTACAATTTTCACCGCTCAGACTTTTCTTATAGCATATATCTACCAAGGCAAGAGCTTCAAAAGAAAATTCTCAAATTATTAAAAACACAGCAAAAAGGACAATTACTGAAATTATACTTTTACTGTACAACCTTTTTACAAGTTTAATGTCAGGTGCTTGTAAAGTTTAACGCTTAAAATCACGAATCCATAAATGGCTCATTTCTACTAAGACTGTGTAAATATGGCAAAATAGCGGGGTTTTCTTGATAGTTGGTTCAGACTGCATAATTTTGATAATCCGAAGCAGCTTAAGCTCAAATTTGAACTGTTTTTTCAGGTTATCATTACATCGCTTGATAATGCAACCTAATTGGAAGAGAGATGGGGGATCAGTTGTATATTTTTTGTCCGCGATTTTAGAACACTTGAAACGGAGACACAGAAACCTTGTTCTTTCGTTGACCTTCACATTTTCTATTCTTTCTCTCGCCGTTTTCTTCATTCCTCGATTTAAGAAACAATTCATCTCTTCGTGATCATCTGTTCTTATGTTAAACGACTCAATCTCATTAGACTCAATGAATGGTAGATGTTCAAAGAACCTGGTTACACGAGAATTCCTTGTATTTACATGTCACGTTGTTCAGATGTTCCTGAATGTATATAAGAATCAGGGAGAATCTCTGTTTCCATAAGTGTTGGGGACATAGCATACCCAAAGTCCATAGAGACCGCACACCATCCATTATGCTGCTAGCATGAGCCCTCCATAACTCCATATCGCCGTCATTAGGACCTTCTCTGTGGGCATGTCCTATCAGAGGTCTGAACAAAATTTTTCAGGTATTAACTGTGAAATTTCTGAAGATCCGTTTTCTCTTTCACGCTGATGATGTCCTTTTAGTGCAGATGTGCACTCTTAACATAATTCAGATGATTTGCTGCGTGGTAGAAGGAAATTATTACTTGTGTGGAAGAAGAAAATTATTACTTTTACATATTCTATGTGCAGGTTCAAATCCATCATCTGTTTCTTTATGATACACATGTGGAAGTACTGAATGCATAGCGCAGCCTTAGGGCCACAACACTTCGTGAAAAAGTACAATTTTCAGTAACAGCTCCGGCAATGATGGAGGGAGATGGCGGGAAGGTAGAAGGTTCCAGCCACTTTGAGCGTCCCACACTCATCTCCCCACCTGGCCCTAAAACATACAATCCAGGCGGAAACGAATGATAACCTGAAATAACAGTTCAAATTTGAGCTTGAGCTTCTTCGGATTATCAAACTTTCGCAGTCAGAACAAACTATCAAGAAATCCCTGTGATTTTGCCATATTTACGCAGTCTTAGTTGAAATGAGCCATTGATGGGTTCTTGATTTTAAGCTTTAACCTTACCGCGGAAGGAGGGAGAGGGCAGATTTCTTGGGTTCATAAGCTTTGATCTCTAGGGGCACGCACCATTATGCTTTTAAAAATGTTGTACAATTAAAATTAGAATGCCGAAAGGTACAGTTTTTGCAATTTATTGGTGATTTGAGAAATTTTCCGCACTTTTGAACATCTATATCTTGGTAAGTATCTTGTGTAAAAAGATTTTTAACCAGTGCAAATATTAGACAATTTAATTCTTTGCAAGATAGGTCTGCTTGCTTTATCGCGTAGGACGTGGGGTAAAAAGATTAAAGAGAAAAAACTGACAAAGTTACCAAATTTCACGGTTTTCCGGTTCTCGTCAAGTTAGCACAGGGTTCTCGAGGTCAAAAACTTGGATTTTGTACTGCAGACCAGACACATAAAACATATTAATAGTTCATAAAATTCATGCCTTTTCTTAATGTAGCCCCTCCTCCCATTCTCAGTATCTGCCGACGGGACTAAAGCGTGGGAGTAAAAACTGCAATGGCAGACCAAGCCTCGAATACAGTAAGCAGATTCATATGGATGTAGGTTGCAGCAGTAATGCAATGTGGAAGAGACTTGCACAAACTAAACTAGCCTGAAGACCTGCATTAAACCAGTCTTCGGCGTCATGACCACAACGACAACACCTGTTGAACAATATACCGCCTTTACAATTCACCGAGTGGTTTCATAGCTGTAGGCCGTGGAAAATTAAAAACTGCCTGTTGGCACGAACTATACTGTTGCTATTTACAAGAGCATAATTACATCGGTGTGAAAAAGACAGGTCTTCATTCTCCACGATCTGTAGCTAAAAGGCAAATCAACGAAATGCAGGTTTATCTCATATACATGAACCAAGAAGGAAAATTAGTTCCAGATGGTAACGCACTTTCTCAAACTTTTGTTCGTACCAAGTAAATAAAAGCTATTAACAGAATGAAATTGGACTGTCTTTATCGAGCCATGCCTACTTCACGACTTCGATTCATAATGTCCAGACCTCACAATGATCCCCTGCAATCGTTGATGAACTGGTATCCATATATGTAATAGTGAAAGATTCGTCTGGAAATATATCCCGAGCTCTGGTTAAGCCATTCTTCAACACATTGCTTCTCCTGGAAGTGGCACTCCAAAGAAAGGAATGTAGGAGAGCTTCTGAGTAAATGGTGGAATTGAAAGTTCGAAAACTGCTGTGAAAATACTTTATGATAAGACTAAAATAATATATAATCAATTGAAACGAAATTATTAAAAAGGTCATATAGGCAATTTATGGGTTTTTGTAGTTAGGGGACTTAAACACAACGACTTCACAGACAGCAAAGAAATAAACAGAAGAGCGTAAATGGCGTGGAGTACTCTCGGTAAACAAAACAAAGTTTTAAAAATAAAAGTCTCTAATCTGTAAGGGGAAATTTACAGTTAGTGCGAATTACCAGTTTTATACGTATGGTAGTAAGACATTGACCTTAAAATGCAAAAACAGTTCAAAAACTCAATACAATGAGAGTGAAACAGTGGCAGTAAACAAGGAGGCCTAGAGTACAACGTCAGTGTCAGACACGGCAGAGCTGAGTTGATGATTCCGCATACCTGGTAATAATTTCTAATTAATCTGGTTGCCACTTTTCTCAGAGTAACTATCTTGTTAAACATTTTGCGTAGTTTGGAACAAGCTAAAATAAATTACGTCCATGAAATTTATCTGACTTCGTTAACTTCCTCGAAATCACGTTCCACTTCTAAAAGCCACAATTAAAAGAAGGATTAATAATGACGCTAAACAGAAGTCTGTGTTACAGGGGTAATGTAGGGCTGGTTACCATAAACGATGATCGTATGGCATTATTGGCCGGAACAATCTGTCTGGCGTAGTTTGTCACCCTGGTGCAGGTCTTTGTGTTCAACGCCATTTCAGGGACTTGCGAATCGATGGCAGTGAAATGAAATGATTAATGCAAGACAAACACCCAATCCTGGCACGAAGAAAATCTCCGATGCAGCCGGGAATCAAACCAGGACCACGCAGTCTAGAGGCAGTGACGCTGAGCACTAGATCACGCACTGTGGGCTACCGTACAAGCTGCATGTTGGGCATTGTTAGGAGACGGAAGAAAAGAAACAGGCGTAATTAACGGCGATGGACAAGAGATGTTGCTACATGAATACATCAAGGAAATTCTTTGCTGCTTATAATGTAGAGGAAGGTGGGTAAGTAGCACTAAAAGAGCCTGTGAGAACAATGTGGGTGTACATCACAAAAGACCGAACTGCTTGAAGACGTCTGGAGGTATGTTTTGTGGTATCGTCCAGAGATCGTAGAGCCATACCAAAGTCGGCAACGTGAATCGATACCAGAGACATTAGCGAGAGGTCACGGCAATCCGCAACGACGTATAGGAGGCGGTCTTGAAGACCTCGCCTCCTCTCCTAGCAATGCAGCGCACTCATACTGAGGTCAACATAGTGCCGAAATGCAAGAGCTCTGCCCAGTTCGAGACCTCAGCTACAGCAATCAACGTCATAGTGAGAGCCCAGCGAGTTGTTAAAGTTTCACATGAACTTGTATTGTTGCAAATGTCGAACATTGTACCTCAAAAGAACAGTTTGTTAATTAGTGCATCAAGTGATGCTTTGCTCGTCCATGACAGTGTTAATTATCCAGTACTACCGTGGCAAAAATGTGTCTCAAAGTTAAGTAAATTAAACTACTAAACCTGAAGTAAGATTCAGAAATGAATTTTCTGGACTTTTTTAAATTCGCACTGGCCTTTGACAAGGTGATGGATTGTCTCCATTACTGTCGAACTGTGTGCAAGAGAAAATCATGTGTGAGTGAACAAGATAGGCTCACTACCTGTTAAGATCGGGAAAAATATTTGACTTAACTCTCTTGCATTTGCAGTTGATTTGGCGTTGTTAGCAAACCGTATCGTGGAGCAAAATTTCAGATAAAAGAACTATAACGAATAGCGGCAAAGGCTGGGCTGTAATTTCCTTTTGAGAAAACAGAAATGATACCCACCTTCTTAGTTGACACATCTCATATTCCATAATGTTCGAAAAACTGAGGTGGTAAAAAAGTTTAAATATCTCGCCGATATTATTACCTGAAATGCCAATGAAAGAGTATCAAGATATAGCAGAACATTAAAACTACAACAAGGACAGAGAACCACGTGGCCAGCTTACGAAAAATGATCTCTTTCAATAAATTTTAAACCTTGGCATTGTTCCTCCGTCGTTAAACCCCAGGCACGATATGCAAAGTGAAACACTATTTGAAGTAAACACTCAAGCAACAACTGATGAACTGCAGAAAGTTGATAGAAGAATTCTCCGAACGATTGTAAGTAAACAACACCAAGTTAATGTTCATTGGAGGCTCTTGCCCAATTCGGCGATGTACCAAGATACTGTTGATACGAACCGAAAAAGAAGGGTTGCATTTTTTAGCCACATTTCTCGCTTACCAAAAACTAGTCCTCAAACAACTTTTTGTCTACTTTTGAAACAGAAAGACAAAAAACAACTGGTTTAAAGAAATACAAATCGATATAAATGAATTGAACATGACCATATATCAACAGAACATAGAGAAGCTGCGTCTGAAAAACAAATAAATGCGACTGACATTAAAAACATATCAACGGAAGAAGTGTGGTAAATGTGCTGAAGAACGAGCCGGCAGATTACTCCGAATGAAGAAGGTATGGCAAAGGAAGAAATTGTTGACTGCCCTAGCATCTGAACTTATTCATTGTAGACTCTGTTATATAATGATTGTTTTTAGTGCTCCAATGTGGGCGTAAGCTACGAAAATAAATAAATAACTAAAACTAATGAACTGTTGCCTGTCGGTTCAAAAGAGATTTCATAAATGACGACAAGCAAAGGTTGGTAGAGATACATGCGCCCGTGGAAAGATCCATGCGCGAAGCATAATAACGACTACCACAGTCATACCTTAAAAAAAGATATGACGGAATCCGAGATAATTCTGGTCCTATGTAAAATCGCAAGTGGGTCTAAGGCTTCCATCTGGGCATTTGTTGACCAGTCTGATGTGGCAGTTGAAAATAGCAAAATGAAAACCGAAGTTTTAAATTTCACACTTAAAAAATCGTTCACGCAGGAGAATCGTACAAACATACCGTCGTTTGACCATAGAACAGACTCCTGAATAGACAACATGGTATAAGCAAACCTGGCCCAAAGGAACAAGCGAAAGAATAGTAAACGAATAAGATACCAGGTGTGGATGGAATCCCAGTTCCATTTTTCAAAGAGTACTCTACGGTATTGGCCCTTTGCCTAGCTTGCTTTTTATCGCAAATCTCTCGCCCGGACCAAAGTCCCAAGCGACCGGAAAAAAAGCGCATGAGACTCCCCTGCATAACAAGGGCAGAAGAACGGACCCGCAAAATTACAGACCAATACCCCGAACTTCAGTTTGCTGCAGAACCCTTGAACACGTTGTCAGTTCGAATATAATTAGAATGAGAATCTTATGTCATGAAAGAAGGTTGTATACATGGAAGAACCCTGGAGATACTAAAAGGTATCAGATTGATTATATAATGGTAAGACAGAGATTTAGGAACCAGGTTTTAAATTGTAACACATTTCCAGGGGCACAATCTATTGGTCATGAACTGTAGATTAAAACTGAAGAAACTGCAAAAAGGTGGGAATTTAAGGAGATGGGACCTTGATAAACTGACTAAACCAGAGGTTGTAGAGAGTTTCAGGGAGAGCATAAGGGAAAAATTGACAGGAATGGGGGAAAGAAATACAGTAGAAGAGGAATGGGTAGCATTGAGGGATGAAATAGTTAAGGCAGCGGAGGATCAAATAAGTAAAAAGACGAGGGCTGGTAGAAACCCTTGGGTAACAGAAAAAATATTGAATTTAATTCATGAAAGGAGAAAATATAAAAATGCAGTAAATGAAGCAGGCAAAAAGGAATACAAACGTCTCAAAAATGATATCGACAGGAAGTGCAAAATGGCTAAACAGGCATGGCTAGAAGACAAATGTAAGGATGTAGAGGCTTATCTCACTAGGGGTAAGATAGATACTGCCTACAGGAAAATTAAAGAGACCTTTGGAGAAAGGAGAACCACTTGCATGAATATCAAGAGATTTGATGGAAACCCAGTTCTAAGCAAAGAAGGGAAAGCAGAAAGGTGGTAGGAGTATATAGAGGGTCTATACAAGGGCGATGTACTTGAGGACAATATTATGGAAATGGAAGAGGATGCAGATGAAGATGAAATGGGAGATATTATACCGCGTGAAGAGTTTGACAGAGCATTGAAAGACCTGAGTCGAAACAAGGCCCCCGGAGTAGACAACATTCCATTAGAACTACTGATAGCCTTGGGAGAGCCAGTCCTGGCAAAACTCTACCATCTGGTGAGCAAGATGTACGAGACAGGCGAAATACCCTCAGACTTCGAGAAGAATATAATAATTCCAATCCCAAAGAAAGCAGGTGTTGACAGATGTGAAAATTACCAAACTATCAGTTTAATAAGTCACAGCTGCAAAATACTAACGCGAATTCTTTACAGACGAATGGAAAAACTGATAGAAGCCAACCTCGGGAAAGATCAATTTGGATTCCGTAGAAATGTTGGAACACGTGAGGGAATACTGACCTTAGGACTTATCTTAGAAGAAAGATTAAGGAGAGACAAACCTACGTTTCTAGCATTTGTAGACTTAGAGAAAGCTTTTGACAACGTTGATTGGAATACTCTCTTTCAAATTCTGAAGGTGGCAGGGGTAAAATACAGGGAGCGAAAGGCTATTTACAATTTGTACAGAAACCAGATGGCAGTTATAAGAGTCGAGGGGTATGAAAGGCAACCAGTCGTTGGGGAGGGAGTGAGACAGGGTTGCAGCCTATTCCCGATGTTATTCAATCTGTATATTGAGCAAGCAATAAAGGAAACAAAAGTTCGGAGTAGGTATTAAAATCCATGGAGAAGAAATAAAAACTTTCAGGTTCGCCGATGATATTGTAATTCTGTCAGAGACAACAAAGAACTTGGAAGAGCAGTTGAACAGAATGGACAGTGTCTTGAAAGGAGGATATAAGATGAACATCAACAAAAGCAAAACGAGGATAATGGAATGTAATCGAATTAAGTCGGGTGATGCTGAGGGAATTAGATTAGGAAATGAGATACTTAAAGTAGTAAAGGAGTTTTGCTATTTGGGGAGCAAAATAACTGATGATGGTCGAAGTAGAGAGGATATAAAATGTAGACTGGCAATGGGAAGGAAAGCGTTTCTGAAGATGAAAAATTTGTTAACATCGAGTATAGATCTAAATGTCAGGAAGTCATTTCTGAAAGTATTTGTATGGAGTGTAGCCATGTATGGAAGTGAAACGTGGACGATAAACAATTTAGGCAAGAAGAGAATAGAAGCTTTCGAAATGTGGTGCTACAGAAGAATGCTGAAGATTAGATGGGTAGATCACATAACTATTGAGGAGGTATTAAATAGAATTGGGGAGAAGAGGAGCTTGTGTCACAACTTGACTAGAAGAAGGGATCGGTTGGTAGGACATGTTCTGAGACATCGAGGGATCACCAATTTAGTATTGGAGGGCAGCTTGGAGGGTAAAAATCGTAGAGGGAGACCAAGAGATCAATACACTAAGCAGATTCAGAAGGATGTAGGTTGCAGTAGGTACTGGGAGATGAAGAAGCTTGCACAGGATAGAGTAGCATGGAGAGCTGCATCAAACCAGTCTCAGGACTGAAGACCACAACAGCAACAACATGTCCACGAATCAGCATGATTCTGCAAACCACCGCTCGTGCGAAACTCAGCTTGCCCCTTCTCACATGGTATACTGCAAACTATGGACGAGTGGCAACAGACAGATCCCATATGTCTAGATTTACGGAAAATATTTGATACGGTGCCCTATTACAGGCTATACGAGCATAAGGAATAGGTTTCCACATATGTGAGTCGCTCGAAGACTTCTTAAGTAATAGGACCCAGTAAGTTGTCGTCGACGGCGAGTATTCATCAGAGACAAGTGCATAGTCAGGAGTGCCCCAGTGAAGTGTGATAGAACAGCTATCATTCTCTACATACATACACGATTTGGCGAACGGATAGTTGTTTGCTGATGATGATCTGATGTACGGTAAGGTGTCGAAATTGAGTGACTGCAGGAAGATACAAGATGACTTAGACAAATTTCCCATTAGTATGATGAATGGCAGATAGTTCTAAATATGGAAAAATGTAAGTTGATGCTGATGAGTAAGAAAAACAAATCCGTAATGTTGGGATACAGCATTAGTAGTGTCTTGCTAGACACAGTCACGTCGTTTAAATATCTGGGCGTAGCGTTGCAAAGCGATATGAAATGGAACGAGCACGCCAGTGCGACCTATTCTTGATTACTGCTCGAGTGTTTGGGATCCGTACCAGGCCGGTTTAAAGGAAGCCATCGCAGCAGTTCAAGGCGGGCTGCTACATTTGTTACTGATAGTTTTGAAAAACACGCAAGTGTTACGAACATACTTCAGGAACTCAGAAGGGAATCCTTGGAGGGAAGGTGACATTCTTTTAGAGGATCGCTATTGAGAAAATTTAGATAATAGGCATTTGAAGCGGACTGCATAACGATTCTACTACCTCGAACGTACTCTGTGCTTGAGGAACACGAAGATGTTGTTGTTATTGTTGTGGTCTTCATTCAAGAGACTGGTTTGATGCAGCTGTCCTTGCTACTCTATCCTGTGCAAGCTTCTTCATCTCCCAGTACCTACCGCAACCTACATCCTTTTGAATCTGTTTAGTGAATTCATCTCATGGTCTCTCTCAACGAGTTTTACTCTCCACGCTGCCTTCGAATACTAAATTGGTGATCCCTTGATGGCTCAGAATATGCCCTACCAATCGATCCCTTCTTCTACTCCAGTTGTGCCACAAATTTCTCTTCTCTCCAATTCTATTCACTATCTCTTCATAAGTTACGTGATCTACCCATCTAATCTTCAGCATTCTTCTGTAGCACCACATTTCGAAAGCTTCTATTCTCTTCTTATCTAAACTATTTATCATCCACGTTTCACTTCCACACATGGCTACACTCCATTCAAATACTTTCAGAAACGACTTCCTGACATTTAAATCTATACTCGATGTTAACAAATTTTTCATCTTCAGAAACGCTTTCCTTCCCATTGCCAGTCTACATTTTATATCCTCTCTACTTCTACCATCATCAGTTATTTTGCTCCCCAAATAGCAAAACTCCTTTACTACTTTAAGCGTCTCATTCCCTAATCTAATTCCCGCAGCATCACCCGATTTAATTCGACTACATTCCTTTATCCTCATTTTGCTTTTGTTGATGTTCATCTTATATCTTCCTTTCAAGACACTGTCCATTCCCTTCACCTGCTCTTCCAGGTCCTTTGCTGTCTCTGACAGAATTACAATGTCATCGGCGAACCTGAAAGTTTTTATTTCTTCTCCATGGATTTTAATTCCTACTCTGAAATTTTCTTTTGTTTCCTTTACTGCTTGCTCAATATACAGACTGAATAATATCGGGGATAGGCTACAACCCTGTCTCACTCCCTTCCCAGCCACTTCTTCCCTTTCATGCCCCTCGACTCTTATAACTGCCATCTGGTTTCTGTACAAGTTGTAAATAGCCTTTCGCTCCTTGTATTTTACCTGTGCCACCTTCAGAACTGGAAAGAGAGTATTCCAGTCAGCATTCTCAAAAGCTTCCTCTAAGTCTACAAATGCTAGAAACGTAGGTTTGCCGGCCGGGGTGGCCGGACGGTTCTAGGCGCTACAGTCAGCAACCGCGTGACCGCTGCGGTCGCAGATTCGAATCCTGTCTCGGGCATCGATGTGTGTGATGTCCTTAGGTTAGTTAGGTTTAAGTAATTCTAAGTTCCAGGGGACTGATGACCTTAGAAGTTAAGTCCCATAGTGCTCGAAGCCATTTGAACCATTTGAACGTAGGTATGCCTTTCCTTAATCTATTTTCTAAAACCATTTGAACGTAGGTATGCCTTTCCTTAATCTATTTTCTAAAGAAATTGTTCAGATGGCTCTGGGTACTATGGGACTTAATATCTGAGGTCATCAGTCCCCTAGAACTTAGAACTACTTAAACCTAACTAACCTAAGAACATCATACACATCCATGCCCGAGGCAGGATTCGAACCTTGGCCGTAGCGGTCGCGCGGTTCCAGACTGTAGCGCCTAGAACCGCTTGACCACCCCGGCCGGCTTACTGTGTGTGTTTACGTAACGTTCTCTTCTATTTTCGGTAATGCGGTATAAATTTTAATGTGCGTTGACGATTCCTTCACAATTTGGAATATAATTTTTCCCTATATGTGTAGATAGGTGTAGTGTGCGTACTGTAAGACCTTCATACCATCAGATTATTTGACTTGTCGCTCTAACGAGTGTAGGCGAGTGTCAGCAATAGGTCTCGTGGTCTTATCGTGGCGTGTCTATCTTCTGCCGTTAGGTCAGACGATAGAAATGCCACTTGGACGCTTAGAGTAGCAGATTGACGGTGACCAACTTTAAACAGAACTTGATTAATTTTCACACAGATTTATTAAAATAATAAAAAGCATAGACCTTACTTAACTTGATTCTGGATGCTGTTTACAATTGACAATCTGAAGTTCCTTTGGTCTTGGTACGTTAATCTTATTCTCACGCATCACTGATACTTGACAAAGTGTCTATACATTTATCTTCATGGCTATGTACAGGAATATGATAATCTTATTAGGCGCTGACTGAAACTTGACTATAGACTGGTGCAGACTAATGCAGATTAATGCAGACTGACTAAGCGGAGGTCTGTATACTCGTTATAATACCTCGAGCGTTCAGGTATCACTGCGCAAGTGTGATCCGCAAGAAGAAAAGGTTCTACGTTAGCATCAATCTCATTGGGTGCGTTACATATTAACACGCGGATCGGCGGAAGCAGAATTTGGTCCGTCTCTAAGGCAGCGCCATCTCGTAGTGCGGAGACGGACGAGCGCTGCGCCTGCGCTGTTGTGCTTAGCGGGGCGCGCTCTAGTGGGAGAGTTGTGTACGCGCTGACTATGCGGAACTATGTACACAACAATAGGTAAATTCGACGGCTGCATTTCTGTGCCTCGCGAAACCGCCGGTGTTTTTCACGAGCAGTGTGCTCTGGCAGCGCCTGTCACAGACAGCGCTACTTGCGCGCGGCGGGGGCGGGCACGCCGCAGTGCACGGCCGTGCGCGTGCTTTTTGCGTGTCGCGCGCCCGGGCTGCTCTGCTGCGCCAGCCTGGGGTGGGCAGATTTATCGCCGGCTGCGGCACGCGCCGGGGGGATCCGCGCAGCCGCTAGTCGCGCGCTGCGCTGCGGACACTCCCCGCCAATTTCAGGGCACATCCGGCAAGTGTACGAGCTGGCCCGAGCGGGCTGTCTTCGTGAGCTCACTGTTACGTAAATGTTCCTCCTCACGGAATTGGTTGTACCTAGCGCTGCATCTTCCACATCCATTACCGAAAGACAAGTCCCTACTAAATTTGTCTATGAAACTTCCTGGCAAATTAAGACTGTGTTCCGGACCGAGACTGGAACTCGGGACTTTTGCCTCTGTGCTCAGTGGTAGAGCACTCGCCCGCGAAAGGCAAGGGTCCCGAGTTCGAGTCTCGGTCCGGCACACAGTTTTAATCTGTCAGGAAGTTTCATACCAGCGCACACTCCGATGCAGAGTGAAAAATCTCGTTCTGGAAACATCCCTCATGCTGTGGCTAAGCAATGTCGCCACAGTATCCTTTCTTCCAGGAGTGCTAGTTCTGCTAGGTTCGCAGGAAAACTTCTGTGAAGTTTGGAAAGTAGGAGACGAGGTAATGGAGGAAGTAAAACAGTGAGGACGGGCCGTGAGTCGTGCTTGCATAGCTCAATAGTAGAGCACTTGCCCACGAAAGGCAAAGGACCCGAGTTCGAGTCTCGGTCCGGCACACACTTTTAATCTGCCAGGAAGATTCATATCAGCGCACACTCCGCTGCAGAGTGAAAATCTCATTCTGGAAGTCTGACTAGTCAGTTCACAAAACCAGTCACAGCGAAAAAGAAGCTTCGCTTACATTTTCTTCTTTTTTCTTTTCTCTTTCTTAGTCACCACTCTTCTGACTGGTCTGATGCAGCCCGCCACAAATTCCTCTCCTGTGCAAACCTCTTCAATTCAGAGCAGCAGTTGCAAAGTATAACCTCAATTATTTGCTGAATATATTCCAGTCTTTGTATTTTTTTACAGTATTTACCCTCTACCGCTCCCTCTAGTACCATGCAAGTTATTCCCTGATGTCTTAGCAGATGTCCTATCACCATGTCCGCTCTTCTTCTCCGAGTTTTTCATACACTACTGGCCATTAAAATTGCTACACCATGGAGATAACGTGTTAAAGACGCGAAATTAAAAGGACAGGAAGAAGATACTGTGGTATGCAAATGATTAGCTTTTCAGAGCAGTCACACAGGGTTGGCGCCAATGGCGACACCTACAATGTGCTGACATGAGGAAAGCTTCCAACCGATTTCTCATACACAAACAGCAGTTGACCGGCGTTGCCTGGTGAAACGTTGTTGTGATGCCTCGTGTAAGCAGGAGAAATGCGTACCATCACGTTGTGACTTTGATAAAGGTCGGATTGTAGCCTATCGTGATTTCGGTTTGTCGTATAGCGACATTGCTTCTCGCGTTGGTGGAGATCCAACGATTGTTAGCAGAAGATGGAATCGGTGGGTTCAGGAGGGTAATACGGAACGCCGTGCTGGATCCCAACGGCCTCGTATCACTAGCAGTCGAGATGACAGGCATCTTATCCGCATGGCTGTAACGGATCGTGCAGCCACGTCTCGATCCCTGAGTCAACAGATGGGGACGTTTGCAAGACAACAACCATCTGCACGAACAGTTCGACGACGTTTGCAGCAGCATGGACTATCAGCTCGGAGACCAAGGCTGCGGTTACCCTTGACGCTGCACCACAGACGGGAGCCCCTGCGATGGTGTACTCAACGACGAACCTGGGTGCACGAATGGAAAAACGTCATTTTTTTCGGATGAATCCAGGTTCTGTTTACAGCATCATGATGGTGTTTGGCGACATCGCGGTGAACACACATTGCAAGCGTGTATTCGTCATCGCCATACTGGCGTATCACCAGGCATTATGATATGGGGTGCCATTGGTTACACGTCTCGGTCACCTCTTGTTCGCTTTGACGGCAGTTTGAACAGTGGACGTTACATTTCAGATGTGTTACGACCCATGGCTCTATCCTTCATTCGATCCCTGCGAAACCCTACATTTCAGCAGGATAGTGCACGACCGCATGTTGCAGGTCCAGTACGGGCCTTTCTGGATACAGAAAATGTTCGACTGCTGCCCTGGCCAGCACATTCTCTAGATCTCTCACTTATTGAAAACGTCTGGTCAATGGTGGGCGAGCAACTGGCTCGTCACAATAAGCCAGTCACTACTCTTGATCAACTGTGGTATCGTGTTGAAGCTGTCTGGGCAGCTGTACCTGTACACGCAATCCAAGCTCTGTTTGACTCAATGCCCAGTCATATCAAGGCCGTTATTATGGCCAGAGGTGATTCTTCTGGGTACTGATTTCTCAGGATCTATGCACCCAAATTGCGTGAAAATGTAATCACATGTCAGTTCTAGTACAATGTATTTGTCCAATGAATACCTGTTTATCATTTTCTTTTCTTCTTGGTGTAGCAATTTTAATGGCCAGTAGTGTATATTCCTTTCCTTGCCAATTTTCCGGAGAACTTCGTCATTCCTTACATCATCAGTTCACCAAATTTTATGCAGCACCACCTCTCAAATGCTTCGATTCTCTTCTTTTCCGGCTTTTCCACAGTCCACGTTTCACTACCATAAAATTCTCAACGATTTCTTACTCAAATCAGAACCTGTGTTTGATACTAGTAGACTTCTCTTGGCCAGGAATGCCATTTTTGCCACTGCTATTCGGCTTTTTATGTCCTCTTTGCTCTGTCCTTAATGGGTTATTTTGCTGCCTAGGTAGCAGAAATCTTTAACTTCAACTCCTTCGTGACCCCTATACTGATCTTAAAGTTTCTCGCTGTTCTCGTTTCTGCTACTTCTCATTACTTTGCCTTTCTTCGATTTACTCGCAGCCCATATCCTGCCCTCAACAGAATGTTCATTGCATCCTGTAATTCTTCTTCACTTAAACTCAGGATGGCAGTGTCATCAGAGAATCTTATTAATGGTATCCTTCCAATCTTGAACCCTTCTTTTATTTCTGTCATTGCATCTTCGATCTATACATTGAACAGTAGGGACGAAAGCCTACATTCTTGTCTTATATCCTTTTTAATCCGAGCTCTTGGTTCTTATTCTTCCACTCTTACTGTTCCCACTTAGCTGTTGTACATATTATATACTGCCCGTCTTTCCCTGTAGCTTAACCCTATTTTTCTTAGAATTTCATACAACTTCCACCATTTGACATTCTTGAACGCTTTTTCCAGATCGACAAATACTATGGCGTGTCTTTAGTTTTGCTTCCATTATCAACTGCAACGTTGCTAAAATAATTGGCGTAATTGTTTGAGACACCACAAACTCCAATCACACAGCACATTTATTTACAGACGGGCGATACAATGGAATTAGTAATTGCAAAACACAAAATAGATATTATCGTCTGCCGGCTATTGTGGCCGAGCGGTTCTAGGCGTTTCAGTCCGGAACCACGCTGCTTCTACGGTCGCAGGTTCGAATCCTGCCTCGGTCATGGATGTGTGTGATGTCCTTAGGTTAGTTAGGTTTACGTAGTTCTAAGTCTAGGGGACTGATGACCTCAGATGTTAAGTCCCATAGTGCTTAGAGCCATTGCATTTAAGCTGTTAACTAATATACTATCAGTACACTTTCGTCTCCGTATTATGGTACGGAAACGCACAACAACTTACATAGTATTTCCATTTGGCGTACTGAAAAACTGTTCTCATTAAATATGAATGAAGGGAAGGTAATGCAGATAAACAAGAAAAATAACTTGATAGTTTCAGATTATAAAAGTGATGGTAAACTTTTAGTGCCTGCCGCAACATTGAAATAATAAAGGTAGGATAGCACGAAGCAATGTAAAATGAAATGAACACATGCAAATCAGTAATCTACACTTTTCTATGCAAGCGCTCATAAGAGCTACACAAACAAATGCAGTTGACATTTCATAACAGCTCGGAAGATGTCAACACCGAACCAGCTCCGCATCCTTCCCAGAGCTCATTTTTGAATGTAAGATTGTCTTTAGAAATCGAAGGGGTTATCTTCGATTTACTGAAGAAAATAATCTCTATCTCTCCCTCTCCTTCTCTCTTAACAAACTCAATAAACGTTTATTGGAAAGTCGGCACTTTCGAACGTGCGAACGCTTCAGCAATTGAAAGTGTTTCGCGTAGTTATAAAAACTTAATATTGGATTTGTTCATATCGTTAAAGCGGAAGTAAAGAGCTGTACGACTTTGTGCATTTTTACGTACCTCTGCAATTAGTTACCACTTAATTGCTATTGCTTGTAAGATATGAGCATTAAATATGCTAGACATACGACCTGTCGTGATTTTTGACATATCGAGTATCACAGAGAGGTGAGTCGTTCGAACTCTGTATAGCATCCGACAAACATCCAAAACGGGAAATACACTAGACAGAGATTGTGCAATGCACACATACTATAGGTAGAATAAAATGACGTTGTGTTTCGAGGAAGACACGGAAACTATTGGTAGTGCAGCGATGCCAAGTACCATACGGGAACACTCAAAATCTGGATAATTCCACTATTTCCACTGTAAGTAGGCTGTTTATGTTTTCGTTTTGGCAACGTTACGTAGCGCTCAAAATGAAATCACTGGCTGTGCTGTGTGCAGTCTGTCGCTAGTTTGCATTGTTGTCTGCCATTGTAGTGTTGGGCAGCGGCAGCTGGATGTGAACAGCGCGTAGCGTTGCGCAGTTGGAGGTGAGCCGCCAGCAGTGGTGGATGTGGGGAGAGAGATGGCGGAGTTTTGAAATTTGTCATGAACTGATATATTTATATATGATGATATCAAGGTAAATACATTGTTTGCTCTCTATTAATATCTTTCATTTGCTAACTATCCCTATCAGTAGTTAGTGCCTTCAGTAGTTTGAATCTTTTATTTAGCTGGCAGTAGTGGCGCTCGCTGTATTGCAGTAGCTTGAGCAGCGAAGATTTTTGTGAGGTAAGTGATTTGTGAAAGGTATAGTTTAATGTTTGTCAGGGCCATTCTTTAGTAGGGAGTTTTGAAAGTCAGATTGCGTTGCGCTAAAAATATTGTGTGTCAGGTTAAGCACAGTCTTGTAAAAATTGTTCAAAGGGGACGTTTCATATGTCGACCCTTAGCCTAGGATACCTCACTGGAATCTTCTGATTTTTTCTTGTAGTTTGTGTAAATAGTGTAGATTTTGTTTATTGCTAGCGCGTAATTATAGAGAGAATTTCCTTTGTAGTTGCAGTCTTTCATTGTTGTATAGTAAAACAGTTGTGGCATGCATGTAGATTTGCACTAAGTATTTCGCAGCTGCGCTTGCAATTAACTAGATATTATTTTCAGTGCTATGTCAATGTGTTCTCTTATTTTTGATCTTCAAATTGTGTTTTTCTGTGTTGTCGTGTGAAATACTGTGACAATAATGGCGTGTGAAAAACGTAACACTAGGCTCCAAAGTAAACTGAGAAATGACAGTGAAAATGAAAGCAGTGTGTTAGCGCCACCGAGTAGTGAATTAACTGATGTTCAAAGTAGTAATTTGGTAATTGTGAATAGGGAAATGGAGCGGGCTGCAAACAATGGTGTAGACAGTGAAACAGGTAGTGAACAGGGAAGCATTATCGATCGATCGGTCGGCAACAGCTCGCCTCAGGAATCCGAAATGACAGGACACAATTTCGCAAATACTGTAGATTCAGGTTTTGGGTTATCACCGTTTTCTCAAATAAGTCAAGACGCATTTTCTGCTTGTCAAAATGTGAATGTTGCCGGTGCAAATGCACTGCCGAAAAGCGTAGAGAAACAGATTCCAGACACTAATACATTATTATTGCAATTAATGCAACAAATGGAACAAAATCAGAGACAAACACAGCAAAAGCTTGAAAAGTTAGACACAATGGAACAACACCAGAGACAAACACAGCAACAGTTAGACACAATGGAACAAAATCAGAGACAAACACAGCAACAGCTTCAAAAGTTAGACTCATTGGAACAAACTCTTGAACAAACGCGTGAAGATTTAACTACTGAGTTACATCACATTGAAACGAAATGTCAAAAAGTCTGTAATGACGTAAAAACACAAATTTGTGAGCATTTCCAACCTATTTTTTCGCGGCATGAAAATGCATTACAGAATCACGAAGCAGCCATAAAAGAACTGCAAATTATTGTTCATGAAAATCATGAGACCTTGCAAGCTAAATTTGACTCAGTTGCATCTACCGATTCGGTTACGCAACTTGCAAAAACTCAGGATAACTTAAAGGACACAGTAGATTCGATTTCAACACAAATGGACACTCTGAAACTTGGTTCATAAAAACACACTGAGGAAATAAGTACACTATCGGATAAAGTAGCCGAACTTTCAGATCAGTTCACTAACTTATCTACAAAGGTAGATGATGATCTGAATGACACAACACCTGTAGCCTTCACTGACACAGAAGAGTATGAACAAATAAGAAAATTCAAACAAAATCAGAATCAAATTAATACACAACACCAAAGAGAAATCCGGGAAGTACAAGATCAGCTGACACAGGTAATACAAGAATTACGTATTTCAGAGGACACTCGCGCTCCAACACGGGAAGAGGGACTTAGAAATACGGAAAAGACGCAAAATAATAACACAGGGCATTTCGGAAGTAATGAAAGAAATTGGGAATGTGCACCGAATTTTGAGATGGAACCGCCGAAACGAAGTAACAATGACCGACATGCGACTCGCCGACATGACGATTTTGACTATAAGCTGTTCATTACTACACGTAAATTCAAAACGTTTAAGAATTCTGCCAACGACATTCATCCACAAGCGTGGCTCCATCAATTCTCTCATTGTTTCCCTCCCAACTGGTCATTGGAGCACAGGTTAGAATTTATGTGTGGCTACTTAGAGAATGAACCAGCTGTAAGAATGCGATCGGTCATTCACGATTGCCACAGTGAAGGAGAATTTTACCATGCCTTCCTCTCAGCATATTGGTCTCAAGCCACACAAGACCGGGTAAAACATGGTATCATAATGATGAAACATTTCGAACAATCTGAATTCTCCAGTCTTGTGAAATATTTTGAAGACATGTTGCACAAGAATCAGTACCTGTCAAACCCATACAGCCCCTCAGAACTCATCCGCATTTGCTTACTCAAATTGCCTGAACGTTTACGGCATATTATTTTAGCAGGACGTTGCAAAGACGACATTGAAGCCTTTCAGGGACTGTTACAAGAACTAGAAATTGACACTGACAGTCGCCGGATGCGAAAACAGGAAAACAATCACTGCAGATCACATCAGTCGCAATTCCGCGATGAAAGAAATAATAACTGGACGCGACAAGGCTATTCTCACAACGCAAATCGTGACCAAAACAGACACCACCCATATGACAACCATTGGCAGAGTAATAGTTACAGAGAAAGATCGCATTTCCGTAGTAATGAATATGACAGAGATAACCATAGAAACAGACAATATGGTAATCAGAACTATTATTATCATGGGAGACAGAATAACTTTAGACGCAATGGACCAGCGCGCAGTTACGATTCAGGGAGAAATTCTCCACCACTTAACCGACAAGAAAGACTCTACAGGAACTACCGACATGACGACAGACGATGTGATCGTAACGACAGACCTGAATTCCATCAGAACTGGCGAGCTTTAAACAGAGCTGGGCCCTCTCGGCAAGGCGAATTTGTAGAAGTTCGGTCTCCTAATCCCAATAACGGCGCGCGCCAACAAAGAAACAGACAATGACTCACACCGCAGGCAGCCGCGTGCGCCGGCTGGCTCAGAGAAAAATAACAAAGACGCGAACCTTGAGAAAAGATTTAGCATTCCTTACCGACGTATACCGCATGACAATTGCATTCAAGTTCCAACTCTGCGTACTAGGAAGAGTAAAGGTTTACACCACATTTCACATGTAAAACCGTTTATTGAAAGACTTAGTCTTTGACATAAAATTTTTCGCTTCACATTACTAATATGCTTTGTCAGATTTAGAATCTGTTAACATGTAACAATGTTTGAAGTGAAATATCCAGTCAAGAACCAAGAGAACTTATTTAAACAGAAATGACGAATGCATTGTTATAGTGAACAGACGTCACAGTGTTATTGTGTGTGTACATTCTTGCTTGTTTGTTGCACGATTACGTAACGACTATGAGGCTCACATACTTAGAACATTTACCAGTACTGCTAATGAGATTTTAATGCAACATTTTGGTTTATTTGAAAATACATTCTGAATTTAAAGTGCTTTCTGAGAGATACCAGATGACACAGAGGTTAGTTTATGTGACAGCTACACGATTTTTATCACGACGCTACTAATGAGTGACAATTTACAATGTTGCTTTTGCAGTGTTTCTGTTTTATATCTGCACAGTTTTTCTGTATTATTCTGGAAAGTAAAACATGTTTTAGTAGTAACTTTTGTGGTATAGCTACAAGAAGACAGCCTTTTCCATAGCACAACAATACGTTACAGCACAGTACTTTCATCATCACAACAATAAGCGTAATAACTAAGATATCTCTACGCAAAGCATTTCACTTTTGTTTATCATGAGGTAAGTACATTGGCTTCTGCAGAACTTAGCTTTTGGAGGAAAATAACTACGACACGTTCACAGAGATTATCTTACAACAAGATGCACATTTAGCGCTACAGGACACGCATTTCAGTGATCAATTTTATACTTAAAACATTTATTTTTAAAGATTTTTGAATTACAAAGAAAGTTTTCCGTGATATATTTCATTCCATTGGTGTAATCTGTAACACCTGAGGGTATAATTACATTAATCCTCAGGGGGGTACACGCTTACTTTGTGTACCATGTGTGTGGCAACCACAAGGAACCCTAGCTAATATGGTATTTGCTTATACAACTTTACATATCGGTACCATATTTCTCTAACACAGAATTACACAGCTATCTGAGTATTTGACAGAGAAACAAACATTCTTTTTACTACATCAGTGACAGATGTTTACGCATTTACAGAGTTGGATTACTTCACAGTTATGAAATTGTATTTTGTCTGTACTGTGTGAACTGTTCATATTTTTTCGGAACCATTGTGATACTATGAGAGCTTTGAATGATGTATTTGGTATGGATTCATGATTTTTAAAGTACGTTTGAGGCAGATGACACTTTTGACATGAGCAGAGAATTTTCTTTAGGTTTGGAATTATTGGAGGAAGCTACGACGATTTTGAGATTTGACTGAGGTGTTATGATGTTATTTTTACGACGACGATGTGTATTATGCTGCTGAGGTATGTTTACGATTAATAGGCTGAGGCTACTATATGAGTTATTTGATTATGCTTCATATTTATAATGACGAAATACTGACGAGTGTCGATGGATACGTATATGTGTAATAAGGTAAGGAATAAGGAGTAGGGATTAGGGACTCTGACTTATGGAAAAGGTTGTTGGAAACCAAGAATCGTACTTTAAGAGTTATGAAATGTGTGTGTATATGCATGAATGTATTACAATGCAGACGAAAATTTTTTGGACACTGTTATATCAATAGCATTTTGTTTCTACAGATTTGCAACGCTAATTCTTGACCTGTGAAATATTTTTATATGACTGCCACGGTAGCGGAAACTGCTGTCGTAAATATTTCCGTAAGAAAGTTAAGTGACCACCTGCACGTAATGCGTCGCGGGCACCCAGCTGTCAGACGCCTGGAGAAAAAGCCATTATTGCGAGTCCTTTTCAGCGGCACAGGTAGAACAAAAAAAAAGGGGAGGCCATTATCCTCGGAAATATTTTTACATCTGCACACCTGATTATGACAAGCGTCTTTCTATGAGAGTTGAGAGAATTTCTACTAACTTATGAAATGTCACATGACTACTGAATGATATTTTTATGCTTTGCTTTTCATAGTTGCTTATTTCATTTGATATCTGGTTTCCAGCTGTGTTGCAGCATTGCTTTTATAAAATGGAATGCATTTGCTAATGTGAACACTTTCTGTCAACAGATCTGTTAAATAATTATTTTATGATCCACATTCTTTAAAAAAGGAGCACTTGGAAAGGAAAGAACAATAAGAAGGAACTAGTAACTGCATTCATAATTTTCTTTTCAAGTAATTGGTAACTTTTTGGTAGAATAACTTCTTGTGGTGCACCACTTTAATTACATAGACATTAAGATGTGAATATACATTTCCCTTATCTGCATTGTTGTTTAGTGTAATATTTTTTCTGCTTGCGCTATGTCATGTTTAGGTATAAGTTGCTGCTGTTTGCCAGGCATAGTGTTATTGAATTTGACTTTTGCTCATTTATGCTGCTAGCTTTGCAAATTGGCATTTTTTTTCATTGCTGTTTATATTAATTGTTTTATGTGCTGCTGCATTGCCTCGTCCCTTAGTTTAGCATCTGAGCTCAGTAGATTTAAGTTAGCTTAAGAGGGGGTAGACTATATAAGAAACTGACTATGGAGAATAGGTAAAGAAATGCATTGAGAAAACAGGTTTAGGTAGGATTTTCTTGGAAATAAATGTTGAGGTAAGAAATGTATGAACATATAAATACAGAAAGCATGCTTAGATAGAATTTTTTGGGTGGAAACAAAGGATGAAATAAGAGGAAAGATATATGAAGTTTTGGGTTGGACTGCAGTACCACATGTTACACTGAAAACGAACCCTGTCCTTTCCCTTTTGTGTTATCCCACTATATGTTTGTGTACCCTTGTGTATTTGTTTTCTTCCTGTCTCTGTGTACAGTTTCATAGAATTTTTTTCTCTTTTAATATTAAGCTACATTCACTATGATGAGGAATACTGTTATCCTCGAATATAATTGGCATTAATAATACGTTATTTACCTTATAAATATGATTACACATTATTTATTCTGTTTAATGCTCATGTGTGAAGTTGATGTTTCAAAAATTATTGTGATCTTTTATGTATGTACTCATGTCATAATTCCACTGATGTATATGTTAGTTCGATTCTTTTGTAAAGCCTGTACTACAGATGTTATCTGTATTATTATGTTTTTAATGATGTATTTTGTACCTTTGTAATTGTATTCTTATGTTATAAAATTGTAATTGTCACCAGTTCATGACATTATTAACTTGTTAGTTACATTTCACTGCACACGTTTATGTTGGTCATAGTATGTGGACAATATGTGAGAAGTAGGGACTGTTAGTGTTTGCACGTGTGTTAATAACTCAGCAAGGGACTGGATAACAGCATTGCTGGTTCTAAGGACAATTTCAAAAACTTTGTGAGTGCACAAGTGGTGGTTTATGGACTTGCTATATTATCCGCAAGACTCTTCAATGGTGATTGTGCACCTGCACAGTCACAACAGATGGCTGCTGGCCATCTCTACAAGGACTACAGTGGGTCTGTATCTTTGATGGCCCACCAATACCGTAATCTCTACAAGGACTACAGTGGGTCTGCACCTCTGGTGGCCCACCAATACCACAATCTCTACCAGGACTCCAGTGGGTCTGCTCTGTGATGACCTACCTACCAATATTCTTCAAAACTTCGAATGACTCTGCTGTGGGTTTGCTCCATTGTGGCCCATTACCTGTCAGCATGTCAAGAGTCAGCACTGTCTTTCCATTGGAAGGACAACACTACTTCTTCAAGACTGCATGGAAATCCACTACTTCTGTGTGCATTGCCTTTTACTGCTCAGACTTTGAGAAAAGAAACGGCAGTTTCACTGTGATGAACAATGTGGACTGTCTTTATGGACTGTGAGAAATTTTTAGCTTTTGACCAACAATGTATCAATAAGTGTGCGCATTTTATATCTTTGTTACTGTAATTGTGAAAAATTTTTGTCAAATCTGTATTGGCCAGTGCCCAACACCATTTGTAAAAATTTTTGTGGGGAGCATGGGGGCTATGTAAGTAGGCTGTTTATGTTTTCGTTTTGGCAACGTTACGTAGCGCTCAAAATGAAATCACTGGCTGTGCTGTGTGCAGTCTGTCGCTAGTTTGCATTGTTGTCTGCCATTGTAGTGTTGGGCAGCGGCAGCTGGATGTGAACAGCGCGTAGCGTTGCGCAGTTGGAGGTGAGCCGCCAGCAGTGGTGGATGTGGGGAGAGAGATGGCGGAGTTTTGAAATTTGTCATGAACTGATATATTTATATATGATGATATCAAGGTAAATACATTGTTTGCTCTCTATTAATATCTTTCATTTGCTAACTATCCCTATCAGTAGTTAGTGCCTTCAGTAGTTTGAATCTTTTATTTAGCTGGCAGTAGTGGCGCTCGCTGTATTGCAGTAGCTTGAGCAGCGAAGATTTTTGTGAGGTAAGTGATTTGTGAAAGGTATAGTTTAATGTTTGTCAGGGCCATTCTTTAGTAGGGAGTTTTGAAAGTCAGATTGCGTTGCGCTAAAAATATTGTGTGTCAGGTTAAGCACAGTCATGCATAAATAGTTCAAAGGGGACGTTTCACCACTTTTAAAAAAGCCTGGAATTAGAGATTTCTTATTCATCGTTACTGAGTTATCAACCCGCTTCCGTCTGCAAAAATCATATGACTGTTCCACTGGCCAACCAAACCTACTGTTCCCTCTGTAATAATAATAGTTATTATTATTATTATTGATTATTATTATTATTATTATTATTATTAGTCGTAAAGCTCCCAACATGGAAGACGCTAAGTAAAGATGGTTCACTTCTGGGGCTTCTTATTCTTCTTGTTTGCCCACCAGGTCTTCATTCTTTGCGAGAATTCAGCTTTTCTTTCTTCGCTCCATTTTGTTCCAGTTCTCGGCGCCTTTGTCTCTGGTTTGACCTCCCATTTGTCAACTTTAAGTTTGAAATTGTTTCTTTTGTTCATGTCTTCAGTAGTAATGTTGGCTAATTCCAGATCTTTCTTTACATTTTTGATCCATTCTCCTCCATTACCAAGGGGTGCTACGTATCTTACTATTTTTTTTTGTAAGTCTGTGATCGGGAAGTCTCATTATGTGGCCATAGAATTTTAGACGCCTCTTCCTCATGTCTCTCTCTATGTTAGAATATTCTTCAATTTTAGAATTTTTCTGTAATCTATACCCCTCTTTGGTCCATCTTGGTCCCAGAATTTTCCTAATGATTTTCCTTTCCTCTTTCTTCAGGTTTTCCGTATCTGTTTTCCTTTTAAGTGTCAAGGTTTCGCTGGCATATAGCATTATTGGTTTAATTACGGACTTATAATGTTTAATTTTTGTATTTATAGATAGACATTTTTATTGTAAATGTTTTGGACCAGCCCTAGACCCCTACGAGCTTTTAATAATCTTTCTTGTTGTGAGTATTTTTCAGAAATTATCTCTCCTAAATATTTAAAGTATGGTACCCTCTTAATTTCTCCATATTTGGTTTGTAACTTAGAAATTTCTAGATTTGTTGTTGTAAACACCGTTTTCTCAAAAGATATTTGTAGGCCAACTTTTCCTGCACACTCTTTTAAGGTTTCTATCTGTTTGACTGCCATTTCACTAGAATCTGCCATTATTGCAAGATCGTCTGCGTAGGCTAAGTAGGGGATTTGTAGGTCATCTTTTTTGGTTCCCAGTGATATTGGTTTCCAGTACTTTTCTTTTTTGAGTTCTTTTTCCCATTCTGCCATGACTCTATCCAGAACTAAGTTAAATAACAGAGGTGATAATCCATCACCTTGTCTAACCCCAGTTTTTATCTCAAATGACTTTGAAAGTTTTCCCATGAATTTCACTTTGCATTTTGTATTTGTTAATGTCTGCTCTATGATGTTCCGTGTCTTCTTATCCAGTCCTTGTTCTTCAAGAATTTTAAATAGTGTGGGTCTGTGAATTGAATCATATGCCTTTTTAAAGTCGACAAAGACATATACTGTAGGCTTCCTTCGCATTTGTCTCATCCTTGTAATCAATTTCAAGTTTAAAATTTGTTCTGGACATGATCTGTTTGGTCTGAAACCAGCTTGGAAATCTGAGATTTTGGGTTCTAGCAGTTTTTGTGTTCTTTCAAGAAGACAAGCTGATAATATCTTGTATGTGACGGCAAGTAAGGAGATTCCTCTATAGTTGTTCACATCCGATTTATCCCCTTTTTTATGTAACGGATGTATTAGGGCACATTTCCAATTATTATTATTATTGATTATTGTTATTATTGATTATAATTATTATAATTATTATTATTACTGATTAGGATTTTTATTGTATGGTCGCTCGCCAGATAGAAAATTAGTGTAGCTGTAAATAGTCTTTGCAG
Organism: Schistocerca serialis cubense; assembly: GCF_023864345.2. Classification (NCBI taxonomy): domain Eukaryota; kingdom Metazoa; phylum Arthropoda; class Insecta; order Orthoptera; family Acrididae; genus Schistocerca; species Schistocerca serialis. The sequence continues at coordinate 1,132,100,139 of NC_064639.1, forward strand.
TCATCTTTGTTTGTCGTATTTCATTTCACTCTCAATATGGCTCTTATAATGAGAAGTTGAAAGAGGAGACAGAATATTTTCCCGAACTCTTTAGACGGGAGTGGTAGACGGAAGACACAAGGTGTAACGGTTGTTTCATCCAATAACTGTGAATGAGATACTTCAGCGAGAAAATAGAAGTCGTCAACGCACGTGGCGCCAGCAAGACATACATATTCGAGGAAGTGTTTTGCCCGTAAAATTATCCTCACTTTGGAGCGCAATTAACAGCTGCTGCCGCATTTGGGCTTCCATCAGCATACAAAGCCGGCTGAGCAACAAGCGGAAGTTAGCGTTCGCACTGTAAGCGAAATGTCGAAATGTTGGCTGTCTGCCAGATAGATTTCCATTCCATGTGAGACAGAAAGCTACCAGTGTTCACTGCCGTAATTCGTGGCTGTATAATGACGAGAGGGAGGGGAGTCTTCCAGTTTTCAGCCCTGCCACTGTTGCAACCAAAGCATAAGGCAACAATTCGCCAAGAGCCATCTTCTCCCTGCACTACAAAAGTTTACAGGAAACTCCTGAAATATCGTAGTGCGAACAGCTCGAAGGAAGATATTTAAGAGTGTGCACGCTGACAGTCACCAAGAAAAATGCGAACGTTCGTTTCGGATTTCACGTGCAAATCTTCGTATTCTACTATGGTTTTTAGTATGTTTCCAAATCTTTCAATCTTGCACGGACAGCTCGATGAAAAGGTCTTGGTTTGGCTCTGACTTAACTTCTGAGGTCATCAGTCTCCTAGAACTTAGAACTACTTAAACCTAACTAATCTAAGGACATCACACACATCCATGCCCGAGGCAGGATTCGAACCGGCGACCGTAGCGGTCGCGCGGTTCCAGACTGTAGCGCCTAGAACCGCTCGGCCACCCCGGTCGGTCTTGGTTTGATTAGCTTCGTAAATGAAGGACTCATTAGAAGCCACTGCTACACATTCGAAAGCAGCGTACAAAAAATAACATTCTGTAACAATCGTGACGGCATTTTTTGTCTCACATTTAGAGTTTTGCGACTGAAAGTGAAAGATACAATAGTTTGATCAATGATTGTGATTTCATTCGCTGTCTGGCTAGCCTGCTAGAAACGCAAGTGCGGCAAAAATTGTACAGAACAAACCGCACGCACTGTACAATAATGGTGCATCTAATACCAACTGCAAGTCAGCTTTCTACAACCAAATAATTCTATGGTGTGTGAACACTATTTCCACAGCCCATTCCTTGGGTTGCGGCAAGCTCAATATATTGGCCACAGCCTCATCCTATTGGGATTCAGTAGTCAAGGAAGCTGTGAAAATACATTGCTCAACCGAAACGAGGGCTTCCATCTCGACAGATTATGAAAACCGCTCATTTCACGCCTGCGCTTTCAGGTGATATTTCGCTTGGAGCCTTTGATACAAGGCATTCCAGTTACTGTCATTCATTTTAACAACTGACCACCAAAATTACAAGCACTGTGTATTTGCTGACTCGACACTTGCTAGTTATCTTGGACGCATAAGTTTTATCTATGACTGGCTCTGTTGAACCGACTGTCTTATCTCTGGCACCTGCGCATTTTACTCCACAGCATGCCTTTGAATCACGTGGTTTTAGCATTGCAGTGTATAAACAGGCGACATTGCATATTCAAAACTCAGTCACCAAATTGCCATGAAGACGTTTAACGGTTCAAACCTGAAATATAGGAAGATGGAATATTGATCTGCCGGATTTCTGCAGGCTTAATTCCACAGAATCAGAAGCGATTTTCCGTGTCGTTACAAATGGCTCTGAGCACTATGGGACTTAACATCTGAGGTCATCAGTCCCTTAGAACTTAGAATTACTTAAACCTAACTAACCTAAGGACATTACACACATCCATGCCCAAGGCAGGATTCAAACCTGCGACCGTAACGGTCGCGCAGTTCCAGGCTGAATCGCCTAGAACCGCTCGGCCACACCAGCCGGCCGTGTCGTTACAGGTAGCAAAACAAATCCGCACCAATTTTACCCAGATACGAAAATGCACTCAACCAAATGTGTCTTACCCACCGATACTTAAGCATAAATGAAAAAGCAAGAAAGCAATGCAAAATAAATTTAATTTCTTTGCCGTATATGGACACAAACCAAACATTTCGTACGAATTAATCTGTCATGAAAATGCACTTGCTTGCGCAGATATCAAAACACAAGTATCTTTGGACGAATTCCAGATGCACACACTACCTCTGGTGTCCTGACTGGACACTGAATTGAAATGATCAAACGGGCGACATCTCACTAGTTTAAAAAAGGACGAAAATTAAGTATCTCATTACAGATATGCAATGCGCCGAAACATATAGGTGAAACGGAGATACCTCATTACTGTCTTACATAAGGATGGATTTCGATAACGATTTCTGCTCCATCACTTCTGACCTCATCTTTCTTCAGTATTGCCTATTGTTCGTCAGTTACTGTTTATTAAAATTTATAAGCAGGTTTACACAACTATATAAGGCTACCGAACACAATCTTTTGATATCCTGCTTAAATTGTTGTATTTCTATACCATGTTTCTAGGTATGACCTCATCCTCAAGCAAATTGATAATACAGAAAAATTTAACCTAAATTTAAATAGATTTTATTGTAATATTCTATAGTCTCAGTATCTAATCTATCTATATGCGGTTTTTTTTCTATGTAGAATTTTGCTATGTTTTAGCACAGAAGCAAACACGGTAATAGCTATTTCCATCAAGAACCAGATGAAAATAGTACACCTTAGACATCACCGACTGAAGTCACTGACGGACGTCAATGGCAAAAAGACATACTTCTAGGGCAACATGGCTAGTATACAGGTAGCCGTGACAGACGACAACACATGATTTGGTAGGAAACCATGCAAATTAAAATCTACACCAAAACTCGCAGCGAATTCTGGTTTTCTGTCATTTCTGGCAACTCACACCAACGACGTCGGATCACTACTGGTTCTTAGAGCTTAATTCCAAAACTAAATTCACAAACCTAATATGTTTCTGGGTCGTTTTTTAACGTCTTCTTCCACAACACCTTTCCATTATTCGCAAACATATCGCTTGCCTCAGAAAATTAACATTATTAAAGGAGACAGATTTTTTTTACTGAAACGTTCTCATTGAAACAACACGATATATTGCGATCCACCACCAGATGTGGTGATTCTGTATTTGATAAATGTTAATAGAAAAGAACTTACATCCGAGGATGTCTTAACTCGACAAACCGATAATATTTTAGACAGCACCGAAATACTGAGCAGCTTCAGTGAGGAAACCCGATCGCTCACCAAAGCACCACGGAAGCCCTAAGTCAAACAGAATGCATCTTGCAAGTTGAAAGTAGAAGATTAAGACTTTCTCCGCTCCTTGCTTGTGGTTCAACTTCTCGCCCACAGCAGAAATTTAAAGTCACGCTGCTAAGTAGAGAGAAAAAATATAGAGAAGGAAGAGGGATAGAGAATAGTCATTCACGTAAAACAGAGAGTAGTGATTTACGTCAGTTTGATAATGATGTTCTTCAGGGCGGAGCATTAACCCAATGGGAAAAGTATGGGGGGCGGCGTGTACCGTAGCTCTGTCGAAGGAACCATCCTGACACCTAAATTATTTAGGGGAACCTACAATTAGAATTACACAACAATCTGGAGGTCATCATACTCGAGCGGCACTGTAATGCTGTACTGAAACAGTACTCAAAACCACGAAAATCGAATAAAAGCTTTGATCGGTTGCTTTTACATTACAGTCATCCGAGTATTTATCAATGAGTATACCGATAATTATACGATGTATGGTTCCATAACTTTTATCGTAGAATATATAAATTTCCCTATACTCATTAATAAATACCCGTAGAGCTGTAATACGAAAGGTCATGCAACCATAAAGCAGGTCACCACCAAAGGTTTTACTCGATTTTCACGGTTTTCAGCACTGTGTCATCAGAGTATTATGATCTATTTCATACATATATATATATATATATATATATATATATATATATATATATATATATATATATAAAAGATTTTTGTAACCATCAATCAAAAATGATGTGCTACCCCAACATTAGAACAAAAATTTACATTTTATTTTAAGAAAGTATATGCAGTCTTTCTTACACCAATGTTGAACGATAATTAAATATAGTTGATAACAAAGGCGTATACAGCTTAATTCACGAATCCTGTAAAATAATTACAATCTTCCTAGTGTAAGTACGTTAAAAACATCGACCTTATACATAAGCGCTTTGCAACAACTGTTAAATAGTAACGTGCTCCTAAAATAACGAAAACAATTTCTAGTCTATTTATGACAATTATATACAGTCATAGAAGCAAAGAGGTACATGGCATAAAATACCATTTAAGATTGGGCCATAAAGTAATTTATAATCCTCCTAGTATCTCATAGAATATGAATTGTTCCGATCTTAACTTCGTATGTGATACTAATGCATCCACTGTATAACGGCTCCGTTTCAGTTATTTGAAAGTGACCTAAGGCCAAAATTGTACAATGGTACATCTAATAAAGAGAATGTTAGCTGAAGGCATCACGAAATCATTTAAAAAATTAATTATCTTTTTTAGTTTTCGGATTTAATATTCCGTCGTCAGTGCGACTGAATGAAGGGGTAGGACTGTCAAAGGTAAAGCAAAATTCTGGATGTGTTCAGACAGTTATCATTCTAATGAGTGCCCACTCTCACTCAATTTTAGGAGTCGTGGAGACACAGTAATCGTGATTAAATCAATGAGCTTCGCTGTTACGGATCCCGTACATCGGGGCTGTACCTCGTGTGATTGTCTATAGTCAGTAGTCGTCTTTTGTAGAGGTGTCAGGTCAACGTGAACAAGCAGTTCGAATTGCCCATGTTTCCAGATGTTTTGTATACGCTCATGGACTCGTCCAGTTAGTGTACTCTTATTTTTCAGATTCCAAATCATTGTAAAATGAGATTACATTTAACTATCGACAGCGGCTAGGCAGCTTAAATACGGGTCAATTGCAATGTAAATCAGTACATGAGTGACAACAGGATTTAATTACAAACTCAAACCGTTTTGTGGAGCTCCTCCCGGTGACGCATTTGCTTCCTGACAGCAACTGCCCATCTGATTCAGGACGCGGTGTCGCGGGGGGATGAGACAGGGCCTTGTGCCCCGTGCTGGCAGCGTGGAAAATCCCCAGAGCAGGCTGGGGCGTGGCCGGCGCACACGTGGGGAGGCGGCAGGGGGGACTCTGCCGGCGCCCTAGCATTGAAATGCAATTAAAGCCGCCACGCCTTTCAGGCCGCCGAGCGCGAATCTGCGAGCTGCCTGATCGTGCCAGGAATACCCAAGTTCTCTTTCACTACGACCATTAAAAACCACCCAGATATGGTGAAAGGACTGGTACAGTCTCACAAATTATCGATTGATAACGGCTACACGATCAGACGGACGGTGTAGGCACGAGGCAAGAAATGTTTCTAGGGTCCCTCCCCCCTGCTCCACATCTCTATCCATACATCCAATTTTTCCAAAGCTGTTTCACAGAGGAAGACCGCACTGCAGTTCCGTCTCTAAATCCTCACACGAACGAAAAAATGGCTGACATCGAAATAAGTGTCAAGGAATAGAAAAGCAACTGGAATCACTCAACAAAGGAAAGTCCACTGGACCTGACGGGATACCAATTCGATTCTACACGGAGTACGCGAAAGAACTTGCCTCCTTCTAACAGCCGTGTACTGCTAGTCTCTCGAGGAACGGAAGGTTCCAAATGATTGGGAAACAGCACCGATAGTTCCAGTCTTCAAGAAGGGTCGTCGGGCAGATGCGCAAAATTATAGGCCTATAACTCTGACGTCGATCTGTTGTAGAATTTTAGAACATGTTTTTTGCTAGCGTATCATGTCGCTTCTGGAAACCCAGAATCTACTCTGTAGGAATCAACATGGACTCCGGAAACAGCGATAGTGTGAGATCCAACTCGCTTTATTTGTTCATGAGACCCAGAAAATATTAGATACAGGCTCCCAGATAGATGCCATTTTCCTTGACTTCCGGAAGGCGTTCGATACAGTTCCGCACTGTCGCCTGATAAACAAAGTAAGAGCCTAGGGAATATCAGACCAGCTGTGTGGCTGGATTGAAGAGTTTTTAGCAAACAGAACGCAGCATGTTGTTCTCAATGGAGAGACGTCTACAGACGTTAAAGTAACCTCTGGTGTGCCACAGGGGAGTGTTATGGGACCATTGCTTTTCACAATATATATAAATGACCTAGTAGATAGTGTCGGAAGTTCCATGCGGCTTTTCGCGGATGATGCAGTAGTATACAGAGAAGTTGCAGCATTAGAAAATTGCAGCGAAATGCAGGAAGATCTGCAGCGGATAGGCACTTGGTGCAGGGAGTGGGATCTGACCCTTAACATAGACAAATGTAATGTATTGCGAATACATAGAAAGAAGGATCCTTTACTGTACGATTATATGATAGTGGAACAAACACAGGTAGCAGTTACTTCTGTAAAATATTTGGGAGTATGCGTACGGAACGATTTGAAGTGGAATGATCATATAAAATTAATTGTTGGTAAGGTGGGTGCCAGGTTGAGATTCATTGGGAGACTCCTCAGAAAATGTAGTCCATCAACAAAGGAGGTGGCTTACAAAACATTCGTTCGGCCTATACTTGAGTATTGCTCATCAGTGTGGGATGCGTACCAGGTCGGGTTGACAGATGAGATAGAGAACATCCAAAGAAGAACGGCGCATTTCGTCACAGGGTTATTTGGTAAGTGTGATAGCGTTACGGAGATGTTTAGCAAACTCAAGTGGCAGACTCTGCAAGAGAGGCACTCTGCATCGCAGTGCAGCTTGCTGTCCAGGTTTCGAGAGGGTGTGTTTCTGGATGAGATATCGAATATATTTCTTCCCCCTACTTATACCTCCCAAGGAGATCACGAATGTAAAATTATAGAGATTCAAGTGCGCACGGAGGCTTTCCGGCAGTCATTCTTCCCGCGAACAGGAAAGGGAGATAATGACAGTGGCACGTAAAGTGCTCTCCGCCACACACCGTTGGGTGGCTTGCGGAGTTTAAATGTAGATGTAGATGTATACTCCGCTAGCCACATTCAGATGCTTCGCCGTATACCACGGTAAAATCCCCCTTCCTTGTTCAAGCCATGTCTCTAGGGTTTATAGCTTCCTAGCGCCAATAGGAGCGGCGATATGGGTAAAAACGTGTTTTTTTCCAGCCCCTGGCATATAGGCTGCCCTGCATGACAGGCATATTCTGTGGGAACAGTATCAGCCTGCCAGATCAACTTATTTAGCAGGGTAGCCTACATGTCAGGTGCAAGAAACAGTTCCACAGACACTAACATGTGCGCTGCACTGTGAGACAGGCATGTTGTGTTGGAGTAGTACCAGCCTCTTTTATTGATCTCCTTTGCACAGGAGCCAGTACATCAGGGGCAAATAAATGATTTTCAAGCCCCTCATGTGCAGCCTGTCCTGCATGAAAGGTGTGCAGAGCAAGTAATATCAGCCTGCTTAGGTGAACTGTATTTCAGAGGCTACACATGCCGATGATCATGGCTGGGGACAAGCAGAGATGAAGAAAGGAGGACACAGACAGAGCAAAGGAAAGGAGGAAATGGACAGAGAGAAGGGGAGGAGGAATGTGAGGCAGGTGGAAGGTGTATAGGGGCAGCAGGCAGGTGGAGAAGGCATAGGGGGAGGCAGAGATGGAAAGAGAGAAGTGAGGAGTACATATAATAAAATGGAACACCTACAGCCGTCCTTAGAATGCTATTTATTATTTGGACACCAATTTTGGTGCTTCACTACGCCATCTTGAGGCCTTAACTAACACTGAGGGGGTTAACTCCAATCGTATACATGATTCATCAGTGCAACAACTATGAACTGGTTTTTGCAGACTACCTGTGACAACATTGATGTGTCTTCAACCATCAACCGCCAGCAACTTCATGGTTGTAGACATAGCTTGATGGTTAGATACAAACACTTTAATGCTTCACAATTAAGCTTCATAATAATTTCCGAAATTAAATTATGAGAAAGAACTGACAACAATGACATATTAACATAGTGTACAGCTTATGAAAAGTAAAGAAAAAATAATACAGATAATTATGGCACTTGGCTGAAGCGTGAACACACAATTATCCGTTCCACAGCGTTATAATTCCAGGCCTGAGGTCATTCAGATTCCACCAGGAGTACACTTAAGTGACTCTAAAGTTCCTTAGAGAGTCCCTTAGAATCCTTATTCATAATCAATAAAGCATGGAGTTGACCTTTTAGTCCGAGTAAAACCATTAACTTCAAATGGGCTGTCAAACAAGAACTTGGATACCAGAGGTCGGCATGCTAACCACTCATCCACAAGCAAAGCAATGATAATTACGATAAACGTTTCTATATGCTTAGACTAAGGATTATTTATGAAACAACATATACTGAGAAAGAATAAAAAGTTATTTTAAGATTTATATAATATTGTAATATGGATACAATATTTTGTATATTGTGTTGGTCTTCTAGATTAGCAGATTGCCTGGCGACAAGACAATTTTTTTTGTATTTTATTGGGGAGGAGGTAAAACCGCTGATACATAAAGTGACAGAAAAATCAGTTGATATTATCTGTAGTTTCATCCTAAATTTAGCGCACTTGAAATTTCGAGTGTGTACACGGCCGCCAGCTTTGCCTACATGGCAATGTCGGTTCCACACTCGGTGTATCTTATCAAATTCGTGATTCCTCCAAACATGTTTACATTTACGGGTGCTCAGCAGGTGTACCGAGATTTAACTGTGCAACAAAAATGAACGTAGAGGAGGATGGCTTACATTCTCAGTCTACATGAACGATTTATCAGCTAGGGTCAGCATCTGTAGTCTGAGATTGTTCACTGACAATGCTTTAGTCCACGGAAAAGTATCATCCTTGGAGAAGGGTAAGAAATTTCAGAATGACTTGGATGCTATTAATGTGGACTAACACAAGGTAATGCCAATTAACAAGAAAAAGGTCCAAATAGTTCTATACTTTGATCAAAATGGCAAAGTGGTTGACAGTAAGGTTTTTTTTTTTACAACAAACAATCAGAGAATGAGCTTCGAAACGCTTGCTGCTCTACAAACTGTTCTCATGTCACTCTACTAAACCTATTTGTAAACATTCTTTTGTAAATAAATATTTAATTATTCCTTCTACACAAATAAGGATTTTCCCCTTTTCTTTTTTTGCTTGTAGCGAATAAATATTGCACATTTATTATTGTTGATGGATGAGTAACGTGAATGTTGAAAGGTAAACAGTGTAAATGTTGACGGTTAATCGTGTGTGTGTGTGTGTGTGTGTGTGTGTGAATATAACACGAACAGCGACGCCGAATTGTTACTGACGCAGGTCTATAGTGAGCGCTGACGAACGTGCAGCGGCAACATCGCCCCTCCCATACCCGATAGTCGGTCACTTTGTTATTTTCATCGAGGTACAGATGGTAAAATTTTTGTATTTTCATAGAGATGCAGATAATAGCCTTTGTGGTAAAATTTTCAAGCCTATCAGTATAAATAGACTAGGCAAGTTGGGGCACCAATATCCATTAGACCAACACTATCCCAGCTACAGAAAATATAAATAAATATAACGTTTTAGCAAATTGTAATTCATGCGTATAACTGAGTCTGTATTGCCATGGGCGTCCACAAGAAGATGAATGAAGTAAGTATCCGTGTCAGTGGTGTTGAGAAACAGCTGCAATCGTTGAAATAAAACAAAGCTCCAGGGCCCGATGGAATACTTGCCAGATTGTATACTGAATTTTCGGCTGAGTTAGTCTCTCTTCTAACTATAATCTATCGCAAATTCCTCGAACAAAAAACCGTACGCATTTCTTGGAAAGAGCACAGGTCAGACCTGTCTAGAAGTAGGGTAGTAGAAGTGATCCAAAAAACCGTGGAATGTCCTTCACACAGAAATGAAAACATCGATCACGTGAAACCCAAATCGCCCTTTTCCCACATGACATGCTGAAAGCTTTGGATCAAGACAGTCAGGTGGATGCAGTACTTCTTGATTTCCGAAAAGCATTTGACTCACAATCGCACCTATGCCTGTTGTCAAATATACGATCATACGGCATATCAAGTGAAATCTGTGACTTTTGAGGAAGACTTTTTAGTAGAGAGGACGCATGGTGTTATCTTTTACGGAGAGGCATCTTCAGATATAGAAGTAACTTCAGGTGTGCCCTATGGAAGGGTGTTAGGACCCTTGCTGTTCATGTTGTGTATTAATGACCTTGCAGAAAATATTATAATAAAATCAGGCTTTTTGCAGAGGATGCAGTTATTCATAATGAAATACTATCTGAAAGAAGCTGCATAAATATTCAGTCAGATCTCGGTAAGATTTCAAAGTGATGCAAAGATTAGCAACTTGCTTTAAATGTTCAGAAATGTAAAACTGTACGCTTCACAAAACCAAGAAACATGGTGTCCTGTGACTATAATATACAAGAGTCCCTGTTTGAATCGGCTAACTCATACAAATATCTTGGTGTAAAACTTTGTCGGGATATGAAATTGAATGATCACATAGGTTCAGTCGTGGGTAGAGCAGAATACTGGAGAAGTGCAATCAGTCTACAAAGGAGATTGGTTAAAAATGACTTGTGCGACCATCGTAGAATATTGCTCAGGCATGTGGAACCCGTACCAAATAAGACTAATAGGGGATATTCAACGTATACAGAGAAGGCAGTACGAATGGAGAGGGGTTTGTCTGATCCGTCGGAGAATGTCACGGAGATACTGACGAAAATGAACTGGAAGACTTTTGAAGATAGACGCAAACTATCCCGAGAAAGTCTATCAACAAAGTTTCAATAACTGGCTTTAAATGATGACTCTAGGAATATACTTGCTACAAAAATTGCGCGCTTACGGTCTATGCGATGACATATGTGGTTGGACAGAAAGTTTTCTAACAGACAGGGAGCAGTATGTCGTCCTGAACGGGGTGACTTCAACAGAAACAAGCGTAGCTTCAGGTGTGCCACAGGGCAGCGTAATAGGTCCTCTGCTTTTTACGATTTACATAAACGATCTGGTTGATGGTATTGACAGCGACATTAGATGTTTGCGATGATGCTGTAGTCTACAGGAAAGTAGTATGACACGAAAGCTGTGAACAAATCAATGAGGATTTGCAGAAAATAAATGCGTGGTGTAATGACTGGCAGGTATCTCTCAATATTAGTTAAGTGTAAGCTACTGCGTATAACAAGGCGAAAATCCCCATTAATGTACGAGTACAAAATAAATGCCCAGTCTTTGGAAGCGGTAACATCCGTCAAGTATTTGGGTGTGACTATTCGAAATGATCTCAAATGGAATGATCAGATTATACAAGTAACGGGTAAGGTGAACTCTAGACTGCGGTTTATTGGTGGAATCCTGAAGCGATGCAGTCCTTCAGCAAAAGAAATAGCTTACAATACGTTAGTTCGTCCAATCTTGGTGTATTGTTCGTCTGTATGGGACCCTTACCAGCTGGGTCTGATTCAGGAGATTGAGAAGGTCCAAAGAAGAGCGGCAAGATTCGTGACTGGTGCATTTAGCCATCGCGAGAGCGTTATAAATCTCATAGAAAGTTTGAAGTGGGAAACACTTAAACATAGACGACGCGCTAAACAGAAGGGGCTGCTCACTAAATTCCGAAATCCAATCTTCACCGAGGATGTAGAGCATATATATATTTTCCCTCGCGTGATCCGCGAGTGGAACAGAGGGGGAGGGGGTGGGGGATATGATTTTGGCGCGAATTGTGCCCTCTGCCACAAACCGCTTGGTGGCTTGCGGAGTATATATATGTAGATGTAGATGTAGATACTACAATCTCCTACGTATCCCTCACATAGGGGTCTTGAGGATAAGATTAGAATAATTACGTCACACACAGAGGCATTCAAACAATTATTCTCCCGCGGTCCATACGTGAATGGAACAGGAAGAAACCCTAATGACTGGTGCAGTGGGATGTACCATCTGAGGTGCCCTCACGGTGGTTTGCAGAGCACATATGTAGATGTAAATGTAGATGTAGACGCAGAGTTGGGGGTAGAGGGCAAGAGGGGGCGCTTTCCCCCTCCTGCAATCTGGGTACAGAATTCTCAAATAGACCGTTCACTACAATTATGTCTTTTCTTTGGTGCGGCGGTTATTTTGGCGCTGCCTTTTATTCAAGACGGATGTGGAGATTTGAAGAACTTCGCCAAAATACAGACCTCCAACTATTCACCGACACTTTCTCTTACAGCCCTTTTCGAAGTGCAGAAACTGATCACTCCAACATTCCCAGGCCGTGAATTCCGGCGCCTATTCCCAGCACAAAATAAACATTGCTGCACTATATTTACCTCCTGCTCGACGTACGTCCCAAATTCCCAAGAGGACACCTCCTCCTTCCCCTCCTCCTGGTTTACTTCTTATCTGTCGTCAGAGCAGAACCGCCACGGCTTACTCGGACAACATTCAGTTTTACAACCTCAATTCAAAAAAGGAAATACTCGTTTCTGAGCTGGAAGATAAGGAAAAATGAGTGAAAAGTCAGTGTCGATAGGGTCTTCAGTTTAAGAAATGGGATCTTTTGAAGCTCCTTGGGGTAAAACGCAGCGCATCATGCAATCACAGAATTACGATTTTAAGCAACACAGGTGGATTGGCCGCATAGTAGCGTGTCAAACAGAGCGAGACAAGCTCACCTTGAATTAGTCCTAGGCTGCTGAAAGAGTTGATTGTACCAGGTAATTTGTGACTTTTATTTTGGGGAGGTTTCCCACATTGATCTCGTCGAATATTGGCCCAGGCTACACTTTACACGCACCGGAAATATATCTTTCAAAACATGTTCTATAAAACTTTAATTACACCAGTCGGCTTCATAGATAGAAGGCATGAAAATAATGCCATAGATCTATTAACGTAATCAGCTGTGAATATTTGCAAGCAAACTGTATTATAGGTGGAATACGCCAATTAAGTGTTTTCAAAGTTTACTGCCCCTTTCTTCACATTATGGGGTATCAATCCGTAGGATTTTTGCTGCTTATTTTTGTTAATAACAGGATTTCTTAAGATCTGTATATAAAAAATGCTGGTTATAGAATCTTGTACCCTGTTGCAAGATTTTCTGCGGACACCCACTGTGACAGCCCATAGACTGTACGGACATAGTGTTATAACTAGGTATTAATCTTTACTTTCTGGGTATACAATAGAAGCTTGTGTATCTATTTCATTTCAGAGGAGATCTGTGTATTTTTAATATGTTTTCCTCTTTTTCCTCTATAATCTAAAAAAACATGTTTTTATTTGCTATGACGAGTTATGATCTACCGTATATGTCCTTATACAATTTTTATCAGATTCACCACCTAAATAACAATGAATATCAAAAGCTAGTAAACGAAAATGGCACCCGAGAGTAACACAACAAAGCAAAATGAGATGGAGTGAATATATTAACCCAGTAGCGGGGAAGAGGAATAAAAAGCTGTCATGCCACCTTCCATGAGCATTATTTATTACTGAACAGTTAACATTGGACTAAGCAGCTTAGCAAAAAATACTCTCGGAAGATATTTAAGATGTCTTTCGTTTGTTCTCGTAGTCTGTAGAATCTGTTGCTTCGACTCATCGTTGTTGCAGAAAATATTGTGTGCCTGTCATTTTCTTATATAGGTTTAAGACTGTAACAGTTTACGTATAAATTAGCAAACAAAGAGCTCAAGATCCGCTTTGATGGCGGCATTCTTCCATATAATAGAACACCAAAGTATCTGGGCGTGACACTCGATAGAACATTGAGCTATAAACAACACCTTGTAAACACTGCTGAAAAAGTCAGAACTAGAAACAACATTGTCCAAAAGCTTTGTGGCACTAGTTGGGGGTCCACTGCCTCCGTTCTGCGTAGCTCTGCACTAGGACTTGTCTATTCTGCAGCAGAGTACTGTTCCCCAATATGGTTAAATAGTGCTCACATCAAGAAGGTGGATGCAGTCTTGAACCAAACGATGAGGATTATCTCTGGAACGATCAGGTCAACTCCTGTCCAATGGCTGCCTGTATTGAGCCATATCCCGCCGCCACATTTGCGCAGAGAATACGCACTTGTCAGGGAGTGTCGAAAAATCCAAAATAGCCCAGATCTTCCTATCCACACCCTGAGTAATGGAATTGAGCAAAATAGATTGAAATCCAGACACCCCCCTCTCGCAAGTGCCAAAGATCTGGGAAAGAACGCTTTTATTCTTGAGGACCGCTGGAGAGAAGAATGGGAGGAAAAGACACCGCCTCAGGTTAACACCTTATTGGGAACATCTAACAGACCTCGGGGCTTTGATTTGCCCCGCAAAATCTGGTCTACCCTTAACAGGATCAGGACGAGCCACGGCCGTTGTGCGGACTCCTTGTACAAATGGAGCATAGTGCCATCACCACAGTGCGACTGCGGCGCTGACAGGCAGACAATTCACCATATCGTGGTAGAATGCCCTCTGAGGGCCTACCCTGGGCCAACAAGGGACTTCATGGATGCGACTAACAGTGCAATCGATTATATTTCTAACCTAGATGTTTGTTTGTGATATTGTAACTGGTTTGTGTGTTATGTACTTTTAGATTTTTCATACGTGATTTGTACTTGCCATACGCTAAATAAATAAATACGTATAAATATAGCAATCTGCTACCTTTTGTACAGCTTTATTCTACTCCAGGACGCGTTCCGGGCTTTCACCGATCTTCAAAGTGCGCAACACATTTTTGCCTTGGTCAGTATAACCTTTTTCTGTAGGCTGTAGTATCAACTTCTTTCTCTTCGACGGTTTCCTCGTGTTGATGAGGACGTTGGTGCGGCAGTGTAACTGCAGGAGTAGTGTTAGGAACCCTAGCACCCTCTGCTTTCAGGACCCCTGCAGCGTGCGTAGTCCTGGGATAATCAAGGAGGGTGCCGGTATTGATCAGTGGAGGATGGACCGGATAGTCGTGGTCGAGTGGTCACTGAGCATTATCCGGAAGCAGTGGCTTTCAGTCGGTGCCTCGGAGTGAATACGACGCGCGGAGACTTCAAAATATTGCAGTTAGGCTCAAGATCTTTCCTATTAACGCAGTCAGAATTTTTTACGTGTATATGCTTATAAATATTTGGCAAATGTTGTAGAAAATCATTAAAGATCTGATGTCGGTCTGTAACAACATAACCACCTATGTAAATGGACAAATTAATCGACGCACTGAGAACCATAACGACCCTATCCACAGATACAAAGTTTTGAGAACAAGATATGTTTGAAAATCTGATTTTTAGGCAAACCGCTGGTTTCCAAGGCTTGATATGCTTTTAACCAAGACTCAAATCCTCATACTTCATATAAAAAAATTATGTGTCCAATTTGTGATAAGAAATTTTAATTAATATTTAGGATTATTATCATTAAAATTTCCAGAATGAGATTTTCACTCTGCAGCGGAGTGTGCGCTGATATGAAACTTCCTGGCAGATTAAAACTGTGTGCCCGACCGAGACTCGAACTCGGGACCTTTGCCTTCCGCGGGCAAGTGTTCTACCAACTGAGCTACCGAAGCACGACTCACGCCCGGTCCTCACAGCTTTACTTCTGCCAGTACCTCGTCTCCTACCTTCCAAACTTTACAGAAGCTCTCCTGCGAACCTTGCAGAACTAGCACTCCTGAAAGAAAGGATATTGCGGAGACATGGCTTAGCCACAGCCTGGGGGATGTTTCCAGAATGAGATTTTCACTCTGCAGCGGAGTGTGCGCTGATATGAAACTTCCTGGCAGATTAAAACTGTGCGCCCGACCGAGACTCGAACTCGGGACCTTTGCCTTTCGCGGGCAAGTGCTCTACCAACTGAGCTTCTGTAAAGTTTGGAAGGTAGGAGACGAGGTACTGGCAGAAGTAAAGCTGTGAGGACCGGGCGTGAGTCGTGCTTCGGTAGCTCAGTTGGTAGAGCACTTGCCCGCGAAAGGCAAAGGTCCCGAGTTCGAGTCTCGGTCGGGCACACAGTTTTAATCTGCCAGGAAGTTTCATCATTAAAATTAATTCATGAAATTTTTATATTATGCCTAGTGGTAATAGTGTCTTTTTGACTATGGTGTAGTTTGTAATGAATTTGAAACTAGAATCAGAACTTAAAGGAAAGATACTAAATGTACCGCACACACACACTTGAAAACTTTGCAACACGTAATGGTCCTCGTTATTATTATTTTCATTAAACGCGTTCTCTGGCCTGATATTCAGATAAGACTGATCATTTCAGGCGACAAATCTTGTAGATTTGTTAAGGCTAAGGTTCCAAATTTGATGTAGTAGTTATGTAAAATATTTGCGTTCCTAGGTTGATAATTACCTTCCACCTCTGTATCTTGGCGCTAGATTTTTCAAGGCCTCTACGAATTGTGGAAAAATAACAAACTGAGGTCTCTCACAACGTGACTTGAAGGAAATAGAGGCCTTCTACGACTCCAATGAAGAAGATGTTACTTTAAACAAAAGTTCGTGGCAACCTACTGAAAACATCATCGTAAACTTTCTGAAATTACAGTGTCAAAAGGAACATCAACTTTGGTTTAGTGGCGTCCAATTTATAGACTAGAATGCTTAAGCCTTGGAACTTGAGTTTGTGGTGGGGCATTATTTCAAGAGCTTCTAGCTTTCATGAAGAAATGGGCGTATGTGCAGCCAGTGAGCGTTCCCATAGCAATGAAACTTTATGCTTTGGGCCCTTAAGAAAGTGAATATCAGAGAAATCGGTGACACAGCTTTTCGCAAATATTCATATTTACAGCTTAGGGGTCTAGCGTTGATAAAGCTGGTTCTCCGTAAGGTCAGCGGATGTCAAGAGCATTCATACATGCTACAATCTCAAAATCGACGAAATTATGCCCTAATGGTTCTCAGTGTCTCAGTTCTTCATGCACAAAGATTTTGACTGACAAAGGCAAAGCAATGCCGAAGAGCATGTATGTCAGAAATGTTAAAACACGAACATAAATACAACGAATAGGAATTGGTGTTACATAATGGTCCAGAATATTTTTAATGAAGCAAATTTTATTGATTATTAACGTTAGCGACGTGATTTATGGAATTAAGGAAAAGTGTTTCTGGAAATACTCTCGTACTAACATTGTCTGTTATTTATTTAGGCTTTGTTAAGTGAAGTATCTTGGAATTATACACCCGATACAGTTATTTTTACAGGAATTTTGATTAGTTATTTATAAGTAGTATGCATCGGATGAGCAGTAGTTAAGACACAAATAATTGTATGCATCGGATGAGCAGTAGTTAAGACACAAATAATTCATGAAAATCAGTTCAGTCTACATAAATATTACGTCAGTGTATTCTGTGTTAGTCGTAGTGATGGCTTACGTACTTGCATTTATTGTATATTGTTTTAATTTATGAGGAAAGATTTACATGTATTCCGTTCTTTTCAGTCGAATGACAATTCGGTACATCGCGTCCTCTAGTTTCCTCCCACCAACCTCTCATCTGCTCAGACCTTTCCGTATCACTGGACGAGAAAACCGAAGGAAATATGCAGACGGCGTCTGTAGTCGGCCTCTAGTGGAGCACCACTAACGAAGTTATTCCATTTAACAGCCTTCGCGCAAATATTTTTTCATAGTATTTCGAAACCAGTTCACTATAAAACATACTGTTGTCCACACGATCTTGTAATTGGAGTAAGTGAGAGTTTTACCAGCGTTGCTGAGAAACATTCGACTGATCTCATTCCGAAACCATAAATTCAGTGTTAGGTATCTCTGCATAATACTTTTCTCCTATCAAGGCTGTAATAGCGATACGCCATATGAAATGGAACGAGTATGTGTGGGCTCTGGCAGGGAAGGTGAATGGTCGACTCCGGTTTATTGGGAGCATTTTAGAAAAGTGTGGTTCATCTGTAAAGGAGACCGAGTACACTGCGCTAGTGCGACCTATTCTTGAGCACTGCTCGAGTGTTTGGGATCCGCACCAGATCGGATCGAAAGAAGACATCGAAGCAGTTTAGAGGCAGCTGCTAGTTTTGTTACCGGCAGGTTCGATCAGCGTGCAAATGTTGCGGATATGCTTCGGGAGCTCAAGTGGGAATCCCTGGATGGAAGAAGACATTCATTTAGAAGAACACTACTGAGAAAGTTTAGAGAACCGGCATTTGAAGCTGAGTGCAGAACGATCCCACTGCCGCTGACATACATTTCGCGTAGGGCTCGAGAAAATAAGATACGAGAAATTAGGGCTCGTAAGGAGGCATATAGACTTCGTTTTTCCCTTGTTCTATCTGCAAGTGGAATGAGAAAGGGAACGGATAGTTGTGGTACAGTCAATCCGCCGCCACGAGCCCTACGGTGGATTATGTATGTAGATGTAGCATTTAAAATATTATTAGCTAAATATCTTTTTGAGATAAATCTGTTATGAGATTGCATTTCTCTTGTTCACTTACTGATACATAAATAAAGCCTTTCCATCTGCAGTTCCACAATCGTCCTTGAAACAACTGTCAAAGAATATGCAATAGACATTCTCGAGGCAATGTAATGACTTTATAGTTAAACGAACAAGCGGTTACTGCGATAGAATCGTTAAATAAGCCATGTATATTAAAACAGCAGGCCACATTTCCAGTAAAATACTGACGAGTGCAGAGTACGGTATGCAGCCTCGTGGACGCGGAGTGAAAATACTCGTATAACCACATGTGACAAAGGACTTCGCGCGATTGATGTCAACCAGTGGCATATGTCTCTCTTGCAAATAATATGAGAGAAACACAAAATATTTTGTACGTCACCCTATGCTGCCTCTTTGAAGATGGGTTTAGGCGCTTTAATTACGGCGATCATTCTCCAAAATGGTTACTGGCATGTTTCGTCATAAAAAATATTATCTCTTTAGCTATAAGCAAAGGGCGTGACTTGATTAAAGCATCACATTTTCGCACTTGCGCATAGACACGACAACCAGTTGACTTAACGACGGAACGGGGAACAGAATAGAGAGTGTGTTGTGCCGCCAGAGTGGTAAAAACTGCCTCACATTACGTCGTTTTCACTGCCGTTTTTCAAAGGCTGAAGAGAAGGCTTAAATTTCTAGAAAGCAATTCATACCTTGTTTGCCCCTTTGTCTCCCCGCCTGCACGACATCGTTTTGCGTCAATGGGCAACAGCTTCTGTACTGAGAACTCTTCATCTGTTAATGCTGAATCATTCGTTTCTGTTTCCAACAGTAACACATACGGGCCATTTCCCGCCGTTCGTAGCAGTGATAGGATCGATCGATGTTACTTGCAAAGTAAGTAATGAGGCGCGAACAAAGAAGCACACGAGGCGACATCGGTTTTACTGGAACTTTTTCTCCTAACACAGGGCATACTTGGTTTTTATCTCAGCCGTGAAACATTTTATATGACTTAAAAATGAGATAATAGAGCCACTTCTGTGAATGATTACTGATTACAAATATCCGCATATCGGCAGATCGTTACAGGCACTCACTCAGTCCCCATGTGGCTCACTGCTAGAAGCCACTTGCTAATTTGCATATTCGAAGGGGCTGGTGATAGATTAGTGCATACAGATTGTGCTGAGTGTGTGTGTGTGGGGGGGGGGGGGGTATGTGTGTGTGTGTGTGGCTCATGGGCGATAATAGTGTGGAACTGGTATTTTTCATTGACGATGATAATGATAAAGAAGGGAGATGGGAAAACTAGGAACCGGCATTTACTACTCTTGGATAGCATCAAACGGGCAGTCGAGCTTAACTTCCGTATCTGACGGGTAGATCACCATCAGCATTTTTACAAGCTGAAACTTCAGATGTGAAAACAGCACAAAGTGCAGAGCGGAATATGTCTTTCTTCAGACATTCCATTGATACTGTTGAATCCTGTGTAAATTCAATACTCCACTCAGTAGTTTACAAAGAAAGAGGTACAATACGTGAAGACTGTATTTGGCTGAACGGTGATTACGGGTATGGTCAACGCACTTCGTTAGCTACGAAAATCTCAAGGAGCACAAACCGAACACAACAGACAATAAAGTGTGAGGTGAATTGAGGGAGATAGTAGCATCTAAACTGCCGTTATGCAGAATTCTAGCGCACTGAACTATTTTTCTCCTTCTGAAATTTTTCGAAACTAGGAGGAACTATGACGAAATCATCTGATGCAATTGAAGGACACTAAATTATGATGGCAGGGTGGGGTACAATGCAGTGTCATCCCGAATATGAGTCCCAAGTCGCAGTCCCGCGTCAGTTGACAAGCTCTGTACATATTTTGGCTCAGCCACTTCATTAATGAATATACAGTGAGGGGCAAGGCAGTTTGCTCCGGTTTCCTATGATTATTGGATTGGCATGTTCTGAAAACTCGCGATGAGTTGTTATCGTCATAGAACGCTCTTCTAAATACCCATAAAATAACATTCGTTTCTCATTGCCTTGTATGGCAGCAGACTTTTTTCTTTCTATTCCTCCGACGCGTCGTTCTTCGTGTGCACGAAACAAATGGATATGGCAATGTCTATACACGGAGCGCCATGACTGAGTATTCGATAAATCGGGTTAGGTCGATGACAGTGACCAGTCACTAACTGTTGGTGAAGCCTTTATTTGATCCTGAAAATAATCACGGTAGCCAATGATTTCTTTTTTGCAACGTGTCAGAGTTTACATATCCATTATTAAATGAATTAACTGTTAGGAATTGTGAAAATATTTTCAACAGTCCATCTCATCATGTAGATTTATACTCGAAAAAGCGCTTGGAAAGGGGAATCTTTTTCAGCCCTCTAAGATCAAGTATGAACACAATATTAGCGACATAAACAAAATTTAAAAAATATAGACAATAAGGAAAAGCTCCCCTGGTTTCCCGAACGTATAAAGTTACGTTTGTGCCTTCAGCAAGGCCACGTCTTTGCCAAGTTCTTGTCTAAACGGATTATTGTTCATTTTCTGACAATGATCCTGTAGCTTTTGTCATGTGGAAGAAAATCAACAATGTTGCATAGCTTGAAACGCTATATTATAGCTCTGTTGACTTCTTCGAGAGACAATGTTACTGACGTATACTTATAGTTTACCTTTTTCACCAGCAGGACAGACATATGCTTTGAAAATTCGGTCCGTTGAGTTCTGGCAGTATTACGTGCAAAGAAAGCAGTTCTTGGTTACAAATATGTCCATGTGGAAGAGCTGACTACGCTGACGTCGCAGGAAGCACCGTAGCCCTAGAACACACTGATGCTGGACGGTTCCATGCGTTCTTACAACTGACGATATTAAGTGAAGCCCCTTATTACTCGTATTTTTATCTTTGGCGCCGCGTTAGACCTAAATAAAGACCAGGTGGGCAGCTTGGAACGGAACGCGAACGTGTGTCGCATGTTGAGCGAAGAAGCGCTGCTCTTCTGTTGCGGAACCCGCACAGCAGCTAACACCTAGTAGCTACGCCTGTTTCACGCCATTTCTGATACCAAAAGGTTCCTTAATATTCATTCGCCGCAGTGCACATTGTTTGAAACGTTACTATCTAGACTAACTGATTTGAAACTTCGACAAATTTTCTCCCTATGAACTACGATCGGAATGGCATGACCTTCTCCATTGCATATGCATCACTTTATATTTTTTATTACCTGACAAACCGGGCATTTCCAAGGCAAACATTTTGCCAGTTTTCTATAAGAACCGAAAATAAAAAATGAACTGTGTTTATAGTGAAACACCGAAAAAATTTCATTTCAATATTTTCCTGAAAACAGCTTTTTTTTAATTTAACGCCGATCAGTTTCTGAAATACTCTTACAAAGGAAGATACGTAATGTACAAATGTATAAGTACAGTATACAAATTAAAAAACATGAACCCGGATGGTTTCTGCACGCAGGGCGCAGATGCTTTGCTTGTCTGCAACGCGATTTTACAAACATCTCTTTGGCAACGCCTTTTCACCGCTCTGTAGACGGCTACCGTTTTCCCCTACAGCCGTTTGTCCTCGACACATGAAACCTGTTAAAATTGCTGCCAGATCTCAGGGATTTCGTTAAGTTAACTCGACTATAGGACTGTCTTAACAGTAAAGAATAAATGTATCAAAACTTCATGGATGATACCCCATTTTTTTCACTTATCTTAGTGTTTATGAAGTCATATCTCTTGAACTATGTGTCGTACAATGGCATATTTGCGTAGGTGCATTCAACGGCATATGTGAATACTATCTGCGAAATATGTTGCGAATAGTATTAGTAGGAAACAAATACACTACTGGCCATTAAAATTGCTACACCACGAAGAAGACGTGCTACAGACGCGAAATTTAACCGACAGGAAGAAGATGCTGTGATATGCAAATGATCAGCTTTTCAGAGCATTCACACAAGGTTGGCGCCGGTGGCGACACCTACAACGTGCTGACACGAGGGAAGTTTCCAACCGATTTCTCATACACAAACAGCAGTTGACCGGCGTTGCCTGGTGAAACGTTGTTGTGATGCGTCGTGTAAGGAGCAGAAATGCCTACCATCACGTTTCCAACTTTGATAAAGGTCGGATTGTAGCCTATCGCGATTGCGGTTTATCGTATCGCGACACTGCTGCTCGCGTTGGTCGAGATCCAACGACTGTTAGCAGAATATGGAGTCGGAGGGTTCAGGAGGGTAATACGGAACGCCGTGCTGGATCCCAACGGCCTCGTATCACTAGCAGTCGAGATGACAGGCATCTTATCCGCATGGCTGTAACGGATCGTGCAGCCACGTCTCGATCCCTGAGTCAAGAGATGGGACGTTTGCAAGACAACAACCATCTGCACGAACAGTTCGACGACGTTTGCAGCAGAATGGACTATCAGCTCGGAGACTGTGGCTACGGTTACCCATGACGCTGCATCACAGACAGGAGCGCCTGCGATGGTTACTCAACGATGAACCTGGGTGCACGAATGGCAAAACGACATTTTTTCGGATGAATCCAGGTTCTGTTTACAGCATCATGATGGTCGCATCCGTGTTTGGCGACATCGCGGCGCACGAACATTGGAAGCCTGTATTCGTCATCGCCATTCTGGCGTATCACCCGGCGTGATGGTATGAGGTGCCATTGGTTACACGTTTCGGTCGCCTTTTGTTCGCATTTACGGCACTTTGAACAGTGGAAGTTACATTTCAGATGTGTTACGACCCATGGCTCTACCCTTCATTCGATCCCTGTGAAACCCTACATTTCAGCAGGATAATGCACAACCGCATGTTGCAGGTCCTGTACGGGTCTTCTGGATACAAAAAATGTTCGACTGCCGCCCTGGCAAGCACATTCTCCAGATCTCTCACCAATTGAAAACGTCTGGTCAATGGTGACCGATGCAACTGGCTCGTCACAATACGCCAGATGAACTGTGGTATCGTGTCGAAGCTGCATGGGCAGCTGTACCGGTACACGCCATCCAAGCTCTGTTTGACTCAATGCCCAGGCGTGTCAAGGAGGTTATTACGGCCAGAGGTGGTTGTTTTGGTACTGATTTCTCAGGATCTATGCACCCAAATTGCGTGAAAATGTAATCACATGTCAGTTCTAGTATAATATATTTGACCGATGAATACCCGTTTATCATCTGCATTTCTTCTTGGTGTAGCAATTTTAATGGCCAGTAGTGTAAATTTAAAAGTCATGCATGATGCTGCAGTTTCTCACGCACCTCACAGTTTATGACGCCGTACCTCCAGATATATGTGTTATACAATGATATAATTTTTAGGTATCTTCAGGGTGTATGTGTATACTGTCTCAAAATGTTGTGAATAGAGTTTGTAGGAAAACACTGATAAATTTAAACGTCATGCACAATGTTACAGTTTTCTACGCATCTCTGTGCTTATGAAATCAAATCTCCTGAATTATGTGTGGTTCAAAAAAAAAAAAAATGGCTCTGAGCACTATGCGACTTAACTTCTGAGGTCATCAGTCGCCTAGAACTTAGAACTAATTAAACCTAACTAATCTAAGGACATCATACACATCCATGCCCGAGGCAGGACTCGAACCTGCGACCGTAGCGGTCGCTCGGCTCCAGACTGTAGCGCCTAGAACCGCAAGGCCACTCCGGCCGGCAATTATGTGTGGTACTAGGATGTAATTTTGCAGGTTAATTTAGCGACATATGTCCATACTGTCTGCGAAATTTATTGTGAATAGAGTTAGTAGCACAGAACTAATAAATTTAAACGTCATGCATGATGCGGCAGCTTATCATGCACCTCATTGTTTATCAGTCATATCTCCGGAACTATGATTGGCAGGAGGCTGTCACCCCACAGTGATTGTTGCCTGACGGTAAGGGACATGTGTACGAAGTTTGCTTGAAATCGGTCTAATGGAGGCGAGATGATACACAGACATATACATTTTTATAATATGTATGGATTCTGCAGTATAGCACCGCAGCCGTATATGTCGGCACATATGTTTGTCTCACGCTCAGTAATCGTACAGGAGAAAAGCTCGATATCATATTATTAGTCGTAGAGCGTTTGAAAGGTGATTTCACCAAGACGAAAACAAGGCGACTATTTCTGGAACAGAAAACGAGCGGAAAAAAGCGCAGGCAACGAATTTGTATTGTTCATAATAAAAGAAGCCCAGATGATTTGCTCGACGTCAGTAGGTCGCTTATTTATCCCACTCACACCAGACAGGAAAACTGTTGGTGTCCCTCCAGTGTCCAGTGAATACAAATTTTGGCATATCTGACATTTACTGTTCTTAACATATCTACATCTACGTACAGTGCGGGACAGAGGGTAACCGGTACTACTGTTAGTCATTCCATTTCCTGTTCCAAAAACGACTGTCTACATGGTTCCGTATGAGCACTGATTTATCTTGTCTTCGCGGTCCTTGGACGAGATACATGTTGATGGTAGAAAAATCATTCTGCAGTCTGCCGCAAATTCCGGTTTCTTAAACTGGCAGTGCATCAATAATTGTACGTTCGAACATCATAGGATTCTTTTTCTTACTGAATTAACTTACATTTTCCCTCATTTACAGCAAGCTACCACTCTTCACATGAAATAGGAAGTGTATCCAAGTTATCTTGCATCGTCCTACAGTGACTACAAGTCGAAACTTTACCGTACAGTAGAAGCATCAGAAACAAAGGTAGACTTCTGCTAACCCTATCGATCAGATCGTTTATGTAAATAGAGAAAAAGAGCGGCCCTATTACACGAATATCAATCACATTCGTATATTTCTCATGTCACCACCTCCCTTCACCTGGGGGTGCTAGGCTTGCCTCGTCTGTAGTGTGTTCTATCTTTCAGACAGTAAGTGAAAATTGTACGAAGTTTTATTGAAATTGCTGCACGCATACTACAATTATGCATCACATGTCACCACCTCCCAACGTCGACATCCACCTCCTACGAATTGATTGCCATTACAACTGCCATAAGTAAGCCCAGCAAGCACCAACACCACAGATTCAACACAAGAATGTGTCGTTTTCGATTATTTTTGTCTCATTCCCTTCCCATACCCACCTCTACCACTCCCCTATGGAGTGAAATGTAGCTGTAACCGATTAGCCTGGTGATCTCAAACAAATTTACTCCTAGATTTGAAACTAATGTCTGACCTCTCCTACTTTCACATGTCCCTTTCTTTTTTCCATCCTCGGTCAGACCTCCAGACGTGAAACTATATCAAACCTCCCACCAGTCAGTTTAGCAAAAACGTTGTCTATGGCTTTGACACTAATATCTCTTGTTATCAGTTACTTTTGCATGTTACCTCTACACCCTCCCCACCCTTACTTCTAGCGACGTTAGGGGTGTCTTACCACCACGGCGTTTTTTCCTTAATACTGATCCATAAGTTTCTCCAGGCGTTCCAGCGACATGCTTGCATGTCACGCCCTTCTTTCCCCATCCCCAGCTTCATCCCCATCCCTAACATTGCTAGGTATATCCTATCCCAGCAGTATTTTTCTTCATTTAATAAGTCACATATGTATCAAGTATGGATGATGTTACTCCAAACTCTCCACACATAGGCTTTGCATCTCACCCCTTCCTACCGCCTACGTTATAAATGTGATAAGGACTGTCCCCAATCTTCCTAGAGGCCACGAAAACTATGGAATCGACACTAATGTCGCTTGTTTTCCATTATTTTTACGTGTGTCTCCCATCACATCCGTACCTCACAAATGAGAGAGTTAGGGACAACTTACCTCAACACTATTATTCCATCATAATGTCATGTCTCTTGAAATAGACCCGGGCGTTCCAGAGTTATTCTTACACATCACAATCAGCGTTGTGGGTAAAATCTTTTCAGGTATTGTTGAAAGGAAAGTGCGAGTATTAGTTGAGGACAAATTGGATGAAAATCAGTGTGGGTTTAGGCCTCTTAGAGGTTGTCAGGACCAGATCTTTAGCTTACGGCAAATAATGGAGAAGTGTTAACGAGTGGAAGAGGGAATTGTGTCTATGCTTTATAGATCTAGAAAAGGCATATCACCGGGTTCCTAGGAGGAAGTTATTGTCTGTTCTACGAGATTATGGAATAGGAGGCAAATTTTTGCAAGCAATTAAAGGACTTTACATAGATAGTCAGGCAGCAGTTAGAGTTGACGGTAAATCGAGTACATGGTTCAGAGTAGTTTCAGGGGTAAGACAAGGCTGCAACCTGTCTCCACTGTTGTTCATATTATTTATGGATCATATGTTGAAAACAATAGACTGGCTGGGTGAGATTAAGATATGTGAACACAAAATAAGCAGTCTCACATATGCGAATGACTTAGTTGTGATGGCAGATTCGGTTGAAAGTTTGCAAAGTAATATTTCAGAGCTAGATCAGAAATTAAGGAGTATGGTATGAAGATTAGCATCTCCAAAACGAAAGTAATGTCAGTGGGAAAGAGATATAAACCGACTGAGTGCCAAATAGGAGGAACAAAG
The DNA here is from genome assembly GCF_023864345.2 of Schistocerca serialis cubense. Taxonomy (NCBI): domain Eukaryota; kingdom Metazoa; phylum Arthropoda; class Insecta; order Orthoptera; family Acrididae; genus Schistocerca; species Schistocerca serialis. The sequence goes on from NC_064639.1 coordinate 1,132,127,318, forward strand.
TCAGAACAGGTGGACGGTTTCAAGTACTTAGGATGCATATTCTTACAGGATGGCAACATAGTGAAAGAACTGGAAGCGAGGTGTAGCAAAGCTAATGCAGTGAGCGCTCAGCTACGATCTACTCTCTTCTGCAAGAAGGAAGTCAGTACCAAGACTAAGTTATCTGTGCACCTTTCAATCTTTCGACCAACTTTGTTGTACGGGAGTGAAAGCTGGGTGGATTCAGGTTACCTTATCAATAAGGTTGAAGTTACGGATATGAAAGTAGCTAGGATGATTGCAGGTACTAGTAGATGGGAACAATGGCAGGAGGGTGTCCACAATGAGGAAATCAAAGAAAAACTGGGAATGAACTCCATAGAAGTAGCAATCAGGGCGAACAGGCTTAGATGGTGGGGTCATGTTACACGCATGGGAGAAGCAAGGTTACCCAAGAGACTCATGGGTTCAGCAGTAGAGGGTAGGAGGAGTCAGGGTAGACCAAGGAGAAGGTACCTGGATTCGGTTAAGAATGATTTTGAAGTAATAGGCTTAACGTCAGAAGAGGCACCAATGTTAGCACTGAACAGGGGATCATGGAGGAATTTTATAAGGGGGCTATGCTCCAGACTGAACGCTGAAAGGCATAATCAGTCTTAAATGATGATGATGATGATGATCACCACTTTTTCACCGCTTTGAAATTTCTCCAGGCATTCTAGAGCAAGGCTGGAACACATAGGCTCCAACATTCGTTTTTGTACATAGATGTAGTGTTAACCAATATGATCGGCGTACCAAGAACATAGACATTTGTTTGACCTGTTTTTGAGTACTGCTCATCCGTCTGACAGTATTACCAGACTCGATTAATGGAAGAGATAGAGAAGACCCGACGAAGAGCGTCGCGTTACGTGACGGGGTAGCTTTCCCTCGAGGTTTACTACTGGGAGTCCGACAGTGTAGGCCTAGTTTCCCGGAAGAGTCGGACTGTATATTATGGTACTTTCTTCCGTATACATTTCACGAAATGGCCAAACAGAAAAAAGTCCTAGAAAGTTCGAACTGAGACAGAAGTTTACCGACAGCCATTGTTCACACACACCATTCGCGAATGGAACAGGGAAAGGGGAGGGGGACGATATTGAAAGTACTTGAATTACGTCTTTGCAACTACAAGAAAATGCGTTTCTGTCATCAACCGCGTTTCGCTTTATTTAAATCAAATATCATCAGTGGTTTATAATGAACGATATTTGCAATCTAGCTTGTTTTCTAGATCGACAAACAGTCCGTTACAGAAGATGGTGATTTAATGGACGGTATTTTATGACTGGTTTCCCCCATAACTATTATTCAATCTAGAAAGCAACCCAAATTGTAAATAATTTAACAAACTGTTTTTCGATCTAGAAAGGAAATCTTATGGTAAATATACAACGAATTGTTTTCTATCGATGTTTTATTTCAACAAAACGTAACGCGTCTGGCGACAAAAATACGCATTTTCTTGTAGCTTCAATGACGGATTGGAATACTTTCGATGATTATAAAGCAACTACGAACAATACGCCCACACAAATAAATAATTTAAGGACAGAGCAGATCGTAGTATCAGAAGTATCCTCGGCTGCATACTACAAGGCGGCTTGTGGAGTACAGGTGTAGATGTAGAATGAGTGTAGTGTAAGTATTTTTATTGTTAATGACATTACACAGAAAGTGATAACGGCAAATATGTTCCCGCGCTTAATCCCCGAGTCCGTAATATAATCTTAACAGTAGTTTCTAAAGCTATTTCGCACCTAGACGTACCAGTGATCTGAAAATATTTACTACAAGGGCACTCGTTTTGTACGGCTGATACAAGAAAAGTATGGCGCAGATTCTCAAGTAACATAACGTACTGACTAGATTATTTAGCTGGGTGGTTATCCTATATTCGACACATAAATATAACTGACTAAACTGTAGCACAATTACTTCTGCGGAATATTTAACTGTCTTTTACGAATATTTGAAAAGTAACAGTACTGAAAGTGCCTCATTAGGTCACGTAAGTGTAAAAACAGATCCATTAGGGCGAATCACTAAAAATTGCAAACAGTGTACATTGCAAGTTATTCGGCAGAGTAAATGAACAACAAAAAGAATACAGCGGTATGTGAATAAACTATACCAACGGGCTGCAGTATAAGCCACGTTACGGTGTTTGTTATTTAATTCTAACTCACCAATGGCACATGCTGCTCGTTCGATGTAGCGTGTTTCTGGGCGTAGTACTGGCAGTCACAGGAAGTCGTGATTTACTGGTTGACCATTGTGACTGACCAACGTTTTCGTTGCAGTATACGATTAAATTAGTTTCCTAGCCGATAATGTCTTCCACTGTGCCAACTCGATTCAGAGAACTACGGTCATTAATACAACTGCATTACGCTGATGGCTGTTGCATTCTGAAACTACACAATCGAGCTTTTAGCGCAATGTGCTGTGCTAAATGCCTTAATGCTACTGCTTGCTCGATAGCAGTTGAGTCTCGTGCATAATTTAGGTTCACAACGAATTACTGGTGGCATGTAACGTTTTATTTAAAATAAAATACTACCGAAATTTGTAAGAAATCAACCACGAGCAAAAGGGTAATACTCTCTCTCGCTATTTCTTCTGTGTGTGTTTGTTTTAAATATACCCTCTTAGCGTTAATGCGTTCAACTCACAATCAGTTCAGAATATCTACTTTGAAACAAAATACTTTCGCAGATGAATACTCATCATCAGACAGTTGAAAACTTAATTTTTAACGCCCGTTCTCATTCAGCGAAAATAGTGTACATAATGGCAAAACAGCCGAACGTTTTACTTCTGTTTTAAGTGAGTTCAAAGAGCAGCACTTACGAACACTTCATTACGACTCCCTAACATGGCGGAAGCGGGCTGCAGTTTTTCGGTGTAAATGCGTCTCCCTAAATTCTAACTTCTTATATACAGGGTGGGCCATTGATAGTGACCGGGCGAAATATCTCACGAAATAAGCACCAAACGAAAAAACTACAAAGAATGAAACTCGTCTAGCTTGAAGGGGAAACCAGATGGCGCTATGGTTGGCCCGCTAGATGGCGCTGTCATAGGTCAAACGGATATCCACAGCGTTTTTTTAAATACAAATCCCAATTTTTATTACATATTCGTGTAGTACGTAAAGAAATATGAATATTTTAGTTGGACCACTTTTTTCCCTTTGTGATAGACGGCGCTGTAATAGTCACAAACGTATAAGTAAGTGGTATCACGTAACATTGCGCCAGTGCGGACGGTATTTGCTTCGTGATACATTACGCGTGTTAAAATGGACCGTTTACCAATTGCGGAAAAGGTCGATATCGATGGCTATTGTGATCAAAATGCCCAACGAGTGTGCTATGTATGCTGCTCGGTATCCTGGACGACATCATCCAAGTGTCCGGTCCGTTCGCCGGATAGTTACGTTATTTAAGGAAACAGGAAGTGCTGAGCCACATGCGAAACGTCAACCACGACATGCAACAAATGATGATGCCCAAGAAGGTGTTTTAGCTGCTCTCGCGGCTAATCCGCACATCAGTAGCAGACAAATTGCGCGAGAATCGGGAATCTAAAAAACGTCCGTGTTGAGACTGCTACATCAACATCGATTGCACCCGTACGATATTTATGTGCACCAGGAATTGCATGGCGACGACTTTGAACGTCGTGTACAGTTCTGCCACTGGGCACAAGAGAAATTACGGGACGACGACAGATTTTTTGCACGCGTTCTATTTAGCGACGAAGCATCATCCACCAACAGTGGTAACTTAAACCGGCATGATATCCACCATTGGGCAACGGAAAACCCACGATGGCTGCGACAAGTGGAACATCAGCGATCTTGGCGGGTTAATGTATGGTGCGGCATTATGGGAGGAAGGATAATTGGCCCCCATTTTATCGATGGCAATCTAAATGGTGCAATGTATGCTGATTTCCTACGTAATGTTCTACCGATATTACTACAAGATGTTTCACTGCATGACAGAGTGGCGATGCACTTCCAACATGATGGATGTCCGGTACATAGCTCGCGTGCGATTGAAGCGGTATTGAATAGCATATTTCATGACAGGTGGGTTGGTCGTCGAAGCACCATACCATGGCCCGCACGTTCACCGGATATGACGTCCCCAGAGTTCTTTCTGTGGGGAAAGTTGAAGGATATTTGCTATCTTCATCCACCGACAACGCCTGACAACATGCGTCAGTGCATTGTCAATGTATGTGCGAACATTACGAAAGGCGAACTACTCGCTGTTGAGAGGAATGTCGTTACACGTATTGCCAAATGCATTGAGGTTGACGGACATCATTTTGAGCACTTATTGCATTAATGTGGTATTTACAGGTAATCACGCTGTAACAGCATGCGTTCTCAGAAATGATAAGTTCACAAAGGTACATGTATCACAGTGGAACAACCGAAATAAAATGTTCAAACGTAGCTATGTTCTGTATTTTAATTTAAAAAACCTACCTGTGCCTAACTGTTCGTCTAAAATTCTGAGCCATATGTTTGTGACTATTACAGCGCCATCTATCACAAAACGAAAAAAGTGGTCCAACTGCAACATTCATATTTCTTTACTTGTTACACGAATATGTAATAAAAAATGGGGGTTCCTATTTAAAAAAACGCAGTTGATATCCGTTTGAGCTATGGCAGCGCCATCTAGTGGGCCAACCATAGCGCCATCTGGTTTCCCCCTTCAAGCTAGACAAGTTTCGTTCTTTGTAGTTTTTTCGTTTGACGCTTATTTCGTGAGATATTTGGCCCTGAACAGTGGTATATAGTCCAATAAAAGTGCAGACGGACACAAGCATCATACTGTAGTAAACATTTGGACAGACAGAGGGGGGGGGGGTAGGAGGAGATGGACAGAGGGGAAGGAGGGGGAGGTGGACACGGAGAGCGGGGAAAGCAGGATATTAGGGCGTTTATCCGATTTGCGCACATATTTACCAATTGTGAAGCATTGCTGGGTTCGCTAGTCCTAATTATATTTTCCGTTCTGTGGAATTTGCACGGGACAATTGCTCTAGGATTTTCATTTATACGCTCATGATTATGTGATTAGTGATGTAGGCTGAAAGTATGCTCTGCATATTGCTGCTGATGCGGTTCTCAGACGGACGGACGCTCATGATGGGAATGAATCCACGACACTGACACATATTATTCAGATTAACTAATTTGGTGTATCCTTCCTTACTTGTTGGCTACGACCAATGCATTCCGTAGCCGAAGTGGCTAACACATGCCCGTGCTGTGGCTCTCGTTTCGGAGATAAAACGGTTCGAATCCTGGTGGTGGATGAAATTTTCACTGCCAGTACTTGGTCGACGCGGGGAGGGGAGGTTGTAGGGTGAAGTTGTCGAACATCAGTCTTCGCGCCAATGTCCTGGACTAAATTCCAAACTTCTCCGCAGCGGTCGTGAAGTGAGGGTATATGACAGAGCTGATGGTGATCCGTCCGTCAGATGGAGACATTCAGCTGGGCGGCCTCCTTGGTGCTGTTCGAGAGGAGTAGAGTATGTACCAGCCCCGGGTTTCACCCTCTCCCCTCTCTCATCACCATCACAGTACAACAGAAGCAAAACACTACACTATACACGCATCCACTACATTCACCAACCCTCCACACATACACATACGGCACAACTATTACATATCCGCAAGGAAAAGGGCCATGTGCGCAGAGAAAGGTCACCCTACTCGCTAGGCGGCTACACAACAATGCCATTGGACCTTTTCAGTCAGGCTTAACATTACGTCCGACCAGCAGGGTGTAGGTACTTTTTCGGCATGCATCACAGTACTTGTATTTTGTCGCAGAGTGGATTCTACAAACGGGGGGTAAGTGATGTTTCGTTGATGATTTCAGACGCCCACGCCATTCCTCGTACATACTGAGCTTGGTCACGATGACATGCCAGATGTATTCGGTAAGACTGGTATACAGTGAGCCTCAAGGCAAGGAAATGGATTTTAATCCGTCACGTCACTCTTCTGTAGCACGATTTTGGAATCGTCAGGAGGAAAAACTACATATCAAGTGGTAAAAACAAAATGAAAGGATGAAAATGGAGAGTAGTAATGTTGGAATTCTCTACAGCTCTTATTGTGTCTTTTTAACTCCTCCTGTAACAAGTTGGGTAAGCTAGTTGATAAGTAGAAGGAAGTCAGTAGGACCATACCTAATAACCCACTGGTGTTCATTATAGCCCGTAACAAATATTAGTTCCGAACAGCGTAACATAGAGCAATGACAAACGTTCATGGCAAATGTAAAACGAGCTAGATACACGACATGTCGGAGCTTCAGTGAATCAAACGGTTGTGTCAGTGTGTTTAAATTTGTGTACACGAAGTTGTTTGGTTTCAGCGCAGCCAGGAGGAGGAAAGATGGATGCTCCGTCAACTCATCGCCACGACCAGTCTGTACTGTCGACGCCAAACTCTCCAAGCATTCACGTACGAGGAGCTTTCAGGAATTTGTCGGTAACAGGCTTGAAAAATTTGTGTGGTAAGTCAACCAGTCCGCGAATTTTATGACAATCATTCCGAGTTGGAGTAATGCAGTGAAAAAACTTGCTTATCTCTTAACTTGGAGCTTGCAAATGAATACTACTCAAACTATTCAGATTTCTCTCATTTACAGTTCCGCACTGTCGCCTGATAAACAAAGTAAGAGCCTACGGAATATCAGACCAGCTGTGTGGCTGGATTGAAGAGTTTTTAGCAAACAGAACACAGCATGTTGTTCTCAATGGAGAGACGTCCAAGACGTTAAAGTAACCTCTGGCGTGCCACAGGGGAGTGTTATGGGACCATTGCTTTTCACAACATATATAAATGACCTAGTAGATAGTGTCGGAAGTTCCATGCGGCTTTTCGCGGATGATGCTGTAGTATACAGAGACGTTGCAGCATTAGAAAATTGCAGCGAAATGCAGGAAGATCTGCAGCGGATAGGCACTTGGTGCAGCGAGTGGCAACTGACCCTTAACATAGACAAATGTAATGTATTGCGAATACATAGAAAGAAGGATCCTTTATTGTATGATTATATGATAGCGGAACAAACACTGGTAGCAGTTACTTCTGTAAAATATCTGGGAGTATGCGTGCGGAACGATTTGAAGTGGAATGATCATATAAAATTAATTGTTGGTAAGGCGGGTACCAGGTTGAGATTCATTGGGAGAGTCCTTAGAAAATGTAGTCCATCAACAAAGGAGGTGGCTTACAAAACACTCGTTCGACCTATACTTGAGTATTGCTCATCAGTGTGGGATCCGTACCAGATCGGGTTGACGGAGGAGATAGAGAAGATCCAAAGAAGAGCGGCGCGTTTCGTCACAGGGTTATTTGGTAACCGTGATAGCGTTACGGAGATGTTTAGCAAACTCCAGTGGCAGACTCTGCAAGAGAGGCGCTCTGCATCGCGGTGTAGCTTGCACGCCAGGTTTCGAGAGGGTGCGTTTCTGGATGAGGTATCGAATATATTGCTTCCCCCTTCTTATACCTCCAGAGGAGATCACGAATGTGAAATTAGAGAGATTCGAGCGCGCACGGAGGCTTTCAGACAGTCGTTCTTCCCGCGAACCATACGCGACTGGAACAGAAAAGGGAGGTAATGACAGTGGCAAGTAAAGTGCCCTCCGCCACACACCGTTGGGTGGCTTGCGGAGTATAAATGTAGATGTAGATGTATATGTTATGTACGTCCAACTTAGGGCTTAATTCGATGTTTTGGTTCATGAAGAGAAAGTACTCTGTATCTAACGATTTCGCTCTTAACGAACAATAATTGCCAACGACATAAAACAGTGGCACCTAGAAATATTTGTTCAGTATCTGTCTGATCAATACACCAATACACACGCCGACTGTCACACACAGGCTCTCACAGCCATTCAATCATGGCAGAAGGTTCGCTGATATGAGAACTAACGTCACTGGCGATAACTAGCTTGATTTGTGTGAAAGTAGGACACGATAAATGCCTATGATGCACCACTAGAGCACAAGCGCAGGGTACTGTGGCGACAACCTGAAGCGGCTTATTAACCGAGTGGCTTACCAACTTTCCTCACCTAATACTGAAGCGCCAACCGCTATGCATTGTCTTAAATGATGTTATTATGTGCAAGCACAAGGTCTATTACGTGTGACCCCAGGAGAATAATAACGTAAAGTGTCATTGATCGACAGGTTAGTTTGAGTAAGAGAGTGCATTACTACACATTATCCATACAGAATTTCTAAGCCTATATTTGACCGGCTAAACGGATATGCAAACCAGGCACAGAATCGATGTTTTAGAGGAATTAGGTTTACATCCTCTCCCTTTCTGTCGTAGTGTAGGCTTTCCATGGTCTGTTTAACTAACGCTGAACACCAGAATGCAAGGATTATCCATCGGCAGCGATTTAAATTTGCGATAGAGAAATTATCAGTGTATACCAGTATTACAAATGGCATGCTGCATTTTCTATACCTCTGTGGATAATATGGGCATAAACTGTGCTTTATGATGCCAGAGACTTAAACATAATATGAATAGAGGCAATAAATTAGTATCCGTATGAGTATATTTCTAAATCATAGAGCTTCTAACATTATATTTCAAGAAGAGATAAACAACCTCTGAATACGCTGCAATTGTGAGGGAACATCTTCGAGTAGAGGCATGGCCGGCTCTGTGGCCGTGCGGTTCTAGGCGCTTCAGTCTGGAACCGCGTGACCGCTACGGTCGCAGGTTCGAATCCTACCTCGGGCATGGATGTGTGTGATGTCCTTAGGTTAGTTAGGTTTAAGTAGTTCTAAGTTATAGGGGACTGATGACCACAGCTGTTAAGTCCCATAGTGCTCAGAGCCATTTGAACCATTTTGAAGTAGAGGCAAACATATTCAGTAATTTTGCGAGGAGACGAATCCGGTCAATAATATTTTACACAAGAACGGGAACAGAATCTAAAGGTTCCAGATCAGCTTCATGTTAATTGCGCCTTACATTCTAATCTTCCATCCTTCCTGCTTGAAATTTAAGGCGTAATCCAAACCATTCTGGAACTATCACAACGACGAATTTTAGCGAGCTAGGATGCACGTGAGTAATCATAAAGTTTTAATCATCATTTGGAAAAAATAAAGTTGCGTAATTAATTTTTTCCATGTTTGCAGGTACATGTCTGTAGCCCTGATACACGTTTCCCCGCGCGACAGTTTCGTTGCAGGCCGGAAGGCGCAGTGCGTTGATGAAGCGGAGTATTTACACCTATATACACACTCCACAAGCCACCGTAAAGGTGCGTCGCGGAGTTTAAATTGTATCGCTTCTAGTCACTTGGTTTCCGGTTCCAGTTGCAAAAAAAGACTGCCTATTTGCCTCCGTACGAGACCTAATTTCTCATATCTTCGTGGTCATCACTCGAAACGTACGCTGGCGGCAGCAGAAGCGTCCCGCAGTCAGTTTCAAATGCGGCTACCTAGTCTCAGCGTATGATGACTGTTCCATTACTGTACGCAACACACAAAGGTGTAAAATGTGTTCACATCCTTCTGCACTTAGCATTTTCTTAAGTGCTAACCATGAAATGTATCCCATATCTTAAAAACATTTTCTCCATACTTCGCTGCTGCCATTACTCATGACCGCAGGTGAGGTCCTCCAGGAATTCGCCAAACCCAAACCCTTCCATCCGACTGCCACAGGGAATGGGGTGATCCATCATTCCAAATCACTCGTTCCCAGCCATCCACCGGCCAGTGGCGTCGCTGGTTACACCGCTCCAAGCGTTACTTAGCATTGATTACAGACATGTGATGCTTATGAGGAAGCGGTTCCTTTCGCTGATTTCGTGCGATTTTTTACAACCATCCATCACAATGCTTAACGGCCCCATCGGTCTGCCTGCTCTTGGTTTAGCTATGGTTGTTCCATCGCGTTTCCACTTCACAATCACATTACCAACAGTCGAATTGGATAGCGTTAGAAAGACAGAAATGTTCGTGATGGATTTGTTGCTTAGATGACTTCCAATGAAATGTCCACCCTCGCAGTACAGAGCTCTTCCGACCATCCCTGTCCGCTGTTACTGTTTCTCTTGCGACAACAGAATACTTCCAGCCTCGTTTTCTACTGACGGGTCCGCTTCTCGTGACTTCCAGCTGTCAATTCCTCATTGCATTGTGGTGTCCGGATACTTTTGATCAGATGCGTGCGCTCAATGCTCCAGCTACAGTCCTGTAGTATGGATACGACCGCAGCCGTCAGACTTTTGATGCAGCCATCGCCCATCATTATGGACTACTGATAATGACTGGAACATCAAAGCCGTTCTATTAAGTAATGAAAATTGTGCGAGTACTGTCTGACATAAAATTTATAGGCAAATACAGTCATGCTTCACCAACAAAAAGGGCATTTCAGAATCGTCCTAGCCATCGTGCACAGACTACAATAGTCAGTTGTGGTACTGACGTCAAGTATCAGTATCTGAATTGGTCAGCCGATGCACTACGATTGCAATGTAAGATATGAGTACGAGGTTGCGCACAGCTCTTTGAGCTGGTGCTGCTGACACGCCAGTCTGAAGTGATGATTGCCGCAACGTAGTTCATTGCGAGACCGCGCCTAAACGGTCTTGTTTGCTTCTGTGTTAAAACCGATAAAACACCTACCACTGTGACCGAGCGACAGGTACCTACGACTTATTGGGTTTCGCGCAACGTTGGATTTGGTAGTGACGCCCTCACATATAAAGAAAAGCAGCACTCCATCTTCAGGCCACGAGTGGCCCACCGGGACTATCCGACCGCCGTGTCATCCTCAGATAAGGATGCGGATAGGAGGGGCGTGGGATCAGCACACCGCTCTCCCGGTCGTTACGATGGTTTTCTCTGACCGGAGCCGCTACTATTCGGTCGAGTAGCTCCTCAATTGGCATCACAAGGCTGAGAGCACCCCGAGAAATGGCAACAGTGCACGGCGGCCCGGATGGTCACCCATCCACGTGCCGGCCACACCCGACAGCGCTTAACTTCCGTCATATGATGGGAACCGGTGTATCCGCTGCGCCAAGGTCGCTGCATCTCACATGTAAAGGACCCTATATAATTGACATCAGGTTCTGCGAGATGGTCTGATTAGTTTTCACATGGCAACTCATTATAAAACCATCACTTACTACAAAGTGAAACACAAGGATATCGTTTCGAAAAACATAATAGTCTACCGATTGTAGTTGTGATAATACAGTCGAATTTCTAAAAGGCTGTGTCCTGAATTGCTATGGAAAGTGATAAAAAAGAAAATATGTGTAATACCGGTTGGTTGTAACTAAAGCGCAGCTACTGAGTGGGGTCCAGTGTGGGCTACAGTTATCATATGGCTGCAAAACCCGGTAGAGATTCTAATGCGTTAGAGCGGAGGCGATTATGCTGGAAAAGAATTAGTTTCAGTTTTGGCCAACAGGTCCTAATAATAATAATAATGGCGTGTGACGAGGGCTTCCCGTCGGGTAGACCGCTCGCCTGGTGCAAGTCTTTCGGTTTGACGCCACTTCGGCGACTTGCGCATAGATGGGGATGAAATTCCCAGTCCCTGAGAGGAGAAAATCTCCGACCCAGCCGGGAATCGAACCTGGGCCCTTAGGATTGACAGTCCGTCGCGCTGACCACTCAGCTACCGGGGGCGGACAGGTGCTAATATGGTGCCGTGAATGCAAAAAGGACGTGTAGAAATGGTTCCATATATAATGGGTTAGGCACGGGACGTGGGCCGGCCGCGGTGGCAGTGCGGTTCTGGCGCTGCAGTCCGGAACCGCGGGACTGCTACGGTTGCAGGTTCGAATCCTGCCTCGGGCATGCGTGTGTGTGATGTCCTTAGGTTAGATAGGTTTAAGTATTTCTAAGTTCTAGGGGACTTATGACCTAAGATGTTGAGTCCCATACTGCTCAGAGCCATTTGAACCATTTGAACGGGACGTGGTCAGAAAAAGTAAGATAAGTGAGAAAGGCATAGCATTGAGTTTATTATTAATCGCTGCTTACAGTGCACAGCACCAGATTTTCACCTGATAGCCAAATTGGAACTATTTTTTTCCAACGTAAATCGGTTCCGAATTAACGCGTTAGCATATCTGCCAAGTTTCGCTGCTACACGATAGTTACATCCCACAATGGACCTTCGTCAGTAGCTGCACTTTAGTTATAACCACCTGGTACAATTTCATATGGCTTCATAGACGAGACTGATTTTTACGTGCCTCGGCCTCGGAGTATCGCCCAGCACGACCAGTAGAAATCGGTAATTACCTCACTTGCGCTTGTGAGGAACATGCGGGCATCCTACACTCTCTGATGTAACTTCCTGCGCCCACTGGTAGAGGCAATGCGGATGCAGTCACTATCAGGACTCCCTACGCTTTGTTCCACTGATGGCCCCTGATTATTTCGGTGACGTGATACGTACCAGTTACAGTAACAGTACTTTACGTTTGCAGCTTATTCGTTAATTACTCGGCAAGAAAGCGAGTGCGAAGCGTTTCTGGAGTCGTACTGTAGAACTTATACAGATCGATTACTTTGCAGTAACATTCCCTTGCGGTTATCGTAAAGATAAAGGCTGACTGCTATCACGATGGAAAGAGGAAAACTGTCAAGCACACGCATAAGCACACGCACACGCACACACACACACACACACACACACACACACACACAAACTCGTCCGTCCCGTGATGCGGGCGTCGCCTTAACCTAAAATTTGAATGCAAAAACATGTACGCCAGTTCTCTGTGAATGATCTAAATTTTGTGTCGTGTTTTCATGCTTTAACCCCACACAATCATTTTCGACGTAGGAGCCGGGTAAAGTGCCAGGGACTTGCCTAAAAAGAAAAGCGAAACACCTCAAACAAATTGCCCAAGTGCGACTGAGGGTTTCGTACAAACTTAATTATGAATACAGATAGTACACCCATCCCAGGAACCGAGAATCTCGACGATTTTTGCCTGTTATCAACGTCAATACTTAACAGGCGGATAGACACACAGTCAGATGACAAAACACAACAAAAATATTTTTTCGTGTGGTGTAATTACAAACAAACAATTTTCGGATTTTTTTCCTTCACCTGTATTGCGAAACCTAGTTTTTTTAGCAAATTTCATGATTCTAGGTCAACGGGAAGTATCCTATACAATTTTATGAGTGAGTTTGTGGGTATCAGAACATGTGAGATAAATGGCCGTATCTTTCGACTCTGTTGACTACGAAGCGTAACGTTCTGGCACCCCTAAGGGACAATAGACCTTAGTAAGTGACATAAATTTCAACTTGATACGTCTACACGTTCGTGAGAAAAAAGGTTCTTAACAGTCGGACAGACAGACAGACAAATGGACAAGAAAGTGACCCTTACGCGGCACGCAGGTCATGTTCCGCACGGCTACAGTTTTACACTTTACCTAAGGAATCTGTCGCGATGCTTTACTGCCGATAGAGAAGTAACAACCACTCGTTCGAGAGAGTCGTTATTCCACGACAGTATCAAAATGTAACATTTTTGTCACTGAGTCGAAAGACTTTGCTTCTCAGGCACTAGGTAATTCAAAGAAGTCGATAATATCTGTGAAGCATAAAATACTCGTACCTTTTATAAAAAGGACTTCTAGCAATTGGCGACAAGTATGAAATATTAGAAGAGATAAGATTTCGAGTTCGCAGGGGAACTAGCACATAAATGAAAGAAACGGTGCTCAAAATGGAGGTTTTGTTAAAATTTTGCTGAGGATCCGTTCCAATCAAACTCTTTTATCGAGAGGATTGTAATACTTTTGATATACCGATACAGTGATAATACAATCACAAGATTTCATGTGGTACAACAAAATTTTCAACAATATTTCTTACACCAAACAGCAAAAATTAAACTGAAAACCACCAATGAAAGGACAGTCTCTGGCACAGATATTTAAAAATAACTGTTGCGCCTGTGATGTACCTCAAATTAAATGTTATACTCGCTGAAAACTGCATTCAGAGATCTCAGAATAAAAATAAAAATAGAGATAATGTTTATTGACCTACATCCGCTGAGCACTACGAAATAAAAGATGAGGGAAGATTAGTCTCTAAATACCAGTCGACGACATATCATTAGAGACGAAAAACGAGCTCCGATTGGACAACACTGATACAGGATATCGACCGTGACCTTTTCGCAAGAGTCGTGTCGACATTGGCTCGGATTAGTTTAGGATGAAAGCCGAAAATATAAATCAAGAGGGTCGGATGATTTGAGGTCTACCGTTCCGCACTGTTAGATCAGTGTCTTAACTACTGCACTATCTTGTCCGATAGAGTTTGGGGAGATAGCAAGTGACAATATGTATAATTGCAAACCACCAAACTGTCCACCTGTATTCTAAAAACGACACAAAGAATGAATGTGGCTACCCGTGTAATTTCAAGGATATGAAAATTCATCCGAGTGTTCAATTAACTGATTTTGTCCAGTGCGGGAATGAAACTATCAAGAGATACAAGGAGCATTCTTGTCCATAAATTAACACAAGTTGCTGTTGCTGATTATATGTTTGACAAATGAAATTAGAATTACGAACATCGGAATGTTACCACCATTAAGTTTCCATTTCCCCTTACAAGAAACATTTTGTGTGAGAATGACAATATATATGTCGGATCTTGCGTAAGTTAGGTTAAGGAGACTGAGCCATTATAACGGTTTCGACAAAAGAAAACTTTTTAAAAATACATATACGTCTGCTTATATGTAACATACCTTGGACATGTAGATATGCGTAAATTACGGCTATGATTCACATAAATAAATATAAAAATGGTAAGTGGAAAGTTCTTTTGCACTATACAAAGATATTTACTGCCTATAGGATGTAACAGGGACTTTATAACAACTAACGGATTTTGCTTTATATTATCTCTGGCCATTTCTGCACGGCTTGTGTAAAACTTTTAAACACCACGCGAAATTTAGAAAGATATTTTCCAAGCGGCGTTGTTATCTTTGTAGATCATAGGCGTAGCATATGTAGCTGCAAACACGAAAATAGTCTTAAATAGAAGCAACTGCGCATTATTTATCTAAGCATGTACGTTCGTTTTAAGATAGAAACGACATAGTGACATAGACTAACACTAAAGTACAACCAATATTGTAATTCTAATATGAAATATTACATATAATGGAAGACTAGTAGCTGATAATAGCTGCATACTATCGATTGGCATCTTATTAATATACTTCGTGAAATGTAGCGATTCAAACAGTATCTTCTGTTCACGTCTCGCCGGTCCCAAGATCTAACTTACGTATACGTGATTTTTTCTTTCTTTTGGAAATTATAATCCGTTATGTCCGTTACTAATCAAATAAATGCGTAAAGAAGCGAGTAACAAATATTCTGGATGATCATAATTTTTTTTATTCCTTTATTTCTGTAATATCACATATGAACGGACCCATGTGTCCATTTCTGCGTTTCGTTAAAAGATACCTTGAATGAGGATTAACTGTTATTATAATTGCCTGACATAGCCGGCTTGAAGAAAGCGAACTGTAAACTTGAATTTTGTAGATTTTTTTAAAATTAAAACATTTATTTGCCAAGATCGCAAGTTTCAACTGCTTAGACGGTCACCTTCCGCTCAAGACAGATAATAGGTAAGACACTTTGTCATTTCAGTGTTATGGATGTCAACACTAAAATGAAGAACTGTCTTGTCTGTTCTCTTGATGTAGACTCCACATGTTTGTATCCTGATTTGGAGATGACCGTTTAAACGGTTGAAACTAGTAATCACTGTTTTCTACACTGCAATCCTGACAAATACATCCCTTAATAAATGATCTACAGCTTTTAAATTAGCATCACAGCCTGATGGTAAATATTAAGAGAGTTTTTGCATATATTTACACTACTGGGTAATTTACTGTAGATACGGATATTGTATCTCATTTATCACTAATTAACATACTATAATTCCTCATTAATTACTCAGGGAAATCACGGAAGGTTTCCCATTTATTCCGACATTCTCATATAACTATCTGCCTTAACGGATAGCTCATTACGATTGTTTTATCCTAGAGATTTCAAGACAATAAATTCGTGCAGCCATATTCCAACTGAAGAAACGTTTGAGCAAAGCTTTCTAGGAAGATTTCAAATCCAAACCGAAAGTGGTTTTCAAAGACTCAAGGCAGTTGCTGTCCCAAATGTCGGTATGTGTTTCACTTCGGAGTTTCTGACATCTCTGAAGATAGTCTCAATGTTCAAGATCAGGCTGACCTAAAAACCCATAATATTTTTAACATTCATTGTGAGCAAAGCATTCACGTTCGGTACAGTAACATTACTAGCATGTACTATTCAGATGCTTTCGATCATTCCGAAGTGGAAAATCACGCAAATGCGCAAGACACATTTTTAGTGTCTTAGACGGAAGAAATTATCCATATATTTTAGAAGTGCTTCAGTCCTGTACATCCAAAAGCACAAGCTGATCACCCAACTTCAGTTTTGAATGGAATGTGCAAAGAAATATACCGTAAATACTCCAATCACACAAGTGCAGGAAGCAGAAGAAGATAAATTTAAGATCTGCCACAGGATCATATTTTACCTCACCTCTTTTAAATGTGGGCTAGCATAGTATATAGATGAAGTCAAACCAATGAAACGCACTGTATCGTGGTAAGTTCGTCTACAGAAAACGCACTGTATTGTGGTATGTTCATCAACAGAAAACGTAGTGATACTCAAGAAGATATTTCGCTACATATTTAATAGAGGAAGGAAAAACAGAAGCATCAACAGACACTCATTGCATTCGGGTTAAGGGGCCGATTCTGGGGAAAATTAAGTTTATGTACAAAAGAAACCTGTTATTTTTGATATAACGAAAATTAAGGTGAGATAATAAACGTGAAAGGTGGAAACAATATCAGTTTGAAAATAGTGTTACATTTTCATTTGCAGTTAACACGTACGTCGAGAAAGAATCACATGAAGTGAAGGAAATTTTCAAAAGAATAAAAGCTGAATGGTAACGTACGTGAAATGAAGGTTCATAAACAATAACCCTGTACAAAAAAAGTCCTGGTTGCCTGTGACAAGGTGATTCTTAAAAGCTTTCTTGTTTTACGTACAGTCAAATGGTTGTAACTGAGCATTTTAGGATGTGTAAAAATGTAATATCCTTTGATAACACTGTTACTGAATGAGAACAGGAGCTAAATGGATCAAACATGTAATATCTAGGAGTAACTTAATAGGGATTTGAACAGAAACAAGCAAATAGGTCATACGTTCAGGCTTGTAGTTACTGGAAGTGTGTTGATAAATCAGTTTGCCTATCAATAAAATTGCTAATTAAGTAGTTACCGACATACAACAGGAGAGATGGATTGCTTACAGAGAAGGACAACGTGAATTGTCATGTGTGCAGTTGAGACGGAGAGTGTCACATAAATTCTGAAAAATCGAATTGTTTCAGGCTGGAAGAAAACCGTCCGTGTCTCCTGAAAGATTACCGAGAAAATTCCATGAACAGTCTTTCAGTGTGAATTCTAAAGACGTTCTTGAACCCCATGGAGGCCGTTTTGGGACGCCAGTAACGAAATTATATTTATACTACCATGCCTGCTGGTGTATGTGACGGAAATTAACCATAACAAATCAATGTTCATAACTAGTCTTTGAGATAAACTAAACAACGTGATAAAATGTTTGCAGTAGAAGGTGTGACATGGCAGGGTGGTCGATGTGAGTTATTTATTTTGTAAAATTCAAAGAATCCTTAACTTACAGAGATGCATTTATATGTTGTAGTAGAAAGTGCCGTCTTCCGCGCAAATTCTGAAGCTGTAAATGTAGTGATAGAATGAAGATATACAGATACTTTCTACATTATAGTTGGTGTTAAAACCATAATTGTGCTATTTTTGTAATACGAGAGAAAAATTCGTCTTCGGTTACGAAGTGCATCAAGCACCTTGAACCAAATTTGTGAAAGAAAGCGAATGTTTGTATTTTAAAGGGGTTTCAAGTATAACTATAAATTGGATTTTTAAATGTTTCTTATAGTTCTATATTGTAGAAAGGAATGTCAAGAACCCATTATCAAAAACGGAATCTGTGCATTTCAACATTATTGTTTAAACTGAGTAACCATGTTTGGAGCATAGAATTAAATGTTCCATTTCGATAACGATTTTCAGCAGGAAGTCAGCCAAACATTTTTATAACACATGCACATGCTTTGAAGAAGTGGAAGTGGAAACACACGCAATGGAACTACTAAAGGATTACACGGGGCAACAGAAAACTTAAAAAATAATTCGTGTGGAAGTTCTACCTGTTATATTCAGAACGACATCCGAACGAACGTCAACCTGCAATAGTGTCGAGATTACAGAAATAACTGGATAATGGTTAAACTGCGCTTGCCGAAACTGTTATACTCCTAAGGAACAAACACGTTGTTTGCACCCTCAGGTAACGCATTAATCTTGATTCTACTTCTGTCAGTCGTTTATTGAAATTTGGTAAATATTGCTCACCTCTGACAAAATTAGGTAAGTTAATGCTCATTTTCAAAAAGTAAATTGTTTAACGAGTCTGTGGCTCAGAGTTGTGTTTTGCAGGCCGATAGTCTTCGTGAGACGATCTGAGAAACTGATGAGAGATGAGGGGTCCGATTGTCAAGTACTAGGCTGTTAAAACAACAGGGATGGCCCTGATTTCGTCGGGTCCTATCCGTCAATGCATGTGGCGCCTTCGTAACATTCTGGCAAGGCGTCAAAATGTCGTGCGTCATCCATGTTCACCTCTAGAAAACACACATTTCTTTTCTCTGCTGTGTTAAAGTTAGAAACACAAGAATAACACAAGTTTTTGTTCACAAATAGCATTTTCAGAAGAGTAAGTGCTATTATTTTCGTGGATAGCGAAGGTTTCGACATGAAAGAGGAACCCTTACGTCACAAGCCGACTATGCGGGGCGCCCACGAATGGCCAACAAAGCGGGCTGGGCAGGTAACACGGAAAGCCTTGGCAAAAAATCGCATGATGTTTTACTGGTGCCACAGCTATTTCCCTTAGCGACAGGGAGTAATGAAAGTGTAGTGCGTATGCCTCAGTGTGTGTGTGTGTGTGTGTGTGTGTGTGTGTGTGTGTGTGTGTTCCTTACGCGCTGAGACGGAAGATAAACAACGAGCCCCTAATTTTTCCACGTTAAATTACAGATTTTGATTGCAATGCTTAGTATGCGCTATACCTAGTAATACGTTTCCAGATACCTGAGTAAATATTTTTTAGTTCTGAAACTGCCTGTAGGCGCTACAGAAGTCAACGCGAAATGTTTCGTAGTCTCTTAGCTGGCGAAATGCTTAGTTAGATATGTGGCCGCAGAACACAAAACTAAAGATGTTTGTAGGAACGGCACGCACTTAAACCGTTCTCCTATAGGAGTTGCTCCCCGGAGACTAAATCTGTTCTCGTCGTTGGGATGGGGATTGTACACAAGGTTGTAATACAGTTTTCACACCAAAAGAATAGCACTGGTGCTGAGTTTTCATTTAGTATGTTAAGTAATTACAGTCTCTTCATTCAGAATAAGTATAGAATTTAATTTAGTGAAGTATTCCGCATGCACTGAGGTGATGTACTGTGTAGGATGTGAGTTAACGAGCTTTTCGCTCTCATTTAAGTATATGGCCGAAATGGTCAGTCTTCAGGAATTGTGAAACGAACATCCTCGCCACGAGATGAGTTCAAATGGTTCAAATGGCTCTGAGCACTATGGGACTTAAGTTCTGAGGTCATCAGTCCCCCAGACTTAGAACTACTTAAACCTAACTAACCATGCCCGAGGCAGGATTCGAACCTGCGACCGTTGCGGTCGCGCCTAGAACCGCTCGGCCACAACGGCCGGCCACGCGATGGGGGGAAACCGTCTATTGTGCTGAATGAGGCCTAAGCGCTATAGTGTGAGAGTGAGACAGACGAGGACCTACGTCATGGGGAAACCTAGTAGAAGCCCTTTGTGACCAGGGAGACATAGCAGTGTTAAATATGGCGAACCTAATATCGACCATAAGGGGAAACATTTATGGAAACTATTTAATTCTGTAATAACACAGGAAATCAAGCCACAGTAATTTTTATGTTGCATCCTCCATACATTTCCACGGTGATCCCAATAAAACTTGAATATTCATCATATCTATAATAGTTTAGGCTCTATTGTTGAAGTGAAATTAACAAGTTTTGTAACAAAGACCTGAATGCTAAAATCTGAACGCTTTGGCCGATCTTAACGATCGACATTTCATACAGATGCACATCATTAAAATGACAAACGCCGTCAACACCAACTCTGTAACTTTATTTGTTTAAAAGATATAGTAAATTTAAATTATCAGTATTTTCAGTTAAGCATCAGATCATCATTTCCTCCGCACAAAACACATTGAACCATGGCAGCATGACACCTTATTGAATGATTAGGCACAGTCTTCGGTTAAATTTCAAACATCACCGCAGTGTCTCAACGAACGGTGGTGTCTGACGCTGTTGTTGGTGATCTGTCCGTAGCATAGCGCCGTTGAGCCAAGCGATTCCCTTGGTGGTATTCGAGATGAACAGGGTACAGGTCAACAATGGGTTTCACCCTCTCCATTCGAAACAGCCGATTCCTTTGTAGGGAAGCAGCCTACTCATGCCGTAATAAATTCACATCAGTCTTTCCATTGTGTGCCAGCCAGTCCGCTGTAACTAGCTCTTATGTCATAAATGTTGTGCAATACTTTAAAAATCAAGTAAGTAACCTGAAATGGTTCTAGCATGTCAGGAGTAATACTAAATTAAAATGTGTTGAATATCAGTTCGATAACTTTAACCATTTTCGTAATTTGGATGTTTTTCTGTAAAAATCATTGGCGCAACAGAAAAGAGCTAGAGACTTAAAAATTTATATTTAGATTCCTTTTTCATAATTATTTAATAGAAACGGTCTTCTGGATCTCACAAATTAAGATTTTAGTTTAAATTCAATATTTTCTGGGTTTTGGTCTTAAAATTTAAGGAAGCAAGATAGATTAAGTAGGCTAATAAATAAGGCTAGGATGTTTATATTTAAGTAGAAGGGAGATCCGCTATAATCATGAAGATGTCAGAAGTTTCAACTCAATAACTGTAAAACTATAGCGATAGCGTATCTCCAAAGGCCAAGTTCAGAGCTCGTCTACTGCGTGCAGTGTAATTAAATTAATTCTCTCGCCCAAAATATTTAACTTAGCCACGTCAAACTTTTATTATGATTACTTACGTGTGTGCTGATTGCGCATTTAAATTGAGAGCTTCATCTGCCATCAGCAAAGGAAGCGATGATTTATTCAATAACTTAAAGTGGTGCATTACTAGCCCAGCGGCTAATCGGGAGAGCCGATTTGATCAGGCGTTCCCTTAGCCATCCGCACCGCGGCTTTATATATAAGAACGCTGCGCGAGGAAGAAAGGCCCCCGTTCTCTCCAGACACTGAATAGCACGTCATCTGTGTCGGGAGTCGCGCCGCGTCGGTATCATTGCTATAAACAGCTTCGGATGCCGTATTAAGTTACTCGGGATACGCGTAACCATGAAATCATTTTCGAGTGAAGTGTTAATTCTGGGATGACTTTAATTATCTATCGTCAGTTTGCGGATGTCGTATTTTCATGTGCCGTCGCGGGACAGACATTCTACCATTAAATAGCGTGGCGTTTGATGAACCTAATCATCAAATTATGGCGAGCAATCACTTAAGCATTTAATTTGGACATTTACAGTTGCATCAGCGCATTAGACTCTGAACTTCTCTGTTAGTTAGATTGTGTGGATTCTTTTTTTTATCTGTGACTTTCAGAATATACTGAACTATTTTAGAAAATCGCTTTTGATTATGAATCCAAGACAATCTCCTAATTTCTCAGATGAAGTGGGCACTAGGAATTCTAATTACAGGCTTCACGTTTTGCTAATCACTTTCTGGTTGCCAATATTGTAGTTAGAGAGCCAGTGTTGACAACGGCAAAAGGCAGCATAAATACACTCCTGGAAATGGAAAAAAGAACACATTGACACCGGTGTGTCAGACCCACCATACTTGCTCCGGACACTGCGAGAGGGCTGTACAAGCAATGATCACACGCACGGCACAGCGGACACACCAGGAACCGCGGTGTTGGCCGTCGAATGGCGCTAGCTGCGCAGCATTTGTGCACCGCCGCCGTCAGTGTCAGCCAGTTTGCCGTGGCATACGGAGCTCCATCGCAGTTTTTAACACTGGTAGCATGCCGCGACAGCGTGGACGTGAACCGTATGTGCAGTTGACGGACTTTGAGTGAGGGCGTATAGTGGGCATGCGGGAGGCCGGGTGGACGTACCGCCGAATTGCTCAACACGTGGGGCGTGAGGTCTCCACAGTACATCGATGTTGTCGCCAGTGGTCGGCGGAAGGTGCACGTGCCCGTCGACCTGGGACCAGACCGCAGCGACGCACGGATGCACGCCAAGACCGCAGGATCCTACGCAGTGCCGTGGGGGGCCGCACCGCCACTTCCCAGCAAATTAGGGACACTGTTGCTCCTGGGGTATCGGCGAGGACCATTCGCAACCGTCTCCATGAAGCTGGGCTACGGTCCCGCACACCATTAGGCCGTCTTCCGCTCACGCCCCAACATCGTGCAGCCCGCCTCCAGTGGTGTCGCGACAGGCGTGAATGGAGGGACGAATGGAGACGTGTCGTCTTCAGCGATGAGAGTCGCTTCTGCCTTGGTGCCAATGACGGTCGTATGCGTGTTTGGCGCCGTGCAGGTGAGCGCCACAATCAGGACTGCATACGACCGAGGCACACAGGGCCAACACCCGGCATCATGGTGTGGGGAGCGATCTCCTACACTGGCCGTACACCACTGGTGATCGTCGAGGGGACACTGAATAGTGCACGGTACATCCAAACCGTAATCGAACCCATCGTTCTACCATTCCTAGACCGGCAAGGGAACCTGCTATTCCAACAAGACAATGCATGTCCGCATGTATCCCGTGCCACCCAACGTGCTCTAGAAGGTGTAAGTCAACTACCCTGGCCAGCAAGATCTCCGGATCTGTCCCCCGTTGAGCATGTTTGGGACTGGATGAAGCGTCGTCTCACGCGGTCTGCACGTCCAGCACGAACGCTGGTCCAACTGAGGCGCCAGGTGGAAATGGCATGGCAAGCCGTTCCACAGGACTACATCCAGCATCTCTACGATCGTCTCCATGGGAGAATAGCAGCCTGCATTGCTGCGAAAGGTGGATATACACTGTACTAGTGCCGACATTGTGCATGCTCTGTTGCCTGTGTCTATGTGCCTGTGGTTCTGTCAGTGTGATCATGTGATGTATCTGACCCCAGGAATGTGTCAATAAAGTTTCCCCTTCCTGGGACAATGAATTCACGGTGTTCTTATTTCAATTTCCAGGAGTGTAATAGGAACACTTATATAACAATTAATTCCACCCGCTGCCCCTCATATGGTTAAAACGGCGAGGAATGCATCTTTTCTACATCACAAAACATTATATAAAACGCAACAAATAATTTCAACTAGCCGCCCCACACCTTCTCTCCTAATACTCTTATTCTCTTAGTTGTCTATATCCTGCGTCTAATAAACTCGAGGTTAACAAGCTGTTAAGTTTGAAGAAAAGATAGAAAAAAGCAATAGTCAAGGTGGTATCAATTTTTTGTTATTGGCTGTTGTCGGGTACCGCAGCCCTCAGAATACGAGGCAGCGGGATGACAAACTACGTACACTCAGCCTCATGACGACTGAGGAAATGTGGGGCTCAGGTTCGAAAAATCGAAATTTACAGCTAGGAGAGAGATTTAACAAGCTGTTAAGTTTGAAGAAAAGATAGAAAAAAGCAATAGTCAAGGTGGTATCAATTTTTTGTTATTGGCTGTTGTCGGGTACCGCAGCCCTCAGAATACGAGGCAGCGGGATGACAAACTACGTACACTCAGCCTCATGACGACTGAGGAAATGTGGGGCTCAGGTTCGAAAAATCGAAATTTACAGCTAGGAGAGAGATGTGTTGACCATATGCCCTTCCAGCAGAGCCGCGAATACCAGCACACCAACGGCACGTAAGAAAATAGCGCCATGACGAGCCGATTGCCTTCAATGGGCAGTTACCCCTACTTGGTGCGTACCGCAGAACGCAAACAAAACCTGATGAAACTTGGAGATTTATAAGCGATGTTGCTAATAAACAACACAAACATGGAAGTGACGACGATTAGAATGTAAGTAGCAATACGTGTGCTACGTGCTGAGTAGTACTGAAAAGAAAACAACGAAGCTGTGGTATGTTTCGCTAGGCAGGAAATAACTATGTCGCAGCAGTACAGGAGGGCAATTAATTAAATTCAGATGTGTATCTCAGAGGGAGTGCCGCCGGCTGTAGCGACATCTGTGACCTCCGCGCGGCCGTTACTGCTCGATGGCTCGTGCTGTGCTCCTTATCCACTCCGCGCGCCATTACTCGGGAGACTGCGCGCCTTATCTCGGTAGTATAAAAACCAGAAATGGAGTATAAAGGGAGCGCCAGACCTGCTCTCATTGTGGCTTCTCGAGCTGACGTTGTCCTAGGACGAACTCTTTCAACATAAAGTCCTCATGTAGTCCAGCAACGCACCGCTCACACAGTAGCTATTACCAGCTCACCTGACCTGATTCAGTGTGCCAATCAGTTTTCGAGGTTAACTGAAGAGCAGAAAAATTAGGACAATATGTGACCCAATAACATTAATGTGACCACCACCTATCTATATAAACGATTTGGGAGAGAATTGGAGCAGCCGTCTTCGGTTCTTTGCAGATAACGCTGTCGTTTATCGACTAATAAAGTAGAAGATCAAAACAAACTGCAAAACGATTTATAAAAGATATCTGAATGCTGCAAAAAGTGGCAGTTGACCCTAAATAACGAAAAGTGTGAGGTCATCCACATGAGTGCTAAAAGGAACTCGTTAAACTTCGGTTACACGATAAATCAATCTAATCTAAAAGCCGTAAATTCAACTAAAGACCTAGGTATTACAATTACGAACAACTTAAATTGGAAGGTTCAAAATGGTTCAAATGGCTCTGAGCACTATGGGACTTAACTTCTGAGGTCATCAGTCCCCTAGAACTTAGAACTACTTAAACCTAACTAACCTAAGGACATCGCACACATCCATGTCCGAGGCAGGATTCGAACCTGCGACCGTAGCGGTCGCGCGGTTCCAGACTGTATAAATTGGAAGGAACACACAAAAAATGTTGTGGGGAAGGCTAACAAAAGACTGCGTTTTATTGGCAAGACACTTGGAAAATGTAACACACCTACCAAGTAGACTGCCTGTGTTGTGTCTAGACAAGACAGCCTAGACACAATGAGAGGAAGCCGAAAGGCACGCGCTTAAACTCACGCAGGCTGGCGTGAGGTCTGAAACAGGATACGTAATGAATTCTATAAAGAAAAGTACGTAGCTTCTGGAATACTTAACTTTAATCCATAATTGTAGAACATCGCTCTTGATGATACATGCTTCATACAACAAATTATCAAAGCTATGGCGCCATGCTAGGTCGTAGCAAATGTAGCTGAAGGCTATGCTAACTATCGTCTCGGCAAATGAGAGCGTATTTGTCAGTGAACCTTTCATTGCAAAGTCGGCTGTACAACTGGGGCTAGTGCTAGTACGTCTCTCTAGACCTGCCGTGTGGTGGCGCTCGGTCTGCGATCACTGACAGTGGCGACACGCGGGTCCGACTTATACTACCGGACCGCGCCCGATTTAAAAGCTACCACCTAGCAAGTGTGGTGTCTGGCGGTGACACCACAGCCTACACTACGCTTGTCCGTCCTCTTTTAGAATACTGCTGCGCGGTGTGGGATCCTTACCAGATAAGACTGACGGAGTACATCGAAAAAGTTCAAAAAAAAGCAGCACAAGTACGCAATTTCACTACGATAAAATAAGGGAAACCAGAACTCGTACGGAAAGATATACGTGTTCATTCTTTCCGCACGCTATACGAGATTGGAATAATAGAGAATTGTGAAGGTGGTTCAATGAACCCTCTGCCAGGCACTTAAATGTGATTTGCGGCGTATCCATGTAGATGTAGATGCATGTTCTGCGTCACCGCACAGTAACCACTCTCGGTCTGCAGATGGCAGCGCCGCCAGTGGCGGGCATATAAAACGTGTCAGAGCGGCCGCGAAACACTGCAGTCCTTGTCGTACAGCGGAAACGGAGCAATTTATCTGACGTCCAAAAGGACAATGTCGTTGGCTTTCCGGCCAAGGGTGGAAGCATTTCCGAAACGGCTGTCTGCATGCTGCCGTGGTGCAAGGCAAAATGGCGCTATCCAAAATCAGCGCTGAGGTAACTGTGGTGCATCAGGGGACATAGAGGACAGGGTTGACCGATGGCTGCGCAGTTGTGGACGGCGGAATAGACGTTCAACTGCTCTCTACATCTACATCTACATGGATACTCTGCAAATCACTTTTAAGTGCCTGGAAGAGGGTTTTTTCGAACCACCTTCACAATTCTCTATTATTTCACGCTCGTATAGCGCGCGGAAACAATGAACACCTACATCTTTCCGTACGAGGACTGATTTTTCTTATTTTATCGTGGTGATCGTTCCGCCCTATATAGGTCGGTGTCAACAAAATATTTTCGCATTCGGAGGAGAAGGAAAAATGCCTTTCTTTTAATGATTTCCAGCCCAAATCCTGTATCATTTCTGTGACACTCTCTCCCATATTTCGCGATAGTACAAAACCTGCTGCCCTCCTTTGAACTTTTTCAATGTACTCCGTCAGTCCTATTTGGTAAGGATCCCACACCGCGCAGTAGTATTCTAAAAGAGGACGGACAAGGGTAGTGTAGGCAGTCTCCTTAGTAGGTCTGTTGCATTTTCTAAGTGTCCTGCCAATAAAACGCAGTCTTTGATTAGCCTTCCCTAAAACATTTTCTATGTGTTCCTTCCAATTTAAGTTGTTCGTAATTGTAATACGTAGGTATTTAGTTGAATTTACGGCTTTTAGATTAGACTGATTTATCGTGTAACCGAAGTTTAACGAGTTCCTTTTAGCACTCATGTGGATGACCTCACACTTTTCGTTATTTAGCGTCAACTGCCACTTTTCGCACCATTCAGATATTTTTACTAGATCGTTTTGCAATTTGTTTTGATCTTCTGATGACTTTATTACTCGATAAACGACAGCGTCATCTGCAAACCGAAGACGGCTGCTCAGATTGTCTCCAAAATTGTTTATATAGATGAGGAACAGTAAAGGATCTATAACACTACCTTGGGAAATACCAGAAATCACTTCTGTTTTACTCGGTGACTTTCCGACAATTACAACGAACTGTGACCTCTCTGACAGGAAGTCGCAAATCCAGTCACATAACTGAGACGATATTCCACAAGTACGCAATTTCACTACGAGCTCTAATGACACGTGTCACATATTACAACTTTGTGGTTGCCCGAAAATGTAATATTTAGCAGCGTGAGCAACACTAAAATCATAATTAAGTTTTGACCTTTGTTATGGTAGGGTTGTTAGAATCCTCAACCGAGAAACCTAGAGACTGGCTTTGGGACTGGAATCGGCATGGCTTCACGTCCCTGTCGGTACATTTTAGAATCTCACTGACTCTTTTCCTGTACGTCCGCACTAGAAAAGGTGGTCATTCAGGCTTCTGACAGATGGTCGTATTAATGTGAGTGCATCGTGCACGTGGAAATTAGACAAGTACTGCAGTAGATTGTAATGTTCATCAACAAGAAATAATGACCAAAACAAATATTGTTTTAATTCACGTGGAGAGCTGATTTATATTGCTGGTCGATTACCGTGTAGCCTTTTAAATACGTAGAAACACTAGAGTACAATTCTTTACTTCAAAGAATTCTAGGTGATTAGTCAGTCAAATAATTAACAAAAGAAGAGTTTAATTAACTTTTTCGCTTTTATTATTCGAGTTCTTGAGTTTTCATAGGGTGAGATGTGCAATCATACATTAATGACCCTCAAACAATGATACCGACAGTAACATCAGGTTATGGCAATATGTAGGAGTTTCACATATAGCTGATGAACGAGAACTACCCTCTCTGGTATTGTCTCCGTCTCCGTGTAGAGGAAGACAATTGAACAAACAGAGATATCGCTGCCTTGATACAAATCGCAGAGCATAACATCTTTAAATTATATCGTAAAATGAAATTGTCACGCTGGAGGAGTAAAAATGGAACTGAGATACTATAAAATCAAGAGAAGTTACAAAGTATTGAAATCTCAAATTGAACAATGGTTTTCTACAGGTAAATAATAACCATGTTTGCTACAATCACACACCAGTGTAATTCCAAAACAACACACGAAGATAAATGGATTATTGAATGAACTCCCACCTCGAGTATTTGTGTCGTATGGCTTGTCATCGGTTGATAATCTGAATAAAGGCAAGTGTGACGATCACGGTGGCACCACTATTATTCTGTGTTATACTTAATATACTGCCGTATTTGTGGCTGCTTTCCACTGCGCTTTGTTGCACAATCTGTTACGCACACGAATCAGACACTCGGTATTACAGTGGCGATCTGTAGAAATGGGAGGTGTTGCAAATAATCGTCATCATAAATGACAAAAACAAGCACTCACTAAATTTTTTACCCTACACGAAAACATTACATGTTTTTCTGAGAAAATGAGAAATCTGTACCTCAATATTAGGTAAAGTATGTCCTCCAAAAATCCATGAAAATTCGAACCAATGACCAGCTATACTGGCGAATGTAGACTGAACGAAAAACAGAAAAACTGCTTCGAAGAGAAACAGGTCCATCCAGTTACCTGTTCTTTTATTAACGTTGAAAGAGTTAAAGCTTCAACATCTGTTGTAGCATGTGAATTCTATATTACTTTCATTTCTGGTTCGCAGTTAACTAACACAGCTCTTTCTTTAAGATGAGGAACTGGGGACCATAGCATTGAAGAGGGTGGTTGGGGGAGCCGAGCAGATTTTCACATTCCGGGGAAACAAATAACAGCGCTCAAACTACGCGATTTCGCTGCTTTGTAAGTCTACAGTTTTATGACTAAGTTGCACCTTTTAATTTGAGGATCGCTACACGCAGTCTTTAATCTAAGACAAACTTATGCTATTTTCTAAGATTATACTCCGACGCCGCTCAGCCGTTAAAGCTCCGCCGGTAGCTTGTGTAAACACCCTGAAAACGACAGTAGGCTCATATTCTATCCTGGGACAGAGTGTGCGTCGGCGTCGGTTGTTTTCGAATTAACTCGCTAAGCTCCCAACGCAGTTAAAGATCGTGAAGAAATTAGTGTTTATAACCGCGTAGAATACTGGGAATACAAAATACACAGATTGTTTAGAAATTACACACGACTAATTGGTGCAAACTGCTGCTGTCTCAGACTGCTTCACTTTAGACACGGACTGACATAGAATCAGAATTACTCTTGAACTCAGATTAAGTATAAAAATAGAACTGAAAAAGGCATTTCAGCGGGTGAGGAAGTGATTTGCTAATCTTGCGTCGTAAAAAGAAAAGAGGATTAGATTTTCCATCGACAGTGAATTATCTACGATGGAGCACAAGCTCTAGTAAGGAAGGATGGGGAAGGAAATCAGCCGTGCTCTTCTCAATGGAACTATTCCGGAATTTGCATGGAGTCACTTAGGTAAATCACAGAAAATTAAATCTAATTCTCCAGATGGGGATTTGGACCCTCGTTCTCCCGAACACACCGTTGTGGCGCCTCATGCGCCATTATGTCTGTATGCTGTGAACAGTTCTTCAATGAAAGACTACTGTGTTTTTTTCCTAAAGTTCTTCTAGGTTGCTCACCTCGTCATGTAAAATGTCCCAACGTTTCTGCCACTATTACAAGTGACCTTCAGCAGAGAGTGCAACACTTTTAGCCTATGTTTCAATACTAGTTAGAAATGTAACCATACAGATTTGTAACCAACTGTGTTGAGTACACTGCATAAAGCCATGACCCTTTACCACATATCTAACAGCGAGAAGCTACTGGACTGAGAAGTCACGAAAACTGACAGCAGCCGGGAGAGTGGTATATAACTGTTTTATACTGCATGTGCTCCTCGTAATTTGTAATGATATACGTAATTACTGCCATGGTTGTTAAAAATTAACAAGCACAAATTTTCAGGACATCTTTATAGGGTTAAGAATCTGTTTGGGCTAGAATAACTTATTTTATACTTTTTAGTCCAGTTTACAAATGTATTACATTTAAAATTTATTTTAATGCAAATAATTATTTTCTACTTTTTAGTCTCGTGTGTCTGAAATTTCTCAAGTGTGTGTGTGTGTGTGTGTGTGTGTGTGTGTGTGTGTGTGTGTGTGTGTGTGTGTGTGTGTGTGTATGTGTGTGTGTGTGATGTGTGTGTGTGTGTGTGCTAGATTTTTGCCTATAGCTTCACCCATGAGTATGTCACACATATTGCAGATGTTTCCACCTCCCCTTCACCTCCGTGTTGTCTGCTTAGGCATGCCCCTCTGCTCGCATTTCGCCTGTAACACATTCCAATGCTACCTGCATAACACTTGGGTACTGCAAGGCAGCCAAGATGTCAGGCATTACCAACCATTGTCACCCTTCTCCCCCCCCCCCCCCCCCACCTCCCTTTTCCTTACTGAACAGGCTGACACGAAAGCGAGATAATATGCATTGTCATCCACTTCTGAGCTATGTAGAAGATTTCAGATCTCTAGCTCATTGGGAAATAGTGGGAAGTAGGTTTAAAATCAATTGCAAAATTTGTACCGAACTGGTGGACACACAGGAAACCGACGAAAACAAATTTATTTAAAAAAGTAGATTTATCCAGTGCGTGAGAGCTGTTTACGATCTTGTGTCGGATCTTTCGGCAAATTTTAAATTCCTGCTTGGTGCACAACCATTGTGCTGCTGCCGTCCTCTTCCGGTGCTTTTTGTTTCGATGAGACAACTCGACTATACGGACATCCCGACAGGGAAGTGCAGTCGGCAGCAGTTGCAGTGAGCATCCACCACCAGCGAGAAGAGTGGATTGCGTTGGTTGATAGATTGAGCGGGAAGCAATCGTGTGAAATTGCTGAACTTGTTATTTAAGAGTCTCGGCAGCATACAGGGTGAGTCACTAACTATTGCCACAAAGAACAACTCCGAAAGTATGATAGGAGATGAAAAGTTTGTGGGACCAAAGTTGCGTGGAACAAAGGGGGCCATAATATGACATTGGCTTTCTGTTGCCCAGGGGTCGCGTCAGAGATATGAAGATGAACAGTGTTTTTTTTTTTTAATGAGATGCTGTAGTTTGGTACTTATTTTCTGATAGCGGCTACTGAGATGAATCCAATGATATGTGACAGTAAGGTCTTAGAAGATCAAAAAGGTTTAAAGAAGGTGTTAGAAGTGATGGGCAGTTGGTATCAATGCTGTGCTGCAATCTTCTTATCATGCTCTGCTCTGACAATTCTCTCTCGTATATTGTGCAAATAGTAAATATTCGCCGAATACGGCGTATCGATCTAACGTGCCATTGACATGTAAACACCATTTCACGGTTTCGCAATACAACACTAATAGGAACGGTAAGCCTAGAATCGTCGAATCAAGCGAATGTGAATGATGTATTCCTTCGAAAAACAAGTCGGTATGCTTTTCATTTACGGAGAATGCCAAAGACATTCAGTGAGAGCTAGAGACTTATACGCTGAAAGATATCCTCAACGTACTCACCCTACACGTCGTACATTTAAATATGTGTGTGATAAATTGAGAACAACTGGATCTTTAACGTATAGGAAACATATCCGACAAAGGAAAGTTGGTAACGAGGAAACGGAAATTGGTACCCTTGCCTCTGTGGTTCAAGATGCTTGTGTTAGTTCGCGTCAAATCACAAGGGAACATGGTATGAGCCAGAGTAGTGTTTTGCGTGCTCTGCATCGCCATAAATATCATCCTTACCATATCAGTCTTCACCAAGAATTAAGTGGTACGGATTGTAAGCGTCGCATTGAATTCTGCCGTTGGGCTCAACTTCACATTCAGAGAGATGATACATTTATTAATTTGATTTTATTTACTGAGGAGGCTACATTCACGAACCATGGAAATGTTGATTTGCATAACATGCATCATTGGGCAACTGAAAATCCACGTTGGCTGGGACAAGTTGCACGCCAAAAACCGTCGTCGGTGAATGTATGGTGTGGGATTCTGGAGTACAGAACTATAGTCCCCTATTTCATTTAATGAAATCTTAATGGTAGGAAGTACACCACACTCCTGCAAGAAACATTAGGTCTGTTACTGGAAGAAATACCTTTAGGAACGAGGAACAGAATGTGGTATCAACTCGATGGGCGTCCGGCACATTTTTCAAAAACAAAAATGGCTCTGAGAAATATGGGACTTAACTTCTGAGGTCATCAGTCCCCTAGAACGTAGACCTACTTACACCTAACTAACCTAAGGACATCACACACATCCATGCCCGAGGCAGGATTCGAACCTGCGACCGTAGCGGTCGCGCGGTTCAAGACTGTAGCGCATAGAACCGCTCGGCCACCCGGGCCGGGCACATTTTTCTCTGATGGCTAGAAATGAGTTGCAGAGACATTCCCAAATCGTTGGATTGGATGCGGAGGAGATGTGTCGTGGCCGGCTCGTTCGCCAGACTTGACGCCTCTGGATTTTTTCTTGTGGGGATTCGTCAACGACATTGTTTATAAAGACGTTCCAACTACACCTGAAGATAGGCGAGAGAGAAGTGTCAGAGTATGCGCTTCGGTAAGTGCCTGTGTGATAAGGAATACCACTCAAACCATGATAAGAAGATGGTAACATTGCATTGATACCAATGGCCATGACTTCGAACACCTTCTGTAAATGGACGTTCGTGCCACCTTTTTGACCTTCGTTGACCTTCGAAGACCTTACTGTTACGCATCACTGGATTCGTCTCGATAGCCACTATCAGAAAATGAGTACCAAACTATAGCATCCCATTAAAAAAAAAACAAAGTTGACATTCATATCTTTGGCATGACCCCACCTAGCAACAAAAAACCATCGTCATATTATGGCCCCCGTTGTCCCATCCGACTTTTGCCCCACAAACTTTTCAGAGTTATTCTTTCGGAGTTATTCTTGGTGGCAATAGTTAGTGACTCACCCTTTATAATTATCCAACAGTCACGCAGCACCATTTCTTAAGCAAACCAGTCATCTGGTCACGGATTGCAATGTTGATTGCGGCAGCCTTTTGGTGAGCGAGTGGAAATTTCCACAACATAATACGGCCTTCCTCTTGGACTTCACTGCACAACTGTTGTTCTGTTTGCAACTTGGGTAGGATACTCTGTTTCTCCCTTTGTACGAAGAGGAATATATTTCTTTGTTTATTTACTTGTTTATTTACCCTGATCTGAAAAGGCCATCAGGCCCTCTGTACATCGGACCAGGGTTTCACAGATACGTACCCCTTTTAGATCACAGTTACCTAAGAAATAACGATGTTAGTATGACAAATAGTATTAAAATGATATGAGTTTCTGTAGTGACAATGAGAGCAAATAATACTGACTGTGAACTAATAAAGTTAATTCTGGCAGTACTTCTACTACTTCTGCTGCCACTAACAATAATAATAATTTAATGACAATAACAGGAATAATGAATAATGATAGCGACAAACATAAAAAGAACTTACAGGTGTACAAAAGAGATATTTTTTGATACAGAGGGTTATGGGGAAAGCAAATTTAAGGAAATTGCGCCAGCTAAGAATATTGGGAAATAAGGAAGATCTGGTTTGAAAGAAAGATATACGGGGGTAACGAGTGCGTACTGGGACAATGGTTGTTGTTTTTGTTGCTTTAGTAGATATGACATTAACTCTCCTCTGAGGCTGGAGATATTATTCAGTCCTCTAATATAATACGGGAGGCTGTTCCAGAATCGGGTACAAGCTACTGAGAACCAATTCGAGAAAGTGGCTGAACGACGGAATGGGAGAGAAAGAGTTTTGCTCTAATAAGATCGGGCGTTTCTGCCATGTTATTCAGATAAGAGCGTCAAAGTCGAGGAAAGACAAGAGGGACAGTGAAAGTAGTGTAAGACAGTAGAGAAGACGGAAATCATGGAAATCTCTGTGCTTGTCTGCACGCACCCAGGATAACTGTGCATATGATGGAGAAATATGATCAGAGAGTCGAGACACTCACAACAAGGTTCCGTGAGCTTTTCTGAGAAAGGCCTTGCTGGATAGCATCACTG
Source organism: Schistocerca serialis cubense (assembly GCF_023864345.2). Lineage (NCBI taxonomy): Eukaryota > Metazoa > Arthropoda > Insecta > Orthoptera > Acrididae > Schistocerca > Schistocerca serialis. The sequence continues at coordinate 1,132,161,855 of NC_064639.1, forward strand.
TAGTGAATAACTGGCATTATAAGTGTTTGTGCAAGTTTCTTTTTCGGGTCAAGGGGGAAGAGCTTCCTATATTTCTGTAGGGCATGGAGAGATGCTGAAACCATCTTGCACCGTGCAGTTACGTGCACAGTGTTCGTAGCCTACGTAAACAGTAGCATAAATACATTTCAATGAACAGAGGCCGCTTTTCCGAATGGTATTTACTGTTATACATTTACCAGGGCCCTTCTTCTAAAATTGTTGTAACTTTCGTTCTTGAATTTGCAGAAAAAGTTAAGGAGGTGTATCCATTTAAGTGGTTACAATTATATGTGGTGTTTAATTGTGATATCCTTGTGAGAAGACGAGAGTTGCTGTTTATGAATGTTCTTGAGTTTTTCGTGGAAGTCCCTGGTGTAGTAAAATTCAAATGCTGTTTGAAAGAAATGCTTCAGAGCTACCTCGGCCTAGCCCTTCCACACACTTATCCTATTGCTGTGTCTCAATACTGTTTAACTGATTTGGAGGCAAGAAGATTGTTATAGTGAGCACTGAATATGCCATAAACAAAGCTGAATGCGAAAGACGGAATAACTCCCATACTACACGGTCCAGTCACATTACTGTGACCTATACCTTATCTTCCACGTCAGCTTGCTATAACGACTCATAGACTGTAGGTGGCAGCGTTAGCAGTAGAGTGTATATTTAGCGTGTCGGGCGAGGGGGGTGCGTGGGGAGGGAGGGAGAGGGGGGGGGGGGGGAAGGTAAACAGTGCAGTCGTTGTCGTATTGTGTAAAAGGAGCGATTTGTCTGACGGCCAAAAGGGTATGATTATTATCTTTCAGTCTGAGAGTGGAAGCATTTACGAAACGGCTAAGTCTGTTAACCGTTGACACGCTGCCATGGTTAAAGTATACTGTGCATGTCAAAAATGTGCCACTGTCGTAGAGGTGACAGTGGTGCATCACAGGTCACGCATGACTGGGATGAACGACGGCTGCAGAGATGTGCATAGGCGAATAGGCGCCCAACTGTTGAGCAACTGACCGCCTAGATGACTGAAGGGGCCATCAGCAGTGTCTCCTCAACAACCGTTCAGAGCACCTTGCTGTGTATGGGGCAGGCGCTGACTGCTGTTCATAGGCGGCGAAGACTGGAATTTGCACACAAATACCGCAACTTGGTGTCCAGTGTGTTGTATCCACGGACCCAACCAACCAACTCGCGCACGCGCGCCCTGACCGCGACATCGCTGGCCACAGTTCCTGTCGCGGCCGTCGGCGTCTCAGGGCGTTCGTTACCGCCGACGGGAGAGGTCGCGCTATGGCTGAGCTCGGGTCCGCAGTGCCCTCTGCCTTTTGCATATAAGGAGGAACGCTGGCCCCGAGACGGACAGTCCATTGTCGATTGTCTATTGCTAGCCTTTCGTGGAGTTTATAGCGGAGCCATTGCAGTGTGATATTTGCTATTGTATTCGACTAGGCTCAGTTCACGGATTACTCTTGGATATTACTCGGACTTGTATTGCTGGTGCACGTTTCGTCAGAAATAAAGATAAGTTATCTATTCATTCTAGCTGGCGCAATTCTTGTCATAAATTATTTTTCGGCCAACATCCTGGTCACTATCCACGCTTTACACAATTTATGGGGGCTGCCCCAAAAGTACCGCCGAGGACCTTGGGTTTGGGAGCCGTCACAAAACAGTGAGTGGCGACAATTGTCCTTTACAGATGAATCACGTTTCATGCTTCGTCGGACAGATGGCCACTGGCGTTCACGGCGTGGAACGTCTGAAAGCGACCACCCTGCAACAGTCGTTGGGTCGTATCGTCATTCTGGAAGGCACAACAGATCAACTCAAGTACACGTCTATCATTGCAGACCTCGGCCACCCCTACATGCAGTCTGTTCTCCGTCGGCACGATGGCATCTATCAACAGGACAATGCAACGTGTCACACAGCTCGTGGTTGCAAGAGCAGCAGGATGAGTTCACCGTATTGCCCTGGCCACCAAACTCCCCACCGAGCGAGGTGGCGCAGTGGCTAGCACACTGGACTCGCATTCGGGAGGACGACGGTTCAAATCCGCACCTGGCCATCCTGATTTAGGTTTCCTGTGATTTCCCTAAATCGCTTCAGGCAAATGCCAGGATGGTTTCTTTGAAAGGGCACGACCGACTTCATTCCCTGTCCTTCGCTAATCTGGTGGGACCGATGACCTCGCTGTTTGGTCCCCTCCCCCACAAATTAACCAACCAACCAAATGAAACAAAACGAAACTCCTCCCGAACAGGCCATGAAGGCCGAACGGTACCGACCGGCCGCCGTGTCATCCTCAGCCCACAGGCGTCACTGGATGAGGATACGGAGGGTAATGTGGTCAGCACACCGCTCTCCCGGCCGTATGTCAGTTTACGAGACCGGAGCCGCTACTTCTCAATCAAGTAGCTCCTCAGTTTGCTTCACAAGAGCCGAGTGGACCCCGACTGCCAACAGCACTCGGCAGACAGGATGGTCACCCATCCAAGTGCTAGCCCAGCCCGACAGCGCTTAACTTCGATGATCTGACGGGAACCGGTGTTACCACTGTGGCAAGGCCGTTGGCCAGCGAACCAAACTCCCCGGATTTAAATGCAGTTGAGAATCTGTAGGAATCAGCATGGGTTTCGAAAAAGACGGTCGTGTGAAACCCAGCTCGCGCTATTCGTCCACGAGACTCAGAGGGCGATAGACACGGGTTCCCAGGTAGATGCCGTGTTTCTTGAGTTCCGCAAGGCGTTCGATACAGTTCCCCACAGTCGTTTAATGAACAAAGTAAGAGCATATGGACTATCAGACCAATTGTCTGATTGGATTGAAGAGTTCCTAGATAACAGAACGCAGCATTTCATTCTCAATGGAGAGAAGTCTTCCGAAGTAAGAGTGATTTCAGGTGTGCCGCAGGGAAGTATCGTGGGACCGTAGCTGTTCACAATATACATAAATGACCTTGTGGATGACATCGGAAGTTCACTGAGGACTTTTGCGGATGATGCTGTGGTATATCGAGAGGTTGTAACAATGGAAAATTGTACTGAAATGCAGGAGGATCTGCAGCGAATTGACGCATGGTGCAGGGAATGGCAACTGAATCTCAATGTAGACAAGTGTAATGTGCTGCGAATACACAGAAAGAAAGATCCCTTATCATTTAGCTACAATATAGCAGGTCAGCAACTGGAAGCAGTTAATTCCATAAATTATCTGGGAGTACGCATTAGGAGTGATTTAAAATGGAATGATCATATAAAGTTGATCGTTGGTAAATCGTTACTGGTGACGAAACATGGGTTAAGCATGTGAACTGCGAGACAAAATTGCAGTCAATGCAGTGGGGGCACACAAATTCCCCCCAAAAACCCAAGAAATGCATGCAGACAATGTCGGCAAGAAAGGTGGTGGCGACTGTCTTTTGGGACGGAAAAGTTGTGATTTTTGTGGATTTCCTGGAAAGAGGCACTACAATAAACTCTCAAAGGTATTGCCAAACTCTGCACAACCTCAGAAGAGCAATACAAAACAAGCGCAGTGGAAAGTTGGGCTCAAAGATCTTGCCGATTCACGACAACGCCCGGGCCCACACGGCAAATGCCACTCGTGAAGTTCTCGAATCTTTTAAGTGGCAGTTGTTTCCTCAGCCGCCGTACAGTCCCGACCTGGCACCGAGCGACTTCCACTTATTCCCAGCAATGAAGAAGTGGTTGGCTATGCAGCGTTTTGATGACGACGCACAGCTTCAAGAAGAGGTAACCACGTGGTTGAAGGCGCAGGCGGCCGAATTTTACGACGAAGGAATTTCCAAGCTCGTCCATCGCTACGATAAGTGCCTTAATTTAAATGGCAACTATGTAGAAAAGTAGTATTTAAGTGTGGCTTTCATCTGTATATAATAAAAAAAATTCCAAATACTTTATTTATTTTTAATTCCAAAACGTAATGTACTTCGTGGATAGCCCTCGTAGAATGGAGAACCGATAGAGGTACTCAAGGTACCCTCCGCCACACACCGTCAGGTGGCTTGCGGAGTATGGATGTAGATGTAGATGTAGATTAGACCACCCCGCTAGGGCTGTTCGCCCTATGGACCCTCAGCTGTGAAACCGAGCGCAGTTGGCCGTAGCTCTGGAGTCGCCGGAGCGACACCGATTCTCTTCCTGCGGTCTGCGCGCTGCAAAAGCCGGTTATTCAGGCTTACGACAGGTGGTCACACTACCGTGACTGGACAGTGTGTTTACGGGAGTCGCACTCTAAGGGCAGCACGGAGGCGGCGGCGGCGGGCCTTACCTGAAGAGCGGCGCGGCGGGCCCGTCCTTGGAGGCGGAGGCGGCGAGCGAGAGGCGGCCGAAGGGCAGGTGCTTGTGGAAGGAGCCGAGCAGGCCGCCGTTCTGCTGCCCGGAGGCGGAAGGCGACGCGGGCTGCGGCTCGCAGGGGTCGGCGGCGGCGGCGTCGAGCGACATGCGCACCGCGACGGCGGCCGCCGGCGACACCGTGCTGGACAGCAGGTGCTCCCAGGGCGCCGACAGCGCCGGCCGCTCCTCGTCCTCCATGCTACGCTCGCTGGGCGACACCTCGGCCGCTGGCGCCAGCAGCCACCGCAGCTGGCGGTCAGGCGCGCCCGCAGCCGAGTCGCGCCGGCATGCCCAGCCGCAACCCCACTGCCCCTCTCACTCCACAATCACTGTACTCTGGACGCCTCAGAAGCTCAGACGAGGTCAAGACGAACACGAAATCCCACTTCCCGTGTGCACACGCAGTGATTACGTCACTCGTCACACCGCGAACACTCTGTTACGATGGGATGCCACACTCGTTCACCGCTGAAGACACTGCTGTTTCCCTTGAGGAAGGTCTACCCCTTTCAAACACACCACCGCCCAACAAACGGAGTTTGAATCTCTCGAATCAATTGCTCAGCTGACACTGGTCTCGTACAGAACACCCACTTGACCCAAAGCGTGTAGAAAACTCTCGTCCTTTAGGTTTATCTGAAAAGAAAAGTGAGAAACAAAGAAATTAATTTCTCTTAATTGTAAATCCTTCTTGCTACCTAAGCAAGAACTTTTTATTGTATAGGGTATATCAAAATTGAGCGGAAAGAAAGTCGTCACTTTTTCGTCGAGGCCATCACATCATTCATTCATTAACTACTATTGCTCAATTCCACTTTTAACCAATTTTAAAGAGCAACAAGGAAGGGGACGATTTGGGAGACAATCTGAGCAGCCCTCTTCGGTTGTTTGCAGATGACGCTGTCGTTTATCGACTAATAAAGTCATCAGAAGAAACGATTTAGAAAAAATATCTGAATGGTGCGAAAAGTGGCAGTTGATCCTAAATAACGAAAAGTGTGAGGTCATCCACATGAGTACTAAAAGGAACTCGTTAAACTTCGGTTACACGATAAATCATTCTAATCTAAAATCTAATATAAAAGGGATCACCAATTTAGTATTGGAGGGAAGCGTGCAGGGTAAAAATCAGTCTATTCTAAAATCTAATCTAAAACGGGTCACCAATTTAGTATTGGAGGGAAGCGTCGAGGATAAAAATCGTAGAGGGAGACCAAGAGACGAATACACTAAGCAGATTCAGAAGGATGTAGGTTGCAATAGTTACTGGGAGATGAAGAAGCTTGCACAGGATAGAGTAGCATGGAGAGCTGCATCAAACCAGTCTCAGGACTGAAGACCACAACAACAACAACAATGTAAAAGTCGTAAATTCAACTAAATACCTAGGTATTACAATTACGAACAAATTAAATTCGAAAGAACACACAGAAAATGTCGTGGGGAAGGGTAACCAATGGCTGCGTTTTATTGGCAGGACACTTAGAAAATGTAACACACGTACTAAGGAGACTGTCTACACTACGCTTGTCCGTCCTCTTTTTGAATACTGCTGCGCAGTGTGGGATCCTTACCAGGTAGGACTGACGGAGTACATCGAAAAAGTTCAAAGAAAGGCAGTACGTTTTGTATTATCGCGAAATATTGGAGAGAGTGTCACACAAATGATACGGGATTTGGGCTGCAAATCATTAAAAGAAAGGCGTTTTTCGTTGCGACTAAATCTTCTCACGAAAGTCCAATCACCAACTTTATCCTCCGAATGCGAAAATATTTTGTTTCAAATGGCTCTGAGCACTATGGGACTTAACATCTGTGGTCATCAGTCCCCTAGAACTTAGAACTACTTAAACCTAACTAACCTAAGGACATCACACACATCCATGCCCGAGGCAGGATTCGAACCTGCGACCGTAGCAGTCGCGCGGTTCCAGACTGAGCGCCTAGAACCGCTAGACCACCGCGGCCGGCCACCGACCTACATAGGGTGGAATGATCACCACGTTAAAATGAGGGAAATCAGAGCTCGTACGGAAAGATATAGGTGTTCATTCTTTCCGCGCGCTATACGAGATTGGAATGATAGAGAATTGTGAAGGTGGTTCGATGAACCCTCTGCCAGGCTCTTAAATGTGATTTGCAGAGTATCGATGTAGATGTAGATGAATAATATTAGCTTCGGCTTAATGATGGGGAGTGTATTCGTAGTTTCGAATATGTGCCGACTTTGATTGCATATTCGGATGACGACAGTCAAAATTTGTGGCGAACCCCGACTCGAACCAGGATTTCCTGCTTTACATAAGCGGTTACATTAACCGTTTCGGCTATCGGCGCACAAACCACAGTCAGACCCAGACTTCCGTATGTCGCCCTCCACGTGTCACAACCTGCACTCTTAGGCTACACTATGTACAATCCCGTCCAAGAAGGGCATGTTTATTGAGAGTCCAGGGTCTGGTATTGGCAAATAAATACGAAACACCAGCGCCAGTGTTATTAAGAAGCACGACGCAATGTTCCTTCGGATATGCTTGCGTGTCCGAAGCAACATCGTATCATACTTGTTAGGAACACAGACATTGCTCTTTCGCTTTAATGATGACAGTTTCGAAAATTAGTAGAAACACGCAAATGACTGTAACCGGGAATTTTTTTATCTTTCCACCGTGTGTTTCGAACCATTACGGTCTCGTATATCGTCAAGAGATTTTAATCAGATTGACGTATCATATGCAATTTCTGGGAGAGCTGCGACTCTGACAGACAACAATACAAGACGAATACAAAACTATTCTGGAGCATGGATAAAAAACTTTACAGTTATATAGGGGCTTTCCAAGCAGTAAAATAAGCAGTAAAAATTTATCACAGGCCTCTTTTCCGAATCGTATTTGCAATTACAAAAAATGGTTCAAATGGCTCTAAGCACTATGGGACTTAACATCTGAGGTCATCAGTCCCCTAGACTTAGAACTACTTAAACCTGACTAACCTAAGGACATCACACACATCCATGCCCGATGCAGGATTCGAACCTGCGACCGTAGCAGCAGCGCGGTTCCCGACTGCAGCGCCTAGAACCGCTCGGCCACAGCGGCCGGCTTTGCAGTTTCACATTTCATTTTTCATGAGGCGATAATAACGGAGATTGCGTACGAGCAGGTAGCTAGTGTAAATAATGTAGAGTATACGGAATCGTGGTCCCAAAAGTGGCGCGCACACACACACACACACACACACACACACACACACACAGGGGGAGAGAGGGAGGGTGTAGGCTTACGTGGCTGGAGTCAATTCCAGTAAAGTTCTTTCGATTGCTATTGTTATAGATGGTCTTCATCAGGCAAGTGGGGACTGCCTGCTAGAGTAGCCGAAATATCAGTAGTTTTACCATGTTATGACGAGGTCAAACATTAGAAAAATGCTATTGAAATAAACATATTTAATGCACCATTGTTGGCATCATCATTACATTTAAAGTTCTCTCCACTTGTTACCTCCTTATACAGGAAGAAACCGGAGGATTGATACGTGCTTTGAGGCGCGACAGTATTGGTTATCGTAGACAAAAAACTGAAATAAACGTACTATATCCCCTTTTCTTAAACGATCCGACAGACAGCTGTTTAAAAATCGCGTACGTCAGTCGCATGTCCTTATTCAGCACTACTTACATCCAAATACAACCAAAGTGACATTAACCTACGTACTGTTGTCTTTATTGACCAATGAGCGCTTCACTTGCTCATGGTGGGACGACAAGTCCTACAGATGTACATGTTGTTTACATCGTGTCTCAGTACTACAGTGCTTGTATCGGTGTACTACAATTTTGTAACTTGTACATTCGAAACAGTACGGGTCAGTGTAGAGAAAATACGACTAGGTCTTCACACATGCTGAGTACGGTCACATGATCATTGCCTACGGGTTTTGCAATGGGACTTCCAGTGCCACTGTAAAGAACCATACGAATGAGCTCAGATCAGCAACGCTGTTTACAAGAGCTGCACTGTTTACAAGAGTTGCAAAATGCATTTCCGTTGACGGTGGACTATTTGAACACCTTTTGTGAGGAAATGTACACAATTATACGAAACATTAGACCACAAAGTTTGTTTTACTATCACCTCCATTTGTCTTCTCTCCCATTGCTTTCATTAGTTTCCTCGGAAACAGAAGATAAATTCATATGACGTTTCTTGTTCAGAAATGCTAATACTAGCCGTCCTCAAAACATGTACTCCCCTCCTGACTCAGCCTATATAGTATTGATTATGTCAGTTCATGAAAATAAAGTGTGTAATGTAAAAATGAATGGGAATAGCAGTCTATGACGACTAAAAAGTGTTTTTCTTGCTATTTGTATGTGCAGCCAAAGTACACTCATAACTATAAGTTTTGAAGTTATGTACTTAAATACTTCCGATTTCGCCTTTTGCTGCTAGACAGTGTTCACACGCTACACGGAAATTCGTATATATAGTAGTGAGTTTGTTGGTAGAAAAATTAATGAATCCTCTCACTGACTGACTAATTTACCACTTTGAGCTTTATTGTAATGATTTAAAATTGTTTGCTGATGCCGTAATGTGTCATTAATAAGTTGAGCAACTGAAATACAGGGTTATTACAAATGATTGAAGCGATTTCACAGCTCTACAATAACTTTATTATTTGAGGTATTTTCACAATGCTTTGCACACACATACAAAAACTCAAAAAGTTTTTTTTAGGCATTCACAAATGTTCGATATGTGCCCCTTTAGTGATTCGTCAGACATCAAGCCGATAATCAAGTTCCTCCCACACTCGACGCAGCATGTCCCCATCAATGAGTTCGAAAGCATCGTTGATGCGAGCTCGCAGTTCTGGCACGTTTCTTGGTAGAAGAGGTTTAAACACTGAATCTTTCACATGACCCCACAGAAAGAAATCGCATGAGGTTAAGTCGGGAGAGCGTGGAGGCCATGACACGAATTGCTGATCATGATCTCCACCACGACCGATCCATCGGTTTTCCAATCTCCTGTTTAAGAAATGCCGAACATCATGATGGAAGTGCGATGGAGCACCATCCTGTTGAAAGATGAAGTCGGCGCTGTCGGTCTCCAGTTGTGGCATGAGCCAATTTTCCAGCATGTCCAGATACACGTGTCCTGTAACCTTTTTTTCGCAGAAGAAAAAGGGGCAGTAAACTTTAAACCGTGAGATTGCACAAAACACATTAACTTTTGGTGAATTGCGAATTTGCTGCACGAATGCGTGAGGATTCTCTACTGCCCAGATTCGCACATTGTGTATGTTCACTTCAACATTAAGAAAAAATGTTGCTTCATCACTGAAAACAAGTTTCGCACTGAACGCATCCTCTTCCATGTGCTGTTGCAACCGCGCCGAAAATTCAAAGCGTTTGACTTTGTCATCGGGTGTCAGGGCTTGTAGCAATTGTAAACGGTAAGGCTTCTGCTTTAGCCTTTTCCGTAAGATTTTCCAAACCGTCGGCTGTGGTACATTTAGCTCCCTGCTTGCTTTATTCGTCGACTTCCGCGGGCTACGCGTGAAACTTGCCCGCACGCGTTCAACCGTTTCTTCGCTCACTTCAGGCCGACCCGTTGATTTCCCCTTACAGAGGCATCCAGAAGCTTTAAACTGCGCCTACCATCGCCGAATGGAGTTAGCAGTTGGTGGATCTTTGTTGAACTTCGTCCTGAAGTGACGTTGCACTGTTATGACTGACTGATGTGAGTGCATTTCAAGCACGACATACGCTTTCTCGGCTCCTGTCGCCATTTTGTCTCACTGCGCTCTCGAGCGCTCTGGCGGCAGAAACCTGAAGTGCGGCTTCAGCCGAACAAAAAATTATGAGTTTTTCTACGTATCTGTAGTGTGTCGTGACCATATGTCAATGAATGGAGCTACAGTGAATTTATGAAATCGCTTCAATCATTTGTAATAGCCCTGTACACATGCGTACAGAGCAATTGGACGCTGGGTACTGATTTAATTCAGTCGAGAAGTGCAATCATACAATGACATAAATTAAATTAAAACAGTTATAAAATTCGACGTAAGATTTTCTCTCAAAAGGCGCTTCACAGGCGAATGGCTCGATTATACTTAAAGGAGGTGAACTAAAATGTGCTTGAGAGCTAGCTGCAGCTATAGCGCCCATGACTATGGGCAATTTGTAGCTCGTGTTTACACGCAGCGTACACAGGTAAAACCACTGTTCGCTTGGCATGCAGTGACCACTCTTAAACATACACAGCGGTCTCTGCAGACGTGTGCAGCGCTCTCCGTGTGGTAGGAGTTTTGAGTTTGCATCCTGTAGCATACCATCTGAATATCCCCCTCATTTTGCGCGTGTCATGCTCAAGTCTATCATCTTCTGTGTCTCCAAATCAAACAACAACTTGTTCTCCAATGCTGCTTACTTAACGGCTGCCCCCTCTCCAATGTTCGTGCTTGGGTGCTATATATGACCGTTTCTAAGAATACTCCTATTAATTGGCTGTGATTTCCTCCTTCTTTCTGTCCCGGTGCTTCATACTGTCGATTTTCGCATAAGTGCATCAATAATAGCTTTCTCGGTTCTGATCTCGTTACTGTCTGCTCTTCATTCACCCTGTTTATAGGTGCGACCCCCGTTCTCCAAGCATTTCAGTTGTACATGGGGCTTTAATTCTACAGGCAAAGCTCGTCTCCACGACAAATTTAGCGATCTTCGGTGGAAGTGTTTGCAGCAGTATGTTGTCCTGACCCAGCAAACTGAGTCGTGCAGTCGGCATATTTCCAGGGAGTCTTAAGCCATCCTTCCGTCCACTATGCTTTATAACAAAATTATGGGAGCCCACGCTTACCAGTGCATCAGCGAAGCAGTACGTACTGTCAACACCATCATTCGATATAGAAGAGGTCATTCACATTTTGTAACAGTGTAGATTTAAAGGATTCTACATTATTCTTTAAAGGAGAGTAAATGTAAGAATGTAACAAAAACATAACAAAATATTAACTGCACGCTACTGGAATAAGTCTAGTTCAAATGGCTCTGAGCACTATGGGACTTAACTTCTGAGGTCATCAGTCCCCTAGAACTTAGAACCACTTAAACCTAACTAACCTTAGGACATCACACACATCCATGCCCGAGGCAGAATTCGAACCTGCGACCGTAGTGGTCGCGCGGTTCCAGACTGTAGCGCCTAGAGCCGCTCGGCCACCCCGGCCGGCGGAGAAGTCTGCTTCTCCCATTTATTCGTTTCATTGACACATTAACATGACGTTACCCTGTTATATACAAAGAGATACACAAGTATATGCATATCTATCGATACAGTGTTGTCTTGCAGATAGCTGTTCGTCTGACCTGTCTCACGGAAGCGTCTTCGGTCGCGACGGCCAAACGTACGCAAGCCGCGAAAATTCGTTTGAGCTACAGTTATGAAGTTCGGTGTGGCTTTAGTCAGACTGGTTTTTCTGTCTTAGTTCGCGTCGGCCATTTGTCGTCACTCTTTATGTTCAGTTCATATTGCTGCCAATCCGTTGGTGCGATCGAAGCACGTTTTCGGCTTAAGCAACACAAATTTTTGGTAAGGTCTTACGGGACCAAACTGCTGAGGTCATCGGTCCCTAAGCTTACACACTATTTAATATAACTTAAACTGACTTACGGTAAGGACAATACGCACACCCATGCCTGAGGGAGGACTCGAACCTCCGACGGGGAGAGCCGCTTAAGCAACACATTGCCAGCACACCATCCAGTAATTTTAATGTATCCTCTGCGTATGATCGGCTTCAACGTGCAAGAATCATTCACAGAATGCATGCGCCAGCACTAGTGGTGGAAGATATATAAAGGACTTGGGCAGAACAGAGGAAAAAAATGCAGTCGTTGGCGTAATGCGGAAACGGGGCGATTTATCTGATGTCGAAGATGGCAGGATCACTGGCTTTCGGGCAAAGGGTGGAAGCATTTCCGAAACAGCGAAGTTTGTAAACCGTTCGAGAGCATAGCAAAATGACGCTATCCAGAACCGGCGCCGAAGTGACTGTAGTGTACCAAACGCCACAAAGGGGTGAACGACGGCTGCAGAGACGTGTACAAGCGATTAGACGCGCAACTGTTGAGCAACTGACCGCCCACATGAACCAAGGGGCTACCAACAGTGTCTCCTAAACGACCATTCAGCGAACGTTGCCGCGTATGGGCCTCCACAGCAGGCACCCGATTCAGGCCGCCACGCTGGCTGCTGTCCATCGGCGGCGAAGTCTGGAATATGCACGCCAATACCGCAACCGGACGTCCACAGTGGCGACTGTTGGCCTTTTCAGATGCTCCATTGCGCAAATGGTCGTTGGCGGTTGCCGCACACCGTGCACTTATCGTCGGAAGGATCCAGGCCTGAGGAGGGAGGCAGCAGTAGGGTCTGTGGAATATATTGGTGGCACTCCCTGGGTGACGCCATCACTCCGTAAGGAACTGTCAATCAACAAAATCATGCACCGATCCGCGGGAATCATGTGCACTCCTACACGCAGTCTGTTCTTCATCTACATCTACATCTACATTTATACTCCGCAAGCCACCCAACAGTGTGTGGCGGAGGGCACTTTACGTGCCACTGTCATTACCTCGCTTTCCTGTTCCAGTCGCGTATGGTTCGCGGGAAGAACGACTGCCGGAAATCCTCCGTGCGCGCTCGAATCTCTCTAATTTTACTTTCGTGATCTCCTCGGGAGGTGTAAGCAGGGGGAAGCAATATATTCGATACCTCATCCAGAAACGCACCCTCTTGAAACCTGGACAGCAAGCTACACCGCGATGCAGAGCGCCTCTCTTGCAGAGTCTGCCACTTGAGTTTGCTAAACATCCCCGTAACGCTATCACGCTTACCAAAACCCTGTGACGAAATGTGCCACTCTTCTTTGGATGTTCTCTATCTCCTCTGTCAACCCGACCTGGTACGGATCCGACACTGGTGAGCAATACTCAAGTATAGGTCGAACGAGTGTTTTGTAAGCCACCTCCTTTGTTGATGGACTACATTTTCTGAGGACTCTCCCAATGAATCTCAACCTGGTATCCGCCTTACCAACAATTAATTTTATATGATCATTCCACTTCAGATCGTTCCGTACGCATACTCCCAGATATTTTACAGAAGTAACTGCTACCAGTGTTTGTTCCGCTATCATATAATCATACAATAAAGGATCCCTCTTTCTTTGTATTCGCAATACATTACATTTGTCTATGTTAAGGGTCAGTTGCCACTCCCTGCACCAAGTGCCTATCCGCTGCAGATCTTCCTGTATTTTGCTGCAATTTTCTAATGCCGTAACTTCTCTGTATACTACAGCATCATCCGCGAAAAGCCGCATGGAACTTCCGACACTATCTACTAGGTCATTTATATATATTTTGACGCATCTCGTGATCGTGCGGTAGCGTTCTCGCTTCCCACGCCCGGGTTCCCGGGTTTGATTCCCGGCGGGGTCAGGGATTTTCTCTGCCTCGTGATGGCTGGGTGTTGTGTGCTGTCCTTAGATTAGTTAGGTTTAAGTAGTTCTAAGTTCTAGGGGACTGATGACCGTAGCAGTTAAGTCCCATAGTGCTCAGAGCCAGCCATATATTTTGAAAAGCAATGGTCCCATAACACTCCCCTGTGGCACGCCAGAGGTTACCTTAACGTCTGTAGACGTCTCTCCATTGAGAACAACATGCTGTGTTCTGTTTGCTAAAAACTCTTCAATCCAGCCACACAGCTGGTCTGATATTCCGTAGGCTCTTACTTTGTTTATCAGGCGACAGTGCGGAACTGTATCGAACGCCTTGCGGAAGTCAAGGAAAATAGCATCTATCTGGGAGCCTGTATCTAATATTTTCTGGGTCTCATGAGCAAATAAAGCGAGTTGGGTCTCACACTATCGCTGTTTCCGGAATCCATGTTCATTCTTACAGATTGGATTCTGGGTTTCCAGAAACGACATGATACTCGAGCAAAAAACATTTTCTAAAATTCTACGACAGATCGACGTCAGAGATATAGATCTATGGCACCTACCAGCAAGACAACACAATTTGTCACGCAGCTCGCAGTGTACGTGCGTGGTTCGACGAGCACAAGGCTGAGTTCACCGTTCTGCTCTGAAACGAAACTGCACGGATTTAAACCCAGTCGAGAATCTGTGGGACCACATCGATCGCGTTGTTCGCTTCATAAATCCTCATCCGAGAAACCAAGCGCAGCTGGCCGCGACGTTGGAGTCGGCATGACCTCACATAACTGTCGGTACCTTCCAGGACTCTCTTACTGCACTTCTCACAGCGGTGCAAGTTGCAAAAAGTGGTTATTCTGGCTTACGTCAGGTGGTCACGGTAATGCGACTGGACAGTGCATAATCGGCTGCAGTCATCTAGGGCGAAAGTATTTTCCCCATGTCGCGGCGACGTACTATCAATCTTCTACTTTTCTTTGGTGTTCTGACTGAAAACGGAACTTACAAGGGGAGGCCGAAAATTGTGAAATTCAGATTCGATTCATACTGCGCATAATAAAAGCTCATGGCCAGGGGTGTAATGTGGCAAAGCACCAAGATGCACTCCTCAGCCGTTGTCGACAAAATCGACAGTTAAAAGGAACCGTTGCGGTGAGATACTCTCTACAATTAATAATGATCTACAGCGTCGTGGCGCAGCGGTAAGCGCTCGGGTTCGTAATCCGAAGGTCGCCGGATCGCATCTCGCGCCATGCAACATTTTTTTATTATTAGTTTTTTGTAATTCATATATATATATTCATACTTTTAATGAATTGCTTATGCATGTTGGTGAAGGCGGATCGCTCTCCAGTTGTATCGCTTCCATTTTTCCGTTTGTTTCGACGATGTTATAAGCTGCGCTAGGGACCGCATCTACCTTCTTTCGAAGTTAGCAGGAAACTACGCTGTTATTCGGCGGCTCGTTTCGGCCCGTTCAACATCTGTCCTTCAAGTGTAACGAGCGAGTAACGGAGTTTATATTTCATACCTGCCACAGCAAATTTGTGTTCGTGGGGTTTCTATTCTAATTCGAACGTTTGACTTACGCTATACGTACTCGTTTCGGAATATCGTTTCTACGTCTTCCGTTAACTATACGTGGTTAACATTATGAAGACAATTAATAACATTTGTGAAATACAACTTTCTTTGCGGAAAACATAATCATGTTCGAAGTCGCCATTTTTTCCACGAGAAACGACTTTCAACAACTTATTATATGCATAATTGTTGCAACTGATTGCCGGGAATTTTATTTATATATATATATCTGTGTGTGTGTGTGTGTGTGTGTCTATTTAAACACACATTTGAATTACAAAAAACAAATATTAAAAAAAAAAGTGGTTGCATGGCGGGGGATTCGATCCGCCGACCTTCGGATTATGAACCCGAGCGCTTGCCGCAGCGCCACGACGCTGCAGAAAATTATTAATCGTAGAGAGTATTTCACGGCAACGGTTACTTTTAACTGTCGATTTTCTCGACAACGGCTGAGGAGTGCATCTTGGTGCTTTGCCACATTACACCTCTGGCCATGAGCTTTTATTATGCGCAGTATGAATCGAATCTGAATTTCACAATTGGCGGCCTCCCCTTGTTAGTTCTTTGTGGATGAGTTTCAGTTACGCGTCCAATTGAACCGGGATATCAATGCATTTTTTTGGCGTCCACGTCTGTAATAGATACTAAATTCTGTCTCATTTAGTAACAAGTCAGTCCGACTCTTTGACACTGTTGCTTTATGTGGGCCTACTCTGTAAAGTGCGCTATTTTTAGTAGTTAGTTTCAGTTTCAATGTTGACCAGTGAGTTTCATAGTGCTTTTTCTAATAGAGCAAGCTATAGCAAACCTTGTATCCATATGACGTTTTTTCGGAACTTCCTTTGTTTTTTTTTTTTCCTTTCAACGAAGTGATTATTTAAGTCTAGGTCTGCAACAGGTCCTTCTATGATCCCATTCCCTGGTTAACTGCACCCCCACTTACGCATTGTTTGCACATTCCCCAACGTTACGAGTATTGTTATACCTTACGTGCCTTCCAGCATTTTCAGGTAAGCAGTCTTACAGGAAACTGATGGTAAATGCAGCAGAGCAACAGGTCGGCTCTTACCAAACGCTCATAAAAAGGTACTTCTGTGTTCAGAAATTTGTTGTTGTGGGTGTGAGTAATGGCTCTGAGCACTATGGGACTTAACTTCTGAGGTCATCAGTCCCCTGGAACTTAGAACTTCTTAAACCTAACTAACCTAAGGAGATCACACACACCCATGCCTGAGGCAGGACTCGAAACTGCGACCGTAGCGGTCGCGCGTTTCTAGACTGTAGTGCCTAGAACCGCTCGGCCACTCCGGTCGGCGTGTGAGTAATGTTCACAGTTGTTCTAAATACGCAAACTGAAGAAATATGTGCGTGGCATTAATGATTTCCTATAAGGAGGTTTCCATTAGACTAAGACTTCGTAACCTGTACTCTCTTTAGTCCACTTTTCTTATACAGTAGGTAAATATTATTGTTGTGTCTAGACAAGACAGCCTAGACACAATGAGAGGAAGCCGAAAGGCACGCCCTACGCTCACGCAGATGGGCGTGAGGTCTGAAACAGGATACGTAATGAATGCTATAAAGAAAAGTACGTAGCTTCTGGAATACTTAACTTTAATCCATCCTTTTGGTACATCTGTAGATTGTGGCGATACAAGTGAGACTCTTTAGATACATGCAATGTTACTAATGGCGCCTTGCTAGGTCGTAGCCATTGACTTAGCTGAAGGCTATTCTAACTATTGGCTCGGCTAATGAGCAATGCTTCGTTCATGTAGTCGCTAGCAAAGTCGTCCGTACAACTGGGGCGAGTGCTAGTCCGTATCTCGAGACCTGCCTTGTGGTGGCGCTCGGTCTGCGATCACACAGTGGCGACACGCGGGTCCGACATGTACTAATGGACCGCGGCCGATTTAAAACTACCACCTAGCAAGTGTGGTGTCTGGCGGTGACACCACAATTATCACCTTCGTTTTTCTCCTTCTGATACACCAAGTCTGTTTTCCGTTGCACTAGCTTAGGTTATCTTTTGTCGTCGGAAAAAATAATAGTCAGATGTGTATTTATTTGGGCTTGCCGGCAGTTCACTTCCCG
This sequence comes from Schistocerca serialis cubense, assembly GCF_023864345.2. NCBI lineage: Eukaryota > Metazoa > Arthropoda > Insecta > Orthoptera > Acrididae > Schistocerca > Schistocerca serialis. The sequence goes on from NC_064639.1 coordinate 1,132,179,422, forward strand.
TTATCGCTGCGTTCGTATGTTCTCGCTAGTACGCTCCGCGTGGCCGTGCCTTGTTTACGTTCCGCCAACGAGTGTGGTGCTTTGCACTCTCCTCGCTCTTCCTACCCCTACCTATATCGTCGGTTTACGAGGAGAATCGTTTATGTGCAGTGTTATGTATGCAGGATAGTGTTTTCTTCGTCATACGTTCGCGGCGGAAGCGCTATATAGTCGCCGTAAAATGGCCGATCCCCATGACACGGGCCGGGTCGGCACTAGAAATCTGCCATCAAAACGCACCGACAGATGGTCCGTTGCTATCGATGTCCGACAACCATGGTGAGCTCCAGCAGGGTGAATTACCACTCCTGCATACGCAGCTTCTCCAGAACCAACAACAGGAGATACCTCAACCACCACACCACCTTCTGCACCACCGTCATCAACAACTGCAATTTCAGCAGCAACAAATGGTTCAACAATAGCAGTTTCATCTGTTGCAGCTACAACAGCAGCTCCAACAATCTCACCACCAACAACAACAGCTCCTTCGGTTTAGTCACTAAGTCAGTCGTCCCAGCGACCCTACCAGCTTTGCGCTGGAAGCCAATGGATCTGCAAGCCAGCAGCAGGAAGGTGGTCCTCTCAGTAAACGGCTGTGTGACGACTCACTTCCTGTCCGAGACTGTGATGTGTGAGTTACTGGGTTCGACTCCCCCTTCTTGTAATGGTGCAGTGCAGACAAACTCAGCATGCTCTCTGAGTCAGCCGTTGACTTCCACTGCTGTGGTTGTACGGCCAGGTGTCGACAGTCGATACAGTCGATCACATACGAGCTCTTATATTGTCTTTGTGCAGAGCTTAGATAAGAACGCTGGCGAACTCCGCCCTTTGTCGGTAGGCAAGTTATTATTTTCCTATAACTCTCCTCTCAGTCATCACGTTGTTGACATTCCGTCGGGCAGAAACAGAGTCAATATAGAACTGAAAACCGCTGCAGCTGCCAACGCTTTGATAGAAGTCCCTGTCAGCTTGACAGACAAGGAGATCGCTGACGCAGTGGAGAGCACATATTCTGTCGCAAGTATCAAACGACGCTCTAAGAAACATCATTCACATCCTGAACAAACGGTTCTGATTCCAGTCTGTCTGGTGGGGTTTCGCTCCCAAACTCTGCACTCGCATGTTGCTATTCTGGGAACGCGTTGTCCAATGGAACTGCACGTCGCTCCAGTCGTTCAGTGTAGAAATTGCTGGCGGCTTCATCATCGGGCAAGCCAATGTAAAAGTCATACTCGTTCTACCCAGTGGATTCACGTACGGTGCCGTTTCCGAAGCGTTTAAATTGCTCGGTTCGGTCCGCACCCACTGACAGACCGTTCATGCACGGCCTTTCTCCATCAAGAAGGGCCTACGCCACGTCGGGGAGGGTAATTGGTAGCTCGCAGCTCTCATACTCCGCTGCGACAACCTCCTAGTCCCCAAAGTACTCTGGGTTTCCCGCCTCTACCTCCAAGGCATTCCCCGCAACCGATAATCAAATGGTTCAAATGGCTCTGAGCACTATGGGACTTAACTGCTGAGGTCATCAGTCCCCTAGAACTACTTAAACCTAACTAACCTAATGACATCACACACATCCATGCCCGAGGCAGGATTCGAACCTGCGACCGTAGCGGTAGCGCGGTTCCAGACTGTAGCGCCCAGAACCGCTCGGCCACCCCGGCCGGCAATCTATAATCGCTTTACAAGATTCTTCTATGTGACCAACGCCACTGCCGGTGTCGCGCCAATTAGTCCCTCTCCCTCAGGGTGCCTTGCATCCTCAACATGACTTCCAGTCGGTAGACAGATCGAGTGTCGTCTGTAACACGAGAGGTCCATCGAAATGTCGTACTTCTAGGCCAGTCTGGCGACAGGAATTCTGAGACATTCGTCACGAATATTCTGCCTCTCATCATCTCCCCCCCATTCCTCGTTGCCGCAGAGTCGGCCGCGGTGGTCTAGTGGTTCGAGGCGCGCAGTCCGGAACCGCGGGACTGCTACGGTCGCAGGTTCGAATCCTGCCTCGGGCATGGATGTGTGTGATGTCCTTAGGTTAGTTAGGTTTAAGTAGTTCTAAGTTCTAGGGGACTGGTGACCACAGAAGTTAAGTCCCATAGTGCTCAGAGCCATTTTCCTCGTTGCCACCCAACCCATTTCCTCCTCAGTACAGTCATCAACCGCTGCTACTTTGTAATAACAACGAATGTGTCATCGAAGATTATCACGTTTACCACGCAGACACGAAGACACAGCCACCTGGAACTTTACAGATACAGCCTCTACGCACTATTAACGACGCGACTTGGGCCTAGCAGCTGTGTCGGACTTTAGGATCCTCCAGTGCAATGCACCATTTGCGATTGCCAGTAAAGAACTCCTTCATCATGAACTTTGGACGCGGAAGATAGCAGTCGCTGCCATCTGAGAGACGTGGTTTCACCCTGGTTTTGTTTTCTGCTTTCGTTGATACCAGGTTTATCGGCAAGACGGAGAACATGGCCGAGGAGGTGTCGTCCTCTTCATTAATAATGGACTGTATCACACCCCAGTAAAAATATCCCACGAGGCTATCGACAGCTTTGTAACGACAGAGCCAGGCTCTCTACTCCAATCGGTCGCCTAAACATCGTGGCTCTTTACAGCCGGCCAAGGTCGTATATTCCCCTTGAAGAGTGGTATGCACTGATTCAGCAGTTGGAACCTCTTTTCTGATGTTGTGGGGATTTTAAAGCGCACAAAAGACTAGTGGGCTGAGCGAATACGGAGAGGATGTGTGACAGGATCCTTGAGATTCTCAACGAGTTCAATCTTATATGAAGATTGTAACTGTTGTCGAAATAACATATACCGTTGATGGCCGTGCACCTTCTCTAGAATAATCGATATTTAGTTGAAACCCTCAGCTACCGACGGGTGTTGTTGATATACCTCGATGGGGACAGCTGAAAATGTGTGACCGGACCGGGACTCGAACCCGCGATGTCTAGCTTACATGGGAGACGCTCTATCCATCTGAGCCACCGAGGACACAGATGAAAAAGCGCGACTGCAGGGACTTATCCTTTGCACGCTACCCGTCACACCCACACTCCCAACTGTCCACAATCTACATACGTAATATACCTAACAGATATTTGTCCATCCACTCATTACTCGCGCCCATTAAGGTGACGATTCCCGAAAGATTTAGGGCGACCTGTGCGCATTCGCACAACACCTGTCGGCTGCTGAGGGTTTCAATTAATTATCTTTTATTCTAGAGAAGCTGCACTGTCATCAATGGTATCTGTTATTTCGAGAACAGTTACTATCTTCATATACAGGGTGTTACAAAAAGGTACAGCCAAACTTTCAGGAAACATTCCTCACACACAAAGAAAGAAAACATTTTATGTGCACATGTGTCCGGAAACGCTTACTTTCCATGTTAGAGCTCATTTTATTACTTCTCTTCAAATCACATTAATCATGGAATGGAAACACACTGCAACAGAACGTACCAGCGTGACTTTAAACACTTTGTTACAGGAAATGTTCAAAATGTCCTCCGTTAGCGAGGATACATGCATCCACTCTCCGTCGCAAGGAGTCCCTGATGCGCTGATGCAGCCCTGGAGAATGGCGTATTGTATCACAGCCGTCCACAATACGAGCACGAAGAGTCTCTACATTTGGTACCGGGGTTTCGTAGACAAGAGCTTTCAAATGCCCCCATAAATGAAAGTCAAGAGGGTTGATGTCAGGAGAGCGTGGAGGCCATGGAATTGGTCCGCCTCTACCAATCCATCGGTCACCGAATCTGTTGTTGAAAAGCGTGCGAACACTTCGACTGAAATGTGCAGGAGCTCCATCGTGCCTGAACCACATGTTGTATCGTACTTGTAAAGGCACATGTTCTAGCAGCACAGGTATAGTATCCCGTATGAAATCATGATAGCGTGCTCCATTGAGCGTAGGAAGTACAGTACATACTGACGAAACTAAAATGAGCTCTAACATGGAAATTAAGCGTTTCCGGACACATGTCCACATAACATCTTTTCTTTATTTGTGTGTGAGGAATGTTACCTGAAAGTTTGGCCGTACCTTTTTGTAACACCCTGTATAGTTGAAGGCTACCCGGCCGTTGACCTTCGTCTGTGCGAATGCGCACAGGTTGCCCGAAATCTTACGGGATTCGTCACTTTAGTGGGCGCGAGTAACGAGTGGATAGGCAAATATCTATTAGGTATATTACGTATGTAGATAGCGGACAGTTGAGAATGTGGGTCTCACGGGAAGCGTGCAAGGGATAAGTCCCTGCAGTCGCGCTATTGATCTCTGTCCTCGGTGGTTCAGATGGATAGAGCGTCTGCCATGTAAGCAGGAGATCCCGGGTTCGAGTCCCGGTCGGGGCACACATTTTCAACCGTCCCCATCGAGGTATATCAACATCACCTGTCGGCAGATTAGGGTTTCAATTAATTATCATTTATTCGAGTTCAGTCTTATCCTCCTCAATGATGGATGCCCTACGTTACTTCCATTCCTAGGGCAAAGACCTTTAGCCGTCGATTTGACTCCGTGTTCAGCGTCACCTCCTTGCTTTTTTTTACGTGGACTACTCTTCCCTATCCTATGGGGCCTAACCACTGCGCTTTTCTTATATCGACTTTCACTGCAACGCCTATCAAGGCCTAAAGGCCCTCTAAATGGTTCAAATGGCTCTGAGCAGTATGCGACTTTACTTCTGAGGTCATCAGTCGCCTAGAACTTAGAACTACTTAAACCTAACTAACCTAAGGACATCACACACATCCATGCCCGAGGCAGGATTCGAACCTGCGACCGTAGCGGTCGCCCGGCTCCAGAATGTAGAGCCTAGAACCGCACGTCCACTCCGACCGGCAAAGGCCCTCTCATAAACGGAACTTCATGCAGACAGATTGGTCACGATATGGCGCATTAAGGGTGCCCAACTATCGTCATTCCCCACCGTGGCGTCCCCGCAAGCAAGGTACATTATGCTTATAAATTATATCGATATGGCTGCATCGCATTCTATTCCACAGAAGAGGATAATGACTGGCACCAGCGGATCCCCAATTCCCTGATGGGACCCAGAATGTTTGCGTCGTCTGGCGCAATGGAGACTGCCTTGCAGTCGTCTTACACGGCATAGCACGTGGGAGAACTTTGTTGCCTGCAAACGGATGGATGCGTCCACCGAGCGCATTCTGAAGGCCCGCAAGAAAGAACACCGGAGGAAGTTCTGCGAAATTTGTCTGTGCACATTCCTGTTGGACGTATTTGGTGGACGATGAACTCGCTCAAACGGAAACCGGTACCTCCCAAGCGTTCCAGATCTGGATAGACCAGTTTGTCGCCATTGTCGCACCTCCAGCTGTCACGCCGGAACCAATCAATATTGCGGCGACGGATCCCGCTGCAGATCTACGAGACGGGTTAACCTCGCCATTCTCTTTCGCCGATCTCCTCAGAGCCCTGACGGCCTCATCAGATACATCGCCGGCTGTGACCAGATCCACTACTCCATCGTTCTAAATTTGTCTGATGATTCCAGAATGAGATTTTCACTCTGCAGCGGAGTGTGCGCTGATATGAAACTTCCTGGCAGATTAAAACTGTGTGCCGGACCGAGACTCGAACTCGGGACCTTTGCTTTAGGAGGTACGAGGTACTGGCAGAAGTAAAGCTGTGAGGACGGGGCGTGAGTCGTGCTTGGGTAGCTCAGTTGGTAGAGCACTTGCCAGCGAAAGGCAAAGGTCCCGAGTTCGAGTCTCGGTCCGGCACACAGTTTTAATCTGCCAGGTTGTCTGATGATGCTAAACGTGTTCTTGTGAACATCTTTAATGATATCTGGAGGGATGGGAATGTTCCTGATGACTGGAAGACTCAGATATTGGTGCCCGTACTGAAGCCTGGGAAAGATCCTGGTCAAGTGACATCTTATCGTCCGGTTGCACTGCCGTCCTACGTGTGTGAGACATTCGAACGTCTCCTCAGACTTCGCTTAGAATGGTGGCTGGAACATGAGAACTTGCTCCCGCGTACGCAAAACGGCTTCTGTAAGGGCAGAAGTAGTTATGATAATATTACATCGCTTGCGATGGACATTGAAAAACTTTTTTCACGAACGAATATTTGATGATGATGATGATGATGATGATGATGAGGTCCTATACTCCGAGGAGCGTAGGGGGACGATGCGGCAGACCCGCACCGCCGACTAGGCAAGGTCGTGGCGGAGGTGGTTTGCCATTGCCTTCCTCAACGAATATTTAACAGCCTTATTTCTTGACTTTTCGAGGGCGTACGACAATCTACTGACACTTGAACTTATCAACAAATTGCAACTGCTACATATCCGGTGGTGATTTTACAGATTGTATTCAGTTTGCTTGGTTGCCGTACCTTATACCGCGATCAGGACAATGGTTGCTTGGACCCCGCCAAGGGTCTCGTGGCCTCCAGCAGGGCGCAATGCAGAGTCCATTGCTATATGCCCAGTATGTTGCCGACCAAAAGTGTTTGTTCAGCCCCACCGTCAAAGCCCTTCAGTATGGGAACGATGTCTGTATATACGCTCACTCGTCGTGCTTTTCGGTGACACGCCTATGGCTTACAAATGCATGTGAAATGTTGGCCGCATGGGAGTTCAAAAATGGGTTCACTTCGTCACCTGACAGATCAGTTCTTGTGACGAGGAAAAGGCGTAATAACTTCTCATCCGAACTTCAGCCGTACACATTTCCTCTTCGATCACACGCTATGAGGAGGAGCTGTTGGCCATCAGGGAAGCTATTCATTACGGCACCCGGACATTTAAGTTCGTCCTGATGCTTACGGACTACCAAAGTGTAGTGCAGAAAATGCAACATCCTGCGTTTGATCAACAGACCAACAGATATTTTCTGGACGTCTTGACGGCCATTAAAGACGCGCAGACCTTGGGCATTGCCGTAAAATTGCCTTGGATCAAAGGGCATCATGGCATTCTTCGTAATGAAACTGTTGACCGCCTCGCCAAGAGCAGTATTACAGAAGACCAGTTAGGCCCAACGCCAATCCCTTATACGGGTCTCATCACATCGATACAAAAGGTTGCTTATGACGCTTCAACACTTAGAAGGTGCAACACGTCTACCAAAGAGACTGCTTACACCACACTTGTCCGCCCTATTCTGGAGTACTGCTGTGCGGTGTGGGATCCGCAACAGGTGGGACTGACGGATGACATCGAAAAAGTACAAAGAAGGGCAGCTCGTTTTGTATTATCGCGAAATAGCGGAGATAGTGTCACAGACATGATACGTGAATTGGAGTGGCAATCATTAAAACAAAGGTGTTTTTCGTTGCTACGGGATCTTCTCATGATATTTCAATCACCAATTTTCTCCTCCGATTGCGAAAACATTCTGTTGCCACCCACCTACATAGCGAGAAATGATCATCACGATAAAATAAGAGAAATCAGGGCTCGCACAGAAAAATTTAAGTGCTCGTTTTTCCCGCGCGCCGTTCGAGAGTGTAATGGTAGAGAGACAGCATGAAGGTGGTTCATTGAACCCTCTGCCAGGCACTTTTTTGTGAACAGCAGAGTAATCACGTAAATGTAGATGTGAATGGCATGTCTCTCAGCACTCTAATGACGGCCACCTGGAGACCTTACAAAGGAACATCTCTTGTCGGCTGTGCTTCGTAGACGCCATGTGACTTCTATCTTTCGCATGAGGCTGGGACACGGGTGTTACCCCGCGCAGCTATATCGACTGAAGATTATCACGTCTAGACACTGCGGTAAGGGCACAACGGCAGTAGCGGATCTTAACCCCATCATTGGCATGTTCCAAATGCACGACTGCACAATCAGAGTTGTGTAAGATATGGATTACGAGAGATTACCCTGTACCCACCAGTGTTTCTATTTACTCCACCGCTTTGATAAATATGACCTGCTCACAGACTATTTGAAAGCCACCGGCATCCAAATTTAATTTATGAGTTGCCGAGGACTTCATTTTCACATTGCATCAGCCCCGTTTGAAACCGGGTTCCTAATTTTGTGTTTTAATTTACGTACAGACCTCCATTTCTACATTAAATTTTCATTATTGTTATGTTGGCAGAAGAGCCAACGTTGTTACGAGGGGGGGCCGAAATGCACGAGTTTTAGCTCACGCAGGCTGGCGTGATGAGGGAAGAACTACGCTGACTTGAGGTCTGGAACATGACAAGGAATGAGAATTCAGAAAGCGGACATAATTAGTTTGATACTTAACTTTAATCCATTAATGATGAACGTCGCTCTTGACGGTACATGATTCACAAATTATCTGTTCAGATTGTAGTAACTGAATATGGCGCCTTGCTAGGTCGTAGCAAATGACGTAGCTGAAGGCTATGCTAAACTGCCGTCTCTGCAAATGAGAGCGTATGTAGTCAGTGAACCATCGCTAGCAAAGTCGGCTGTACAACTGGGGAGAGTGCTAGGGAGTCTCTCTAGACTAGACCTGCCGTGTGGCGGCGCTCGGTCTGCAATCACTGATAGTGGCGACACGCGGGTCCGACGTATACTAACGGACCGCGGCCGATTTAAAGGCTACCACCTAGCAAGTGTGGTGTCTGGCGGTGACACCACAGCTCTCTTGTGCATTTTTTGTCATTATTCTACTTGCACTATTACACTTGCCTTTGGTTGTATTGTGTCTATCAGTTTGTGTGTTTCTTCTACTTTAAGTATGTCGGTCTGGGCGAATCAACCATCGTCTTAAGTCAGAGGGTTAGCTGCCCTCTGTAATAAAAAACTGAGTTAATGAATGAACAATGAACTTGAGCAAGTGTCATGGGACATCCGTCCGAACAAATAGGACGAACAATAACGAACAAAATGAGATCAACAAAAAGGTGGCTAGCGTCTTTGATTGTAATCAGAACGTCCTCAGTCCCGGATTCGAAACCACATAAATTTTGATTAACAAGCAGCATTGGCGGCCGAAGACTTCCGGCATAAGAAGTCAGCCTTATTCTGCCAACGGCCTTGTCAAAGAGGGCGGAGGAGCGGACAGAGGTTCAGGGCATTCTCTTGTCCTTGGGATGAGAAACAGCCCCTACAGGCGGAAGACTCAGCAATGACCAAGGCCATGGGGATGAAGAAGGCAATGGAAACCACTGCATTAAAGATACATAACGTGTATCCACAGGACATGTGGTCTGTAACTGAAAAGTGTCATGATGATTCCTCCATTGGCAAAAAATTCCGCATTCGGATCTCCAGGAGGGGACTGTCAAAGGGGAGGTGACCTTGAGAAAAAGACTGAAAAGCTAACGAAAGGATAACGTTCTATGAATAGGGGCGTTGATTGTCACAAGCTTGAACGTGATAAGGAAGCTAGAAAATCTGTAAAGGGAAATGGAAAGGCTCAATCTACATATAGCAGGGTCCAGTGAGGTGAAATTGAAAGAATACAAGGTCTTTTGCTCAGATGATTATAGGTTAATATCGACAGCAGCAGAAAATTGCGTAACTGGAGTTGGATTCGTCATGAATAAGAAGATAGGTCAGAGAATGTGTCGCTGTGAAGAGTTCAGTGACAGCGTTGTTCTTATCAGAATCGACAGCAAAACAACACCGACAACGATACTTGAGGTATATATGCCGCCGTCGCAAGCTGAAGATGAACAGATAGAGAAAGTGTCTGAGGACAATACAGTACGTAAAGGGAGATGAAAATCTAATAGTCAAGGGGAACTAGAATGCAGTTGTAGGGGAAGGAGTAGAAGAAGCAGTTACAGGAAATATGGTTGTGGGACAAGAAATGAGAGAGGAGAAAGACTAATTGAGTTCTGTAATAAAGTTCAGCTAGTAATAGCGAATACTTTGTTCAAGAATCACAACAGGAGAAGGTATACTTGAAAGAGGCCGTATGATACGGGAATATTTCAGTTAGATTACATCATGGTCAGACAGCGATTCCGAAATCAGATACTGGATTATAACGCGTACCCAGGAGCAGATATAGACTCAGATCACAATATAGTAGTGATGAAGAGTAGGCTGAAGTTCAAGACATTAGTCAGGAAGAATCAATACGCAAAGAAGTGGGATACGGAAGTACTAAGGAATGACGAGATACGTTTGAAGTTCTCTAAGTCTATAGATATAGCAATAGGGAATAGTTAAGTAGGCATTAAAGTAGAAGAGGGATTGACATCCTTAAAAAGGGCAGTCACAGAAGTTGGAAAGAAAAACGTAGGTACAAAGAAAGTAACTGCGAAGAAACCATGGGTAACAGAAGAAATACTTCTGTTGATCGATGAAAGAAGGAAGTACAAAAATTTTAATGGAAATTCAGGAATAAAGAAATACAAGCAACTGAGGAATGAAAGAAATAAGTAGTGCAATGAAGCCAAGACGAAACGGCTCCATGAAAAATGTTAAGTAATCGCGAAAGATACGATTTTTGGAACAGCTGACTCCGCATATAGGTAAGTCAAAACAACCTTTGGTAAAATTCAAAGGCAGGGTGGAAACAGTAAGAGTGTAACGGGAATCCCACTGTTAAATGCAGAGGAGAGAGAGGATAGGAGGAAAGGGTATATCGAAAGCCTCTATGAGGGAGAAGATTTGTCTGACGTGATAAAAGAAGAAACAGGAGTCAATTTAGAAAAGAAAGGGAATCCAGTATTAGAATCAGATTTTAAGTGAGCTTTGGAGGACTCATGATCAAATAAGGCCGAAGGGGTAGATAAAATTCCATCAGAATTCCTAAAATAATTGGAGGAAGTGTCGACAAAACGACTATTCACGTTGGTGTGTAGAATGTATGAGTCTTGCGACATACCATCTGACTTTCGGAAAATTTAATTCGCGCAGTTCCGAAGACTGCAAGAGCTGACAAGTACTAGAATTGTCGCACAATCAGCGTAATATCTCACGCATCCAAGTTGCTGACAAAGACAACATACAGAAGAATGGAAAAGAAAATTGGAGATGTGTTATGTGACGATCAGTTTGGCTCTAGGGAAGGTCAAGGGACCACAGAGGGAATTCTGACATTGCAGTTGACAATGGAAGCAAGACTAAAGAAAAATCAAGACACGTTATATGATTTGTCGACCTGGAAAAAGCGTTCGAGTGGACAACCATGAACGAAGTGTTCTGATTAAAAAGGGTGTAAGACAGGGATGTAGGCTTTCGCCCCTATTGTTCAATCAATGCGTCGAAGAACCAATGAAGGACATAAAAGAGAGATTCAGGGGTGGGATTAAAATTCAAGGGGAAAGAACATCAATGATACTATTCGCTGATGACATTGCCGTCCTGAGTGAAGTGAAGAAGAATTACATGATATGCTGAATGGAATGAACAGTCCAATTAGTACACAATACGGATTGAGAGTAATTCGAGGAAAGACGAAAATAATGAGAAGTAGCAGAAATGAGAACAGCGAGAAATTTAACATCAGGATTGATGGTCACGAAGTAGATTAAGTTAAGGAATTCTATACCTAGGTAGCAAAATAACCAATGACGACGTCTAATTGCACTTTTATTTTACTTTAAGAGTGTGTCTGTATGGTAGCTTCGTAATTTTGACGTATTTCGCTTTTTTGCGATAGTGTTCCTTTGGCGCTTTACAGGCGTTGTTGGCTGTACGGTCCTTGTAACCGAAAGGCAAAATAAAGAAAATATAAAAAAATGGGTTTTCCGGGATAGCGGCTGCAAACAAATTGCAAATAGTCTAGTTCTAAATTTAATGGAGTTGAAGTTAACGAAGATGACAGCTTTCACTGATGACGGAAAACACATAATACTGGTTTGAAGTATTCACTATTATTCAAGGAAATGGTAGAAAGAAAAAACAGATTTACAGAAGTACTCAAATGTCTCTTTCCACATTTTAGCATCTCTAACACTTGCGTAAACCATCCGATACATTCGCTCCATAATGCCTGGCACATTCTTGGAAACATCTTCACCTAGTGCTTGTATCTTTCCAATTATTCCCTAGACTAAGTCTTTTACGGGTTTCATAAACTGCTCTCAGAAAAAGAAGCTCAGCAGATCGAGATGCTATCCCTAATAGTTTTCCCGTCATTGAATAAGGTTTCCGGACATCCGTTCCTATTATCAATTTATTCGTTTGGCAGGAAACATCCCGAATAATATCCAGAACAGATCCTTTCCTGTGTTATCATATCCGTGTCCTTTGATTTAAATTGAAGGTGGAGGAGAAGCATAAGTCGTATCCCTTATTTTTCACTTTTTAATTTATCGCAGCGCTTTGTGGAGCCCATCCTCCGTCCTCAAGTGATGTAAAAGTCATAAACTCATTTTCTTGGACTTAGACAACTTCACTTATATAGTTTAAGTTTGTCACCAAATGGCTGAAGCTGAATCACACGAACTCCAGAAATGAAATATACAGAGTGGTCCATTGATAGTGATCGGGCCAAATGTCTCACGAAATAAGCATCAAACGAAAAAACTACAAAGAACGAAACTCGTCTAGCTTGAAGGGGGCAACCAGATGGCGCTATGGTTGGCCCGCTAGATGGCGCTGCCATAGGTCAACTGCTTTTCTTAAAATAGCAACACCCTTTTTTATTACATATTCATGTAGTACGTAAAGAAATATGAATGTTGGTTCCTATTAAAAAAAAACGCAGTTGTAATCCGTTTGACCTATGGAAGCGCCATCTAGCGGGGCAACCATAGCGCCATCTGGTTTCCCCCTTCAAGCTAGACAAGTTTCGTTATTTGTGGTTTTTAAGTTTGACGCTTATTTCGTGAGATATTTGGCCAGGTCTCGATCAATGGACCACCCTGTATAAGACGTATAGCACTTAAGGAAGTAACACAGGTTCCGTGAGGCGTCGTAACTGACCATGAAGTTACATTTCTCCTTCGTTGTCTTCTCTTGACTTAGCGTCATCATTCACTACCTACATGGATACAGGCCATACTAGCCTACACGACGAGCAAGCTGTCCATAGGGCAGATCGTCAAACTCCAAAGCTGAGACCTATTTTGAACCAACTATTTTTCCATTTAGATTGCTACAAAACAACTTCAAAACTCCCTAGAGCAGTGTCATGTCGGTACTGACTGCTGGGAAATATCCGTCTTTGACTGCCCGGCATGGACAGGAAACAATCAAGAAGAGCATCAGACTTCTAGGAACAGAGTACTCAGGAAAAACTGCCAAAGTGACGTACCTCCATACGGGGAATGGGATTAATAGAGCTGTTTAATATACTTCCGCCGTAGCCACTGCAACCGGATGGGTGTAGTCCTTGCTGCCACTGAACTCATGTAAAGAAAGATCAATATTAAAAGCCCTTTCTAATCATTACGCCACTCATTTCCTGATGATTACTTAAATCTGTCTCTGACGAATACCCAGACGACTCCTGCAAACAATATGCATTACAATTGCACATTTTTCTCGTTGTTTGCGAAAAACAGCAGTGCTTTGTTCTTCATGGTGTTGAAGTTATAAAACGCTTGAGCAACCTCCTTGCTTTTCGTCGTCGATCACATTAGTCTTAACGTAACGACAACTTTTCGATCACAGATAAGGAAAAATGAAAGGATTACTGCAAAAAAATGTTTAAGAAGCCAGCAAACAGTTCAGATTGGGTTTTGCGTACCACTCGCATCTTAAGTACTAAAGGTGATCCAACCCAACGAACTTAACCGTGTAGGGCACTAACATTTAATCTGCATATTAATGGCCTGTGGGAATGGACCTGAGGAAACTAATGCAACCGGGGCGGGTTGCCGGACTATCGATCACTGAGCCAACCCCGATTCCACCCATGCGTAGTTCACCGCCCTACCTCGGAAGCAAGAGCTTGAATGCTACACCAGGGGAGACAAGAATCCTTCAGCGAGCTCTTGTTCTCTCGGTTCCCTGCTGGCACGTCTGCACATTAGCTCCAGGCAGCAGCAGTCGAGCAAGGCGGTTCTGCGGTTGGGGCGTGGCCGAATGTCCCTACAGCCATGGGAATTTATGGTATCAGCTTTATCACCAAATATCGCGCTGGTTCCCTAACGGATTAAGTGATGCGTCCTTATTGACATCAATGTCGGTGAGAAGCTAAAGTACAGGTTTCCACCAGGCTGAATCTCCACTCTGCAGCATAGTGTATGACGTGTTTGCTAGTTGCTGGGAGTCTGACTGGTTAAGTTAGACCGCCTACTTGGAACGGCTTTATTTCATCGCTCACTTTAGCATCTTTCCTGTGCGAAATGGGACTGCCGTGTCACATGTGAATTTTTAGAGAGAAAGTGACGGATGTGTCCACGGTTTTATATTGCACATGTGTTGTTGATGACTATGAGAAAAATAAAAGAACACAAGGAAATCTGGTGACAGCAGAAAGCCCGAGCTTAAAGTCCTCTTTCGATGAACGACCACCACCAACAATGTCATTCCCCAAATCTCTATATACGCAGACTGTCCAATATTAAAATAGGACGATCTACCATTAGCCAAGTAAGTGTATTTAAATATCTTGGAAGCACAATAACCGAAGACTTGAGATGTCACCAAGAGGCGAAAACTCGAATTGCCATAGCGAAGGAGGCATTCGACAGAAAGAGGAGACTCTTGTGGCAAATTAGATAAAGGTCTAAGGAAAAGGCTTTGCAAATGTTTTGTCTGGAATGTGGCACTATATGGGGCAGAAACATGGACGCTGAGACGAGAAGATGAAAAAAGGTTAGAAGCATTTGAGATGTGGATGTGGAGGAGAATGGAAAGAATAAGCTGGATGGAAAGAGTGAGTAATGAAAGGGTATTGGAAATGGTTGGTGAGAGAAGATGTCTACTGAAGGTTGTAAGAGAAAGGAAAAAGAACTGGTTGGGACATTCATTGAGAAGGGAGTGCTTTGCTAGCAGATGCTTTGGAAGGACTGGTTTGTGGGAGGAGACTGAGAGGAAGAGGGAGATACAAGATGGCAGACGACATAAAGGGAAGAGGAAATTATGCAGACCTGAAGAGGATGGCAGAAGACCGGACAGCCTGGAGAACTACCATGTGAATACCTGCCTTTTGGCAGAACATTGATGATGATGATGATCTATATACAGGGTGACCATTAATAATACCGACAAATTGGAGGGACTGATTCCTGTCTGCAAATGGAGGAAAAAGGGTCCTATGAACATGGGCCCGGCAATGTATCGTTGTCACGGTAGATGGCGCTGAGGAATGAAAGTTCCTCTGACCACGTGTCGTGTGTTCTTTGTGTGTTGCAGGCTGTGTGATTGACGTAGTATATTGTTAGCAGTAGAGTGGTCCGGTATTTCTGTCGGGAACAAGCCGAGATAGTGTTTGTGTACGACCAAGCAGATGGAAACGTTCGAGGGGCAGTATGGCTATACCAAACCAAGTAGCCTCACAGGAACCAACCACGTCACACAACATTTCAAGCCTTTTTTTTTTTGCCTTTGTGTGATCATGGGTCCTTTCAGACTGACGAACGTGCAGGATTGCGGCGGAGTCTGCGTACACCAGATCTGGTGGACCCATTTATACAAGATATTGAGACGAAACCTAGTGTGAGCTCTAAGAAGTGGCCCATCAGCACGGTGTAAGCCAAAGTACGGTTACGTGTATTCCGCACGGCAACCGCTATTATTCGTATCACCTGTAACGAGTCCTAGGATTATCAGCAGCGGACTTCCCTCTACGGGAAGGATTATATCAATGGTTTATAACCAGACCATCAGAATTATGGGATTTCTATCACCAGTCCTCTTTACCGACGAAGCAACCTTTACAGGAACTGCCATCAGCAGTCTGTACAATCGTCGTCTGTGCGCTACAGGCAATCCTCGGCGAATGGGTAAGGCGTCTCATCAGCATCGGTTCAGCATCAGTGTGTGGGCAGGGGTTCTTGCCGACCAGATACTTGGACAAGTTACTCCACAATACCTCAAGAGTGGAACGTACCTCGACTTCCTGCGGAATACTCTGCCTAGACTGCTTGCGAACGTGTCTTTCGTAATGCGACATGTTTTGTGGTTTCTGCATGACGGAGCACCACCCCACTCCCACATATTACAGTTCGCTGTCATCTCAACAGCATCTTCCCCGGACGTTGGATAGGACGCGGAGGCCCTGTAGCGGAGCCTGCTAGATCATCCGACCTCAACCCCTGGATTTTTACCTCTGGGAGGTGGGGAGGGGGGAGGGCGGGGCATCTGAAAAGCGTCGTGTATGCTGAACCAGTTCCTGACATGCAAAACCTTCAACAGTGTGTTCACGACGCTGTGATGCTATTTGGAGAGAGCCCGGAACGTGCGAAAGAGTACAGTAATCCATAATGCGACGTGGGAATACGTGTACTGCGTCCCATGGAGGCCACTTTGAACATTTGTTGTGACGTGGATACGATGTAGCTCTGCATTGTGTTCCAGGACGATTTGTTGTCGTTGCACGCACACCTCCCATTTCTGGGCTCACGTTCATATGGCCATTTTCCTCAGTTTTCAGTCAGGAAACCGTCCCTGTAGTTTGTCAGTTTTATTAATGTTCACCCTGTATGAAAGGCCTTGTCTCGACTGAGTGACTCATAAGAGCCCAGCTAAGGATAGAAATTTTAAATTTGGAGAGGGTAGGCACCGTTTAAGAAGGGATTTTTCGAAACTTCACCTCTAAGATGGTGAAATAGAGAATGAAATTTTTTTTGAAAATATGTAGCTATTAACTTTGTTTTGAAGCTGGAACAACGAAAACTGATATACGAATTCCAGAATTTTTAGAAATTTAACACATATCGGGTTGAAATATTCGGTAATTTTTTTTTTCTAAACAAGTCATTATTAAAGAACTACTAAAGCATTGTAGAAGCTACATCTGTGAAAATTGGTATTTGACATTTCGGTTAGAAACGAAAAATCACATGTTTCAGAGTTTTTGTAAATTCAACCCGTATTGGGGGTGAACTAGGGCCTGACTGTGTCATTGACTTATCATCGATCAGACCAAACCGCTGAGAATAGAAACTTGAAATGCGGAGAGGGTGTTGACCTTATACTGCAGGCATCGTTTAGTAAGGGATTTTTCGAAAGTCCATTCGTAAGGGCGTGAATTAGGGGATGAGAGGATTTTTGAAAGAATGTCGCTATTAGGACAGTTTCGAAGTTAGAACTACAAAAATTGCTATTTGGTTTTTCTGTCATAAATTAAAGTATGTGCTTCAGCATTTTTGGAAATTCAACCACTGAGGGAGTGAAATAATGGATGAGGGCTTTTTTGAAAAATAAATAATTATTAAAATCCTATTGAAGCATTTTAAAGCTGTATCTAAATTGATATGTGTCTTTTCGGTTAGGTATAAGAAATTACGTGTTTCAGTCTTTTTGAAAGTTCAGCACCTGAGTGAGTGGAGCAGTGGATGAAAGTTTTCATAGAACTATTCCATTACGAAACAACTTTTGAAACTAAATCTCTGAAAATTTGTATCTAGCTTGTCGATTGTGACGTGGGTCAGCGTCTTTTTGGAAGTTCAACCCCTAAGAGGTGAAATAAGGAATGAAAATTGTTATGATAATACTTCGTTACATTAAAAAAGTTTACGAAGCTAAGGCTACGAAAATGTGTATTTGACTTCTAAGGAAATATGTGTTAGGGTCTGAAAGTTTCTAGGCGAATATCACCAAAAAAACTCTAAATGGCAGGATTAACAAAGATCTCCAAATCTAGCAGCCACAATCGCTTTTGGTCAGACGTACATTCAGAAAAGACCATGCTTCTACGGCCTTAACGAGCAGCGTGCGAAGTTTAGAAGATGTTGCAGTGACTGAACAACACTAAAATTCGATTAAAGCAAACCAAAAAAGAAATCTGTGCAGACCATACAGTCTACGTGAGCGAAGCAGTGGGAGCTAAGCCAGTAATGAACAAAATCACATTGTACAGTTGGCCGGATGACTTCGAGGGGTAGGTTCCTTTGCTCTCGCCGATATCTTTTCTTGGAGGATTAGGAGTAAGCGTTACGTGTAACTGTTGAGTGTAAATAACTGTGAGCTGTAAGTGTGGAGGGTTACCACCGCTCTAGTGTTGTTTATGACGGCGAGGAAGTGCAGGGAAAGGATAGGACACGTCCTGGCATAGAGCCCACTCTTGTCAAAAAGTGCCGATGAGGTCGCCAAGCTAAATAACCATATCTGACGAACGGACTTTTTTACACCATAGCACGTCTTCACTCGATGAGACACGGCGAACAAGTTAGAAATTTAACTTTTGACAACGGCCCAATATTCTTATGATCGAAAATTTTACCCTACCATATTTCTCCTCACGCTGGCCAAATATAGATAATGAAAACTTCTTCATCTAACACAGTTCCGACAGCCAATGCACGTGCATGCGTTACCGGCTTCGGCTGCTGAGAAAGGTACATCACATGTACCATATTTCATGATACACTTCGGACTATGGTGTGAAATCTGATGATAAGGAACTCTCTCTTTGACTTGCTGCCAGTTACTGGCGATGACGATTTTTCCGCCACCAAGATTAGAACAGGCTATTCCGGGCTTGAGCGACACCGTAATAGCGTGCGCTAATGACCTCGAAATGGAAGCTGATCTGAAACTTCCTAACACCATGAAATTGCTTGACGGAATGGGTATCGCACCCCGACCCTTGCATTTAACAGTCATGATCGTACTGATAGGCCTACACTGATCAACCAGAACATTATGAACACCTACCTAATAGCCGGTTTGTCCCCCTCTGGCACCGATAACAGTGGTAGCAACGCGTCGTGGCATGGAAGCAATGAGGCCTTTGTAGGTAGCTGGAGGGAGTCGGCACCACATCTGCACACACAAGTCACCTGATTCCCGTAAATTCCGGAGAGAGGGGGCCATGAGCTCTGGAGCCTCTTTCAATCTCATCTCCGATGTGTTCGATCGGGTTCAGACCTAGCGAGCTGGGGGCGGGGGGGGGGGGGGGGGGGGGGGGGCAAGCACATCAATTTGAACTCGCCACTGTCTTCCTCGAACCGCACCATCACACTCCACATCCTCAATAACTGGCGCATATCTTGTTTAAATATGCCACTGCTGTCGGAAAACATTATTGTCATGGCCTGCAGCCAGCGTACGATACTCCATGGCCTTGTACGAGCTCCACTGGACCCACGGATACGGATGCGAACGTGAATGTTCCCCAGAGCTTAATGGAGCCGCCACCAGCTTGCCTTCGTCCCGCAGTACAGGAGTCAAGAAGTTGTTCCTCTGGAAGAAGACGAATTCGCGCCCTCCCATCAGTATGATGAATAAGGCATCGGGATTCATCAACCCTATACGACGTCTGGACATGGTGTCACCTTGGGTTCTCCACGTGTTGAAGACACTCACCATAGCGCTCCTTGAACACCCGACAAGTTGTGCAGTTTCCGAAATGGTTGTACCGCGCCTCCGGGCCATCACAATCTGCCCTCGGTCAAATTAAAATAGCTCGCGCTCCTTCCCCATTCTACACACGGACAGCACGATCACTGATACTTCATGCACTGGGCGTGGGTCCGATGAATAGTCATTCCTCGTCAGGTGACACTGCTGTCGCCTGGACGGGTTTACATCGATAACAGGTCGGTGATCATAATGTTCTGGCTAATCAATGAATATAGGGGCAACTTGGAATCTGTCCTCAAGTTGTGAATGTAGAAAAGGAGAGCTGAAGTTTTGGGGACTAACCATGATTTACTCTTGGGTAGCTTAGTCATAAGCAGCACTACCCGCGAAAGGAAGTGTCTTGGTTCGTACCCCGTTCCGGAATACAGTTTTCTTCTGTCAAGCGCAGTCTTTGTTACTTCCCTTAGATCTATCGCGTAATGAGGAACTGCCACGCTCCTTGATTGAACCCGCGTTCATGATAATGCCGCCTAGATGTTCATTTATTACGACGTTTAGATTACTACATTCATCAGATCAAAACTTAGAACTCGTGAAAAGTTCAGTTTCAGTTACAATACAATCTACAGGGGGTGGACAAAATATGGAAACACCGCGAGAAATCCAAGCTTGAACGTAACAGGTAATACCTAAGACTGCAGGTCTGACCTAGTAGATAGTGTCGGAAGTTTCATGCGGCTTTTCGCGGATGATGCTGTAGTATACAGAGAAGTTGCAGCATTAGAAAATTGTAGCGAAATGCAGGAAGATCTGCAGCGGATAGGCACTTGGTGCAGGGAGTGGCAACTGACCCTTAACATAGACAAATGTAATGTATTGCGAATACATAGAAAGAAGGATCCTGTATTGTATGATTATATGATAGCGGAACAAACACTGGTAGCAGTTACTTCTGTAAAATATCTGGGAGTATGCGTGCGGAACGATTTGAAGTGGAATGATCATATAAAATTAATTGTTGGTAAGGCGGGTACCAGGTTGAGATTCATTGGGAGAGTGCTTAGAAAATGTAGTCCATCAACAAAGGAGGTGGCTTACAAAACACTCGTTCGACCTATACTTGAGTATTGCTCATCAGTGTGGGATCCGTACCAGATCGGTCTGACGGAGGAGATAGAGAAAATCCAAAGAAGAGCGGCGCGTTTCGTCACAGGGTTATTTGGTAACCGTGATAGCGTTACGGAGATGTTTAACAAACTCAAGTGGCAGACTCTGCAAGAGAGGCGCTCTGCATCGCGGTGTAGCTTGCTCGCCAGGTTTCGAGAGGGTGCGTTTCTGGATGAGGTATCGAATATATTGCTTCCCCCTACTTATACCTCCCGAGGAGATCACGAATGTAAAATTAGAGAGATTAGAGCGCGCACGGAGGCTTTCAGACAGTCGTTCTTCCCGCGAACCATACGCGACTGGAACAGGAAAGGGAGGTAATGACAGTGGCACGTAAAGTGCCCTCCGCCACACACCGTTGGGTGGCTTGCGGAGTATAAATGTAGATGTAGATGTAGGTTGCACTGCAGTTTTTAACAACGGGTGGCCTCTGTGCAATGTCCTCAATGCATTGCAAGTGTCAGTCATGGCCAAAATAGCATTCTGTGTTGTTTTGAGTGTATTATGCGGGAGATCAGTTCACTCGAACGTGGTCAAATTATTGGTGCTCCTGTGGTATGGGCTTCCGTAACCAAGGTAGTCGAACTGTTTGATGTTTCAAGCGGCATCGTATCGAAGATTTATACCGCATCCACTGAAAGCAGAAAAACATTATCCACTAAGTCACGTCGCGGTCGGAAGCGTGTTCTGAGTGATCGTGACGTGCGGTCACAGAAGAGGACTGACGAAAACTATGACGACTGCTGAAAATGTCACTGCAGAGCTGAAAGTCGCACTCGCGAACCACGTCAGCACAAAGACAACACGAAGGGAGCTCCAGGGCGGACTGTAATTGCGAAACCACTAATCAGTGATGCAAATGCCCTTAGCGTTAAAGCGTGATGCCGAAGTCTTAACACATGGATTATGGACCAAAGGAAGAATGTAATTTAGTCGTATGAGTCTTGTTTCAGAGTGTTTCCAACTTCTAGGCAAGTTTACGTCCTAAAAGTGAAACATGGTGGGGGTTCGGTGATGATCTGGCCAGCCATATCGTGGTATTCCAAGGGCCCCATGGTTAAAGCGAGAAGACATTACTGTCAAGGGTTTTGAGACCGAGTGGCTGACTAGGTCCATACCATCTTACAATGTGATTCTTCAATTTCTTCAGCCGTATTTTATGACGAAATAAATCTCGGGTGAACAGCCTGGTATGAGTGTGCATAGCACACAATATTTCTAGGCAAGTTTACGTCCTAAAAGTGAAACATCAGCGCACCTGATGATGGCAACGTGGTCGTTTGCTGCAATATTGTGTCCTATGCACGCTCATACCAGGCTGTTCACCCGAGATTTATTTCGCCATGTTACAATGTTTGTTGCCCATTGATGATGTGTTATTCCAAAGCAACAACGCCCCAGTATGTACACGTGGCATCGTCCAAGACTGGTTTTGTGAATACGAAGATTAATTGTAGTATGTCTCCTGACAGTCACAGTCGTTAGATGTGAATCTGATTTTGCCTTTGTGGTCTACTTCGGAGAGAAGGGTGCGTAACCGCTATCCACCTCCACTATCGTTACTTAGACTTGCTATTATTTTGCAGGAAGAATGACGTAAGATTCCGTTGAATAGCGTGCACGACCCGTATTTATCCATTTCGAGACGACTGTAAACTTCTTTGAATGCCAAAGGTTTTCTGCACAATGTCAGGCACAGTACTGTGATGTTTTTGGTGTTTCCATATTTACGTCCACTCTCTGTACGCCACAGCGCGACGTCAGCGTCATAACAAATGAAAATACGTTGCATATTATGCGGACTAGGAGGCATTATTCTTAAATAAAGAACCACTACGTATCCGAAGGCGCAAAGTAGCTCTGCAGCGTTTCGTACTATTCGACCACCCTGACAGGTATTAGTGTCATCGGGTAGCTTGTGAAATAAAATACCGTTCAATGCCACTGTTAACACACGGTCCAGTCACATTAATGTGACCGCCACCTATCACTCACAGATGGCAGATGGCACCACTATCAGAGCTGGGTATATAAACAGTGTCGGGAGGAGGGAGATACACTCGAAAAACAGTACAGTCGTTGTCCTAGCGCGGAAACTGAGCGATTTATCTGACGTCCAAAAGGGGCATGATCATTGGCTTTCGTACCAAGAGTGGAAGCATTTCCGAGAGAGCTAACTTTTTAAACTGTCCTCGTGCAGCCGACATTACAGTGTACCGTGCACGGCAATACAGCGCTATCCACAACCAGCGCCGAGACAACTGCCTTGCACTACGGACCATAGATAACAGGGGTGAACTAAAGCTGCGGAAATACATTAACATTGCTACACCACGAAGATGACGTGCTACAGACGCGAAATTTAACCGACAGGAAGAAGATGCTGTGATATGCAAATGATTAGCTTTTCAGGACATTCACAAAAGGTTGCCGCCGGTGGCGACACCTACAACGTGCTGACATGAGGAAAGTTTCCAACCGATTTCTCATACACAAACAGCAGTTGACCGGCCTTGCCTGGTGAAACATTGTTGTGATGCCTCGTGTAAGGAGGATAAATGCGTACCACCACGTTTCCGACTTTGGTAGAGGTCGGATTGTAGTCTATCGCGATTGCGGTTTATCATATCGCGACATTGCTGCTCGCGTTGGTCGAGATCCAATGACTGTTAGCAGAATATGGCATCGGTGGGTTCAGGAGGGTAATACGGAACGCCGTCCTGGATCCCAACGGCCTCGTATCACTAGCAGTCGAGATGACAGGCATCTTATCCGCATGGCTGTAACGGATCGTGAAGCCACGTCTCGATTCATGAGTCAACGGATGGGAACGTTTGCAAGACAACAACCATCTGCACGAACAGTTCGACGACGTTTGCAGCAGCATGGACTACCAGCTCGGAAATCATGGCTGCGGTTACCCTTGACGCTGCATCACAGACAGGAGCGCCTGCGATGGCATACTCAACGACGAACCTGGGTGCACGAATGGCAAAACGTCATTTTTTCAGATGAATCCAGATTCTGTTTGCAGCATCATGATGGTGGCATCCGTGTTTGGCGACATCGCGGTGAACGCACATTGGAAGTGTGTATTCGTCATCGTCGGCTGGTGTGGCCGTGTGGTTCTAGGCGATTCAGTCTGGAACCGCGTGACCGCTACGGTCGCAGTTTCGAATCCTGCGTCGGGCATGGATGTGTGTGCTGTCCTTAGGATAGGTAGCTTTAAGTAGGTTTTAAGTTCTAGGGGACTGATGACCACAGATGTTAAGTCCCATAGTGCTCAGAGCCATTTGAACCATTTTTTATTCGTCATCGCCATACTTGCGTATCAACCGGCATGATGGAATGGGGTGCCATTGGTTACACGTCTCGGTCACCTCTTGTTCGCATTCACGGCACTTTGAACAGTGGACGATACATTTCAGATGTGTTACGACCCGTGGCTCTACCCTTCATTCGATCCCTGCGAAACCGTACATTTCAGCAGGATAATGCACGAGCGCATGTTGCAGGTCCTGTACGGGCCTTTCTGGATACAGAAAATGTTCGACTGCTGCCCTGGCCAGCACATCCTCCAGATCTCTCACCAATAGAAAACGTGTGGTCAATTGTGGCCGAGCAACTGGCTCGTCACAATACGCCAGTCACTACTCTTGATCAACTGTGGTATCGTGTTGAAGCTGCATGGGCAGCTGTACCTGTACACGCCATCGAAGGTCTGATTGACTCAATGCCCAGGCGTATCAAGGCCGTTATTACGGCCAGAGGTGGTTGTTCTGGTTACTGATTTCTCAGGATCTATTCACCCAAATTGCGTAAAAATGTAATCACATGTCAGTTCTAGTATAATATATTTGTCCAATGAATCCCCGTTTATCATCTGCATTTCTTCTAAGTGTAGCAATTTTAATGTCCAGTAGTGTGTGTAAGAGCGAACAGGCGAGCAGCTGTTTAGTAACTGACTGCCCAGATGAACCAAGGGGCTATCAACTGTGTCCCTTCATCGACCTTTCAGCGAACGCTGCTGCGTTTGGGCCTTCGCAGGAGACGCCTGGTCCATGCACCAATGCTGACTGCTCTTCATCAGCGACGAAGGATGCAATTTGCACGCCACTACCACAACCGGACGTCCACTGGTTGGCGACAGGTGACCTTTCCAGATGAATCACGTTTCGTGCTCCATCGGACGGATGTCTGATGGCGTGTACGGCGTGAAACGTCTTAAAGCAAACACCCTGCAACCAGAAGGGAGCGTTACGGGCTGGGGAATGTTTTCGTAGCATTCCCTGAGCGATGTCGTTATTATGGAAGGCACAGTGGATCAACATAAATGTGCACCTATTCTCGCGGCCCATGTCTATCGCTATGCGCAGTTTATGTTTCCTCGGCATGGTGACATCTGCCAGCAGTGTAGCACAGGTCGCAGAGTACGCGTAGTTCGAAGAGCATCAAAATGAGTGCACCGTACTCCCCAGGCCACCAAGGTCCGCGGATTTAAACCCAAGCGAGAATCTCTGGGACCACCTCGATCGGACTGTACACGCCAGGGGTTCTCATTCGAGAAACATAGCACAGCTGGCCGCGGCGCAGGAATCGTCATGGCTCCACAGTACCTTCCCGAATCTCGTCGGCTCTCTTCGTGTACATCTCGCGCTGCAAAAGGTTGTTATTCAGGCTTTTGACATTAATGTGACTGGACAGTATAGATCAAATCAGTTTTGTCGGAATATAGCGCACGCTGACGGTGCCCAAGGACGTTTTTTTTTTTTTTAGTGAAGTGGAAGTTGAGACGCAGTGCAGAAAATCCAAGACAAGAGTGGAGATAGAAGCCTATCCACGTTTGTACTGAAGTGGCCATGATACAATTACGCAATACAGAGAAACTGAAACGAGCGGTCAGACTCTAGGTCACTATCCCGTAACCAGAATGAGATTTTCACCCTGCAGCGGAGTGTGCGCTGATATGAAACTTCCTGGCAGATTAAAACTGTGTGCCGGACCGAGACTCGAACTCGGGACCTTTGCCTTTCGCGGGCAAGTGCTCTACCAACTGAGCTACCCAAGCACGAGTCACGCCCTGTCCTCACAGCTTTACTTCCGCCAGTACCTCGTCTCCTACCTTCCAAACTTTACAGAAGCTCTCCTCCTCAGTTGGTAGAGCGCTTGCCCGCGAAAGGCAAAGGTCCCGAGTTCGAGTCTCGGTCCGGCACACAGTTTTAATCTGCCAGGAAGTTTCACTATCCCGTAAGTTTGAAATCTGTTGCACTTTTTTTTATGTCTCTAAATAGTCAGAGCATGTACGAGATGGTTTGTTAAAGAATAATGTTGATGGTTTAGTTCTCTGTCCCTGTGGTTATCGGGAAGAGCTCCATCACTAACTACTCCTGCGCCATCAGAAGTAAACGTGCCAGATGCAAAACAGTCGAGCCAGATGTTATTTTACGAAGTGGAGGAGGTGCTGTTGAAACGCATCGGTCGTACTACCGTGCACTGTATTTGTTGATGAAGGTGGAAATTAAAAGACGCATAAGAAGTTTACAAGAAAGATGGAGTCCGGACAATCTGAAGGCACGATCTCATGTGAAGCAGAATACAAGTAGAGTGAGTTTACTCACTGCACAAGACAGTCGAAAGCGTCTGGATGTAAACAAGCGGCACAGCCGGCATCGCGTCCGAATTCTGGGGCGGCGGTAAGTTTGGAGAGTCCCCAGGTGTTTATTATGAGTGGCGCCCACGCCGGGCATCACTCACAAACCTTTCCCGGAAGGAATCCCGCGCAGCCGCTACGCTGGCGGGAGGAGGAATGCCCCCCGGCGGCGCATCTGCGCGTCCCGCCCTAATGCAAACACAGCGCCCCGCCTTGTCGTGCCGCGTCACTCGCCGCCCTCAGCTGTTCCCTGGAACCGCACGCCAGCGTCGCGAAGCTCCTCTCGCCGACGCTACGCTCCAGCCAGAAGGCACCGCCGCAGTCGTTTTATCAACGCGGTCCACCACGAGTTCAAATACTGTCTGGCCCCAACACGGTCAATTTTTACAAATGCGTCGTAGTATTCGTGTGTAATTGACATCCTTGAGAATCGGCCTTGACAAATCCAATCACAGTTTAGCTCGGTTCAGTTGCGCCTCGTGGACTGAATACTGCGGAAGGCTCCGAATCTGCTACCAGCCTGGTCAAATTATCGAGCGCTGGGAGCTCCTATCGATTTTTTTTCTTTTGCCCACGTAAATTACACTGTTGTTGTTGTTACGGTCTTCAGTTCTGAGACTGGTTTGATGCAGCTCTCCATGCTACTCTATCCTGTGCAAGCTTCTTCATCTCCCAGTACCTACTGCAGCCTACATCCTTCTGAATCTGTTTAGTGTATTCATCTCTTGGTCTCCCTCCACGATTTTTACCCTCCACGCTGCCCTCCAGTACCAAATTGGTGATCCCTTGATGCTTCAGAATATGTCCTACCAACCGATCCCTTCTTCTAGTCAAGTTGTGTCACAAACTCCTCTTCTCCCCAATTCTATTCAATACCTCCTCATTAGTTATGTGATCTACCCATCTAATCTTCAGCATTCTTCTGTAGCACCACATTTCCAAAGCTTCTATTCTCTTCTTGTCCAAACTATTTATCGTCCATGTTTCACTTCCGTACATGGCTACACTCCATACAAATACTTTCAGAAACGACTTCCTGACATTTAAATCTATACTCGATGTTAACAAATTTCTCTTCTTCAGAAACGCTTTCCTTGCCATTGCCAGTCTACATTTTATATCCTCTCTACTTCGACCATCATCATTTATTTTGCTCCCCAAATAGCAAAACTCCTTTACTATTTTAAGTGTCTCATTTCCTAATCTAATTCCCTCAGCATCACCCGACCTAATTCGACTACATTCCATTATCCTCGTTTTGCTTTTGTTGATGTTCATCTTATACCCTCCTTTCAAGACACTGTCCATTCCGTTCAACTGATCTTTCAAGTCCTTTGCTGTCTCTGACAGAATTACATTGTCATCGGCGAACCTCAAAGTTTATATTTCTTCTCCATAGATTTTACTACCTACTCCGAACTTTTCTTTTGTTTCCTTTACTGCTTGCTCAATACTCAGATTGAATAACATCGGGGACAGGCTACAACCCTGTCTCACTCCCTTCCCAACCACTGCTTCCCTTTCATGTCCCTCGACTCTTATAACTGCCATCTGGTTTCTGTACAAATTGTAAATAGCCTTTCGCTCCCTTTATTTTACCTCTGCCACCTTCAGGATTTGAAAGAGAGTATTCCAGTCAACATTATCAAAAGCTTTCTCTAAGTCTACAAATGCTAGAAACGTAGTAAATTACACTATGTGATCAAAAATACGCTCACACCCCTATGTAACGCGGAAATAACCACTAGATGTGAAGAGAGAGGGAATGATCGATATAACAGGAGGTGTGGCGTAATATGATGTCTGTAGAGATTCAGTAACCACAGAATGGGTCGGTCAGAAATGCTCAACGGCTTCGACCGTGGCCCAGTTGTTGGACGTCACCCAGTAGCAGGAACTTTACAACTCTTCTAAAGCTACCCAAGTCAACTGCTAGTGACGCGACTGTGTATTGAAAACGCAAAGGAACGGCAGATATGTACTGCCGGAGAGGAACAGTCCATCATTGAGGGGAATGGTTGTGGAAATAAATGGTATAACGGTACTTTGCGGGCAGGCGTGTCAATTAGCATCATATTAATTAAAATCGGAGAAGAATTAAAAAGGGGAAAGCAATACTAAACTTTAATAACTGCACAGCATTACTAAGAAGCAATATAATGAAAAGTAATAAAAGGCAAAGTAGCAAGGACCAAGCGGGACAGAAAGATATAGGGGCGCGTTTGTTTTTTAATACATATAAAAGAACATGTAACACATTATTGAGCTCTCTACCTTCAGTTATCGCGATCGGGCTAGTCGAGGAAAAAGTGGTACGCGACTGCGAAATTCGTTAAGGATATTATTTAAAGACTCTTCAAGCACGTTTAAAATACATTACGTGTGACGAAGTGATCAGAGACGTTTATTGTCGGGTGAAGTGAAAATGTATCCGACGACATAATTCGAACTTTGTGTTAGCTGGGAGAAACACTCTTGGGAAACTATTATGGTTGTGGAACCCACGAAAGTTGTGCGCAACGGAAAGCTGTAGTTTACGTAATTCTGCATTTTATAAAATGGTGAAACGCGTGTGCGCGGGACATTAATAGAATCTTATCCTTGGACGGTTGCGGGGGTAACTGATACAAACAACGCGCCAGCATAAAAAATAGTTCGCTTATTAACTACCAGATATTAACTAACGGGGACCTAAAATACTAAAAAAGAAGGATAAGATCATCACCTCCAATCACGATTCATATTTCATATTTAATTACTGAAAAGAGAAGTGTTAATAAACAAACTGCATTTCAATTTTATCCACGATTTTGGCTTCATTACGTAGTCTTGACTACATGATAAACAATATCTGTGGAAGTTGGATGCAACGTATCGACATAATATTTAGCCAACCGATATTGTGGGACACCAAAAATGTAATTGCATGAAATTCTTCTTACAGCTGATGTATAATGTGTGAGTGCGCGAACTATATTGAGAAACTGAACATCCACTACGTACTTGCATGTTTATCTGCGAAAATGGTCCTTATCGGTACATCAGCATAGAGTTCGAATAGAATCGCTGGAACATTGCAAACCATTCAGATTAATCGAACATCTAAATACGTATAATGCTGGTACCACCAGGATGTGTTCTTTCTCCTCACCCCCGTGGCAGTAATTGAATTAAGAGTCAGCCGGGAAATACATTTAAATCAACTGACGACCACTGAACTAGCGTCACGAATTTTCAAACGTCCACTGCCATGTATGAAGGCGAGTGACACCACGAGTGTTAACGTCGATCGAGGGGTCTCGTCGTTATCGTATTGAATGACATTGAGCGGTTACAATGGCCAGGTGCAAGTAGGACTCGCGCATTGAGGGTTACGTACAAACTTAATTGTGTGTACAGACTGCTCATCGATTCCGGCAATGGAGAATCTTGGCCATTTTTGCCTGTTATCGACATTCGTACTGGCAAGATATCGGTCCCAGGGATTCAAAGATTTTCGAAAATGTTTTAATTTCAAGTTAGAAGTCGGATAACAAATGACATTGCTGTCTACTAAGACTCCAGTCGCCGAACGCAGTCGGGCGATGTGTCCGAGCGGTTCTAGGCGCTTCAGTCTAGAACCGCGCGACCGCTACTGTCGCAGGTTCGAATCCTGCCTCGGGCATGGATGTGTGTGATGTCCTAAGGTTAGTTAGGTTTAATTAGTTCTAAGTTCTAGGTGACTGATGACCTCAGAAGTTAAGTCGCATAGTGCTCAGAGCCATTTGAACCATTTGAACCAGCCGAACGCATCGTGGTGTGCCGCTCTGACCAGCAGAAGGGTAAAGTATTCGCTGCTACGGCGCAGGGCTCCAATATATGAATCTCAGCACCCTGTTATTTGGAATCATATTGTTCTTTATGGAATAGTAGAGTATCGATCTTTGATAGTAGCGTAGTTATTGGGCCATACCACGTATTCACATGTATGAAGTCAGGTAAAGCGATTAGTTCTGCTTAATGTCATGTGATGATCCCTGGCTGATAACTTTGTTCGCCATAGACCGCATATTAGTCAAAGTGTTTGTCAAATAAAAAATGTTTGTGTGACCTTTCTTTAGCCATTTCTTTGTCTTGTGATGTTAAGAATGAATAAATCTATTGTTATTTAGATCACAGCTCCTCCCAGTGTTCTGATTAACAATACCTTTGCCACTTTCACTAAAGTCATAATTACAATAGAACGTAGGAAGCTTGCAAACTCTATTACAGAACGCTGTTTCTTAGGCACAGACTTAGTTATGTTACACACAGCCATGTTACACGCTGCAATTCGGAACCCTGTAACGGCACAGATCTGCAGATACCTAGAGGTGAAGAACAGAAAAACTTAACTCCGCCTGAACAGATCATGAAGGCCCAACGATACCGACCGGCGGCCGTGTCATCCTCAGCCCGTAGGCACCACTGGGTGCAGTTATGGAGGGGTATATGGTTAACACACCGCTCTCCCGGCTGTATGTCAGTTTACGAGACCGGAGCCGCTACTTCTCAATGAAGTAGATCCTCAGTTTGCAGAGGTGAAGAATAAAAATTAAGAAGGTTAATGACGTTTGTTTTATTTAAAAAGCTTTAAGAGCTTCCACATAAAGAAGTGGGAGGCACTACTTTTCAGCACGCCCTCGTAGACTACAGGGTGGGGCAAATAAAAGTGGCGACCGCTACGGTAGCAGGTTCGAATCCTGCCTCGGGCATGGATGTGTGTGATGTCCTTAGGTTAGTTAGGTTTAAGTAGTTCTAAGTTCTCGGGGACTGATGACCTCAGAAGTTAAGTCCCATAGTGCTCAGAGCCATTTGACGAGCACACAACTCTTGCGGTTAAAAGATAACATTATGTCGGATACAATACGAGTGATTTAGTGCGCATTCTAGACCTGCAAGAGTCCGATTGGCGGCACGGTCGACATCCCAAACGTGAGCTTCACAGGCGCGAAGTTGAACTTACACGCTGATGTTCATCCAAATTATGGTGCCAGATATCGTACTATTGAAGAATAAAAATCAATTAATCGATTACGTCCTGTATACAGCAAGTGTGCAGTAATTAAGTGTCGGTAGTAACGGACAGCCGTAGGCAATAGCTGCTGGAGCAGAATCTACTCTCAGTGTAATCTACAGAGCTAACAAGCCAAGGAGCCACCACGTATACTGCCCTCGGCAGCACCTTGACCGTCAAAAGTGAGCACGGCCAGCGCTCTTAGCCGTGACTCACCCTTCAGCGCGAGCGTGACTGATAGCCTAAAAGGCAGCGAGGAGGCAGCTGGAGTCGGTAAATGGCACAAATTATTGCGACTACAAATCTTCAGCACCAAAAGCTAAAGAGTACGCTGTCATTCTGTATTACTGCAGAACATTTCTTTGAACAGCGCTCAGCAGCACGTCGCCAGCCGACATCCTAAGATCTATGATCTGCCTTTCCACTCTTTTTACGACTTCGCCCAGCGTTTGTGCACAGTGCATATCTGCGTCGCAGCACGCCCATCTGGTCGCAAACTTTCATTGTAAGGTCACCAGAGACCTCGAAACGTTTAAAAACTTCTGCTGCTGCTACGAGGATGTCCTGCTGTCACCACAGACGTCAATTTAATACAATAAATGGGTTGTCCCGGGATGAATGATAGAAGAAAACCTCTTTGGATCCTTTCTTTTATTAATACATACTTCGATGCTTTCTACAACCAATTCTCCTTCATAATGGAATCAACAGAAAACAGTAAACGACGGAATCAATGAACGCATCATCTAAATGTATTCTCTTGTAATGTACAGAATGTTCATAATTCGATCTTCACCCTCTGTACAGTCTAAATAAGTTAGAATACAATTCGTAAAACACTTGTTCAACTTTGGCTAAATCGGTAGTGTCCAGCATTAAAATGGTAATAATAATAAATCAGAACTCGCTACAGACCCCAAATCCTCACTTTGCTACCCCCTGACTGTATCAGTGTATTCTGTGTGTGATCATGTTACATATCCCTCTCGAACAAAGTTTCGCTGTGTAATTCTCCCTCCGTTTCCTCTCCTGCTATCCAGTACTGGACCCTTTGGCTTAAAAGATTCTTCTGTTCGAAACGACGGAATGCCCACGTAACACAGCTTGTAGTCATATTAAATTCTAAGACTGATACTTCTGAGTGTCAACCAGTAAACTCCCGATTCCCTAAATAATTGAACTCCCATAAACACAGCGTCGAAGGAGGAATGGTCAACATTCAGGGATAAACAGTAACGATCATTCAAAGCAACAATGTCTAGTAAACATGGGCTCTGAAATGCATATCTTAAGAACCGAGGACACTTTCTCATCTTCCAGATCCGATTAAAGGAAGCGATCGAAGAAATTCAGAGGCTGGCTGCTTTATTTGTTACCGGTAGATTCGGACCACACGCAAGTGTTACTGATATGCTTCGGGGACTCAAATGGGAACTCAAATCGCAATCCTTGGAGGGAAGGCGACGTTCTTTTCGAGGAACACTACTGAGAAAATTTAGAGAACCGGCATTTGAAGCTGACGGCAGAACGATTCCACGGCCGCCAACATGCATTTCGCGTAAGGACCACGAAGACAAGCTACGAGAAATCACAGGTCATAAGGAGTCTTATAGATAGCCGTTTTTCGCTCGCTCTGTCTGCGGGTGGAACAGGAAAGGAAATGACTAGTAGTGTAAAGGGTACCCTCCCCCGCACATTTTACAGTGCCTTGCGAAGTATGTAAATAGATGTAGATGTTTGATACTGTGAAACAAGTCTACTGTAAACTCTTTCATTTCCATATTTTGGGAGATACTATGGACAGAAACAAGAAAAAATAGCCTAGTAAATTCGAGCTCTAAACTGCATGTCTTAAGAGCTATGAGCAGTTGTTCAGCAGAAGAGATGTTTTTCACATTAGACAAAATGGGCAGGTGCTCATAGGTCTTAAGGTGGGCACTGTAGCCAATCGTTACTGGAATTTTTTTTCCTATTTTCGTCCATACCACCACCTCTAAAAACATGAAAAGTAAAGAGACTGCAGTAGAAGAGATTTGTTCTACCTTATCAAAGATGAAAAAGTGGTCATAGTTCTCAAGATACGTATTTTAGAGCCCGTCTTTACTTGACATTTTTGCTTCGAATGATCGTTCCCTTCATATTTCTGCATACTGACCATTGCTCCTGGAATACCCTGTACAAAACTGCTTCATACTTCTGATTAATTTACAAATGTGTCAAGTATTTGACGTTAAGTGTGTAAGCGAAAAAAAGTTTAAAAAACGTTTGTAATTACGTTTAAAGTTTGCTGGAAGTGGCTAAGGGTTGTCATTATTAAATACTGTTCAGGTATCTTCTGGGTAATTTGCCCTCCATTTTAAGTAAAAGTTAGTTTTTCACGCATGTCAACGTTTATGATGTCATGCCTCCTAAACTATGAGCCGTAGAAAGATATTTGTAGGTACAGTCAGTAGTATATACGGTTACCTTCTGCAAAATGCGTCAAATAAGTCATAAATAAAAACGCCATGCCTGATGCGGCAGTTTTACTGCATTGTTAGCGAAAATATACAGGGCTATTACAAATTATTGAAGCGATTTCATAAATTCACTGTAGCTCCATTCATTGACATATGGTCACGACACACTACAGATACGTAGAAAAACTCATAAAGTTTTGTTCGGCTGAAGCCGCACTTCAGGTTTCTGCCGCCAGAGCGCTCGAGAGCGCAGTGAGACAAAATGGCGACAGGAGCCGAGAAAGCGTATGTCGTGCTTGAAATGCACTCACATCAGACAGTCATAACAGTGCAACGACACTTCAGGACGAAGTTCAACAAAGATCCACCAACTGCCAACTCCATTCGGCGATGGTATGCGCAGTTTAAAGCTTCTGGATGCCTCTGTAAGGGGAAATCAACGGGTCGGCCTGCAGTGAGCGAAGAAACGGTTGAACGCGTGCAGGAAAGTTTCACGCGTAGCCCGCGGAAGTCGACGAATAAAGCAAGCAGGGAGCTAAACGTACCACAGCCGATGGTTTGCAAAATCTTACGGAAAAGCCTAAAGCAGAAGCCTTACCGTTTACAATTGCTACAAGCCCTGACACCCGATGACAAAGTCAAACGCTTTGAATTTTCGGCGCTGTTGCAACAGCTCATGGAAGAGGATGCGTTCAGTGCGAAACTTGTTTTCAGTGATGAAGCAACATTTTTTCTTAATGGTGAAGTGAACAGACACAATGTGAGAATCTGGGCGGTAGAGAATCCTCACGCATTCGTGCAGCAAATTCGCAATTCACCAAAAGTTAACGTGTTTTGTGCAATCTCACGGTTTAAAGTTTACGGCCCCTTTTTCTTCTGCGAAAAAAACGTTACAGGACACGTGTATCTGGACATGCTGGAAAATTGGCTCATGCCACAACTGGAGACCGACAGCGCCGACTTCATCTTTCAACAGGATGGTGCTCCACCGCACTTCCATTATGATGTTCGGCATTTCTTAAACGAGAGATTGGAAAACCGATGGATCGGTCGTGGTGGAGATCATGATCAGCAATTCATGTCATGGCCTCCACGCTCTCCCGACTTAACCCCATGCGATTTCTTTCTATGGGGTTATGTGAAAGATTCAGTGTTTAAACCTCCTCTACCAAGAAACGTGCCAGAACTGCGAGCACGCATCAACGATGCTTTCGAACTCATTGAGGGGGACATGCTGTGCCGAGTGTGGGAGGAACTTGATTATCGGCTTGATGTCCGCCGAATCACTAAAGGGGCACATATCGAAGATTTGTGAATGCCTAAAAAAACTTTTTGAGTTTTTGTATGTGTGTGCAAAGCATTGTGAAAATATCTCAAATAATAAAGTTATTGTAGAGCTGTGAAATCGCTTCAATCATTTGTAATAACCCTGTAGTGAGCGATGACCTTTTTCCTTTTCATTATTGCCGGCCGCTGTGGCCGAGAGTTCCTAGACGCTTCAGTCCGGAACCACGTGCTGCTGCGGTTGCAGGTTCGAATCTTGCCTCAGGCATGGGTGTGTGTGTAATGTCCTTCGGTTAGTTAGGTTTAAGTAGTTCTAAGTGTAGGGCACTGATGACCTCAGATGTTAAGTCCCATAGTGCTCAGAGCCATTTGAACCATTTTTTTCATTATTTTGCGGAAGCTGGCAACTACAAAAAGTTTCACAGAGGTTTGAAGTTATGCGTAAGGTCTGTTGCAAGAGACTAAGTGCTCCCTCTATCAAATGCTGGATGAGTGTGGTCTGGGTATCTGCACGCTGTGAGCTACACTAAGTCAAGACAAATACACAGTTTAACTGTAATACTTGTCTTACTGTTTGTAGCCCACAGTAAGTAGATTATGTCAGCACTTTAAATTCGGCTACTATTTATATATAACATAGAAGTCCAAAGCTGTTATATAGGCAGTCTGCACCTGTTTCTGGGTTACGTGCCCCAGAATAGTTGATGTATACATAGATAACTTGTTACAGACCTATGGCGATTCTATGGCCGCGGATGTAATTACACACCCCCAATGCTCAACATACAAGCTTGTATTTTTTTTTCTAATACTATCACTAACGATATACATAGAAAAGTCGTGGTTAAGAACAGACAGGTACGTCCCAATGGATTATTTACAAACTGTGAACGAAGAAGTGGAGCGAAGCAGTGAGTACGACTGATGGTGACTGTGACTAGTATTTGCAAATGTTGAGAAAGCTTTTGCACCAATTTCAGTTAAATCGGTACCGACAACCTTTTGTTAGTGTATATGCAAGCATATATTGTTGATACTGCGACTTCTATCAGACTAAAGGCAACTGTTACCACCGTTAACTCGCCAGTCTTCGATAGTGGGGGCAACCACCTGCTGGACGATGGTACTGGTAACGTAGTGCGGCATTCCAGGGCGTGCGTCATGGCCAACGACGTCAGTCCTTCCCTGAATCTGTTATGCCACACCTTGTTCCTTGCAACGGACGAGCGGTGCTCTCCACACACTTGTGCCATGCTTTAACGAATTTCTGTTCCCATTTCCCAGCAGTCCTTCCACTGTCCGGAAACGGTCTACACCTCTTTGCTCTTCTTTTGAAGCTGCCATGTCCCCGTTTCCAGTACAACTGAGTGCAGTTGACGGTCGAAGCGTGCACCTGCTCGCTCTGTCATGTCCGGGAGTGGGGGGGGCGGGGGGGCATGGGGGGGGGGGGGTGAGTTGGTGATCTTGGGGCCACAGCGCTCCCGTAGGGACCACACTTTCTTCCGTAATCATTGACATTACGATCCCTCCAGCGGTTTTCGTTTTACGGCCCCGTCTCGTTTCTTTTTTAATACACCTTACATTCTGAGAAAGCTATTGCATCAATTTCAACAAATCTGTGCTAACAACGAATGTGCATTGTCATCCTTTGTTGGTGTAAATGACCAACGTATTGTCGATGTCCAGCTTCCATTACAACTTATTAGGACAGTGAGAAACACGACATCGGAACAGAAGTCAGGCAATGAGATTTATATCATCGAACTATTCGCAGCAGCCCTAGAGGAGTTTTCAGATGCCTAAATTCGAAAAACTAAATAGAATACGTGTTGATTTGAAATATCTGAAACACTTCCGTTTCGCAAATAGCACTGTGCTGCTTGCTCCTGGTGCAGACAAACATCAAGAACTAACGGAAAAACTTAATAGTCCAAGTTTGAAAGTAGACCGTAAAATCTGTTATAAAAATGTGAAGCAGTCATTAGTCCGAAGATTGTTTCGATTATCACAGTGCTTTACTAGGCGTGCGTGGTGAGCCGCTTCTTTCCTCCGACCGTTGGAAATCGACTTAAGGAGGACCTACAGTTTAACGTGGATTTCGAACCACAAAGCAACTCGAAGTGTTTCACATCAACTGACATTGCCAGAGGTGAAAATCAATTATATTCAACCTTAACAACGTACGAGAGCTATTTGGAAAGAACACGTGAGGCAATACTGACCCTACGACTTATCTTAGAAAATAGATTAAGAAAAGGGAAATCTACATTTCTAGCTTTTGTAGACTTAGAGAAAGCTTTTGACAATGTTGACTGGAATACTCTCTTTCAAATTCTGAAGGTGGCAGGGGTAAAATACAGGGAGCGAAAGGCTATTTACAATTTGTACAGAAGCCAGATGGCAGTTATAAGAGTCGAGGGGCATGAAAGGGAAGCAGTGGTTGGGAAGGGAGTGAGACAGGGTTGTAGCCGATAACATTGTAATTGTGTCAGAAATAGCAGACGACCTGGAAGAGCGGCTGAACGGAATGGACAGATTCTTGAAAGGAGGATATAAGATGAACATCAACAAAAGCAAAACGAGGATGATGGAATGTAGTCGAATTAAATCGGGTGATTCTGCGGGAATTAGATTATGAAATGAGACGCTTAAAGTAGTACAGGACTTTTGCTATTTGGGGAGCAAAATAACTGATGATGGTCGAAGTAGAGAGGATATAAAATGTAGACTGGCAATGGCAAGGAAAGCGTTTCTGAAGAAGAGAAATTTGTTAACATCGAGTATAGATTTAAGTGTCAGGAAGTCGTTTCTGAAAGTATTTGTGCGGAGTGTAGCCACGCATGGAAGTGAAACATGGACGATAAATAGTTTGGACAAGAAGAGAATAGAAGCTTTCGAAATGTG
Source organism: Schistocerca serialis cubense (assembly GCF_023864345.2). NCBI lineage: Eukaryota > Metazoa > Arthropoda > Insecta > Orthoptera > Acrididae > Schistocerca > Schistocerca serialis. The sequence continues at coordinate 1,132,217,326 of NC_064639.1, forward strand.
GTGCTACAGAAGAATGCTGAAGATAAGGTGGGAAGATCACGTAACTAATGAGGAGGTATTGAATAGGATTGGGGAGAAGAGAAGTTTGTGGCACAACTTGACCAGAAGAAGGGAACGGTTGGTAGGACATGTTTTGAGGCATCAAGGGATCACAAATTTAGCATTGGAGGGCAGCGTGGAGGGTAAAAATCGTAGAGGGGGACCAAGAGATGAATACACTAAGCAGATTCAGAAGGATGTAGGTTGCAGTAGGTACTGGGAGATGAAGAAGCTTGCACAGGGTAGAGTGGCATGGAGAGCTGCATCTGACCAGTCTCAGGACTGAAGACCACAACAACAACAGGTTCGATAGGTCGTGGAATGGAAACGACAGTGAAAATCCGATGAAGCTTCGCAGAGATATGTTGGTCACTGTCTCTAGTATCGGGTCACGCCGCGCTTTTCAGTTCTGAGCACACAGTAAGCTTATAAAGATGCCTAGAACAATAGTGTCTCCCACCAAGTATCGGTGGCCGCTGCGAGGTTTCCCCTGATTTCTCGCAGCCCCTCATGATGTACTTGTCATGCATTTCGTTCCACATGAAAATTCTCGGCCGTAAACTTTAGGGGCAATGAGGACACCCCAGTAGCGTTTTCGATGGGAGATGTTTGGTCACTCACTATACAGTCTGCACTTGGCTCCCTCTGATGCTCATCTCTGCTCACATGAACCGCTGTCTACGAAGACAACATTCTGGCATAGACAACGAAGTGCAAACCAGCGGAGAAGTGGGGAAAAGCATGGATGACTGCCTTCTATGACGAGGGTGATGCAAAGTTGGCACAATACTACGACAAATGTCTGATTCGGTGCAGCAACTATGTTCAGAAGTAGCTGGAAGGTGTCGGAAACTGCTGCAAATGAAACATCTTTGATTTTCACTGTGCTTTCCATTTCGCGACCGATCGGACCTCACTTTACGAATAGCCCTCATACAATCAACACTTCGAGAAGAAAGCTGTACAAATTAACAATTAACTCACAGTACCAGTTGATGCGTTTTGTATTTAGGGCAGATGAAGACGACAATGCACATACAGCAAAATAAATAAACAGAAGTGGAAAATTTCCAGTGGTGGCTTCCTCATATTACACAGTGATTTGAAAATTAAGCTTCCAATGTGTCCGAAAATACATTCAGTTTGTATTACCAGTACCTGTAAATGTAAATACATTGAACGTAAAGCCGCACAAAATGGGTAAATGTCATGTACACTTTGCTGGTTCAGTATGGAGTATTCGGTGCTTGTGCCCTCTTAGAACCAATCACGAAGCCCCTAGTCTCGATACGGCCTAAAGTCTCTTTTTTACTGGGAGTTTATTATTATTTAAAGTCTATTCCATGTGGACCTAGATTTCGTATGCTTTAAATATACTGAAGGACCTTGACAGACTGGATGTTTGCTTGCAATCGCTTAGATTATTTTTCGCTTCCTCATAAATAAAGCTGTGATTCCTCTTGGGTTCCGTGTGCAATATGTTTATTTATAAGTCATTTCGTGGAAACAGTATTTTATGACTAAGACTGGCTTTCACTTAAGAAGTGAAAACCTACTGTTTATCGCACAAGTGTTGGAAAACAAATGAATTATCCTAGAAATGAACACAAAGAATAAGACTTGATGTTCCGCTAACCAAGAACTCTTCCTTTAAATGATAATATATAAACAGTTTTTTTTAAAGACTTGTCGTTTGGCTACCACAGTCACAAATAGTCACAAAATATGACTGCTTTCAGTTGCTCACAGCAACCATCTCATATCAACAATAACTGTGAAAACAGTATTGCAGCTGATAAGAATTTCGACGAAGATTTGGATTACTGTAGCTCTCTGAAGCTCAACACACTGGTATACATATAGATGTATGTTGCTGTATAGATATGTGTAGCATTAGGTCTACCTTATGAAAGATATTTTGAGATCTGTTCCTACAGTTTTGAAGTATCGTGGCAACATTATGGTTACTTTAATAGCCGGCCGCGGTGGCCGAGCAGTTCTAGGCGCTTCAGTCTGGAACCGCGCGACCGCTACGGTCGCCGGTTCGAATCCTGCCTTGGGCATGGATGTGTGTGATGTCCTTAGGTTAGTTAGATTTAAGTAGTTTCTAAGTCTAGGGGACTGATGACCTCAGATGTGCTTAGAGCATTTGAACCATTTTTTTTTTTTTTTTTTACTTTAATACACATGCAGCTTACACACTGATAAGGTATTGTCTGCTACACTCATTTTCCTCTTTTTGTACACCTTTGTCAGAGCTCTTCTTGGATTCTAATTTGTTTTTCGGTTTTTAATACATCTGAAGATAGTCACTGCAAGGATCTAACGGATATTATGTTGCATTGATGCTTTCTAACCAGCATCCCATACGAACAAACGAATTTCAGCTTTATCTGATGTTGCTCGTACCTTAGGTAATTGGGCTACGCACAGGTCTGTTTAGAAAGACTAGCGGTATAATGTCGTAGGGTCGAGTAGTATACGTCTACTTTCATCCCCAGAAGTTAACTCGCTGCGCTGCAAATAATAGCTTGTGGCAGTGATCCTGCAGCCAAATTGTCTATGCGTTGACTAAAATTGCAAATTAAAAATGTCAACAAACATATTAAATAAAGATAAATGAATAATTAATATAAATGGTTCTATTCTAACGCCTTTGGAAATGAGCGTAGGGCATTGTGGGGCGGGAGTCCCCCATTCGGGGGAGTTCGGCCGCCGACGTCAAGTACTTACTGCCTTCGACGCCACATTGGGCGACTTATTGGTCGGAGATGGGGATGAAATGATAATGAGGACAACTCAACACCCAGTCCTTGAGCGAAGAAAATCTCATGCCCCAGCCTGGAATCGAACCCAGGCCCTTTGGTGTGGCATTCCGCCGCGCTGACCACTCAGCTAACGGGGATGGACTCTAACGCTTTTAATAGTTATAGACGAGACAGTGTTATGCTGAATAACGTTCATTCAAGAAAGTAAAACTCAAATAAACGGAAAGTGGATCACCGACGATTAAGTACAATACAGACAGAAAAAATGTTGCAAAATGTAGTAAAGTTGTGTTCAGTGCAACCATTTTGCAATGATAATACACGAAATATTCACCAGCTCAAATAATTAAGAGTTCAGCATTACGATTAACAAAACAGGCAAAATACAAACATTAGTGACTCACAATCTGTTTATTCTCAATTCCGGAACAAGCGAAAAAGTTAGTGTTCTATACTGGAGCACATTCAGACCTTTCTAAGTCCCTTCAAAAGTTAAAGTATGGAAGTTCTTCAGAGTTCTGCAAGTCTGGCCACATGCTTTTGTTGCACGCTGTGCAAACTGGCCAACTCCGTGTCGGTCACCGCTCCGTGACCTAGGAGACCTGAATATTATCAGTGACGCAGTAGACGATTCAGCTATGTTATCTCTTCGGCTCTTCGCCCACTCCATGAAAGAAATATTGCAATTGCACCCTATGTTGAGATTAGCAATCCGCAGCGTTAAAAACTCCTGCAGTCCGAGGAGCTCAGGATATAGGAAAAAAAGTGAAAATAATAAATGCATATTCTTTTTTAAATATAGCGTCGCCTAAATAACTGTAAACAGCGTGAACAATGCATCTACAATCTCCAGTCTTTACTCACATATCTCTACGCTGCTTAAAAACGTATGATGTGCGAAACCTGGCTAGACACCGCTGTTATAACCTTACAATGTTATTCCAATAACAGGGATTCGAAATAAACTGAATTAATCATGAAACTTCCTGGCAGATTAAAACTACTGGCAGAAGTAAAGCTGTGAGGACCGGGCGTGAATCGTGCTTCGGTAGCTCATGTGGTAGAGCACTTGCCCGCGAAAGGCAAAGGTCCCGGGTTAGAGTCTCGGTCGGGCACACAGTTTTAATCTGCCAGGAAGTTTCATATCAGCGCACACTCCGCTACAGGGTGAAAATCTCATTCTGAATTAATCATAGCTAACACTTGGTTCAAGAATCATGAAAGAAGGTTGTATACATGGAAGAACCCTGGAGATACTAACAGGTATCAGATAGATTATATAATGGTAAGGCAGAGATTTAGGAACCAGGTTTTAAATTGTAAGACATTTCCAGGGGCAGATGTGGACTCTGACCACAATCTATTGCTTATGAACTGTAGATTAAAACTGAAGAAACTGCAAAAAGGTGGGAATTTAAGGAGATGGGACCTGGATAAACTGAAAGAACCAGAGGTTGTGCAGAGTTTCAGGGAGAGCATAAGGGAACAATTGACAGGATATAAGATGAACATCGACAAAACCAAAACGAGGATAATGGAATGTAGTCGAATTAAATCGGGTGATGCTGATGGAATTAGATTAGGAAATGAGACACTTAAAGTATTAAAGGAGTTTTGCTGTTTGGGGAGCAAAATAACTGATGATGGTCGAAGTAGAGACGATATAAAATGTAGACTGGAATGGCAAGGAAAGCGTTTCTGAAGAAGAAAAATTTGTTAACATCGAGTATAGGTTTAAGTGTCAGGAAGTCGTTTCTGAAAATAATTGCATGTAGTGTAGCCATATATGGAAGTGAAACATGGACGATAAATAGTTTGGACCAAAAGAGAATAGAAGCTTTCGAAATGTGGTGCTACAGAAGAATGCTGAAGATTAGATGGGTAGATCACGTAACTAATGAGGAGGTATTGAATATAATAGGGGAGAAGAGGATTTTGTGGCACAACTTGACAAGAAGAAGGGACCGGTTGGTAGGGCATGTTCTGAGGCATCAAGGGATCACAAATTTAGCATTGGAGGGCAGCGTGGAGGGTAAAACTCGTAGTGGGAGACCAAGAGATGAATACACTAAGCAGATTCAGAAGGATGTAGGTTGTAGTAAGTACTGGGAGATGAAGAAGCTTCCACAGGACAGAGTAGCATGGAGAGCTGCAACAAACCAGTCTCAGGACTGAAAACCACATCAACAACAACAACAACAACTGAATTCATCCGCAATAAATAAATCTCGTAATCGTTTTTGGAAGCTCAACTAAACTACATCTCCACAGCCATTAGTACTGTGGTTCTTTCCTAAAAGCTTGTTTATGTTGGCAGCTTGTTACATTAGTCTCAATATTATTCATTTTAAACTTCGAAAATTTATACACGACCCATCTCAAGTGCCAAATATATGAAGTGTGGTCAGTAATAGTCTGAGAAGTTTATAAGGGTATTGCAGGGTGGGTTGTGCTGAGAAATAACTGTTAATAAAAAAAGTTCGATATGTTTCGCGCTTCCGAATTAATTAGCATTGAAGTTAGCCTATCAGACCGTTGTGTGAGCAAATTCAAGCGACCCGCCAGATACAATCAATGTCAGTTGATCTCATAGCGTAGATGATAGCGCACGAGACTGCTCAGCCTTTGACTCGGGTTCAGTCGTACTACTGTCCCACGCCCAACTTTTGTATCACTCACTCGTTCGGTCTTAGGAAACCAAACGTAGAACACGTTTCTCTATACCGTCTCAGGCGGGCTGCCTGAACTTGGCGTGGAACGGTCTGATTGGCTAACTTCAGTGCCAACTAACTCGGAAAAGGGCACAACGTATGAAGTTTTTTGTTAGCAATTGTTGCTCTGCACAACCTACCATGCAACACTCTTACCGACATCCTTACAACAGTCAGACCGTTTCGGACTACCCTGTATATACAGGGAGAATCCCTGAAATGTTGCGGAAATGGAAAGTACTATTGAAGTTAGATTTTCACAGTATGGGACTCGTATTGTTAGCCAATCAACAGACTTAGTTAGAAAATGTATTTTTCCTGCAAACATACACTTTCTAAGTGTAACAACACCTGCTGATCTAAAAAACTAACGGTAGGGTAAATTACAGTGTCAGTGGTGTTGGTTTCTGGATGCTAGTGCGAGTCTTTTACGAGATATTGTATTCTGAAAAGTTCCTACACCTACAATTGTACTATACCTGTGGTAGCACACACTAAAGAACAACACAAGTGCATAAACTAGTTATATGAATTCTGATCTGTAACGAGACAGCTGATCTTCACAAGTTGTGTTCACAATTACCACCGGCAGCAGCAATACACGCTTCCAGTCTGGTGTGGGACGATTACTGCGCGCGTGCCAGCATTTCAGCCGAGATGTCCGAGCAGGCTACAGTATACTTCGTTATATATCATAGGGTGTAGTTGGTGTGTCCTTGTAGACAGCGCCTTTCAGCTTTCCTCACAGATAAATGTCTACAGGCGTCGTTCGTCATATCCAGGGAACGGGCCGGCCAAGGTACAGCTCCTCTGCTTCCACCCTAACGATCTGGGAACAATTCTTGAAGATATGCTGTAGCTGGACCCCCACCATGTTGGTGCCACAGGTTCATCCTAGTCTGCAGAGGAACGTCTTATAGCATCCACGGAAGATGGCCTGCTAGGAGGCTGCGATATTTCTGCGCCTTCAGTGTCCCGTCTATGAAAGACGGGCCTACAAGCTGATGGTTCACTATCCCACACCACACGCTTACATTCCATGGACGTTGGCGTTCCACCTGACTCAGACAACGCGGATTGTCAACTGACCAACAGCGCATGTTTCAGCGGTTTACCTAGCCATTATTTGTAAATGTGGCTTCATCACTAAACAAGATGCATGATACATATGGAATATCCTATCTTAATGAACATGTACAGAAGTTGAAAAGATTCTCATAAACGTTTCCGTGCAGAATTTGATGGAGAGAGAAGTGATAAGGATGGGACCTGTGTCGACGGAGAATGTGTAGGGCTTGCCTGACCCGCAGATCAACTGCAACAGCAGCAAGAACATTAATTTCCTCGCCGCTGTCGTCACTTTTGTTCTTCTGTTATGATGTCTAGGTGTCACACAACCATTTTCATGCAACTGGTTGAGGAGGTTGATAAATAATTGGCGACATTGTTGTCGTGTATTAGGATACCTTGCCGCGTATACCGTACAAGAACCAACTACAGGGTGGCGCACGAAATGTGTTACCAATTGTTTCTTTCACATTTTTCGACGCACATTAGATATCCCGCTGGGATCTCTACAGCAGTACCAGCAGAGCTTAGAAGAACAAATGAGACGAAATGACGTGTAATTCACGATACTGCCGCTAGGAGACTAGTAAGCAGCAATGGCTGACAATGGAAAACTGACGAAACAGCAACGATCGGCAATTGTGTTACTTTTTCATGAAACGAAAAGCCTTGTTGTGGCTCAGAGGCGTTTTCGACAACTGTTTAACACACGATGGGTCCCTTGCAAGAAGACCATCCACAGGTTGTACGATAAATTTGTACAGGAAGGAACAGTATTGGAAGCGAAGCGACCCTGGCCTGTTTGTTGGCCGGAGAATATTGAAGCGGTACGAGTTGCTGTACAGAGAAGTCCCGGGAAATCGTGTACAAAGGCAGCAGTGCAACTGGGAATATCCAGAAGCTCCGTTCAACGCATTCTCAAAAGTGACCTCCATATGTACCCATACAAGATGACCTGTGCACAGAAGCTCACTGAAGAACACAAGCAGCAGAGACTACTGTTTGCTCAGTGGGAGGAGGATAGGGAAGAAACTCTCAGCAACGTTTGGTTTTCAAACGAGGCGCATTTTCATTTAGACGGTGTGGTTAACAAACAAAATGTAAGCTTTTGGGCCACTGAAAACCCACAAGTGCTTCATGAACGACAATATTATGCTCCGAGGATTACAGAGTGGGCAGCAATTTCCAGTCACTGACTTATTGGACCCTTTTTCTTTGAATAAACTGTGAACAGCGAGCGTTATTTGAGCATGCTTCGCAGTAGCTTCATTCCACAGCTTCTTGCTACTGCGTTGCACTTCAACACGCAGTGGTTCATGCAGGATGGAGAACGGCCACATACTGCAAACACTGTTTTGGAGTTTTTACACGAGCATTTCGACATGCGGATCATTTCACTCAGGTTTCCAGGTCGCTTCAATGACGGACAAAATTGGCCCCCCAAAAGTCCAGACCTCAATCCATGTGACTTTTTTCTTTGGGGGTACCTAAAGGAAAAATTTTTCCCGAAACATCCTCGTGATTTAATGGAGCTCAGAAGACTTATTCTTCAAGCTTGCAGTGAAATTACGGAAGACATGTGCCGTAGGGTAATCACTAACTTCAGTGTTCGTTTGAAGGAAGTTAGGAAACGAAATGGTGGACATATTGAGCATGTGCTGACTTAGAACAAATCTCCATGGACGGCTCTTCATAGTAGTATATGTTCCTTTCAGATTGTATTGACAATAAAGTTTATATTCAAAAACAAAATGGTGACACATTTCGTGCGCAACCCTGTACATTCTTCCTACACTCTCCATAAGCCAGGAGCGTGTCGGCTTTTTCTGCATTGCTAAACCCCATCGTCCACTCAGAACACACTGCTTGGACTGTCACACAAGAACTGACTAGCAAGTCGCAGTGCACTCATTGAACACACAAGCAACATTTAAGCAAACGTAATAACATCGTACCTAGCAACTACGCAGGTTGAACGGCACAAACAAAAGTCGTTGTGGAAACATTTTAAATACGATATCTTATAATCGACTCTCATTGGAATGCTGCAACAAACACTGCTGACAGCGTAATTTACCCTAGTTTTAGTTCGTTGATGTCAATAGACGTTGTTTCATTAAGAAAGGATATGTTTTCACAAAAAGTACATTTTCTGAGTGTTATTGCAACCTGTTTATTGGATAAAAATACGAGCCCCTGACTACCAATGCATTCTGCGAAATCCGCACAGCAATAGTACCTTCCATTTCCGCAATATTTGCGGTGCAGGTTTACAGATGATAGACACTGTATACAGTGTGTTCTTCCTAAGCGTCGGCAGGCGCGTTTTCGCTGCTGTCTCGGCAGATATTTGCTACTTCGTGTTTGCAATGTGCAGCTGGCGTCAGCCCAGACAAATACTACTCGTCAAGTCCTTCATACGACTCCCAGCGTCGACGGAAGGCATCGGCTGTTTCCCGTTACAAACAAAATTATTTCTGAAGTGAAATTTTACGTGACTGTTCGACAGAGCAGTACTAAATTAGTTTAATGCTACGTCGTTTTACCGATAAGTATCAACAGGAACACTGAAACAGCAAGAATAACGAGTACTGCAGCAGCGAATGAGCAGCGCTGCTGCTCGGCTGTAGCAGTCACAGTTCTTGAATCAGATGCACGACAAATTTTTGAACGAACACAGGTGATGCATTTCTCTTAAATGCAACTCTAGTAATTATGCTAAAGTAGTTTACTAAATACTGACGTAAGCAGATTGTTATTATTATCTTCTTGCCTTTCTCAGACGTTATGTCTGGTTAAAAATGGAAAGTGACGCGGACCTCGATCAAGCGTAACTTCCTTTTAACTGTACAGTATATGTTTCATTGCATTTAGGAACTTTCAGGTAATTGAACATGCATCAATAATTACGGATTTCTGTAGTTGTATATATACGTTTGAATATAGCTGTATTGCGTTGATGTAGTAGTGGATATTGTGTGGAATGACTGCTGTAGTTGATGGTACAATTGGTATAATCTCAACTTTCTCCTGATGCCACATGTCCTTGACTTCCTCAGCCAGTTGGATGTATTTTTCAATTTTTTCTCCTGTTTTCTTCTGTATATTTGTTATATTGGGTATGGATATTTCGTTAATTATGTTAATTTCTTATTTTTATTGGTGAGTATGATGTCAGGTTTCTTATGTGGTGCTGTTTTATCTGCTATGATGGTTCTGTTCCAGTATAATTTGTATTCATCATTCTCCAGTACATTTTGTGGTGCATACTTGTATGTGGGAACGTGTTGTTTTATTAGTTTATGTTGTATGGCAAGTTGTTGATGTATTATTTTTGCTACAGTGTCATGTCTTCTGGTTTATTCTGTATTTGCTAGTATTGTACATCCGCTTCAGATGTGATCTACTGTTTCTATTTGTTGTTTGCAAAGTCTGCATTTATCTGTTTGGAATTGGGATCTTTAATAATATGCTTGCTGTAATATCTGGTGTTTATTGTTTGATCCTGTATTGCAATCATGAATCCTTCTGTCTCACTGTATATATTGCCTTTTCTTAGCCATGTGTTGGATGCGTCTTGATCGATGTGTGGCTGTGTTAGATGATACGGGTGCTTGCCATGAAGTGTTTTCTTTTTCCAATTTACTTTCTTCGTATCTGTTGATGTTATGTGATCTAAAGGGTTGTAGAGGTGGTTATGAAATTGCAATGGTGTAGCCGATGTATTTATATGAGTCATTGCTTTGTGTGTTTTGCTAGTTTCTGCTCGTTCTATAAAGAATTTTCTTAAATTGTCTACCTGTCCATAATGTAGGTTTTTTATGTCAATAAATCCCCTTCCTCCTTCCTTTCTGCTTAATGTGAATCTTTCGGTTGTGAGTGTATGTAATGTATTCTATATTTGTGGCATTGTGATCGTGTAAGTGTATTGAGTGCTTCTAGGTCTGTGTTACTCCATTTCACTACTCCAAATGAGTAGGTCAATATTGGTATAGCATAAGTATTTATAGCTTTTGTCTTGTTTCTTGCTGTCAATTCTGTTTTTAGTATTTTTGTTAGTCTTTCTCTATATTTTTCTTTCAGTTCTTCTTTAATATTTGTATTATCTATTCCTATTTTTTGTCTGTATCCTAGATATTTATAGGCATCTGTTTTTTCCATCGCTTCTATGCAGTCGCTGTGGTTATCCAACATGTAATCTTCTCGTTTAGTGTGTTTTCCCTTGACTATGCTATTTTTCTTACATTTGTCTGTTTCAAAAGCCATATTTATATCATTGCTGAATACTTCTGTTATCTTTAGTATTGGTTGAGTTGTTGATTTGTTGCTGCCAGTAGTTTTAGATCATCCATGTATAGCAAACGTGTGATTTTGTGTTGATATGTTCCAGTAATATTACATCCATAATTTGTATTATTTAGCATGTTGGATAGTGGGTTCAAAGCAAGGCAGAACCAGAAAGGACTTAATGAGTCTCCTTGGTATATTCCACGCTTAATCTGTATTGGCTGTGATGTGATATTATTTGAATTTGTTTGGATATTAAGTGTGGTTTTCCAATTTTTCATTACTATATTTAGGAACTGTATCAGTTTAGGATCTATTTTGTATATTTCCAGTATCTGTAGTAACCATGAGTGGGGTACTACTATCAAAAGCTTTTTGGTAATCAATGAGTATTATTATTATTATTATTGTTATATTACAATATTTTATATATTTACATGTACTTAAAAATTTATTATTATCCCATTAAAACATTGTATATATTTTATTGTTGCGATAATTAAAATTCTAGGTATCTGTGGCATGTTAAAATTGAGGATAACGGCAAGTAATCTAGGAAGGGGGAGGGAGAGGGGCGGGGCAGAACTTATTTGTGAAATCTCTCCCTCAGAACCGAGAGCTAGATCACATGAAACTCAACTAGTGCTCTTGACCGACGGTATCCTTGGTTCATCAATAGAGGAAACCGGACTGATTCGGTGTTTCTAGACTTTCCACAAGCTTTTGGTCCGGTGCCACATAGTCGGCTTGACTACTTCTAGTCAACGATTCGTTGGTAGGAAGCAGGAAAACTGGTATTGTCTACAAAGTAGTTAGCGCACAAAACACTCGCAGAGCACGTATATGAATACTGGCTGACATTCGAAAAGATGCGGCCCGTGTCACAAGAATCTGCTGAGAAAACTTCAAGAATCGCTTCGCTGGCCGAAAATTCTTTTTTCTCCTTATCGCGGGGACAGTGTGCAGATAAAACTAGGCATTTAACAACTCTCGCAGATGTATACAAACAGTCATTCTTCTCACGCTAGATCTTCGAATTGGATGGGAAGAAACCTTTATACAGTTTATAGTAGAAAGTAACATCTGCCTCATACTTCACAGAGATTAGCAGAATCTACATGCACAACACATGTTATTCCTTCTTCTCTCCCCCCCCCCCCCCTCTTTTATCGTATTAGCTGTAAAAAGTGAACTACAGGAAGAAAACAGTAACTGTTGCAAGATTCTTGCACATGATCTGCTCAGTGGGCGGCACGCTCTAGTTTCTAACATTTCAGTGTCTCCACAGGATCAACAGAGAGCTGGATCGATAGGGGCGGACATCTGACACGGCTACCAGTTCCTGCAATCACGACGCAGAGGGCTGATGCACTCAGCGGCAACTTATGACTGCATTTACATTCTAGTAAACGAAAAAGCACGAAGAATTGAAGTTCAAAGATGCTCTAAGAGCAGCAGTACTATTAGCTGAGACTTGTTACAGATTCGTTGCATCGGGTACTGGTGGTTAGGTGTAATAATGGGTAATGCATCTTTGGATAACGCATCTTTTTCTAGCTAAGCTTTCCAATTTCATTCTGTCTCCCACGAATGCAACGAAAAACTAACGTTGGTCTGTGCGAGGCTTTTGCATACGCGCTGGACAAGCCGCTTGCTAAAATAAAAAAGAGCATACTTTAGCGTCAGTAAAATTAAACACAATGCTCCCGTTGACAGGTAGCAACGAGTCTTGAGAACTGCCGGTACTTTTAGAGATTTATGTGTCACTCCTGAGTTATAAGTGAAAGAGTTGTTCTTTTTTTTATTAAAAAAAGACATTCTGGATTATCATAAAACTGTAATAACATAAAAGTAAATGACCGTCGCACATTATAAAAAATTCACCAGTTGCATTTCAGTATATAAAACATTCACCTTTGACGAAGGCTGTCCGTAAATTACAGTGCGATTCGGCTTGGAGAACCTATCCATAGAACTATAAGCTTTACCTTTCACTACTCATCTTCATAACTGCCACCAATGTGACGGTACCAGTCTCGGTATATGCCCGTTGTATAAATTTTCTGGTTTTAATATAAACTGCTTCGTGAAGTATTTTCCGCATAATTTCTGGAAATTGCAATTCTAATGTTTTAATGATCTCTCCAGTTCCCGGATTAATCATATCCTCCTTTATTTTTTAAAGTGATATTCTTCGTTCTTCATCACCAACATTCTAACGTATTGAACTAAAGATTGATCTACGAACCATTCAGTCGCTCACTGCCTCATTCCCGTACATCTCTCAGATTTGAGCTTTGGCAGTGAACATTTGCTGCTGCTATATCTCCCGCATTCAAAGAACGAATAAGCGTCCGAATTGTTCATTATACATTTCGAATTTATTCATCTTTATGAACACATGCGACCACTGTTATACAATGAATCCAATTTTTTTGTTAAAAAAGTAACATTCCCAGAAAGGGAAGGAAAGAAGAGGAAGAAAGAGACAAGGAAGGAAGATTAGCGTCCTGTCGAAGAGGAGGTCATTAGAGACAGAGGACAAGGTCATGTTTGGGAAGGACAGACGCAAATCAGCAATGCCCTTTCACATAAATTACTTTAGTGAAATCACGGAAAACCTAAAGTGAAATTTTCCATTTATCGTAAACCAACACACTCGGTTGCAGTAACAAGGGATGACTCCAACCATCTATCACAACATAAAAAATGCTTTTTTTTTGCTATGGTAGCGTGCCTATGTAAGCTTCCATTACATGAAACGGAAATACTATGGAGTTCACGCACCCTCAAACAAACAGCAGTAGCCAATGGTTTTAAGAAAAACTTAGTTACACGAATTCTCAAAAAATACAAAAGCGAAAAAAAAACCCACGCGAGGAACGAAGAAAGTTTGTTACATTGAAATATTATGGCCGTATTACCGAAAAATTGGCGTGCGCTTTTCCTAAGCAGTACAAAATAGCATTTCGAACTGTATGTCAATTACGGTTGAAACTAAGACATGAAATTGTAAAAAATGAAAATGTTGTAGCATGAAGTAACAAAAAAGTGTGTAATTATGCAGCAAAAGAAGGAGTTAGAGGTTGTTCATCAGGTGAATGTGTTGATGTTCGGCGCGTTAATGAATATTAATTTTATACTGTGCTATAAATGTATTTGATACTGACACATATTACAAAGACAAATTAATTAAGCCTTCGTCGTCACGTGACTTACGTACTGTATAAGCTTAAGAACGAAGGGAGAAAAATAATGTCCCATCGACTACGATGTCGTTGGAGATGGAGTCACAGCCCAGATTGGACAAAATGGGAAGGGAAACTGACCTGTCTGTTTTAAGGAATCGTCTCATTCTCATTCGTTTCAGTTGAATCACAAAAGCCACAAAAAAATTAAAAATGATGGCCGTACCGAGATTTTAACCAATGTTCCCAATACGAGCCCTGTGTCTTAACACGCCCGATACCTCCGCGGCGCGCTATATAAACAATTTCTAGGAATAGATTTACTGCTATAGCATATACCTTGAGTTCTACCTTGTGAGAGAGGGAAGTCAGTCAGACCAGCATCGATGCAGTGCATGGGACTAACGACCTTCTTCTGGTACTACGGTCATTCTGTCAATGGGAGGCCAGCAGTTTGTGTGACATTTCGCACACCAATCTGTCACTGAAAACAATCTAGGCCTGTTTCAGCTTTTAACTCGACACTCTGTAGTATTCGAGAAAATCAACAATGAAGTTTTCTTAGAGGCGTGACTCTCGGCATTAGCGGCTCCAGTAGAGAAGAGTTCACTTGATAAATTCGCAGTCTCGTATTCAAGTCAGCTGCCCAATTTGGAGGCTACGGTTTTTATTTAAATTCACTTTTGTTCCAAACCATCATTTCGATGTCATAAATATTTTTATACATTTGATGTGGAAGAACTGCCAATGCTGGTCGCGTCTTTCATTCGCCACACTTGGTACAGCAAAGCCTTGTATTTCTATTACCTTTATAACAAGTTCCGTAGTGTAAATTAAACTTAGGTTTGCGTTATAGAATAATGCAGCTTAGATTTATGCCATTTCAGTTTTAGTACATTACCGTATATATAAGGAAGTCAATATTAACAGCTAATGGTTTGATTTAAAGTCCGAATTTTTATATTATGTACGATTTCAAGCAAAAATGAGTTAATAAAATAGCTTATAATAATCAAACGATGATTATTTTGAAACATGTAATTTAACAATAGAAAAAAGACGTTTCCTCAAAGTAATTGACGCGAATTTGAATCCTCCAGCACTGACCTACCGCACCGACTTCGTTAACGGATGTAGCCACGAAGATACACGCAATATAGAAAACACTCGTGGAGCGTCAAGCTAAAAACCAAAATAGGTGTCAGTTAGATACATCTTTGAGAAATTTAAATCATTGATCTATACTTGCCTCTCTCCCTTTATAATTATTTACGGGATTTTCTGCACTAAAATACTTTATTGATTTCCTGTCATATTTAAATATACCACAAACGCAAAGCTGTATGTACAGATTATAGCAAAATAGGGTATACAACTCACGTTCAGACGATAAATAATACTATGAGGACAAGAATAGCATCTGGGCACAGAAATGGAATGCTAAATTCAAAAATTGAGAAGGTCGTGACGCACGGCCCCGGACAGAGCAAAATTCCAAAAATGGAAATAATGAGAACTTCACAAGAATAATGACTAATTCTGAGGGCGAAATTCCGATTTATGCGTGCAAGTGAAATTTCTTGCCACATTAAAATTGTTTGTCGAGTTGTGGATTGTGACTCGAACCTGGAACTTTAACTTCCCCTGACAGTGCTCTAAAAAGCCGATTCACCATCCGTATCCTCAGTTTTGATGGTGGTTCGTAGGCCTGTATCTAGATTGCTTAGTCGATAAGACAATTTCCGCCGGATGGCATGGGGTAGGGTTCGAATCCCGGTTCGTCACACAGTTTTGTTTTGCCATGAAGTATCAGTTGCCAATCGACTGCTGAGTGAATACTCGTTCTGTATGATTCTATTTCTTTTGGCACATATTCAGAATCTCGATCAGCTTGTTCCCATAAATTACACATAGACGCACCTTGAGATGTTACTCGCAAGCTTGTTTCCCTGGATATTGAAGCACTTAACTGAAGTTATAAAGAGATGCTTCAGACGGCCACAGAAGAAAACGTAGCTAAAGGTGGTGCTGGATGTGCAGAGGATCTTTAGAACCAATAAAAATCTGATAAAGATGTGCGTTGCAGTAACCTTTGACGTCACTCCACAACTCAGACGTCTTTGTGTTACTTTGACATCTTACGTACAAAGTTAATCACATCTAAAAATAGGCAAATTAGTGCCATTTGGGTTAGTAAAGAAGATTAAAACGTGGAAGAGAATCCTTAAGACGAATCTATGTTTGCTAATACTATACATTTCATTGTTGCTTAACCCCATAACGCCGACAGTCGCGACTTCGCATCGTACCACTGCTGTGCTAATACTTCTGAAGTTAAGTGGTTTTGAGCGCCTGAGCCGGTAGCTGCTGATTGTGCATGAAGTACCAACGCTTCTGACGAGTGCTGCGTTTTCCTGAGTGTTTCTGGTAGGCTCTACTTCTAAAGGTCCACATATTTTTTTTTTTTCATCTTTCAACTAGAAATTTGTTCAGGGAATCTAGCTCGGCGCTTCCTATCATTTTGAAAACACAGGTACAGAAGTAGTTAAATTCGAAAGTCAAGAAAATTCAGCTTGAGTTTACAAGGAGAATAAAAAGACACAGTAAGTAGACGGGTTCTGAACAACGAACCACTTGGAATTACCTCGTCGTGAGACTGTTAACTGAAGATATTAACAGATCTCTTCATACGATTCTAGAAGAGAAAGCCCATGGGCGCTGCAGCTCAAGATCGTGCTAGTCACGGAAGAGGACCTTTGGGATCAATAAAACAGGGCATTTCCCCACTTTTTATCATCAGCCTTAACCGTGACGTCTTCTTTTCACTATGAAACCTTACAGGAAAAGACAGTTAAATCGAAAAATAGGGAAATTACTCCGGCTTGGCGCTGCAGTCTGGAACCGCGCGACCGCTACGGTCGCAGGTTCGAATCCTGCCTCGGGCATGGATGTGTGTGATGTCCTTAGGTTAGTTAGGTTTAAGTAGTTCTAAGTTCTAGGAGACTGATGACCTCAGAAGTCCCATAGTGCTCAGAGCCATTTGAACTCCGGCTTGACATCTTTAACTTTTGTTGTCCTTTCGTCCTCAGTTGCGTATAATATTACGGTACGTAGATAAATTTTACATTGAAGCGTAACAGATCAAAAGCAGAACATGTAAGTCAGCATACAGGGGATCAGCCACTCAAGATGCCTTGCAAAGAATAAAGCAGAAACATATACGGCACAAAAACTGTGCTTCATTCAGCTGCAACTAAACGATCCCAAAGCAGGAATTATCACATACCGAAATACTGCGGCTTGAGATTACGCAGCGAATAAACAGGCATGTCGGTACTCGAGAATGATCGCAGGATACTTCCCGGTCATGCGAAAACATCCCCCAACTACGTCCGACTGTTTGTCAACAGAGCCTTCCACGTAGAAGCTGCTCACAATTTTGAACATGCACTGAATTGCTGTTTGTTATAGGTTCCTGATAAGAACCCGTTTGTAAAATAGAGAAAAATTCACGTAGGTTTGTTCGTCAGTAAATATGACACCATTTATCCATTCTGCACGGCGTTAGCAACTGCTATGTTTAAAATTCATGGAGAAGAAGTAAAAACTTTGAGGTTCGCCGATGATATTGTAATTCTGTCAGAGACAGCAAAGGACTTGGAAGAGCAGTTGAACGGAATGGACAGTGTCTTGAAAGGAGGATATAAGATGAACATCAACAAAAGCAAAACGAGGATAATGGAATGTAGTCAAATTAAATCGGGTGATGCTGAGGGAATTAGATTAGGAAATGAGACACTTAAAGTAGAAAAGGAGTTTTGCTATTTAGGGAGTAAAATAACTGATGATGGTTGAAGTAGAGAGGATATAAAATGTAGACTGGCAATGGCAAGGAAATCGTTACTGAAGAAGAGAAATTTGTTAACATTGAGTATAGATTTAAGTGTCAGGAAGTCGTTTCTGAAAGTATTTGTATGTAGTGTAGCCCTGTATGGAAGTGAAACATGGACGATAACTAGTATGTACAAGAAGAGAATAGAAGCTTTCGAAATGTGGTGCTACAGAAGAATGCTGAAGGTAAGGTGGGTAGATCACGTAACTAATGAGGAGGTATTGAATAGGATTGGGGAGAAGAGAAGTTTGTGGCACAACTTAACTAGAAGAAGGGATCGGTTGGTAGGACATGTTTTGAGGTATCAAGGGATCACAAATTTAGCATTGGAGGGCAGCGCGGAGGGTAAAAATCGTAGAGGGAGACCAAGAGGTGAATACACTAAGCAGATTCAGAAGGATGTAGGTTGCAGTAGGTACTGGGAGATGAAGAAGCTTGCACAGGATAGAGTAGCATGGAGAGCTGCATCAAACCAGTCTCAGGACTGAAGACCACAACAACAACAACAATGATTTACTAATCCTGAGTGTCATGAACTCGGAAAGGTCACGTCGTGCCGTGTGGATAAATTAAGCAAATTAGAAAGAGTTTTAAAAAAATTAAAAAACGCGACAGAAACACAAGTGTTGACACGTAGGAGACTACGAGTTCCTAACGTCTAAATGTTGATGAGAAACCACTAAGTATTCTTTCAAAAAATAATTTATTTGCCAACATCGTTCTGTTAACACAATTGCTGGATTACTAGTGTCGGCAATATATACTTGCTGTCCTCATACCCGCAAAACAGAGCTTTGTTAGTTACATCATACAATGTTTACACCGCTTTGTTACATGAGCACTAACAACATGCATAAAAAATCGAGACATTACAGTGACATACCAGATGACAGATGATAGAACACCTGTCAGGTCATTTCAATGCCTCTATTTTTTATCGTTCAAATGGTTCAAATGGCTCTGAGCCCTATGTGACGTAACATCTGAGGTCATCAGTCACCTAGAACTTAGAACTACTTAAACCTAACTAACCTAAGGACATCACACACATCCATGCCCGAGGCAGGTTTCGAACCTGCGACCGTAGCGGTCTCGCGGTTCCAGACTGACGCGCCTAGAACCGCTTGGCCACACCGGCCGGCCTCTATTTTTTTTTTTTTTTACGCATATTGTATAGTCCCCATGACACAAAAGTGATGTAAGCACTGTATGACGTGACTACTACAGCCCTGTTTTATGCATCTGAGACGATGACAATACACACTGCCGAAACTAGTAATCCAGTAATTGTGTTAGTATAGCGATCTTGGCAAATAAATTGGTTTCGAAAAGAAAACTACAATACAAAATTACGGATCGCCTCCTGCCCTGAATGATCAGGTAACAACACTAAATATTCCTCGAAAAAGTTATCTTCCAAGCATTCACTGGCCGTAATTGTTGACACGTTTGACGTTCCACTTGCCTGCAGATTTTTTTCACAACAGGGAGGGTGAAAACCTCTCGTAGATACACTTGTCAGGCGGGCAGCACACTTTTCCGCACTCTCGCGGAGCTGAGCCGGTGCCAGTGTTGCGGGTGGCGTCGTGCTGCGTGTAACAGTGTCGGCGGGCGGACCGCGTCCTGTTGTCCGTGCGGGCGCGCTGCCACCCTGCTACTGCCGTCCCTCCAGCCGCCGCTCCCCTCCTCCCCCTCCCCTCCACCCCCCCCCCCATCCACCCACGCACGGCTGCGGCTGCAGCCGGCGCCGCCTCCAGCCTCCCGCCAGACACCAGACGCAGCTTCCAGCGTCGCTTAGTCACGCCGCGCGTGCTGCGCCAGCGCCCGCTTCTTCTCCACCGTACGCCGAATGCGCGCGCACCTTACGGAAGTACCCCACTGTTTCATGAGCGCACCACAAAGAGACTACAGTCCGATTAAAGTTACTTGATTGTTAGCACTTCCGGCGTTGAACACTACTGGCCATTAAAATGCCTACACCACGAAGATGACGCGCTACAGACGCGAAATTTAACCGACAGGAAGAAGATGCTGTGATATGCAAATGTTTATTATTATTTATTTTATGGCCTTCATTGGACCACTGTAGTCAAAAATACAAAGTTCTAAACAAGTTGTTACACAGGGATACAATTTGGTTCGACAATAACTTAATATGATATTTAGGTAATATAATTATTAGAGGCTATTCTTATATGAAAGGTGTTTTGCTCTTCTGTCTGCCCAATATTTCTTCATTCTTTCAGATATTTTCTTTCTTTCTTCATCTGAGACAACTCTTCCTGTACTCCTTTTACTGATTTTCATTTCTAGTCTGGTTTGCGGGTCTTGCAGTATTCTGGTTTTCTCTGTCTTGTTTTTTAGGTCATCTACTGTAATTTGAAGTTCTTTTATATCTTCCTTAATTTCTGTGATCCATTTAATGTCGCTCTTGCTATTCTACAATTTTTGTATTATTTTTTTACTAATTCTGTTTTCTGGAGTTCTCGTCAGATGTCCAAAGAATGAGATGCGTTTCTTCCTGATTGTGCTCATGACTGGTTCTATTTTCTTATATACTGTTTCATTTGATGCTATTCTCCAATGTCCATTTATTTTATACTGTTTATTTATACATATCCTCATTATTCTTCTTTCTATTTTTAGTATTCTGTCAATTTCTGCTGTATTAGTTGTTTTGAAGATAGTTTCAGCTGCATACGTTAGTTCTGGTTGTGTAACTGTTTTATAGTGTTTTAATTTTGCATCTATAGATAGGCTTTTTTTGTTGTATGTAGTTTTGGTAATGTAATTTGCATAGTTCAGTTTTTTTATTCTATTTTGCCATGATGGCTTCTCATTTAGATTGTATGTTATTATTTCGCCTAAATATTTAAATTTATCAACAGTTTTGGTTTCCTGTTCTCCTACTGTAATTTTGTTTGCAAGTGGTGGATCAGTTAGCATAATCTCCGTTTTTTCAAATGATATTCTAAGGCCTACTTTCTCTGCTATTTCTTGTAGTGATTTCACTTGTTGCCTGGCTTCTTGAACGGTGTTGGCTAGGAGAGCAAGATCATCAGCGAATCCCAAGCAGTTTAAGCTAATATCATCTTTTGCACTTCCAGTTCTTATCCTCTTGGATTGTCCTTGTACCATCTCTCATTATGTATTCCAGTGCAAAGTTGAAAAGTAATGGTGATAGGCAGTCACCTTGTCTTAAGCCTGTTTTTATGAGGAATGGTTCCGAAATTTCTCCTCTAAACTTCAATTTTGATTTGGTGTTGGTTAGAGTGAATTGTATTATTTTAATTAGTTTTGGATGGAGTCCTAGATTTCTTAAATTTTTAATACTGAAGGTCTGTGGAGACAGTCATATGCCTTCTTAAAATCTACAAATGTTATTGCTAGATGTTTGTTCCGTTTCTTGTAGTATGCCATAATCAATTTTAAACTAATTATCTGCTCTGCACAGCTTCTCCATGGTCTGAAACCTCCCTGATATTCCCCTAACTCCTGTTCTAATTGCTCCTTGATTCTTTCATATAGGATCTTGGATAGAATTTTATATGTGCAATCTAGGAGAGAGATTCCTCTGTAGTTGTCTGGGTTGCTCTTACCTCCCTTTTTGTGTAATGGGTGGATGATAACTGTGGTTTATGTGCAATCTAGGAGAGAGATTCCTCTGTAGTTGTCTGGGTTGCTCTTATCTCCCTTTTTGTGTAGTGGGTGGGTGATAGCTGTGGTCCAATGTTCGGGAAATTGTTCTGTTACCCAAATTTTTTTAGAGCCATGTGTAAGGAGGTCTTGACTGTGTCACTTGCATATTTCCACATTTCAACAAAAACCTGATCTTCTCCACATGCCTTATATTTTTTTGTTCTTTAAGAATTTCTTCTACTTCTTGGAAAGTTGGAGGGTCTAGTTTGTTAGGTTTGGTTTTTATTGGGGTATTTATGTTGATTTGTAAGGGTTCTTTGGGTTCCTCGCAATTCAGAAGTTTGTAAAATGCTTTTGCCATGATTTCTGCATTTTCCTTGTTACTGTGTGTCATTCTTCCATCTTCATCTTTCAGTATTAGTGTAGGGGCCTCATATTGTTGTAGTTGTTTCCCAGAGATTTTGTAGTAGTTCCTGGAGTTGGTTTTATGATAATTACCTTCTATAGACTTTATAATATCTTTATGAAATCCTCTCTTGATTCTTCTAATATTTTGAGTGAATTTTTTTCTTTCATTTTTTGGGTTGATGGCATTTTCTTCAGTTTTATGTATTTGAAACTTTAACCATGCTTGGTGTCTATCTTCATGGAATTTGTCACATTCTGATGTCCACCATGCATGTTTCCTTCGTGGGTTCAAGGGAGCTAGATTCTCTGCTTCTTTTTTAAGATTAGGCACTAGTTGCTCTAGATCATCTGTTAATTTGATGGTTTGTGTTATTTGTTGGTACTTATTATTTTTAATTAGCTGATGTGGGCCAAACCTCCTTTTTATTTTATTAGTTTTTCCGGTCCTCTTCTTTAACGGTGTGAATTTGATTTTAATTTTAACCATATAATGGTCTGAGCCTGTGTCTACTCCTCTCAGTACTTTAACATTGTGGATCTCCTTATGAAAATTTTTGTCCATACAGCATGGTCTAGCTGCCACTCGCCCTTCCTCCAGTCTGGATGTTTCCATGTTTTAAATTTACTTGGCTTCCTCTTAAAGTATGTTGATTTAGATATAAGGTTGTGTTCTCTGCAGAGTTCTACAAGACTTTGACCGTTTTTGTTTGTACATTTATGTGGACTCCATTTTCCAATTATATCTTTACATTTCCTTTCTTTTCCCAACTGAGCATTGAAATCTCCAAATAAGATTTTTACATTCTTTTTATTTACTCTGTTCACAGTTTGTTCTAGAAGGTCCCAAAATTTATCTACCTCTTCCTTTGTTTTTGTTAGACAATTTTTTTCATTTGTTGGGGCTTGAGCATTTATTATTGTAAGGGGTTTTATTCATTGTTTTAAAGCTTAGAGTCGCAATTCTTGGTGATACTGCTTGGAAATGCGTTACTGAATCTATTATTTTTATGTTTACTAAAATCCCTGTTCCAAACTGGGAACATTGTTTCATTGCCCTCGGTCCTGGTTTCCCATTATAAATTCTGTATCCTTGTGATTCGAATGGGTCCTCTGTGGTGTTTCTCATTTCTTGGATCCCTGTTATTAAAATTTTTTGTTTATTTAGTTCATCTGTGAGCTCCTTGAGTTTTCCGGTCTGAAGTAGCGAGTTTATGTTGTGTGTTGCTATATAATTTATTTGCTCGTGTTTAATCTTCTTTTTGTGTTTTAGTGTGCATTTGGATAGTTGCAAACGCTCCGATTCGTTGCTGTCTTCTAGTTGACTACCCACCGAATCCGATGTAGCCTTTTCCTGCCTTTTTGAGCAGGACGGTGGAATTTTTTTCCTAAAAGACCTTTCCATTTTTGACTGTCGAAGGTTGTCAATCTTAGTTGGAGTAAGCTCCGATTTACAACTACGGTTGTTAATGCAAATGATTAGCTTTTCAGAGCATTCACATGAGGTTGGCGCCGGTGGCGACACCTACAACGTGCTGACATGAGGAAAGTTTCCAACCGATTCTCATATACAAACAGCAGTTGACCGGCGTTGCCTGATGAAACATTGTTGTGATGCCTGGTGTAAGGAGGAGAAATGTGTACCATCACGTTTTCGACTTTGATAAAGGTCGGATTATAGCCAATCGCGATTGCGGTTTATCGTATCGCGACATTGCTGCTCGCGTTGGTCGAGATCCAATGACTGTTAGCAGAATATGGAATCTGTGGGTTCAGGAGGGTAATACGGAACGCCGTGCTCTATCCCAACAGCCTCGTATGACAGGCATCTTATCCGCATGGCTGAAACAGATCATGATGGTCGCATCCGCGCTTGGCGACATCGCGGTGAACGCACATTGGAAGCTTGTATTCGTCATCGCCATACTGGCGTATCACCTGGCGTGTTGGTATGGGGTGCCATTGGTTACACGTCTCGGTCACCTCTTGTTCGCACTGACCGCACTTTGAACAGTGGACGTTACATTTCAGATGTGGCTCTACCCTTCATTCGATCCCTGCGAAACCCTACATTTCGGGAGGATAATGCACGACCGCATGTTGCAGGTCCTGTACGGGCCTTTCTGGATACAGAAAATGTTCGACTGCTGCCCTGGCCAGCGCATTCTCCAGATCTCTTACCAATAGAAAACGTGTGGTCAATGGTGGCCGAGCAACTGGCTCGTCACAATACGCCAGTCACTACTCTTGATGAACTGTGGTATCGTGTTGAAGCTGCATCGGCAGCTGTACCTGTACACGCCATCCAAGCTCTGTTTGACTCAATGCCCAGGCGTATGAAGGCCGTTATTACGGCTAGAGGTGGTTGTTCTGGGTACTGATTTCTCAGGTTCTACGCACCCAAATTGCGTTATAATTTAATCACATGTCCGTTCTAGTATAATATATTTGTCCAATGAATACCCGTTTATCATCTGCATTTCTTCTTGGTGTAGCAATGTTAATGCCCAGTAGTGTAGCTGACTTCCTCCAATCAGAACGCTCAACGTCACTCCCGAACCGTTCGACGTTGCCAGACTGCCACAAAAATTGGCCAGTTCTCTCTCTTCTAGTTCCTTGTCCGGCCGTGTTTCTTGAAGTGTTTGGATCCCGAATGATGCGTCTTGTCCGTTTATTTCGTATTTCGTCGCACATGATAACCACACGAACACACAACAATGCTAACGAAATACACGTGCTTTATACACAGCTCTAAACAAACACTACTGGATCATTCCGCACAAAACTCGAATCAGCGTTATTTATACAATTATTATAATCACAGATGTTGTTGTTGTTGTCTTCAGTCCTGAGACTGGTTTGATGCAGCTCTCCATGCTACTCTATCCTGTGCAAGCTTCTTCATCTCCCAGTACCTACTGCAACCTACATCTTTCTGAATCTGCTTAGTTTACTCATCTCGTGATCTCCCCCTACGATTTTTACCCTCCACGCTGCCCTCCAATACTAAATTGGTGATCCCTCGATGCCTCAGAACGTCTTCTACCAACCGATCCCTTCTTCAAGTCAAGTTGTGCCACAAACTCCTTCCCAATTCTATTCAAATGATTCAAATGGCTCTGAGCGCTATGGGACTTAACTTCTGAGGTCATCAGTCCCCTAGAACTTAGAACTACTTAAACCGAACTAACCTAAAGATATCACACACATCCATGCCTGAGGCAGGATATGAAACTGCGACCGTAGCGGTTCCAGACTGTAACGCCTAGAACCGCTCGGCCACCCGGGCCGGCGCCCAATTCTATTCAATACCCCCGCATTAGTTATGTGATCTACCCATCTAATCTTCAGCATTCTTCAGTAGCACCACATTTCGAAAGCTTCTATTCTCTTCTTGTCCAAACTATTTATCGTCCATCTTTCGCTTCCATACAGGGTTACACTCCATACAAATACTTTCAGAAACGATTTCGTTACACTTAAATCTATACTCGATGTTAACAAATTTCTCTTCCTCAGAAACGCTTTCCTTGCCATTGCCAGTCTACATTTTATATCCTCTCTACTTCGACCCTCATTAGTTATTATGCTCCTCAAATAGCAAAACTCATTTACTACTTTAAGTGTCTCATTTCCTAATCTAATTCCTTCAGATTCCCGACTTAATTCGACTACATTCCATTATCCTCGTTTTGCTTTTGTTGATGTTCATCTTATATCCTCCTTTCAAGACACTGCCCATTCCGTTCAACTACTCTTCCACGTCCTTTACTGTCTCTGACAGAATTACAATGCAGTTGGCAGACCTCAGAGTCTCTATTTCTTCTCCATGGATTTAAATTCCTACTCCAAATTCTTGTTTTGTTTCCTTTACTGCTTGCTCAATATACAGATTGAATAACATTGGAGTTAGGCTGCAACCCTATCTCACTCCCTTCTCAACCACTGCTTCTCTTTCATGCCCCTCGACTCTTATAACTGCCATCTGGTTTCTGTACAAATTGTAAATAGCCTTTCGCTCCTTGTGTTTGACCCCGACAACCTTCAGAATTTGAAAGAAAATATTCCAGACAACATTGTCAAATGCTTTCTGCAAGTCTATAAATGCTAGAAACGCAGGTTTACGTTCTGTTAATCTATCTTCTAAGATAAGTCGTAGCGTCAGTATTGCCTCGCATGTTTCAACATTTCTACGGAATCCAAACTGATCTTCTCCGAGATCGGTTTCTATCAGTTTTTTCATTCGTTTGTAAATAATTCGTGTTAGTATTTTGCAGCCGTGATTTATTAAACTGATAATTCTGTAATTTTCATACCTGTCAACACTTGCTTTCTTTAGGATTCGAATCATTACATTCTTCTTTAAGTCTGAGGGTATTTCGCCTGTCTCATACATCTTCCTCATCAGATGGTAGAGTTTTGTCAGGGCTGTGTCTCCCAAGTCCGTCAGTAGTTCTAATGGAATGTTGTCCACTCTTGGGCCTTGTTTCGACTTAGGTCTTTCAGTGCTCTGTCAAACTCTTCACGCAGTATCGTATCTCCCGTTTCATCTTCATCTACGGTCTCTACCATCTCCATAATATTGCCCTAGGACTTGCCTCATCTGGGTAAACTAGTGGAAACCATATGCGTTCTCCTCTTCATCTTCAATCTTTTCTTTGTTTGCCCTCTTAGGATACCCTGAACAAATTAGTAACAATGATTTCAACTGCATCAATCTTCCTGTTACCGATTTCCCTCACTGTCGACTATGTGAAGGCTTCTGGTTCAACTCCTAGCCTCCAAGTATCAGACGTCTGTCAATATTAGCACAGTTATGATACATTGCAATTCCATCAGCGCCGACCGAAGTGGCCATGCGGTTAAAGGCGCTGCAGTCTGGAACCGCAAGTCCGCTACGGTCGCAGGTTCGAATCCTGCCTCGGGTGTGGATGTTTGTGATGTCCTTAGGTTAGTTAGGTTTCACTAGTTCTAAGTTCTAGGGGACTAATGACCTCAGCAGTTGAGTCCCATAGTGCTCAGAGCCATTTTTGAATTTCATCAGCAGTTGTAGAAACATATCTTGCGTTGGGGCATGGTTTTCCTATCAGAGAGTTGTCACTTTCATTAAGATTTTGAGTTTTTACATGCTCACACTTCTGTAGAAGCTATGGATCTGTGGATCTCCTAAACACCGAAATATCCCCCACATTTTGACTTCATAAAACTGAAAGAAAATACCGCAGGAATAAATAATAGCCCGCATCTCGTGGTCGTGCGGTAGCGTTCTCGCTTCCCACGCCAGGGTTCCCGGGTTCGATTCCCGGCGGGGTCAGGGATTTTCTCTGCCTCGTGATGGCTGGGTGTTGTGTGCTGTCCTTAGGTTAGTTAGATTTAAGTAGTTCTAAGTTCTAGGGGACTGATGACCATAGATGTTAAGTCCCATGGTGCTCAGAGCCATTTAAAATAAATAATATGAGGAAATACAGAACAACGAAGGGGCGTGGCCCGTGCAAGTTTTTGTTAATTATTATTTTTATCACACTTAGGAGTGGAATTGGAACGTAATATTCAGGAATTTGGTTTTCAATTCTATGTAGTAAATGAAGGTCCAATAAAAAAAATTTCGCAATTGTGATCGCTTTCGCGTACGTCACCCCTTAAAGCAAAGGAGACAAAAGCCGCCGCTTGGACGCCAGTGTCAGAGGGGCGCCAGAGGTGGAATGACTGTAAAGTTTCTATACAGGACGTATCGCAATCAGAGTCGGCCGCTTGGCGTACCATCTTCCCTTAAAAACTATCGTCCTATCTCGCTCTTAAGCTTACAAAAAAAGTTCCGGAACGTCTGATCCTCAAACCTTCCTGTCCAAAAGAAAAGTCACCGTCCTCGAACAGTTTGGCTTTTTCGTGCTGGGCATGGCACCATTATCCAGATAAACCCGGTTGGTTGAGCAGATATGTAAGACAAGGGCAGACGGGTGCAGTCTTCCTAGATACTAAGGATGCGTACGATCGTATCTAGCACGACAGTCCCTCATACAAGCTCCACCAATACGAGTGTCCTGCACGTTTAGTGAAAACCCCTGGCTACTTTCGTAGGTACAAGAAAATTCTTCGGTAATGTAGATACACGACTGGCCATTACAATTGCTACACCACGAAGATGACGTGCTACAGACGCGAAATTTAATCGACAGAAAGAAGATACTGTGATATGCAAATAATTAGCTTTTCAGAGCATTCACACAAGGTTGGCGACGGTGGCGACACCTACAACGTGCTGAAATGAGGAAAGTTTCCAAACGATTTCTCATACACTAACAGCAGTGACCGGCGTTTCCTGGCGAAACGTTGTTGTGATGCCTCGTGTTAGGAGGAGAAATGCGTACCATCACGTTTACGACTTTGATAATGGTCGGATTGTAGCCTATCGCAATTTCGGTTTATCGTATCGCGACATTGCTGCTAGCGCTGGTCGAGAGCCAATGACTGTTAGCAGAATATCGAATCGGTGGGTTCAGGAGGGTAATACGGAACGCCGTGCTGGATCCCAACGGCCTCGTATCACTAGCAGTCGAGATGACAGGTATCTTATCCGCATGGCTGTAACGGATCGTGCAGCCACGTCTTGATCCCTGAGTCAACAAATGGATACGTTTGCAAGACTACAACCGTCTGCACGAACAGTTTGACGACGTTTGCAGCAGTATGGACTATCAGCTCGGAGACCATGGCTGGGGTTACCCTTGACGCTGCATCACAGACACGAGCGGCCTCGACAGCGTACTCATCGACGAACCTGGTTGCACGAATGGCAAAACGTCATTTTTTCGGATGAATCCAGGTTCTGTTTACAGCACCATGAGGGTCGCATCCGTGTTTGGCGACATCGCGGTGAACGCACATTGGAAGCGTGTATTCGTCATCGCCATACTGGCGTATCACCCGGCGTGGTGGTATGGGGTGCCATTGGTTACACGTCTCGGGCACCTCTTGTTCGCATTGATGGCGCTTTGAACAGTGGACGTTACATTTCAGATGTGTTACGATCCGTGGCTCTACCCTTCATTCGATCCCTGCGAAACCCTACATTTCTGCAGCATAATGCACGACCGCATGTTGCAGGTCCTGTACGGGCCTTTCTGGATACAGAAAATATTCTACTGCTGCCCTGGCCAGCACATTCTCCTGATCCCTCACCAACTGAAAACGTCTGGTCATTGGTGGCCGAGCAACTGGCTCGTCACAATACGCCAGTCACTACTCTTGATGAACTGTGGTATCGTGTTGAATATCCATGGGCAGCTGTACCTGTACACGCCATCCAAGCTCTGTTTGACTCAATGCCCAGGCGTATCAAGGCCGTCATTACGGCCAGAGGTGGTTGTTCTGGGTACTGATTTCTCAGGATCTATGCACAGAAATTGCGTGAAAATGTAATCACATGTCAGTTCTAGATATTTGTCCAATGAATACCCGTTTATCATCTGCATTTCTTCTTGGTGTAGCAATTTTAATGGCCAGTAGTGTAAATAAGAGTAGTTTTAAGGAAATCGAAGCAATGCGTCCATCAAGGCTTGGTCTTCGAACCGATCCAGTACAGTATCTATACAATGGAGTTAAAATCTGGGTTGTTAGGCTGCGTCATATTTCTTCTAACGATCGAGGTTTCGAACTCTCTG
Organism: Schistocerca serialis cubense; assembly: GCF_023864345.2. Taxonomy (NCBI): domain Eukaryota; kingdom Metazoa; phylum Arthropoda; class Insecta; order Orthoptera; family Acrididae; genus Schistocerca; species Schistocerca serialis. The sequence continues at coordinate 1,132,246,984 of NC_064639.1, forward strand.
CTAGGATCTTCTTCAGGGTCTTACCGTGTCCGCCGTAGATTGAACGTATGCAAATTACATCCCTAGGCGTAACAACGCATTTAGCTTTATTGGAAACTACACTGCATTCTTCTCTGGCCACCCGACCTTAAATTACGTTACATCTCCAGAAGCACCTTGAGGAGATAACTGAATGATGCAGCGTGTCGAAAATTGAAATAACTCAGATAAATGTTACTTCATCACGTTCACCACAAAAAGGAGACCTCTCAGTCGTCAAATCACTATCAACGGGTGGGACCTCTCCTGGTGTGACAAGTCAAATATCTCGGCCTAAAATTCGATTCCAAATTAGTGTGGAACACCTAGGCAACAGACGGATGTAATCGAGGTCGGGTAATATAACTTGTACCCATTACTGAAAGGTAATGGTCTGACCAGCATGGCAAAGTTACTCATTTGGAAGATGGTGGTCCATCGTTCCCTACTGTGTGGTCGTGAGATCTGGGGGATGACCGCAGACATGCATTTGAGTCCGAGTCAAACACTCCACAGCAAGGTGCTCAGAATCATCACAGATGCACTAATACACTCGCTGATTGAGACAACACGCCCACGAACACCTCATTCGTTCGGTGAAGAAGTTAGTCATTTTATACAACCCTAGAAAATTCTCCATTCCAATTTATCACTTGGTTGTGACACCTTCCATGTAAACTAGAAACATCCCAAAAACACACTAACGCGACACCTTCGAAGATAAAACATTCCACACAAGTACTAAAAAAAAAAAAATTCTCTGAACTACACATGTCATAAAAACGCAACTTCCTAACCCCGTAACTTAGACAGAAGATATGTTGGCTAGGTTCATCGCACCTTCAAAACTATATAGACAGATGCCCAAACATGTTAGCAGCAGCAGGGGTGCCACGTTGAGAGGGATGCCAGGGCATACAAGTGCAAGGTTTGTATACAGTGCTTATCACAGCAAGGGTGAAAGTGCAGAAGGGCAAAGGGGGGGGGGGCCTAATGATAAGCCTCTTGGAAGGAAAATTATTGTTACCAAACTGCATGTGTGCTGATCGCTGTTTTTTACACGCTGTTACAAAAAGTCCCATTTATTTTCTATGGCATTAACAGGAAGTGATTTAGCGGACCAGTCGACGTGTGGTACTGCGCCTGAGTGTTGGTCAAACAAGGAACGCATACAAACAGCCCTTTCAACACCTTTTGTGATCTTGGAAAACAGTAGCGTTCGATCCATTCGTATCTTGAAGATATAGGAAGAAACCCCCTCATGAACCATGGACCTTGCCGTTGGTGGGGAGGCTTGCGTGCCTCAGCGATACAGATGGCCGTACCGTAGGTGCAACCACAACGGAGGGGTATCTGTTGAGAGGCCAGACAAACGTGTGGTTCCTGAAGAGGGGCAGCAGCCTTGTAACACTAACCAAAACGGTCGTGCTGTGCTGGTACTACGAACGGTTGAAAGCAAGGGGAAACTACAGCCGTAATTTTTCCCGAGGGCATGCAGCTTTACTGTATGGTTAAATGCTCATGGCGTCCTCTTGGGTAAAATATTCCGGAGGTAAAATAGTCCCCCATTCGGATCTCCGGGCGGAGACTACTCAAGAGGATGTCATTATCAGGAGAAAGAAAACTGGCGTTCTACGGATCGGAGCGTGGAATGTCAGATCCCTTAATCGGGCAGGTAGGTTAGAAAATTTAAAAAGGGAAATGGATAGGTTGAAGTTAGATATAGTGGCAATGAGTGAAGTTCGGTGGCAGGAGGAACAAGACTTCTGGTCAGGTGACTACAGGGTTATAAACACAAAATCAAATAGGGGTAATGCAGGAGTAGGTTTAATAATGAATAGGAAAATAGGAATGCGGGTAAGCTACTACAAACAGCATAGTGAACGCATTATTGTGGCCAAGATAGATACGACGCCCACACCTACGACGAGCCGACTAGCTCTGCAGATGACGAAGAAATTGAAGAAATGTATCATCAAACCAGTCTCAGGACTGAAGACCACAACAACATAGGAAGAAAAGGGCATACTTCGCCACTGAGAATGTTGAAATAAACATCCAGGTTCCCGTTGTCAGTAACCTGAATGAGTGCGCGAAGTAATACTGGTACGAAAAACACACCTCCCACCTTTGTCAACCTAAAACTTCAGAGAACCACCTCCGGCCTGAACTTCACCCTTCAAACACGCAGGTTAAACGCCTCAATGGGCCATCAGTTCACTTGAAAAGAGGCAAACATAATGACTGGTCGTAGTGCACTACAGGTCTCCCGTTAGCTATGGTCCACCATCTGTGTTGCTTGGCCCTTTGAGAACGTACTGTTTTATGTGTCGCTGTGAGAAATGGCCTTTAACAAGTACTCGATTCCAAATGTCCCTTACCTGCAGCTCCATTTGCAGTGTTTGCTCCAAGACTGGTTGAGATGGACCTGCATTCACTGACAGCAAAATTTGCCGTCAGAATGGAAACCGATCCGCATTCATAACACGTGACACTCGCCTCCGCCTTATTACGACCACCGTTTTTATGTTGTATTGTATAGATGCGAGTGGTACACTGTTCCTTGTAGACGCTTCCAACAGTTCGCGTTGACCCGCCAAGAAATTGGATGTGATCATGGACACGTCCAACCCCAACAGCTCCTTCCGGTCAATCTGTCACATCTCATTCAACTGAATGGTACCCATCCACGCACCCACCCACACCCACCCACCCACCCGCTCGCCTTCCCACACACACACACACACACACACACACAGCTGCTAGAGATACGCCAACGGTGGAGACACCGTCTGCAGAGCTACAAATAGACCAGGGATCTTTCAAGAGAGAGCAACAATATTTTGTCCGTTCAGCTTAACTCTTGGAGAATAACGAGATATGAACATTAACTCCATCAAGCTACTGATGGAAAGAGCAGCCGAGAAGGAAAACTACTTCATTAACGTGTATTGTATTCAATGTCAAGCGTGTTTGTGAAGTCATTTTTTGTCCGATTGTGAGGTTGTACCTCGAAATACATTGCAGTGTGGAATAATTTAAGCAAGTTAACAAATAACCACGGCTGTAGCAGCCCCTGAAAAAGTCGTTTTACAAATTTTTGACATACTGTTACCGTCGAACAACAACGAATGTGGGTTCAAATCATACACAGAATTTGTTGCCTTTATTACTAATGTTGGTTTGATGAAGATCTACATTCTTGTCAGTATCCAAATCTCCTTTCCATTTGAGCAGAACAGATTCACCCCACACTATCGACGATCTGCCTGCCCCTGCCTGCCTTTTCCTCTGACATCCCTTCAGTTGTTGTTTTCATCTACGACTCGTGCGATAAGATGTGCCCAACATTTCTCTCTCTTCGGCTCATGTTACAGTTTTCAGTCCGAGGACTAGTTTGATGTCACTCTCCACGCTAGTCTATCCTGTACAAGCCTCATCATCTCAGCATCGTCACTGGTACCCAAATCTATTTGAACCTTTTACTGTATACGAGACTTGGTCGCCGTTTGCCCTTTTTGTGCTACACACTTCCCTCCATTACCAAATTCCCCATTCCTTTGTGCCCCAGAGTGTCTCCCATCAACTGATCTCTTCTTTTAGTCAGTGTGTGCCATATATTTCATTTTTCTCTATTCGGATCCCTACCCCCATGAATCATGGACCTTGCCGTTGGTGGGGAGGCTTGCGTGCCTCAGCGATACAGATGGCCGTACCGTAGGTGCAACCACAACGGAGGGGTATCTGTTGAGAGGCCAGACAAACGTGTGGTTCCTGAAGAGGGGCAGCAGCCTTTTCAGTAGTTGCAGGGGCAACAGTCTGGATGATTGGCTGGTCTGGCCTTGCAACACTAACCAAAACGGCCTTGCTGTGCTGGTACTGCGAACGGCTGAAAGCAAGGGGAAACTACAGCCGTAATTTTTCCCGAGGGCATGCAGCTTTACTGTTAAATGATGATGCCGTCCTCTTGGGTAAAATATTCCGGAGGTAAAATAGTCCCCCATTCGGATCTCCGGGCGGGGACTACTCAAGAGGACGTCGTTATCAGGAGAAAGAAAACGGGCGTTCTACGGATCGGAGCGTGGAATGTCAGATCCCTTAATCGGGCAGGTAGGCTAGAAAATTTAAAAAGGGAAATGGATAGCTTGAAGTTAGATATAGTGGCAATGAGTGAAGTTCGGTGGCAGGAGGAACAAGACTTTTGGTCAGGTGAATACAGGGTTATAAATACAAAATCAAATAGGGGTAATGCAGGAGTAGGTTTCATAATGAATAAAAAAAATAGGAGTGCGGGTAAGCTACTACAAACAGCATAGTGAACGCATTATTGTGGCCAAGATAGACACGAGGCCCATGCCTACTACAGTAATACAAGTTTATATGCCAACTAGCTCTGCAGATGATGAAGAAATTGATGAAATGTATGTGAGATAAAAGAAATTATTCAGGTAGTGAAGGGTGACGAAAATTTAATAGTCATGGGTGACTGGAATTCGAGGGTAGGAAAAGGGAGAGAAGGAAACATAGTGGGTGAATATGGATTGGGGGAGAGAAATGAAAGAGGAAGCCGTCTGGTAGAATTTTGCACAGAGCATAACTTTCATAGCTAACACTTGGTTCAAGAATCATAAAAGAAGGTCGTATACATCGAAGAATCCTGGAGATACTAGAAGGTATCAGATAGATTATATAATGGTAAGACAGAGATTTAGGAACCAGGTTTCAAATTGTAAGACATTTCCAGGGGCAGTTGTCGACTCTGACCATAATCTATTGGTTATGAACTGCAGATTAAAACTGAAGAAACTGCAAAAAAGTTGGAATTTAAGGAGATGGGACCTGGATAAACTGAAAGAACCAGAGGTTGTACAGAATTTCAGGGAGAGCATAAGGGAACAATTGACAGGAATGGGGGAAAGAAATACAGTAGAAGAAGAATGGGTAGCTCTGAGGGATGAAGTAGTGAAGGCAGCACACGATCAAGTAGGTAAAAAGATGAGGGCTGGTAGAAATCCTTGGGTAACAGAAGAAATATTGAATTTAATTGATGAAAGGAGAAAATATAAAAACGCAGAAAATGAAGCAGGCAAAAAGGAATACAAACGTCTCAAAAATGAGATCGACAGGAAGTGCAAAACTGCTATGCAGGGATGGCTAGAGGACAAATGTAAGGATGTAGAGGCTTATCTCACTAGGGATAAGATAGATACTGGCTACAGGAAAATTAAAGAGACCTTTGGAGAAAAGAGAGCCACTTGTATGAATATCAAGAGCTCAGATGGAAACCCAGTTCTAAGCAAAGAAGGGAAAGCAGAAAGGTGGAAGGAGTATATAGAGGGTCTATACAAGGGCGATGTACTTGAGAACAATATTATTGAAATGGAAGAGGATGTAGATGAAGATGAAATGGGAGATACGATACTGCGTGAAGAGTTTGACAGAGCACTGAAAGACTTAAGTCGAAACAAGGTCCCGGGAGTAGACAACATTCCAGCGGAACTACTGACGGCCTTGGGAGAGCCAGTCCTGATAAAACTCTACCATCTGGTGATCAAGATGTATGAGATAGGTGAAATACCCTCAGACTTCAGGAAGAATATAATAATTCCCATCCCAAAGAAAGCAGGTGTTGACAGATGTGAAAATTACCAAACTATCAGTTTAATAAGTCAGAGGTGCAAAATACTAACGCGAATTCTTTACAGACGAATGCAAAAGCTGGTAGAAGCCGACCTCGGCGAGTATCAGTTTGGATTCCGCAGAAATGTTGGAACACGTGAAACAGTACTGACCTTACGACTTATCTTAGAAGAAAGATTAAGGAAAGGCAAACGTACATTTCTAGCATTTGTAGACTTAGAGAAAGCTTTTGACAATGTTGACTCGAATACTCTCTTTCAAATTCTAAAGGTGGCAGAGGTAAAATACAGGGAGCAAAAGGCTATTTACAATTTGTACAGAAAGCAGATGGCAGTTATAAGAGTCGAGGGGCATGAAAGGGAAGCAGTGGTTGGGAAGGGAGTGAGACAGGGTTGTAGCTTGTCCCCGATGTTATTCAACCTGTGTATTGAGCAAGCAGTATAGGAAACAAAAGAAAAATTCGGAGTACGTATTAAAGTCCATGGAGAAGAAATAAAAACGTTGGGGTTCGCCGATGACATTGTAATTCTGTCGGAGACAGCAAAGGACTTGGAAGAGTAGTTGAACGGAATGGACAGTGTCTTGAAAGGAAGATATAAGATGAACATCAACAAAAGCAAAACGAGGATGATGGAATGTAGTCGAATTAAGTCGGGTGATGCTGAGGGAATTAGATTAGGAAATGAGACACTTAAAGTAGTAAAGGAGTTTTGCTATTTGGGGAGCAAAACAACTGAGGATGGTCGAAGTAGAGAGGATATAAAATGTAGACTGGCAATGGCAAGGAAAGCGTTTCTGAAGAAGAGAAATTTGTTAACATCGAGTATAGATTTAAGTGTCAGGAAGTCGTTTCTGAAAGTATTTGTATGGAGTGTAGCCATGTATGGAAGTGAAAAATGGACGATAAATAGTTTGGACCAAAAGAGAATAGAAGCTTTCGAAATGTGGTGCTACAGAAGAATGCTGAAGATTAGATGGGTAGACCACATAACTAATGAGGTGGTATTGAACAGAATTGGGGAGAAGAGAAGATTGTGGCACAACTTGACAAGAAGAAGGGACCGGTTGGTAGGACATGTTCTGAGGCATCAAGGGATCAAAAATTCAGCGTAGGAGGGCAGCGTGGAGGGTAAAAATCGTAGAGGGAGACCAAGAGATGAATACACTAAGCAGATTCAGAAGGATGTAGGCTGCAGTGGGCACTGGGAGATGAAGAAGCTTGCACAGGATAGAGTAGCATGGAGAGCTGCATCAAACCAGTCTCAGGACTGAAGACAACAACAACAACAACAACTATTCGGATCAGTTCCTCCTCATTAGTTGTTCGGTCTACCCATTTAGTCTTCACCATTCTTCTGTAGCATCACATTTCAAAATTTTCTTTTTATTCTGTTTACTGTCCAGTTTTCACTTACGTTGAAGACTTCGCGAAAGGATTCCTAACATTTTTATTGCACTGTAACAAATTTCCCTTTTTAAAGAATGCTTTTTTGGTATTACCAACCTGGATTTTATATCCTCTCTTCCTTATCCATCATCAGTTATTCTGCTGCCTAATTAGCAAAACTGAATTTCTCATTTTCTAATCTAATTCCTTCAGCATCCTCTGATTTAATTCAAACTCTTCGCTAATTTTGTCTTCCTTTTATTGATGTGCATCTTACAAACTCTTTTCAAGCCTATTCCGTTCAGCTGATCTTCCAAGTCCTTGCCTGTTCCCAACTGAATTACAATGTCATTAGGAAACTTAAAGTTTTTTAATTCTTCTCCCTGAACGTTAATTCCCTAGTCCTTGGTACCCCTTACAGGTTGCTCAATGTATATATGGTGAATCACCCAAAACTTGCACCGCAAAAATTGCGTATATGGAAAGTGCTATTAATTCGAGGTTTTCGCAGAATGGATTGACTGTCCAGGACTCATTTGTTAGCCAATCAACATAGTGTAATAATACTTAGAAAGTTACTTTTTGTGCAACATTCACTTTTTAAATGGAACGATTCCTATTGGAACTAACAAACTAAAAGTAGGGTAAATTAGGAGACAGTGTTGATTGTTTCAGAATCCTAGTCCGGAGTCGTTTACGAGATATCGTAATTTGAAAAGTTTCCACACCAACATCTGTTTGTGCCATTCAACCTGCGTAGTTGCTGGATACGATATTGTTGTGTTTACTTACAGTGTGCTTGTGTGTTCAATGAGTGTATTGCGACTCACCTGTCAGTCTGTCACAGTCCCAGCGGTTGGTCGTGACTGAAGGATGGGTTTACCAATGCAGAAAAAGCCGACATTTTTATCATGTATGGAGAATACAGGAAGAATGTAGTTTGTTTTTGTACGGTGTATACGGCAAGATATCCCAATAGATGTCAACCATTTCGGCAATTATGTATCAACCTCTTCAACCAGTTACGTGTAAGTGGCAGTGTAACACCTAGACAACGTAACGGAGTGAAACAAGTGGCTTCAGAAGAGAGGGAAACTAGTGTTCTTCTTGCTGTTGCAGTTGATCCGCACGTTACCTCCCGCCCAGTCGTACGATGAAGTGGCGTGAGTCAGGCGAGTATACTACCCGTTATCGATCGACACAGGTTCCATCCCTGTCACATTTCTCTCCATCAACAACTGCGTGGGAACGATTATGAGAAACCTGTTAACTCCAGTACATGGACATTAAGACAGGGTACGCCAGATGTATCATGTATCTTGTTTAGTGATGAAGCCACATTTACCAATAATGGCCACGTAAACCGCCGAAACATGCACAATTGGTCTGTTCACAATCCGCGTTTTCTTCTTCAGGTGGAACGTCAGCGTCCACAGAGAGTAAACGTGTGGAGTGAAATAGTGAACTATGTGCTCATAGACCCGTTTTTCATAGACGGAATACTGAAGGCGCACTGGCATCGCAGCCTCCTTACAGAACTTCTACCGCGAATGATAGAATACGTTCCTTCTCAGACTAGGGGATATCTGTTGTATCGACATGATTGCTGTCCAGCTCACAGCATGTTTTGACGAATTGCTTTCAAATCGTTGGACTGGATGCAGAAGACCTGTACTTTGGCCGGCCAATTCCCCGGATTAGTCGCCCGTAGACTTTGTTCTGTGGAGAAAGCTGAAAGACGCTATCTACAAGAACATAGCAACCACACCCTATGATATGCAACAATGTATTATTGCAGTCTGCTCGGGCGTCTCCGCTGAAATGCTATCACGTGTGCTGCCGCCTTTCCATACCAGAGTGGAAGCTTGCATTGTCGCTGCCAGTGGTAATTTTGAGTACAATGTGTGACGGTCAGTTATCTCGTTAATGGTCAGAATGCACGTAACTAGTTCGTGCACTTGTGTTGTACTTTAGCGTGTGCTACCACGGATATACACTGCTGGCCACCGTAAATGCAACACCCTGAAGGAAGCATCCGAATCAAGTGAAATTTACACCATGGGTTTGCAGCGATGAGATATGCAACTGATTAGAATTTCAGCGCAGACGCACATCACGCGCGCCTGTGGCGCCACCTCATAGCGCCATTTAAGGCTTGGCGATTTCGACGAGTGTACGTTCGGCACGTGTGTTTACCTTGTGGTTGTTTCACAAGACGATCAGTTATGCCTCGTAGACAACAGCGAACATCTTTTGATCAAGTATCCGAGTTCGACAGAGGAAGGGTAGTGGCTTACCGAGATTGTGGATTATCATACAGAGAAATCGCTAGTCGTGTTGGACGAAACCAAACAACTGTAATGCGGATATGTGACCGTTGGATGCAGGAGGGTACGACGGACCGACGTGGTCGATCGCATTCACCTCGGAGCACCACTGCATCTGCTGATAGGCAAATTGTGCGCATGGCAGTGACGGATCGCTCAGTGACATCCCGAACCATAGCACAGCACATTGCGTCTGTAACGCATCATCCAGTGTCTGTGCGTACCATTCGACGCCGTTTACAGCAGAGTGGTCTGTCCGCAAGACGTCCATTGCTTCGTCTACCATTGTCGCAGAACCACAGACGTCTCCGTCGCCAATGGTGTGATGACAGACGGATGTGGACGGCAGAATGGAATGACGTTGTCTTTACTGACGAGGCACGCTTCTGTCTGCAGCACCACGATGGTCGGATTCGAGTGTGGAGACACCGTCGAGAGAGGATGCTGGACAGCTGCATTATGCACCGCCACACTGGTCTTGTACTGGGTATTATGGTATGGGGCGGTATTGGATATTACTCTCGCACGCCTCTAGTACGCATTGCCGGTACTTTAAATAGCCGGCGCTACATATCCGAGGTGCTGGAGCCAGTTGTCCTTCCTTACCTTCAGGGCTCGGCCACAGCCATATTTCAACAGGATAATGCGCGACCACACGTGGCACGCATTGTCCAAAGGTTCTTCATCAATAACCAGATTGAAGTGCTTCCCTGGCCGGCTCGGTCTCCGGATCTTTCGCCGATAGAAAACATGTGGTCCATGGTTGCTCAACGAGTGACCCAGGTTACATCCCCAGCTGCCACACCAGATGATCTTTGGCAACGTGTGGAAGCTGCTTGGGCTGCTGTACCCCAGGAACACGTCCAACGTCTCTTTGACTCAATGCCGAGACGTGTGGCAGCGGTGATCTCCAACAATGGCGGCTACTCTGGCTACTGATTCTGGCAGGAACCACATGTCACAGACGTCTGTAAACGTAATCATTTGATACTTGGTCAACATGTTATCTGCAAAATAAATTTTGTTGTGCTACCTCTTGTCTTTCTTGGTGTTGCATTTACGGTGGCCAGCAGTGTAGTACAACAGTTGGTGTCGGAATTTTTCAAAATACGATATTTCGTAAATGAGTCACACTAGAATCCTGCAACAAACACCACTGGCATTCTAATTTACCCTGCTTTTAGTTTCTTAATGTCAATTAGCGTTGTTTCATTTAAAAACGTGTATGTTTTCACAAGAAAAATACTTTCTAAGTATTATTACTTCTATTTACTGGCTAACAGCACAAGCGTCAGACAACCAATCCATTCTGTGAAAACCGCACATCAGTAGCACTTTCCATTACAGCAATATTAGCGGTGCAAGTTTTAGGAGATTCACCCTGTAACTGAATAAAATTAGGGATTGGCTACAACTCTTCCTCACTTACTTATTCACTACGACCATCAAATGCAACTTTTACAAATGCTCTCTGCTTTCCGTACGAATTACAGATAACCCCTCACTCCCTTTATTTTATCCTGCTATCTCCAGAATTTCAGAAAGTGTAATACACTTAACATTGCCAAAAGCTTTCCCTCATTCTGCAAATGCTGTAAACTTAGGTTTGCCTTTCCTTTACCTATCTGCTAAGATAAATCGCTGGGTCAGTCTTGCCAGAATACAAACATTATCCCCACAGCTCCTCTCTAAGTTTTTTTTTTTTCATTTGTCGTTAAACAATTCGTGTCAGCTTTAGACAACCTTATCTTGTAATATACACACCTGTCATCACCTACCTTTTTTGGAATTAGAATTCTCACATTTTTCTTGAAGTCAGTGTGGTGTCACGTATCGACACCACCCGACTGGATACAGTTGGTAACGGTGATGCAAGTTTATCTCTGACGTCGACAGCGGTCGCGTGGGATCTGGCAGACCCAGTTGTGAGCGCCCGCTGAGTCACACCTCCAGCAGTTCCGTACAAAGAGCGTTCTCTGCCGCCGCGATACAGGACAGCCGGCAACCGCCCCCCGCCCCCCCCCCCCCCCCCCCCCCGCTTACGCTTTCAGCCTCTGCACTAGGACACTATCGTTCGTGCTTAGCGCAGCGTGCCTCGTCCTAGTTGCTAACGTATGAGCTGGATTTAATTCTTGCTGCATTATTTCTAAGGAGTCTTTGTATCCTTGGAAATATTCAGTTTAAGTAAATCCTCTGTTTGTCGTGCTAACTTGTTCGCTCATCACTTCTGCTCCTGTACAGTTTTCCTATGGGGACAGTTGCCTCACCACTCGGTACCGAACCTCTCCCTACAATCCTTACCATTGTGTATGAAGTCGTATACAGCAGTCAAAGTATTCAGCCTGTCTCATACGTACGAGGCTAGATCAATTATTATCCACAATTTAGTTATAGTTTTCTTTATTTTGGTAGCACTGTCGTTTTACGTTGATGACGCATGCTTTGTTTATTTGTTGTTTTATCTTTCCAATTTTCAAGCTGCTAGGTTAGTTTCGTTGTCTCTGCCGTGCAGTTAATCATGGCTGCTCCGCTGTCTATTTACACAAAAGAAGGGCAACCTTCAGGGATCCATTTATTGTGGTCGGAAGGCGTATCAGGGACCGAAATTCATCAAAGACTTTCGGTACAGTACGGGAACAGTATTTTGCCACAACGGAGTGTCTACAAATGGACTGAGAAATTCAGAAATGGTCCCACAAGTGTTACGCACGATGAAGGAGCCGGGAGACCGTTTACCGCCACAAATGAAGAAACCATTCAGTGTTCACGTGAAATGATTCTCGGAATGAGATTTTCATTCTGCAGTGGAGTGTGCGCTGATATGAAACTTCCTGGCAGATTAAAACCGTGTGCCGGACCGAGACTCGAACTCGGGACTTTTGACTTTCGCGGGCAAGTGCTCTACCATCTGAGCTACTCAATCACGACTCACGCCCCGTCCTCACAGCTTTACTTCTGCCACTACCTCGCGTCCTACCTTCCAAACCTTACAGAAGCTCTCCTGCGAACCTTGCAGAACTAGCACCCCTGAATGAAAGGATATAGCGGAGACATGGCTTAGCCACAGCCTGGGGGATGCTTCCAGAATGAGATTTTCACTCTGCAGCGTAGTGTGCGCTGATATGAAACTTGAAATGATTCTCTTAGACAGACGATTAACTACTGACGAAGTGGCGCATTGTCTGCAAATTAGTCACGGTTCTGCCTACGAAATCATCCACAACAGATTTGGGTTTCATAAAGTTTGTGCAAGACGGGTCCCAAAACAACTCACACAGTTGCGTGAACAAACGCGCTTGGACATCTGCAAAAAAACATTTGGATCGCTATGGTAACGAAGGGGACAACTTCTTACACAGGATCATTACTGGTGACGAAACATGGATCCATCATTACGAGCCGGAGAGTAAACGACAGAGTATGGAATGGAAACATGCGAATTCGCCATGTAAGAAAAAGTTCAAGACCCAACCGTTCGCAGGAAAACTGATGCTTACGGTTGTTTGGGACGCACACGCTCCAGTACTGGATCATTGTGGGGAACGGGGCACAATAATAAACAGTGTGCGTTACATGAGAGACTTTCTGCCAAGCCAAAGTCTGCGATTCGAAGCAAACGCAGAGGATTGCTGTCAAAACGGGTTGTGCTGTTGCACGCCAATGAACGTCCGCTTACTGCTGCCCACACTGCTGAAAGGCTCCAGAAACTCAAATCTGAAGTACTGCATCATGCTCCATATAGTCCCGATCTTGCCCCTTCTGACTGTCACTTGTTTGGTCCACTCAAACTGGCATTAAGGGGCCGTCGGTTTGCCTCGGACGAAGCAGTAAAAGAAGCGGTGCATTCCTGGCTCGCAGCTTATACAGGGTGATTCAAAAAGAATACCACAACTTTAAAAATGTGTATTTAATGAAAGAAACATAATATAACCTTCTGTTATACATCATTAGAAAGAGTATTTAAAAAGGTTTTTTTCACTCAAAAACAAGTTCAGAGATGCTCAATATGGCCCCCTCCAGACACACGAGCAATATCAACCCGATACTCCAACTCGTTCCACACTCTCTGTAGCATATCAGGCGTAACAGTTTGGATAGCTGCTGTTATTTCTCGTTTCAAATCATCAATGGTGGCTGGGAGAGGTGGCCGAAACACCATATCCTTAACATACCCCCATAAGAAAAAATCGCAGGGGGTAAGATCAGGGCTTCTTGGAGGCCAGTGATGAAGTGCTCTGTCACGGGCTGCCTGGCGGCCGATCCATCGCCTCGGGTAGTTGACGTTCAGGTAGTTACGGACAGATAAGTGCCAATATGGTGGCGCTCCATCCTGCTGAAATATGAATTGTTGTGCTTCTTGTTCGAGCTGAGGGAACAGCCAATTCTCTAACATCTCCAGATACTGTAGTCCAGTTGCAGTAGCACCTTCGAAGAAAAAGGGATCAAAAACTTTATTGGCTGAAATGGCACAGAAAACGTTCACCTTAGGCGAGTCACGTTCATACTGAGTTGTTTCCCGCGGATTCTCAGTGCCCCATATACAGACATTGTGACGGTTGACTTTCCCGTTAGTGTGGAAAGTTGCTTCATCACTAAACACAATCTTTGAAACGAAAGATTCATCTGTTTCCATTTGAGCAAGGATAAAATCACAGAAATCGATTCTTTTAATCTTATCAGCTGCAGACAGTGCTTGAACCAATTTCAGACGATAAGGTTTCATAACTAACCTTTTTCGTAGGACTCTCCATACAGTTGATTGTGGAATTTGCAGCTCTCTGCTAGCTCTGCTAGTCGATTTTCCTGGGCTGCGAACAAATGCTTGCTGGATGCGTGCTACATTTTCAACACTCGTTCTCGGCCGTCCAGAACTTTTCCCTTTGCACAAACACCCATTCTCTGTAAACTGTTTATACCAACGTTTAATACACCACCTATCAGGAGGTTTAACACCATACTTCGTTCGAAATGCACGCTGAACAACTGTCGTCGATTCACTTCTGCCGTACTCAATAACACAAAAAGCTTTCTGTTGAGCGGTCGCCATCTTAGCATCAACTGACGCTGACGCCTAGTCAACAGCGCCTCAAGCGAACAAATGTACAACTAAATGAAACTTTATAGCTCCCTTAATTCGCTGACAGATAGTGCTAAGCTCTGCCTTTTGTCGTTGCAGAGTTTTAAATTCCTAAAGTTGTGGTATTCTTTTTGAATCACCCTGTACAACGATGGAACAAGTGCTTTTAAGCGTAAGGAGACTATGTCGAAAAATGATGTTCTTGTAAGTTTCCTATATGATTACAATAAAATTTTATAACTACTTTGTGTATAATAACTGACTTACCCTCGTATACTGCACGCCACCTGCGACAGTTCTGTTATAGCTGCTTCTCGCAATGATCTCAATAATTATGATGGAACGTTGTCCACTCTAGGGAACTTGTTTCGAGTTAGGTCTTTCAGTGCATTCTCAAATTCCTCTCACAGTATCACATCTCCCATCGCATCTTCATGTATTTCCCAGTCTGTTTCTACAACATTCCCTCGAATATCGTTTCTCTTACGTACCCCTTATATATATATATATATATATATATATATATATATATATTTTACTTCAGTATTTCACCTTTCCTTTTCTTGCATAGTACCAGCTTACAATCAGAACTGTTGATATTCATACATCTGCTTGTCTTTCCTCCAAAGTTGTATTCAATTTCCCTGCATGTGCCATCTGCATTGCGTAACAAAATTTTTAAAAAATATTGCAAAAGGGTGCCGCCCTGCGACGTCGCTCTCGGGTTCCAAGTCGCTTCAAACAGCGAGGTGACAACTCATGCGGAAAAAGGGAGCGCTAAGAAGTTCATGTGATCTGTAAGGTGGGTTAACGATATTACATTGACACCAAATTGCACCGTAATTCTGCCCAACGCCACCGTGAACATGTCACACGATGGGAAAGTCAACTCACCTTCTTTTACCCTCATTTCACCGATTCTTTTCACACCTCTGCAATGGAGGTCAGGACCGCGACACCCAGCATTGGAATCACGCAGTTTTCTTTTGGGTGGCCGACGAAAACATTTCAGAAACAACACCGCTCAGGATGGACACGAAAAGGCTTCAGAGGTGGTACAAAGGGCGTCAATGAAGCCATCCCTTCCCTTGGTGTGCATTTCCACACATTTCGCGGTCGAAAAAGACCGTTCTCACTGGGATGAGCAACAGGAGACGCTCTTGACAAATTTGGCCATTGCTGTCACCCCCTGGCCGTTTCAACCTTACTCTAAGGACATCGAGGACCGCAACCCCAATGAACATGATGTCACTCCTTTGGAGGCTAACGTGACAACAATTTTCGCTGTGCCATACAGGGTCGAACCATTAGGGACCACTCAACACCAATGGACGAAATCTGAACGACATCTGAAGCAGTAGACTGTTTCTAAGCTTTTTCACTCCTCCTGCTTCGCGCTGTCTTGTGGCGTGTTGACGAGAGGGTTCGACATTGACATACGCATGGATAAAATGACAGTGTGACTTCAAGGACATCCAGTTCATCAACATCCTCTATGCTAAGAATGTACCTGTCAGAAACTTCGACACCAATCCAGAACTAGCGGCTGCTCTAGCGCCTGAGGATTAGGCAACCCATTCTACATCTACATCTACATCCATACTCCGCAAGCCACCTGACGGTGTGTGGCGGAGCGTACCTTGAGTACCTCTATCGGTTCTCCCTTCTATTCCAGTCTCGTATTGTTCGTGGAATGAAAGATTGTCGGTATGCCTCTATGTGGGCTCTAATCTCTCTGATTTTGTCCTATTGGTCTCTTCGCGAGATATACGTAGGAGGGGGCAATATCCTGCTTGACTCCTCGGTGAAGGTATGTTCTCGAAACTTCAACAAAAGCCCGTACCGAGCTACTGAGATACTCTCTTGCAGAGTCTTTCACTGCAGTTTATCTGTCATCTCCGTAACGCTTTCGCGATTACTAAATGATCCTGTAACGAAGCGCGCCGCTCTCCGTTGTATCTTCTCTATCTCTTCTGTCAACCCTATCTGGGATGGATCCCACACCGGTGAGCAGTATTCAAGCAGTGGGCGAACAGGTGTACTGTAGCAATACTTTAGAGTGTAATATCGCGACGAATTCGCACCTTATCGACAATTCAATGCATGCCATACACGCATATGTTCCTACAGTGGAGCCCTGGTTATTAAACAACGGAGATTACTAGTAATGCAGTATGTCTCCCTGTGGCTGTTCAGACATTAGACCATCTCGAGTTGAATAGACAGACCAGAATGCGAAGCTAGTCGATTTTTGCTGTGAAGAAATGAAGTATGTCTTCATCGGAAGCAGAACTGTGGGTTTTAAATCTAAATACGACATACCCACCCATCAGAAGACCACTTTGCAGCAGATTGGTTCAAATGGCTCTGAGCACTATGGGACTTAACATCTTAGGTCATCAGTCCCCTAGAACTTAGAACTACTTAAACCTAACTAACCTAAGGACATCACACACATCCATGCCCGAGGCAGGATTCGAACCTGCGACCGTAGCAGTCCCGCGGTTCCGGACTGCAGCGCCTAGAACCGCGGCCACCGCGGCCGGCCACTTTGCAGCAGAAGCAAAGCGTGAAAACATGATTGAAAACTCACAATGACGTCACCTGATATAACAACTCCAGTTTAATATTTAATATCATTAGCCATGCAAATTATTCCCACAAACTGTTTTCCTCAGCAACATTTAATAATAATGACAAGATACGAATTATTATTCAACATCAAGATGGACTGACACCTCCAAGCATGAGCTTCCCATATTTGGAAGGGGTATTGACACTTTCAAGCAAAAGCGTCTTATATTTGGAAGAGGTGTATTTACACCTAAAACAGCCTCAGCGCCATCAGCAACATTGTGCCTTACATGAAATACATTCGCCTTTCTCTTTCATGAAATAAGATACGAACTTAATGAGGTTGAAATCGACGGCAGCAGAAACGCTGGTATAACATCGACGCTCAAGACATACGTCTCTGCACTGACACCGAATTTGAATGCCCTACAAACGCAGGATGGTTCATAGACGGGACGATAGATAACTTCTTTAGTGCATGCATTCCACTCAAATTGTTAATGGGCTTCTTTGAAGACAGTTATCGTATCATTATGAACGCTAAGCAGGAGCTGATTTAGTTTGAAGTGATATAGATAAGAACTCATACATTCAAGGACAAGGAGAAGAAGAGCATAAAATTGTGCTAGATAAATTGATTTAGAAAGTACTGCACCTATCTCTATCAGACGAAGAGAATCTGAAACTTTTATGGCCGGCCGCTGTGACCGAGCAGTTCTAGGCGCTTCAGTCCGGAACCGCTCTGCTGCTATGGTCGCAGGTTCGAATCCTGCCTCGGGCATGGATGTGTGTGACGTCCTTAGGTTAGTTAGGTTTAAGTTGTTCTAGGTCTATGGGACTGATGACCTCAGATGTAAAGTCTCATTCTGCTCAGAGCCATTTGAACTATTTTTGAAACTTTTATGTGTTCTGAATTAAGGAACGCAACTGCTCTTAACTTTCTGTTCATGTGAATTGTTTGAATATCCAATCCCTCCACAATCGTTTCACCAAATATGGTCTCTGAAGACTTCTATCTAACCAGAACGCCTCACTTTATTATCCTGGCGTTACAGATAGATAGGAAGGGGTTTCTTGAAAAGGATTTAAGCGTATTTGACAACTGTAAACTAACCCAAGCTAAACTCCGATTTTTTTTCATATGATATTTTACAACTCGGCTGGAACAGAAATGCATATGGATTCTTGAATGACATGTATGCAAGGTTTTACACATCTCATAACAAGGTTGACAATAGTTTTGGGTGCATGTTTAGCCACCAGCAGTTTAAGGCATTCTCACCCACTGTGGTTGTGATTATTCAAAGTAACATGACGCGGTGAAGATTGGAACAATGGTCATACGTACTGAATTCAAATCATTGCAAAACTTCCCCTTTGGCACTGCAACTTGTGCGTTAATACTACATGACCATCTTGAAAACTACTCACTGCTAACAGGAAATGCACAACTCTCTCTTTCTTGAGCCTTGTCCCACAGTTATGCAGGGTCGGCCATGGTTAATCAGATGTGGTATGTTAATTTAAGGGCTGGCCGGATGCCCTTCCTGTTGCCGCCCCATACCCCCAGGACGGAATTAGTGTATTCCAATTATCTGCGCCTAGTGTAAGCCATGGAAGAGTGTGAACGTCTTCAAATGTCTGCAAGCCGTGTAACTGAGGCGGAACGTGGAGACCAGCCCAGTATTCACCTAGTGGGATGTGGAAAACCGCCTAAAACCACATCCAGGCTGGCTGGCTAGCACACGGGCCCTTGTCGTTAGTCCGCCAGGCGAATTAGATATGGGGCCAGCACACCTACCCGAATCCAGGAAGCAGCACATTAGCGCTCTCGGCTACCCTGGCGGGTTAACACGAATTGCACAACATGTAATATAAATGTAGAGGCATTGCACAACATGTGGTGCATTATACAACGATGCCTCAATGAGTAATGATCCGCACAGACATACAAGGGTCATATGATGAGTGCGAATTATTTATACACTCCTGGAAATTGAAATAAGAACACTGTGAATTCATTGTCCCAGGAAGGGGAAACTTTATTGACACATTCCTGGGGTCAGATACATCACATGATCACACTGACAGAACCACAGGCACATAGACACAGGCAACAGAGCATGCACACTGTCGGCACTAGTACAGTGTATATCCACCTTTCGCAGCAATGCAGGCTGCTATTCTCCCATGGAGACGATCGTAGAGATGCTGGATGTAGTCCTGCGGAACGGCTTGCCATGCCATTTCCACCTGGCGCCTCAGTTGGACCAGCGTTCGTGCTGGACGTGCAGACCGCGTGAGACGACGCTTCATCCAGTCCCAAACATGCTCAATGGGGGACAGATCCGGAGATCTTGCTGGCCAGGGTAGTTGACTTACACCTTCTAGAGCACGTTGGGTGGCACGGGATACATGCGGACGTGCATTGTCCTGTTGGAACAGCAAGTTCCCTTGCCGGTCTAGGAATGATAGAACGATGGGTTCGATGACGGTTTGGATGTACCGTGCACTATTCAGTGTCCCCTCGACGATCACCAGTGGTGTACGGCCAGTGTAGGAGATCGCTCCCCACACCATGATGCCGGGTGTTGGCCCTGTGTGCCTCGGTCGTATGCAGTCCTGATTGTGGCGCTCACCTGCACGGCGCCAAACACGCATACGACCATCATTGGCACCAAGGCAGAAGCGACTCTCATCGCTGAAGACGACACGTCTCCATTCGTCCCTCCATTCGCACCTGTCGCGACACCACTGGAGGCGGGCTGCACGATGTTGGGGCGTGAGCGGAAGACGGCCTAACGGTGTGCGGGACCGTAGCCCAGCTTCATGGAGACGGTTGCGAATGGTCCTCGCCGATACCCCAGGAGCAACAGTGTCCCTAATTTGCTGGGAAGTGGCGGTGCGGTCTCCTACGGCACTGCGTAGGATCCTACGGTCTTGGCGTGCATCCGTGCGTCGCTGCGGTCCGGTCCCAGGTCGACGGGCACGTGCACCTTCCGCCGACCACTGGCGACAACAT
This sequence comes from Schistocerca serialis cubense, assembly GCF_023864345.2. Classification (NCBI taxonomy): domain Eukaryota; kingdom Metazoa; phylum Arthropoda; class Insecta; order Orthoptera; family Acrididae; genus Schistocerca; species Schistocerca serialis. Next base: position 1,132,267,029 of record NC_064639.1, read on the forward strand.
CGATGTACTGTGGAGACCTCACGCCCAACGTGTTGAGCAATTCGGCGGTACGTCCACCCGGCCTCCCGCATGCCCACTATATGCCCTCGCTCAAAGTCCGTCAACTGCACATACGGTTCACGTCCACGCTGTCGCGGCATGCTACCAGTGTTAAAGACTGCGATGGAGCTCCGTATGCCACGGCAAACTGGCTGACACTGACGGCGGCGGTGCACAAATGCTGCGCAGCTAGCGCCATTCGACGGCCAACACCGCGGTTCCTGGTGTGTCCGCTGTGCCGTGCGTGTGATCATTGCTTGTACAGCCCTCTCGCAGTGTCCGGAGCAAGTATGGTGGGTCTGACACACCGGTGTCAATGTGTTCTTTTTTCCATTTCCAGGAGTGTATATAAAGATGTTGTGTTCCTTGCATTCTCCAAAACTGGACAAGTTCTAACGAAGTATTCCACAACTGTTGCTTCACCAAAATCATTTAGCTCAGTGCAGTGCACTAAAACTCGTGAAACGGTGGTGCAGTTGACAAGATTCAAGCATAAAAATAGCTGGGGCAATGAAGGGGTGGCGAAAGAACATATGGTTTCATCATTCTAAATGTGTGATCATAGAGACAGAATAGTTTACGTCAAAGATAGTGAGAAAATTTCCTGGTTTCAACAAAATTTATGAATATGCATCTATCCAGAATCTGGAAACAGAAAGCCGTGCTGCCCTAAAGCAGCTGAAGAAGGGAGATGGACAACATGGGTTTACTGGTGGTTCAGAAAATGTGCAACTATTATTCAATTGACTTACCAATAAATAAATCGTTACTTTTTAAAAAACTTTGTGTTTATTTATTAACTTCTGATTTTCCACCAGGGGCCCTTGCCAGCTGATGCATCATGGCTGTGGCTGGTAACCAGGAACCTTGCACAGATAGATGCTGACAGACAGTGTGACCTTGGTTAGGTTATGCTAAGTCGCCTGGAACACTATCACTGTACTGAGAACATGCGGAGGATATCAGATTACAAGTACAACAAAATTGCCCGAATTACCAGTCAGCAGTACTCGCAGGTGTGTTGGATTCCATGTGTGTATATGTGTGAACTACAGCTAACTCTTCCTCCCATGAGAAGCATAAACATAGTGACATGTGCAGAGAGTGCTACATGTGCTGCAAAAAGCATGAAAATCAGCGGTGCGCTACATTCACAAGAGCGCAGACACCTACCTAACGATTTATCTCTCGGTACACGTGTACCTGCAACCAGACGTTTGTGCCACCTGTATATCTGTCTGGCTACTGCTCCCAGCCTAGCAGAAGCAGTGATGTACCCTCAACATCTGTGTTATCTCTTCTGGGTCCATCTGGCTACTGCCCCCAGCCTAGTGGTAGCAGTGTGGCACCATCAACATTGCTACCATCACCCCTTCCTGGTCTAGCAGTAGCAGCCCCACAGCCCATCTTGCATGCCAACGTCAGGTAAATCACAAAGCCATATTAGATTACTTTGAATTTGCTGGTCCTTTCAGGGATAGGATGTTACAGTCCTCCACTGACAACATCATTACTGTATTTCAAGATCTGGCTACCTGCCTGCCAGGCAGTGTTGGAAAGGTAACTCCCTGAAATTATCAATACCCAGCTGTATACCTCTATCAGATGCAAAGCAGTTCTCTACTGTGAGCTGTCACATCCCACTGAAGAAAGCAGCAATGATGATGTAGACACAAGCATCACCAAACTTTGGTGGAAGGAAGGCGTGATATTGTAGGACATGTCAATTGCAGAGTGATATGGAACTTTTACCAAGAGCATCATACTTAAGCGTTTTTCTGATATCATGGGAAGATGCTTTTGTAAGGCATTCAGCTGCATACTCCACCTTTATATGTACCCCCACACATTTTTTATCCATTTAATGGAGGGGGGGGGGGCAATTTCATCCCTCTTTCAGATGAAATTGCTTCTAAAAGAACATGTATTAATGACCAGAATCTAGATGAGAAGGATGAATACTTTCTTCACATGTGACAGAAATTACCTGAAAGATGCATGTCGTACAGATGCAGATGAAATAAGTAACGTCTGCTGGAATTATAACTTCGAAGGCATCTGATTGCCATCACAATTTCAGACCTGCCAAATTCGAGAGACAGAACCCCAATTACTCTGTCATCTTTATCATCTGGATGTAGATGAGAAAAGAAGCAAGCCAGGAGATATCAAGCGTGAAGTATTTAGACCACTCTACTTTTCCAAAGTAGCTGGTTAGTTTCCTACACATGTAGATTTATTGCTATTCTCTGAAGGCAGGAAGCAACACTATGTGTGGATCAAAAAGATGTCCTTCCTGCTTTCCATCCAAAAGAGTAAAAATGATGGGACAAGGAATTTTTGTCACAGATGTCTTCATTATTTTGCTAAGCATGAACATTTAGAAAAACAGCTGGTTGACTGTTCAGGCCAAGAACCAGTATGTTTACAAACGCCCACTGTGGATAACAAGTTCTTGAAGTTTAAGACTGCCCACCACCAAGAACAATGTCCCTTTTTTGTACATGCTGATTTGGCTTACTAGTTCCTGTAGCGTGTCGTGAAGGTGAACCCAGTTCCTCTCACACCACTTTCACAGAACGAAACGTACTGTATATGGTAGTATATCAAGTTCTATGCTCAAAGGATCCCATTACAAATAAATTTGACTCATATGTTTAGGATAATAATATGAGACAGAGCTGCCTAAGCTCTCAAAACTTGTGTAGAATGCTTATGGCCTTTATAGTAAAAACATCTGACTAACCAACTTGCAGGAGAATGATGCCTTATACAAGCAGGCAGTTATGTGTCATATTCAGTTTCTGGCAAAAACATGGATAATGTTTGAAACCCTCACTATATTCTTTTAGTTTACTGTTGGGATAGGTGTTATAGTGCAAGAGATTATGTCACTAGGCCCAATTTTAAGCAGGGTACAATCTCCAATGAAGTACTATTCGCCATGGAGATGGTTAAGGTTTCAGCACAGTTCACAAAGCCTGTTTACATTGATATGTGTGTTCTGGACCACTCCAAACTCAACAGGTACCGATTCCACTGCAAGTTTGCAAAACCAAACTTTTCTGATGCCAAGTTATTTTATAGGGTTCCAGACAGTTTCCTCTATTGAATGAAAGTCTGTGATCTATACAAAGTAGCTAGGTGCAATCCTGAGGAATCTGACACATTTGGAGATGTAGCCGATAATCCTTACAGCATAATGGGTGAGAACAAGAAGGTTATCGGTCTAATGAGAGGTGAGGCAAATGGCTCACAGATTGTGGAGTTTGTAGAGTTCAGATCGAAAATGTATGCATACTGCATAGATGCAGGTGTCACACAGAGATGGGCTAAGTGTCTGCATTGTGCAGCCTCACAGGCACTCACAATTGATGGCTATAGGGAGTCTCTCTTTGCTGAAGATGAGTCTCTGCAAATGGTGCACTAAGCAGCCTTTTGGTCGCATGGCCGTAAGGTGCATATTGCACTGTAAGTGAAAGCCAGCGCTTTGCATCATGGTGACAAATGCTTCATCTGTGTGGATGGGATCAGAACCCTCCTGTTCTCACACTATCTGCTTGAGTGATTTTTTTTTTTGTGTGTGTGTGTGTGTGTGTGTGTGTGTGTGTGTGTGTGTGTGTGTGTGTAACATATAGATGAGGTCATAGTTGGTGTATATGCATGTGAATTGTATGTAATTATGTGTATCACATACACTACTGCACACTATGTGGGATTATATAGTGTGATTCTTCACCTACTGCTGCTAGTCCCCATACACTGAAAATATTGTAAATAAATAAAATCATTGTTCTCCTCTTGTAATACAATGCATCTCTACTGCTGTAAATATTGTATGGTTGATCAGTTGCTATCATGTACATGAAATCAATCTCTTTTTGTAAAATGTATTGTTACTGATATAATGTATTTCTGATGCTGTAAATATTGTACTATTGATCAGTTACTGTTATGTAAATAAAAGAATACTGCAATCTCTTTTCTGAAAACAAAATGTATTGTTTCTGATAGTAAACACGAGTTAATTTGATGTTTCTGTATTATTAGTAGTTGATCCTTTCACCACTGAAGTTATTGAAGGGCGAAAGCAAATAAGAACAACTTTATAGAACATGTTTTTTATTTACATACTATCATTCAGCTTAACAGAACCATCAAATAATTGTTTTTATTTGTTTTGAATTTAACCTGAGTTGTATTCAAGTCTGTAGATGCGACTATGTACATGGGAATTCCTTCTGTAAATTCAGCCTCCACTGATTTTGTAGTTACAGGCTCAAAACTTACACACTTTGGTATGGGGGGGTGGGGGGGGGGGGGGGAGGATATGGGCATTGAAGCATTGCTCCCTTGATCAGTATTTAAACTGTTATTGTGCAAATACTGCACAAATCCATGGTATGTCCCTCTCACATATGGATGCCAATGGCATAATCTATCTGCGTTGATTGATGATGGACAACTTGATGTTTTAGAAATATAACTGTATTCAATGAGGTTAATTCTAGCAGTGCCTCACCATGCAAATCCACTATAGACACTTTATTATAAAACATGTGAATGTCAATAGGGGTATGAGATGTGTCATTCTCATATGTCATCTCTCTATCTCTATAGTCCCACTCAGACCATGAATATTGCACTTTAGCACTGGCAAATTGTCCATTTTATACCTTGATATATCTATTTCAAAGTCACTGTCAGATGCCTTACTTACATTTACACATTTAGAACGACCTACAGTTATATTCTATGTGTTAACAAATACAGTAACACTTTTTTTTTGGCTGCTGTGATTGTGCTATGGCATGGTCAGATGACACCAGGTCTGTGAGCTGTGATCGTGGAAATATCTGAATGTCTTCATTCAACCCTGGATCAGGTGTTCATTGCAGCTGCTCTGCTCATGCTACGGAATACTCTACTAACACCAGAAATCTTGTGGGCTGCAGCTGCTGCTGAATGTTTGTAACAATTATAGCAAAACACTGAATATAGTGAAGCACACACAATAATAATAGTAATTAGAGATGGGTTAACATAATACATATCGACAGACATCTTTCCAGCTATCACTGCTTCTGGCAGACTTCTTTCTGGACAGCAAATGATGATATTATTATAGAACCAGATCCTCAAGGGGTGGAGAGCTGAGCTTGCACATCATTGGCTACAGAGTAGGGGCACTCTTGGCAGGGGGTGCTTCATGCAGACTATAGGAGCATGTGGAGCAGGATAGTTGGGGCCCCCTCTCCTCCCCTCCCTTCTCCCTTCCTTGACCTTGGCATATGTTTCCTGATATGGCCTTGGAGTTAAGGAAGTGCTGATGCTGCTGTCAGTGATGTGTGATGTGTAACTGTCTCTGTTGTAATATGACACTGGAAAAAAAGTGCTGACAGGTACTGAGTCAGCGTTTTCCGACAGAACCTACAGTGCCCTACTACTCAGACACTCATAGAAGAAACAGGAACTGAAATTATGGACACCGAAGCAAAAGCAGAAATTCTTAGCTCTATTTTCCTTCACAAACGATAATGCGGAAGTATTACCCCCATGTAATTCTCGTGAACTACAAAGAAGAGTGATACAGATGTTAGTGTCACTGCTGTTAAGAAACTGATGAAAAATTGAACAAAGATTCAGGGTTCTGGCAGAATATCTTTCAGATTCTATACAAAATTTGGCAGAAAGTTAACCCATCTCTTACTCACAATATACCAAAGATCTCTCGAACCGAATAATGTGCCCATTTCTTGGAAGAAAGCACAAATCACACCTATGTACAAATAGGGTAGCAGAAGTCATTCACAGAGCTGTTGTACTATCTCCTTCACATCCATTTGTTGTAGGACCTTAGAATATATTTTGAATTCAAACGTAATGGGGTATTTAGAGCAGAATGACTAGCCAGCATAGATATCGCTATTCACACATAGATCAAGGCAGTCAAGCAGCTGCAGTATTTTTTGATTTCCGAAAAGCGTTTGACGCAATACCACACCTACACTTACTATCGAAAAGTACGACCATATAGGGAAACAAGTGAGATTTGGGACTGAAATGAGGATTTCTTCATATGAATAGCACAGCTTGCAATCCTTGAATAGAGAGTCGATAGATGCAGAAGACTTCAGGTGTGACCCAGAGCAGTTTGCTGGAACCCTTGCTATTCATGCTGTATATTACTTACTTGCCAAACAATATTAATAGCAACCTCAGATGGTACAGTTATCTGTCATGAAGTACTATCTTACTATAAGAGGCACAAATATTCAGTAAGATCTTGATAAGATTTCAAAGTGGTGCAGAGATTGGCGACTTACTTTAAACATAAAGAAATATTGTACACTCCACAGAACCAAAATATTTAGTGTCATAAGCTTGCAATCTCAGTGAGTCACAATTGTAATTGGTCAACTCATTCAAATACCTGAGTGTGTCAGTTTTTATTGATATGAAATGGGACGATCACATGTTGTCCTCAGTTGTAGGTAAAGAAGGTGACAGTCTTTCCTGCATCACTAGAATACTAGGAGAATTCAATCTGTCTACAAAGCATATTACTTGCAAGACACTCGTACAACCCATCCTACAACTGAGTTGGAGTTTGCAAGACTCATGCCATATAGGACCAACAGGGAATATTGAGCGTATACAAGAAGGTCAGCTCAAATGGCAACGGGTTTGTTTGACCCATGGGGGAGCATCACGGAGGTGTAGAAAAAATGGAACAAGATAACTTAACAGGTCTTCATTGTGTTTTGGGGGGGCGGTATACTGAACCTGTTATAATTTCCTGGTTTGGCAACATTATGGCTGGAGCTTCAAATTTTACTTCTATGCATAGTCCACTTACAGCTATAACTTCATAGTTTAGATTCACACTATTTTTAACATATACAGATACACCACCATGTTTAAAACTTGTTCTACAGTAGCTGGTTGCCAATTCATATCCAAATGGTACACTTAATTTTAGTTCCTCATTGTTAAGCCAGTGTTCATTTATTGAAATAACAGTGCAGTTTAAGTTTTCCGGCCAATACTGAAGTTCATTAAGTTTGTTTTTAAGAGACTGCACATTAATATGTAAAAACACTACACTTGTAATTATCTTTTGTGGTTTTGCTCTAGCCCTTCAACAAAACATCGTTGAGATGGGATGGAACTGCTGCTTTCCTCTTCCTCAGTATATGAACATTTCATGGATTTTCCAATGCTGACTGCTCCTTTAGACGACATGGTGGTGAAGTTCTTGTCTTGTTAAGGGGATGAGTGGCTGAAAATAAAAAAAACGTTGGATTTGCTTTCTGTTGCATGTAGGATGGGCAACAGTTTCTGCTGCATGTGTTGATGTTTCAGCTGTTGGTCCTATCACTGATGATTCTGCTGATTTTGACGATGCTGCTTCTCCTGCTGCTGAGACTGGTCCCATACCGGTACACTGAATTTTGCTGTTCGCTCTCTCCCTGCTCGCAATGATTTCATTTATCATTTTACACACAAAGTTTTTTCCTTCGTAATTTAGATGCATTCCGTGTTTTGTATGCTGACATCTGTCCAATTTGCCTATATCAAGGACGCTACATTTTCTTCTTCTTCTTCTTCTTCTTGCATTACGGCCTCTGTAGGACCACGGGTAGCCCCTTCGTGGACTGCATTTTTCTCTTCTTCTCCCAGAACCTCTTCATTCTTTCTCTTCTCCTCTCCCACTCTTCTTCCGAGATCTTCAGTTTCCGTTTCTCCTGGCGGCCCCACTGGTGACATTCTAATCTTTTCCTGTATTCTTCTCTGTCATTGGTCTCCGGCATATTTGTCGATGTATATTTGTTCCTCCAATTTTCCTTTCCTTCGACCTTGATCCCCAATTCCAACCAGTCCTCCCGAAGTTCAACAATCCACTTGGTTCCTGTCTTTCATCTTGTCCTCCCTGTTGTTTCCCACACTCTCTTCGTCATTCTGTCCATATTCATCCTAACTACATGCCCAGCAAACCCTGCCCTTTTGAGTCTGATTTCCCCGGATATTGTTCTCATTGTTGTTGTTGTGGTCTTCAGTCCTGAGACTGGTTTGATGCAGCTCTCCATGTATGTTCCGGTACAATTCTTCCCTAGGTCTTCGCATCCACCTCTCTCCACCTCTTTTGGGACCTAATATTTTTCTCAGTATCTTCCTCTCTTCTTTCTCTAGTTGCTCTGCCCCATTTCTTCCTAGTGTCATCGTCTCAGCAGCATATAATACTGCATTCCTCACTGTTGCCTTGTAGTGGCTTATCTTTGCCTCTGTGGATATATTCTTTTTATTGTATACCTCTCTCGTCATGCAAAAGGCTGACCTCATCTTCTTTATCCTCTCCGTTATTCCCTCCTTGCTCCTGTTCCTTCCTGTTATAAATTCTCCCAGGTATTTAAATTTGTCCACCATTTGCACAGTGCCTTCCAGTGTTTCGCAGTCTGCAGTGGTGTTTAATGACTTTGTCTTGTTATAGGCGATCCTCAGTCCCATCTTTCTGGCTACCTTACTTAAGTTGTCGAGTTGTGTGTCTGCGTCTTCTTCCATCTCACTTACTATTGCTATGTCACCTGCAAAGGCTAGGCAGTCCACTTGAGCCCTGTTGTCCTTTTTGTCCCCCACATGGGTCTTTGGTATTCACATTTCCTCGTTTATTGCGCTCCACCTGATCATTTCATCCAGTGCTATATTGAACAACAATGGTGACAATCCATCTCCCTGTTTAACATCAGTCTTGATCTCAAATTCTTCTGACAGTGCTCCTCTGAATCTCACCCTTGCATTTGTGTATGTCAGAATTTCTTTTATGAGTTCACGTGTAGTTCCATCAAGTCCTCTGTTCTTCAGGATCCTAACAATGTCTGTCGATGGAGTCATATGCCTTTGTGAAGTCCACAAAGGTTATTACTGTCTCTTTGTTTTTTAAGGCCCTATGTTCTGTCAGTTGCTTCAGGATAAATATCTGTTCTACACAACCTCTTCCCTTCCTGAATCCCGCTTGGTAGACGCCAACTGTACTTTCTACCTGTTCTTCTACTCTCCTGAGCAATAGTTTTGACAGCACCTTGTATCCGACCTCTAGTAGCGATATTCCTCGGTAGTTGTTTGCATCTCTCTTGCCCCCCTTCTTGTGTATTGGTACTACAATTGCATTCTTCCATTCTTCTGGCAACTTCTCTGTTCTCCAGATCTGGTGAATTATGTTGGTCATGTTGTCTATTGCTTTGTTGCCTCCCCACTTTATCATCTCGGCTGCTATACCATCTTCTCCAGTTGCCTTATTATTCTTCATATTGCTTATGGCACGTGAGACTTCATCCCTGGTTGGAGGGCGTGGCTCTCTCTCTTCTGCGTCAGTCCCCAATTCCAGCTCTTCTTCAGGTGGTTCACAGATCAGCAGGTCGTGAAAGTATTCTGCAAAAATCCGACAGTTCTCCTTCGCACACTGTCAGCCAGCTCCCCTTTCTTATCTCTTATAAACAGTTCTCTAACCTTGTATCAAATCAGACTCTTATTGAATTTCCCGAAAAAGTGTCTGCTGTTGTTTTTCCTGAAGTTGGTCTCAATCTCGTCCAGTTCCTGCTTCATCTTTTGTCTTCTGGTCCATCTTATTGTTCGGGCTACTTCCTTTCTTGCTCCTAAGAAAACTTCCCATTTTTCTGCGTCCTTCATGCTGCTCCAGTCTCTCTAGGGTTTCCTGCGAGTCTCTACCGCTTCCTCACTTTCCTTGTTCCACCACTGGTGCTTCAGTTTCTTTTCTTCCTTTCCCCATAGCTCAGCCTGTTTCGCCATATTTCGCTTCATGTCGTCCCATTCATTGAATGATTCAATTCCTTCCTGTCTTGTGACAGCCAGAGCGAGAGCACCAGCAGCAGCGAGTACTGTTTGTATAAAGCGTTTATTTTGCATTTTGTTTACGACCTTCCCCTAAGGAAGGGATTCTATTTGTGTTTATCTGCTCTGCATAGTAACTAACAGTTCTTGATAAAACTTTACGTAGTTTTCGTGTTAGATTTCTTAGTGTTTTCTTGATCGTTTAGAACAGAAAGCGCCCTAAAACCGTTTTTTTGTTTGTTTCGCGGCCGTTAGCCCCTAGTCACTTGAATCAGCAGTTGTCTTGTGACAGCCAGAGCGAGAGCACCAGCAGCAGCGAGTACTGTTTGTATAAAGCGTTTATTTTGCATTTTGTTTACGACCTTCCACTAAGGAAGGGATTCTATTTGTGTTTATCTGCTCTGCATAGTAACTAACAGTTCTTGATAAAACTTTACGTAGTTTTCGTGTTAGATTTCTTAGTGTTTTCTTGATCGTTTAGAACAGAAAGCGCCCTAAAACCGTCTTTTGTTTGTTTCGCGGCCGTTAGCCACTAGTCACTTGAATCAGCAGTTGTCTTGTGACAGCCAGAGCGAGAGCACCAGCAGCAGCGAGTACTGTTTGTATAAAGCGTTTTTGTACTTATTTGCTGCGCTTAGCTTTTAAATAGTTTTTCTGGGAAAACCTAGCGTAGTTTTCGCGTCTCGTATTTCAGTGAGTGTTTCTTGATTATCAGAGTAGCTCATCAGAAGATTATCTTGGGAATTTGTCACCGTATAGAGTAGGGTAAACATAGTCATGTGTAGGGACTGTGGTTGTTGTGAGCGGACGCAAGGAGAATTGGCCACTCTTCGGGAGCAGGTGGAGGCTTTGTCTGTTAGGCTCATCGAGCTCGAGGCGCAGGCGTCGGCTCGTAGTGGCGTTGGGGCAACTGTGGTGGGACCTATGCCTACTTCGGTGGCCTTGGAATCACATGGAACCCCTGATGTCGCTGCGTCTTCCGGCAGTGAGCATCTTACCGGTCAGCCATCACTCCAGGGTGAATGGCGGACAGTGGTGGGCTCGCGCGTGCCTGGCCGAAAGGCGAAGGTGGGATCTGGCCGCGTGGCAGCTGCCTTACCCCTTTCCAACAGGTACGGGGTGCTTCCTAGTGGTGATGACATCGTTTCCGAGCCACCACAGGATGCCTCGCCTGTTGAGCCAGTGGCCGATTCTCCGGCAAGGTCCCGACAGTCACAGAGGGCGGGCCTATTAGTTATAGGGAGCTCCAACGTTAGGCGGGTTATGGAGCCCCTCAGGAAAATAGCGGGTAGGTCGGGGAAGAATGCCAGTGTGCACTCGATGTGCTTGCCGGAGGGTCTCGTCCGTAATGTGGAGGAGGCCCTTCCGGCAGCTATTGAACGCACTGGGTGTGACCGGCTGCAGATAGTAGCACATGTCGGAACGAATGACGCCTGCCGCTTGGGTTCTGAGGCCATCCTTGGTTCCTTCCGGCGGCTGGCCGATTTGGTGAAGACAACCAGCATCGCACGCGGAGTGCAAGCTGAGCTTAATATCTGCAGCATAGTGCCCAGAGTCGATCGCGGTCCTCTGGTTTGGAGCCGTGTGGAGGGTCTAAACCAGAGGCTCAGACGACTCTGCGACTATAATGGTTGCAAATTCATCGACCTCCGTTATTGGGTGGAGAACTGTAGGACCCCCCTAGACAGGTCAGGCGTGCACTACACACCGGAAGCAGCTACTAGGGTAGCAGAGTACGTGTGGCGTGCACACGGGGGTTTTTTAGGTTAGAGGGACCCCCCCTTGGGCGAAACGATAAAATACCTGACGGCTTACCAGAGAGGACATTATCATCGTTGATAAAGAACGTCCGTCCTCAGAGACCAAAAACAGGAAAAGTTAACGTAATATTGGTAAACTGCAGGAGTATCCAGGGCAAGGTTCCTGAATTAGTATCTCTTATTGAAGGAAATAGTGCGCATATAGTATTAGGAACGGAAAGTTGGTTAAAACCGGAAGTGAACAGTAACGAAATCCTAGACACAGAATGGAATATATACCGCAAGGATAGGATAAACGCCAATGGTGGAGGAGTATTTATAGCAGTAAAGAATTCAATAATATCCAGTGAAGTTATTAGCGAATGCGAATGTGAAATAATCTGGGTTAAGTTAAGTATCAAAGGTGGGTCAGATATGATAGTCGGATGCTTCTATAGACCACCTGCATCAGCAACCGTAGTAGTTGAGCGCCTCAGAGAGAACCTGCAGAACGTCGTGGAGAAGTTTCGTGATCATACTATTGTAATAGGGGGAGACTTCAATCTACCAGGTATAGAATGGGATAGTCACACAATCAGAACTGGAGCCAGGGACAGAGGCTCTTGTGACATTATCCTGACTGCCTTGTCCGAGAATTACTTCGAGCAGATAGTTAGAGAACCAACTCGTGAAGCTAACGTTTTAGACCTCATAGCAACAAATAGACCGGAACTTTTCGACTCCGTGAATGTAGAAGAGGGTATCAGTGATCATAAGTCAGTGGTTGCATCAATGACTACAGGTGTAATAAGAAACGCCAAGAAAGGAAGGAAAATATATTTGCTTAACAAGAGTGATAGGGCACAAATCGCAGAATATCTGAGTGACCACCATCAAACGTTCATTTCTGAGGAAGAGGATGTGGAACAAAAATGGAAAAAATTCAGAAACATCGTCCAGTACGCCTTAGATAAGTTCGTACCGACTAAGGTCCAAAGCGAGGGGAAAGATCCACCGTGGTATAACAATCATGTACGAAAGGTACTACAGAAACAAAGAAAGCTTCATCATAGGTTTAAGAGTAGTCGAATCATAGCTGATAAGGAAAAGCTGAACGAAGCGAAAAAGAGCGTAAAGAGAGCAATGAGATAAGCATTCAACGAATTCGAACATAAAACATTGGCAAACAATCTAAACAAGAACCCTAAAAAGTTTTGGTCATATGTAAAATCGGTAAGCGGATCTAAATCCCCTATTCAGTTACTCGTTGACCACGATGGCACCGAAACAGAGGACGACCGAAGAAAGGCAGAAATACTGAATTCAGTGTTCCGAAACTGTTTCACTGCGGAAAATCGTAACACGGTCCCTGACTTCAGCAGTCGCACGGACGCCAAAATGGAAAATATTGAAATAAACGATATCGGAATTGAAAAACAACTGCTATCACTTAGTAGCGGAAAAGCATCCGGACCAGACGAGATACCCTTAAGATTCTACAGTGATTATGCTAAAGAACTTGCCCCCTTCCTATCAGCAATTTATCGTAGATCGCTGGAAGAACGTAAAGTACCTAGCGACTGGAAGAAAGCGCAGGTCGTTCCCATTTTCAAGAAGGGTCATAAATCAGATGCGAATAATTATAGGCCTATTTCGCTTACGTCAATCTGTTGTAGAATAATGGAACATGTTTTGTGTTCTCGTATTATGACGTTCTTAGATAATACAAATCTCCTTCATCATAACCAACATGGATTCCGCAAACAGAGATCATGTGAAACTCAGCTCGCCCTATTTGCCCAAGAAATTCACAGTGCCGTAGACACTGGCGAGCAGATTGATGCCGTATTCCTGGACTTCAGGAAGGCATTTGATACGGTTCCGCACTTACGTTTAGTGAAAAAAATACGAGCTTACGGAATATCGGACCAGGTTTGTGATTGGATTCAGGATTTCCTAGAAGAAAGAACACAACATGTCATTCTTAACGGTTCAAAATCTGCAGATGTAGAGGTAATTTCGGGAGTACCGCAGGGAAGCGTGATAGGACCTTTATTGTTTACAATATACATAAATGACTTAGTTGATAACATCGGTAGCTCCGTGAGGCTATTTGCAGATGACACGGTTGTCTACAAGAAAGTAGCAACATCAGAAGACTCGTACGTACTCCAGGAGGACCTGCAGAGGATTAATGCATGGTGCGACAGCTGGCAGCTTTCCCTAAACGTAGATAAATGTAATATAATGCGCATACATAGGGGCAGAAATCCATTCCAGTACGATTATGCCATAGGTGGTAAATCATTGGAAGCGGTAACGACCGTAAAATACTTAGGAGTTACTATCCGGAGAGATCTGAAGTGGAATGATCACATAAAACAAATAGTGGGAAAAGCAGGCGCCAGGTTGAGATTCATAGGAAGAATTCTAAGAAAATGTGACTCATCGACGAAAGAAGTAGCTTACAAAACGCTTGTTCGTCCGATTCTTGAGTATTGCTCATCAGTATGGGACCCTTACCAGGTTGGATTAATAGAAGAGATAGACATGATCCAGCGAAAAGCAGCGCGATTCGTCATGGGGACATTTAGTCAGCGCGAGAGCGTTACGGAGATGCTGAACAAGCTCCAGTGGCGGACACTTCAAGAAAGGCGTTACGCAATATGGAGAGGTTTATTATCGAAATTACGAGAGAGCACATTCCGGGAAGAGATGGGCAACATATTACTACCGCCCACATATATCTCGCGTAATGATCACAACGAAAAGATCCGAGAAATTAGAGCAAATACGGAGACTTACAAGCAGTCGTTCTTCCCACGCACAATTCGTGAATGGAACAGGGAAGGGGGGATCAGATAGTGGTACAATAAGTACCCTCCGCCACACACCGTAAGGTGGCTCGCGGAGTATAGATGTAGATGTAGATGTATGGATCGATTGTGTCTTAATTTGTCGTCTGTGGCAGGCTGTCCCTGTTTGGAATCCAAAGGCACTTAACTTCTGTAAGATAGTGATCCGATTCTATTCTTGTGTTCTTCCTGACCTTTGTGTTCATGATCTCTTTAGCATTTGTCCAGCTCATTGCTATGTGGTCAATCTGGAATTCCCCAAGGTGGGCGCCTGGGTATGCCCATGTCTTTTTCTTACACGGTTTGGCCCTGAAGTGTGTTGTCATCAATCTCATTTTGTGTTCTCGACACACGCTACATTTTCCAAACAAAGAATACATTTGTTTTATTTTAATGTTAGTTTTTCGTATCTATTTGTTGACACACGAGTGATACATTAGATCACATCTGTGTGGTAACGTTGCAACTATTGTATTTCGTTGTTTATTGCGTTCCGGGTACTTTTTTGGTTCCATTAGGCAGTTATTTGCAATATCATTTGCACCCGCTATACACACGACGTAGTCATTGTTTCCCGACATTTTATCGTGTAAGTCGATACCGATAATGTTTTTCGTTGTTGCTCCTGGCTTTACTATACCTATTTCGTGGTATTTTTTGTTTTCTTTGAAAAGTCTCGCCATATTTTTGCCGGGACTGTCCGTTAAAAATAATACACTACTTTCGAGTTTGCACTGTTCTACATTTTTGTTGATATTGTCTTTTTCATTCGCCCCGTTGCTTCGTGCAAAAGACGCATGCTCAATTTCTCACCGTCACTGTTTGCCTTACTTCTGAACTTAGAGCCTGTATCACCTTTCTGTTGATAAGGTTTGTTCAAAAGTTCATGTTCCCTTAAAACTTTCTTGTAGCTATCGTTATTTATTTTACAGGAATTACTAAGCAAACTACTTCTTGATGATGCAAAAGCACTTTGTTTACTTTTGGAGTTTTCGTAATTTATCGTAGATAACACATCACAGACATTGTTGTGCACTAATTTACGCTGCTTTCACACTTTTTTTGGTTTCCGACACTCTGTGAACTGTTTATACACGTATATTTTGTCAACTTATCCGAATAAGTAGAGTTTTCTTTCATCGTTTCTTGCTTCAACATCAGCTTAACGATTTTCTCCGTGTCATTTCGCAATGGTCGTCAGATTCGCCGTGTAGCTTATGAAATAAATTAATATGTGAAAACTGCAGCCGCTTGAAGAGCCATTTCCTAGGCCATTTAGATTGTTCTTGTTTAATGCTAGCCGCGAACACAGATAACAGCGGAATTTCCTGTGTAACTGGTTAGTGTCCTGAAGCGAAATATCCTTTGTGAATGGGTACTCGCTTGCCGCTGAAACTTCTTTCCCAGACCGACAGGTGCGGGCCAGCAGCAGACTGAAATTGTGTCATGTGGACGTACGTGATTTCCGGCGATTTATTCCAAGCACAAACATATGCGTAGATATCAGAGTATACAGATCATCGCGTGTGGCCCGCCGTATACGTCAGCATTTTTATCGATAGTGTCGACAACGCTATCGATAGTCGTGAAAGTGCACAGTGACGAGTACTACTACTAGTATCGTTTGAAGGAGCGAAACGTAAACAAACTGCAGGATAAGCGTGTGACTCTAAAGGAACTTGTGACACTGTTATTTATGGAAACACACCATTGGAAATGTCCACCGATAAGAGTCTGGACGAGTACGTTACCTTCAAAATATTAATGTCCGTGAGCACTGGCAGGAATCAAAGTAGAAATATTCTTTTTGTTGATGTAACCTGTGACATTATTTAAACTTCCGTACCTGAAATATTTCCGACAATCTTGCTTTATCGGGATCAGTTTTACAATTAATTGTGTAATTCAGAAAATGTAGGAAATATTCGTTGTACAGACACATTTGTGAAGTGTGTATATGGAACGTCAGGCGTAAAACCCATTTACATTCATTATGATGAGATGCGGCAGCATGTCGTGTGTTGGAAGGAATTGTTTGGATTCATGATTTTTGTGGAGCCGTCAGTACATTTAAATAAACATTATTTAGAAATCTGAGTAAATCGGACTCAGAGTTTAGAGATTATATACTTGTTCAGTGGAGTTATCAGAATTTGAATACTGGCAGGAGAAATGATGGATGTCCATAGAATGTTGGCGTGCCAGACGCGTTTTTTAAGAAAGTAAATTGTTTGAAATTTTCTTTTCAGAGGAATTCGGTTTGATACCGTATTGCAAAGTATCATCCCGTTCATCAGTCTGCAACTATATTCATCAAACCACCGTAAAATTCGTTGCAGTGGTTACGTCCCTTTGTGCTAGTTTCCATTCACGCATGGAGCGCGGGAGGAATGACTGAATGACTGTGTGTGCTGTAATTATTCTAATCTTGTCCTCACGGTCCCTATGTGAGCACTATTTGGGGGATTGTATTGTATTCCTACAGTCATCATTAAAAGCCGATGCTTAAACCTTGTTAGTAGACTTTCTTGGGATATTTTGTCAATCTTCAAGAATCCGCCAGTTCAGCATCTCTGACAATCTCCCACGGATCAAACAAACGTGAACTTTCGTGCTGCCCATCTCTCTATTTGTTCAATATTCAATGTTAGTGCTGTTTGCCATGGGTCCCATGCACTTGAGTAATATTCTAGCACCGGACGCAAAAGTGATTTGTAAGCAATCTCCTTTGTAGATTGATTGCACTTCCCCAGTATTCTACCAATAAACTGAAGTTTACCACCTGATTTACCTACAACTGAACCTATGTGATGATTGTATTTCAGATCCCTACAAAGTGTTACGCCCGAGGTAATTTGTGAATTGACTGAGTCCAACAGTAACTTGTTGATATTATGGTCATAGGATACTATGTTTTCCGTTTTGTGATATGCACAATTTTACATTTTTGAGCATATAAGCATGCTGCTAATCTGTGCACCACTTCGAAATCTTATTAAAATCTGACTGAATACTTACGCAGCTTCCTTCATATAGTACTTTATTATAGGTAAGTGCATCATCTGCAAGAAGCCTGAGGTTACTGTTAATATTGTCTGGAAGGTCATTAATATACAACATGAACAGAAATGGTTCCAACCCTCTTACCTGAGGCACACATGGAGTTACTTCTACATCTGATGATGTTATTATACTTGGTTATAAGATAATGTACTATTCCTATGCAGCTGTGCTGGATACCTGAAACTCTTTCAGTGTGACCCAATGTGGCTGTTAAGTTTTGTACAGTAATTTAGGGGTCATTGTCCTTAAAAAAGAAACCTCAAATTACCTGAAACACACATGCTTTGCCAGTATCATAACGTTACCACTGTACACAGTACACATCTCCGTTATTCAGGTGTAGTTTTGAGAGAAAATGATTGGTTATTGTATAAATCTGAAAGTGGTGAAATAGTTTGGAGATTTCATGCCAAACTGTATTGATATGGGTGCATATGCTGGTGGCCTGTATTCATTACACATTCATATTAGATTTACTTTCATTTCAATTGATATGAAGTGAGGAGGTCCTCCAGGATGTGTAACATGTCAGAAAAACAATAATACATGACAAATGTTTACAAATCTAACAAATAAGCTAATGTATCATTCCACAGGTCCCAAGTGGAATGATCGTCATTTTTTTAATGAACACTATATGTAATAATCATTTTACAAACACTAATGCACTGAATTTAACATAAAATAAGTTTTTTTTATTTCTAAGGTAATAAACATATAATAGAACTACTATAAAACTTATTTACAGTGAACGCATTATTGCACTGAAATGGTGCAGAAGTTAGATTGTACTTTCTGCCATTCTTCAAACTTATAAGTCTTATATGTGTGGTGAGGCAGGACAAAGGTTTGATTTGTAAAGATGTCACAGTTACTCATGCACTTCACATTGTGTGATTTATACTCTGATGCCATTTTCATATGACTTTTTTCATTTATTAGGTTTGCATTTCAATCATGTAGCATAAGTGTGCTGTCTCACTAGAATGTTGAATATTATTTGCTCCTCTCCTGAATCAGTCAATTATGGTTTTTATGTTGAAGGCAGGAATATGATGGGACAGCCCCTACCACTCTGAAATACTAGTCATATCTCTGCAACATACATATTTTGTTACAAGCTGCTGATACATCAGCCTGTAACACTAACCTTGTAGGCCTAAAAATTTCCTACATAGCAAAGCACCAGATGAAATGTCACCGAAAACATGCACTGTATAAGAAACCTAAACATAGCTATCTGAAGATTTGCATAGACTCTCAAAAGTGGTTACAAGAATGAAACAAAAGATTTTATTGACTGGCACCTGTGCGTGTCCACAATTTTTAATGTAACCTTTGAATTTAACAAATTTGCAGCTGGTCTCAGTCGTGCTGAATAGAACAGCTGGACTGTTGTTTTTAACACGTTTTTCAAAAATCAAAGCTTTGTAACTGCAATAAATTTGTGTGTGTCTCATTTGAAATGATTAAATCTGATTTAAACAAACTGAAAGTCTGGGTTGGAATATGAAAAGGATAGACTGCTATTCACTGTAAAGATGCGTTGAGTTGTAGACGGGCACAATGAAAAGACCATTACATATAAGCATTCGGCCAAAACTTTCATCATAAAAGAGAAGCATACACACATTCACACAAACAAGCAAAACATACGAATACGCACCTACGCTCACTACCTCCATCCCGATTGCTGTGGGTAGCCATCTATCCTTTTCATGTTGTTGTTGTTGTTGTTGTGGTCTTCAGTCCTGAGACTGGTTTGATGCAGCTCTCCATGCTACTCTGGAGTCTTATTATGAAATATTAAAATTGCCAGATATACAAACTGTTTTACTGCTTCTTTTGTATTCTTGAAGAAAGAAAGAGAGAACCTTGTACTTGACATTTTTGCACATAATTTGCCTGTGTGTAATATGTTTTGAAGGCATCTAGGGCTACAGTAAAATTTGGGCACCATCAGCATGTTTTTTCCATTCTTTGTCTCAATAAGTTGCATCTTTTCAGCAAAGCCCACTGAGTCCGCTTGGTCCAAGAACCAGAGAAAAGATCAGAGTGCATAGTGTAGACATTTATGTGCATTAGGTGGATGTCTGTGGATTACATTTTGTTTACAATTGAATTTTGTAGAGTTGGATGAAGATTCAATTTTAAAATGTCATGGAAATTTGTATTTTCTTATATTGCAGACTTGCTGAAGAAGAACTCCTGAAAGAAGCCAAACGAGCTGCCGAAAGGGCATCAATAGCTGGTGCCCTGGGATGGCAAAAGTGTCCATTAAGACAAATGAACAAGACATTTCTCAACAACACTGTGATTAATATTATGCATGCGAACAAACTTAAAACAAAAAAAATGCAAAATAGGAAGGCTCATTATGACTATGCAAAGGAAGAATTACAGCATTCTACCCAGCAGCAGACAGTAGCACAAAAACAGTCAACATATCCAAAAGTCAGTGACTGCCGTGGTTCAGATTCTAAAAGTGACCTAAAGCATACCAAAAGTGGGAAAGTGAACAAACTATTTGTGCAGAGATGCAAGAATAAAGAAAAGGAAGTCGTTGATCTTAGAAGTGACAGTAAAACAATCAAAAATAAAAGTTATTAGTTTTACGTAGCCTAACTATATTATCTTAACTATAGTAATGCTGACATTCATGTGCATTAGTACAGTATACAAACACATCTGTTGATTCATCACGTCATTCTTGTTGTACAAAATAGAAAAATAACATAATTTTAATGACCTTTTGCAGTACAGGATACAGTTACGTAATCAGTGTTGTAATAGTTGTTCCTATCACTGCATCAAATATTGATAATACACTGGTGTAAGTAAGTGTGTTTCTTTACTTTCCACAAACTTATAGTTGATGTAATTCTAGCAACAGACTGTCCAAAGAACCTGATTTTTTTCTTTGTCGTTGTTAGCAGCACCTGATGTAAAACTGTATTTAAAGAATATGTTTTGTTGTGGTAGTAATTACATTAATTTATAAACTGAAGCATGACAAAGACAACACATTCATTTCAAAAGACAATGGTCTAAGTTTATTAACAGTATCCACAACAACATTACAGAGCAAAAAGACATGCCAGCTGTAATTCACTGTATACGTTTCAGAATATGTGTCTGACAGGGTTGTGTGTCCTGAATTTTGTTCGAATACATGTCACATCATCATTAACATAATGTCACTGTAATTATAAAAACAATTAATGAAAATGAGGAATAGCAGTCCCTCATCTATAGCTGACTAATGTGTGATGCTGAAACGCACACAACAGCACACAAATTCAACAAGCTTTTAAACTGTAGTTCTTTTTGTTATGTAAGTTCACACACATACATGACATCCAAACAAGATACAAGGCATGTTTTTTAAGTAAGTACTGTTTTGAAATTAAAAAACGATGTGCTAAGATATCTCAATAATTTTATTTTTACATGAAAGCCTGTACCTTAATCTACGCACTGATGCCATTAGTCTGACTCTTCCTTGTTTACGTTGTGTACTGAGTGTTTAAGATGCCTCCGATAATCGTGAGTCCCGTGACTGTGAAGTAAGGGCTGTTACAAGATTTCTTAGTGCTAAAGGCCTAAAAGCAATCGATATTCATCATGAGATCTGTGCAGTTTCGAGAGAAAACATTATGAGTGATGGAATGGTAAGAAAGTGGGTGAGAGCATTTAAAGATGGCCGCACAAATGTGCATGATGAACAATGGAGTGGGCGTCCTTCAGTCATTAATGAAAGTTTGGTGCAGGAAGTGGACAATAAGGTGAGAGAAAACAGATGCTTTTTGATTTCCTCCTTGCAGGATGACTTTCCTAATGTTTCTAATAGTGTTTTGTATGGCACTGTGACCGAGCACTTGAATTTCCGAAAATTGTGCGCACATTGGGTACTGAAAATGTTGACGGATGTGCACAAAACCAAACATTTAGACAGTGCATTGACTTTCCTTGAGCGGTACCACAATGACGGTGATCATTTCTTAAGCCAAATTGTTACGGGCAATGAAACATGGGTGGCTTACGTCATACCAGAAGCAAAGCAACAGTCCATGGAAGTTGAGCAAGAGCATCTTTTTGCTGCAAGACAATGCCCGTCTGCATGTGGCAAATCAGACCAAAGATCTCATCACATCTTTTCTCTTGCGCCCAGTGACTACCATCTGTTCCTGCACCTGGGCGGTCAGCATCTAAGACGATGATGAAGTCAAAACAGTGGTGATGCAGTGGTTAACAAGTCAGGCGGCAGACTTCTATGAGGAGGGTATTCAAAAACTGGTATAATGTTATGACAAGTGCCTCAATATTGACGGAAATTATGTAGAAAAGTAGATTAAGGTACAGGCTTTCATGTAAAAATAAAATTATTGAGATATCTTAGCATGTCTTTTTTTAATTTCAAAATGGTACTTACGTAAAAAAACATGCCTCTTATATCTCAGACCAGCCACAGTAGCTGTTACATTAGTAGTTGCTGTGAAACTTTATATACTTGGTTAATTCTTTTTTTGGTATTTTCAATTAGTTTCATGTTCTCCAACACCCAAGTCAGAAATTATGACTTAGCCAGTTCAACATTTTCTTGGCCTTTTTGGGCAAGACAGTGGGTGAAGTAATTGATATCAAAGATAGTGATCACATGGAGGAGGATATTGAACAAGACAATAATAGAAATAAGTGTAAAATAATAGGCTCTGCATTGATAGTGATTTTTGGCACACACAAGTTTTGGAACTATGATGGTTTGTGGCAGCAGAGAGAAGAAAAGCAACATCAAAGAATGATTTAGGTAACTATATTATATTCCAAACCAGTAACTGAGCTGTGTTACAGGATGCATGATTAGCTACATGTAAGTGGTAATTGGTATGACTGTTTTGTAATAGTCTATAGTTTTCCCTCATGAACTGCTCCTGAACATATCTCCTGCATTGACTATGGCTGAGAAGAAATTATACTGCAGATTTCCTCTGCCACTATCACTAACTGAGTCTCTTGATGGAAAATGGTGCAGACTTTCTTTGGAAACAAAGTTGTTTTTCCAACCAATTCGTTATGAATCTAAGTGACGAGAGACTAAATGTGAGCAAAATCCATATTAATCGGATCATTTTGGAGTTTAGTAAGTATTGGTACCTGGATTTCCTCTGCCACTATCACTGGCTGAGTCTCTTGATGGCAAATGGTGCAAAATTTCTTTGGAAACAAAGTTGTTTTTCCAACCAATTCATTATGAATCTAAGTGACAAGAGACTAAATGTGAGCAAAATCCATATTAATCGGATCATTTTGTAGTTTAGTAAGTATTGGTACCTCATCAGAATTATAACTACCACTTTGTGTGATGATCTGTGCTACACACCAGCTGAGATGTGACTGTGAGTCAGTGTATCACATTGGCAGCAGCAAATTGGGAAGCATCAAGAGGCACATTGTCTACATTGGTAAGATGCAACAACCTGGTGCATGATGAACCTCGTTGATTATTTAAATTGCTTCTCCCTGCACCACTACCTTAGAAGGTAGCACGGAGGCTTTCAGACAGTCGTTCTTCCCGCGACCGGAACAGGAAAGGGAGGTAATGACAGTGGCACGTAAAGTGCCCTCTGCCACACACCGTTGGGTGGCTTGCGGAGTATAAATGTAGATGTAGATGTAGAAGGTCATAGGTAGGGACTTGCTGTAGTTTACGACCACAGTTCCTGTCACCTACACCACTCATGCTGAGAAACTGTGTTGACTTGGAACCAGTAATGGGCTGTCGTGTACTGTTTGCTTCAGCTGCACTGCCTCTGTGTGGTTTCCCCACCACAAACACACTTGCATGGGAGGAGAAAAAACATAGTAATAATTATCCTGCTGCTGACCTGACTTGAGCGCACTTCCAGATATTGACCAATTTCTTCCTCTTTCTACATATTTTGCTCTGTTTATTTTGCTTAACAACTCATTTTGCGCCCCCCCCCCCCCCCCCCTCCCCTGCTTCTGACATTACATTTTCATTTTCTCTTTTATTATTGCCTGTTTCTTTGCCCGTACTGGTGATACCTGCTCTCTCTGCAATCATTCCTGGTTCTCAAATATTTTCTGTTGCTTTATTTCTTTGTTACTTTTTCTCTTATCTTATTTTTTAACCCATTGTCATGGGTGGTTTTTCTTGTATAATACATGAATAGTCTTGTTTCTTCAAGCTTTATCATTTTGTTGGATGAAATAAAAACATTATTCCAGAAGTTTGTGTGTGTTTTTATTTTTATGTGTTATTGCTGCAACTTTACAAGTATCTATTTATGTTTAAGTTTCATTTTGAAGATTCCTATCTTGAAGAATGATGAAGAGAGTTAAAATTATCATTTGAGATTCTTCTATAACAGTTTGATAACAACAGCTTTAGCTAACATCTTTAGTGCATGGTTTTCTAAAATGTTTCACGTGCTTGAGGATTTCCTCGCTATGGGTCTGTGGCACAAATAGTGTGTCTGATTTAGTCTTAATTTTGAGAATAACAGAGTTCTAGTCCAATCTTGAACTTCCAAGTAATACAACTGAGACATCCACTTATAATCTGTGTTTCAAATTTCAACAGTTAGAAGCAGTGGAAGGGCCTACATTGGGATGTTCTGCGTGGTGCTCAGTCACTATCAGCTCTATGGTGGTATAGGACCTCTTCTGTGTGATTTTTTTTCTAGTGTGAACTGATGTATTCAGCAGTTTCATTTTGTACTTTAGGATTCACCTCATATTATGTTTATTACTGGTTCAACAAATCTCTATAAGATAAATTTTTTGACAGTTTTTAATAGTTGTGCGATGGGCTGTATTGTAATATTTATAGAATGAAGACATTGGTAACAGTTTTCATCAGTGCTCCACAGTGGAGGAAAAAATGTTTCAATTATGATAAATGGTAAATGATCACTGCACCTAGAGTGAGTGCAAAATAAATTGGCCCCTGTCAGAGCAGAGGGCATAGTTGGAGAGGAGACATTAATGGTAGTGATGCGGGGTAGGTGCTAATGGCCAGCAGCCAGTATACAGTATGCGAGATGCAGTTCCAACATTTGAAGCCTACTCCCAAGCAGTCATGTTAACAGATTATGCCAGTACCACCAATAATTTTTGTAGTCACTAGTCTCGTGACTACAGTATTGAAAAAGAAAATTAACACATAAGTAACTTTTAATGGCTGAGGCACACAGCTCGGGAGGCAGAAGCAAAGTAAGGCAGCCACCCCTTTGGAACCAAGGGTTGGACTTGTGCAGCACCGAGAACGAGAATGCGTTGCGATACAGGGACCACAGTGTTCTGCAGATTTAGTGTACTATTTGAATCTGTGAGCCTATAGAGTAGCCTTCCTTGTTGGAAAGTTTTGCAGTTGGTGGATATTACCACATAATTCAGGAACCATTTTCAGTGTGTGAATCATTAGATGTATGTCCAGTCTGTAGTCGAGTCTGACCCACTCTCATCCCAAAGTGTCAGCATTAACATGCTTGGTAGTCAGCAATGTTGTGGGAAGTGGAGGTGTGAAAACAGAGTCTTTGACGTAACTCCTCAGGTAGAAATCACATGGTGTCAGGTCCTGTGAGTGAATGCCAGTAACTGTTGATTTTCAGCTGATCCTTCATTGCGGTAGCTGCTCAGTATCCAAAAACTCAAGAACGTCATTGTGGAGGTGTGGTAGAGCACCGTTGAGTTGAAAAATCAAATTATTGCTGTGATCTTGCAATTTTGGCATGAACCACAGCTGAGGCATGGCCAGGTAAGTATTTCCATTTGCGAAGAAGAAGGGTCCATACACTTTCTGCTTTAACAAAGCACAAAACACACAAGCCTTTGACAATACACGGACACGTTCGACAATTATGTGTGGTTTCCCTGCTTCCCCTTTTCAGATGTTGTGCCAGTGTATTGCACCATTCAAGTGCAAAGTAGCCTCACTGCTAAAAGTAAATCTGCAGGTGAAATTGTTCTCTTTCATTGACTACTGCATACCAATGCACAGCATTTGTTGCCATGTGTAATGATTCAGAGTAACTGAATTTCAAATGGTTTCATTTGCATGTGTTTACTCGGCACTCTCCAAACAGTTGGTTGTGGAATTAAAAGCTCTTGGCTGGCAGGAGATGATTTTCATATTCTTCTGAGAAATGTTTCTCTGGTCTGTTTAATCTGTTGACTTTACAGAGAGATCCTGTTTTCATAACTTTCTGTACCCATTCATAAATGTTTGTTCTGGTAGATGGAAACTCGTTAAATGTGGTGCAGCATTTCCAATGCACTGCGGTTGCAGACTTGCTCTTGCAGAACTCATGCAAATATGCCTCTCCATTGGTCTGACACCCATGTTGCTTGCAGTCACTGAACCCAAAAAAAATACCTTGAGTTTATTTCTTCTTCTTTCGATTTCGGCCATCTTTGGACCACGTTCAACAATTCACTTGCCCGGCTTTTTGATCTTTTTTTCTCTCTTCCCAATATTTCCTCATCATTTTTGAGTGGTTCCTCCTCCGCTCTTCTGACCATTTCCTGTTATTATTCTTTAGTTTCGTTTCTTCTGGAAAACACTTAATTTCGTTCACTATTTGTCTAAACTTTTCCCTGTCCCTGATTGACTCACGGGTGACATTAAAATAGGCCAAATCCTTTTTCACCATCTGTATCCATTTATTGTTGGTTTTTTCGTTCCTGTTACTATGTTCAAACACTTTTCTTGTTAGTCTGTTTCCATCCATCCTCGACAGGTGACCATAAAACGTTAGTCTGCGTTTACGCATTGCCTCACTCACTTTCTCAATAGTTTTGTATATTTCCTTATTTCTCTTTAGCTTGTACTCTTCTCCAATCTTTCTCGGTCCTAATATTTTTCTCAAAATTTTCCTTTCTTTCTTTTCCATGTTTTCTATTTCCCCCTTTTTGTTAAGAGTTAGGCACTCCGATGCATACAGGCATTCTGGTCTAATGACAGTTTTATAATGTCTTAATTTAGCTTGAATCGAAATGTTTTTTTTGTTATATATGTCTTTGGTTTTTTGAAAAGCAAATTCCATTTTCCTTGCTCTCGCCTGGTTTGCACTCTTGTCTAAACCATTCACTTGAATTATTTCACCTAAATACTTAAATTTTTCTACTCTCTTAATATTGCCGTATTTAGTAATAAGATTTTTCTTGTTATTTCTATGATTAGACATATACACGGTTTTTTCAAATGAAATCTGCAGTCCAGCTCTGGCCGAAACTTCTTGTAGTTTCTCCAGGTAGTTCTGAGCTATTTCTTCGTTTTCTGTAACTATTGCCAGATCGTCTGCAAAAGCTAAACAGTCCACTTCTATTTTTTCTTTTTTTGTTCCAATTCTGATGTCATTCTTGGTGCCTTTGAGTTCTTCTTTCCATATTCTCAATATCTTTTCCAGTACGCAGTTGAAGAGGATTGGGGATAAACCATCACCTTGTCTAACACCTGTTTTAATTTCGAACTTCCTTGAAATTTCACCCATAAATTTAACTTTGGCCTTTCTGTTTGTTAGCGTCTGTTTGATAATTTGAATTGTTTTCTTATCGACCCCAAATTCTTCCAATACTTTCAGTAATGTTTCTCTATCTACCGAGTCGTATGCTTTTTTGAAATCTACAAATACTATTGCAAATCTCTGGCCTCTTGAGATTCTGTAACGAATTAGTGTTTTCAGGTTAAATATTTGTTCAACACAGGATCTACCTTGTCTAAAACCTGCTTGATATTCACCTATTTTTTTATCCAGAACTGGCTCCACGATTTGAAGTAATTTCCTTGACAAAATTTTGTATCCTACTGGTAGTAGCGAGATCCCTCTATAATTATTAACATTCATCTTATCCCCCTTTTTGTGTAGTGGGTGTATCAGGGCACACTGCCAGTCTTCAGGAATTCTTTCTTCGTCCCAGATCTTCTTAAACATATGTTCCAAAACTTGTGGGAGGTTGGTATCCATTATTTTTAGGATTTCTGGTACTATGGAGTCTTCACCTGGGGCTTTATTGTTTTTTAGACTGTGTATTATGTGTTTTATTTCTTCAGCGTCTGGAGGTTTTGACTCGGTATTAGTATTTCGGTGGTTTTCAAAACTCATTTTATCTTTGGGTGGTTCACAATTTAGTAGATTCTCGAAATATTTTGCTAATATTTCACAATTAGTCTTGTTTGTCAAACCTAGCTTGTTCTCTTCATCTTTAAAACATAAATTTGGGGATTGGTATTTGGTTAGCTGTTTTCTAAAAGTTTTGTAGAAATCTCTAGAATTATTTCTTTTAAAGTCTTCCTCAATCTGTTCTAGGTTATCCTGAAATTGTCTTCTTTTTTTATTACGGAAAAGCTTGGCTGTTTCTCTTCTCTGGATTTTAAAATTGTCAAGATCTTGAGGATCTTTTGTGGAGTTCCATTTCTGCCACAATTTCTGTCTCTTCTCCAGGTTCTCATCACATTCATTGTCCCACCATGGATGTCTTCTTAGTCTTTTCACGAGACAATTTTCTTTTGCTATTTCAACTATTTCGTTTTTGATCTCCTCCTATCCCGCTTCCTTGTTTATTGTGGATATGCCATCGCTATCTTTGTGCAATGCTCTTTGAAACCGTTGTTTAATTTCTTCATTTTTTAAAGTTTCTGTGTTATATTTTGGAATTTTGTAAAAGGTTTTCTTCTCTTTTCGAAATGGGAGTGGTCTGAATTTAATCGTAGTCAAATAGTGGTCTGAATCAACATCAAGGCTTTTCAGCACTTTAGTGTTTTGAATTTCTTCTTGACAATGAAGTGAGATAGCCACATGGTCAATTTGGAATTCTCCGAGAAGTGGATTTGGTGATCTCCATGTTTTAGTTTTTCGGCTCAGCTTTTTGAAATGTGTTGTCATTATTTTCAAGTTGAAATGCCTACATACCTCTATAAGCCTTTCTCCATTTTTTGAAGTTCTTTTGTGACCTGGGAAGAGGCCTACTGTTCCATGGTATTTTTTCTCCCTTCCTATTTGTGCGTTAAAATCGCCTACTAACATTTTTATGTTCTTCTTTGAGCATCTATCCAGTTCCATTTCAAGTATCTCCCAAAATTCTTCAACTTTCTCCGGGTTATTTTTGTTGTCCTGGTTTATGGGTGCATGACAGTTGATTATAGAGTATCCTTTGTTTTTACATTTAATCTCAAATTTATTTCCATATATATATATTTATATAATACATAAGCTCAATACAAACATTTTTGCAGTCATTTGACAGTGTCTAGATCATTTTAAATAACACTGTATTTGGGAGGAACTGGGTTAAAATCTGCATTCAACCATCCATTACAGACAGAGCACAAACATGGATTAGACAAGATCAGAGATGGAAATCAGTTTTGTCAGTATCAAAGATACTATCCCCAAGTTTGCTGTAGGTGATTTAGGGAAACCACTAAACCATAAATCTGGATGGCCAGATAGGGATATGAAAACTACTACTCTTAATGTGACTGCAGCACCTCACTCTGTTGGAGGTAATGGAAAACTGTCTTGATGATTTCAGTGTAGAAGATGCACGAGTGATTGTAAGAACCTCTGTATGGAATCATAACTAAATATGTGTGATTTATTAAGTAGGATTAGATGTATGAGTTACCAATGCATTATGTGACACATGTCAACAGGAGGAATTTAAAAAGAAATAAGCGAAACCGAGGGATATCCGTTGCCAAGAGGGGAAGGAACTTGTTATAAAGTAGTTGTTTACATAATTTACTGTTACAATAGCAGGCATTCAGATTGGCAGTATTATGGCTGTCTGTCATCAGCCATCAATCATCTGCCATTGGGTTGTTCCATCACATATGCGCAGTTTTAAGTTTCTCTATGTTAAGAGCATGTTTGCAGTCTTTGCACCACCCTGATACATTGTTGAGACCTAACAGGATGAAATGTCCGAGCATAGGATGCACAAAGGCCAGGAGGCATGGAAGGGCAAACCCAGGCCGAGCACATCATTTTTCCTTAAGAAATTACAAATTTGTTTCAAAATATGACAGCAATCAGAATGATAATTAAGATCACAATCTTCTCAAGCACCTGATGCATAATAATGAACTGCAAGTTTCTCTTACATAAGCAGTCTTTAAGACGAGAGAAATATCAGTTTAAACAACAAGCTTCACTTACACAATTAAATTTAAAATCAGGAAACAATGATAGAAATAACTGCTGTCTACCAAAATAAGTAGGCCGAAGCTGCCCTTACCCAGGCAGAGGTCACTCTTAAAACTCAGTAGATGAAAAGTTAAAGTCACCCACAGTTTTAAATGGCCATAAGGCCCTTTAATAAAACCCACACAAGTATAACAGTGGAATTAAGTAAAATTGTGTTAGAACACAAGATAGGGCAAGCTCGGAAAAGTATTTACTTAAAACCACCCCTCAAATAGAATATCGGGAAAACTTAATTTGTTTAGCAGTTGCATCTGGAATCAAAACTCCAACAAGAGTTAATAGCCATCTGAGACGCCATCTGGGTACATACACACAGGCAAGCGTCACATCAATTACAATGTCATGGCTCAAAAGCCATGGCTGTAGCATACTCATTATGACACTAAAGTCAAGAGCTCTGGTAATAAGCTGCTCAGGTCTTTCAAGACTCAGTAAACCCTTAAAGTAACGTAATGTTCGCTAAGCAATTATGTAACTCCAAGTTAAATAAATAAGGGTTAAACATTTTACTTATAAGCAGAAATTTCAATTGCTGTACTAAAATTGCTAACATAAAAGGATGACACATGTGATAAAGTATAGGAGATTTACCAACAGACATCGGATGCTCTTTTGAAAGTACAGAATAATATATACGAGCTTACCCGCCTATCACACACTATAGGCTTAACATTTAAAGAACAGATTGAGGTTGCACACCCTCAAAATTTAAACCCACCTAAAACAAATTTAAAAGAACATTAGTTTAAAACATCAAAGCTGATTCAACATTGCTCAAAACTTAAAACAAATAAGGAATGTCTTAAAGCTAAAGAACAGCAAATGGAAACACCAGTGCACATTAAGTACTGCCAGCACAATCAGGGCAGAAGTGTTAAAAAACAAATTTACCACTTCAGTGAGTGGCCTGTCTAAGTAAACATTCATGTAACCTGAGACTAACTCGGAGGTTCTAACACACCAGCTGCCTATACAACACTTCTTATACACACATAAATGGAAATCACTAAGCAAATCAGCAAAGTTACACTTGCGGCTTCAAGTAGGTTACAGTAATTGGAAAAAACCCTCATCTTTCAAACTCCACAGGCAAGATTCACTGAGGGAATAAACACAATATGCACCATAACTTCTTTAGTACTCCACATGACGTCATTCAGAGCACCCCTTTCCCTGCCAACATGCAAACTACACATGGTAAGAACATTCCAGAAGGCAAATTGCTGGTGCAAACTCTCTCCAAAATCCAGAAATCCGCCACCATACGGCTATTCTGCATACGGCTCTGACTACAGCAAATGGCCCCAATGGCCACCTTGTCAACAGACGTCCCTCAGTCCATACCTGTTGCTGCCCCGTACCAACACCAGCTCGCCACCTGCAACACAGGTCCTGCCTTTTCCTCGTTCGCAAACAGTGACAAACAGACTGAATCAGTGTAGCAGTCACGCCTCCTACTAACTGGCCTGTTTAACTTGGCTTACCTGGACCTTAAAGGGTTTGTGAGTGGCAAGATTATGCACAAGAAGGTTGAACGGATTCTGAATCCTGACAACTGAACAAGGCCCGATAAATCTTGGAGCTAGCTTACCAGTAATTCTCCTATACTGACCATCACCTACATTGAAGTTGTGAACAAAAACTTTCATTCAAGTTGTGAACAAAAACCTTACCGCCTACCAAACCCCAAAAGAATTGCCTACCCTATTTGTAGCATTTCTTCTGACATCGATGGGCTAACATATTTTTCCTGCCCCATGCCAATTCTGTTTAATAAAAACCAGACTGATATGCTCAGGTGGAAGATCATGTATTTTTCATGGACTGGCAAGTGGCGAATTAAAAGGGTAAGCAAATATCAGTGCCACTGGGACTGCCTTGGAGGTGCTGAGTTAAAGGCAAAGTTAATGTACAGTAAGGACGTATCCCATTTGGTTTGAGCTTGACAAGGTAAATGATTAGAGAGGCCTTTAAGTTCAAAAAAGGAAGGCTGAGGGTAATATGGGAGAGTGGTAATATGGTGGGTGCTATTATTAAAACAGAAACATTTAAACTCACTGGAAAGGAATGCTGGAGCATTATCACTCACAAGGACCTTAGGGGTCCAAACCAAGAAAATATCCCAGATAAATGGCATATAACTGGTGAAACAAAATGAGAGAAACTGTCAACAACAACTAGAATGTAACAGTTCCCGGCATTAGTATGGGGAAGAGGACTCACCTTACCAATAAATAATTTATCCATGGGAGCCTGCTCTTTCGAACTGCAGCAGTCTCTTACACAAAATAGAACCACCCATCTTGCAAAGCTCACACTCATTAACCAGATGGCAAACATACTTATACAGCATTGATCAGGTGAAATTTTCTCGAATTTTAGTCAAGGCCTTATTGATACTCAAGTGCCCACCCACCAAGGAATTGTGAAAATAGTGAAAGATGGAGGGAACAAGTTCAATGGGTAAACAAATATATCCTTTCATAAGACATAATCGGAAATCAGTTCATCATCTAACAATCGCTTTCTAATTGGGTGGAAATAGTGATCTTGATCCTGCTTAAGCCTGAAGTTAGTGAAGAGCTGGGGTACCTCAGCCAAAACAATACAGACAGGCAGATTGTCAGACAAGTCATCAACTGGCAATTCCTGATCCCCCTCAACAAAAAAGCGACTAAGTGCATTGAACACTTGCTTGTCGGTACCTTTAATATGAAGAACTTTAAACCAGAACACGAGTATGGGAACAGCCAAATCTAGCTATCTTGCGCATTTTCCTAGAGTGTGCCAAGACCCAGCTCAAAGCCTGACTGTTGGTTTCCAACTCAAACTCTCTGTGCTCGAGATAAAATTTAAATTTATCAACAGCAAACAAGAGAGCCAAGACCTCACACTCTTAAACGGAGGCAAAAGCTAAAGGGGGGCATCTCACCAGAATGTTCCTGGAGAAGAACAGTGGCAATGCCAGCATTGGACACATCAGTTTGAACAATAAGGTTCTTCTGGAAATCTGGGATGGCAAGTATAGGTGTTTTGATGAGAGCAGTCTTTATGGCTTCAAAAGTGGATTGCTGACTCTGGCCCTAGACAAAACTTCCCCTTTTTTTACAAAGGCTGTTGAAGAGAGCTGCAAGGTCAGTGAAGTGGGGAATGAATTTTCTGAAGTAACTGGCCATGCTAATAAACCTCCATTTTATTCCTAGGACACGGAAATTTTTCAAGCCAGAGGTGTGCTCTTGAACTATCTGAATACTATCTCTGGAAAAAAGATGACCTAGGAACAAAATATGCTCCCTAGCAAGGGTGACCTTGGTAGGTTTAACGGTCAAACTGGCTGAATGAAGCCTTATTAACACTTGCTCGAGATGAAAAAGATAGTCCTCAAAGGAGCGGCTATAAATGACAACATCATCTGAATAATTGTAAACACAAGATATGGTTCAGAAGTCGTGAAAGGACAGCACCAGTGACCAAGCCAAAAGGCACGCAGTTAATTTTGTCCAGGTTCCAGTCTGTACAAAAGGCAGTTGCCTGTTTAGATTCCTCACTCAGTGGTATTTGGCAGTACACTTGATTTAAGTCAAGCACCAAAACAACAAAGGCATGAGCAAACCAAGTAAAACAATTGTGGAAATCAGGCAAGCACACTGACTCCAAAACTACCTTTTCATTAAGAGCTCTACAGTTAGCAACAGCTCTGTAGTCACCACCCTGTTGTTTGGATGCTAAAAATATAGGCGAAGCATATGAGGAGGTGAATGGTCTAACAAACTCACTGCACAACATATCATCAATCTTCTGCCTCAATATCTTCATTGTGAAAGGTGAAAGAAGATAAAGGGCATGACGCACCAGAATGGTGTCTGTGAGATGAATCTTGTATTGGATTTGATCAACCACGGACCAGTGCTCTGAAAGCACATCAGGAAATTTATCTAAGGCAGCTCTCAATTGGGTAGCTCAAGATGATTTATCTGAAAATCTGATTGATCTGTACTTAAGGAATTTATGTTACTCTGAAATTAGCAAGAAAGAGTGCTATGTGACAAGACAGATGGAATTTAAAATAAAAGGTATTGCTGGCAAAATCTAAAACTAAAGCAGTCAGTTAAATAAAGACACATCCCAAGAATAAGATGATGCACAGATTCCTTACCACAAATAATTGAACTGGCCAAGATAAATCGCAAATTGACAAACTCCCCTGCAACACTCTAACCAGAGGCAACTCTTGGCCATTTGCCCTATGAATTCCATGGGAGGAAGTTCCATGGGGGTGAATTTACACAAATTGTGGAACTCAAGATATCACTCATAATCAAGCAATGAGATGCAAGTACCCAAATCCAACAGTCCACAAACCGGTTTGTGATTAAGATGTGCACGGAGATAAGGGAGGACACCATGAATACAACCACAGCAAGCAGGAGGTTTACATAGAGAAACTCCAGCCCCCACCCAATGGTGTCAATTGTTAGGTCTGTGCCCCCACCTAACAGGACACTCACATACCAAGGGATTTTGGGCACCACGACAAAAACATCTCCTTTTAGTTTTGTAATCTATGAGATGAATGACAACCATCACTTCTAGAAACCAGGGAGACAGATTGAGAACCCCTATTCTGCTTGCGCTGCTCATCAGCAAACCTAAAGCCCTCACTAGAGACAAGTACCTGATTTAACTCGCAAAGGTTGTTGGTTTTTTAGCGAATAGGAAATGCAACGTATCTCCTGGCCTCATGCCTTCCAAAATATTAGAGATGCTATCCTGTTCACTAATATTCATATCTAAGGTGGCAACAGCCATCAGAACACACTCAATGATTTGAATCACTATCTCACTAGAACCCTGTACTCGCCAATAATAAAGGCACTCAAGTTCTTTGTGAATACGTATCGGTAACTTGCTCTGTATTATTCGAGCCCTAAGTTGACTCAAGGAGCCCAGATTTACAAAGACACTAGGCAATAAGTCACTCAGCATACCTCAAGACAAAGGATACAGCAAGGAAAGAATAATGGACTGTGAAACTTGTAACGCGTCAGCATGATGCTCGAACCGCCCAAGTAATCACAGCATCTCACAAACCTGACTGATTTCATCAGCTCAGAAATACCATTAAGTAAGCACATAATGGAATTCGGCAACTTAGCAAAGGAATCAGACACCAAACCACACAAATTCTGAGCTTGGCCACACCTCACCCCCTAAACTTGATTAACACTTGGAATACCTTCCTCCACATTAACACTTTCACTATCTAAAATGAAAGAATGGGCACGAATTTGCAGATCTGTTATCCTAGCAATTATATAATTAACACTTTCCTTTTGTTGATCAGATATCTCATGGCAATTCAAGTCCAAAAGACGATTACACAATT
Organism: Schistocerca serialis cubense; assembly: GCF_023864345.2. Lineage (NCBI taxonomy): Eukaryota > Metazoa > Arthropoda > Insecta > Orthoptera > Acrididae > Schistocerca > Schistocerca serialis. The sequence continues at coordinate 1,132,302,190 of NC_064639.1, forward strand.
GAAATAAGTGCACTTGAACTTGAAGAATTTTCTTGTAAGTGGGTTGATTGTCTCACAAGAACTGAACATTGTCATGCAACTCCTCTACAGCTACAGAAACGGTAGCAATAGCCAGACCTACCTCGCCAACAGTATTAAGGGTAACATGGAGAGGGCTGTCCAGTTCCATGCTCAGCTTGGCTGCCAACTTCAGAACAGTGCCTTCACCAGGTGTGTTTCTAACTCTCAACTCATATTGCAGATGTTTCCACCTAAGGTCGGATAATCCCAGACACCCTCATAAATATGTCACCATATGGATCTAAAACAATTTGAAAAACCTTTTAGAACACTTTATAATGAAATTTTCAAGCACTAAGAGTACTAGTATGTGTGTATGCACCCATGGAAGATGATGAGAATGAAGTGAAAGATGAGTTTTATGGTCGACTGTAACAGCAATTAGAAGGCATACCAAGGAATGATGTTAAGATAGTGATGGGTGACTTCAATGCAAAAGTGGGAAAAGAAGAAGCTTTTAGAGAAATAGTAGGAAATGAAAGCCTGTTTGAGGTGTCAAATGGTAGTGAAGAGTACATGGCTCCAGAACATAAGGAAAGCCACAAGGCACTCGCCAGATGGCACTGCTTTTAATCAAATTGACCATGTGGTAATTGACAGGGGACATGCGTCTGACATCCTTGAAGTTGATAGCTGCAGGGGGGTAGACTGCGATTCGGATCATTTTATGGTAAGAGTGAAATTGAGACAATGCATAGCCATCTATAGATCCAGAGGGAAGAGTAAAACTCCACAAACATACAATGTTTCCAAATTGAAAGAGAAGGGAGTATCCGAAAAGTATGAAACAGAACTGCAGAAGAAGTGCGAGGCTCTGGAAAGCATCGAAGGAAAGTGGAGTATGATTAAAGAGGATCTACAAGAAACTGCAGAAAAAGTTTTAGGTTTAGAAGAAAGGGTGAAAAGGGCAGAATGGTGTGATGAAGATTGTAAAAAGGCAGTGGAAGAGAGAAATGAAGCAAGGAAGAAAATGATAAACAGGACAACAAGATCTAATACGGAAGAATTCATGAAGAAAAGGAGAGGCAGATAGGCTTTGCGGAAGAAAAAAACAAGAATTAGAGAGGAGATGGATTACGGAGCTAGAAGAAGAGTATAATGAGCAAGAAGTAAGAAAATTCTACGAGAGAGTTCAGGAACTGAAGAAAGGCTTCCAACCACATACAGTATTCTACAGAGATAAAGAAGAAAATTTTATAGGAGGAGAAGAACAGGTTCTAGACCGATGGTCTGAATATTTCAGTGAGCTGCTAAATGTTGCTACAGAAAGAGAAGTTCGGAAGAAAATGAAATAGAGGGTGACCAACTTTGGCAGAATGTTAGTCAGGATGGAAGACCTGTACCTACACCAACAATAGAGGAAGTTAGAAAGGCAATTAAAAGCCTAAGGAATAATAAGGATGCAGGTAACGACAACATTTCAGCAAAGATGATCAAGGGTGAAGGTGAACATTAACAAGATCGGTACAACAGCTGACAGTGGAAATATTGGAAAAGGTAGAGATGCCAGACCAGTGGAACATGGCCATTATATACCCAGTTCGTAAGAAGAAGGAGAAAGCAAACTGTGAACATTATCATGGTATTGCTTTAGTCAGTGTGGTGTACAAAGGATTAGCCAAAGTCACTGCTGTGAGACTTGTACCAATTACAGAAGAAATACTCACAGACTACCAGTGCGGTTTTTGATGGGGTAGATCAACAACTGATCCGATCTTCATTATAAGGCAAAAAATGGAAAAGTGTTATGAATATAATGTGGATGTACACCAGCTTTTTGTAGACTTTAAACAGCCCTATGGTAGTGTTAAAAGGAAAAAGCTATATGACACCTTAATGGAGATGGAATTCCCAAGTAAACTTATCAGACTGGTACAAATGACCATCACCACCACAAAATGCCAAGTGGAAGGAAAACTTTCTAAATAATTTGAGGTCAACCAAGAGTTAAGACAGGATGATCTATTATCCATGCTACTCTTCAACAAAGTGTTGGAGAGAGTGATGCAAAGGGTGGAGATTGATAACCGAGGTGGCACTCTGTTTAACCATATGCACCAAAATCTAGCTTATGCCGATGATGTGTGTATGCTGTCTAGAAGTATGGAAGAAAGATTTGGCAGACTGGAAAAGAAGGCAGAACAGTTGGGACTTAGGGTAAACAACACAAAAAACAGTATCTCTCAGGAAAACTGCTGTTTTTACAGAGAAATATATTAAGTTGAACAGAAGCAATTATGAGAGATGTGGGAAGTTCCAATACCTGGGAATGCTGGTTACGGAGGATAGCAGAATAAGAGAAGAAATAAAAATCTACTATTGCTGCAGGAAATAGAGCTTAGTGGGCCCTAATCAAGATCCTTCAGTCATGTAACCTGAGCAGAAAATCGAAGGTGATTGTCTATCAAACAGTCATAAGACCGTTGGTAATGTATGGCTCAGAAAAATGGACAACAACTGTAGCAGAAGAAGAACTCTTGAGAAGATGAGAGAGGAAAATATTAAGAAAGATTTTTGGAGCTGCGTATGAGGTGGGGCAATGGAGGATAAGGAGAAACAAGGAATTGGAAGAACTGGATAGAAATCCTGACTTGTTGACTGAAATTAAGTGTAACAGATTGAGATGGCTGGGCCATGTAGAACGAATGTCAGAGGATCGAGCTGCCAAAAAGGTTTACACAGGAAATCCAGGTGGCAAAAGGAGCAAAGGGAGACTCCAGAAATGATGGCTGGAGGATGTGGAAAATGATTTGAGGAAGATTGGAATCAGGAGAGGGAGGAAATGAGCAGAAAATCAACAGGATTGGGCTGTGATCATCAGAGAGACCAAGGCCCTAGATGGGCTGTAGTGCCAAGGAGTAAGTAAGTAAGTGAGTAAGAGAAAAAATTATGCCTTCAACACAAGGAAAGTCTCCCATCAACCTGGCCCCTTCAACTAGAAAGGAAAGCAGTCACACTCTGTTGCTACCATTGAAATGTCCAAACACAGGATGCACAAAGGATAGGAGATGTGGAAGGATGAACCCAGGCTGAGCACACCATTTTTCCTTAAGAAATTACAAATCTATTTCAAAACAGCCAGCAATCAGAATGATAATTAAAAGCACACTCTTCTCTTGCACCTGATGGATAATGATGAACAGCAAATTTCTCTTATACAAGCAGTCTGTAAGACAAGAGGAATATCAATTTAAACAACAAGTTTCACTTACACAAACAAATTTAAAACAGGGAAACAATAACTACTGTGTATCACAACAGTTAAGCCGAAGCCAACCACTGATTGGGCCACTCTTAAAACTCAGTAGACATTTATTTTTATTTTATTTATTCAAAATTACAGCCTATTATCTAAAAATCTAAAATAGGCCATGCAAATCACTTTAGTTGGGTAGTTATACGTTATGCATTAATTATTTATTTCTGATACTTAACTTTTAAATAAAAGAGAGATTAAAAAAGAAAAGAACTACAACTACTTCTACTACTACAGAACCACATTAAAACCCTTAATTAATTACCCAGCTACTAATCTACTACAAACACTAGAATTTGTTTGTTCACTTATTTTGGTGCATTTAATTTGTACATGGTCGTTTCCACTCAGTAGACAACAGGTTAAAGTCACCCAAACTTCTATATGGCTGTAAGGCCCATAAATTTAACCCACACAAATATAACAATGGAATTAAGTAAAGGCTGAAATATAGGAGTATACACGTGGGCAAACTCAGAAGCCAAGGCTGTAGCATATTCATTATGACACTAAAGTCAAGAGCTCTGGTAATAAGCTGCACAGGTCTTTTAAGACTTAATGAAGCCCTTAAAGTAACATAATGTTCACAATTACATAACACCAAGTTAAGTGAATGAGGCTTAAACCTTTTAATTATAAGCAGAAATTTCAATTGCTGTACTAAAATTGCTAATATAAAAGGATAAGACACTTGTGAGTACCAATAGGAGATTTACCAACAGACACTGGTTGCCCTTTTGAAACTACAGAATAATAGATACAGGCTTACCCACTTGGCACAAACTTTAGGTTTAACATTTACAGAAAAGATTGAGGTTGCAGGCTCTCAAGATTTAAACACATCTAAAACAAAATTAAAAGGACATTAGTTTAAAACATCAAAAAGTGATCCAACATTACTCAAAACTTACAAGAAAAAAAAAAACTTAAACATTAGTGTCATGCAATATTTTGTGTAATGTAATATCTTGTACAGAAATCTTTTATTAACCTGACACGTTCCACATCATTACGAAGTGTCGTATTCATGATCTATGGAACAATTATTAATCTAATCTAATCTACTGACTTAAAGCTAAGGAACAACAAATGGAAACACCAGTGCACATTAAGTATGCCAGCAGAATCACAGCAGACATGTTCAAAGACGTATTTACCACTTCAGTCAGTGGCCCATCTAAACATTCATGTAACCCAAGGCTAACTCAGAGGTTCTGACACACCAGCTGCCAACACAATACTTCTTATACACACATAAATGGAAATCACTAAGCAAATCAGCATAGTTTACACTTGCAGCTTCAAGTAGGTTACAGCAATTGGAAAAAAAAAAAACATCTTTCAAACTCCACAGGCGAGGTTCACTGAGGGAATAAACACAACATGAAGCATAACTTCTTTAGTACTACATACACCATCATTCAAAGCACCATTCCCACTGCCAATATCCAAACTGCACATGGTGAGAACATTCCACAAGGCAAATCGCTGGTGCAAACTCTCTCAAAACCCCATAAATCAGCCACAATGGATGCTACTGTGCATACAGCTCCTAATACAGCTAGAGGCCCCAACAGCCACCTTGTCAACAGACTGGCCCCTCAGTCCATACCTGTTGCCACCATGAGTCCTGCCTTTTCCTCACTCGCAAACAGTGGTAAACCATGTGAATCTGTGTGGCACTTGTGCCTCCTACCAGGATGCCAGTCAATCAGAGGATCCAAAAGATTGTGCAACGCCACCATGGCTCACTGGATATTAACTGCAGTTTTCACTGGATATAATTTCTTCATACATAGGTACATCAGCTTTGAAAATTTTAAGATTGTATCTATTGCAATCTGCTGAGGCATCAGCATATAACATAAACTGCAACAGTGCTATTACACTCTGCTGGGACACATTACATACTACTTTTAGATTCTGTAGATGGCTTCCTTCCAGGATAACGCGCTACATCCTGCCTATCACGAAATTTTGATTCAGTTGCAAACCTGATTAAGTATCCCACAGTAATGTATGTCATTAGGTGTCAGTGCCAAAGTTTCTTGACTGTTCTTACATGTTGCTTCTCCTGAAGTGTAACATCAGATCAACCTGATTTCTTGTATCCAGGTCACAAAGGATATCATGCGAAAAGGGTGTTTTGAGTTCCACCTGATGAATGTTTTTGGAACCTATGCTGATTTCTATGGAGAAGGTTATTTTGTTTAAACTCAGAATGTGTTCTAGAAATAGATGTGAATGATATAGGATTGTTGTTCTGTGGATCATTTCTATTTTGTTTCTTGTTGTTTGATGTAATTAGTGCTCTTTTCCAAACACAGGAAAATATCTGTGCTCATGGGATCTATGTTAAATTATGGTCAAGACTGAAACTTATCCACTCAGAAATTCAGGTCCTGGAGCTTTATTTGTTTTTACCAATTTAAGCTGCTTTTCATCACCACTACTGCTGATTACTATGTGACTCATCTTAGCAATGGTACAATTATTGTATGATAATGAGGGCAACATTCCTTGATGTTGTTTTGTGAGGGCATGTTTGAAGATGGAACAAAATGTTACAACTTTGGTTTTGCCGCCCACTATTTGGGTTCCTGTCTAATCTACGAGCACATGAACACTTTTCATGTCACTGACAACTTTAACTGATGACCAAAATTTGTTGACATTTTGAGACTGGTTATGTGATAGCCTTCTGCTGTGGTTGTTATTGAAGGCTTTGTACATGGGCTCTCTAGTAGCTGAGTGCAGTTTTATTAATGTCTGCCTGTCTGCAGATTTATGCTTTATTTTGTACCTATTGTTTCTTAACAAGTTCCCTTATACTTTCTGTATCTAAAGAGAAATCTCTGCCAGACAGTTATTCTGCTAGGGACATATTTTTCTAGAGTTTGTGTGGCTGTTTGTTTAAATCTGAGCCACAATTCCTCTATGTAAATCAAATTATTTTTACCTTCCATCTGAAAATCTATTTTTTGAACATGTACATTCTCTGCTTACTTTTCTAGCTTTTTGTACCTTTGTGCCCATTGTTGTTGCAACTCCATCATGATCAATAATCCCAGTTTCTATGTGAACACCTAAAACAGATAAGGTCTGTTTGTTGCCAACAAATCTAGTGTTTCTAATATAGGTGGGGCACTGAACCATGTGTTATAGGTAATTTTCAGAGAAAACTTCACTGGAATTTTCTCTTGTCTACCACATATGAAGTTGTTCTGAAGTCGTAAATTTCCCAATAAACTGTGGGGAGATTAAAATCTCCTCTAATTATTATAGCATAACTTGGATATATGTATACTAAGCAACTGAAGTTTTCAGCTGTTCTGTTGGCCAACGAAAGGCTCCAACTACAACTTTTATTTCATTTGCGATTTTTGTTTGTGCGTAAACCATTTCTTGTCTACTGCTCCAGATCCCATCCTATACAACCTGTACTCTTGGTAAGGACTTGGATTTGCTCCAGTGATTTCAATACGATCAATTACCAGCTTTTATTGACCCTTGGTGCTGAATATTATGTCAGCCTCACTGCATTTTAATAATGTTCCAAACTCTTCTTCTTCTTCTTCTAATGATGATCCTACAATTTAGCATCAATATCTTGATATTCTCATCTGTTTGAAGCATTTCTTGAAATCTGATATGAACATTTTGGTGCCCTCTGCTGCAATGCTTGTCCCGACTGGAAAAAGAGCCGAGTATTGTAAGAAATGCTTATATGTGTTGCAAACATAGCCAGCTACACTGGTAATTGCCTGTGGTGTGTAATTCCCCCTTTATGCATTTAGATAGACCATGCAGCTCTCAACCCTGTGGCATATGTCTCTGAAGTTGCATCCTAGGTTGTTACACAATTACTGTCTCTCTTCCATCTGGCTCAAAACAAGAGATCCCAATCATTTCTAGGGAAAATACTGCACTTTGTGAGCTTCATTAAAACACAACAAGAAAGGCTGGTTGTTATCACTTTTTCTGTCAACCATCAGAAGGTACTGGATACAGCTCATAACCCAGGAAATGTGCATCATTTGTTCTGATATGGGCAGTGATATGCACCTGATTGCACCTTCTGCACTCAGCTACCACTGGGATGGCCTCTACAGCATGTCACTGAGAGATCCACACTGAGTACACATGGTCCCCCCCCCCCCAAGATTTAGTGCAATTTTCCTAAGGGGTACCATTATTTCCTGAATGATTAACTATCAGTAGTTAATATTCGAGTTCACTTCTGCTTCGGCTTTGGCATGTTCTGGGGTGTAAATTGCATCCCATCAGTACAAGTGTACTGACTCAGATTCATTGCCAGTTTCACATAGCACTACATACTTGTAGGTAAGGAAGATGGGTGCTGTACCATGGGCTCTGCAGACCAGTCTTTTCTGGCCTGGAACAGCATCTTTAGGAGTAGAAAATTCTTGAGGTTCTTTGGGTATCTCTGGTACTTTTTTGGGGGATTGTTTGACCAGCACATCCATTTACAACAGATTCCAAATGTTACACTGAAGTCAAAACAGATTTTTAACTTGCATAAACTTCAGCTAATATATTACGAGCCTGGATACGGCATTTGCAATGGGGATTTATTCTAATCATGCTCTACAAACGTGCATTTCAAGTAAGAAGATTCACTTGCAAACACTTGCAAGTAATCAAACAATGTAGGCTTTCACAGCCAGTGCTGATTTCACTTAAAACTCCAGGCTGTTACGCCATAGTCGATACAGAAAACTTATCCCTAAGGTTTCATCTCAAACTGTAGACTGACCTACATTGGTACCACAAAAATAAGTGTTAACATCCATCTGGTTGAACACAGGAAAAATTGCTGCCTGGGACATATGGACAAGCTGGCCATAGCAGAATTTGTTTACCAAAAGGGTGAACATGAAATAAAATTCAATGAGAAAAGTGTCATATCGAAAACATCGCATTATCACGTATGCGTGTATAGAGAGGCTATTGACATTTATAAACACTGTAATAATTTTGACAGAAAAGAGGAAAGTGTTTAAATTACATAAAATTTGTATGTCAACATTTCACCATAAGGACGATAATCAATTACTTCCAATCAAGAATTCTGGCATTACCAGAATACTCTCGCAGCCAATGTCATGTGATGAACTGTGGTGCCCTCTATACTGCATATACATTCTGTGCTCCCTCAAGTTCTGGCTGCAGTTCACCACTTTACCTCTGAAGGTGTCTCCTGCAATCAGAAGAAACATTAAGGGAAAGTTTTATGCATCAATCACAGCCTATCAGCCCAGAAGTTCTAAGTGAAGTCTGGCAGGCAAATTTGAATGTCAAATTTTTAAGCAGTATATGAATGATAACAGAGAGAGGTCATGGCACCATCCATTTTGCGCACAGGATGTTTGAATCTAGAATTTGTAGGTGGAATTCTCTGAACCACATGGCCTGACTTATATACAAACGAAGAACCAGAACTCAGCTAAATGTTAGAAAATGATTGAAATGCACAAATTTCCAACCACCTTTCACACTCAGAAAATTTAGTAGTGTCTTATGCATTAGTCCCAAAGATGAACATTGCAGCTTCTGAGCTGTGGCCTTAATTTAATGTCAAGCCACTTTCATTGCTAAAAATAGGTATCAGCTGTGAACACGAATATCCCTTTAATGTGTTTTCATGAAACCTTGTTACTTCCATGTATCATTTCCTTTACAGCAAGTTGTCAGAATGTAGTGCAACTACAATTTTTGTCAGCACAGCAAGAATATTCTTCACTCAACATTCCTTGCCTTGCGGGCACCATGGTACTTACACCTTCATTCCCCATCCTGGCCTCTGGCACGACTCAAGAAATGTTGGACTAGTTATAACCTTCTTACTATTGAGATGTATTTCCATGCATCATTTCCTTTACAGCAAGATGTCAGAATGTAGTGCAACTACAATTTTTGTCAGCACAGCAAGAATATTCTTCACACAACATTCCTTGCTTTGAGGCCACCATGGTACTTACACCTTCATTCCCCATCCTGGCCTCTGGCACGACTCAAGAAATGTTGGACTAGTTATAACCTTCTAACTACAGAGATCAATTTTATAACACATACCGATAATCAGCCGCAATGTTGACTGAACACCACTATTGCCAGATTAAATAATAAATCTCCACATCCAGTATTTTACATGTTTGACAGGAATATAGAGACTCTAGCACCGTGACTTCCCAAGTTTCATGAAAATGGCATTGGCAACAATAGTGATGACAGTTTTTATCACACTTGACTCTATCATCAGTGTCCTGATGTTTTATATGTGGTGTGTTTTGTATTTAAGTGCTGTGCTTATTTTCATTTACTCAGTTAATGTTAGGAGTGACAGCAGTGTGCAAGTTGTTTTCACACGAATTAGGCTTCTTTGCCTGTGCAGATACTACAGATACCCATGAATCTGTTGGGAAATTTTCTTCATAATCTTATAATTAATCTGAAGTGGATTACAAAATTTTAAAAACAGTTTAGTACTACTACTTTCACTGTTATTTAAAGTTTTCCTTATTTAAGTAAACATATTTTAGTAGATATTTTAATTATTTATTTCCAGGATAATTTTGGGTTATGCACATAAATCTGGTGCACAGAAGTAATCAGGAAAACATGAACATGATGCAAAATTTGTGAAAGATCCAGATAAAATAAGAAAACCAGTAGGTAGCCACTTTTTACCAAAAAATAATCCAATATCAAATTAAGTAATCCTTCAGTGTCAGCAGAAGCAGAAACTTGTTCTGAGCAGAAACTTAAGCTATAAGAGGCAATCAGAAAGTTTCCAATTGAAGACCGTACAACCCAGAATCAGTATGCCACCCAGGAAAATTGTACTGATTGGTTGGTTTGTGGGGGGTTGAAGGGACCAGAAAATTGCATTGAGCACTGAGGTGATTATCCCACTGAAGCATCAGATTGAAGACACCTGTTTGGTAAAACACCATGTCCTACTGTGTGAAGAAGTCTGTAACTGCCTGCTGCACATCCTCATTTGACAGGGATTGTCAACTCTTCAAGGTCTTTTTCTGAGGGACTGAAGGAGTGTTAACCACATGGGGAGAGTTCAGGACTATAGGGTGGATGCTCAAGTGTCTTCCAGTTGAGTTGGCATAATTTCTGCACTACAACATTTGCAGTATGGGGATGTGCATTATCATGAGCATGGCACACTATTCCACAACAGTGGTTTTCAACAGACATGCTACTCAATACAGATTCTTCATTGTCCAACTGATTTCTATCAATGCTTGTCCTTTTGCAGTTAAGAAAAGAATAATAGCACATTGGCCCTGTTCGGACGGATTTGATAATAACAACATCGCCATAGTTCAAGTTTCCCTGTTTACTGCATGCACATAGGAAAGACACAAATGCCACACTAATCCCTTGCCTACATTCAGTGCTTACATACACACATCAGAGTCATGCTAAATTGCATATTTTTTGTAGCAAGACCCTCAAACAGAAACTTTTTTATCGCTCCTTATAACTGCTTCTGATTATGTCATTTTGCCATCTAATGAAGGAGAGGCAGTGACTGTGACTGGGCAAAGAACATATCCATTTAATAATAGCGATAGAGACAGGTTTGGTAGAACTGGTGTTTTAAGTATTGATTCCATGTTCAAGAAATTATTGCTTAAAGAAAGAAGACTTTCTCATGAACTGTTAAAAAGAATTTTAGATGTTGCTATCTTTTTAGCCTCACAAAATTTTCCTTTTAGGGCAAGTAGTCACCAGTTAGGATAGCTAGATAATGGTAACTTCTTGGGGTTAACTGAATTATTGGTTAAATATGACCTATTTTTAAGAAACTATACAATTTATGTTAAAACCTGTTAACAGAAACATAAAAAGGTAGTACACTATTTAGCATGGAGGGCACAAAAAGAACTTTTATATTTGTGTGGTGATGATATATTAAATAAAATCTTACAAGAAACAAGTTCTACTTTTTTCCTCTTCTCCCTCACCCACTCACCCCATCCAACCAATGCTATTTCTGATGTGTCTAAGACCAAACAGCAAGTTCTGATTTTAAGGTGTGTTTTTGTTCCCAAAGAGGAAAATAAATGGGTAATTCATGAGAGGTGTTTGAAATGCTTTTATTTACAGAAAAATATGCAATTAGTAATGCTATTGTAGATTTCCTTAATTAGAATGAAATTCATTTACAGTACTATAATGGTCACTGCTTTGATAATGGATCAAATATGTCTGTGCAAATAAAATGTGTGCAAGCAAAAATTACCTGTCAACAGTTTCTTCTTGTGCAGCTCATACTCTGAACTTAGTAGGATTACATTCTACAAGAAGTAATGAAGTAGTAGGTACATCCTTCAGCTGTCCAAACCAGCTGCACAATTTCTTCAGATCACCCCTCACAAGATGGGAAGAGTTATTAAAATACACAGCCAATCGATCTCTTCAAAGCCTGTCTGAAACGAGACGGAGTGCATGAACTGAGACAGAACAAGTCAGTGCAATTTATCTCTTGGTGGGACAGCAAAGGTAACCAGTCTGATTAGATATGTCTCCAGGTCTGAAACATTGATTCTCTTGAGTGCTTGAAAGGGTGGTTTGGTGAAGACGTGAAAGCAGTTTGATTGTGCAGTCAAATGATATTTCCCTTGATACTGAAATGAAGAACATTAAAGCTCATCTGTAAGAGCTTTTTGGCCTGAATTAGTAAGTAGCACTAAAAGAATGATAACTGAAATTGGGATTGAGGAAGATTTTTCCAAAAAGAGAAAGGAAGAGGAAGGTTTTCTTGAATGAATCTGACCGGGATAGTAGCGGAGTATCTGTCATACTCCCAGATGAACCTGAAGAACAACAATTTCAAAGAAAAGGTTTCTGACATAATCATACACAAGATTATACAACATAGTCTTTCACAGCTGGTATTTGCAGTTTAGCTGTGATTTATGGGCATAATTCCCTGCCTAATGTTTTGTCTTCTACTGCTGGAGACTTCATCAGATGCTTTAATGACCCAGAAAGCTGTTACAAACTCAAAACAAGTCCAGCAAGCCTCACTGTTTACATGTATCCACACATTATTTGATTCATGATGTCATCAGACCACTGTCTAAGACTGCAGAGCCATGCTGACATATGCTATGGAGCTTGTACAGGGGGAAGAGTTGGAACTGCTTGTTTTATTTAGCACTAGGACCCAAAACTAGTCTAATTTCAGTCCTCCTTCATTTATACTGAAATTGCTTTCACACTTTTGAATTTTTAAGGCCTCTCTGTACGTCCGAGCATAGTAATTATGAGACATTGCTAATAACACAGCATCAGAGAAAAGGACTTGGTGGTTTCCTGGTCCTAGTGCATCACCTGCTACAGCTAATTTGATTTTACACTGAAACACTAAAGAATCTTGTATATGCATGCATATTCAGATATAGAGATATGTAAACAGACAGAAGGTGCTGCGGTTGGCAACACCTAGATAAGACACCAAGTGTCTGGCGCAGTTGTTAGTTTGGTTACTGCTGCTACAATGGCAGGTTATGAAGATTTAACTGAGTTTGAAAATGGTGTTATAGTGGCACATGAGTGATGGGACACAGCATGTCAGAGATAGTGATGAAGTGGGGATTTTCCTATACGACCATTTCACGAGTGTACCATGAATAACAGGAATCCAGTAAAATATCAAATCTCCGGCATCTCTGTGGCCAGAAAAAGATCTGCCAAGAATGGGACCAACAACAAAGGAAGAGAATCATTCAATGTGACAGAAATGCAACCCTTCTGCCAATTTCTGGGTCATCAACAAGTGTCAGCGTGTGAACCATTCAATGAAACACCATCAATATGGACTTTCGGGGCAATAGGTTCACTCATGTACCCTTTCCTGGGCCTATCAACATCGACATTGGATTGATGATGACTGGAAACATCTTGCCTGGATGAACGAGTCTTGTTTCAAATTGTATCAAGTGGATGGACCTGTACGGGTATGGAGACTACCTCAAGAATCCATAGACCCTGTATGTCAGCAGGAGACTGTTGAAGCTGATGGAGGCTCTGTAATGGTATAGGGTGTGTCCAGTTGGAGTGATATGGGACCCCTGATATGTCTAGATATGACTCTAGGAAGTGACACATATGTAAGCATCCTGTCTGATCACCTACATCCATTCATGTCCATCATACATTCAAATGGACTTGGGCAATTCCAGCAGGACAATGTGACACCACAAAGGTCCAGATTTGCTGCAGAGTGTCTCCAGCAACACTCTTCTGAGTTTAAACACTTCCACTGGAAACCAGACTCCCCAGACATGAAAATTATTGAGCATATCTAGGATGCCTTGCAACGTGCTGTTCAGAAGAGATCTCCATCCGCTTGTACTCTTACAGATTTATGGACAACCCTGCAGGATTCACAGTGTCAGTTCCCCTCAGACATTAGTCAAGTTCATGCCATGTCATGTTGCGGCACTTCTGCGTGCTCGCAGGGGCCCTGCATGATATTAGGGAGGTGTACCAGTTTCTTTGGCCCTTCAGTGTATATACTCCTGCTATGGCAAGCAGTGTGTGTAGATTCTTTGCACTGTTCTAATATTCATGCACCTTTCTTGTTGGTTTGAGCTCTGTACAAATACCATGTTTTCTGAGTAGTTTGCTGATGCAATCTGTGATAGCTTTTACAAGTAGAAGGAAAACTTTTCCTTTAGTTGGCTCTTATCACCAGAAACTAGACCTTTTAGGGTGTAGCATCCTATTTATCTGTTTATCAGAGTCGCTGTTTCTTCTGATGGCCTTTCTTAATTGATTGAGCTCGTCCTTCAAGAACCATTATTCATAGATTTTTTCAGCCCATTCTGCTAACATTTTGATCACTCCTCTTCTCTGCTTGGGAAGGCAGATCGAATCTTTGTGAGGGTATCTATCTATGTGAGTGGGCTTTCTGTAGACTTCATGACCTGAAGTTCCATCAGGTTTTCTAATTATTTGTACATTTAAAAATGAAATATGACCATCATTCTCTTTGCACATAGTAAACTTTTTATTAGAATTAATATTATTCAGAAAATTTAGAATTTCAGAGAGTTATTTTTCTCCACAAAATGGTATAATCTATCATCCACATACCGAAGCCAATAAGAGTATTTCTTCTTAGTCATGTGAAGGGATGCTTCTTCAAATTTTCCAATATGAAAATTTGCTACAGCTCCACTGATTGGGTTCCCCACACTCACACCATCAATTTGCTCATAGACATTGTTGCACAATTGAAAGTATGTTGATGTGAGACAATGTCTGAAGTGATCTATGATATCCTTTGATAAGGAAAGTTTTCATTCTGTTTGTAAAAACTACCACAGATTGCATCAGCAAAATACCCAGAAAACATGGTATTGATACGGTGTTTAAACTAACAAGAAAGGTGTGTGAATATTTGAACACTGCAAAGGACCTATGCTCACTGCTTGCCTCAGCAGGAGTATATAAAATCCCATGCTCTTGTGGCCAAGTGTGCATGTGAATTACAAAGAGAAGCATTAACATCCAGATAAAACAGCACAAGAGTAATTTTTTGACTGGGCAAGATGGATAAATCACTGGTAGCAGATCATGCACTAGGACTGGAAAACCACCAAATTTATTTCTCTGGCGCTGTGATAATAGCAAAATCTAATAATTACTACACTAGGCTGTACAGAGGGGCCATATAAATTCAAAATCACATAAACAATTTCAACAGAAAAGAAGCATTGAAATTAGACTAGTTGTGGGCTCTAGTACTAAATGAAACAAACAGTGCCAACTCTTCCCTTCTACAAACTCCATGGTGTGCGTCAGCATGACTCCGCAGTCTTAGACAGCAGTTCGATGACGTCATGAGCCGACTGTTGTGTGGATACATATTAACAGTTCAGCTTTCTGAGCTTGATGTGAGTCTGTAAGAGCTTTCTGGGTCATTAAAGCCTCTGATGAAGTCTCGAGAAGTCAGTTTTATGGACAAGATTTTTTCTAAAATGGATACTTGGTATGAAGAAATGAGAAATTTTTGTACAACTTTTGAAGCTATTCTCAGACTAAATATAATTCTGGATGATTTTGATATGATTAAGAAAATAAGTAGAAATTATCCTGACGATCTGAGGGATAATCTTATCAAACAAATGCAAATGTTTAAGTCAGTGAGTGCAGCTAGTGTTCAGGATTTGACAAAGACAACAGAAAACAGAGACCTTCGATTTCTTTTTTAAAATGAAATTTGTAAGTTGAGATTACAATCTGTGTTTCCTGGGTGTTACATTGTGCTCAGGATTTTAACCGGCCTACCGGTGACTGCTGCTTCAGATGAGAGAAGATTTAGTAAATTAGCATTATTTAAAAATCAGTGAAGATCAATAGAGCATGAACTTCTTTCTAAAATGAGCTTCAGAGATAGTGGGTGACTTCATCAGTTACAAGAATAAAAGGTTCAGTGTTCCAACTACATCTGTCTAAAATAGTTCAACTGACACTTTCAATCAGACTTTTTAAGTCAAGATAAAGAAGTATGCTGAAAGGTTTCTCACTAAATGTTAGGTTTATTTCTTTTAGTAGCTATTATTATTATTACTATTATTATTATTATTGTTGTTTTTGTTGTTGTTATTGTGTACACTACTACAGTTATGGAAAAAATCTCAACACCAAAAAATAATTAATGTAGAATTATGAAATTTCAGGAATACCTTTGTCTAGGTAACACTTTTAATTGATTAACAATGCTAGAGCACAGGTTAATGTAAGTGCGAGATGGTGTCATTGCGAATGTGAAATGCTGGTACATTAATAACCAATGTAATCACCAGAATGTTGAATGCAAGCATGCAAACATGTATGAATTGTGTTTTACTAGTGCTGGATGTCAGTTTGTTAGGTGGAGTTCCTTGCCTGTTGGACTTGGCCAGTTAATACAGGGACAGTTAATGCTGTTTGTGGATGATGTTGGAGTTTTCAACCAATGATGTCCCTTATGTAGTCAATTGGACATAGATCTTGTGATCAAGCAGGCCAAGCCAACATGTCAACACACTGCATAACATGTCGAGTTACAACAAAGATATGTTGGTGAGCATTACCCTCTTGGAAAACATCCCCTGCAATGCTGTTCATGAATGGTAGCACGAAGGTCAAATCACCAGATTGATGTACAGATTTGCAGTCAGGGTGCGTTGTATAATCATGAGAGCGCTCCTGCTGTCATAGGAAATCACAGCCCAGAACATAGCTCTGGGTGTAAGTCCTGTGTGTCCCAGTACACAGACAGACAGGTTGGTTGCAGGCCCTCAAATGGCCTCCTCCTAACCAACACACAGCCATTACTGGCACAGAGCTTTCATCCTCCACTGAGCTCTCACTTGACACCAATGAAATCTCAAATGGCAATGATTTGGGATCATTGGAATGCCTGCTAAAGGATCTGGCTCAGAGCTGTCCTTGAAACAATCAATTTTTAACAGTTCATTGTGTCACTGTGGTGCCAACTGCTGCTTAAATTACTGCTGCAGATGCAGTACAGTCTGCCATAACCATATGCCATACATGATGATCTTCCCCCTCAGTAGCACTATGTGGCCATCCAGAGCTCGGTCTTCTTGTGACAGTACATTCTTCTGACCACTGTTGCCAGCAATCATGTACAGTGGTTACATTCTAGCCAAGTCTTTCTGCAATATCTCAGAAGGAACACCCAGTTTCTCATTACATGACCTGATTGAAACTTGGCAAGGTGTTGATAATGGCATCTTTGTTACCTTAGGGGCATTCTTGACTAACATCAACTTGGCACTTCCAATCTCAAAGGTAACTAATGCTCATGACCATTGCAGTGTGTTTTTAAAGCAAACCTGATTTGCATCCTCATAGTCGTGCAAGTAGCACCACTCTTACGTGATTTATGCAAAATTCGAACATACCACAACTTTTGTCTATGTCACATAACTCCTTCTTGATGCTGTGATTTTTTGGTAAGTGTATTTTTGTCTATTAAAATATGGCACTTTCAATGAACAAACAAATTATTGACATTGCACTGTGCAGGCATCATTTATTTACTGCTAAAGTGTAAAACAACATACTGAAGAATCAATATTTGTGACAATCATCTCCTATGGGCTGAGAAGGCTTGGGGGCCCTCATAAAAGTTTGTCTAGGGGCCCATGAAATCTATAAGTGGTCCTTCTCTCATCACCATACAACACCGAGACACAACACTATACACATATCCATTTCCGTCACCTACATGTAACAGACACAATTCTCATACAATGTGAGAAAAAAGGCCATTGTGGATAGACAAAGAAAATCTGTTACAATTAGACAGTTGAACTATCCTTGTAGGTCTCCCAGCCAACAATGCTTTGTAGGTCTCCCAGCCAACAATGTTATACAGATATTTCTTTTTTGGGCAAATTTCTTAATAAAATCATGCTCCAAACCTAAAAAATATGTGAACCAATGTTGTGCTCTCACAGTATCTTCACTTCACAATGGAGGGGGGTTACTAACAATGTTTGTGATGAAACAATGAAGCTATTCAACTATTCATTGTGTTCTGTAGATCTCATCATGAAGGGACAACTTTCAGGGATGTAGGATGAATTAAGGTTACATATTAACAAAATCAAAGTGAAAATCAAACATGGAAAATCCAGGATGGAATGTAACAATACGAGAGAAGGAAAGTTGCTACTCACCATATAGCGGAGATGCTGGGTCATGATAGGCACAATGAAAAGGTTCACACAATCATAGCTTTCAGCCATTAAGGCCTTTGCAGCAGTAGACACACAAACACCCGCGCACACACACACACTCATGGAAGCGCAACTTACACACGTCTGCAGTCTCAGAGAGCTGAAACTACACTCAGTGTAGTGTGTGTATGTGTGTCTACTGCTGACAAAGGCCTTAATGGCTGAAAGCTATGATTGTGTGAATCTTTTTATTGTGCCTATCGCGACTCAGCATCTCCGCTATATGGTGAGTAGCAACTTTCCTTCTCTTGTATTGTTACAAAATCAAAGTGAAATACTTGTTAGAAAGTATATTTATAATTAAATAATGTTAAACTGCTATGAACTATGTGTGCCAACTCATGCTAAGTTTAACACTGTAAAATTAAGAGGAAAGCCATTACTTCAAGTAAAGGAGTTGCTATTTCTCCTCTTATGCTAAATGTGGGTGTTTTATAGAGTGCTTCTCCAACTTAATATTTATGTGGCTGTGCTGATATTTATCAAATAGTAACAGTAGTCTATATGCTATAAAAGTAGAGGCAGTTACAACCTGTAGTTCTACTCATCACGCAGTTGAGAAGGATCTTCCATTATTCAATATACATAATATGTAGAAGTACTTCATAAAACACATTTTTAATTTGTAGTGATTCTGAGTTTACTAGAGCTTGTTGAAAAGCAGTTCCCAATCTAACTTTGAATCATGGGCATGGAGGGAAACATATTCATGAAGACTGTTTCACTATTTTGTATTATGGTTTCGTGAATCACAGTCCTACTGAAACTAATTTTTATTATTAGTGGCAGATACTATTAAATAGTAAATGTAATGGGAAAAAAGTCTAAGAGTTTGGAAGAGGCCAGTGCAAAGGGTGAGGTTATATACTTTTCTAGTATTGCTCACCAATTTTACTGAATGAATACTTTCTTCATTTGCCCTCATAGAAAGTATGCAAAATAAGTTAGACAGTGGTGCTCAAGACAACATAAGTGTACACAGGATGAACTGAGCTTCTTCATCACTTACCTATGTGCTGATACTCCCATCCATAGCTGAGGTCACTGTTTGGTGATGCTCTACTCTGAAGTAAACCGGTTTGAAACCTGGTGGAGGATGAAATTTTCGACATCAGTATTTGGCCAGAGGAGAGATGGCAGCGTAGAGTCTGCGATCACTAGTCTTTCCACCAATGACCGGGATTAAATACCAAACCCATCTGCAGTTTCTCATGGAGTGAGAACATGCGACATGTTTGATGGAAATCCATCAATTGGATACAGATGTTAAACCTGGTGCTTTCTGACAAGTGTAGGCTATGTGCCAGCACCAGGCTTCAGCCTCTCCCTTCTCTCAACATTGTCATACAACAGAAATATAACACTGCACTGTACATGCATCCATAACATTCACCTACACTCCACAATTATACATGTGACAAAAATCAAGCAATGGAAAATCCAGCCTTCAGCTGCCAGAGCCTGTGGTCATGTGTTTGTGAGTTGCATTTGTGTGAGTGTGTGTGAGTATGTTGTATATTTTTCATGAAGGCCTTGCTGGCTGAAAGCTCACTTTCCAACAGTCTTTTTGTTGTGCCTATATACGACTCAGCATCTTCGCTATATGGTGAGTAGCAACTACCTGTATGACACAAATATTACATATCTGCAAGGAAAATGGGCAGTCTGAGCTGAGGAAAAACAGTCTTTTCCAACAAGTGGCTGAGCCCACCCTTTGGGATTTCCCAGCCAACAATGCAATACAAATTTTCCATCTTTGTGCATTGATTTCATTGTAGTTTGTATTCCACTGTAGTTTGTTATCAAGCTTTAATCCAATGAACTTTACACATAGAGTTTCATATTTAATTTAATGTATGATTATTGTCTATTTCTGGTAGCAGGAGACCATTTTCATTTATTTGGGATTGTGTGCTAGGAGTGTGTGGCTAAAACTTGATGTGAACCATCTGTACACCTTTTGATCTATAATATGGGCTGTCTCTGCCATGGTTGAGTTTGGGCCATTGTTATTGTTTTCATGTCATCAGCAAACATCACAATTTTTGAACAGTTAGTCCAAATCACTGGAAAGTTAATTAAGTACTTTTCAAATAGGGGCTGACTCAACATACAAGCTCTTTTATGTTTGGCCATTTTGGGTCTACTGTTAGTCCTGTAGTAGTGTTGCCACAGGCACTCATAATGGACTACAAGGGGAAAAGGGGGGGGGGGGGGGAGGGGGCCATGTGCTATCTCGTGGAGTATTAAGTAATGTCTCATGCAATTACAGAAATTTTTATCTGATTTTTTTTTCCCCAAGTTTAGCCTGTTTTGGCTTTACACTGCCAGGCATGATGTGACTCACTGTGGTTTTAACAATCAGTTCTTAACTTTGTTGCACAGCCATACTGTTGGTTAATTTATTCAAGTTCCTTGAGTTCAGCAGCAGATCCATCCCCAGTCTACAGTTAAGACAGGTGTGAATAGGGCAAAAATATAATCCCCCACTCTCTCATTGCCATTTCCTTGTACCGACTCTTATCAAGCTGCAAAATTTTTTTTTTTTAAACATCCCCGTGCTTGGTGTCAAGCACAATATCCTGGAGATTCCTCTCCTCTCTCACCTACACAGTGTAATCATGACTGTTGGATAGCTGATTGATATCTGTCACCAATTTCTGCAATGATAACCTCTGCCTCATTCCACAACATAATCAACATAGCAGTATACCTTTTGTCTGTTATTAAGTTATTCCTGTGGCATCTTGCAGAAACTGCTTTCATTAGTACTTGTATGTATAGCAGAACAATTGAAGTAGAGAAAGAACAACTTGGCCATGTGTCAGCTGTGAGTCCAAATCAGTCAGAAATAGAACATGCTATTATTTATGCTAAACATAGGAAAAACACACAACATTTTCATCATGTTTGAAAAAGTACCATATCCATGAGCTGACACATTCCCTGTCGTGATGGGGTGACAGCAACATTCTCGATTCAGAATTAAAATTACAAATATTGTAACCTACTGGCACACTCGACATATGTAAGAAAGTTGGGTTTCATTTAAAGAAGTATATGCTGAGAACAATAACATCTCAGTCAGAAAGTAGTGAGAAAGGATAACGTCAGAACTTGAAAATGGAATGCAACTTCCCTTCCTTTGTGAATCTTTTTCTCTTCCATATTATAGCATTTTGCTGTGGAATGGAGGTGCGCCAATTTCCTTTATTACCAAACTTGGTATATTGTTGTCAATTTGGCTGTGAGGCATATCCCCACTACCACTCTTTAATCACTTATCCAGTTACATTAAATGCCTGACAGATAGCAAAACTGAATTTGAAAGTAAGTTGGTAATGTTCTTAGATAGCATAATTTTTACTTAGAAACTTTAGTTTATTTAGTACAAGTGTTGCATATTTCATTGTGTTATTGCACTAAATTTTGTCTTCCTTTATGTGAGCTCATCTGTAAGTGGTCAGCATGCAGTCATATTAAAATGCAAATTAAGTTAATGCTCATTAAACTAACTTGTTTCACATCATTGTGATAAAACATGCAAACTCTTAATGGTTACAAAGATAGCAAAAGGATGGTCTTATCACATCAATTCATGATTCTAATATTCTGCCAGAAACATTTTCACAGCCAGAGGATTTGCTAATTTTTAGTGGCATAATTAATTTTGTAACTTCCGTAGGGGTTGTATTTTTTAAACTAATATCTGCTGGTGGGGGGGGGGAGGAAAAAAAAAAAAAAAAAAAAAAAAAAAAAAAAAAATTGACAGAGTAGATCAAGGTATTTGTAGTTGGTTGTTTGTACCAGGTGTAAAATGTTTTGTACCACTGAACTGAAACAATCAGTGATACTTATGGCCACCAATATTAATGTCTTCCTCTCTACCATAGCCACACTGCCCACCAAAAAGCACCCATTAAGGGGGCTGGGGAAATGAACTTAAACTTAACAGGCTGAGAGAGTATGTGATGTTACTTCAGTGATTGCAAAAACAAATTTACAAAGAACTTAGCAGTATACGCCCACTTACCAGTAAGACATTACACCCTTTCTAGTCTGGATACACATACCAATTCAGCTGGGATGGGTTTCATGAAGACATTGTGTCCTCTCATGAGACAAGCTGGCCCATACCTGTAGTAAATGATCCTTGATATCCAGGATACTGACATCCAAGCTGATCTCACATGCTCCATTGGGGACAGATCAGGAGTTATTGACAGCCATGAGATTAACTCATCATTCAGACAATTTTAATAAACATTTTTGGAACAATGATCAAAAAATTTCACGTATGCTACAAGAACATAAGTGACCAGTTTCGGTCATATCACATGACCATCATCAGACCCGTGGCATCCTTCGAAGATGGTAGGGGCTCAGGTCAGTACAATTCTACACTGCTGCCTAATGAACAAAATTCAAGTGTATGGAATATCAGACCAGCTATGTGATTGGATTGAAGAGAAATCATCTAGCGGACAACACAGGAAGTTGCATTGTGCCTTTCAGCAATGATGCTGTTGTATTCATAAATGTTGCAACACTAGAAAATTGTAGTGTAATGCAGCAAGACCAGCAATGGATCAAGTTGACCCTCAACATAAATGTTGTGTAGTGCACATAAACAGACAAGACAATTCATTACTGTACGATTACACAATTGCAGAACAATCATCTCCATTTCTAAGAGTATTTGTAAAAGTGATTTAAAGTGGACCACATAAAACTAATTGTAGATAAGGCAGACAGTGAAACCACCTCATGTAACAATGTCTCAGTTAATATACAATGTGATAGTGATGTGCGTAAAATTTGTGCAAAAAAGGTTAAGCAAGGTATCCTGTGTATCAAGTGCAAGTCGTAGTACCACGATAAATGCATAAAAGTGAATCTGAAGTATATGAAATATGATCATGACTGGACATGCTGTCAGTGCTTTACGAGTTCTGCAAAAAACGAAATACTGAACACACTAAAATCAAAAGAAACCATAATAAGCGTTCTTACAGACGATTTAGTGACTATAACCATGAAATACCAAGAACACCAGAAGAAATATCAAGAACTGGAAATAAAATACCAAGAATTGGAGCAAAATCATCGCCTAGCACAAGACGTTGCTGTAAACGGTCTTTCTATGCAGAAAACGTGGCGTGTGCCAATCAAAGCACATAAACAAACAGTAAGTACAGCTCTGGTGATACTGCTATTAAATAAAGAACTGGTTCTAGATGAAGACTGTAGTCAAACAGCAAACACAGACAAACCAAAATCAGTGACAACGCGTCCAATGAAGTGCACAGTCAAGAAAATTTGTAGAACCAATAAAACAGGGAACTACAAAAAACGAGTCTTCTTACTTGGAGACAGTCACGCCAAGAGAATCGCTTAGAAAAATGAATGAATACAGTTCGTCATTTACAGCCACGGGAATAATGACTGAGATAATGAAAAACAGCAATTTACTAAATGAGTTATGTAAGAATGACACAGTCATCATCATGGGTGGAAGCAATGATGTATACTGAAACGATGGTAAATTTGCCACACAGTGTCTAAAACCAACACTACTGAACCTCAAAGTGCTGAATATTGTAGGGACAAGCATGCCTCACACCCACGGTCTGCAGGACAACTCAATTGTAAATTTGGAACTTACAAAAATAAATTGACAATTTCGTAAAATATGCAAGTATTATCAAAATGCAACATTCTTTGAGCTTCACAACTCAAGAGATCTGTTCACGAAACATAGTCAACACTATAACAGCACTGGGGAGTCATGCTTCGGCAAAATGCTGACAAAATTAATACAGAAAGATGAACATGCTGCAAGAAATACAACTGCTATATAGCCAGCTTCGATCGAGGAAATACGAAAACACCATAACAGCTCCTTAACAAGAAAGTCAGTTGCAGAAACACCCACCAGTGTAGCCAGGATCATCACTTGAACAAGAAGAGGCAGCGCCAGAATTATCTTCAGCAAAAATAGCAAAATGTGAGGATCCAACGGAATAAACAGTGGCCAGTGCATGAATCGGTAGGATTTTTAGACCAAGGCAAAAGAAACGTAAAATCTACAAGTTAAGCAGTGCTCAGTGCTTCTCAGCCTTGCACCAAAATATGCAATGCATAAGAAACAAAGTGCAACAATTAGAAGTGGAACTGCAATCTATTGACAGCTCACTTGTTTGCATAACAGAACACTGGTATAACGGTTCAGAATTAATAAATGTAGCACAAAATTCATACAGTCTAGCCTGTCATTACAGTAGAAACACTATTGGATCATGCATATACATGTACGAGGGGATTATGTATAAAATTAGAAATGACGTTATGGCATTAAGTGAGGATAAACACTAGGAATATCAGCTTTAGAGATAAAAAACCCTAGATGTATTCCACAGACTAATTGTACTATGTATTTGTCGTGCTCCCACTTGTGACATGGACACATTCACTACAAAGTTAACCCAAGCATTAGATATGGTCTCCAGCCCCAAAGGCAAAATCATCATTAGTGGAGATGTAAACATTAACATGATGAACCCAGATATGTTCTGCAACAGTTTTCTGAACATTATGTACACCTGTGGTATATCACCATTAATTAACACTGCCACTAGGATGACCAGACATTCAGCATCAAGTACTGACAATATGCTAACGGACAAAGAGAAAGATAGGTGTGACATTGTCATAAATGACCTTGGAATCTCAGACCATTCCAGTCAGTTATTAAGATTAGGCATAGAATTAGATAATAACACTAAAATACACAAGTACAGTAGGGTTTTCTCTAAGTCAAAAAGAGCTCTATTTCCGCCACTAATTAACAGTGAAACAAGGGAGGAAGTGTGCAGAGAACCTACTATAAATGGGAAGTTTTCAAAGTTTCTGTCAATATTTAAATTCAGATTTGAAGAAGTGTTTCCTAAAGTTCTAAGAATCACAAAATCATGCAACAATAACAGCTGGTTAACCAATGGGATAATGAAATCCTCTGAAACCCTCAAGCACCTTAGCTCAATGAAAAACTACTGTAATGATTCAGCATTTCATAACTATTATCATACATACAGAAAGATCTATAGAAAAGTATTGTTAGTGGCTAACAGGTACCAAAATGACAAATTTATAGAAAAAGCTAATAAGAAAACCAAAGCAGAATGGAAAATCACCAAACAGGAAACTAATAGGAAAAAATTAAAGCCAGTAAACATGCAGTTTCAACACAAGGATTCCAAAATAAATGACCCAAAAAAACTAGCAAACTTTGCCAATCAGTATTTCAGCAACATAGCAACCAAACTAAGACAGAAGTTCAACAAAACAAAGCATTTACAATTACTGAACAAAATATCACACACGATAATGCTAAGACGAGCCACAGCAGAAGTATGCAATGTTGTGAGTAACCTAAAATGTAAAAATTCAGCAGGCAGAGATGAAGTACCTGTGTGCTTACTGAAGGACTGCATAGACAACATCAAAGATCCTTTAGTGCACATCATCAATGAATCCTTCTCCACAGGGCTTTCCAGGCATACTAAAGCATGCAGAAATCCTACCTATATAAGAAAGGTGATCCAGAAATCATAGAAAATTACAGACCAATCTCATTACTGTCATCCTTTTCAAAAGCCACAGAGATAATAATGAAAAACAGGCTCATGGGGTACTTAACAAGTTCAATCTTCTGAGTAAGGAGCAATTTGGTTTCCGGGCTGGAAAAAGCACAAATTCAGCTGTAGCTCATTTCTCAAATGTTATCCTTGAAGCACCAGACAAAGGAGACCATATGACAGGGATCTTCCTTGATTTGACCAAGGCGTTTGACACAACAGACCACACAATTTTGCTAAATAAACTAAATGTACTAGGAGTAAGAGGGGTAACAAACATGTGGTTTCATTCATACCTGCAAAACAGGGTCCAACAGGTGGAGATCACTCTAACTCCAATCATACCTTTCACACCCAGAATACAACAATACAGGAGTCCCCCAAGGAAGTGTGCTGGGCCCTATCCTCATGCATATCGACTCTCAACTAAATTGGACCGAGCACACTGCGGTACTTGTAAAGCAAATAGCTTCAGCATGCTATGCACGTAGGATAATAAATTCAATGTGTATGTCCACTCTATAATTAGTTATGGCATATCCTTCTGGGGATCAACAGGGCAGAACAGACAAACAATATTTAAGTTGCAAAAAAGGACCACAATAGATCCCATTGCATGGAGTTACTCAAATCTTTGGGTATATTGACAGTTCCGTGTGAATACATTTTGCAGACAGTAATATACATAAAAAAACCATTGACCAGTTCCCAATAAATAGTTCCATCCATGCACATGAAACCAGACACAGACAACACTTACACCTCTATAAGAAAAACTAATCAAAATAGCATGTTACATAAAGGAATAAAACTGTACAACAATCTTCCACAAGGGATCAAAGACATAAGCAAAATAGACAACTCCAGGAAATTGCTTAAAAAAATCTCTTGGAAAAGTGTCTTTATACTGTCAAGGATTACTTGGAATCATGTAAATATATAGATATATGTAAAAATTATCAACTGTGTTATTAAGTGGTTTAACAATGTATCTTTATGTTACAATGCCCATGAATTCCGATTATGATAATTCAAAATTTGTGTACCTACTGTATATAATTATGTTGACAACATCCGTACAATCCTGATTGTCTACAGATGGATAAATAAATAAATAAATAGGTAAACACAAAAGCTTCATGGAGATGCTCAGCCAACTCCAGTGACAGATGCTATAAGAGAGGCGTTCTACATCAGTGTGATTTACTGTTAAAAGTTTTAAGAGCAAAAACATTCTTAGAACAGTCAATCAATTGCTCCCTCCTCCAAATACCATGAAAAGATTATGAACATAAAATTAGAGAAATTTGAGTTCGCACAGAGACTTGTAATTGTCCTTCCAGCGAAAATGACTGGAACAGGAAAGTGGGGAAGTGACAATGGCACACAAAATACCCTCTTTCACAAACCGTATGGTGGTTTGTGGGGTCTATGTGTAGATGTATACCGTTAGTTGTTACCTTTACTCCTTTCATTACTCCAGGCCAATGACTAACGTCAAACATTTAGAATGTGGACAAGGTGTAATATGTTTAAATGTGTTTGGGAATGAAGATTTGAAAGATTGTACATAACAAAATGCTTTTATTTCATTACAAAATTTATAACAATATTTATAAATTTATGTACAGCTTGTTTAACTTCAGTTTGCAGTTCAAAATCTTAGTTTGATAGCAATACAATATACAGCTGCAACTCGACTGATGAAGTAGGAAATAAAGATATAGTGACAAAAAAATAATACTGATAATCTTTCTAACATCTCTCAGTAAAGATAAAAAAATATTTTTAGTTAATCTGTGAGTATAAATAAATTATAATATATATTCTGACTTACTTAATGGGCAAGGAAGAATTTAAAAATATATGGAGATTGACTAGAAGAAGGCAATTCTTATGAACTATTGCTCAGCAATAGTGTAGTGCACTGAATGCACACCCATTTCATAATCCCTTCAAGTGACAAGTATAACTCTTTACTTCTTTTGATTTACACAACTTGGTGACAAATTTCACAACTTTTTATCCACTTGGGGGCCTATAGACTCACCATTTCTTGCAGAAGAACTTGAATATTGAAGAAGAAACTGGAGGAAATTTGTCTTTGACTTCAACCCTATAATAATACAAGTCTCGCAGTCATTCACCTTAGTATTAGTGGGTTTCAATCTCTCGCTCTCATGTCAGTAGTTCTGCCATGTTGTGAGCAATTATGGATATGAGTACAGAAGTTCACAACCACATATGTTCAACAAAAATAAACATATACAAAATGCTAGATCACTAAAATCTTTTCCTTGTTACACAATAAAATTATAAAAATCCAGTTAAATAACAAAAGTCGATAAAACTACAATAGAATGTGAGACAATTTTTTTTCAGTGTTGGTAAGACTGAGGACTGTTGAATCACAGTGAAAGAAGACTGGAGAATGACACGAAATAAAGGAAATGTGTGAACAACCTTCTAACATTTACATCCTATGCACTGTGAAATGTTTTTAAAATGCACAAAAATATAATGCATTACTCTTTGGAATGTATTGTATTGTTTTAACCCAAAGCTCCATGTGTTGCCCAAATAAAATAAAAATATAACTTTACAATCCTGACTGCCCTGTGAGGAATAGTGGTTACAATTACGTCCACTTGAATTCTGCTCGTAACTTCCAGACACCTTCTCCACTTTGAGTCCTATGAAATTCACTTATTTCTTGCAGCAGGAACTTGAAAAGTGGAGAAGAACCAGGAGGAAGTCTGTCTTTGAACCTATCAACTATTTCCTGTGTTGAAGCTCTGCCATTTACTGCTGCTCCGTATGCTATGAAATTTCTAATGTCGGTCAACAGCTCAACATTTGGATCGTCACTCGATGTTGTTGGCTGCACTATTTGTTGCTGTCCTTCTTCTTGAGAATCATTAGCTGGTGTCAAAAGTCGATTACGGGCTCGAATGCGAGCTAGAAGCTCACCTGAAGACATATTTCCTTGTCCAGATTTTAGTTTGCCAGTGAATGCATTTGATGGCTTTGACTCTAAACCAGCTTTGGAAGTACTTGCCGGAGAGGAAGACATTTCTGCACTCTTCTTCTTCTTGCCAAATTGGAGACTGATAAAAAAGAGAAAAAGAACACAAATAATTATTTTGAAACATAAGAACTATTTCCTTATGCTTCCACTTGCTCAAATTGCAACACTATACATATTTACTTCTTCTCTCCCTACGGGATAGAAGTGTCTAAACAAAATAATACATCTCATGAAGTCATAGCTTCAGCATAAATACTATGACAACTTTAGGGAAAAGCTGTGTGTTGCTATTTCTTCATCTAGTGGGCATAAAAAAGTGGCCAGTTATTAGCACAAGGTGGTAAATGAGCAGCGTGGTATCAAACAACATTGAGCAATATATAACTGTCACACATACCTTTAGGTACACATACTTCATAAACCAGTGCTGAGCTTGTACTGAATGGAAACACTATGTTAATGATCAGCTTTTCAAGAAGTCACCCCACAATATATCAAATAATTTCAAATAAACAAATCACTTATCGCATTTTGTTGCAATAGTCTTCACGTCAATGGAAACTGTGACGGGTGTGCAATGAATGGTGTCTACAACTATTGTCCAAGAAAACTGTTGTAATGTGTTACACAGGAAACTTTGAACTGTTGCCCTAGATATCAGAGAATTGCAGACATGGAATGAATGTCTATCCAGTAATGATGGTGCGGAACTTGTTCCTCTGGCAACATCCTTCACGGTTATGCGAACAGTGTAATAAGTGACTTTCCTAAACTTTTCACGTTACGTTGTTCTTACAGTCAAGGTACAACAACGAACTCAGTCCAGCTACCAAACTCACTGTCAATATTTCAATACTGGTATGTTAAAGCTTTGTCTTAAATTAATCCAAATACTAAATTCCCCTCACTATTTCAATACTGGTTCTCTTAAAGCTTTGTCATCAATCATTTCAGCATATAAATTTAATGGCACCTCTTGCATTACTGACACTTATTCATTAGCTGTTACGAATCTATTGCTTTTTCAGCAACAGTGGGCCACAAAAATCCAAATAAACTCTTATTCAGTGATTCATCATAGTTTATTTATATTCTGTGGTATAGCCTGGTCATGAAGGAGCCCAAAACCAATTGTCACTGGAAACTATTGTCCCATTTCATAATTTTACAATTAAAACTATTGTCCCATTTCATAATTTTACAATTAAAACTATTGTCCCATTTCATAATTTTACAATTAATGTTTTTGTCAAAGTAACGAACTCAAACACATCTGTGTAACTCTAGATCGTACCCTACTATTACTTTTTGTGAATCCTCTCAGTTCTGTACTACAGTCTGATTAAATTACTTGACAGTTGACATTCACATGTTGGAGGTGACTTCCTCCAATTACAGGGCTCTATGTCATGCCTGAAATGTTCACCACTGCCAAACTGCCACAACAAATGGTCTGTTAACTTCCAAATCCCTGTCTGGCTTTTCTTTTTCTCATGTTATGTTTAGAGCCTGAATCCTGGATCTGGCCCTTTTATTTCACATATGATAAAATACTCAAAACAACACACACTTACACTAAACGATGGTAATAGAATATACACAATTGCTACACGTCACTAGCCTAAGACTGCAGGATTCGTTCGCATAAGATGCAATTCACCTTCACATATTCAATTATCATAACAGAGACTGCCTACGGCAGGTAAACTTCATACAACATTACGCAAAACCGAAGATTTTGGAGGCAGAAAATGTTCTTTGCAACAGATTTTATATATAAATAAATGCATAAATGTTGTTGTGTCGTCTTCAGCCCGAAGAGTGGTTTGATGCAGCTCTCTATGCTATTATACCTTCTGCATCATCTCTGAATAACTACTGCAACCGACATCTTTCTCAATCTGTTCACTGTATTCATCTCTTGGTCTCCCTCTATGATTTTTACCCCCCCACCCACACACTTCCCTCCAATACTAAACTGGTGATTTCTTCATATCTCAGAATTTGTCCTATCAACCAATCCCTTGTTTTTGTCAAGTTGTGCCACAAATTCCTTGTCTCCTCAATTCTATTCAGTATGTCGTCATTAGTTATTTGATCAACCCATCTAATTTTCAGCGTTCTTCTGTAGCATCACATTTTTAAAGTCTCTATAATAAATTATTTTATCATCCATGTTTCATTTACATACATGGCTACACTCCAGACAAATACCTTCAGAAGAGATTTCCTGACGCTTAAATCTATATTCAACATTAACGAATTTCTTGCCACTGCCAGTCTAAAATTTACATCTTCTCTACTTTGGCCATCACCAGTTATTTTGCTACCTAAATAGCGAAACTCATCTACTATGGTAAGTGTCTCATTCCAAATCTAATCCTACTCCAAATTTTTCTTTGGTTTCCTTTACTACTTGTTCAGTATAAATACTGAATAACATGGGGATATGCTACAACCCTGCCTCACTCCCTTTTCAACCACTGCCTCCCTATCAATCACGACCATCAACTCTTATAACTATGGTCTGGTTTCTGTGCAAGTTGTACATAGCGTTTTGTTCCCTGTATTTTAGCCCTGCTACCTTCAGAATTTCAAAGAGTGTATTCCAGTCAAGTCAGTATTGCCTTGCATGTTCCTACATTTCTCTGGAATACAAACTGATCTTCCCAAGGTCTGCTTCTACCAGCTTTTCCATTCTCCTGTAAAGAAATTGTAGTAGTATTTTGCAACAACGACTTATTGAACTGATTGGTAATTTTCAAATCTGTCTGCAACTGCTTTCTTTGGAATTGGAATTAGTACATTCTTCTTGAAGTCTGAGGGTATATCGCCTGTCACACACATCTAGCACACCACATGGACGAGCTCTGCCAAAGCTATCTGTAGTTCTGATGGAATGTTTTCTACTCCTGGGGCCTTGTTTCGACTCAGATCTTTCAGAACTCCGACAAATTCCTCTTACAGTATCATATTTTCCATCTCATCTTCATCAACTTCCTCTTCCCTTTCTGTAATATCGACTTCAAGCCTTTCTGTAATATCGCCTTCAAGTTCATCTACCTTGTATAGACCCTCTATATACGCCTCCCACCTTTCACTTCTTTTCTTAGGACTTGTTTACCATCTGAGCTCTTTAATATTCATACAGCTAGTTCTGTTTTCCTCAAAACCCTCTTTTAATTTTCCTGTAGATGGATCTACCTTTCTCCTAGTGAAATATGCTTGTAAATCCTTACATTTGTCCTCTAGCCATCCCTGCTTAGCAATATTGAACTTCCTGTCAACCTCATTTTCTAAATTTTTGTATTCCCTGTAGCCTGCCTCATTTGCTGCATTTTTAAACTTTCTCCTTTCATCAATTAAGTTCAACATCTCTTGTGTTATCCATGGATTCCTACTAGGCCTTGTCTTTTTACCTATTTGATCCTCTGCTGCCTTCCAAATTTCATCTCTTAATGATACCCATTTGCTTTCTAATGTATTCCTTTCCCCTGTTCTAGTCAAACACTGAATGAAGCTCCCTCTGAAGCTCCCAACAACCTCTGGTTCTTTCAACTTATTCAGGTTCCATCTCCTTAATTTCCAACCTTTTTCCTATTTCTTCAATTTTAATTTACACTCCATTACCAATAAATTGTGGTCACAGTCCACATCTGTCCCTGGAAATGTCTTACAATTTAAAATCTAGTTTCTAAATCTCTGTCTAACCATTATATAATCAATCTGAAACCTTCCAGTGTTGCCAGGTCTCTTCCACGTATAAAACCTTCCCTTATGATTGTGAAACCAAGTGTTAAAGATGGTTAAATTTTGCTCTGTGCAAAATTCTGCCAAGTGACTTCCTTATCAATTCCTTTCCCTCAGTCTATATTCACCTACTATTTTTCCTTCTCTTCCTTTTCCTGCTATTCAATTCCAGTCACCCACCACGATTAAGTTTTTGTCTCCTTTAACTATCTGAATAATTTCTTTTATCTCATCATACATTTCTTTAATCTCTTCATTATCTGCAGAGTAGTTGGCATGTAATCTTCTACTACTGTGGTAGGCATGGCTTCGTGTCTATCTTGGCTATGAAAATGCATTCACTATGCTGTTCATAGCAGCTTACCTGCATTCCTATTATCTTATTCATTGTTAAACCTACTCCTGCATTACCCCTATTTGATTTTGTGTTTATAACCCTGTATTCACCTGACCAGAAGTCCTGCCATCTAACTTCACCAATTCCCACTACATCTAGCTTCCATAAATAAATGTAACAACATAATCTCAACTTCCTCTACAGTGCAGTGGTGATGCCACAGTCTATGGCGTAAAAGTATACAAGTTCGAATATCGCCAGGTGATAATTTGTTTTATTTTTTAAATCTTTGCCAAAATGACTCTGATTATCATTATTTTCAATTAACTGGTTACAGTCTAACTTTTTACTTTTAATCTTTTGGTGCATCATTTTCATCAGTGTACTGAATGTTTTATTTGCTCTTATATTTCTTCCTGTTATTCTTCTTTCTTTTGGAATCTGCTTGTGCCGCCTATAACCTGTAACTGAGTTCCAACCGGGACTGCTCATCAGTCGGTATCGCGCCAGTTCGTGTAGCAAAAGTGAGAAGTTACAGCCCGCTTTTAGCACTACACCAATTTTTTTTTGTCTTGAGTTTGTTCGTACAGGTCAACTTTAAAAGTCATGAGCAAAGCGAGCGTAATTAATAGTTCTGCCACAGGTACAGTTACCTGCTGTTTACTCGGATATATTGCACGTCAAGAGGTTGTAGTTAGCTTAGGACATGAGTGTAAATTCAAGGCTATAAAACACAATGTCTGCATTAGTTCAATCACTGGTCATTTAAAATCAGCTGTAGACATAGTATCTCACATTCCTGTCGTATCTGATGGCACCAGCTTCCAACATTGCCCCACGTTACTTGAACAGCATTTCAGAACTTGTGAAGTAACCAGCCACATTTGTGTGTCTCCTTTAACCAAGTGGTAGCCGAAGTGGCAACACTGTACTGTCTTTAAGTGACAGATGTCAACTATCAAGTAATTGAAACAGACTGTAGTCTTGCTTGAGAGCAAGTTAATTTTAGAAGTAACTATTAACATTTCTTTTTCACACTCCTATTCCACTTACAGATTTGTAATTAGGAACTAGTATGTCACAAAAGCAGACCTCAATGTCATGAATATGCACACCTTAAGGCCTTCACCATCTTGGAAGGTCCAGAATACATAAAACTTAGTAACATCTGTCATTAGTAGTCCATTCTTCCAGTTTCAAAATTTCGTACAGCATTCTCAATTCCACAACAAAGTCAGTATTTGTAGGACTTTTCTATGCTGTTCATATGGAAGCATTGTATCTGCCAGCTATTTTTATAAAATGAATTGCTGTCATGTATGAAAGTATGACTAAGTATGTGTCAGACAAAATCAAGATAGCTTCTTTAGTATGACAGAGATTGCTTTCATGCAATTCTGATTTTGTTTTTGCAAATATTAATGATACTAAGCAGCAGGATATGTTATACTGCTCATAAACTTGAGATAAACTTTTTGGACTATATCAAAACATACACCAAAAAGAAATTTCATAACTCCCTGCAAATCCTAAATATAAGCCCACAGCTATTTGTTAATCTACAAGGAAGTTTTGGCAGTTCGAGTAGTTAAGCAATGCAATGCAATGAGCAGCAATCAGACTGGTAAGTCTCTGCATATTAGCCTTGACTGAAGGTGTAGGTTATATTACACCATCTGATGTTTACTAACTGCATAAGGAGAGATAATTTTCGTATGTGAAGTATGTACGATACAAACATTCCAAGTCACTGCCTTACATGTTCCGTTATTTGGATAAGTGCAGCTCATGGTTACAGGCTCTGAGGTGGAGCCATCCCAAAACACAGAGTGTACATGAAGACCGGGAACACTTACAATTATTTACTGCACAGGAACCAAACATTGAACAGGTATCATACACATGTCATTTTGAAAAGAAACCCTGAAGGGCTTTTTTTTTTCTCCCATGTACACCGCCACAGCATAGTCTGGTAATTTGCCAATAGTCAGCGCTCATCACAAACATGGCAGGCTCAGGTGCGGTGCGAGCTTTCTGTGTGTTGAAGTTCAACAAAAACAAGTGTGCTACAGCAGTTCAATGGATAAACTGCCTATTGGCTTCTGTCTCGGGTTCTTCGGCCGATGTTCGTCTAATGATTTTTCTGACGTTTCGCCAGCACGAGTGGCTGGCATTGTCAAAGCTTCACCCTCCATTGCCGGTGGTGAACTGGACGCAAGCTCGCGGCCGCAGACTATATGTACCTGGCGCGCCAACGTCCGAGGGCTTCTCCGCGGTCATTTCCGGTGCGGTTCTCCTCTTGCTACCTGCGACGGTCGTTTGCTGCAGTACGGGCAGCCAGGATCCGTTTACCTTAAGGCTTTCCTCTTTCTTGTTGAAACTGTTCGCGTGTTTTTGCATTTCTAGAGTTTCTCTGAACAAGCGCGTGTGTGAGTGCTTCTCTACAGCTAGAACTTCCGCGTCGGCGAATTTTATTACGTGGTCGGTCCCATTCAGTGCGTGCTCTGCCACGGCCGATTTCTCCACCTGCCCCAACCTGCAATGTCGCTTGTGCTCTTTGATCCTGGTGTTAATTGATCGTCCAGTCATTCCGACATAAACTTTTTCGCATGTGCATGGTATACGATATATTCCCGACCTTGCAAGTGGGTCTCTTTTCTCCTTCGCCAATCTAAGACACTCTTTGATCTTCCTTGTCGGTTTGAAAATCGTATTTACGCCATGTTTGCGCAATGTGTGGCCGATTCTGTCCGTCACTCTGGGAATGTATGGCAGAAAGGCCATACCCGACATTTCTTTTTCTGGTTCCTTACTTCGCCGAGTGTTGGGCTCTGTTACACTTCTGATGTAATTTGTGGAGTACCCACTGCTCCTCAGAACAGTTTCCAGGTGTTGCATTTCTCGTTTGAGGTGTTGCGGCTCACATATTCGTCCTGCTCTCGTTACGAGCGTACTAATCATGCCTCTTTTCTGGCACCACCCGAGCCAGAAAAGAGGTGTTGCGCCTCACATATTCGTCCTGCTCTCGTTACGAGCGTACTAATCATGCCTCTTTTCTGGCACCACCCGAGCCAGAAAAGAGGCATGATTAGTACGCTTGTAATGAGAGCAGAACGAATATGTGTGCCGCAACACCTCAAACGAGAAATGCAACACCTGGAAACTGTTCTGAGGAGCAGTGGGTACTCCACAAATTACATCAGAAGTGTAACAGAGCCCAACACTCGGCGAAGTAAGGAACCAGAAAAAGAAATGTCGGGTACGGCCTTTCTGCCATACATTCCCAGAGTGACAGACAGAATCGGCCGCACATTGCGCAAACATGGCGTAAAGACGATTTTCAAACCGACAAGGAAGATCAAAGAGTGTCTTAGATTGGCGAAGGAGAAAAGAGACCCACTTGCAAGGTCGAGAATATATCGTATACCATGCACATGCGAAAAAGTTTATGTCGGAATGACTGGACGATCAATTAACACCAGGATCAAAGAGCACAAGCTACATTGCAGGTTGGGGCAGGTGGAGAAATCGGCCGTGGCAGAGCACGCACTGAATGGGACCGACCACGTAATAAAATTCGCCGACGCGGAAGTTCTAGCTGTAGAGAAGCACTATCACACGCGCTTGTTCAGATAAGCTCTAGAAATGCAAAAACACGCAAACAGTTTCAACAAGAAAGAGGAAAGCCTTAAGGTAAACGGATCCTAGCTGCCCGTACTGCAGCGAACGACCGTCGCCGGTAGCAAGAGGAGAACCGCACCGGAAATGACCGCGGAGAAGCCCTCGGACGTTGGCGCGCCAGGTACATATAGTCTGCGGCCGCGAGCTCGCCTCCAGTTCACCACCGGCAATGGAGGGTGAAGCTTTGACAATGCCAGCCACTCGTGCTGGCGAACGTCAGAAAAATCATTAGATGAACGTTGGCCGAAGAACCCGAGACAGAAGCCAATAGGCAGTTTGTCAACAAGTGGCCACGAAAGCCTTAACAATTTTGTAGTTCAATGGACGTTTAGAACAAAGTGCGATAAAAAGCCACTAACAAGGAAGACCATTTACCACTGACACAACAAATTCGTTACAACTGGTTGCTTGTGGCCAGCAAAGAGAAGCGGACGTCCCAGTGAGAGAAGTGACGTGGAGCGCGTGCTACAGAAGGGGACAGCTGTTTTATGAAATGGCCTCCCCAGTCACCAGATCTCACTCTGTGTGACGTTTTTCTTTGGGGACAAATTAATGATCTGGCGTATGTGCCTCCTCTACCACGTGATGTAGCAGAGCTCCGGGAGAGAATACGGGAAGCGACTGCCACAGTCTATGATGCCATGCTGGGACGGGTATGGCAAGAACTCGATTACCGTATTGACATCTGCTGGGTCACTCATGGTTCACATATTGAATGTTTGTAAAAAAACTTTCATCAGAGCTTCTCTTAAAATTGCAATATGTATGACATCTGTACAATGTTTAGTTCTTGTGCAATAAATAATTGAAAGTGTTCCTGGACTTTATGTACACCCTGTACATATTAAAATATGTTTCTCCATAACTGATTACAGAATTTAAATATCAGTATGCATTTTGAATATTTCACATATGAATTTACATAACGTGAGTGGATGCTCCATCTTGAAATGCAGGTTAAGCTTTATGTAGTAGAGGTTTGGGGGCGTGGCTTAACAGAATACAGCTCTTATAGGCTTCCTGAAGGCTCAGTCCCTTCAGCCTGGCAATTGTTAAGTCATGTATAGATAACACGCATAACTTAGGAGAAATCACATAAGGTTTTGTTCGAGCTCATATTTGGTGGGTTTTATACATGGTTTTATACTACAATAACACCCTGTGAATAAATGTTGTTTCAAAGCACTAGTACTATCAGGACCTCTTGAAAACATGTCATTACTGATACAATTTGTACAAGGAAAATTATGGGAAATGTCTTATTGGTGGTTAAAGATTTTTTGTATTGCATTGTTTAGATATGATAACTTGCATATTATGAAAGTGTGCCTTACAGCAATGGTGCATAGAAGATATATCAAAAATGCACCATATTTGTATGATTTTTTATAATTAAATGTCAGTTAATATGATAATGGCAACCAGGACATCATACATTATGAGACACTTACGTCTGCCACGTCATGATGATGTAAAACAACAAGGGTATTGGGATGGATGCATTATGTGTTACACACCGGTTTTCTGTGCTTTTTTAAATATGTAAATTGTTTGTGTTAACTATTGGGAGTATTGGTGTTCATATAGATTACTCAACAATATGTGACTAGCAACATTCATTTCCTGTAACATATTTAATGAAGATACCCATCATAAAAACATATTAGCTTCAAAATGACAAGCCAGAAACAGAATTCTAATCACACAAAAACATGCCTAGGACAGAGAGAGAGAGAGAGAGAGAGAGAGAGAGAGAGAGAGAGAGAGACCAGCAGCTACGCTCCAATGCAAGACTTAGTTGAGGTAATAATGTCCTCATATACAGAACATAGATGAACATCCAAGTAGTTACGTAGCTTACTCTAAATTCCACAACAACAGAATAAAATTCTATGAAAGTAAACAAATGGTACCATGGCTTTTTCCCAGGAACTCGAATGACACCATGCTGCCCTGTCCATGTAGGCATACCCAGACCAGCATTGAAACACTGCTGCCGTGATTCCTTCAGTGCTTTAACTGCTTCTTTTGCTACACGCTGAGCTTCACCCTCTACCAATGAGTAATCTGCTTCACTGCCTTCCATTATACGATCGTGATGTAATGCTGTTTGCAGTCCTGCAAAATGGCATTAAAATTAATCGTCTTCAGTATAATAATGCCTGACATTTGATTATGAATGATGATAGATATTATATCCAGACACAAATATTTATAGCTTGCAGAAATAAATCTTCATTGAATTTTAAAAAATGAAAATGGTTGTTAGCATTGATTTAGCCATTACTTTGGTTCTATCCCATCTCAGCTTTCCTACTACAGTGACGCAACATTTATCAAACCATACCAGTAAAATGTGGCTGTTGGTGTCGTGGCTGAATTGGAACTGGCACACACAAAGTATTGCCGTCTCTGACAGCTCGGAAAATACACTTCTGCTTTGAGAGATAACTGGCATGCACACTTCACGAATATTTCCATGGCAAATTTCAGCCAATTGTGCCTTTGGCCTGCACTGGTGCAGGACAGATTTGATATTGTTAATTTAAGGGGTGGCTGGATACCCTTCCTGCAGCCACCCTATTAAGCCCCCTCCCCCCAGACAAAATAAATGTACCCCAACTGTCTTTGTGTACACCCCCGCCCCCCTCCCCGGACAGGAAATACGCAACCCACCTGTGTTTGTGTAGCATCATTCATGTGAAAGTGAGCGAGTTTTCTTGATGTTTGTGAATAACGTAACAGGGGCAGGACTTGGGTACCAGTTCATATTCACCTTGTGGGATATAGGAAAGCACCTAAAAACCACATCCAGGCTGTCCAGCATACCGACTCTTGTTACTCCCTGCCCCGGAAGCAACACTGTAACACACATGGCAAGATAATATAATATTTTCAAGAATTCTGTAGAGGATTGCTTCAGTACTTCTTTGGCTTTCTTTCCAAGCAATCCATTTCCAGTGCTCCCAAGATATTTCCAAACAACTTGCCTACATTTTTCTTTGTATGAAAATAATGAGCTTCTATTACAGAATAAAGAAAAAAGGGACTGCAGAATTCTCATGGATGTTATGGAGCACTCCATAAGACTATCCTAAGCAACGATGTAAATTCCTAGTGCTCCTAAAATGTGCAACATAGCATGTGTTCACAATCAGCCAATCTTCAAGGAAACCTATACTTAACCCTACAATGCCAACACACAATTTTTATTGCTTTTAACATGAAAGTGTAGCAAATGGAATAGATAACACTGAAAAAATTAGGTATCAGTTTCTTAAATTTTCAACTCTTTTGTTACTGTTACCTTAACAATTCAAGAAAGTAATAATGCTACAATGCCTAGGAAAGATAGTGCTAGGTTAAGAATATGATGA
The DNA here is from genome assembly GCF_023864345.2 of Schistocerca serialis cubense. Taxonomy (NCBI): domain Eukaryota; kingdom Metazoa; phylum Arthropoda; class Insecta; order Orthoptera; family Acrididae; genus Schistocerca; species Schistocerca serialis. The sequence continues at coordinate 1,132,342,123 of NC_064639.1, forward strand.
CTGGCTGGAGAAACAAAAATGATAGTGTAATTGTAGAACTCTTCATTTTATTTTTGAATCCCTGTATACAACAACTTTTTGTTCTACATTGACTGTGCTGCTTGAGTGAACACATTGGAAAATACAGCAGACGACATATATGTGTAATATTTACTTTAATGGATCTACAGTAATAATTAGAAACAACGATCTGCGAAATAGATTAGATTAAGTAATCATAATACTTGTTTCATTTTTTGTATAATTTAGCAATAACTAGTTATTATGTTCAACCATGCAAGATAAAATGTTAACCACATTTAAAATGTGCTAAGTTAGGTTAAATAAAAAGTTGAAACCTACCAAGAATGACAGTGTCAGTAATCAGGCAGCAGCTGTTATGTCGCACTTTTGGATGTAGTCAAAAGTGGCATTATCACTAACCAATGTTAACGTCATGCAAAGTTATGATTGTCATCTTGATCTCTGTGGGCAGTTTGTGGGAGCTACAGAAAGATGGTGCAATCTGTAGACATTAGATGAACTAGCAAAGGCCATACAGTTCCATAAAACTTCCAAAATAAACAATAATATGAAACTTTAAAATAATGATTACTTGGCCAATATGGGTTGAAGTACGTCATCATTGTAATATCATAAAATATTGTGGCATAATGTCTCTACACATTGCATATTTAAGTATTACTGGTTTAGTTCCCACTCTGAGTGGGTCTGTGCATGAGAAGATCACTCTGGCAGTTTCACATGTAGGAAAGTTAACTTGGTAAAATGGAATTAGCATTTTTTGTTTAGCGGAGTCAAGCCAACCAGCTGGCTTCCACGCCGAACTGCACACTGTGTGTGAGGTTCAGCATGTGAGGTAGCTGTTACCCCCATCTGGTAGCCGGCAGTCCCGCAGACCATCTAGCAAACTTATGGTGAACCTTACTCCGTGTGAGATGGGGTTAAAGCAACATAATCCTCTACACAGTGGCAACAGCTGCCAGTTTACAATTAATGCTCATCACATTCACAATGGGAGAAGGGGTTAGAGAGGGCCACCCTTAATGATTTTCTTTGATTCAATGTTTTAATAAAAAGAAGGTTTTATCTACACTCGTTTTCATTTTTAAATCTATCTAGTGTAGCGTTTCAATGAGCTCATGACTCTTGTTTCTGATCCCTGACTAACACATAAAGTATTTGTCACCCATGTCACTGAGTTTTACATCAAAGCTGACACAGCCATCACTTTATAAAAGTTCATTCTTGTTTATTTTTCTCATTTTCCCAAATAATGATCTTAAGATGTTTCCACTTCATTCTACAATTATTATCATATTCAATATCCTAAGTTATATCACACTCATGATACTGCCTCTAAAAGTCTGTCTTGGGCATTTTTTGTGTCAAAAAAGTATAATTTAATTTTTTTCAGTTGTACTAAAAATTTCCAACTTCCACGAACTGTGAGCCTTGTCTCTGGTGGGGTGACTTGCGTGCCACTGAAATACTGATAGCTGTACCACAGGTGCAACAACAACTTAGGGGTATCTGTTGAGAGGCCATACAAACATGTGGTTCCTGAAGATGAGCAGCAGCCTTTTCATTACTTACAGGGGCTGCAATCTGGATGATTGACGAATCTGGCCTTGTAAACAACCAAATCGACTTTGCTGTTAACGGTGCTGCAAATGGCTGAAAGCAAGCGGAAAGTACAGCCACAATTTTTCCCAAGGAAATGCAGCTCTACTACACGGTTAAATGATGATGGCATCCTCTTGGGTAAAATAATCCTCCGTTTGGATCTCTAGACAGGGACTACTCAGGAGGATGTCGTCATCAGGAGAAACAAAAGTGGCATTCTATGGACAGGAGCATGGAATGTCAGATCTCTTAATCATGCAGATACGTTAGAAAATTTATAAAGGAAAATGGGTAGGCTGAAGTTAGATATAGTGGGAATTAGTAAATTTTGTTGCCAGAAGAAATAAGACTTGCGGTTTGGTGAATACAGGGTCATAAGTAAAATATAGGGGTAATCCAGCAGTAGGTTTAATAATGACTAAGAAAATAGCAGCTGTTGCCACTGTGTAGAGGATTATGTTGCTTTAACCCCATCTTGCATGGAGTAAGGTACACCAAAAGTTTGCTAGATGGCCTGCCTATTGATGAACAGCATAATGAATGCGCTATCTTAGCCAAAATAGGCACGGAGCCCACACCTGTCACAGTTGTACAAGTTTATATGCCAACTAGCTCTGCAGATGATGAAGAGATGGAAGAAATATATCATGAGTAGAAGAAATTACTCTTATAGTTAAGGGAGACGAAAATTTAATTTTGATGGGCGACTAGAATTCGATAATAGTAACCAATACATAAATTGCGACAATTTAGCACTCAAACACAGTAAACCTATCATCCTGTTGGGTACCTGCATTGCATATTCTGGGACGAAAAATTGTACCCAAAATGTGAAGGAAGGTTCATAAACATCTGAAGTGACAATTTTTGAGACCCTCTTGCAAAAAGGGGTCAATGACAAAGCACACTCCTCAACCAACTGTAGCACAGTTCTGGCCTTGACAAAAGCACAGTTATCCTATTGGAAGATGTCAGTGCTATCAAGGAAGATATCAAGTATGAAGGGATACAGATGGTGAACAATAATGCTCACATAGTTGACAGCTGTCATGGTGTGTTTGATCTCTACTACAGGTGAACGTCACAGCCGTAGCATGTACTGCCCCCACCAGTGTGCGTATGTGATGCTGTGCCGAACAGCTGAGAGCCTGGATAGTGGTGTATCTGGACATAACAAGAAGCATAAAAAGTCGTCAGACTAGGCAGTATATTTCCACTGATCCACAGTCCAATTTCAATGAAACTGTACTCACTGCCATCATAACTGACAATGTCAGGAACCTGGCAACATGTTAGGGTCGTCTGCTGCAGAGCCCCACATTCAGTAGTGTGAACAGGACAGTGTGCTTTGTGACAGTTATGCCTGCACCACACATAGTGTTTTATACAGCGGGCAGGCTCTGACCTCCACATTCTGTGGTCAAGTGTTGATGTCCAACACCTTGTTGCCTAGTCGTGGATTCATTTCTTTCAACCACACTCGGTGGTAGTAGCATGCGACCATCTGACCAGTTCCACTGTTGCCGAGACATTCGTTCCCATGTGCTGGGCCATAACAACCTGCCCTTTGTTGACATCACTAATGTCAGCGGTTTTCCCATTTTTGGCCTGTATCACTGCTAGAATGATTCCAAATTCACCTCTGATCCAGTTACATAACTGCCTTCCATGTCATGTGCCTACTATGTGTAATGTTAATTAAATTAGAATGTTCAGAAAGAATTCAGAATAACAATAAATATGTGACTACGAAACAGCCCAGAATTCGCAACAAGTTTTCAAACAAAAATGGAATTCTTTTTCATAATATTTCAAATGTCTAAAAAGCAAATGTACCTGACTTTTTGAAGAGTTGTTTCAGCACATAATCATCTTGCTGAGCATGAGTATCTTCTTCATCAGAGGGTGTTGATGGTTTTGTTTCACCTTGACCAACAAGATGTGGAACTCTTTCTCCTTCAAATACATCTGAATGTTTCTTTTTATGCTTATGTTTGTGTTTATGTTTCTTCTGTGATTCTTCTCTCTTGTGTTTCATTGCTTTCTCTTTTATTTTGCTAAAAGAGTGCTCTGCATCAACATTTATAACTATTTTTCTATCAGTCCCCTCTTCCTTTAATGCATTTATGTTATCACCCAGATTCTGCATACATGAATCTTCCATCTTACTAGAATGCCCTTTTTCAAATTTGGTTTTCTCCAGCTCAACTTGTTTACTGATAAATACTTCATCTTGGTCTTTCTCACCCAAACTTGAAAATGTACTGTTGTCATTCTCTTTTTGATTATTCTGCAGCAGTTGTGATGTATTTTTAGTGTCAGATGCTTCTTTAATCTGTGATTCTTTTTCACTTTGTTCTTTACTGGCACCAGGACTAGTGGGAGTTCCACCAAAGTTTGTTCCAGCGGAGCTCCTTATCTTTTTGCTTAGTTTCTGGGCTAATTCCTTCATATAATTTAACTTGGACTGAGAAAGTGGGACTGACAAATCACTTTTATGATAATCTCCTGGCTTTCTGGGAACCACACTATCACTGTATTTCTGCATTTTGTGATTCAGTATCTTCTTATCCTTCTTTAAGTTGACTTTCACCTGAAATTAACACAATAAATTAAATTAATTCATGGTGTAACTAACTTACAGATTCACACATTAATTTGAAAGTCATAACAACACACAAACCTTACTTAAACAATAACCCCTCCTCCTCAAACACACATACTTGGTGATAATATATGCATAGCAAAATTATTTCCTGATTCACAATTATTTGCCTGAATCAACATCTATCTGTGAACCACTGTGAACTGCATGGCAGATGGTACTTCTGATTTTACCACTGATTTTACCAGACTATCAATGGCTAAGGGAGTGGTAAATAGGAATATTTAGTATATTCCTAGAGTCCTCACTTAATACTAGATCTTGACGCTAAGCAAGGAAACATCTGCAGGGTAGATGGCATCTTATCTTGAGGTGTTTGCCAGTTACAGTTTATCAGTACTTCTGCGACACTCTCCAACAAGAGGACAGACGGGGGGCAGGGGGGACGATGACAACAACACAACACCTGTAATCATTAATGTTGCCCTCCTTTGTTTACATTCAACAGCCTCAATTATTCAATTTGGTAAGAGTGGCACATACTTGAGCAATATTCTAAGATGGATGCATATGTGTCCTGTAAGTAATCTCTTCTGTACACTGACTGCATTTTCCTTATATTTTAACAATGGTCTGAAGCATGTCAGTCTTTAGCTACACTTGAGCCTATGTGATCGTCCCAATTCATATTCCCACAAATTGTATTTGTATTAGTTGACTAATACCAATTGTGATTCGTTGATTTTGTGGTCACAGGATGCTGTGCTTTCCTGAAGAACTCACCGAACATTTATGAACCTTTAAGGAAAACTGCCAGCCTTTGGAACACTTTGAAATCTCATCTGATTGGATATTTGTGCAGCTTTTTTCAGATAGTACTTCATTACAGATAACTGCACCTTCTGCAAAAATCTGACGTTACAAGTAATACTGTCAGACACATAATAGTAAGAATCACAGCACACTTCCTGGGGGCATACCTGAAGTTATTTCCATGAAGAAATCATCAATTTAGTAATATACATATACATACATACATATATATATATATATATATATATATATATATATATATATATATATATATATATATATATCTAAAAAGAAAGATGATGAAACTTACCAAACAAAAGCGCTGGCAGGTCGATAGACACACAAACAAACACAAACATACACACAAAATTCTAGCTTTCGCAACCAATGGTTGCCTCGTCAGGAAAGAGGGAAGGAGAAGGAAAGACAAAAGGATATGGGTTTTAAGGGAGAGGGTAAGGAGTCATTCCAATCCCGGGAGCGGAAAGACTTACCTTAGGGGGAAAAAAGGACAGGTATACACTCGCACACACACACATATCCATCCACACATACACAGACACAAGCAGACATTTGTAAAGGCAAAGAGTTTGGGCAGAGATGTCAGTCGGGGCGGATGTACAGAGGCAAAGATGAAGTTGAAAGACAGGTGAGGTATGAGCGGCGGCAAATTGAAATTAGAAATTAGCGGAGATTGAGGCCTGGCGGATAGCGAGAAGAAAGGATATGCTGAAGGGCAAGTTCCCATCTCCGGAGTTCTGACAGGTTGGTGTTAGTGGGAAGTATCCAGATAACCCGGACGGTGTAACACTGTGCCAAGATGTGCTGGCCGTGCACCAAGGCATGTTTAGCCACAGGGTGATCCTCATTACCAACAAACACTGTCTGCCTGTGTCCATTCATGCGAATGGACAGTTTGTTGCTGGTCATTCCCACATAGAACGCTTCACAGTGTAGGCAGGTCAGTTGGTAAATCACGTGGGTGCTTTCACACGTGGCTCTGCCTTTGATCGTGTACACCTTCCGGGTTACAGGACTGGAATAGGTGGTGGTGGGAGGGTGCATGGGACAGGTTTTACACCGGGGGCGGTTACAGGGGTAGGAGCCAGAGGGTAGGGAAGGTGGTTTGGGGATTTCATAGGGATGAACTAAGAGGTTGCGAAGGTTAGGTGGACGGCGGAAAGACACTCTTGGTGGAGTGGGGAGGATTTCATGAAGGATGGATCTCATTTCAGGGCAGGATTTGAGGAAGTCGTATCCCTGCTGGAGAGCCACATCCAGAATCTGATCCAGTCCCGGAAAGTATCCTGTCACAAGTGGGGCACTTTTGGGGTTCTTCTGTGGAAGGTTCCGGGTTTGAGGAGATGAGGATGTGGCTCTGGTTATTTGCTTCTGTACCAGGTCGGGAGGGTAGTTACGGGATGCAAAAGCTGTTTTCAGGTTGTTGGTGTAATGGTTCAAGGATTCCGGACTGGAGCAGATTCGTTTGCCACGAAGACCTAGGCTGTAGGGAAGGGACCGTTTGATGTGGAATGGGTGGCAGCTGTCATAATGGAGGTACTGTTGCTTGTTGGTGGGTTTAATGTGGACGGACGTGTGAAGCTGGCCATTGGACAGGTGGAGGTCAACGTCAAGGAAAGTGGCATGGGATTTGGAGTAGGACCAGGTGAATCTGATGGAACCAAAGGAGTTGAGGTTGGTGAGGAAATTCTGGAGTTCTTCTTCACTGTGAGTCCAGATCACGAAAATGTCATCAATAAATCTGTACCAAACTTCGGGTTGGCAGGCCTGGGTAACAAGGAAGGCTTCCTCTAAGCGACCCATGAATAGGTTGGCATACGAGGGGGCCATCCTGGTACCCATGGCTGTTCCCTTTAATTGTTGGTATGTCTGGCCTTCAAAAGTGAAGAAGTTGTGGGTCAGGATGAAGCTGGCTAAGGTAATGAGGAAAGAGGTTTTAGGTAGGGCGGCAGGTGATCGGCGTGAAAGGAAGTGCTCCATCGCAGCGAGGCCCTGGACATGCGGAATATTTGTGTATAAGGAATTCCGCATGTCCAGGGCCTCGCTGCGATGGAGCACTTCCTTTCACGCCGATCACCTGCCGCCCTACCTAAAACCTCTTTCCTCATTACCTTAGCCAGCTTCATCCTGACCCACAACTTCTTCACTTTTGAAGGCCAGACATACCAACAATTAAAGGGAACAGCCATGGGTACCAGGATGGCCCCCTCGTATGCCAACCTATTCATGGGTCGCTTAGAGGAAGCCTTCCTTGTTACCCAGGCCTGCCAACCCGAAGTTTGGTACAGATTTATTGATGACATTTTCGTGATCTGGACTCACAGTGAAGAAGAACTCCAGAATTTCCTCACCAACCTCAACTCCTTTGGTTCCATCAGATTCACCTGGTCCTACTCCAAATCCCATGCCACTTTCCTTGACGTTGACCTCCACCTGTCCAATGGCCAGCTTCACACGTCCGTCCACATTAAACCCACCAACAAGCAACAGTACCTCCATTATGACAGCTGCCACCCATTCCACATCAAACGGTCCCTTCCCTACAGCCTAGGTCTTCGTGGCAAACGAATCTGCTCCAGTCCGGAATCCTTGAACCATTACACCAACAACCTGAAAACAGCTTTTGCATCCCGTAACTACCCTCCCGACCTGGTACAGAAGCAAATAACCAGAGCCACATCCTCATCTCCTCAAACCCGGAACCTTCCACAGAAGAACCCCAAAAGTGCCCCACTTGTGACAGGATACTTTCCGGGACTGGATCAGATTCTGAATGTGGCTCTCCAGCAGGGATACGACTTCCTCAAATCCTGCCCTGAAATGAGATCCATCCTTCATGAAATCCTCCCCACTCCACCAAGAGTGTCTTTCCGCCGTCCACCTAACCTTCGCAACCTCTTAGTTCATCCCTATGAAATCCCCAAACCACCTTCCCTACCCTCTGGCTCCTACCCCTGTAACCGCCCCCGGTGTAAAACCTGTCCCATGCACCCTCCCACCACCACCTATTCCAGTCCTGTAACCCGGAAGGTGTACACGATCAAAGGCAGAGCCACGTGTGAAAGCACCCACGTGATTTACCAACTGACCTGCCTACACTGTGAAGCGTTCTATGTGGGAATGACCAGCAACAAACTGTCCATTCGCATGAATGGACACAGGCAGACAGTGTTTGTTGGTAATGAGGATCACCCTGTGGCTAAACATGCCTTGGTGCACGGCCAGCACATCTTGGCACAGTGTTACACCGTCCGGGTTATCTGGATACTTCCCACTAACACCAACCTGTCAGAACTCCGGAGATGGGAACTTGCCCTTCAGCATATCCTTTCTTCTCGCTATCCGCCAGGCCTCAATCTCCGCTAATTTCTAATTTCAATTTGCCGCCGCTCATACCTCACCTGTCTTTCAACTTCATCTTTGCCTCTGTACATCCGCCCCGACTGACATCTCTGCCCAAACTCTTTGCCTTTACAAATGTCTGCTTGTGTCTGTGTATGTGTGGATGGATATGTGTGTGTGTGCGAGTGTATACCTGTCCTTTTTTCCCCCTAAGGTAAGTCTTTCCGCTCCCGGGATTGGAATGACTCCTTACCCTCTCCCTTAAAACCCATATCCTTTTGTCTTTCCTTCTCCTTCCCTCTTTCCTGACGAGGCAACCATTGGTTGCGAAAGCTAGAATTTTGTGTGTATGTTTGTGTTTGTTTGTGTGTCTATCGACCTGCCAGCGCTTTTGTTTGGTAAGTTTCATCATCTTTCTTTTTAGATATATTTTTCCCACGTGGAATGTTTCCCTCTATTATATATATATATATATATATATATATATATATATATATATATATATATATATATATATATATATATATAAAACAAAGATGAGGTGACTTACCGAACAAAAGGGCTGGCAGGTCGATAGACACACAAACAAACACAAACATACACACAAAATTCAAGCTTTCGCAACAAACTGGCAAAGCTTACAGGTGAAGTGTAGTGGGCGGTGGTGGGATCACTCTTGGAAAAACTGTTGCGAAAGCTTGAATTTTGTGTGTATGTTTGTGTTTGTTTGTGTGTCTATCGACCTGCCAGCGCTTTTGTTCGGTAAGTCACCTCATCTTTGTTTTTATATATAATTTTTCCCACGTGGAATGTTTCCTTCCATTATATATATATATATATATATATATATATATATATATATATATATATATATATATATATATATATATAAAAACAAAGATGATGTGACTTACCAAATGAAAGTGCTGGCAGGTCGACAGACACACAAACAAACACAAACATACACACAAAATTCAAGCTTTCGCAACAAACTGTTGCCTCATCAGGAAAGAGGGAAGGAGAGGGAAAGACGAAAGGATGTGGGTTTTAAGGGAGAGGGTAAGGAGTCATTCCAATCCCGGGAGCGGAAAGACTTACCTTAGGGGGAAAAAAGGACGGGTATACACTCGCACACACACACATATCCATCCACACATATACAGACACAAGCAGACATATTTAAATATGTCTGCTTGTGTCTGTATGTGTGGATGGATATGTGCGTGTGTGCGAGTATATACCTGTCCTTTTTTCCCCCTAAGGTAAGTCTTTCCGCTCCCGGGATTGGAATGACTCCTTACCCTCTCCTTTAAAACCCACTTCCTTTCGTCTTCCCCTCTCCTTCCCTCTTTCCTGATGAGGCAACAGTTTGTTGCGAAAGCTTGAATTTTGTGTGTATGTTTGTGTGTCTATCGACCTGCCAGCGCTTTTGTTCGGTAAGTCACCTCATCTTTGTTTTTATATATAATTTTTCCCACGTGGAATGTTTCCTTCCATTATATATATATATATATATATATATATATATATATATATATATATATATATATATATATGACTACCCCACATAATCATACTTTCAATATGCATAAAGAAATATTGTATCCAACTGACTAATTTGGTTTACAACTTCCAGCAAGAGTTACATTCTCACAAGAACAATATTTTCAGAATTTGTATTGGGTGGCATAGTGGAGGTAACTTTGTTTGAGATGCCTTCTTATGTTTGAGGTCATACCTCAATAGGTATGGAAAGGGGAGGCTGGCAAAGCTTACAGGTGAAGTGTAGTGGGTGGTGGTGGGATCACTCTTGGAAAAATTCCTGTAGTAGTTGATGTTAGAGCTGCACCTTCTCTTGGACTGAAGTTAGCTGAAAGGTAAACCTGCTCAAAGAAAGTCCCTCTAACAAAGGGATCACCTTCAGAGGACGTCATGTTTCCAAGTAGAGAAGGAATTGGCTTATTTCATCAAAATATAAAACGTATTAGAGATAGTTAGTGAACTGCTGATAGATGTTAACTCTGAAATTATTGGTATGTCGGAGCACCACTTAAATAATTTGACAATTCAGAGACTTCCTTTACCAGGTTACAGATTAGCTGGCTGCCTTTCAAGGAGTTCCTTGCAGGGTGGGGGAGTAGTTATGTAAGTAAAAAACAGTATTACATTTGAGTCCATAGACGTATCACGGCACTGCACTGAACAAGTATTTGAGTGCAAGTGCAGTTAAATTTAGTGGAACTAAACTTCTAATTGTTGTTGTTTATAGATCCCCTGACTCTGACTTCAGAGGATTTCTGCTCAAGCTAGAGAGGGTTCTTGATTCACATTGTAGGAAGTACCAGAAATTAGTTATAGGCGGTGACTTCAATACAAAATTTTTATATGATGGTGCAAGAAAAAGGCTGTTGGTAGACCTCCTACATTCATATGATATGATGCAGACAGTGTTTCTTCCAACTAAGGTGAACGTGAACAGTAGCACAGCCATAGACATTATTTTTACTCATTCTTCATCACTAGATGGGCATTCTAGATGGCCATGATGCACAAATTTTAACACTAAAAGGCTTCTGTAGTAAAAAAAATGTCACATATAATTACATACTATGTAGGCAAGTTAATCAATTGGCAACAGAGATTTTTTTAAGCCTTGTCAAGGAACAAGAGTTGCAGGATGTTTATAGTGCCAATAGCGCTGATGACAAATATAATGCTTTCCTTAATACATTTCTCATACTCTTTGAGGGTTGCTTTCCATTAGAATGTTCTAAACGGGGTACTAGCAGTAAAAGGCAACCAAATTGGGAAATATATCAAAATGTTAGAAGTAGTCACAATCAAGCTACAGTAGCCCATTACAGGATGAAATTAAAACCATATGGTCAGATGTAAAGGAGGTGTCTGGTCAGCAGCACAAGATTGATGATGTAAAATCAGTTCGTAGTAAAAATATTTCTGTTACTGATAAATCAGGTATATGTACAGAATTTAACAATCACATTCTGAGCATTGCTGGTGAATGAAATAAAAATTTAGTTTCTACAGGGAATCTTATAAATCTCTTGGCAAATGCCTTTCCGAGATCGGCGTCTGAAATACTCCTCTGTGATACAGACAAGGGGGAGATTGAGTCAATAATTAAATCACTGAAGACTAAGGACTCTCATGGATATGAGAGTGCCTAGCAGAATACTAAAGTAATGTGCTGCACATGTTAGCCCTGTACTTAGCCATATTTGTAATTTTTCCTTTACGAATGGTCAGTTTCCTGAACAATTAAAGTACTCAGTAGTAGAGCCACTTTATAAAAAGGAAGCAAGGGATAATGCGGACAATTTTAGACCTATTTCTATGCTGCCAATGTTTGCTACGGTTATTGAAAAGGCTTTGTATGTAAGGCTTATGGATCATTTTATATCACATAATTTGCTATCAAATGCGGTATTCTTTTTTCTCTGTGAGGTACTGGATGGATTAAACAAAAGGTTTTGAACGCTAGGCATATTTTTTGATTTAACGAAGGCAATTGATTTTGTTGATTACAAAATATTGCTCCAGAAGTTGGACCATTACAGAATACGGGGAGTAGCTCACAATTGGTTCACCTCTTACTTTAACAACAGATAGCATAAGGTCATTATTCACAGTATTGAGAATGGCTGTGAGGTGGGGTCTGAGTGGGGTATGGTCAAATAGGGGGTGCCCCAGGGACCAGTGTTGGGGCCACTCCTGTTCCTTATTTATATAAATGATATGCCCTCTAGTATTACGGGTAACTCTAAAATATTTCTGTTTGCTGATGACACTAGTTTGGTAGTAGTTGATGACACTAGTTTGGTAGTAAAGAATGTTGTATGCAACATTGGCTTGGTTTCAAGTAGTGCAGTTCATGACATAAGTTCATGGGTTGTAGAAAATAAACTAATGCTAAATCACAGTAAGACACAGTTCTTACAGTTTCTTATACACAATTCAACAACACCCAATGTTCTAATTTTACAGAATGGGCATATGATTAGTGAAACTGAACAGTTCAAATTTGTAGGTGTTCAGACAGATAGTAAACTGTCGTGGAAAGCCCACATTCAGGATCTTGTTCAAAGACTTAATACTGCCATTTTTACTATTCGAACAGAATCTGAAGTAAGTGATCGTTCGACATGAAAATTAATCTACTTTGCTTATTTGCATTTGCTTATGTCATAAGGTATTATATTGTGGGGTAACACCTACCATTCTGAAAGGATATTTTTGGCTCAGAAACGGGTGGTTCAGGCAATAAGTGGTGTAAGTTCATGAACCTCTTGTCGACCCCTGTTCACTGGCCTGGGTATTTTGACATTGGCCTCTCAATATACATACACCAAAAAAAGTTTTGCATCACCTCGGCCATCAGAGTTCCGGAACCTGTACAGAAAATTGGAATAGAGATCAACATAAACATCATTTCCGCCCTTTTTATTACTCATGGAAACCACACATTGCATGTTGTACCACCATACAGTGAGACCTTCAGAGGTGGTGGTCCAGAATACTGTACACACCGGTACCTCTATTACCCAGTAGCACATCCTCTTGCATTGAGATGCATGCCTGTATTCATCGTGGCCTACTATCCACAAGTTCTTCAAGGCACTATTGGTCCAGATTGTCCCACTCCTCAACGGCGATTCGGTGTAAATCCCTCAGAGTGGTTGGTGGGTCACGTCGTCCATAAAGAGCCCTTTTCAATCTATCCCAGGCATGTTCGATAGGGTTCATGTCTGGAGAACATGCTGGCCACTCTAGTCGAGCGATGTCGTTATCCTGAAAGAAGTCACTCACAAGATGTGCATGATGGAGCTGCGAGTTGTCATCCATGAAGATGAATTCCTGCCCATATGCTGCTGATATGGTTGCACTATCGGTCGGAGGATGGCATTCATGTATCATACAGACATTACGGCGCCTTCCATGACCACCAGCGGCCCCACACAATGCCACCCCAAAACAGCAGAGAACCTCCACCATTCTGCACTCGCTGGACTGTGTGTCTAAGGCATTCAGATTGACCAGGTTGCCTCCAAACATATCTCCTATGATTGTCTGGTTGAAGGCATATGCGACACTTGTCGGTGAAGAGAACGCGATGCCAATCCTGAGCAGTCTGTTCGGCATGTTCTTGGGCTCATCTGTATGTGCTGCATGGTGTAGTGGTTGCAGAGATGGACCTCGCCACGGATGTTGCGAGTGAAGCTGTGCATTACTCAGCTTATTGCGTGCAGTTTGAGTCATAACACGACGTCCTGTGGCTGCACGAAAAGGGTTATTCAACATGGTGCTGTCAGAGTTCCTCCAAGCCATAATCCGTAGGTAGCAGTCATCCATTGCAGTAGTGCAGTAGTAGCCCTTGGGCGGCCTGAGCAAGATATGTCATTGACAGTTCCAGTCTGTCTGTATCTCCTTCACGTCCGAACAACATCGCTTTGGTTCACTCCGTGACGCCTAGACACTTGCCTTGCTGAGAGCTCTTCCTGGCACAAAGTAACAATGCGGACACGACTGAACCATGGTACTGATCTTCTAGACATGGGTGAACTACAGACAATATGAGCTGTGTACCTCCTTCCTGATGCAATGGCTGGAACCGATCAGCTGTCGGACACCCTCCATATGATAGGCACTGCTCATGCATGGTTGTTTACATCTTTGGACGATTTTATTGACATCTCTGAATAGTCAAAGGGACTGTTCTGAGATACAATATCCACAGTCAACATCTATCTTCAGGAGTTCTGAGAACAGGGCTGATGCAAAACTTTTTTGATGTGTGTGTGTGTATTCTTTACTGTCATTTCTTGTTAACAATAGCAGCTTATTCCCAAGAATAAGCAGCTTTCACTCAGTTAATACTCAGCAGAAATCCAACCTGCATTTGGATCGGACTTCAAAAATGGTTCAAATGGCTCTGAGCACTATGGGACTCAACTGCTGAGGTCATTAGTCCCCTAGAATTTAGAACTAGTTAAACCTAACTAACCTAAGGACATCACAAACATCCATGCCCGAGGCAGGATTCGAACCTGCGACCGTAGCGGTCTCGCAGTTCCAGACTACAGCGCCTTTAACCGCACGGCCACTTCGGCCGGCTTGGATCGGACTTCCTTAACTCTTGTGCAGAAAGGTGTGCAGTATACTGCTGCATCCATTTTCAATAAGTTACCACAAGATTTTAAAAATCTTAGCAGTAATCCACGTGCTTTCAAAATGAAACTGAAGAGTTTCCTCCTGGGTCACTCATTCTATTCTGTTGAGGAGTCCCTTCAAAAATTAAGCCTATTCATATTTTGTATTGTTGATTGCGTTTACTTAAACTTATGTCTTGACGTTTTTTGAGTTCATAAACATTTTATTTTTATCTGTTATTACTTTTATGTTGTGATGTCATGTACTGACACATTCCATAATCTTGGAGATTTGCTCCTCAATTTGGTCCTACGGAACTTGACGTGCAAATAAAATAAAATAAGTATGTTCTAAGATTATGCAGTAGATCTATATGAATGATCATGGATGGTAGTTTTGTGAATCACTTCTGCTATCATTCCTGCACTGTTTGTTTGTTTGAGTGATCTATGGTATATTATGGTTACAAGAGGGTAACTTAGTTACACCCTTTGAGCCTTGTCCAAGTTTTACAATTTCAGCTACTTCTCAATGTCATTGACACTAATATTATTGCACACACATTTTAATTGGTATGAGAATTAAACTGAGGCAGTACTCTATGTCTTGCTTCATAAAGTAATATTTGAAAATGGAGATTAGTATTTCTACTTTTGCTTTGCCACCTTCAATTTTGGTTCTTTTCTTATTCCAAGAATGTCTGAATGTTAATTTTGGCTTCACTGAGCACCATTAGATACAACCAGAATTTCTCCGGGTTTTATGAGATACATGATTGCAGAATATAAAATAAACTAAAATTGTTCAAGAATACATAGAGATCTGAGCAGGATGAAGTAATTGTGACATTCGACAGATATCATGTGAAAGAACTTGCTCCCCCTTCTAGCAGCAGTTTATAGCAGGCTGCTAGACCAACAAAGGGTACTAAACGATGAAAAAACACAAGTTAATCCCTTTCCAAAAATAGTTGGCAGACAGATTCACAAATTATAGGTCTATATTACTTACATCAATCTGGTGTAGAATTACAGGATATGTTTTATGCTCAAGCTCAATGATGATCTTGGAGAAAAAAAAATATCCGCCCTGATAATCTAGAGAAAGGTGGCTATGTTGATGCTGTGTTCCTTGACTTCCAGAAGCCACTGGATATAGTTCCACATTGTCATTTAATGAACAAAATAAAAACTCACTGAATAACATAACTGTTTCATGACTGGACGCAGGATATTCTAGCAGGAAGAACTCAATACACTGTTCTTAACAGGGAGAAACTGACATACATAAATGTAATTTTGAGAGTATGCTACGTGTGTCTTATAACACTGTTACTGTTTACAGTATATGAGTGTTTAGGAAGCTCACAGTGACAAGGCTAAAGTGAAACACAGCTATTGATGAAAAATCAATGGCAACAAAAACAATGGTAAAATACTGTAGTGCAGCTGTTCGGCATGACCTAAAGCGGAATGACCACATAAAACAAACTCTAGGAAAGGCATATTACCAGTGAGATTCACTGGAAGAAGCTTTAGGAAATGGAATTCATCCATGAAAGAAATGCCTAACAAAACACTTGTATGGATGATTCTTGAATGTTGCTGATCAGCCTGAGATCCTTACTACATTGGATGGATAGATAGATAGAGAGATAGAGAGAGATAGAGAGAGAGAGAGAGAGAGAGAGGACCCAATGAAGAGCAGTTAGTTCATCAAAGGATCTTTTAGTAAGTGCAAAACCGTTATGAAGATGTTCAATGGAATCCAGTGGCAGTCCTACAAGAGAGGCACTGTGCATCACGGAAAGGTTTACTGTTGCATTTCCAAGAGAGTAAGATCGAAAAAGAGTTTGGAAGCACATTATTGCATTGCCAAGAGAGTAAGTTCGAAAAAAAGTTTGGAAGCACATTACTTCCTTCCACATATGTCTTGCATGTGGAAGTTTCATGACACATTTGTTCTCCCTGTAAATCATTCATAACTCGAGGAGAGAAG
Source organism: Schistocerca serialis cubense (assembly GCF_023864345.2). Lineage (NCBI taxonomy): Eukaryota > Metazoa > Arthropoda > Insecta > Orthoptera > Acrididae > Schistocerca > Schistocerca serialis. The sequence goes on from NC_064639.1 coordinate 1,132,358,696, forward strand.
AGGTGAAAATATAAAAATCCAGAAGAGCCCTCTACCACACCCCCAAAGGTGGCTTACAGAGCACAGATTCTGTTATGGTGGTCACTGAAGGATTCTTATATCGACCTGTTACCAGAGAAACTTGTTCCATTCCGCAACTCTCTGATAACAGCTAAAAAGGACAGTATCTTGTGTCAAAATTACGAGTGGCACGTTGCACTGAACATATGTTACTACTCATTTCTGCATGTACTTCCTAAGAGGGACCTACTCAAGCATTATGTCACACACAATTTCAAATCTTTACAAAACTTTTTCACAATGATGCACCCCCCCCCCCCCTCCCCCCCGAAAATGATGAAAAGAAAAAAGTTCATCCCTTACCAAGTTTTTGCTGTTCCTGTAGTAAAACTTCAGAAACAGACATTTATTACTTCTTTTCTACCAAATCTATTTGGATTTGTCTGCAGACAGTATCCATATACATCACTGAATGTGCCTGCAAAATTATGTCACTGTATGGCAATAGTTTGGAAGGAATAATCTTATGGGCATACAGATGCATGAAAAACTTGCGTGATATGGACTATATTCATCCCGTTTCACAATGAAAGCACTCAGCAACTTCCAACAAACTCTCTCTCTCTCTCTAACACATTAACTCATTTGTAAAGTAATCAGATGTTGGAAGCTATTTTATACACGGGAGCTTCATTTTTAAAGAATCAATGGTTTACAGGTTTCTCTCTATATGTCAAGAGTTACATATATGATATTCACTACCACAACCCCCCTCCCCCCCTCCACACACACACAACCAATTATAATATGCAGATGATTGTAAATCATTATTACTTTCTTCCAAAATCATGCAAAGTTAGTTCACAGAAATGTTTAACTATTTGCTGCAGCACTTGTATATTTCCTGTCTTATAATCTAATATCTTTGCTGTTTTGCTTCAGTCAGCAAACTAATGGTATAAATTTATTTTGATTTTTCTTCTGGCACATTTTAATGAATATGTAAGACACATTACTGGAAAATTTTTGAGATTCCATGAGAGGTGAGGCATGAGATAAATTGTGAATGAAGTAAGGAGGGAGAATAATCTTTTCAGTTATTTTAATATCTTTCTGTTGTAGTTTCTTGTGTTGAATTTAGAGAAAAATTATAACTGTTCATGGAGGAAAAGAAGAAGGAGGAGGAAAAAAAATTACAAGGAGCCTACTGTATTTACTCGAATCTAAGCCGCACTCGAATCTAAGCCGCACCTGAAAAATGACCCTCGAAATAAAAGAAAAAAAAACAAAATTCCCAAATATAAACCGCACCTGAAATTTGAGACTCGAAATTCAAGGGGAGAGAAACGTTTTAGGCCGCACCTCCAAATCGAAACAAAGTTGGTCCATTGTAATATGAGAAACAATGTAGATTGAATGAATGACGATACAGCTACAGTAGTTTGGTTCGAGTCGTAAGCTTAGCAGTTAGCAGTTAAGCTTTACCAGGTAGCCATTGCTATGCGTCAGGCGCTCCGTCCGTATTTATACGGGTACCCTTCCTTTTTCACGTGCTCCGTCTGGTTTGAATCGATTGCTTATTTTCCTTTGATCTGATAAGTGCCGTCTTCTTTGTTATAGGTGTTTACGTCACTCTAAGCTGAAAATGCATTACTATACTGTGTCATTGTTTGTCGCATTCTGATAGTGCGTGTTTACGGCCTGTCGCCGCTCGCGGCATGGCTTGCTTTTGTGCGCGCTACCGCCGCTTACAATTTTTTTTAAAAAAGAGAGAGGAATCGTCTCATTATCGAAACAATGGCAAGAGACTGCTATTTGTTGTCACTTACACTGCTGCTTTCTTTGATAATGATCAACAAGAACCAAATAATAGACTGCGTATGATAGAACATGTTCTGAACGAGAGTTAGGCGTAAATTTTTCACCGTTTGAAAATCTTTGTGGCCGCTTCTTTAGTACATCAAATTCTGCGTAGAAATTAGAGTCATCTTAGATTTAAAAATCTAGTCAGTTGCTGTGCTTCATTTCTGACTGTATCACTACTAGGCATAAGAATAATACGAATATAAACATGACATGATACGTATATTCTTCCGCGTTTGCTGTTGTCTCACTCTAGTTTCGTAGTGTATTAGGTAGACAGGATTTAAATGAGATAGCAGCAAACACGCAAGAATACATGGCAAAATGTTTATATTCGTATTATTCTTATGGTGAAGAGAATACTGCATGTGATTTACATTTCATCAGTTTCCTATTAGCAACCATCTCTTCTTACTGCTAGGAAAAAATTCAGAACGTAGAGTTGGCCATATTGACAAATATACCAAACAATCTTGCCAGTCGGATTTTCGTAGTACATTGAAATTCTGCTACATTCTAAGATGAACAACACGGAATTTGTATTTACTTCGTTGGATAATGTATTAAAGTGCAGTGGTCTAAACTCGGGGCGGAGAAAAAAAAGCTCGTCTTCCACCTTTTCTTTTAAATTTATTTACGCAGAGGTTTTGGCGCCAGTATTTATCTTTGTGCCTACAAAGCATGCCTGTGTAGCACTACATATATTTGACGGCAGAAGTTAGTTGTGGTGGGACCTACCAACATTTTTCAGAACTTCCGCTTGCTTTGCACTCGATTCTAAGCCGCAGGCGGTTTTTTGGATTACAAAAACAGGAAAAAAAGTGCGGCTTAGATTCGAGTAAATACGGTAAATTCATTTCTGTAAAAGAAATATTAATATATATGCACTGATAATTTTTGTCAGCTGCATGGCAAGCAACAATATTCATTAAAAACAAGTCTCAAACAAGTCTCTGTTTAAACAGTATGTATATCATTGAGGTCAAGTGGGCATTAAGCTAGCAGTTGTCAATACACAGCTGCCATTGAATAAAACTGGACGACCAGTAGCTTTACTCCCAAACACTGACTTTCCTGCTGATCCATTAATTAAAACTATGTAGTTACAAATGGCAACTGTATAAAGCTATGTAGTGACAAAATTAATAAAGTGTTCAGATTTAACAGTAGCTTATATCTGCCTATGTACACCATGACTGTATCCATGTTTCAGAAGATTGTCCTTCACAATGGAGTCTATGAAACACAATAAATTAATGAATGACTAGAGTAATGGAAAGTCCTGGTAGAATTTAAATAACTGACAGAGTAAAGCTAACCACTCATTGAACAGTACAGGCGCTGAGCAGTGAATGGCACATAAACAACATTTTGGAGTGAGACACACACACACACACACACACACACACACACACACACACACACACACACAGAGAGAGAGGGAGAGAGGGGGAGAGAGAGAGAGAGAGAGAGAGAGAGAGAGAGAGAGAGAGAGAGAGAGAGAGAGTGCGCACGTGATCACATGGTTCATAGCTTGCTTTACGGGATTCATTCAAGAGCTAAGAATGTCTTCAATCTTGTTTCTGCACCGATGATTCAGTGCCTCTACTATTTGGCAAATTGTTACCTTTGCTCATTAAATTATTTATGAATGAATAAAGTGTTTCAGTAATAAAGTGTACAGAACCTCACGAATTCTGCAAATATTCATGTAATATATTTTCAAAACATGAAGAAAAAATGTAGGCACTAATAAACTATATTACAAAAGAAGTATTTGAAAATGAATTACTTATGAGATCGTAAAGAATACCTATACTTTGTTGAAGCTACAGTGCTTTATTCCAGAATATAACAACTGAATGTGCCTTTGTCTTGTTTATGCTAAAAGTTCACCAGAAATTTAGCTTGATTGATGCAGCAAATGTGACTGACACTCATACTCTGCACATGAAGCACAGAAGAACAGAATGTTCTGATACAGTTTTCCAATGTCTAACATTTGTGAAAAAGGCACCATCTGGTGTAAGATATTATGTAATTTGAATGTAGCATATTTTGAACAAGCAATATATGTTTTATTTGACAATGAGTATGAATATGTGGACAATGACAATACCAAGTGCTTCATTTTGTGTTAAATTTTTGGTCATTCTCAAGTGCTGCACTGGTTTACAGAAGGGAAGAAAGTTAAGGTACAAGCACATGCGTAGTAAAATATTGCTATATTCACACGAATTAATGGATAATGAACATTTTACTGACACAAGGGTTCAATCACTATTATTCTGCAACACATATGGTACTGCACATTCAAGCAATTAGTTTATTACACCATCTTAAAAAACAAAGTCATCTGCAATTACCTTCAAGCCTCAAGTATGACAATTTCAGCAATGGCCACTTACACTCAATTCTGGCAATCTTAAAATTAAATAGTCATAAGCTTTGGATATTCTACCAGGAACGGGTAAGGTGATTTATGGGAGATTGGGGACATGTGACCAATAACACTCCTTACACAGAAACTTCAAAGTGATGAACTGAACTAAATACAAGAAATTTTCTATCAATGCTAGTCACCTCAAGCAAAACTGCAATGAGCCATATAACCTTACCACAATTCACTGCGGCCCTCAATTACAACTTATACCACTACAGGTATATAGTTTGTATAATTCCTGTAGATAATAAAGAATAATTGTCCCTACTGTGATAGCCACTTACTTCAGAACCTGTGCCAGCAAAGATGGCGGAGGTTTCTGTACTTCCTTCTACATCTGTTTCTTTTAGTGTGAATAGTTCAAACAGATCATTAGACTTGAAGAATCGTCTTTGTCTTGGATCCTGTAGGACTTTATTGGTAAGGAACTGCTTAAAAATCTGGCGGTGGTAAACCTAGTCAAAAGACATATTAAAAAATATTTAGAGGAATATAATTCTAACAATCAAAATAAAACAAGGAAAAATAATTATTCTCAGAAATAATTAGTCCTCAAAAGAAAGCTCAAAGTGTCAAGCGACAAACCTTCTCTTCTATTGTACCAGCTGTCACTAGCCTGTACACTGTAACATTGTTCTGCTGACCAATTCGCCATGCTCGTTCCCTGGCCTGAGTGTCAGTGGCTGGATTCCAGTCTGGATCGTAGATTACCACTCTATTGGCTCCAGTAAGATTTACACCTAGGCCACCAACACGTGTTGTTAGCAAGAACAGGAAGTATGATTTGTCCTATTCAAACATAAGAGGTCTTCTTGTAAGTAAACAATTCCATAGATTAATAAATCAATTAATATCAAATTCAGATTAACTAAAATTATTATACTCCAACAACTAATAAAGAGTTAATACTGAATATTTGTTATTGGAACAAGTGAGGGATGCAAGTTCATTAAAGCAATACATTCAAAGAAACACTTCACAACACTAATTTTACAAAAAAAGTTTTTCACGTATCTAGCACTTGAATCAAATGATTCAGATTATGTATGTTATGAGAATATGAAGTCACCATTCACCTCATTGTACTTTGTTATAAGTGGCTGTCGTGCTGCAATTGATGTACCACCATCCAACTTCAGGTACTTATATCCTTGCTTCTGAACAAATGATTCCAGAACACAAAGCATCTAGAAAAGAAAGTATGACAGTCAATAGTACAATAGCAACAATAAAACACTAGCACTTCACAGTGAAACATGGTAGATAATTTTCAGTCAAAAGAGGTACACAGTTAAGAAGAGTTATTTATAAAAATATAAAAAAAAAAACTAAATCCTTGGTTACAACTTTTATTTATTTAGCAGATGGCATAATAAACCACATGAATTAATTAAGTAGTCCACAGTACAAACTTTAAGCAGGCATAGAATATACGTGGGTCACATATAAAAAAAAGACTAGATATAAAATGCATAAAACCAGAAAATATATGGAAACACAACTACAGCCAAATGGCCATGTTGCTGATATGATATATTTCACAGGCTTTTTTGGTAGTGTGCAGGAATTGATCATATAGAAGACCAGAAACAGGAACTTAACAAATGTAGTCTCTATCACTGTGCAATACAAAAATTATAATAACGCAAACCACTGGACGTTACTTATGATATATCAAAGCAAACTATAAAAATAAAAGCTCTATTAACACAATAATCAAAAACAAATATCGAACAACATGGTACTCAAATAAGTCTTTGGTAACCATAGTAGGCGGTTTCATAATAAGACTACATGTAATCAAATGGAATGAGTGAATGCATGCATTTAACTGCCAGTAACACTAATATAAACACACTGGCATTTTCAGAAGTACCTACATTGGTATCGATCACTAGCAATGTTTCACAAAAACAAATGCAGGAATTTAGAAGTCCCCGCAAACTCTTAAGCACCTTAGTTCCATAAAGAAGAACCACAATGAGCCAAGTTTCTTAAAGTTCTATCAAAGGAACGAAAAGATTTATAGGAAAGAGTAGGTTTCTCCAAAAAGAACCATTTATGACAAAATAAATCACAGTGCAGAGAATACAATTAAAGCAGTGTGGGAAATCACTAAAAATGATATGGGCAGACACAAAGGTGTAATGAGAAACTGATACAGGATAATATAACAACCTAAATAATCTATTTTTGACAATATAATGTAAATGGATGGTTAAAAAAATCTATTCACCAAGTGGTGGCAGGAGAACCCACATATAAAAGGTATTATGTACTCAAGCTTCCGGAGCCATTGGCTCCTTCTACTGGCAGAAGGGTTGAAGGGGAAGGAAGAGGAGTGAAGGAAAAGGACTGGAGAGGTTTTCCAAACTCTAACACTTTTCCTAAACCTCTCCAGTCCTTTTCTTCACCTCTCTTCCTTCCCCTCCAGCCAATCTGCTGGAAGAAGGAGCCACTGGCTCCAAAAGTTCTTACGTGTGTGTTCACCTGCCGCCACTTGGTGAGTAGATTTTTTATCTACATAATTACATTACTTTCTCAAAAACTGACAAGGAAGAAGGGTAAAGTAATAAATGATCCACACCAACTACCAATCTATGTGAATGAGCATTTTTCAAGGATTACAGAGAAATAAGAACAAAAATGCCCCAAAACCAACATATCACCTTGAATAATTATGCACTAAGTACAATGATGTTACTAAAAAACAACAATGCATGACGTTAACAGAACTGTACAAAAAAAAAAAAAAAAAAAAAAAAAAAAAAAAAAAAAAAAAAAAAAGGTCAGTATGTTCAGATGATACAACAATGTGCATGCTGAAACGATGCATAAGGAGTATACCAGCTCTATTAACAAATGCAATAAATGAATCATTCACATCAGAGAAATGTATGGAGTATTTAAAACAGGCAACAGTTGTGACTCTGCAACAGAAAGATTATGCAGAAGACATAGAAAACCACCAGACCATTACCCTGTTGTCAACATTCTCAAAAATAATAGAATCAATTACAAAAGACAGAGTAATGAATTTTGTGAATAAATACAACTTTTTAAGTGAATCACAGTTGGGTTTCTGAAGTGACTGAAGTACAGAATCGGCCCTTCTTTCTTTCTTTCAGTCTTCTGACTAGTTTGATGCCATGAATTCCTCTCTTCATCTCAGAGAAGCACTTGCAACCTGCGCCCTCAATTATTTGCTGGTTATGTTCCAATCTCTGTCTTCCTCTAAAAGTTTTTGCCCTGTACAGGTGCCTCTAGTGCCATGGAAGTAATTCCATGATGTCTTAACAGATGTCCTATCATATTATCCCTTCTCCTTGTCAGTGTTCTACACCTATTCCTTTCCTTTCCGATTCTGTGTAGAACCTCCTCATCCCTTACTTCCTTTCCTCACCGATTCTGCATAGAACCTTCTCATTCCTTACCTTATCAGCCCACCAAATTTTCAGCACTCGTCTGTGGCACCACATCTCAAATTCTTCGATTCTATTCTGTGCTAGTTTTCACACTGTCCATGCTTCATTACCATACAATGTTGTGCTCCCAATAAACATTCTCAGAATTTTTTTCCTTCAATTAAGGCCTATGTTTGATACTAGTTGACTTTTCTTGGCCATGAATGCCCATTTTGCCCGTGCTAGTTTGCTTCTGATGATCTCCTTGCTCTACCCGTCATTGGTTATTTTGTTGTCTAGGTAGTAGAATTCCTTAACTTCATCTACTTCATGACCATATATCCTGATGTTAACTTTCTCCATTTATTTCTGGTACTTACACCCCCCCCCCCCCCCCTCTCTCCTGCTTCTCTAAAGTTTGGAAGGTAGGAGACAAGATACTGGCAGAAGTAAAGCTGTGAGGACCGGGCGTGAGTCGTGCTTCGGTAGCTCAAATGGTAGAGCACTTGCCCGCGAAAGGCAAAGGTCCCGAGTTCGAATCTCGGTCGGGCACACAGTTTTAATCCAATGTGTAAGATGTTGAAATTGAGAACTCCATTAGTGTGCTTGACCATGTCATATACGAATCTTCTCTCAACAGCATTACCATGTGAGATTACTAAAATTATTTGGATAAAGTATCAGAAATTTCTGCATGGTTTTGAAAATAATTTCATGATATTAATCCAGCATTCGAGACGATTTTTACTTCCTTGTAAGATGTCATCTTGTCTCCAACTCTTTTTTTTTTCTCTGCAAATCACCACAAATTCAAGTTTGACACAGTCTAGCTTTGAATCTGACGTTCTTCCGTTTGAAACCAAAATTTCAAGACACATTGGGAATCTTCTGTGAGTTACTTCATGGTTTAATGAGATTTCTGGATTTAAGCAGGGAATCATACGTGTTTAGTTTTTTTTTTTTTTTTGGGGGGGGGGGGGGTTGATCTTTCTTGCAACTCCTCTAGATTGCCGATAATGTATGTTCACAACAAAATTTCTTCTTCAGATAATTTTCTTAATTTTTTTATTGCACTTCTTGCAGCAGACTCCAGATTGCACACTCTTGTCGCAATCAGGTTCTGTAAATCCTTCAAGTCGATGTTCATTAACATGGCCTTTTTGTTTTTTAAGATGCCTAGTTTCACAACTCACTGCATCAAATTGTTTATAAGACTATGTAGTAGTTCATCATATAGAAATGGAGCCATCTGGACATCACTCAGAAATTCAAGTAAAAATGGATCCAAAAAATGTGCTGTTGAACTGAAGAATGTCAGTTTTAGAGACGGCAATTTGTCGTAGACAGCTTTAAAACAAATCTGAAACTTGATGACAGAGAAGTGGTTTTCGATTTCTTTATCTCAGTAACATAAATTTGAAAACGTTCAAGAATTTCAATAGCTTTCTCAACTGCACTGGCACTTTCGATCTATCTTGTTCCACAAAATGGCATAGGAAAGAATGAAGATCCAGTTATCTCAGTATACTGTGGCCTCCATACACGTGAATCATGAAATAAATACGAGGGTTGGAACTTCAAGAGTGGCTACTATTTATTTACAGCTCGTACAAAATAGATACGTGTTTCAAAGTTTTACTGACCTTCAAAGTAGTCACCATTGTTGTGTATAACCGGTTGCCAGTTATTTGGAAGTCGTATGATACCCTTAGCAGTGTCAGTTGTGTTGACAGTTCGAGCAGCACAGTCTATTGCTCAACAACTGTAGCAGTTTTGAAGCGAATGCCTTTAAGTGTTTCCTTCAGTTTATAAATCGAGTTGAACTAGCGAGGGCTAAGCCAGGGGAGTGCAGTAGGTGGTATAGCACTTAGCAGCCCCATCAGTCAAACAAATCAGTAACAGCTTGCACTGTACATGCTTGAGCACTGTCCAGCAAAATGATGGTCAGGTCCTGCAGAAAGTGTCATCACTTCTGTCTCTAAGCTGGTCATAGGTTGTGTTCCAAAAATGAACAGCATAATGAAGTTCTGTCAAAAATAGCACACTTTCCAGCTGGTTTTGGATATTCCCGTTTTGAAAACGCCATTGAATATGTGCAAACTGCAGCAGTTGTAAAAGATTGAGGTATTCTTGTAGTTCATTGTTAGTCATTCAAGAGTTTAAATTCATGTTTGGCCCATCCTCTGACAGCTGTAAATTTTTTAAGGGTTTTCCAAACCTAACACTCTTTCTACGCCTTCAGGCAAATTATTTGCCCTTGAACATTTCAAAAAAATATGTCATCATTAATTTTATCATGGTCCCAAAAACAAAATTCATGCTTTCATCAAATTCAATTACGATCATTTCACACTTGTCAATGAGATCAGCAAGTTTACATCTCATGTATGGTGCCAATCCATATACAATGCTGTAACAATTTTTTCATTTTTGCAGCTGCGTTTTCTTCTCAATTTAACTGTCCAAAAAGAATGAAGGAAATAATGCTATACAGTCTGCTGAGACCAGAATTGACAAATGACCACAAGAGTTCAGCTCGTAATGTCATCTCCTAGTAAACAGGGACTACACTGCAGACTGTTTCATCGGATCATTCTACGGGTTTGAATATATTGCTTTGACTGATGCTGGAACTCCTTCTATTTAACTAGTAAATAACATACACTCATGAATTGACGAATTGTGTTTCTGCTAAAATGGTTTATAATATAATTTTTTTAAAATTAGGACAAATTCCTACTTCGCACCTTAAGAAACTGCTGCACAACTCAACTGGAAGGTTTCTTCCTATCTTCACATTCTTCCCAAGTCTGGAGCTAACCTTCTTTGGCACTTATTTTAAGAAAGAAAATGAGGATTTTTGTACTTACTATTGACAAGAACATGGCGTACATAACATGGCGAATGTGACTGTCAAGTCTCAACTCGTATGAAATCCAAACTCACTTTCGGTTCAAGCTTTTACCTCACACTTGAAAATCAAGTTCATTTTTATTACTAAATGACCAATGGTCAAACCTAGTTCCAGTTGCAATTGCGTAACAACTTCCAACAGCAACAAAATATTCATTTTCAGTATTTTATACACTTATTGACTGAATTTGAAAATCTAAAGTGCTGTCGTAGTCTACTCATTAAGTTTCTGAAGTTTTTTAACACAACAAGCTAAGTATTTAAGTTAAAAACTTTGCAGCTGTGTTGCACTCAAAAGCACTCCGTCTTCAGGCCACAAGTGGCCCACTGGGACCATCCGACCGCCGTGTCATCCTCAGGTGAGGATGCGGATAGGAGGGGCGTGTGGTCAGCACACCGCTCTCCCAGTCGTTATGATGGTTTTCTTTGACTGGAGCCACTACTATTCGGTCGAGCAGCTCCTCAATTGGCATCACGAGGCTGAGTGCACCCCAAAAAATGGCAACAGCGCATGGCGGCTGGAAGGTCACCCATCCTGGAAGGTCACCCATCCAAGCACCGGCCACGCCCGACAGTGCTTAACTTCGGTGATCTCATGGGAACTGGTGTATCCACTGCGGCAAGACTGTTGCCACAGATGTGTTGAGACTGTGTTAATTCATGACGTGCACATTACCCAGCCTATATTCATCCAGTATTTGAGAATGAGAACAATTAGCAACTTCCAACAAACTCTACAAATTATTTCATGCATTTCTTAAACTTTTTCTAGATATTAGCAGTTCATTTGGTGAAACTTTAGCTTCAAGCAGGATGTTTTACATCTTTGCTTCTTTATTACATTTCTTTCAGGCGTTTGGGACTGTTTTACACATGGGAGTTCAATTCTATGAAGAATGGGGGTTGGGGGTTAATGGTTCAGCACTAAATCAAATCCCTGAACATTATGTATGATTAATTGTGTCGAAATTTGTTACTAGAGGTTCGGAATGTTGCATGAAAGCAAGTAGTGTCAGCAAATTTGTATTGAAACCCTTGTGTTTTATGTTCTTAGCATCACTTTCAAAGATACTTTTCCCCATCCTGAAAACAATCATCACTTCCTTGCACAAAGTACAAATAGCATTTGTACTGTTTTTGAGTTCAGGAGCAAGGAGCAACCCATCAAAACGAAACTCATAAGGCTTGATATCATATTGTGCTTGTACATGAATTCGACAATTTTGAGATTTCAACAGCCACAAGGTGGGGGGGAGGGGGGGGGGGGAATCACTAATTTAAATAAACCGCTGGTGTGAACTTGTTTGGAGCAGTACTTTAATTTCACTCCATTCATTCGCTTTCCATTTGTTGTTGTTGGTTATACAGCATTACCAATAGTGATTACCAAGTTCTTTTATTTGATGGTCTGCACAGTTACAGATTTTCTTTGTTTATGCTGTTAACGGGTTTTCTATATTTAATCGACCGCTTAAAAGTGAAAGAACTGCCGAATTCAAGAATGCACTTTAAGGAAAGTAGTTTTCTTGGTCCCTTATCCCTGTACTTCATGCCGCTTGGAATTATAGATGAGCAACGAAATTCAACAGTGTGTGGCATTGCAGTACGTAATCTTTAAGCAGTGAACAGTTGCTTGTGTGAAGTTGATCTATGTGAGTACCTGAGTAGAAAAATGATGAATAAAGACACTACTCCTGGTCCACCCATATTTATGACTCTGTTAACAAAGGGTAAAGTGAGAAACATTATTATTAATGTCTTGCAGTGCTGTAAATGAAAGAAAATGGAAACAAGTGAGTATATTTACTAAATGTTGATAACTGTATTAATGATGTGAAGTGAGACACAATGTTTAAAATGTCGTTTGTCTTCTCCTGTTTGAACTAATGTGTTACAACAGCCTTGATTTAATTTCATTGCTATTAATGAGTATCACATAAAAATGTGCTTATATGAAAGCTTGTTATTCCAAAGTTTCATTTATACTATAGCGCTTTCAAGAAAGCTTGTTATTCCCCCGTGTCATTTCTACTATAGCAAATGACTGGTACGAAGGGTGAAGTTGCCAATTCTGCTTCCCTGCAACTTTCCTCACCCTGCGGCTGCCTATGCATTCATTCCGCTACTCCCAAGGCTATTACTGTTCCGCTCAGTGAAATAGTCAAGCAAACATTCATAAGCTGTAGATTTATTGATCCAAGATGGTGGATTATCCCACAATTAAACTGAAGACTAGCTTTTCCATTCATAACATTATATCAGTCTCTCGCTGTCGAGCACTCATTTGGCAACATAGATCTGTTCAGATTAATTTAATGTCACATATAGTACTAAACTGAATATGAATGTCTCCACACAGTGCTTTTACAAAACTTGTTAGTTCTGTGTGTTATTTCTACCAGTAACTGATCGGTACTTCGTGCCTAATCTGGAGCCAAGGAATCCTCCTCCCCCACCCTCCCCACCTCTCGCGATGGCACCGATCAACTTCCTCAAACCCCTGCCTCATGAGACAGCTCGACAGGTATAAAAATGTTACAAACTTTTGGATACACACTGTATCATCACAGGGTAGTACGTATATAATGTGTAGATTTCCCTTTTGAATATATGAATGCTATCTGAAATATCACGTGCAGTTTAAACTGATGATACATCAATACAAATTGAATACGATGTAAAAAAAAAAAAAAACAGTTTACAACTTTTTCAGATTTTGAAAATTCCCATATTTTCCAGATTTTAAGGTTCATTGAACACACTGTGAGGTTTTCAAATTACAGAAACGTGCCATAAGAATAATAATCAACATGGTCGAGCTCACTGTAAAGATCTGTTCAAAATACTGGCCATTTTAACTACATGTACGTTTACACACCAAAAATAATGTTAATAATCACAGCACAAACAGCTCTGTCAATAACTGTGGAACAAGAGGGAGACTGACTTACATTTACCAAGAAAGAATAAACAGAAAAAGCAAATCAGCATTTTCTGTCAAGGAACAGAACCCACAATAAATCATCCAACAAGATTAAACAGATTACTCAAACAAACTTATTTAAAAAGTAACCACTAAGCAAAACATTTATAGGTTTCTCCCAATATCAATATCATAATAATCCAATATACACATAACAGAATAAACAGATTTTATTCTTACAGTTAAGAAAATACAACCTGACAACAGTGAGTAAACAAAAATCTGTCATATGTAAAAGTCGATGCTTCCCACACGTCGACCCCCCACAATAGAGCAGAGCTTCTGGAATGTGTTGATATTTGTAATGAACCTGTTGCCTTGTTCTAGTGTACATTCCTGGTATATCAGATGCTTTCTGCAGGCTTGTTTGCTGAAGCGGAGACAACACTGGGATTGAGTGATCAGTCCAGCTACTGGATTGGCTTGAAGTCATTGATATGAAAGTCCCAGGTTTCCTGTTGTGCAAGTGGTGTCAGAAAATATGCCAGTTTGACCCAGTCCAGTGATACTGTTAGTGGTTTGCTGTTGCACATTATCTGCACTGTATGTTCATTGTGTACGGGTGCTTGGGGAGGTCCCGAGTATGGCTGCTATAACAGTGCACGCACTGCATCTATCCTTAGCTTTGCATGCAAGCACGTTTTAAGGTGTGGATGACAACTTTCTGGTATCCATGGTGAGATACTGATGAAGAGCGCAGCTTAGAGATTTGGATCTTGACTTTTTGCACTAAAAATGGTAGCTCTGGTTCAACTGACAACTGTTGTGCTGGAAAAATCTCAGACGGCAGATGTTATGTCTCCCATAAAACATTTCTGCTGTTGATGCTACAATGTCTGGTTTGAAAGTTGTGTACAAAAGGAAAGGAAAAAAGTTTATTGCTTACTACATTTTTGCTTCTCATGCAGTAAAACTGCCGCGTCAGGCATGATGTTTTACTTTATTATTTCTTTACTACTAACTGTATTTGCAACACATTTTGCAGACAGCGTCCACATATATCACTGAATGCACTTACAAAATTACAGTATTTTACAACATATGGTTTTGGAGACATGATGTCAAAAACATTGCCATGTGTGAAAAACTAGCTTTTGCTTACAACAGAATGCAAATTACTCAGAATATAATTATCTAGTTTAGTAAATGGGAACACTTAGTGACTTCCAACAAACTTTTAAACATAATTTCAAAACTTTTCTAAATTTTTCCTCTCTTATGTGCTTAATGTCAAATATTTAACACAAAAAATTCACTTGCAACTTAATGAGAAGTTAGAAGCTGTTTTATACGCGGGAGTTCTATTCTTTAAAGAATGTGAGGTTTACTGGTGCAACTATAATTCAAAAGATGTGGCTTAAAAATCAAGAGGTGCTTGATTATTGCCTTGGCACACTTGTTGAACAGACATACCCTCTACCTGCTCCATTAAATTTCGGGAATGCAGCCGCATAAATTCTGCTTCTTCTTCTAATATTTCGGCTGTATATCTTTCAGCCATCTTCAGAGAGAGCCGTACGACTGACGCTCCAGTGCTCGCTCCATCCTTTTAAACTCGCGGACCGCGCCACTGCGCATGCGGCCACAGATGAACAAGGCGCCAGTGATGTTGATCGGCGGCAAAGACGTAACATATGCATGAGTTACGTCTGTGGCTGCGCATTCGATCCATGCTGGGAGATCGATGTATTACTGGGAGCTGAACTGTAGCGACGTCTTTGTAAGTTCAATATTGAAAGTGCCGGATTCCATGATTTATCTAATGTGAAACCGCTGTCTCTATTAATTAAATTCTTCTCCAAGCGGATTTCAATGGCCTCTTTTACTACGGAGTCCCAGAAAGATGAAACAGAAGTCAGAATTTCGACATTTTCATATACCATAGAGTGACCAGAATCAATACAATGCTCTGCCACAGCCAATTTACTGGGTTGTAAGAGCCGAGTGTACCTGCGATGTTCCGTACACCTCTCTTGGACTGTACGATTCGTTTGTCCGATATATGAAAGGCCACATTCACATGGTATCTTGTAAACTCCAGGTTTGCGGAGTAGTAAGTCATCTTTAACGGAACCCAGGAGTGCAGCCGTCTTCACCGGTGGACGAAAAATCACTTTTACTTTATGTTTAGTGAGGATCCGTCCTATTTTGGATGAAAGGCTTCCCACATACGGCAGGACAGCCATGGATTTAAATGTTTCCTCGTCATCTTCTGCATTCCTTACGGACACCTTAGGTTTTATTTGTAGTGCCTTACATATCTGTCGTGGAGAATACCCGTTGTCCTCAAAAACTCTCTTCAAATGTAAAAGTTCGTCTTTTAAACTACTTTCATCAGATATGACGTGTGCTCGGTGTACCAAAGTTCTTAGAACACTACTCGTCTGCGAAGGATGGTGACAGCTATTTGCATGTAGATATAAGTCCGTATGGGTCGGTTTCCGATATACTGCATGACCCAGAGTGCCATCTTCATTACGCCGAACCAAGACATCCAAAAATGGAAGACATCCCTCGTTTTCCACTTCCATTGTAAACTGAATTTGTCCATGGATGGAATTCAGATGGTTTAAGAAGTCCTGCAATTTGTCCTCGCCATGGGGCCACACTACAAAGGTGTCGTCAACGTACCTCCAAAAAACTGTAGGCTTGAAACTAGCAGACTCCAGGGCCTTCTCCTCGAAATCCTCCATAAATAAATTGGCCACCAAGGCTGACAAAGGACTACCCATGGCAACACCGTCAGTCTGTTCAAAAAAAGTCATTATTAAATAAAAAGTATGTGGAGGTCATCACATGGTGAAACAAAGCTAAAATCTCCTTATCAAAACTTTTTCCAATGAGATCTAAAGATTCAGAGAGAGGTACCTTAGTAAATAGCGACACTACATCAAAGCTGACTAATAGATCAGAGGTGTTCAGTTTCAAAGATTTTAATTTGCCAATGAAATCTGCAGAGTTCCTTATATGATGATCACATTTTCCCACAAGCGGCCTCAATAGTGACGCCACGTGCTTGGCACAATCATAGTTGGGAGAACCAATATTGCTCACGATAGGACGTAGAGGAACGTCTTTCTTATGGATCTTTGGGAGTCCATAAAGCCTTGGAGGCACTGCACCACTTGGTTTCAGTCTTCGTATGACTTCCGGTGGAAATGAGGAGGCATTCAAAAGCGACGCCGTCTTCCTTACCACCTTGTTGGTGGGGTCCTTACTGATCTTCCGGTACATACTATCATTCAGTAAGCTGTGTATCTTATCATGGTAGTCGTCACGTGAAATTAAAACAGTGGCATTACCTTTATCAGCAGGGAGAACCACCGTTTCGGTATCTTGGCGGAGCATACGTAGTGCAGTCCTCTCTGCCACAGATATATTGCTTCTTTGTGGGTGAGCCTTCATAACAGCTCGACAAGTTTCGTGTCTTATTTCATCTGCAGAATCCGTAGAGAGTGGTCGAACAGCTTCTTCAACGGCACTGATGAATGCAGGTATAGGCAAAACCTTTGGCGTGGGTGCAAAATTCAGTCCTTTGCTTAAGACCATCATCGTAGCATCGTCCAAATCTCTATCCGTCATATTAATGATGGAGCGTCAAATGATACTTTCTTGCTGTGGAGATGGCTCAAGTCGGCTGAACTTTGCAGTCTGTCTTGATGTCGCTACCTCACGAACCCAGTCTGATTTGGCCCATGTTGTACCCTCTATCCAGTTCCAAGAGTTGCTGGGTAACTCCACAGACATCTTCAGGTGCAGACGATAAAGTTCTTGAGAAACAAGATCCAGCTTCCTTCGTGAAAATCGGATCCTCTCCTTAACGATAGCAGAACCAGCTTTAAATAAAATCTTATTCATGGAAGTCGATTTTATAAAATGTACTAACCTGGCAAACTTCGGAATTATGCCATGGTCACGGCACCTCAGTAAAAAACTTAAAGAGCTCAATAATCTCGCTCTCAAATGTCGTAGCTTGTTCATCCAAAATAGGGCGGATCCTCACTAAACATAAAGTAAAAGTGATTTTTCGTCCACCGGCGAAGACGGCTGCACTCCTGGGTTCCGTTAAAGATGACTTACTACTCCGCAAACCTGGAGTTTACAAGATACCATGTGAATGTGGCCTTTCATATATCGGACAAAAGAATCGTACAGTCCAAGAGAGGTGTACGGAACATCGCAGGTACACTCGGCTCTTACAACCCAGTAAATCGGCTGTGGCAGAGCATTGTATTGATTCTGGTCACTCTATGGTATATGAAAATGTCGAAATTCTGACTTCTGTTTCATCTTTCTGGGACTCCGTAGTAAAAGAGGCCATTGAAATCCGCTTGGCGAAGAATTTAATTAATAGAGACAGTGGTTTCACATTAGATAAATCATGGAATCCGGCACTTTCAATATTGAACTTACAAAGACGTCGCTACAGTTCAGCTCCCAGTAATACATCGATCTCCCAGCATGGATCGAATGCGCAGCCACAGACGTAACTCATGCATATGTTACGTCTTTGCCGCCGATCAACATCACTGGCGCCTTGTTCATCTGTGGCCGCATGCGCAGTGGCGCGGTCCGCGAGTTTAAAAGGATGGAGCGAGCGCTGGAGCGTCAGTCGTACGGCTCTCTCTGAAGATGGCTGAAAGATATACAGCCGAAATATTAGAAGAAGAAGCAGAATTTATGCGGCTGCATTCCCGAAATTTAATGGAGCAGTCTTTGCGCCGCGAAAACCTGAAGATTCACATACCCTCTACCTTTCTTAACTTTACATTCAACCTGCTGACATTCAACCTGGTGACACAGAGGGTGTAACAGCCTCATGATTATTGGCTGTACATGCCCTTTCTGTCTCATGAATTAATAGGTTTGGTCCTGTTTGTTGCCAGGAAATCTAGTACATTTTCCTTATAAGTAGGTGACATGAACAACTGCTCAATATAATTTTTGGAGACTATTTTTAACACAACGTTACATGAATCCTTGTCTGTCAACTGTTCTGAACGTATGCTTCTCCCAGTCTACAGCCGACGAACTGAAATCAATTGTGACCATGGGCACAACCCACAACCCTCAAGACAGTTATGATTTGTGGTTTAAATAGATGATGCTTGCACACTTTGTAGCAGCTACACAGGAACATCAAACACAAGTGTCTCTTCCTGAAGAATGACTATTTAAGCCAACCCAAAAACTGCTATTGACAGTGCCAATCGGAAAAGGCTGGACAAGTCATGCGCTGAGTGCTTGCAGTCCATCACTTAAGCTCTTATTGACGTGGCATCAGATAAAGACTGTGTCACACCAAGAAGTTAGCTTTTGCAGTAGACAACAGTTCTTCGAGTGCTAGTTTCTCCACTTTCAGTTCCATATCCTGGGAGTCAGTTTGGAGCCTATACCTCAGAATAGTATGTAGCTGAAACTTCTGAGGGGTTGGAGTTAATTTCTTGTTGTTCCTATTATAATCACCAGCTTTTTGGTAGCAAATAAAGAAAATGTTTGTAAGAACTACCACAGATTTCCCCTATTAGTAACAAAAAGTAGAATTTTTCAGTGGTGACTTTTGGGTTTTCTACATCTACATGGTTACGCTGCAATTCACACTTAAGTGCCTGCCAGAGGGTTCATTGAACCATTTTCATACTACTTCTCTACCATTCCACTCTTGGATGGTGCATGGGAAAAAGGAACAGCTAAATCTTTCTGTTCGAGCTCTGATTTCTCTTATTTTATTATGATGATCATTTCTCCCTACGTAGGTGAATGCCAACAAAATATTTTCGCATTCGGAAGAGAAAGTTGCCAATTGAAATTTCATAAATAGATCTCGCCGCAAAGAAAACTGCCTTTGTTTCAGTGACTGCCACCCCAATTCGTGTATCATATCAGTGACACTCTCACCCCTATTGCGCGATAGCACGAAACGGGCTGCCTTCTTTGAACTTTAGAACATGCGTGCCCAAACATAAGAAATTAAGCATCTGGTGCTTCTATTACTCCACAAGTAGCAGCAGGTAAATAAGATCCTAACAAAACCAAATCTCACCTTGAAAATCCCCACTCCAGTACCCGTAGGGATAAATTCCCGGCCTGTCATCCATGCACACGGGCACCACCGCCCTTTCAACTCTTTGGCAGGAATATTAATCATTGGGCCTGCTACATAGCTCGATTAGAACAACATTTTGATTAGATTAGATTTACGTTCATTCCAACTGATCCGTAGTGAAAAGGTACTCCAGGATGTAGAACATGTCAGAAAAACAATAATGTAATAAACATATAATAGAACTACTACAACATTTATTTACAACGAACACATTACTGACGTGTACAATGTCTGCAGCAACGTGCGGCAGTGAGCATTCCTACTGGAGAATGCGGGACCCGCAATCTGCCAGCTTTTAAAACAGTTAAATCCCAAAGCAGAGCGTACACTTCCTTAAAGCAAAGCTTAGCTGACTATATCAACACTCAGATACACACACAGCAATGCAATACAAATTTTTTAGCTCTCAAAGACATTCTAAAACTTATAGGGAATGGAAGCTATGCTAGAGGGTCTCTCCCAGGAAAGCCAGTTTCAATGTTTCAAATGAACAATACAAGCTCTATTATGCACCAGTTCTAGTCAGAGACATGATTTTAGTTTGTGCACCTGATGAAAGCCTGCATCAGGGTCTCTTGAATTTAAAGGACCCATTGCATGAAGCATGCCTTCCCATCAATTGGGCTTTTTAGAAGTCAGTCAGGGCAGCAGCTTCTATCCAAAATACAGCCCTGGTATTTACCTTCTGTCAAGAGTTGGAAGCCTCCCAACAGTAGTTTGTGCCCGAGTTAAACAAAGACCCTCACAGAACACACATTTCAAACCATTACCATTCTGCGAGCAGTGTTTTGTTACCCATTCATGACACAAATGCATTTCTGCATGGCAAAGTGTACCACCTGCAGTAATTCTGGACACAAGGACGAAGTAGCTCCTCCACTCCAATGTCCCAGGACTGGGTACAAGGCAACCCAAAAAACGGTCTCCCAAGCCCGGCTTTCCAGATGTGAAGTTTGTACAGATTGTCCTCCCAATGTCCATTAAGCTGATGTTTATACAGTTTGAGATGGAAAACAACCATTCATCTTACAGACTGATACTGGATCATCAGCTACAATCATCAACTGGAGTATGTAACAAGCTACTGGGTCTCCTACACTGCACCCTTTTGAGACCAAATTGTGTAGTTTTGGTAATGACCTCATTCTCATGGTGGGGTGCTTGCAGATCAGGGTCTACCATGGCACGACAGTAGTCGCAGCTTGGATTTTGGTGGTCCAGCTAGCGACCTCTGCTGATGCTTGGCGAGGTTTCTGGTGGTCTGTAGCTCTTTGTTTGCCTCCTAGCAGTCTGTGTTCATACTTCTCGTTTCCATGTGGCTGCTACAGAGTGTGCAAGCACCACCTTCTTTGACCCGCACATAACTGTCATGAGGGTTGTGCCCCTGGTCGCCATAGAAATTACTGTAAGAGTTGGAGATTTAGATTCAATATTTTCCAAGCTTTCTCTGAGAAGCATTCCATCCACACAACTGACCAACGTCAGGATTTGATTCATCTTTGCCTAGCAGAACATGATTCTACATGCATCGCCAAATGGTCATAAATTTTCAATACCAGCAATGGAGGAAACTCTTAATATTTAGACACTCATTACATAAATGTTATGATATAGACTCAGTTGTGATAAATTATTGTCACTCTCTTTAGTGAAAGGGTCCATTACGAGCACATGCTGGAAATATACAAGTTCTAAAGAGACCAACTGCAATGAGGCAACAAACAAAATACTGATCACAATCTGTGCAACCAAAATATCACAAGTCTCTTGCATAATACACTTCACAACAGATGGTATTTGTCTTGGTAGTAAATATGTCTGCCTCTTGTGATCAAACGGTATTAAAGAGCTCTTTGTTTTTCCCCCTCGGGGAGTACGTCAGGGGTTATCAATACACAACATTTAATAATTCCACAAGTACTGTAAGTGCCAACAGACAATACACATGTATCCCTTGGGTTGTGATTAAGCAGCATTCGAAAATCCATGAAGCTATTCAATGGGAGAATACTTTAAGCAGTGTTTATGAGTAACATATTTTAGGTTGTACAAAACATTTTGCACAAATAAATACCATCTGTCACGTGATAGTTGTGTGTGCTCATATTTTCTAAATGAAAGGAATTTTAATATTATCTCATATATTCAATTATCATAATACACCTAACGGACAACTGCAATCTTTACGACTTACTTGACCAAACATGAAATGCCACGTCTTGCAAAAATGGAATAAAGCTATTTAACATGTAAGTGCTTAAGCTGCGCACTTGGTTACTACCTTAATTCCATTCTATAATAAATTTGTTGGATCTAAAATAAAAACCCTGTATCCATGTTCTGTAGCATATATATTATATTAACAGTGGGGAATCAAATTGCTTCAATACAAACCTGACGGCTCTGGGTAAAAAGCAATACTCGATGTCCCTGTTTCTTCCAAATTTTCAGAAGTGATTCAATGACAATCATTTTACCAGATTTCTTCCAGTGACCATATCTTTGCTCTTCTGGCACATCTTCTTCATTTTCCTGAAACAATGAAGTATTTTTTTTAAATGTCTGCAAAATATGAAATTTAAATATGAAGAACCTTACACACTGTGGACCGCGTACTACATGGTGAGTTTCAGATTCCTTCAACATGAGCTAAATAGAAATGAAAAGTATGGAAAATATCAACTTAAAGGACAATGAAAACTGTAAACCAGAAATAACAAAATGTACATGACAAAAAACAAGCCCATTCTAGAGATGAACAGAAACACATGAAATCAGTATTTTGAAGATCCACTACAAGCTGAAATTGACTTAATATGATTCATAGTGATATTCCATGTGATCATCTATTATTTACCTCAATTTCTCTCTCTCTCTTTTTAACATATCTGAATATCACAGAAAAATACAGAATCAGATTCTCCACATTGTCTTGAGAATGACAGAACATCACCTCGAAAAAGAAATTGTAAGGTACAACTAGACCATAATTGTAGTTGTCAACAGGGAGTGTGGTAAAACAGAACTAGTATGGTGAAACTGTAAGTGTTCGGGGAAGAGACAACAACAGCCAGTGTAGAATACAATATAAGTACACCTGTCTAACACCACAATGCTTTACTAGGTGTGGTCTCACTGGAGCTGGTAACTCATCACCTTTCTCTAGCCGCTTTGCTCACTGATCCATTCAATGATTGGGGAGGGGTAGTAGATGACTGATTTAGTTGTATTGTACAGGTGCTGCAGGTACAATGATTGGACTCCAGGTAGTGAGCATACAGCTCCTGAAGATAACGACTTGGTCAATCATTAAAATATTGTGTGCTAAAACTGAATCATAAACTATATTGGAAATATGAAAACATCCCATCAATTAATTACACTTAGAAAACTTCAGATTATGATTGATTTATATTTTCCACGATTCCCTTGGGGAAAAATTTTTTTCTTTGAAATAGCTGCAGCCAATACTTTCTTCAGTTCCTACAAGAATTTGCCACCCGCAAAAGGCAAAGGTCTCCAGGTTGAGTCTCGATTCGGAACACAGTTTTAATCTGCCAGGAAGTTTCCTACTAGAATCATGGTTCTAACTGCCTCATTCTCAATTACATACTAAATTCTAATATAAAAGTAAGTTGTGAAGAACTTTGGCCATCAAGGTACTCAAATAAACCAAACACTGCTAATTTTCTGTACATAACATACATGGGGAGGCTTGCGTGCCTCACCAATACAGATGGCCATACCGCAGGTGCAATCACAACGGAGGGGTATCTGTTGAGAGGCCAGACAAACGTGTGGTTCCTGAAGAGGGGCAGCAGCCTTTTCAGTAGTTGCAGGGGCAACAGTCTGGATGATTGACTGATCTGGCCTTGTAACACTAACCAAAATGGCCTTGCTGTGCTGGTACTGCAAACGGCTGAAAGCAAGGGGAAACTACAGCCGTAATTTTTCCCGAGGGCATGCAGCTTTACTGTTAAATGATGATGGCGTCCTCTTGGGTAAAATATTCCAGAGGTAAAATAGTCCCCCATTCGGATCTCCGGGCGGGGACTACTCAAGAGGACGTTGTTATCAGGAGAAAGAAAGCTGGCGTTCTACGGATCGGAGCTTGGAATGTCAGATCCCTTAATCGGGCAGGTAGGTTATAATCGGGCAGGTAGGTTAGAAAATTTAAAAAGGGAAATGGATAGGTTAAAGTTAGATATAGTGGGAAATAGTGAAGTTCGGTGGCAGGAGGAACAAGGCTTTTGGTCAGGTGAATACAGGGTTATAAATACAAAATCAAATAGGAGTAATGCAGGTGTAGGTTTAATAATGAGGTAAGCTACTACAAACAGCATCGTGAACGCATTATTGTGGCCAAGATAGACACGAAGCCCATGCCTACTACAGTAGTACAAGTTTATATGCCAACTAGTTCTGCATATGATGAAGAAATTGATGAAATGTATGATTAAAAGAAATTATTCAGGTAGTGAAGGGAGACGAAAATTTAATAGTCATGGGTGACTGGAATTCGACAGTAGGAAAAGGGAGAGAAGCAAACATAGTAGGTGAATATGGATTGGGGATAAGAAATGAAAGAGGAAGCTGTCTGGTAGAATTTTGCACAGAGCATAACTTAATCATAGCTTACACTTGGTTCAAGAATCATGAAAGGAGGTTGTATACATGGAAGAACCCTCGAGATACTAAAAGGTATCAGATAGATTATATAAGGGTAAGACAGAGATTTAGGAACCAGGTTTTAAATTGTAAGACATTTCCAGGGGCAGATGTGGACTTTGACCACAATCTATTCTTTATGAACTGTAGATTAAAACTGAAGAAACTGCAAAAAGGTGGGAATTTAAGGAGGTGGGACCTTGATAAACTGACTAAACCAGAGGTTGTAGAGAGTTTCAGGAAGAGCATAAGGGAACAATTGACAGGAATGGGGGAAAGAAATACAGTAGAAGAATAGGTAGCTCTGAGGGATGAAGTAGTGAAGGCAGCACACGATCAAGTAGGCTGGTATAAATCCTTGGGTAACAGGAGAAATATTGAATTTAATTGATGAAAGGAGAAAATATAAAAATGCAGTAAATGAAGCAGGCAAAAAGGAATACAAACGTCTCAAAAATGAGATCGACAGGAAGTGCAAAATGACTAAGCAGGGATGGATAGAGGACAAATGTAAGGATGTAGAGGCTTATCTCACTAGGGGTAAGAGAGATACAGCCCACAGGAAAATTAAAGAGACCTTTGGAGAAAAGAGAGCCACATGTATGAATATCAAGAGCTTTGATGGAAACCCAGTTCTAAGCAAAGAAGGGAAAGCAGAAAGGTGGAAGGAGTATATAGAGGGTCTATACAAGGGCGATGTACTGGAGGACAATATTACGGAAATGGAAGAGGACATTGATGAAGATGAAATGGGAGATATAATACTGTGTGAAGAGTTTGACAGAGCACTGAAAGACCTGAGTCGAAACAAGGCCCCAGGAGTAGACAACATTCCATTAGAACTACTGACGACCTTGGGAGAGCCAGTCACGACAAAACTCTACCATCTGGTGAGCAAGATATATGAGACAGGCGAAATACCCTCAGACTTCAAGAAGAATATAATAATTCCAATCCCAAAGAAAGCAGGTGTTGACAGATGTGAAACTTACTGAACTATCAGTTTAATAAGTCACAGCTGCAAAATACTAACGCGAATTCTTTACAGACGAATGGAAAAACTGGTAGAAGTTGACCTCGGGGAAGATCAGTTTGGATTCCGTAGAAATGTTGGAACACGTGAGGCAATACTGACCCTACGACTTATCTTAGAAGAAAGATTAAGGAAAGGCAAACCTACATCTCTAGCATTTGTAGACTTAGAGAAAGCTTTTGACAATGTTGACTGGAATACGCTCTTTCAAATTCTGAAGGTGGCAGGGGTAAAATACAGGGAGCGAAAGGCTATTTACAATTTGTACAGAAACCAAATGGCAGTTATAAGAGTCGAGGGGCATGAAAGGGAAGCAGTGGTTGGGAAGGGAGTGAGACAGGGTTGTAGTCTCTCCCCGATGTTATTCAATCTGTATATTGAGCAAGCAACAAGGGAAACAAATGAAAAATTTGGAGTAGGTATTAAAATCCATGGAGAAGAAATAAAAGCTTTGAGGTTCGCCGATGACATTGTAATTCTGTCAGAGACAGCAAAGGAATTGGAAGAGCAGTTGAACGGAATGCACAGTGTCTTGAAAGGAGGATATAAGATGAACATCAACAAAACCAAAACGAGGATAATGGAATGTAGTCGAATTAAGTCGGGTGATGCTGAGGGAATTACATTAGGAAATGAGACACTTAAAGTAGTAAAGGAGTTTTGCTATTTGGGGAGCAAAATAACTGATGATGGTCAAAGTAGAGAGGATATAAAATGTAGACTGGCAATGGCAAGGAAAGTGTTTCTGAAGAAGAGAAATTTTTTAACATCGAATATAGATTTAAGTGTCAGGAAGTCATTTCTGAAAGTATTTGTACGGAGTGTAGCCCTGTATGGAAGTGAAACATGGACGATAAATAGTTTGGACAAGAAGAGAATAGAAGCTTTCGAAATGTGGTGCTACAGAAGAATGCTGAAGATTAGATGGGTACATCACGTAACTAATGAGGAAGTATTGAATAGAATAGGGGAGAAGAACAGTTTGTGGCACACGAAGAGACCGGTAGGTAGGGCATGTTCTGAGGCATCAAGGGATCACAAATTTAGCATTGGAGTGCAGCGTGGAGGGTAAAAATCATAGAGGGAGACCAAGAGATGAATACACTAAGCAGATTCAGAAGGATGTAGGTTGCAGTAAGCACTGGGAGATGAAGAAGCTTGCACAGGATAGAGTAGCATGGAGAGCTGCATCAAACCAGTCTCAGGACTGAAGACCACAACAACAAGATACAAAAGCAGAATGTGTGTCAAATTACTGATCACACTAACGAAAAAATGTTAAAAGCTGACATGTTACAGGTTACACATCCACTACAAGGTTAACGATCTCCCAGAAAGCTATTGTTTCTATCACAAGAAACACTCTTGTTAACAAATGAAAATGTCAGAAAAACAAAGGGCAAAAACACTGATCTTCAATGGAAACAACATTTGAAACAAATTACACTGTTTCAACAGTTCTGTGATTCAGCTGTCATTTCTATGTTATTACAGGGGGCAAATTTAAATCACTAGTGTAAAATAGTTACTGCAACACTAACAATTACGATAAATAAGTGTTACATTTTCCAACACTTACACCCAGACTCTAATTCTGATCACTTTTCACTGACAGTTATTTTATTTTAAACTGTTTCCTGAATTTACTCCATTTTTGTCTTCACCCTGGAAATGAGAAACTGGCATTACACAATCTCTTATACAATAGTTCAGAAAATTGATACTTGATCACTGTCTTTTGGCATTTCCCTCCTACAAAATTATTTTCAATGGAATACCTACATTACTTTATTTGTAAATGGATGAAAACTGTGATAAACAATATACTGAAAAAGCATAGAATGACAGATTCTACGCTGGACAAAAACATACCGTTTTCAATGACAGGGAGCACGTAATTATTAGTTAATATTTTTATTGCCTAATGACAACCATGCATACAATCCAAACACACAAGTCATAAGAAAACAATCTGGAGTACTGCATTTGTCACAGAGTGATGTGCTTCGGGCAAGTGAGAGACTGTTTGTTTACTCTTAGGACAATGTATCTTTGACATGTTGTATTGTATGTTCTGTGACTATGTAATAAAGGGTTGTTAGACTGTAAATCGCTGCTCTACTGTGATTCACGATATAAGAACTTGGTTCCGAAACCCGGGAGACAATTTCCACGATTGCTGTTGTGAAACACGAATTCTGGACGCACGTCACGCGGCAATACTACGAGGGGGTTTACTGCAGCGATTTGTCACACCATGCAAGAAGCTCTTCGACGACAACCGCCTGCATACACAGCTAAGTTCAATTGAATTATTACGCAACACGTTTTATAGTGCCATTTGTAAAGGCAACTGATTACATTATTGCCGCTGTGTACTGCTATTGTAGCTGTTCGATTAGCGCTTTAACGAATTATCAGATCCTACGCTACGCCTGTAGATTGTTTATGACTAGTGCTGCCATCTAGCGACCATCAATTGAACTACTTCGACTAGCGATCCAAAGATAACGCCCAACTAGGTACAGCTGATTGCTAGCCGACACTGCTTTAAACTTTGGAGTAATCGGACGGAATGGACATGCCAGATCACAAACCAGAAGCACAGGTCACTCTCTAAAGAGAAAGTGTATGAGAGAAAGGGCAAACATTACGTGACTTGTAGCGGAAGTTGCAAGGTTGTCAGACACATCGGAAATCGCGGATTATAAATATTACAATGACAGACTGGGAAGCATTCTGAACCGCATCATTAAATTATATGAGGATATTCACAAGTTGTTAGACGATGACGAATACGAAGATGATGTTCTTAAATGCGAAGATTATATAGACATCGCGAAACTCACAATTTCTCGATTTTCTCATGAAATAGAGAAACAGCTTGCGAAATCGGTAGCAGACATAAAGATTCCCGACAATCCGCCAGTACAATCTGTAACAATGAGTGTTCCCACAGCTTCAGTAAAACTTCCACCGATCAAACTTGAGCCTTTTTCAGGCGATATCGAGATATGGGCACGATTCTGGGAGCAGTTTGAGCAGTCGGTTGACAAGGATCCGACGGTAACTACAATTAATAAACACATTTTTCTTCGCGGCTATCTCTCAGGAGAACCAAAGCAGTTAGTGTACGGTATTGCAGTGACGGCCGAGACGTACACAGAAACGAAGAGGATTCTCCGAGCGTGTTACGGCAACAAGGATCGAATAATTCAAGCCCACTTAGATTATCTCGAAGCCATAAACCCAATTAAGCTGTCCACCCCAGAGGAACTTAATTCAACATTCATTGAATGCCAGCGACGTATTCAAGCTCTCTGGGCACTTGGGGAAGACGTGAACGGATACGGCCGAGTCCTCACACTGAAAATTTTACGCGTTTTACCGGATGCCACTTATAAACAAGACTGCATACATGGACGACTTTGTGATCTCAGTAGAAGGTAATAGTTTGGTGATAACTATATACTATGAACTTGTAACCCTAATGAAATTGATCAGTCTCCCCTTATCAAAATGGGCTACCAACTGTGAACAACTCCACACTATCTGGAGGGCAAAAGGGCGAGAACTCCACACCCAGACTCAAGTTTCAGGCATAGACTGGAACACCGCAGGTGACTTCTTCTGTATTGATCCTAGCGAAATCATCAGAAGGTCGTCAGAAGAGCCAGCCAGCAAACGACTCCTTTTACAATGTACGGCTAAATTCTATGACCCACTCGGACTGTTTTCCCCTGTTTCTCTTATTGGGAAATTGTTATTCCAGGACACATGGTGCCGAGGAATTGGCTGGGATGAACTTATGCCCTGGGACTTAGGGGCACGATGGTGCACTTGGATATCTAGCTTACCTTCATTGTCACATATATGTGTCCCTAGATGGATAGCTACAGCTCATGGAAGAGACTCTCAGCTGCACGTATTCTGTGACGACTCGGAAAAGGCATATGGAGCAGCTTTGTACATTCGTACTGTCTTAGATGATAATATCGTAATCCATTTAGTCTGTAGCAAGAACAGACTTGCTCCTATTAAGAAGGTGACATTGCCTCGACTCGAACTTTCAGCGGCAGTAGTTGGGACCAGACTATTGTGTTACTTTTGCCGTGCAACAGACTTTAACATTGCCCATGCGATATTTTGGGCAGATTCTATAACACTAAGTTGGATTCGCTGTGATCCTAACAGATGGAAGACCTTCGTTTGTAATCATGTAACTGAGATACAAACACACGACTCCCACGCAATGGAAACACTGCTCAGGACCAGACAATCCTGCTGACCACCTCTCACGTGGGCTCCTCTGCTACCAAATGAATTCTCTGGGTATTTGGTGGCATGGGCCGCCTTGGCTTACACGCCCTCCTGAATGCTGGCCACACGATACTCCAACGATGGTACGACTTCCTCCCGAAGAAAAGAGGAAGAAAACCCAGAGCCAAGTCTTGTCGATATCTACGCCAACCAGCCCTTTGAACTTACTTAAATTCAACTCTTACTGGAAGCTCATTCGTATCACAGCATGGTCTCTTCGCTTCCTACACAACATTCGTCAGAAGAATAAATCTTCAGGAGAACGTACAGCCACCGAATTATCAGCTGCCAAAATGTATTGGATTCGAGTGGGCCAGAGAGATTCCTTCCCCAGCGAATTACATGCACTTCAGAATAACTTACCACTGCCAAAAGAGTCAAAAATTGCACGATACAATCCTTTCTTAGAAGATGGACTGATACGTCTAGGAGGTCGACTGCAGTGCACTAGCCTAAATAGGGAACAAAAACATCCTGTACTCCTTGACGGTTCCCACTACTTCACACAATTGGTTATTTGAGAGACACACATCCGCCTCCATCACTTTGGTGTTCGTTCTGTACTATCCAAACTGTGAACCGAATTTTGGATCCTTAGAGCTCGTCAGGCCATCAAAAGAATCCTACACTCATGCCTCCCATGCAAGGTATTGAAGAATCCACGAGGGCAACAGATCGAAGCACCGCTGCCACCTGAACGAGTTTCACCTGCCAAACCATTTGCTGTAACCGGAATAGACTTTGCTGGCCCACTATTCATCAAAGTGGGGAAGGAAACGCACAAGTCATATATCACTCTTTTCCATGTGCTACCACACGAGCTGTACACCTCGAACTCTGTACAGACTTGTCAACGGACAAGTTTCTTATGGCACTTCAGCGATTCGCCGAAAGACGCGGAATACCCCACACGATATATACAGATAACGCGAAAACATTCCACGCCACGAATATGGAACTAGCCCAACTTTGGAGGGCAATAACAACCACAAAAACTTATCAGTTCCCTGCCCACCACGGTATTACTTGGAAATTCATTCTCTCCCGGGCGGCTTGGTGGGGAGGATGGTGGGAAAGAATGGTGGGCACTATAAAGCGTTGCCTACGGAAGGTATTGGGACTCGCAAAGCTCACTGAGGAACAGCTGAACACCACCTTGATCAGTATTGAAGCCATGGTGAACTCCAGGAGATGATTGTGATGCACTCACACCTTCCCATTTTCTGATGGGAGAAAAACTTACGACTATTCTGACGGGACCAGAGCCTTCAGCGAACACCAATTTAACAAAGGAATTCCGACTGAGACAGCAACTGTGACAATTTTTGGAACCGTTGGATTAAAGAATACCTATTGGAGCTCTGGAACTACCATGAAGTTAAACGCCCATCGGGACGAGTCATCCCCTTTCGCCCTGGTGACATCGTGCTGACCCAAGAGGACCTTTGACATATCTGGAAGAAGGCCAGGATAGAAAAGGTACTACCAGGGAGAGACGGCAGGGTAAGGACGATAATACTCCGGACACCAGAAGGTCACATCATTAGTCATCCTGTGCAGCTGGCCGTACCTTTGGAGGTCAACCAGGATGGAGAGGATGTCACAGAGTGATGTACTTTGGGCAAGTGAGAGACTGTTTGTTTACTCTTAGGACAATGTATCTCTGACATGTAGTATTGTATGTTCTGTGACTATGAAATAAAGGGTTGTTAGACTGCAAATCGCTGCTCTACTGTGATTCACGACAGCATTTTAAGATTACTGATCTCCACTCAGGTAGGAAACTTGTTTTTAGTCAAACAACTCATGTAGAAGTATTGCTCATCGGTGGTCCAAGTTATCATCGTCAAACTTCATTGAACTCTGTGAAGCCTGTAGTGAGATGAGCCCCTCATGGCACTTCTCACAAGTGCTTCTAACACTGATTGATGATCAATTTGAAACTCATGTCTGTATTGGGATAAAATTAAATAAAAAGAGTTAACTAATGTGCGATTTGGGGACACCTGCAACAACTGGTGTTGGTTGCATATACTGGTTGACAAGTTTGCTGTCGGGCATATGTTCATTCATTCATACTGTATCCTACGGGGACTACACATTTTCAGTTTTGAGGCTCCTGTACTTCTCACTATTCCATGTAAAAGTCTGTATTATGTTACAATGTATTAACAACGGAACAATCCAGAAAGATTTAGTGTGGAGATTATTCATAGATAGCTCTTCAAACAGATAACTTGTACAGTAATATGAAATATTAATACAATCTAATGTAAGAAGTAAGATGCATACAGCTGAGCTAATTCACTAGCTTATTACATGCCACATCATGCAATTTATTATTTCAAGATATAAAGAGTGATTCACAATTCTTACTGAAGGCTTCTAGGGATTGTAGGGGGACTAGGTAAATGAAGTTTTGATAAGGAACCCACTTCCAGAAACGTACCATATGGATGTAGAATTAGTTTGAGGATCAGTCCACTCTCAAATCTCCCACTTCATGGTACGCACACAGAGGACACAATGAGCTCTGTGCTGTGTGCTGCAGAGGCACATGGCATGGGCAATGTTTCAAGTACTTGTCTTTGGGTTCTCGTCTATGTGATGAAGGGCTTTCTCTGCAAACTTAAGAGTGTAGTGTGCCTGTGGAAAACCACAGCCAATCCTTCTGGTTTCAAGCATATCAATTTCTCGCTGCTGTTGTAGTCAGACAAAGTTTTCCTGTGATATCATAACTAAATAGGAATTGACAACAGCTCCCTCTTCCCTCTTCTCAGCTTCTGTGCATACTGTAAGTGGGAGATTAGAAAGTGATCTGGTCTTCAAACTTATTTTATATCCAAATGGTAAATTTCCGGACATGGATTCCTTATCAAAATCATTCATCTATTAAATCCCCTCTATGACCTCTAGAAGTCTGCAACAGGTATTTTGAATCACTCTGTATAAATCTATTCTGGATATTATATTGGTTTCATCCAAACTGCATTAACAGCAGCTGGAGCGAACATCTGATTAAAGAAGGCACAGTCAACCTTAAGCTGAAAAGTCCCTCAAAGCCATCACTTTTTAAAAAATTTCTTATTATTTTTTGCTGCAGGCTTCATTAATAAAATTATTTATTCTGATCTGCCCACCTCTGCAGTTTCTTTTCTCTTTGTATATTAATCTATAACACAATGTGTAAAAAGGAAAGATACAACTGGAATGCTTAAATCCATACCAAGTATCAACTTTTTAGCTAAGCTATTACTGAAAGAATACAGTAACTTACACCTCTGAAAAGTTTAGGTCCTCCAGAGTACAAATCTGGATGGTTGCAGATTTTACGGAGATTTATAAGGCCAAGGAAAACTTTGGTATAGCCTTGAAGTATGCGTTCCACTTCCCCAGAGTCCAGATAACCTTTGTAATATTGACGCTGTTCATCAGTAAGCCGACAGAAAAGAACATGTTCAGTTTTTTGAGGCAAGCGGATGTGTGCCTTCACATCACTTTTCATGCGTCGTAGAAGATATGGTGAAATGGTGTCTCGCAATACTGTTGCACAGCGGTACGCAGTTGCAACCTGAAAAATAACAAAGATTGCTCAGGCATGCTTTTGCTTCCCACTGTCTAGTCAGAATCTACACAGTTACATTTGTGTGAGTGAGTGATTGTGTGAATATTGTCTACTTTTGACAAAGGCCTTGTTGGCCAAAAGCCATCTTTCCAAGAGTCTTTCTGTTGTGCCTTTCTGTGACTCAGCATCTACACTATATGGTGAGTAGCATTGTCTTTTCATTATATTGTTACATTCCATTCTTGATTTTCCATTGCTTGACAGTTAAAAGGATGGAAGATTAAGAATTCACAACCTGTTGACAACAAGGTCACTAGCAACATGAGCATAGGCTTACACTGTACAAGGCTAGGGAAGGAACTGGCCAAGTTAGGTTCAAACAAACCATACCAGCATTCACATTCACTGATTCTGGAAAACCTAAAATTGGATGGCTGAATGGCAATCTGAACTATGCTCCTGAACACAAGACATTGTGCTGACAGTGAAGACATACTAGAAATGTTTAGTAGTAAAAACAAGTCAATCAGACAACTAAGCCTTGACATTGGCTGCCCACTGAAAATGAGAGCAATATGAGAGCTGTGGCTCAAGTGTCATGTTTAGACATTAAAATATTATAATTAAAACCATGACAAAACACTTCTCACTATCCTGTACTGTGAACAGTCTATAGGTGACATACATTTGTCTTATGATTAAAAACATTCATTTTAGGTATTTGATCAAACGTAAGCCAGATGTAATATCAATATTTGAACACAGTACATATATGTATTGCAGGTTTTACTTGTATTCATATCAAATGCACAGCTGCAGAATTTATTAACTAATTGTAAATTGATTTTCTATGTGCAAGAGTAATATGTGGGTTGGAGGCATTTTGGTGTTAGATGCATTTGATTTTCTACTACAGGAACTGTAGTGCTTCACTTTGAAGCAATATGTTTTGATGGGGCTACATTGTCTTGAGGTTGAGTCCATTCTTGTTTTCATTTCAAAGCCTATAATTTTTTGTACAATTTTTCTTTATTTTGATATTCACTTGTAGCCTTTCCCTGGCATTCACAGTGGTGTTGTATGTTGTTTTGCTTAAATATTATTTGTTTATGTTTTCAACATTAGGCACCCTTTGTTTTGTCTGATTTGACATGTGATTCTGTTGTCCAGTAATTTACCCATGGTATACGTTTACAGATGATGCGTAACATCCTAAATGAGTTGTGCTACTTACAGTTCTGAGAACGGCCAGTAAGACAAAATCTACCAAACTGCAGATGGGTTCCCCATAACTGTACTTCCACAATGAAAAGGTAACATAAAATCTATAACATCTGTATTAACACTGCATTATTCTGGGAAGGGAGGTAGTATTTCTGCAGTAATTTGAAATATGGGTTATCATATGAATCCAATTGCAGTTCTTATAGGCGAGGCTTAATTTATGGGAAAAGGGACCTCTTTTGTTATTTAATAAAAAAAAGAGAGAAAGCTTATCATGATAATCTGTTTGTAGCACCACACATCAATGGATCAAACACAGAATGACTATGACAAATGTTACACAAGACCAGCAGATATAGAATGTAAGAGCTGACAAGTGCACATTTCTGCATGCTCAAGATGAGTTCAGATCTATATGCAATTTATCATTCCAAATAAATATAAATTAACATTGTTCTAGACAATATATGCAGTCATTAAAGAGCAATGACAAAAAATAATTATTTATTTAAGAGATTTAAATTTGATGTTTATCCCAAACTGACTGCAAAGCACTAGTATTTGGCAAAAGCAATCACTGACTGTAAAACATGGAGATATTCACATACCTGTACCTCTGAAGCATTCGCATATCCACCTTGTGTAATTGGAACAGCTAACTGTGCCAGAAACACTGGAAGAGTGCCTAATTTACCAGGAAACACAAAATCAAAGAGAGACCACAATTCTTTCAAACTATTTTGCATTGGTGACCCAGACAAAATAATACGATGAGGGGTACGGAACATTTTTACTGCAAGTGTAACCTGAAAAGAAAACGTTCTTTAGCTTGCTAAACAGGAACCACATATAATTCTGTAGGTTTCATCCTGAAATTGTGTGGAAATGAAATTATACAGGTTACCTGTGCATCAGGGTTTCTAATTTTGTGGCCTTCATCAAGTATTACATAGTGCCAGTTCTTGGCTGTCAGGGCATCCTTGTGCTGTACAACACCAACATATGATGTAACAAGTATTCCCTTATTCGAATTTATTATACCAATCAGTGACTCCCTTCGTCCTGCAAAATCAGTGCAACAGAGTCAGCTTTAGAGTTACTATCAAATACTTCGAATGGAAACATATCAATTGTTAAGATGCAAAACAGCAGAATATTATTAGAAGTACATTAAGTCAATTATTTACAAAAGATTGAAAATGTAAACCACACAGCACCAGATGTGAAACTTAAGAGAGGGAGATTGCTATAATCCTGTACATAATACTTGGATATACGTCACAGCACCGGGCCACCAGTGCACTACACTTTGAATTTTCTGGCAGCAGCATCTGCACAGGCCAACCACCAGAGGCTGCCTGTGGTGGTCCACATTATGACAATTGGTGGCGAGTGTGCTGTTCACTTCCATGTGCTCGGTCTATTGGTTGTTCCTTCGGTTCTTCTGGCCATGGCGGCAGTGCTCAAATCTCACCTCAAGCAACAGCAGGATCTTAACAGTTGCTATCATTAACTTGTTGGCCACAATAGCTTTGGAGGCTCCCATGCTGTTGGCATACCCACTGATCTTTCCCCATTATGATGATGTGGCCGAAGACAGGGAAGCTTATGAGAAGCAGCTTTGGCAACAATCCCTCACCTCTGGTGTCACTGATGCTAACAGGTGTGAGACTTTGTTCCTTTCTTCTATTTCCCCTCGTACCTACCAACTGTTGTGCCAGTTACCCCCTCTCTCCAGGCACCGAAGTTGCTTTCATTTTGACAAAATGAGTTGGCTGTTGTCAAGTCATCATTGTAAATGTATGCATGTCATTGCTGCATTTTATCATTTTCTTAAACAGCCTCACCAGTCCTACCGAGATTCGACGCCCAAACTCCATGGCCTCCGTCGCAAAGGTCGGTTTGTCGGTTAGTTCCTGACAAGGAGTTGCATCAACACGCACTACAGTGACAGAATCCATCTTTGGCTGAAGTGTTAAATATTGCTCAATCTTTTGAGGTGTCTCGAGCTGCAAGTGATCAGATTGAGGCTTGGTGTGATATCACTGCAGTGGCTCCTGTTCCTGGTCATCGGGCGTAAGTCGGTTCTCGAGGAGAGGGTGGTGTGGCAGCCATCCAACCACAACCTCTGTGCCATGCAGGACAGCGTCACACCAAGCAACAATAACGACCACAGCAACAGCAGCACTCTGCACTCTCGTCTTACCTATGCACTTCGTGCAACATAACACAGGGCTGTGTGCCCAGGTGCATGGCTACTTGCAATGATTAAAGGAAAAAAGGACATATAGCGTCTGTGTGTTATTTCCATGGACGTTAATATCGAGGTGCGAGTGATGGACAAAAAGCTCAGGCTAAAAGTGGACATGGGTGCTGCCATAACTTTACTGAAGTCACAAACTCATGTGGATTTGGGATCTCCAGCATTGTTTCCTATTACTTTATGTTGGTTGAGTTACAACAAGCAGTACATTCCAATTTTGGGGCAACTTATGAAAGCTGTGGTTCATTCCTTGACTTTTTTGGTAGTGGATGATGCTGACACTGCAAATTTGTTCAGTCTGTATGCTTTCAATTATTTTTGTTTTTCCATTTCAGATATGGTGCACCTCGTTTCTCACCAATCCCTTACCATCACTTACATTCTCTGTGTTCCAAGTTTTGTCTCTTTTTCTCAGATGGGTTAGGTTTGCCACTAATTGTGCAGCCCACATTACTCTGAAACCTATGGCACAGCCACCCCCCCCCCCCCCCCCCCCCCCCCCCCCCCCGTGCCAGCCTATTATACCAAGTGAGTGGTTTCCCCCCTTGCGATTGCAAAAAGGGTAGTAGTAGATGAATAAGATTGACTAGTGTTCGATGCCAAGGTAGCCCATGAAGGGCCGGCAACCAATATTACACCGCAGAGGACAAAGTTGTCTATGCCCAAGGCTCACCAACAGCACCATGGTAAACACCGGCTATTTACATACAAGACAATGGAAACAAACTTTCCAAGCACTACTTCCTGCAGGGGGAGCTCGAGCCACGGCCTGCAGGGAGTATCACCACGCCAAAACCTGATTGACTGGAGACAGCTATTTAGGGGCTAGAACCAGTCTCGAAGTTCAGTTCACACCGGATGCTGACCTCGTGTACTGTGACTGTGGAAGATTACATCTTCGTCTCTGAATTGGACTTTTACTACTGTGTGTGTGTGTGTGTGTGTGTGTGTGTGTGTGTGTGTGTGTGTTTTACCACAAACCTTTGTGGAAAATTAGAAGTGAACTTTTGTTTGCTTCAATTAGGAGACTAGTACTGGCATAGTTATTGTTACCTTTCGTTTGTTGTTCAGTCATCAACCTTTTGAAGTTACATCAATAAGAGTTGTGTTTGTAAAAAATTGCGAATTGTCTGTCACAACACAAGTGGCGACGAGTTGGTGCCTGCATGTGTCTTCCTCATGGTGGAAGTTGTCCTACAGCAGCTGGTACAAAGTGTGGATGACTTAATACAAGGTTTTCAACATTTTTGCAAGGACTCTCTGGATACACAAGAAAGTTTATTTACGGAACTCTGGCAAAACCGCCCGGTTCCGCCGTCCCCACTGTTTCCCGCATTCAATGAGGATGCTGAAGACTGGGAAACATATGAGAAGCGGCTCCAGAAGCATTTTCAAATCCACCAGGTTGTCCAGGAGGCTGCTCGTCGTTCCTACTTTTTGTCAGGGAACCAGTCCAAAGTGTATGTTCTCTTGACAAAACTCCAACCTTGACCTCTGGATTATTTGACTTCTCCCAGATTTGTGA
Organism: Schistocerca serialis cubense; assembly: GCF_023864345.2. Classification (NCBI taxonomy): domain Eukaryota; kingdom Metazoa; phylum Arthropoda; class Insecta; order Orthoptera; family Acrididae; genus Schistocerca; species Schistocerca serialis. The sequence continues at coordinate 1,132,397,006 of NC_064639.1, forward strand.
ACTTCTACGCACCTTACAATTGACGACGGCTCCACGTGTTGGCTGCCCGTGTCCAATTTTACCAGTGTCGCAAGAAGGCTGGCCAATCCTACCACCAGTGGGAAGCGAAATTGCAAGGTCTCAGCTGGAAATGGCACTTCAACACGAGTCTCCAAAGGATACTACGCGGACAAGATGGTCCGCGACCGCCTCATCCAGGCCGCCCCTGATGCGGCTTTCCAGCACGATGCTCTTGGATTCCGCAATCCTATTCTGGACCAGATCATTGATCTAGCATTCAAGTATGAAATCTCTATGGCAGCCGACAAGCGTTTGGAAACCTGCATGGAAATGGCGGCCCTCCGCGACCATGACGCCTCGGAGCCCCTTTGCATCACTGGCAGAGGTCGAAGACGTTGCTGCCGTCCGTTCCGATGAACGGTGACAGCCATCCTGTTTTGCACAGCGCTGACAGGGCAGCCGCCCTATCCAGGAATTTGCGCCTTCGGACGGCGTATTGTGCCGTGTGTACCCGTAATGGACATGTCAGTTCAGTCTGCCGATCTTGGCAGCCCCCTCCTCATCCAGCCAATGACCGTTGGGGGCCTATACTCATGGATGTCAACCAGGTGCAGTCTTCGGGATCTTCCAAGCTGATGATTGACATTCACGTCAACGGTCAGCTGCTGCAGATGGATACTGGAGCAGCAGTCTCACTGATCAACTATTCCTCTTATGCGAAGGTTGGGGCGACCCCCCCCCCCCCCCTATCGAACGTTCATTCCCTCCGCTGCCCACATTACAGTGCCCCTCCATCACCTATGCCGAAAGAATGTGCCTTTTCATTGGTCCCCAGCTTGTGAATCAGCTTTCCAAACCTTAAAGAGGAGGTTGCACTCTGCGGCCTGTCTCACGCCATATAACCCCTCTCTTCCTCTCCTCTTGGCTATGGCTGTCCTTTTGCACCGTCTACTGGATGAATTGGGATGCCCAATGCAAATATTCTTAAACTGAGAAGGAGGCCCTTGCCATCGTGTTTGCCTGTAACAAATTCCTCCCGTACCTTTACAGTAAGCCTTTTCGCTTAATCACTGACCATAAGCCCCTCGTGGCCTTATTTTCCTGATCAGACCAGTTACCCACAAAGACTTTCCATCACCTGCAGCGATGGGCCCTATTCCTTGCATGTTTTAGGTACACCATCCATTTCCGGTCCACCTCCCAGCATGCCAACGCCAAAGCCTTGTCTCAGCTCTCCTCTGGCCATGATTCGGCATTCGATTCATCGGACCTGCTAATTTTTCAGGTCGATGACAACATACAGGATGCGTTAGCTGCATTCCAAGTCACAGCTGAAAGGGTGGCCGCAGCGACGACCGCAGATCCGCTCCTCCACCTGGTGCGCCGATATGTTCTCTGCAGCTGGCCGACACTTCCTCTGTCTCCAGGCTGACCTCTGATTCTTCTTCTTCACACGCCATCATCTGGTGGCTGTCAACAGTGTTCCTCCGTGCGGAAAATGACGCCACTCCAGGAGTCATCGTACCAACTTCCCTGCAGTCCTGCATTCTCCACGTCTTACATCAAAGTCACTGGGGTATTGCCCAGACGAAAACCCTCGCACATCGCCATTTCTTCTAGGTAGGCATGACAGTGGACATGGAGTGCATGGTTCGGGGTTGTCAGCAGTGTACCCAGCTGCCCCGGTCCTCCCAATCATGGTCGGCTGCTTCCCTCCCATGGGAATGCATTCATGTGGATTATGTCGGACCCTTCCTCGGTGTTTACTGGTTACTTGTCACAGGTGCCTACTCCCACTTCCCTTTCATTATCCGACGCTCCTCTATCACCACAGAGAATACCATCATGGCCCTATCAAAAATATTTTCCACTGATAGCCTTCCCGTCACCCTGGTATCAGACAAAGTCCCGCAATTCGCAGTCAAGAGTTCGCCAAATTCTGTCACGATAATGGTATCCACCACGTCTTTACCACTCCTTTCCATCCCCAATCCAATGGAGAGGCGGAGCACCTTGTTCGCACTTTTAAAACTCAGATGAAGAAGTACATGGAGGACTGTTCTCCGGAAGAAGCTCTAACGTTATTTCTCAGTACCTACAGGGCCACGCCGGTGGGTGACAACGAGTCCAGCCGAACTGCTCCGTGGTCGCCCTACTCCATCTCCTCCTGCCACAGGTTGGACCTCGAGCCCTGCCAGGCGCTTCCCAGTATTCATCTGGCTCCAAGGTGTGGGCTTGCAGTTTCGGGCCCCAACCCAGCTGGCTTCTGGGGATCGTTATATGGTCCCGTGGTCGACCACTGTTCAACGTACACCTGGGCGACAGGTTGGTTTTGCATCACCGCAACCAACTGCGTCCTCGTTTCCTCAAGCAACCGCAGCCCACAGCGCCGGCTCCTCTCTCTCCATTGCCGGTGCCTTCCTTGGGGCCTATGTTGATGCCCTCTCCTCAGTTGGTGGAAGATCTTCCCGGAGATAGCCAGCAGACGCTGGCTGCTAGCCCTGCGCTGCCGCGTACTCCGGACCCAGGAGAGCTCCGAGACCTTCCCCTGAACCCACTTCCTGGCCACTCTTCGGCGCCGCCTCGGTTGGACAACGCGGACGTCCCCATCCTGCTTGCCCAGCCTGACGTCGCCTCGCAACCACCACCGCTGCGGCGTTCCAGCCGCCTCGTGCCGAAAGCGACACCCTACTCTCCGGCGGCCGGGTCCCACCATCTCCTTCAGGAGGACTTAGGTGCAGATCAGCCTACACTGGTACTCTCTCCCCTGTGGTCGCCCGTGCCACACCAGCTTTTCCAAGGGGAGAGGGGTGTTTGGAGCCAAGGTAGCCCCTGAGGAATGGCAACCCATATTACACCATAGAGGACAAGGTTGTCAATGGCCAAGGCGTACCAACAGCACCATGATAAACACCGGCTATTTACATACAAGGTAATGTAAACAAACATTCTGAGCACTGCTTCCTGCAGGTGGACCTCGAGCCACGGCCTGCAGTAAGTATCACTACACCAGAACATGATTGACTGGAGACAGCTATTTAGGGGCTAGAACCAGCCCCGAAGTTCAGTTCACGCCGGATGCTGACCTCGTGTACTGCGACCATGGAAGATTACATCTTCGTCTCTGAATTGGACTGTTACTAGTGTGTGTGTGTGTGTGTGTGTGTGTGTGTGTGTGTGTGTTTACCTTTTGTTTGTTGTTCAGTCATCAATCTTGTGAACTTACATCAATAAAAGTTGTGTTTGTGAAAAATTGCGAATTGCCAGTCACAACAGTTAGCTTTCCCTCTGCGGAAACTTAAGTTTCACTTAAAACTCAATCTGTCACTGAAACTTACCCTTTGCCCCGTCTTGACAAGTTATTGGTTAAATTCACTGAGGGTCAGATTCTCTTCAAAATGATTTATGTGAAGCCTGTTTACACAGTTCTGTTGAAGAATCTACATGACTCCTTGTGCTTAACAAGCCCTTGACCAATATCAGTGTCTCTCGTTCAGTGTGGCTAGTGCATCGACAATTTTTCAGCATTTTTGTAGTGTGTGTTCTGGGGTGCGGTGCATGAGCTATCTCGATGACATCATTGTGACGGATGCATCCATGGAAGAGCATTTACATAACTTACACCTTTCTCATGGTCTTACATAAGGAAGGATTGAAATGCAACCTGGCAAGTCACATTTCTTTCATAAACCATTGCCCATTTGGGGTTTGAGGTTTATCAGGGTGGTGTTAAGCCTTTACATCATCATGTCACCACATTCACGACTCTGCCTTACCTTAAATGCGTCAAATAATTCAAGCATTTTTAGGTAATGGGTTCCTTTTAAGATACACCAGTAAAATGTTCCAGTAAAATTTTAAATAATGTCATAAATGTCTGGTCTTCTGGGTTCAAAAGTCTTTGAAGTGGCTGGCTCTCAAAGTGTTAAGCTTTAAATGAGATTCAAATTCTCCGCTATTTAAGAAATTCAAACCACGTTCACACACATAACATAATTCATCTTGCATAAAATGAAATCTATTTTGAAAGTAACACTTTTCAAATCACCATTCACAATATTTTCCCACAATCTGTAAGAATTTATTTCAGCAGTTGTCAGAGAGTGCCAGGGAACGTCGTTACTGTGCATGCGCAGCTACGATGATGTATGAAGCCCATATGTTCATATGTATATAACATTATGTCTTATGTTAGGTCATAAATAAAGAAGGACATCAGAGGATACTCCAAGAGCATCAGTATTTTGTAAACCATACTAAAATGAGTAACTCGTCTTACAGTGAATGTTCATATATCCAGATTTACAAAGCAGCAGGCTGCAACCTGATATTAAGCTTTTCAGTGTGGTTTTCGGGAAACAAATTTTCTTGGAGTGTTGGTACAGTATTAACTCATGTTTGGTTCTTTATTATGACGTAACGCAATACATGCCAGAAGATAAAAAACGTGCATTTGTAGTTCAGCAAAGAGTTGACACTAGCCAACAGTGTTTCAAATAAACTGAATGCCTCCGCGAAAAAGATTACTAAAAGCCAAATTTCTTCAGCAAACTGACAAAAATAACTTCATTGTTATGCAAGGCAATTAATGCCTGACACCCACAAACGTGAAAATAAAATAATATCAGCAAACTGAAACTAGTAACACATTTCAGCCTTCCACAATTATGTGAATGTATTTTAACAGACGTGATAGCTCCCAGCCACATAAATCCGTTTTCTTTTCACTTGACATGAGACTTGTATACGAAGAGGAAACAGCAAAATCACTAAATTTAAACACGGGCCATGTGGAGACTCTCCCCCCCTCCACGCACTACTGGAGACTCCCCATCCCCCTCCCACCACTACAGCTCAACTCAGGCTGCTCTGCGCATGCACAAATCTGCCATCTTGGGTACGACAGAAAAATTTTTCTGGGTAGCGTCTGGCTGCTTGTTGCTGCTGCCGATACAGCTATCAGCCGCACTTCAAGTAGCCAGAAGTGGGAGAAGGTACTGCTCTCACTCAACTCAACTGTGCATGCACATGAACCTGCTGGCAACTGCTCAAACGAACCTAATGTAAACCTTTGTGGTGTCACACTCATCGAAAGCAGTTTGTTGCTATAAAGTATTACACAGTCTTCATCCTAAAGCCTGTGAAAACATCTTGATGTAACGTGAAATGCTTTTGTTTTAATGGTTGCCACTAAACTTGCGTAGCACATCTGTGACACTTTTCCCTTTTTTCATGATAATACAGAACGAGTTGAGCTTCTTTGGACTTTTTTCATGTCCTCTGTCATTCCTAACTGATAATGACACTATGTGGTGAAACAATACTCCAGAAGAGGATAGACACGGGCAATGTATGCAGTCTCCTTAGTAGATTTGTTGCATCTTGTAAGTGTTCTGCCAACACAACACAGTCTTTGACTGATCTTCCTTACAACATTTCTATGCAATGGTTCCAATTTAAGTTGTTCATAATTGTAATTTCTAGGTACTTAATTGAATTTACATACTTTAAACCTTGTAACTGAAATTTAACAGACTGCTTTCAGTGTTCAAACGGATGACCTCAATTTTTTTGTTTTTTTTTTTTTGTTTGGAGACAATTGTCACTTTTTGCACCATACAGATATCTTATCCTGTAAACAATCTAAAAGGGCTGCTCAGATTGTCTCCTACATCATTTATACAGATCAAGAACAGTAGGCAGCCTATTGCACTCCCTTGGGAAATGCCAGACTTCTGTTTTACTTTATGACTTTCCATCAACGCACGTAAATTTGATCAGAAGCTGCTTTTAAGGAATGGTGTCAAAATCCTTCTGGAAAAATAGACATATGAAATCAATTTGAAATCCCCTGTAGATAGCACTTGTTACTTCATGTGGATAAGAGCCAGTTGTGTTTGACAAGAATGATATTTTCTACGGTGCATGCCTATTACACGCTGCGGTACCAAGATATACCTGTTGCTTGACTGAAATACCTCTGCTGAAGGTAACAGTGTTAGCACTCAACATTTTTCTATTGAAAACTGGCATTACCTATCCAAGGTTTTTTGGCTGTCCCATTATGTAGGAGCTGTAAGAACAATTTTCTCCAGGAACTAAAAACAAAACTGCTCAACTGCGTACTTAGAAGAAAATTTTCTCAATTATATCATCTCTAGTTTAGAACTTAAGAGTTACTGTGGAACTTACACAATACTGAAGTCAGTATAAAAAGAGCAACTTAAATAAAAATATATTTCTCCTTACCATCAAAAGAACCAGACTCGTGCAGCACAGCTACTCGGAATGGTGGCCACCAAGTATGAAATTCTCGCACCCACTGATGCATAACAGTGGTCGGACACACAATCAAAACAGGTCCCAAACCTCGATAGCTATAAGAGCATGGTAATATAAATAAACATTTGATAGTATGACACCATACTTAAAAAATTTTGGTGAAGTAATCAAAACACATACAAATAGTGAAGTTACAAAATATTCAATTTCTGATTTATCATGTAGTTTAAGGATTTCTAATTTTAAGATGCTTACCCACCATGACGTGCAACTAATTTACTATGTGCAAGGCCTGCCAGAAAAGCAATGACTTGCACTGTTTTCCCTAGTCCCATCTCATCACCTAGAATACCTCCACATCGTTGCAGATTCAATTCCCACAGCCACTGTACACCAACTTTTTGGTAACTGAAATGCAAAGTTATAATTAAGAGAAAATATTTCTCTTCCACATGAAACTTCTTACAAAATCTGTACATCAGTATCAAGGTGCAGGGGACTTACAGTTATTGACATTTGTCTTCTGTCTGGCCCTTTACATATTGCCTATGTTTGTTAACAAAATTAAATGCAATGAAGATATAGTATCCTAAAATTGCAAAAGACATGCTCCACTATGTTTTAGAATTAATGGAAACAAATTCTACTGTAAGTCTATTAGATTTAGAAAGGTTATTAACTCTAGAATCGAAGGGCTGGAGCTCCCAGAGCCAGGTGGATTTTGTTTTAAAAATTCCACAAGAGTGCACTGTTTATGATTAAGCAATACTTGTTTCACCACTCTTCTTTGTTTGCCTGTTGACTGTTGGCAAGGGAAGAAATGTGTTCTGAGCCTGAGAGATCCAGCCCACTTACATTTGCTTTTTTTAAAATTATGCACTTTTCTTGTTATTGTGACAGAAAGTAATGAAACTGCTCCAAAAGGCTTAGCAGCATCCGCTTAAATGAGGAACAAACTGAAAAACTATTATTAGAAATTGATAATGCCAATTTGCCAGTAGATCCTAGTTTTGTTCCTGAAAGTTATCACGAGACAGAAAGTGAAATGAGTAATAAACAGTTGGACAGAGAAGATAACACTGTTATTGCTGTCAGAAACATGAATTCACTTACTAACACTAATCGAGATTCCCTACCAACTAGTGTGGTTTGATGCGGTCCCTCTTCCAGTGAACCATTACCTTGCAATCTGTCAAGAGACAGATAAATTAGATGGCTGAAAAACTTTCCCAACCAAAATATATGTACCAGATCTCTCAATATAATTTTGCATTTGCCTCATGCTAGTGAAGAAGCTAGAAATCCTAACAACATTGTCAAGACCTGAAAACTGTTCACTGACGACAATTTGCTTGATTTGATAATAGAGAACGCAACAACTTCAATAGATTATATAAAACACCTTCATAAAAGTGACCCAAATACTGCAAGAAACTTGGGGGAAAGAAAGGAGGAGTTCAGAGCATTTTTGGGTCTTTCATACACAATGAATATGGAAGAACTTTTGGACACTTGAGGCATAGGGACAAAAATCTTCCCTCCAAGTAGGACACTGCCAATAATTCGTTTTCTTTTGATATGCTGGACCCTGTATATCATGTTGTGGAGAGATTCGCAAAGAACTGCACAAGGCCTTACACCGCTTGTGAATACTTTAAGAGTCGATGACATGTTACTACCTGTTCGGGGATGTCATTCTTCCAGAATGTACATTCCTCCAAGACCTGGAAAGTTTGGGACAAAATATTTATCATAGCAGATTGTAATAGGACTAGTTATGGGGTAGTTAATGAATGCTTCGATACCACTAAAAGTTTAGCAGATTATATATTAACTGATCCACAATATGTAATGGAAAAAAAATTGGAAAGTATGGTTTTTCTTCATTTCTATCAGCAAATTAAACTGTATGGTTCACTTATGTACCGAATCATCACCATTAGTATTTCATATCATTTAATTGTAATTAACAGAAAGTTATAATCAGTTAAAAAACCTGATGTGAATTAACATGTTGTTGTTGTTGTTGTGGTCTTCAGTCCAGAAACTAGTTTGATGCAACTCTCCACGCTACTCTATCCTGTGCAAGCTTCTTCACCTCCAAGTAACTACTGCAAGCTACATCCTTCTGAATCTACTTAGTGTACTCATCTCTTGGTCTCCCTCTACAATTTTTATCTGCCCTTCAATACTAAACTGGTGACCCCTTGATGCCTCAGAACACATCCTACCAACCGATCCCTTCTTCTAGTCAAGTCGTGCCACAAATTCCTCTTCTCCCCAATTCTATTCAGTACTTCCTCATTAGCATTCTTCTGTAGCACCATCTAATCTTCAGCATTCTTCTGTAGCACCACATTTCGAAAGCTTCTATTCTCTTCTTGTCTAACTATTTATCGTCCATGTTTTACTTCCATACATGGCTACACTCCATACAAGTACTTTCAGAAACGACTTCCTGATACTTAAATCTATACTCGATGTTAACAAAATTCTCTTCTTCAGAAACGCTTTCCCTGCCACTGCCAGTCTAAATTTTATATCATCTCTACTTCGACCATCATCAGTTATTTTGCTCCCCAAATAGCAAAACTCATCTACTACTTTCAGTGTCTCATTTCCTAATCTAATTCCCTCAGCATACCCGACTTAATTTGACTACATTTCATCATCCTCATTTTGCTTTTGTTGATTCATTTTATATCCTTTCAAGACACTGTCCATTCCGTTCAACTGCTCTTCCAGGTCCTTTTGAATTACCTTACTGTCATAAATTTCAGCAAAATTTATAACTTCATTATCACGATTGCATTACTACATTCCCACAGAACAGTGAAGAGAAATATCTATTTTGTAATTAAACAAATAATTAATTAGCAATGTTCGTAAATTTAAACTTACCTAAAAACAAATTTTTGGAACATTTATCAGTCATATGATATATTTAACATGACTTGTGCACTTTATGTATCATGCCAACAACGAAACAAAAAATTAGGTCAGTTATAATTAATTTTTTCATTAACAATTCTTCAACATTATGATGTAAACACTACAGGTTTTCAATCATTCTAATACTACAAAACAATACAGAATTTAACCTGAAATTTCATTTTGGCGTTTTGTACAGTACCTCAATTACTGTTAGGAAAAAAATCCAAAGTGAAATCCAGATGTAGTTAATGCTTTTACAATAGGCATTGTTACTGTAACTTCATTAAAAAGAGAGAGAGAGAGAGAGAGAGAGAAATATATTTAGAATAAATCGACATTTATTCTCTTCAAATCCGTACTAACAGTTTGTTGTAAATCAATACATTTTCTTTATAAATAAGTAAATGTAATTGTTTTTGCCAACAGGCCAAAGAACGCACATTGTTCAGACAAGGTATATATTGAGCGGTGCAAAGCACTTAAAGTCAGTCACAGTTTGGCTAATGTAATGATGCAATGTCTTTAAAAGTTGCTGTTTTGTCAGTCATGTTTGTGTGTACACACCTTTGCTAATGCCTACAGAAAACTACGTCTTCTGTTAAAAATAATGATCAGTGTATTGGAAAACATTATTTTAACATCCAAGTTTTCATCATGTCCGAAATCCAGGCAAATCTGCAATACACATCCCCCAATTGACTTAATTGGTGAAGGAGATTCGATTGTTCAAAGCTATGTATTCCACTGCAAAAACTACATCACTCTCATACTATGACGAGTCTTTTGCAGTGAGAAATATTTTGGCCAGAACAGCAGTTGGAGTAACATTAGATATGCAAAATCGTTCTACGTACAAAATTTGGAAGTGTATGTGGGACTATAACCAGCAGGTTTCTTCCCAGAGAGAATGTAGTTGACAATGTTGTGCTCAGAGTTGTAGAGCCAGTGAAGGATACAAGATGGAATATTACCTTTGACAGTTGGTTCACATGCTACACTCTTGCTAGAAAACTTTTCACAAATTGTAAGCTTACACTCGTTTCAACATTGTGCAAAAATAAAAGAGAAATCTCTTCTCTTACAAAAAACAGAAATACATTCATCCATATTCAGATTTAGTGACAATTTTGCATTGGTGTTATATGTGCCAAAGAAAAATGAAGGTGTCACTCTGTTGTCACCAATGCATACAAAAAACATAATCAATGAAGAAACAAGAAATCTGAATTATTAATTTCTGTAATTCAACAAATACTGGAGTGGATGTGGTTGATGAGAAGTGCTCATAATATAATCTTGAAGGCAAACAAGATGCTGGCCATTGTGCATTTTTATGCCATTTTGAACACTGCTGATATAAATATATTTGCAGTGTACAAATCAAACACAGTATTGGATATTTACAGATGGATATTTCTCGGCAACTGATAAAACAACACATGGCACAGAGAGATAACCAGAAGAATCTCCCAAGGTACATTAGCCAGCTGGCAGCACGGCTATCTGGGATTACCACTCAGAAGGAAGTTGTTCCAGAAGGCAAATGAGGTGGCTGTTATGAATGCAAAGACAATAAAACAAATTATTTTTGTAAAGAATGTGGAAAATGGCTGTGTCTGTTACATTCAGTATTGTTATGTGAAGACTGGGCAGAAAATACAAATCAGTAACATGTACATCGTAATGGGATAGTACTAAACACTGAACTGTATAATACTGTGTGCAACAATCCTAAATTCATAATGTGTAAGGATGTGAACTTAAAAAAAGTTTTCAATTTTCAAGAAAGTTTTCAAATACTTAGTAATTTGATTTTCATATTTTTGGATGAATACAACCTTACTTTTTAAGAAACAGTAATAGAAGTATTTCTGGCACAGCTGTAGAAAATATTTGTCTTACTTATTTCGGAATGTAAATAAAATTTTGGGTCTGTCAGACCCATCCCATCTAGTTGTGTTATTTATTTTTTGCCTGTCCATTTAAGATTTAAACACTGTAACAGTATGAAAATGAAATTCTACATGCTACAGATTCCACATGCTCTGGCTTTTGAATTGAAAACTCTGGGTGTCTAAGTACTTTTCTTCTCACAGTGCACCAATGATCACTAGAGTTAAAATATTACAGAACTACTCAATATTTTAAGCGATATCTGCCTGGAAATTCTTATTATGCTGCAGGAAGTATTCCACAAAATTAAAGGAACTAACCTTCATTCTTGGATCTCAAGAGATTTTGCAGCTGTCTACATATTACAATGTGTGAATATTGAGCCCCTCTTCTTGAATTAACTGCAGTAAGAAAAATTGTGTACCAATAACATCTTTTTAAAACTCTATCTGGAAAATGGAAAGGATGAGCACTCACAGCAATACTTGAGAGGGCTAGTACCTCCTTGCACTTTGCAGAGTTTCATAAAATGTAGCTGTAGATACCAAAATTTTCAAGCTATCAATGCATCCTTTATACGAAACGTAGCAACAGCAGTGTACTTACTTATATAGCTTGTTCCAAAGGAACTTAGGAATCCTGTAACCACCCTCCAACTCTTGATCTCCTCTGACAGTTTCCTCAGTACGTGTCTTTTCCCACAGCTTCAAACGCTCCATGTAATCATCTGCATTCCCATCATCTATCTCTTTCTTACCTTGTGAAATAAAACAAAATATATCAAATATGTAAAACTATAACAATGATACACATAAAAAATACCAGAACCCTCCCTCCATAGCTATGTGTGCTTCCTATTTCTAATGTGCAGACAGGCATAACGTGTCAGCTTTACGGTGAGTAGCAATCTATCCTTTTCAATATTGTTGCTATTTCAATGTGGACTTTCCATTGTTTGAAGAAAGATGACAGTTTAACGTACTGCCAGTGACAACTTCACCACACCTGGAGAACAAGCTCAGATTGGAGACGGATAGGGGAGGAAAATGGCCACGGCATTTTCAAAGGAACCTTACGTGATTTAAGGAAACAATGGAAATCTTAAAATGTGGATAGCTGGATGGAAATTTCCTCCTGAATATTAGCCCGGGGTATTGTCACTGAGCCACCTTGTCCACTTATAGATGTAAGCAAGACAAGCTGCAATGATATGGTAATGTAGTTCAAAAGGACAGAAGTTGGCTACCAGGCCACACAACCATCTTATTAGCAGGGACCTGAAATATTCACAATTTGTGATAAATATTAAAATATATTTGAATTCAGCTCAAAGTGCAAAATTACCCAATAAACATTATTTCACAGCGAACTGTATCCAGATGAATTATTTTATCAGAGTTAGTTTGAAATAGCTTTATTTTCTGTGCTTATAAATATTGAAAATGTACTCAGTTTTTGGTTACTGGCACTGCAAAAATCTAGCGAACCCCAATTTCTAAAGATAAAATACCTAAGAATGTGTTTCCAAAATAAAAAGTTCACAAACGCAACAACATATCAGTGCATCTGATGCTCTTTTGTCACAACATTTATGGGCAGTATATGCCACATGCCAACTAAAGGTGGCTACACAGGTATCTATAAGCTTCACAAGTGTGATATGTGGCGTAAAGAGTGTTTAAAAAACAAAAATATTATTTTCATATTAAATATTCGTGATACACAATTACAGAAACTGTCTCACAATGTTGCTGTCTTCCTTCTTTTTTTTCTTCGCCATGTAATATTGTACTCTTTCACTTTTCCTACATTACAGTACATTTGTATAGAATGTAATTCAGCAGAACCTAATTAAAAAATTAAGTAAAATCAAATCAAAATGCTGGCACAAGTCTCCCAATTCTTGGTACACATGCTCAAGAATGCTTATGTTTGAATGCTTTGCACAAGCATGCATAAATGAAATTCAATGAAGCATCAAGCTGCTTGAACAGCCCTGATGCCTGCACAAATTCATCCTACACATTGTCAAGCACTCTGTGCTTGTGTGCTTGCTCACTATCAAGCATGCAAATGCGTGAGTAGCCACCTTAAGGCAACACAAGACTCAACTATGGGACCCAGCATCACAGAGCACATAAACATGTATCTTTGTCTGTCAAACGTTCGTATAATTCAGGCATTTTAACATGGCAGTTTTAGGTGGTGGGTGTTTTGAGCTGTGGTTACATCAAATTCTGATACAAGGTTGGACCAGAATTACCTCATTTAAGAAACTTCCAACATTTGCAAGCAATTGCGTAATAGCTCTTACCGAATTTTGTGTGTTGCTTGTTGTTTTCTTTTATTATTTTGAAATGCATGAAGAAACTAATTCTGGTTCATCATAGAGTTTGATTACAACTATCAAAACACCAAAAGGGTTCAGTGATCCCTATGAGCATGTGTCAAGTTCCGCTTTTGCAGAAACAGAGAACATGGGTGTAGGTTTGTTTCGTGCAACAGGGCTTGTCTTCCCACACTCTCTCTCCCTCCCTGAAAGATATAAGTTTAATTTGTATACACTCACATCCGACTGCCAGTTTAAGGTGTCACCATTCTTCACTATAGTGATGGAAAACAAAACCTGTCAAAAGTTTCTCCCTAATGTAAGAATGAAGTTATTTTTGGTTCTGCTTACACACTAAGCATCCTGTCAGTTCAATCTGTAGCACTGTCAAGTACGGGTCACATGGCTATGAATGCCCACAAAAGGCAAAAATCAATATTCTGCTGATTCTGTAATTATTAAATAAAAGAAAAATAATGTTGGGAAACACCATCAATCAGAGGTATGAAACTGGTGCTGCTTCTCAACCCAATCAATCATTTGCTGATAGTTTAAGTAGAGCCAAAAGAAAAAAAAGAGAAGACCATGCTGAAAAAAGCTACTGAAGTTTTTGCAAAAGCAAACATTCCATTACAACGGCCCCTAGATATAACTTTTCCTAAAAATAGATGTGAATTTTGCCAAAAATAGATGCAATCTTTTCAGGTCCCTACTCAATAGCATTGAAGTTTATAACAACTTGTATGCACTCATTAGACATTATTGTTAAATTTACTAATTTCACAGGTTTTATCATCTTCAGTCATCAGATACACTTACATAATTATTTCCGTTTTTTCCGCGTTTGTAGATGAAATCCACAGCAAGGCACATTTAAAATTTACACCCATTCCCAAAGTGGAATATAAGCCTGTGTCCACTGCACTGCATCTAAATCTGCACATCACATTTAAGTGCCTGGCAGAGGGTTCATCAAACTACCTTCACAATTCTCTATATTCCAATCTCGTATAGCGCACGGAAAGAACAAACACCTATATCTTTCCGTACGAGCTCTGATTTCCCTTATTTTATTGTGGGGTGATCGTTTCTCCTTATGTAGGTTGGTGTCAACAAAATATTACCGCATTCGGAGGAGAGAGTTGGTGAATGGAATTTTGTGAGAAGATTCCATCACAAAGAAAAATGCCTTTCGTTTAATTATGTCCAGCCCATATCCTGTATCATTTTAGTGACACACTCTCCCATATTTCGCGATAATACAAAATGTGCTGCCCTTCTCTGAACTTTTTCGATGTACTCCGTCAGTTCTATCTGGTAAGGATCCCACACTGCACAGCAGTATTCTGAAAGAGGATGGAGGAGCGTAGTGTACGCTATCTCCTTAGTAGATCTGTTACATTTTCTAAGTGTCCTACCAATAAAATGCAGTCTTTCGTTAGCCTTCCCCACAACATTTTCTATGCGTTCCTTCCAATTTAAGTTGTTCGTAATTGTAATTCCTAGGAATTTAGTTGAATTTACAGCCTTTATATTTGACTGATCTATTGCGTAACTAAAGTTTAACGGATTCCTTTCAGCACTCGTGTGGATGACCTCACACTTTTCATTATTTAGGGTCAACTGCCAATTTTTGCAACATTCAGATATATTTTCTAAATTGTTTTGCAATTTGTTTTGATCTTCTGATGACTTTATTAGTCAATAAACGACACTGTCATCTGCAAACAACCGAAGATGGCTCCTCAGATTGTCTTCCAAATCATTTATATAGATAAGTCACAGCAAAGGGCCTACAACACTACCTTGGGGAACGCCAGAAATCACTTCTGCTTTACTCAATGACTTTCCATCAATTACTACGAACTGTGACCTCTCTGACAGGAAATCGTAAATCCAGTCACATAACTGAGACGAGATTCCATTCACAATTTTCCAATACAATTTCACTGTAAGTTGCTTGCGTGATACAGGGTCAAAAGCCTTCTGGAAATCCAGAAATATGGAATCAATCTGAAATCTCTTGTCAATAGCACTCAACACTTCATGTGAATACAAAGCTAGTTGAGTTTCACAAGAATGATGTTTTCTAAACCCTTGTTGACTGTGTGTCAATAGACCGTTGTCTTTGAGGTATTTCATAATGTTCGAACACAATGTATGTCCCAGAATCCTGATGCATATTGATGTTAATGATATGAGCCTGTAATTAAGTGGATTACTCCTACTACCTTTCTTGAGTATTGGTGTGACCTGTGCAACTTTCTAGTCTTTGGATACTGATCTTTCAAAATGGTTCAAATGGCTCTGAGCACTATGCGACTCAACATCTGAGGACATCAGCCCCTTGAACTTAGAACTACTTAAACCTAACTAACCTAAGGACATCACACACATCCATGCCCAAGGCAGGATTCGAACCTGCCACTGTAGCAGCCACGCGGTTCCGAACTGAAGTGGCTAGAACCGCACAACCACCGCGGCCGGCGATCTTTCCTCGAGTGAACGGTTGTATATGATTGTCAAGTATGGAGCTAATGCATCTGCATACTCTGAAAGGAACCTAACTGATATACAGTCTGGACCAGAAGACTTGCTTTTATTAAGTGATTTAAGTTGCTTCACTTTTCCGAGGATATTTACTTCTATGTTACTCATGTTGGCAGCTATTCTTGATTCGAATTCTGTAATATTTACTTCATCTTCTTTTGTGAAGGCATTTCGGAAGGCTGTGTTTAGTAACTCCGCTCTGGCAGCACTGTCTTCGATAGTATCTCCACTGCTATCATTCAGAGAATGCATAGATTGTTCATTGCCGCTAACATACTTCACATACGACCAGCATCTCTTTGGATTTTCTGCCAGGTTTTGAGACAAAGTTTCATTGTGGAAACTGTTATAATTATCTCGCATTGAAGTCCGCGTTAAATTTTGAGCTACTGTAAAAGATCGCCATTGTTGGGGATTTTGCATCTCTTTAAATTTGGCATGTTTGTTTCTTTGTTTCTGCAACAGTGTTCTGACCTATTTTCTGTACTAAGGAGGATCATCTCTACCGTTTGTTAATTTATATGGTATAAATCTCTCAATTGCTGCCGATACTATTTCTCTGAGTTCAACCCACATTTGGTCTACACTTATATCATTAATTTGAAGAAGTGGAGATTGTCTCTCAGGAGGGCGTCAAGTGAATTTTTGCCTACTTTTTTGAATAGGTATATTTTTCGCTTATTTTTCGAGGATTTGGGGATTACAATATTCAATCTCGCTGCGACAACCCTGTGTTCACTAATACCTGTATCCATTTTGATGCTCGTTATTAACACAGGATTATTTGTTGCTAAGAGGTCAAGTGTGTTTTCACAACCGTTTACTATTTGCATGGGCTCATGAACTAACTGCTCGAAATAATTTCCAGAGAATGCATTTAGCTCAATTTCAGATGATGTTTTATGTGTACCTCCGGAACTAAACACGTATTTTAGCCAACATATCAAGGGTAAATAAAAGCCATCACCAACTATAATCATAGGAGTCAAGTACGTGTTTGAACTGAAACTATTGTTTTCTTTGAACCTTTCAGCAACTGTATCACCTGAATTGGGAGGTCAGTAAAAGGATCCAACTATTATTTTCATTATTATTTTATTCCGGCTGCCAACAATGACCTATGCCCATACTAACTCACAGGAACTATCTACTTCAATTTCGTGACAACATAAATTACTAACAGCAACAAACACTCCACCGCCAACCGTGTTTAGCCTATCCTTTTGAAACACCGTTAGGTTCTTTGCAAAAACTTTGGCTGAGCTTATCTCTGCGTTTGGCCAGCTTTCCATGCCTGCAACGATTTGAGCATCAGTGCTTTCTATTAGCGCTTGGGGCTCTGGTACTTTCCCAACACAGCTAGACAATTTACAACTGTTATACCGATGGTTCCTGTCTCTACATTCTTCCTGTGTTTGGCCTGCACCCTTCGTGGCTGATGCCCATCTTGTGTTTTTCCGAGACCCTCTAACCTAAAAAGCTGCCCAGTCCACACAACACAGCCCGTGCTACCCCTGTAGCCGCCTCCTGCGTATAGTGAACACCTGGTCTATTCAGCAGAACCCAAAACCCAACCACCTTTTGGTGCAAGTTGAGGAATCTACACGGTCGCAGAAAAGTTTGAGCTGTTGATTCAGACCCTCCACGCGGCTGTGTACCAGAGGTCCGCAATCGGTCCTGTCAACTATGCTGTAAATGGTTAGCTCTGCTTTCATCTTGCAAGCAAGACTGACAGCCTTTATCACTTCTGTTAGCTGCTCCAAACCAGAGAGAATCTCTTCTGATCCATAGTGAAACACATCATTGGTACCGACGTGAGTAACCACCTGCAGTTGTCTCCCCCTGTGCTCCTTATGGCATCCGGGAGGACCCGTTCCACATTTGGAATGACTCCACCAAGTATGCACACTGGTTTTCCTTCCCTTCTTGACAGCCATGTCCCTAAGAGGCCCCATAATGTGCCTGGAGCTCCTAACTATCAGTAATCCCACCCTCTTTGACTGTCCAGATCTTGCAGGCTGAGAGGTTTCCTCTTAAAAAGGACAGGCGACAGCATCTGGCTCAGCAACGGTGTCAGCCACTGACAGCACCTGGAACCTGTTTGTCAGACAAACCAAGGAGGCCTTACGTGCAGCCGCCTGTGAAGTATTTCGCCGCCTGCTACATCCCAGGACGACCTCCCACTCGATTACAGTTGAGGGACCAACCTCCGTGCGAGCAGCAACTGGGCTGTCCACCTGTGAGGACCGATTGGAGGACATGGCCGTGCTGGACATACTCTCACTCTTCAGAGCCCAATTGGTGCTTATCGTGAGTGTAGGTATGTTGAAAGATATTGTCTCTGATTTTTATTGAGGTGACTTTAGGATGATTAAAATTAAACTTTTTAATTAGCTCTGCAAAAGCAGCTGATACCTTGTCAAGTTGGGGAAAATAGAAATATTTATAAACAAAAACAATTGTTCAAAAAGGAACGACCATTTTTTCCCTGGCCTTTAAGGGGGTGTCTACGCTATATCTCGGTTAATTATTTATAATGCTCACAATACGAATTAAGATTGCGAAGCGTACTACATGTTGTTGTTGTTGTTGTGGTCTTCAGTCCTGAGACTGGTTTGATGCAGCTCTCCATGCTACTCTATCCTGTGCGTACTACATAGAATCTCATTAATGTGAACAAGGCCATAAGTGTATAGTGATAATGGCAAAAATTAAATAAGAAAGAAATACAGCATTTTACACAGAAGTGCACTGGACTGACAGCAAATGAATCCTTACTTCTCTTCCTTTTTTTCAGTCTTCGTTCTTCATCAGAATAATCCCAGTCGCTGTCATCAGAACACCATTCTTCAGGTGGTGAAATAAGTTTCTGTCGTCGGCGTTTCTTTACATGATGCAGTGATGGTCCTTCCCATTTTCTCGTTTTCTTCTCATCTAAAGGAAATAACGTAACACACATCAAACAATGTCAATGTAATACAGACGTGAGAAACTGTTTCTCTAATGAGGAAGAATTTTGGAAGCCTGTTGATGCATATCAAGCAACTGGAGACAATAAATATATATTTAAATCAATAAACACACAATTTAGACATGTTCGTTCCCAAATGATGGGTCAGCAGAAGAAAGTGCTAACCCACAAGAGAGTACTTTGAGTTGTTATGTGTTACTTGATTGGTTAAATTCAAAGATAACAACATAAATAGAAAAGGATGAAATAATTTAAATAGTATGCTGCACTTTCTAGGGGTGCACATAAACTGTTACCAGTGTGTGCTGCAATCTAATACACAACAGATAAAGTGATTTGAGTAATCCTTACTAAAATGAGGGTTAGCACTTTCTTCCGCCAATCTCTTCAAATATCTCATAAAGTTCCAAGATGTGTATATTGTTCCTACCATAATACGACACCTCAGTTAAAAAATTTTTTTCTAATAATCTAAACCCTTGAAGGCAGATGAACATAGAGCACTACAATTCCCAGAAACTGGACAAGATCCCCACACAAGCAGTTTGATAAACATGAAAAAACTATTTACAAATACTGTTTACTTCAATACTGGTGAATTCTGAAAGGAAGGTAATAGGCGTGAGAGGAGAGATCACCACCCACCAAAAACTGGAAGCACTGATCAGAAACATCTCTCTCTCTCTCTCTGACACACACATACACACACACACACACACACACACACACACACACACACACAGAGAGAGAGAGAGAGAGAGAGAGAGAGAGAGAGAGAGATATTTAGTTTTTGTGTCTGTTATCTGTGACATGTTTGTCCACTGACTAGCACATAACGCAAAATATTTCACACCTCCTTATTACACCACAAAGCAACTATTCACAATGACAGATGTGTCTGACAGAACACACGCAACTCATGATGAGGCAGCTGGGCCACATAGATGAATAACTTGGGTGAAAGGAATGGAAAGGAAACAGGATGAGAAAGAAATAGGAGGGAAATAATGACTACCAGCCAGCCAGAGCATTGCAGCAAGGCAACGGCAAGATCTGTAAACATGTGCCTGACTGAGACTTGAACCTGGATGCTCCACTTCGATGCCTTAATCGCCTCAGCCATATGGACATGACCCAAATTGCCAACTTACCGCTCGCCGCTCCGCAACGATCCCAGCCCATTATAACCCCCTACACATAAATTCCCAATTCCGTAGGGGTTCAGACGCTGTTTGTGCATCTGCACTGAAACTTTTCCATTGAACAGCTCATAGCATTACAAATATGAGTGGTGTCTGTCCTGTTGGACAGATGTTTGCCAGATGCACAAATAGTGTCCAAACTCCTAAGGGAACTAGAAATCTGTGAGTAGGGGTTAATGGGTGGGGGTCACTGCAATGCGGTGAGCAGGAAGTTCGGTATTTGGGCAAGACAGAAAGCACATCCAGATGGCCAAGACGGTTAAGGCAACCATACTAGAGAAGTGGAGCATCCAGGTTTTACTCCTGGTCCATCACAAATTTTCAGCTCCCGTCACTGCATTGCCACAATTCCTTGTGCAGCTGGAAGTCATTATTTCCTTCCTATCTCTTTTTCATCCCATTTACTTTCCATTCATTTCACCCCAATAATTCATGTAGATTCAGTACCAAAATATTTTTTGCACTTGTATCACCATGTCTTAGACAAACTGCAAGTTCTACCAAATTTGTAATCTCGAAAGGGCACTTTAAATCTGTCGCTGATAACTGATTTATTATATACCAGAAATGGAAAGAAAATGTATGTTAAGTGATATTTCCAAATAACCATCAATTTGAAATTACTGTCAGTAAAAATACACTTTCTCCCGGGTGAAAATACACTTTTTCCGTGTTAAGTGACAGTATACTTTTTCTCGGCACTTATCAATCCTTTTATATGGTTTAAGGTTTTATACACGGGCGTAGAATTTCCCGGCACTTTAGAAAATGAAACTCAGGGGAAAGAAACACGTTTTGGAAAGCTCTTTGACGTGCAGCAACATATACACTGCATAGTTCCGTGTTACGAAGGTATAAATTCTTATTCCACCAAACACCGCATGTTACTTTCTGAAGCATTAAAATCGAGATTGCGGCGCTTTTGTAAGCCAGTCACATTTCATGTCACTTGATCTCGCCAGCTGATGACAGAATTTGACACGCGATGTAGTCAGCCAATAGCAAGATCACTCTTAAGTAGCACGAACACACAAATAAGAAAAATTACTGGCTTAAATTAATGTACAATTGTTGCTACAAGAAAAGCAAAGCTATCACATATATAGTATTGGTCTCTAAGATCAATAAGCTGCAAGAGAAGCTAAGCTTCCACATATATTGTTGATCTTTTTTGTGCGTTATACATTACATAAATGTGCCAGTAACTTTTTTTTAATAACGACGTAAATGTCTGATCTTCTGGGCTCGAAATTCTTCATATGGTCGTCCCCAAAGAGTTGATTTTTAAATGAGAGCCAAACGCTCTGTGGTTTAAGAAAATCGTCGTACACTCTCTCACATAGTTTATCTTACATAAAAGGAAATTTACTTTGAAAGTAACACTTTTCAAAGCAATATTCGCAATATTTTTCCGTGACCTATTTGAAAGGTACGTTTCAGCAGTTGCCAGAGAGTGCCAGATAACAGGCGTCACTGCATTTGCGCAGCTACAATGACACAGAAAGCCCGCACGTTTGTACGTGTGAAACATTAAAAGATCTTGCATTAAAACGAGTCTAATGTAAAAAAACTGTCACGTCATGCTCATTGGAGGCAATTTGTTGTTAAGAAGCACTGCACAGTCTTCCTGAAGCCTTTGACACACTTTGCTGTTGGCAGATGCTTGTATGAGCACTGTGCTTTGTCGTTGTATATGGCGCATTTTCTTTGCGACTTAAGTTTTATTTTTGTTTTTTTCTCTCATTCTTGTTTTTTTGCTGCAGTATTATTCTGCAGAAGCGGGATAGAGTAAATTTTTTTTGTTAGAGTATTGGTTCTCACCAGTCAAAATCACAAAAATTTAACTGAAAACTAAAACAATGAAATATTCCCGGAACTCAAAAAGATTCCCGGGTTTTTCCCGGTTTTCTCCCGAATGAAAAAATTCCCGGTTTTCTCCCGGATCTCCATGTTGTCCCGGGTCGTAGACACCCTGGCAGAATTTGAGAGACTACATTATCATGTCTGAATTAATCCATATTTCTCAACACACCCTTACACATTTACATGTTTTGTCACTAATGCTCTAAGCATAATTTATCTGAGCATGTCTCTCTGTCCCATTTACCTTTCAATCTGCAGGCAACTCTTTCTCATTTTCCCAAACTCCTCAGATGATTTCTTGCCTCATGTGGAGGTCAAGCACTTCTGAGAAAATGGAAATGGCAGAGTAAGTCTTATGAGGTCTATATGCAAAGTGGGAGAGTGGTAGTGGAATTTTTAAGTTGAGCTGTGGGGTGTGCCAGACAAACTAGTACTGTTGCCCAGCAAGTGTAAAAATTTAGGCGAATGCCTCAGTCCAGCATAAAGCTACAATTTTTAAGTAAATTTCAACAAATTTCTGATGGTTCTTATGCTTCCTGTTTTCCTCTTGGAGGCATTAAAAGTTTCACAGCACTGTATTTCAGTTCTTTATGGGCATGGTAAAGATTCCATAGATATTTGTGTGTCACAGTCATTCAATAGGTCAGTTAAGTATTATGCTAATAATTTAAAGGCTTGGTTTAAGTCAAAAGAGTGCTACATTTCGTTTGAGATCCAGTAATGATGTACTGTGGTTTCAAGTTGTTAATCTGAAGGACCATCACCGCCACTCTGGTAATAGGGCTGATGAACTGGTTTACAGGTCAGAAGGAATAAAAAGCATGTAACACCCACTACAGCAGTATCTACTAAAGCATTGTACTGTTCAGGCAAAATTTAAAGCTACTGAAAGTTTTAACTGTGATAGGATTACTGTTAAATTTGAGTATTGCTTACTGTTTAAGTGTTATCCCAACTAAGCACACACAAACTTATAACTTGGTAATTAAAATGATCTGCAGCCAACACCTTGCTTTTAATTTCTTGTGAACTGTGTATGATTTTCTTTCGAAGTGTTACAGTTTTCATGAAATCTACAATATGAATTTTGCAGTAATCAACATTTAGTCTCAAACTTTTAAAATATTGTACCTGTATTGCTTTATGCAATAAAAAATTGAATATAATGTACATTTCAAAGTACAAATCGAAATCCATACAGAAAGCCTGTTAAATACTATTTACAGTTTTTACTACATCCATGTCTCTATTCTCCTCTTTGTTGTATGATGTGTGACAGTTGAAACATTCACCAATACAATTCCCTCTTCTTCTGTCTCCTATTTCATCTGTAAATGGCTATGGGATGTACATTTATACGAGTGGAAATCTAAAATTTTAGTATAATGGTTAATAAGAGAGATGTATGCATGAGCACACATCTTTCTTCATTCCTCCTGGGCCATACACACTCTTTTGTGAAATATGTACTTTCTTCCTGAAGACCGTGGAGAATTTCTACTATGCTATTATGCTGACTAAGTATCATTTTACTAAATGTGCACCTCCCCTCTGAATCTCTTTTCTTTCTTCTATCCCAAAATAAAAACCACTATTCATAAAGCCATAAATAAGAGTTTTGTGAAAAACCTTCTTTGTGGATGAATTAAATTTCCTTAGAATTAGCCACTGAAATTTCAGCCTAACTTTTACTTTCTGCACGCCTAGGTCCACGTTGTTCTACATGAAATGACTTTAGGTGGGTAGTCCTAACAAGTTGAAGGATGTGACAGGTTCCAGTGATCAATAAGTAATGGTATGATGAAACAATACTTGGTCTTTTGACAAATTACAAGCATTCCTGTCCATGTAGTTACACTGAGGGTCTTCTAGAAATCTTTGAACTAACAAAGAGAGGTCCCCAGCGGTGGGATTGACTATTTGAAACCATCTATAAGGTTACGTAAGTTAAGATCCCAGGCATCACACACTACAGCCATTCACCTTGGCAGGCCCTCGTTTCCGAGTAACTGGTGAAAAAAAAAATTTCGAACTTTGTGTAACACTCAATAGTGTTAAAAAAGTTGTATCAAGTAGTGTGGTTGCATGGTGTAATGGATATGACAGTAGCTTCACATGTGGGAGTTTGTGGATTCGAATCTTATAGGTGCAGTGATTTTTTATTTTTAAATCTTTATCAAAATGACTTTGGCCATTATTTTTATCCAATTAATTGATCTGAATGTAATTTTCATTTCCATCCCTTTGTCATATCATTTTAATCATAATATGGACTACTTCATTTGCTCTCATTTTTCTTCGCATCATTTCTTTTCTACTTGAAATTTTTGTTCTTGTGTTTTCAATTAATTTTATGTATTAATTTCAATTTAATTCCTTTTGTTTTGTCACCCTGTTTTTTCATCCACATTATTTCATTCATTATACCTGTATCTCAATTTGTTTGAATTTCATTATACTTATAAACTCTTCTTTTATATAAATCTTCACCTCCATTATTTTTTCCATAGTGAAACAGGCATTTAGGTTATGTTTTAAATGTTTGTATGATGATTACCATTAAAAAAAAAACTGCACATCTGGTAACAAAAAATACATTTTTCAGACCATTGCACAGTCAATATAAATACGTTATATGGTCCTTTGTTTTTAATGGATAAATTGGAATTTTCAAATAACTAAATATTATAATAGATACATATAATTGAATTCATATTCACAAAAATTCCACCTGGAAAAAGAATAGAAATAAAAAATTACATTTAAACCAATGAACTGAATAAAAATAATGATCAAAATTGTTTTGATAGAGATATAAAAATAAAAAATCTACTGCATCTGCCAAAATTTAAACCCACAACCTCTTGCATGTGAAGCTATTACCGTATCCACTACACCATACAACCAGATTACGTAATTTGACTTTTTTAATGTTACTGAGCATCACACAAAATTCTGAATCTTTTTTCATTGCTTATTCGCAAACGAGGGCTCACCAGGGTGAATGGCTGCGGTGTGTGGTACCTGGAATCTTAACGTACATCACCTTCTATTCTGTTTCAAAAAGTCACTCCCACTGCTGGGGACTTCCCCTTGTAAGTAAACATTGAATCAACAGGTTTTTTATATATGGCACGACCATCGATGTTCTTGCCCTATGCCACAAGATCTGTCTCTGAGTGTTATCAAGATTATTTAACAAGTAATTTATAAAGTGAACTGTAACAATTATGTAAAATTTCCCAAGGAATGTTGAGTACAATTTTTGATTCTGATGATTTATTCTCACTGAGAATAATGTTATAAGTTATTTTTGGTGAAAAATCTTCAATCAAATCATATATAAGATGTGAACGAAAAATGAAGACTATTTACATATATTTAAATATTGGCAGCCCAGAACAAAACTGCACAAGAGCAGTGCAATCGACAGACTGCTTGTGAAGCCACAGAAGTAATTCTAGTGATTCAGCAGCGGCTCGAATGTGGACAAATGAATGGATCTCCAAGGCTTGATAGAATATTTGTTATAACAATACTGAAAGTCAAAAAAGGAAAGAAAAACCACAGGTAAGTAATTTACAGAAAAATATATCAATTTTATGCAAGAAAGAAAATGGTGGTTAACAGTACATATGTGTACGAGACTTATGTAAAATCTGCAATAAAATAAGAACTTACAAACCCTATGAAATAAATTGAACTTACCATCTTCTGCTTCCCGTAATTCATCTTCTGATGGTATGTATTCACTACCCTCATCACTATCTTCGAGTGCAGTCTTCTCAGATAGCAGCTTTCCTGGCCTCTTTAACTGATCCCTAATTTAAAAATGAAGACTAAATTATAAATATAACCCAAGTTTTACCAATCAATCAAATGGTTTCTAAGTATTACAGTGTTAGAATTAAGGGCCCGATATCAACTGACTCTGAGAGGCCCATCTGTAAGTAACCTAAAAGGCCTGGACAAGAAGGGACCATCCCTAATTCCATGGCTGTACCAGTGATCCCTGATCAGTTTCTTTGCATGCCACTTTTAAAGAGATTCTTAAAGGTGAGCATAAAATTAATTACAATAAGGGTATTATTAGCTTATTCCAACAGGGCACTGTTTTGGTGTAAGTTCATTACCAGGCAGGTCATGCATTTGTGGAATACTGTATTTGTAAGGAAAGAGGTAACATCGGTGGTGACTAGGAGGGACTAGAATGGCAGTGGGATGTGTGTGGATTTAAGATGGTATGCCTTTTAACACATGGAAAAAGCTGCTACACAGGAGGTTGCAGATGATTAACAACAAAGGTACAGAAGTGTTCAGCAGTTATTTTGAAGTTTGCAACTACACCATGTTTATGTTGCAGACCTGTGGAAGAAAGTAGACCTGGAAGTACATGGTTGAGACAGAAGAAAAAAACTATGGATTCAGAAGTTGGGCCTTGGAAATATGGTGTGGTTACCAAGTCAGTTTGCTAATCATCTGAATGTAGACAGAACAAATATCAAATCAGACAGCTGAGGATTCCTTTTCACCTGTGAGGATCTTAACAAAGACAGAGCGAAAAAGTTTTCTGACTTCAAATAACAAAACTTGTTACAATGTATGCTAAAAATGAATTTTAAAGAAAAATATGTGATGTGCATTTTATCCATTAGTAACAGATGATGATTGATCACATAAGGTAGTGGATCCAATGACAGAATAACATCCTATAAATGTCACCAAGAAGTTAAATGTATGTATATACACAGTGGCATAACGCAATATAATTCTGTTATAACCTTTAATCACTAATAAATTGCGTGGATATACAAAAGTAGAAACACTAGCGGTTACATGTTACTAACTTCGTATCTGTCATTCGACTGCCGTGCCGTGACATGCAGCCGGCGCCGTTCACAGCCAGGTGGCGCTCCCGCGCTCGGCCGAGCTGCGGAGCGCCTCTATCGCCGTGTTCGCGTACTAACGTAGCGGCACTTTTGAATGTCGTGGCACTGTCACAACAAATTCTGTAGGACATGATATACATAACAAT
Source organism: Schistocerca serialis cubense (assembly GCF_023864345.2). Taxonomy (NCBI): domain Eukaryota; kingdom Metazoa; phylum Arthropoda; class Insecta; order Orthoptera; family Acrididae; genus Schistocerca; species Schistocerca serialis. The sequence continues at coordinate 1,132,424,065 of NC_064639.1, forward strand.
GTTCTGTTGTCAGGTCCAATCCCAATCAACACTTCAGAAACTGGGATGCATTCCAAAACGAGTGTGAAAAGTATGTACAATTATGATTGTATTTCAATTGTTTAGGCTTTGTCATTAGTTCCCAGATTAACCACCACTTTGCAAATTGCTATATATTAAATAAAAAACAGAAGTATGCTGTACACTACTTGATAACACCTCCACTAATACTGAAGTTTTAGACCAACCCAATATTTCATTTGATTTCACAATTATGAGCAACACCATATAAAGTATAAATTGTTAGGTTGACATTGTTACAAGACAAAGCACTAGCAATATGAGTTGTTCCAGTTTTAATGACTTCTACTGATTCAGAGCTAGGGGGCACAGCAACTCAAGAAAGTTTATTGTGTATGTTCGTGAGTCATACTTGAAAGTCAACAGGAAAAAATCACAAAACAAAAAAATTATTAATGTAAATAATGAAATTTTGGGAATACGTCTGTCTAGGCAACATATTGAAGTGATTAACATTGCAAGATCACAAGTTAATGTAAGTGTGAGATAAGCCACTCCAAATCTGAAATTCTGGTACATTAATAAATGGTACAACCACCAGAACATTGAATGCAGGCATGCAAACATGCATGCATTGTGTTGTACAGGTGCCAGATGTTAGGGATGGAGTTCTATGCCTGCAGCACTTGATCGGTCAATATAGGGGCAGTCAATGCTGATTATCGAAGACACTGGAGGCATTCTCTGATGATGTTCCACATGTGCTCGATAGGATGTATCTGGTGATCGAGATGGCCAAGGCAACATGTCAACACTCTGTGGAGCAAGTTGGGTTAAGTGGTATGTGGGCAACCATTATCCAATGGTAATGGATGAATAGCAACCACAGGTTGAATCATCAGACTGACATACAAATTTGCAGTCAGGGTGCATGGGTAACCACAAGAGCGCCCCTGCTGGCATACAAAATAGCACCCCTGACCATATGTCGAGGTGAAGGTACAGTGCGTCCAGCACGCTGGCAGGTTTTGTGAGGTCCTCAAATGGCCCCTTCCAACGCAACACACGGCCATCACCAGCACCAAGACAAAACCAACGTTCATCGGAAAACACTAGAGACGTCCACCCTACCGTCAAATGAGTTTTCCCTTGGCACCACTGAAGTCACAAATGGCGGAGATTTGTGGTCAGTGAAATGCACTACAGGGCTCCTGGCTCAGAGCTGCCCTCGAAGTAACCAATTTGTAACTGTCTGTTGTGTCATTGTCGTGCCAATCACTCCTCAAATTGCTGCTGCAGATACAGTATGATGTGCCAGAGTCATACACTAAACCTGATGGTCTTCTCTCTTGGTAATACAACATGGCCGTAAGGAGCCTAGGCATCTTGTCACCATAGATTCTCATAACTACTGCTGTCAGCAATCATGTACAGTGGCTACACTCCTGCCAAGTCTTTTTGCAGTATTGCAGACGGAACAGCCAGCTTCTATTACACAACCTCGTACAAAATCAGTGAGGTGTTGATAATGGAGTTTTTGTCGCCTTAACGGTATTCTTGACTAACATCAACTCACGACGCCCAATCTCAAAGGTAACTAACGCACACAGCTGTTACAGCATGTATTTAAAGTAAACCTGGTTTGCTCCAAATAGTGGTGCTACTATTGAGTATACATTCCACGTGTTCACAAATTCTTACTTTCGATAAATTTGTGAGTGTGAAATTAATATCACCTGCTGTATAACAGTTATGCTTATGAACAAATTTATACAACTACAGGCACCGCTAATAATAATAATAATAATAATAATAATAATAATAATAATAATAATAATAATAATAATATGCATTACTTTTCTGGCAAAAGAAAGGATTGTTTTTGTGGAATTTTGTTGTTTTGTGGCTAAGTATAGTTTAGACCAAGAACGAAATAACATGTAAGCTTTCTCTACTCTCTGTTTCGCACATTTGTGTAAGTGGTGGTTTTCATGCTTTTCATTATTTCACAAAAATGTACAAGATCCCTAACACTTGCATTAATCCACAAATTAACTTCTGGGCTGAAAAATAAGACATTCTTACACTGCACCCATGCAACAACTTACACTTATTGTACACTTCTCTGTTAAATGTTCGCTTCTACTGAAGCTTATTTGACTCTGTCACTTTCTCGGCCAATGGGTCTGGTCTCAGAGGCCCTAGTTCTTTTGTGGTTAACTTTTCTTGGTAATTTACTTTCTGTGAGCACTTAAAACAGATTCAACAGAGTTCACATTGACACTGCCCATGAAAGCGGATTCCTGTACAGTAAAAACCGAATTCCAAACACAAACGGCCGTTTTTGCAAATTAATAAATTCAAGTAGTAACGTCTACCAACATGGTCACTGACTAGAATACAAATGAAGCGCTGAGAACCATAAGGGCCAAATGCACATCGTAATCACCCCACATTTAAGAGAATACTGGAGGAACGAAACAGCTTTCCGTAACATTGATACTCATATATACAATGCGGGCCTACAGCACAGATAAACTTGACTCGCTGTAATATCAACATATGTGAAAAACATGAATAAATGCTAGTCTCAGAATCGATGATTTAAGGCCCTTATGGTTCTCAGGGCCTCAAATGGACCACTGCATGATAAAATTCAAAATTTAATATACTATAGCTCATTCAGAAATCCACAAAATAGGTTTTTCTATCAGTACAACTATAACATATACTGATATATTATCTAATTTTACTGTATAATAAAAGAATTGGCACATCTGAGGAGTGTGCTACCATCTAGCATGATTTATGCCAAGCAAATGTGGTAAGTTTGCTGCAGTGTGCTACCACATGGCGGAATTGGCGTAAACCTGTACTTGAGTAGTACAGCTAGCTGTGCATGATGAAAACAGTGGGCATTTTTTATTGAATCTGAATGTATTTGGCCCATAAGGCAACTACATCATTCTAGTTGCACATGCACAAAAGCACCTTAAACGTGCACAACTGAAGGCATGCTCACGACCCTTATGCCAAGTTTCACAGAGTTTAGAGGAGTACCAATGTCACATAGTGTGGTGGATTTAGTGCCTTATTTTCAAATTACCACATCTATGTTACGTTTAACAGCATTCTAGGAAAAAAAAATCTGTGAGGTGGCAAAAGTGCTCTTACACAGCAGCTGCCACTCACTACAAACACAGGATTCTCTGACTATAGCTAGCGGTTTGAAAGCCGAGCAAACATATCCATTTTTATGCGTTTACCTGAGACACTATTTCAGATCAAGGTAGTTGTCTGTCTTCTCAACTGTAGTTTAGTAATTCATATTTGCTCTGTAAATTTGTGTAATAGCTTATAATTCATAAAGTTGCACTATAGGCAATACATACACAACATCTCAAATTACTATGACAAATGCCCTTACTGGTGTTTTATTTAACCCTAGCATTACTGATATCAAATGAACAAGCAAGCATATAGTGGAAATTAACAATGGACTTACTGATAATCTTCACTAGTTGAAGAACCAAGTTTTTCTTTTTTCTTTCTTTTCTTTGGTAGCAGAATACTTTTCTTCAGAGGTGATGACTTCTTTTTAGGAGTCACTGATTTTCCTTCTTGAATAGCTGCCTCTTCACAATTTAAGCTGAGAGCTTTCTTTTTCAGCAGAACTTTCTTCCTTTGTGTCTGCTGCAATTTTGACTGGGCTTCAAGATATTTTTCAAATTCTGAGAGTGTCTGATCCACTCGTGGCGCACTGTGACAAATACAACAGATGATTATACTTCAAAAAGAAAGTGTTTATATATATAAAAAAATGCATACCACATTAGATCATATAGCTGTTATATTACAGAACAGAAAACACAATTTTTACTGATTCTGATTCATGTGCAATGTTCTAAACTGTGCCAATTATCTAATCTATTTTATGTTTCAATTTCATTAAGTTTAATTCTTCTGTTGAACAATAAGACCCTACCAAAGAATACAAAGGAAATGTGCAAGCAGATGAAACTTCTAGATGTGAGTGGAAATCATTGAAAAAAATGATGTAAATAAAAATCATGTGTCATTATATTTTAAAACAAACTGTTTTAGAAGTAAAAATCAAACAAAATTTTAAATATGTTTTATTTGAGACCACTGAAGTTTTATATCAGTAAAACGAAGCACATACAGTGATACAAAGATCATTTTTATAAGTTACAAAGGTAGATTTTCAAATACTTTTAATAATTGTTTAAAAGCTACTGAACTATCAATTACGTAAGTTTTCACCCATGAAAAGCTTTCAATACAAATAGAACTCATTAAATTTGCTGTAGGCGATCCCAATTTTAAATCAGTGTGCTCCTCCAGTACATGCAGACCTGTCACTAAAGTGAAGTATTCTCAAACAAAACACGTAAAACTACTGCAATATATTTTTACTGAAAGCTGCAGTGTTCAGAAGTTCAGCCCCAGATCTATTACTGGAACCCCCCCGCCCCAAACAACAAATGGACAAATCTGCTTCAGCGTATGAGTAAAATTGATTGATTTCATTTACTATAGACATCAAAGTACTGTATTATAAACACCATGAAATATGATAATTACATAGCTTACATGGGTGTACTCTAGTCAAACCATCAAGTGCATGTGCAGCTGGCTGGAAAAGCAGCTTTTCTTAAATCAAACATGATGCTAAAACATACTACCTTCCCACGAATCTCATGAACACTTTTAGATACTTTGAGTTCTGCGGAACTATCAGCTATGGTAATTGGAAGTCCTGGTAGACCATAAATAATTTAGGAGTGAAGGTAAGAACTCGCTGAATAGTAGAGGCACTACGTCATTGACAAGCACATAAATAATACTGAAAACTTTGCTAACTTTTGGACAAATTTTTTTCTGTGCTAGATTACATATACACATATACATACAAACAAATTAATGATATGAATATAATAGATGGAAAAATTCCACGTGGGAAAAATATATCTAAAAATAAAGATTCTGCAACTTACCAAACGAAAGCGTTGGTACGTTGATAGAAACAATAACAAACACAAACACACACACAAATTTCAAGCTTTCGCAACCACAGTTGCTTCATCGGGAAAGAGGGAAGGAGAGAGAAAGACGAAAGGATGTGGGTTTTAAGGGAGAGGATAAGGAGTCATTCCAATCCCGGGAGCGGAAAGATTTACCTTGGGAGGAAAAAGGGACAGGTATACACTCGCACACACACATATCCATCCGCACACAACAGACACAAGCAGACATACAAGTTGCAAAATTCATGCAATTTGCATGTTTGTTTATTTATACTGGTGTATATATACAGACTTCTGTTATTCCTTTGTCTTCAAGTAAAATCACGTGCGCCACATAAATTCATTTTGAAAACTGTGGTACAGAAACACGACATAAAACTTAAAAGTTGTTTTTCGTGTTGATTTTATAAAAAATTAGTATTTAAACATCAATTGTAAACATAATCTGTGCTTTTCAGGAACATGATATATTGAACAGTATTATAATGTCCACTGTGAGCTCAACTGTGCTTTTCAGGAACTTTGGCTCCAATATCCTTGTTCACAGCTAACAGTCCCGTAATTTAATTATGTATTTATGAGAAAAAGGTATATTTTTGTGAAGTTCCACATGCCTGCAAAGATTTTCACACATTATAAGTGTTTTGCACAACCTATTTCATAATACATTGGTGTTTGTGATTTACAATTACTCTAAATATGCAACATATTGTATCACATTGGTTCTCTTCTTTAACGTGAGTGTACATAGTCTACAGTTATCATAAATAATACTACTGTCAAGTTTTCTTAGTGACTATAACCTGAAAAATGTTATCTTAACAGATATCTTGTTTTTGGCTGTAAGTCACTTATGTTTCAAAAGACTGTTGGTAATACTTGTACCATACCAAATTCATAAATTAAAAGAGAAATCAACAAGCTTAATATAAAGTTACTAGTTTGCTCATCTATAAAATACTCCACCAGGCATGTTATTTGTTTACTGTTCTGGAAAACATTGCCCATAATTCAGTCCCACTGTGTTTCTCGTCCTTAGACAGTGGATGAGTTGGTTGCTATTTGTAAGCAGCTGGAAACCACCCTGATTACTATCAAGTGATTAGAAACTGCTGCAAATGGTTGTGTTAGGACGGTTACCAAGAACTGTATACCAGGTAAAAAGAAGGAAGATCAGGTTTAACATCAACATCGAGATCATTAGAGACAGATTCTGTACCACAGATACCAAATGTATCTCGTCATCGAGGTCATTAGAGAGAGATTTTATATCAGAGATACCAAAAGTACCTCAAGTATTACCTTCTCTTGTCGATACTGTTTCTGCTGCAGGAAATAAATGACCCATCATTACTGGTCCACTTACCTGCAAATGAGTTGCTACTTACTATAAAGATGACATGTTAAGCTGCAGACAGGCACAATTAAAGGACACTTACACAAAGCTTTCAGCCACAGCCTTCATCAGAAAAAGAGAAACACACACCGTTCGTTCACCAAAGCAAACATCTCATGCACATATGACCGCCAACTCCAGCAGGCCGGGCCAGAATGTAACTATCACATAGGTCTAGGTGTCCTATAAAGGGTAAACAGACCAGGAAGAACTCAGGATGTTGCAACCATCCAATTAACCAACACATCTGAGGTGCTGTCTTCCACTGAAACAACAACTAGCCCAGTGCGACTCGATTCACCTATTGGGAAACCTGCTGCATCTTGTGTTAAAGGGAGAGGTCTATAAATTGTCAGCAGTTCAAACTACAGAGAATAATGGTACCCCTTAGGGAAATGGCAGCAAGGGATGGGAAGGAACACCAGATGCACTCAAGAGTGTACACCTGCAGGCATGTTGTGCAGCATGTTGTAGCGGCTATTGCGGCAGCCACTGTGGGAACAGTGTGCGAATAATTTCATATTGTGATGCACATGGGAATAAACAATGCCTGCAGTCTGGGCCCCGAGATCATACTTGGATCATTCCAACGACTAGCAGAGAAGGTTGAACCAGCCTTGCTCATACAGCTGCAACGAATCTCACAGTCTGTCGCATTTCCCCAGAACAGATCCCCCCCCATTTTCTGCATCAAGTGGAAGGCTTGAACCAGCCACTGTGACGACTCTGTGACAAGCTAGGCTGACAGCTACAAAAGAAAATTCAGAACTATTAGTGTAAGATCCAAAGAATTGCCTCCCACAGGCGAGAATATTAAAATCTGGTTAACTGCTAAAGCATATGCAACGAAGCGTCAGAGTTTGAAGCTCTCTTATAAAGCACTGAAGCTCTCACAATACTAGGTGCAGAAAGCTGGTTAAAACCTGAAGCTCACACTGGAGATCTTCGGGGAAAATTTAAGCCTATGCTGAAAGGATACGGAAATAGTGGTAGTATGTTTGTCATACAAGACAAGAAACTAAAATCCACCGAAATAGAAATAGAACCTTCTTGTGAGATTATTTGAGCAAGACTCAATATCAACAGTAGGCATAACACTGTAATAGAGTCTTAATATGAATGTGTGGTGTCTGTTCTTTTGGACATGTCCGCAGCTGAGGTACATATTACATAAATTGAACTTGGAGGGAGAGAGAGATTGACAATCACATCTACCGCCTGATAAATGAAAACATTTGTCAAAACTTCAGTTCACTCTCTCATAAGTTCCCTAATCATACTGGAACAATTGGAGGATCCTTTAACAATCCAACAATCAATTGGGATAACTACAGTTTTGTTAGTGGTGGGTGTGAATGACATTCACAGAAACATTACTATATGTATATATTTGAACGGTGTCTGTTCTGTTGATCATGTCTGACAGAATGGACACCACTCAATTATGTACACTTCTGAAAAAGGGAAGGGTGGCTCCTTGCCTATTTCAGTGCGAATATCATCAGAACTGGGACTCAGGATTTGCGAGCAGTTGTGGTGAAACAAGCGGTGTATCATTTGAGAGATACAGAGTCGAGCAGGGACGTAGCCCAGTTCACTGCTACTAGCACCACGTCATCATAGCGCGCGCGCCTGTGCTTAGAGTACACATATTGCACCATAATATCAGGATGAAATAAAAAATTAAAGTTGCTTTTCCAAACTTTGTCAACATATGATTCAGCATATTAATGTTTAAATTGTTAAATCTCAGAGTGATCAGATGAATATCTTTCCCTAAATACATTGTTTTAAGAAAAAAAATAAGTGGCACTAAATAATAAAGCTAGAAAGCCAAAGATTGGTCAGAATGTGCAAATGCATGTCAAAATCAACTGCTTCAAGTTTCAACTTGATCAGAACAATATTTTGGTAAAAAAAACTGGAGTTTTTACGAAAAACTGAAAGCGCTAAATATCAGACTTCGAAATACGAAAAATTTTATGAAGCTTCAGTTTGATATAAAAACTTTAACTCATTCGTTCATGTGGTCTTCAGTCCTGAGACTGGTTTGATGCAGCTTTCCATGCTACTCTATCCTGTGCAAGCTTCTTCATCTCCCAGTACCTACTGCAACCTACATCCTTCTGAATCTGCTTAGTGTATTCATCTCTTGGTCTCCCTCTATGATTTTTACCCTCCACGCTGCCCTCCAATACTAAATTGGTGATCCCTTGATGCCTCAACACATGTCCTACCAACCGATCCCTTCTTCTAGTCAAGTTGTGCCACAAACTTCTCTTCTCCCCAATCCTATTCAATACTTCCTCATTAGTTATGTGATCTACCCATCTAATCTTCAGCATTCTTCTGTAGCACCACATTTCAAAGGTTCTATTCTCTTCTTGTCTAAACTATTTATCGTCCATGTTTCACTTCCATACAGGGTTACACTCCATACAAATACTTTCAGAAATGACTTCCTGACACTTAAATCTATACTCGATGTTAACAAATTTCTCTTCTTGAGAAACGCTTTCCTTGCCATTGCCAGTCTACATTTTATATCCTCTCTACTGCGACCATCATCAGTTATTTTGCTCCCCAAATAGCAAAATTCCTTTACTACTTTAAGTGTCTCATTTCCTAATCTAATTCACTCAGCATCACCCGACTTAATTCGACTACATTCCATTATCCTCGTTTTGTTTTGTTGATATTCATCTTATATCCTCCATTCAAGACACTGTCCATTCCGTTCAACTGCTCTTCCAAGTCCTTTGTTGTCTCTGACAGAATTACAATGTCATCGGCAAACCTCAAAGTTTTTATTTCTTCTCCATGGATTTTAATACCTACTCCGAATTTTTCTATTGTTTCCTTCACTGCTTGCTCAATATACAGATTGAATAACATCGGGGAGAGACTACAACCCTGTCTCACTCCCTTCCCAACCACTGCTTCCCTTCATTGCCCCTCGACTCTTATAACTGCCATCTGGTTTCTGTACAAATTGTAAATAGCCTTTCGCTCCCCGTATTTTACCCCTGCCACCTTCAGAATTTGAAAGAGCATATTCCAGTCACCATTGTCAAAAGCTTTCTCTAAGTCTACAAATGGTCTACAAATGCTAGAAACGTAGGTTTGCCTTTCCTTAATCTAGCTTCTAAGATAAGTCGTAGGGTCAGTATTGCCTCATGTGTTCCAACATTTCTACGGAATCCAAACTGATCTTCCCCGAGGTCCGCTTCTACTAGTTTTTCCATTCGTCTGTAAAGAATCCGCATTAGTATTTTGCAGCCGTGACTTATTAAACTGATAGTTCGGTAATTTTCACATTTGTCGACACCTGCTTTCTTTGGGATTGGAATTATTATATTCTTCATGAAGTCTGACGGTATTTCGCCTGTCTCATACATCTTGCTCACCAGATGGTAGAGTTTCGTCAGGACTGGCTCTCCCAAGGCTGTCAGTAGTTCTAATGGAATGTTGTCTACTCCCGGGGCCTTGTTTCGACTCAGGTCTTTCAGTGCTCTGTCAAACTCTTCACACAGTATTATATCTCCCATTTCATCTTCATCAACGTCCTCTTCCATTTCCGTAATATTGTACTCAAGTACATCGCCCTTGTATAGACCCTCTATATACTCCTTCCACCTTTCTGCTTTCCCTTCTTTGCTTAGAACTGGGTTTCCATCTGAGCTTTTGATATTAATACATGTGGCTCTCTTTTCTCCAAAGGTCTCTTTAATTTTCCTGTAGGCTGTATCTCTCTTACCCCTAGTGAGATAAGCCTCTACATCCTTACATTTGTCCTCTATCCATCCCTGCTTAGTCATTTTGCACTTCCTGTCGATCTCATTTTTGAGACGTTTGTATTCCTTTTTGCCTGCTTCATTTACTGCATTTTTATATTTTCTCCTTTCATCAATTAAATTCAATATTTCTTCTGTTACCCAAGGATTTCTACCAGCCTTCGTCTTTTTACCTACTTGATCGTGTGCTGCCTTCACTACTTCATCCCTCAGAGATACCTATTCTTCTACTGTATTTCTTTCCCCCATTCCTGTCAATTGTTCCCTTATGCTCTCCCTGAAACTCTCTACAACCTCTGGTTTAGTCAGTTTATCAAGGTCCCATCTCCTTAAATTCCCACCTTTTTGCAGTTTCTTCAGTTTTAATCTACAGTTCATAAACAATAGATTGTGGTCAGAGTCCACATCTGCCCCTGGAAATGTCTTACAATTTAAAACCTGGTTCCTAAATCTCTGTCTTACCCTTATATAATCTATCTGATACCTTTTAGTATCTCCAGGGTTCTTCCAAGTATACAACCTTCTTTCATGATTCTTGAACCAAGTGTTAGCTATGATTAATTTGTGCTCTGTGCAAAATTCTACCAGGTGACTTCCTCTTTCATTTCTTACCCCCAATCCATATTCACCTACTACGTTTCCTTCTCTCCCTTTCCTACTGCCGAATTCCAGTCACCCATGACTATTAAATTTTCGTCTCCCTTCACTACCTGAATAATTTCTTTTATCTTATCATACATTTCATCAATTTCTTCGTCATCTGCAGAGCTAGTTGGCATATAAACTTGTACTACTGTGATAGGCATGGGCTTTGTGTCTATCTTGGCCACAATAATGCGTTCACTATGCTGTTTGTAGTAGCTTACCCCACTCCTATTTTATTTATTTATTATTAAACCTACTCCTGCATTACCCCTATTTGATTTTGTATTTATAACCCTGTATTCACCTGACCAAAAGTCTTGTTCCTCCTGCCAACGAACTTCACTAATTCCCACTATATCTAACTTTAACCTATCCATTTCCCTTTTTAAATTTTCTAACCTACCTGCCCGATTAGGGGATCTGACATTCCACGCTCCGATCCGTAGAACGCCAGCTTTCTTTCTCCTGATAACAACGTCCTCTTGAGTAGTCCCCGCCCGGAGATCCGAATGGGGGACTATTTTACCTCCGGAATATTTTACCCAAGAGGACACCATCATCATTTAATCATACAGTAAAGCTGCATGCCCTCGGGAAAAATTACAGCTGTAGTTTCCCCCTGCTTTCAGCCGTTCGCAGTACCAGAACAGCAAGGCCATTTTGGTTAGTGTTACAAGGCCAGATCAGTCAATCATCCAGACTGTTGCCCCTGCAACTACTGAAAAGGCTGCTGCCCCTCTTCAGGAACCACACGTTTGTCTGGCCTCTCAACAGATACCCCTCCGTTGTGGCTATCTGTATCATTGAGGCATGCAAGCCTCCCCACCAACGGCAAGGTCCATGGTTCATGGGGGGTGTAGTGGATTAGGTATCAGTTATACTAACGATAGAGAGCTGTAACTACAGCACTTCATTACATCTATTAAATAATGAAGTTATGACAAGTTTCAAGACTTTGATGTAAATAACAATTGATACAACGTCTCTTAAAGATGTGGTTCAGACGTCATGTTCTACTGTAAGTTCCATTCAAAAATTCTACATGGCAAAGCTTAAATGCAGTCAAGCTAAAACTTTTTCTGGGATTAAAGCCAACTTAAATCCATTCCTAGAAAAATTACAAAGATACTACATTACAACAATGAAAACAACCAATTACTGACAAATTATTTAATTGGATAGATAAAAAATCTACTCACCAAGCGGCTGCAGAACACACACATAAATGAATGTTGGAATTGGCAAGCTTTCGTAGACATTGGCTCCTTCTTCAGGCGGAAGGGTTGAAGGGAAAGGAAGAAGGGTGAAGGAAAAGGACTGGAGAGGTAGGGGTAGATTTCGGGAAGGTCACCCAGAACCGCGGGTCATGGGAGACTTACTGTACGGGATGAGAAGAAAAACTGATTGTTGGGGACTGCATTGGATGAGATTTGAAAACCTGAGAGCTTAAAGGTGGAAGACAGGTCAATATGCAAAACAGAGATTACTACTAAAACATCGTGCATGAGTTAATAAGAGTGAAAAGGTAAGTGCATTGTAAGTAACAGAGGTGGGTGGGGGAGTGGGGGGTGAAAAAAATAGATGGAAAAGACAATGAAAAATGTAGAAAACTGAAACAAGAGTGAGGCAAAGAGTAGTTACAGTGAAGAAATGCTGAGACGGAAGAAATTAACATCAATTAATGACAGGTGTGTGGCAAGAACCAAGGACTTGTTGTAGTGCTAATTCTTACCAGCGGAGTTCTGAGAAACTGGTGCCTGGGAGAAGAATCCAGATGGCTCTTGTGGTGAAACAGGTGCAGAGGTCACAAATGTCATGTTGCAGAGCATGCTCTGCAGAAGGATATTGCGAGCTGCCAGTATACACCCTCTGCCTATGCCCCTTCATCCTAATTGATAATTTAATGGGAGTCATGTTGATGTAGAAGTGTTTACATTATATACCACCATCCTCACCTCAGCCTTCACTGCATGTAATTATCCCACCAGCCTAGTTAAAAAGCAGATTTACCGTGCTATCACATCCAATCGTGCTACTGCTGATCCCTCCACAGAACAGCTTCAGAGCACGCCACTGGTGACTTAATATTATCCCGGTCTGGTGGAATGTGTTATTAAGCTACTTCATCAGGGCCATGACTTCCTAAAATCATGCCCTGAAACTAGATCCATACTGTCTAGAACAGCTTTCCGTCGTCCTCCCAATCTCTGCAATATTCTTGTCAAACCCTATGCTCCTTCTGCACCTATCTCCCTGCCCTATGGCTCCTACCCCAGTGACAATACCCGCTGCAAGACTTGCCCTATGCACTCTCCTACCACCATCCATAGTAGCCCTGTAACTGGTAAAACATATACTATCAAAGGGAGAGCAACCAGTGATATGACACGTCATATACCTGCTACTATGTAAACACTTCTACATCGGTATGACTACCACTAAATTATCAATTAGGGTGAATGGGCATACGCATAGGCAGAGGAAATATACTTGCAACTTCTCAATATCCAAAATGCATGCTCTGCAACATGACATTGATGACCTCGACATCTGTTTCACCACAAGCGCCATCTGGATTCTTCCCCCAGACACCAGTTTCTCAGAACTCTGCAGGTGAGAACTAGCATTAAGACAAGTCCTTGGTTCTTGCCACCCACCTGGCATTAATTTACATTAATTTCTTCGGTCTCAGGATTTCTTCACTGTAACTACTTTTTGCCTCACTCTGTTTTAGTTTTCTACATCTTTCATTGCCTCTTTCATCTATTTTTCACCGCCTCTGTTACTTACAATGCACTTAGCTTTTCACTCTTATTAACTAGTGCATAATGTTTTAGTAGTAATCTCTGTCTGGCATATTGTCCTGTTTTCCACCTTTAAGCTCTCAGGTTTTCAAATCTCGTCCAATGCAGTCCCCAATAATCAGTCTTTCCTTCTCATCCCGTACGATAAGTCTCCCATGACCCGCGGGGTTCTGTGTGACTTTCCCGAAATCTACCCCTACCTCTCCAGTCATTTTCCTTCACCCTTCTTCCTTTCCCTTCAACCTTTCTGCCTGAAGAAGGAGCCAATGTCTCCAAAAGCTTTCCAATTACAACATTCTTTTGTGTGTGTTCTGCTACCACTTGGTGAGTAGATTTTTTATCTATCCAATTAAATAATTTTGTCGAAGATTCTAAATTGGTTCATGAGAGTGTTATAAAATAATGTGTCCAACAAAGCGGCCATTTAGATGCTGCTACTAGGGGATATAGCAGATGATGGCAGGTGTTCCCTTTGGTCGTCCACTGTGCCCATATATAAATACGACCTGAGAGGCAGTGACGACTCACTTCGCACCCCATTATCAGTCGATATGCGTCAGTCAAATGCCGGCTTATGTGCTGCCTGGAGTGACGTCAGGCTGGTACTAAAAGCCTGTTCAGTAAGAGTATAAAGTGAAGTCAGAAGACTGTACACCATACTGGATCATTTAGATTTCACTTCACTTCACTTCACTTCACACCCAGCTACATACGGTCTGCGTCAGTGAAAACGCCTACTTATGCGCTGCCTCGGATGACGTCACACCCATGCTGCTACTAAATGCTTGTTTTCGATACAAATAGGAATTGCACTCACGAGGACTGTACACTGTGTCGGATCACATAGATTTCGCAGAAGTAACTGTTTGTGTTCCTCCTGTAATGTTAACAAAACCTCTGGGCGTGGTGAAATTATGTTCCTCTTTTGAGGAGAGCAATTAACTTTATTATAAGACAGGGCGAAAGACTATTTATTGGGAACTTACCATAGGAAGTTGAGCCTCTGAAATGATCATAGTGCTGTTTATGATAGAGACATCATTATTATTACTATTATCAGGAACATTGCTATGTTGTGCATGTGAAATTTTATCAAATATATCAATCAGATAGAACTCTAAACTTTCATTTATAATCATAGTTATGATCCTGCTGAGTAAACAGAGAGTAGAAACATTTCTTTCAGTGAACAAAAGAAGAACATGGACTTACACACTGGAAACTACGGTCAGTGCGTTCTCCATTGCTTTCTGGCTGACCACAAAAATAGTTTTGGGGCTGTCGTAAAGAAAAGATGGTGCCAACGTTCCACACAGTGAGTTTAATGAACTGGGAATGCTGCACTAGAGCATGTGATAAGTTTGAAATTTGAGTCAGTCATGAGGAGCTGTAAATCTGTGTTCCAGTCCCAGTTTGGCACAAATTTTCAACTTTCGGCATTGCATTACAACAATGCCTTGTATTTCCCACCCATCCTTTCCCTACCCTTCCCTTCCATCATTACATGTTTACACATTATGTACCAGCCATGTCATCACAAGTGGCCGGATATGTTCAACAGAACAGACATCACTCAGATATATACATATCTGAACACCTATGAGAATCAGGATTTGCGAGTTACAGTTTAATGGACAAAAGATGCTGCACAGCAGTGTGTGATAAGTCGGAAATTTGAGTCGGTTAATGCACATGTCTGGATGGCCAAAGCAGTTAAGGCAACTGCTTCATGAGAAGTGGTAAATCTGGGTTCGAGTCCTGGTCTACCACGAATTTTCAACTTTTGCCATTGCATTACCACAATGCCCTCAGCACCTAGCTGATCTAATGGCCAAAAACAGACCTAACTCCTTTGAAGGTGTCCATATCGATACTGGTATCAGTGACCATGTGGCAGTTATAACAACAATGAATACCAAAGTTCAATAGCAGGCAAAAAACAGAGTATTAGATTATAGATAGACAGGTGCTACACAAAAGGCATTTAGCTGTGATGAACCCAATGCAAAGAAATTCTGGGCATATATGATGGCTGTTAGTGGTACCAAATTTACTGTCTTGTCACTCAAGGATAGGACAGAACTGAAATTGACAGCCGTATAACAAAAGCAAAAATGCACAACTCTGTTTTCAAATGTTCCTTTACAAAGGAAAACCCATGAGTATTGCCCCAATTTAATCCTTGTAGCACTGAAAAGATGATGGAATGGATATTAGTGTCAGTGGTGTTGAGAAAGAGCTGAAATCCTTTAAACTGAAGAAAGCTCCAGAGCTTGATGGAATCTCCATCACATTCTATACTCAATTTGTGTCCAAGTCAACTACAATCTACATTAAATCCCTCGGTCAAAAAACCATGCCCAGTAGCTGAAGGCAAGCACAGGTCACAACTGCCCACAAGAAAGGTAGCAGAACTGTTCCACAACACTACCGTCCAATATTCTTCACGCCCCTTTGCTGTAGAATCTTAGAACATATTCAAACCTCAATCATAATGAGATGTGTCGAACAGAACAGCCTTCTCCATGCCAACCCGCACTGATTTAAAAAACACTGACCATGTTAAACCCAACATGCACTTTTCCCACAATATCCTGAAAGCCATGGATCAAGGCAGTCAGGTAGATGCAGTATTACTCAATCTAAGAAAAGCATTTGATTCAGTACCAATCTTACACTTACTATCAAAAGGACGATCATTTGGAGAATCAGGTGAAATTTATGACTGAATTGAGGATTGCTTGGCAGGGAGGATGTAGCCAATCTTGGATGGAGAGTCATTGACAGTTCTAGAAATAGCTACAGGTGTACCCTGATAAGTGTGTCTGGTCACTTGCTGTTCATGTTGTACCTTAACAACCTATGGACAATATTAATAGTAATTTCAGACTTTTTATAGATGATGCACAGTCCAAAGGCAGCTGCACAAATATTCAGTCAGACATTGATAAGATTTCAAACTGCTGTAAAGATTCGCAACTTGCTTTGAAAGTTCAGAAATTTAAAACTGTGCACTTCACAAAACTAAAAAATATAGTAGCCTATGAATACTATACCATTATGTCACAGCTGAAATAAGTAAACTCACACAAATACCTAGTGTAACAATAGGGAGATAAAATGGGATGATAACACAAGCTGTCATGGGTAAAGCATGGAGCAGACTACGAGTTATTGATAAAATACTCGTGAAATGCAATCAGTGCTTATAAAGCACTTGTGTGGCCCATCCTAGAATATTGCTCTTGTGTTTGAGTCATGTACCAAATAGGACTAACAGGACATATTTAACATATACAGAAACAGGTAGATGAATGGTCACAAGTCTGTCTGACTTGCCCTGCAGAAGTGTGTCACAGAGATGTTGAAATGACTGAAGACAGACAAAAACTATCCCAAGAAAGTCTAAATACAAAATTTCAACAACCAGCTTTAAAAGATCAGACCAGGAATATACTACAACCACCTACAAATTACTACCATACAGATTGTGAGGACACGATTAATTGCAGCACATGCACAGACATTGAAACAATCATTCCTCCTGCACTCCGTATGTAAATGGAATGGGAAAAAGCCCTAGTAACTGTTATAATGGAACATACCCTCTGCCACGCACTTCATAGTGTCCGCAAATTACAGATGTACATGTACTACTGCTGTTCAATCCCTTCCTGATTCACTTGCAGATGGAGTGAGAGATAACGGCTGTCTACATGCTTCCATACAACACCCGACAATCAAAACATTTCGATGAAGATTTAAAAATAAAAAAATAAATAAAACTGGTGCTCATGATAAGATTCGAGCACACTCTCTCCTGCATGTGAAGCTGTTATCCTGTCCATTATACCACACAGACAGCCTATAAATGCAACTTTTTTTAACACTACTGATGTCACACATCTCCAATTTTTTTTTCCATCATCAATTACTTGCAAATGAGTGCCCACCAGGGTGAATGGCTGCAGAGTGTGATACCTGGGATCTTACCCTACATCACCATCTCGTTAGTTTCTAAAAGTCGATCATACTGCTGGGGACCTCTTGTTGGCGGTGCTTTCATGAGGTATGTTGACACAAATGCTGATTTTTTTAAACTTTCTCAATAGCGTTTCCTGAACAGAATGTCTTCTTCCCTCTATCGATTCCCAGCTGAGTTCATGGAGCATTTCTATAACCTGTGTGTTCGTCACACCTGCTGGTAACAAACATAGTGCTTTTTGATTCGCGAGGGTAACTTTTTAAGCAATAAAAGTTACTTACAGGAACCACCCCACACCCACCCCCATTTTCACAGTTTACGATATATGTACACAACAGGCATCAAAATACTCACTGAGGACTTAATAAGCATTACCAAAAATATGTGCTTTGTTTAGTCATTGTTGTAACTGGAACTGGTAACTATCAGCAAAGTAGAAATGTTTAACTTAATTTCATTCATTATTTAAACAATGAAAAACACATAACTGTTGCTGTGTTTCATTATTCAAACTAGAAACAGTGCTGGTGTGTCCAAAGAACAAAACAGGCAAATTATGCATTGAAGTGACACAAAGATGTCATTAAGCAGTACATGAGCATTAGACACAATTTGAAAACTTTGTGATCCGTCTGATACCTTTATTAGAGCAAACCTAATTACTCCCACCCACCACCACGGTGAGTACAGCCAGCCAACAGCATGAGTGCAAGCACAATTTATTCCAACTTTTACAGATTTGGGTCTGCTGAGTAGAGTGCCCTGGTGCTGAGAATCTCAACTGCGTAACGTTTGTAAACACTACTTGTAAGTCAACACTATGTCAGCATCATTTTATGTTTGTGACAGTTGCTCCTCCATGTACATTGTTTTGTAGAGCTTAATTCACAGGAAAATCAGAAATACGTTAATGTAAAAACGGGTGATTATTTAACATTGTGAACACAGGAAACTTGATAGGGGTGTTTAAAATATGTTGAAAACAGTGGGAAAATGATAATTATGGGAACATAAAAAGGAGGCTAAACTGTATTTCAATAAATTACACAGTTCTACTGCTTCATAAAGGAGGTTAAGATCCTTTATATTCTTTCAGTGCCTAATCAGACTGCTGAAGGTTTCAACCCGTCATCATCAGCAGTCTGACATGTTCACACCTTCTGAATTTCTTTGATAGGACAGCAATATTTGAAACAATTATAGAGGATCAAATGAAACTCATTTCATATTTTAATCAGACATTCTCACCATTTAACAAGTGCCCTTATCTTTTATCTGTTGGCTGCTTTTAAATGCAATGATTTTTTATGTCTTCCTTCACCAATTACTTTCCATTTGTCCACACTACAATGTACGACCTTGGTCGAGTAAAAAATCTGGTTGTTTTATTCCTTTCTGTAGCTCTCACTATTTCATTTTTGGGTTTGGAATGTGCGATTTTTAACAGTCTTCCAAATTTAAATGCTGTACCATAGAAGAACATACACGTGAAGGCAGTAGATTCAACAGCAGAAAACAGGTCAGACAATATTTCAAGCAACAGAGACAGTGGATAAAACAATGAATGTGTTTCATTCCGTGTTTTAATAAAATGCAATCAAAAGAAAATACAAAGTATAAGCAAAGGAATACCCACTTAATGTTGGGGTTGGAACTTATTCCCACAAAGAAAAGACAAGAGTAATACACAGAAATTAGTTGACAGTATAAAACCAGGTTGATTACAGACAAATGAGAAAACACTAAGAACTTACCTTTTGTTACCAGTATTTCCTAAAACAGTCCCAAATGGAGTCATTTCACCAAGGCGAATCTTTTTCTCCATTTCTGTCTCTTTTCTCCCACCATCATTTCCCAATAAATCTGCGAGACCTTTGCAGTGTCTGTTATCACCATCATCATCATCCTCGCCTGACAAAACATTCTAAGTGAAAGAAAAGAAGGCAACTGTTAAGCATTATCACGTATGTGTATCAAAAACTTTTTCATAATAAACAATACATGAATGGTATTTTTAGTTACTGAATCACACTACTTCCATGCAAGAACAAAGAGTATGAACTAGTAAACAAAGAAAAATGAAATGCATAAACTATCTTCTTTTTCTCTACCTTGTTCTTGATTTACTGCACAAAAGTTAGAAAGTTACAATCTAGGCTATTCAAAATACAATTTTCCACTGTTTTCTGTGCCGTTCATAACTTCCCACCATTTTGTTTTGCAAAATAATACGTTATGTCTGTAGACAGGGAAACATATAAGAAATAAGAGTGAGATCATTGACTGTAATCACTTGAGCAAGAATTACAAAATGTTACTCATTACCATTACAATGAAGATTTTAAACAATCTACACTACAACTCTTGACTGGACTTTTGTTGAACTTTCAACCAATGTTACTGGTGGATATCAATCAATAATGTGATGAAGAAAGCATGAAGAGGACGAAATTCAGTAGAAATGGTAAGGAACTGGGAAGTAACAGTGGCCTGCTAAAGGAGTGTGTAAACCAATCAAGAAATGAAACAGAGACACACAGAAAAAAATTAAATTGAAAAAAAGATAATGACTAATACGGGGAAATAAATATGTTGAATACAAAGGAAACAGACAGAAACGAAGACCTACATGAAAATAAAATATCAAAACAATTGGTGGTACATACACTACCATTAACAATGGAGTCTCTCCTTAGTAAATAAAAATAACTGACAGTAGAGAAGTTTGTATTTTATTTAATAAACATTGATGTCATGAAATATATGGATAAGTTTCTGTTCAGGCTCAAAACCATCTGTTCAAATGTTGCAGGGAAGAAAATATATGTGATTTTTAGTACAATTCAAATTTTCCTTTAAAAACTAAACTCACTTCCAACTTGTCTTCAGTTGTCTCTGGCAAAGAAAGCTGTAGTCTCTTCTTCTCCAAACCTGTGTGCTTTACATGAAGAACTTTCAGCTGCTTTTGTTTCAGTTCTGTGTCCTTCCTAATAAGGATACTCCGTTGGAGTCCTTCGGCTCCTGCAGCAAGTAATGCTCTAGCCAATGTTTCATTCTTTTTTATGGTTTGTTCATGGGACCTAAAACATGTTATAAAAATGAATACACAGTTTTCCACAGACTATATTATCAGTGCACACATGTACTAGATTCTTATACCTTATTGGCACTATTGTCATTAGAGTAAAGGATGCAAGTTTATAGTTTAACATTTTGTTGATGATGAGGTCTTCAAATATGGAGCTAAGGCTTGGAATGGACAAGAATGGGAAAAAATGGGCATGAATTTTCAGCAACAGCTTTCACATGTGATTGGTTTATGAACCAGTACCTATGAACCTGGATAGATAGGCAGGGATTTGAACCTGTGAAACCTGGATGTTAGTCCATTGCCTGTATATTGTACTTCCTCACTCAGGGTGCTCACCAGAGGCAGAACACTTCGTGAGACTGTCCAGGATGAGATAAGGAATCAACTGTGGTATTTTGTAATAACGATCCCAATATTCTCCATTCCAGTTCAGAAATGCCCACAGGCATTCTGTTAACAATTACAAAACAAACTGAGTGGAAGACATAATTATGACTTTAATTAATGGAGCTGGGCATGTAGGCAGGTGATTAGATGGCACATAAACTACAGAAGTTCTTTGCTGGATTACCCTATTTCACAAGTCCAGGAAGTCACAGGCTAGCTTGTCACTGAACTTTTGAAGTCTCTGGTTCAGTCCTTCCACTCAACAACTGAAAGGCCACAATCAGTTCTGGGGAAAATGCTGCAAATTGTGAGCTTCGTTGAAATTCCATGCGCAAGGCTGGTTTTCTCAACCTTGTGCGCCAGTCGCTGGAATTTCAGTTCACGGGGAAAACATAAAAACTTTGAGGTTTGTAGTAGACTTTGTAATACTATCATAGATGTCAAAGAAACAGGAGGATCAACTGAACAGAATTGACAGTGTCTTCAAAACGTATTGTTAACATGAATATCAACAAAAGTAAAAGAAGAGTAACAGAATATAGTTGAACAAATACTAACAAAGAGATAGAGGGGCTGGCCAGTACTTACCTCAGCTCAGTACAGCCGATAGATACACATAAAACAGAACCGAAAATTTACGTTCCTAGCTTTCAGAACAAATGTTCCTTCATTGGGGAGGAGAGAGGGGAAAGAAAGGGAAGAAGGAAAAGGAGATTCAGTTACTGGGCTTCCCTCTGACAACCATGCCTCCATCTTTGCTACCCCCCCCCCCCCCTCCTCCTATTTTCCTTCCCCTGTTGCTTCATAACCTGGGTTGTGAGTTACTGAATATACTTTCCCTTCTTCCCTTTCTTTCCCCTCTCTCCTCCCCGATGAAGGAACATTTAAGACTTTTATCCATTGTGGATGTGGAACACTACGACTGTGGTGTGAAAAGGTTTTCAGAAATTACTGCAACCAGTCGCCTTTTATGTAGATGTATTTTATTTAACCATGACCGGTTTCGAGCTGCCTAGCAACTCATCATCAGATGGTATATACATTTAGTGCTTTTTTGTACCCATTGTGTGGGTGGTTGAGTATCTGTGGAGATAAATCTTTCTGCAGGTATATATATCTCTTTTAGGACGTATTTTTGAAACCATTGTGTCTTGTTTTTCACAATTTCACAAGTTAAAACTTTCACTAGATGTATCTACATAGAAGGAACATTTGTTCCGAAAGCTAGGAACGTAAATTTTCGGTTCTGTTTTATGTGTATCTATTGGCTGTACTGAGCTGAGGTAAGTACTGGCCAGCCCCTCTATTTCTTTGTTAGTATTTGTTTCACATCTTTATATGAGATTTTCCAGTAATCATTTAGAATATAGTCAAATTAAATTAGGCACTGGTGAGGGAATTAGGTTAAGAAATGAGACACTGAAACTAGTAGACGAGTTATGTTATTTGGACAGGAAGGTAACTGATAATGGCCAAAGTAGAAACTTCAGGCTGGAATATCAACAATATTAAGTAAAGGATAGACTGCTACTCAGTGTAAAAGATGACTCGTTGAGTTGCATATATGCACAACAATAAGACTGTTACACATTGCAGCTTTTGGGCAAAACCTAAGGAACACACTTACACACAAGCGAGCACCCCTTATACACACGACCGCTACTAGTGGCAGCTCTGAATGGAATATCATATATTCTTTGTGATGTCACTTTGTTTTACTGATAGTATAGAAACAAAAAAGTTTTGTGTAGAGAAACATATAGAAGCATGTGCCTGTGAGCTTAAATTAAATAAAGGCAAATTTATAATTGTAACTGTATATAGGTCCCCATCAGGAAAT
Organism: Schistocerca serialis cubense; assembly: GCF_023864345.2. Taxonomy (NCBI): domain Eukaryota; kingdom Metazoa; phylum Arthropoda; class Insecta; order Orthoptera; family Acrididae; genus Schistocerca; species Schistocerca serialis. The sequence goes on from NC_064639.1 coordinate 1,132,447,055, forward strand.
TTTCATCTATTTCTGAAAAATTTGGACTCCTTGTTGTGCTATCTGTCAGACAGGGGGAAGCAAATTATTATTTGTGGGGACTTCAATGTAGATTCTCTGAAAGAGGGTAATAGGAAAAATGACCTTGAAGTATTACTCGGTTCTTTCAATTTGACACCCGTTATTGATTTTCCTACTCGGGTGGTAAAGGATAGCAGCTCACTGATAGATAACTTCTTTATAGACCAAGATAAGTTTAACCAGATAAATGCTCAGCCTGTTGAGAATGGTCTTTCTGATCATGGTGCACAGCTAGTTACAATATATGACATAGCTCCATTCAGCAATACTAAACAGTCCTTCAAAGTAGTACGTTCAGTCAACAATTTAACAATTGCAAATTTCAGGGAAAGCCTACAGCAATTAGACTGGGATGAGGTGTACCGTGAACCTGATGCCAATTTAAAATATAATTTATTTCATGACATTTTTGTAAATGCATTTGAAAACTGCTTCCCCAAGAAAATAGTTAAATATACTCGTAAGAAACCTTGTAACAAACCATGGCTTACTAAGGGTATAAAAATATCTTGTAACCAGAAAAGGGAAATGTATCTGACAGCAAGAAAGAGTAGTGACCCAGAAACTATCAAAAATTATAAAAACTACTGTGTTATATTAAGAAAAGTTATTAAAAAATCCAGGAGTATGTGGATCATGTCTGAAATCAGCAACTCTGATAATAAAATTAAAACAATTTGGAATATTATTAAAAGAGAAACAGGTCAACCAAGAGCAGAGGAAGACAGTATTACCATCAAATTGAATGAAAACTTTACGAACAAAAAGTCAGAAGTTGAAAATATTTTTAATAATCATTTTCTAAATGTTGTGGATATAGTAGGATCCAGGTGTTCATTAGAAGATGCTAGGCTGTTAATGGAAGAGGCCATACCTATGCAATTTGATACAATTGAAATCTCACCCACTTCTCCCTCTGAAATTAGGAAAATAATAAACTTGCTTAAAAGCAAAAACTCACATGGAATTGATGGCATTTCCAGTAAAATACTAAAAGCTTGTTCTCGACAGATAAGTAAGATTCTCAGCCACCTGTGTAATAGCTCTCTGGAACAGGGCATTTTCCCTGATAGACTGAAATATGCTATTGTTATACCTTTGCATAAAAAGGGGGATAGATCTGATGTCAACAATTACCGTCCAATCTCCCTTCTAACAGCTTTATCTAAAATTTTTGAGAAAGTAATGTATTCAAGAGTAGCTTCACATATCTGTAAAAATGAAGTACTAACAAAATGTCAGTTTGGTTTCCAGAAGGGTTTTTCAACAGAAAATGCCATATATGCTTTCACCAGTCAAATTTTGAATGATCTGAATAACCGAACACCACCCATTGGGATTTTTTGTGATCTCTCAAAGGCTTTTGATTGTGTAAATCATGAAATTCTGCTAGACAAGCTCAAGTATTGTGGCATGAGTGGGACAGTGCACAAATGGTTTAATTCGTACCTAACTGGAAGAGTGCAGAAAGTTGAAATAAGTAGTTCTCGTAACATGCAAAGATCAGCACATTCCTCAAACTGGGGAACTATCAAGAATGGGGTTCCAAAAGGGTCAGTCTTGGGTCCTTTGTTGTTCTTATTATATATTAATGACTTGCCATTCTATATTCATGAAGAGGCAAAGTTAGTTCTCTTTGCTGATGATACAAGTATAGTAATCACACCTGAGAAACAAGAATTAACTGATGAAATTGTCAATACTGTCTTTCAGAAAATTACTAAGTGGTTCCTTGTAAACGGACTCTCACTGAATTTTGATAAGACACAGTACATACAGTTCCGTACAGTGAATGGTATGACGCCATTAATAAATATAGACCTTAATCAGAAGCATATAGCTAAGGTAGAATATTCCAAATTTTTAGGTATGTCCATTGATGAGAGATTAAATTGGAAGAAACACATTGATGATCTGCTGAAACGTTTGAGTTCAGCTACTTATGCAATAAGGGTCATTGCAAATTTTGGTGATAAACTTCTTAGTAAATTAGCTTACTACGCCTATTTTCACTCATTGCTTTCATATGGCATCATATTTTGGGGAAATTCACCACTGAGGAATAAAGTATTTATTGCACAAAAGCGTGTAATCAGAATAATAGCTGGAGTCCACCCAAGATCATCCTGCAGACATTTATTTAAGGATCTAGGGATATTCACAGTAGCTTCTCAGTATATATACTCTCTTATGAAATTTGTTATTAACAACCAAACCCAATTCAAAAGTAATAGCAGTGTGCATAACTACAATACTAGGAGAAAGGACGACCTTCACTATTCAAGATTAAATCTAACTTTGGCACAGAAAGGGGTGAATTATACTAGTACTAAAGTATTTGGTCACTTACCAAATAGTATCAAAAGTCTGACAGATAACCAACAAGTATTTAAGAAGAAATTAAAAGAATTTCTGAATGACAACTCCTTCTACTCCATAGAGGAATTTTTAGATATAAATTAAGAAAAAAAAGAAAAAAAACAAAAATATAAAAAAAAATAAAAAAATAAAAAAATAAAAATAAAAAATAAAGAAAAACAAAAAAACACAAAAAATAAAGTTGTTATATTAACTTAAGTATGTTGTTAAATTAACCTAATTATGTCATGTATTGGAAAATTCGACTCGTTCCACATCATTACGAAATATCGTATTCATGATCCATGGAACTAGTATTAATCTAATCTAATCTGATTCTGTAGCAAAAGCTACTACTGTTCAATTCTTATTTTGACATTGCCTTTCCAATGATTTGAGCCTTTTTCACTTCCGAAGATGACAGTTTAAATTCAAAACCGTTAAACTGAACCAGATAAAGATTCTCCTGTACAGCTGACAAGTAACTTTTTATCTTTGCTGAAATATTTTACAGCTGCCGAATTACAGCTATGAACAAAATCATGTGCACTGTTTAATCTTCATGTTTTACTGTCCCTGTTAATACATACTGATAAAATGAATACTGCACTAGACTAATCTGGGAGCATTGTCAGACAGACATGTAAAATTCCAATTTTAAAAGTCATTTTGTTTTTTAATGGGAACAAAAATGACACATTCCATTGTGTTGTGCGTTGTTTGAAAGACGTAAGCACTCATTATGTTGTTAAGATCCCATGAAGAAGGAGAATCTTTTAGGGTGTGGAATGAGTCAAAGATACACATTAATAAAAAAAAAAAGTCATAGTAACTTAATCTGTATACTACATTAACAATAATTTATCACTAGACCAGTACTGTTTATCTTTATTCAATCTTATGGCAGCTAAATTTAATTGTGCAGATAAAAAAAAAGCTGCTACTTCATCAACTATTGCCCCTCAGTTATACTATATAGTTTTTGTATCTGTTATTACCTACTTATAGAATTCTATTTACGGTATACAACTACTTAGAATATAGCTTTATAATGAGCAGTGCTACTTGCCATGTAGCTACCAGAACTTTTTATTATCTCAAGGTAGATATTCAAGTAATTTGCATAAAGGTTTGCTAATAAGATACGTTTTTTTTTAATTTTCTTTGGAGTTCTTTGGGACTCACAATTTTACACTTTATGCTCAACAGGATTCCGATGAATATCCTACCATTAAAGAGTTAATTCTAGTCTGAAACCTAGATAGGCAATCTCTACATGAAAATTATTTTTGTGTCTTGTATTGTGGCTGTGTAAATCACAATATAGCAGAAACCGATTTTTAATATCACCAATAAAAATCATTAAGGAGTAAATATTACAACTTATCTACATTGCAGAATATTCTTATTGCTTTTTTCCACTGAATAAATAATTTATTTACTTTATCTGCACTGCCCACCCCCGTAAAATAAATGTGATGGAAAATTTGAAAAGTAACCTAGCACTCATTGTCTTTTAGGTCACACAATGAGAGACGCTCCTTAAGAGTATAACATACTAAACTGGGCACGCTGATTAGTTTATCCAATGTTGACTCTATTTTCACAAGTTACCTGGCTGAACCACAAGAAATTTTACATAGTGCGTTTCATTCAGTGCTTGACCTTAACAGCTAACGCAGCTGGCCAGCATTCTCAAAAATTTTAGAAAAAGTAGACAGCTTCTCAACCATATGACCACAAATAACAAATTATCAAGAACACAATTTGGATTTCTGAAGGGTTCTGACATCGAGAAGGCTATTTACACCTACAGTGAAAATGTACTTAATTCATTGAATAACAAATTACAAGCAGCAGGTATTTTCTGTGATTTGTCAAAGGCATTTGATTGTATGAACCACAACATCCTTTTAAATAAATTAGAATTCTGTGGTGTCACGGGCAGTGCTGCAAAATGGTTCAAGTCATTCCTCGCTAACAGGAAACAAAGAGTGTCAGTGGAAGGGACTAGTGAATTAAGTCATCAGTCATCATCAGAATGGGAAGAAATTACATGTGATGTCCAACAAGGATCCATCTTAGGGCCATTGCTTTTTCTTGTGTACATTAATGATCTCTCATCAGTTACACTGCCAGAAGCAGAGTTCATTTTCTTTGCAGTTGACACAAGTTTTGCAATAAATAGTATGTCGAGTGTAGTTCTAGAAAGATCTGCTAATGATATTTTCATGGATATTAATAAATGGTTTAAAGCCAACTCACTGACTTTAAACTTCGAAAAGACTCGCTATATATAAATTCCTGGGATTACAACTTGATAATAAATTCAGTTGGGAGGAGCACACCACAGAACTGCAAAAACGCCTTAACAAATCTGTATTTGCATTTTGAGTGTTAGCAGTCATAGGCGACATAACAATGAAAAAGCTTGCATACTTTGCCTACTTCCATTCCATAATGTCATATGGTATAATATTTTGGGGTAACTCTTCAAGTAAAACAAAAGTTTTCAGAGTCCAAAAGCGTGTAATACGTATTATTTGTGGAGTAAATCCACGGATGTCCTGTAGAAACCTCTTCAAAGAACTGGGTATACTAACTACTCCTTAATGAAATTTGTCCTAAATAATATATCTCTTCTTCCAACAAACAGCTCAGTTCATACTTACAATACCAGGAACAAAATTGATCTGCACAAGGGCTTAAAAGCCCTTACTTTAGTTCAAACAGGAGTCCACTACTCAGGAACACTCATCTTCAATAATTTACCAGCAAACATAAAAAATTTAGTTACAAATAAAGATAAGTTTAAAAGAAGCCTTAAAGACTTACTAGTGGGCAACTTCTACTCCACTGACGAATTTTTTAATAGAAACAAATGATGTATTGTATATATTCATAATATTAGTATTGTTATTTCAGCTTAAAAAATAATAAAAAGAAATTAAAAAAAATTGACATGTTCCACATTCCCGAGGATCTCCTCAGCACGGATCTATGGAACAAAAACTAATGTAATCTCAGGTAATGTATATAGACTATGTCATATTCACTGTGTCCATTCGCTTTTTTCACAGTCAAAGAATTCTTGGACCGTGTATAGTGGGCAGTTTTAGGCCTTCAGCAATTTGTTTCTTGAAGTTGTCCAGCAGCAGGGTCTGCAATTCGACAGGTACTTTGTTGAACATCCTCACAGCGATTACCGGAAACCTTTCTCTTGTTTTGGACAGTCGGCAGGTTGGTAGATTTATGTCTTCTTTGCCGCGTGTATTATGTTTATGGATGTTTTGCGTCTTGCTGTAGGTGTCTATGTTTTCTCTTATGTGGATGAGGCATAATAATACATAGTGGCTATAAACAGTCATCATTCCCAATGTTCTGAATAACGGTCTGCAGTGCTCCAGGCTGCTGCATGATGTAATAATCCTTATCGCCTTCTTTTGCAGTAACAGCACATCCTTCCAGACTGCCGAATGACCCCATAGCTGTAATCCATACTAAATGTGGCTATGGAACAAGGCATAGTAGACAGTTATCAGAAACTGGTCTGTAATCACTTTTTTAATCTTCATAGGAGGTATATCACATGAGAGAGTTTCTTGCATATGTGCACAGTGTGTCCATTCCATGAGAGTTTGTAGTCTATTGTGAAGGCTAACAGTTTCACAGATTCTATATGGTTAGAGTATGTGTTTTTTCTAAGGCTGCATACCATACACTGGGTTTTTTCTTCATTTACTTTCATCTTGTTGGGAATGAACAATTTTCTAGCATTCTCGAACTGTGCATCAGACTTCATGACTGCTTGGGCAGAATTTTCTCCTTTAGCAGTAAGAGTGGTGTCATCCGCAAATTGTAGTGTCTCGCCAACTTCACTTAGATCATTTACAAAAATGAGGAAGAGGAGCGGGGCTACGACCAAACCTTGGGGCCTGCCGTGTTCTACCTTCTGTTCCTGGGATGTTGCTACTTGGATTGAAACAATTCGCTTTCTGTTTCCCAAAAGACTGAAGTGTAGCTAGGGCTGTACCTCCCACACCATAGCATTTTAGTTTTTTGAGCAAGATCTTGTGGGGGATGCAGTTGAAAGCTTTGCTTAGGTTGCACAGTGTGAATGCCATAAACTCTCTCCCCTTTGAATGCTTGCATTACTTTTCTTAAAAGTCTCATGGTGCAGTGATACAAGATTTTCCCTTCTGGGACCCGTGTTGTGCATCTTTGAAGAGATTGTTTGTTAGGATCTGATCTTTCATGATGAATTCAATAACTTTTGCTAGTATAGAAATGATTGATATTGGCCTAAAACTTGACACATTATGTGGGTTTCCTTTTTTGTAAACTGGTACTGTCCTTGCAAGTTTCAAGAAATCTGGGGAAACCCCTGCAGATAGGCAGTTGTTTATAGCTGTTGCTAATGGCTGTGCTATTTCTCCAATGATTTTCTTTAGGACAGTACAGGACATCCCATAGATATCTTGACTCTCTGAAGTTTTGTAAGATTTTACTATTTTCACCATGTCATTTGCATTTTCCGTGTTTCAAATTTACTGTGAGTTTTATTTGGTAAGTAAATAGCAGGATCTGTAACTGAGTCTGGGATTTCAACAACAGTGTTTTCTATAACTTCAATAAAGTAGTCATTGAAGTCATCAGGACTGCAGACATCAGAAGAGGAAGTAGGCTTATCCCTATGTTTCATTTCGAATGGTGCTGCTTTGCACGGATTATAGGCTATAGATTTCACTTTTGCTGGCAAAAGTGAAATCGGTCTGTAATGTGACGGTATCTCTTTCTCCCCTTTCTTGAATAGAGGCTTAACATCTACATATTTTAGCCAGTCAGGAAATGTCCCAGTTATAATTAGATTAGATTAATACTTGTTCCATAGATCTTGAATACGACACTTCGTAATGATGTTGAACGTGTCAGGTTAATAAAAGATGTCTGTACAAGATATTACATTACACAAAATATTGCATGACACTAATGTTTAAGTTTTTTTTTTCCCTTAATTTATATCTAAAATTTCAGCCAATGAGTAGAAGGAGTTGTCATCTAGAAATTCTTTTAATTCATTTTTAAATGTTAGTTGGCTATCTGTCAGGCTTTTGATGCTGTTTGGTAGATGACCAAAGACTTTTGTGGCAGCATAATTTACCCCTTTCTGTGCCAAAGTCAGATTTAACCCTGCATAGTGAAGATCATCCTTTCTCCTGGTGTTATAGCTATGCACACTGCTATTACTTTTGAACTGGGTTGGATTGTTAACAACAAATTTCATAAGTGAATATATATACTGTGAGGTTACTGTGAGGATCCCTAGATCCTTAAATAGATGCCTGCAGGATGACCGTGGGTAGGCTCCAGCAATTATTCAGATTACACGTTTTTGAACAATGAATACTTTTCTACTCAATGATGAATTACCCCAGAATATGATGCCATATGAAAGCAGTGAATGAAAGTAGGCATAGTAAGCTAATTTACTGAGATTCTTATCACCAAAATTTGCAATAACCCTAATAGCATACATAGCTGAACTCAAGACGTTTCAGCAGACCATCAATGTGTTGCTTCCAGTTTAACCTCTCATCAATGGACACACCTAAAAATTTTGAAAATTCTACCTTACTGGAGTTGTGCCATTTACTGTACGGAACTGTATATATTGTATTTTATCAAAATTTAAAGAGAGTCCGTATGCTGGGAACCACTTAGGCCCTAATAATTTTGTGAAAAACATCATTTACAATTACATCACTTAGTTCTTGGTTTTTGGATGTTATTACTATACTTGTATCATCAGCAAAAGAACTAACTTTGCATCTTCATCAATGTGGAATGGTAAGTCATTAATGTATATCAAGAACAGTAAAGGACCTAAGACCGAACCCTGTGGGACCCCGTACTTGATAGCCCCCCCAGTTTGAGGAATCAGCTGTTGTTTTAACATTACATGAACCACTTATTTCAACTTTCTGCATTCTTCCAGTTAAGTATGAATTAAACCATTTGTGCACTGCCCCACTCAAGTAATAATGATTTATCTTATCTAAAAGAATTCCATGATTTACACAATCAAAGGCCTTTGAGAGATCACAAAAAATACCAATGGGTGATGTCCGGTTATTCAGAGCATTTAATATTTGATCAGTGAAAGCGTATATAGCATTTTCTGTTTAGTCTTTCTGAAAACCAAACTGAAATTTTTTTAGTACTTTATTTTTACAAATATGGGAGGCTACTCTTGAATACATTACTTTCTCAAAATTTTTTGATAGAGCTGTCAGAAGAGAGATTGGGCGGTAGTTGTTGACATCCGACGTATCCCCCTTTTTATGCAATGGTTTTACAATGGCATATTTCAGTCTATCGGGGAAAACACCCTGCTCCAAAGAGCTATTGACTGGTTACACAAGTAACTTAGAATTGTACTAAACTCACAAGAACATGCCTTAATTAACTTTGTTGATATTTCATCGTAACCACTACACTGCTTTGTTTTTAAAGATTTTATTATGGACGTTATTTCTTATGGTGAAGTGAGTGACATATTCATGTACTTGAAGCTATTTGTAAAGGCTCGTTTCAGATATTCAAGGGCATTAGTTACTGATCCTGACAATCCCAATCTATCATAAACAGATATAAAGTACTTGTTAAATAGATTTGCCACACTATGCCCATCGGTTACTAATGTGTCATCTACCCTTAATGCTATTTGCTCCTGTTCCTTTCTGGTTCTACCAGTCTCCTCTTTCACTATATCCCATATTGTTTTTATTTTGTTCCCTGACATTGCTATCTTCTTCTCGTAGTGCATTTGTTTAGATGTCTGAATTACTTTTTTTAATATTTTACAGTATTCCTTGTAGTTAGCAAAATCGTCAGCATTGGAGCTATTCTTGGTCGACAGATACATTTTCCTTTTTGTCTTACAGGAAATCTTTATTCCTTGTGTAATCCATGGTTTTATTATAGACTACTGTTTAATTTGAGTAACTTTTAGAGGAAAACAGTTTTCAAACATGGTACTGACATTGTTTATGAATGTGTTATGTTTTTCATTCATGTCATGAGCACTACCTATAAACATCTTTCCAGTTCATATCTTTGAGCAGTTTTCTAAAACACTGTATAAAGTTTAGCTGTTAATCTGTAATTCATTACATTGTAAATCACTTGATTGTAACTTTGATGCAGTCTGTCCAGCCATGACTGGTGAACGACGAAGATCTGGTAATAAATGGTAACAAAAGATGTCTGCCTAAAAATTTGAAGATAGAGCACTACAACACAGTAGTAAAACCAGAATGCCTTTATGCAAGTGAATGTTTAGTACTGAACTACTAATTAGACAAACTTGAAGCCCTATAAAGAAAAATCATTTGAAAAATACGTGGGCCACCAAAACATACGGAGGTATGGAAATTAAGAAGCAATGAAGAAATTTATCGCACCATTGAAAATGTAAATGAAACACTATGAAAGTGGGAACTGCTATTTTTTGGACAGTTATACAGAATGAACAGAAACAGGTTAACCAAAAAGATTTTTAAATATCTTTGTAACAAGAAGTCAACAATAGCCTGGATTCAAATTTAGAAAAGATCTGGAAAGAAACAACATAAGTGAAAAAAGATGCAACAGAAAGAGAGATTTCAAGAGGAAAGTGTTAAAAATGGAAGGATTCCAAGGCAAGATGGAGAAGAAGACAGGGTCAAAATGGTCCAAGGAGAGAATGAGGATACATAGTGAAAAGATGGAGGAAAAAGAAAAAACAACAAAGAAGGAAGCATCGAAATTGGTGCGTGATTCTTAGATGGCCCAAACAAAGAAAGAAAGAAAATTGGAAATACGAAATAATACAAGTCGCGTTACCAACTCTGATCAAACTGATCACACATAATGGGAATAAAGTTGTATGTTGGGTTGGGAATGATTAGTAAGAAAATCCAACTTTACTACATTTAACAGCAAATGCTGCTGCTTTGCACTTTTATTATTGTACTTGCATAGGAGGAAATCCTTGTCATAATGGCTAACAGCATATCAAGGACATCTGATACTAAACAATCTCAAAGTGGTTGGACGTGTGGTCCCACATTCTATGAATAAATTACAAATGAGTTTCTACGTTGGATAACTGAGTATGATATCCAATGGTCTATCACATTCTTTATCGATGATCACGTATGTCACTGACTTTACACTTGGCTGATATCTGCTCTGAGAGTGACGTAATTGTTATTGAAATGTTCTACAACTCAACATATGTTTTATAGCCACTAGATGTTCATGAATGTTAGTGTGGTGGAACAAGACTCTTGTCACTGGCAGGGTATGAGCAACATTTCTCTTGTCCACAACACCAACGCTAAAATACCTGTTACCCAAACCTGTGGATATATTTAAAAGCATGTGAAATTATGTCTCAGTTGTGAAAAATTTTCACCATAGCTTTATTAAGCTTATTCCTGATTTCTATTATTTTGTGTTATTGTCTTATTTTTTTTTCTATTCGTCACACACTCCTAAATCATTTCAACCACTTTATATTACACGAATAAAACAGTACTATACCATTTCTCTAATATTATATGTTATACACTTTTCCATATCCTAATTACGATAGAATGATTCACGCAGAATCCTTTAAATCTATGTTCAGCTAACTGTCAACAGGGTACTCAAAACTTTATTCTGTTCCTGAAATAGTACAAATAATTTTTGGCGAAAAGCTGCTCAAGGTATTCAACAGCACCCCAGGGGAGCTCTAAATTAACATATTTTGAAGCAATGAGGACGTTATAGAAATAATATAAATCTCCTCACTATAGGCCTACAGTCAAAGGTGTAGGAAAACTATGCGAATAACTTCCACCAGATGACAATCTTCTCCAACAGCCCATACATTTGGTCACTCCCACCTATGTAGGCGGGGATCTTGATTAAATAAGAGAAATTAGTATCCTCATGAAAAAATTTACATGTTCATTTCTCCCATGTCCTATTTTAGAGTGGAATGGCACAGAAATAATCTGAAAGTGGTTTAATGAATCCTCTGTCAGACACTAAAGTGTGAACTACAGAGTAACCATGTAGCTGTTATAATGTAAGATTAACTACAAGGCAAAACGATTGGTTAATATTTACCTGCAGGAGAAGAAATGTCTAGCACTGCCAACACAATCAAAACATTTTGTAAACTAAACGTATTTAGGTGCCAACATGTTCTTCCTTTGTATAAGAATGAGGGACTGTACAGAGAATGATGGAAACTGGGAGTGGGTGGCAAGTTAATTGGTACAATTGAAAAGATAGAAAATTATTGTGCTAGAACTTACTGAATCTCATCAGACACATTTTTTAGTTCTTTTTCCACTTTTTCCATCGCATGTTTCCGCTTCTGATCTTCTACAGCTCGGTCAACTTGCTGAAGAATTCCTTTTTCAAACGTTTCTTGATCGTAAACTGACAAACCTAAATCCTTCAACTCTGAATCCTGCTGTTCCTCCGGCACAGTTTCTATCACAGCCATAGTTACCATAAATTTGTCTAAATTAACGTCCCCTACTGTAGGTATCGGTGCACTATCCAGGGGGCTGTCATTTTCCATTGGATTTCTTCCTTGGTTTTCATCTGAACTCATTTCTGGTTCTGCTTCAATCCTCTCAAAAGGATCCATTGTGTGGCGATGCCAATGATCGTTTTCAATGAACAATTTTTTATGACACAAAAATGTACGAACTGTGGAAACCTAAGAGGTGTAACTATAATGAAAATGCATGAGCAGCTTGGAATAATACTGTAAAAACTGCTGCTTACTGCTACTGTTCGGCTGCATGTCATAGAATGGTTAACATAAACTAAAAGTCGAAGTGACAAGTCATTATATAAACTGTGATTGACCACACATCATACATAATGCGCTGCATTAACAATGAACTGCAACAACAATTGCAAACAACTTCTTCTCTGTTCTTAACCTGCCACAACTTTATTTTTCTTAACTATATAGTTGACTACACTGAGCTGCATCTGTATAATCTTTGACACCGGAGTTTCGCAATGTCACGAAATCTTTTAAATTTGTGGATAGGAAAGTTTTTATTCAAATCCTACCAGTAGACATAGTCTTGAGTTTCTGTTATACAATGTCATCGCTAGTGCAACACCCATATCCCAATTAAAGTTTGCACCGAGTTGTATATCGTGGTGATAGAGAATTGCAGTTACCCGATATCAGCATCCTTGATTTTGCTGTTCCAACTTGTCAAACTTTTGTGGCCTTCGCATTAATTCTGAAGCTCTGGTAATATGACTGGATCTACATAAAATGCAGTAATTGTAATTTTCGAACTATGAGATCTGTTTTTTTTTTTCTAAGTAGGGGAGACATTTTTTTCCGAAATGAACATTTATGCGCCACAACCGAAGTTCTGCTTTCTCGTTTTGCTCACACTTCATTTAATTCAGATTACTTTCTAGAACGATCATCACTAGCAAACGAATCTTTCTTCATTGGATACTCTATTATCGCAATTTTCTCATCAGAACTTGAAGTTCTGCAGTTTTCATTATGCTAACGTAATACAATAGTAAACTTGGCACTGACATTATATTTTCTGTTTATCTGCTGTTTCTCACAGAGCTGTGGATGTGGTAAAACCACAGGAAACATCTGCTCTCACAGCGCAATAACGATAGTGTAATACCGGCCTAAGCGTAGCTGAATGAAACAAAAGAAATCCCCTTGCTGCCAAGGGAAATGAAACATGTACTTACCTTCTTTCGCGTTTTCGAAGCAGACTGCTGAACTGCAGCTTTGAGCGCTGAAAAGTTTTTATACTTTTCTATATCAGTTTGACTTCTAAGAGTCACGACACAATTTGCGAAGCCCATATTGAAATGAATGTCGCTTCCGAAACTCCTACACCATTCACCACAGGCTATCAATATTTCGTTCATTCTGAACAAAAAAAACAGACATCACATTAGTTAAACTGTCAACTAGTGTATATTTTTCTGTAATGGCTCCACAACAAACTGCCTAACGTTTCAAACGCTATACGTCTAATCACCTCTTGGCACACTATCCGTGAGCATTGGCATTCCGCTTGTGGTGAATGCGGCTGTAGAACTAGGGGAAGTACCATATTGCGAAAGCGAAGTGCAGTGAACATAGGTTCACATAGTCGTTGTGTTGTGACCGGGATAAATACCGGTACTGCTGTAAAACTGACGGAAGCAGGGAGTACAAATTGCGTTATGGTATTTAAATTTGTGTGTGCCTTATATTACTGTGGATTTTAATTTTCAGTTAAACACGTATTACCCATTTATGTAATGTAATGTTTCGGTACCCTATTATAAATGTTGAGCATTTAAATTACACCAGCCACCCCTTTTAATCAGAAGTTAGGCTTTACGAGAATAATTCGTAAAATAATGCCGTCTTAGCCATGTGCAGCTTTCGCACTGCTTTTTCTTCCGTCAAACCTTTGACAGTCTTCTTCAGTCTTGATGCGACCCGCCACGAGTTCTTTCCCCATACAACCCCCCCTCCCCCCCCCCCCCCGCCTCCGCCCCAATTATGGGGTATAGTTGTACTTTCACTTTATGTTCTTAATAATTTTTAGATATTTGCAGTCTCTGTCTTTCCATTACATATTTTACACTCTACTGATCCCCGAAGTTACGGTATTCCTTGATGTCGTAACACATGTCTTCCTGTCTTCTTCTTGTCATGGTTTCAATATCTACATTTTCATCTACATCTGCACCTACATCAATACTCTGCAAACCACTGAGATACGCATGGCAGAGGATACGTCCCATTGTTTCAGTTATTATGGTTTCTTCCGGTTTCATTTGATTTCATTTTATTTTATTATGATCCTGTAAATAATTTACATGATGTAGGAATTGTCACAAGTGTAATTAACGTGCAGAGCACATGCAAAACAAACATAATAGTAGATTATCACTTAATAGCTATTTTCAGAGCATTTTTGAGAGCACAACATTTGTCATAAACATGTCCATAAGGGTTAAGACAATAATTTTACTCACATTCAAAGTACTCATCTATGCCATAGAAACTATTGTCTAGAAGGTAATTTTTAAGCTCAGTCTTAAATTTTACTTCATCAGTTATTTCCTTCATGTTCACTGGCAGATCGTTGTAAAGTTGTATTCCAAAATAACTTACATGCTTTTATGTATCCATTATCCTTACTCTCTTCATTTAAATTTTTACAACTGCAAGTATTATAATAGTGGCAGTCCTTATTGGTATGTAAATTGTTCAGGTGTGCTCTTGTACACGAAAGCTTTTAAATATATACAGTGATGGTATTGTGAGTATTTGTAATTGTTTGAAGTGGGGTCTATAGTGAGTTCTTGGAGCATTGTGTTATAATTGGACTAGCTGTTTTCTGTAGTTTGAAGGTATCTATTACGCGTGATTTAGTTTACCCCAGAATACTGTACCATAAGAAGCAATAGACTGAAAGTAATCAAAATACACTAATCTAGCACAATCTATGCTACACACTCTAGATATTATCCTCAGTGTGAAACATGCCGAATTGAGCCTGTGGGATAAATACTGATAGGCTCTTTCCAGACTAAGTTTTGATCAATCTGCAAGCTGAGAAACTTTGTGGATTGCACATTCTCTATCTCTTTGTCGCTCAGTTTCAACTCGAGATCATTTCCTTGAGTTGCTTTGCCATACTGTATACAGTTCGTTTTACCTAAGTGTTAATACAATTGCATTAAACCACTGTTGTATATATTCAGGACTATGTCAGTTGTGGTGGATAGTGATTTTTGTATCATTGCTTATAATTATGCTCTCATCGCCTGCAAACAACATAATTTTGGTAGCAATATTTGGGTTCTTTGTATCATTTATATAAAGCAAGAATAATAAGGGGCCAAGAACACTGTCCTGCAGGATGCTTATTTCCACATTTTCTGTATCTGAAGCCCACTTGATTTTCGGGTTATTATGATCTGAGATGATTTCAACAACCCAAGTTCTGTCTTGAATGTAATAAGATTCCAACACTTTCTACACAACTCCTCTTACTCCTATTACCTTCACCTTGTTTAACAAAATTTGGTGATTTAATGTATCTAAGTTGATTCCCACTACACATTTTTTACTGTCAAGATTCCTGACAATCTCTTCAGTGTAGGTACGGATGGCTGATTCTGTGCTGTGGCCTGAATGGAAACCACGTTGATTGCAATTCAGATGTTTATATGCATATAAGTAATTTATGAGTCAGATTTTCATTAATGGCTCTAAAATTTTGAAAAATGACTGGAGAAGGGAAATTGTTCTGTAATTTTCTGTCTTGTATGGATCTCCTTTTTTAAACAGAGGTATAACCTATGAAATTTTCAACCTCTGTGGAAACACTCCTTCGCTGAAAGAAACTGGCTGTATGTACCTGGGTCTCGATAATTTGTTGGGCAGCTTTTTTAATTAGTGACACATACACAGACCTGCAGACATTTTTCGGTTTTTATACTCTATCACTTTTAATATTTCATTTTCATTTGTAGGAGTTAATGTCATACTACTGTCTACTTTTGAAGCTGTTAATTTCTCATGTTTGGTAAAGTTTTTGCTTAGTGACACAAATACACTTAAAAATAGTTATTTGCCAGAGCTTCACCTTTTAATCTAATGTTTTCGCTCTTTTTGAGTACTATTTCCTGAACCACGAGGCTCTTACCTGTTTCCCTTTTCACTGTTTCCCAAGTAGTTCTTGATTTATTGCCCAATTTTCTTATTCATCTATCATTACTCGCTAATTTTGCTTTTGTAATTATCTTTCTATATATTTTTTGTGGTTTATTACATGTTCTTTAAACTTGTGGTCAGTACAACTTTTCAGTTTAGAGTAAAGAGTTTTCCTTGTCCAGAAGGAATTTCTAACACCTGTCGTAATACAGGAATTAGTATGTAAATGGGTGTATGAATTTGTTCTGACAAGTTTTTAGGAAAACACATTTAAACTTTTAACATAAATGGAGAAGAGAAATTATTATATGCAGCTTTTGTGCTTTTTGTAACAATGCTTCTGCCCATGATTGCTTAACCAGTGTATTTACAAAATGACTGCAACTGTTAGAGGAGAAAGTTCTTTTGGCCATTTGATGTGAAGCATTTTTAGTCACTGTAGGTGTTCCATTCATGTATGGAGTGCGGGATGAATGATTATTGTAATGTGTCTGTGCATGCAGTAATTATCCTAATCTTATCTTCAAGATGCCTATGAGAGAAATACACAGGCAATTCTAGTATATTCATAGAGTAATCATTTAAAGCCAGTTCTTGAAACTTTGTTAATAGACTTTCTTGGGATAGTTTACGTCTATCTTCAACAGTCTTCCAGTTCAGTTCCTTCATTGTTTCTGTGACACTCTCCCATGGATTAAACAAACCTCTGACTATTTGTGCTGCCCTTCTTTGTGCAAGTGCAATATCCCCTGTTAGTCCTTTCTGGTATAGGTCCCACACACTGGAGCAATATTCTAGACCCAGTGTGTGATTTATAAGCAATCTCGTTTGTAGATTGACTGCACTTCCCAGTATTCTACCAATAAATCAAAGTCTACCACTTGCTTTACCATGACTCAACCTATGTCATCATTCCATTTCACATCCCTATTCGTATGAGTTGGCCGATTCCAACAGTGACTCATTGATATTATAGTCATAGGATACTATGTTGTTGTTGTTTTTTTTTCGTTTCGTGAAGTGCAAAGTTTTATATTTCTGAACATTTAAGCAAGCTGCCAGTATTTGCACCACTTTGAAATCTTATGTAGATCTGACTGAATATTTATGCAGCTATTATCAGAAAATACTGCATTATACAAGGTGTACAACTTCGTTTCCACCATTTTTCTCCAACATTTGAGGCTTGAATGAAACAAATTGGTTACACATGTAACATTCAAAGTATTTTCCATTGCTGACCACTATTTTCTCCCATCTTTTGGGCAGTGTATGAACCCCGCGTCGAAAAAATTGTTCATGTTTTGAAGCGATCCAGGAATCGATCCAATTTGTGACTCCTTCATGAGATCGGAAGTGTTGGTCAGCCACGACATGCGCCATTGATCTAAACAGGTGATAGTCAGAAGGTGCAATGTCTGGAGAATACTGCGGGTGGGGTAGGACTTTCCATTTTGACCTCTTTTGCAATGTGGGGTCGAGCGTTGTCATGCTGCAAAATCACTTTATCATGCCTCTAGCTGTATTGCGGCCATTTGTCTTTTAATACTCTGCTCAAACGCATTAATTGCATTCGATAATGAGCACCTGTGATTATTTCACTTGGTTTTAACACCTCATAGTTCACAATGCCGAGTTGGTCCTACCAAATGCAGAACATGATCTTGGAGCTGTCAATATTCGGTTTGGCCGTCAACGTGGAAGCATGGCCAGAATATCCCATGATTTTTAGCATTTAGGGTTGTCGTAATGAACCTGTTTTTCGTCCCCAGTCACAACGTGATGCAGAAATCCCTTCCATTTTAGCCTCTGATGCAACTGTTCACAAACACACAAATGCCGTTCAACGTCTCTTGGTTTCAGCTCACGCGGGAGCCAAGTTCCTTCTTTCTGATCCATGCCCATTGCCTTGAGATTTCTTGAAATGGCTTGTTGTGTCACTTCCACTAATCGTGCCAATTCTTCTTGAGTTTGACGTGAGTCTTCACTCAGCAATGTCTCCAATTCTGCATCTTCAAAAACATTCTCCTTTCCACCACTATGCCAGTCTAAGACATTAAAATCACTGTTCTTGAAGTGTTGAAACCACTCATGACACATTATTTCACTAATAGCGTCCTTACCATATGTACTTGAGAGCATTCAATGAGACCCAGCCTCTGTTTTCTTCGCATTGAAACAAAACAGTAACACCACCCGCAAATGATGAGGATTAGGCTTGTAAACTGACATTTTCAGTCAAGGACAACTTTATGATGCAGACTCAAATCAACTAATGTTTGAATGAGGTTATGTTGACCGAGGTCCAAGCTAACTGCCTGACATCTGCGATCTGTTTCTTTCGACCGCTACTTACCGTTGTCACAACCTATCAGCAAACGGTGGAAGCAAAGTTGTACACCTTGTAGATAATTGTATCATCTGCAAAAAGCCTGATTTTATTATTCATATTGGCTGCCAAGTCATTAATACAAAACATGAATAGCTAAGGTCCTATCACACTTCCCTGGGGCACACCTGAAGTTATTTCTACATGTGACGATGACTGTCCATCCAAGATAACATGTTGCATTCTCTCTACCAAAAAGTTCTCAATTCAGCCACAAATATCACTTGATACCCCATATGATTGTACTTTAGGCAATAAGTGTAGGTATGGTGTCAAGTCAAATGCTTTTTGGAAACCAAGAAATACAGCATCTACCTGATTGCCTTGATCCAAAGCTTTCAAAATGTCATGTGAGAAAAGTGCAAGTTGGGTTTCACATGATCGATGTTTTTGAAAACATTGCTAGTTGGCATTGAGGAGGTCATTCTGTTTGTTTGAGCGCATAACATGTTTAAGATTCTACAGCAAATCAATGTCAAGGATACTGGATAGTGGTTTTGTGGATCACTTCTACTATACTTGTTGTAGACAGGTATCACATAAGCCTTTTCCCAAGAACTGGGCATGGTTTTTTGTTCAAGGGATCTATGATAGATTATAGCTGAAAGAGGAGTTATCTCAACTGCAAGTTCAGTATAGAATCTGACAGGGACACCGCAGGGCCCTGGAGCTTTGTTCAGTTTTAACGATATCAACTATTTCTCAACACCACCAACACTGACACTTATTTGTTTCATCTTTTCAGTTGGTCGAGGATTAAATTGGGGCAATTCTTCTTGGTTTTCCTCTGTAAAGGAACATTTCAAAATTGAGTTACGCATTTCAACTTTTGCTTTGCTACCCTCAATTTCAGTTCCTGTCTCATTCAGTAAGGACTGGATACTAACGTTGGTGTCACTAACAGCTTTTACACACCTAGAATTTCTTTGGGTTTTGTGAAATGTCATTAGACAATATTCTACTCTGGTAGTCACTGAAGGCATCATGCATTGTAAAGAAATGTGGAGAATCCATTGTAGAACTCCTAACCCACATAATAAATGCATCCTTTACAAATGGAGTTTTCCCTGACCTACTAAAGACTTCTAAAATTACCCCACTTCACAAAAAGGGCCCTAAAAATGATGTAGCCAATTACAGGCCCATAGCACAACTCAGCTCATTCTCAAAAATATTTGAAAAATTATTTTACACCAGATTGGAAGACTTTACTAATAACCTATCCTTATTAACAAAACACCAGCATGGTTTTAGAAAGCAAAAGACAACTTACACAGCTATTTATGAGTATCTCAACAAAACCTTAAAAGCACTGTATAATAAGGAAATCACTACTGGTATCTTTTTAGATTTATACAAAGCCTTTGCTGTAATTGACCATACCATACTCCTTAAAAGTTAGCAAATAAAGGTATAAGAGGAATTGCAAACAAATGGTTAGTCTCTTACCTGTCAAACAGATTTCAAAAAGTTGAAACTGATTTTGAAAAAAAGAATACAACCACCCATCAATCTACTGTCCACTCTTCTGACACAATGCCTATTAGATATGGTGTGCCACAAGGCTCAATCCTGGGACCCACATTGTTTCTGCTATACATTGATGATGTAAGCACGAAGCTTGCTACAGGACATACCACACTATTTGCCGATGACACGAGTATACTAATAACAGGTACTGATACAGAGGACCACAACCAAACTGTTTATGTTGTCACTCAGCAAATGGTTCAACGAGAACAAACTGATTATAAATATACAGAAAACAACGTACATAAACTTCAGACTCTCATCCCAAAAACAAGAAATGCCTGATGTGATTCTAAATAACCAAGAGCTTATGTGTGTGGACTCTGTCAAGTTTCTTGGCATATGGCTTGAAGCAAATCTTAAGTGGTAGACTCACACAAATTATATCTCAAAAAAGCTATCAACTGTGTGTTGCATTTTAAGGATACTCAACAATCAGTCACAAAATCTGTTCTCATACATGTATATTATGCTTACTTCTATTCCACATTACAGTATGGAATCATATTTTGGGGGAACTCACCTGGAGGTAGATATATTTTCAAAATGCAAAAAAAAAGGCAATACGCACAATATATAATCTAAGACATAACGAATCATGCAGACAACATTTCAAAACAAATGGCATTATGACACTGCCCTCTGCTTACCTTTATAATATCGTCTCATTTGTCAAGTCATACCTGTTAAACAATGACTGCACACTAAAATTCAATGGAGATATTCATAACTGTGCAACAAGGCAGCAATCTGACCTACATATGATTCAGTCCAGAACTACCTGCTACCAAAAAAGGTGTATAATAATTTACCAAATGAAATCAAAGCAACAAAGAACCCAAGAGCCTTCACACATAAGTTAAAAAAATATCTCGTGGTCCATTGCTTTTATGCAGTTGATCATTTTTTTTTTTGAAAGGGGTTAAAATTGTAAACAATTTTATGATAAATGTTCAATTAGGTCTGAAAATTATATACTGTGCATGTCTATGAAATACACTGGACTACTTTACTATTACATTTGTATTAGCTGCTTGTATTTTACCATACAACATTTGTATTTACTGTTTTGTTAAAGATAGCTAACTTCCTCATTACAAAATAATGTAAAATCAATTTATTAAAAATTACTTGCAAATATGTTCTCTTGACCTGTCCAATATTGTATGTACAACCTTACAATTCTATGATTTGTACTAACTGTTTTGTTTAAGATAGATAATTTCCTTGCTACAAAATAATGTAAAAATCAATTTGTAAAAATTACTTGTAAATAGCTCTCTTGACCTGTCCTATATCATATGTACAGCTGTACAGTACTATGATTGCCTGGATGTAAATAGCTCTCTTGACCTGTCCTATATCATATGTACAGCTGTACAATACTATGATTGCCTGGATAAATAAAAATAAAATACAATACTCTCTTGACAGCCAAATGCGTTTCATTCAGCCTCTCTCAATCTATAGCCCTATTTTTTCTTCTTTTTTTTCACCTATTATGAATAATCTCTGTTTCTTTAGAAGTTTCTTTACAGTGACTGTGTACCATGGAGGTTCCTTCCCATTATGAACTATTTTACTGGGTACATATCTATCCAGTGCCTGGTCAACTATTCTTTTAAACTTGAGTCAGAGTTCCTCTACATGCTTCTCACCTGTACTGAAAGTTTCAAGTTCCTCACTGAGATATGACACTACTGATTTTTTATGTAGTTTACTGAGCATATACATCTTTTTGCTTGTTTTAGTTGTCCTTTGTATAAAAAAATCATAACTATTATGTTGTCTGAGATATGTGCGTGAACAACTTACTGTTGGAAAGAGCAAACTTTCAAGTTTTACATGGTTCCCGCTAGGTAGCAGCAGTGTGCGCTCACTTCAGTTCTAGTGTTGGGTCAACAGAAAGTGTTTTGTGTTCTATGTTTTGTGTAGTGTGGATCAGTAATAACTGTTCAGCGTGATGTTCACACTAGGTATAGTGTGGATCCCCTTACTGCACAGAAATATTAGACGATGGCATGAACAATTCTGAGAAACAGGTTGTTTGTGTAAAAGGAAATAACCGGGCCATTCCCGAATGTCTGACACAGATGTCAAACATATCCGCCATAGTTTTACAAGGAGTCCACAGAAATCTGTTCGCCATGCAGCTTGACAGCTCAGCGTACCCCCAATGTCTGTCGGGCATGTGTTGCATCAAAGTTCACACATGAAACCATACAAAATTCAGCTATTGCGAGCTCTTTGTGAAGGCGTTTGTTCTTGGCAAGATGGAAGGTGATAATTTTCTTCCATGCATAGTGTTTAGTGACTAGGAAGCACTCCATTCAAATGGAAAGGTAAACCGTCTTAATGCAAGAATATGGGGTACGAAACAAACACATGTAGTTGTACAACTTAAGAGAGAGACTCCAAAATTTAATGTGTTTTGTGCAGTTTCATGGAAAAAAGTGTATGGTCCATTTTTTGTTGCCGAGAACACTTTTACAGGAAGCACATATCTCAATATGCTTGAGAACTTTCTTTTCTCACAATTGGAGACTGATTCGAACAATTTCATTTACCAACTGGATGGTGCACAGCCACCCACACTGGCATCTGGAAGTGCGGAATTTTTAAATCAAAGGATTACTGAATGATGAATGGGTCGCACTGTACCATATGATTCAGCCTTACATTACTCACCTCGAAGGTCACTGGACCTGACTGCATGTAATTATTTTTTGTGGGGATTTATAAAAGACTGTTTATGTGCCTCCATTACCAACAACAATGAATTAGTTTAGTTTAATTATGTTCCTTAGATCATTTTCACAATTATTTTATCGATATGATGTGGAACAAGTCAGATTACAAGATATATATACACACACACATGAACAGTGCTAATATTAATATTACTGAAAGTTTTAGTTCTATGCATGCAACTATATATAGTTCTGAAACAGAAACTTGTCCATGGACTAGAAGGAGTTGTCCAAAAGAAATGATTTTAAGCTAGATTTAAAACTTGATCTGCTACCTGCCAGACACTTTATGTTGTTGGGCAAATGATCAAAGATTTTTGTTGCTGAATAATGTACTCCTTTTTGAGCAACTGACAGCTTCAATAATGGATAGGAAAGGTCAATTTTCCTTCTAGTGTTGTACATATGAACATCACTGTTCTTTGTGAATTTAGATGGATTATTTATAATGAATTTCATTAGAGAATATATGTACTTTGATGGCACAGTTAAAATACCTAACTCCTTGAATAGGTGCCTACATGTCCTTGGGTGAACACCATTAATTATTCTCACTGCTCTCTTTTGTGCAATCATTACTTTATGTCTAAGTGGTGAGTTACCCCAGAAAACTATTCCACAAGACATTATTGAGTGGAAATATGCAAAGTATGTTAGGAGGCTGATCTGTTTATTACCAAGACTATCGATTATACGAAGAGCGAAAGAAGCTGAACTTAATTGTTTGAGAATCTCGGTAATATGCTTCTTCTGAGATGTCGCAAGCAGCAGCTGTGGAAGCTTTAACTCGAGACATGCTCACTGTAGTGTGTGAACAATTTCAATACCACATTGACATATGCCATGCATCTCAAGGAGGGCGTATTGAACACCTATGAAAAGGTATGAAAAAAATTTTTTTTAAGTTTCCCATTCATCAAAAAACAAAATTAATTGTATTTGTTTATTAGTTTCAGAAATGTAGACATGCCAAATTGGATGTTCCTTTTTGATACACCCTATATTTTGGTAGTCATTGCTGCCACAACTGCGTGATGGTCATTAATACCAGTTTCGATGTGGACATCCTCAAAAGTCTTCAGGTCTATTTGTTGCCATTAGATCCAATGTATTTCCATCATTAGTGTGGCTCCTAACTATCTGTTCTGGGATGTTTTCAGAGGCGGCATTTAGCACTCTGGGATGCTCTCTGGGTTCTCTGTGATGCCCTTGTGTCTCTGTGAATGTGTGTGTCTCTGTGAGCCGTAACTCGTACCAGAGTTAAAGACATGTTAGGTTAAGCAACACAACTGCCTGAGGAAGATGTTAATGTAGTGGGACTTAGTTTCTGGTGAGGCAGGGTGTAGCATGGGTCCTAGTAGTACTAGGCCCGTGACAGAGAAAAATTCATTTCCGGTTGTGCAACGGCAGGAAGTTGCGGTTAGATAAGGCTGTTGCTGGACTATAAATTGCACATCTTATCACTTAACCACTATCAAAACTGTAATTTTCCGAATTTATAGTTGGATAATTAAAGTCTCCACCGATTAGCACAGCATGATTGGGCAACTTATGTACGAGTGAACTGAGATTTTCTCTGAAGTTTTCGTTTACATCAGGAGACGAGTCTGGCGCATGATAGAAGGATCCAGTTACCATTTTCTGCCCATGCCTGATACTGAGTCGTGCCCAAACAATTTCACAAGCAACTTCAATTTCTATCTCGGTGAGCTGTTTTTTGTCTGCTGTGACAAATACACCACCTCATTTTCCATTTGGCTTTCCCCAAAAATCTCACTGCTATCAAGTTAAGGTTTAAACCAGCTTTGTGTACTAGTATAATGTAAGCTTCACTCCTTTTCATGAGCGCTTCAAATCTTTGGCAGTAGCAAATGCTTCAACAGTTTACAATTAGGATTTTAACACTCGCCTGCAGGAAGCATTTCTTTCAACCTTTCTCTGATACTTCTCGGTTTCCTACAGCTATCATTATCTGGATTGGATGGAGAGTCACCTGATCTAAAACTAACCCTTGTGTGCACCCAACACACTGTCAGCTAGCTGAATAGCAGCCTCTGATGTGTAGTGCACACCTGACCCCTTTAGGGGGGCCCTACAGTTCTCAACCCTGTGGCGCAAGTCCAGGAAGTCACAGCCTAGCATAACACAGAACTTTTGAAGTCACTGCCTCAGTCCTTCCACTTGACTCAGAATGATCAGTTCTGGGGACAATAATGCAAATTGTGAGTTTCGTTGAAACTCCTTGTGCAAGGCTGGCGTTCTCAATCTTCTCTGCCAGTCACTGGAATGACCCGAGAATGACCTCGGAGCCCAAGTGACAGGCATCATTTGTTCCAACATGCGCTACAGTCTGCAGTTGGTTGCACTCTGTTCTCACAGTGGCTGCTGGGATAACCTCTCGAACATGTTGAATGAGGCTCCTAGGCAAACATACTGAGTGCACCCGGTGTCATTTCCTGCCCCTTGCTGCTGTTTCCCTAACAGGTACTATCATTTGCCATATGTTTGAACTGCAGACGATTAATAGATCCGTGTCCTTTTGTGTTTGCCTCCTCCTGACACTGGACAAAAAAAAAAAAGTTTCCCCAAAACAAGTGAATTGAGTCCCACTGGCTCAGTTTCAGAGAAAGACGGAACCTCAAACTTGTCAGTTAGGGGAATCGGTTCAACACCCTGAGTCCTCCCTGGTCACTGTCCACTCTGTACAGGACGCCTAGATCTGCAATAGATGTGTCACTCGCAGGCAAGTGGACAAGTAATGACAGATTCTGTACTTTCTGCAGAGGAGACAGAATCCAGGGGAGAGGTTCCTCTGATACAGGTATCATAGGTACACACTAGAGTGCTGCAACGCTCAATGTTCGACCGGTCATGGCTCGCCTGTTGACAGGGGGACCAAGCCGCTCGTGTCCGGCCCCACACGATTCGGCTCGGTCACGTACTCGCCCCATGTCTGTTGTCCGGATTCCGGACATGCGGATAACCGAGCATGACCGGTCACCGCTGACATCTCACCTCGCTTCGCCCCGGCTCGCTGCACTGTACTGCACTGTACAAACACAACGCCTCTCTGTCTCTCTCTCTCTCTCTCTCTCTCTCTCACACACACACACACACACACAATGTATTTATCTCTGTTTCTCTCTCTTTTAATGCAAAAGTAACGTTTCCAAGAACGAGTGCGTGACACAGCTAAATTCATAAAGCACTTGGTAAGTAAAATGATATTTCAATACAATCGCGGATAGAAGACGTAGCAATTTTATGTCTGGAAGTGATCACAGTCTTCTCACAAACGAAAGTCAAGGCTCGATTTTTAATCCTTTGTACCTCCTGTCAAAAAATACATATCTGTTAATACACATCAATTACGCTAGTTAATTACAAATCTATTGCATATCATAATGAAACAATGCTTTTAACTGCATGCTTTTAACTGACAGTCAGTGTCATTGATACTACATATTTGTTGCAGTTTGTGAAACCAAAGAAGAACTAACTGAATTGTCGATTCTTTTTCGCTTTCTAATTCATCTGTGGTCTCTTCAAATGGTCTCAGAAAATGCGCAATTTTTCCTGCAAGCTCATTATCATATCCTTGCAATCTGTAAACAGATTCCTTTTCCGTCAACAAAGCAGCAACTTCGTTATACTGAATGTGTAAGGATTCCAGCATAGTGTACAAGCTCTTCCAGCGTGTGCAGAACTCTTGTTTCAACGACGATTTCAAAGACGAGCAGAGGCCACTTTTCTTACTGTACCTTACAATGCATTTTGCAGTATTTATATTTGTGCGATGTTCGGGGCATGATTTAACAAGAAGTTATCTTCATCGAAAGTGCTGTGTTTATACAGTGAGCAGCACAAGGAATCCTTTCGTGATTTTTCAAAGCCTTTACTACATTGGGAACCTGGTTGGAGATAAAAACAAAACTGTGCAACATGTGCGGCGAAATGTCCCAATCAGCCATCCTCTCTTCAATTTCTTTCATAATATTTACTCCCGTCTTCTTAACGTCAGGGAATTTTGTTGTAAGCGTCAAATAGTGCACCTGATTATGCAAATCAGTCCACATATCAAATGTCGCAGCACTTGCTTTATTAATAACTTCCACACTAACAGAAGCCATTATGCTGTTTCGCATTGTATCAGCTTGTTCTTTGACATGTCTGCTTATAGTAGAGGGATGTGGCATGACATCTGCCACGTTAACTTCTACATAATGCGCACCTAGCTGTATTAATTCTTGGCCTAGTTCTCTGAAACCTTCACCGGAAACAGCATTAAAAGGTCTCATATCTTTAGCACACATTGCAACACACTTTGCTGTAATACACTTATTTATTACTGCCGGTATCCCTGAAGGACTTGTACCTCTGTGAGGTTTCCTGCAACCATGTTTCTTTAAATGAGTTGTTCCCGACTGGAAACACAATAATGTGGAGCAGTTTATGCACGATATGTACCCAGTAGACGCACTGTAGAAATGTACTCCATACTTGGCTTTTTAGACCTTCCCGTTCCTTCAATGTGTAAACATCTTAGGTCTTACTGCACTGACTTCCTCGCGTTGCATGATTACAGAGAGAGACACACCACAAATGAGAAGCCTGTACTGGCTGCAGTCTCACACGGATAATGACATGTGTAATGTGTTTGAAGTTATGTGCTACGTATTCGATCACGCCTTCTATGCTCGGTCACTAGAACTAGTGCGGGCAGCCTATCCAGTTAGGGTGTGCTCGCCCCTTTCGTATTTTGTGCTCGCTTACTCGGTCATGCAGGACTCTAGTACACACCTCTCAGGAGCTCCTTCAACACACTGATTTGCAGCAGCTGCCAATAAGCTCTTTCTTCACTGATTCTATAGAGAATCTCCTCATTATTTTATAAGTTCATATGATTTTCAGTATTCTTCTATAGGTCTGTATCTCAAACAATTCGTTTCTCTTCCTTTCCAGGTTTTTTGAAGTCCATGGCAATGCTATGCTCCTAACGTACATTCTTAGAAACTTCTTCAAATTAAGGACTATGTTTGAATCAGGTAGAACTCTAATGATCAGTTATATTTACTGTCTGTGGCCCTCTTTGACTGCGATAGTCTGATTCTTATGTCTTCTTTGCTTTGTCTGATACATTTTATTCTACATCCAAGGTAGCAGAATTCTTTCACTTCGAGTACTGTACTTGCTCAATTTTGATGTAAAATTTGTCGCTAATCTCATTTCTACTGTTCCTCATTGCTTTCATCTTTCTTCAGTTAACTCTCTATGCATAGTGTATGCTTATTAGACTGTTCATTTCATTTAAGGATAGCAATGTTATTACCAAATCTCAAGACAGATAACCCTTCACTCTTAATTTTAATCCTGTTGTTGGACTTTTCTTTTATTTCCATAATTAATTGTTCGATGTATAGGTTGAATTGTAGAGGCTGCTATGACTGCAGTCATAAGATACACAGCAACAGCACCAGAGGGCAGCACCAAGCGGACACACTTCACGACAGGTGCCTCAAATTTCCAAGCAGTCACCTGGTCCAACAGTTCCACAGTTGCAGTCCATCAGTTGTTATGTGCTACAGTGCCAACCGACACTCAACAACGGTTGCTGTCATACTGTAATAGCAAGTCGTTATTTAAGAATGATCATCAGATAGTGAAATGTAGCAGATTAGCTCAGATAGCAAATGGTTGGTTGGCTGGTTGATTGGGGTTGAAGGGACCAAACAGCAAGGTCATCAGTCCCTTGTTTCAAATGTGGTCCATTCAGACAGTTTGACATCTCAGAAAAGGCTAAAAAATGTGAAAGTACAGTTGTGTCGTCAACGGTAAAAACAAAATAAGGGAAGTCAGCAAGAGAGCAACCCCAAGGCTATGCTAGTGGCAGGAAATATCCCACCTCAGAAGCAAGACCACCTGCTATTTAAAAGCACTCAACCACTAGAATGTAGAACTGCATATGGGAAAAGGAGACTAACCAATTCTAAAAAGTGATAAAAACAGAGTAAAAGGGAAAGAAAATAGGATCTTGGCCAGGGAGGAGAGTTGGGAATCTCCAAACACAACTTACAGTGGGAGACACCCCAACCCTCGCCACCCTGCTCCAACACCAGAGTGAGATTAAAAATCTTAAAACTGAGAATAAAAACTACTTTCACGGAGGAAACTGAGAACCAGTTCGAGCGTCCGGGAATCGTCAGCCAACATTAAAGGTAAAGTGCGTGGAAGTCAGTACTTAGTATGCAGAGCCAAAAGAAGGGGGCCATTCCACCAAAATGTGGGCTACTGACTGGAAGGCTCCACAACCACAGTAGGGGTGGCTCATTGCGCAAAAGAAAACCATGGGTCAGCCTGGTATGGCCGATGCGGAGATGACACATGGTGGTTGAGGCCTTTCGGGAGAGGCGGAAGGAAGAATGCCACAGGACTGGTGTCACCTTAATTGCACGAAGTTTATTAGACAGGGAGCTAGCCTCCCAAGAGCTGGTAAAGTGGGATTTGATGTGAAGCCGTAAATCCGCTGCAGAAGGGGTTACAGAGAAGGGGGGGGGGGGGGAAGGGTAAGGACTGCTCCCAAAGCCAAATGATCAGAAAGCTCATTACCTGGGATACCCACGTGGCCAGAGACACAAAGGAAGTCAACGGAACAAGCAGCACGGTGAAGATCAGCGAGATGGTCATGGATAGCCGAGACCAAGGGATGGCTGGGAAAAACACCGGTAAATAGCTAGAAAGCCACTCATTGAGTCCGTACATAACAAAACATGGTTGAGTTGGGACTGTTTAATAAAGGTGAGAGTCTGGGAAATTGACATCAATTCTGCAGTAAACACCCCACATGTAGGTGGCAGGAGATGATTTTCCTTGCCAACAGAGGACGTGAAGGCATATCCCACACGATTGGCAGATTTAGAGCCATCGGTGTAAAAAACAACAGCGTCCCAAAACTCCCATAAAATTCGGCGGAAGAAACAACGGAAAACCATCAGGGGAATGGAATCTTTCGGACCTCAATGGAGATCCATCCGAATTCGGGGCTTAGGAACTAATCGGGGGAGGGGGGGGGGGGAGAGCGTGGGAGACAGGACAAAGAAGGAAGCTGAAAATCATGGCGAAGAGACATAAGGCAGAGCCCAACCGGTAAACCCGCCCGAGGGCGGGAATCAGGTGGGTGACGTCCATGGTCTGGGAACAGTATAGAATAGGAAGGATGAGTGGGAGAGGAACGGACAGCAATTGCATAAGAAACCAGAAGCTGGGACTGCCGAGCAGAAAGGGGGGGGGGGATCCCAGCTTCAACCAGGATACTATCAACAGGGCTAGTAGGGAAGGCGCCAGTGGCGAAACGGATACCACAATGGTGGACCAGATCCAGCAGGTGTAGTGTGGAAGGAGCAGCCAAACCATAAACTTGACAACCATAGTCCAAGCAAGACAGCACTAAAGCCCGATAAAGGTGGAGAAGGATGGAGCGGTCCACACCTTAAGATGTGTGGGCAAGGAAGAGAAGGACATTGAGTTTATGGAAACATCCTACCTTCAGAAGTCTGATATGAGGCAGCCAAGTGAGCTTGTTGTCGAAAAGAAGACCCTGGAAATGAAACTGTGGGACCACAGGTAATCGTTGTGCATCGAGATAGAGCTCCGGATTGGGGTGGATCGCAGTACAG
This sequence comes from Schistocerca serialis cubense, assembly GCF_023864345.2. NCBI lineage: Eukaryota > Metazoa > Arthropoda > Insecta > Orthoptera > Acrididae > Schistocerca > Schistocerca serialis. Next base: position 1,132,477,580 of record NC_064639.1, read on the forward strand.
CGACAGAAGTGGACCATCCACGATTTTAAAGGAGAGAATTGAGCCTGTGTGAGAGGGTCCATGCAGAGGCATGCCATATAGCTCCCTGGAGGTGACACTTTGCAGAGGCCATAGAAGAGGAACTAACCCAAATCCAGAAATCATCCACATACAGAGCAGGGGTGACCAAAGGACCGACAGAGGTCACAAGTCCATCGATAGCAATGAGAAAAAGAAGTACACTCAATACAGAACCCTGTGGGATGCCATCCTCCTGGGTCCATGGAGAACTAAAAAGAGTACCAACCCGAACCCTGAGCGACCGAAGGAACAGGAACTGGCAGATAAAAATCGGGAGTGGGCCCCATAGACCCCACTCATGAAGTGTAAGTAAGATGTGATGGCGCCAAGTCGTGTCATAGGGGCCTTGCGAAGGTTGAAAAATACTGCAACCAAATGATGGCGCTGGGAAAAAGCCTGCCGTACTGCAGATTCCAAGTGAAGTAAATGATCGATCGGAGACTGTCCCTCTCGGAAGCCACACTGGTAAGGGGACAGTAGATCCCGAGATTCGAGGACCCAATTGAGCCGACGGGCTACCATCCGTGCCAGTAACTTGCAAACAACATTTGTCAGACAAATTGGCCGATAGCTTTCAACAAACAGGGGGTTCTTACCAGGCTTAAGGACAGGAACCACGATGCTATCCCTCCAGTGAGAAGAGAAGTCACCCTGGAGCTAAATACGGTTAAACACCCAGAGAAGATGTTGCCTTTGTGGAGCTTTAGATGTTGAAGCATTTGGTTATGAATGGAGTCTGGGCCAGGGGGCGTATCATGAGAAGAAGAAAGTGCGGAAAGAAGTTCCCATCCAGTAAAGGGGTAAAACATAAGGCAGAAGCTTCGGCCCGCTGTTTCTGGTGAAGGAAAGCAGCTGGATAGGAGGCTGATGCTGTTGCAAAATGGGTCGCAAGATGTTCCGCGAGCATCAATGGGTCCGTGCAAAGGCCGTCCGGGAGGTGAAGGCCTGGAAGGGTAGATGCCGATGGCAACCTTGGAGAGAGCGAAGTGTAGCCCATATCCGTTACATAGGGATGGTAGAACCAGGGGAAGAAACAAAGCTTTCCCAACACATCCGTTTCCTCTGTCTGATTAAGTAATGGGCTTTAGTGTGTAGGCGTTTAAAGGTAATAAGGTTGGCAACAGATGGTTGCCTCGTAAGGTGCTGCAAAGCTCGACGGCGATCATGTATGGCAGTAGCAATGGCCGTACTCCACCACGGGACTTGACAGCAGCGAAATGGTTCAGATGAGCGTGGTACAGAAAGGCTAGCAGTGCGAACAATCACATCAGACACGTCACGTAGGACGTCATCAATACAACCCGACAAAGAGGGAGAAAACATGACCTGTGCAGTATATAGAGGCCAATTGGTGTGTCGGAAAGACCAACGAGGTAACCTGTCCATCGGGGAGCGGGAAGGTAGCGAGAGAATCAATGGGAAATGGTCACTATCAAAAAGGTCATCGTGTGGCGACCAGTGTAATGAAGGGAGGCGGGAGGGAGAAGAAAGAAAAAGATCAGTGACAGAAAAGTTACCATGACCAGCACTGAAATGAGTAGGGGAGCCATCATTAAGAAGGCACAAGTCATGGTCTGCAAGAAACTGGTGTAGGAGAAGACCTCATAGAGGTGGAAATGCACTGCCCCACAAGGGATGATGAGCATTAAAATCCCCGAGAAGGAGGAAGGGAGGAGGAAGTTGCTGAAGAAGGGCAGTTAAGGCAGCAGGGAGATAAAGATTGCAAACCGTGACCTCAGAGACCAGGTGCACCCTAACAGCAACCGCTTCCAATGTAGTTTGAAGAGGAATCCATGTGCTAGCAACGTCCATACGGACCAACGTAGAAACGCCACCAGAGGCCCGCAGGGGTCCGACCCGATTTAGACAGAAAACACGGAACCCACAGAGGGTTGGTGAGTGATCATCAGTAAAATGAGATTCCTGTAGAACTACACAAGCTGCAGAGTAAGAGGGAATAAGGGATTTCGACTCCGGAAGGTGACGGTAATATCCATTACAATTCCATTGGATGACCACAGATCAATGATGCAAATGCGAGTTGAACAGGCTAAAGCCAGTCATGCCGCCATGTCACCACCCGTCACCGACAAGGAAGGGGCGACATCCATGAACAACAGGTCAGCGGGAAGACAAGTGAAGACTTGCATACTTCTTACGAGCCTCAGTGTAGGTTAAATGATCAAGGGACTTATACTCCTGTATCTCGTTTCCCTTCTTATAAACTGGGCAATTTGGTGAACGTGGAGAATGATTGCCATGACTATTAACACACACAGGAGAGGGAACACAGGAACTCGCCTCATGGAGTGGACATCCACAGCCACCACAGAGAGTGGCCTGCAAACAGCGGGAAGACATGTGTCCAAAGCGCAAGCACTTAAAACACCTCATAGGTGGTGGAATGTACGGCTCTACATCACATCGATAAACCATAATCTTTACTTTCTCAGGGAGGGTATCCCCTTCAAAGGCCAGGATAAAGGCACCAGTATCAATGCAATTGTCCTACCGACCTTTCTGAATAAGCTGAACCATATTTAGAGACTGGTGGGAGGTAATGGACACAGGAATTGTGCCAAGATGGTTACAGGCACAAAGGGCCGCAGACTGGGCAGCTGAAGCAGTTTTGATCAACAACAAACCCGACCGCATCTTGCTCAGAGAGTTCACTTCGCCAAACTTGTCTTCAATGTGTTCCACAAAAAATAAAGATTTGGTATTGGTGAAAATATCCCCATCAGTCCTGGTGCAAACCAGATAGCAGGGGAAAGGTTTCGCCCCTAGCTGACGGGCCTGACAATCCTCCCATGGGGTAGCCATGAAAGGGAAGGCCGATGGGGCAGGAGAAGCAGCACTAAAAGAATCAGTTCCATGCGGAGAGACGGACGCAGAAGAATGGCCAGAGTTCTGGACCCGTATGCGTTTCATTTGCATAGCGTTCGCCCTGATACCACCCTCTCCGATCAGGGGCTCTCCCCATGGGTGCCACCCAGCCACAGCAAGGGCTGTCTGGCACAGCGCCAGTGCCGGGAGTTCTGATGCTCCAGGACGACAAGCAGCCACTCCCAGGCTTACATGAGGAGGTCACAGCTCAGGTATCAGAAGTGTGATCCTTGTGTGTCCAGGGGGCTCAACCAAAAGGGTACATAGTGACCGCACCACACGGGCTGGCTACTGTGCTGGCTATGCGCCCTATCATCAGACAACAACGGGAAAGAAAAGGTGGAATGAACTAGGAGGGCACACGTCGGAGACACTAGGTAAGGTGCTCTTCCCCAAATGGCACACACTACAGAACAGAAATTTAGTAATGGAGGTCAAACCCCAGAGGGGGACCAGGGAATACCAAAAGGGTGATGTGATTACGCAACAAAACCAATCTGCAAAACCAACATAACCAGGAGGATAGGGGCCCAACATAAACAAGGACACCAAGAGAGAGAGAGGAGAGGGCGAAGGGGAAGGAGCAAGGAGAGAAAAGGAGGGGAAGGGCAAGGAAATGTAGCCCTGGAAAGAAGGAAGGCTGCAATAGCTTGGGGCCCCGTGCTCGCCACGCACATACTCACGAAAGAACCGTGAGCCCCCTGGGGGGATAGCAAATGGTTTGCAACAACAAACCTTAGTTCAGTTAGGACATTTAATCATCCAGATTCCAATTAACAGTACAATTATAGTGTAAAAAGTGTCAGTACCAGTAATCCATACCTTGTGAATGTTATATAATGTATATGATATTGAAACACCAATGCAGTAAGTCTATAGAACTTGTTTAATTGATAGGAACATCTGAAATTTGCACATTCAGTTGTAATTAGCAGATCATGAAACTGAGTTTTTACAAGTTGCTCATTTTCAATTGTCTGCTAAAATACTTCACACAAAGTTTAACTTGTCGTGTGTACAGTCACTGTTCTTATATAATGATATTCACTAATTTTCAGAATCATTATGAAACTTTATGGGTTATTGTCAATCAGAAACTATAAATAAATGTCTGAAGCCTGCTTTCTGATTAAATGTCAGAACTTCTGGAAATACTGATAGAAAGGTCTGTTCAGTCAGATGCCTAAATTATGGTAGGAATCCTGTACCTGGTTTATTTATTGTTCAATTAACAAAATTATAAAAAGCATTTTAGTATTGCATATTTGATGTGATTTCATGTGACAAAAGTGACACCTGGGCAATCTTCTTACACGTATTGAATAACATTTCCAAGTATTTCTAATTGTAACTCATAAAATCAATATTATAAACAGTGTTCTTATTGTCATGGATGTACATAAGCAATCAAGTCATGAGAGATAGGGCTCACTGTTGTTCTTACTTCCGTGTGATGTAAGATCTGTCTAGCATTGTGAAATAAGATGTTATTAAAAGATTCTCTGCGGATCATAAGCTTTTTTCACATTACACACTGTATAAACCTAAAATGTGGATACAGTTCTCAGCAAGATCTCTGGGACAATGAGCACATCTCAATTAAATATAATTCATTACTGAGTTACATAACCCTCATAGACTATTTTACTATTTTCATTGATCACGTTACATTGCAAAGTGAATGAAATATTTAAGTGTCATCCAATAGCAAATAGGGATGTAACAATGTGGTGGTATGAGCAGGAATCTGAGGTAATGCTGGACAAAATGCTAATGTCATTTTAAGTTTCAGGTATGCCGAACATACAAAAACTAGAAAATGAAATTAAAGATGGAATCTGATGAACATGAATTAAATCTGTGGAATGAAATGCTGGAGCTAAACTGTGTGACCAGAAACTGAATTTTTGGGACCAAACCCACACCCATGACAATCAACAATGTGAAATTCACAAGATAAGTATCGTTAGCTTCAAAATCAGTTTTATTTACTTTTTTCAGTCTAGTATGTTCAGCTCATATATATATATATAAAAACTTTTTGTTCACGTTAATTGTAACTTAATGAACTGATGAAGTTGTTCATGGGGTACAGGAAGTAGACAAAATGTAGATTCTGAATAGGACAGTGATGACATGCAGGTTTTAGTGAACAGTGGCAATGAGAATGATGAAATTTGCGAAGAGGGAGCTGTAGGCAGAGACTCAAGTAGTGTTTGCTCTCCATTTTGAGGATTCAACCACCAAAAACTGTTAGATAACAACAATGACATATTTAAAGAGCTCAAAAAGTCGTGCTTGGGTAGCTCAGTTGGCAGAGCACTTGCCCACGAAAGGCAAAGGTCCCATAGTTCAAGTCTCGGTACAGCACACAGTTTTAATCTGCCAGGAAGTTTCATATCAGCGCACACTCCACTGCAGAGCGAAAATCTTGTTCTGGAAATGACCCCCAGGCTGTGGCTAAGCCATGTGTCTGCAATATTCTTTCTTTCAGGAATGCTAGTTCTGCAAGTTTCGCAGGAGAGCTTCTGTAAAGTTTGGAAGGTAGGAGACGAGGTACTGGCAGAAGTAAAGCTGCGCGGACGGGGCGTGACTTTTGCTTGGGTAGCTCCGTTGGTAGAGCACTTGCCCGCGAAAGGCAAAGGTCCCCAGGAGAAAACAAATTACGTCTAGTTTTTTCATTTTTAAGATAATTTTGTTTCAGGGATGTCTGAAAGTTTGAACTTAAATTTGCAAAAAAAGTGTTTGGGTGGAAAAGCATCATTTTGAACCAACTAAAATATTAATACACATATAACTTTCAATGAGTTTAAAAAATGTAAAATGAAATTTTCATTCTGCTGCCGAGTGTGCATTGACCTTTGCCTCTCGCGCCCAAATTCTCTGCTGACTGAGCTATCCAAGCATGACTCACGACCTGTTCTCACAGCTTTACTTCCACCAGTATCTTGTCTCCCATCTTCCAATCTTCACAGAAGCCCTCCTGTGAAACTTTCAAGACAAACACTCCTGGAAGAAAGAATATAGCGGAGACATGGCTTAGCCATAGCCTGGGGGATGCTTCCAGAATGAAATTTTCACTCTGCAGCAGAGTGTGAATTGATACGAAACTTCCTGGCAGATTAAAACAGTGTGTAAGGACAGGTCATGAGTTGTGATGTGGTAGCTTGGTTGGTAGAGCACTTGCCCGCGAAAGGCAAAGGTTCTGAGTTCGAGTCTTGGTCCAGCACACAGTTTTAATCTGCCGGGGAGTTTCATGTCAGCACACAATACACTCCACTTCAGAGTGAAAATGGCATTCTGGAAACATCCTCCATACTGTGGTTAAGCCATGTTTACGCAGTATCCTTTCTTCCAGGAGTGCTAGTTCTGCAATGTTCACAGGACAGCTTCTGCAAAGTTTGGAAGGTAGGAGACGAGGAACTGGCAGAAGTAAAGCTGTGAGGATGGGGCGTGAGTCGTGCTTGGGTAGCTCGATCGATAGAGAACTTGCCCACAAAAGGCAAAAGTGCTGAGTTCGATCCTTGGTCTGGCCACACAATTTTAATCTGCCACAAAGTTTCAGTTTGAAAAATGCTGTCTAAATAAGATTTGGTTATGAACTAAACAAGCAAGAATAAAAAAGTGTTTCTTAAAAGGAGCTAATTTTGGGGAATGTAGTTGTAGAACGAAGGACTTTTCAGAGCAACAGTTAAAAACTTCAGTGTATTTGGGTGTCCTTGACAAATTAATCCAGGTTGATGCCTTTGCTCTGTTTCTCGATTGGCACAGAACCTAGGTCTGAAACTAAACCCCAAGAAATCCCAGGTCATACTTATATCTCATCCAAAGTTAATCAGTCGGTACTTTCGCGAAACAGTCCCTCAAATACTCCTCAATGGTACCCAACTACCATACCAAAAAACAGTAAAAGACCTTGGAATAATCTTGGATGAACACCTAAACTGGGAAGAACAAACAGTCACAGCTTGCCGGAAATCGCTCTCCTCCCTACATGCAATTCAAAAATTTAGAAAAATATTTCCAACCCATGTTAAACAAAAATTAGTCCAAACACTAGTCTTGCCTAATCTTTACTACTGTGATGTAGTTCAACATGGCACAAATAATGAAAATTCGAGATGCCTCGAGCTAGTGATGAATGCTTGTGTTAGATACGTATGCAACATACGGTTGTATGATCATATCAGTCCTTCATACTCCCAGCTAGGTTGGATACGCCCACATAAGGCACGCGATCTCCACACGATGTGCTTACTTCATCGATTTCTTAGCCACTGGTGCCCCCAATACTTATCTTCTCACATTAAACACCTATCATCATTCCACAACCGCAATACCAGATCGGATACGTCTAGCATCTTGGCTGTACCTTTACATAACACAAAATCTTTCTCCGTGTCATTCTCCATCTCAGCCATACGACTATGGAACGCGCTCCCCTGTGATCTGCGTCTTATCCAAAACCACTCAACATTCAAGAGGGAACTTAAGACTTACATATTAGGGACGGTATAGCCGCCATTGTTGTGCCCCCCCTCATCTTTTTCTTTCTCCTCTCCATCATAGCTTCGAATTTTACCATTCTATTTCTCTTCCTCTAACCTATCTACCTCTTCTATATCTCTTTCACCCCATTCCATCGTCTTATGTCTCTGCTTGATGAGAATAACTCACAAGCTGCAAGAATATAACGAGAAAATTCCCAACTAGCAATAGGACTGACACTCATAAAAGAAAAATATGTTTACTTTCATATACATAGTCATTATTATTATTATTATTATCATTATTATTATTATTTTTATTATTCTTGATTGTTATAATTATTTTTTGATTGTTATAATTATCATTGTACTACTTTTATAATCTCTATTTTTTTCTTTAACATTAATACTGTATAACATGTTATATGTCCTAATTTTCTGTAGACACTGAAATTTGTTGAATCTGAGTATGCCTGGTTAGGTGTAAGAGAGGGCCTGAAGGCCCTAATCTTGCCAGGTAAAATAAATGCATAAATAAATAAAATAAATAAAGAGGAGATTACCAAATAAAGTTCAATGGGGAGTGGTACATAGGCCAGATGATGCTACTGAACAGCTTCTAAGATATGTAGACAAGTTAGACATGGCACGGGAGAGAAATTAAAGAAAAAGGGATAGACAAAGATAATACAATCATAACCAGAATGGGGAATGATCTCAAAACTAGGATGATGGTAGATATAGAAAGAGAGAACCAAGAAAATGTAGAAATGAGTACTACAATAACAATGATAAGAGGGATAACCACTGAAACGAACAGAAATGAAGGTAGTAGATATGAGCAAAGAGGTAGACCATGGGAAGGAAATATCAGACAGTTTGATAATAGGGGGACAGAAAATGAAGAAAAGATTCGGAAAACTGAGACATACCACTGGGAGTCTGTCAGTTTGAGAAGATATTTTACTTTGTTAAGAATTAGATGGAATGATTATGTTGAAGTTAAGGAAGAAGAATGGAGAAAAATGATACTTAGAATATAGTTGCCTGTGGTAGGGATGAACAGGAGAGTTGTACGGAAGTACATGATAATTAGCTTGTACCTGTTAGCATCAGTGAAATAGTGTCAGCTTTTAAGTATGTCAAAAAGCAAGGTGGAAACAAAATATTAAGAGTAACATGTGAATATTATAATGATATGGGTAATTGTAATTATGTGCATGGTGTTCTGAGAGAAGTTTGTCAGAATTTGTACCCAGGTTGGTGAATAGACTCTAAAGTAAATAATGAAGTAAACAATAGCAATGTACCTTTGGGGACCATCAATAAAAGAGGAGCTACTTAAAGAAGAGAGAGGACTGGAATTCAAAGACATAGAAGGTAATTTATTAGCCAGAGGGGAGGGTATAGATGAAAGTGATGTGCAAGGGAGACTACAGTTGTGTACAAACAGGGAATTGGAAAGGGAATTGCCTAGTTGACAATGGAAGTCCTATAAGTGGAATCTTGGGAAAATTAAGAACTAGGATAAAGAGTAGAGAAAATTTTGTTGAATTCACAGTAACTGAGGTTTAATCAGTAGTATTACAGGGAAGTACAATAATATGGTGAACAGACAAGTTCTAGTAATGTTCAAAATAAATAGTGTTTCTTTTATGCTGGGCTGTTTGCTGATAAAGGACCTGAATGAAAGTTTGATATTGTGAATAGATTGGATTGTAAAAGCAAAAGTTGGATTCAGTTGGGATGACATGAAATTATTATTTACAGATGCAAAAGTGGAATTATTTGTGATACTGATCAGATATAGTAATGATAAATAATGGTAATAGTAGTAACCTAATCAGGGGAATGGAACAGTTGGATGAAAGCAGTTATTATGAGGAAGATTGGGGTTTTGGTAATGATGATATGGTACATGAATCATATAGTGCATTAGTAGTGGGAAAGGTAAGGCAAGCTGAGAAATTAAATTCAAAGGAAAAAGAGGAACCAAAAAAAAACTTTGGGAGTATTGTGACATCTTTGATGAAAAACAGGGAGAGTAAGAAATTATCAGTGTAAGCTAAAGTTGAGACCTCATGATCCATTCTTTATGAAGCTCTATGGTGTACCAATCTGTACAAGAAATGTGGTTGAAAGTGAACTTCAGAAAATACTAAAATGGAAATATAGACAGAAGTAGTAGTCAGTACAAGCTATATAGGGTACAAATTTGACGGAAAGGGTTCTACAGTTGATGAAAAAAGTGGAAAATCAGTAAGCTCCCCCAGGGGATGTGCACTCTTTTGTGTATCATGCATGTGTCAAATGCAAAGGACGCTAGCCACGTGACTTTTTCTTCTGTGTAATTAATTATATTTCTGCTGTCACATTTTCCTCATACTAATCTTGGTGTCCACTGCATACAATCTTTTCAGTTTTATGTATCTGTCTACCATATATGGTTATAATAGAGGGAAACATTCCATGTAGGAAATATATATCTAAAAACAAAGATGATGTGACTTACCAAATGAAAGTGCTGGCAGGTCGACAGACACACAAACAAACACAAACATACACACAGAATTCAAGCTTTCGCAACAAACTGTTGCCTCATCAGGAAAGAGGGAAGGAGAGGGAAAGACGAAAGGATGTGGGTTTTAAGGGAGAGGGTAAGGAGTCATTCCAATCCCAGGAGCGGAAAGACTTACCTTAGGGGGAAAAAAGGACGGGTATACACTCGCACACACACACATATCCATCCACACATATACAGACACAAGCAGACATATGTCTGCTTGCCTTTAGGGGGAAAAAAGGACGGGTATACACTCGCACACACACACATATCCATCCACACATATACAGACACAAGCAGACATATGTCTGCTTGTGTCTGTATATGTGTGGATGGATATGTGTGTGTGTGCGAGTGTATACCCGTCCTTTTTTCCCCCTAAGGTAAGTCTTTCCGCTCCCGGGATTGGAATGACTCCTTACCCTCTCCCTTAAAACCCACATCCTTTCGTCTTTCCCTCTCCTTCCCTCTTTCCTGATGAGGCAACAGTTTGTTGCGAAAGCTTGAATTCTGTGTGTATGTTTGTGTTTGTTTGTGTGTCTGTCGACCTGCCAGCACTTTCATTTGGTAAGTCACATCATCTTTGTTTTTAGATATATGTCTACCATATATTATATATAAAAACAAAGATGAGATGACTTACCGAACGAAAGCGCTGGCAGGTCGATAGACACACAAACAAACACAAACATACACACAAAATTCAAGCTTTCGCAACCAACGGTTGCCTCATCAGGAAAGAGGGAAGGAGAGGGAAAGATGAAAGGATGTGGGTTTTAAGGGAGAGGGTAAGGAGTCATTCCAATCCCGGGAGCGGAAAGACTTACCTTAGAGGGGAAAAAAGGACAGGTGTACACTCGCACACACACACATATCCATCCACACATACAGACACAAGCAGACATATTTAAAGACAAAGAGTTTGGGCAGAGATGTCAGTCGAGGTGGAAGTGTAGAGGCAAAGAAGTTGTTGAAAGACAGGTGAGGTATGAGTGGCGGCAACTTGAAATTAGCGGAGATTGAGGCCTGGCGGATAAGGAGAAGAGAGGATATACTGAAGGGCAAGTTCCCATCTCCGGAGTTCGGATAGGTTGGTGTTGGTGGGAAGTATCCAGATAACCCGGACGGTGTAACACTGTGCCAAGATGTGCTGGCTGTGCACCAAGGCATGTTTAGCCACAGGGTGATCCTCATTACCAACAAACACTGTCTGCCTGTGTCCATTCATGCGAATGGACAGTTTGTTGCTGGTCATTCCCACATAGAATGCATCACAGTGTAGGCAGGTCAGTTGGTAAATCACGTGGGTGCTTTCACACGTGGCTCTGCCTTTGATCGTGTACACCTTCCGGGTTACAGGACTGGAGTAGGTGGTGGTGGGAGGGTGCATGGGACAGGTTTTGCACAGGGGGCGGTTACAAGGATAGGAGCCAGTGGGTAGGGAAGGTGGTTTGGGGATTTCATAGGGATGAACTAACAGATTACGAAGGTTAGGTGGACGGCGGAAAGACACTCTTGGCGGAGTGGGGAGGATTTCATGAAGGATGGATCTCATTTCAGGGCAGGATTTGAGGAAGTCGTATCCCTGCTGGAGAGCCACATTCAGAGTCTGGTCCAGTCCCGGAAAGTATCCTGTCACAAGTGGGGCACTTTTGTGGTTCTTCTGTGGGGGATTCTGGGTTTGAGGGGATGAGGAAGTGGCTCTGGTTATTTGCTTCTGTACCAGGTCGGGAGGGTAGTTGCAGGATGCGAAAGCTGTTGTCAGGTTGTTGGTGTAATGATTCAGGGATTCCGGACTGGAGCAGATTCGTTTGCCACGAAGACCTAGGCTGTAGGGAAGGGACAGTTTGATGTGGAATGGGTGGCAGCTGTCATAATGGAGGTACTGTTGCTTGTTGGTGGGTTTGATGTGGACGGACGTGTGAAGTTGGCCATTGGACAGGTGGAGGTCAACGTCAAGGAAAGTGGCATGGGATTTGGAGTAGGACCAGGTGAATCTGATGGAACCAAAGGAGTTGAGGTTGGAGAGGAAATTCTGGAGTTCTTCTTCACTGTGAGTCCAGATCATGAAGATGTCATCAATAAATCTGTACCAAACTTTGGGTTGGCAGACCTGGGTAACCAAGAAGGCTTCCTCTAAGCGACCCATGAATAGGTTGGCGTACGAGGGGGCCATCCTGGTACCCATGGCTGTTCCCTTTAATTGTTGGTATATCTGGCCTTCAAAAGTGAAGAAATTGTGGGTCAGGATGAAGCTGGCTAAGGTAATGAGGAAAGAGGTTTTAGGTAGGGTGGCAGGTGATCGGCGTGAAAGGAAATGCTCCATCGCAGCGAGGCCCTGGACGTGCGGAATATTTGTGTATAAGGAACTGGCATCAATGGTTACAAGGATGGTTTCCGGGGGTAACAGATTGGGTAAGGATTCCAGGCGTTCAAGGAAGTGGTTGGTGTCTTTGATGAAGGATGGGAGACTGCATGTAATGGGTTGAAGGTGTTGATCTACGTAGGCAGAGATACGTTCTGTGGGGGCTTGGTAACCAGCTACAATGGGGCGGCCGGGATGATTGGGTTTGTGGATTTTAGGAAGAAGGTAGAAGGTAGGGGTGCAGGGTGTCGGTGTATATATTCAACTGTGCACAAATCATAACTTGGATACAAGTTTAGTGGTAATGAAGATGAAGTATGTATCCTCAGTTCATAAAGTTATGCACAAAGATTTATTTGAAATGAATTTTTATATCAGACAGATGTTATCTACACTTTCGAAGTAATTACAATTAATATACTGGTAATGAATCAGCTGGAATGTTGAAAAGGACAGTACGAATATAGAAAAGAATGCACAGATAAATGTTTGACGATGATGACGATGTTTGGTTTGTTGGGTGCTCAACTGCAGGGTCATCATTGCCTGTACAAAGTCCAAATTTTTTCACACTCCAATTTTTTATGCAGTCCAATCTAGCCACTGTTGCGAATGATGATGATGAAATGAGGAGGACAACACCAACACCCAATTCCCAAGCAGAGAAAATCCCCAACCTGGCCGTGAATCAAACCCGGGACCCCATGATCCAGGGGCAGAATATAAATGTTTGAGATAATCATAATAGTATCATTTATGTAGTAGGGAAAGGAGTTCTCCACAGGTGATTGGCAAACTATGTGAAACACCTATGTGATACCAAATTCAGCTGCGATGCGTTTTACTTGTGGTAACATAACTATTACATATTATTTCAGCCTGCACATTTATATATTTTTATCTTCTATCACCCCGCCCCCCCCTCCCCCACCCCCATGAACCATGGACCTTGCCGTTGGTGGGGAGGCTTGCGTGCCTCAGCGATACAGATAGCCGTGCCGTAGGTACAACCACAACGGAGGGGTATCTGTTGAGAGGCCAGACAAACGTGTGGTTCCTGAAGAGGGGCAGCAGCCTTTTCAGTAGTTGCAGGGGAAACAGTCTGGATGATTGACTGATCTGGCCTTGTAACACTAACCAAAATGGCCTTGCTGTTCTGGTACTGAGAACGGCTGAAAGCAGGGGGAAACTACAGCTGTAATTTTTCCCGAGGGCATGCAGCTTTACTGTATGATTAAATGATGATGGCGTCCTCTTGGGTAAAATATTCCGGAGGTAAAATAGTCCCCCATTCGGATCTCCGGGCGGGGGACTACTCAAGAGGATGTCGTTATCAGGAGAAAGAAAACTGGCGTTCTACGGATCGGAGCGTGGAATGTCAGATCCCTTAATCGGACAGGTAGGTTAGAAAATTTAAAAAGGGAAATGGATAGGTTAAAGTTAGATATAGTGGGAATTAGTGAAGTTCGGTGGCAGGAGGAACAAGACTTCTGGTCAGGTGACTACAGGGTTATAAACACAAAATCAAATAGGGGTCATGCAGGAGTAGGTTTAATAATGAATAGGAAAATAGGAATGCGGGTAAGCTACTACAAACAGCACAGCGAACGCATTGTTGTGGCCAAGATAGATACGAAGCCCACACCTACTACAGTAGTACAAGTTTGTATGCCAACTAGCTCTGCAGATGACGAAGAAATTGAAGAAATGTATGATGAGATAAAAGAAATTATTCAGATAGTGAAGGGAGACGAAAATTTAATAGTCATGGGTGACTTGAATTCGAGTGTAGGAAAAGGGAGAGAAGGAAACGTAGTAGGTGAATATGGATTGGGGCTAAGAAATGAAAGAGGAAGCCGCCTGGTAGAATTTTGCACAGAGCACAACATAATCATAGCTAACACTTGGTTTAAGAATCATGAAAGAAGGTTGTATACATGGAAGAACCCTGGAGATACTAAAAGGTATCAGATAGATTATATAATGGTAAGACAGAGATTTAGGAACCAGGTTTTAAATTGTAAGACATTTCCAGGGGCAGATGTGGACTCTGACCACAATCTATTGGTTATGAGCTGTAGATTAAAACTGAAGAAACTGCAAAAAGGTGGGAATTTAAGGAGATGGGACCTGGATAAACTGAAAGAACCAGAGGTTGTACAGTGTTTCAGGGAGAGCATAAGGGAACAATTGACAGGAATGGGGGAAAGAAATACAGTAGAAGAAGAATGGGTAGCTTTTGAGGGATGAAGTAGTGAAGGCAGCAGAGGATCAAGTAGGTAAAAAGACGAGGGCTAGAAATCCTTGGGTAACAGAAGAAATATTGCATTTAATTGATGAAAGGAGAAAATATAAAAATGCAGTAAATGAAGCAGGCAAAAAGGAATACAAACGTCTCAAAAATGAGATCGACAGGAAGTGCAAAATGGCTAAGCAGGGATGGCTAGAGGACAAATGTAAGGATGTAGAGGCTTATCTCACTAGGGGTAAGATAGATACTGCCTACAGGAAAATTAAAGAGACCTTTGGAGATAAGAGAACCACTTGTATGAACATCAAGAGCTCAGATGGAAACCCAGTTCTAAGCAAAGAAGGGAAAGCAGAAAGGTGGAAGGAGTATATAGAGGGTCTATACAAGGGCGATGTACTTGAGGACAATATTATGGAAATGGGAGAGGATGTAGATGAAGATGAAATGGGAGATATGATACTGCGTGAAGAGTTTGACAGAGCACTGAAAGACCTGAGTTGGAACAAG
Organism: Schistocerca serialis cubense; assembly: GCF_023864345.2. NCBI lineage: Eukaryota > Metazoa > Arthropoda > Insecta > Orthoptera > Acrididae > Schistocerca > Schistocerca serialis. The sequence continues at coordinate 1,132,492,699 of NC_064639.1, forward strand.
GCCCCCGGAGTAGACAACATTCCATTGGAACTACTGACGGCCTTGGGAGAGCCAGTCCTGTCAAAACTCTACCATCTGGTGAGCAAGATGTATGAAACAGGTGAAATACCCTCAGACTTCAAGAAGAATATAATAATTCCATTACCAAAGAAAGCAGGTGTTGACAGATGTGAAAATTACCGAACAATCAGTTTAATAAGTCACAGCTGCAAAATACTAACACGAATTCTTTACAGACGAATGGAAAAACTAGTAGAAGCCGACCTTGGGGAAGATCAGTTTGGATTCCGTAGAAACACTGGAACACGTGAGGCAATACTGACCTTACGACTTATCTTAGAAGAAAGATTAAGGAAAGGCAAACCTACGTTTCTTGCATTTGTAGACTTAGAGAAAGCTTTTGACAATGTTGACTGGAATACTCTCTTTCAAATTCTAAAGGTGGCAGGGGTAAAATACAGGGAGCGAAAGGCTATTTACCATTTGTACAGAAACCAGATGGCAGTTATAAGAGTCGATTGGCATGAAAGGGAAGCAGTGGTTGGGAAGGGAGTAAGACAGGGTTGTAGCCTCTCCCCGATGTTATTCAATCTGTATATTGAGCAAGCAGTATAGGAAACAAAAGAAAAATTCGGAGTAGGTATTAAAATCCATGGAGAAGAAATAAAAACTTTGAGGTTCGCCAATGACATTGTAATTCTGTCAGGGACGGCAAAGGACTTGGGACTTGGAAGGGCAGTTGAACGGAATGAAGTGTCTTGAAAGGAGGATATAAGATGAACATCAACAAAAGCAAAACGAGGATAATGGAATGTAGTCAAATTAAGTAGGCTGATGCTGAGGGAATTAGATTAGGAAATGAGACACTTAAAGTAGTAAAGGAGTTTTGCTATTTGGGGAGCAAAATAACTGATGATAGTCGAAGTAGAGAGGATATAAAATGTAGACTGGAAATGGCAAGGAAAACCTTTCTGAAGAAGAGGAATTTGTTAACATCGAGTATAGATTTAAGTGTCAGGAAGTCATTTCTGAAAGTATTTGTATGGAGTGTAGCCATGTATGAAAGTGAAACATGGACGATAAATAGTTTGGATAAGAAGAGAATAGAAGCTTTCGAAATGTGGTGCTACAGAAGAATGCTGAAGATTAGATGGGTAGATCATATAACTAATGAGGAGTTACTGAATAGAATTGGGGAGAAGAGGAGTTTGTGGCACAACTTGACAAGAGGAAGAAACCGGTTGGTAGGACATGTTCTGAGGCATCAAGGGATCACAAATTTAGCATTGGAAAGCAGTGTGGAGGGTAAAAATCGTAGAGGGAGACCAAGAGATGAATACACTAAGCAGATTCAGAAGGATGTAGGTTGCAGAAGGTACTGGGAGATGAAGAAGCTTGCACAAGATAGAGTAGCATGGAGAGCTGCATCAAACCAGTCTCAGGACTGAAGACCACAACAACAACAAACAACATCTTCTATCAGTTAAACATTATATCAAAGCACACTATATTGATTCCTTACTATTTATTGAATGATCTTCCACATTGTGATTGCCTGTTCACTCATTGACAATTACTGATTTTAAAAGGAGCTTGTTTTCACATGTGAATGGTTAGCAGATGTTTTCTTATAGTTAGAACAATAGCACATATATCTATCACTATATTGCTTGTGATTGCAGGAGGCTAATAAGTGATTTGGCACTCTCAAGTTTTTATAAACTTTCATGAACCATGTGATAGCACGAGTATATCCACATGCAACATTACACACTTAGCGAATTATTACACCTTGTCACACCAAACCCACTATGATCCAATTGATTGTGTGGGTAGGGGGGGGGGGGGGTTGGGGGGGGGGGGGGTCACACTTACTTTGGCATGGTACACTGGAAAATCATAATACATGGCTGAGCTAACACATTACAATATTGCACCTTTTGAAGGAATATATCATTATGGTATATGTGAAACATGAATGAACTGGTTTGATCCATCACGCCATTAGACTATGATGATAATTGCCAATTTAACTTTGTCCAAAGGGTTGCAGTCCATACTACAATGGAATATATTTACTAGTAACTTTTATTCAAGGCAAATATTAATTACTTTTTTCAGTACATTTTGCCTATTCACCCCTGAATATTAATATTGAATATGTTGTAACTATACTGTCTTTTCAAAGCAGAACAGGAGTGGAAGTGAACTGAATATAGTTTGTCTGGATAGCCTAACTGTACCTGGTTACCACCATTTAATTATATAACTGCACCCAAAAAAGATAATTTCTTTTAATGGAAAAGTATCACATTTGTTGAATTAATCTGCACATTGAAAATTGTAATATAATGTCAAGTCCATCACCCATAGGTGAAGTTTATGCTATAACTCCAAAGAGAGAGCACTATCCACTTAATCAATGAGATTTGAGATGCACACATATTTTATGTATGTATATCATACTGTTGCCACACAACTAACCCACTTTGAGTTTGTAAGCTAATATTGAATGACAATGGTATTGCACTACTGTGACACTTATTGAAGAAGAATTTATGAGAAAAAATATTATGATACAAAAAATAAAGACCAGATGGAATGTTATTGAATTTTAACACTGAATATGATACATGCCATTCTATTAGAGAGTATAACAATTCTTACTTCAGTAAGCATGAGACTGAGCTAAATATGAAAATAATAACTGTAAAAGTGATATACGAATCATAGACTTGTGAATATTTTGAATGAAATACATCAACATTACTGGGTTAAATTTCTTTCTTTCTCTGTACAAGACAATTATGGGTACTGAGATTCATTTTATTTTTATGTATTTCTTTATATGTTCTCTACCTGATGTTTTTCCTTTATTGTGTTATCAATAATATGTAAAGAGATACATTGTTATATCTAAGTGCTGTGGCTGACAGAAGTAGTGATTCAAATTGTGATTTTTCCAGGACTGACACATCATATACTGGAAAGGACAGTTACCTGCTGTGATGAGATATTCTGTGCGAAGAAAGAGAAAAGTTTTTAAAGGATTACCCTTTAAAAACTTGCATGTCTCATTTATTTTGTAAATTCCTTGTAATGCTAAGATATTCATTATAGACCAACTGTATAATACTTCATATATATTACTTCATTCGTGTATGCTTGTGTTCAAAGCTCTATCATCAGGATTAAAGTTTGTACTTATTACCTGTTCACTGTTTTGCGGATTGCCTAGAAGAGTTTTGTGCATGCTACAGATGTAAAGTACTCTTTGTGGGGTACTGAAACATAACAGATCAGCTTAGATAGCAAATTGAATGCTTTGATACCACTTTTATTGAATGATATTCCATGTTGTGTTTGCTTATCCATTTATTGACTTTAAAAGGAGCTTGTTGTCATATTATGAACAGTTAGCAGATGTTTTCTTATAATTAGAAAAATGATAGATGTACCCATTGCTGTATTGATTATGAGTGGCAGGAGGATAGTAGGTGATTTGGCTCTCTCAAGTTTTTATAAACCTTCTTGAGTATATCCACTTGCAATATTATACACTTTATGTGTAAAATAAGCAAATAGAAATATAATAACAGTTATGCAGTGTTTCTAGTGAAATTCAGATCAAAGACTGAACTTAATAACAGTCATAGGCAGCATTCCACATCGAACTCTATGGATTAGACAGCTAACTTTCAATGTGTTGGGTTAGGTAGGGGATAGGACCTGAACTCCTGTAGCACACTCCCACCAACATTAAAAATATTTATATGGAAATTTTTTAATAAATGTGTGGTAAACTCTACGCAGGTGTGGAGGCACAGTAACACTTCCATACAGTTATGACAGATTTGATCCACTTTGCATAAATACAAGACAATGCAATGCACATACATTCAGTCAGATACCACGAACAGACTAGTCAAAGAGCTCACAAGACAAGAACACAAGACACACATTATGTTCCGTAGTCTTGATTTCAGTCGCTACAGTGAACATTGCATATGGCACAAACCTTTCAATGCCTTGTAGACAAATATCTGCTGCAAGTTGTGCTCCTGAGGAGGAGGCACATGAATGTGAACAACATGTTGTTTCACCCTATTTACTAAAGCTGGAAGTGGGAATGTGCAATACAAATTTGTACGAAGGCAAGAGCAATTGATTCGGCTATTCACGTCCGCAGTGGAACTGCTTCCACCTAGCATACCCATAGTGACACTACCCCCCCACTCCCTTCCACTCCAGTATGGAGCACCAAAAGTAGGGAAAGTGGAGGCACCATTATTCCAAAATGTGCCCATGCAGAAAGGACAGAGGCCACAGGAGACAGCTGCAGCAAGAGCGGGAAAGTGTGTCGGTATTGCGTCGCAGTGATGATGTTGCTGTGTCATTCTATCCATCAGGGGCAGGCATGCCATTGTCATCTTTATGTGATGACATTAGTGCATCATTCCCTTTGTCTGGAGGAGGGGAGTAGGGCTGAAGACTGCAGTGGGTGTATCAGAGGCAGGTGTAAGACCCTCTTGTTCAGAGGCTAATCCTTCATCACTTTCTTGGTCCAGCAGTACCAACGCTGTTTGAGCTGTTGAATGGAGACAGTGGAGGGTTTACCTTTAAGTAAAGTAGTGAATGTTTATCAGCACTCTGTAGCACGTTGTATGATCTGCAATATGGTTGTTTCATGGCTGCCTGGATAGTATCACCACACAGTACTATATGGCACAAATCTTTCAATGCCTTGTGGACAAATATCTGCTGCAAGTTGTGCTCCTGAGGAGGGGCACATGAATGTGAACAACATGTTGTTTCACCCTATTTACTAAAGCTGGAAGTGGGAATGTGCAATACAAATCTGTACGAAGGCAAGAGCAGTTGATTCGGCTATTCACGTCCGCAGTGGAACTGCTTCCACCTAGCATGTCACTCTATCAATGGTTGATATTATACAGCAGAAGCCATGTGATTCTGGCAATGGTCCCATCAGCCCCTAGTGGAGATGCTGTAGTCTCTCCTCAGGAGCATCAAATTTTCCATGTTGTGGGGAGGTGTGACACCTGGTCTTGCTGCATTGGCTGTTGAAGAGAGAATGGGTCCTCTTCCAACAACGCACTACACTAAACCTTCTGTCATTAACTTTGTGGTAGGGCAGGTGGCAGAGTGAGACAAGTTATGTAGATTGTCAAAAACAGTTCTGTGGAACTTAACTGGAACCAGTGGATGTAATTTGCCTTGTGAAGTATCACACCACAGGTGCAAGGCCGCACCATGAATCAATACTTGTTGCATTGTTCACCTGGTGGGACTGTCCATCAAGTGTGTTATTATCTGTTGATCCTTCTTTTGTTCTTTTGCCATTTCACTGCAATCTATCAAGACACTTATTGTGCTTGCTATTGTGTGACAGATAGCCAGCAACTACATTGTCCACCATGTTGATGTGGCAAATGTCAGTAATGCAATCCAGATGATGGAAGCAGTGAGGAATTACTGGGGTTGCATATGATGTGTACTAAATGTTGGTGCTTAGTGAATATGGTAAACGGATGTCCCTCAGTATTCTCCGGTAAATAGTTAATGGCTTCACAGACCTAAAAGTCCATGGTCATATGCTGACCACAGTTGTGACTTGATATGCTTTTGTGAAAAGAACTGTAGTTATTGTTGTTGGCTGTTTACAGTTATTGTAAAACTGCCTTGGTTACTATTTCTCTGGTGTACACTGTTTGAACAGTTGTGCCAAAGGTGAAGGGTGTGTCAAAGTGATAGCATTGTGAAGGTACTTTTTGATAGTATCAAATATGTGTTGCATCTCCGAGATCCAGTTCAGTAGAATTTGAGTAAAATTTCGAATATAGATAATCAAGTATGTAACTTTCAAAAAGGATTTAGAACAGGAGCAGCCAGAATAATCAACCAGAACCCCGTCTGAAGTACCAAGCCACTAATGGAGCAATCAATACCTCCATGTATTGGAGTACATTTTGGCACACAAATTTCTGGCACATCTGCAACAAGTGCACCCTCCTACCGCACTACCATCATATGCATGAAGCACTGCCGGAAAACTTTAGTGAGATTTCAGTACATTATGGTAGTGACAGGAGACAGAATGTGGAGGACATGTATGTCACACAGTCTCTCACATACCCAAGCGTGAGAGCAGAATCTGCATTCGACTACAGGTATTTCCTAAGTATTCTAAAATTGAAAACCTGCAGGGGAGGAGGGAGTTATCTACACTCTAAGGTGTTGATTGGGTAGTTTACAACATCAATCCCATTTCTTGGCCACTCAGCACAAAGCTGAAATTCATTTGTACAAACCAAGGTGGCGTCGTCGTAGAAAAAAAATATGGAACATTGCAGTGTGTTGATGTATATAACCTCTTCCAAGACACTTTTCTCGTGACCTATTGGAGGGAGACAAGAGTACAAGATCACGATGTGGCCCTATCTCAAAGCACCAGGCTTTAAGAATCCAATAAAGATGTTTGACGTGTTGATTCAAAAAAGCAATTTTTAGACTTACCTTACAGTGCCACAGAAATCATTTGCTTTTGCTATACCAAACTGCTGTTCAGCTGTCAACAACCATTAGTTGGAAAATGTGGTGAAGACACAGAAGTTTTGAAGTTTGCTGAGTGAACTTTAATTAGTTCTTCAAAAGCAAAATGCATGACAGAAGAAGGGTAAATGATGCGAATAACTACCAAACCTAGGGAAAGAATAACAGATGAGTGCCACAGAATGAACTACAGAAAAGAATGGGACTGCATGAACTGGTAGATTGTGAACACCAACACTAGGGAGAGGATAATCCCCATAGGTTCAAAAGCAACTGGTGTGAGCAACAACATGACCAGCAGGCAGATAATGGATGGTGTGGCCAGTGGTACATTTAATGCAATGGTGAGAGAAAGGAAGCCAGGGGACTGAACCTGTCTAATGGCCCTCAAAACTGTGGTAATAATTGGCAACAGAGATGAGCAGTGCCAATTTGTAATAGCTCCACTAATTGCTTAGGAAATAGCTGGATTACACCTAGTACGGTATGATGACATACAAGAATTACTCTCGGAAGAAAAGGAGGAGATTGCAAGGGAGGACCTCCGTACAGTAATTTTGACTAATGTGGACAGTGACAGCTACATTATGGCCAGCTCAGAACAGGTGTTCCAAAGATGTACAGCAGATAGAAGTTGGCTGATTTTCACCATGTGCAAAATGAAGATAAAAGGTGTGATCACCAGGAAAAGCACCAATGTTAATCTGCAAATTAGGCTGGAATTAATGTGCCAAGTGCACCATCTGGAATCAAATTTTCTAGTGGGGCCAAATCTCTCAATACCAATCATCACTGGTATGAATTTCTTGAAAGATCATCAGCCGATACTCAACCTAGGAAGAGGCCTGGTCACGCTAAACAAGGGGGGTGAAATTGTCATCAGGTTCGATGAGCATGCAGTTAGGGTGCAACCGCCACCCAACAGTCTAAAACTCTGTTATATACAGAATAGTGGAGACAGAAATGACCAACCAGTCGACGGTCGTATGAACATCTGTGTTGAAGAAAAGACCCACACTGAACAGATAGAAAGTATTGAACATGGCGGCAAAAGAAACAGAGGAACTACATTCTGATGGGAAACACCGACATGTTTCTGCCAAAGCCTCGTATTATCAAAAACTTCACGTACCATTTCCGCATCAACCACACACAAAGCCCTTTATGTTGCCATATGTAATCCTGCATATCTGCTGCATAAAGTGGCCAGTGAGATCACTAGGATAAAGAGGACAGTGTAACTGAGCCAGCTAGATCAACCTACAATAAACTCACAAAGGTCACTGAAAAGAAACATTGATCAATTCAGCTCTTCCTTGATGCAAAGCAGGTAAACATGGGAAACCAAAACGGAGAGACCGGACGTGTGGGAAGAGTCGCTCCGAAACTTACGTGGGGTACTGGTATTCTTGATCGATTTCTGCAGCAGCTTCTGGCAGATCAAGTTGTATTCTGAAAGCAGGCAGTACATTGATTTTCTTGCATTAGGGAAGTGCTATCAGTTCAGAAGGCTGCCTTTTGGTCTCACCATGCAATCAGCCACATTTATCAGAGGTCTTCATGGCATCCTTAGTGATTTTCTCAGGGAGACATGATGCGAACCTGGTATAGAAAACAAGCACATTTGGTATCTGTGTACTCACAAAAAGTGAGAGAAATTATTCAGTGACAGAGTTGGAAGCACTTGCCATGTTGAGGGGGTTCCAGAAGTTTAGATACTACTTGTACGGTTGAGGCTGACCAGATGGGTGCTCCTGCTCCAAGAATTCGATTTCCAAGTTATCCATGTCAAAGGGCCCTAGGATACAGTCATTGACATTGTGTTGAGATCTCTGATAGGATTCATCTAGAAGGATACCATTTTAGCCTGTATTACATGAGAAATGTATCACTAAAATAGGACATAACCAAAAGTATGAAAGATATCAAGAACGAGTGGGATAAGTACCTGGGACTTGCAGACCTAGAACAGAAATGGGAGGACAGGAAGGAGGCAGCAATCAGACAGTTTTACCTACTCACAAAGGGGCTCTTGTTCCAGAGGGGGACTGTAGATGACTCACTGTTGCGTGTGTGCATCACCCGTTGCTGTGGATCCTGTACTTAGTTGAGTTGTCTCTTTTGTGCAGCGCAGTTGGCCACACCTGCACACCTCAGTCCCATTCCTTCACAAACACGGGGTGGGCCAGACTAGCCAGCACTGTGCCTCACCATGCCAGGCAGGATGCTCCAGTGCGACCTAATTCATGGTCTTTCCCAGGGGAAGCAGACAAAAAGGATCATCACACCACCCCTAGTGGAAGCAGCCTGCAGTGGGTCATGTGCCTCACCCGCGGAAAGGTCTTTTCCTAATGGCTTAGCATGAGGTGGCTGACAATCTGTTAATCTGCTGGCATCCAACACCCACTGCATTCATCAGCAACTACAGTGGTGGACAGCCTTGGGGAACCCCCTCCCCAGCATCCCTGTGCACATTCCAGGTGACACACCTCCACCAGTGGCACACAAAGCCACATGGGGCCCAGCTCACATTAGTCATCACAGTTGTGTGTCACATAGCACCACACTACCTCACCGCCAAAGGGCCATCCGTAAAGGTAATGCGCAGTCAACAGTGGCCACACTACACGTGCTCCCACAATGAGCATGTTCTGTGAGATTGCCTGACCTCACTACCTTGCTCCCCCCCCCCTCCCCTCTCTCCCCCCCCCCCCTCACGCTCTCTCTCTCTCTCTCTCTCTCTCTCTCTCTCTCTCTCTCTCTCTCTCTCTCTCTCTCCCCCACCCCACACAACCTTGATACGCCCCCATGCTTGGACACAGCACTCCTCACAAAAGACACTGCATGTGACAAGTTTACACAATGTTGAGGCATACATGTGAAGATATCACAGAAACACTTTCTTGTGGTTAGGTATCGTGCATACAACAGGCCAAACCACAACCCATAAATCTCATTGATTTGAACTCCTATTAGCAACAAACTCTAGTTCCACATGTAGTATATATTATTCTTGTATTTACTTTGTATATGATTTATGTATTTGCCTTGTTCACATCTTTTTGTATTCACGTGTTATTCTATGAGCTATGTTTTGTAGTAGGCACTTTCCTTTTTTTTTTTATGTTCACATCTTTTTTCATGTTCATGTGTGTTATCCTATGAGCTATATTTTGCAGTAGGTGCCACCCCCCCCCCCCCCCCCCCCCAGGAGATTTGCTTTTGTACAAGGTTGGGAGGATAATTATGATCTGTGTAGGTCTTGGTATATTTCGAGAGAGACCGCTACTGACTACATATGTGACGACCGCCGATGGCTAGGCTGTATGGAAGGGACTTCTTGGTATGGAAAGGGTGCAGCTGTCGAAGTGGAGGTATTGCTGGTGGTTAGTAGGTTTGATATGGACAGAGTTACTGAAGTACCCATCTTTGTGGTGGAGGTCAACATCTAGGTGGCTTGTTGGGTTGAGGAGGACCAGGTGAAGCAAATGGGGGAGAATTAGTTGAGGTTCTGGAGGAATGTGGATAGGGTGTCCACACACTCAATCCAGATCACAAAGGTATCATCGGTGAATCTGAACCAGGTGAGGGGTTTAAGTCGGTGGAGGAAATGGTTGGTATCTTTTACACACGAGGGTACGTTCCGGGTAATTGGTTGAAGATGTTGGTCTACGAGAGCAGAGATTCTCTCAGTGGGGGCACAGTAACCAGCCACAAAGGGGCATCCTGGGTGGTTGGATTTATGGACTTTAGGAAGAATGTAGAGCAGAGAGATGGATTCCGGGGAGAGATTCTGGCATGGGCCTAAGGATTTGAGGAGTGACTGGAGATCCTGCTGGATTTCTGGAATGGAGTCATCGTGGCCAGGTTTGTAGGTGAAAGTATCTAACAGCTGGCAGAGTCCTTCTGCCAGGTAATCCTTGCGGTTCAAAACAATGGTGGTGGAGCCTTTGCCTGCAGGTAGGATTTTAAGGTCAGGATCAGTTTTTAGATGGTGGACTGCAGTTCTTTCTGCATACGTAAGGTTAGTTTGCATGTTGAGGGATTTTGGGAATGATGGTTAGACAAGGTTTGAAGTTAAGAAATTCTGGAAAGTTAACTGGGTGATTTGGGGGCAGTGGGGGTGGGTCATGGTTGGATGGAGGAGTGAACTAAGTTAGGCATGGTTCAGCATTGTCTTTGGTTGAGTGTGATTGGTAGGGTTGGTGGTGAAGAAGTGTTTCCACTGTAGGGACTGAGAGAAGGAAAGAAGGTCTTAGACAAGTCCTGCATGATTGAATTTGGCGGTGGGGCAAAATGTGAGGTCTTTGGAAAGGACTGATATTTCTGTGGGTAAAGGTTCATGACTGTGTTATGGGTCTGTTTAGGTTCTGGATTCTGTGTGGTGGTGGGAGGGAGTTTTGGAGGGTGGGGTAAGTGTAGTAGGTCTGTGAGACAAGGTCTATCAGCTGTGAGGGGACATGGGGGAGGTTTGGGGGTTGTTGTAGAAGTGGTGGACAGTGGTATTCCAAGGCGGGAGTAGGAAATGAGCAGGGTGGAGAGCTTTTTGAGGTGGCTTTGTGCACATTGCTCTAGTTCCTGGAGGACAAGAGTTTCAATGGGTGTTATGGGTTCCAGGAATTTAGGATTGCATTGCAGGAAAATTTTGTGGATGGAGATAAGGTACTGCAAGGAGCTTTGGGCTTGGTTGATGGGGTTTTGTTGGACTATGTTGGTGAGGGCTAAGGACTGGCAGAATCTGAACAGGTGGAGGTCATTGTAGAAGGAGGGGTGGCACCTGGAGATGGGTAATTTGATGACAAGGCCATTGGGGGAGGGGGGTTTCCATAAGACAAGGAACAACACAGGAACAGTATGTGGGACTGGGTTTCGGTTAAGGAAACTTTTCTATATTGATGCAGATGGAAGGATCAAAGGTCCATGGTGGTGGAAAAAATGTGAAAAATTATGTAAATAACGTAAAATTACGTCCGAAAAAGTTTGCAAAATACACCCAAATATGTGTGAAAAATCACAAGAAGGATGAAATGGATGCAAAAGAGGGAAACACGATGAAATCAGAGAGTCAATAAAACCGAAAGGCGAAAATTCACTAAAATGTAGTCACAAAGAGATCAACAAAAGGATACAAATTGTAGCGGCAACACCCTTTAGCATAGGGAAAGTTAGTTTTGTGCAATATTTGGAGCACAAGTTACAGCCAGGTGCAGGCTGGATTGCAGTAAATTACACATATCAGCAGTTGCAAAGGCAAATAGAGGCCACGGGGGCTTAGACTGCCGGAGAGGGTGCACACAGCAGTTTCCAGGGCGCAAGTCACAGGCAGAAGAAGGCCACTGGCCAACCTAAGTGTTATGGATACGCGACGCGAAGCGACGTGAAACAGAGGCACCCAGCCGAGTATAAATGGGTGACATTTTCTAACGAGATTCATTCAAGTGTGGTAGCTCTCCTGGGCAGCAGGGTGTGTCACCGCTGGGCTACACACAGCAACAGATGGGGCGACAGCGTCCCAGTCCATGGCGGGTCATTGGTGCGACCCTCTGAGGCTGACGCAGGGTCCGCAGCCACCCAGCAGTGGGCCACTCTTCAGCTCGCCACCGCGGGCAGTCATCTCGGCTCCTGACTACATGCCGGAGACTTCCTGAGGCGAAGGCCACAGATTCAGATGCCGGATAGCCGGTGCTTGTTCGTCGCCGCGGTCTCAGCCACGCCAGGAAGGAGAAGGATGCAGCTGGCCACCCACGGCTCACACCGAGCAGCGCCGAATTGGCTGCTGGCGCGGCCATCCTGATATCATCGGAACTCAGCAGGCCAGCCAAGGCTGGCATGACACAGTGTTGTGTTGCACAGGCCACTGGGGTGCTTCCTCAGCATTGCGGGGCCCAGGTGATGCAGATCGAGGTGAACAGAGCATGTAAATCATTTGGAAAGTTCTCGCCAAGTGTTAATATGGCACCTCCTGGCACCCACCCACTACATTTGGTGTCAATACGCCACATTTGGCATTTGATACCACAACGAAATAATTAAAAAAATATATAAATATATACAGAGTGTCCCAAAAAGAATGATCCGATTTTAACTTGTAATAATATTGAGACAAATGTCACTAGTTAACTGGAACAGCGCTAGATATGTAGTTGGCATGGTCTAGAGTTTCAGAAAAAATCCACTAGATATCGCTACGAGTGCTGACCTGGGGCATTCAGCCAGTATTGTGCAGTATGGCGTCCGCGCAACAGGAGGTGTATTGTGTTATTGAATTTAGTCGTACTCGATCAGTGATGGCAGTTCAGTGTGCGTTTCATATTTGATTTCGTGCTAAACCACCATCACCAAAGAACATTCGACGGTGGTATAAACAGTTTAAAGAAACAGGGTACGTTTGTAAAGGCAAAAGTCCTGGCTGGCCACGCGTTCCTGAACAAACAGTGGAACAAATCCGACAAGCATTTGAGCAGAGCCCCCGCAAGACTGTGTGTCGTGCTAGCCGAGAACTTGTGTTACCATGCGTGACAGTGTGGCGTGTGTTATGGCATCGTTTAGCCCTAAAACCATACCGATTACAATTGGTACAAGCTCTTTGACATACTGACAAAGTGAAGTGAGTGGACTTTAGCAGTGCTATTATAGACATGGAAGATGACACTTTTATGTCACAATTGATATTCAGCGATTAGCAACTTTCCATATTAGCGGTAAGGTTCACCGTCATAATGTGCATATATGGGGGCTCGAAAATCCTCATGAAACAATTGAACACGAACGTGATTCACCAAAAGTGAATGTTTTTTGTGCTGTTTCGCAAAGCAAAATTTATGGACCCTACTTTTTTGAGGAAGAAACTGTAACAGGACAATCATATCTTGCAGTGCTACGGAACTGGTTATTCCCACAATTTGACTCCGACTATTTCATCAATAAGCAAGGTGGAGCACCACTACGCTGGCACAAAAACTTATGCAGTATCCTCAATGTCAACATGCCTCAGTGTTGGATAGGGTGTACACGACCGCGAGACCAGGCTTTACACTCTTGGCCTCCTAGGTTCTCTGACTTAACACCATGTGATTGCTTCTTGTGCAGATATGTTGAACAGTGTGTTTACGTTCCTCCCTTCCCTCATGACATTGATGACCTAAAAACCATAATAGCAGCTGCTGTAGTTTCAGTGACAGAAGACACCTTACGCTCAGTTTGGGATGATTCCGCTATTGGCTAGATGTTGTCTGTGCAGCCAATGGAGGACATATTGAACATTTATGATGAATTTTTATAACGTTCTGTCTTTTCTGAGTAATTTAGTACGCAATTTGTTGGTGTTAGGCCTTTCTTCCTAATAAATAATTCTATTTAAAATTGGGTCATTCTTTATGGGACACCCTGTATATTTTACTGTGGGTAGCAGGTCTGAGGGTGGGTAAGTGTGAAAAAAGAGCGTGGAGGATGTGACTGGATGAGGCGGAATCCATGGGTGCGAACTAGTTCAGAACAGAGAAAGAGAGGGGGGGGGGGAGATGGGTTCTGTGTGGCACCGGAAAGGTGCGGGAAATAACAAACAAAAATATGGGACAGTGATCCATTTGAAGGTATAGGATTAATGATATCGGTGGGAATAATGTGGGATGTAAGATGCTGCACCAACACTCAGCGTGATCTTATAGCACAGTGGTGAGTGCGGCCAAGACGGTTGATACACTGGCTTGTAAGTAGAGGGTGCAGTGCGGTTTGTAAGCCGACAAGAGAAACAAAAGAAAGAAGAGAAAGAAGGAGGGACATTGAGTATAGTAATACATTCAAAAATAGTAACAAAGGAAAACAGCCCTGGGTTAGGATCGAAGAAAGCCAGGATCGAAGAAAGGCCATCAGGTAAAAATCAAACAATGGAAAATCCAAGATGAGATGTAACAATATCATGACAAGGGAACTTGTTACTCACCATATAGCGGAGATGCCGAGCCGCAGATAAGCATAATGAAAAGACTGTCACAAAGACATCAGTACCTCCATCCGTATCAAACCTTCTAACCACCAGCAGTACCTCCACCTCGACAGCTGCCACCCGTTCCATGCCAAGAAGTCCCTTCCATACAGCCTAGCCACCCATGGTCGTCGCATCTGCAGTGATGAGCGGTCCCTCTTGAAATATATTGAACGTCTCATTGAAATCTTCACAGACCATAATTATCCTCCCAACCTTGTACAAAAACAAATCTCCTATGCCTTATCTTTCCATTCTCCCACCACCTCCCAAAGTCCCATTGACTGGCCTCAGAGGAGCATTCCCCTCATAACTCAGTACCACCCTGGACTGGAGCAACTGAATTACATTCTCTGCCAGCGTTTCAACTACTTCTCGTTGTGCCCTGAAATGAGAAATGTCCTGTCCAGTGTCCTTCCCACCCCTCCCACAGTGGTATTCCGCCGTCCACTGAACCTACACAATATACTCATCCATCCCTGCACAACCCCTGCTGCCAACCCCTTATCTCATGGCTCATATCCCTGTAATACACCTAGATGCAAGACCCGTCCCATACATCCTCCCACCACCACCTACTTCAGTCCAGTCAAACATCACCTATCCCATCAAAGGCAGGGCTACCTGTGAAACCAATCATGTGATGCACAAGCTGAACTGCAACCACTGTGCTGCATTCTATGTGGGCATGACATCCAACAAGCTGTCTGTCTGCATGAATGGGCACTGACAAACTGTGGCCAAGAAACAAATGGACCACCTTGTTGCTGAGCGTGCTGCCAAACATGACATCCTTTCTTTCAGTGACTGCTTCACAGCCTGTGCCATATGGATCCTTCCCACTAACACCAGCATTTCTTAATTACGCAGGTGGGAACTTTCCCTGCAATACATCCTACATTTCCATAACCCTCCTGGCCTCAACCTTTGTTAGTCACTGTCCTCGCCCATCCAGCCCCTTCCCTGCTCCCATTTCAGCACTACACAGCCCTCATTCCACCATCGCACCAAGTCTTTTCACTTCTCTCGTTTTCTGCTACCTCCGCCCCTCGCCCCTGCCCACCATCTAAACTGCAGCGGATTTTTGACAATTTTCATAGTTCTAAATATTTATCACAATTCTTTCTCATCAATTCAGAGAATGTTACTTGTATTTTTGTTTTACATCACTTTGTTCTACACCATATGCTTTATTATGTGCTATTGAATTCAGTGTGAGTGCATAGTGTCTGAAAGTTGCAATGGAAATGATTTAAGTGTAATTCATTCTGAGAGCACATTGTCTCTTCGTATTGTTAAGTCATCAGCTTGTCCTGGGACACATACAGTATACAGGCAGGCACACACAATTAGTGTGTGCGTCTAACCCTTACCATTACGGAATACGGGGAGTAGCTCACAATTGGTTCACCTCTTACTGTAGCAACAGGCAGCAAAAGGTCATTATGTACAATGTTGAGAATGGCTGTGATGTGGGGTCTGAGTGGGGTACTGTCAAGTGGGGAGTGCCCCAGGGATCAGTGTTGGGGCCACTCCTGTTCCTTATTTATATAAATGATATGCCCTCTAGTATTATGGGTAACTCTAAAATATTTCCGTTTGCTGATGACACTAGCTTGGTACTAAAGGATGTTGTGTGCAACATTGGCTCGGTTTCAAACAGTGCAATACATTACCTAAGTTCATGGCTTGTAGAAAATAAACTAACGCTAAATCACAGTAAGATTCAGTTTTTACTGTTTCTAACACACAATTCAACAAAACCAGACATTTTAATTTCACAGAATGGGCATATGATTAATGGAAACTGAACAGTTCAAATTTCTCAGTGTTCTGATAGATAGTAAGCTGTCGTGGAAAGCCCACATTCAGGATCTAGTTCAAAGACTCAATACTGCCATTTTTACTATTCAAACAGTATCAGAATGAGTGATCGTTCGAAAATTAATCTACTTTGCTTATTTTCATTCACTTATGTTGTATAATATTATGTTTTGGGGTAACTCTTCCCCTTCTAAAAGGATATTTTTGGCTCAGAAACGTGCGGTTCGGGCAATAAGTGATGCGAGTTTACAAACATCTTGTCGACCTCTGTTCGCAAGTCTGGGTATTTTGACATTGGCCTCCCAATAGTTATATTCCTTATTGTCGTTTGTTGTTACCAATATTAGTTTATTCCCAAGAATAAGCAGCTTTCACTCGGTTAATACTTGGCAGAAATCAAACCTGCATTTGGCCCGGACTTCCTTAACTAGTGTGCAAAAGGTGTGCAGTATACTGCTGCATCCATTTTCAATAAGCTACCACTCAAATTCAAAAATCTTAGCAGTAATCCACACACTTTCAAATCGAAACTGAAGAGTTTCCTAATGTGTCGCTCCTTCTACTCTGCCGAGGAGTTCCTTGAAAATTAAGCTGATTCTTTTTGTATTGCTGATAGTGTTTACTTAAACATATGGACCAACTTTTTTCAGGTTCATGAACATTTATTTTTATCTGTTATTACTTTTATGTTGTAATTTCCTGTACTGAGACATTCCATGACCTTGGAGATTTGCTCCTCAATTTGGTCCTACGGAACTTGACGTGTAAATAAATAAATACATAAATAAATGTGTCTTATTTCAGGTGTAAGAGTAAATTCTATTATTTTTCTAATATAGTATATTATATATATTTTTTTCATGTAAATGGACGATAAATGCTACTGTAACCACAGACACTGACAAAAGTGTCTGGGAAAATAGAGCCACAGGCTGAACCACTGCAAGGTGTCGGTCTGGCAAAGTATGTGTTCCCAAAAACTCTGGAAAAATTATTGGTGAAATGAATTTAATTATATTGTGACTAATGATATAACAGTGAAAAGAATTTGTGTGTGCTTGTAAGGGTGATGGCCAGTGACAGTTCAAATCATGTATGTTCTTATAGTGTATGAAAATTTACTATATTTGATTTGCACTTCGTTTTAAAATGTACGTTAATGTAGATGAATTAACTGTGTATCTGGCATTGAATCATTCAATCTGCTATTTCTCAATTTGTTAGTGGGGGGGATATAACATTGCAAGCTGGAACTACCCTACTTGCTATTATTATACTCTTATTAATAAATGTACATTTTTTCTTAATTTCCGTTAAGTCTAATCATACACACTGAGTAAATGTCATGCATGCATAAATCTGTAAAAAATGTTAATGTTATTCAGACCACATCTCAGGCAGATTCATTTTTCAGGTGTCATTTGTCAACATGTTCTTTATGGCAATGTATTTAGTTTCTTTAGAAACCATATTAATTTAAATTAATGAGTAACTGAAAATTTTACTACAGTTTGATGGTGATGGAAACAATGACACATACCACTAGAAAGATTGGAATCTAGACTGCAGCAACACATTTTAATTTTCCTGCAACAAATTGTATTGTATTGTAAATGCAGAGAATCTTAAAGTTCAGACTCACCCAAAATTGCTATTGCCTCTTGTGCCATTACAGCCATTTAATTTTCAAGTTTGTAGTTATACTTTTGATGCCCTAATTTTTCTAAACTGAATGACACTTCATTAACCAATTAAGCCACTAGTGAAGAATTTGCATAAATTCGACATTGAACTCCAATTGTAAACAGATAATCCCCAATGCAGACTTACAAAATAGTTCCATAAGCTTTTGTAATTTACTAATTACTTATTATGTAAAACAAATTAATGCCCGAGCACACAGCTCATCTGCTTTAGTAAATTTCAACCTAGCAGTTTTATAAACAAAATGTATTTCCTGAGATCATAAAATGTTCATACACAAGTCTCTGAATAGTCCACACCACCTAAATATCTTCTTCAGTCTAGTGGAAATGTCTCCATGTCAGTTATATACATTTCTGTGTGTTATCGGTAGTGATACCTACTGCCTCTACTGACTGTGTAATTTGATAACAACTTTGAATGTTCATTTGTCTTACTTCATATATGAAAGCGTACTGTAACATTTAGCCACAGACAAGACTTCTTAGGAGATTACTATATGTATCTACTTGTGGTCAATATCTTAGGTCAGGGCTACCCAACGTTTTCACCTGGTGGACCCCTTCTTCAGTCGAAAATCCATGGTGGACCCCTAGTCTGTTCCCAATGACCCCCCCCCCCCCCCCCCCCGAAGTATCAATAGTCTTTGGTTTAGAGATGAATGAAAACAACTTGAAGGTCAAAAATCGCCTTCCGAAATAGGTAGTGCACTGACAAAGCAAGTTTAACATTTAATGACTCCTAGGGCCGCATACATGCCAGCGAGTGCGGTGATTGGTCGACAAAGCTCGCTCCGCGCATGCGTAAAAGGTTTCAGCGCATCTACCGCCATGAGCCTGTGCACAAACGACCCCTGTATTGTTGCGAAACAGTCGATCAGAGAAGCCGCATTCTCCGGCACTAAACTGTGTATGCGTTCTCACTTAGGAACCGCAAAGGCTGCTTGGGAATACGACCTGAGGCAAAAGTACATATTTTTTTCACATGAAAAAAAATGTGATGAATTTGATTTTCACATTTTTATTCAATAATTTTACTCATTATTTTACACGATTTCGTGAAGGGCGGCCACGGACCCCCTAGAAAGAGCCGGCGGACCCCTAAGGGGACCGCGGACCACACGTTGGGAAGCCCTGTCTTAGGTGAAAACAGACTGGTCATCATGTTGCTTCAAGTCTTAATAAATGTGCGAAACAAAGTAATTTAAATGCTGCATTGCATTCATTATTTGAGAAATTATCATAAAATCAGTTTACAGCAATATAAAGAACTTCTACCAATGAGACACCGAGTGCAATCCAGTGACCACAGATTTGCCCACTTATGTGATGACATTATTATTTCAAATGGCCCCTTTCTCATTACATCAACTTGACTACATGTAAAGTGAAGATCTCAGTGCAGTGCAAATCTGTGTAAAAATATTCCACTGTTTTCTATAGAAAATTTGCTTTCTATATTACCATTTGCCCCTTGACCCTTTTGTTTATAATGGAGAGAACTAATACTGTCAAAGATTACAGGAGTTATGTAACACCTTGTCAAGAAAAATACAAAGAAAAAATTTCTTTACTGGACAAAAGATGAATGAATGCTAATAAGCACTACACACAAGATTACAATAAATCAACTTTATGAAAAAGCGGTTCACTCCTTGGGAGACACTGAGAAATGAAAAGAGGCTGGCTGTAATTGTGGAGTAGTTGCTTACCAAACAGAAGTTAGGATGGCAGACACTATGATTAACAAAGAAACACACTTCCAAAAAACAGATTAAGACAATTTTGTGATAATGGGTTGATTATGCATTTGAAATGAATGAGCATCACTAATTTATTAAAAACAAATAAATTTATTTTAAATATAATCTGAAAATAGAACATCTGTCATTTACAATACATGATCCACTTTAAATGAATTTCAAAAATTGCACATTAAATACCACAGCAACACACTGTGAATAATGTAATATGAACATATTTACAAAATGTCACCATTCCAGATCTGGTACAGGAATTTTTGGGCCATCATTTTCGTAATCACTACCAAACAGAACATCTGGTACATCTGAAAAACAAAAGGATGTCTAAGTGCAGCACAGTGTGGTAGTACAAAGACAGCAAACTGTTGCAAAGAAGCACCAATAATTTACTCAAAAAGATTATTTCTCATACATTTTAGGAATCAGATGTTCCACTGCAACTCAAAATACCATAATTTTGATGATTTCTTGAAGCAATTATTAATTTTTATGCTTATAATGCAAGACTAGTTTATGTTTTCCTAATGCATGTGAGCGTGAAGTGTAAATTTCTCAGACAGGGTGTATACGCAGAAAGAAAAAATAATTCCAGAATTTTTCCTGGATCTCCCAGTTAAAAACATACTTTTTTCCTTGTGAAAATACACTTTTCAACTGTGTACTCTCTCTCGAAGCTGTAAAAACATAAATACTTTGAATGGTAAAGGTTTTATACACCAGTGAGAACTTTCCGGCACTTTGAAAGCGAAACTCAGCAAGAAGAGGAAGGGAGGGGGGGAAGCATTTCAGAAAGATCTTTGACGTGCAGCAACAGGTACACTATTTGAGCGTACAAGCTGGGAGGGGGGGGGGGGGGAGGGGGGTGGGGGGGCGGGGAGGAGGATTAGAGCGGCGAGTTTTCTGCCGCAGAGCATGTGGCTGGTGGTATAAGTAAGATGCTGATTAAGCACGAACGGGCCTATGGCATATTCTGAAAAAGAATTGTTGGCAGTGGAGTAGGAGTTCATGAAGTTCCGGACATACTTGGAAGGGCATGAGACCATTGTAATGACAGAACACAAGGCCCTTAGTTATTTGCAGGATTGTAGCCTGCTGAATAAGAGGCTCACTAGGCGGGCAATGTTCTTACAAAGATTCCAGTACCTGATAGAGTATGTTAGGGGCGCTGAAAACATGTTGGTAGATGCTTTCTCATGCTTGCCAATTGGAATTGAGGGGAACAGTGAAGAGGACGAAGAGGGAACGGAATTTAAGATGATGTATATGGGGGGTGTGGAAGGAGAAAAACAGATTAGGAGGACTTGCAAGTACATGAGGCGAATACAGATCCAATTTTGAAGCTAGTTAAGACTAGACTGGGTACAAAGGGACATGAGAAGTTGGAGAGATTTTACAAGATATTTAAAGGGGTGTTGTACTGCAGAAAGAAAGCAAATAGTAGTAGTGACTGTGGTGGCCTAAGGAACATGTACTGTCACTAATTAATATGTGCATCCGAGCCATGGGCACTATGGGGCACAAAAATGGATAGGAGTACTACAAGACTATGTGGTGTTTACACACACACACACACACACACACAGCACCATTACCAGTCAAGGGGAGATGCAAAACATCTTGGCCAAAAACGCTAAAGAGCACCTAGCAATTGATGGGTTCGATCTGTTACCAACTAGTAGGGGGTGGGCTAAAGTGCATTCTGCTGACAGTTTATGTATTCTTCAAACACGTAAAGATGTATGGGATGAACAAGGACACTAGTGGGACTATGATTAAAAAACTGGAGTCCTACTACAATGAAATTGGTAAGCCGAAAGCAGTGCTCTCTGACAATGGGTCCCAATTCACCTTCAAGGCATGGAAGAACTTCCTGCACCAGAGAGGTGTGAAACATAAGTTTAGCACCCAGCAGAAAATCTAGCTGGGAAGTACCGTATATACGCGAGCTCGGAGGATTGTGCAGGAGACACTAAAGCCACAAGCATACCACCTGAGCAGAACTGTGGCTAAGTTTGAGGACATCATGAACAGAGTGAAAAAACAGTGCCACAGGGTTCACATCTCATGAAGTAATGTGGAATAAAAAGGCAGCCAGCCTTATAGCTGAGGCAGTGAACTTTCCACCAGGCACACCTATTTCTGAACAAGAGACAAGAGCTAATTACTGGAGAAATGGCAAAAGGGGCTTACAGAGGAAACATAGGCATGATTTAAGATACAAGCCTACAAAGTACAAGGTGGGTGACTCACTATTAGTAGAGACAAAGAAACAGCCAATGGATTTAGATGGAGAGATCAAACAGCTTTTTGAATCATACCATGGCCCATTTGTTGTGGTAAGCTGCCCCACCCAAGCGGTTACAGGTTGGAGTATCCTAAGTCACATAACCCATTGGGACCCAGGAATGTAACTGAGCTGTGACTGTATGAACAGCCACTGTGATGGGGTTGAATCTTTTTCTTTTCTTTTTTTTTTATAGTAAGAATAGGAGTTTACTTAATGGTGCTTATATGTTGAGGATAATTTATCATGTGTATGTTAGCTAAGGTTTTTTTCAAGGGACTCCATGCTGAATACAGTTTACATACGTGTTTAATTTTAAGAATTTTCTGGATAGCCTAGTGTTTTTCATGTTTCTCTTGGCAAAAGCATAGCAGTACTTGAAGTTGTGGAACAGCTGCTTGACACAACTAATTCTCTCATAATGACTAGTCATACAGGCTACAACAGATGTAGTCACTGTACAGCACTTATATGTACATGATAGGATGTGAATGTGAGAGAGGGACATTGAGTGGCATTTTTCTTACTGATTATAATCATATGAATATTGATTCAATTTTTAATGAGAGGTTATTGTGATTTGGGCACACAATAATTTTTTTTGTTTATAGGGGTGGAGATAGTTCAGCATGGGACTGACTGATGAGAATATGGAACTGAATGGTATATATAATTTGTTTTTATTTTTGTTTATATGTTTAGGATTACTTATTTCAGGGGAAAATAGGCTGATTTGTGGATTATGTTGTGCCATGGGATATTTTATATATTTGATTTTATTCAGTTTGCAGTGCTGTAATTGTCATTGGTCAATGAGCAGCAGTTAGATTATTGTTTGGCTTGAAACTAGAGACAGGGTTGTTGCTGGAACCTACCAGGGAATCCATCATATAATCAATTTTTGAGTACTATTCTGGTCACATATTTTCTTAGTTTCACTTTGGTTAGAGAAACCTTGTCTCAATGTTGTACAGTTGCAACGATTTGGGCCGTTCCTGTTCTTTAATGGAACAAATTGTTGTGATCAAAGAAAAGTCTGTAGAGAGTGCATGTTTCTCTTGGTAACACTATCATATGCATGTTTGTGTCAGGTTTCGCCCTGAAATTTGGCTTTAACTGTGTCAAGTCTGGATAGCAGAGGGGGAGGGTTTGCATCCGACCGGTTTCTGTTACCCACACACCTTCGCTGATAGGAAATTGATCAACTGAGTTTTGCTTGTTCCTAGTAGCACCGGGTTAGCTGACTGGCAGGAGAACTTGAGAAACAGCTCCTGAGGTTTGAGCTGCAGCACTGATGCAGGTCAGAGGCACACCACAGAAGACAACAAAAGGTGTAGTGCTTGCTGTATGTGCTGCATAATTTCTACTAAGAAATATAGTGCATCGGGGAGAAAAAAAACAATATTTAGATGATTTTAAGAAAAATTGCTGATCCACCTTCGATATGTTAATGTTTCGTTACTTACAACCTTTGGCCAGTCATATCAGCATCATGGAAATACTGATGGATAAATGTATTTCGTGAAGTTTAGTCAAGTTAGGGTAGGAAGTGCTACCACATAAGATTATATAGGGACTTTTTCATTTCGATTTTTCTGCTATCATATGTAGAGTTTATCTTTGTATATTATTTGGTTTCTGAGGGCACAGATTGAGTTCCGTGCTACTTGCAATGCCATGAACTGCATTTATGGAGTAGCAAGTGGGAGTAATTGTGAGCATACAAGCTGCGGCGGGAGATTAGGGTGGCAGTTTTCCGCCGCAGAGCACATGGCTGGCGGTTGCTACGGGGCTGCAGCAAGCGGCTAGCGATAACACGGCCTTGGAAAAACCTGTGCAGAGCTTGGTAGGTGAGCATATGACCATGTTTGTGTGCTTGGAGGTATTTATGTCAGAGAAAAATTGTTAAAAACAGAACTAAGAGTGACACGGAGATGCGAGTTGGCACTCATGGGCAGAAAAATATGTAAAGCTAAATTATCTAGACGCGCCACAAAAATATATAATAGTTAAAAGTTACTGTCATCGTAAAAATTGTAAATTTATTAAAGTTCAACAGCTAATATTTTGGCAATGCTTTGGCTTACTTATATGAATAAAGTATTTACGTATGTGGCTAGTAGAGCTGCATTGAGCAATCGCAGCCAATTTAGCCAGAGTATGTACCATTTTTAATGAGATCGTAATATGGGATTTGACTGAGAGAAACTGTGTTTTTGGTAATAAATAAACTGAAAGAAATGAAACTAGCGGCAGCATTCTAAAGTTTCAAGAGGCAGATGAGTAATTAAGTCTGTATTTTTAGTTTTTTATTTATGTCTAGTATTAAAAATCCGAGAAAAGCAAAATCATGCCACAAGAACGTTATTTGTGAAAACAGTGGCAGATCAAAAAACTGGAATTTAAATTGTTATTGCCTGGAAAATTTACATATTTCTGTGGTTACTTTTAGAATATTCCTAATTTTTTTTTGCCAAACATTGTTTTGAGTTCAGCAGCCTTTTCGAGGGTGTATAGGCCGGCCATCTTTTGGGGAGCTGAGCAGGAGTTTGAGCAGTGCTAACAGCCAGATGTGCCGCCCATCTGGAGGGAGAGTATTGGTTTGGTAGCCACAATCGGAGACAGGTATGTATGTAGTAACGTTCAAAAATAACCAAGTTGAGCGCAATATAGTGGTTTACGACAGCCGACAACAGTGTATTTTGTGAACTGTGATGTAGCATCAGTTATTAACGGCTGCGCTTATGTAAAAGCCCCCTCACAGACTGCATTTTAACTGCTTAGCCAAGAACAGGGGAAAGAAATACAGTAGAAGAAGAACGGGTAGCTTTGAGAGATGAAATAATGAAGGCAGCAGAGGCTCAAGTAGGAAAGAAGACGAGGGATAGTAGAAATCCTTGGGTAGCATGAGAGATATTGAATTTAATTGATGAAAGGAGAAAATATAAAAATGCAGTAAACGAAGCAGGCAAAAAGGAATACAAATGTCTCAAAATTGAGATTGGCAGGAAGTGCAAAAGGTTAGGCAAAGATGGCTAGAGGACAAATGTAAGGATGTAGAGGCATATATCACTAGGGGTAAGATAGATACTGCCTACAGGAGAATTAAAGAGATCTCTGGAGAAAAGAGAACCACTTGTATGAATATCAAGAGCTCAGATGGAAAACCAGTTCTAAGCAAAGAAGGGAAAGCAGAAAGGTGGAAGGAGTACATTGAGGGTCTATACAAGGACAATGTACTGGAGGGCAATATTATGGAAAGGGAAGAGGACATAGATGAAGATGAAATGGGAGATATGATACTGCGTGAAGAGTTTGACAGAGCACTGAAAGACCTAAGCTGAAACAAGGCCCTGGCAGTAGACAACATTCCATTAGAACTACTGATAGCCCTGGGAGAGCCAGCACTGACAAAATTCTACCATCTGGTGAGCAAGATGTATGAGACAGGTGAAATACCCACAGACTTCAAGAAGGATATAATAATTCCCATCCCAAAGAAAGCAGGTGTTGACAGGTGTGAAAATTACCAAACTAATAGTTTAATAAGTCACGACTGCAAAATAACAACACAAATTCTTTACAGACAAATGGAAAAACTGGTAGAAGCTGACCTTAGGGAAGATCAGTTTGGATTCCGTTGAAATGGTGGAATCCATGAGGCAATACTGACCCTATGACTTATCTTAGAAAATAGATTAAGGAAAGGCAAACCTACGTTTCTAGCATTTGTAGACTTAGAGAAAGCTTTTGACAATGTTGACTGAAATACTCTCTTTCAAATTTTGAATGGGGCAGGGGTCAAATACAGAAAACAAAAGCTATTTACAATTTGTACAGAAAATAAATGGCAGGACATGAAAGGGAAGCAGTGGTTGGAGAGGGAGTGAGACAGGGTTGTAGTCTATCCCCAATGTTATTCAATCTGTATATTGAGCAAGCAGTTAACGGAAACTAAAGAAAAATTTGGAGTAGGAGCTAAAATCCACCGAGAAGAAATAAAAACTTTGAGGTTTGCCGATGACATTGTAATTCTGTCAGAGACAACAAAGGACCTGGAAGAGCAGTTGAACGGAATGGACATTGCCTTGAAATGAGGATATAAGATCATCAACAACGAAAGCAAAATGAGGATAATGGAATGTAGTAGAATTAAATCAAGTGATGCTGAGGGAATTAGCTTAGAAATGAGACACTTAAAATAGTAGATGAGTTTTGCTATTTGGAGAGAAAAATAACTGACGATGGTCGAAGTAGAGAGGATATAAAATGTAGACTGGCTATGGCAAGGAAAGCGATTCTGAAGAAGAGAAATTTGTTAACATCGAGTACAGATTTAAGTGAATGCAATGTCTGGCCTTCTGGGCTGGTCTTGAAAGTTTAAGTTTTAAATGAGATTCAAACACACTGTGATTTAAGAAATTCATTGCATATTCTCACATGTAACATAGTTCATCTTGTGTAAAAGAAAATTTCCTTTGGAAATAATGTTTTTCGAAAAAAACCATTTGCAATATTTTCCTGCGACCTCTCTGACCTTGGTTCGTTTCAACAGCTACCAGAGAGTGCCAGGAAACAAGTGTTACTGTGCATGGGCAGCTATGATGACATAGGAAGCCTGTATGTTCATACACTTATAGCATTAAGAGATCTTACATGACGTCATAAAAGAAATAGGACATCAGAGGATACTCTGAGAGCATACTAAAATTCATAATTCAGCTGAAAGGACACATTCATATGTCCAGGTTCTCAATGAAGTAGGCCTCAACCTGATATTAAGCTTTTCAGTGTGCTTTTCGGGATGCAAAATTTTCTTGGAATACCAGTTCTGTATTGTCCCATGTCTGATTCTTTATCATGGCATAATACGTGTCAGAAGATGAAAATGTGCACTTGAAATCCAGTGAACAGTTGAAACTAGCCATTAGTGTGGAATGAAACACTTCGTTTCTTATCAATTGATTGCATGTGTGGAAAAGATTAATAAAAGCTACATTTATTTTGCAAACCGACAAAAATAACTTCATTGTTGTGCAGGGCAATTAATGCTTGACTGCCAAAAAATGTGGAAATAAAAAAATAAAATCAGAAAATAAACTAATAACTGCCTTTCATAATTATGTGCACCTATTTTTATTTACTTGATAACCCCCGGCCACAGAAATCCAGTTTTTTTTTGTCGTGTGAACTGTAAACGAAGAGGAAATAGGACATCAGGACACAGCAAAATCACTATACATAAGCATGGGTCACTATGCTCTTCCCCAGTAAAACCCAGACTGTTCTTTGCATGTGGGTATCTGGCAGCTTGGGCGCGCCAGAAAATTTTTGTGTGTAGCATGACAAATCTTGCTATTACTGCAGCCACACTGCAAGCAACCAGAAGTGGGAGAAGGCACTGCTCGTATGCAACTTAACTGTGCATGTGCACGATCCCGCTGGCGACTACTCGCAATGACTTAACGTAAACATTTGTGACGTCACGCTAATCGGAAGCAGTTTGCTGTTATGAAGTATTCCATAGTCTTCGTCCTAAAGCCTTTGACATATTTTGTTGCTTATAACTTCTTACCAGTCAAAATCACACAAATTTAACAGAAGACTAAAACAAAGAAAAATTCTTGGAATTATAGAAAATTCCCGGGTTTTTACCGGTTTTCTCCCAGATAAAAAAATTCCCAGGTTTAGCCCGGATTTCCTGGTTGACCCAGAGCATTCACACACTGTCAGATTGACCACAAGGAGATGGTGAAAACAAAATTTAATTCTATAGTCTTTGGGCACCTTGCATGTTAACTGACTACTTCATTCTCAAAATAGTTTTGTTTCTATTGCTGTTAAAAGTACACGAGTTGCCTGTGTCTTGTTCAAATGGATGAAGTAGAATACAGGTCTGTTATGTTTGATATGTTCCATTTCGATTTAATTAGAATCAGCATCGCTGAGACACTTTACACAGTCTGCTGTTGTGAGAGGGTGTGTGTGGCGATTTTGAGGCTTTTCTTAAGCTGTGTGCAAGCCCGGAGTGGGGAGATTCTGATAGCTGCTGACTTGACAGAGTGCGCGCGGCTCATACATGGCGGCTGGCTGGGACTTCGGACATGATCTTCCTTAGACTAGCGTGGCACAAGTCAGGGAGGGTGAGTTGCCATGAACAATGACATACGCTGGAAACCACAGTGATCCATGTCTGGACAGGGCAGGATGTGGCACACGGGATGGTCACTGCATCAAGCTCAGAGCCATGATCATAATGGCCGTTTTGCTGATCTGTAATCATTGAGCAGCTGCCAGATTTTTCTGTTTCCTGCAAAGACAACATTGCCTCCGGCTGCAACTTTGACTGTTAAAACAGATAAGTTTAAGTGCTACTGCATAGACTGGTCTAGAACATTGTGTAGGATGCAATGTCGGCTTTGGTATCACTCAGGTTTCAGTTCTCCAAAGAAAAGTAAAAATTCAGGTTACACACATAAGGTTCTGTTCTGTCTACTGATTGTAAATCTCATGGTAGTTATGCCAGCTATTGTGCCCTTGATTTGATTCAGTATTAATCTATGCACTATTACTTTTTTGCATCTGCTAATTCTAAATCATTTCACTATTTATGTGCCATTTTTTTGTGCAGCACAGTGCAAATATTGCGGTGAATATCATTGCTTTATCACAACACTTAAGCTTACTGTGTCTTCTCTGTTGTTGCATGCTGCATATGAAGGTTGACATTGGCCTGGTACACCTCCTTCACAAGCAACTGCTGCTGCTACTACGTTTTCCTTAAAGATTATTACAGTAATGTCATGTCTGTAAGTTTGTATCTTGGTCTGACCAGATTACTAACTTTGTGCCTGAACATTCTGAGCAGCACCTTAGTTAAATTGTTAGTTGTGCTTTAACAGTTCCTGACAATTTACTTGCTTTCTGAATTTTAAAATTTTTTACTGCAATTATCAGTTGCATTGAAGATTTTAGACAATGCATTATTCTTGAATTGAAAATTGGTAACAGTCAATTGTTTAAAAATTTAGTCAATTTCTAGGCCTTTAAAATAATTTTATTTGTCATTACCTTTGATTTTTCTGATTGGATTAAAAATTTCATGACTGCATTAAAGATTTATGGATAATTAACTTATTCTTATATGGAGTTATATTGCTCAAGTACCACAGTAGGGAAGTATTTTTGTGTGTGTGTGTGTGGGGGGGGGGGGGGGGGGGCGGCAGGTGGTGGTGGTACATGCATTTATAAATTTCTCGTTGTTTGTAACTTATAGTATGTTTGCAGCATTTGTTCACTATAGGAGAGCAAAGAGTAGTGTAGGTAAAAGATTTGAGAAAGGGCACCTGTTGTATGAACTACATGACCACAGCAAGTTGGAGGAGGGCAGCATGATGGAATTATACCAGCAGCTGTGGGGGCATGAATGGACAGGCCAGTAAACATAACCGCAAAAACCATTGGGGAGATGAGTACCGCCAGCACTGCATGCCGCTGCTTGTTCACTGCTCTTTAGGAAGGTGTTACACTGTTAGAAGACACATCCCTTTCCTGTGCTCAAATGTCGCAGTTACATGCCCTGGCATACCATGTGGCTAATAGGATGCCTGATGTGCATGCTATTAATAAAAAGCCTAAATTCACATCCAATATACAGGCTTTATGCGGGGATCTTTTTAAGTACAGCAACACCTTTCGTTCCTCAAGTGTCAGGAGGAAAGTGAAACAGGTGAAATTCAAAATATAGATGATCAGGAGAATTTTAGTGTGCAAAGGAAGATATATAGAATCAGTTTACCAAACTTCTGAACCCCCTTCTTCCTATCATTCATGGTACTCGTGTCTTGGCAATTAATGATGTTAGTCCAACTGTAGAAGTATTGTGGTTGACAGTAAGGCTGGAGAATCAACCCACACAGTGTTGTGTGCCAAGTAGTATTTCCTTGTGCAGAAATGATCCAAAGAGCATAAATAAGGTAATGAATAAAATCAGTACAAATACAGTACCTAAAGCTGTTTTTACAGAAGTTGGGATTTCAGTAAAGAAACTGGTAAACTCCATGTCTTCCAATTTCGTCAGTGTTTCACATTTTGATGTTTCTGGCACTTCAACAATCTGGTGAAATCCTTCACTTGTCTTCCAGAGAGGTTTCTCAAGCCATCGGTCATCTGTAAAATGTTATAAAGAAACAATCATGGAAACACTGTAGTTTTTCATGATAGAAGTTTGTCTCTTCTTCCTGATAGGGAGTCTGCATTACAAAAAGCACAGAAATGGCTAAGAATGGTGTGGAAGCTTAAGTTCACAATATACCTGAGCATTAAGATGGGCACACATTTTATGTCAACTATCCTATAAGAGAATAATTCTTACCATAACTTGTATCGCAGCTTCCCTCTTCAGAACAATATCCAGACATAGTTTCAGTTGTATCCATATCCCAGTTAGCTGTGCTAATTAATTCTCTCTCGTCTTCTGAAATGGAGTAATATGTTCCAAAGAAAACATCTTCCTCAATTCTGGAATTTTCGCCGAAAGTGGAATTATTGCTTTCATCGAAGAGGATATTTTCACTGTACAAGTATGGGGCATCTAGAAGATAATTAGGAACTTCACAAGATGCGCCAGGAAAGATATTTTTCTCAGCTATCATTTTTTCATACAACCTCTGGTGCCTATCCTTGCCATTGTCATTTTCTACATTTTTGCTTTTCTTGTCACAAGCAGACAGGTTTGAAATTTGGTGATCATCATCTATCAGTGATTCAGCTTCATTTTTTTGTCTCATAATATTACTGAGATCAGCAAAAACATTTTTCTTTTTGAGGACATCACTACCTTTAGATTTTAGAATGCACCCTCCTGGAAAATAAAGAAGATAAAAATAAAATGTTAAACAATGGTCTTCAACCAACACAAAGAAATGATGTATACTGTACAGCGCAGAAAAAACCCACATAAAAGGAAATTATGGAGGCAACAAAACCACAGTCCACTGGTACTTCATCCAAATATGAAGCAAGTGAAAATTGTCTATAAGGCTCAGCAAGTGCCCTTATCTTATTTTCAGGGTGCCTAAACAAGTTATATGAATGAAACAGCAGAATTGTTGCATAGTTTTCCCTGAATACTGGTTCTCTACATTTACCTAACAATTCTATGAGTACAGAGCTTACTTTTTCCTCCAGATTTTTATTCAACTTTCCTATCCTTGCAGAGTACATCTGAATTTGTTAAATGTCTGCAAGTAGCCTCTACTTAGCGTACTTGATACAAACTCTGAATGTTGGTATTGATACTAGCAGTTGTCAGTATAAAAATTCCAAATTAAACTTTTTTTGGACCATTCATTTTTGAATTTTTAAAGTTTAAGTTTTGGGATTTTGGTCATGTTCTGAAACCTCAAAATGATTGTACCTCAAAAGCTGTACGATTTTGTTCAGTTTCTCATAGGCTTTAAAAATATGTGCTACTTTACTATATTCATAAAACTCTGAATTTTCCAAAACCAACTTTTTTAAATTCTTAAAATTACAAACACAATTTTTTTTGTTTTGAAATAATGTGTGTGCCAGTTACATGATGTTATTCAGGTGTGAACATATTAAAATAAAATTTACTTCACTGGTAAGCACAGCATGCAGCACATAGCCTGCAGGGCTTCTGACTTACCACTAACTTATAACAGAAAATTAAATGACAAAAGCCATATAAGGCTGTCAAGTCATTGCTATTTTTCCATTTCATCACAACTTATTGCATTATTAGAATTAAATATTTAAATTTAATGTTAGCATTTTCTTTTGCATGTTAACTGTGAACCTCTGTACTAATTTAGCACTGGTGTAGCTGAACTGCAGTAAAATGACAAAGCACTGAAAAACATGTTAACTTTTAAAAATATATTGTGCTAGCAATGCACAGTAAGGTAGCAATGTGAACAGGTCAACAACAAGCATTTGCAATATGCAAGGTAACTGACTATGTCCTCCAACCTACATTGACGCAAAACAATATAACCATTCCAGCCAAACAGGCGTGGAATGCATGGAAAAAAGGGTTCATATTTATACAAACAAATGCAATGACAAATTTATCATCAGGACTGACCATGCTTCAATACTGGGTAGCAAGATATGACACTTTTTGTGAAAATTTTGGTGGAATGAAATTTGGCCTGTTGCTTTTCTCAGTCAACCTTTGTAAGTAAGTCTTTCTTGTACAGAGTAAAGATGTCAGGTTCCTTGTACGAAAATGAAGGTGAAGGGCTGTGAGGATGTAGAAGCTAGTTGTAAACACACTGTTATCTTTATTAACATTCAAAAAACATTCAAGCCAGCAGCAAACTTCATACATGCAGGCAACATATCCAGTGATATCACCGAGGTACGAGTTTTGTTGAATCTATGTTCAACACTCCTTTCTGATGTATGGGGAACTGGAAAAATCTTCAACTGGATTTTGTTTGGCCAGTGGGAACAACACAGTGTAGCTTGTGGGTACCTGCAACTGTGCAAACCTGTGTTAACCACTCAAGAAGGAGAGATGCTCCATCAGACTCACTGTTAATTTCATAATGAAAGTGTTGTTGTTGTTGTTGTTGTTGTTGTTGTGGTCTTCAGTCCTGAGACTGGTTTGATGCAGCTCTCCATGCTACTCTATCCTGTGCAAGCTTTTTCATCTCCCAGTACCTACTGCAACCTACATCCTTCTGAATCTGCTTAGTGTATTCATCTCTTGGTCTCCCTCTACGATTTTTACCCTCCACGCTGCCCTCCAATACTAAATTGGTGATCCCTTGATGCCTCAGAACATGTCCTACCAACCGATCCCTTCTTCTGGTCAAGTTGTGCCACAAACTTCTCTTCTCCCCAATCCTATTCAATACTTCCTCATTAGTTATGTGATCTACCCATCTAATCTTCAGCATTCTTCTGTAGCACCACATTTCGAAAGCTTCTATTCTCTTCTTGTCCAAACTATTTATCGTCCATGTTTCACTTCCATACATGGCTACACTCCATACGAATACTTTCAGAAATGACTTCCTGACACTTAAATCAATACTGGATGTTAACAAATTTCTCTTCTTCAGAAACGCTTTCCTTGCCATTGCCAGCCTACATTTTATATCCTCTCTACTTCGACCATCATCAGTTATGTTGCTCCCCAAATAGCAAAACTCCTTTACTACTTTAAGTGCCTCATTTCCTAATCTAATTCCCTCAGCATCACCCGACTTAATTCGACTACATTCCATTACCCTTGTTTTGCTTTTGTTTATGTTCATCTTATATCCACCTTTCAAGACACTGTCCATTCCATTCAACTGCTCTTCCAAGTCCTTTGCTGTCTCTGACAGAATTACAATGTCATCGGCGAACCTCAAAGTTTTTATTTCTTCTCCATGAATTTTAATACCTACTCCGAATTTTTCTTTTGTTTCCTTTACAGTTAATGAAAGTGACAAACTGAAATGTTCTAGGAACAGCCCACACACAACTGTAGGGTGTCATCATCTGATAATTGTATATACACTGCAGATTGGCATGGGAAGCAAGTCTCCTGATGGTATTCCAATACCATAACATGGTCCTTAGCCACTTGATGTGGCAGTGAAATCCCACTCTGCACAGAAACTGAAATCACTGATGACAACATATGTTTTGCAAAATTCTTGTAGTATTTATACTGGGCCAGCAGCATCTAAGAAGTAATGTGCTTGGATGTTCTATGGAAATGGGATATTGTACAATTAACCAAATGACATTGAAAAGACAAACACTCAGTGTCATGTTTATTATAAGCAACAAACTGATGAATGCATATAACAATGTATCCACTGTCATCTCTCTCTCTCTCTCTCTCTCTCTCTCTCTCTCAGATATTGCAGAAATTCAAACTGTTGGGTGGCTATGGAGACCTGCAACAGGAGCTTTCATTAAATTTTTTGACAATGTTTTCCTAGAAGGGGCTATTTTTTAAATTTTTGACAATGTTTTCCTAGAAGCCTGCCACAGAAGATACATGTCTTTGGAGAGTTGGTCTGTTTGTAGATTTCCACAGTTTGTTACTCAATTCCATTTTCGTCAAACAACTCTCATACACATGTCATGAAAGAATGTATATTTGGACAGTGCTCACATGTTGACAGATAAACACCTTGGCTGTGCTGGATTACAAATGATCTGGGCTAGACAGTGTTTGTACATGTTGACAGTCAACATCAGGTGTCAACTCTTTCAATCCAGGAAGTTCCAACACAAGCCTCACATTTTCATTAACACTACAGAAACACACACTATGGGTACCAGTTCTTGGGTCTTAACTGGCAAAATATGACTAATGCTATTTTCAGTCTGGGATGGTTGACATCTCATTAAGGTTTCCCAACACATGATTTTTTTAATGAACCGTGTAATTATCTTCCTCGACAGAAAAGAAATTCTTCTTTCCAGGCAAACAGTGACATATCTTCTCAGTTCACAATGTGTTCATTTAGGACACATTTACATCTCTGACTATGAGCTCATAAGTTACTACATACTCTAATTGTTTTGTTTTTCTCACGAAATAGTTTGTAGATACAAATCAAATTTTCAATCCTTTGAATGCTCCAACTTTTCAGAAGAAGTGTCAATATTTTGATCTTCTCACTGCTTGTAGTGCTAGCATTGAATTACTCTTTCAGTTGCATTATAATTTCAGATACATTTGTTTCACTCTTTGCATTTTCTCGTATATACTTTGGAACACTTCAGACACTTTCTTGAACTACTACTGTGCATATATGTCTCTCTCTCTCTCTCTCTCTCTCTCTCTCTCTCTCTCTCTCTCTCTCTCTCTCTCTCTCTCTCTCTTTTTACTGGTGATTTGCCAAGGGATACCAGACTGCCATTTAATGCAACTAAATCAATGCCTAGCTACAGATGTGTGTAACTTTTCTCAGCAGGTTTGTGATTAATATCAGTTTCAATGTAGTCGGTTCACCAGAGCCACAGGCCCTAGTTTTTGTGTATTTCTTCCCATGTCTGTCACTTATTTTGTGGTCTGTCATTAAGCCACTGATCTTATCAAACACATTTGTACTTTGCATATTACAAATGATTGCCTGTTCATATTGCTACCTTACTGTGAGTTGCTATTGCACTATCTTTTAAAAAGTTAATATATTTTTCCGTACATTTTGACAGTTTGTTACGGATTGTGTTTCTTTATTGTATCGTATTACTGTAGATATTAATTTATACCTCCCAATACAAAAGTCATCTCGTTTTTAATTTTTTACTATGTTGTGTCATGTACCACATAGCAAATATACACGGAAGAGCCTGAGAAAGTGGTGCATCTGCCTAATATTGTGTAGGGCCCCCGCGAGCACACAGAAGTGCCGCAACGTGACGTGGCATGAACTCTACTAATGTCTGAAGTAGTGCTGGAGGGAACTGACACCATGAATCCTGCAGGGCTGCCTATAAATCTGTAAGAATACAATGGGGGGTGGAGATCTCTTCTGAACAACATGTTGCAAAGCAATCCCAGATATGCTCAATAACGTTCATGTCTGGGGAGTTTGGTGGCCAGCAAAAGTATTTAAACTCGGAACAGTCCCTCTTTAGCAATTATGGACATGTGGGGTGTCGCATTGTCCTGATGGAATTGCCCAACTCAGTCGGAATGCACAGTAGACACGAAAGGATGCTTCCATATGTCTCCGGCCAGATTTTTATCTAGACATATCAGGGGTCCCATGTCACTCCAGCTGCACATGCCCCACATCATTACAGAGCTTTCACCAGCTTGAACAGTCCCCTATTGACATGCAGGGTCCATTGATTCATGAGGTTGTCTCCATACCCATACATATCCATCCACTTGATACAATTTGAAACAAGACTCATCCAACCAGGCAACATGTTTCCAGTCATAAACAGTCCACTGTCGATGTTGACAGGCCCAGATGAGGCATAAAGCTTCATGTCATGGAGTCATCAAGGGTACATATGAGTGGGCCTTCAGCTCTGGAAGCCCATATAGATGATATTTCGTTGAATGATTTGCACGCTGACACTCGTTGATTGCTCAGCATTGAAATCTGCAGCAATTTGCTGAAGAGTTGCACTTCTGTCATGTTGAGTGTTTCTTTTGAGTCACCATTGGTTCTGTTATTGCAGAATTTTTTTCCGGCTGCAGCGATGTCAGAAAGTTGATGTTTTACCGGATTCCTGATAGTCACAGTACACTCGTGAAATGGTCGTATGGGAAAATCCCCACTTCATTGCTACCTTGGAGATGCTGTGTTTCATCACTCTTGCATTGACTATAACACCACATTCAAACTCACTTAAAGCTTGATAACCTGCCATTGTAGCAGCAGTAACCGATCTAACAGTTGCGCCAGACACTTCTTGTCTCCTATAGGCATTGCTGATCACAGTGCCATATCCTGCCTGTTTACATATATCTGTATTTGAATACGCTTGCCTGTACCAGTTTCTTTGGTGCTTCAGTGTATTTTTTTCAGAAATTTTGAAGGTAATATGTTTTGAGGTACTCAAAGTAAAAGGTTACGGTTAAGGTCACTGTCATTAATTATGTACATTGTTTGAATATGGGCTGCTTGTATGTGATATGTAAGCTTGTTCCTAGCCCTTTACAAAATTACCTGATTCATGGTTCTGTTTCTATGAGAGCAGAAGTTACAGCTGTTTTTGTCAGCAGTGCGTGTCAAATTTTCCGCACGCATTTAGAACTTTGGGCAGCTATTACTTTTGTCATCTTGTGCTACAATTAAAAAATTCTGCGTTTCTCGTTTGTTTTTCTTGTCATGTACTTCTTTGCTCCAACCTGTTCTTCTAGACGAGTGCGGGGCCAACTTCTGGGTAGGGACCCCTACACTACAAATTTTTCACTTTTCTAGAAATGTGAGATTTGTCTAAACTTTTAGCTTATGGACCACCACAGCCACAAATTTTCTGATTTTTGTCCGTTTCTTCCTGAAAGACGATTTCAATTAATTTGCACCTAATTTTTTCAGCTTTATGTTTGCAGTATTTCTTTGAGCTGATACCTTTCTTTTTTATTACTGGAGATTCCCCTACTGAAGCTAAAGAGGCATTCAATGAAAGCAATCCTTTTGGAATGTCCATAAACTCAGAGTAATTGAACATGCTACAACTTGTTTTACCTTTCCATAAGATTCTTTGTAACATAATTAGTGTTAGTCTTAAGAAATCAATGAAAGATAAGTCACAAGCATTAAAAAGAAGAAACCTACAAGATAAATAAAATGTAAAATTAATTAGTTTAAATTACATTAATGCATTAATTTTGAAGAGTAATTTAAAAAAAAGAAACACTTTTTTCGAAATACCATTTTACAAATCCAGCAATGCAGTACAGTGATGTTTAGGGATGGTGTCCACAGACTGTACTGAAACTTAATGCTTTCTCTTTAAAATAATACTACTACCACTACTACTACAGAAATATTGCTACATGTACGCTCGACTCATGCACCAGGTGTGTTGCATGAATCAACCTGCTCCTCCTTTCCCCTCCAGTGCTTTGCTAATTTTGTTTTAACAACCAATCTGTGTTGAAGTGCATTATTATGCCAATAGAAGTGAGTTTTTATTTTATAATTATATACTGATAGTATTTATTTTTGCTGTGTCGTCAACATAAAAACCAAATTAAAAGTTATAGAAAATGAAAAAGACACAATAACCCTTACACTACTTAGGTTAATTGTTATATTGCATTGTTTACGACATTGTTACAATCAGACTTAAATTTGGTTCATTAGTACACAATACTTTAATTTTAACTTTAGTTTTATGAACCAGCATGCAAAGTTGTGGCGTAGTTGGCAAAGAAAACTGCAGTAAAATAAAATTTCACTATATTCTCATTGGAATACCACCATGAAATTAAGCACACACACTAACAAATACTGTATGCTTGACAATTTTTTTTTTCCAACACAAAAAATTCCCATTTATCAAATTTTAAAAATTAAAAAAATGGTTCAGGAAAATCCAGTGTTTATATGAATATGGTCATGTAGCATATTTTGTAAATGTTATAAGAAAACAAATGTTGTGGTACAAATTTCAGATCTGTAAGTCAAATAGTTTTGGAGATATTTTAAGGTTTCAACAAAAGTCTCAATTTTGGTCACTTTAAAAATCAATCTCTAAAAGTCGGAAAAAAGTCTTTAATTTTTGATTTTACCTTATTTTGATATGCAGAATAATCAAATATCACAAAATTCTAAATGATCAAGGTTCAAATTTATTTTTATTAGGTGATTTCATTGATTATTTCTACAGCTGTACTCTGCAAACCATCATGAGGTGCATGGCAGAGCAATGACCCCAACATCTTATATGTAGTTTTCTTTATGGATGCATCATACTTTCCCACAAACCTCCCAGCAAAACTAACAATTCTATTTGCCTTTCGTAATACAAACTGGACATGTACATCTCATTCCTATGATATCTTATTGCCACTAGATAGTAAAAAAATACCACAATAACTTATCACAAATGTTTCACCAGCTTTACTAGGTTCTCTTTTATTGCGAGCATTATCCCACACTGATACAGAGCTGCTGACCAGTAAAAAAGTGAAAATACTATTTTATATTTCTTTACATTGATCCACTGTTTTCACAATGCACAATATGGCTTTCAGAAAAAGGTAGTGTATTGCTATGGGGAAAATGTCTGCTTGTGTCTGTATATATGTGTGTGTGTGTGTGTGTGTGTGTGTGTGTGTGTGTGTGTGTGTGTGTGTGTGTGCGCGCGCGCGCGCGCGCACGCGAGAGTGTATACCTGTCCTTTTTTCCCCCCCTAAGGCAAGTCTTTCCACTCCTGGGATTGGAATGACTCCTTACCCTCTCCTTTAAAACCCACATCCTTTCGTCTTTCCCTCTTTCCTGATGAAGCAACCGTTGGTTGCGAAAGCTTGAATTTTGTGTGTGTGTTTGTGTGTCTATCAACATGCCAATGCTTTCGTTTGGCAAGTTACATCATCTTTGTTTTTAGATATATTTTTCCCATGTGGAATGTTTCCCTCTATTACATTCATACAACTAGTTATTTTTGCTTATCATACTGTTTACATTTCACCCTGGATTTTTCAGTAGGCCTACCACCTATAAATGGTATTATGCAGATACTTGTCAGGAGGTTGAACCAGAACTACATATTTATGGACTGCCTGACACAGTAGCCAACTGGGTTTTCGCCATTACCAAATGCTTTGTGTACTCTGCTTTGCTCTATGTTGAGCATTGCTCATTTTTCTTTTCTTATTTCATTCTGATATGAGAAGATATTAATCCTGGTCCAGGACGGGCTTGGGGTGTGAACCTCACAACAGCAGAAAGGGCCAGCATTCCCTACGAGCATTATTAAGTCAATTCTGCTTTTGTTTGTAGCACAGAACATGCATTCAGGCTGTCAGC
Organism: Schistocerca serialis cubense; assembly: GCF_023864345.2. Taxonomy (NCBI): domain Eukaryota; kingdom Metazoa; phylum Arthropoda; class Insecta; order Orthoptera; family Acrididae; genus Schistocerca; species Schistocerca serialis. The sequence continues at coordinate 1,132,532,304 of NC_064639.1, forward strand.
TCTGTGTGTGTGAGGGGGGTGGAGGGGCTTGTTCCTCTGGACACCACTTCTCACCCTCTCTGACAGTCTGATTTCTCGTTTATTTACCTGTTTACACTTACAACTGCCAGGTTATAATATCCACACTCTAGCCGATTGAATATTTCCTTTTCCACAATTTTCAAGAATGCATATTTAAATCATTTGGGAAATGTTCATCTGATTAATAACTGTTTAGATTAAATTCAGTTTTCATTCCACAGGCCCAAAAATGGGATGATTCTTGTGGGTGTGCAACATGTCAGAAAGTATAACACAAATAAATTAATGTTACGAAATAGGGTAGATAAAAAAAAATCTACTCACCAAGTGGTGTAAGAACACACACATAAAAGACAGTTGTAATTGGCAAGCTTTTGGAGCTTGTGTCTCCTCTTTCAGGCAGAAGAGGAAGGAAAAGGATAGGAGAGGTCTAGGAAAAGGGGTAGACTTCGGGAAAGTCACGCAGAACTGCAGGTCGGAGGAGACTTACCACATGGGATGAGAAGGAAGTCTTTCCTTCTCATCCTGTAAGGTAAGTCTCCCCTGACCCATGATTCGGGTGACTCTCACGAAACCTAACCCTTTTCCTAGACCTCTCCAGTCCTTTTCATTCACCCCTCATCCTTCCCCTTTGACCCATCTGCCTGAAGAAGGGGCCACCGGCTCCGAAAGCTAGCCAACTACAACTGTCTTATGCATGTGTTCCGCCACCGCTTGTTGATTTGATTTTTTATCTCTCCAATTAAATAATTTTGTCAATAATTTATTGTTTTTGTTGTTAGTATATTACTAGACTCAGAAGATCACTAACTCTGCTGTTATTTTATCAAAACCATTATTTTTTTTATTTTCCAGATTTTATATTAACATTACTTCTGCCAGAATAGTGAGAGTCATATTTATATCACCGAATTTGTTTTAAATGAGTGGTCTGAGATATCCCATGGCAGCATCTACTGAACTGGATGCCCCCTCCCCTTTTTTTTCAGTAACAGTTATGAACTGTGTTACGAAATTTTGCAACACTGCATACTCTTAATGCTATCTGCTGCTCTTCATCTATGATTTTATGTCTCCATAGTCACTATAACCCCACATTGTCTTTATTTTGTTAAGTGACATGGCCATCTTTTTCTCATAATGCATTTGCATTAATGTCTGTATTTGTATTACTGTCTACAATATTTCAAAGTAGTTCTTATATTGAGCTACAGCATCAACATCAGAGTTGTTTCTGATCGACAGATACAGTTTCCATTTTGTCTTACAAGGTACCTTTATTCCTTGAGAAATCCATGGATCTGACAAGTCATGCTGGTAATGTGACTAATTTCTTCGTATGCTCACATTTTTTCCCATCCACCTGTTTCACTATATTGCTTGTTAAGCCACTCCCAATAAGAGGATGTATTTGGGTGACATTTCATTCCCATTTAGGTCAACAAGTATAAGCTAGACTGCAAAGAGTTAAAACAGGTTAAGTGAAAGATAATGAAGGCCATTTCTTCATTCCTGAATTATGTCAGTCACCACGAAACAAATAACAGAGAAAGAAACCACCACAAAATAGTCAGGGTTCTTTGTGAGCCTCAGAAAACTGCAATAGCACCAAAGAGATTCAAAACACAACCATAATAGGGCTATGTTTCAAATCATATGCCTTCAGCCGTTTCCTTGGTCATTCCCAATATTTTACAGGAATAATTACTCAAGTACATGTTATATGTAGCCTAGGCTATTTTAAACTGCAAACTAAACTATCATATCAATTCAACAGATTAACTCTAAAGCATTTGACTCTGCTTTGTCAACTCACAATCTAATTGTCACTTTTTAGTCTTATCTGGACCTATGGCTACACTATTTAGATCAGTACATCTTGATATCTATGACTTTATATTCACATTCACTGGCTTAGCAAACTTAAAACCAAACTGTCACCTTCCAACCTATCCTGCATTTTTTGCAATGGTAGCTGGTTACACTACATTGGTATGTATTAATGTAACATTTTTGAGCAGTAATGAAAGACAATTAGGTTAAAATTATTTTATGGAAGAGTACCTATAGTAATAGCTTTTTGTGGTGCATTCTAAGTCATCTGATCTGCTACTACTAAATGCTAGAACACTTCTCGGAATCAACATACATTAATATAGGAGTTCCTCAGTTAGCCTACTAGGACTAATACTGTACCTGATATACATCAATGACTTCCCAAGTAGAGTCAGTTTCGCTGATGACAGAAATGTCATAATCACTGAGAAAACATGAGAACTCTTTGCAGAGAAAGCAAATAAATTATGCAAGGAAGTTTACAATTTGTTCATATGCAATAAAGTGAAACTGAACATAAAGAAAACAAATGCCATGGATTTCTGTTTGGAGAGGGAAAATGGCACCTGTGTAGACAGTGACAAATGCAAAATTTTTAGAAATGAAGATTGGTTCTCAGTTGAAGTCATGCAAACATATGAAGATACTTGCAAACAGGATGTCATCAGCACGCTATGCCCTTAGAGTCCTGTCATCAGTATGTAACAGCCAGTGTCTCTTAATTACATATCACTCATAGGTACACCCAATTTTAAGCTATAGCATCCTTTTCTGGGGAACAAATGCATTAAATATGAACACAATTTACAGAAAAGGGCCATAAGAATAATAAACAAAAATAGTCATCAAGCATACTATAAAGATTTGTTCAAAACACTGGTGAATTTAACAGCACCGTGAGAGTCCATTTACCTATAGTCGTGCACATCAAAAATAACATTGATAATTACTCAACAAAAGGCCCTGTTGATGACCATTGAGCATGACCTAGAATGAACTTACATGCACCAAGAAAGAAGAAATATAAAACTCAAAATGGCATTTTCTGCCAAAGAATAAGTTTATTGTACAATAAACTGCCAAGGAAGATCAAAGAAATTGTTAAAAAAAACTTTAAGTAAGACACTGTATACATAGAAGGATTGCTAAATAAAGAATAGAGGTTTGGGGAAAATTTTAACATAAATAATAATAATAATAATAATAATAATAATGACAAGAAAATATCTAACATTTCACATTACATTTTATTCCCTTTTCTGTAAAAACATACTTCCGAAGCTTTGCAGTGTACAATACTAACACCTTATCCTCTTCCTGAACTCAACATTTCACTCAGAGTTGAGTGATACTGAAACACTTTTTCAGGCTAACAAATGGGAAGCTGTGGAACACAAAATGGTTCTGATATCAGCTTATAGTGAGCAGCAATATGAAAAAAAAAGTGTATAGTAGGCGCCATGACAGTGAGTAAGAAATGAATGAACATTGTAACATGAGGCTTTTATCACTATTTAAAGCTTCAATCGTCACCCAGCCATCCTGATTTAGGTTCTCCATAGTTTCCCTAAATTACTTCAGGAAAATTGTCGAGATTACTACTGCAAGGAGACGGCCGAATACCTGTCCCATCCTTGCCAAACTGGACCTTTAAGTTTGTACATGTGAATTACTTTATTCCGCTGTTCTTAAATTGTGTGATACCATGACAAGTATACCATCCTTGTAAATGATATCTACGGGTGAAAACAACAACAACTAAACACAAAACCGCCCACGGTATTCCCAACCAACAACGCAACGCTCCATACGGTAGGGCTATCTGACAGAATAAATCAAGTCTTCAAAAGATGCCTACCAACGATACGCGCTGCGCAATAAACGTGTTATATGCTCATGTAAGTACTGTATTGCAATGGGAACTATAAGCTATATTAAATGAAAAGATTGCACAGAACTACCTTTCACATCTATACTGCGCCTCTGGTGATTGCTTCTCTGCAGATCTTGTGTTTCACGGTCTGAGAATATTTCATACATAGTGAATAAAAGTATTTAAGAAAACACCTTGGAGAAAAAGACTTCTTCTAGCACTTCGGAAGTTTTACAAAGCGTCGCAACAACTGATTTCAACCGGCTTCGGAACAGCGATCGCAGTACTCAGTAGTACTGAGTCAGTACAGATTTAAACACAAATACCGCGGTTTGAATCACAGATGACGCGTGATTGTTCATGTTGCCAACGTAACTCCGTTGAAGCAAACATGCGAATATTAAAATTGACTCTTGCTGTAAACATAATAGAAACTGTTATTTATCTATAGCCCAACACAGTATTCTACAGATATAATAAAAAGTAGTTTAATTCTGGAATGGAAGGTATTTCTACGCAGCAAAATAGGGACTCTTGAATGACATGCCGTGTAGTAACAACTGAATGCCGCACAGCGAGTGACCAGAGTCGCTGTAGCACCGTTAGATTTTTGCGCGAAATGAAACACGAGAGATACGTGGTACTTACTGGAATTAAGGAAAACTTGGAAGGGAGAACCCACCAATGTAACTTTCTTTTCACAACCTGTTTATTTAACAATATATAACCACTTTTTACAAAATGAACATATCTGCAAAATTATTTTGACCTAAACCTTAAGATGAATAAGCTTTTGTAAAAGAAATCAAAACAGCAAACAATATGACAATAATTACAAGACGGCCGGATCTGCAGCCCATCCGTTATCGGGCGGCACAGCTGCGTTTAACACCGCGTTGGACACAGTCTCTCTTATTAAACGCCATTTTGCAGCACATGAAAACTATGTAAGCACCATTGATGACAAGTGTGATTTAATTACTCAAAACAGTTGACGTAACTTTTAATTTGAAAGCCGTACGTCGAAAGGTTCGGGGTTAATGAGTGCACCTGGGCTTAAAGGTTAAATAGATTAGGAAACAATATGGCAATGATAAGGCTTACTCCTTAATTTCAATCGGCAACCGGGATGCGAGTGGATCCCAGCCTGACCCTTTTGACAATCTTATTTTCACTAAAGCCCTGGTGACAGTTGGCTGTTAATATTTTCAAAGTTAAACTGATTGTCAGTAATTAAGACAGCTTTGAAGGAACGTCTGAAATCATTACTTGTGAACATGTATTGCAAGACAACTCACTCGGCGGAACCACAAGATCCAGCTAAAATCCATCAATAATGACCCGGTCTCTAAGGCGCTGCAGTCATGGACTGTGTGGCTGGTCCCAGAGGAGGTTCGAGTCCTCCCTCGGGCATGGATGTGTGTGATTGTTTAGGATAATTAATGTTAAGTAGTGTGTAAGGTTAGGGACTGATGACCTTAGCAGTTAAGTCCCATAAAATTTGAAACACATTTTAACATTTTTTACCTGGTCTTTCAAACACAGTAACGCACAGCTTAGTACTACAGGTTGTTCAGATTACTACTAATGACTGAAAAATACAATTACAATCAAAGAATTGAGCTGGTTAACATCTAAATCTAACCACAAGGTCCCTCTTTTGCTTAACGGCAACCTACGCCTTAGTCCAATTGTTCCGGCTGTATTTACGACCAGCAGCTGATTCATTACAACATTAATGACCAGGTACAAACCAGAAAGGAAAGACTATATTATGGCGGGACAAATTTTAAAATGGCAACTAATGTCTTAGTACAATACTACAGTCTATATTTACGACTGAAGAGCCGACCGAGTAAAATTCTTAGGGCAGGATACAAACCAGAAAATAATAAGGAAGGCAGGTAGATAATGACACAAATCACTACGAGTAGTACAGAATGTTACTCTCCTTTATCAGCAAGCAGTTCTATGGGTCCACAGTGTGTCGCAGCAGTACATACATACATACATTACTCCTTGTTCCATAGATCATGAATACATTTCGTAATGTTGTGGAACGTGTCACTTTAACATAAGTCTTTTTACACAAAATAATTAATTAATTAACTTTTTTACAATACTACTTCATATCTAAGAATTCATCTATTGAGTAGAGGTAGTTGTCATTCAGGAATTCTTTCAATTTGCTTTTAAATGTTGATTGGCTATCTGTCAGACTTTTAATACTATTCGGCAAATGACAAAAGAATTTGGGGCAGCATAATTCACTCCTTTCTGTGCCAAAGTGAGATTTAATCCAGAAAAGTGAAGATCATCCTTTCTTCTAGTGTTGTAGCAATGCACTTCGCCGTTATTTTAGAATTGGAATGGATTATTAATGACAAATTTCATAAGAGAATATATGTGTTGTAAAGCTACTATGTATATACCGAGTTCCTTAAATAAATGTCTGCAAGGTGATCTTCGGTGGGCTCCAGCTATTATTCTGATCACACGCTTTTGTGCAATGAATACTTTCTCTCGTAATGATGCATTGCCCCAAAATATGATACCATATGAAAGCAGTGAATGCAAATAGGCATAGTAGGCCAATTTTCTCATATATTTATCATCAAAATTGGCAATAACCCTAATAGCATAAGTAGTTGAACCTAACAGTTTCAGTAAATCATCGATGTGTTTCTTCCAGTTCAATTTCTCATCAATGCACACACGCAGAAATTTTGAGTATTCTTCCGTAGCAACAAACTTCTGTTCATAGTCAATATTTATCAATGGTGTTATGCCATTTTCTGTACAGAATTGTATAAACTGTATTTCTCAAAATTTAGTGAGACTCCATTTGCAGAGAACCATTTAATAATTTTCTGAAAGATATTATTTACAATTTCCTCAGCTGATTCTTGCTTGTTGGGTGTGATTATTATACTTGTATCACCAGCAAAAAGAACTAGCTTTGAATCTTCATGAATACAGAGTGGGAAGCCGTTAATATACAGGGTGGTCCATTGATCGTTATCGGGCCAAATATCTCACCAAATAAGCGCCAAACGAAAAAACCACAAAGAACGAAACTTGTCTAGCTTGAAGGGGGAAACCAGATGGAGCTATGGTTGGTCCGTGATATGGCACTGCCATAGGTCAAACGGATATCAACTGCGCTTATTTTAATAGGAACCCCCATTTTTATTACATATTCGTGTAGTACGTAAAGGAATATGAATGTTTTAGTTTGACCACTTTTTTCGCCTTGTGGTAGATGACGCTGTAATAGTCACAAACATATGGCTCACAATTTTAGACGAACAGTTTGTAACAGGTAGGTTTTTAAATTAAAATAGAGAACGTCAGTACGTTTGAACATTTTATTTCAGTTTTTCCAATGTGATACATGTACCTTTGTGAACTTATCATTTCTGAAAACGTATGCTGTTACAGCGTGATTACCTGTAAATACCACATTAATGCAATAAATGCTCAAAATGATGTCCGTCAGCCTCAATGCAATTGGCAATACGTGTAACGATATTCCTCTCAACAGCGAGTAGTTCGCCTTCCGTAATGTTCGCACATGCATTGACAATGCGCTGACGCATGTTGTCAGGCGTTGTCGGTGGATCACGGTATCAAACATCCTTCAACTTTCCCCACAGAAAGAAATCCGGAGACGTCAGATCCGGTGAATTTGCGGGCCATGGTATGGTATTTCGACGACCAATCCACCTGTCATGAAATATGCTATTCAATACCGCTTCAACAGCACGCGAGTTACGTGCCGGACATCCATCATGTTGGAAGTACATCGCCATTCTGTTATGCAGTGAAACATCTTGTAGTAACATCGGTAGAACATTACGTAGGAAATCAGTATAGATTGCACCATTTGGATTGCCATAGATAAAATGGGGGATAATTATCCTTCCTCCCATAATGCCACACCATACATTAACCCGCCAAGGTCGCTGATGTCCCAGCCATCGTGGATCTTCCGTTGCCCAATAGTGCATATTATGTCGGTTTACGTTCTCGCTTTTGGTGCATGACGCTTCGTCGCTAAATACAACGCGTGCAAAAAATCTGTCATCGTCCCGCAATTTCTCTTATGCCCAGTGGCAGAACTGTACACGACGTTCAAAGTCGTCGCCATGCAATTCCTGGTGCATAGAAATATGGTACGGGTGCAATCGATGTTGATGTAGCATTCCCAACACCGACGTTTTTGGGATTCCAGATTCTCGCGCAGTTTGTCTGCTACTGATGTACGGATTAGCCGCGACAGCAGCTAAAACACCTACTTGGGCATCATCATTTGTTGCACGTCGTGGTTGACGTTTCACATGTGGCTGAACACTTCATGTTTCCATAAATAACGTAACTGTCCGGCGAACGGTCGAGACACTTGGATGATGTCGTCCAGGATACCGAGCAGCATACATAGCACACGCCCGTTCGGCATTTTGATCACAATAGCCATACATCAACACGATATCGACCTTTTCCGCAATTGGTAAACGGTCCATTTTAACACGGATAGGGTGTCAAGAAGCAAATACCGTCCGCACCGGCGGAATGTTACGTGATACCACGTACTTATACGTTTGTGACTATTACAGCGCCATCTATCACAAAGCGAAAACAGTGGTCCAACTAAAACATTCATATTTCTGTACATACTACGCGAATATGTAATAAAAAATGGGGGATCCTATTTAAAAAAACACAGTTGATATCTGTTTGACCTACGGCAGCGCCATTTAGTGGGCCAACCATAGCGCCATTTGGTTTCCCCCTTCAAGTTTGATGAGTTTCGTTCTTTTTAGTTTTTTTGGTTGATGCTTATTTCGTGAGATATTTGGCCCTTTCACTATCAATTATTAAAAACAATAAGGGACCCAAGACTGAACCCTGGGGGACACCATTCTTGATACCTCACCAGTCAGAGGACTCTGCTGATTTTTGCAGACTATCTGTTCTGTTAATTTCAAACTTCTGCAATCTTCCAGTTAAGTATGAATTAAACAATTTGTGCACTGTCCCACTCATACCACTATACCTGAGCTTATCTAGAAGAATTTCATGATTCACACAATCAAAAGCCTTTGAGAAATCACAAAATATCCCAATGGGTGATGTTCGGTTGCTCAATGCATTTAATTTTTGATCAGTGAAAGTATATATAGCATTTTCTGTTGAAAAGCCTCTCTGAAAACCAAACTGACATTTCGTTAGTACTTCATTTTTACAAATATGTGATGCTACTCTTGAATACAAGAATTTTGGATAAGGCTGTCAGAAGTGAGACTGGGTGGTAGTTGTTAGCATCAGACCTATCCCCTTTTTTATGCAATGGTTTAACAATTGCATATTTAAGTCTATCTGAAAAAATGCCCTGTTTCAGTGGGCTACTACATATGTGGCTGAGAATTCTACTTATTTGTTGGGAACAAGCTTTTAATACTCTATAATTGGAAGGAGAAACAGCATTGGTCGTATTGTTTTGTTTTATTATCCGCAAAATCGATTTTCGGTCACTTAGTGACCATCCTCAGTGCTGTAATACACAATTAAAATTGGTAGGCACTCGTATCAACAAGCTTAGAGCTAGTGATAAAACAAAACAAAAAAAATATGACCAATGCTGTTTCTCCTTCCAATTATATCCATTATCTGGTCGTGGTGCACAGAACGCTCAATGGAGTCGCAAATCAATAATTTTGATACTCTATTAGAAATGACATCAATTTCATGTGAGCTTTTAATTTTGAGTTGTAGTAGTAGTCGTAGTAGTAGTAGAACTACTAGTAGTAGCTTTATTCATCTGTAGTTCTCTTTTTACAAGGATATAGGACATGTCAAAGTATTTACAAATTTAGATCAATTTAAAGTAAGTTAATTTGCAAACACATATATTTACAGACTTCTAGCTAGGGACAATCATTAGATTTACTCCTGGTATACAATACTTTTTTTACAAATAAGTAACTAAATAATGTAATGCCACATTGTCCACCCATATCCCACTAACAGTCACTGCACACACTATACACACATTGTCTCATAACACTTCACTCACTACACACACACACACACACACACACACACACTGGTGACCTCTGGGCTATTTTCTGTACCACAACTTCCCATTTGCTATCCTGAAAAATTGAGTTAGCATCCCTCCATAATGAGTGAGTTGTTGAGCTCAGAAAGAGGAAGAGGTGTTAGTATTGTGCTATGCATAGCTGGGGGGGGGGGGGGGGGGGTAAGTATTTCTAGAAAGGAAAATGAAGGAAAAAAACATAAACTGAAGTTGTTATGTGGAATGTTGGATATTTTATAATCATTATTGTTATTATTTATTTGTATAACTTTTTTTTATCAAACTCCTACTCTGTTTTAGCTAAGTAATCCTTCAGTGTATAAAATGTATTGCATAACAGGTACTTTTTAGCTGCCTTTTTAAATAAGTGTATTTTTGCAATTTTTTAACCTCTTTTGGTAATTTATTGTATAGTTTTATTTCTTGGTAGAAAATGCTGTTTTGATGTTTGTGTTTATTTTTTCTTGGTAAGTGTAAGTTAAGTCTATTTCTTGTTGCATGATCATGGACAGAGCTGTTTGTGCAGTAATTACCAATGTTATTATTGATGTGTACAACTGACTGGTAAATGTATTCACATGGAACAGTTAAAATCCCCAGTGTTTTGAACAGATCTTTACAATGAGCTCAACTAGTATTTTTGGCTATTATTCTTATCGCTCTTTTCTGGAGTTTGAAAATTGTGTAGTTATATTTTGTGCATTTGTTCCCCAAAAAAGAATGCCATAGCTAAGAACTGAGTGGACATACGAATAACACGTAACTAAAAGACACTATATGTTACACACTGATGATAGGATTCTAAGGGCGTAACATGCTGATGACATTCTGTTTGCAAGTACCTTTGTGTATTCACACAACTTCAACTGAGAATCAATATTCATTCCTAGAAATTTTGCATTTATTACACAGTCTATAGAGGTGCCATCTACATTTAATTTAACGTTGTGGTTTTTCGTCTTCAAACTGAAATTCATGGCATTAGTTTTCTTTATGTTCACTGTCACCTTATTACCTATTGACCAATCAAAAAATTTCTTGAGAGTTTCATTTGCTTTCTCAGCAAGGAGTTCTCTTGTTTTCTCAGTGACTATAACATTGCTGTCATCAGCAAAGAGGATTTTTTTTCACCATGAATAACACTACTGGGAAAGTCATTGATGTATATCAGGAACAGTATTGGACCTAATATGGTACCTTGCCGAACCCCTATATTAATGTATTTTGTTTCTGATAAGTGTTTTACTAAATGTTTAGATCTATTTGAAGTATGTACTATCTCTACTCTTTGTACCCTATCTGTTAGGTATGATCGAAACCAGTCATTAGCTACCCTTCTTATTCCTAGTGCTTCTAATTTATTTAATAGAATCTTGTGGTCGTCTGTATCAAACGCCTTAGAAAGATCCAAAAATATGCATGTGACACACTCAGCTTTATCAAGAGCATGAAGTACAACTTTTGTGAATTCTACTATGGCTGACTCCATATTTTTGCCACTTCAGAAACCAAACTGCGATTCGCTTAAAAATTGTGTTTATTCAGGTAATTCATTAATATGTCTTTCATAATTGCTTACGTTTTTTTTTGTGAATGAATGGTGACAGCAGGGAAATGGGCCGGTAATTTTCTATGTCTTCTGCATTACCTTTCTTAAGCAAAGGTAGTAGTCTTGCCTGTTTTAACTGCTCTGGAAATGTTCCTTATGTGAAGGATTCATTTATTATATTTGTTAAGGGGCCTTGTATAATCTCTATGCATTGTTTCAGTACACACATTGGTACTTCATCTAAGCCTACTGACTTTTTATTTTTTAGTTTTTGAATTGTTTTATTGACTTCATTCTCTGTGGTTGGAAGTAACATCATTGTATTTAGTGCAACATTGTTTACAGGTGTTATATTTGTTTGGGGGAATTTTGCTATAACTTCTCTGCAATACTTGAAAAATGCTCGTTTTCATATTTTGCCAAGTGCTGTGGATCATTTATTACTTTAGCCCCCTCCCTTAGCATTAGGTTATTCTGTGTTTGTTTGCCTATCCCCATTTCCTTTTTTAATAGCATCCCAGACTGCTTTCCTTTATTCTCTGCATTATATATTATTTTGTCATTAAATGACTTTTTTTGCAGCAATTAGCACCTTCCTATAGATATTTTTGTATCTGTGTTAGAAATTTAAGAATTCTGTATCATTGTGAATCTTTTTCATGCTACTGAGGTGTTTACGTGTTTGGGAGGACTTCTTAATACCTGCTGTTATCCATATGTTTTTGTGAGCTGTTGCTATAGACATGCATACTTTTGGAAATGACTTTTCGAAGTTCAATTTAAACAATGTGGAGAATTTAATATTCACATTGGTTTCCTTATACACTTCATCCCAGCTTTGTTTTTCTAGTTCTTTTGAAAAACCTTTAATTTTGATTTCTGATAGATGTCATTTGTAGGCTTGTAGTTTAGGGAATGATTCGATGCCTGACTTCACTGTTATTGTTTGACAGAGATGGTCTGATAGGCCGAGATCTTTTACAGCTACATCACATTTTTCCCTTTCCATATTTGTGGCCACATGGTCAATTACTGATGAAGTCGTTGTGGTAATCCTTGTTGCACTATTGACCAATAGGGACATGCCAAAACTTTGAAGGATGATTATGAAGGTGCTGCAGGATTCATTTATGATGTTAGTGTTGATGATAATGTCCCCACACAGAATTATGTTGACCTTTGTACTTGAGACTTTATCCAGAACGTCTGTTAACTTATTGAAAAAAGAGTCCACAGTGCCAATGGTCGATTTATACACACCAAATGATTAATTTCTTGGTGATATAAAGCCCTGTTAATTCAATTGCTGATTTTTCAAAGTATTTGTCTTCACTTACGGTACTGAGGTCATGTCTTGATTTGAACTGTGTTCCTTTTCTGATATAAATGCATGATCCTCCACCCCTTGAAGTAGTACTGCAGTAAGAGTTTGCCTTTTCATAAAATGATAATACTGCATGTTGGATTTCTGTATCTCTACACCAGTGCTCAGTAATACAAATTACTGTGTACTTCAAAGATTGGAGCTCAACTTTTGTTTTTCTTTGTGACATCTGGTATATGTGATATTTGAGGTGTTAAAATCTGTCTTGCGAGTGATTGTTTCAGTATTTTTTAAAGTGCTGGAGATACTCTTTAGGCAGGGGAACCTGTTGTCTGGATTTATCCTAAAAAAGACCTATTTTTCCTACCTATGACAACAGGTATTTGACCATGTGTGGCCCGAGGTCCACCCCCTATACTTTCATGAATCAGTTGTACCAATCTTCCCTCCCCAGTCCTCTTTCGGTGTAGGCCATGCCTAGTGAAAACCAGTCTGTTGATAGTCCCGACGGGCACCAGAGAAACATGAGCAAAGTTGGCTGTCCTCAGAGCCATCCATAACCCCACATTGATTCGCCTCACAACTCCATCAAGGTGTGGTCGATCATGACGCCAGAACAGCTCAACAAAGTGTATGTTGGTGCCATGAGTCAGGGAAGCTATCTTATCCAGGTCACCACCTATGTCACATGCCCCATCCCTGTCCAAACTGTTTCCTGCCCCACCCACTATCACTACATGGTCTTCTTTTGTAAAGTCCTTACATAAAGACCCTAGGTCCTCTATCACATGACTTAGCCCTGCATTTGGCTTGAAGATACTGGTGGTCTGGTATGCTGCCCTTAAGCTTTCCTGTAACTGAGGGCCTACACCTCGCCTATGGCTACTACCTAGCAGTAGCACTTTCTTCTTCCTAACACTTTGTACATTCCTAGGCTTCTTGGCCTCGTCTGAGGTGTGCTGCATATTTCCTGCTCCTCATTCTTCCTGGGGCTCTTCTCCACTTAACTCTGGCAGTGATAGATACCTGTTTTTGGTGTTGATGACAAAACTGTCAGATCACATTCTCTTTCTTCCTATCCTCCTACCAGCTGCCAGTCCCCAACCACCCTCCTCCCCCCTATCTCCCTTGATCCTTATGAGTGATGTGTCGGCAGAAGTGCCAACACCGTGTTGTTTGAGGAAGCCGAAATGCACGCTATAAGCTCACGCCGGATGGCGTGAGGTCTGAAACAGGATACGTAATGAATGCTATAAAGAAAAGTACGTAGCTTCTGGAATACTTAACGTTAATCCATCATTTGTATACATCGTTCTTGATGAGACATGCTTCATACGATAACTATCAATTGCTATGGCACCTTGCTAGGTCGTAGCCATTGACTTAGCTGAAGGCTATTCTAACTATCTTCTCTGCAAATAAACGAGGCTTCGTCAGTGTTGCATCGCTAGCTAAGTCGTCCGTACAACTGGGGCGAGTGCTAGTAAGTCTCTCGAGACCTGCCGTGTGGTGGCGCTCGGTCTGCGATCACTGACAGTGGCGACACGCGTGTCCGACATGTACTAATGGACTGCGGCCGATTTAAAGCTACCACCTAGCAAGTGTGGTGTCTGGCGGTGACACAACAATGAGTTCCTTCCTTGCTTCCTCCACCTGTGCCTGAAGGGCACAGATTTCCCTTTCCTGTTTCCCAATCAAAGATGTTCCTACTGCATACTCTGTAGTTCCAGGAGAGAGCCTCTTTTGTTCTCCCAACATTCTCGCCACTGCATCCCCCCCTGTGAAAATATTTCCTACAAGACTGGCAACAAATCCCTCTACTCACTACCCTATAACAGCTCCCACATTTCTTACTCATGGTCAGTTTCGAAAGAATAATTAAGTTTAAAGAATGTTTTAAATTTGTCAAGGACGCGAGATTGGCTGAGTGTAAACAAAAAACGACACAAAGGTCCTATGTGCGTTGGTTTTTTTTGTACTGATTTGGAGATAAAATGACAGAAGAATGAATTTGTAAGTAATTCGCCTTTAGAGAATTTAAGTTATCAGGCGTGTTTGGTCAGGTTTTTAAACGATTATAGCTCGGAAAATTTAGGCCTAGATCGCGTCTATAAAACAATATGAAATATTGTAGTTGGATACGATTTAGAAACGTTTACTTACATTTTTATTGCGACAATAGACACTGTTGAAACTAGTAGCAGTCTTTTTTAAAAGAAATTTACACTATCAAGAAAACTTGAATAGAATGTTTTGTGTTTATCTCACGCAAAATTTCGGGTTATGTCGCTAAAGAACACATTTATTCAAGAACAAGCCCTGTTGGGATGCTAATATTCAGTTGTGTGACAAGAAATGACACTACAGAGAGTATACAAAACAAAGAAAATTTAAATTTGACACTATTTCCTCTTAAATAAGTTCTTTTAGAGGACGAATAAAATACCTGTGATCTCACTGGGCGACCATATGTTCATTACATCTAACAGATGTCATTTCAGGTGTTTGTTTTTTCAAAATAACACCTCTATACGGGAAAACACTGCAAGTATGAGTGAATTTATTATTTTCCTAATTTCAGTAGGAGTGGTGGGTTGAATTTCAATTTTATCAAATTGCATAGGTACTGCCTCTTCCATATACTGCCTTGCATTTTCTAATGAATAGCTGTATCCCATTTTCTTTACAACACTTAAGAAAGATTATTAAAATGTTTTCTACTTCTGACTTCTTGTTAACAAACTTTTCATTGTGTTTGATGGAAATACAGTATTCTTGTGCTCTCAGTTGCCCTGTTTCCCTTTTCACAGTATTCCAAATTGTTTTAGTTTTGTTGTCAGATGTACTAATCTCAGATATAATGCGCATACTTCTGGCTTCTTAATAACTTTTCTTAATACAGTGCAGTAGTTTTTATAATGTTTCACTGTTTCAATATCATTACTCCTCCTAGCTATAAGATACATTTCCCTTTTCTGTTTAGAAGATAGTTTTATAGTAAGCCACGACTTTTTACATGGTTTCTCGTAATTATATTTCACTGTTTTCTTTGGGAAACTGTTTTCAAAGATTCTCACAAAGGTATCATGAAATAGGTTAAATTTTAAATCAGCTTCATGTTCCCTGCACACCTCATCCCAGTCTAATTGTTGCAAGCTTTCCTTAAAATTATGAATTGTTCAATCGTTAATTGAACACACTATTTTGGAGTACTTTTTGCATTATTATATGGAGCTATATCATATACTGTAACTAGCTGTGCATCATGATTGGAGAGACGTATTCTTAACAGGAAAAGTTTTTATTTGATTATATTTCTCTTGGTCTATGAAAACATTATCTATCAGTGTGCTGCTTTCCTGTACCAACTGTGTACATAGATGCGCGAGTGTTATGACGTGACAGCTGGATGACATGTTTGGCTGCCGATCAGCGAACAAGCCCATGACAATGACTGTCACTGGGCCGCTAGGTCTCTATAGCCGCAAGCGGACCAGTGCCACAGTTGTCACTCTCTGTGCATTCTCCGCTCTTCATTTGCGTTACGACTATTGATGCAGTGTGACACGCAAACATGACATCAACTTCTTCACAGAACGTAACAGGGCATGAAGACTCTTTCGATAGTACACTACTGGCCATTAAAATTGCTACACCAAGAAGAAATGCATATAATAAACGGGTATTCAGTGGACAAATATATTATACTAGAACTGACATGTGATTACATTTTCAGGCAATTTGGATGCATAGATCCTGAGAAATCAGTACCCAGAACAACCACCTCTGGCCGTAATAACGGCCTTGATACGCCTGGACATTGAGTCAAACAGAACTTGGATGGCGTGTACAGGTACACCTGCCCATGCAGCTTGAACACGATTCCACAGTTCATCAAGAGTAGTGACTGGCGTATTGTGACGAGACAGTTGCTCGGCCACCATTGACCAGACGTTTTCAATTGGTGAGAGATCTGGAGAATGTGCTGGCCAGGGGAGCAGTCGAACTTTTCTGTATCCAGAAAGGCCCGTACAGGACCTGCAACATGCGGTCGTGCATTATCCTGCTGAAATGTAGGGTATCGCAGGGATCGAATGAAGGGTAGAGTCACGGGTCGTAACACATCTGAAATGTAACGTCCACTGTTCAAAGTGCCGTCAATGCGAACAAGAGCTGACCGAGACGTGTAACCAATGGCACCCCATACCATCACGCCGCGTGATACGCCAGTATGGCGATGACGAATACACGCTTCCAATGTGAGTCCACCGCGATGTCGCCAAACACGGATGTGACCATCATGATGCTGTAAACAGATCCTGGATTCATCCGAAAAAATGACGTTTTGCCAGTCGCGCACCCAGGTTCGTCGTTGAGTACACCATCGCAGGCGCTCCTGTCTGTGATGCGGCGTCAAGTGTGACCGCAGCCATGGTATCCGAGCTGATAGACCATGCTGCTGCAAACGTCGTCGAACTGTTCGTGCAGATGGTTGTTGTCTTGCAAACGTCCCCATCTGTTGACTCAGGGATCGAGACGAGGCTGCACGATCCGTTACAGCCAAGCGGATAAGATGCCTGTCATCTTGACTGCTAGTGATACGGGGCCGTTGAGATCCAGCACGGCGTTCCGTATTACCCTCCTGAACCCACCGGTTCCATATTCCGCTAACAGTCATTGGATGTCGACCAACGCGAGCAACAATGTCGCAATACGATAAACCGCAATCGCGCTAGGCTACAATCGGACCTCTATCAAAGTCGGAAACGTGATGGTACGTATTTCGCCTCCTTACATGAGGCATCACAACAACGTGTCACCAGGTAAAGCCGGTCAACTGCTGTTTGTGTATGAGAAATCGGTTGGAAGCTTTCCTCATGTCAGCACGTTGTAGGTGTCGCCACCGGCGCCAACCTTGTGTGAATGCTCTGAAAAGCTAATCATTTGCGTGTCACAGCATCTTCTTCCTGTCGGTTAAATTTCGCGTCTGTAGCACGTCATATTCGTGGTAAAGCAATTTTAATGGCCAGTAGTGTAATATTCTCATGGAATAAGTGGAAATACAACCAGTAGTTTTCGAAAGCAAATTTAAAGGATTATTCAGAAGTAAATATGGAAATTAAAGGGTGGGGAGGAATCAGCCGAATTATATTTTTAAGTGCTTGGGACAATTTGTGTTCAGTTGGGACAGACAATCTCATGTTCGTATTTTTGTGTGTTAATGCAGGTAAAATGCGATGTAATTCATCAAAACTTCCAATACTAATTCGAAAACACTGAAAAAAATTCTTTTGATGTCGAAGTTTATGAATCTCTGTGTAAAACTTTCCTTATTAGGCTGTCACCCACTATTCATATTTATGATAATTTCCTTTTACGACTCATGTGTTCACAAATAATGAGTGTCTCTTCAAAATCGATATTGACAAATGACGCTTGGATTTCAAAAAATGTTTAGTGACTGTTATCCACCGTAAGCGTCTTCTTCTTTGACGGCGTGATGTTACAGTGGCAGAAACTTTTTTGTCATGGTGACAAATGTCATCCGTGGGCGCTAGCACTAATCTGTAGTAAAGCACTGCACTATGGTACAAAAGTCATGGAGACAGCGATATGCAGATATACAGCTGGCGGTAGTTTCACATACACGTGATTTAAAGGGCCAGTGCATCGGTGGAGCTGTCATTTGTACTCAGATGATTAATGTGAAAAGGTTTCCGACGTGATTATGGGGCATGGCGGGAATTACAGACTTTGAAAGTGGGGTTGTAGTTGGAGCTAGATGCATGGGACTTTCCATTTCGAAAGTCGTTAGGGAATACAGTATTCCGAGGTCCACAATGTCAAGCGTGTGCAGAGAATATCAAACTTCAGGCGTTACTTCTCACCACAGACAACGCAGTGGCCGACGGCTTTCACTTAACGACCGAGAGCAGCTGCGTTTGAGTAGAGTTCTCAGCGCTAAGAGACAAGCAACACTGCGGGAAATAATCTCCGAAATCAGTGTGGGACGTACGACGAAAGTACCCACTAGGACAGTGCAGAGAAATTTGGCGTTAATGAGCTATGGCAGCAGACAACTGAAACGAGTGCCTATGCTAACAGCATGACATCACTTGCAGCGCCCCTCCTAGGGCTCATGACAGTGTCGGTTGGATCCTACACGGCTGGAAAACCGAGGTCTGGTCAGATGAGTCCCGATGTCAGTTAGTAGAATTGGTGGTAGGGTTTGAATGTGGCGCAAACCCCATGAAGCCTTGGACCCAAGTTGTCAACAATGCACTGTGCAAGAAGGCAGTGGTTCCATAATGGTGTGGTCTGTCTTTACATGGAATGGATGGGGTCCTCTGGTCCAACTGAACCGCTCATTGAATGGAAATGTTATGTTCAGATACTTGGAAACCACTGCAGCCATTCATGGACTTCATGTTCCCGAAAACGACGACTCCTGTCAATGGGCCACAATTGTTCGCGATTGGTTTGAAGAACATTCAGGACAGTTCAAGAGAATCATTTGGACACTCAGATCGCTCGACATGAATCCCGTTTAACACTTATGCGACATAATAAAGAGGTCAGTTTGTGCACAAAATCCTGCTCCGCCAACACTTTCGCAGTTATGGACGGCTATAGAGCCAGTATGACTCAGAATGTCCATGTGGCGGAACCGCATGAGCAGCGTTCGCTGCCATCAAATGGTTCAAATGGCTCAGAGCGCTATGGGACTTAACATCTGTGGTCATCAGCCCCCTAGAACTTATAACTACTTAAACCTAACTAACCTAAGGACATCACACACATCCATGCCCGAGGCAGGATTCGAACCTGCGACCGTAGCGGTCACGCGGTTCCAGACTGAAGCGCCTAGAACCGCTCGGCCACCAGCGGCCGGCTCGCTGCCATCACTCGCGTTCACTTCGCACGCTTTGTGGAAACACGCGGCCGGCAGTTTACGCTCTCGGCATCACGCCTGAGTGGTCCTGCCACGCGGCTGTGGAAATGTCACTCTGCACGGCTTCATCACAACATAGCGGCACCAGTGGGCATGGCAAGGACTGGAATGCATTTAAAATTAGAATCTCTTTTTAACTGTCTATTGTCCATGTTTCCTATGGAGAATGCGTACACCATATACCTGAGACCCAAGTATTACCACAGCAGTCGAGTACGATTATGTGTAACGAAAATTAAAGTAATAAGCCAATACAGAATGTCATTGAAGGTTATTGATGTAGCTGTGGATCTGTAAATTTGTGTGAGAGAACAGCTGACAAAATAATGCTCGCATTCAGTCTGCTGCTAAAATAGCATTGACGTTGAATCATCTTTTGGGCACAATAAACGAAAAAGATTTATGTTGAGGAGAGTGACAACAGATTATAAGTGTTGACATTGTTTATGTTTAACAAAAAACTTCAATCCACCTACATTGTAGACCATTATGCATGGATCAAACAAATGAACTAAAACTCTCGTTACAGATGATGATATTTACTGCAATAAACAGAAAGGGTAAGGAAGCCCATGGTGTAGTGGTAACCAGAGATGAACATTATTCTAAAATAAATTTTCATCTAGGTAATTTTTCTAAAAATTATTTCATTGAAACAATTTCTTCATGAATAATTTCGTTAACTTAAGTAACAAATAACATAAAATTCCACTGTATTTGCTTTGTTTACATATTGTACCTAATTCTGTGTCTATTTAAAACTGCATGATAGTTGACATCTGTCACTTGCTGCGACAGTGTTGCCACATCGGCTGCCGGCTGCCGCTCAGTTATATGTAACACACAAACACAGCAGATCACTTTACAATTGCTATTAATGTGTAACGTGGGGCAATGCTGGAAGTGGCCGCGATGAGGTATGTCATAAACGAGAGATGCTCGGTCGACAGCTCATCCCAAGTGACCACCGACTGGAATGGTGCAGTGATGCGTTTTGTAGCCCTACACACAACCTCGTGATGTGCGATGTGTCCGAGAGAAAGGCGATCAACAATCTGCGGCAGAACTAGAAACATGATCGCTTTGTACACGGCGTTAAAGCTAACCTCTATGAGCAAAGCCAAGAAAGAAAAAAACTCAGTTTCAGTGCTAAACGCAAACTGTAATTTATCGCTTACATTGGTTACCTGAAACTATCCTCAAGCCGGCTACAAGAGCTGCCGCACTACTAAACGATGAGCAGTCCTTACTGGCACTTGGTTGCAGGTTATAGGTGACAAAGGCAGATTCCAAACGACGAAACAATTATAGGAAGAAAAATAAGAACAAATAAAAAAGTCAATGCAATGATGAATACAATAGGGTAAAGTATTAGAAATAAAAAAAATTACATTTAAACTTAACTGAATAAAAATAATAATCAAACTCCTTTGACTAGATTTAGAAATAAAAAAAAAGAATTCACTATGCGAACCTAAACGCTTCTACATGTCATGTTTAGATGGTAACCATTGCACAATGTATGCCACAACACTAGCTTACGTAGTTATATTTCTAACTGTGGTGACCCAGTCGCAATGATGAATTGCAGCCTTCGAAAATTCGTCTTCGTGCAGTGTCGTGCGAAGCTTACCTAATGTAGGCCGATCTCTGTGATTATGATAACTGTATATGTGACGCTGATTCACCTTTTGTGTGGAAGTATCCAGTAGTGTTTGGTTAGAGCTGTGTGTGAAGCGTGTGTATTTCATTAGCATTGTTTTGTGTGTTGTAATATTTCTGGCTTAGTCAGTCATCATATTAGGCTCCAAGAAGCTGTTCCCAGAGCAGTGGAGATGCAAGAAGTATACAGATGACGAAATGTGGTGTGAGGTACCTGTGACAGGTGTTAGATTCGGTACCATTCCCGTGAGAAAGACCGCCTGCATAATGCTACTGCTCTGTGATTGGCTGCTGTGTTCGGAGCAAGGGCGCCAAAATTAATATTATTATTAGTTAAACTACTCATTGGAATAACTTCACTTTTTAATATAAATATCTCTCAACAGCTGACTATCAATCAGTCATTTTAGATTTCTTAAAAACATATTAAATCAAAAACAAAAGACTGACGAAATTGCAGACGAAGCACTTCGGAAGCGTTCGGGTCACGCTTTTTCTGGTATGGCGCGCGAAGTGATTCGGGCTGTTCGTCACTCTGGATTAGGCAGTCGAGAAGAACAGACATGCTGTCTGTCGTAGGATGTGTTTCCAATTTTATTTAAGTTCCTGTTCGTCACTCTGGATTAGGTAGTCGAGAAGAACAGACATGTTGTCTGGCGCAGGATGTGTTTGCCAGTATGCAGTATTAAAAGGTTCACTCCAGTAGTCATGAGGCACAGAAACGTGCCACAACTAGTGTAAAGATACATTTTCGTAAACATTGTGTTTGATCATGTACTTTGCTGTATTAGAAGGTGTTGTATTAAGATCATGTAATCTTCTCGTGTGGCTATATTAAAATAGGCGAGTGGCATCCCAAAGAAGTGATAATTATTTCAGAACAAAACCTCGCTAAACGTCAGTTTCAGCCTCAAGATACAGAACCTACGACCTGCGTGCTGTTTTCTGTGCTGGGGACATCAACTTGAAGACAGCAGGTTAGTGAACTATAACAGAACCTTCGTATTCCACACAGTGCAGTGGAAACAACTAGGCGCCTCACGTGTACTGCATGCACAGAACGAATGTGCTCAGTGACACGTTATCTGCAGTAATGCAGAGGAGGTAAAGGAGGATGATTGTTATTAACACCAACAATCAATTCATTCTTCCTTTCTTGCCGTACTGTGTGTGTGTGTGTGTGTGTGTGTGTGTGTGTGTGTGTGTGTGTTTGTGAGTGTTTTATTTTTGGTTTGATTATCATATGTGATGAAATACGAAACAAAAACGACAGACCTATGATTCAGGATCAAAACAAATGAAAAAGCCGAACAAGGAAGTAGAAACGAACTGACCCATTGTTATGGCAGTTTGGTAATGGCGAACGTCTGAGGCGTGATGTTAAGCGCTTTGATTGGAGGAAACCAGCTCCAACGCATGAAGTATCAATTATCAAGCAACTTTATCAGACTATAATGCTTGTACTCTTGGCTCAGTGTTGTTTCTATTTCATAAATAACTTATTAACGAACTGTACATGAATGCGCCTCGGTGGCTTAGTTGGTTAGGTTAACAAAAAAATGTTCTCATCGATAGAGGTTGAAAGACGTCGTACAGCATCCGCAAAGAACCGCTTATGACATAAAGACGAAGAAACAGATCGAAAGAAGAAATCTACATTGCCAAAGGTTTTGCGTTCAATTCGCCTTTGGTTTCGATTTCTGCTGTTACTTATCCCTTCTCTCATCTCTGAAAATGAAAAAAAATGTCAAGTTAAGTTGCTCTGTATTTTGGAGTACATGCTGAACAATAGGCTGTGTAAGTCGGTCCAGAGATGGGAAGAAGTCAAGAGTCACACCACAATGCCTAGTAAAGTACTGCAATGTTCAAACTAACCTTCTGGTTGACCACAGCCTTACTTACTTTGTAGCAAAACCAAAGTACTTCATAATGTACCAGTTATACTATCGTCTTGGGGTTGAAGCTCTTTTTTCGTGTTTGTGTTAACAATACATATGTTTTTGGACTAGGGTCCGCCTTTAGCAAAACACAATTTTGTTTTTAACCCAAACATGTTTCATTGCAGTTGCAGCATCTTCAGTGGGCTTTTATTTTATGGCTGTTAAAGATAAGGAATGTTCTTTACTGTTTGTACACATTTAACTATTAGTTTTTAAATCGTAAATACAGATATTTGAAAAAAACACATAAAGTTATGAATTAATACCTTTTTACACATGGTGTGGATTTTCTGATGTATTGTGTTTCTACAGTGACTGTTTTGTTCAACAGTTTGTCATCTGCAATCACTTACACCTCAAAGTAGATAAATTGTTTAAGCCAAAATTACAATTTAAAAATTGTTATTTGTATGCCTGAAATTAATTAATTGTATGTGTGTGTGTGTGTGTGTATGTGTGTGTGTGTGTGTGTGTGTGTGTGTGTGTGTGTGTGCCTATTTACATTATGATTCACTTACCTTTGCTTTTTCCTTATCTTTATCACTGTTAAAACCTATATATTGAGTTGTCACTGTCACTGTCACTGTTTCACTGTTTACCAGCTTTAAAAACAAACATGGCGGACAGTGGAACAGTTGAAGGTGTAAAAGCAAGATGGCTGACAGTGGAACAGTTGAAGGTGTTCCTGGCAGTTATTCTGAATCTTTCAGAGGTGTCTGTGCATTTTATTTATTTGTCTGTGTCCGTGTGTGTGTTTGTGTGTGTGTGTGTGTGTGTGTGTGTGTGTGTGTGTGTGTGTGTGTGTGAGTGAGAGAGAGACAGAGATAGAGAGAGAGAGAGCAGGTTTGAGGATTTTTCATTATTATTATTATTATTATTATTATTATTACTACTACTACTACTACAAGTACTTTTTTGTGTGTGAGAGTATTGTGTGTGAAAAGGGAGGGAGATAGAGAGAGAGAGGGAGAGAGTGACAGTAGGTTTGAGGATTTTTTGTGTGGGGTGGGGAGGGGGTGGTGTAGGAGGGGTGAGAGCTCTACAGGTTGGTCTTGTCTAATAATTCTTTGAGGGCAGAGAACAGAGTTCCATTGCAGAGAGCTGTGTATAGTTATACTATCGTCGAGGCCCAGCTCAGTTGCACTCGCCAGTACTTCCCCGCTAGGTAAGTACCCGAAGATGAGAATGCGACCAACAGAAACTTTATCTCCAGCACCTTCCTCCATTGTACCAAGATTGCTAAAACTGTCGGATATGGGCGCCTCAGAACAAAGAGCTCAGTTGCTAACGACTAACATTGACAGACTTCAAATCTAAGGAACTCCTAAAACGTTTGTGGAATGCTGCTGGACGTCAAAAAAATTTTACCGATCCGAACGTGCGTTTGTGTAGTTCTATGTGTTCTAGAACTCTGAGATGAAAAACTTCGGAAGAGAAACTGGGGTTGGTTATGTTTGCGTAAAAGAGTTCATTACAGGGCAGTACACTGGAAGCTTTTTCCTTATCGAGAATGTGTCAACAGACGACTGGAGGAATTTTTCGCCTTCCTATACCAAGTGCATTTATTGCAGCATCGTCTTGCCCACGATTTAAGAATAAATAGTTCACCTGTATTGCTGTCCATGACCTTGTGTGGCTTGCAATATACTACAGGCACATAACAGTCAAAGAAATGTAGGAGAAATGCGGTCAAGGGGTCACGAGTTTGAATATAATGGGGGAAGTGAAGCTAACATGAAATCGATACGAATCATTTGCCAAAAAGTACAGTGGAATTGAAAATTTCTCAATTTTTGCTGAAGAAGATTGTGAATTGAAAGTCACATATTGTTATCATGAAGTGAAGATCAATTCAGGAGATACAACGCACCTATATACTCGTTGGATGTGTAGGACGTATTTTCAGTAGTGTCACAATGTCAAATATTCGAAAATCAAATAAAGTTCCTGATGAGATGTTGCACAAAAGGAGCTGTTATTAAAGCTTATTTAAAAAGCAACAAAAAGTAAATTCGTTTAATAAATGACAAAAAATTGGAGCTTCACGTGTCATTGGATTTCAGGTTTATCTATTATTCGTAAAGCTTTTTATTTACAGAGACGAATACGCGCTTTTACTCGTGCAAGTGAATAATGTTCGAATAATATTTGTTATTCACGAACAGCTAATAATAATTTTTGTCTATATCCGTTATTCATAATTCGAATAAATTTAGCCCAGTGGTAAATGAAGCGCATCGTACATGTGCACAAAACAAATTCGCAGCCTGTGTGCAAGTGATTGCAAGTGTGTGACATCAGCATCACCGTGTACAAAGCGCTCACTTGGCTGTCGCTAGGCGAAGCTGCATCGGGAAGTTGCGCCAAAGTATGCGAAGTGTATTTGCGCTCTCTCGCTCACAGCAGCCACGTGAACGCCGCACGACAGGGCACGCACTTTCCGTGCTCTGATCTGTAGTATACCAGTTTCACAATTGTGGCAAAGTCCCGTGACGTTGACTCTACCCTCGTCACTGAACCACTAGCTCCAGGGCTCCAACGGGCGCTATTAGTGTGTGTGAACGCTACCAGCACTAAGGTAGTATGAATTTTGCCAATAAATAATGAACAAGATCCGCTTATGCACAACATAACATCGCACGTTTCTGGGGACGGATGAATCGGTGGAAATCTAATAAATTTGGATCGCTACTGATCGTTTCCGTCCATTGTCAAACTTAGCTAGCAGACAATACAACGTCCCACAGTAGTATACACACCACTGCGAATGCAATATTGACTACGGTATTCTGCCTTCCATGGGAAAAAAGAGACGGATTCCCCCATACGCCTCTCCGTCCTCTGTAGCAACTAACGGGTTTCGTGCTGATCGTGTGCTCTCAGCATCCTCCCATATAGTGCATATAGTATTTTGCTAATGACATAACGCTTTGAATCAGCCATATGAATTACCATCGTGAAGATACTGAAATTGGCAGGAACGTTTGGAACAGCCAAATTTTATTCACCTATATTTGTTTCAAGCCCTAGAATTATTTGATGTTCACTGTATTTTACATAACACCAAATTTGCAACTTCGACGACGAAAAAGTTCAGGCCACAGTTAACCAGAATTCAATTTTAAAAGATTGTTCAGGAAATGTGGTTAAACAGGAGTTGCACGCACTAAAAGAACCAATAGGAAAAGTAAATGAACAGTTAGCCAAGGTTAGCAAACTCGCATTTGATATCGGACCACAGGGCACCTATATGCTCCATGTCAGATCATACATAACATGAACAATCTGACCTCACTGGTACCTTGTCACCTGAAAGACATTGTGCACTGAGGGCAGCGTCGAATTAGGCAACAGTGCTCATGGAAGAGAAGTTACTCAAACACTGGCATTTTTACATATTTTCGTTGGATAAGAAAAGTATCCACTCTCTTGCTTATATCAGTGGATTTCATAGTGTACTGCCATATCAAAAAGATAAACTTTGTCAGCAGGTATATTCACGGCGATGCTACGCTAAGGGCAGTAGAGGCAGCAGACTCTTGTCATATTTATGATGAATTTTAGAAAAAGGCTTTTTCGGCTAAATACTGGTCGAGTGACGCACAAGAACACCTCAGGAAAGAGGAATTTAATCTGCAGCCATTCACCCTCCGGCAAGGACGTCTATGAAGGTATTTAGAAAAATACATTAATAAAATCCGCTACTGGAACGAACTTACGTCACATCATGACATTATGAGATTTTTAAGAAGCAAAATTACTGATTGATGTTCGCAAGAAGTTGGTTCTGTTGAGTGGTACTTAAGTAAATAAATTAGTGAAATGAAATTGAAGTAGAAATTAGAATATAAATGAAAAACTTGGTTTAGTTTAGAGAGTTACATACTGGCAAACAGTGGGCAAAACAGCAGAACTGAAGAGACAATGACCGTGAAGTCAGCAAGTTCCACATAAGCGGGCGCTGTCGATTCAGCCATCAGGGCATCGCCCGACCGGCTCACGTGTTTCTCAGTTGTCGCATGAGAGCAAAGGCCCTCGCCTACATTCCAAGAGCCAATGCCCGACGTTAAGAAGATTCTTCGAGAAGCTTTTCAACGTGACAGAAGAGGCAATGACCGTGAAGTCGTTCACCTCCAGTGAACTGAAGTGAATAAATACGCGAGACGCGGTGGGCCCAACAGACGGAGACGAGAGACGAAGACAAAGACGAGGACGGAGACGGAGACGGAGACGAGAGGCGAAGAAGACGAAGAAGTGAAGAAGCGTAGCAGTTGTTTTCAGTCAGTTTCGGTGCTGAAGACCGTCATGCAAGAAGAGACTGCATCATGCACAGACGCACCAAGTCTGCCGCTGTAATGGAATAGCAAGCAGCAGACTCGGCGCCAGAAGACAGAAGTTAAAAGGTATTTGAAGTCTGGTTTTTACATACCCGGGTGACTCGTGAGGACGGGAAGGAGACGGCCTCACATCAGCAGTCACCTGTGAGCTGGGATGAAGATTTGACAGCCGAAGACTGGCAAGCGGGAGTCCGTTGTTCGAGTCCGGGACACTGGCCTTCTCCCGCCGCGCCGCTCCGCTGGCCGACGCACAACACACGCGGCCGCTTAGAGAAGAGAAACACTGGGACGCCACACCCAAGGTATCATCCGATGCACGACTTTGCTCGCAATAATTAAACCGGCCACCTCGCGCTGCGCGTCTCCAGTCAGCTGGGCGAGACGGCGACACGAGATACACACCGCTACGCGTAATCAGACGCCGCCGCCGCCGCCGCTGCCGCAGCAGAAGACTTCACAAACGACACAGCTGCCGCTCTCCGAACCAGAACATTCCGTAAGACACAGTTGTACAAATCTTCAATAAAAGTTATCTTATGCAAAAATGATGTTTCATTCGACCTCATACCCGAGCCAAGGAAGAACCCACCCTGCCCACATGTTGTTAAGAGAGAAAAGTTAATTTATTTAATATTTTCACCCTGACAGAATACTTTAGAATGTTCATCCTGACAATTGACAGCATCAAAAGAGAAAACCCAGTTACATTTAGTGACAGAAGTGTTACATTTAGTATCACAACTGTTACAGTTCATATACCCAGGCTAAGTTAGAAGAATTCTTGTTGGTCTGCATCTCAATAGATCAAGACATGATGATGCTATCTATGTCAAGAGCTGAACAGGCTACGACTCAAGTCACTGTTGCCGGCACAAGCGTCGGTCGTAGATATAATGCATTCGGCAACTGTTGTTCTGTCCACAACGAACGAAACACAATCGAATCCACAGAACCACAATAAAGGCAATGGAAATGGCAATAATCACAGCAACAATAGGCACTAATAAAAACAACAAGAACATCGGTACATCCCCAGTTATATGCCATCAAATAATTAATAATCACTGGCAGAATACCCAGTAACAACGGCAAAATGAACATGAATGATGGAATCAGCCACTGGCAATTACCAAAGCAGTTAATGATAGTAGTAGATTGACTAACCTAAGAACAGAAAACTGAACACAACTGCATCTGACCCCAAACTATTGGTCATATACTGTGATAGGTGTTGTGTTGGACTTGTCAACATCTTACTATGCAACGTAGGTGCAGGTATCGGGCAGGAACTATACTTCCATATTAATCAACGCAATACCAATTATTCGACTGTTTCACAATCTGTAATACATACAAAAATTGTGAACGTATCTGTCACTATCATCCTAGACATGGGCTCAGCTGTAAATGTTATCTTGATTTATTCAAACACACACACATGAACAAGTACAAGTTCCTATATTCCGCATGAATAATTGTCGAAACTTTAGAGCTGTTGGCAACGAATCGAAAAATGCAAACCCACCTAAATGTGACACTAGGTAACATAGTGATAGGACACATTTTCAAAGTTTTAGATAGTTTAGTTGCGAACTTGTCCTCGATTTCCTGAGAGAAAAGAACATTAGACTCGACTTTTCCTTGGACAAATGCCATTTTACAGACGACGGTGTCCAGATTTCTGTGGTTTTACTAAAGGAGGATGGTGTCCATGGGAAATATTGCAATGGCACCAAATTTAATTCGATAACCTGTGACAGTTGCACACTTAGTAGTCACCAGCCTAAGTGTACAACAGTACACGGTACCTAGAAGCAAACAGATTCTAAGATTCCAGAGTGAAGCTATGTAACAGGAGACCAAGGCTCAGACGTGCTTAATTTATTGCTCAAATGTGGTGACGTGCTCGAGGAAAAGCCTGGAGTAATCTGTGGAGATCTGTGTGCCCTTAATGTCATGCTGCATGACACTTTGTCACAGCTCGTATCCCATTCCATGGTTGATGAGGTTTGCAGGAGAGGGAGAAATTAGAAGGAAAAGAAAATGTAGTGGCTTATTTCCTACACCTACATACATACTCCGCAAGCCACCATATAGTGCATGGCAGAGGGTACCTCGGGTACCTCATACCACTACTAGCGATTTCCTTTCCTGCTCCATTCGCAAATAGAGCGAGGGGAAAATGACCATCCATAATGCCTGCATACAGGTTCTAATTTCCCTTACCTTATCTTCTGTGTCCTCACATGAGATATATGTTGATGACTGTAGAATCATTCTACAGTTAACCTCAAACACTCTCTAAATTTTCTCAATAGCACTTACAGGAATGTCTGAAAGAACACACAGCTACACAAAATAATTCGAAATTAATTTGCTGAATGCGAATTCCTCGACATCAGCTGTATTAGGTGTAGCTGTATTAGGTATAGAACTACTGTCCAATAGTGACATGTGAAAATTTGTGCCAGAATTCCCGCTTATTGTGAATGGTCACCTTAACCACTTTGACTATCTGTGCATGCTCCGCAGACAGACAGAAATGTCTATTTGTCACATTTGTTTACATCCTTGGATCACACTCCTCTGAATTCATCATCTAATGCCTGCCGAATAACTCGGATTTCCACATTAGGGAGAATGAGACATGACAATAACTACATTGCTCTCAATTCCTCATTGTCTCATTCTCGCTAGTGCAGGAATCCAAATAATGTTACAAGCATTAGGTGATGAATGCAGTGAACTTTGATACAAGGAGTAGACAAACGTAACATATGGGTTGGTGTGGAGAGTGTTCATGGATAACTGAAGTACGTAAGGCGACCGCTCGTGATAAGTGGGAATCTGGGATCGAGTCCTGGCGTAGCACAAATTTTCATGTATCACTATTGCGTAGTAGATCTGTACCCAAGACAGCTGATCTCAAGGAATTCACAATTAAAGAATTAATTTCGAATTGTTTCATACACCAGTGGATTGTCAACAGTGCCTGTTCTTTCAGACATGCGTGTAAGTATTACGAGCTTAGACTGGCACTCTTATGAGTACAGCACTGGTCTCAGATCTTTGTTGTCTCTTTCTCCCTAGTGCGGAAATCCAAGTAATGTTGTGATCATTAGGTAATGAATTCAGCTGATTGATACAGGGATGTAGACAAATGTGACATGGAAATTTGGGTCTGTTTGAGGAGAAAGCATGGATAGCAAACGTGGTTAAGGCAAAAGCCCACGATAAGCGGAAAATCCAGTTTCGAGTCCTTGTTTGGTACAAATTTTCGTGTCACTGTTGGGCAGTACACCTATACCTAAACAGCTGATGTGAAGGACTTCAAATTCAGTGAACCGATTTCGACTTATTTTCTCAACAGTGCCTCGCAAAAGGGCGTTGTCTTCCTGTCATGGATTCCAATTTTAATACACAAACATCTTCGTAATACCTGTGTGCTGATCAAACCTACTAGTAACAAATATAGCAGCATGCCTTTGAACTGCTTTAATGTCTTCCTTCAATCCGAGCTCGTGGGGATCTCACACACTCGACCAATACTAATGAATGGAACACACCAGTGTTCTCTATGCTTTCTCCTTTATAGATGATCTACACTTTCAAAATAATTTCCCAATAAACTGAAGTCGACCATCCGCTTTCCCCTCTACTGTGCTTACATGCCCGTTCCATTTCATATCACTCTGAAACATTACACCTTGATATTTAATCCTACCCCAACTCTAAGAAGGTCTGGATAAACCTAGGAGATAAGTGAACAATCGTGAGATATTAGGTTGCCACTAATGAAAGACAGAGTACACAGGAAATATTATCTTGACCCCCGTCAAAACATATCAAATTTACAAGATGTAGAACCTAAGTTGAGTAGTGTAGCAGCAACTACAGCAAAATCATAAGGCAAAACTTACTCAGCATTATACAATAGTTAATAATGTTTTAATCTATTGTTGCAATCCTTAATCTGAGTAGTGGTGTTTGTGCATCCCTACAGATTATGAAGACAAATTGATACATGTGGGGGCATTTTGGTGTAATCAAACGTGCTGACAAGATCGGTATCTACTGTCTTTTTCCAAACATGAATCGGAAGGTACGAAGGTTGTTCAAAACATGCACTGTTTATCAAAAGACAAAACCATCGAACCAAGGTTGTAAAGAAGAGGTACAAGTCTTCTTACCTGAAAAATCACTACAAATTGTATCTGTGGATATTTGCAGTCCCCTTCTCTGAGCATGTGCATATCTTAAATACATAGTAGCGTTTTACTAACTATTCACAAAATACCTAAAAGTGCATCCAATTAAAAGTGCTACAAGTACAACCATAATTAAGAACCTTGTGGATGACTGTTCTGTAAGTAGGAAAACCACTTACCTTACTAGCTGACAATGTTACGAATTTCACAAGTTACTGATCGAGAAATTTTATAGAGCAGTACAAATTAGGCAGATTCTAATGTCAAGATACCACACAGAAGGAAACCGGGTAGAACGCATGTTCAGAGGATTGAACAGATTTATAAGAACATACTGCCATAACAGGCAAATGGTGTGGGTTGACTATGTCTAATTATTCGAGGAGATTGTTAATAACATTCGACACACAGGAATGTAACACGACAGGTTCCCAGAAGTGCAGAATTGTAGGAGGAAAAGGTTTGTCAAAGATGGCAAAGCCTGTAAAAGAAAAAAAACTATTTTGAAAAAAGGTTATCTAGGATACAGAAGTCAGGTTGGCCATAAATTGTTGATTAGAACACATCCTCGATTCTCTTTGTTAAGTAAGAAGAATAAAAAAATGCAAGAACTGTGTACAGGTGCATTTAGTATTGTCAGAATTCCTAATGCAGGAGCATATTTACTTTCATGTCCTGACAGCCATAAGATTAAAGGTCTATACATACACATCAAGATTTGAAAGTGTATTTTCGTGATACATGATAAATATGTTAGAGAACATTGAAATATGTTGCTCAACAAATCAGTAGTGTACATTTGTGGATGAAGTCTACATATTTGAAGGTGAAAAATGAGCAGTACCTAACTTTTGACAGAACTGTATTACATTGCGTTTGTATTGCAGTAGGCTGTATGTATTCTAATATGTGAACACATTAAGTGCGTATATATGCATTAATAAGATGTTTCCTTACATATGATTACCCTGAATATTTCTGTGGAAACCACAGTACATTATTATTATGTTCTCTGTGTATATTAGTAAGGTTTTGCTATATGACACAGATACACTTTGTCACTAGTAGGTTAAATGTTATTCACCTCAAATTAACCAAGTTATGTTGAGTTGAATATATGTAAAGGAAAGAGTTTGGTGATCAGCTCCTCATCGAACCAAGTCTGACCACGAAATACAACCACGACATTATCTAAATTTTGAACAATGAGACAACATGAATTGCGTTGAGTTAGGTAGATCTACATCATCTGAGTTCACGAATTTGTGTTGACAACTTCTGTGTTAAGAAGAGATACTATTTTTGTCATATCCGAACCGTGAATTTACTTTCAAAATCTTTTCTTAAAGACTTTACTTTATTTACCAGCAATTCACCAAGAACATTAATACATTTAATCACACTAGGTGAGCGTGGAAGTAGTTGCCAGGAAGTAACTGATGGAAAATAAAATTACCTTTAACAAATGTGAATTTTATTCCTAAAAGCCTTTTCGAAAACACATTTAAAATTACAATCAGAAAGCACCCTCTAAATATCAAGTTACAATTATTCAGAGGCAGAATAATTTTTTTTTATTTTTTTTATTTTTTATTTTTATTTTTTTTACAGTAGGAGCCTTCAGGCTGAGAAGCTTCTGCTCTCTTTCAACATGGCCGTAGTCACGACCGCTCACAACGACCTCTGAAAAACTAGACTGGTGCAAATCTGCAACACACCAGATTACTTTCAACTAAAAATTTTAACAACTCACACAAACATTAACTATGCACCCCGTAAGAGGGGTGTAAAGGGTACAAACACGAACACTAAGAAATTATTTGCCACCAAGGTGCAATTTGTTTTTGAAAGGGCTCTTACGGTGGAAGGGTGGCAACTTTATAAAAATGACTATTTAAATAAAACCCATGAAATTCAGACTTACATAAAGTGTACAACATGCTCTACATTACACATATACCGCCTCGCAAGATGATAGGCAAGATAAAAACAGATTTCAGGAATTCGACCTTTACCTTAATTCTATAAATTCGTTAACACCGAATCCGACAAACATGACAGAGGCAGCTATTAACGTACGGCAGATTGACGGGGATGGGGGTGGGGGGTGTTACTAAACAACCCGAACCGGAACTGCAGATTGCTCTAAACCTCCCCAATTCCACAAACGGACCACCCAATTCACAAATAACCACCTTCACCTTCCCGCGGGTGGGCAAACGGAGAAGATTGGTGGGACGACCCCAAAGCAAAGCGGCTGGTGACCTCACCAAGAAAACAAGTAGAATTTAACAAGTAAATGAAACAACATATCTCCAACCACTTAACTTCTAATAAACTGCGATTTTTGGCGAAGACGAGGCGCAACACCCCCAACGCTCTCCCGAACCGTCCGCTGCCAGCCGCTTCAACGGACGCAGGAAGGCGCGCCGATCTCCCGTCTCACGACGTCGCAGCCCGCCCCGGCCAGCTCGATGTCGTGGTTTCGCTCCTATTGCTCTCGTGTAACCCGCGAAGCCACTATCCCTTTCTATACGGCGCTGCCCACTGGACTCACGTGGGGACCTCACATGCACCGACGCTCAAGGCGGGCACGTCATCTCGTGTCTCAGTGCGCGACCGACCAACCGACCGATCCAACCGCCAATGACCTTCGCCCGAGCAACTCGAGCAGACTGGCGGCCTAACGCGCAGACCGACCACTAGCTGAGTTCTGTTACTGGCGGAGTGGCAAGACTCTCATTTTCTGGCTTTAAAGTTGATCCAAAGGACAGACATACTAGCACTCCGACGACAGACAGACACTAACTGCCGCACAAATGCGAACGAGAGACAGACCAGCAACTGGTGACGCGAGACTGACCTAGCCTCACTCCGACTGACCACCCTGCCGAGCTGATAGCGCCCCTTAAATGCACGTGAACAGGCAAGCTTTCCGCTTTCCCACCAGAAGGAAACACCAAAAGCTGCGATTACCATAGCGGCGTCACCGGCAGAAACGGAGGGCGACAGCTTCACACAACGCGCTGCCACGCGCTCTTCAAAACAGTAATTTTTTTTTTATCACGGCTCAATATCTTTACTGAGTTTGGTAAATTATTGGTGGTATCTATGAGTGAGAGTAATGATATATTACTATATGTCTATCCTTGCAAAGCAAATGTACTTACGTATGGATATCAGACGCGGGTGAATAACTGAGACCTATCCTCAGAGCAGAGGTTTTCTGGTGTTTACCGAAAAGTATTTAGAGAAATGTGCTAGACTGGATGTTCCTAAGAGAAACGTTTCATATAGATGAGCTGAATTCAAGTGTGGTTCAGTGGATATCCTGAATTGATCCGCTAAATATAAAAGAGTGATGTACTTATTTTGCGGAGAATGGAAGTAATTGCCACACGAAAACGTAAGTAAAAACGAATATAAGCGCGAAAACATAGCAAAAATCTGAATTACATTCTAGAAGATAGGTTAACTCCCAGCAAATAAAAAAAATTCTCATCAACATCGTTTGGTTGCAGATGACAAGCTACCTGTAGTAATTAACACACAAGTGATCCAGAAAATTCATGTACACCAAATGAAAGGTATTTACAAAAAGAAACGATCTGTTGTTTGAACTAAAAATGCAATAATTTTATAATGATTTAACAAAAATGTTTACATTGCAGAATAAATAAAAACGAAAACACAACGATGATGGCACAGTGGTGCCGAAAAATGTTTGGGTACTGAGGAAAACTGTGTTTTGCATAACTGGCGGGCCTCACATCCAAGAATAATAATGATAATTGAAACTCCAGTTTTTGATTTAAATAAAGTTGAAGCTTATAATTTGAAGATCATCTTAGACAGATTCAAGAAGACCTGCCATCTTGGCTGGCGGGAGAAAGATTACATTCATTTTATGCTTCTTAATTATTGAGGCAATTTTTGAAGAAACATTTCCCACTTACAGTAGAAAGGCCATAGACTTGAGAAAGGCTGTAGACTTTACCTCTCTTTCTTCTTGCTTTTCCTTTGGCTGGTCTGGCGTTTTCGCTGACAGAGCTCTCTTAATTTGATGTTCCGTATATCCATTTTTGGCTAAATACATCTTGCAGGTGCCCCGACTCACCATGTAGATCACTATGTACAGTGCTAGTATGGAATGTACTAAATTTTTAAATATGCTCATAGTTTGCAAATAACGGTGGCAGCTAGGCGCCTGCAAGTATAAACTGATATGGGTTGGTTTATGGTATACTCAGTACCCTAAATCCCACCATCCTTACGTCGAACTGATACATCAAAAAGCGGTAAACAGCCATTCATTTACAGTTCCATGGTAAATCTCATGTTTTCATGAATGGCGTTATGGCGCTCAAGAAATTTCGTCAATTTGTTCATGTCATGGGGCCAAACTGTGTATGTGTCATCGATATAAACTGTGGGTAAAAAAAATTAGTACACCTGGAAAGATGACGTCGATTTTATCCAATGACGACGTATGCCACCTGGAGGATGGTGGATGTACTTATAATGGTTTCAACGACGTCTGCCAACAGATAGCGTAGTGGCATAGCTACGAGAGTGCCATCTGCGTCTTCCTTTTACTAGAGAATGCTTACAGCCGGAAGGCTCAGAGCGGTACAGACGCGTGAAGGAAGCACGCGACCATACCACGGAGATACACTTGCGCTTCCTACAGCCAACTGAGAGAGTTCGAAAAGGGTCAAATGTGCCCTTCCGAGTGGAGGGATGGTCAGTCCTTTCGGAGAACTGCCACCCAAGTTGGACTTGCTGTATCAGCTGTGCAATGATGCCAGTACCAGTGGTCACGTGAACATTTTCACACCAGTAGATGAGATACTGGACTTCCACGCTGCACAGACGCCTGCCAGTATCGTCGTATCCTAAGGACAGCAGTTTATGAATGTACAGCCACTACAACAAAGATAACAGGACTTGTGAGCCCAGGCATGTCAACACGAACTGTTGCGAACCATTCATTAGCAGTGGGACTACAGGGACGCACAGCTCCAGCCCGTCTTCCACCCACCTCATCGACATGTGCGGCTCAACTGGTGCCGTCAGAGGATCACTTGGAAGATGGAATGGCGCGCCTTCGTCTTCAGCTATGAAAGCAGATTTTGCCTGCGCGCAAGTGATGGTCATTCACGCATACAGTGTAGACTTTGTGAAAACTGTCTCATAGAACGCATGTGCCCATGAAACACACCAGGCCATACGGTCTGCATGCGATAAGCTACAAGTCTCGTTCGTCTTTGGTGTTTCTGGAGGGCATGCTAACCAGTGGGCAATGTCTCATAGAACGCATTTGCCCATGACACACACCAGGCCACACGGTCTGCATGCGATAAGCTACAAGTCTCGTTCGTCTTTGGTGTTTCTGGAGGGGATGCTAACCAGCGCTCAGTATGTGCGGAACGCTGTTAAACCCGTTTTTTTTTTTTTTTTTTTTTTTTGCCTTTCTTCTAACAGGAAGGTGATGTGTTGTTCCAACAGGATACTGCTTGCCTAAACACTACCTGTGAGATACAACGTGCTTTGCAAGACATGCAGTAACTTCCCTGGTCAGGACGATCTCCAGACTTGTCTCCAATCGAGCACTTGTGGGATGAGATGGAACTACGTGAACAGGTCGAGTAGGCGTGGCGTAACGTATCCCAGGGCAGTATTCGCCATCTGTACGATCGACTGGCTGCCAGAGTCAGTGCCTGCATTGCCACCCATAGAATCTACACCACGTACTAATACGGGTGTTACTCCATAGGTCGATATCTGGTACCACAGAACCTGTAATGCTATTGTAAATATAATACTGCCATTAACTTGTATATTTTAAAGTTTTTTTGTTCCATAATAATTTTAAAAAATTAAGAAAATACTATAACGGGAGTAAGCTTTTGTTAAGTGTAGTTTATCTGTTTAAAATAACCTCTTTGACGTAGGTGGAATAAATGTATTAAAACATATTTTGTAAATAATTATGTAATATTTCAAGTAGAACTGTAATTAATTATGTCAATTTTGTATGTACAGGGTGTTACAAAATGGTACGGCCAAAGTTTCAGGAAACATTCCCCACACACAAAGAAAGGAAAATATGTTATGTGGACATGTGTCCGGAAACGCTTACTTTCCATGTTGGAGCTCATTTTATTACTTCTCTTCAAATCACATTAATCATGGAATGGAAACACACAGCAACAGAACGTACCAGCGTGGCTTCAAACACTTTGTTACAGGAAATGTTCAAAATGTCCTCCGTTAGCGAGGATACATGCATCCACCCTCCGTCGCATGGAATTCCTGATGCGCTGATGCAGCCCTGGAGAATGGCGTATTGTATTACAGCCATCCACAATACGAGCACGAAGAGTCTCTACATTTGGTACCGGGGTTGCGTAGACAAGAGCTTTCAAATGCCCCCATAAATGAAAGTCAAGAGGGTTGAGGTCAGGAGAGCGTGGAGGCCATGGAATTGGTCCGCCTCTACCGATCCATCGGTCACCGAATCTGTTGCTGAGAAGCGTATGAACACTTCGACTGAAATGTGCAGGAGCTCCATAGTGCATGAACCACATGTTGTGTCGTACCTGTAAAGGCATATGTTCTAGCAGCACAGGTAGAGTATTCCGTATGAAATCATGATAACGTGCTCCATTGGGCGTAGGTGGAAGAACATGGGGCCCAATCAAGACATCACCAACAACGCCTGCCCAAACGTTCACAGAAAATCTGTGTTGATGACGTGATTGCACAACTGCGTGCGGATTCTCGTCAGCCCACACATGTCGATTGTGAAAATTTACAATTTGATCACTTTGGAATGAAGCCTCATCCGTAAAGAGAACATTTGCACTGAAATGAGGATTGACACATTGTTGGATGAACCATTCGCAGAAGTGTACCCGTGGAGGCCAATCAGCTGCTGATAGTGCCTGCACACGCTGTACATGGTACGGAAACAACTGGTTCTCCCGTATCACTCTCCATACAGTGACGTGGTCAGCGTTACCTTGTACAGCAGCAACTTCTCTGACGCTAACATTAGGGTTATCGTCAACTGCACGAAGAATTGCCTCGTCCATTACAGGTGTCCTCGTCGTTCTAGGTCTTCCCCAGTCGCGAGTCATTGGCTGGAATGTTCCGTGCTCCCTAAGACGCCGATCAATTGCTTCTAACGTCTTCCTGTCGGGACACCTTCGTTCTGGAAATCTATTGCCTCGTGCTAATCCATACATCAAATGGGCATCTGCCAACTCCGCATTTGTAAAGATTGCACTGGCTGCAAAACCACGTTCGTGATGAACACTAACCTGTCGATGCTACGTACTGATGTGCTTGATGCTAGTACTGTAGAGCAATGAGTCGCATGTCAACACAAGCACCGAAGTCAACATTACCTTCCTTCAATTGGGCCAACTGGCGGTGAATCGAGGCAGTACAGTACATACTGACGAAACTAAAATGAACTCTAACATGGAAATTAAGCGTTTCCAGACACATGTCCACATAACATCTTTTCTTTATTTGTGTGTGAGGAATGTTTCCTGAAAGTTTGGCCGTACCTTTTTGTAACACCCTGTATATGCTGTCATGCAATTGTAGATGGTTCATACTTAAGGTTTTTGTAAACAGACGTGTAAATTGAAAAGGTGTAAGGATAATAGGTAGAACGGAACTCCGTTCTGTGGTGGAATGGAAAAGGTGGTGGGGCGCGCGAGTGAGCATTGGCGCGCAAGTGGCTCACACAGTCGGTAGCTGCCCTGGAAGTAGTGAACACGCATTACGTTGGTCAAGTACTAGAGGCCCCGAATTTACCTGTAAGACTGGGTTTTTGGCCTGGGACGTGTTCTACATGATTGGCGCAGTACGCTAACAAATTAATAGCTCAGAAATTTGTAATTTTATCTTCGCCACCAAGAGGAAGACAGAGCTATGTACATCAAGAGCCGTACCTGCGCAATGC
Source organism: Schistocerca serialis cubense (assembly GCF_023864345.2). Classification (NCBI taxonomy): domain Eukaryota; kingdom Metazoa; phylum Arthropoda; class Insecta; order Orthoptera; family Acrididae; genus Schistocerca; species Schistocerca serialis. Next base: position 1,132,572,084 of record NC_064639.1, read on the forward strand.
TACTACGCAGCACTGCCTCATCCCACCTTCGACATCAGTAACAGGCAAAGTACTTTATTTAGAAGTGTATCACAGTGTGAACCATCCATCTTCAATCAGTGGAATATAAGTGTTAAATGTATCTTTGTGTTTAACCGTGATTTTCCTATGTCATTTACCCCAGTAGGGTTGTAACCTCCCCGCAAGAAATTTGTAATAAAAGTCAATGATAATGAAAATGTGCCAAATGTTGTCTTCCCACAAAACTGAATAATAAAAATGAGCCAAGCGTAACCTGCTTGCAAAATTAAAGAATAAGAGCCCAAATGTAAACTCCCCACAAAATTAAGGAATGAAGATTGATCGTAAAACCACACAATATTAATTAAATAATGAACTATTACCTGAATGTATCTGTGAACAGAGATAATTAAACCTGATAAATTTCATAAGGGCGGCAGCGCTGACCTTCGGCCCTGTGAAATAATTAAACCTGAACACAAAAACCAAAATTCTTACCTCAGTAAACTGCATCTATATCTGCTCTTATTTTTCGGCACAGCTCAGTGCAATGCTGGCCCACATTTAATTTTGATTCTTGGAGGGAATGCATAGGAAGTATTATTTAACTAGAAATGAATCTTTTTCTTTAAAACAGTTACTTTATAAGAAAATTATTATTGGGGCAATTCTTGAACAAATTAATTACAATTAACATATGTTATTAGCTGAGCGCAATGCTGCTTCATTACCTTCTTTAACAATATACCTCGTCCTGAATCGTGACCAGAGATGCAAGGAGAGCACGCCGACGACGCATGCCAACGGCCGCTCAGTACAACCGTCCACTCGCTACAACTACTGCCGACTGACCACTACTGCAGACAGAGTGCAACTCGCAACCGAACACTCGCGCGGACACGCGCAGACTAGCAACGATAAATAATTCTCTGGTCAAAGATTCTGTCATGCCTCGCCATCGCTGGTAATGAATACATACGTGTTTCATAACCCTCCACTGGGGGGGGGGGGGGGGGGGGGGGCAAAAATTTGGCAGCGATGGTGAGTCATTTGGACTTGCCATGAGCAACAATTTTTTTTTAACTGACTAACTTTACAATCACAAAATATAAGTATATAGGTTGGTTGGTTGGTTTGGGGAAGGAGACCAGACAGCGAGGATAAGTATATAGGTGTAGAACATGAAGTAAATATAGTGCACATGCACCGAGTACACAACATATCAGACAATGACAAAAATTATATATATACAATGAGTACAGAACATACCAGCAAATCACAAAAAATGTATATACAAATCATATTGATAAATGACAAAAGTGCACACTCACTGAAGTAGTGAACATATCAGGAAATCACAAATGTATAGGCAATGAGTTCAAATCATATTGAGAAATGACAAAGGTGCACAGGCACTGAAGTTCAGTACAAAACATTAACAAATGGCAGAAGTGCACACACACTGTAGTTCAGAACATATTAAGTAAAGACAAAATTTACATACAATGAGTACAGAACATATTCACAAATGGCAAAAGTGCACATGCATTGTAGTTGAGACCAAATCACAAAAATGCATATGCAATGAGTAGAAATCATGTTTACGAATGACAAAAGTGCACATGCACTGTAGTTCAGAACATATTTGCAAATCACAAAATTGCATAGGCCATAAATACAAATCATGATAACAAAAATGACTTTTTTTTACTATGTCACAAGAATTAGGATAGGAAAGGGAAGGATTGCATCATGGTTGTAGCACTTTAGGTTGCACGCAGCTGCACTGAAAGTCCATATCTTTCTACAGAAGCACAACACCAAGTGAGACAATCTGAAGTTCTTTTCCTTGAAGTATTAATCAGTGTAGCCAACACACTGAAATGTTGTAATAATATTCCATGCTATCATTTTGGTAGTACATTAGGTACACCAAACAGTGGGACCATAATAACATCTTCATCGCTCATGGTGGTGGACAGCATGTCGTGTCAACACCACGTTCTTGTAAAGTAGACCAACGTCGAATTAGTGCAAAAACCAAATATAGTGTTCCATGATCATGAGGATAGACAGGACAAATGGATATTGCAGTAATTTCTGGTAATTAGGTCAGAAGATAAAGGACATTAAGTCACATAGTAGTCTTGATTGAAAATTACACTAGTAATGGGTGGCACTCATCGCCCAGTTACTGAACATTTCTGTACCATGTATGTAGTATTACAGAATAATGTTCATAAAGTTAACTTAATATAGTAATTATTGGCATCATGGGTAATCTTATTACTATAAACAGTGGCATTCATTGGCCAGTTACAAAGCATCATTTTTTTGTATTATTAAGAAGTCATTATTGAAAATGACTTAATTATTGGCATAGCATTTATACATAATTAGTCTAATTATAGTAATCATGGGCATCATAGGTAATCTTATTACAATAAACAGTGGCATTCATTGGCCAGTTACAAAGCTTCAGAAGTCATCATTCAAAACATAAGCTAATGAATGGCATAGTATTAACATAATTCACTTAATTATAGTAATTATTGGCATCATGGGTAATCTTATTACAAAAAACAGTGGCATTCATTGGCTAGTTACAAAGCATCATTTTTTTTGTATTATTAAGAAGTCATTACTGAAAATGAGTTAATTATTGGCATGGCATTTATACATAATTAATAATCATGGGCATCATAAGTAATCTTATTACAATAAACAGTGGCATTCATTAGCCAGTTACAAAGCATTTTTCCTTTTGTATTATTCAGAAGTCATTACTGAAGTGACATACTATTCAGAGCTGATCAGTATTATTCAGAATTCTCTTAAAGTAGCATTATTTGGGACTGGTAATTACTTTGTTTGCTTTTAAGTTATTGCTGCAAATGAAGATGTGTAATGTCATTCGCCATGAATCAGCTGTAGCAAGGTTATGAAACAAGGCAGTATATCACATTTATAAATGATAGACACAACTGGGTAAAAAAAATGCAAGTACTAGTACAGTTTAATAAGTAACAGGTTTAGTAAGTATCATGAAAACCTTCTCCTGGAAAAAATACAAAATGGATTATTGAGCTGAAAGAAGAAACGCATATTATGCTGAAAAGTAGTGAACTTCGAATTAACAGGTAGTGAAATGTGTATAAAAATATGTGTTCTCTAGCTGTCCTTTCCAAAACCTTCAGTCATCATACCATACGATATAAAACATACTGTCAAAACGAACTGCAACAAATACTTAAATAACTTCATAGCATCTCTTAACTAACAGCAAATATATAAACTTCATCATCATTTTCATCTGCAAAGAAAAACTTCATTATCCATATCACCATAACTCCATTATTATCATCACCTGTAAAGAAAAACTTCATTATCCATAGTAGCATATTCTTCATCATTATTCATCATCATTCATTATCATCTGCAAAAAAAAATCACTTCATTATACAACTATTCCTTATTTCTATCATATTTCATCACTAAAACTAGGATGTGTAGTTCTGTCTGACAGTTTGCATCAATCGCTTCGTATTGTGAAAGAAAAAATTAGTTAAGACTGCTATTCTACGATGTGTATAGTATATTCTTGTTAATGCTTGTTAATTCTGATCCATTTACTCTTCATCACGAAGATTCTCTTTCGTTCATTCCGAAGGTGAAATTCCCATTTCTGTTTAATTTATTTCGTTTACACGTTATTTCTTTTTGAAAATGATGAACAAAGATTAATGTCTTGTGTTGTGGCGTAACAAGACAGCTAAGCCACACTGAAGTAGCCGAAAGGCACGCGTAATCTCAAGTAGGCTAGATAAAGGTCTGAAACAGGATACTTATTAATGTTATAAAGAAAAGTATGTAGCTGCTGGAATACTTAACTTTTAATTTTTCCTTGTTGTATACATCGTTCTTGATGAGACATTTCATACGATAACTATCAAACTATGTAAGGCTAATGGCGCCTTGCTAGGTCGTAGCCATGGACTTAGCTGAAGGCTATTCTAACTATCTCTCGGCAAATGAGAGAAAGGCTTCGTCAGTGTAGTCGCTAGCAAAGTCGTCGTACAACTGGGGCGAGTGCTAGCCCGTATCTCGAGACCTGCCTTGTGGTGGCGCTCGGTCTGCGATCACACAGTGGCGACACGCGGGTCCGACATGTACTAAATGGACCGCGGCCGATTTAAGCTACCACCTAGCAAGTGTGGTGTCTGGCGGTGACACCACATTCCTCCCCCGCAAATCGGCGAACGGTCGTGTTATAAGGCTTCCGCCCGCCGTGGGGAGGACCCCATGTTGACGTATGCGATGAGGTGGGGAGCCTAACAACAGGCGAGGCTGTGCCACCCGCACCCGGCCATTCGGTCCGAGGGGATCTAGGAAACGCCTGAAAACCTAGTCCAGGGTGCACGTCAACATGCGGTGTATGCGCCCGTAAAGAGACAGGAGGGGCCGAAGGGTCGACCTCCATTGCGTCGGGGTATCCGACGCGCGAAGACGCCATGTGGTCCGGAGCGGGCAAGAGTTCCATGGCGGAGGACGGCTGGTCACGGGAAGCGATCGGCGGCGCGTGACCCAGGGAGGCGCTTGGCGGCTGCAGCGAAGCGTCGAATGCGGGCGGCGCCAACGGGAGAACAGGCGGCGGCGGCGGCTGCGGCGGCGGCGCGTCGCCATGGGGCAAAATGGAAGGCATCGTCGGTAACACCTGGGGATGAGGCGAGCCAGTAGATGGGTCCCAAGTGCGCTGACCGGACGGCACCGTCGCTGAAAGCAGACGGGGAGCGGCAGAACCCGGGCGACGACAGAGGCGCAGCTGATTGAGATGCTGACGCACCTCACCAGAGGCCCCCAAAACCAAATACATCGCGCGGCCGAGGCAGCGAAGAATGCGCCCTGCGAGCCAACGCCGGGAACCTCGATAGTTGCGATAAAATACAACGTCGCCTGGAGCAAAAGCAGGAGTCTGCCGCTGCACAGGAACGTGATGCGGCGGGTGCAGCAAAGACATCAAGGTTCGATGAGGACGACCGTGGAGCAACTCAGCCGGCGAGCGACCATCTCGGGGCTGAGAGCGATACGAAGACAAAAAGAGCAACAACGCGTCCTCCCGAGAATGCGACTCTTTCAACTTCAACATCTGTGACTTGAAAGTCCGGACCAATCGTTCAGCGGCACCGTTTGACTGAGGCGAAAACGGCACGGATGTCAGATGTTGAATACCATTGGCCTGGCAGAATGACTGAAATTCTGCGGACATGAATTGTGGGCCATTGTCGGAAACAATAGTCTGCGGAAGACCTTCAATGCAAAAGATAGCAGACAACGCTTGGATGGTGGCAGTTGACGTCGTGGAAGACATCCGGACAACAAAAGGAAAATTACTGAAGGCATCTACCAGAACCAACCATCGAGCATTCCAGAATGGACCAGCAAAATCGATGTGCAAGCGTTGCCAAGGGGAAGTGGCTTTTGGCCATGCAAACACTTTCCGCGGCGGTGCGGATTGTTGTTCGGCACACGCCATGCAAGAAGAACACATTTTCGTAATCGCAGCATCGATTCCGAACCAAGTACAGTGCTGACGAGCAAGTTGTTTCGTTCGCACTATACCCCAATGTCCTTGGTGAAGAAGCCGTAAAACAGAGGACTGTAACGAACGTGGGACCACGACTCTGGACTGATCATTATCAGAACGCAACAACAAAACACCACGTCGAACAAAAAGTCTCTCCTTATGAGAAAAAAATCGGCGAACCAACGGATCCTCGATCCGAGACTTTGACAAAGGCCATTGCGTAGCAACAAAACGCAAAACGGTAGCAAAGACCGGGTCAGCAGCTGTGGCTGTAGCTACTCGACGAAAATCAATCGGGAACGATTCGACCACTTCATCGGTTTCCGCATCAATGAACATGCAAGCAAGTTCGGAAGAATCGAATGCTTTATCCTCAGCAACAGGCAAACGGGACAACGCATCGGCGTTTCCGTGCTTAGCAGTGGACCGATACAAGATATCGTAACGGTACTGCGAGAGGAAAATAGACCAGCGAATGAATTTCTGCGCTGTACGCGGAGGTACAGGCTCGTTCGGATGAAAAAGCGATGTCAAAGGTTTGTGGTCTGTGATGATGGTAAAGTGACGACCATACAAGAAATCATGGAACTTAGTAACACCAAACACGAGAGCCAAAGCTTCTTTCTCTATCTGTGAATAAATTCTTTGCGCAGACGAGAGCAATTTGGACGCAAAGGCAATAGGGCGATCATGCGATCCATCTTTGTGCGCAAGCACAGCACCGATCCCGAAATCCGATGCATCTACCATCAACAAAAGGGGTTTCTGGGGATCGAATGGCGTAAGGCAAGTATTTGAAAGCAACGCCGATTTCAACTGGCGAAAGGCGCGTTCGCATTCCGTCGTCCAGACGAACGGAACACCTGTACGGCGTAAGCGATGAAGTGGAACTGAAAGGGAAGAGGCATTGCGCACATTCACTCACACCTTGTGATTCGAAATCGTTTAATGTTCTTGCGACTTCATCACGCAATGCGTGGGAAGCGGAGCTGAAATGGAAGAGGCATTGCGCACAGTCACTCACACCTTGTGATGCTAAATCGTGTAATGTTCTTGCGACCTCATCACGCAATGCGTGAGGAACATTGCGCACTCTGAAAATTTTGGGTGCGCGTTTACTTTCAGTTCCAAATGTGCTTCACAGTTCTTAGCGCAACCAAGGCCCGGTGCAAAAATGTCTGCAAATTCTTCACATAGACTAGAAACACTGCCTGTAGGCACAGTCTGATTCACTGATAGGACCTGATTTACAATAGACAAGTTAAACAACTGAAATAAATCTAAACCAAACAAGTTCACTGCAGTAGAAGAACGAAGAACGTAAAATGACACAAGTTTTGTTTGTCCCTTATATGTTGCAAGAAGAGTGCACTGTCGTAACACAGGAATTTTCTGTCCTGAATATGTAGTTAGCTTAACATTTGCGGAACGCAATGGAGGTTTGCCCAGTTGTTTGTACGTGTCGTGATTGAGCAATTAAACTGCAGCTCGGATATCGAGCTGGAATGGTATGACCTTGCCATTAAAATCCAAATCTACAAAAAGTTTATTGTCCTGCTGACGACAAGAGCGACTGTCTCATGCAATTTGAACTGATACAGGTACAGAATCACTTGCTAATTGACGTGATTTCCGGCGACGTCGACGCACACTTTTTGTGGGACGAACACAGTCACTGTTAGAGACAGGGGCACTGGACGAAGTGGAATTAACTACATGAATGTCCATGGGCGAAGGTTCACGAGCCTGAGTGTTCTTGGTTCGATTCCGGCGCGAAGCAAAGGGCCTGGAATGATTAAGAGTGTCTGATCTGAGCTTTTTCTGGCAAACACTTTGAACATGTCCTTTCTTATTACAGAAAAAGCAAATAGCTTGGTGTGACGGGCAATGTTCACGCGAATGTCTAGTTGCACACCGCGAGCATGATTTCACTGCATTTGTATGCTGTCGCGGCACACCTGGTTTAGAGCGTGGCGGCAGCTGCGCGGACGTGCGCGAGGGCAGTTTACCGGGCCGCGCAATGCGCCCGGCGGGCCAGTTAATGTTACACACGGCTGGCGAAGTTTCAAATGATTCCTGAGCAAAGTCAAGCGTGTCTTGTCTATCCAAAATGTCTATCACTTGTTGAAGGGAGGGATTGACCAGTTTCAAAATTTGCTCCCGTATACGAACATCAGAAACGTTCCGTGCAATTGCATCACGTACCATTGTATCTGAATAAGGGAGTCCACATTCACACTCAAAAGCACAATCCCTTGTAAGGCCTTGCAATGTTGCAACCCATTCCCTATTAGTTTGACCGGCCGTACGTTTTGTACGAAAGAAAGTATACCTTTTTGCAACTACATTAACTGTTTCTTTGAAATAGGTGTCCAATGCCAACAAAATTTCTTCGTAGGACAGAGTTGCTACGTCGCGTCGGGGAAACAATTTCACTATCACACGGTACGTTTGCACCCCTACACACGCCAATAAATGAGGCTGCCGCTCGTTACCTTGAATTCTGTAGGCGGCGAGATGAAACCCAAACTGGCGTGACCACTCCGTCCAGGATTCCACGTCAGGGTCGTAGGGCCTAAAAGGCGGTGCAACTGCATGTTGTGGCTGCGGTAGCGGTGAAGCGGCGGCTGCCGCATCATGATGCAGTGCACGTTGACCCTGGACGAGCTGTCCAAGGGCATCCAATAACGCCTGCGTCTGCTGATTCTGCAAGCGATAAAATTCGGACAGTACATCTGGAGAATGTGGCGAAGCCATGACACAAGTAAATGTAAGCAATTAGAAAGAACAAGACCCTTTCCGTTGTCTCGTCGCCAACTGTTGTGGCGTAACAAGACAGCTAAGCCACACTGAAGTAGCCGAAAGGCACGCGTAATCTCAAGTAGGCTAGATAGAGGTCTGAAACAGGATACTTATTAATGTTATAAAGAAAAGTATGTAGCTGCTGGAATACTTAACTTTTAATTTTTCCTTGTTGTATACATCGTTCTTGATGAGACATTTCATACGATAACTATCAAACTATGTAAGGCTAATGGCGCCTTGCTAGGTCGTAGCCATGGACTTAGCTGAAGGCTATTCTAACTATCTCTCGGCAAATGAGAGAAAGGCTTCGTCAGTGTAGTCGCTAGCAAAGTCGTCGTACAACTGGGGCGAGTGCTAGCCCGTATCTCGAGACCTGCCTTGTGGTGGCGCTCGGTCTGCGATCACACAGTGGCGACACGCGGGTCCGACATGTACTAAATGGACCGCGGCCGATTTAAGCTACCACCTAGCAAGTGTGGTGTCTGGCGGTGACACCACATCTTGTATTTAATTCATATACCCATTAGATAAAAACTGGTTTATAGTAACATAATTGAGCATACAGCATAGCATGACAGAAAACGTAATATGTCAAAAAAAACATAGTGTTCAGATGCAAAAATGTACGCAGAATATCATACAGCAGCAGCAAAAAATGTAAAACAGTCACGGTGTTGAGATATCATAGGGCATTTTTCAGTATAACAGACGGAGATAGCATAGTAGATTCATTTGGTATGGAATTAATTACATCCTGGAACGAGTGTATGTATGTGTCCCAATCAATATGTCTTTTATGGCAGTATATTCTACACAGTTTACCAATTTCTTTCATTAATCGTTCACAAGGGTTCGAAGAAGCAGGGTACCTGGATATATAGATCGGAGAAATGTTTCTAGCTCGTAACATACGTGTCCATATAGCAGATCGAAACTGTGATCCATTGTCGGAAATTACTTTTAACACATGCCCTACATGAAATAGAAAATGTTTTACAAATGCTTTCGAAACAGTTTTAGCAGTAGCTTTGCGTAACGGAGTGAAGGTAACAAATTTTGAAGTGAGTTCAACAGCGATAAAGATGTAGCAAAAACCTCTATTAGTTCTGGGAATCGGACCAAAAATATCTACAGCGGCCATGTGTCTTAATTTAACAGGTACAATGGGATGTAATGGAGGAATATGTGAAGTCGTATCTGATTTAGCTTTCTGGCAGATTTTACATGACGCTAAAACTCGTCGAATACGCTTCTCCATGTTGGCAAAATAACAGTTCTGTCTCAGTATAAGAAAACATTTTCTAGCTCCGTAATGTGCGTAACTTAAATGAGTATACCAGATTAATTTGTTAACAAGTTCATCAGGAATGCATAATAACCAATTGCTGCTGTCAGGATGAGAGCGGCGAAACAGAATATTATTGCGTACAGTGTAATGGTTTCTAATCGTAACATTATTCCTATCTTGCCAGAGGTGTTTAATCTCTTTCCACACTTTGTCTTTACTTTGCTCTTGAGCTATGTCCTGTAATGACGACGAAATGAAATTTTCAAATAGAACTTGTTGAATGTACATGACGCTGAAATTCGCTTTGCAGAAGTTGGTTGCGATGTCTTGCTGATTGTTGCCGAGAGAACGAGATAGTGCGTCTGCTACAACATTTTGTGTGCCGGGAATGTGAACAATTGTAAAATTAAATTCCTGTAGATAAAGTTTCCATCTGCTTAATCTGTCGTGTGTAAATTTAGCCGAAAGTAAAAATTGTATTGCTCTGTGGTCTGTGTATATGGTGGTATGTCTTCCATAAAGGAAATGCCGAAATCTCGTAAAAGCCCACACCACACATAATGTTTCCAGTTCTGTAACGGAATAATTTCGTTCAGCAGGTGACAGAATGCGACTTGCAAATGCGATGTTTTTAATTACTGTTGAGCCATCTTCAATTTCCTGAAAAATGTGTACGCCTAAAGCGGTGTTAGAACTGTCGGTGGCAATGGAAAAATTTCTAGTAAGATCAGGGTGCTATAAAAGTGGTGCATTCAACAAAGCATGTTTCAGGTTCATAAATTCAGAATGTGCTTGCTTATCCCAGGACCAAATAGTGTTTTTCCCTGTCAATTGGCGTAATCTGGGGGTATCTAAAGCAGAGTAATGAATAAATTTACGAAAAAAGTTAATTAAACCCAAAAAGCTGCGTAGTTGTTTCTTCGTCGTAGGAACAGTAATGTCACGTAAAGCTTGAAGTTTTTCGGGGTCAGGCGCAATGCCTTCTGCTGAAATTACATGTCCAAGAAATTTTATAGAAGTTTTACCAAAGTGCGATTTACTGAGATTAACTGTGAGTCCTTGTGCACGAAAAGTTTGCAACAGTTGTTCAAGAATCAGATTGTGTTCAGTCCAGTTAGCTTCTGCAATAAGAATGTCGTCTACGTACGTTGTAATTCTGTCTTTAAGTTCAGTCGGAAGTATTGTATTCAAACCGCGAATAAAGGCTGCTGAAGAAATTGTTAAGCCGAACGATAATTTACAAAATTGATAACAGTCACCAAAATAGAGAAATGCTGTGTACATTCTGCAGTTCGGATGGAGCTGAACTTGCCAAAATCCCGATTTCAGATCTAATGTAGAATAAATAGCAGTACCGTGAAAGTTCTGTAGTAGTTCCTCTAGTGTCTGTGGGCGATCTGTTTCATTAATAATAATGTCATTTATGTGACGTGAATCAAGCAGGAGGCGAAGTGAGCCATCCTTTTTCTTAACAATATGGAGCGAGTTTATGTACGGACTAACTGCCGGTTCAATAATTCCTTGGTCAAGCATATCTTGCAATTCCTTCTTAACTTGTTCTCTATGGATATATGGAATGGGATAATGCTTGGCTTTAAATGTATCACGCTGTTTGACTTGAAATTCATACATAAAACAGGACATAGTACCAGGAATGTTGTCGAAAACTGGAGCTTGCTGTAAAAGAATTTTGTGTAGTTGCGTCCGTTCGTCGTCTGTATTTGCACTGCTCTGTTTAACTTTATCAGAAATCATCTGCAAAACGTCGTAGTCGGCTTCGTCTGGAGTATTATAGTTGTGTACGTACGTATCTGTGAACAATGTGGAATTACAGTCTATGCTACGTGATACGGAAATGACCTCTGTGAGATTGTTTGTTCTTCCGCAGATAAAGAGTGCTGAAATTCTAAAGCCAATTGTACATTTTCATCCTTTAGCATTAAATAGGAATTTTGAAAATCAATAGCTGCGTCGTGTTGTACCAGAAAATTGGTATCTAAAATATCGTCTGTTGTCAATAAGGGAACAATCCAAAAATTTGAGTGAAATGTATGACCTGCAATACAAAATGATAAATGTGTCTGTAATTTAACATCTACTCCTTTACTCGATACTGCTCCTTTCACTTTCGTTTTGCCTAATGGTAATGTAGGATAGGTATTCTCTTTGTTACACTCGTTGAAAGTTTCTTCATTTATTACTGACATAGGTGATCTGGAATCGATTACTGATGAAAATTTCGATGAACCAATTTTAATTTCGATGACAGGATGTGAAATGGTTTTCTGAACAACTGGTCTTTCCTGCAAAAGAGTGTCTCTGATGTCGTCAAAAGTAATAACATTTTCGTGAACAACATTCTGCGTGCCAAAAGTAGTGCTTGTGTTACTGGAAGATGCGACCTGTACAGTATCTAGTCAAATTCTATCTGACGTATTATTATTTTCTGGAGGATGTTGTGGCATTTCGACTATTTGAACTGTTCTGTTATTTCTTCCAGACGTATTACGCTCTGGATGATACCTACTGTCGGGTTCATTCATGAGAATATGTTGTTGCTGATCATTTTGCTGCTGGTAAGACCGACTGTTATTAAACGTATGTTGATAATTGTGCTCGTTGTTTTTACGTCTGTCGTGATAGTTATTCCTATACGGTGCATTGCGATAGGAATTGAAGTACTGTGTTTTCTGCACGTAGTTATTTCCTTGCTGCCGTGCGTTACTATTTGTTGGAGCTGAGACTATACGTGCACACGGCGAAACATTAAAGCCTGGCTGACCATGCAGACTGCATTGTTGGTCAGGTATACTAACCGGCTGGCTTTCATGCTGTTGTGGTGAAAAACGTCTATTATTACCAAAATGTGGATCCTGTTGCTGATAATTTTGACGATATTGATAATTAAAATTTTGTCTGTTATTAAAGTTCTGGTGGTTGTCGTTCCTAAAGCGTCTGTTACCTTTGCTATTGAAATTACGTTGCTGATCGTAATTGCTGTACGTTTGTTGACCTTGGTTATTATAAGAAAAATTTTTGTTTATAAAGGAATAATCCGATTGCTGTACTTCCAAAAGCTGTAACAGATCTCTGAATGCCGAAATGTTTTCCTTCTGCTGACCCGTTAAAAGAGACACTCGTAATAATCGTGGTAATTTAGAGATACATAGTTGAATAAGTGCAGATTCACTATAAGGTTCACTTAAGTACTGGTTTTGTTGGACCATGTGATCAAAAAATTGCGTGACAGTGGAAAAATTTGAGTTCTCATAATTTGGTAAACTAATTAATTGATCCTTAATTCCGCGTTGTGTCGTCTTCGACCAGTATGCTGATAGAAAAGCATTCTGAAATTCTTCTACCGAGTAGCATCATCTCGCGATCGGTCTCATACGAGTTGCCGGTTCGCCTTCCAAAAAGCTGCAAATAAATTCAAGTTTGTGCGTTACAGGCCAAGTCGGTGGAAAAGCAAAGCTAAATTGTTGTATCCAATCCAGTGGGTGAATCTGTGTTCTGTCATTTTTAAATACTGATAGAAAATGTTTGTAATCAAAATTATCGTCTCTGTATGTCGGAACCGGTTCAGGATTGAATGAAAATCTATTTGACTGGGACTGTTCGGAATCTACCTCACGTACTCTTTGTAGATTACCTAAATTATACTGGCTGTGTGAGTGTGAGAAATGTTCGGAACTCGCCGTATGCTGTGACGTGTTATTAACTGAAATATTTGTTATCTCTGTTACCTCTTGCTGTAAACTTGACACACGAATCGATCTCATTGATTGTCTGCTGTAAATTTTGGAATTCAGGTGTTTGGTTAAACAAAATCGGTGCAGTATCGTCTGATTTGCTGTCATTATTACTTTCAATAACATCAATACGACTGGCCAATTCATCACATTTTTCAGTCAGTATTTTTACCTGATCATCGTTTTTAGTTTCAGAAGCATTAACCTGTTTTTGTAATTTACGTGTGGTTTCGTTCAATTTTTTAACGTCAGCTTTGATGACGTCGGAATCCTGTGTTATTTCTAATTGTTCGAGTCTGGCTGTCACTGTCTGAAAGTCTGCTGTGTGTGTGTCTGTTTTCGATTTATGATCGGAAATTTCATCACGTAATTCTGTGTTCAACTGTTTGATGGTATTAACTTCGTCTGACACTGTAGCAATATTGTTGTCTACGTATGTTTTTGCCTTCGCAAACAATTTACGTTTATCTTCCTGTCTCTGTGCGGTAATTGTTTCCATCACTTGTCGTTTTACTTTATTTTGTTCTTGTATAAATTTACGGAAACGCGTATCACTGTTTTGTAGGTGAAGATTAAAACGTTCGTCAATTTGACTGTTCTGTTGTTCGAATTTTGCGTCTTTCTTTGCATCCATTGTGCGCGAAAGTTCTGCTGTCATTAATTTAAACTCGTCGCGTAATTGTGTTGCTTTTTCAGAGCATTGTTTACTGACTGCACTAATTTCGTCTCCAAGTGTTTCTGTTGTAGCTGTTTGCATATCCCTTAATTCTTGAGCAACAGATATAATTTCTTCGCTACTTTTCCTAGAACAAGCCTCAATTTCCTCACGTAATTGTTCTTTAGTATCATGACACTGCGCGGCAACGGCTCTAATCTGTTCACTAAGCTGTCTGGAATTGTTGTCTAATTTTTCATTAAGTTGTTTGTGATCGTCGTCTTGTCTTTCATTCTGTTGTTTGGAATTTTCATGAAGTTGTTGCTTGAGATCTTCTTTAAGTTGTTTGGAATTGTTATCTATTTGTTTGAAATTTTTCTTAAATTGTTTGTTATCTTCACTAATTTGTAGCAATAATGCCATAATTTGATCCAGACCAATATTACCTACTCTATTCACTGTGCTGTTTGATGGCGTGTCTGCAATTGTCACGTTTTGTGTATGCATTTGGACATTCTGCGATTCTCCAAAAGGTTTGCCCATCGGATGCGCACTGTTAGTCACTACCTCGGAATTAAATAAATCCGACGCATTCTGATTACACTGTTCGTTTTCATTAAAAAAATCTGTCCGTTTGTCACGTAAATCCTGCAAACCGGGTGTGTTAAGCAGGGCAACGCTCATTGCAACAGAACGCCCCACATAATCAATTGTCGTTGAATTAACAGAGGACACAATTAAATTCGTCTGTTCATCACTAGGATCAAAATCATCATTAGTGGTCGGTACACACTGATTGTCCGTAAATGGAGGATTGTCATCATTACACTGCGTGTCGCAAGTACTATCGGTCAAGTTGTTTAAGTCGGTTATTTCACTCATTATACCTCGCGATGTACTATTAACAGTTTTTCTCGGCATTTTTACACAAATCACAATTATTCAATAATAAACAAAGACAATACAAAATGCAACAAACACAAATACAACAAAGAGCAACGAATTGCCGATGATCTGTGAGAGAAAGTCACAACATTAGTAAAGGCGTTGCGCCAAATGCTAATTATATTTAAGTAAATAAGAGCAGATATCTGACTACTTATCAAAAGATTCACAAAGAAATACGATCCTGGTCCGGATGTCGCCAAGTGTAACCTCCCCGCAAGAAATTTGTAATAAAAGTCAATGATAATGAAAATGTGCCAAATGTCGTCTTCCCACAAAACTGAATAATAAAAATGAGCCAAGCAAAATTAAAGAATAATAATGGCCCAAATGTAAACTCCCCACAAACATTAACTAATGAAGATTGCTCATTAAACCCACAATAAAATTAATTAAATAATGAAGCATAAACTATGTGTAACATCTGAACACAAATAATTAAACCTGACAAATATTATAAGGGCAGCGGCGCTGACCTTCGGCCCTGTGCAATAATTAAACCTGAACACAAAAACCAAAATTCTAACATCAGTAAACTCCATCAATATCTGCTCTTATTTTTCGGCACAGCTCCGTGCAATGCTGGCCCATGTTTAATTTTAATTCTTGGACGGAATGCATAGGAAGTATTACTTGACTTGAAATGAATCTTTTTGTTTAAAACAGTTACTTTATAAGAAAATTATTGTTGGGGCAATTCTTGAACAAATTAATTACAATTAACATATATTAGCTGAGCGCAATGGTGCTTCATAACCTTCTAAAACAATATACCTCGTCCTGAATCGTGACCAGAGATGGAAGGAGAGCACGCCGACGACGCATGCCGACGGCCGCTCAGTACAACCGTCCACTCGCTACAACTACTGCCGACAGAGTGCAACTCGCAACTGAACACTCGCGCGGTCAAGCGCAGACTAGCAACGATAAATAACTCTCTGGTCAGAGATTCTGTCATGCCTCGCCATCGCTGGTAATGAATACATACGTGTTTCAGGGTCCTTACCTAAACGGATTTATTCCGAGTATCCTGATGTTTATTTAAGCTTGAATAATAGTAAATTACTGGAAAGAGTACTCTTTTGGTAGTAAATTCTGAAAATCATTATTAAATACTGGAGTTTGCACGTATCAGTTTAAGGGCCACCGCTTTGCGCGACCGTGAGGATAAGTTTTCAATAGCATTTCTGAAAGTAAAGTAACGTAATTGTTTAACTGCAACAATCTTAAAAGTAATAGTTCGTGTTGCTTCTCCATGTCAGAGAAAGCCAGACAAATATTGGTGTTAGTAAAACGTTAACAAATAACAGTCCTAAAGAAATGAAATGTAGTCGTGTTAAATAATAGTTTTAGTCATATGAATGATAGCTATAAGTTTAATATTTTTTGTATCCTTGTTGAAACGTATGTGTGTCTTCTTTAAATAATTACCGAAGTATAGTGATAAATCGCATAAGTAACAGAAACTGGGATTAATAGTACTTACTGCCAAGTGACCGTAGTAAGTGAAAGTAGTTATTTATTCAGTGTCGAAAATTGATTTCATCTTTTTGTGTGGACACTGTGTCCGATTTGGTTTTATTAAGCGAAACAGTTTATTGTTATAACAGGCTTTGTCTGATAAAAGGTTTCCAAAAGTAATTATTCTCACTGCTTTTCCCCCAAGCTGCATGACTCGGAGAAAAATAGTTCGATACTTTACTATTGGGTTGAACACGGTTAAAATCTCTCTCCTAGAGTCGATGGTTTGGAGTGTTAGTGCTGCGTGATTTTGTGGTGGTGTTCCTGCCGCTATTTACTACACAGTTCTGACATTCCGAATCGCGGATCTTCCGTCTTTACAGTGGTAGAACTTAAACGTTCTGGTACCATATTGACGAGAACGCGAAGGTACAGTTGCAAACCGCTTATGCTATTGAAGTGTAAATGTAATCATTTCATGTACCCTGTATGCACTATTGCATCTAGAAAAACTTGAGTGAACTGGAAACCTCTAAAAGGTTGTACTAGTTTTTTTTCGGACTGTGTATTTTCAGAACACTGTCGTTTTTAAAATTGCAGACAGTGGTATCTCTGACACAAGTGCGTTTACTTCACAGTATTGTGTCCAGTGGTTTAAATTTTGCCAGCGATTCACCTAGTAGATAGCTACAAGGTTGTCAACTGAAGCATCGGAATAATGCTCGAAAGCAGGTGGAATGTTCAGTCCTCCAGGTAAACTTCAAGGAAACAATAACTGTCTTCTCTAAACATCATGAAAAGGACCGCTGAATATGGTACAATTTATTAATATCATAATAATTCCTTTATATTTTTAATTAAAAAGCCTGACAGGCCATAAACGTGTTCAAACTTGCAGCAGCTCAGTTATGACATTGATTTAATGATATCATATACTTCTACTTCTTTCCAGGTACAAATAGTCATGTGTTCGTAAATTTTTGTAGGAGATGATCACAAGAGTTTGGGGGACTGGCCTTTGTAACATTAGCTTTGGAAGCATATAGTGTTTCACTGTGTGTGCCACATAGCCACACTGAATTTCTCTGGTTGCTATTTGTAGGAATTGGGATATTTGGTACCAGTGTTGGTATAAGCTTCTTTCACAGTTACGAGAATATTAGTGTAAGTGGTTACTTAGTGGTGGGTGTCGCTGCAGGGCACCTGATTTGGACTTGAATGCCTATTGTGCAGTTTTGTGTAGAGAAAATTCTTCTTCTACTAAGCTAACGCACTTGTACGTTTACGAACCAATCTCTCAAAAAATGAGCAGTCAATTTTTTTTTCAATCGATTATTTCACTTCACTCTCCACTCCAGGAAACGTTTGTTTCCTTCGGTTGGAATTTCATTATCAAAATGTTCATTGGATTCCTATACAGGCCTGTTAGTCACAGATATCCTGCAAACTACAGACCATAGATAACATAGACGCGAACGCACCAGTCTCTGTTTGCTGTGCCGACGTTTGAAACCAACGGCTAAGTCACGTGACTAGGGGCAGCAATTCGAATCATTGGCATTACGCGCTATGCGAAATGGAGCTGACAGTTTTCCTTATTTATACCTGAAATCAAACAGATTTTAA
The DNA here is from genome assembly GCF_023864345.2 of Schistocerca serialis cubense. Taxonomy (NCBI): domain Eukaryota; kingdom Metazoa; phylum Arthropoda; class Insecta; order Orthoptera; family Acrididae; genus Schistocerca; species Schistocerca serialis. Next base: position 1,132,590,200 of record NC_064639.1, read on the forward strand.
CAATAAAATGACTTGTATTGCTGTTATACGTTATGTATTTTTCCCAAGTCCCTAATATTAATGTGACAGTCATCGTTATTACACATGGCCATTTGAAAAAAAAACTACGGGATTACAGCTATTTGGTGAATGCCTGCTTTTGCTGCACGGTCAGTCTTAACTCACTGCATACACGGAAGCAGAAGACGAACTATCGGTCTAGCCGGCAGCGCTAGTTTTTCGACGATTCCTCAACAACATGTCCGAAATGTTTTATTACACTTTATAAGAAATGATATCCGTTTATATCTCCAATATCCGTCTTTTCCCATAATAAGCGTTTATGTTTTATCATTTTTGCTTAATCCAGTATCGATACCAAAACAATGGACGTAATATCAGAAAATATTGTTGAGAATTCCTGTAGTGAGTTAGATATTAACGTTCTGTCATTTTAAAACGCTAATATTTCATCGAGTTTTGCATCCAAGGATCAACATACATTCTAACTTTCAACTCATGGAAATATTTTTGCTAGTGTTTTAAAGTACTTCACTTTCACAACTGAGATTTTCGTCAGTTTACCTAATCTGCAGGATACATAACATGACTTATCTGAGCATATGTGGAGGACATCACTTATGTTACTAGTAAAAAGCATAACATTTGACCTGTAACAAAAATATCATAAACTGTGCACTATAAATGCATAATGACATACTCGACTTCGTGCCCCGAGTCACGTAACTTAGATGTTGGTCTCAGTAAAATGACGTCATGCCCAGTTTCTCAGTAAAATGACGTCATGCCCAGTTTATGTTACCTACGGTCTAAGTCAAGATGTGTTATTATGTTAGTCTTTGTTACATACGAATTTGTATGAGCACTTATAATCCAAGTGCGAGTAGCTTACCGATCTGTGTTATGAAACTGATACAAATACAAACGTGCAAGTTGATCTTCATGATCGAGTTTAGTATCAATGGCATGAGGAATTAAACAGGTCGTTAACGCTTCAGGTAGTAACAGCGCGTTTATTTCCTTGGGATATGACAGTATCCATGGGAGAAGAGGGTGATTGAGGCATTTTTTAATCTTTCATGTTATGACCTGCCGAAGCTAGAATCTTCTGGTCATAACTATGGGTTCTTTGATTTCTGAGAGAAATGGTTGATCGGAACTATAGCACATGAAGTATTAGTTCACTTTATTACTAGAATAATAAGAATATTTACTTCAGTAATACAGTCCACAGCCAGAGAGCTGTGTCGAATATGTACAACGTTCTTTGAATAAAAAATTATCACTTGATGCACAACATTTACTAAACTCTTATCTCGAAGTAGAAAGTTCTTAATGTTTAAAAGTACAATTCCATCTAAGACATGAGCAACACATAAGCCGTGACTAGTTGATGACTAGGTCACGAACTGGGCAGAGACGTCCTCTGCTCGACTGTAGACCTGCCTTCGAGTAGCGGCGCCGCGGGGCGGGGAAAGAATGTGTGGTTCCACAAGCGCCTCCCATTCGTCGGTGTGGATTGCAGCGAGACATCGATAATTTCCGTTGTATCGATGTGAGGTTCCAGCTATGGTACGGCACCACGATCTTTGGACGATGCCACATTTCGTACATGACACTCAGTAGTTTGCATCACATACCCAGTCGTTAACAGCAGTCAGGGCAATTTCCAGCTATTTACGATGCTACCAGTTCATCCTGTGCCCAAGAACAGCATTCACAGTGGGGGTACAACGTCGCTGCTGAAGTGTTTATCAGAATAATAAACAAATACCTTTTGTGACTCTCCTTTACCCAACGGCATTGCCACAGTGGTAACACGGTTTCCCGTCAGGTCACCTAAGTTGAGCACTGTTGGGATTGGCTAGCAGTTGGAGAGGGGACCGTCCGGTTTGCCGAGCGCTGTTGGCAAGCGGGGTACATTCAGCCATGATGTGGCAAATTGAGGAGCTACTTGATTGAGAAGGAGCGGCTCCGGTCACGAAAACTGACAACGGTCGGGAGAGCGGTGCGCAGAGCACCTGCTCCTCCATATCAGCATCCAGTGATGCCAACAGGCCGGGGATGACACGATGGTCGATCGGTACCGTTGGGCATTCCGAGACCTGTTCAGATGGAAAGAGAGAGAGAGAGATAGAGCCCTTTTAATTTCATAATCTGTTACACTACAAATGTTACAAGCTCCCTTGAAGATCTGAAACTGAAAACACCAAAGAAAGTGGCTTGTTACAATGAAAGAAAAACCTGGAACACAGCTTCCTGATACCTTGAAGTTAGCTTTCCCCTCGCGTTTTGGTGGGGCTCATGCTCACTAACAGAGTCGTAATTATGCGGGCAGAGCTGGTCTGGGCACAATGATTTAGGACCTCCTCCCCCATCTGGCACTTTCAAGGTCGCCGTCTCCCTCCATTTACTTTTCCCAGTTATGGTGTTGTGTTTAAAATGGTTCAAATGGCTCTGAGCACTATGGGACTTAACTTCTGAGGTCACCAGTCCCCTAGAACTTAGAACTACTTAAATCTAACTAACCTAAGGACAACACACACACCCATGCCCGAGGCAGGATTCGAACCTGCGACCGTAGCGGTCGCGCGGTTCCAGACTGTAGCGCCTAGAAACGCTCGGCCATTCCGGCCGGCTGTTGTGTTTATTTAGGAACTAATTTATGACCCTGTGGTACTATCCTTTTGTTGGATGGCAGAAGTGTGTGTGTGTTTAGGACTTAATTTATTATCCAATAAAAATTTATTATCCAAGTTTGCTGTATCTATATTTATGTCACCCTTATCTTTGTCGCTATATGGTACTTTTGGATCTAGTATGGGTACTGGACGTTTTCCCAAGATAACCTTGCCTTAATTAATATAATTTATGAGCTAATATGGCTGCCACAATCAAAATATAGCTGCCCGAAATAGGTCTGACATTATGACAACCGAGCGAGGTGGCGCAGTGGTTAGCACACTGGACTCACATTCGGGAAGACGACAGTTCAATCCTGCGTCCGGCCATCCTGATTCAAGTTTTCCGTGATTTCCCAAAATCGCTTCAGGCAAATGCCGAGATGGTTCCTTTGACAGGGCACAGCCGACTTCCTTCCCCATCTTTCCCTAATCTGATGAGACTGATGACCTCGCTGTCTAGTCTCCTCCCCTCACACAACCCAACCCCCGCCCCCTCTACCCCTTAGAGAGAGTTTGTTGATGTAGAAACATTTCTGGGTCTCACCAGACATGTATGCTGTAGTATTAGGTTAAGGAAAACGCGTTTTCGCTCACACAAGACATCGATAAATTACATTGTGGAATTGTATGAACATATGACACTGATAGCCCCTTGTTCAGTGTGTAAGAACTACAACAGTCATTTTTTATGTGGCCCCACTGTACCATCCAGTGCAGTAGGAGAGAAGCACTCCGTCTTTGGGCCACAAGTGGCCCATCGGGACCATCCGACCGCCGTATCATCCTCAGTTGAGGATGCGGATAGGAGGGGCGTGTGGTCGTTACGATGGTTTTCTTTGGCCGGAGCCGCTACTATTCGGTTGAGTAGCTCCTCAAGTAGCATCACGAGGCTGAGTGCACCCCGAAAAATGGCAACAGCGCATGTCGGCTGGATGGCCACCTATCCAAGTGCCGGCCACGCCCGACAGCGCTTAACTTCGGTGATCTCACGGGAACCGGTGTATCCACTGTGGCAAGCCCGTTGCCAGTAGGAGAGAAGGGAAGGGAACAATTTCGCCCTTATTTAAAACAAGTAAAATGCGGGAAGACCTCTTCTGCGGTCCCCACGAAGCCCGCTGTATCAGTACATTCTTAAGTGTGACTCCCTTGTCGTGCTGCTGGCTGAGCGCAGGCAGACACCTAACCTCGTGGGCCGTGCACCACCTGCTACAAGTGCTGCTACGCATCTGCAGCGGTAGGGCTTTTATAGGCCAAAATAAACACGTAAATCGCCCCACGCCACACAGCAAATCGCGCCAGGAGCAATTAAGTGTCTTTCAGCCATCGCACTGCCAGCCTGAGGGAGCAACAGCCGACACTCTACTCAGTGTAGTGGTCCTCCATCCAACACTGCTGTCATACAACTGTTGACAGAACCTGCTACAGAGCACCTGACATAATACGCAATGCAACGTTAAAGGGAGGTCACTCATAACTCCTTGTCTCTTATGTGGGATTTTTCCAGTGATGACATTTCATCACCCTGACACACTATCTCTAGCAAGGCTCTCCTGTATAGAGGTCCACACACTTTGGTCACAAACTGTAGAAGAATGTAACTCCTGCACAGTAACCACACAGGAGCTGCAATGACTACACACGTTATTTGATACATCATTGAGCTCTGTGATATGTACGTTACAACAATTCTAGAATATTTTGTCATTCCTCTATTAGAGTACAGATATAGTATGTCATCTCCCTATTATATGTAGTGTTTGCATTAAAGCCCTACAGCTTCTGTTACAAATTTCTATTACTTCCTCCATATACTGGTTTTTCTAAGCGCATTTGTAAATCAGTGTAATATTACTAAAGTGGGAATTGTAAACGATTCTCATCAATCTCTGAAATCCATACATATTACAAAAATCTATGTATATTTATGTGTGTCTGTGTTCTACGTCTCCTCCTAAATGACTGGAGCAATTTCATCCAAACTTCGTACACATCCTTTACTGTCAGGGAACAGTCGCTGTGCGGGTGAGAACCACCTACCTAATATAGTTCAGGTGATATGACGTCGTAAACAATGAGATACGTGAATAACTGCCACAGCTAGCATGATGTTTAAATGTGTTACTTCTGTGCTACTAACTGTATTCACAATAAATTTCATAGACATATGCAGCTAAATGCACCTGCTAAAGTATACTATGGGCCCACACATAGTTCAGAAGACATGATGTCACAAATATTGAGGAGCGTGGAAAACTGCCACATCCGCTTGATGTGTAAATTTATTACTCCTTTGCTACTACCTGTACTAGCAAGGTATATCGCAGACGGTACCCACAAATACAGCACAATTTACCTACACAAAAATATCATTGTATGACCCATAGTTCAAGGTACATGACGTCATAACCACTAAGATTGTGGTGTCACCGCCAGACATCACACTTGGTAGGTGGTAGCTTTTAAATCGGCCGCGGTCCATTAGTATACGTCGGACCCGCGTGTCGCCACTGTCAGTCATAGCAGACCGAGCGCCATCACACGGCAGGTCTAGAGAGACGTACTGGCACTCGCCCCAGTTGTACAGTCGACTTTGCAAGGAAAGGTACACTGACAAATACGCTCTCATTTGCCGAGACGATAGTTAGCATAGCCTTCAGCTAAGTCAATTGCTACGACCTAGCAAGGCGCCATCACCAAGTTATATTGAGATGATAATACTGTATCAACAAGACCAATGTTCACCAATTGTGGATTAAAGTTAAGTATTCCAGAAGCTACGTACTTTTCTTTATAGCATTCATTACGTATCCTGTCTCAGACCTCACGCCAGCCTGCGTGAGTTTAAGCGCGTGCCTTTCGGTTTCCTCTCATTGTGTCTAGGCTGTCTTGTCTAGACACAACAAAGATGTTTGGAAAAATGTCGCATCACGTGTGAAGATGTAATACATTTATTGTTTCCTACTAAGACACTAGTACAGTTGAGTCAATTTAAGGAAATACCTGACACCTGGCAGCGCTTTTGATAGCTTTCAACTGTGAAACGCCAATGGGTGTAGGCGAAAACAACAGCTGCCTTTAGAGGTATGAAGACGTTTACACAGACGTCTACAGACTCGCGTTGTAGACATCTGAGGCAGCTGCGTCCAGCGAACAGAAACTGTCTGGTATCATGTTTCTTAATTTGGGTACTGTTCTTATACAGTTGTACATTATGTATATTTCTTTCTACGACTATTTCATAATTTCAAAGATGGTTTCACGAATACATGGAAATTAATTTTTTTGCGATATTTTACTAAAAACGCATTTATTTTTTGTTTCCGTTTCTAATAAAAAATTGGCAGAATGAACACTTAAAATGATCCATATATTTTCTTATTCCACTATTAAATTATGAATCTGTAGTGTCATTCCTCTCTTGTATTGTGGCGTAAACTTGTTTGACATTGTGATGTTCTCACATCGTTGAGTCGACCCATGCACGGGGGTAGCGTATGCCTCCTGGCAGTACACTTTTTTAAACTTCCTCTCCTTTTAGTTGCTCATAGCGTGCGGTATGATCCTGGACCCAATGCAAGCGAATCCACTCCCAGACACTACTCTGGATCTAACACAGTGGATCCACCTGTGGAATCTACCACAGACCGACACACAAACAAACAAACACACACACACACACACACACACACACACACACACATACACACAACATAGTACAATTGGGCTAGGAGTTTACAACCGAACGGCATGTACAAGTAAATGTACAGGGCATCATCACAAGTGACACCATGATCAAGTGACCATGTGGTGTTGCCATATTGGACCTTTAGATTATGTAAAAAGCTTTGAAAGCAAGTTTCTCTAACGTAGGGGATGCTGAGGTGTGTAGGGAGTTAAACACACGAAAACAGGTCTGTGATGAGTCAAATGTTACGTCTAGAATTGATTTTGCATGTTACTAATAACTTTTGCAGAATGGATATACATTCTGATTTATCTCCAGAGGTAACACTGTTGTGTAGTTCAGTGCATGGCGTGCGAGAAATCGTGATGTGCATTGGTCTAGCTCACTCTAAGTACAGAACATGAGAGGTGAGGCTAACACCCTTCGATGGTTGTCCAATAATAATAAGGAACGTCCAGACAAACCAAGTGAAGCTGGGTTCTTTTATATCAGTAACAGAGATAAAATTGTGTGTTTATATTGTTGTGAAGGGTTGAAAAGTTTTGAAAAAAATGCACAATCGATGAGTTGATTTTGGTGTGTAGAGTCACAAGTGTTTGTTTGTGATAGTTGCGAAGGATAAGGATTTTATTGATAATATTTTTGCAGAACAATGACGCCACAATTACTACAAAGACGGAACTGATATTAAATTTCCATCAAATCTTTAGAAAGCTGAGAAAATTGTCATCGTGAAGAGAGTATCAGAACAGCTTTCGACAATGCTTATGTGTGTAAAATTTATTCCTTCCATGCAGAGATATTACTGCTTGAATTAAATGTGCTCCTCCCCTTTGCTCGTGTGCTGTAGGTTGGAAACCTGTTTGAGATATAGTAAGAATATTTTTGACATAATAAATAATTCAATATAAGTGAATATTTTGATATATGAAGTGTTTAACTGCGTTATTTTTATTGCCAGTGAGTAATATTTATGTAGATGAATAAAGTGCCGCACTTTATTATATAGCAGTTTACTGTATTACTTAAACTGGTTGTCTCTCATGGAGAACAGCACACACACACACACACACACACACACACACACACACACACACACACACACACCAGTTGTTTTGCCCCTGAAAATTTTTGTTTAACCCACAGGTGATCGTGGCTGAGCGATAATCTCATGTTCAACATGAATGTAGTAAACAATGTGCTGCTCGAACATTGCAAGCGCCGCACTGTAACTGTTACAGAAAATATCATTGGTTTATATTGCTGCCAACCAATGTCTGAAAAGCGAAAATATATTGTGTTAAACTTGCAACAGAAACTGGAACCACAGTCTCGAAGAAAGCAGTATTGGTATGCAAAATCTGGCATTGATTACGTTGTTGCTGAAACTACATCTGTGATATTCAGAAAAACAATGGTTGCGTATGTACAAGTGTATAAAGCCATACTGGAACGGTTTCAACAGAAAAGAGCAGAGAGCACACAAATATCTGATGCAACAAGCACAAAACATCGCCAGTTTTTCTTCAAAACCTTGGGGAACGAAGGAGATTTTGAGGCATCTTCCAGCCGGTTAAAAACATCTAGGCAGAATAGTGATATCCAGGAGATTTCCGTCCAAGGAGAAAAGTTTATTGGGGATAATAAGGTTGCTTCTGAATTTTATAGTGATTCCCAGTAGTTTATTGCACGAGAAAATTTAGAGCTAGAGCAAAGATACCCTGAAGATGAATGTTTTGGAAGTGTCTATCCACAAAGACTAAATTTCGAGTGCAAGGAAAGAATATCTGTGTTGTTTAGTGCAATGGTATGGGACCACATGAAGTTAAGCTTGGTGTAACAGATAAAGCTAAAAAGGAAAAGAAATACAGTATGTACTTGTCCATTATCTTCAACACAAGGGGGCCTGAATGGTCCCATGTTGCTTTGTGCCACAGGCAGAGAACATTTAATGTTCAAGTGTTTACTTGAAAGGGTTGTACTGTTACTAGACAATGCACCATCACAACTGATCGAAAATGTTCATCATATCAGATGACAGGAAAATATTTGTAAAATATTATACACTATTGAGCCTTAATCCAACAAATGTACCAAGGTGTGATTGCTGTAATAAGAAAATTTATACAAGTCTCCTACGAAAACATACTGATGTGGGCAGAAATCTTCAGACGTTTTGATACAATTAACTGTACTAGTCGCAATTTATGAGGTGTTGAAGGCTTGGCGTAAGGTAAAACAATCAACCACAGCCAAGTCATGTAAAACATTAATCTTAAATTTGATGATATCAGTAATTCCGATAACGAAGAAGACAGCCCATTATCAACGTTAGCTGCTGTTTTGAGAAGTACTCCAGTGTGTGAAAATGTTGACAGAGAAAAAATTTCTGTATGGTTCAATATCAAACCGCTCAGAGCCAGGTCATGAGGCGTCGATTGACAGTGCTATTGTCCTGTGAGTATAAGGGAAACCCAAGGAGGCGAATGACAGTGATGAAGATGAGAACATTCCTCTAATTCCAGAAACACTAAAAAGCTATACATAAGCATTTCAATGGGCTGAGGGATACTGGACTATCTGGAAAAGCAAGAAGATGCTACTCATTCTGACAAGTTGGCGATGGGTAAGGCTTGTTAAGCCACATGCAGAAGACCAGTTACCACACTGAGATAGAAACCTATTCAAGATTATTTTGTTCCAAAATATTGTAATGTAACCTCAAATTGAACTTTACAGTATTCTTTATAAGTATGATATTTTCACGAGAATTTATCATAAACATTAGTTAAGTGATTTTAATTCTGATGGTGTGATTAATTCTTATTTATGAACAACCCTAATACATTTCTGTGTGCTTTAATTGAAGGTTACCCACGAAATTTCAAGTTCACAATTGCCACGGATATTGGATGAATCACCTAGAGCGTGCACCTCAGATATCGTGGAAATCGAATGTGCTACTGATGCTCAGTTTTCACAGAATGGACTGGTAGTCAGCGATACTTACAAAAGCCTGAAATCTATATCAACACAATACAAGTAATTTTTGGGGAATATATATATATATATATATATATATATATATATATATATATATATATATTCCACAAAATTTACTTGTATTGTGTTGATATAGATTTCAGGCTTTTGTAAATGTGAAAAATACTCACTATTATTAGATACCAATATCATTTTCTTCTACCTTAACCCCTGTAATCCCTTTGCAGTTTTTTCAAGTAACTGTTTTTAACTATGGTGTGAGGGTTGCAGAAAGGAACAAACAAGATAATATTTGTCAATGTATTAGGCCTATGTGTGCTTTTATTTCTTAAAATCCTCACACAAATGCTCAGTCATCATAGCTTTGCCACTTGGGGGTCGATAGTAATGGGATTATTCTACTTTGTATGAGCCTCTGCAGTTGCCTTACTAATTGAGCTACAATGGCTGTGCGTCTTTAAAAACTTTTGCTTCACATTGAAAGTATAATAAGATAACAAGTTTGCGGGAAACAAAAACAATTTTTGTAAGAAATATTATTATTCTATTATAAATATTTTTATGTACTGTTAATGTACATTGTGGAAAATGAATCATCATTAACTAAACATCATTCTTTTTTCCCTCCATCAAAAACTCCAAGTGCAGTAGCTGCCTGGATAGCCATATGTGTTACAGCACAATTTCTAGGTTGAGTGCCAACGCAACACTGAATCTGCCTGGCAGATTAGTGGCAAAGGCTGTTATGCTGACCGGTCTGGATATGACTTTTAGGCGATTTTCCCTTCAAGTAGGTGAATACTGGGCTGGTGCCCTTCCAGACGTACACCAGTTACATGATCTGAAATCATTTAGAAAACATTCACACACTCTCACAGGATTAACACTACAAACATACAGTCGGGTTATATACATTCCATCCTGGTTGATAATGAAGTGGTGATAGGAAGAGCATCTGGCCACCTCTTAAATTAACTATTCCAAAACTGTTACTAACCAAGTCGACTCTCTGAAGATGCAAGAAAAAGGGATAAGATAAAGAAGAACCCCACTTAGCTAAACACTTAATGTGATAGCTGTGGTTATAATATGGTCTTAACACTTCCATCAAAAATTGTCATCAACTTAAAAGGAACTTGATTTTAACGCCAAAATGTGGGATCGTCAGACAAGAGTCCACACAGTACCACGATTTGGCGACACAGAAAGCATTCCACAGGTTTATGTTTTATTCCCTGCAGAGTGCTATCGTAAAACATTTCAGGTGTGTACTAAACAGTTTATATTACTTGTTAACAAGTGTTTTGTGGTGTGAAAATAGTACACCATTCAGAATCCAATTAAAACCTTATGGAAAGAATCAATTCCTGCACTCTGCTAACCTAGTTATGACTCAAAGCAGCAGTGGGATGTATACCACAAAAAATATCCAAGTCCATTACCACACGAACCCTCCATAACATAACAATTATGAATTGTTGTCTACACCCGTATGTCAGAACCCTTTAGAATTTACACTTTAGCAATGTTACACTGACTTATAGATACACTTAGCAAAATCAATATACAAAGGAGGTAATAGGAATTTGCAACAGGAGCTGTGGAACTTTAATGTAGACACTAGAGAGAAGAGGGAGATGAAGCCATATATAGGAACTTTAACAGAGGAAAGAATAAACATTCTAAGTTATACGTCAAATTACATAGTGCAATGATTGAGTAAATGTTGTAAGCAAGTGTTATCAAATAAGATTACTCTACAGTATAAGAGGGAGATTACAACTTATATCTACACCTTACTAGAGGAATTATGATACATTCTAAATTATACATTAAATTATGTTTTTCATAGACTACTTAAATGATGTGAAATCAGGTGTCAAATAAGATCACATTACAAGAGAGATGGGAAATGGAAAAGCATATTCTGTAAAACTATAAGCAACATTTGGTAGTGGAGGTCTATTAAAATGACAGAATTATGCATTAAAAGAATCTTTATCATCAGGTCAGATTCCTATAGACAGAAATTGCTGCCATATAAAAATGGTTAACATTTAAGAACAGGGCAGAACTTGAATCAATGCTTTTTTTTGGGACACAGTCCAGATTAATATTTTCTTGCTGCTCCCGACTTAAGCCTCTTTGGAGATGGTTTACTAGTTTATTACATGACATGCTACTTCAGTCATTGTAGCACAAATCCGATATAATGTCTATAAAGACTCATATCTAATGATGAAAGTATATGTGTAATGTGTATATTTCCTGATTCATCATCTACATGCCGTATGTCAAAGATTTACTTATCTCAGCGATCATTTATCATATATTCTATCATCTTACAATTATAGATCACTAAGATAGATATTTGAACAACATTGTTACTGTGTAGAAGAAATGGCAGTTTCGTCTTGACATCTTGTCTCGAAGAGATGAACTTGGAGAATGTTTGATAATTGTTAAACTATTAGCTTCTGATGTAACTCTTCAGGCTTTCTCAGTGATCTAATGACATCTTGGGTCGTCCGGTGTTCCGCCAGATATAAGTGTCGTTTTTGCACGATATTTCGGTAATGTAGCTCGTAGTCTTCGTCAGGTGCGACCTCAGACTGCTCCTCGAGTGGACCTGGTCCAGTATGTATGTCTGTGGCCTTCCCCCTCCACCGGCGGTTGCAAGCGTTCCCTCTGCAGTCCGCGCCCGCTTCACAATATCGCAGTGAGCGGAAGAGGACCTCAGGGAGAACCCCTGGCAACCCAGACAGAACTCCAAACGCACGAGGCCAAAGATGGAACACCCAGGAGCGGGTCTGGTGGGCGCGAACTGCAGAGGAAACACCCAGGACTGCCAGTGGAGGGGGAAGGCCACAGACATAGATACTGTGCTAGGTCCACTTGCAGAGCAGTCTCAGGTCGCACCTGATGAAGGTCACGAGCTACGTTACCGAAATATCGTGTAAGAACGACGTTGATATCTGGTAGAACACCCGACAACCCAAGATGTCGTATTTGCAATTGTTTACTTTGGTTGTCTATATAGTTGCCTTGGTGGGTGAGATGTTCGCATTGAAGTGGCATCTCACATTAAAAAGACATTGAGGCTGATTCTTTAATAAATGAACATCGCTTAAGATCTCCCTTATGTAGGTTTCTGCGGAGAGCAACGCTACATGTACAATAAGTACATGCATGGTGCTTGTTGTGATACGCAATTATGATTGTAGATCTCTGTTCGCGAACAAAACATTCGATCCTGCGTCCAAAATTAAAAATTGTCTCCATTATTTATAAAAAAGAAATAAAAACACATGTAGCGGTACTGTAGTAGTTTGATTGTTCTAAATCAGTAAAGCCGGCAGGGGTGGCCGAGCGGTTCTAGGCGCTACAGTCTGGAACCGCGCGACCGCTACAGTCGCAGGTTCGAATCCTGCCTTGGGCATGGGTGTGTGTGATGTCCTTAGGTTAGTTAGGTTTAAGAAGTTCTAAGTTCTAGGGGACTGATGACCTCAGAAGTTAAGTCCCATAGTGCTCAGAGCCATTTGAACCATTTTTTTAAATCAGTAAAAAATATATTTAGATCACATGGCACTACCGGTATAACTTACAGGTTAATTAGTACTTGACAGCAAGCTTAGTTTGAGCTTTGTACCATGCATCGCTGTTTATACTGAATACAGCTGTTCCCATAGTTTCATGCTTTGAGTCAGAACAGTTTCATGCATCTCTCCCACGATAACAATAATGAGGAGTTGCAGCTCATATACAAAAGTAATACAGGTACATATAGTAACATACATAATTGGAAAAAAAATCTTGTAACTTTTTAAAAAACAATATTAATTACATTATTCTCATACACACAATCTTACTATGGTTACGGCAATCACATGTTTGATCACGTTCACATGCTGCTATGCAGTCAGTCAACTCGACATGCCTATGAACTTTGTCACATTATACATTCCGTCGTGTCACTGAACACATTTTTAATACTATCAATTAACTGATTAACGCTGTCTATGGCGAAACTGACCATTTGATGCAGACTACATATGTTAGTAACATTTTGCATTTATAAATATATGCTATGCATAGTCTCTCAATCCAGAAGTTTCTGTGCTGTACCAACAAACACTGTTACTGAGGTGGTACCATGACTGCTGTTAATGGTGGCAGCGCTGCTGCTGATGGAGAAAATGTTGATGTTAACCTTATGTAGATTGTATTTTGTGCTGAGTTGATTCTCAATGTATGACGGATTTTTGCACAAGTGTCTCCATTCCATTTGACTGAAACAAACGCTTGTACATTGTAGCACACTACCTAGCTCCATTATGATGGCACACTCTGTGTCTGGCACTATTCTAATATTGATGCGTTTTGATCTGCAAGTGGGAAAAATAAATTTGTTGGTGAAAAGCAACATTGCTTGACTGTTAGCTAGGTGGGTGAACCGCTTTTTTAGACACATGTGTAAAACCCTGATCCTCCTCCCTACACGAATTGCTGTCTATCAATCATGACAGGCCACATCAGTCTCTAGTGGTGGGGACTGTTGCTATTTTCCTTTCTTGAATATAGGACCTGACACAGGGATAAAGGTATGTCATAGGCAAAAACTGAAGTGAAAGTAAGTCACGACACCCACCATGCCTAGTACACTATCCCCTTGACCCACTTGACTATCTCACATCACAAGACACTTGTTTATATATTGTATTCAACTGTATCATGTTTGCCCAAATGTCTTATCAATAGTATTCTGCAGGGAATAAAAATGCAGATGGATGGTCTTTCTTAAACCTGTGAAAGACTGCCTACTTTTATTAAACGCTGACAAGCAGTGGTGTTGGGTCGAAGTACCTATGCTGACACCTGTCATCATCTGACACTTCTATAATTCTCATACATGTTGATAGTGAAATCTTTGTTTGAATAACTTTAAGTCAGTGTCTCAGTGTCACCCTCTTCCTTTTAGAAAATGGGATAATTAATGCTTAAACAAGAGAATCGGCGAAAGGGAGGCAATGCTCCATAAATTATAAAGTGAGTGTGGTTTACTTCTATGAATTCTATGGTGCACTTTTTTCAAAATTGCTACATAACTTAAAAAACGTATCTGTGCACCAAAACACCTCAGAGCACGTATTTGGTAATGAGTACACCATCTGGAGAACACTTCACCAGTCCAGTCTGTCAACAGTTTCTGTATGGGGGACACATGATCTGACTTAATTACTGCAGAAAGACCTGCAAGCGATCCATAATTGGTACAGGGACTGAGAGTTGACACTGAATGTAAATAAATACAGTGTAGTTTGAATAAGTAGGCCATGAAATCTAGTACTGTGTCGTTACATTTCTTCTTTTTCTTTTGCCTTTGTCCTGTATCTACTCGGGGTCAGCATGGATATTACCGGATTTGGCACTGTTAATGTTAGAGGGTGACCAGATGCCCTCCTTGTCGCCACCACTTTACCCCCCCCCCCCCCCCCTCCTCCTCTCCCGGGGTGGAATCTGTGTACCCCAACTGTCTGTGTGTAGTAGTATCCATGTAAAAGTGTGTGAACACCTACACGTTTGTGAAGCGCGCAACTGTGATATGCCGCGGATACTAGCCCAGTATTCACCTAGCCAGATGTGCTAAACTGCCTAAAAACTCGGCCACCAGCATTAGTGACGCCGCACTGAGATACGTAGTATTCTAGAGGGCTTCGTGCTGACCACGGCAGAGACCCTCTTGCAGTTTTCTTTTTTTCATAAAGACATAATTGTTCTCTTCCTTTCTGCTACACTAGGTTGGATAGTGTGACCGCATTAAAAAAACGACTGTGGCAATTGTTAAAGATGGAACAAGGTCCTATCAACGTAATTTAGCGGTATCTTGTGTGAGAGACAGCACATTTTTAACGTAATACTACGTTAGACATGTGTGGAGGGGTCTAGAAGGTTCCTACATAAATAAATCATGCAATATGCTAACTACCTCAGTAGATATTTTTTAACTTCCTGCTGTTTTCACACTGGGTTATGTCTACTGCAATGTCGAAGTGTCAAACTTACGCTGGACAGTTATGTTTTGATTGTGGCAGTCATTGTAGTTGTTATATTTGTTGTGGTCTTCAGTCCAAAGATTGGTTTAATGCAGCTCTCCATGCTACTCTACCTGTGCAGGCCTCTACATCTCCGAGTAATTACTGCAACCTACATCCCTCTGAATCTGCTTACTGTATTTATCTCTAGGTCTCCCTTTACGATCTCCCCCCCCCCCCCTCCACGCTGCCCTCCAATACTAAATTGGTGATCCCTTGATGCCTCAGAACGTGTCCTACCAACCGATCCCTTCTTCTAGTCAGGTTGTACAATAAATCTCTCTTCTCCCCAGTTCTATTCAGTAACTCCTCATTAGATACGGGATCTACCCATCTCATCTTCAGCATTCTTCTGTAGCACCACATTTCAAATGCTTTTATTCTCTTCTTGTCTAAACTGTTCATTGTCCCTGATTCAGTTCCATACATGGCTACACTCCATATAAATACTTTCAGAAAAGACATCCTAACACTTAGTTCTGTACTCGATGTTAACAAATTTCTCTTCTTCAGAAATGCCTATCTCGCCATTGCCAGTCTACAGTTTATATCCTCCCCACTTCGACCATCAAGCAAAACCCATTTACTACTTTAAGTGTCTCATTTCCAAATCTCATTCCCTCAGCATCACCTGATTCAATTCAGCTACATTCCATTATCCTCGTTTTGTTTTTGTTGATGTTCATCTGATGTCCTCCTGTCAATATACTGTCCGTTCCATTCAACTGCTCTTCCAAGTCCTTTGCTGCCTCTGACAGAATTATAATGCCATCGGCTAACTTCAAAGTTTTTATTTCTTCTTTTACTGCTTGCTCAATATACAGATTGAATAACATCGGGGATAGGCTACAACCCTGTCTCACTATCTTCTCAATCACTGCTTCCCTTTCGTGCCCCTCGACTCTTATAACTGCCATCTGGTTTCTGTACAAATTGTAAATAGCATTTCGCTCCCTGTATTGAACCCCCTGCCACCTTCAGAACTTGAAAGAGATTGTTCCAGTCAACATTGTCAAAAGCTTTCTCTAAGTCTACAAATGATAGAAACGTAGGTTTGCCTTTCCTTAATCTATTTTCTGAGATAAGTGTTCTAACATTTCTACGGAGTCCAAACTGATCTTTCCCGTTGTCGGCTTCTACCAGTTTTTCCATTTGTCTGTAAACAATTCGTGTTAGTATTTTGCAGCTGTGGCTTATTAAACTGATAGTTCGGTAATTTTCACATCTGTCAACACCTGCTTTCTTTGGGATTGGAATTATTATATTCTTCTTGAAGTCTGAGAGTATTTCGTCTGTTTCATACATCTTCCTCACCAGATGGTAGAGTTTTGTCGGGACTGGCACTCCCAAGGCTGTCAGTAGTTCTAATGGAATGTTGTCTAAACCTGGGGCCTTGTTTCGACTTAGGTCTTTCAGTGCTCTGTCAAACTCTTCACGCAGTATCATATCTCCTATTTCATCTTCATCTACGTTCTCTTCCATTTCCATAATATTGTCATCAACAGCATCGTCCTTCTATAGACCCACTATATACTCCTTCCACCTTTTTGCTTTCCCTTCATTGCTTAGAACTGGTTTTCCATCTGTGCTCTTGATATTCATACAAGTGGATCTCTTTTCTCCAAAGGTCTCTTTAATTTTCCTGTAGGCAGTATCTATCTTACCCCTAGTGATATACGCCTCTACATCCCTACATTTGTATTCTAGCCATCAATGCTTAGCCATTTTGCACTTCCTGTCGATCTCATTTTTGAGACGTTTGTATTCCTTTTTGCTTGCTAAATTTACTGCATTTTTTTATTTTCTCCTTTCATCAATTCAATTCAATATCTCTTCCGCTACCCAAGGATTTCTATTAGCCCTCGTATTTTACCTACTTGATCCTCTGCTGTCTTCACTATTTCATCTCTCAAAGCTACCCATTCTTCTTCTACTGAATTTCTTTTCCCCATTCTTGTCAATCGTTCCCTTATGCTCTCCCTGAAACTCCGTACAACCTCTCTTTTAGTCAGTTTATCCAGGTCCCTTCTCCTCAAATTCACAACTTTTTGCAGTTTCTCAAGTTTTAATCTACAGTTCATAACCAATAGATTGTGGTCAGAGTCCACATCTACCTCTGGAAATGTCTTACAATTTAAAACCTGGTCCCTGCATCTCTGTCTTACCATTATATAATCTATCTGAGACCTTCCAGTATCTCCAGGCTTCTTCCATGTACACAACCTTCTTCATGATTCTTGAACCAAGTTTTAGCTATGATTATGTTATGCTCTGTGCAAAATTCTACCAGGCGGCTTCCTCTTTCATTCCTTACTCCCATTCGATATTCACCTACTATACTTCCTTCTCTTCCTTCTGCTACTATCGAGTTCCAGTCACCCATGACTATTAAATTTTCGTCTCCCTTCACTATCTGAATAATTTCTTATATCTCATCATGCATGTCAACAATCTCTTCGTCATCTGCGAAGCTAGTTGGCAAATAAACTTGTACTACTGGGGCAGGCGTGGGCTTCGTATCTATTTTGGCCACAATAATGCGTTGACTATGCTGATTGTAGTAGCTTACCCGCATTCCTATTTTTCCTGTTCATTGTTAAACCTACTCCTGCATTACACCTATTTGATTTTGTATTTATAGCCCTTTATTCACATGACCAGTAGTCTTGTTCCTCTTGCCACCGAACTTCACTAATTCCCACTATATCTAACTTATCTATTTTGGCCACAATAATGCGTTGACTATGCTGATTGTAGTAGCTTACCCGCATTCCTATTTTTCCTGTTCATTGTTAAACCTACTCCTGCATTACACCTATTTGATTTTGTATTTATAGCCCTTTATTCACATGACCAGTAGTCTTGTTCCTCTTGCCACCGAACTTCACTAATTCCCACTATATCTAACTTTAACCTATCCATTTCCCTTTTTGAATTTTCTCACCCACCTTCCTGATTAAGGGATCTGACATTCCACTTTCCGATCCGTAGAACGCGTTTTCATTCTCCTGATAACAACGTCCTACTGAGTAGTCCCCGCCCGGAGATCCGAATGGGGGGCTATTTTATCTCCGGAATATTTTTCCCAAGAGGACGCCATCATCATTTAACCATACAGTAAAGCTGCATACCTTCGGGAAAAATTACGGCTGTAGTTTCCCCTTGCTTTGAGCCGTTCGCAGTACCAGCACAGCAAAGCTGTTTTGGTTAATGTTATAAGGCCAGATCAGTCAATCACCCAGACTGTCGTCCCTGCAACTACTGAAAAGGCTGTTGCCGCTCTTCAGGAACCACACGTTTGTCTGGCCTCTCAACAGTGCGTTGTGGTTGCACCTACGGTACGGCCAGCTGTATCGCTGAGGCACGCAAGCCTCCCCACCGACAGCAAGGTCCATGGTTCATGGGGGGAAGGACATGAATATAGCGGTAGCCATTTTGGGTAATAAATTATAGGGCAGGGGAGTAGTGTAGTGACAGGAGGAATGGGCTCAGAAATCGTGGTCTTGAGGCTAGCTGTCCCTCCTTGCCGCCCCCCCCCCCCCCCTCCCCGAATGCTCTCGTAGAACACTGTCGAAACTAGTGGTAATTTAAGACAAACATGGAAAATGTACACCACTGTTGAAG
Organism: Schistocerca serialis cubense; assembly: GCF_023864345.2. Lineage (NCBI taxonomy): Eukaryota > Metazoa > Arthropoda > Insecta > Orthoptera > Acrididae > Schistocerca > Schistocerca serialis. The sequence continues at coordinate 1,132,609,288 of NC_064639.1, forward strand.
TGGACCTAAAGGGAGCACAATATACTCAAAAGCGACATGAAACCTATGTTGAAGTTACGACCATATACTTTCAAACAATCTTAGAACAAACAGGTCATTGAACGGATAGAAGTTGAAATATTGCGCTACTTAACTAAGAGTCTTAAGCAATAAGGGGACACCATTTTTCGGAAAGAAATTGCTGCCAAAATTTGCGGAATTCACAACTGTGGCTCACAATCGTCTACTTACTTTACACACAACGCTCGGAATCTTCGAAACGTTCTCAAAAGTTTACTTTTAATCACTTTATCACACAAAGAAATTAGTAGAGAACAATTGTCTGAACTTCAAAATCTGTATTAAATACAGATGTTTATACACGACATAGTACAAACTTTGTATGGTACAGGTAAACATTCGAAAATACACAATATACCACGATACTCACAGTCTGACTGATGACCATAGATGTTAAGTCCCATAGTGCTCAGAGCGAACTCACAGTCTCTGACAAATTCAGTGCAAGGTAATGGGAAAATAATATAAACTGTGTAATATTAGAATACATATTTTGAAATCGCACGGTCTGACAGCGACAGTCCCATACTACGGAAAAACCAAAGTCTGCTTCTACACCGAAACAAAAGTGTGAAATTGCGTTAGGTTATCACGCTCAAAAGATCGAAAATCGCGGGGCATCAACGAAGCACGTAATCCACTTGTGGCGGTCAACATGCAAAATTTCGGTCAGACGGATAAATATATCTTGGTGTTACTCGTTTAGTGAACACTGTTATGGGGAATCTGATAACCTGAACAATTTAGATACAATTCGTGGTCATACTGAAGGCAGTATTCTCAAGAAGTGGAAGACACTGCATGCTACAAAAACGAGGCGGCGTGTCTTTCGCTTAGCTCTCCTTAAGGGCGTCCAGTAATGAGGGATAAGGTAGAGAGTGAGGAAGAACCATGGATCGTTCACAAATGAAGTAATTTATATACGATACTCAAATGCCTGTAGCACATCTTTTCACTTTTTCAGAAATTTTACCTTGTTTTGTCAGTCGCTTCTCTTTAAGGCATCCGTGCCCACTGCAGAAATGCTGGCACCGTAAGCACAACCCATATCTACACGAATGAACGCCCCACCCTCCCCCACTCTCACCTAAACCCTTGCACGAACTTGTCGGATCGTCATACAAGCCGTTCCCTGGAACACGCATTAAACTTTCGAGTACACGCAAGAAGAATACGGCTGCGAGTAACAGACACCATAACCTCCTCCCAGCCAACAGTGGCGAGAGAAATTAGCTGCAGACTCCGTACACAATTTCGTATGCGCGAAGTTAAGACGTGCCCGATTTAATAGACTGATTTCTCCTTCCAGCAGCATGATAACTCTATATAGTCAGAAACTTGCAAATTAAGTTAGCAGGTCTCACTGCATTACTTACAACTGCTTCAACGAATTCTGCTGGCAAAGACATTCCTTTTGGCACAATATTCCACGTTCACTCTCAACAGAGGTCGTCCTGGGAGAGAGAAACGGCAAGGGCCTCACTTAAGGTTGACTGATGAACGAGAGACTGCTTTCTACTTACGTGGATCTCACTGCAACATATACCAGGCAACAAATCGTGTTCTTCTTGAAGCAAATGTCGTTGCTAGAAACGTTTGAAGGGTTGTTTATTGCTGTGGATCTTCTAGAAGGACGCAAACGTACGATGATTATCATCTAAGCCCTACTACCAAAATCTGATATGGAAGTCGAATTTATAATTGCAGTATATTTCGAGTCCAGTTTTACAACTCGACCACTACCCTCTATTCCATGATTGTTGTTGTTTTTGAGGTCTTCAGTCCTGAGACTGGTTTGATGCAGCTCTCCATGCTACTCTAACCTGTGCAAACTTCCTCATCTACGTACATCCTTCTGAATCTGCTTAGTGTATTCATCTCTTGGTCTCCCTCTACGATTTTTACCCTCCACGCTGCCCTCCAATACTAAATTGGTGATCCCTTGATGCCTCAGAACATGCCCTACCAACCGATCCCTTCTTCTAGTCAAGCTGTGCCACAAATTCCTCTTCTCCCCCATTATATTCAATACCTCCTCATTAGTTATGTGATCTACCCATCTAATCTTCAGAATTCTTCTGTAGCACCAAATTTCGAGAGCTTCTATTCTCTTCTTGTCCAAACTGTTTATCGTCCATGTTTCACTTCCATACATGGCTACACTCCATACAAATACTTTCACAAACGACTTCCTGACACTTAAATCTATACTCGATGTTAGCAAATTTCTGTTCTTCAGAAACGCTTTCCTTGCCATTGCCAGTCTACATTTTATATCCTCTCTACTTCGACCATCCTCAGTTGTTTTGCTCCCCAAATAGCAAAACTCCAATACTACTTTAAGTGTCTCATTTCCTAATCTAATTCACTCAGCATCACCCGACTTAATTCGACTACATTCCATTATCCTCGTTTTGCTTTTGTTGATGTTCATCTTATATCCTCCTTTCAAGACACTGTCCATTCCGTTCAACTGCTCTTCCAAGTCCTTTGATGTCTCTGACAGAATTACAATGTCATCGGCGAACCTCAAAGTTTTTATTTCTCCTCCATGGATTTTAATACCTACTCTGAATTTTTCTTTTGTTTCCTTTACTGCTTGCTCGATATACAGATTGAATAACATTGGGGAGAGGCTACAACCCTGTCTCACTCCCTTCCCAACCACTCCTTCCCTTTCATGCCCTTCGACTCTTGTAACTGCCATCTGGTTTCTGTACAAATTGTAAATAGCCTTTCGATCCCTGTATTTTACCATTGCCACCTTTAGAATTTGAAAGAGACTATTGCAGTCAACATTGTCAAAAGCTTTCTCTAAGTCTACAAATGCTAGAAACGTAGGTTTGCCTTTCCTTAATCTTCCTTGTAAGATAAGACGTAAAGTTAGCATTGCCTCACGTGTTCTAACATTTATTAAACTTATTGAACGGATAGTTCGGTAATTTTTACATCTGTCAACACCTGCTTTCTTTGGGATTGGAATTATTATATTCTTCTTGAAGTCTGAGGTTATTTCGCCTGTCTCATACATCTTGCTCACCACATGGTAGAGTTTTGTCAGGACTGGCTCTCCCAAGGCTGTCAGTAGTTCTAATGGAATGTTGTCTACTCCCGGGGCCTTGTTTCGACTCAGGTCTTTCAGTGCTCTGTCAAACTCTTCACGCAGTATCGTATCTCCCATTTCATCTTCATCTACATCCTCTTCCATTTCCATAATATTGTCCTCAAGTACATCGCACTTGTATAGACCCTCTATATACTCCTTCCACCTTTCTGCTTTCCCTTCTTTGCTTAGAACTGGGTTTCCATCTGAGCTCTTGATATTCATACAAGTGGCTCTCTTATCTCCAAAGGTATCTTTAATTTTCCTGTAGGCAGTATCTATCTTGCCCCTAGTGAGATAAGCCTCTACATCCTTACATTTGTCCTCTAGCCATCCCTGCTTAGCCATTTTGCACTTCCTGTCGATCTCATTTTTGAGACGTTTGTATTCCTTTTAACCCACTTCATTTACTGCATTTTTATATTTTCTCCTTTCATCAATTAAATTAAATATTTCTTTTGTTACCCAAGGATTTCTACTAGCCCTCGTCTTTTTACCTACTTGATCCTCTCCTGCCTTCACTACTTCATCCGTCAGAGCTACCTATTCTTCTTCTACTGAATTTCTTTCCCCCATTCTTGTCAATTGTTCCCTTATGTACTCCCTGAAACTCTGTACAGCCTCTAGTTTAGTCAGTTTATCCATGTCCAATCTCCTTAAATTCCCATCTTTTTGCAGTTTCTTAATTTTTAATCTATAGTTCATCAGCAATAGATTGTGGTCAGAGTCCACATCTGCCCCTGGAAATGTCTTACAATTTAAAACCTGGTTCCTAAATCTCCGTCTCACCATTATATTATCTATCTGACACCTTCTAGTATCTCCAGGATTCTTCCATGTATACAGCCTTCTTTTATGATTCTTGAACCAAGTTTTAGCTATGATTAAGTTATGCTCTGTGCAAAATTCTACCAGACGGCTTCCTCTTTCATTTCTTAACCCCAATCCATATTCACCTACTGTGTTTCCTTCTCTCCCTTTTCCTACTCTCGAATTCCAGTCACCAATGAGTATTAAATTTTCGTCTCCCTTCACTACCTGAAAAATTTCTTTTATCTCATCATACATTTCATCAATTTCTTCATCATCTGCAGAGCTAGTTGGCATATAAGCTTGTACTACTGTAGTAGGCATGGGCTTCGTTTCTACCTTGGCCACAATAATGCGTTCACTATGCTGTTTGCAGTAGCTTACCTGCACTCCTATTTTTTTTATTCGTTATTAAACCTACTGCTGCATTACCCGTGTTTGATTTTGTATTTATAACGCTGTATTCACCTGACCAAAAGTCTTGTTCCTCCTGCCACCGAACTTCACTAATTCCCACTATATCTAACTTTAACCTATCCATTTCCCTTTTTAAATTTTCTAACCTACCTGCCTGATTAAGGGATCTGACATTCCACGCTCCGATCCGTAGAACGCCAGTTTTCTTTCTCCTGATAACGACATCCTCTTGAGTAGTCCCCACCCGGAGATCTGAATGGGGGACTATTTTACCTCCGGAATATTTTACCCAAGGGGACGCCGTCACCATTTAACCATACAGTAAAGCTGCATGCCCTCGGGAAAAACTACGGCTGTAGTTTCCCCTTGCTTTCAGCCGTTCGCAGTACCAGCACAGCAAGGCCGTTTTGGTTATTGTTACAAGGCCAGATCAGTCAATCATCCAGACTGTTGCCCCTGCAACTACTGAAAGGGCTGCTGCCCCTCTTCAGGAACCATACGTTTGTCTGGCCTCTCAACAGATACCGGTCCGTTGTGGTTGCACCTACGGTACGGCCATCTGTATCGCTGAGGCACGCAAGCCTCCCCACCAACGGCAAGGTCCATGGTTCATGGGGGGATTCCATGGTTAAGTATGGTTTATAACAGTATTGTCATTTAGCAGTGGGTTTGAGAGTAAATAGTTTCGTGTCTTTGCATATGCTCACTATACCTTAGGAAATCCAACTTTAAGAGATGAGCCGGCCGGTGTGGCCGAGCGGCTCTAGGCGCTTCAGTCTGGAACAGCGCGACCGCTACGATCGCAGGTTCGAATCCTGCCTCGGGCATGGATGTGTGTGATGTCCTTAGGTTAGTTAGGTTTAAGTAGTTCTCAGTTCTAGAGGACTGATGACCTCAGATGTTAAGTCCCATAGTGCTCAGAGCCATTTTTTTAAGAGATGAATTTCATGCCTGGGCCTCGCCAACACTCCAGAAAGTAAGAAGTGTTTACACCTTGTGATAAGCTGTACTGTTACTACTACTGCTGCTACTATTACTACAGCTAATATCTGAAAAAACTTCTATATCGGGCTACGTGAGTGCTTCCTTTAGCCGGCCGGTGATGGCCGAGCGGTTCTAGGCGCTTCAGTCTGGAACCGCGCGACCGCTACGGTCGCAGGTTCGAATCCTGTCTCGGGCATGGGTGTGTGTGCTGTCCTTAGGTTAGTTAGGTTTAAGTAGTTCTAAGTTCTAGGAGACTGATGACCTCAGAAGTTATGTCCCATAGTGATCAGAGCCATTTGAATCATTTTTGCGTCCTTTATCTTAGTATTTTTTTCATTCTAGAGTTGAGATTTTTCTTTTCTTAATTTCATTACAATATTTGCGTGACTCATATTCTCCAGTCCTAAGAAGAAGTATTCTGGACATAAAATACGTCCGCAGCTCGTGATCTAGTTTCTAGTATTGCTGCCACTGGATCATGGGGTCCCCGGGCTCGATTCCCGAGCGGGTCTTAATTTTCTGGGCGTTTTTGTTGTCTTCATCACTTCATCATCATTCGTGAAAGTGGCGAGATTGGGTATTTGTACGGGCGCTGATAACCGAGCAGTTCGGCGTCCCCCAAACCAAATAAGAGGATCTTCCACAAAGTAAGTTCCGTTTCGATTTCTATCTGCGGCAGCGCTACAATCGCAGTTCCGAGCAGGCGCGGCAGTTACTCTGACTCAAGGAGAAGACATGTACGCCATTTTCAGATCGCTGCTGCCGACGTGTGCGTTGTAGTCCCTCTTTACAATGTCAGCCGTAATTGAAAATGACGCCACGTGTGAAATCAGATCTGTGGTTCGTTTTCTAAATGCAAAGAAAGTTAAACCAAAAGAAATTCATCGGCAAATCTGCGAGGTTTACGGACAAAATGGTACGAGTGTTTCAATGATTAGAAGATGGGTCAGACTGTTCAGTGAAGAACGTGATCAAGTGCACGATGAAGAACGAAGTGGACGCCAGTCTGGGGTTGCTGATAAACTGGTTCACACAATTGAAGAGATTAGGAGATGGGTCAGACTGTTCAGTGAAGGACGTGATCAAGTGCACGATGAAGAACGAAGTGGACGCCAGTCTGGGGTTACTGATGAACTAGTTCACACAATTGAAGAGAAGATAAAGCACAACCGTAAGTTTCCACTTAGTGCCCTTGCTATGGAAGTTCCACAAATATCACGATCACTAGTTCATGAAACTGTTATTGAAAAACTGAAGTTTCGAAAACATTGCTCACGTTGGGTACCAAAAAATTATACTGAACAACACAAAAAACAACGGATGGGCAGAGCACTTCAGTTTTTGACACGCTACAATGAAGAAGGCGATGGTTTTCTTTCTCGGATAGTCACGGGGGTATCGTACGACACCACTGAAACAAAACAGCAATCAATGGAATGGAGGTACACTTCATCTGCAACGAAGGTTAAGCCTAAGCAAATCTTGACACCTCGAAAAGTCATGTGCACCATTTTTTGGGACAGAAAAGGCATTACTGTAAAAAAGGTCGTTGTTTCCCACGATAATGCCCGCACACGGCGAATGTGACCAAAAAACTCTCACGGGAATTTCACTGGGACGCGTTTGATCATCCTCCGTACAGCCCGTATCTCGCTCCTAGCGACTTTCATCTCTTCTTACACCTAAAATCTGTCCTTGGCGGTCAACACTTCAACGATGATGACGAGACGTTACACAGGCGGCAACCTTCTATGAAGAAGGCATACAAAACTTTGTGCCGTGCTACGACAAGTGCCAAATGACTGACAAAGTGATGAAATATTGCAGCAGAAAAGTGGTAATGTGCTTTACGACTCACACATTAGTTTCAAAAATCGATAAGAAAGTGATATTTTTTTTGAAAATGAGGAAGCTGATCAATAGAAAAAGTTTTTACCTACTCTTTAACGCACTGGTGTGCAAAACGTAAGGATAAAGTAACTTTTGCATGACTTGTCACTGACAAGGGACATAGCTCGAGGAAACATGGAACATCACAGAAAGAACTGACTTCATGTTTATGGATGACAATGTACGACCTCATCGAACAGCGCGGGTGGAGGGGCTCTTGGAACGAGAAGATATTCAGCGAATGGACTGACCTGCCCGTTCCCCAAACTTAAATCCCTTCGGGTACGTGTGGGATGCTTTGGAGAGCCGGCCGCTGTGGCCGAGCGGTTCTAGGCGCTTCAGTCCGGATCCGCGCTGCTGTTACGGTCGCAAGTTCGATTCCTGCGTAGGGCATGGATGTGTGTGCTGTCCTTACGTTAGTTAGGTTTAAGTAGTTGTAAGTTCTAGGGGACTGATGACCTCAGATGTTAAGTCCTGTAGTACTCAGAGCCATTTGAACCATTTTACGTTGGGGACACGTATTGCATCTCGTCCACATGCCCAACATCCGTCCATCAGTGTCAACCGCACTATTGGGGAATGGAACTCCCCACCACAAGAACCTCTTACCAACCTTGAGACCAGCATGGGAGAACGTTGCAGAGCATGCATTGTCGTCTGTGGTGGTCATACAGTGTATTAAGCACCATTTACTCCCTTTCGTGATGTCCTGGTGACCATCACGAATCACGGTGGTAATAATAGTGTTATTTCTGTGCTTTCAGTTACCTTATTTGTATGTGAGGGCTAAGTTTCCTCGAGCTATGTTGGATGGCAGTGACATATCATGCTAAAGTTTTTCACACTAGTGTATTTTACAGAAGACGTTTAATTTACTCATGAGAGTTATTAGATACACACACTGAAGAGCCAAAGAAACTGGTGCACTTGCCTAATGTCGTGTTGGGCCCCCACGAGCAGGCATAAGTGCCGCAACGCGACTCGACTAATGTCTGAAGTAGTGCTGGAGGGAACTGACACCATGAATCCTGAAGGGCTGTCCATAAATACGTAAGAGTACGAGGGAGTGGAGATCTCTTCTGAACAGCACGTTGCAAGGCATCCCAGATATGCTCAATAACGTTTATGCCTGGGTAGTTTGGTGGCCAGCGGAAGTATTTAAACTCAGAAGAGTTTTCCTGGAGCCACTCTGTAGCAATTCTGGAGGTGTGGGGTGTCGCATTGTCCTGCTGGAATTGCCCAAGTCCGTCGGAATGCGCAATAGACATGAATGGATGCAGGTGATCAGAAAGGACGCTTACGTCGTGTCACCTATCAGAGTCGTATCTAGACGTATCAGGGATCCCATATCACTCCAACTGCACATGCCCTACACAATTGCAGAGCCTCCACCAGCTTGAACAGCCCCCTGCTGACATGCAGGGTCCATGGATTCACGAAGTTGTCTCCATGCCCATACACGTCCATCCGCTCGATGCAATTTGAAATGGGGCTTGTCCGACCAGGCAACGTGCTTCCAGTCATCAACGGTCCAATGTCGGTGTTGACGGTCCCAGGCGAGGCGTAAAGCTTTCGGTCGTGCAGTCATCATGGGTAGATGAGTGGGCCTTCGGCTCCGAAAGCCCATATCGATGACGTTTGTTGAATTGTTCGCACGCCGACACTTTTCGATGTTGCAAGAGGTTTTTCGAAATTAGGTGGACCTATAGGATAAGGAATGAGGAGTTCCCCGCAGAATCGACGAGGAAAGAAATACGTGGAAAACACTGACAAGAAGAAGGGACAGGATGATAGGATATTCGTTACGACATCAGGGGAAAACTATATACAAAAAGGAAAAGTAAATCTTTAAGACAATGTTACGTGAAGAGAAGCGGTAGTAGATGAAGAAGAAATGGGGGACGCGGTTCTGTGACAGAGATATTAACAAAGCAGTGAAACACCTTAGCCGAAACATGTCGTCTAGAGTGGATGACATTCCCTCAGAATTATCAAGTCATTGAGAGAACCAACCATCACGAAACTGCTTTACCTGGTAGGTGGATTGCAAGCGAAGTTGAAATACCATTAGACATAAGAATGTAACAATCCCAATGAACTTGATGTTGCAGATGTATTGCCGAACAAATACATTAACAAATCACGGCTGCAAAATAGTAACACAGATTACCTATGGAGGAATGGGAAAAGTTGTAGAAGCTGGCCTGGAGGTTCCGGAGAAATTTAGTAAAACATGAGACAATAGTGACACAATGCCTTATTTCAGAAGATAAGTTGAAGGACAAAGCTACTCTTACAGTATTCGTACATTAAAAGAGATGACAATGTTTGCCAGAGTGTACAGCTAGAAATTCCGAAGTAGGTCATATTATTCAGTCTGCACATAGCGGAAGCAGTAAAAGCGACCAATGAGAAATTATGAAAAGTAATTAATGTTCAGGTAGAATAAATAAAAACTTTTGTTAGGCTTTCATAAGACATAGTTAAAGTGGATGGACAATTGTTAGTTTTCTCCATCCTTGGAGAGCGCTGTTTCTCCGCAAATGTGTATTAAATTGATCACTAACCACTTCAGTTGCTAAAAAGCTTTTTAGTTTACTCTGCGCCCGGTTTCTGCTTTTATATTGAAACCATTTTCTAGTGGTATCTGAGACTCACTTTGTAAATGCAGTCAAACGTTGTACATGATACGTACTATATGATTAAATGATTTACATAACAGGGATATAGGAGTTTCCACAAAATATTTAGTTTATACATTTATAGTATAAGTACAGAAAAAAGAAAAAAAATATAGATTCATTGTGCTGTGTTGAAACTAAATAAAATGATTAAGGAAGAAAAAGTCTGGTAGATTTAAAACAAAATGAGTTCCTTAAAATATCGTAGGAGAAATGGTCTTATCATGATTATAGAAACTGAACACTTTGATAAATTAGAAGTAGTGTCTATCGGCGCGCTTTAGTATTAAAATGAATTATATTTTGCAATGTTAGAAAAAATTAAATTCCTACTTCAGCAATGAAAAGTTAAAAGCAGCTGTTTACATTTAATGAACTTCTAAAATGGCCGTCCAGGCCGATCGTAAAGTTACGTCCTCTAGTGCGGGCGGGCAGAAGTTTAGAACACAGGAAACAGTAGAGCTCGCTGTCTTGCCATGCACGCAAGGACATATTTACTAACATCTCAAGACCTCTAAAGGAAATATCAGTAACGGCAAATTTGTGTTTCTTAGCGAGCACTGCTAACGGAACATCTTTTCCCTGGATTTTGACAAGTGGCAGCAAATTTCTATTATTTCACATACGTCCACAATGTATCCCTTTCTTCACTGTATGAAGTATTACGAGATTATTTGCGACAGTGTGCATTTGTGACAGTCTTGCATGAGGTGAAATGCAAAGGGGGTTTACTTATGTTTTATCTTTTTAATTCTGTGTTTTCCTTGTATCGTGTTTAAAAATTCCTTCTTGTCTGTCCAAGACAGAGCAGTAGATTGTACATCACGTTTTTTAAAAACATGGCTGCGTTTATATGGGATATGTCCTTAGAAAGAGAGCGATACAAATTGTTCTTCGTTTAGTTGCGCGTTTTGTGGCTATTTATGTCTTTTAGACTTTGTGAAGTTATAAACTGCGTCAACTACCATTCTGTGATAGCATTTGTTATGGGCTATTCATTTTGAAACAATTAAAGTTCCTTTCCTCTGCGTGTAATGGCAATTTAAGAACTTTTTATTGCAGATCGAAAGAAAGCCTTTGTATACGGAATAGGATAGCATTCGGGTACAGTAATAATAGCGTCGCAAGATGTACGTCTGGAACACATCCCGAAAACACTTCCATGTTGTTTCATAGGAATAGGCAGGTCTAAAAAAATTAAGTTTTATCTCGCAGGTGCTCAACTGCAGAAGGTAAAATTATTGTACATATTTCCAAACGCATTTGGAATTTGGTTGTTATCCTATTGTGAGTCGCAGAATATCTTGTTTTCTCCTGACGACACTCATAGTGTAGGGTGAAGCTTTTCTTCAACCTTATTTGAAGTGGCAAGGAAAATTATGCGGGTGGTACTAATATCATTTCATTGAAGTGTAGACCGATTTTTTTTGATAAATTTATTTAAGCTTCAGAAAAATTTACATCTACATCTACATCTACATTGATTCTCCGCAAGCCACCCAACGGTGTGTGGCGGAGGGCACTTTACGTGCCACTGTCATTACCTCCCTTTCCTGTTCCAGTCGCGTATGGTTCGCGGGAAGAACGACTGTCTGAAAGCCTCCGTGCGCGCTCTAATCTCTCTAATTTTACATTCGTGATCTCCTCGGGAAGTATAAGTAGGGGGAAGCAATATATTCGATACCTCATCCAGAAACGCACCCTCTCGAAACCTGGCGAGCAAGCTACACCGCGATGCAGAGCGCCTCTCTTGCAGAGTCTGCCACTTGAGTTTATTAAACATCTCCGTAACGCTATCACGGTTACCAAATAACCCAGTGACGAAACGCGCCGCTCTTCTTTGGATCTTCTCTATCTCCTCCGTCAACCCGACCTGGTACGGATCCCACACTGATGAGCAATACTCAAGTATAGGTCGAACGAGTGTTTTGTAAGCCACCTCCTTTGTTGATGGACTACATTTTCTAAGCACTCTCCCAATGAATCTCAACCTGGTACCCGCCTTACCAACAATTAGTTTTATATGATCATTCCACTTCAAAACGTTCCGTACGCATACTCCCAGATATTTTACAGAAGTAACTGCTACCAGTGTTTGTTCCGCTATCATTTAATCATACAATAAAGGATCCTTCTTTCTATGTATTCGCAATACATTACATTTGTCTATGTTAAGGGTCAGTTGCCACTCCCTGCACCAAGTCCCTATCCGCTGCAGATCTTCCTGTATTTCGCTACAATTTTCTAATGCAGCAACTTCTCTGTATACTACAGCATCATCCGCGAAAAGCCGCATGGAACTTCCGACACTATCTACTAAGTCATTTATATATATTGTGAAAAGCAATGGTCCCATAACACTCCCCTGTGGCACGCCAGAGGTTACTTTAACGTCTGTAGACGTCTCTCCATTGATAACAACATGCTGTGTTCTGTTTGCTAAAAACTCTTCAATCCAGCCACACAGCTGGTCTGATATTCCGTAGGCTCTTGCTTTGTTTATCAGGCGACAGTGCGGAACTGCATCGAACGCCTTCCGGAAGTCAAGAAAAATAGCATCTACCTGGGAGCCTGTATCTAATATTTTCTGGGTCTCATGAACAAATAAGGCGAGTTGGGTCTCACACGATCGCTGTTTCCGGAATCCATGTTGATTCCTACATAGTAGATTCTGGGTTTCCAGAAATGACATGATACGCGAGCAAAAAACATGTTCTAAAATTCTACAAGAGATCGACGTAAGAGATATAGGTCTATAGTTTTGCGCATCTGCTCGACGACCCTTCTTGAAGACTGGGACTATCTGTGCTCTTTTCCAATCATTTGGAACCCTCCGTTCCTCTAGAGACTTGCGGTACACGGCTGTTAGAAGGGGGGCAAGTTCTTTCGCGTACTCTGTGTAGAATCGAATTGGTATCCCGTCAGGTCCAGTGGACTTTCCTCTATTGAGTGATTCCAGTTGCTTTTCTATTCCTTGGACACTTATTTCGATGTCAGCCATTTTTTCGTTTGTGCGAGGATTTAGAGAAGGAACTGCAGTGCGGTCTTCCTCTGTGAAACAGCTTTGGAAAAAGGTGTTTAGTATTTCAGCTTTACGCGTGTCATCCTCTGTTTCAATGCCATCATCATCCCGTAGTGTCTGGATATGCTGTTTCGAGCCACTTACTGATTTAACGTAAGACCAGAACTTCCTAGGATTTTCTGTCAAGTCGGTACATAGAATTTTACTTTCGAATTCAATGAACGCTTCACGCATAGCCCTCCTTACGCTAACTTTGACATCGTTTAGCTTCTGTTTGTCTGAGAGGTTTTGGCTGCGTTTAAACTTGGAGTGGAGCTCTCTTTGCTTTCGCAGTAGTTTCCTAACTTTGTTGTTGTACCACGGTGGGTTTATCCCGTCCCTCACAGTTTTACTCGGCACGTACCTGTCTAAAACGCATTTTACGATTGCCTTGAACTTTTTCCATAAACACTCAACATTGTCAGTGTCGGAACAGAAATTTTCGTTTTGATCTGTTAGGTAGTGTGAAATCTGCCTTCTATTACTCTTGCTAAACAGATAAACCTTCCTCCCTTTTTTTATATTCCTATTAACTTCCATATTCAGGGATGCTGCAACGGCCTTATGATCACTGATTCCCTGTTCTGTACATACAGATTCGAAAAGTTCGGGTCTGTTTGTTATCAGTAGGTCCAAGATGTTATCTCCACGAGTCGGTTCTCTGTTTAATTGCTCGAGGTAATTTTCGGATAGTGCACTAAGTATAATGTCACTCGATGCTCTGTCCCTACCACCCGTCCTAAACATCTGAGTGTCCCAGTCTATATCTGGTAAATTGAAATCTCCACCTAAGACTATAACATGCTGAGAAAATTTATGTGAAATGTATTTCAAATTTTCTCTCAGTTGTTCTGCCACTAATGCTGCTGAGTCGGGAGGTCGGTAAAAGGAGCCAATTATTAACCTAGTTCGGTTGTTTAGTGTGACCTCCACCCATAATAATTCACAGGAACTATCCACTTCTACTTCACTACAGGATAAACTACTACTAACAGCGATGAACACTCCACCACCGGTTGCATGCAATCTATCCTTTCTAAACACCGTCTGTACCTTTGTAAAAATTTCGGCAGAATTTATCTCTGGCTTAAGCCAGCTTTCTGTACCTATAACGATTTCAGCTTCGGTGCTTTCTATCAGCGCTTGAAGTTCCGGTACTTTACCAACGCAGCTTCGACAGTTGACAATTACAATACCGATTGCTGCTTGGTCCCCGCATGTCCTGACTTTGCCCCGCACCCGTTGAGGCTGTTGCCCTTTCTGTACTTGCCCAAGGCCATCTAACCTAAAAAACCGCCCAGCCCACGCCACACAACCCCTGCTACCCGTGTAGCCGCTTGTTGCGTGTAGTGGACTCCTGACCTATCCAGCGGAACCCGAAACCCCACCACCCTATGGCGCAAGTCGAGGAATCTGCAGCCCACACGGTCGCAGAACCGTCTCAGCCTCTGATTCAGACCCTCCACTCGGCTCTGTACCAAAGGTCCGCAGTCAGTCCTGTCGACGATGCTGCAGATGGTGAGCTCTGCTTTCATCCCACTAGCGAGACTGGCAGTCTTCACCAAATCAGATAGCCGCCGGAAGCCAGAGAGGATTTCCTCCGATCCATAGCGACACACATCATTGGTGCCGACATGAGCGACCACCTGCAGATGGGTGCACCCTGTACCCTTCACACGAACACTTCGACAGCGCCATCGTCATCAAGTCTGTGTTCTCTAAATGTTTCCTTTAATGGTCCAAACAAATGAAAATCGCAGGGCGATGAGTCCTGACTGTAGGAAGGGTATTACAGTGTGATCTAGAACAACGGAGCGGTTTTTGTTAAGTTCAGGCGGTTGTGTGGGGACGAGCATTGTCATGAAGCACTATCTCATCCAGCAATTTAAACGCGTCCTTTTTCTGACGAAATGCACGTTTTGCTTGGTCAAAAAGTTGTCAATAGTATGCAGCGTTCACAGTGCGACGATCGTGGTGAAAATAAGTGAGAATAATTCCTTTACAATCAAAAAAGACTGTTGCAAAAACCCTGCCCAGGGAGATAGTAGCTTTTAGCGCCGTCGGTGAGCTGCATTCTCAACCGTTTTTCGTCTTTGTAAAAACTGTTTGTACCATACGTACACTGGAATCTTTCTCAGGATGTCAGCCGGGACCTGTGTCGCAAGTCTTTTCAAAATTTCGGACGGTTTTACGCCCTCTGTTGTGAGAAACATAATTATAATGCGTTGCACAGCAAATGACCTCTTGCTCTGACATTGTACGAGGGCAGTTCAATAAGTAATGCAACACATTTTTTTCTGAAACAGGGGTTGTTTTATTCAGCATTGAAGTACACCAGGTTATTCCCCAATCTTTTAGCTACACAACACTATTTTTCAACGTAATCTCCATTCAATGCTACGGCCTTACGCCACCTTGAAATGAGGGCCTGTATGCCTGCACGGTACCATTCCACTGGTCGATGTCGGAGCCAACGTCGTACTGCATCAATAACTTCTTCATCATCCGCGTAGTGCCTCCCACGGATTGCGTCCTTCATTGGGCCAAACATATGGAAATCCGGCGGTGCGAGATCGGGGCATGAGGAAGAACAGTCCACTGAAGTTTTGTGAGCTCCTCTCGGGTGCGAAGACTTGTGTGAAGTCTTGCGTTGTCATGAAGAAGGAGAAGTTCGTTCAGATTTTTGTGCCTACGAACACGCTGACGTCGTTTCTTCAATTTCTGAAGAGTAGCACAATACACTTCAGAGTTGATCGTTTGACCATGGGGAAGGACATCGAACAGAATAACCCCTTCAGCGTCCCAGAAGACTGTAACCATGACTTTACCGGCTGAGGGTATGGCTTTAAACTTTTTCTTGGTAGGGGAGTGGGTGTGGCGCCACTCCATTGATTGCCGTTTCGTTTCAGGTTCGAAGTGATGAACCCATGTTTCATCGCCTGTAACAATCTTTGACAAGAAATTGTCACCCTCAGCCACATGACGAGCAAGCAATTCCGCACAGATGGTTCTCCTTTGTTCTTTATGGTGTTCGGTTAGACAACGAGGGACCCTGCGGGAACAAACCTTTGAATATCCCAACTGGTGAACAATTGTGACAGCACTACCAACAGAGATGTCAAGTTGAGCACTGAGTTGTTTGATGGTGATCCGTCGATCATCTCGAACGAGTGTGTTCGCACGCTCCGCCATTGCAGGAGTCACAGCTGTGCACGGCCGGCCCGCACGCGGGAGATCAGACAGTCTTGCTTGACCTTGCGGCGATGATGACACACGCTTTGCCCAACGACTCACCGTGCTTTTGTCCACTGCCAGATCACCGTAGACATTCTGCAAGCGCCTATGAATATCTGAGATGCCCTGGTTTTCCGCCAAAAGACACTCGATCACTGGCCGTTGTTTGCAACGCACATCCGTTACAGACGCCATTTTAACAGCTCCGTACAGCGCTGCCACCTGTCGGAAGTCAATGAAACTATACGAGACGAAGCGGGCATGTTTGAAAATATTCCACAAGAAATTTCCGGTTTTTTCAACCAAAATCGGCCAAGAAAAAAAAAAGTGTTGCATTACTTATTGAACTGCCCTCGTAATTATCACTAAAGAAACAGTATGAGAACTTTTTAGCTGTGGAGGAAACACACTAGTAACGAAAGCAACAATGAGCAGAGATCACGCCACTCCTCGTCTACAAAAAGGTGCGTAAAACAGAAATTCCGGTTTATATTTGATTCACCCTCGTATACAACGGTACTGAGTGGCAGTCGGACGAGACGAGAAGCGCACTGGGAAGCAGCAGTTGTTTTTGTTCCTCTCCCGTTGTCATTACATCTAAGAGGTCATTCCTTCACGCGCCGCCGCGCCGGTATGACACGGATGTCTGGAAAATCCGAGATGGTGTTCGCTGAGCGTCGGAGGCGCAAGGTCAAGGTACAAACTCTGTCCGGGACGCGTATTTCCATTCCCCGTCTTCAGCAGGAGACAATAGGGCCTCAATACACGAGCG
The DNA here is from genome assembly GCF_023864345.2 of Schistocerca serialis cubense. Classification (NCBI taxonomy): domain Eukaryota; kingdom Metazoa; phylum Arthropoda; class Insecta; order Orthoptera; family Acrididae; genus Schistocerca; species Schistocerca serialis. Next base: position 1,132,626,300 of record NC_064639.1, read on the forward strand.
AGTCTGTGCGATTAGCAATTCGAATCGTATTCTGAAGGTGGCAAGACAGCTGTAGCAGCCAAATCTCATCATGGAACGGCTATTATTGAGGAATGTGAGAAAAACTCTTATATTAAGTTACTAGTGCGCAGAAAACCGTCAAGTTACGTGTCTATATGAACAATAGCGTCATCGAACCTGTGGGACACGGGACGTTAGTGGTGTTATGGACGTGTCAAAGCAAAAGAAGATTGAGTTATCCAACGTAAGTGTATGTGTCAGAGAATAACCATCTGCGTATGTTATAATAAAACTTATTATGCAAAGAATGTTTACGAAAGGTCTGGCTGACGAAATGATGTTTACTGATACGAGTGTATCCTGTGATCAAACAAATACCTGTGTTACATTTACATTTGCTGCAACGAGAATTGGCGCTTTGCCTGTTGCCAGTCTCAAGAAACTTACATGCATGCCTTTCAGTATGCAAAAGATTATTTAGAGGAGATGCGCCAAAAGGTTTTTCGCCCAAAAATAGTTAACTAATGACAGCAGCGCAGAAAAAATGACCTACGAGCTGTACTTCCAAACAGAAGTTACTTCTACGCGTATATCATGCTAATTAATCAAGCTCTTTGGCGTTGGTTGAAGGAAAGTAATTATGACGTTATTAAAGGCGATCGACAACCAGTTATAAGGAAATGTCGACCTGTAATGTATGCCAGCACAATGCAAGAAACCGAAGTCAGTATGACTGATTTGTTAAATGAGGAGGAAGTGAAGTTTTGTATCCCGCCTGGAAGGCGGCGAGTGGGTCTGCTCCTGTAACTGAAGGGTAGGCCGAATGTAGGAAGCTAGGAGGAGCAGGTGAGGTAGATCTCTCGGTACTGCAATAAAAAGTGGTTTTACTATATCACAACACAGTAACTTGAATACATCAATTGTAATTAACTTTGACTGAGATGAGCACGTAGGCGCTAAGCTGTACATCAGTCAAAATCTACATTGGCCAGAAGTTACAAAGGCAAAGTCTGTAGTGGCTCACCCACTATGAAATAGAAACAATGTTGCTTGGTCGTCTACTCGGAATCAAATGGGCTGAATCTGGAGCGGCGCTCGTAGAGCTGCACAGCGCCGACTAGAGGGCTCTGTCGTCGGTGTCGGTGTCGTAGTGCCAACCTAAGAACTTGTACCTACGCCGTGTCATCGTTGCTATAGATACCACATGAAGAGAAATAAAAACTTGGAAAAACACCTAACAAATTTGTGGGGTCGGCAACGGGAGTGGTAATTTGCATATCGCACCAGTATCTGAACATGGTGTATAAAAAGTAACTACTGTGAATCCTCAATACAAATTTTTACAGACGTAATACTGCAACGCTGTAAGGTTTTTAATATATACGCTTTAGTGGACTTCATCCACAGACCTTTGAAGCATACCACAAGAAGAGATTGATTCGGTTTGCCGGTGGGAGAGCGAGAAATGTTACGTTAGCCTACGAAAAACTTTGTCAAGCACGCAACAATACTGAAGATACTGCACATGTGGATGACAATACTTACTTCGTCAAACAGAAGACTAACGCATGCAGTGTTGATTGAGAAATGGCAACGTGTGGTTGTCCGAATGGAGCTGGGGGCCGATTTTGTAAACATCTCTCTGCTGTAGGCCAAAAAAGTCGTGGGACTGTACTTACCACATCACTATATTTCAATGATTCTGATCGTCAACAGTTTGCAAAATACGCTCTGGGTGACAAATTTTTAGCATAATTCTTCGAAAATATTACAGGTGAATCAAGTGCAACTAATGAAAACAACCAAAGTGACTCCATTATACCAGATAAAGTAACAGAAACTTTTAAACTTCCAATAAATCAAGAAGAAAGCAGCATAATTATCAGTTATGAAAACTTTAACAGTGCTGTCCAGAACATTAAAGCCCAGTGGCAACGAATTACTGATATCTTGAAAAGGAATTCAAATGCTGAACGTACAAAATTCTCATCAAGTTTGGATCTGATTTCTTCAAGTGTTATATCATTTATTGTCGAAAAAAACAACCGACGAAGATCTTGAAAAATTAATGTCCAACCTTCATCGATTGCTCGCCGCAGGGTCTTCAACGAGACCACGGTAGGATTCAGTCCGGACGACCAGCCTAGTCTGAACTGATGAAACAAACCGCGCTCACAAAATTGCATCACATATTGATGACAACGGTACTCCTGCTAAAATAAGTGATTTTATATAAAAACCTTGTAATATTTTTATATGTACCTAGTTATGTTGATTGCCTTCTATGTGCTATACATCTTTAAACGTAGTTTTATTTATGTGCTTCACAAAAAAAAAAAAAAAAAAAAAAATCATGTTTTGCTGCCCATTCATCACTCACAAAACATGTCAAAAAACAAACATGGATTTGGAGCGTTCAGTCAGTGCCAATGCTAATTATAAACCCGTGTCCGATTGGAGGATGCTTACCTTGAACTGAAGACGAGTTTAGAAAGGGAATTACCGCCACAAAGAAGAGCAGCTCTCGAATTCCGTTTTCCTTTCACCTGACGTCTTAACTAAGAAAACTAGAGGAAGATTTTTTTTATCTCGTAGTAAATACACAACCCTGTATTACGTTCACTAATCCTGTCAGGATTCTCTATGGTTAGAGCGTGGGACAAAAAATTAATCGCCAGAGAAGACATTACACGAATACCGTGTGACACCGTCTCTAGCCCCGATAGTGGCATTGATTTGGCGAAGAAGAAAGTCAACAACTTCCTTCATGAATGCCATTCCAGCTCAAACCGCTCATTACTGATTAGACCTCGTACAACTACTAAATTGTGATAATGGCTGCTACATTTCTTAAGCTGTTACGAACAGCTACAGACATTTTCTGTGGAACTAATACAGTTCAAATGGTTCAAATAGCTCTAAGCACTATGGGACTTAAACGTCTGAGGTCATCAGTCCCCTAGAATTTGAACTACTTAAACCTAACTAACCTAAGAACATCGGAAACATCCATGCCCGAGGCAGGATTGGAACCTGCGATCGTAGCAGCAGCGCTGTTACGGATTGAAGCACCTAGAACCGCTCGGCCACACCGGCCGGCGGACTAATGCAATGCTGCAAAAAAATGCAACACCCTCAAGGACAAGGTCATTTTATTGACAAGTGAATTGAGAGGTAGTTCATCATTTTAGGAGTATATGATAATAATTCAGATCAAATGAAACGCAACTATCACTGTAAACGGAACCCAGACAGACACATGAATCGTGTGTATCCCACTGTGATGACAGCACAGGCGAGTATTCTCGCATGCAAACGGTCATAAAGGTGACGAATGGCATCCTGTGATAGAACGTTCCAAGCATCTTCCTCCTTTTGGTGCAATTTGGCAATGGTTCTTGTAGGCCCTGGAGAACGAGTAATTTCCTGCTTCATCATCTCCTATACGTGTTCAGTTGGCGAGAGATCTGGTGATGTGCTGGCCAGGGCAGCTGTTGTACATCACGAAGAGCACGTTGCGTCGCATAAGTCTTATGTCTGTGTGCATTGTTTTGCTGTAAAAACAGATCACCTTACTGTCAAAGAAATGACAGCCCGTGCAATGTAGCAGACGGTCTCCGGCACGAATCCGCTCCGCGGATTAGTGTCGAGGTCTGGTGTGCCGACCAGTCTGTGGTTTTCGGCGAATGCGGGCTGGTTCCCCTAATTCTTCCCCTAATTCCGCCTCAGTTACACTGTGCCGGTGATTGCTGTATAGCCGCCCGGGGTGGCCGAGCGGTTCTAGGCACTACAGTCTGGTACCGAGCGACCGCTACGGTCGCAGGTTCGAATCCTGCCTCGGGCATGAATGTGTGTGATGTCCTTAGGTTAGTTAGGTTTAAGTAGTTCTAAGTTCTAAGGGACTGATGACCTCAGAAGTTAAATCCCATAGTGATCAGAGCCATTTGAACCATTGCTGCACAAACACCATTTCCACGTACATGTACACCATGATTATTCTACCACACAAACATCTGGGGTTATACTCGCCTGGTATGAGACGTTCCTGCAGGGTCCATCGAGGGCCGAACTGCACAATAATCCATGTTCAGTGTGGGGTGGGTGGACTGCTGTGGACTGTTGTGGGGTTGTGATCCACTGAGGGCTATTGTGGGGACGAAGCCTCTCTGTTGTTTCTAGGTCCACGGTTTAATACATACATGCATACATACATACTTTACCCTGGAGAAAAACCAAATGTGACAGCGACTTGCAACTAATGCCCCCACACCATGAAGTCTGGGATCCGACCTGTGTGTCATGGGCGAATGCGCTCTCTAATAGGCAGCTCGTCAGATCTAAGCCGTACACTACGTCGACGGATGGAACCTACTCTCAGTATTGAAAAGAGTGTCATTCCAGTTTCCAGTCAATTATTTCATGGCACCAAGGTACCAATGCTTGTCAGTGTCACATACCAGGAGACCCCTGAGGAGACTACAGGAGCACCATGTGCCTGTTTTTGGTCCCAGGACTGTGTTCGGTAGGCTACCGCTGCACGAACAATGTGTCGATCATGGCGTGCCTCGCGGGATTAGCCGAGCGGTCTTGGGCGCTGCAGTCATGGACTGTGCGGCTGGACCCGGCGGAGGTTCGAGTCCTCCCTCGGGCATGGGTGTGTGTGTTTGTCCTTAGGATGAGTTAGGTTAAGTAGTGTGTAAGCTTAGGGACTGATGACCTTAGCAGTTAAGTCTCATGAGATTTCACACACATTTGAACATTTTTTTTGGCGTGCGTCTGTAGAGTCTGCACAGAACACAGTAGCTGGTAGATGCGAAGACGGCAGGGCACGTGTGGGGAGAGTGGTAATGGTGGGGGTTGCGGGAAGGCGCTGCAGGGGAAAGGCCAAGCGCTGGAGGGGAGGTGACGTTGCAAAAAAAAAAAAAAAAAAAAAAAAAAAAAAAAAAAAAAAAACTACATTCACATTTTTTGTAAACACAAAGGGTGACGGCAGGGGGGGGGGAGGGGCTCTCCACACACACACACTTGCATGGTGACCATTCAAAAATATCTGTCACTTCTGCTTTGGTTAATATCTAAAAAAAATTGCTTGTTAATCATTTGATCATTTGTAGCGTTCAGAGAAGCGTCATGAGTGGCAGACAAAGTCAGCTTCCCTCTGAACAAAAGAATAATCTTTCCCAGCGCTTTGGACGAAAGTTGGACACTGCACATCAGCCACCTTATTGTGTGCAGACTCTACTGCGTGGGCGTCTAGAACCTGGTGTACAGAGGTGCGGGAATGTTGCACAGACCTCACAGTGACACACCACCGAAAATTTACGCGCAACATGTGCAGCAGTCCTTCGCTATGATCATCCAGCTTCTCACAGGCACGTAATACAATACTGTTTAAATGGCTGAAGCTGTCCAACAGGAATATGTACTCGTAGGTGAGACGTACACTCCTGGAAATGGAAAAAAGAACACATTGACACCGGTGTGTCAGACCCACCATACTTGCTCCGGACACTGCGGGAGGGCTGTACAAGCAATGATCACACGCACGGCACAGCGGACATACCAGGAACCGCGGTGTTGGCCGTCGAATGGCGCTAGCTGCGCAGCATTTGTGCACCGCCGCCGTCAGTGTCAGCCAGTTTGCCGTGGCGTACGGAGCTCCATCGCAGTCTTTAACACTGGTAGCATGCCGCGACAGCGTGGACGTGAACCGTATGTGCAGTTGACGGACTTTGAGCGAGGGCGTATAGTGGGCATGCGGGAGGCCGGGTGGACGTACCGCCGAATTGCTCAACACGTGGGGCGTGAGGTCTCCACGGTACATCGATGTTGTCGCCAGTGGTCGGCGGAAGCTGCACGTGCCCGTCGACCTGGGACCGGACCGCAGCGACGCACGGATGCACGCCAAGACCGTAGGATCCTACGCAGTGCCGTAGGGGACTGCACAGCCACTTTCCAGCAAATTAGGGACACTGTTGCTCCTGGGGTATCGGCGAGGACCATTCGCAACCGTCTCCATGAAGCTGGGCTACGATCCCGCACACCGTTAGGCCGTCTTCCGCTCACGCCCCAACATCGTGCAGCCCGCCTCCAGTGGTGTCGCGACAGGCGTGAATGGAGGGACTAATGGAGACGTGTCGTCTTCAGCGATGAGAGTCGCTTCTGCCTTGGTGCCAATGATGGTCGTATGCGTGTTTGGCGCCGTGCAGGTGAGCGCCACAATCAGGACTGCATACGACCGAGGCAAACAGGGCCAACACCCGGCATCATGGTGTGGGGAGCGATCTCCTACACTGGCCGTACACCACTGGTGATCGTCGAGGGGACACTGAATAGTGCACGGTACATCCAAACCGTCATCGAACCCGTCGTTCTACCATTCCTAGACCGGCAAGGGAACTTGCTGTTCCAACAGGACAATGCACGTCCGCATGTATCCCGTGCCACCCAACGTGCTCTAGAAGGTGTAAGTCAACTACCCTGGCCAGCAAGATCTCCGGATCTGTCCCCCATTGAGCATGTTTGGGACTGGATGAAGCGTCGTCTCACGCGGTCTGCACGTCCAGCACGAACGCTGGTCCAACTGAGGCGCCAGGTGGAAATGGCATGGCAAGCCGTTCCACAGGACTACATCCAGCATCTCTACGATCGTCTCCATGGGAGAATAGCAGCCTGCATTGCTGCGAAAGGTGGATATACACTGTACTAGTGCCGACATTGTGCATGCTCTGTTGCCTGTGTCTATGTGCCTGTGGTTCTGTCAGTGTGATCATGTGATGTATCTGACCCCAGGAATGTGTCAATAAAGTTTCCCCTTCCTGGGACAATGAATTCACGGTGTTCTTATTTCAATTTCCAGGAGTGTAGTTGTATCCTACAGCGATTGTTGCCAACGATATTCACACCTAAGCTCAACACAGTTACTGCCTGCAGAGCCAAAACAGAAGATACATAGACAGTCCTCCTCAGTGCCATCTGATCGCCGGTGGCCTCGGGAAATGACATATTATCCTCTGGTGCCGCATAACACAGTCCTTGAAAGTGTTGCACTTTTTCTAGCAGTGTATCAGGTTATTTATCGCTCCAATTGAGATACCGTAGAGTGCCTGAATGTTGGTCCAAACAGGAACGTATGCTTGCGTTTCTGTGAACACTGTTGCTGTCGCTTGGAAGACGGGAGTGTCCAAAACATACTCATCATGAAGATGAAGAATAAACGACAATACATGGTTACTGAGAGTTCTGAAATAAACAACGTGGTTCAAGTTCATGGTCACATGAATGAGTGGCTCAATATTACAAGAAACATCCCAAAGTATCACAGAAGCACCTCTGGCTTGAACTACAGTCTCATCCCATTGAGGATTAAACACGAAACTGGGCTACACTCTACGCCTTGCATCATCTGACAGGCAAAATCGCGACTCATCGAATCATACTTACACCTTCAGTCAGCTACAATCCATCTTCTATATTATTTGGCCCATTGAAGAAGGATAGCTTTTGTTGTTGTTGTGACCAATGGCCTTTTGCGAGGTACACACAAGGGAACTTCCCCATCGCACCCCCCTCAGATTTAGTTATAAGTTGGCACAGTGGAGAGGCCTTGAAAAATTGAACACAGATCAATCGAGAAAACAGGAAGAAGTTGTGTGGAACTCTGAAAAAAATAAGCAAAATATACAAACTGAGTAGTGCTTGTGCAAGATAGGCAACATTAAGGTTATTGTGAACTCAGGAGCGCCGTGGTCTCGTGGTTAGCGTGAGCAGCTGCGAATCTAGAGGTTCTCGGTTCAAGTCTTCCCTCGAGTGTAAAGTTTAATTTTTTATTTTCAGACAATTATCAAAGCTCAGGCGCTCACACATAATCAACTTAGCTCTCCAAAATTCCAGGACATGTTCAGATTTTCTTGGACATATGCAGGATTTGACGGTCTACAAACGGAAAAATTTGAAAACGTTAAAAACATATGTTTTGACAGAGCACAGGGAAAACTGTGCGACTGTGAAACTGTTGCATTCATTTGTTGCAGTTTATGTGACAAACTCTTATGTTTTCATCACTTTTTTGGAAGTGATTATCACATTCACAAGAAAACCTAAATCGGGCAAGGTAGAAGAATCTTTTTACCCATTCGCCAAGTGTACAGATTAGATGGGTCGACAACATATTCCTGTCATGTTGTAGGGAAGCAGCCTACTCACGCTGTAGTAAATTCACATCAGTCTTTCCATTGTGTGACAGCCTGTCCGCTGTAACTAGCTCTGACGTCATAAATGTTGCGCAATACATTAAAAATCAAGCAAATATCCTAAAACATTTCTAGCATGTCAGGAGTAATACTAAATTAATGTGTGTTGAATATCAGTTCGATAACTTTAGCCATTTTCGAAATTTGGACGTTTTTCTGTAAAAATCATTGGCGCAACAGAAAAGAGCTAGAGAGTTAAAAATTTATAATTAGATTCATTTTTCATAATTATTTAATAAAAGCAGTCTTCTGGATCTCACAAATTAAGATTTTAGTGGAAATTCATGATTTTATGGTTTTCGTCTCAAAACGTAAGGAAGCAAGATAGATTAAGTAGGCTAATAAATAAGGCTAGGATGTTTATATTTAAGTAGAATGGAGATCCGCTATCACAATAAGGATGTGAGAAGTTTCATCTGAATACCTATAAAACTACAGCGATGGCGTATCTCCAAAGGGCCAGTTCAGAGCTCGTCTACTGCGTGCAGTGTAATTAAATTAATTCTCTCGCCCAAAATATTTAACTTAGCCACGTCAAAATTTTATTATCAATACTTACCTGTGTGCTGAATGCACATTTAAATTGAGAGCTTCATCGGCCATCAGCAAAAGAAGCTATGATTTATTCGGTAACTTAATGTGGTGCATTTCTAGCCCAGCGGCTAGTCGGGAGAGCCGATTTGATCAGGCGTTCCCTTAGCCGTCCGCACCGCGGCTTTATATATAAGAACGCTGCGCGAGGAAGCAAGGCCCCAGTTCTCTCCAGACGCTGAATAGCACGCCATCTGTGTCGGGAGTCGCGTCGCGTCGGTATCATTGCTACAAACAGCCTCGGATGTCGTATTAAGTTACTCGGAATACGTGTAACCGTGAAATCATTTTCGAGAGAAGTGTTAATTCTGGGATGACTTTAATGATATATCTTCAGTCTGCGTTTGTCGTATTTTCACGTGCCGCCGCGGGACAAACATTCTACCATTATTTAGCGTGGCGTTTGATGAACCTAATCATCAAATTATGGAGAGCATTCATTTTAACATTTAATTTGGACATTTATAGTTGCATCAGCGCATTAGACTCTGAACTGCTCTGTTAGTTAGGTTGTGTGGATTCTTTTGTTTTCATCTGTGACTCTCAGAATACAGAACGTTTTTTTTTCACGACCGTTTTTAATTAGAAATCCCAGACAATCTCCTAATTCCTCAGAGCTATAAGCTGTAACTATAAGTGTATTCTCAGATGAAGTGGGCACTAGGAATTCTAATTACAGGCTTCACGTTTCGCTAATGACTTTCTGGTTGCCAATATTGTAGTTAGAGAGCCAGTGTTGAGAACGGCGAAAGACAGCATAAATAACATTCTAAACAACAGGTACTGGTTTTACATTCTACAACTAAACATTTATACAACAGAAAATATCTATCCGCCGCCCCACATATGGTGCATCGGCCAGGAAAGACGACTGAGTAAAAGAGAAAGTTATTTTTAAATATTCGGATTCGCGAGTGAAATGCGACACGCAGCTGAGAATAGAACAGTGATAGTGTTACGTGTGTATGTGGACGACGCAATTGGATTAACAACCCATCTGGATTGACGGAGCTGGCACTGAGTGTAGCGGCGCTGCCGGCATCGAGAGAAGCCAGTTTCGCCTCACCGCAGTCGTCCGCTGGAGCAGCCGGAGCCGCGCCTGCAGTTGTGGGCCACGCAAACACACAACAGCCGTCGGCGTGCCGTCGGCAGTTCAGCGCGCTGCGGCGCATCAGCAATCCCGGTACGCCGTGCAGACAACGCCATACGTCGTGCAGAAGGAACTAAGTTAAGTGAAAAGCTGTTAAAAATTTTACTAACCTGCACTAAAAGACTGTCGGCGTTGGAACCGCCAAAAGAAACTGAGGTTAAACTTATATCAGAACCTATGTCTGTTGAGGGGACTGTAAATCCAGACAACGGTTCAAGTGTAAATATGCATGAAAGTAGTAATGTTAAAGTGAAATATGAAGTATTGTCTCCTGACAGTAGTGTAAAAAGGGACAATGATTCAATAATAGAAACCCCTGTAGTAAAGCAGAAATTAGAAATTGTTAATTTATTGGATGATAGTTTATCTGATGAGTTAAAAACGAAACAGTCATCAGCGATGGTAGTGTTTAAACAGGAGAAGTTAGATATGACTGATCAATCAGAAGTTTCATTTAGTTTTGATGATTCTAGTTTTTCGTCACCTGAGTGTGGTAAAAAACCAGCTAGTGAGCAACCCAAAGATACTGGGGCTATTGATTTAAATGTTATATTACAAGCAATAGCTGCCAGTAATGCAAAATTGTCAGCCAGTAATGCTGAATTAAAATCTAATACAATTGAGGTAAATAACAGGATTGTGGCCAGCCAGACCAATTTTAATAAACGGTTTGAGGCAATGGACAATAAATTAGAATCCAATAATGCTGAATTAAAGTATGAGATTGTGGCCAGCCAAACTAATTTTAATAAACGATTGGAGGTACTGGACGATACCTTCAAGGCTGGTTGCAATAAGTTGAAAGAGGATCTAGACAGTGTAGGGAAGCAGCCTACTCACGCTGTAGTAAATTCACATCAGTTTCCATTTTGTGTGCCAGCCAGTCTGCTGTAACTAGCTCTGACGTCATAAATGTTGCGCAATACCTAAAAAATCAAGCAAATGAACTAAAACTTTTCTAGCATGTCAGGAATAATACTAAATTAACGTGTGTTAAATATCAGTTCGATAACTTCAGCCATTTTCGAAATTTGGACGTTTTTCTGAAGAAATCATTGGCGCAACAGAAAAGAGCTAGAGACTTCAAAATTTACATTTAGATTCATCTTTCATAATGATTTAATAAAAATAGTACTTTGGATTTCACAAATTAAGATTTTAGTGGAAATTCATGATTTTCTGGTTTTCATCTCAAAACTGAAGGAAGCAAGATAGATTAAGTAGGCTAATAAATAAGGCTAGGATGTTTAGATTTAAATAGGTTGGAGGTCCGCTATGACTATGAAGATGTGAAAAGTTTCTTTTGAATACCTATAAAATTATAGCGATAGCGGATCTCAAGAGGGCCAGTTCAGAGCTCATCTACTGCGTGCAGTGTAATTTAATTAATTCTCTCGCCCAAAATATTTAACTTAGCCACGTCAAAATTTTATTATCAATACTTACCTGCGTGCTGAATGCACGTTTAAATTAAGAGCTTCATCGGCCATCAGCAAAAGAAGCTATAAATTATTATGTAACTTGAAGTGGTGCGTTACTAGCCCAGCGGCTAGTCGAGAGAGCCGAAAAGATCAGGCGTTCCCTTCGCCGTCCGCACCGCGGCTTTATATATAAGGACGCTGCGCGAGGAAGAGAGGCCCCAGTTCTCTCCAGACGCTGAATGACACGCCATCTGTGTCGGGAGCCGCGTCGCATCAGTGTCACTGCTACAAACAGCCTCGGGTGCCGTATTAAGTTACTAGAGATACGCGGAACCATGAAAACATTTCATGTGAAGTGTTAATTCTGGGATGATTTTCATTATCTAGTTTCAGTTTGCGTATTGTCGTATTTTCACGTGCCGTCGCGGGACAGACATTCTACCAAATATTTAGCGTGGCGTTTGATGAAATATTTTCATCAAATTATGGCGAGCATTCTTTTTAACATTTAATTCGGACATTTATAGTTGCATCAGCGCATTAGACTCTGAACTGCTCTGTTAGTTAGGTTGTAGGGATACTTGTGTTTTTTATCAGTGAATTTCAGAATATACTCAACTATTTTGGAAAACCGTTTTTGATTAGAAATCCCGGACAATCTCCTAATTCCTCAGAGCTATAAGCTGCAGCTATAATGGTATCTCAATTGAAGTGGGCACTAGGATCTCTAAATACTGGCTCCATGTTTTATTAAATCACTTTCTGGGTGCCAAGAAGTAAATAGAGAGCCAGTGTTGAGAACGGCGAAAGACAGCATTAACAACATTCTAAAAGCCAGAAACTGATCTACATGCAAGCGTTTGTTACAGCAAATTTATTTTTACAAACTTACACACGCCGCCCCACAACAGTTTGAATTATAAAATTGATTAGAATCATGAGGATATTAAGAAAAAGGTTGCTCAACAATTTTCTGAAATGTATAAAACAGTAAAATCCGAAGTTGCTGAGGTTCGCAAAGACTTCCAAATGGAAGATGCGAAGCTGGAGCACAAGTTAACAGAAAAGATCGAGGCGGAATCTGAACTGTGCTCAGATAGGTTTAAAGATGTTAATATCAAAGTAAACGTATGTCAAGCAGAAGTAGATGCAATCAAAACTGACACTACTCATATTGTGCAAAGAGTAAATAATGTTGAAATGAGAGTAGAATATATCAGTACTAACATTGCTAACACTGAGAGTAAAGTAGCTTCAGTAACTTCTGGTAATGGTAGTATACAACAAGTTGTAGCTGCAAACGCCGCTTTTATCGGGTGTCGGCAGTTCTTGCGGTTCGATCCAGATAAAAATATTCACCCGCTAGATTTCTGGAACGATTTTGAAGATGTGATTCCACCAACTTGGTCTGAACGAGAGAAAATCTCATTTATTAGAAGCCATTTAGCAGGTGACGCCATGCGTTGGTCAGCTGATGTTATGTTGAAGTGTAAAACATTAGCGGAGTTTAAAACAGCTTTCATTAATGAGTATTGGTCTAGTAATAAGCAAAATGAAGTGTTGAGAGAATTTTGGGGTGGAAAACGCTTCAATGCAGGCAAGGAATCAATTAAAGAGTTTGCTAGGTCATGGATCTCACGTTTGTCACATTTGGAGGAATAGCTAAAACCGGAAATGATTATACTAGGTCTTGAAGCCAAACTGCCATGGTATTGGCAAACTAGAATTATATCTGCCCCTAGAGACAATCTGGATCGTTTCATTGAATATTTGGAACGTGTAGAACGTGTTGCTGCCAATGAGGAGCAAGCACGTAATAACCGAAATGCTAATAACAACAGTAGTAATTTTAGGAACGAGAAAAATGGCAATGTAAACATCAGAACAGTAGGTGTTCGCCATCCTAAGAGAGGTAGGAATTGGAGAAATGATTATCAGAACCAACAATGGCATCCAAGTGATAATAATTTTGTTCCAAACAGAATTATGCATGTAAACAACAGTACGGAAAGTAATGCTGTGCCAGTTAACTATAATGAAAATAAAGGAAACAGTAGTAGGTCGAGGCAGGAAAACTAGTTCCCGTCTATGAGGACACTGGCGCTCACCAGGCGGTTACTTTTCCTAAGCCAGTAGTTACGGTAATTGGTAAGACGAATCAGAATACTCAAACTGGACATGCGGATGAACTGTCGGTAGCATCTGAGGATACAACAGAAATATTAGATCACTCACAGTATTTGATAGATACCGTGTTAGAGACGCTTTCTAAGTGGGAAGAGAAAGAGAAGGCGCAGCTGTGTAACGATAGGGACGAGCTACAAAATACTGAATTGACAGGTGAAGAAGCAGAAGAAATTCGTGCTTATATTTACGATGAAGATGATGAGCTCTTATCTAAAGTGCCTGTGCAGGATGTTGATAATGTACTAATAGATTTAGGACAGGAGATAAGTGAGAATGTAGAAGGTAGCCTGTTGGGGGTCGATGAACCCAGTAGCTGTGACCAGTTGTCACTTGAGAAGGAAACCGACGATAATGGTGAAAGTGGTTTAGCTGTAACTAGTATTATGCCCGGTCTGGAGACGCAGAATCGCTCAGACTACAGTAATGTGGGTCATGTTCAGCAAACTAAATGTAATGAAGTCGTGCGGTGTTTCGATTTAAAATTAATAGACCGACTGGAAAAGGCAGCTGAAAATGTAATTCAGGAAACCCCTACACACTGTGACCTAAATGTAATGATGACAGATGTCGATCACTTTAGTTGGAGACAAATCCAAAAGGAACTATTGGATGAGTTTGAGGAACCACCTGTACAACCTAGAATAAGCCACCCTATAATAATAGTGAATATGTTGGGTATCAATGTACGTTGTCTCTTAGACAGTGGAAGTGAGGTGAGTGCGATATCTCAGTCCTTCTTTGATGCATTACCTGGTAAGGACAAGCTTACAGTAATGAGGGTATCAGGACTAAGAATAATTGGTGCTACTGGCAAGGTGTCAAAAACGGTAAAGCAAGAAGCTTTGCTGCCCTTTAACATTAATGGTAATTTAATTGATCATCCATGTTTAATTGTAAACAATCTCAGTATTGAGGTTTTAATTGGCATAGATTTCTTGTCAAAATATCAGAGTGTAGTTGACTTTGAAAGAAGCCAGTTAAAATTGGTCTTGCCAATAACCGGAGTAATTACAGTATCTTTTAGTGATAACCATGTAGTAACTAATGATGAAACTTGGGAGCTGCCTATACGAGTTCTGAAAAATAGGAGATATTGGGACGAAGGTGTTAATCTTAGTACAAGTAAGCTAAACACAGAAGAAGAAGAAGCAATTATTTTGGACAAAATAGAAGCTAAATTGCAGGAAATCGATAAAATTTCAGCTAATCAGAAGGAAGAACTGAAACAGGTTTTAAAAAGGCATCATAAGGTATTTTCAGATCGACCTGGCGTGGTCAAAGGTTATGAATGTCAATTAAAGGTGAAACCTGGCCAAGTGTTTTTCAGGAAGCCATACCAAATACATGTAGCTAGGAAGGAGGCAGTTCGAAAGGAGATACAGAGAATGCTATAGTGGGGTGTGATTGAAAAAGCGGTCAGTGAGTACAATAATCCTCTTGTTGTTGTACCAAAAAGAGACGGGAGTGTCAGATTGGTCTTGGACGCTCGTTGGTTGAATGAAATAGTGGTTAGGGAAACTGATAGACCGTAGAACATGGACGAGTTATTGCAAAAGTTCCGGGGAGTAAAATTCTTAACTTCTATGGACATCACGTGTGGATATTGGAATTTGCCACTGGCGGAAAGTTCAAGGAAGTACACAGCTTTCTTGTACGAAGGAGTTTGTTACCAATACCGTGTGGTGCCTTTCGGATTTAATATCTCTGTTTGTGCCTTCGTACGTGTGATGTGCAATGTTTTAGGACCAGCCTTAAGTAATAAAATAACAGTCTACGTAGATGATCTGTTAATAGCAACTCCTACCTGGGAAGAACACATAACTTTATTAGAGGAAGTGTTACAGGCTATTGAGAGAGGTGGCATGAAACTAAAGATTGATAAGACAGAGTGCGTTAAAGAGGAAATAGGTTTCTTGGGATATATGATTAGTGGAAAAGGTATTATGCCTGACCCAGGCAAGTTAGCAGTCATTGAAAAATTTGAGGCTCCCAGAAACAAGAAGCAGTTGAGATCGATGTTCCAACTATTCGGCTTCTATAGGCGTTTTGTTAGTGATCTGGCTTTTAATGCGCCCTGTCTTCACCTCCTGCTGAAAAAGAATATCCCTTGGGTTTGGACAGCAGAATGTCAACAGGCGTTTGAGGTGCTTAAACAATCTTTAATTAATAGTCCTATTTTACATCATCCTGATTTTGAAAAACCATTCTGTATGTCTGTTGATGCTAGTGGCTATGGTATAGCTGTGGAAATATTCCAATAGGAATAGAGAACGAACAAGAAGTGCACAAGACTATAGCTTTCGCAAGTCGATCTTTACAGGCAGCAGAAAGAAATTATGGCATCTCAGAACTGGAAGCATTGGCGATTGTATTTGGGGTACAGAAGTTTGAGCAGTATCTATTAGGTCACAAGATAATTTTATACAGTGACCATAAGACGTTGACCTTTTTAAAGACCTGTAAGTTGAGGAATGCTCGTTTGGTAAGATGGTCATTGTATCTCCAGCAGTTTGACCTTGAAGCTAGATAAATTCAAGGGAAAGACAATCTGGTAGCTGATGGGTTATCTAGATGTGCGGAGCTCTGTGATGACGCGGGAATTACAGCAACAGACCCAAATGAAATTCGAATGTTTGCATTGCACGAAGTAAAGGAAGAAAGTGCATTAAAGAGAGTGATTAAGAACTTGAGACGTGAGCAGAATGCAGATGACCAACTGAAATTAGTGAAGAGCTATTTAGGAGATGCGAACTATCCAAATGTTTCGCAATACTATTGTCTGCATAAAGGTATTCTGTTTAGGAGGAAAAAGGTAGGTGTTTCTGAGTGGAAGCTGTGCTTTCCCTCACAACATGTAGACTTACTAATCGACTATGTACACCTGAGGTATGGGCACTACGGTGCAAAGAAGTGCATTGCAAAATTAAAAGAGAAGGTTGTGTTTGACAACATGTACCGCCGTGTGGCCAAGCGTCTAGCATCTTGTGTAGTGTGCCAGAAAGTCCGTGCTGCTAACACCAGAATACAAGGGGATATGCATTCAGTAGAGCCAACTGAAACCCTAGAATTACTGGCTTGTGATTTGTTTGGCCCTCTTCCTGTTTCGAGAGGTGGTTGCACCCATGTTTATGTTTTTGTGGATGGATTCAGTAAATATGTTAACCTATACCCAATTAAAAGAGCAAATGCAAAAACATTGGTAGAAAAGTTGGAAAAAGATTTCTTCGTGAACGTTGGCGTTCTGAAGAAATTGCTGTCAGACAATGGGCCTCAGTTTACTTCTGATAGATTTAAAGAATGTCTGGCTAAGGCCGGAGTGAAACATCTGAAAATATCTGCGTATTTCCCCCAAGGAAATATGAGTGAACGTATTATGAGAGAATTGAATAGGCTTTGCAGGACTTATTGTGCTAGGAAACACTCAAGTTGGGCAGAGCACATGAAGTATTTTGAGAATGTAATTAACAACTTAAGACATGATGCAACTGGTTTTGCACCTTGCGAATTGATGTTTGGCCAAGAACCGCACAATGTGATTGCAGATATGGTAGAATTCCCTATTCTAACGCAAATATCCACAGACGAGAAGAAATTAAAGGCTAGGGCAAATATAGGAAAAAGAGCATTGGAAAGGAAGAAGCGTCATGACGCAAAAGCTGTACCTACTAGTTTTGAAATAGGTCAGTTAGTCCTTGTCAAAACCAAGGAAAAATCAAAGAAAATAAATGCAGAAACAAAGAAATTCATGTTCGTATACCAAGGACCTTTCAGGATCATAGGAAAACCACATGCCAATGCATATAGGCTAGAGTACCTTAAAAGTAAAAAGCTATTAGGTCTCAGGAACGTGATCGACCTACAGAAATTCATAGGTAGTGAATGAATGCTGTAGGGAGGAGGTTGTTCTGTAACCTCTACACAGTGTGGCAGCTGTGCAGTCCCAGCTGTGTGAGATCTTCTTTCCCGTTTCAGGTCTCACTCAATCTTCATCTTTCCTGTCCCCAAAAATTTCGACCTCTTCTTTCCAACACTAAATTTTCCATTATGATTATCAAGCCAATAATAAGCCAATGAATGCTGTAGGGAGGAGGTTGTTCTGTAACCTCTACACAGTGTGGCAGCTGTGCAGTCCCAGCTGCGTGAGATCTTCTTTCCATTTCAGGTCTCACTCATTCTTCATCTTTCCTATCTACAAAAAATTTCGACCCCTTCTCTCCAATACTAAAATTTTCCGTCATGGCTATCAAGCCATGAGTTCTGGAACCATTCTATCCACCGATTAGTGAAGAAAAATACCTAATGTGACAAACCTAACAGTGACGTAAACAATACATAGGGGCAGAAATCCATTCCAGTACGATTATGCCATAGGTGGTAAATCATTGGAAGCGGTAACGACCGTAAAATACTTAGGAGTTACTATCCGGAGCGATCTGAAGTGGAATGATCACATAAAACAAATAGTGGGAAAAGCAGGCGCCAGGTTGAGATTCATAGGAAGAATTCTAAGAAAATGTGACTCATCGACGAAAGAAGTAGCTTACAAAACGCTTGTTCGTCCGATTCTTGAGTATTGCTCATCAGTATGGGACCCTTACCAGGTTGGATTAATAGAAGAGATAGACATGATCCAGCGAAAAGCAGCGCGATTCGTCATGGGGACATTTAGTCAGCGCGAGAGCGTTACGGAGATGCTGAACAAGCTCCAGTGGCGGACACTTCAAGAAAGGCGTTACGCAATACGGAGAGGTTTATTATCGAAATTACGAGAGAGCACATTCCGGGAAGAGATGGGCAACATATTACTACCGCCCACATATATCTCGCGTAATGATCACAACGAAAAGATCCGAGAAATTAGAGCAAATACGGAGACTTACAAGCAGTCGTTCTTCCCACGCACAATTCGTGAATGGAACAGGGAAGGGGGGATCAGATAGTGGTACAATAAGTACCCTCCGCCACACACCGTAAGGTGGCTCGCGGAGTATAGATGTAGATGTAGATGTAGATGTATGACGTAATTAAGATACAAATGTATTTGAGTAACAAGTATGTATAGAACCCTGGTAATATTGTAGGTACAAAGTGTTGTTTTATTTGAAATGGTCCACCAACAGTAGTTTAAAAAAGATATATAAATTCGTATACAAGCAGGATCTGAAGTGGTAGTGAAACCCAGTGTATGCATTAGAGCTAACTAATAAATAGTAAAAGACGTTCCTTTATGAAAACTATGCAGATAAATTGTAAGAATAAACTCACCTTGTGTAGCAAGGAATGGCAGTGTAATAGAATTGAACAGTGTTTGTGGTTGAGACGTGAAGGACACGTCCCTGAAGTATTTATAAGGTTGGAGCTGGCCATTATTTTGGTGTAGTGTGTGACAGGACACACCTACGCGTATTGAGGTTATGAGTTGGAGGCGTGAATGCGACCATAGGTACCCTCATGTTAGATGAGACAGATCAGCTCATGGTGTCCTATAGGTTTAAGGAATTGAGCATTACGCTCGTCCATAATTACTTAATGCACTTTAGTGGTAGGTCGAGAGAGACTACCTGTGGTTTCAGCGTCCGATCGAGTGGAAATGGATTGCCACGTGAGCAAACTATTCAGCTGCAATACACTATAGATATGAAATAAATGTGCTATCCTGTGCTTTAAATTTTAATGAAGTGAGTATTACTTAAGTTCATACACTAGCAAAATAAGTAAGTACATAATTGCAGATGTGGAAATGACACAACAGCAGAGGACCAATAAGTGGATTTAGGCAGCTAAACGTAGTGTGTTTTGAACACTCAGAACTGTACTATTACCAAAAGTTACTCACATGTACAAAGAAGCTGAGAAATAACTACTTAACAAATATACTCATACTATCTCTAAGAATAAGGTAATCAAAGATGAGTCAGCTAAATGAATAACATACAAATGTATCAGGAATGTACCGAGCATTGGTTCAGTGTTCCGGCCCAGAAATAATAAATTGAAATTAAATACGATTTATGATTATATGCCTTGAGCATAAATTTTCTCTAGTAAGCGACTAACGGCGTTTCAAGCCATTTGTTTACCGATTTTATGACAATTAAGTAACCACGAGAGTAATATTGGAAAAGTTCTGTTAACTTTGTTCCAGCAACATATTGAAGGATAAAATGTATATTTCCTCATTTCATTGTGACCCACCCTTAGAAGTTAAGTGAACAGAGTCTGAGGCACTCTTTTTGTTTGTTCTACAGGACAAACGAGATAATGGCAGCCTGGTAGCTGCGTGAAAGCGTGGAGTGACTTGGACACAACTCACAGTGACCCCTCCCCTTTCCCTATGTAATTTAGAGTGAACGTGAAGGACGCACACCATAGCAACTTCCCCTCCTCTACCCTTGTGAATGAAAGTGTAGAACGCTAGCCAAAGCGGCTACAACCACGTGTGTAAAAATTATTTGTGAAATTTTCTTTCAGGTTTAGAAAAGACTGCTAAGATATAATCATCTGTTTATGTATCATGTTATTTTCTTTGAATTTGTGTATGTAAAAATGTATTTAATGGATTTAAGATTTTCATAATTTTACATATTTTTATGTGTTTGTTTGTCTAAGACAATATGTATGCCAAAGTGTTTCATTGACTTTCCTTAAAACTTTGAGTAATAATGTTGCTTAAGAGGCAGTGAACATGCCCGCAATTTAAATAATTAAAGTAGGTAATCAGTTCTCTTTTAATATTTAGATATGTTTACAATTCAATTTTAATTTTTCATAGGGAGTTAAACTGTACTCTTGCTTCCCTTTTTTTAATTAATTTTTTTTTCGTTCATTAACATTCAAAAACAAAAAATTTAAGTAGAGGGTGATGTAAGGAAGCAGCCTACTCACGCTGTAGTAAATTCACATCAGTCTTTCCATTGTGTGACAGCCAGTCCGCTGTAACTAGCTCTGACGTCATAAATGTTGCGCAATACATTAAAAATCAAGCAAATATCCTAAAACATTTCTAGCATGTCAGGAGTAATACTAAATTAATGTGTGTTGAATATCAGTTCGATAACTTTAGCCATTTTCGAAATTTGGACGTTTTTTCTGTAAAAATCATTGGCGCAACAGAAAAGAGCTAGAGAGTTAAAAATTTATAATTAGATTCATTTTTCATAATTATTTAATAAAAGCAGCCTTCTGGATCTCACAAATTAAGATTTTAGTGGAAATTCATGATTTTATGGTTTTTGTCTCAAAACTTAAGGAAGCAAGATAGATTAAGTAGGCTAATAAATAAGGCTAGGATGTTTATATTTAAGTAGAATGGAGATCCGCTATCACCATAAGGATGTGAGAAGTTTCATCTGAATACCTATAAAACTATAGCGATGGCGTATCTCCAAAGGGCCAGTTCAGAGCTCGTCTACTGCGTGCAGTGTAATTAAATTAATTCTCTCGCCCAAAATATTTAACTTAGCCACGTCAAAATTTTATTATCAATACTTACCTGTGTGCTGAATGCACATTTAAATTGAGAGCTTCATCGGCCATCAGCAAAAGAAGCTATGATTTATTCGGTAACTTAATGTGGTGCATTACTAGCCCAGCGGCTAGTCGGGAGAGCCGATTTGATCAGGCGTTCCCTTAGCCGTCCGCACCGCGGCTTTATATATAAGAACGCTGCGCGAGGAAGCAAGGCCCCAGTTCTCTCCAGACGCTGAATAGCACGCCATCTGTGTCGGGAGTCGCGTCGCGTCGGTATCATTGCTACAAACAGCCTCGGTTGTCATATTAAGTTACTCGGAATACGCGTAACCATGAAATCATTTTCGAGAGAAGTGTTAATTCTGGGATGACTTTAATGATATATCTCCAGTCTGCGTTTGTCGTATTTTCACGTGCCGCCGCGGGTCAAACATTCTACCATTATTTAGCGTGGCGTTTGATGAACCTAATCATCAAATTATGGCGAGCATTCATTTAAACATTTAATTCGGACATTTATAGTTGCATCAGCGCATTAGACTCTGAACTGCTATGTTAGATAGGTTGTGTGGATTCTTTTGTTTTCATTGTGACTCTCAGAATACAGAACGTTTTTTTTTCACGACCGTTTTTAATTAGAAATCCCAGACAATCTCCTAATTCCTCAGAGCTATAAGCTGTAACTATAAGTGTATTCTCAGATGAAGTGGGCACTAGGAATTCTAATTACAGGCTTCACGTTTTGATAACACTTTCTGGTTGCCAATATTGTAGTTAGAGAGCCAGTGTTGAGAACGGCGAAAGACAGCATAAATAACATTCTAAATAATAGGTACTGGTTTTACATTCTACAACTAAACATTTATACAACAGAAAATATCCATCCGCCGCCCCACAATGTGACGCACATGCCGTCACCAGTATCGTATAACATATATCAGACGTGTTTTCCTGTGGAGGAATCGGTTGACCTATGACCTTGCGATCAAATGTTTTTGGTCCCCATTGGGGAGGCACGTTCTTTCGTCTACTAAATTGCACGGTTTTGCGGTGCGGTCGCAAAACACAGACACTAAACTTATTATAGTGAACAGAGACGTCAATGAACGAACGGACAGATCATAACTTTGCGAAAATAAGAGAGTAAACTTTTCACTCGAGGGAAGACTTGAACCAACGACCTCTCGTTGGGCAGCTGCTCACGCCAACCACGAGACCACGGTGCTCCTGAGTTCACATTATCCTAGATGTTGCTTATTTTGCGCATGGACTACTCAGTTTGTATATTTTGCTTATTTTTTCATAGTTCCACACAACTTCTTCCTGTTTTATCGATTGATCTGTGTTCAGTTTTTCAAGGCCTATCCACTGTGCCAACTTGTAACTAAATCTGAGGGGGATGCGATGGGGAGGTTTCCTTGTCAGTTCCAAATGTCCATAGCACGCAGTCCCCTTCTTAATGTCCTTTGGAAAAATGGTTGACACGATATATTTTCACTGACAGCAACAACTGCTGTCGGGCTTGAAACCGACAAGGCGTGATTCTCGCGTACCGTGCTTGTCAATTACAATATTGTTCCGCCGTGTTAAATGGCTACAACTGATACACCACTTCCTGTGGATATGGTGAACTGACCACGCTGGTTCACTGATAAATCAGGGAACTTCATTGGAGGAGTGGTAACGAGTACATCCATAAAGGGGTGTAACTTTCTGCCATTCTGTCAAGTACGGACGTGGATCCATCTTAGTCCACTGATTCTATACAGCCGACTGCTATGTAGACACCACTTTGATACCACGATTTATGTCAGTGTCTGCTATCAGGTCTGTACCATATACAGCACTCCATAGCGACTAGTGAAAGAGTGGTGCCAACTGTGTTATGTGCTGAGCTTATACGAGATGAATCCATAATTGTGTTACAAACTTTCAGGGATGATAGAGAAGGGTAAATGTATCAAGTGAATTTCATATTCGGACTGATTAAGGGGAAGAGCAGCTGTCTTACTAATCGTGCGAATAGAACAACAATAGACTATCGAGCGCATCTGTAACTAAATTACTCCAGTGTGCAGAATGAGAAATGATCTCTACTGCGTGTCCACATTAGTGTTAGAAGCTGAGGCACTAGAGTATTAAGACTATTGTATCAGAATTCAGTCTAAAAATTTCTGAGAGCCACTTATGTTACTGGAACCAGCAAGTTTCTCAAAGGGAGAATTTTTCACGTGAACAGTAGAATAATATTTTGTACAAGCACTGTTCCACACTGAGGTCATGGGATACCCCTTAATATCGTGTCGTACAACCTTTTACCTGGCATAGCGCAGCAGCTGGACTTACCAGGGATTCAACAAGTCGTTGGAAGTCCCATGGAGAAAAACTGAGCGACGCAACCTCTTCAGCCGTTCATAACTGCTAAGTGTTGCCGGTGCAGGATTTTGTACATGATCTGACCTCTAGATTATGTCTCACGAATGTTCAGTGGGACTCATGCCGGGCGATCTGGGTGAACAAGTCATTCGTTCGAACTGTCAAGAATGTTCTTCAAACCAATCGTGAACAATTACGGCCCGGTAACATGGCGCATTGTCATCCATAAAATTTCCGTCGTTGTTTGGGAACAAGAAGTCTTCAAATGGTTTCCAAGTAACCGAACATAGGCATTTCCAGTCACTGATCGATTCACTTCACACCACACCATTACGGAGCCTCCATCAGCTTGCACAGTGCCTTGGTGACAACTTGAGTCCATGGCTTCGTGGTGTCTGTGCCACACTGTAACTCTACCAACAGTTCATACCAACTGATATCGAGGGTCATCTGACCAGGCCACGGTTTTCCAGTCGTCTAGGGTCCAACCGATATGGCGACGAGCCCAGGAGAAGCGCTGCAGGTGAAGTCATTCTGTCAGCAAAGGCAGTCGCGTCGGTCATCTGCTGCCATGGCCCATCAACGCAAAATGTCACCGCGCTGTCCTAACGAATACTTTCGTCGTACGTCCCGCATTGATTTATGAGGTTATTTCACGCAGTGTTGCTTGTCTGATAGCACTGACAACACTACGCAAACGGCGCTGCTGTCGGTCGTTATGTGAAGGCCGTCGGTCACTGTGTTGTCTGTGGTCACACGTAATGCCTGAAATTTGATATTCTTGGCACGCTGTTGAAACTGTGGGTCTCGGAATACTTAATTTCCTAACGATTTCCGAAATGGAGTGCCCCATGCATCTAGCTCCAACTATCATTCCGCGTTCGAAGTCCGTTAATTCCATTCATGCAGCCATAATCACATCGGAAATCTTTTCACGTGAGTCGCCTGGGCACAAATCACAGCTCCACCAATCAACTGCTCTTTTGTACCTTGTGTACGCTATACTACCGCCATCTGTGTAAGTGCGTATCGCTGTCGCATGACTATTTGTCACTTCAGTGTACATTTAGCTGTTATTTACAGAGACGTTTATGATCCATCAAGAGCTGCTGATAAAACTTTATTTACCATCAGTTTCGATAGGTAACATGCATAGTAGTGGAGAGAAAACGTTAGATGCTTTTGACTATGTAATCTAATGTGACTTTAGGTGGTGAACATGCTCAAGAAACTGCCATAACACAGTTCCAACATACCAAAAATTATTTACAGCGGCTGCATCGTGTAATTATTACTATATTGTCAATAAATATAAAATTATAAAGAAATGATCCTGTGGGATCTTCTGAGCTGGCACAGTACCGAACCGCATGTAGTTCAAAACAACGACTTTTCTTCTGTCGTACAACATCGGTATCAAAGTTGAGAAAGAACATGTTTTATAATAAGCGCAGTTAACATACAATAATATAGTCTGCGAACGTGTCTTCTATTTTAATAATCTGTACTCCCAGTCAAGCACCTCTGTGCTCCCAATAAAGCAGCGGAATCTTTATGTTGCTGTGAGTACTCGAAAATGTCCAACCAGAACAGTATCTGCCACGGGTAGAAATTTAGAGGTGGACCCCTCAAGAAACTGTGTATAGTCAGCTTGGAGAGGTTTCCTCGAATCCTGGGGGACTTGCCAGATGGGTTCCTTTCACAAAAAGGCGCAAAGCGCAGCGGCGAATGCAATCCTCAGTGGTCCCAGGAGCTGTGACGGCTATGTTCTATAGGAATGACTGCAACGTAATGTGCGCTTATTTCGTGGAGTATATGGATCTTCGATCTGGTGCTGGAGAATTCTCAGCCCTACAATGCGGGCCTGTGTGACGAGGTCCTGAAACATGGTGGCCTCAAGCGTCTAGAATTTGCTCCCTGTGCTTGAAAAGACTAAATATACATGGGGTGGTCTACACTGAAGGTTTAAAATCCTAATGTCATCACAATACTACCAGCATTCGAAGGTGACTGCCGACATACATTGCGCGTAAGGACCACGAGGACAGGATAGAAGAAATTAGGGCTAATATTGAGGCATATAGACAGTCGGTCTTCCCTCGCCCTGTTTCCGAGTGAAACAGGAAGGGAAATGACAAGTCATGGTACAATGTACCGTCCGCCTCGCACCGCACTGTGGCTTGCGGAGTATCTGTGTAGATGCTGATTGCTGATCATCAGAAGACACTTTTTCAGCACTGGGAGTGGTTACAGCAAGTCATGCTGGGCAGTCAGGTCCGCAGTCCTCCGACAGTTATGCATTCAGTACTGCCACCTAAGGAATTAACACCGTACTAACATCTGTATGTCATCCCACTGCCCACTGCTAGTGCCCGGAATGCCTTTTAACCATTCAATGTATCACGCATTGTCACTTGCCTGGGCACATGCTAGCGCAGTATTGTCGTCATTCCATGTGTTGTTTTGAGGGTTTCAGAGATTCCTTTACTAGGTGATTTAAAAAGAAAGACCAGATTTCAGTTGTTTATTGGAGATGGAACCACATTGCGCATGTCAATGGCTGGAGGAAGTTTTCAAAGTTAGACACAGCTGCGCTGTTGTTTGTTTATAGCAACTACACCACAGGAGAAATCGTTTTGAATGTTGGAATTTGCGCGAAGTCAATCCATTGTACGAGTGCAAGCTGCACGCCGCTGTCGTTTCAGCAAGAAGCCGCCTCTGCACAAACAGATTTATGACTGACGTGATAAACTCTTGGAAGCTGGTTGCATCTGCAAATGGAAGAGCGCTGGTCGGCCATGTACGTCTGATGAAAAAGTCGTACGTATCCGAGATGTGTTCACATTCGGCCCTGGGGGCCACAAGACGGGTGGGTGAGGAACTTCAACTTCCGTAAACAATGGTGTGGCATGTTCTGAAACGATGGCTGCGTATAAAATCTTACAAGTTGCAGTTACTGCACAAAATGCGTCCTGGTGACCATAGCAGAAGGTACGAATTTTGTATTTCAGTTCTCCAGGATATAGCAGAGGACACTTTTTCCCAACGACTCATTTCTATGGACGAATCGACGTTTCATCTATAGCGTACAGTAAACCGCCATGATGTAAGAATTTGGGCGTCACAAAACCCTGGCATCGTCGTCGAGACCCAGCGAACCTCAATGTGTCTTGTGCCGTTTCCGCTCACAAAGTTTATGGACCGTTTTTTGCGGAGCAAACTGTGAGAGGGCTGTCATATGTGGACATGGTGCAAAATTGATGGTTTCCTCAACTTCACGAAAATTCCAAGGATTCATTTCTATGGACAACGCCGCCTCGCCTCACTTTCATCTTCAGACGCGGCGTTATTTTAAGAACGTTATCCCACAACATTGGATTGGAAGAAGTGGACGACAAGAGCTTGTTCATTGCTTTTGATCTCCCAGGTCACCAGACGCCACACCTTGCGATTTTTTCCTTTGGGGTACATAAAAGACAGAGTCTTCGTCCCACCTGTGGCAGCTGTTCTTCAAGATCTGAGAAACGGAATTGTTGAAGATGTTGAATCATTAAACAGGGACCTATTATTTCCTGTGTAGAATGAAGTGTACTACCGTTTCGATGCTTCTCGACAATGCCATGGTGCTCATGTTGAGTGTAAGGTGTAGAGTCCATGCGAATATAAAACTCTGGACCTTCCTCTATTCAGTGACGTGCACAGTGACCCATGGTAAAAATCTGCTGTTTTGAAGAGCGCGCCGCAGCGCGTAGTGTAAAGCAGTCGCCTTCCGTTACTGGTGGTGGCGCCGCTGTGGCAATCGCAGCTTTGGTTTCTCCCTCTGGTGGGAAAGGGGAAAGGTTGCCTGTTCACGTGCATTTAAGGGGCGCTATGAGCTCGGCAGTGTGGCCGGACATGGGGGTTGCACCCCTCTACCATCCTCCACACCTACATATCCTTAATCCGTCCCATCCTCTGTTATGCCAGTCCCACCTGGATATCTGCCCCCCGCCCCCCAAATTCTATAAGTCCCTCCAGATCCTTGAGCGTCATGCACTCTCCCTTGTCTTCCGTATACGCCTCCCGTTCCCCACGCAGGTCCTCTATGACCTCATTCCTTCCCCCCATCTGCTCCTATTCCTCTAACATATCCGCATCCTCTACACCTCCCGCCGCCTTGATCCCCCTCATCCCCTGGTTGCTCCTCTCCTCTCCCATTCCCGCCCCCTGCCCCATCTTCACTGTTGTGTCCCCCCTACCCTCCATCTCTACACCCTACATCTCCTAAGGTGGCTTCCATCAACACCCCCTCCTGGATGATGCCCTCTCTCCTTCAATTTATCCCTCCTATCAACTCTGATCCTCACCCCCCCTCCTTTCCTCCGTCCATTTCCTGGGCTCCTTCTCCCCCCTTCCATCCTCTTTTTTCCCCACTTTCCCTCTCTCTGCCCCCCTTCTCTCCCCCAAGTCCTTTTGCATTTCCCTCCTCTGCCTTTTCCCATTCCCTCTCACGTCTGCCCTGCCCCTCCCCCCCTTATGAGTCCTCTACCTCCTTCGGTCGCCCCTCCCCTTTTCGTTTTTCCTCTCCTCCCTCCTTATTTTCCCCTTCATCTGTCCAGGTCCCCCCCCCCCCCCCCCATCTGCCCTTGGCTATGGTGTGTCATCTTTGTGCTGACATTTTAGTGCAGTGTTTACAGTGAGTGTTCAGTGTTGTGTGTCTTTTCCTAAATGTTGCGAATAGAAATCATACTGTGTGTCTACTATTTTACCTGTCTGCTTTCTGTGTATTTTATTAGCATTGCCAACCCTTTGTTTTATGTTTTAACTTTCCGCAATTTTCCGCCGTTTTACAATTTAAGTTACCGTTTTATCGCCTGCTTTTATTGTTTCTTATCTTCTTCTTACGTTTTAAAAACTCTGTAGGCTGTAGAGCAGCCTACTAAGCTGCTGCCAGCCCGCCCCCCTTAGGGGGGAATCGAAATTATAAAGGGAAAAAAAAGAAAGAAAACTCGGCAGTGGTCAGTTTTTTAGTCTCGGCGAGTCGGTCAGTTGGTCAGCCGTGTCAGTGTGGTGCAGTCAGTGACTGTCAGTCGTCCAGAGTGCTAGTATGTGTTAGGCCGCCAGTCTGCTCGAGTTTGTTCAGTCAATGGACATTGGCGGTTGGATTCATCGGTAGGTCGGTCTCTTCCCGGGGCAGGGATGTTGGGTAGCCTGAGGGCATGTTTCCTCTGCAGGGATGGGTCCGACCGAGTGATCGCTTAGTCAATGTCAGTCTGGCGTCTGGAGTGCCAGGATGTCTGTCGTTCGGATCGACCTTTAAGGCCGGTTGGATTGATCGGTTGGTCGGTCGCGCACTGAGACACCAGATGCCTTGTCCGTCTTGAGCGTCGGACCATGCGAGGTCGCCACGTGGCAGCCAGTGGGCTGCGCCGTATAGCGAGGAGTAGTGGCTGACACGAGAGCAACAGGAGTCAACTTACTACATCGGTCTGGTCGGCGCGAGCTGCGACGCCGTGAGACGGGAGATCGGCGCGCCTTCCTGCGTCCGTTGAAGCGGCTGGCAGCGGACGGTTCGGGAGAGCGTTTTGGGTGTCCTGCGCCAGGTCTTCGCCAGACATCGGCGTTTATTGGAAGTTAAGTGATTGATGATATGTTGTTTCATTTGCTTGTTAAATTCTACTTGTGTTTTTGGTCAGTCTCTCGTCCCCAGCTTGCTCGCCTGTCTCTCGTCCGCATTTGTTAGGCAGTTAGTGTCTGTCTGTCTGTCCGTCGGTCTGCCGTACGTTAATAGCTGCCTCTGTCATGTTTGTCGGATTCGGTGTTAACGAATTTATAGAATTAAGGTGTAAGGGCCGAATTCCTGAAATATGTTTTTATCTTGCCTATGATCCTGCGAGGCGGTATGTATGTAATGTAGAACATGTTGTACATTTTATGTAAGTCTGAATTTCATGGATTTTATTTAAATAGTCATTTTTATAAAGATGCCACCCTTCCACCGTAAGAGTCCTTTTAAAAACAAATTGCACTTTCGGTGGCAAATAATTTCTTTGTGTGAGTGTTTGTACTATTTCCACCCCTCTTAAAGGGTGCATAGTTCATGTGTTTGTGTGAGTTGTTAAAATTTTTAGTTTAAAGTAATCTGATGTGTTGCAGATTTGCACCAGTGTAGTCTTTAAGAGGTTGTTGTGAGCGGTCGTGACTACGGCCGTGTTGCAAGGGAGCGGCAAGCTTCTCAGCCCGAAGGCTCCTACTGTCAGTATTGTTCTTTCTGCCTCTAAATAAAATTATAACTTGATATTTCGAGGGTGCTTTTCTGCTTATAAATTTTAAATCTGTTTTTGAAAAGACTTTTATGAATAAAATTCCCATTTGTTAAAGGTAATTTCATTTTCATCAGTTACTCCCTGGCAACTACTTCCACACTCACCTATTGTGATTAAATGTGTTAATGTTCTTGGTGAATCGCTAGTAAATAAAGTAAATTCTTTAAGAAAAGTTTTTGAACTTAAAAATCACGGTTCACACAGTTTCTTTATTTCATAGTTTCTTTGTAATAAGCAGCGGAGAGATCTGTTCACCTGCGTACTCCTCTACACACACACACACACACACACACACACACACACACACACACACACACACACACACACTCTGATAGTTCTGTCATCAGGGACATCTGTTATTTGACGATACCGTACGGTGATTAAAGAAGAGAAACTCTATCTTAGAATTTTTTTGTGACTCACCAACGCTCATGAAATGAATCACAGTCTTGATTCGAATTAATTACCGCAGCAGTTCTCTTATATATCTGCTTCTTTGAGCTACTCGTTTCCTAAGAAAAAATGCTTAATACTGCAAAGAAATTCACGTTGACATACTCTTTTAACGATTCATATGTCAAATCTTGCAGAAACTATCATATGGAGTGACTTTTCGATGTATGCAGGAACGTCGCCTGCAGAAAATACAATTGGAAACTTGTCTTCTGTTTATTCTTTCCCAAACAGCTTAGTTAATGACTAACGAGAAAAATTGTTTGGTATTGCAGTTTAACCGGGGGCCAAGAAACGACGGAGAGGCTCCGTTCCCGCCGCAGCCGCCGTGGTCCACAACCCCACGACGACTACCGCAGTCCACTTCACTCCTCCGCCGCCCCACACCACCGAACCACTCTTTCAGGGTTATTGTGCGGTTCGACCCCCGGTGGACCCCCCCCCCTCCCCCTCTAGGGAACGTCTCACACCAGACGAGTGTAACCCCTATGTCTGTGTGGTAGAGTAATGGTGGTGTACGCGTACGTGGAGAACTTGTGTGTGCAGCAATTGCCTACATAAACTGAGGTGGAATAAGGGGAACAAGCCTGAATTCGCCGAGGCAGATGGAAAACCGCCTAAAAACCATCCACAGACTGGCCGGCTCACCGGACCTCGACACAAATCCATCGCGCGGATTCGTGCCGGTGACCAGGTGCTCCTCCCCAGTCCGGAAAGCCGTACGTTAGACCGATCAGCTAACCGGGTGGGCAACGACAAAGATACTTGTTAGTAGAAACGACCTTTGGTGAACGTCTGTGGCCAGAACAGGCCGCCGCGTGCAGGCGTTAGAAGAGGCGCGCGTGAAGCTCGCGTTATGTACAAGGAAAAGTACAGCTCTACAGGGCTAGCCCGGAGCAAGGGCGGTGTTGCAAAGCTGGTGCCTTCTTTCGCTTGGTTCACTTTATCCGTATGTCGTCTAATTTTCCGTTGTTGTTGTTGACATTGTTTTCAGTCTGAAGTCTTATTTGATGTTGTTGTTGTTATTGTTTTTATTCTGAAGACTGATTTGATACAGCTCTCCACTCAAGTCAGTCCTGTGCAAGCATCGTTATCTCTGCATAACTATTGCAACCCACATCCACTTCAACATGTTTATTGTATTCAACCCTTCTCTCCCTCTAGAATTTTTACCCCTTACATTCCCATCTTTTATCAAACTAACGACTCGTTGATGCCTCAAGATGAGTCGTATCAACAGACGCTTTCTTTCAGTCAATTTTTGCCATAAATTCCTTTTTCTCCAATTTGATTCAGTACCTCCTTATAAGTCATTCTATCTATCCCGCTAATCTTCAGCATTCTTCTGTAGCACCACACTAACAAGGGAACCTCCCCATCGCACCCCCCTCAGATTTGGTTATAAGTTGGCACAGTGGGTAGGCCTTGAAAAACTGAACACACATCAATCAAGAAAACAGGAAGAAGTTGTGTGGAACTATGAAAAAAATAAGCAAAATATACAAACTGAGTAGTCCATGTTGCAGATAGGCAACATTAAGGACAGTAGCAGTCCAGGAGCGCCGTGGTCCTGTGGTTAGCGTGAGCAGCTGCGGAACGTGAGGTCCTTGGTTCAAGTCTTCCCTCGAGTGAAAATTTTTTTTTTCAGACAATTATCAAAGTTCAGGCACTCACACACAATAAACTTCGCTCTCCATAATTCCAGGACATGTTCAGATTTGCTTGGGCATATGCAGGATTTGACGGTCTTCACACGGAAAAATTTGAAAAAGTTAAAAACATATGTTTTGACAGAGCACAGGGAAAACTGTGCGACTGTGAAACTGTTGCATTCATTTGTTGCAGTTTATGTGACAAACTCTTATGTTTTCATCACTTTTTTGGGAGTAATTATCACATCCACAAGAAAACCTAAAACGGGCAAGGTAGAAGAATCTTTTTACCCAATCGCCAAGTGTACAAGTTAGATGGGTCGACAACATATTCCTGTCATGTGACGCACATGCCGTCACCAGTGTCGCATAGAATATATCAGACGTGTTTTCCTGTGGAGGAATCGGTTGACCTATGACCTTGCGATCAAATGTTTTCGTTCCAATTGGAGAGGCACGTCCTTTCGTCTACTAATCGCCGTCAACGAACGAACGGACATATCATAACTTTGCGAAAATAAAGAAAGTAAAGTTTTCACTCGAAGGAAGACTTGAACCAAGGACCTCTCGTGCCGCGGTTGCTCACGCTAACCACGGGACCACGGCGCTACTCAGCTCGCACGCTACTAGATGTTGCCTATCTTATGCATGGACTGCTCAGTTTGTATATTTTGCTTTTTTTTCGTAGTTCCATACAATTTCTTCCTGTTTCCTCGATTGATCTGTGTTCAGTTTTTCAGGGCCTATCCACTGTGCCAACTTATAACTAAATCTGAGGGGGGTGCGATGGGGATGTTCCCTTATAAGAAGATTTTTTCCTATTCTTGTATGAAGTACTTATCGTCCTTGTCTCACCTCCACACAAAGCTACACTCCATACATATACCTTCAGATAAGACTTTCTAACAATTTATATTCGACGTCGAAATGTCACCTGTATACTGTAGTGCAGCTACCAACTGCGCAATCTCTTCCTCGTGAGCGACGATCATTCAGCCACATGCGAATTTGATTAATATATAAATGATCTTTTTATTATTACTGACGTAACTAATGCCACTGTTTTTCTCTGCTACGACGTGACATCGCCGCGGCGGTTCCTTTATATCCCCCGTTGAACCGGCTGTCTCCAAGATTTGTAGAACAGACAGCGTCCGAAAGGAGTTTTAAGCCGCCATGTCACGACAATTCAAATGGTTCAAATGGCTCTGAGCACTATGGGACTTAACTGCTGAGGTCATCAGTCCCCTAGAACTTAGAACTACTTAAACCTAACTAACCTAAGGACATCACACACATCCATGCCCGTGGAAGGATTCGAACCTGTGAGCGTAGCGGTCGCGCGGTTCCAGACTGTAGCGCCTAGAACCGCTCGGCCACTCCGGCCGGCGTCACGACAGTCTGCGTAGATTATTGTTATTGACTGAAACAAACCATAAAAGTAAAACTAATGGTGAAGATGAAGTATCGGTATTCGCCAATCGTGGTATTAACTTCATTGTATGTGATATACTTCAAAAGACTTCTGTAGCCACGTGAGAATGCGCTAATATGGAACGCTACCAGCTCAAGTGTTCTGTAACGCATTTAAGGAAAGTAATTTTATTTTGGTGTAGAAGTAAAACATAGAGAAAATAAGAATACATGTGAAAGTTACATTGAAAATAATGACAGAAATGATAACAACATTGAAGCAATTCTACCTTCTTAGA
Organism: Schistocerca serialis cubense; assembly: GCF_023864345.2. Classification (NCBI taxonomy): domain Eukaryota; kingdom Metazoa; phylum Arthropoda; class Insecta; order Orthoptera; family Acrididae; genus Schistocerca; species Schistocerca serialis. Next base: position 1,132,659,869 of record NC_064639.1, read on the forward strand.
ATATTTACGTAATTTAAATATTGTCAAGAGTGATGACACAACTGAAACAGTTTTCGATAAAAATACTCAGAGTTGCAATTTTTATTAATTCCAGTCTTCAAACCAGATGTTTTAGCAAAGTATGCCTTTTCCCATGATGGCGAAAAATAAATAAGTATGGATCTGAAAATTTAAAAGCGATTTTTACAACGTTCTGAAAATTTCGCTACAAATTTGTTTGTTTTGATCGCAATGTAAAGAAGTAATTGCTTTAATTAATGCAAAAATACCTTTAAGAGTGTGTAATGCATCACAACTGCTAATGCGACTGACAACATCAAGTCCATTGTATGATATAACGAATAAGATTGTGAGAACCACTGTAACAGTCTTTTTACAGCCAAAAGTCGTTAAATAAACCATAATGTGTGTTGCAGCTGAAAAATGGAATCCGACAAGCTTCTTATTACCTACGTACGTAAAACTTGATTAAACCTGAGATACTCGGTGATTTGAAACGGACCTGTATAACATTCTACAAGTTGTAACAAAAGACAGTCACAAGATTGTGTCGTTTGGAATTAGGAGACGGGGGAAATTCATGAATGATGATGCAACAGAGTTATAATGTTTACTGTATTATCCAACATATTGTCTACTCAAACCATTGACATCCCAGATCTCTATGCGTCCAGCATAAACAAGGCATAGGGTCTATTTTAAGAGCGACTTTTTGATCGGAATCGACTACTCGTGGGCAGTTTGCGTTACGTGCATGTACGTCAATGAGCTGTCAACCACATCGCGAGCGGGTTACTGACCCCAATGATCAGCGGACTTACCGAATCTACAGTTCTGAAATCCTGAGTATGCCGAAAATATGGGGCTGTGGCGTCGTGATCTAACAGCGGTAGTTGAACAATTCGCACCGTGCTCACTCATGCGTCTTCCCTATATTTATTTTATTGTCTGCTTCCTTTCCGTGACACGCTGAAAAGACTCCATAATGTTCTTGCTGGTCTTCTCCCACAAGAGAGATGAAGTATCTGAAAGCAATACGTTATTTAGGCGCTAAAACACGCGGGCAAAGAAAAAACCTACACTATGCGTAAATGAGAACATAAACGGATTAAAAACATTTTTGATGAAAAAATGCATTAAAAGTGAAAATTCAAGTCCTCTCTAGGGCACGGGTGTGTGTGTGTGTGTATGTTGTCCTTAGCGTAATTTAGTTTAGGTTAGATTAAGACCGATGGCCTCAGCAGTTTGGTCCCATGAGATCTTACCACAAATTAAAAAAAAAAGCATCTGATGTTATTTTGCACTTAGAAAACAGCACACGAAGTATAAAGTAAAAAGGTGTCATTTACTGCTTTCTCTATTTTGTGTGATGTGTTTGTCTGTATATATTTTCGTGAGCTAATAAATGCTGATGATCTGAAGTGCTTGGGCGCTAATTTTACTGTTATTGGTAGTTCGCAGCAGTGTGGAGAACTTAGCATAAGACTTTAGTCGATAACGTCCAGTAATAAGTGGTAGCATTCAACTAGTTTACAATAAATTCAACAATACGTTTAGAGGGATGATGGTCTCATCAGTGGGGTGTCAACAATCACCGCGAATGGTTAAAACACTAATAAGTCTAAGAACACATCTGAGGCGCTCATGAAGTAAAAATATAAGGACCAGTCAAACAAAAACGAGACAGATGGAAAAAAGCAAGTAAACTGTTTACTATTTCCAAAGCTATCGCTACTACTGTTAATACTGTGGTGTCACCGCCAGACACCACACTTGCTAGGTGGTAGCCTTTAAATCGGCCGCGGTCCATTAGTATACGTCGGACCCGTGTGTCGCCACTGTCAGTGATTGCAGACCGAGCGCCACCACACGGCAGGTCTAGAGAGACGTACTGGCACTCGCCCCAGTTGTACAGCCGACGTTCATAGCAATGGTTCACTGACAAATGCGCTCTCGTTTGCCGAGACGATGGTTAGCATAGCCCTCAGCTACATTTGCTAGGACCTAGCAAGGCGCCGTATTCAGTTGATAGTTGGTCTTGTGATGCATGTACCGTAACGAGAGATGTTCTGCAATTGTGGATTAAGGTTGAGTATTACATCATCTACTTACTTTATTTGCTACTATTAATACCTTTAACTGTTCCAGACCTCGCGCTGGTCAGCGTGTAATTGAACGCATGCATTTCGGCCTCCTCTAGAAACACAGTGTTGGCTCTTCTGCCAACACTAAAAATACATTTATCCCTCTATGAGACATGAGGATGAAAGCCTTCATGGAAAAGTTTTTGTGATTGCCTACGGAACCGTGATATACCCAGGAGTGCATCTCTTCGTCCGAAGGAAACCTACGGCCAGGAATGTCTTTCTTTGGGGCTCCAATAATACAGGGAGAGATGGGGACTTTAAGGAAGATGCCCGCATCTCATGGTCGTGCGGTAGCGTTCTCGCTTCCCACGCCCGGGTTCCCGGGTTCGATTCCCGGCGGGGTCAGGGATTTTCTCTGCCTCGTGATGGCTGGGTGTTGTGTGATGTCCTTAGGTTAGTTAGGTTTAAGTAGTTCTAAGTTCTGGGGGACTGATGACCATAGATATTAAGTCCCATAGTGCTCAGAGCCAACCATTAAGGAAGATGTGGAAGGGTTTCCCAGCGAAACTTCTGCAGCACAATCGAAACAAACTTGGCAACACGTGTGCGGGCATTATCCTCGAACCGAACGAATGCTGCAAAAGTTGTTGCGACAACGCTGCAGAAATTTAACTGGGAAGACGTTCCACATCCTCCGTACAACCCTAATCTCTCCCCATGTGATTCCCATTTTTTTGGGGTATTGAAGACAGATATTCGTGGCCGTTGATTTGCTTTGGACAAAGAGGTGCAAGCCTGAATACAATCACGATTCCGTAAGGGACTGCCAACATTTTCCCATGAACGCATTGATCGTCTTGTCTCGAATTTTTTGATTTTATATTTCATGAACAAGATAAATGTGTTAGAGTTTAGTGTTTTAATTATATACGCTGAATGTTGGAAACATGCTTATGAGAAGATTACCTTTTGAAATACATTGTCGATTTGTTCTAACATTAAACATCGACAATGAATTTCACTTCGGTGATTAATAAACTCTATTATCAGTGGTAATTCCTTAATTCTGTTAATTTAGTTCGGCTCCTTCTCAAAAGGACGGTCCCTAATAGCAAGATGTTCACTGTTCAGCTGACGAACTTCAGAGCATACACAATTGTGGAGCCGACGCGTCTCTATTTGCAATGCAAATTGTGTACGACATAGGGGATATAAAAATGAAAAAGCTGGCATAATATCCTTACTTTCATTCCATGGGATTATTTTTTGGGATAATTCATCAAGCCAAGCTAAAGTTTTCTCGGCACAAAAACGTGCAATAAGAGTTATATGTGGTGTGAACTCAAGAACATCCTGTAGAAACCTGTTTAGGGAGCTAGGGATACTAACTACTGCTTCCCAATATATTTATTCCTTAATGAAATTTGTCATTAAAAATATATCACTTTTACAAACCAACAGCTCAATTCATGGAACCAATACTAAAAATAAGAATAATCTTCACAAGGATTTAAAGTCACTTAGTCTCGTACAAAAAGTTGTGCATTATTCAGGAACACACGTTTTCGATAACTTGCCAGCAGCCATAAAAAGCTTAACAGCCAATGAAATTCAGATTAAGAGAAGCCTAAAGGATATATTGGTGGCCAACTCCTTCTACTCCATTGATGAATTTCCCAGTAAAACCAACTGATATATATATATATATATATATATATAACTTCTGCACAATTTCAGTGCAGTAATGTGTACATTGTAAATATGTGTGTGTGTGTGTGTGTGTGTGTGTGTGTGTGTGTGTGTGTGTGTGTGTGTGTATGTGTAAGTACAATCTAACTTCTGCACCATTTCAGTTCAGTAATGCGTTCATTGCAAATAAGTATTACAGTACTTGTTTTACACGTTTATTACCTTATAAATAAATAAAAAACTTCTTTATTTTAAATTCAGTGCATTAGTATTTGTAAAATGATTCTTTCATATAGTGTTCATTAAAAAATGACGATCATTCCGCTTGGGACCTGTGGAATAGTACAAGAGCTTATTTGTTTTAGTTGTAAATATTTGTCATGTATTGTTGTTTTTCTGACATGTTCTATGAAAGTAAATCTAATGTAATCTAAACGAAAACGTCGTCTCGTGACAGGTGGGACAGTACTGGAATGACACGCCAGGAGCGCTGCTGCAGACCCAGCTGCCACGAGTAGTCGACTGAGACAAGAAAGTCGCTGGTTTAGTAGGATCTCAGTACAGAGAGCAAGCGCCGCAGAGTCACTCGAGACCAGCAGCTGGGCTCAGAACGACGAGGCCCTGCCGGCGGGAGCGGCGTCACTGCCTCCTGCTGAGCGGGTAGTTGGGCGTGGGCCGCACGACGCTGGCCCAGAAGAGGATGACGCCTGTGGGCCGGTGCTGGATGAGGAGCAGGAACGGCCGGTCGGCGCGGAACTCCTCGACGCGGCCAGAGAGCGTGACCAGAGCCACGGTGGCCGACGCCGCCTCCGTGCCGGACTCAGAGACGTCCACCACCACGCGGTGCAGCAAGTCGCCCACGTACAGCGGCGTCCCCCTGCGCAAACCAACGCACGTCTATGTACACACACACACACACACACACACACTGCAGCGAGTTTCTCAAAACGTAGCGCCGCTGTCAAAGATTCTGCGTTTTCCCTCGCAATATCTGTCGTCCATTTTAATTGGGTAGCTGCCGTGCGGTCTGCCAAGGGGCTCATCGTATCTCCCGTAGGAGAACTTGGATACTAGTTCACGCGTGAACCGACACCTCCAACGACTACCCCAGCAGCTACCCCATGGTTCCCTTATTAGGTACTCGTTTTTACAAGATGTCTCTTGTCACACAGACGAGTTTCTGTCCGAGGTCGCAACGCGATCCTCTACCACACATCTACTACCGGAAAGCGCCCGTTGCCCGTGGGTTTACCTATTGAGGCCCGGGATTGGGTAGCTTCCGGCAGTTTTGTGAGTAAACGCCGTGTGGTCTGCCAAGGGACATCGCCGTTACCACACAGGGTTCGGATACTAGTTCACGCCACCACGTGAACCGACACCTCAGACGGCTATCCCAGCGTTTACCGCTTGTTTGCGTGGTCTTTTACCACCACGCTACTCGTGTTAGCAAGACTCCTCTTGCAGCACGTGACGAGTTACGGCCGATGTCGCCGACGCGACCCTCTACTGCATTGTCGAGCTGCCAGTCTCGCCCTTTACAGCCTAACGCATGTGAGCTAGGGATCGGGTAGAAACATGACAGTTCTAAGGGTAGTTGCCATGCAGTCTACAGGGTAACATCGTGGCCAAAAGGCTCTCGGTTACTAGTGATTCCCACGCTGAAGAACGTGGCCCGACTCCTCAAACTATGGCCCTGGCCAACAACCCTTATTACCATGGACTGGTCTGGCACCACCTATTCAACATATTCGGTAGCAACCCTCCACTACAGAGGGCCCCATACAGTCACCTATTCAGCATATTCGTGACGGACTCCCACTACAGGAGACCGGACCCATACCAACTCTTGTTTGCCCCCATCGTAGTTAATCTAATCTAATCTAATCTAATCTAATCTAATCCATTTTAATTGGCACTATGGTGCAGCCATCTGGCGGGAGAAACGGTCACTACGATCACTTGTCGCCAAGTAGCAGCTTCATTTACGACGTGTTACCTCGGCAGGTGAGTACTATTTCTTACACACACACACACACACACACACACACACATACGCACACACTGCTGCGAGTTTATTCAAAACGTAGCGCCGCTGTCAAAGATTCTGCGTTTTCCCTCGCAATACCTATCGTCCATTTTAATTATCAGCATGGTGCAGCCATCTGGTGGGAGAAATGGTCACTACGATCACTTGTCGCCAAGTAGCAGCTTTGCTTACAGCGTGTTACCTCGGCAGGTGAGTACTCCTTCGTTACTGTGTGTTTATCTAAAATTACTTCATGGAAATAGGTACAAATTGTAGACAATATCTGTAGTGTTTTTATGTGGCTTTGCCTTGTACTCCTGCACGTTTCTTTACTTATAGTTACAAAATACTAGGGGCGCTCAATAAGTAATACAATGTATTTCTTTCTCAGCCGGTTTGTGTTGAAAAATATAGGAATTTTTCTGTGGGACATCGTGGAATATTCCAGCTTCAGGGCCTATAATTTAAAAAAGTTCAGATAGGTGGGAGCGCTATACATAGCCTAGTCAAAATGTGCGTCTTTAATGGAGGTACGTTCCAAACAGAGAGCTGTCATTGAGTTGCTTTTAACGGAAATCCAGAGCGTCGCAGGTATTCATAGGAGATTGAAGAATGTCTACAGAGACCTGACATTGAACAAAAGCATGGTGAATCACTGAGTAATGCATCTGTCATCACTGTAACAAGGTCGCACAAACCTGCCTGATCTTCTGTGTACTGTGTTCCGGCGTAATAACAAGCGCAGGCGCGAAGATAAGGAACGATACAGCAGAGAGGGCTGTGAGACAACGTCAGCCAATAGCATGCCGACTAGAACATCACCACGACAGGAGCGGCCTCTACACGAAGAGAATAAAAGCGACACTCTGCTTAGCAGCGGCCAGACAGTGGAAGACGCGAACTAGAAGAGCCGTGACTTATGAACTTGTGTGGTCTGTTATTCACTGCTTACACGGAAATTGTATACGTTGAAGGAAATTAATTATTTGCATGTCGCCAATTGCTTGCGACAACTCGATGTAAATACAAAGTTAAGTGTTATCAATTCAATTACTGCAATAAACTCTATTAATATGATTTGTCTATCTGAGAAAACAGCTTCCTAGACACCCTGTAAGACACAAGTGGGCGGGATACCACATACTGGCTGGCCACACACAGTTGTGACTCCCACAGTGTTGGAAGATACAGACAGTCTCATTTGAGATGCCACACAAAATCAAGCGAACTTCTCCTTCTACATGACAACACAAGACACCAATCTGCGCACCCAACAGGAGGTCAGAAAATTACATTGGACCCACAGCCCAGATCTTGCACCCGACTTCTATCTGTTCGGCTCAGTGAAGGATGCATTCCACGTCAAACAGTACGTCGATGCTGGAGAGATTATTGATGCAGCTAGACATTGGCTCCGACGTCGACAAGTAGAGTGGTACCACGGGGGCATACAGGCACTCCCAGTAAGGTAGCGTAAGACCATCGCTTTGAATGAAGGTTATGTTGAAAAATAGGGTTTTGTAGCCTATAAAATGGGGAATAATGTGGTATATTGGAACCTGAACAAAACAAATCTATTTTCATAAAAAAAGAGGTTGCATTACTTATTGAATGCCCCTGGTAGTAATGTCAACTATATTGGATGCTGGGACTTAGTGGCACATTTTCGCACACTGGTTCCTAGGCATCAGCGGTGAGCACTTTCACTAGTTTTCAGTACAGTTCTTGTTGTGACTGTTGCTAAACTGCATCATATGTCACATTATTATTATTATTATTTGTAAGCAAAGTAGGTACTATGTTAATGCAATCATTTTCTAGAGCAATTATGAGATCATGAATATGCAGAGCAAACCATCTGATGGCATATCGGATTCTTGCAAATTAAGGACGAGTGTTTGTTGACCAGAGAGTAAGAGAAGACTGATATCTATTGTAAAATGGTATGACCAAAAACTAGTCATTACTGCTTCGACCAAGACTGGGAAGCAGCCCATAGATCAGTGTAAAAGATGGTCGAAGAAAGATGGAACATACAATCAGGTTCCCCATCCAGCAGTGATCGGCTGCTACAATATGGATGTCATAGCCCCTATTGGCAGGATCATCACTTTTCACAGAATCCACACCAAAACCAAAAAGTCGATCGTAAAAACTAGTTTTCATTTTATAGATCTGGCAAAGATGAATATCCTACAGTATACTGATTTCAAACTAAGAATTGCAGGCTGTTTGTTAAGTGGCCAAGGTAACAGCATTCTGAAGGAGAAGATGAGAAGTCCACTCCGAAAATTCGAAGACTATTACTCTCGCAAACACACTCACCTACTGTAGCCCATTTGCCAGAAATGACGGAGCTGAAAAATAGCGTCAGGTGTAAGAATCCTGGCTGCGTGAAGAAAACCAAATTAAAGTGGCAAGGCTGTTCAACTTTAATCTGCCTAATATCGCACAACAGCTGTTTCCCGGAGTGTCATCACAAATAGAATTGTCACAATTCGTGTAATTTTTAAAATTTATAATCGGTGTATGGTACAAGTAATATCTGTCTAATAAGAGTATTTTTAACTACCAATAAAGTACTTTTTTTTTTTACATGTTTGACTTTATTTCTAATGCTTACTTATATTTCATCAAGGCAAGTGTCCGTTGCAATCGCCACCCGTGAAAACCATGTATTCTTTTTAATTCTAAACTTGTTGTGAATTCGCTTTCAATATCTTCTGTTTAAGAAGTACACAAAATATATATCAAATAAATTTATGACAATTGCCTTCATGTCTCAGGAGCATACAGGGTGCACAAAAATTAAAAACTCAAACTGACATATTACGATGGTGCCAACAATATACACTGCCTGACAAAAAGTGGAGCATCCAGAAGTGGACGACGAAAACGAAATGGAACTTCGCAGTTTGAGAAGATATGTGATATTATTTCAGTGATTACAAAATGGACTCAAATTTACAAAGGACTTGGCAGTGTGAGCCCATGTTCTTGAAGTTGCACTCTCTCTGGGCAGGATGCATCCACTTCGGACGGGTGTCATAAAGCCATTGTACCCTCTTTTGAAGCAACCTGACCCAGAGCTGGTCCTAGATATTCTGGAAGGTGGCGCTGGGATGGAGTTGACGTCTATGATGGTCTCACGCCAAAGAGTGTGCTGTGCCTTTCCAAAAAATTGCAAGAATGGAACCTCTCAACAGGTTGCCGCCATATTCTGTGACAATGATCATCCATGGTAGTGCAGAACTGCGATTCATAGCTGAAGACAACGCAACGCCATCCATTAGAAGTTCAAGCATCACAGTCTCGACACTACTCCAAATGTAGCCATCTGTGTTGTGGTGTTAATAGCAGCCTATGCACGGACGGTAATTCTTTGGTCTAGCTGCTGTTAGTCTTCGATAAGTGGCGCAGGACGACAAAGGACGTGTGCTTGGTACATAGTACTGCAAACCTCCATCGCAGTGGTTGGATCTGGTAGACCAGAAACATGATGACGATTGTGCAAATCCCTACGTTCCCATGCAGTCCAGCACCAGGCCAATGTCACATCTGAATGTGCCACAAAACTAGATATTGCATGACTAAGCCAGCTGGACAAATGGAAACACACTTTGGGGCCCCTTTCGAACTCTGCCAGATGCAGATAACGCTGTCTCATACGAGTATGCGGCATCACAGTGACCTTTACAGTGATCACTCAACATCTGACGCTATTCACGCCCCTATTTATACCCTGTCAGGCCTGGTAACAATAGTAAACACGAACAACACTAATGCCCTCTGGTCACACTGTTACATAGGCACAGTTTTGAATATAATGTTAATGTTAAAGTGCAGTACCACCACACTCTCAAAGATTGCATTTGCTGTATGTTCCCTCAAACGCCTCTATTTTCCTGAATTCATTTATTTCTATTTATCTTATTGATATTACTTAAGTTCCTTACGTATTCTGTAGTTACACTGATAACTGTTTCTTCTTTTAATTGGTTTGTGTATCACTCTCCATGTTTTATACCTTCTGATTTAGCCTTGCCAAGTACTAATTTTATTTCATTTTATTAGTTTTGTTTATTAATAAAAACTGTTATGTAGGCATGCTGTGCCTATTTTGTGTTAAAGTTTTTCCTGTACACTCCATTTTTATTTATTTACTGTTCAGTTTTTTGCTTCTTCATTGTACTACCACCACACTGTCAAAGATGTGACTTACTGTATGTTTCTGCTTCAGTCTAGCCGTGTTACTTCTCTTCCGAAGTTGTTTGCAAACATTATAACTTCTTTGGTGACAATACTCAGTAAATTTCTGAAGATGGTGGTCTTGTAAGCCGAAAACCGGTTGACACAATTAAAGCAATATTGTAGAAGAAAAGCGAACTGGTGCTTTTCATTTAGTATAATGTTGTTCTACCAAGCGACGGAAGATTCTGTTAACATCCAACAAATAATTGAGGATTTAGGGTGCAAGTGCTACTCTGAAACGAAGAGTTTCACGCAGCAGAGGAATTCATGACAGACGACATCAAACCAATCAGAAGACTGATGACTTAAATGAAAACTGCGGTTGTCGAAATGAGGCCAAACAACAAAAAAGACAAAATTTTTGATTCTTTTCTATTTAGCTATTTGTCTTGAAGGGTGTGTTAATTATACATATTTTTAACCATGTTACTAATCCTGCTTGTGAGTTGGCTATGATATTTATGGTGTGCCATTTTGTGTTTCTGTTGTGGGCTGAGTTTGCCAGTATGAGTGCACATTGCGTTTTTCTGGTATTTGCTGTATATGTAGACTGCTCTTATTCCGTACAAAGGGCCATCAATAATTTGAAATCAACAGTTGTCATCTAAAATGAATTTTCGCTCTGCAGCAGAGTGTTATATGTTGGTTTCCCGAAGCACTACTGAGGCATTTGGAGCTGACAACATAACTGCTCTGCTGCCACTAACATACAGACGAGATAACAGAAATTAAGGCTCTTACGGAGTCATATAAACAGTTATTTTCCCTCGCTCTAATTGCGAGTGGAACAGGAAAGAGGACGACTAATAGCAAAAGCTACCATCCGCCATGCTTGCCGATGTACACTATCCGATCAGCAGCATCCGGACACACCACGTAATGTGTAATTGAGCATTAGATGTCACGAGAAGTGGACGCACCAGTAGGAAAGGAGGTGGGGAGTATTATGTTTTCAGTAGAGAAGCAGTAAGAGCAGAAGTGGTCCATTAGGAGAGCTCAGTAACTTCGAACGTGGACCCATCAATGGATATGACCCAAGGAACAAATGCAGCACGGACGTTTCAACCACTCTAAACGCTTCCAAAGCTGACTGTTGATGATGTGATTGTTAAGTGGAAACGCAGAGGAACAGTGACAGGTAAAGAAATATCAGGCAGAGGTCATATCCCGACAGACAAGGGAACGTCGAGCATTGCAGACGGTGTTTGCAAAAAGTCACAAGAAATCAGAGTAACTCATCACTCATGAGTTCCAAAGAGCCACCCGCAGTTCAGCTAGCACAATAATTGTGCGTAGGGGGTTAAAAAGAATCGGGCACTGTGGTCGAGCAGCTCCTTATAAACCACGTATTTCTATAGTCAGTGCTAAGCGACGCTAAAGTTGGTGTAAAGTGCGACGTCGCTGGACAGTGGATGACTGAAAACAAGCTGGAACGTGGCAATGTGACAAGAACGAATGCTCACTTCCAGCTTAGTGCGACTATATAGTGTCTCTATATCTCTAAATACGAGGGTTGTTTTTTAAGTAAGGGCCGTTTTTATTTTTAAAAAAAGATACAAATACTTTTGTAAAAAAACTTTTATTTTCTGATTCTACACACTTTTACCTATTTTTCTACATAGTTGCCTTCTTTATTTAAGCACTTGTCATACCGTACAACTAAGTTTTTAATTCCCTCTTCAAAGAATTCAGCCGCCTGCTCCGACAGCCAAGAGTTCACGGCCGCTTTCACTTCATCGTCGTCATTGAAGCGCTGCCCGCCAAGATGGTGTTTCAGGTACCGAAAAAGGTGAAAATCGCTAGGAGCAAGGTCGGGGCTATATGGTGCATGGTCCGAAACTTCCCAGCCAAAAGAATCAATCAAATCCCGAGTCTTTTGAGAGGTGTGAGGCCTAGCGTTATCGTGCAGGAGCAAAACTCCTTTTGTCAGCATGCCCCGCCTTTTGTTTTGAATTGCTCTGAGGAGCTTCTTTAGAGTTGCACAGCAGGCATCTGAGTTGATTGTCGTTCCTCGTGGCATAAAGTCCTCTAGCGAAACACCGCGCCGGTCCCAGAACACAGTTGCCATAATCTTGCGCTTTGACAGCGTCTGTTTGGCTTTGACCTTGACGGGTGAGATTGTGTGTCGCCATTCCATCGATTGTCGCTTGCTTTCGGGAGTGATATGCGATACCCATGTTTCATCTCCAGTGACAATTTGACTCAACATGTCATCCCCTTCTTCCTCGTAACGAATCAAAAAGTCCAGTGAAGTGGCAAATCTCTTCCCTTTGTGGTCCTCTGTGAGGAGTCTGGGTACCCACCGAGAACACAGTTTCTTAAAGTTAAGGTTTTCAGACACAATTTTGTACAAAACTGATCTTGAAACTTGTGGAAATTCCAAAGAAAGAGTGGAAATTGTGAATCTTCTGTCCTCACGAATCTTTGTTTCGACTACAGCCACCAAATCATCAGTGATCACAGAGGGCCGGACTGAGCGTTCTTCGTCATGGACATTTTGACGGACATTTTTAAACTCTCCAACCCATTGACGCACTTTACCTTCACTCATGGCATTCAAGCCATAAACTTCTGTTAACTGACGATGAATTTCTGCAGCTGAAAGGCTTCTCGCGGTCAAAAAACCTATCACTGACCGTATCTCACACGTGGCGGGCGATTCAATAATCGTAAACATTATAAAGTAGCACAGCGATGCGTACACGTCAGATACAGAGCTGCAACTTGCATCAGTGTGAACGGGAAGGATGCCGGCAAGTGGCGCGTTGGCTTGTTGCGGCGTCCGCGCGAACTACGGGACTATACGCGTGAACGGCCCTTACTTAAAAAACAATCCTCGTAAGAATAATCGATTACTGCAGAAGCAAACGCGGTTGCTGTACGAGCAACAATGAAAGTGGGACGTCTAAGATTCTGCTGTGCGCATACACAAACTCTGAGTCTGAGATATTATTATTGCGAGTAGTAGCCAGCGAGCAGTTGTCGAGGGGAGTCGGAGGTGGTCGGATCCATGATGTGGTGGAGAGGAGCCGCGTGACATGGCAGCCTGCCGTGATCGTGCTAGTAGCGCCGGAAGAGACTTTGGTATTAATGGAGGATTTTTTGGTAATTTGCCTTTTCACTGTGCGTAGTTGTTGGTTGCCTGCACACCGGAGGGATATTGTCAGATTTATGTGTGCATGCACTCAGAGTAATACTATCTGTCATGGCCAGAAACGTGTTTGTTGAGTATAGACATTGTGGAATACTTGAAAATCTGTTTAAAGTTTGTCAGCATTTAGATCATCATTTTTGTGAATGTAGTAAATTAAAAGTTTTTATTGATTTCTTTCATTTTTCTTTACATCGCTTATAGCTGTTGACAGGACCTCTCCTGATAATTCGATTTCTCTGTGTAAAAGTATGGCAGTAATTGTTGCAATTAGTCTGTGCATTGCACTTTGCATGAATCGCAGTCCTGCTTCCTTTTTTTTTTTAGGTATATTAGCGTGTTACTAATAACGCAGTTGCAGCCCGAAGACGAGATAAGTCGTCTGTTGCGTACAGGAGCATTACAGAACAGTTGTTAGGAGACATTAGAGGATATTTTAAAAGTCGCAGTCAGATGGTTGAGAAAAGATTTCTTTATCTTTTGTGTGAGGAGTAATTGAATTTTCTGTTTAGATTCTGTTTTTATTATCTCTCAATCAGAATTCTTTCATTATCACAGACGGAACGTCACATGCTAATTTCCGTACATCTTTTAAGATAATTTACGTAAAAGGGTGTCCACCTTCGTAGCGTAGCGGTAGCGTTACTGCCTATCGCGCAAGGGAGTCAGGGTTCGATTCCTGGCTGGGGACTGGGTGTTGTGTGTCCTTCATTAGCATCATTGGCACACAGGCTGCCGAAGAGGCTTCAACTAAAAAGACTTACAATACGGCGGTCGAACCCCGAACGGGATATCCCGGTCAATAAATGCCATACGATCATTTCATTTTTAGAATTACATTAATACCTTCAGCTGCTGACGGGCGTTGATATATAATAACGGGGACAGGTGAAAATGCGTGCGCCCAACGCGATTCGAATCGGGGAACTCCTGCTTACATGGCAGACGCACTAACCATCTCAGGCACCAAGGCACAGAGGATAGTGCGACTGCAGGGACTATCTCTTCCACGCCTCCCGCGAGACCCACATTCTCATCTTGTCTCTTCCACGTCTCCCGCGAGACCCACATTCTCATCTTGTATGTTCACACACTACATTCGTAGTGTCCCACCCCAACACACTCATTACTCGTGGAAGACATTCTTACCATGTCCCGTAAGAGTTCGGGGAATATGTGTGCATCCGCACAGAAGGAGGAGGCCATGGCTGGTATTGCCAGAACTATATACTTATACGGCCCGCCCTGTTGGCCGTGCGGTCTAACGCACGGCTTTTCCGGGCGGGAAGGAGCGCCTGGTACCCGGCACGAATCCGCCCGGCGGATTTGTGTCTAGGTCCGATGAACCGGCCAGTCTGTGGATGGTTTTTAGGCGGTTTTCCATCTGCCTCGGCGAATGTGGGCTGGTTCCCCTTATTCCGCCTCAGTTACACTATGTCGGTGATTGCTGCCCAGACAAGTTCACCACGTACGCGTACACCACCATTACTCTACCACGCAAACATAGGGGTTACACTCGTCTGGCGTGATACGTTCCCTGGGAGGTCCACCGGGGGCGGAACCGCACAATAACCCTGCGTTCGGGGTGGGGCGGCGGAGGGGTGAAGTGGACTGCGGTAGTCGTTGTGGGGTTGCCGACCACTGGGGCTGCGGCGGGGACGGAGCCTCTCCATCGTTTCTAGGTCCCCAGTTAACATACAATATACTTATATGGATGTGGTGTTGGACATCATATCCAGTTAAGTATATATTTCATTATTACCTAAAAAGGTTACAACAAAACAAAAGTTATAGAGAGTTTACTTAAGACGGGCCAATCAGAATTCAGCTGGATATTGGGCCTGGAGCAAACCGGCGCAGATCGCAGGGTGGCAGTGCCGAACACTTCCGGAGTGAGCCAAGTTGGGCGTCAGCGCGGGTGTCAGTGACTTGCGGGAGCCAGGAGGTGGAGGAACGCAGCCACGGCGGAGGCGAACAGAAACTGAAATGCAGCATCTGTCGGCGGACACCAATCCACACTGGGAAATGTGGACTGGTCGTACCAACGCCCTCCAGCAAACAAAAGTAGTTCTTTCAATAAACAATTAATGTAAAGGAAGGAGGAAAAAATGGTTCAAATGGCTCTGAGCACTATGGGACTCAACTGCTGAGGTCATTAGTCCCCTAGAACTTAGAACTAGTTAAACCTAACTAACCTAAGGACATCACACACATCCATGCCCGAGGCAGGATACGAACCTGCGACCGTAGCGGTCTCGCGGTTCCAGACGGCAGCGCCAGAACCGCGCGGCCACTTCGGCCGTCAAAGGAAGGAGGAGCAGCGAAACTTAGAGAACAGCATGAACCTGCAGTTCGAGTGTTGGAGAGTCAATAAGGGCGTTTTAAACTTAATCAGGTTCAGTTCTACGAAGAAGGTGGTGGCTCACGTAACAGAGGCACAGAAAGATAAGGATGGCGCGAACGCCATTGTTAGGGATAGATGGTCGTCAGCATCACCAACCCGAATCTCGTAAATAAGCTGTGAATGTTTGCTCAAATAGAGCCAGAGTGTGTTCAGTATCTTGCTTGTAGGTCGTACAATTTTATAACAGTGAATTAAAGTTTGATTTGGACTGTGATTACGACAGAGGCATGTTGTTGTTGTTGTGGTCTTCAGTCCAGAGACTGATTTGATGCAGCTCTCAGTGCTACCCTATCCTGTGCAAGCTTCTTCATCTCCGAATAACTACTGCAACCTACATCCTTCTGAATCTGCTTAGTGTATTCATCTCTTGGTCTCCGTCTACGATTTTTACCCTTCACGCTTCCCTCCAATACTAAATTGGTGATCCCTTGATGCCTCAGAATGTGTCCTACCAACCGATCCCTTCATCTAGTCAAGTTGTGCCACAAATTCCTCTTCTCCCCAATTCTATTCAGTACCTCTTCATTAGTTACGTGATCTACCCACCTTATCTTCAGCATTCTTCTGTAGAATCACGTTTCCAAGGATTCTATTCTCTTCTTGTCAAAGGTGTTTATCCTCCATGTTTCACTTCCATTCACGGATACACTCCATACAAAGACTTTCAGAAAGGACTTCCTGACACTTAGATCTATGTTCGATGTTAACAAATTTCTCTTCTTCAGAAACGCTTTCGTTGCCATGGTGAGTCTGCATTTTATATACTCTCTATTTCGCCCATCATCAGTCATTTTGCTATTGTTGTGTACATAGTTCCGCATAATCGGCGCGTACACAACTTTCCCACTGGAGCGCGCCCCGCTAAGCACAACAGCGCAGGCACAGCGCTCGTCTGTCTCCGCACTACAGGATGGCGCTGCCATAGAGACAGACCAAATTCTGCTTCCGCCGATCCGCGTATTAATATGTAACGCAGCCAATGAGATTGCTGCTAACGTAGAAACTTTTCTCCTCGCGGATCACACTCACGCAGTGATACATGAATGCGTGAGGTATTATAACGAGTGTACAGACCTCCGATTAGTCAGTCTGCATTAGTCTGCAGTCAAGTTTCAGTCTGCGCCTAATAAGATTATCATATTCCTGTACAAGAAGAGAAATGAATAGACACTTTGTCAAGTATCAGAGATATGTGAGAATAAGATTAACCTACCATGACCAAAGGAACTTCAGATTGTCAATTGCAAACAGCATCCAGAATCAAGTTACGTAATGTCTATGTTTTTTATTATTTTAATAAATGTGTGTGAAAATAATCAAGTTCTGTTTAAAGTTGGTCAGCGTCAATCTGCTACTCTAAGTGTGCAAGTGGCATTTCTATCGTCTGACCTAACGGCAGAAGATAAACACGCCACGATAAGATCACGAGACATATTGCTGACACTCGCCTACTTCGTTAGAGCGACAAGTCAAATAATCTGATGGTGTGTGTACCGAAGGTCTTACAGTACACACACCACAGCTATCTAGGTAGCAAAACTCATCTACTGCTTAAGTGTCTCGTTTCCTTCAGCGTTACTTGATTCAATTCGACTACATTCCATTATCCTAGTTTTCCATTTGTTGATGTTCATCTACGAGTAATATCCTCCTTTCAAGACACTGTCCATTCCATTCAACTGCTCTGGCAAATCCTTTGCTGTCCGACAGAATTACAATGTCGTCGACAAACCTCAAAGCTTTTACTTCTTATCCATGGATTTTAATCCATAATCCAAATTTTTCTTTTGTTGCCTTTATTGCTTGCTTATTATACTCATACAGATTGAATAACATCGGAGAGGCTACAGCCATGTCTCACTCGCTTCTCAATCACTGCTTCCCTTTTGTGCTCCTCGACTCTTACAACTGCCATTTGGTTTCTGTACACATTGTAAACAGACTTTCGCTCCCTGCGGTTTACCCCTGCCACCTTTAGAATTTGAAAGAGAGCATTCCAGTCTTATTGTCAAAAGCGACAGAGGCATAGACGCACGTAGTTCACTTAGTGAAGCTTATGCTATGCAACAACACTGAGGCTGCCAGACATGGTAAGTCAGGTGCTGCGCTTGCTCCTGCCGCTGTGCTTATCATTTGTGGTTTCGTGGTCAAGCAACGATCGACGATAACCTGTTGGTTACGATCGCTACTAATTTTAATTGTGGGACGGTTGGTGGAGCATGACTGGGTAGTTCCGTCTCGATCCTTTGAAAAGTATCCTGGCGTTGTATAGGGAAACCCGTGTGGGAGGAAGAGCATTGTACTAGTGAGGGCGCAATTTGAATTAGACTAATTGTGACAAGGTTTGCTACAACTTTGAACTACATTGTTGGCTGCAGCAGTGGCAGAAGCGTCACACAGAGGGGCGAAAACGCACGGACTCCGTCTTTGTGGACTCTGAGGCGCACAGTACGGAGGTGGTAGGGGTCTTTATAAACATCGTAAAAAAGTCTCAAGAATATACAATGGTGGGAACTTAAATAGGGGCAACTATTTGTTCAGAACCGATAGAAAAGAGTTACATGTTTGCACCTGTTATTGTCCTTCAAAGTAGTCACCAGCGTTGTGTAAAACCCGTTGCCAGCGATGTGGAAGGCGTAGTGTACCGTTAGCAGAGCCTGTTCTGTTGATGGTGTGAATGGAGCAGTCTCCTGCCTGTCGAATCTCGGGAACAGTTCTGAAGCGATTGCCACCAAGTGATTCCTTCATCCTCGGAATCAAATCAAAGTCACAAGGACTTTAAGTTCGGGGAGTATGGTACTTCACAGTCCCATCGACCGAACAGAGCAGCCCCAGCTTGCGCTGTACGCGCTCGCGCATTGTCGTGCAAAATGATGGGTGGGTTGCGCAGAAAGTGTAGCCGCTTCTTTCGCAAAGCTGGTCGCAGGTGATGCTCCAAAAACGAACAGTAATACTGTGAATTGACGGTCTACCATGGAGGAACGCAATGCGTTACGATAACACCACCACAGTCGTACACGAGAATCACCATAACTTTAGACCACTCCGTTCGCACCATCAACATAACAGGCTCTGCTAACGGTATACTACGCCTTCCACATCGCTGGCAACGGGTTCTACACAACGCTGGTGACTACTTTGAAGAACAGTAACAGGTGGAAACATGTAACTCTTTTATATCGGTTGTGAATAAATAGTTGCGACTATTTAAGTTCCAGCACTCGTACATGATATTTACCAGAAAATTGCTAGTTTCCTTAGTAGTGACAAACGTTCATTTCCCCGCATTAGGCTTCACAAGGTGACAAACAACACATGAGTGTCTGTATTGCAGGTAATGTCAGGTAGGTTACAGGTCGAAAAAATACGGAGGCTGACCACACTGCTAATGTGCAGGCAAGTCATAGATAGGACACGCCACACACACTTGTAATGCTATCGCTTACCGCACCAGTTAATCAAGCTGGTCCAAGTGAGAAGGGATTGTAGGAGGCCTTGATGGAATGTTACAGAGTGATTTGTAGTGATGAATCATGCTATGCCCTGTGGCACTCCGACGGAATGGTTTCTGTTTGGTGAATGTCTGGATGCTGTTACTTGTCTAGTGCCAACAGTGGAGTACGGAGGAGGTGCCATTGCTGTGTGGGGATGTTTTTCCTGGCACTGTGAGTTACCTTTATTGCGTTAAGAAAACGCTAAACGTGGAAGTATATAAACAAATTTTGCTGCATTGTGTACTGTGTACAGTAGAGGGGCAGTTTGGAGATGATATTTATATCCTCATGACAAAACATCATCAGTGAGGCTGTAATGTATGGACAATTTCTTGAAATGGACTGGCCTCCCAAAAGTCCCATCTGAACCCATTGGTTTAACTCTGGGATGGGCACGGATGTGGTCTTCACACCAGGCAGTGGAGTCCAGCATCACTACCCGGTTTCAGCTGTTGAGGAGGAATGGGCTGCCATTCCTCCACAGACATTCAGTCATCCGAAAGTGTCCTCAGCAAATGTCACAAAGGCTGAGGGTGGATGCACCCGATATTAGTATCCACTAATAGATGTGCGGACATTTTTGTTCAGGTAGTGGTGATAATACCGTAACACGGTGGAGTGCTTCTGAAATGCTTACGTATTTTTGTAGACAATCCCGGAGAGGTCGGCCTGCTGCGGGTCGAAGATGGAGGAGACGCCGGCGGCGGAGAGCGCGCCGGCCAGGCTGGAGAAGCCCTCGAGGCGCATGCGCGGCACCAGGTAGGGCAGCTCCGTGGGGCGTGCCGCCGCCAGCAGCCGCAGCAGCGTCTCCGGCGGCAGCTGGGACTCCAGCCGCGACAGGCCCTGGAGCCCGCGCTCGTCCGGCAGCAGCAGGAACATGGCGAACGACTCGTCCTTGTACGGCAGCCCCAGCACCTGCGACCGCCAACACGCGTGTATAGCAAGGCTGCTTGTAGGAAAGCAACGGGTGGTTTTAATTAAATTGCAGCCGCCCACAAAGGTCCAGTGTGGCCTGCAATTATCGCGCGAAAGTGGGTAGATATCCTAATGCGTTAATGCGGAACCGATCTACGCTGGAAAATATTAGCTCCAGTTTTGGTCACCAGGTACCAGGTACAAAACGACACGAATTAGAAAATAAATAATTCATTAAGAACATTCTAGGTGCCATTCTAAGTGTCACTTAGGAACTTTTTCTTTGAAGTGCCATACATACTGAGACACTATGTTTTATTTTTGACAATACAACTACAGAAAAACAGCAATAATGTTCTAACTAGTAGAATTGTAATCAAGTGTCTCATTTTTTTTTTTTTTTTACAAAAGGAAAACAAAATTTAACAGACAAACTCTCATTACTGACTTCTGATTTTTACACAACTCCGTTCTTGGGATGAGATGTTACAAAGTTTACTGTAGAGCTCTCTACGCTGTTGAGGAAACCATGGCAACATCTACAACAGGTATTTTTGTTTTGCATCTGATAAACATGGTTGGTCTTTCAGATGAAACACAGCATGACATACGTCAGCCAGGATCATTCCCTTTTTCAATACGTTGACATTTTTCCGTTCTTCTGTTTCAGTGTAATAATTCTAAATAACTATTTGTAATGGACGAGTATGGGACTCTTCAATCCTACTCCATTTGGAGATCTTACACGCCTGTATTGACAATGTTTCAGCACCAACTTTAAAATCTAAGAAGTCAGTTATACGAATTGGAGTTACATGGAATAGGTTTATAGTTCAAACTGACTCAAAATCTTGTGTAAACCCTGTAGAACAAAACCTCTGAGGCGCACTGCTCTGCACAGAGAACTAGAGATGGGCAAAACTGTTCTTTTCAGAGACCGGATCAGAACTGTTCACTCCCTGAAATGAACTAGCTCTTTTTCATGACTCACCACTCATTCACAACAGAAAATAAATGGAAGGCACATTGCCCTTTAAACTTCGTTTATTCCAGTACTATACCTGTATTTTGATCTTATTTGATCCTATTTTGAAGTAAAACAGATAATGAGTAAGAATTTTGTATTGTTTATTGAAATTTCCACAGTATGACAAAGTTTTTGATTACTGATTTATTTTGCACTATCGTGGTTTTTTGGGTGATCGGAAAATGTTGCAACTTGAGATTTACATTAACAATATATTTGGCTATAATGTATTAAAATTTCATTAACCTCGTACAAGTACATCGCAAGCCATATATTTTTAAAGTGAACATTTCCTTCCGAAGACGCCTAAAATCGCAAAACCCGTACTACAATAAGAAAAAAATATATAAATTTGACAGTAAGACCAAAGTGCTGCATATAGCCTTCCGCAGAATAAAACATGGAAAATATTAGTGTATCACTTTTGCTATACGTTTATCGGTTCGCTCGTAATTAAAGTGTAAATTCGAGTGACCATAATAAAAAATTCTATATTAAGAGGAGCCGTCAGGAACCTAATCTGATCAGTTTAAACAAATGAAAATAAAATAAAAACAAATGATGTATACATAACATAATTATGTAATATACATAACGGTATTACTATGAAGAACAATATCCAGTAGAGACGAACTCCGATGCAGAGGCGCTGAGTCAAGCAGGTCGAGCCGCGAGCTGTATTACTGCGCGAGCTAAGACCGCAGAGACCAGAGTGACACCTGAGTTGCTTTGCTCAATGCTCTGGCTAGAGTCGAGAACGGTGGGGTGAGCATTGAGCAGGCGAGTTCCGAGGGTGGGGGGAGCGGTGAACGGCCACCACTCACCCGCTCGGAGGCAAATCGTCCGTTCTCTAGCGAGCAGGTTGTTGCAAGTAGTTCTTATGTTCTCCGCTAGGAGGCTCTCTGTCCTGTTGCTCGCATCAACCGCCCAGAGGGCAGGACGTGCGACTGAAACGATCGCCGACGGAGTGCTATGCTAAGTTAAGGTGCGCCAGACACTGCACGCGGCAGAGGAAGCACAGAGAGGGCACAGCATATGTGAAACACAGAATCCAATGGGGCACTGCACAGTGCAGGCAGCCAAGGCAGAAGCAGGGCAGAGGCCGGCGCTGGCTGTGTTGTGTGGCGTGCAGTGTGCTCTGACCAGCAGAGGCCCCACTGGTCTGCTCCGACTCTCTCTCTCTCTCTCTCTCTCTCTCTCTCTCTCTCTCTCTCTGCTGTGGGAAACGTTTGGAGCTACCGTTATTTTTTTCTGAATCACTGATTGTTCACTCCTTTGAAAGATTCAACTCTATGAATTAGTTCAGGAGCGGATCCCCCATCTCTACAGAGAACAAGCACCAACTAGTAATTAAGCTTTGAAACATTCTCTCCATGAACAAGTTAGGGACATGCAACAAAGTACCGTGAACACAATAGCACTGAAATACATTTTCCAAAAAAAAAAGCTCTTACAAGGCTTAACAGTTTCAGTCTTCAGAGGAAAAGAACAAGGAAAAAAGTCCAGTAAACATCGGCTCTGAAAGCCATACCTTAAGAGCTATAAGCCTTTATTTATCTTCGCAACTGTGAAATGCATCTCTTGTAACGAACAAGTGTTCATGGCTGTTAAGATATGCATTTCAGAGACAATGTTTACTGGACACTATTTCTTTATTTTGGTGCATGCTACTTCCAAAAAATGGAAAGCAAAGAGCTTACAGTAAAGAGATCTATTTCACATTATCGAAGATGCACAAGTGTTCATAGCTTGTAAGTATACATTTTAGACACAATGTTTACTTGACTTTTTTTCTTGCTGTTATCCATACTGCCATCTCTGTAGGTTCGTCGGAGGAGTCCTGCTTCACCCGATATACGGAGGGTGTCTCTCGTAAAAACCATCACACACATTTTCTCTGAAGCTTCCGCAGTTGTCTGCAGTTTCGATTTTGGAATGTGTAGGTGGAGTCAGCCCAAATGGCTATTGCTCATATCGTCCGTCAAGCAAAGCTCTGTGTCGACGGAAATGCTGGATTTTTCGACGTTACAGCACCCCCTGGCCCTCACTAACTGCTACCGGCTGCTCAGTCGCTAATAAAGTAATATATATATATATATATATATATATATATATATATATATATATATATATATATTGAAACGGCTCAGCCAGAGCCGTTTCTTGAATGTTGCATTAATGACGCGTCTTGCATGCTTGTAGTGCCGATTTTATGTCTCACTACACTGTCAATTTCATAATCAGCCTCTGGAGGAACATGAGCTAATGTGTACATTTATTTAGTTTCTGTATATCGTTCCCACTACCCATTTATTCCATGAAAGACACTGAATGAATAAACGCGTGTTTGCAAGTGGGTTTCGGATGTTTTTGCGGGCGGTCAGGGTTAGTAAACGTAACCTGTAGCCGTTGCCATCTTAATCCTGTGAGGAGGTAAAGCATAGAATGAAATGCAGTGGACAAGTCCAAAGATAAATGCTAGCTCTGAAAACTGTTGCAGTGGATCCGTCTGCTCCCCCTATCTGAAAAGAAGAACCATTTCGGCCAAGCGCTACGTTTCGTCACTCTTGTGGCGGGCTGTGAACAGACATTCTCTCTTCAGCTGTCTCGTTCGGTTATGGAATTAGGCATTTGAATGCAACAGTGCAGCTTATAGCAGTGTTTAATCTACTCTCTTTCAGCTCCCTTACTTTAGAAAAACGTTTTGTGATCCCTTTTCTGGTTTTTGTTAATTGATTTAGTGTGTTGAGGGCATTTGGATGGGAGCATACTTTGTTCACATCAGGGCTATCACCACGCTTGTCCTGAGTTCGATGCATCAGGTATCGTGAACTCTGCCCCTTTGCTAATTTTACTGTCTATTTAGCCAAGTATTGTGTGGGGAATATTGATGTTAAATTCAGTTATATTTCAACTGGTGAACCTTTGGGAACTTATACCACCATCATTGTCCATTACCCATTATTTGCGATTCTATAGTTTTCAGTTAACATGGCCATGCTTCTTGTAGAACGTGAAATTCTGTTCCTAACCAATTCTTGGTCGCCTGGACAATTATTCCTCCCTGATTATTTTTGATTTTTAACAAAACATTTGCGACCAAGCATCTCTGACGCGATACTGCCCACTGCCCTCTCTGTTCATTCTTTGCTTGCGTCAATGCAGGTGAATTTAAATGATTCTTGCCCAACAGCCTGGAACCTTGATGTCTCAACTGCTAGGTCGATTCTTCCACTCACAATGATCAATGTATAGTCATTATTTCATCGTTATTTATGCTAAGGGACTCCCTAATGAATAAGAACTTTCGAATTGGAACCATAGGCTACATCGTGTGCTACTGTTTACGCCTTGAATACCTTGTCTGACAAATGTGCTTTGAAGTGCTGTCAGTGGCACTGCGATGTTTTGCCTTGACTAAACTGTCATCATTCATGATAAAAGGATTTCCCGTCTCTTTAAATGGTTTTGCTACCAAGCACACCGTCTCCCTTCCAGCCACATCCACTTACCTCTGAACGATGTTGGATGTAAAGTACGCCAGTTATGCAAAACACAGTTTTTTCGAAGTTCCCAAACATGTTTCAGCATCTCTGTGCTATCATCAGTGGGTTTCTGTTTTATTTAATCTGTAATGTGAACATTTTTACTAAATGTATACCAAATTATGTGAATATTTAGTTCAAACAACAATTTGTTTCTTTTAGTTAGTATCTTTACACTCTGTTTGCACGGTTTTGCAGACTCACTTGTGTATTATTTATTACAGGTAGCTGGTCATCTGCAACCAAACAATGTTGATGGTAAATTTTGTTGGGAGTTACCTATCATTTTATGGTTTAAGCGTACTTTAGTTCCTCGCGATATTTCGCACCTATATTAATTTTTACTTACGTTTTTGTGTGGCAAGCCCTTTTCTCTCAGCAGATGCTGGGACTTCTGATATGTCTAGATAAGATTCTGACAGGTGACATGTACGTAACCATCCTGTATGATCAGTTGCATCCATTCATGTCCACTGTGCATTCCGACAGACTTGGGCAATTCCAGCAGGACAATGCGACACACCACACGTCCAGAATTGCTACAGAGTGGCTCCAAGAACACTATTCTGAGTTTAAACACTTCCGCTGGCCACCCCAGACATGAAAATTATTGAGCGTATGTGGGATGCCTTGCAACGTGTTGTTCAGAAGAGATCTCCATCCTCTCGTACTCTTCCTGATTTGTGGACAGCCCTGCAGGATTCATTGTGTCAATTCCCTACAGCACTACTTCAGACATAAGTCGAGTCCAAGCCACGTCGTGTTGCGGCACTTCTGCGTCCTCACAGGGGCCCTACACAACATTACGCAGGTGTACCAGTTTCTTTGGCTCTTCAGAGTATAAACCCATAGCAACCGCAGTAAAAACACACGAAACAAAATCGCTACGAACTTGTGCACCAGCCTAACTGAGCCGTGGTAAAAATTGATGTTTTGAAGAGCGCGCCGCAGCGCGTAGTGCGAAGCAGTCGCCATCGGTATCTGGCGGTGGCGCCGCTGTGGCAGCTTTGGTGTGTCCCTCTGTTGGGAAAGGGGAAAGGTTGCCTGTTCACGTGCATTTCAGGGGCGCTATGAGCTCGCCATGGAGTGAGTTGAAGGGTCAGTCTGAGTTAGTCTGGGTCAGTCTCTCGTCTCCAGCTCGCTCGTCTGCCTATCGTCCGCATTTGTTAAGCACTTAGTGTCTGTCTGTCGTTCGGAGCTGTCTCTGTCATGTTTGTCGGATTCGGTGTGTTAACGAATTTATTGCTTGGAGTGTACCGACCTAATTCCTGAAATATGTTTTGATCTTGCCTATCATCTTGAGAGGCGGTATCTGTGTACTGTAGTGCATGTTAACTTGTTTGGCCAACCTTGTATAATTTTATATAAGATTGCATTTCATGGGCTTTTATGTAAATGGTCATTTTAGTATATAAAGTTGGCACCCTTCCACCGTAACACTCTTCTTAGAAGTTGCACCTTCGGTGGCAATGTTAATATTTTAATTTTAGTGTTTTGTACCATTTCCATACCTCTTATGGGGTGCATAGTTTGTGTGCTTGTGTGAATTGTTAAAACTTTTAGTTTAAAGTAATCTGGTGTGTTGCAGATTTGCACAAGTGTAGTGTTTCAGAGGTTGTTGTGAGCGGTCGTAACTACGGCCGTGTCAAAAGGGTGCGGCAAGGTTCTCAGCCCGAAAGCTCATACAGTCAAAAAATTTGTTTCTTTCTGCCTCTGGATAAATTGTAACTTGATATTTATAGGGTGCTTTCTGATTATAATTTTCAATCTGTTTCTTTTAAAAAATGCTTTAGGCACCATTGAAGTGAATAAATCCCCATTTGTTAAAAAGGAATTTGCTTGTAATTTCATCAGTTACTCCCTGGCAACTACTTCCACGCTCACATAGTGTGGTTAAATGTGTTAATGTTTGTTGTGTACATAGTTCCGCGTAGTGAGCGCTTACACAACTTTCCCACTGGAGTGCGCCCCGCTAAGCACAACAGCGCAGGCGCAGCGATCGTCTGCCTCCGCACTACGAGATGGCGCTGCCATAGAGACGGACCAAATTCTGCTTCCGCCGATCCGTGTATTAATATGTAACGCAGAGAATGAGACTGCTGCTAATGTACAACCTTTTCTCCTCGCGGGTCACACTCACACAGTGATACATGAACGTGTGAGGTATTATAACGAGTTTACAGACCTCTGATTAGTCAGTCTGCATTAGTCTGCATTTGTCTGTACCAGTCTGTACCAGTCTGCATTTGTCTGCATTAGTCTGTACCAGTCTGTACGAGTTCTACATTTGTCTGTACCAGTCTATAGTCAAGTTTCAGTCTGCGCCTAGTAAGATTATCATATTGCTGTACATAGCCATGAAGATAAATGTATAGACGCTTTGTCAAGTATCAG
Source organism: Schistocerca serialis cubense (assembly GCF_023864345.2). NCBI lineage: Eukaryota > Metazoa > Arthropoda > Insecta > Orthoptera > Acrididae > Schistocerca > Schistocerca serialis. Next base: position 1,132,686,852 of record NC_064639.1, read on the forward strand.
AGGTATACCTGAGAATAAGATTAACGTACCAATACCAAAGGAACTCCAGATTGTCAATTGTAAATAGCATCCAGAACAAAGTTAAGTAATTTTTATGCTTCTTATTATTTTAATAAATCTGTGTGAAAATTAATCAAGTTCTGTTTAAAGTTGGTCACCGTCATTCTGCTACTCTAAGCGTGCAAGTGGCATTTCTATCGTCTGACCTAACGGCAGAAGATAAATACGCCACGATAAGACCACGAGACATATTGCTGACACTCGCCTACTTGGTTAGAGCGACAAGTCAAATAATCTGATGGTGTGTGTACCGAAGGTCTTACAGTACGCACACCACACATAGTGTGGTTCAATGTGTTAATGTTCTTGATGAATCGCTAGTAAGTAAAATAAATTATTAAGAATATTCTTTGAAAATAAATCCACGGTTCACTAATAAAAATGCTTGGCTTGTCAATATTTGCAAGCTGCGGAGCACCACAAGACCGAGACGGAGTCAGTCTCGACCACCTAGAGTAAATCGCACAACTCGCCTACAGTTGTACAGCGCGGGCATACCTGGCACTTGAGAGTGGTGTCGTGGATGTAGAGGACGTCGGACTCGTGCTCCATCATGTCGACGTCGAAGGCCTCGGTGTCGCTGACGGTGAAGCGGGCGCGGTGCGTGCTGGAGACGGGGAACTGGTGGCGCCAGGCGGCGTTGAAGTAGAGCGCGCTGGCCGCCAGCAGGCCGCTGTTGGCCTGCAGCGCCGGCGGCACCACGGAGCGGATCTGGCCGCGCGTCCTGTCCGACACCCACTGGTTGACGAAGGCGGCCGCCTGGCCGGGCCGGCCCGCGATGTCCAGCGCGAACACGTCGCTGGCCAGCGCGCCGCGCACGTCCTGCGCGTACCGCGGGCTCAGCGCCAGGCTCTTGTCCAGGAAGATGGCGGTCGCCACGTTCGAGATCACCGTCTGCGGCACAACCGTCGAGATCACTCTTCAATTGTTCCGTACTAACATAAGTTGTAATGTCTTAATTCTCAACAGAAAATCCAAAAAAAAAAAAAAATAGAATTTGACTGAGTTGAGTATAGCATTCAATGACATTTAAAGAGCAACACTTAGGCGGATTCTATCGTGATCTGTGGCACACGTTTATTTCCTGTCGCTGAGGGGACGTGTTCGATTTGATTTAATGGCGAAACATGCGTGGGATAGCCCACAGCATGCGTCATCGCTTCTCCGCTGGAGGCAGCTGTGGTGGAAGAGTGGTTGGAATTGGCCAGCGAAAGCTTCCAATCAGCAAACTGGAGCGAGAGAGCAGCTGCCTGGAGACAGAGCTGGAAGCGTGGCAGAGCAGCAACACAGTCGCGTTGACAAACGGACAAGGTTGATTCTGGCTTGCTGTCAACACGAGTGTTGTGTACATAGTTCCACGTAGTCAGCGCGTACACAACTTTCCGACTAGAGCGCGCCCCGCTAAGCACAACAGCGCAGGCGCAGCACTCGTCCGTCTCCGCACTACGAAATGGCACTGCCTTAGAGATGGGCCAAATTCTGCTTCCGCCGATCCGCGTATTAATATGTAGCGCAGCCAATGAGATTGCTGCTAATGTAGAACCTTTTCTCCTCACGGATCACACTTGCGCTGTGATACCTGAACACGCGAGGTATTATAACGAGTGTACAGACGTCCGATCAGTCAGTCTGCATTTGTGTGCATTAGTCTGTACCAGTCTGCATTTGTCTGTACCAGTCTGTAGTCAAGTTTCAGTCTGCGCCTAATAAGATTATCATATTGCTGTACATAGCCATGAAGAGAAATGTATAGACACTTTGTCAAGTATCAGAGATATGTGAGAATAAGATTAACGTACCAAGACCAAAGGAACTTCAGATTGTCAATTGTAAATAGCATCCAGAATCAAGTTAAGTAATGTCTATGCTTTTTATTATTTTAATAAATGTGTGCGAAAATTAATCAAGTTCTGTTTGAAGTTGGTCACCATCAATCTGCTACTCTAAGCGTGCAAGTGGCATTTATATCGTCTGACCTAACGGCAGAAGATAAACACGCCACGAGAAGACCACGAGACATATTGCTGACACTCGGCTACCTCATTAGAGCGACAAGTGTGTACCAAAGGTCTTACAGTACCCACACCACAACGAGACATCATTCCGGCTGGAGCAGTGGATAGTGTTTACCTTTTTACGTCTGGAGGATGCAGTGTTGCTGGAAGCGACAAAGTGCTTGCTGCAGTGTGGTTTCATTTACGACAAGTAGAAGACAGTGTGCAGTGCTGACTTGTGACATCTTGTCATGTAAACCGTTGAGCCTGTGCTGGCACGCTTTATCTGTCTGATTCGTGTTTTACATGTAAGTTTACCTGTTACTGTTGTCGCTTTCCTTGTGTCGTTGCTGTGCCATCACGAGTTGTCACTCAGCTGTGACAGGCTGAAGAGCCACAGGAACAGAATTTTGGCCATGGCAGCGCGACCCAATTAGGGCGCTGTCAGTGACACAAGCGCCGGCAAGACTCGGCGTGCGAGACCAGACGGACACATGGGACAGAACTTGGAATAACCGAGCGAGTTACACGGGACCGAACCCTGGCGTGCAAGCGAGCAGCCGAAAAGGACGAATCTCAGCAGACGCCTTCGTAGGTGTGGCCTAGTCGGCAGCCAATAAGAAGAGTGTGTTTTCGGAACAATGGCACACCAGGTGCTATTTGCTATAGAGCGGTCTGTTCCTGGCGGTTCCTGGAAAGCACCACCGGGGGATTATTTTATTTATTTTTGCCATACACAGCTGCCCTCATTTCTGCTGAAAGCCGTTGCTATTTCTCTCTCTTATATGACTGGTACGCCAATGGTCTCCCATCAGATCACCGAAGTTAAGCGCTGTCGGGCTGGGCTAGCACTTGGATGGGTAACCATCTGGTCTGCCGAGCGCTGTTGGCAAGCGGGGTGCACTCAGCCCTTGTGAGGCAAACTGAGGAGCTACTTGATTGAGAAGTAGCGGCTCCGGTCTCCGAAACTGACACTTGTCTGGGAGAGAGGTGTGCTGACCACATGCCCCTCCATATCCGCATCCAGTGACGCCTGTGGTCTGAGGATGTCACGGCGGCCTGTAGATACCATTGGGTCTTCTAAGGCCATTTCGGATGGAGTTTAGTTCTTTATGATTGGTGAAGTGCTTCTAGGAAAGAGCAGAAAGCTGTTATTGGTGTCTGGATATAGGTTCTTAGTGCAAGAGTGAATGATGTGACAAGTTATGGGATAGAGATACAACACATATACAGATGGTGGTAGTATCACGTACAAAAGGTATAAAAGGGCAATGTGTTGGCGGAACTGTCATGTGTACTCAGATGATTCAAGTGAAAATGTTTCCGAAGTGATTATGGCCGCTCTGCGGGAATTGACACACTTTGAACGCAGTATGACAGTTTGAACTGGACGCATGGGACATTCCGCTTCGCAAATCCTTAGGGAATTCAATGTTCGCAGGTGCACAGTGTCAAGAGTGCGTCGAGAATACCAAATTTGAGGCATTACCTCTCACCAAGGACAAGCAGTGGCCGAAAGCCTTCACTTAAAAATCGGGAGCTGCCGCGTTTGCACAGAGCTTTCAGTGCTAACAGGCAAACAACACTGCATAAAATAACCACAGAAATCAGTGTGAGACATACGATGAGTGTATCCGTTAAGTCAGTGCGGCGAAATTTGCTGTTAATGGGCAACGCAAGTGCCTTTGCTAAAAGCATAATATGGCCTACAGCGCCTCTCCTGCCATCGTGACCATATCGGTTGGACCCTAGACGACTGGAAAACCATGACCTGGTCAGATAAGTCCCGATTTCAACCGGTAAGGGCTGGTGGTATGGTTCGAGTGTGGTGCAGACCCGACGTAGCTATGGACCCAAGTTGTCAACAAGACACTGTGCAAGCTGCTGGTGGCTTCATATTGATGTAGGCTGTGTTTACGTTGGTGGGCTGGGTCCTGTGGTCCAACTGAACCGATTATTTGACTCTAAATGGTTATGTTAGATTTCTTGGAGACCATTTGCACCCATTTATGCTCATTCACGTGCTTCGTGTTCCCAAACAACGATGTCATGTCACTGGGCCACAATTGTTGGTGATTGGTTTGAAGAACATTATGGGCAATTCGAGCGAATGATTTGGCCAATCAGTAGGAACGCTTCGGTCCTCCAGCAACATGTGGCACACCGATGCAAGAGGAGAAGCAAATTATTTTGCCTACTCTATGGCGAATCTTACTTTTTCCCGTCAGATCTCATGGCGTTTCCTCTGTTGAGCAATTTCAGCTGCCCCATGGTCACTTATTTCGATATGTCCTTCTGATGTTCGTGCGGTGATGTGAAGGAGTTTTTATGCGAAACTGGACATGTGTCATAGCATTGTATACGGCTTTTTCTTTCAAACGGTGTTTATACCCAGTTAAACAAATTTACCATAAATCTCCAGAACCAATATTTAACAGGTTTTCATTTAGCAGTCATTCCAAGTCGTAAGTACATGATCGAATGATATTAAGCAGTGTGTCGTTGCGATAGCTCGTCGATACGAAGTGCAGAGCTTTTCATTTCTCCATCATCAACATTTTTCTCGATAACTAACTGAAAACATCTGCACTGCATTGTGTTTTCCCAGAAACCAGCCGTGAAAGTTAAACCGTCTATTAGTTGTGTTGAAAAATACTGCTCCACCTGTGACACAATGGAAAAGTCTTATTATGTTACATTAAAAAATGCCTTTAAATTGTTAAAAGAGTCTTGTTAACAACAGTAACAAGCACTCATGTAACGACAGAAATGTTATCTGTCGAGAGATACAGCTCCCTTTAGAGACCTAAAACTTATTACTTATTACAGTCACAGTTGCCAAGTGAAACAGGTGATTACCGGTTTCGGTTGTCGGGTGGCATCTTAAGATTTTATTCAGGTTGATTTCTTCGCCGTGTATGCCAGCCTTAACATTAAAATCCAAAATTCTTCAACACTAAAATACAAGGTGACGTAGTTGACATGTTACACTCCAACCAACTTGAAAAGATCTGAAGATGGGCGCTAAACGCTGATATCTGTAATCAACGGCTTTACTTCGCAACAATGACTGTAATGAATAATCAGTTTCTGGGTGATCTGTTTATTGTCAACATCGGGAAGTCTATATCTAAACATCGATGGTGTGATGTTTTAAAGAATTCATTATCGATTAAAACACCGATGTTTAAACTCCCAACTGCGGTATGCTGTAAATATCGATTATCATTGTGCATCCATATTTCGAACCATTATTTCCAGGTACACCGAAGAAGCAATGAAGAACGAGTAAAAATTTTTGAAGAGGAGTAAAAGCGTAAGGGGAACAGATTCCAATGCTCTCTTCTCAGTCCATGTGGCAGTCTTGATGGTTTAGAAGACACGTTCAATGGATGACATACCCAGCATAGACTACGGGTTAATAAATTGCCACAGAGCAATAGTACCACCGATCACCACCAAAGGGGAATAGTAGGCTGCCATCTGTCGCCACTGAGAATAGTGGGCCACCAAGCGCCGTCACCGACCACAGTAGCCTACTGACAACCACTGCCAAGGATTGTAGGCTATCGACTGCCACTGCTGAAGATAGTAGGATACCGACCTTTGCTACTGCCTATAGCAGGATACTGACCACTGCTGCTGAGGTTAGTAGCCTACCAACCACCGCCACTGAGGATAGTAGGAACCGACCACCGGCCCTGAGGATAGTGGAATACTGACCACTCCCGCTGAGGCTAATAGCATACCGACAACTACAACCGAGGCTAGTAGCCTAGTGACCACTACAACCGAGGCTAGTAGGCTACCGACCAGTGCCACAGAGGTTAATAGGCTATCAACTGTTGCCACAGAGGACTGTGGGCTAATGACTGCTGTCACAGAGGATAGAAGGCTGCCACCATCTGTGACAGAGGATGGAAGGCTACTAACAGCTGTCACGGAATATGGAGTATAGTAGGCTACCAATTACTGGAGGATAATAGGGTGCCAAAAAGCACCGTGAAGGATAGCAGGTTACTGACCACCACCATGAAGGATAGTAGGCTACCGACCGCCACCATGAACGACAGTAGGCTACTAACCAACATCACAGAAGATGGTTATCTAGCAAATACCTGCAGAAGAATAGTAGGCTACTGACTGCTGCCATGGAGGATAGTAGGCTATTGACTGCTGCCATGGCGGATAGTAAACTGCTGACAGCTGCCATGGAGGACAGTAGGCTACTGACTGCTGCCATAGAGGACAGTAGGCTACTGACTGCTGTCATGGAGGATAGTAGGATACTGACTACTGCCATGGAGGACAGTAGGCTACTGACTGCTGGCATGGAGGATAGTAGGCTACTGACTGCTGCCATAGAGGATAGTTGGCTACTGAGTGCTGCCATGGAGGATAGTAGGCTACTGACTGCTGCCATGGAGTATAGTAGGGTACTGGCTGCTGCCATGGAGGACAGTAGGCTACTGACTGCTGGCATGGAGGACAGTAGGCTACTGACAGATGCCATGGAGGATAGTAGGGTACTGGCCACTGCCATGGAGGACAGTAGGCTACTGACTGCTGCCATGGAGGACAGTAGACTACTGACTGCTGCCATGGAGGACAGTAGGATACTAACTGCTGCCATGGAGGATAGCAGGGTACTGGCTGCTGCCATGGAGGACAATAGGCTACTGACTGCTGCCATGGAGGATAGTAGGCTACTGACTGCTGCCATAGAGGATAGTTGGCTACTGACTGCTGCCATGGAGGATAGTAGGGTACCGACTACTGCCATGGAGGACAGTAGGCTACTGACTGCTGCCATGGAGGATAGTAGGCTATTGACTGCTGCCATGGCGGATAGTAAGCTGCTGACAGCTGCCATGGAGGACAGTAGGCTACTGACTGCTACCATAGAGGACAGTAGGCTACTGACTGCTGTCATGGAGGATAGTAGGATACTGACTACTGCCACGGAGGACAGTAGGCTACTGACTGCTGCCATGGAGGATAGTAGGCTACTGACTGCTGCCATAGAGGATAGTTGGCTACTGAGTGCTGCCATGGAGGATAGTAGGCTACTGACTGCTGCCATGGAGGATAGTAGGGTACTGGCTGCTGGCATGGAGGACAGTAGGCTACTGACTGCTGGTATGGAGGACAGTAGGCTACTGACAGATGCCATGGAGGATAGTAGGGTACTGGCCACTGCCATGGAGGACAGTAGGCTACTGACTGCTGCCATGGAGGACAGTAGGCTACTGACTGCTGCCATGGAGGACAGTAGGATACTGACTGCTGCCATGGAGGATAGCAGGGTACTGGCTGCTGCCATGGAGGATAGCAGGGTACTGACTGCTGCCATGGAGGATAGTAGGCTACTGACTGCTGCCATAGAGGATAGTTGGCTACTGACTGCTGCCATGGAGGATAGTAGGGTACCGACTACTGCCATGGAGGACAGTAGGCTACTGACTGCTGGCATGGAGGATAGTAGGGTACTGGCTGCTGCCATGGAGGACAGTAGGCTACTGACTGCTGGCATGGAGGATAGTAGGCTACTGACTGCTGCCATAGAGGATAGTTGGCTACTGACTGCTGCCATGGAGGATAGTAGGCTCTTGACTGCTGCCATGGAGGATAGTAGGGTACTGGCTGCTGCCATTGAGGACAGTAGGCTACTGACTACTTCCATGGAGGATAGTAGGCTACTGACTGCTGCCATGGAGGATAGTAGGGTACTGGCTGCTGCCATGGAGGACAGTAGGCTACTGACTGCTGGCATGGAGGACAGTAGGCTACTGACAGCTGCCATGGAGGACAGTAGGGTACTGGACGCTGCCATGGAGGACAGTAGGCTACTGACTGCTGCCATGCAGGACAGTAGGCTACTGACTGCTGCCATAGAGGATAGTTGGCTACTGACTGCTGCCATGGAGGATAGTACGGTACCGACTACTGCCATGGAGGACAGTAGGCTACTGACTGCTGCCATGGAGGATAGTAGGCTACTGACTGCTGGCATGGAGGACAGTAGGCTACTGACTGCTGCCATGGAGGATAGTAGGGTACTGGACGCTGCCATGGAGGATAGTAGGCTACTGACTGCTGCCATGGAGGATAGTAGGGTACTGGCTGCTGCCATAGAGGATAGTTGGCTACTGACTGCTGCCATGGAGGATAGTAGGGTACTGACTACTGCCATGGAGGACAGTAGGCTACTGACTGCTGGCATGGAGGATAGTAGGATACTGACTGCTACCATGGAGGACACTAGGCTACTGAATGCTGCCATGGAGGATAGTAGGGTACTGGACGCTGCCATGGAGGACAGTAGGCTACTGACTGCTGCCATGGAGGACAGTAGGCTATCGACCGCTGGCATGGAGGACAGTAGGCTACTGACTGCTGCCATGGAGGATAGTAGGCTACTGACTGCTGCCATGGAGGACAGTAGGCTACTGACTGCTGCCATGGAGGATAGTAGGCTACTGACTGCTCCCATGGAGGACAGTAGGCTACTGACTGCTGCCATGGAGGATAGTAGGCTACTGACTGCTGCCATGGAGGATAGTAGGCTACTGACTGCTGCCATGGAGGATAGTAGGCTACTGACTGCTGCCATGGAGGACAGTAGGCTACTGACTGCTGCCATGGAGGATAGTAGGCTACTGACCGCTGGCATGGAGGACAGTAGGCTACTGACTGCTGCCATGGAGGATAGTAGGCTACTGACTGCTGCCATGGAGGACAGTAGGCTACTGACTGCTGCCATGGAGGATAGTAGGCTACTGACCGCTGGCATGGAGGACAGTAGGCTACTGACTGCTGCCATGGAGGACAGTAGGCTACTGACCGCTGGCATGGAGGACAGTAGGCTACTGACTGCTGCCATGGAGGATAGTAGGCTACTGACTGCTGCCATGGAGGACAGTAGGCTACTGACTGCTGCCATGGAGGATAGTAGGCTACTGACCGCTGGCATGGAGGACAGTAGGCTACTGACTGCTGCCATGGAGGATAGTAGGCTACTGACTGCTGCCATGGAGGACAGTAGGCTACTGACCGCTGGCATGGAGGACAGTAGGGTACTGGCTGCTGCCATGGAGGACAGTAGGCTACTGACTGCTGCCATGGAGGATAGTAGGGTACTGGACGCTGCCATGGAGGACAGTAGGCTACTGACTGCTGCCATGGAGGATAGTAGGCTACTGACTGCTGCCATGGAGGATAGTAGGGTACTGGCTGCTGCCATGGAGGACAGTAGGCTACTGACTGCTGGCATGGAGGACAGTAGGCTACTGACAGCTGCCATGGAGGGTAGTAGGGTACTGGACGCTGCCATGGAGGACAGTAGGCTACTGACTGCTGCCATGCAGGACAGTAGGCTACTGACCGCTGCCATAGAGGATAGTTGGCTACTGACTGCTGCCATGGAGGATAGTAGGGTACCGACTACTGCCATGGAGGACAGTAGGCTACTGACTGCTGCCATGGAGGATAGTAGGCTACTGACTGCTGGCATGGAGGACAGTAGGCTACTGACTGCTGCCATGGAGGATAGTAGGGTACTGGACGCTGCCATGGAGGACAGTAGGCTACTGACTGCTGCCATGGAGGATAGTAGGGTACTGGCTGCTGCCATAGAGGATAGTTGGCTACTGACTGCTGCCATGGAGGATAGTAGGGTACTGACTACTGCCATGGAGGACAGTAGGCTACTGACTGCTGGCATGGAGGATAGTAGGATACTGACTGCTACCATGGAGGACAGTAGGCTACTGAATGCTGCCATGGAGGATAGTAGGGTACTGGACGCTGCCATGGAGGACAGTAGGCTCCTGACTGCTGCCATGGAGGACAGTAGGCTACTGACCGCTGGCATGGAGGACAGTAGGATACTGACTGCAGCCATGGAGGATAGTAGGCTACTGACTGCTGCCATAGAGGATAGTTGGCTACTGACTGCTGCCATGGAGGATAGTAGGGTACTGACTACTGCCATGGAGGATAGTCGGCTACTGACTGCTGCCATGGAGGATAGTAGGGTACTGGACGCTGCCATGGAGGACAGTAGGCTACTGACTGCTGCCATGGAGGATAGTAGGGTACTGGATGCTGCCATAGAGGATAGTTGGCTACTGACTGCTGCCATGGAGGATAGTAGAGTACTGACTACTGCCATGGAGGACAGTAGGCTACTGACTGCTGGCATGGAGGATAGTAGGCTACTGACTGATGCCATGGAGGACAGTAGGCTACTGACTGCTGCCATGGAGGACAGTAGGGTACTGGTTGCTGCCATGGAGGACAGTAGGCTACTGACTGCTGGCATGGAGGACAGTAGGATACTGACTGCTGCCATGGAGGATAGTAGGCTACTGACTGCTGCCATGGAGGATAGTTGGCTACTGACTGCTGCCATGGAGGATAGTAGGGTACCGACTACTGCCATGGAGGACAGTAGGCTACTGACTGCTGCCATGGAGGATAGTAGGCTACTGACTGCTGCCATGGAGGATAGTAGGGTACTGGCTGCTGCCATGGAGGACAGTAGGCTACTCACTTCTGGCATAGAGGATAGTAGGGTACTGACTACTGCCATGGAGGACAGTAGGATACTGACTGCTGCCATGGAGGATAGTAGGGTACTGGCTGCTGCCATGGAGGACAGTAGGCTACTGACTGCTGGCATGGTGGATAGTAGGCCACTCACTGCTGCCATGCAGGATAGTAGGGCACTGACTGTTGGCATGGAGCACAGTAGGCTACTGACTGCTGCCATGGAGGATAGTAGGCTACTGACTGCTGCCATGGAGGACAGTAGGCTACTCACTTCTGGCATAGAGGACAGTAGGCTACCGACTGCTGCGATGGAGGACAGTAGGGCACTGACTGCTGCCATGGAGGACAGTAGGGTAATGGCTGCTGGCATGGAGGATAGTAGGCTACTGACTGCTGCCATGGAGGACAGTAGGCTACTCACTTCTGGCATAGAGGACAGTAGGCTACTGACTGCTGCCATGGAGGACAGTAGGATACTGACTGCTGCCATGGAGGATAGTAGGGTACTGGCTGCTGCCATGGAGGACAGTAGGCTACTGACTGCTGGCATGGTGGATAGTAGGCCACTCACTGCTGCCATGGAGGATAGTAGGGCACTGACTGTTGGCATGGAGCACAGTAGGCTACTGACTGCTGCCATGGAGGACAGTAGGCTACTCACTTCTGGCATAGAGGACAGTAGGCTACTGACTGCTGCCATGGAGGACAGTAGGGTACTGACTGCTGCCATGGAGGACAGTAAGGTACTGGTTGCTGGCATGGAGGACAGTAGGCTACTGACTGCTGCCATCTAGGACAGTAGGGTACTGACTGCTGGCATGGAGGATAGTAGGGTACTGGCTGCTGCCATGGAGGACAATAGGCTACTGACTGCTGGCATGGTGGATAGTAGGCCACTCACTGCTGCCATGGAGGATAGTTGGCTACTGACTGCTGCCATGGAGGACAGTAGGGTACTGGTTGCTGGCATGGAGGACAGTAGGCTACTGGCTGCTGCCATGGAGGATAGTAGGGTACTGACTGCTGGCATGGAGGATAGTAGGGTACTGACTGCTGGCATGGAGGATAGTAGAGTACTGGCTGCTGCCATGGAGGACAGTAGGCTACTGACTGCTGGCATGGTGGATAGTAGGCCACTCACTGCTGCCATGGAGGATAGTAGGGCACTGACTGTTGTCATGGAGCACAGTAGGCTACTGACTGCTGCCATGGAGGATAGTAGGCTACTGACTGCTGCCATGGAGGACAGTAGGCTACTCACTTCTGGCATAGAGGACAGTAGGCTACTGACTGCTGCCATGGAGGACAGTAGGCTACTGACTGCTGCCATGGAGGACAGTGGGGTACTGGTTGCTGGCATGGAGGACAGTAGGCTACTGACTGCTGCCATGGAGGATAGTAGGGTACTGACTGCTGGCATGGAGGACAGTAGGCTACTGACTGCTGCCATGGAGGATAGTAGGGTACTGGCTACTGCCATGGAGGATAGTAGGCTACTGACTGCTGCCATGGAGGATAGTAGGCTACTGACTGCTGCCATGGAGGATAGTAGGCCACTCACTGCTGCCATGGAGGATAGTAGGGCACTGACTGTTGGCATGGAGCACAGTAGGCTACTGACTGCTGCCATGGAGGATAGTAGGCTACTGACTGCTGCCATGGAGGACAGTAGGCTACTCACTTCTGGCATAGAGGACAGTAGGCTACTGACTGCTGCCATGGAGGACAGTAGGCTACTGACTGCTGCCATGGAGGACAGTGGGGTACTGGTTGCTGGCATGGAGGACAGTAGGCTACTGACTGCTGCCATGGAGGATAGTAGGGTACTGGCTGCTGCCATGGAGGACAGTAGGCTACTGACTGCTGGCATGGTGGATAGTAGGCCACTCACTGCTGCCATGGAGGATAGTAGGGCACTGACTATTGTCGTGGAGCACAGTAGGCTACTGACTGCTGCCATGGAGGACAGTAGGCTACTGACTGCTGCCATGGAGGACAGTAGGCTACTCACTTCTGGCATAGAGGACAGTAGGCTACTGACTGCTGCCATGGAGGACAGTAGGCTACTGACTGCTGCCATGGAGGACAGTGGGGTACAGGTTGCTGGCATGGAGGACAGTAGGCTACTGACTGCTGCCATGGAGGATAGTAGGGTACTGACTGCTGGCATGGAGGATAGTAGGGTACTAGCTACTGCCATGGAGGACAGTAGGCTACTGACTGCTGCCATGGAGGATAGTAGGGTACTGGCTGCTGCCATGGAGGACAATAGGCTACTGACTGCTGCCATGGAGGACAGTAGGCTACTGACTGCTGCCATGGAGGACAGTAGGCTACTCACTTCTGGCATAGAGGACAGTAGGCTACTGACTGCTGCCATGGAGGACAGTAGGGTACTGACTGCTGCGATGGAGGACAGTAGGCTACTGACTGCTGCCATGGAGGACAGTGGGGTACTGGTTGCTGGGATGGAGGACAGTAGGCTACTGACTGCTGCCATGGAGGATAGTAGGGTACTGGCTACTGCCATGGAGGATAGTAGGCTACTGACTGCTGCCATGGAGAATAGTAGGCTACTGACTGCTGTCGTGGATGACAGCAGGCTGTTAGCAGTCCTCAAGGAGGCGAGTGCCGACTCACCGTCGAGGAGTTGATGGCGCGCAGCGTGTCTCCTAGCTGCACCCAGTAGGTGCGGTACGAGGAGGAGCCCTGGCCGAGCAGGGCGGCGAGCTGGTGGGCCGTGGGGCCCTTGGCGCCCACCTGGAGCGCGGACAGCACGGTGGCGATGCCAAGCGGCGACAGCACCACGTTGTCCTGCCCCGGGAAGGCAGTGAGCAGCGTCGTGGCCAGTCCCGCTATGCCAGAGCTGACGTCCGTGCTGCCCGCGCCACCCACGTTCGCGGACGCCGACGAAGGGGCGCGGAACACGTAGGCCGTGCTGGGCGCCCACAGCGCCAACACGACTAGAGCCACCGCTCTCATTGTGAGCACCTGTTAACAGCACAGCAGGGTGCAGTCAGTAGGCGACGCCTGCGTGCTTCAGAGCTGGCTGCAGCTGTTCACTGTTACAGGTGAAGAAGTGTGCTCAGACTTAAATTCAATTGCAGGCAAAATTAATAAAAAGGAAATAGTGTCAGCCTGTGTTGAGGACGAGGGTGGAATTTATCACTTGTGCCACTTAATGCACTACTGGCCATTGAAATTGCTACACCAAGAAGAAATGCAGATGATAAACGCTCATTCATTGGACAAATATATCACACTAGAACTGACATGTGATTACATTTTCACGAAATTGGTGTGCATAGATTCTGAGAAATCAGTATCCAGAACAACCACCTCTGGTCGTAATATCGGCATTGATACGCCTGGGCATTGAGTCAAACAGAGCTCGGATGACGTGTATAGGTACAATACCCCCGCAGCTTCAACACGATACCACAGTTCAATCAACAGTAGTGACTGGCGTATTGTGACGAGCCAGTTGCTCGGCCACCATTGGCCAGACGTTTTCAATTGGTGAGAGACCTGGAGAATGTGCTGACCAGGGCAGCAGTCGAACATTTTCTGTATCCAGAAAGGCCCGTACAGGTCCTGCAACATGCGGTCGTGCATTATCCTGCTGAAATGTAGGGTTTTGCAGGGATCGAATGAAGGGTAGAGCCACAGGTCGTAACACATCTGAAATGTAACGTCATCGCCATACTGGCGTATCACCTGGCGTGATGGTATGGGTTGCCATTGGTTACACGTCTCGGTCACTTCTTGTTCGCATTGACGGCACTTTGAACAGTGGACGTTACATTTCAGATGTGTTATGACCCGTGGCTCTACCCTTCATTCGATCCTTGCGAAACCCTATATTTCAGCGGGATAATGCACGACCACGTGTTGCAGGTCCTGTACGGGCCTTTCTCGATACAGAAAATGTTCGACTGCTGCCCTGGCCAACACATTCTCCAGATTTTTTACAAATTGAAAACGCCTGGTGAATGGTGGCCGAGCAACTTGCTCGTTACAATACGCCAGTCACTACTCTTGATGAACTGTGGTATCGTGTTGAAGCTGCATGGGCAGCTGTACCTGTACATGGCATGCAAGCTCTGCTTCACTCAATGCCCAGGCGTATCAAAGCCGTTATTATGGCCAGAGGTGGTTGTTCAGGGTACTGATTTCTCAGGATCTATGCACCCAAATTGTGTGAAAATGTAATTACATGTCAGTTCTAGTATAATATATTTGTCTCATGAATACCCATTTATCATCTGCATTTCTTCTTGGTGTAGCAATTTTAATGTATTTACTCTCCGCATATCCATCTTCGATAGATCATGAGACGATAGCTGTTACTATACCTTTATGCCGATTCAGCCTTTATGGCCCATTCAGCCTGTTTATAGGTCTTATTTTATTAATAATCATTTTAGGTGTTATATTGCACTATGTTGTGGTCTATCATTGATACCAGGTGACCATGTTGATAGTGAGTGATACCAGACAATCAAAATTATACATCTCATAGAGGGGACAAAATGCTTTACATTCTTCCCTACGTAGCTGATGTGCTGGCGCCGTTCGCTCCATAAACAGGAAAAAAGGTTCAACGTAGTGGACATCAATTTTTTGCCTCTCTACTAGATTATGACTACAGTTATCCACTTGATCACCTGGTATCATAGACAGGCCTGAAGAGGGTGTAATATTACACCGAAATCGACTTTAACTAAATAAGACCTACACATAGAGCAGAAGGTGCCACCCATTATTTATGTTAACGGAACAGGTGAATGCACATTTGCTTTGTACAGGAAGTCCCAAAAAGAACGACCCGATTTTAAATAAAATTATTTATTAGGACAAAGGGCTTAACACCAAGAAATTGCATACCAAATTACTGAGAAAAGACAGAAGTCTATAAAAATCCATCATATATGTTCAATTTGTCCTCCATTGGCTGCACTGACGACATCTAGCCGATAGCCGAATTCATCACAAACTGAGCGAAGGTGTCTTCTGTCACTGAAGCCACAGCAGCTGATATTCTGGTTTTTAGTTCATCAATGTCACGAGGTAAGGGAGGAACGTAAACACATTGTTTAACATATCCACAAAGGAAGAAATCACACGGTGTTAAGTCAGGGGAGACTGGCTGTATGCTCCAGGTCAGCGCTCGTAGCGACATCTAGAGGATTTTTTCTGAAACTCTAGACTACGCCGATTACATCTAGCGCTGTTTCAGTTACCTAGTGAAATTTGTCTCAATATTATTACAAGTTAAAATCGGGTCATTCTTTTTGGGACACCCTGTGTTTTAATCTTACAGAATCCAAACTACACTCATGACGATGCTATTTGCAGATGACAAGGTAATTATTTCTTATAGTCAAAATAATCTACTAAAGTTTTGAACAACCATGTCTTGCACAATAAAAACCAGTCCTGTTCAGACAGCTCAGCAAGCTTTTTTTTCTCTTCCTTCGCTCGAGCAGCAGTACCTGACTGGGACCTGGAAAATTATGTGACAGTGATTTCAGTAATCCAGATGGAAGCCACATTGAATCAGAATGCCTACATCAAAATACTGCACAGGTTTTCAAACCATGGTCACGGCTACCAGGGGCGTTGGCGCCTTACAGTAGCGGCGTCGTGTAGTTTCATATAACTAATAATTTTGGATTGCTTGCTTTCTGGGTAAAGGACCAACTTGCGCTAGTAGTGATATCTAGCGGGCCGGTGAGTAAGTGTTCTTATTATGACAGTTTGGTAGATGGCAACCGAATCGTACTACATGTCTCATTTGTTCTTATTCAGTATCTAACAGTTCTAAAGTTAGTTTTGTCGGATACAGATTGTTTTTAATTGTTGTATGCCTTCTGTGATTTGTATTTGCCAAAATGAACAAATTTGAACTGCACGTACGAAACACGAAATTTCGAGTGTATGATGCAGTTCTAAAGATGAAAATGCAGGTAATATGACGAAAGTTACGTGAATTTAGGTATTATATGTACTACTGTTGAAAATGGACAACGACTACGGTGTGCCATTTGTTTCAAACACCTAGCTACTGAAAGCGTGCTTCCTAATAACATGAAGCGACATTTGGAATCAAACCAAGGTAGTTTAGTAAGCAAACTACGAAAACACTTTGACGGAAAAAAAACTTTGGCCATACAAGCTACGATTCCTACAAAGGCTGTTCTTTCACCTTACAATGTTGGCTACCGTGTAGCAAAGAGCAAGAAACCTCACACATAACGGAGGACCTTGTTTTAGATGCTGATCTCGACATGGTATATATTATGATAAGTGAGTCAGCTGTCAAGCAACTTGCAAGTGTGACTTTGTCAGACAGCGCCATTACTCGTCAAATACTCGATATGGCGGACGATATTAATGTTCAGTTAGTTGAAAAAGTCAAAGGTGATGGTGAATTCGCTATTCAGTTGGATGATGCGTATCTAATTGGTTACGTGCGGTTTATACAATAAATTTCGTGAATATCTACTTTTCTGCAGGAAAATAGCTCTTGGAACAAACGGAACAGACGCCTTTGAAATACTACACTCTTTTGTGGAGAAAACAACATTGAAAGCACTGTAGACATGATGGACGTCGTTAACGTCGGATTGCAAGGTCTGATGCGAAAGAGGCTCCTCATGCTGTTTGGACACACTGTTTTATTCACCGAGAAGCAGTGGTATCAAAAATCATGAGCCCTGGCTTCATGAGGTTCTCCAATCAGTGATCGAAGTGACAAATTTCATTACAAATCCGTCATTTAAATCGAGATGTTTCCAACAAACGTGCGTTCATATGGGGGCTGAGTACGTCCTCAGGATTTATTACAGTGACTCGCGCAAATGTCTTGAAAAGGGTGTATGAACTCAGGAATAAAATTTACTCTTGTCATGTTCAGGAAAATCATTTGAGTTCCCAGAAGCTCGTAGACAGTGGCTTTGTTCTGAAGCTGGCGTATCTTTATGACATCTTTGAAAAACTCAGTTTATTGAATGTATTTCTTCACAGTAATGAGACCAACACACTGTAAGACAAAATTTATGGCTCCAGAAAGGCAATCGTGGAAGGAAAAGTTGGATGACAAAGGCATACAGTATGATTTCCCTACTCTTCACACGGTTTTAGAAGACAGTGAGTTTCAGTCGAGTGAGGAACTGAAATTTGTGTCTGTAAATGATTTAACTGAACTTTGTGAATACTTTCTCAAGTACTTTCCAAAAGAAGATGATCAAAAGAGTTCGTAAAGATCCTTTCTGTACAGAACTTCCATCAACACTTACCACTGAAGAATTACAGTAATTTATCGATATTTCATCAGACTCCACACTGAAATCGAAGTTCGTTTCTTCATTGCTGATTAGGTTTTGGAGACTGGTGAAGCAGGAGTATCTGCAGGTACGTAACTAGGCCTTTTGCGACGGTGTACTGGTGTGAGGTTGGTTTTTCGGTACTAGCAGTCATCAGCACGATGTACAGATCGCAAATGAATGCGGAGGAAGAGATGCGAATCGCAATTTCCACTTGGACCGAGATTTGAAGAACTGAAGGTGAAGAAACAAGCTCGTCCTTTCCATTGTTGTCGTTACAAGAATAAGATGTAATAACATTAAAAGTCGATCAAAATGAATTGTGTCAAGAGCTAATAAAGAAATAATGTTGTTGTTGTTGTGGTCTTCAGTCCTGAGACTGGTTTGATGCAGCTCTCCATGCTACTCTATCCTGTGCAAGCTTCTTCATCTCCCAGTACCTACTGCAACCTTCAGAATCTGCTTAGTGTATTCATCTCTTGGTCTCCCTCTACGATTTTTACCCTCCACGCTGCCCTCCAATGATAAATTTGTGATCCCTTGATGCCTCAAAACATGTCCTACCAACCGATCCCTTCTTCTAGTCAAGTTGTGCCACAAACTTCTCTTCTCCTCAATCCTATTCAATACCTCTTCATTAGTTACGTGATCTACCCACCTTATCTTCAGCATTCTTCTGTAGCACCACATTTCGAAAGCTTCTATTCTCTTCTTGTCCAAACTAGTTATCGTCCATGTCTCACTTCCATACATGGCTACACTCCATACAAATATTTTCAGAAACGACTTCCTGACACCTAAATCTATACTCGATGTTAACAAATTTCTCTTCTTGAGAAACGCTTTCCTTGCCATTGCCAGTCTACATTTTATATCCTCTCTACTTCGACCATCATCGGTTATTTTACTCCCTAAATAGCAAAACTCCTTTACTACTTTAAGTGTCTCATTTCCTAATCTAATTCCCTCAGCATCACCCGACTTAATTTGACTACATTCCATTATCCTCGTTTTGCTTTTGTTGATGTTCATCTTATATCCTCCTTTCAAGACACTGTCCATTCCGTTCAACTGCTCTTCCAAGTCCTTTGCTGTCTCTGACAGAATTACAATGTCATCGGCAAACCTCAAAGTTTTTACTTCTTCTCCATGAATTTTAATATCTACTCCGAATTTTTCTTTTGTTTCCTTTACTGCCTGCTCAATATACAGATTGAATAACATCGGGGAGAGGCTACAACCCTGTCTCAATCCTTTCCCAACCACTGCTTCCCTTTCATGCCCCTCGACTCTTATAACTGCCACCTGGTTTCTGTACAAATTGTAAATAGCCTTTCGCTCCCTGTATTTTACTCCTGCCACCTTCAGAATTTGAAAGAGAGTATTCCAGTCAACACTGTCAAAAGCTTTCTCTAAGTCTACAAATGCTAGAAACGTAGGTTTGCCTTTTCTTAATCTTTGTTCCAAGATAAGTCGCAAGGTCAGTATTGCCTCACGTGTTCCAACATTTCTACGGAATCCAAATTGATCTTCCCCGAGATCGGCTTCTACCAGTTTTTCCATTCGTCTGTAAAGAATCTGCGTTAGTATTTTGCAGCTGTGACTTATTAAACTGATAGTTCGGTAATTTTCACATCTGTCAACACCTGCTTTCTTTGGGATTGGAATTATTATATTCTTCTTGAAGTCTGAGGGTATTTCGCCTGTCTCATACATCGTGCTCACCAGATGGTAGAGTTTTGTCATGACTGGCTCTCCCACGGCCGTCAGTAGTTCCAATGGAATATTGTCTACTCCCGGGGCCTTGTTTCGACTCAGGTCTTTCAGTGCTCTGTCAAACTCTTCACGCAGTATCATATCTCCCATTTCGTCTTCATCTACATCCGCTTCCATTTCTATAATATTGTCCTCAAGTACATCGCCCTTGTATAAACCCTCTATATACTCCTTCCACCTTTCTGCCTTCACTTCTTTGCTTAGAACTGGGTTTCCATCTGAGCTCTTGATATTCATACAAGTGGTTCTCTTCTCTCCAAAGGTCTCTTTAATTTTCCTGTAGGCAGTATCTATTTTACTCCTAGTGAGACCTAGTGAGACAAGCCTCTACATCCTTACATTTGTCCTCTAACCATCCCTGCTTAGCCATTTTGCACTTCCTGTCGATCTCATTTTTGAGACGTTTGTATTCCTTTTTGCCTGCTTCATTTACTGCATTTTTATATTTTCTCCTTTCATCAATTAAATTCCATATTTCTTCTGTTACCCAAGGATTTCTATTAGCCCTCGTCTTTTTACCTACTTGATCGTCTGCTGCCTTCACCACTTCCTCCCTCAAAGCTACCCATTCTTCTTCTACTGTATTTCTTTCCCCCATTCCTGTCAATTGTTCCCTTATGCTCTCCCTGAAACTCTCTACAACCTCTGGTTCTTTCAGTTTATCCAGGTCCCATCTCCTTAAATTGCGACCTTTTTGCAGTTTCTTCAGTTTGAACCTGCAGTTCATAACCAATAGATTGTGGTCAGAATCCACATCTGCCCCAGGAAATGTCTTACAATTTGAAACCTGGTTCCTAAATCTCTGTCTTACCATTATATAATCTATCTGATACCTTTTAGTATCTCCAGGATTCTTCCATGTATACAACCTTCCTTCATGATTCTTGAACCAAGTGTTAGCTATGATTAAGTTATGCTCTGTGCAAAATTCTACAAGGCGGCTTCCTCTTTCATTCCTTCCCCCCAATCCATATTCACCTACTATGTTTCCTTCTATGCCTTTTCCTACTGACGAATTCCAGTCACCTATGACTATTAAATTTTCGTCTCCCTTCACTACCTGAATAATTTCTTTTATCTCATCATACATTTCATCAATTTCTTCATCATCTGCAGAGCTAGTTGGCATATAAACTTGTACTACTGTAGTGGGCATGGGCTTTGTGTCTATCTTGGCCACAATAATGCGTTCACTATGCTGTTTGTAGCAGCTAACCCGCACTCCTATTTTTTTATTCATTATTAAACCTACTCCTGCATTACCCCTATTTGATTTTGTATTTATAACCCTGTAATCACCTGACCAAAAGTCTTGTTCCTCCTGCCACCGAACTTCACTAATTCCCACTACATCTAACTTTAACCTATCCATTTCCCTTTTTAAATTTTCTAACCTACCTGCCCGATTAAGTGATCTGACATTCCTCGCTCCGATCCGTAGAACGCCAGTTTTCTTTCTCCTGATAACGACGTCCTCCTGAGTAGTCCCCGCCAGGAGATCCGAATGGGGGACTATTTTACCTCCGGAATATTTTACCCAAGAGGATGCCATCATCATTTAATCATACAGTAGAGCTGCATGTCCTCGGGAAAAATTACGGCTGTAGTTTCCCCTTGCTTTCAGCCGTTCGCAGTACCAGCACATTAAGGCCGTTTTGGTTAATGTTACAAGGCCAGATCAGTCAATCATCCAGACTGTTGCCCCTGCAACTACTGAAAAGGCTGCTGCCCCTCTTCAGGAACCACATGTTTGTCTGGCCTCTCAACAGATACCCCTCCGTTGTGGTTGCACCTACGGTGCGGCCATGTGTATCGCTGAGGCACGCAAGAAATAATAACTACTGTTATTTTTTTCTGAAACTTTAGTTTATTTACCCCACACTTCGACCCGGATATCATGTGCGAAATGAGCCGCGGTATCTATGTTCAAGTCAGAGGAACTATGGACCCAAAAAATTTGAAAACCACGGAATTAGCGGAAAGGCTATTTTTTCCACAAAAACAGATTCATATCGCTTTAATGAAGTAGTTTCTTGTTACTTATTTCGGTTCTTAGGACTCTGAACACCAATTTAGTTTTAGAACTCAGCGGAAAACTGTTTCACATATCAATTTCGGACCTTGCCTTTGCTTAAAATTAGATTTTCTATGTAATATACAATGCTGATCAGAAAGGAATCAGAAGGCAACAGAACGAACAAAGGTAGCACATATGAATATCTCTACAGTAAACGTAAGCGAGGAATTTCATTGAACGTATTATAACTGATCACCTTGGGAAAAAAATTGAATACGTACTTGCAAATGATTAAATCTTTGATGTACGTATATTCTGTGGTGTCCAGAACAAACCTCCGAATCACCACTGCTTTTTTAAATGGAATATTGTGCTGTTAAGTTGATCCGAATGCACTCTGGAACAAATCGCAACGTTAAACAGCGATAACTTGCTTATTGCCAAGAAATTTACTCCATACAATGAATTTACTGCTTTACTATACACGACTATTGGTATACTCGTGGCGCATAGTGAATACACAATACACATAAAATCCAGTGTGGAGTTGTAGTACTGGCTGTACCCGAATCTCTATTGCTCCGGGGCCATAATATCACATTACGGTTATATCTACTCACTCAACGAACCCAATACTTTTCGCATACCCTTAATGGACACGGCAATTCGCATCCACGATGTGAAGTACTAACCAGGTTTGCGTACTGAGCGCAATTTTTTCAGTGGAATTATCTCAGCGAGATTCTTATTAGACATAGAAGATATAAACTGCTCTTTCCCAGAGCAGTATAGCGCAGCCACAATTAACTGGTTTTGTGTAAAGTCGCAATGCAAATTGTCAGGTAACTTTAGTATAACTGCACCACAAGTACACTGCACCTGAGCTTTGAAAAATGTATGACGTTTTAGAAACAACGCACAAGATGAATAGCAGGCATACATGATTTCTTTCTCTTCTGATTTAACTATTCGTTTCAGTGGATACATGCATATCGTCTGCCGCGATTTACACTTTTATGCTAGAAGGTTAACGGTCAGAGAGCAGCTAGTTTCAGGCAAAAGGCCGTCAGGTTTCGTAAACCATCTACACTCATTTTGTTTCCACATTCTTCTTCATTTTAGGCAATTTTAAATTTATTGGGCTTTAGATTTCGATAAAAATGCAACTCTCATCTTCGTTACACCTTATGGAGGAGAGGAAAAAAACTCAGGTCACCAGTACTTAGACCAGTTTAGTGGCGTGCCAGTCTCTTGTACTTACGTTTTCATTACTCCCAAAATCCTTGACAATCTGTTTTATACACAGAATCTTTTTCTGCCCTTAGAATTTTTCCTATCGACAACTTTTCTTACTCTTGCCTGATACTGTATTTTAGCAACCATTTCTCGTTCATTCTTTTAGAATGAGCTTTGAATGCTGTTATTCCTTTGCCTATTTATTTTTATTTCCTCTCCATTTCGCACTTACTCCAGCATTCTTAGTTTTTAAGATTCTCTTCTGTCGCCACATTTCAAATAAATCTTATTTTACAGCTTCTTCTTCCTCTTTTTCCTCCATGTTTGAATCCCATTCAGACAAGTATTTTCCGAAAATTCTCCCAGAATCTCACATCAGTATTTGATACCAGCAGGGACCTTTTGTCGAAGATGTCTTTCATTGCCTGTAGTACTCTAATTTTGACGCATTCCTTGGTTTGGTCATAACCAAATGACAGTATGAAAGCTGCAACCGGTCAGTATGCATGCTGGTTAGTAAGACGGATGTAGTGTAATATGAAGAGCAGCAGAATGTGGTATAACTGGAGAAGGATTCACCACTAACAGGAAGGGAGGGTAGAGCGTAGAGATAAGTCCGAGAACTATCACACAATCAGCTTAACAGCTCATGCATCTAAGTTTCTGACAAGAGAAATTTGCAGCAGAATGGCAAATATAATTGACGATTTGTTACATGGATATCAGTTTAGTTTTCGCGAGCGGTCTAAGGCGCTGCAGTCATGGACTGTGCGGCTGGTCCCGGCGGAGGTTCGAGTCCTCCCTCGGGCATGGTTGTGCGTGTTTGTCCTTAGTATAATTTAGGTTAAGTCGTGTGTAAGCTTAGGGACTGATGACCTTAGCAGTTAAGTCCCATAATATTTCACACACATTTGAGAATTTTAGTTTTCGAAAACGTAAAGACGCCAGAGAGGCATTTCTGACAATAGAAACAAGATTTAAGATAAATCAAGACATGTTCACAGGATTTGTACACTTAGAATAAAGTTCGACAAGGTGCAAGATGTTCGAAATTCTATGAATAACAGGAGTGAGCTATAGAAAAAGACGGTTAGTATATAATATGTATGTGAACAAAGAAAGAACCATAAGAATGGAAGACCAGGTGTTGAGTGGTACTTAGGTAAATAAATTAGTGAAATCAAAGTGAACTAGAAATTAGAATATAAATGAAAAACTTGGTTTAGTTTAGAGAGTTACATACTTGCATTCAGCGGGCAGAACAGCAGAACAGAAGAGACAATGACCGTGAAGTCAGTAAGTTCCACATAAGCGGGTGCTGTCGATTCAGCCGTCAGGGCATCGCCCGACCGGCTCACGTGTTTCTCAGTTGTCGCATGTGGGCAAAGGCCCTCGCCTACATCCCAAGAGCCAATGACCGACGTTAAGAAGACTCTTCGAGAAGCTTTTCAACGTGACAGAAGAGGCAATGACCGGCTCACGTGTTTCTCAGTCGTCACATGCGGTCAGAGGCCCCCGCCTACATTCCAAGAGCCAATGACCGACGTTAAGAAGATTCTTCGAGAAGCTTTTCAACGTGACAGAAGAGGCAATGGCCGTGAAGTCGTTCACCTCCAGTGAACTGAAGTGAATAAATACGCGAGACGCGGTGGGCCCGACAGATGAAGACAGATGAAGACGGGGACGAAGATGAAGACGGAGATGGAGAGGAGAGACGAGACGAGGGACGAAGAAGGAAGAAAAGAAGAGTAGCAGTAGTTTTCAGTCAGTTTCGGTGCTGAAGACCGTCATGCAAGAAGAGACTGCTTCATGCACAGACGCACCAAGTCCGCCGCTGTAATGGAATAGCAAGCAGCAGTCGCGGCGCCAGAAGACAGAAGTTAAAAGGTATTTGAAGTCTGGTTTTTACATACCCGGGTGACTCGTGAGGACGGGAAGGAGACGGCCTCACATCAGTAGTCACCTGTGAGCTGGGATGAAGAGCTGACAGCCGAAGACTGGCAAGCGGGAGTCCGTGGTTCGAGTCCGCCACACTGGCCTTCTCCCGCCGCACCGCTCCGCTGGCCGACGCAGAACACACGCGGCCGCTTAGAGAAGAGAAACACTGGGACGCCGCACCCAAGGTATCATCCGATGCACGATTTCGCTCGCAATAATTAAACGGGCCACCTCGCGCTGCGCGTCTCCAGTCAACTGGGTGAGACGGCGACACGAGATACACAACGCTACGCGTAATCAGACGCCGCCGCCGCCGCCGCCGCCGCTGCCGCAGCAGAAGACTTCACAAACGCCACAGCTGCCGCTCTCCGAACCAGAACATCCCGTGAGATACAGTTGTACAAATCTTCAATAAAAGTTATCTTATGTAAAAATGATGTTTCATTCGACCTCATACCCGAGCCAAGGGAGAACCCACCCTGCCCACATGTGGTTAAGAGAGAAAAGTTAATTTATTTAATATTTTCACCCTGACAGAATGCTTTAGAATGCTCATCCTGACAACTGACAGCATCAAAAGAGAAAACCCAGTTACATTGAGTGACAGAAGTGTCACATTTAGTAACACAACTGTTACATTTGATGTCAGAAGCCGTTTTAGTTGTTACACAGGAACGAATTGCTCGGATTGAAGAGCGTCTAAAACGGAATGCAGTGTTTCTCCTTTACTGTTCAATTTCTGCCTCGAAGAAGCAACGACAGAAATAAAAGTTATGTTCAGAATTTGGAGTAAGGTTGAGGGTGAAAGGATATCAATAATGAGATTCGCTGATGACATTGTTGTCCGCAGCGAAAACAAGGAAGTATATTGCAGGCTATGCTGAATAGAATGAACTGTCTGCTGAGTACATAATATAGATTAAGGGTAAACCTAAGAAAGACGAAAGTAATGAGGAGTAGCAGAAATTAAATAAGTGAGAAACATATCATCAAAATTCGGAACCCCGGAAGCAAAATAATACAAGATAACATAAAAAGACTGGCACAAGCAAACTGCTACCTTGGAAGCAAAATAATACAAGATGACATAAAAAGACTGGCACAGGTAAACAAGCCATTCCCGGCCAAAGTAAGTCTACTAATGTCAGACATTGAACTTAATTTAAGGATGAAATTTCTGAGGCTGTACATTTGGAACACAGTATTGTGCGGAATTGAATTATGGACTGAGAGAAAACCGAAAAAGTTGATAATGGAAATGTTTGAGATGTGATACAATGAGAGGATGTTGAAAACTACGTGGACTTATTCTCCACAGAATCGGAAAGAGCACAGTCATTGACAAGAAGAAGGGAGATAATTATAGGAAATGCAAGAAAAAGTCCAATTTTTTAATTGGAAATGAAGATCGCTCTTTGTACGCCGCGATCACTGTCTAGAAACTTTTATTATTCCAAGATAAACTGGTTTCAACAGTCTTACGCTGCCTTCGTCTGATTTTATGGAAGTGCCATATTACATTACATGAAGGCAAAACTGTTGAAACCCGTCATCTTAGAAAATTACACAACGATCGCGGAGTACGAAGTACGTTCTTCATTTCCAACCATAACAGATCGCTCCACATAACAACATGCGTATCTTACAACTGTTATTGGTTAGAGAAACACAGCTGGTTATGGAGATAAGTTTTCATTTCGCGTTTTGGTACTTCAGTTGCTGTGGGTTATTTACCGAGTGTCACTTTTTTTAAGTTCACGTTGTGGATTTTTGCTTGAGTTTAAATAACTGAAATTTTAAGCTGAGCTTCTGATTTCTTGGCCCGTTCTTCTGTATCGTTTAAGCGCGCCGCAGGTATTTACAAATTCTTGTGTGCCGATGCGCTACCTGCGTACGATTGTTGTAATGAGAACGCTGCTGCCGCTTGTAGAGAATGGGGCAGAGAATTTCCTAATCACAAAGTGACAGACCCAGGAGTGTTTATCCGTGTTTTGTACGGAGCCGCGTGAGATTGATGCTGTGTTCAGAAGTCAAATTTCATCTGAACGTGCAAATGAACAGAGTGTGGATGACGGAGAATTTGATACTACTAGCACACGCTGAATTTCCGCTCGAATCGGTGTTCCACATACTACAATATGTTGGTCATCATGTATGCACTTCCTATACCATTACCACCAACAGCGGATTTAGCATCTTCGAGAAGGAAATGAAAGTAGGCTTACCGAAATTTTGCCTTTGGATAGTTCCAAATGGCAGATTATTTCCATTCATATCGTGCACTGATGAAGCAGCTTTCATTCCTGGCGACGTCAGTAATACCTTTAACTCACATAATATAAAGCAGAGCAATGGCAACGATAAAAAAAAGATCGCTTTATATGTAAAACAACAGTCGCCGAGTTGACATTTAGTCAGAAAGAAACGTAAGAAATTTCGCAGAGTGCGAAGGAAGTGGCAGATGAAATATTAGCGTGTCTGCAAGATGAGTCAAAGTGCTGTGTAGTGTCGTATATGCTCGACAGTGTGGGCAATGTTCATGAGGAGTATAATGATGATGATATGTGAGGAGTATAATGATGATGATATGTGCTCAGCAAGTGAAAGTGATACCGAAACAAGTGTCGATTCATGCAGTTCATAACTTTTTCGGGCAGGGAGCCACAATACCGTCTCCACTGATACGTAGTAGAGGACAATCATTGTCCGAGGAGCGGCTGCTAAACATAACTACGTAATTGGAAGATCGTCTGCAGCATAGTAAAGGAAATTATGAACAGTTTTCGAGTAAGTCCGCAGCAATAAGACAGTGTAGTGCATAAGATATTGAAGAGAGGACAAGGCGTTCTTATTACAAAAACTGGTCATTGCGAGTTTCAAGGATGTTCGATACAATTTACAGGATGTGCATGATAGTAACATACTACGTTACGCTCATTAAATTGCGCGTGACATAGATTAAGTGATTTCAAGGGAAGCAGTGGATGGCTGCAAAGCTTCAAACAGTGCTACAGAATTGAAAGACGTGAGATAAGGAAATTTCAAAGAAAACGTCAACTCGATGATGCACAGCAAACAGCGGAATATTTGTAAATGAGACAAACAAACTTTCGTTCAGTAAGCAATTTGTCTTCAACTCCGACCAATCGGGATTTGAAAGGAACCCTTTAAATTACAGGTACCAAGAGAGTTGTATTAAGATCAACTAACATCGATGCCTTAAGTTATTCGTATACAATTATCAAGACTGCTAATCTGGACGGTAAAATGGCTGGAAAGTTATCTACTGTGCCTCTAGAAGATGGAGGTGCTCTACCTCCTGTGATTCTTTCTCGTGTGCGTGATCTTGCAAGGGTGGTAGGGAATATTTACGTCACAGCAAGCAAGAGTGGGTAAATGGCCGTAACAGAACTACAACCATGGCGTGAGCACTGCTTTTGGCCAACAGCTGGTAAAAATAACTTGCTTTTTCTTGATTCCTAATCTGGGTGTAAAAATCACACTCTCTTGGAACAAACAATCACTCCTGAAAAGTGTCTGACATTACAGTTCATATCATCTGCAGCCACTGGACAGATTTAGCCCCTGTGTGTTTGTTTTTCCATACCTATAAAACATATTATCGCACTATCTGCAGTTACACCTGAAAGGATAGCAAGTTTCACGATAAGGTCCACGACAGACTTGTTTGTCATTCGATTGCATGCCATCACGTTTCATCAGTTCCCATCAACCTGTTATACCAATGTGATTCTATATGAATTCTTTAAGAGTGGATACCTATCTGAATGTCCTTCACGGTTTGTAACTAACAAGGAGTCCACATTCGATCTAGTCATGCGATCCCCTGTGATCACTTTGGAGCGCCATTTTTCATACGGTGTCCACGGTGCAAGTTAATGGTTTGTCTTGAGTATTTCTTGAACGTTGACCTACATACGTCCCGTCGAAGGTTGATCTCTGCCCTCCTGGACACTCATTTTCTGTCGCCCTCCTGATGCACATGGTGAGTCATTAGCAGCTAATTTCTTCCTGTCATAATTTTTAACATAACACTTTCAAATGAACCTTACTAGAGCCTGAACTTGCGACCTCACACTCAAGGGGTTCCCCATAGGTATGTTTGTGGAGACATTTTCAAGAGCATCTCTCTATAAATCTGTGGCGTGCTATGATAGGCAATAGATTCTATTGTGTTACCACATCGTCTTACAGGGCCGGGTTTCCAGGATTACTGGAACAGGTTCCTTTGGCTACAAGGATGGATAAATTCTTCCAGCACTATAGGGGCCCTGCGCACCCTAGTGGTCAGGTTACACATCATCTAAACGTAACATTCCCCGAAAGATAGACTGGCAGAAATGGTCACACCTTGGTCACCACTGTCCTTGAACCTTAGTCCCTTAGATTTTCAACCGTATGGATAGCTGAAAAACACGAGATCTACAAAGAAAAAGTAAACGTAATAGATGAATTGATAGTTCGGGTTACGAATAATTTTGTCTCCACAAGAGAACGCCAGGAAGATCATAGAATAGCTACAACTGGTGTTGAAATGAAATTCGAATGTGCGTTGAAGTCGGAAGTTAAATTTATGAAATACATCTTTGAAAAATTATCACGGCTGGGAAACGTAAACTATGTTTTCCAAAGTGATTTGTGTACTAAGATTAACAACATGGATGCAAATAACTGTAACACCTTCATCAAGTGGACATTATGAGATCAATAATTCCAGATACTCAGCCACAATCAGTGCTTACTCGTTTCGATTTTTTTCTGTCTTGTCACAGGCACACATAGTCCCCCGCAGTGCTGCAAACTAAGAATTGTATGCCATCTGATGATGAGTCCTAGATGGAAGGGAGGAGACGAGGTACTACCGGAAGTAAAGCTGTGAGGACGAATCGTGAGTCGTGCTTGAGTCGCTCAGTTGGTAGAGCACTCGCCCGCGAAAGGCAAAGTTACCGAGTTTTAGTCTCGGTCCGGCACACAGTTTTAATCTGCCAGGAAGTTTCGGTCCCAGATCACTTGAAACTTGTAATAGTAAAATCAAACGTTTCTAACACCAGAAAAGGTGACTGGTTGAGGCCATTTTCGATAACTTGTATTTACCATAGTCGCGGTGTTCCACATCCAAAATGAATAATCATTAAATTAGTCTTTCCTTAACGTCTTCCTTGCGTGGGCTGCATTCCAACAGTATCTCTGTAACCAATAAAACGGCATACACTTTGCTTGGGATGTTTTACTCGAATAAGTCTCTAGTATCTCGATAAATAGTACAATTCTCAAGGCTGTCAATTCAACTAAGTACCTGAGTGTTAAAATTACGAACAACTTCAGTTGGAAAGACCACATAGATAATATTGTGGGGAAGGCGAGCCAAAGGTTGCGTTCCATTGGCAGGACACTTAGAAGATGCAACAAGTCCACTAAAGAGACAGCTTACACTACAATCGTTCGTCCTCTGTTAGAATATTGCTGCGCGGTGTGGGATCCTTACCAGGTGGGATTGACGGAGGACATCGAAAGGGTGCAAAAAAGGGCAGCTCGTTTTGTATTATCACGTAGTAGGGGAGAGAGTGAGGCAGATATGATACGCGAATTGGGATGGAAGTCATTACAGCAAAGACGTTTTTCGTCGCGGCGAGATCTATTTACGAAATTTCAGTCACCAACTTTCTCTTCCGAATGCGAAAATATTTTGTTGAGCCCAACCTACATAGGTAGGAATGATCATCAAAATAAAATAAGAGAAATCAGAGCTCGAACAGAAAGGTTTAGGTGTTCGTTTTTCCCGCGCGCTGTTCGGGAGTGGAATGGTAGAGAGATAGTATGATTGTGGTTCGACGAACCCTCTGCCAAGCACTTAAATGTGAATTGTAGAGTAGTCATGTAGATGTAATGTATCAGCCCCTAAAATATTTACTACTAGCTGTGTATCCGCCGTTGCCCGGGTGTACAGCTATTCAAATCTTCTATTACTCCATCTCCTCCTTTCCCTTTCTATGTGAATCTTCTGTTCTCCCTCTCTCTGCCCAACTTGTCCTCCCACATCTCTCTGTCAACCTCCCCCCCCCCCACCTACCTTTGTCTGTCCATCTCTTATTTCCCCCTCTACGTCTGTTCATCTCGTCCTCCCACTTTACTCTGAACAAAATCATGCCCAACCCCATAGGAGGTTGCTTGTTTTTACCCCACAGTATTTCTTTCCAGAAAGCAAGCAGTGTGTGTACCAAGTCTGGTTGAAATCGACCCAGGGACAAAGGAGGAGCTTACGCACATGTCACGTTTATATCACATATATTTAATATATTTCATTTATATTTCAACTGTATCGCTAACGCATTTCACGCTGCAGTTTTCTTTTCACGCAGCTCAATTTTTATGACGTCATATCTTCTGAATTATGTGACTAATTTTGCAGAGACATGTAGTGTCACGCCTGGATATTGTCTGCAAAATGTGTTGGGCATAGAGGTAGTAGTGAAGAAGTAATAAATTCGAATGTCATATGTGACGTGGCACTTTTTCACGCATATTCGTGTTTACGATAAATCCTTTGACCTATGTATCGCACAAAAATGCATTTTTGCAGGTACATTCAGTGGTATGTGTAAATACGTCTGCAAAATATGTTGCGAATAGAGCTAGTAATAAAAAAATATTGAATTAATACGCCGTGTCTCATGTGGCAGTTTTACTGCATGGACAGTAAAAATGTAGTAAGCAATAATCTTTTCTCCTTTCATGTTTTTGTGGGGGGCATCAGCGCGAAAAAGTCATGTAAAGGCTTGAAAGTATGTGTAAAGTTTGTGGATCGTCACAAAGGGCTTTCATTCTCAGATAATGGATGCATACATTTTCGCTATTTGCGCGTCGTAAACTGAACTTCATTTTCTCTCCCGCCCCCAACTCTTTCAGAGGTTAGTAGTTCTTGCGCCCATACTGGTTCTTTTCAGACGGTTAAATGATACGTGTACCAAGTTTGGTTGAAATTGATCCAGTTGTTTAGGAGGAGATGTGGAACATACATACATACACTGTTATAATATGTATGATTCCCAGTGAAACACTTTGTGTTGCGAAAGAGAGAGAGAGAGAAAGAAAGAAAGGAAGGGAGAGTGGGAGGGAAGGAATTTAAAAAAAAATGAATGGAGAGAAGGAGGAATTATGGAAGGAACAGAGGGAAGGAAAGGCAGGAAGGATCTCATAACGGCAGAGATTCTCTTTCAGTTATTACACATACACTCTCGCGTTGAAACTAATAATATATCACATTCAAAATTCCTTAGGGATTCTGCTTCATCAGAAGTGCATTGTGGTACATACATCGAAAAGCCATGAGCTCAATGGAGATAGAAGCGACTGTCTCATATTTTGTCATGTAACGCTTCTCCAGCGTACATTCCCAAGCCGCGGAATTCTAAATGAAGAGCAGTACGCTCAACCACCATGTGAATTTCAGCTCACAGTTTCCACTCGGCTTACACAGAACATTGTCCAGTGAGCTGTGTTTCCTCTTGCCGCGTGTTTGCTCTAGCTCTTAGGTGTGACTCGACCGGCACGTTTCGCAAGAACTCTATGTTTGTACTTGCTGCGATGCTTGCACAAACGTAATACGGAGTGAAGAGGAACTTTCTACTAACATACACATGGTCGTCTGTAGAACACAGCGACAGAGATCCCACTTTTTTCCCTTTGCTCTACTGATGACAACGAAAGGAAGAGCCTGGAAAGAATGAACAGGATGGATCTAAATAAACATAAAGCTGCCATTGAATTAGAAAGATAAAAAATTAGAGATTTAACGGTATAATAAATTAACGAAAAGCCTAAAAACAACTTTGGCGTTTCGAGAACAGAGCAGGAATGAATTACACTACTGGCCATTAAAATTGATACACCAAGAGGAAATGCAGATGATAAACGGGTATTCATTGGACACATATATTATACTAGAACTGACATGTGATTACATTTTCACGCAATTTGGGTGCATAGATCCTGAGCAATCAATATCCAGAACAACCACCTTTGGCCGTAATAACGGCCTTGATACGCCTGGGCATTGAGTCAAACAGAGCTTGGATGGCGTGTACAGGTACAGCTGCACAAGCAGCTTCAACAAAATGACACAGTTCATCAAGAGTAGTGACTGGCGTATTGTGACGAGCTAGTTGCTCGGCCACCATTGACCAGTCGGTTTCAATTGGTGAGAGATCTGAAGAATGTGCTCGCCAGGGCAGCAACCGAACATTTCCTGTATCCAGAAAGGCCTGCACAGGACCTGCAACATGCGGTCGTGCGTTATCCTGCTGAACTGTAGGGTTTCGCAGGGATCGAATGAAGGGTAGAGCCACGGGTCGTAACACATCTGAAATGTTACGTCCACTGTTCAAAGTACCATCCATGCGAACAAGAGGTGACCGAGACGTGTAACCAATGGCACCCCATACCATCACCCGGGTGATACGCCAGTATGGCGATGACGAATACTCGCTTCCAATGTGCGTTCACCGCGATGTCGCCAAACACGGATGCGACCATCATGATGCTGTAAACAGAACCTGGACTCGTCCGAAAAAATGACGTTTTGCCATTCGTGCACCCAGGTTCGTCGTTGAGTACAGCATCGCAGGCTCTCCTGTCAGTGATGCAGCGTCAAGGGTAACCGCAGCCATGGTCTCCGAGCTGACAGTCCATGCTGCTGCAAACGTCGTCGAACTGTTCGTGCAGATGGTTGTTGACTTGCAAACGTCCCCATCTGTTGACTCAGGGATCGAGACGTGGCTGCACGGTCCGTTACAATCATGCGGATAAGATGCCTGTCATCTCGACTGCTAGTGATGCGAGGCCGTTGGGATCCAGCACGGCGTTCTGTATTACCCTCCTGAACCCGCCGATTCCATATTCTGGTAACAGTCATTGGATCTCGACCAACGCGAGCAGCAATGTCGCGATACGATAAACCGCAATCGCGATAGGCTACAATCCGACCTTTATCAAAGTCGGAAACGTGGTGGCACGCATTTCTGCCCCTTACACGAGGCATCACAAGAACGTTTCACCAGGCAACGCCGGTCAACTGCTGTTTGTGTATGAGAAATCGGTTGGAAACTTTCCTCATGTCAGCACGTTGTAGGCGTTGCCACCGGCGCCTGCCTTGTGTGAATGCTCTGAAAAGCTAATCATTTGCATATCAAAGCATCTTCTTCCTGTCGGTTAAATTTCGCGTCTGTAGCACGTCATCTTCGTGGTGTGCTAATTTTAATGGCCAGTAGTGTGTTATTTTGACATACAGTATATACGTTACTGATAGACACCTAGCTGAAATTCTCATTTTCTGATGAGCTGCCGATATATTCTATCCAGCATTAGTAGGTGTTAAACCCTTTTTAGTTTTGTATGTGTACATTAAGTTACGGAAAATATTCAGGACAGACGTGTGTGTGTCTCAATTGCATATCCAAACACCGTCAGTCCAAAAACTTCCGAGACTAATTTTATTCATGCTGTATAAGCGATGGCAGCGTAGGAACTCGAACTGACAACGAGGAACAACAGAAGTGCATTCGGCCAGTCAGCTGTGAGCAAGCATTATGGAGGATGTGCGACCGTAATGTGTCAACGTTGTTGCGTCACGAATCACAGTGAAGAACCTGAAATCACTAAATCAAGTGTTCAATACAGAACATCACTAAATCAAGTGTTCAATACAGAACATCACTTAATCAAGTGTTCAATACATTCTTCACCATGTTCTGAAGAAAAGGAAGATGTATGTAAAGTTTATCCCGCATACCTTGATTCCTCAATACAAACGACGACGTTCGAGTGCCTACCACGACTTGACTGAAGTGCTAAATACGGACACTCCGCTGCAGAGTGAGAATTTCATTCTGGAAACATCCCCCAGGCTGCGGCTAAGCCATGTCTCCGAAATAGCCTTTCTTCCAGTATTGCTAGTCCTGCAAATTTCGCAGGAGAACTTCTGTGAAGTTTGGAAGGTAGGAGACGAGGTACTGGCGAAAGTAAAATTGTGAGGAGGGGTCGTGGGTCGTGCTTGGGTAGCTCAGTTGGTAGAGCACTTGCCCGCGTAAGGTCCCGAGTTCGAGTCTCAGTCCGGCACACAGTTTAATCTGCCAGGAAGTTCCAAAACCAGCGTACACTTCGCTGCAGAGTGAAAATTTCATTCTAAATACAGACAATTCTTTTCTGAAAGAAGATCACCAGGGATGACGAGACTTGGTGTTATTAATACGAACCTACCACAAAACGACGAAGTGTAGAAATTCACATGAAAGGGCGAATGCTTTGCTCACATAACCACATTCAAGCCGACGTGATGGATTAGTTGAATATCACCCCGAACAAAAACGTTACTGACTGCCAGAATGAGATTTTCACTCTGCAGCGGAGTGTGCGCTGATATGAAATTTCCTGGCAGATTAAAACTGTGTGCCCGACCGAGACTCGAACTCGGGACCTTTGCCTTTCGCGGGCAAGTGCTCTTCCAACTGAGCTACCGAAGCACGACTCACGCACGGTACTCACAGCTTTACTTCTGCCAGTACCTCGTCTCCTACCTTCCAAACTTTACAGAAGCTCTCCTGCAAACCTTGCAGAACTAGCACTCCTGAAAGAAAGGATATTGCGGAGACATGGCTTAGCCACAGACTGGGAGAGGTTTCCAGAATGAGATTTTCACTATGCAGCGGAGTGTGCGCTGATATGAAATTTCCTGGCAGATTAAAACTGTGTGCCCGACCGAGATTCGAACTCGGGACCTTTGCCTTTCGCGGGCAAGTGCTCTACCAACTTTTTTTTTTTTTTTTTAATGAACCGCTGCCGGAGCAGGACGACGGGTAGGGCAGGGGTCGACACCCGAAGCCTGGCCAACCCGCCGCCACGCCCAAGCAACGTGTTCGAGTTCGAGGATCGAAGGATCAGGAAGAGGATGGAGTGGGTTTGTCGATGTTGTTCTTTTTATTTATTTATTTCTTTAATTTTTATAACATTTTTTTTGTATTATAGATTTATTTTTGTTTCATTACAAAGAAAGATCCTACAACTGCCGTAGCCGAGCGTCCGAGTCGTCTTCTCGTCTGTTGGTAGGGGTTCCCCCCTATTCCGTCCGTAGAGGATCAATATGCTCCAGTATTCTTCTTCATTTTCAGCGTCTCATACCCGGAACGCCCCAGTGAGCAGGAGGATCCGCAAATAATGAACCTAAATAATTTGCGAAACGAGTTCTGTACTTCGGGTGGCGGCTGAAAGCTGCATGTGTCGTCATCAATAGGGACCAAAAGTCGAGTGTGCCTTTGGGAGCATCGCAAAATATGTAGTAAACGGCCATGCCTTTTAGCCAGTTAACGGCGTTCGTTCTGGTTGATGGAAAGTATACGACGTCGGGGCGCAATACGTCATCAGGGGAGATAGACTCCGGCAATCGCCGCAAGAGTAATGCCAGCATGCGCTGCGTCAGTAGCCAGCACTCGCTGGTCGCGGCACACGTCAGCCGGTGTGCATCCGAGTCAGCGACTGAGCATGTCGGACACAAGGGGTCGTCCGTCAGATGTATGGAATGTAACCTCTGACGAGTAGCGAACTTCCCATTCACAACTACGTACCACAATGAACGCACCGTCGTAGGTAGAAAAGGCGTGTGTACCGCTCGCCACACCGTGTTCCAGGCAACTTCAGGGTGTCTGTGGGTGACCTTATTTACAGGTAGCCGCTGCTGATAGAGGCGATAATAGTCTTTTGTGCTGGGCTTCCGTGTCGTCGGAAGTTCTGAACGTAAGTAGCTGAAGTCAATAAAGAAGTCACTGATGTGGGTGAGTGCCGGTGAAATGTGTCCTACAGAAACCGGGGGATGCAGAGAGTGTGGTGCCACTTCCGCTATCAGGGTGCCCGTCAGAGTGGCGTGGGCAAAGGTCCACGTGCGACGCATAGTGTTGAGATAAAGCGATCGCGCACGGTTATATACGTGAATTAAACCGATACCTCCCGCCCGCTGCGGCAGTCTCAGGGTGGCGTATCGGACTTTACAAACCAGACCGGTGCTTACGAAATGTCCATATGCTGCTTGAAATCTGTCGGCCATCGTAGCTGTCAAGGGAAGGATATGCGCAAAATAGTTCAGTTTTGAGACAAGATAGGTGTTGACATAACGTGTTCTGAGGAGCATATCCAAGCGACGCAGTTTGTTGTCCTGCAGCAGAGCACGTGTCTGGTGTAGGAGCCGGCGGTACGTAGCCGCCGCCGTGCGGCGGACATTGCTATAGAATTGCACTCCTAAACACTTGAGTACGGGCACCTTGTCAAAGGGCACCGCCGTTGTGTGGGAAATCCCCCCTCCGACATCCATGTATTTTGTCTTCTTCACGTTGATGACGCTCCCAGCGACCGCTCCGTACTGGCGTAGCCACTGTAGCGCCATATGCATTTCATCCTCTGATCTGGCCAGGAACACCACGTCATCGGCGAATGCACCACAACAAAAGGTCACGTCCCGCAAGGAGATACCAGTTAATCGCTGCCGTAGACCATGTAAAGCTGGTTCAAGTGCTGCAGCAAATAATATGCCCGACAGGGGGCACCCTTGTCGCACTGACCGTCCAACAACAATGTGACCAGACTGATAACCGTTGACCATCATGCGGGAGCGCGCTCCGTGGACCAGTCGAAGGACCACCTGTGCAGACTCCGGAGAGAGGCCCATGTGTTGCAAAACTGCGCGTAAGAAGCCGTGATCGACGCGGTCGAATGCGTGGTCAAAATCTACGGCGAC
The DNA here is from genome assembly GCF_023864345.2 of Schistocerca serialis cubense. Lineage (NCBI taxonomy): Eukaryota > Metazoa > Arthropoda > Insecta > Orthoptera > Acrididae > Schistocerca > Schistocerca serialis. Next base: position 1,132,724,553 of record NC_064639.1, read on the forward strand.
AAGGGCGCCTCGTATTTTGCAGGCCGCCGTCAAAGCAATTACGTCGCGGTATGCTCCTAACGCCGTATGAATGTTGCTGACACCACCTAAACATGTCTGATCGGTGTGGATGGCTTTCCCGATAGCGGTGTGGAGACGCGCGCGGAGGATACGGGCGAAGATCTTGTAGTCGGTGTTGAGGAGTGTGAGTGGGCGAAAATCCTGCCACCTACAACCACCATTCGGTTTCGGAACTGGGATCAAGATGCCTTCTGTGAATTCTGTGGGGACAGTGAAATCAGGGCGGATCAGGTCTTGAAACATTTGGAGCCACTTGTCACCCATAAGGTGGTAAAATGTGCGGTAGAATTCCAGGGGTAAACCGTCCGGTCCAGGCGACTTGTTCGGTGCTCCGCGTGCCAAGGCCGATGTCAGCTCGTCGGGTGTAATGGGCAACAGCAGACTATCATCGGGTGCCACGTCCCGAGGGGCGGGAAAATCGTGCAACAGCCCGTCATAATCACGTACATTTCGCGGATCTTCCATGTACAAGGTCCCATAGTGTCTGGCGAACGTGTGCGCGATGTCCGTTTGTGTCACTGCGCGCCCGCCGTCCTCCGTGTTTACCGCTGTAATGAGCTGACGTTTGCGGTGGCGCCTCTCGCACACAATGTGATACACTGACGCTGTTTCGTTGGGGATACAGTCTTGCACTCGCGCACGGATGCGGACACCATCGAGCTGCTCTGTCCTGATGTGAAGTAGACGAGCTTTGATGCGTTGTACGGACATCTGACGTTCGGGAGACGGCGGTTGCGTCGCCAGCTCACGTAACGCTGTATAGTAAAATTCCGATGTTGCCCTTTGCCAGTTCGATCTGTCACGCCCGTAGGCCATCAAGGTCTTTCGGAGGGCAGGTTTGACACATCCCAGCCACCACAGCAACGTGGAAGCATACATAGGCAGGCGCCTGATACATCGACGCCACGTGTCAGTGACTGCTCGCCGACACGCTTCCTCGCGAAGGAGGGAGACGTTCAGCGTCCACGGGCCCCTGCTGCGTCTTGTGAGTTGTCGGGGCAATGTGACAGTGCAGATGTACGGGAGATGGTCCGTGAAGGCCGTCGGCCAGAGTTCTGCATCACGGGTTGCTGTGCGGAGGGCACGCGAGACGTATATCCGGTCCAGACGACTGGCAGAATGGCTGGTAAAGTGCGTATATCCACTCTGGGTCCCATGATGCAAGAGCCATGTGTCGTGGAGCGCGAGGTCACGTATCAATGCTTGTAGAGCGGGGCATGGGACGTAATGCGGTATCTGGTCCTCGGGCCGCAGAACACTGTTAAAATCGCCGCCTACTATGTAATGGTCCATATTTCCTTGCAAAAGTGGGGCCAACTCCTCCGAATAGAAGACATGCCTGTCACCGCGGTGCGAATTACCGGAGGGAGCGTAGACGTTAATGAGGCGCACTGCGCCAAGTGTGAGTGCGATGCCTCGCCCGTTCGGCAAGTACGTCGCGTCCGTCGCGTCTATGCCATCTCGGAGGATGGCCGTTCCTCCTGCGCCATCACCTACGGGTAGGCTGTACGTGGTGTAGCCATATAGGTCTAAACACAGCTCGGGACGGACCTCCTGGAGAAGGGCAATGTCCAAGTCTGCCGCTCTGATCATGTCGTGTAACATGCGGGTCTTGACAGTGGAGTGGACACCATTTACGTTGACTGTTCCCACACGGTATGACTGAGACATATCAAGTGGCGGAGGCAGTGTGCCGGTGCAACCCCACAGTGATTTCACACACCACACACCACACAGCCATCCACCTGCATGCTGTGCATTACTGTGCCGTAGAAGTCCCTGACTGGCAGAGCCCTCCGGGCTCATTGTCAGCCATGGGCTCTGGTGGAGATATCGATGTTTGCTGTGCATCATCTGCCTCCATATCGTCTGCCCAATCACCAAGAGACGATTGTGATGTCATTGGGGGCTGGACGCTTTCACAGGAGCCCACATTTTGGGAGTCGACGCAGTGCGCCTCGTTTTCTGGGCCACCAGATTTAGGAGAGTGTTCCTTGTCTTCAGGCACCTTCTGGTGAATGATGCCACTGGAGTCCGTTGCTGTTGTGGGCGAGTCAACAAAGTCGATGTCTTCCGCCGGCTTCACATTCCTGTCCTGTTCGTCAGCTGACAATCGCCTCTTCTTGTGTCGCTTGGGTGATTTTTGCTTTCGGGTCCGAGATTCGACATCCACTGGAGGGCGGGGCTCGACACAGTCTCGGTCGCTAGGAACCCCTGTGTCTGATCCCGACAGTGACGGTGGCTGGGTGCCCACGACGCTGCGGTGGGCGGAGGCTGTAGGAACCTCTGCACCGTTGGGCTGCGGCGTCGTCGACGGCGCTGACTCTCCAACGGAGCTGGCAGCGGCTTGAGGAGGTAGCAGGTTTTGATCATCCGTCACATCACGTCGTGCCACCTCCACATATGTTAGCGGGAGAGAGGTCATAGTGGATCGTTGGGGAAGTTCATTGCGGGGCACCTGAACGAGGCGGCGCTGCAGACACTCAGTTCTAACATGGCCCTCCTGGCCGCAGCCCGAGCAGGTCCTCGGTTGTCCATCATATATAACAATTGCGCGGCAGCCACCAACGAAAACATACGATGGAACGTGCTTCTTAAGTTCTATGCGCACTTGTCGTACCCCGTTAAGGACAGGGTACGTTTCGAATGTGTTCCATTTCTCCTCTGTGTGGCTCAGAACTGTGCCGTATGGCCGCAGCGCATCAACGACTAGGTTGGCAGGGACTTCGAACGGTAGTTCAAAGATGCGCACGGTACGCACCCCCAGACCAGCATGGTCAACTCCTACCACGCTCACGTTACCGTCTGCGTGACAGAAGCGAAAGCCGTTTGCAGATCGTTGGAGTAATCTGTCGCAGGCCGCTTCGTCAATCAGTTTGAGGTACACTGTGCTGGTTACAATAGACAGATGAATTCCTATCAGTTCTTGTGGTTCGATGTGCATGATGTCTCGTAGAAACCGTTCAATTTCATGGGCCTTCGGTCTCGTGTACGATGCGTTGAACGTTAGTTTGATTGTAGCTTTTCGATATGAGAACGCCATGTCGGGTCGGTACAGGTAATATACGGCAAGACAACGACGCGACCGCGCGCTAGCGGGTAAACAACAACACCTGCGGAGCACTGCCCGGCGCGCCGAGCCCGTCCGCACGGTAACGTAAACTGTATGCCGGACCGAGACTCGAACTCGGGACCTTTGCCTTTCGAGGGCAAGTGCTCTACCAACTGAGCTACCCAAGCACGACTCACGCCCCGTCCACCAACTGAGCTACCGAAGCGCGACTCACGCCCGGTACTCACAGCTTTACTTCTGCCAGTATCGCGTCAGTTCTGCAGTTCTGCAAGGTTCGCAGGAGAGCTTCTGTAAAGTTTGGAAGGTAGGAGACGAGGTACTGGCAGAAGTAAAGCTGTGAGTACCGGGCGTGAGTCGTGCTTCGGTAGCTCAGTTGGTAGAGCACTTGCCCGCGAAAGGCAAAGGTGCCGAGTTCGAGTCTCGGTCGGGCACACAGTTTTAATCTGCCAGGAAATTTCGTTACTGACTGTTTCACGTAGTTATATGAATGTTATATGTATGGTGCCGATGTGGGAGGGGGGGCTAATGGAACACATGAAGATTTAAACCACTATCTTGAAGTTTCTCTATTTTTTATTAATCCATTCTCGATACTCTTGTTCTGGTTTAAAATAAATATTCCTGTAATTCTTATTCATTGCGAGTGTAATGTCAGCAAAACTTTCGCAAATTAGTGTACAAGGTGAGTCACCAAATGTGTGTTAAAATTTACGAAATCACTGCAGCTATAAAACACAATATTAACATTAGGCACAGTCCGCCGCGGTACCGTAGTGATCAGCGTGACGGATTGCCGTCCTATGGGCCCGGGTTTGATTACCGGTTCGGTCGGGGATTTTCGTCGCTCAGGGACTGGGTGTTGTGTTGTCTTCATCATCATTTCATCCCCATCCGGCGCGCAGGTCGCCCAGTGTGCCGTCGAATGTGATAAGTCCTGCCCCGCAAGAAGCTCCCGGCCATTGGCGCCAAACGCTCATTTCATTTCCAACATTAGGCACACAGGTAAAGCAGTCATTTTCCACAATGATTCATTGAATATCACGAGAATTTAGCGTGTATAGGCCTGTTTGAATAGTATGGTCACCTTGCCAAGCAAATAAAGGAAAACTGCAATTCTAAGGTTGCAACCATTTCCTTCAGACTCTTTCCTTCTCCGTAATTAGACCGTCTACATTTCACATCTGTTCATCAACTTACGCTTCTTCATCCTCTTCAGGCTATTGATGGACATTTGATATTGATTAAATTCGAGCAAATAATTGTCTGTATCCCTAAGAAATTCGCTCCTGTGGATTTCGCTGTCACTATACGCCTCTAGACATCCAAGGGTGCCATATTAGATTCTTAGGAAAATAGTTTTATGCACATTAAACAGTAACGTTTGCGTTATTGTGCTGTATTGGTAATAACAGTTTCGTACTTAGAGCATCAACAGGTAATCTGCAATTCGACATACAGAACAATAACATAGGTTTTCACATCCGGAATTTTGTGATTTTTGAATGAGTATTAGCCTATCGTTCAAGGCATATTTCTGTGCCTAAATTTTCATCTCTTAATACTGGAGACATCACCAGCGGTCATAAAGACTCAGATAGCGATTACAAACAAACTAGGCAAGCCGAAGTGTTTATGAGTCTCCATTTGAGATCAGAAACGGGGCGAGTTTGAATCCGTTGTTGAGGGTTGCATATACCAGAAATCAAGGCTTCATATTTACGTCAGTGCTATACAGGCTTTGTTCCTTCCCACAGTAGTTCCTCAACTATGAGGACTCGGAGAATGGGGCGCTGCAGTTGCTTCTTACTCTAAGACTCGTCCTTTCTCTCTGAAGCGTTCTGGACTGAGGCTAATTGTCATATAATACCGAAATTAATACGATAATGCTGTTGTGAAGCAGCAATGACAGGGTGTATGACCGATTCTGGGGATCAGATAGCCTCTAACGAAGCTGACTGTTGTTAGACTGTAGAGGCTGTAAGACAGAAATTAAATGATGCAGTGTATAAAATTACAAGTGTGGTCCATAAAAGGAAGAATAATGTCTGGAAGAAGTTCGATGTTGCAGTCCACGCTTCAGACGAAAGACGTAAAAAGTTCGGCCAGTGCAAACACAATGTTTGTTTGTATTCGTGTTTATTGCATCTCCCTCATTCTGTAAACACTTGCTCCATCAAAAGAAAACTGGGCACAGAGCAACATCACTGTTAAGTCCCTGCGACCAAAATGCGCGCTATTTGTCTGTTATTTCAGTCATGACAACCTTCGTTTAAGGGCTAATAGCAAGTTGTGTAGCTTGTTGTTAAATTCTGTAAATTTTGGAAGACTGCTGTAAATTTATTTTAATAATCACCGTTTGGAGAATACACTTCATTTTGGTGTCTGTTTTCTTGTACTGTGGTCACGGACTCGATAACACGCACACACACACACACACACACACACACACACACACACACACACACACACACACACACACACAAATAAACATACACAAAGGCGCGCACTCACACACACACACACACACACACACACACACACACACACACACACACACACACACCAATGGCACAAGTCCTCAACTATTAATCTTTACTTGTGTACTCGCTCTCCTTTATACGCTGGTATGTTCCATTTGTACCCAACAACAGCCTCAAGTGACGTGTTTTCAGTTAAATAGGCAGTACCAGGATTCACGAGTCGAGTCTACGGGCGTACGGAGACGGCGAGATCGGGGAAGACAACACAGGACCTGTTGGGGATTTCCAAGCGAGTATACGGAGATCATTTCTGATCTCTACTATCCTTGCAAGGGTCGGGTCGTGACACCTGCAGACGAATGTCTAAGACTGCAGTCACACCAATGTGTGTTTGTAGTGGTGAGAGCTGGTGCTGTTTTCTTTATTTAAGATTAAGACCCACAAATTGTTTGGTTTCAGTCCTACTCCCTTTCTGTTAAAGTTGTTTTTGTGCTTTTGAATTTCTATAGCCTCTTCATAAGTCCTAGATTAGTAATGGCAGGATATTCATAATACCATAGAATCAGATAAACGAGGGACCCGTGGTCCTAATACATGATCTGTAGCTGAAAATTTAACCGTATTTCCCAGACAGCAACTGTTCTTGTGTTTCGTGTGCCAGGTATCAGTCGATCTTTTTTATTTCTTATATTCAAGTGACCACATGTCAAGAGGTAGATGTAGGACCTCAGCAGTATTCAAATATTCATACACCTTGGATAGAACACTGGGCAAATACTGTGTGCTCTGAGTACTCTGATGATATGGTCTGAGTTTGTTTTCAATAATGAGAGTAAAACTTTCCCTTTAGTTGGTTCTTTTTTCACTGTAAGTTCAATACCTTTTAGAATGTAAATCCATATTTACTTGTTTGTCAGTGTACCTGTTTCTTCTGAAAGTAGTTCTTAAATGATTGAGCTCTTCCTCCAAGTACTGTGGTTTAAGATCCTTTTAGCCCACTACACCAGTCTTTTGATCACACTTCTTTTCTGCTTCGGCCGGCCGGTGTGGCCGTGCGGTTCTAGCCGCGTCAGTCTGGAACCGCGTGACCACTACGGTCGCAGGTTCGAATCCTGCCTCGGGCATGGATGTGTGTGATGTCCTTAGGTTAGTTAGGTTTAAGTAGTTCTAAGTTCTAGGGGACTGATGACCACAGATGTTAAGTCCCATAGTGCTCAGAGCCATTTTTGAACTCCATGGAATTTAAGATCATCAAGTCTTCAGAAAGCCCACTCAGAGGGTAGATAAGTCAAAAAATTCCAATCGGCATCCCAAGCAGAGAAGAAGAGTGTTCACACGATTCGTGGGCCATGCTAAAAGAATCTTGAACCACAGTACACGATGGAAAGCACGACCATTTAAGAACTGCTTTCAAGAGAAATGGCTACTCTGATAAATAAATAATTAGGGCACTACATCCTACAAGATGTAAATTATAGTGGAAAAGAACAAACTAAAGGAAAAGTTTTCCTCCCATTGTTAAAAACAGACGCAGATCGCATCAGCAGATTACTCAGAGGACACGGTATCGACACATTGTTTACGCCCAGAAGAAAGGTGCACAGATAACTTAACACTACAGAGGACCTGTACCAGTCCCTTGCGACAGCAGTAGTGTATAAAATCCCTTTCACATGCTGTCAAGTGTACATAGCAACGACAAAACGAAGCATTAACATCAATAAACAAGAGCAGTTGTCGTCTGGGAAACACGGATAAATCAACAGTAGCAGATCACGTGCTGTCGGCATGAAGCCAATAAATACGTTTCTCCGTAGCTATTGTTTTATGAATATACTACCATTACTATGATAGGGTGTATAAAGCAGCCATAGAAATTCGAAAGCACAAAAACAACTTTCACAGAAATGGAGTAGGACAGAAATTGAACAAGTTGTGCTTTAATACTAAATAAAGCAAACAACGGCAACTCTTCCCCACTACCATCTCGATAACACACGGCTCCGCAATCTTAAGCAGCGATTGCGTGGACGCCTACAAACTGTTCAATTTACCTAGAATTTTGTATCTCTGAAACTGCTGTTGAGTCATTATAGCTTCTGATGACGTCTCCAGCATCGGGAGACCATGGGTGCAGAAACATGTCTTTCACCATGGCCTAATGTCTATAAAGCGTAATTCATCTAGGATGCATAAGGGACTACAATTATACCTATATTGATTCTGCCACCAAAATTAACTGACAACTTGAAAACTTATGTTTGCATACTCAAGTGTGGGGAACGTTCGATTACAGGATGCTTTGTAATATACTGTATCAGAAAAATATGTTATTAATTGTGGTGTCACACCTGTGTTACTTAATACACATTTATCACTGTAATGTAGCAATACGCAAACATCGTTTAACAGGGAATCCGGAACAGCTAAATGCTCCCCGTATTGAAGCAGATGATCACATGCATTACCACCCACGTAATACCACTTCAGCAAGTAAAACAAACAATCAAAGACGTAACCAACCTAATTACTTCCTACTGAGGGCAATAAATCAGCCCACATACATCTATTATCGATAATACTATTATATAAGATTGTGACATACAAAACGTGGCAAAGCAGATCAAAGTCCAATATAATAACGCTTCAGCTGCATACACAGATAAAACACATATTTCAGAACAGTGCCAGACAGGACGTTGAAAACAATTATATTGTCAGGAGGTACAATAAGACGTATAATTACGGAATATGTACAGTAAATACAGACTATGTAACTGTCATAATGAGCTAAATTTGGAAGGATAACAATCCACTTGGTAATCCAGAGGCTAAAGTGATAATGCATACGAAAGAAGTCGTATCAGGAGGCCGTAGTCAGCGCTGCGTATCTTGCAATATATTTCAAAGCACTCTGCTAAGACACGTTGGACACATGTGAGTACCAGTTTAATTTCAGGTTGTCAGGGTAACTGTTGTTTTGTGTGCCGAAGGTCATGTCACCTTACAATGTTCGAAAAATATAACTGTTAGCGACAATGAACTATTCTGCAGTATATCAAAGATGAAGTGTTTATTTACAAGTTTATTTTACGAGGGAAAACCAGGCGAATGACAATGGAAGGCAGCTACTCATTTTTCCACCAGAAAAAAAGGAGAGTTACGATATTCGAAAGCTAGATCGTGTCTTGTCCTGCCGCACAGACAGACATAGCAATTCAGTATGTTTGAAAAAAGCTATAAAATGTGACAGATGTTCACTAATAGCCAACTGCACCCACAGCTATCATTTGGCGTGAAAATCTTAAGATTATTTCGCTGTTTTCCCCCTTCCCTCCCCCCTCTCTCTCCTCCTCTATCTGCCCCCCTCCCTCCCCCCTCCGTCTCCCCCTCTCTCTCCCTACTGCTCTCTCTCTCTCTCTCGCTCTCTCTCTCTCTCTCTCTCTCTCTCTCTCTCTCTCTCTCTCTCTGACCCATATTCGAACTTGAGACTAGCTCAAAGAACATGCTGCAGTCCCATGTTATGGATAATGGACTACAATTTTGTCTGTCCCAGGGGGAATAGTCAGTATTCACGAATATGACAGGAACACTTTTTTGAAACAAATCACTTGAACGGACTTATGCCCTGTTTATTCGTGAGTATTTCAGTGTCTTGCGTATTATTCACAAGTTGCTGTCCTGTTCCGGCAGAGGGCTGCGAACTGTAGGGTGTGAAACAACGGTGTGTAACGTAATTAGTTCGGTCCTGTAATAGAGTTTCCAACAGCAGAAATCGAGCCATCAATTGAAACCTACAGCAGAATGAAAGCTGTGTATGGTGATGATTGTATCGACATCTGCAACTTGCGACGTTGGGTTGTTCGTCCTCGTAATGTAGGAAACGGCGCTGAAACCGAAAAGAAGACAGCATCAAGGAGCTCAGCCACAAACGATCACCGACGCCGAAAAAGTTCAAGACCGTGCCAACGGCAGGCAAAGTAATGTTCACAGTGTTCTCTGCATCTGCATGCCTAAATGTGCCTCCACAAACAAGGTACAACGAGACCCTCAGAAAACCTAAAGCACGAATTCGAAAAGTTCGTCCACACATACAACACCCTTTCCTGCAGCATGACCAGACTTAAGCGTTGCGACATATGCAACCATCAGACGCCTTCGGTTCACTGTCATCGATCATCCTTCATACGGTTCAGACTTGACCCCATACGATTTTCATCTGTTTCTAAAACATAAAGAACACCTTCGAGGACGTCTCTTCGATAGCGATGACACCGTGTAAGCAGAGGTGACGTTGTGGATCTGTCAACAAAACGAAACGTTCTACAGTGACTGTATCAACAAACTGATCTCGCGTTGGGAGAAATGTGTTCGTCGCAACGGTGACTATGTTGAGAAATATGTAGACATGAAGAATAAAGTTGCAGGATGTTAATAGAGTTTGTTTTAATCAAAAACGTTAAGCGTTTCATATAAAAAATTCGGAGAAATTACTTTTTAGCGCCCTCTCGTACAACACATTTAACGTACCTTTAATTTTTGGCTAGTGGCTCGCACATATTTCTTACCTAGCCAAGCTCTTTGGTAGCGCTCCTTCTTTGCTCGGAATGTCTTTCTGCTTTTAAACTAGCGCTTTGAACGCGCAGTTGTCAGCGGTATCTTGTGAGTAAGGTACTGAGACTGTATCAGAGAGAAGCATCGATTAACTGTGTTTATACAAGCGCTGGCTGCACTGCCACACATTTACACTGTTGGAGGATCTGCAGAAAAGGTGTATCTAAATGTGTTCTGCGACTGTAGTGCTCCTGTTGCTGTCAAAGAATAGCGTCAGCACTTTACGACAAGCAGAATTGCTAATCGTAGTTTTCAGCATTTTGCCTGAAACAGATATTCTTCCGAGTTCCCATTTTTCATCTGAACGTGTAGTTCAACAACCTGCGCAGAAACAGAAGCTCATTGTTGAAATGGAGTAGCGTAGTCCTACAACCAAAACACGGCGCTTTTCTGAAAGTCGGCCGAACATTACATGCGGAAATTTGTACCAATTTCGTATATTTCACATACAGCGTATCCACAATCTTCACACTGTTTACAATGCCACACGGCTCGAACTTTGTCTCTGGTCAAATGACAGTCTTTAGGTTCTGTCATTAATACTGTTCATTGAGAAGCCACGTTTACAAGGAATAGAAACAATAACACGGGTAACAATAATCAATGGTCGTAGGAAAATCCACATGCTACAGTGGAAACTAATTCCCAGTTTCTTTTTTCGACCAATGTCTGATCCGGCATGACCAGTAACATGTCGATAGGTCCAGTCCTTTCGGAACAGTGAATGACGGGGCAGAATTCCTTGCATTTTTTGGACGTTTCTTTGGCCACGAGGACTGCAACGTACTTCCAATATAGCGGAGCCCTCCACATTTTACCAGACGTGTGAGGGAACATCTCAATTGCACTTAACCTAATCGTTGGATCGGTCGTGGTAGTGCAATTAACAGGCCCCGAAGATTGCCAAACATTACGCTGTTAGATTTTTCTTCATGAAGTTGGTTGAGCAAGCAGTAAAGGAAAGAAAAAAAAATTCGGAGTAGGTATTAAAATCCATGGAGAAGAAATAAAAAGTTTGAGGTTCACCGATGACATTGTAATTCTGTCAGAGACAACAAAGGACTTGGAAGAGCAGTTGAACGGAATGGACAGTGTCTTGAAAGGAGGGTATAAGATGAACATCAACAAAAGCAAAACGAGGATAATGGAATGTAGTCGAAATAAGTCGGGTGATGCTGAGGGAATTAGATTAGGAAATGACACACTTAAAGTAGTAAAGGAGTTTTGCTATTTGGGGAGCAAAATAACTGATGATGGTCGAAGTAGAGAGGACATAAAATGTAGACTGGCAAGAGAAATTTGTTAACATCGAGTATAGATTTAAGTGTCAGGAAGTCGTTTCTGAAAGTATTTGTATGGAGTGTAGTCATGTATGGAAGTGAAACATGGACGATAAATAGTTCGGACAAGAAGAGAATAGAAGCTTTTGAAATGTGGTGCTACAGAAGAATGCTGAAGATTAGATGGGTAGATCACATAACTAATTAGGAGGTATTGAATAGAATTGGGGAGAAGAGGAGTTTGTGGCACAACTTGACTAGAAGAAGGGATCAGTTGGTAGGACATGTTCTGAGACATCGAGGGATCACCAATTTAGTATTGGAGGGCAGCTTGGAGGGTAAAAATCGTAGAGGGAGACCAAGAGATGAATAGACTAAGCAGATTCAGAAGGATGTAGTTTGCAGTAGGTACTGGGAGATGAAGAAGCTTGCACAGGATAGAGTAGCATGGAGAGCTGCATCAAACCAGTCTCAGGACTGAAGACCACAACAACAAAAGTTGGTTGAAGACTGAGAAGTAAAAAAGAAAGATGAATATGCGAGATGAACTGCTCGGTCGCGTCTTGGGCGCTTGTGCTCCCATTAGGAAAGGTGTAGAAGCACTCAGACAAGCAACACAAAATGTGGTCTCAAGAGCACAGACATGGATTGAAGTTGACGGTGAGATATTCGAACATTCACTGTAAACTGTGTTTACGGTGGGATGTTCGAGCCGGCCAGTGTGGTCGAGCGGTTCTAGGCGCTTCAGTCTGGAACCGCGCGACCACTACGATCGCAGGTTCGAATCCTGCCTCGGGCATGGATGTGTGTGATGTCCTTAGGTTAGTTAGGTTTAAGTAGTTCTAAGTTCTAGGGAACTGATGACCTCAGATGTTAAGTCCCATAGTGCTCAGAGCCATTTTTTGGGATATTCGAACATTTATTGTGAACTGTGTTGGCGGTGGTATATTCGAACATTTATTGTGAACTGTACAACAGCCGTAATGTGACGTGTACGTTAATATTTACTGGAGAATGTGTTAAAATAGTATTTTGCGATTGATACTTTGCAAAACGCATGTCGTAATATTTACTAACTGTTGTATATGTTTGGAAATGACAATGTAATGAGTAACACAGAAAATAAACTGAGGTGACAAAAGTCATGGGATACTTTCTCATATCGTGCCGGACGTCCTTTTGGCAGGAGTAGTGCAGCAGATCGATGTGGCATGGACACAACAAGTCGCTGATAGTCCACTGCAGAAATATTGACCCATGCTGCCTCTATAACCGCGCATAATTGCGAAAATGTTTCCGGTTGACGATTTTGTGCACGAATTGACCTTTCGATTATGTCCCATAAATGTTCGATGGGATTCATGTCGGGCGATCTGGGTGGCCAGGTGTGAAAACTTATGGGACTTAACTGCTAGGGTCATCAGTCCCTAAGCTTACACACTACTTTACCTAAATTATCCTAAGGAGAAACACACACACACCCATGCCCGAGGGAGGACTCGAACCTCAGCCGGGACCAGCCGCACCCAGTCCATGACTGCAGCGCCCAAGACCGCTCGGCTAATCCCTCGCGGCCTGGGTGGCCAGATCCTTCGTCGAATTGTCCCGAATGTTAATCGCGAACAATTGTGGCGCGGGATAGTTGTTTGGGAACATGTAATCCATGAATAGCCGCCAATGGTCTTCAAGTAGCCGAACATAAGCATTTCCAGTGAACGATCGGTTCAGCTGGAACAGAGGACCCAGTCCATTCCATGTAAACACAGCCCCCATCATTATGGAGCCACCACCAGGTTGCACAGTTCTTGTCGACAACTTGGATTCATAGCTTCATGGGGTCTGCACCACACTCGAAACCTACCATCACCTCTTCACTTAAATCGGGACTCATGTGACCAGGCCATGGTTTTGCAGTATTGTAGGACCAAAGGATACGGTCATGAGTCCAGGAGAGCGATGTCGTGCTGTAGGCAAAGGCACCCACGTCGGTCGTCTGCTGCATAGCCAGTTAAAGCCAAGTTTTGCCGCACTGTTCTAACGAATAGGTTCCTCGTATGTCCAACATTGATTTCTGCAGTTGTTTCACGCAGTGTTGCTTGTCTGTTAGCAAATACAGCTCTACGCAAACACCGCTGTGAAGGTCTTTGGTCAGTGGGTTGTTCGTGGTGAGAGTTAATGCCTGAAACTCGGTGTCCTCGGTAGCCTCTTGACATTGTGGGTGTCGGAATATTGAGTTCCATAAAGGTTTCCGTAATGGAATACCCCATGCGTCTAGCTGCAACTACCATCAGTTAATTACCGTACTTCGGCCACAACCACGTCGGGAAGCATTTCCCATGAGCCACCTGAGTACAAATGACAGCTCCGCCAAGGCACTGCCCTTTCATACCTTGTGTATCCGATGCTACCGCCATCTATATACGTGCATATCGTTATCCCATGACCGTTGTCACCTCATAGTTAGTTATTTAGTTAGTTAGTTACGTGTTTGAATGATTAATAGCACGGAAAAACCGTTATGATGTGGAACGTGTCAAATGCACAAGAAATGCGCACAGGAAACAAGGTTTTTTTTTTACATGATAGTGTTATAGGAAAGGCAAACCTACATTTCTAGCATTTGTAGACTTAGAGAAAGCTTTTGACAATGTTGACTGGAATACTCTCTTTCAAATTCTAAAGGTGGCAGGGGTAAAATACAGGGAGCGAAAGGCTATTTACAATTTGTACAGAAACCAAATGGCAGTTATAAGAGTCGAGGGACATGAAAGGGAAGCAGTGGTTGGGAAGGGAGTAAGACAGGGTTGTAGCCTCTCCCCGATGTTGTTCAATCTGTATATTGAGCAAGCAGTAAAGGAAACAAAAGAAAAATTCGGAGTAGGTATTAAAATTCATGGAGAAGAAATAAAAACTTTGAGGTTCGCCGATGACATTGTAATTCTGTCAGATACAGCAAAGGCTTTGGAAGAGCAGTTGAATGGAATGGACAGTGTCTTGAAAGGAGGATATAAGATGAACATCAACAAAAGCAAAACAAGGATAATGGAATGTAGTCTAATTAAGTCGGGTGATGCTGAGGGAATTAGATTAGGAAATGAGGCACTTAAAGTAGTAAAGGAGTTTTGCTATTTGGGGAGCAAAATAACTGATGATGGTCGAAGTAGAGAGGATATAAAATGTAGGCTGGCAATGGCAAGGAAAGCGTTTCTGAAGAAGAGAAATTTGTTAACATCCAGTATTGATTTAAGTGTCAGGAAATCATTTCTGAAAGTATTCGTATGGAGTGTAGCCATGTATGGAAGTGAAACATGGACGATAAATAGTTTGGACAAGAAGAGAATAGAAGCTTTCGAAATGTGGTGCTACAGAAGAATGCTGAAGATTAGATGGGTAGATCACATAACTAATGAGGAAGTATTGAATAGGATTGGGGAGAAGAGAAGTTTGTGGCACAACTTGACCAGAAGAAGGGATCGGTTGGTAGGACATGTTCTGAGGCATCAAGGGATCACCAATTTAGTATTGGAGGGCAGCGTGGAGGGTAAAAATCATAGAGGGAGACCAAGAGATGAATACACTAAGCAGATTCAGAAGGATGTAGGTTGCAGTAGGTACTGGGAGATGAAAAAGCTTGCACAGGATAGAGTAGCATGGAGAGCTGCATCAAACCAGTCTCAGGACTGAAGACCACAACAACAACAACAGTGTTATATCTAAATATTTCTATTATCTATCCCATTCCCTTAAATGGCACAAAATGCATATATTATATCTCCAGATTTATTTACTCATATTCAAGAATTCATCTATGGTATGGAAGGAGTTGTCAAGGAGGTATGATTTCAATTTGTTTTTGAAACTATTACTGCTGTATCTCAGACATTTTATTTTATCTGGTAATTTATCAAAAAGTTTTATAGCAGCATATTTTACCCCTTTCTGTGCCTGAGATATGTTGAGTAAAGGATATTGTAGGTCTTTCTTTTTTCTGGTATTGTAATCATGAATGTCGCTGTTGATTTTAAACTGGTCCATGTTGTTGAGAAAAAATTTCATTAGTGAATAAATGTACTGTGAAGCAGTTGTAAGAATTCCTTTAGCTGCTATAACAAATATTCCCCCCCCCCCCCCCCCCTCCCATGACCGAAATAAAAGTTTATTTACTTTTGGAATCTGCCTGTAGTACACTGCACGCAAAGTGTTGTTCTTATCACTGTATTGCCGGTTCCCTCAAAGTCAACAACTTTCATTTTGCCCATTAATGAATTGTTTATTGCGTTATTTCCCCGATAGTTATATTCTTTACTTCTCACCTTCCGCAAACGTGTGGTCACTCCTATAAATTTGTATGAATACTGCAGTGAATTCTTGGGTACAAGAGCGTGTAAAAGCCATTTCGTGGCACTTAACAAAATTTACTCCGAAAGCGTTCCTGCATACCCTCATGTCAATTTATCCTACGTTTACGCGCGAAACCTGCGGCAATTTCCGGCCAACATGCCAAGATTCGTCTGCACAGTCATGACTAGCGCACATATATGTGAAAAATTCTGCTCAAACTTGCGACTCTGTGTTCCGGCTTTGTGTGGTGCTTCCAAATATGCCAAAATTTGCGGTCCACACAGGACGACTTGTCGTTCCAACCGTGAATTTCGCAAACAGCTGCGCAGAACGTGCACCGTTCTTTTGACCTTCACTCTCAGCAGCCTACGAATACGGGTTGATCACTCGCCAAAATACTGAGTATGGAAACTGGAACCTTAATCCGGTTGGGTACCCGAATATTTATGTTACGGAAAACAGACCCGGAATGCCTCAGAAACCAGAAGGAGAAACGCTGTGTTTCCGCAGATTTTCTAACCAATTCCAAGACGGGGTCGTACATTTCCTGATGTTGAGGAGCCAGTTAACAACCGCAGACGACGGAAAGAGATTTCGTAACCAAGGCTACGTCTGACGTTCTGTGGGTACGGCCAAGTAATTGCAGCAACGAAGCTGCTGACAGAAGCGCGCGGATGAAATCCCAGACTATCACTGCCTCCGGATGGAGAAGTTTACGCCTGTTGCACCGTCATGACAAATGATCGTGTTTCCACCCCATCGAAGTACTTTAATTTTTCTACGGACTGATACTGGGATCATCTTAGATACAGAGGAAAGTGGACTGCCCCCCTCCCCCTCTGCAAAAGTGGACCTCATAGTCTCTTGGCTCTGCATTTTCCTGACCTCTAATGGAACCAAGTGTAAACAGTAGTTTAGGCCTCTACCACTCTGTAGCGGAGTGTACAAGTCGGTCGATTCACTTGTTATTTCTCAGATGCCATTACGCGTTTTGACAATGGAAAAAGTTATTACATTGTGTTACATTTTACATTATTTCTCCTAGATATTGGTGGATGAGGCGTTCAGTCTATACTTGTTCTTGAACAGTAAGATCTGAGGTTAATGTGTATGACGAAACCGTTTCTCTTAGATCATTCGTTAAAAAATTATTCTCGGAATAAAATGTAGGCTCTAGTTGCGTAAGTTGGGCCGTATCAGTTGCTTAGACCAGCATCCTTACTTTTTCATATTCAAAGTCAGCCTGTATCAGTACACACTTTTATCCTACTGGAATTTTCTCGCAGGTACAAAAAGGACAAAGGGGAAGGTTGATCAAAGAAAGTGGAGTACACATAGAACGACTATAGCTATCGATGCAGTTCAGAAAAAGAAGATGAGTAGGAAGAGGGCCAGTAAACAGTTGTAAGTTCCAAAAACAACACCTAGGTGTTTGTCCAACAGGAAGTGCGGTACATCTGAGGAAGCAGCAAAAACAAAAATAGGTAGACGTACAATTTTGTGTAAAGGTGCTGGAGAAGAGCTGGTTTAGTACTGTCTTGCTGTGAAAGCGATTTTAATTTTGGCTTACTCGCAATGATTTGAGGAGAATGGCCATACAATGGTTAGAGTGAAACAACACTGGACACCCTTTCAAAGACGAAATTGTTGGGGAGAAATAGGTAAACATTTTTGGCTCTGAGCACTATGGGACTTAACTTCTGCGGTCATCAGTATCCTAGAAATTAGAACTACTTAAACCTAACTAACCGAAGGACAGCACACACATCCATGCCCGAGGCAGGATTCGAACCTACCACTGGGTTAACATTTTTCTCAAACGCCACAAAACCAAACTGTCAGGAATAAAACCGTTCAGCAATGAAAACACAGAGAAATTGTATAGCCTTGTGGTAGATGTTGTACAGGTTGTAACAGATATAAGTGCAGATATTGCTATTAGTGACGTAGGATGATGTGCCGAACAACACTACTTCAGTATTTCGTCATTTGCAGACTAATAATTAAAAGTATTACAAGTCATATGCTTTTAGGTTGGCTAGAACCTCCAAGTACATGTGGCAAGAGCAAGCAATTAGTGCAGGTAAGTGTTGTAGACACAGAACAGTTAATGGTACAGTTACGACCGTGCAGAGAACATCAGGTAGTAAACTATGTGACGTGTTTGCGGGACGACTGTTCGAAGGAGAGAAAAAAACAACCAACACACTGTTTTGTGCACCTATTAAGGTACCGCATATAAAAATATCTGCACTTGTAGCTGTTACACTTTGTATAGTAGCTTTAGAAACTGGATAATGTTTTCGTGATTTAATACCTTTTCTTAGTTTTATTTAGATTTATTTTTTTGTTAATCCCTCCCGCAGGAGGTTCGAGTACTCCCTCGGGCATGCGTGTGAGTGTTGCACTTAGCGTTAAGTTAGTTTAAGTAGTGTGTAAGTCTAGAGTTCGGTGACCTCAGCAGTTTGGTCCCTTAGGAATTCAAAAACGTTTGAACATTTTTTTCATAATATTTTTCGTTATATTTTCTGAAAACAAAATGGCAGTCCAGTCTCGGGCACCTTCCTCTACACTGACGGAAAGCGTTACACCACGAACACGTTGACTGAATGCTACTTACCTATCTTACTCTTGTATTCCCACGCTTGTGGGTTACGTTGATTAAAGTAAGAGCCTTGTGTGAGTATTATAAGGGCTTTCAGTACAGAAAAAAGGCATTTCTGCAGATTTAGAGTGCTGTGTGCGCTATGCCTATTGGGTGTCCCTAACGTTACTAGAACTTTCCAGAGAGTGTGCGTATGGTACTTAAGGCCATACTTCAGTCGAATCGTTGGCATGCGGGAGGGGCCGGCCGGTGTGGCCGTGCGGTTCTAGGCGCTTCAGTCTGGAACCGCGTGACCGCTACGGTCGCAGGTTCGAATCCTGCCTCGGGCATGGATGTGTGTGATGTCGTTAGGTTAGTTGGATTTAATTAGTTCTAAGTTCTAGGCGACTGGTGACCTCAGAAGTTAAGTCGCATAGTGCTCAGAGCCATTTGAACCATGCGGGAGGGGCGGCTATAGGAACACCATACCGACAGAACCCACACACAGTCTCTGTTAGTCCATCATGGCCAAGCGACATCGGCTGGTAACTACTTATCAATGTCAATAAACTTCACCAACAGCCGTATTCTTTAAGATATTCTATTTTATTCTGAAAGCAACCAGTTTCGGCAATTCATTTTGCTTTTTAATTTTATCCACATTTCGCAGCTTCAAACGTCACTGTATTCAATACACTGGAGATATGAATTAAAAAGCGCCTTCAGCCACAACTTTTCGTGTTTTATTAAGTACACGATGTATTTCGGCCCTGTGGGTCCAGCATCAGGTGTTATTTGTCTTAATACATGCTCTATTTCTTGTCTTGAATGCGGTGAAATGCATATTCCCGTCACAACATGTATTATGACAAATTACACCTAATGATGGACCCACAGGGTCCGAAATGCATCGTGTACATAAAAAAAACACGAAAAGTTGTGAATGAAGGCGCTTTTTAATTCATACCTCCAGTGAATTCATTTTGCCATCTTCAGGTCCCATACGCTTTTATCCAAATAAACGAACTTATCGTATAGCGCCATAAAACACTGGATATGGTGAATTCCAATCGTTATACAAATGCTTCATACGAAGACGTGACAGCAACTCATCGTTTTCGTATGAAGCATTTGTATAACGATTGGAATTCACCATATCCAGTGTTTTATGGCGCTGTCCGGTAAGTTCGTTTATTTGGATAAAAGCGTATGGGACCTGAAGATGGCAAAATGAATTGCCGAAACTGGTTGCTTTCAGAATAAAATAAAATATCTTAAAGTATACGGCTGTTGGTGAAGTTGATTGACGTTGAAAAGATCCCACACACAGTTTACGGAAACAGTTGTCGCGAGATTGACTCAGGACAAAACAGTGTGGTAAGAGGACTGCAGCACAAGGAGATCTCAGGACTGTTCAACTGGCTCTGACTGATAGACGAATGACAACAGCTGGTAGATGGGCTGGGGTTACAGGCAGAATGCCACGACGAACCGTTAGGAACACACTAGTGGAAGCTGCGTTTACATCTCGAGTTGACATCCGTCGTTTATCTCTGACGCCATCCCACAGACTAAGAGACTTGCATTGTGCAGCTATAAACTCAACTGGGACATAGAGTGCCATTCTGTCGTATATTGACGACTTAATGACTTGCTCGTTGCTACGGTTACGGCTGTTGGGAGCCATCAAGGACTCTCAAAGATAGGAAATCGGAGACGCAATGCAGAGAGCAAGCATAAGCATTAGCGTTTAGGTTACTGGAGTTCAACAGTAACACTGGAGCCCTGCAAATTACAGACGTTCTGGGCAGCTGCCCCAGGGGAGAAGTTTCCCTTTCCGAGAATTAACTGGTAACTCCATCCACCGCCTAAACGCTGTTGAGAACTGCAACGTTAGTGGGTTTACACTGATTAGAGTATGGTGCTACTACAGCAGCCCCAACTCACAAAAGGATTGTGGGCGGGCCCAGGTGACGTAAAATACCGTTGTTGTTGCTGACCTTAATACTGCGGCGCGGCACGCTACATTTTACCGCCCTGCCAATGTCCAGCAATGTTCATTTGTCTAGCTAAAAGCTGCAGTAGAAAATACTAGACCACTACTGTCTACTGCAGGTCGCAACATACATAGAATTGTCCGGTAAACGGGATGTGGCTAGTACCGAAATAAAAGTTTTAACTTGGCAATATAAGTTTTCAGGTATAGTTTTACGATAAAGATCACAGTTAATGCTGCCAAGTCCGTACTAAGTGAAACACAGTGTAAAGTTCACACGCAATCCACAATCACACACGTAGCCAGTTTATGGTATTTACACCCGTTACCGAAGTTAATAGAGTTCACCGGATCGTTTAGTTATGAAAATGCTCGCTCAAATGTTGTGCACTCTGCCCTACACGTAATACCTGTTCCAGTCTTAGATCGCACAACACGCCACGCGGTTTTACCTAACAGTCAAAAGCAATAATTTTGATATTCCGTCCGAAATTCCACACGACTGCCACTATACCGTTCACTTAAATACACTTTGTACTACTTCGCGAACTCGTAATTAGCATCTTTCCGCGATTTTACAGTACTTCCGTCGGAGCTGCTTTCAATGAGATGTTACTAGTTCGAACACTCAGCCCTGACTTACTTAGATCACACAGAGGCTTTGTTCCCAGCATAGATTGGCGCGAGCCTGCATTTTTCTGATTGGCTGATATCACAAACAGCAAATCAGGTTGCAGTATTATCCCGCGCTAACCCGCGCTTTACTTCAATGACCAATCATAGTAAACATTTCTATGGCAATTGCTAAATAAATAAATTTAGAAAAGTATCAAATATAAAATTACTCCTTCTGAAATTACCGATTAATTTGTGTTCTACTCACGATTTGTTAGTACCATAAACTGACTGCACATTTAATTATAGTAAATCCCCTGTATAGTTTAACTGGTACTTTGTGAATAAACAAAACAAATTTCATTTACTTCTGTTCTTCTTCACTCATACAACACTCACACGGCTAATTACTAAACATATAAAACAATTATAATTATGCAAATACATTAAATATTAGTCAAACATAACTTTACAACATTCTTTTGATTACGACTGCTAGCACTGTCCATCAACTGCTGACCTCTGCCGCCTACTAGTACAACTACGTGCAGCTGGTGACATCTGTCGACGACTCATGTCTATAACGATATCGTCCTAACAAGTGACAGGAGCGATGCGAAGGCGCTACGCCTCAACACGAGTGGCAGTGGCGTTTAGTTTCAAGCTGAACGCTGTTGATGCCAAATTTGGAGTTTGTTAATGTTAGATCGAGAAGCATCCCTACCTACTGAGTAGGAGAAAGGGAGGAATCTAAGTCTGGTAGGCCAGAGACGCCCTGCAGGAGCAGAGTGACTCGTCGGATTGAGCGAAACTTCGTGCCGGTGGATTGGTGGGTCGATTATAGGAAGAGTGAAATAGTGCGCCGTCACGATTCTTTAAAAACCCATGTTGTATTCTGGAGTTTTCTTTCAGATCGCTGCGGCACCGACTTCTTGTCGCTCGTGCTCAGTCTGGGTAAGCTCCGACATGTCAGGTTTTCTCACTTGGGAGTGCTGCTCTCAAGTTTGTACTTAGCGCGCATCTAGTGTTCGCTGCTTCTGTTAGCACCTGCCCCGTGACTTCAGACACTGACTTCTGTTGTGCAACCAACTGCCTCCTTTGCTTTTTCTAAGTTTAAAATTAGCCTTCAGTGTAGTAGCTAGTCCGATCGCTAATAAAGAGTGTTAATCAGACCCCGGAATTCCACGAGTCTCCTGCTGCAAACATCCTGTCGAGTCCCAGAATCCGCGTCTCTCGTAGGTGCCCCGTGAAAGTGTTTGAGTCTGATCCACGTCATCGACCTGCCTTCACTGAGAATTTGTCTTTGTGCATTTGCTCCTCACCGCTCGGAGATTGCAGACTGACACCACACCCCCTGTGTTTCCTCTGTCCTGTGTCAGGACACTAAAAATTCTGTGGTGTGCAGCGATGAATCTCGCTTTTGCCTCTCACTGTCAGATCACCGCCAACGCGTCAGTAGGTGACAAGGCGAAACGTCACCTGAAGCAACAAGTCACGGGACCCATACCTCTCCATCTCCTGGTATGACGGTGTGCAAACCTACTGGATATGCAGACAATCCTGTTGAAAGAACATCCACAACTCAGCATTATAGCAGAGGTTGAAAATACCGCTGCAGTTTTACATTTCTTTAATTTTACACACGACCGGTTTCGAACTGTTATAACCCCATCTTCAGATGTCGTAGCTATGCTACAGGGAGTTCTGCGCTCATAGTCAGCACCCCGCGCCTGGTACGGGCGGCGCTCGGGGACCACAGCACAGCTACGACACCTGAAGATGGGCTTATAACAGTCCGAAACCAGTCGTGTGTAAAAATAAAGAAATTTACAACTGAAGCGGTATTTTCAACTTCTGCTATTGGATATGACTGCAGGAGTCAATTTGTGGTTGTTGAAGGAAGGCTGAATGTTCATCAGTATGTGGCATAAATGGCAAAGTCTGTTGCCGTACCCTTCACGAACTAGGTATCAAATAGCATAATCCAGCAGGATAACGCAAGATTCGACACTGCACTTCACACCACAAACGCGTTGAGGATTTACGGAACCCTGACTAACCTGTCTGGTCCCCTGGTTAATCAGTCATGGAACATCTCTGGGATGCGATGGGAAGACCTATGTTTTCGTACCAGCCTCCAGACAGCGGTCTTTATGAAGTAAGCGTGTGTGAAGCACGGTAAGAATTCGTCTACGTGATATTCTGAGGCTTGTTTCTTCCATGCCACAATGAACACAAGCGTGCGAGTCGGAGTCATGTCCCATAATGATAGTGATACACATCAGTTCGAATGGAATGTAAGTTTAATAAATTTAACACTCGTTTTTTATTGAACGTCTTTTCCAAGTTTCATAAATTTCGATTTAGTGCTTCATGTTTTAACTCTATCCAATTCTGTCAGTATACGAGTATTATCGTCTTTACATTTCCATGTTCATTTCTAGCCAAACAAATGCTATACATACTGTGGTGTCACCGCCAGACACCACACTTGCTAGGTGGTAGCCTTTAAATCGGCCGCGGTCCGTTAGTACACGTCGGACCCGCGTGTCGCCACTGTCAGTGATAGCAGACCGAGCGCCACCACACGGCAGGTCTAGAGAGACGTCCTGGCACTCGCCCCAGTTGTACAGACGACTTTGCCAGAAGGGGATCACTGACAATTACGCTCTCATTTGCCGAGACGATAGTTAGCATAGCCTTCAGCTACGTCAATTGCTACGACCTAGCAAGGCGCCATAGCCTTTGATAATTAATATGGAAATGACGTACAGTCCAGAGAGATGTTCACCAATTGTGAATTAAAGTTAAGTATTACAAGATTTTCGTACTTTATTGCAATTCTCAAGACATTGTCCTGTTCCAGACCTCACGCCAGTCTGCGTGTAATTAAACGCGTGCATTTCGGCCTCCTCTAGCAACACTGCGTTGGCTCTTCTGCCAACACAGCACATATGAAATGCAGTCTTTAACTACATTATTCTATACTTCGTGCATCGTATTATAAGCTCGGAGGAAGTTGGGCTACACATCCTGGCACGTTTCAAACAAAACAATACGAAGACCCTCAAAGGCACTAATTACATGACCACCATGATCATAACAGTTTTCAAATAACTTCCGGGAATTCAGCTAGTTAACACTTACCTGGCTGAATTCCCGGAAGTTATTTCAAAGTTGTATATGCCAGGAGAAACTCAGGTCTCATAACTAACAGTTGTTAAATTACGTCCCGTGGTAAAGACCCTGCACTTGCATTCTGGAAGAGTGGGGTTCAAATCATTATATGTCCAGATTTACATTTACCGGTAGGCAGGGGGGGGGGGGGGGGGGGGAGGAGAGAGAAGGGGTGGAGTCCCCCACATCGCATGGCAAAAATCTTCGAATAATTCCTTTTTGAAGATCACTCCTGATTTCCTTCCCTACACTTTTCCAATGTAAGCTTATTGTTCTCTTGTGATTACTTATTACCGACGAGATTTTAAATCATATTGTTCCTCCCAGGCGACCATTAAAAATTCCATTCAACATAAACAACACGTTTTGAAACAATTAGGATGAGTTATTCTGTAGCTATATGAAAATTCTTCCTACAAAAATTTATCAGAAATATATAGCCATGACAACCGATTAGCCGTGAGGTCGACCTTCATGAAACGTGACAGACGACATTCTGTACTGTTTTTATAGGCATTTATTATTGTTCAATCCGTTTCGTAATTTGTGTACAGATGAGAACCGGTTTCGAGATAATTTATTCCAATTGAGCCACGCAGTGAACATTGATTACGATTTCTTAAAAATTACTCTTGTGGATCATAGCTTGTTGTCAGCTTTTCTAGTTGTGAGAATGCAAACATAGTCCTAATACGCTATTTTCCGTGTAACTGGCCAGTTTCAACCGTGGGTCAGTTTCAAGCACATTCTTAAGCTTCCAGCTTTTTTTCACATTCTAATACACTGCTGGTACATGTGGGCAGGTATGTACCAGTGGTGTCTTAGAATGTGAAATGAAGCTGGAAGCTTAAGATATGTGTTTGAAACTGACCCCCGGTAGAAATTCGCCAATTGCCGGAATACAACAAGAATACAGCCTACTTGGACCGTGTTTTCATTCTCTAAACACGTCGAGGTTGAGGACCCCACAAAAATAAAATTTTCTAGTTTTCCTTTAACTTTTCCATATTGAATAGGACTGGATGAGGATAACATTTTTCTGCTTTAGTCACGTGACTGCAGCAGAAATTGTGTTGCTCACAATATATCTAATTGTCAGCATTTCTTTTTTACTGTTATTATGGGTACTGATCAGTGAGCGTGTAATTTAGATCCGTCTTCGTGTTTTTGTGCCCTCCTCAGGCAGTTACATCACTATCGACAGGATCATGTGATCGGTGGGGAAGTTCAGAGTTCAATCTAGGACACTAGCACCCACTAACTGTGACGAAAATTTCTCTCACTGCCCGTATTCGAGTTCGAGACAGTGCATGGGTACCAGTTAACTTTTTGAAATACGGAAGTGGATGCAACTGTTGATAATGTCTGGCAGGTAGTCAGTTTCTTTACAAGAATTATAAGTTAGATACAGTAACCAACAATTATAGTATAAAAAGTTTCCGACGGTTAATAATTTCTGGTTTCGTATTCTGAAAAATCCATCGTCAGTTAGCTCTTCCAAGCTTACATGCTGGAGTCTCGTTTAGTGTTCGTTAATTGTTTGGTGCTATAAGCGTAGTATACGTCGAACGTTTTTACAGCACCTTCAAAAAGGTTTGTATTATGCATGTGCTATGTATAGTTTGTAGAATTCACTATAAATTGATTTAATAAGCAAAAGTGTACTTTTAGGGCACCGCAAACAAGCGATGGTTAAATAGGAGTAAATTTTTTGCGCTATACTTCAGTCTGTGGTTTCTGTGTTTAAATTATAATCTTTTTAATTCTAGTACAGCCGCGCTTCTCATAAAGTCTGTCTTCGACGAGATAGCGTCCCTGTCGAGTTTCTTTGTTAAAGTAGATGGAACAGAAACTGAGTGGTTGTTTTCACTCGGCTTTCGTCGATATACACTGACGGGAAAAAATCACAGCACCACAAAATAATTAATATTGTTGTTGTTGTGGTCTTCAGTCCTGAGACTGGTTTGATGCAGCTCTCCATGCTACTCTATCCTGTGCAAGCTTCTTCATCTCCCAGTACCTCCTGCAACCTACATCCCTCTGAATCTGCTTAGTGTATTCATCTCTTGGTCTCCCTCTACGATTTTTACCCTCCACGCTGCCCTCCAATGCTAAATTTGTGATCCTTTGATGCCTCAAAACATATCCTACCAACCGATCCCTTCTTCTAGTCAAGTTGTGCCACAAACTTCTCTTCTCCCCATTCCTATTCAATACCTCCTCATTAGTTACGTGATCTACCCACCTTATCTTCAGCATTCTTCTGTAGCACCACATTTCGAAAGTTTCTATTCTCTTCTTGTCCAAACTGGTTATCGTCCATGTTTCACTTCCATACATGGCTACACTCCATACAAATACTTTCAGAAACGACTTCCTGACACTTAAATCTATACTCGATGTTAACAAATTTCTCTTCTTCAGAAACACTTCCCATGCCATTGCCAGTC
This sequence comes from Schistocerca serialis cubense, assembly GCF_023864345.2. Lineage (NCBI taxonomy): Eukaryota > Metazoa > Arthropoda > Insecta > Orthoptera > Acrididae > Schistocerca > Schistocerca serialis. The sequence goes on from NC_064639.1 coordinate 1,132,751,223, forward strand.
TACATTTTATATCCTCTCTACTTCGACAATCATCAGTTACTTTACTCCCTAAATAGCAAAACTCCTTTACTACTTTAAGTGTCTCATTTCCTAATCTAATCCCCTCAGCATCACCCGATTTAATTTGACTACATTCCATTATCCTCGTTTTGCTTTTGTTGATGTTCATCTTATATCCTCCTTTCAAGACACTGTCCATTCCGTTCAACTGCTCTTCCAAGTCCTTTCCTGTCTCTGAAAGAATTACAATGTCATCGGCGAACCCCAAAGTTTTTTCTTCTTCTCCATGAATTTTAATACCTACTCCGAATTTTTCTTTTGTTTCCTTTACTGCTTGCTCAATATACAGATTGAATAACATCGGGGAGAGGCTACAACCCTGTCTCACTCCCTTCCCAACCACTGCTTCCCTTTCATGCCCCTCGACTCTTATAACTGCCATCTGGTTTCTGTACAAATTGTAAATAGCCTTTCGCTTCCTGTATTTTACACCTGCCACCTTCAGAATTTGAAAGAGAGTATTCCAATCAACATTGTCAAAAGCTTTCTCTAAGTCTACAAATGCTAGAAACGTAGGTTTGCCTTTTCTTAATCTTTCTTCTAAGATAAGTCGTAAAGTTAGTATTGCCTCACGTGTTCCAACATTTCTACGGAATCCAAACTGATCTTCCCCGAGGTCCGCTTCTACCAGTTTTTCCATTCGTCTGTAAAGAATTCGCGTTAGTATTTTGCAGCTGTGACTTATTAAACTGATAGTTCGGTAATTTTCACATCTGTCAACACCTGCTTTCTTTGGTAATGGAATTATTATATTTTTCTTGAAGTCTGTGGGTATTTCGCCTGTCTCATAGATCTTGCTCACCAGATGGTAGAGTTTTGTCATGACTGGTTCTCCCAAGGCCATCAGTAGTTCTAATGGAATGTTGGCTACTCCCGGGGCCTTGTTTCGACTCAGGTCTTTCAGTGCTCTGTCAAACTCTTCACGCAGTATCTTATCTCCAATTTCATCTTCATCAACATCCTCTTCCATTTCCATAATATTGTCCTCAAGTACATCGCCCTTGTATAAACCCTCTATATACTCCTTCCACCTTTCTGCCTTCCCTTCTTTGCTTAGAACTGGGTTGCCATCTGAGCTCTTGATATTCATACAAGTGGTTCTCTTCTCTCCAAAGGTCTCTTTAATTTTCCTGTAGGCAGTATCTATCTTACCCCTAGTGAGACAAGCCTCTACATCCTTACATTTGTCCTCTAGCCATCCCTGCTAAGCCATTTTGTACTTCCTGTCGATCTCATTTTTGAGATGTTTGTATTCCTTTTTGCCTGCTTCATTTACTGCATTTTTATATTTTCTCCTTTCATCAATTAAATTCAATATTTCTTCTGTTACCCAAGGATTTCTATTAGCCCTCGTCTTTTTACCTACTTGATCCTCTGCTGCCTTCACTACTTCATCCCTCAGAGCTACCCATACTTCTTCTACTGTATTTCTTTCCCCCATTCCTGTCAATTGTTCCCTTATGCTCTCCCTGAAACTCTCTACAACCTCCGGTTTAGTCAGTTTATCCAGGTCCCATCTCCTTAAATTCCCACCTTTTTCAGTTTCTTCAGTTTCAATCTGTAGTTCATAACCAATAGATTGTGGTCAGAATCCACATCTGCCCCTGGAAATGTCTTACAATTTAAAACCTGGTTCCTAAATCTCTGTCTTACCATTATATAATCTATCTGATACCTTTTAGTATCTCCAGGATTCTTCCAGGTATACAACCTTCTTTTATGATTCTTGAACCAAGTGTTAGCTATGATTAAGTTATGCTCTGTGCAAAATTCTACAAGGCGACTTCGTCTTTCATTTCTTCCCCCCAATCCTTATTCACCTACTATGTTTCCTTCTCTCCCTTTTCCTACTGACGAATTCCAGTCACCCATGACTATTAAATTTTCGTCTCCCTTCACTACGTGAATAATTTCTTTTATCTCGTCAAACATTTCATCTATTTCTTCATCATCTGCAGAGCTAGTTGGCATATAAACTTGTACTACTGTAGTAGGTATGGGATTTGTGTCTATCTTGCCCACAATAATGCGTTCACTATGCTGTTTGTAGTAGTTAACCCTCACTCCTATTTTTTATTCATTATTAAACCTACTCCTGCATTACCCCTATTTGATTTTGTATTTATAACCCTGTAATCACCTGACCAAAAGTCTTGTTCCTCCTGCCACCGAACTTCACTAATTCCCACTATATCTAACTTTAACCTATCCATTTCCCTTTTTAAATTTTCTAACCTACCTGCCCGATTAAGGGATCTGACATTCCAAGCTCCGATCCGTAGAACGCCAGTTTTCTTTCTCCTGATAACGACGTCCTCTTGAGTAGTCCCCGTCCGGAGATCCGAATGGGGGACTATTTTACCTCCGGAATATTTTACCCAAGAGGATGCCATCATCATTTAATCATACAGCAAAGCTGCATGTCCTCGGGAAAATTTACGGCTGGAGTTTCCCCTTGCTTTCAGCCGTTCGCAGTACCAGCACAGCAAGGCCGTTTTGGTTAATGTTACAAGGCCAGATCAGTCAATCATCCAGACTGTTGCCCCTGCAACTACTGAAAAGGCTGCTGCCCCTCTTCAGGAACCACATGTTTGTCTGGCCTCTCAACAGATACCCCTCCGTTGTGGTTGCACCTACGGTACGGCTATCTGTATCGCTGAGGCACGCAAGCCTCCCACCAACGGCAAGGTCCATGGTTCATGGGGGGGGGGATATAATTAATGTAGGATGATGAAATTTCTGGAATACATTTGTCTAGGTAACATATAAGTGATTACCACTGCGAAATCGCAGGGTAATGTAAGCTCGAGACATGCCATAGCAAATGTGAAATGCTGGTACATTAATAACCGCTGCAGCCTCCAGAACGTTGAATTCAGGGATGCAAACATACATGCATTTTGTTGTACAGGTGCCGAAAGTACCCTTCGCCATACACTACTAGGTGGTTTGCTGAGTATGATGTAGATGTAGACGCCGGATGTCAGTTTGTGGTACAGAGTTACATGCCTGTTGCACTTGGTCGGTCAGGACAGCACGGTTAGTTAATGGAATTTGTGGATGACGCTGGGATTGTCGTTTGATGATATCCCGTACGTGCTCAAATGGAGAAAATCTGGTGATCGACGAGGCCAAGCCAACATGTCGACACTCTGTGGAGCATGTTGAGTTACAACGGTGCTACGTGGACGAGAGTTAGCCTGTTGGAAAACAGCCGACATTCAAGCTGGCCGGTGTGGCCGAGCGGTTGTAGGTGCTTCAGTCTGGAACCGCACGACCGCTACGGTCGCAGGTTCGAATCCTGCCTCGGGCATGGATGTGTGTGATGTCCTTAGGTTAGTTAGGTTTAAGTAGTTCTAAGTTCTAGGGGGCTGATGGCCTCAGATGTTAAGTCCCGTAGTGCTTAGAGCCATTTTTTGTCCAAGCTGGCAGTCAGCGCGCGTAGGATAACCACTGTCATACTAAATGGCTGCCCAGACGAGATAACTCCAGGGTCAGGTGCAAATGTGTCTAGGTTGGTTGCAGGCTCTCAAGTGGCCTCCTCCTAACCAACAGTTGGCCATCACTGGCACCGAGGCAAAAACAGTTTTCACCAGAAAAAACAGCAGACCTCCACGCTGCCCTCCAATGAACTCTCGCTTGACACCACTGAGGTCGGAAATGGTGGCGGTTTGGGGTCAGTGAAATGCACGCTTCTGGGCGACTGCCACGGAGCTGTCCTAGAACTAACCAATTTATAACAGTTTGATGTGTCACTGTACTGTCAACTGATGCTCTAATTGATGTTGCAGATGCAGTACGCTGCGCCAGAGGCATACACCGAACACGACGGTCTTCTCTCACGGTAATTCCAAGTGGCCGTCCGGACTCCTGGCTTCTTGCGACCGTACATGCTCGTGACAACCGCTGACAGCAGTCATACACAGTGGCTATATTCCTGCCAAGTCTTTCTGCAGTGTCGCAGAAAGAACATCCAGCTTGTAATAACCCTATTACAGGACCTCGTTCAAACCCAATGAGGTGTTGATAAGGCGTCTTTGTAGCCTTAAAGGCAGTATTGACTAACATCAACTCACAACGTCCAATCTCAAAGGTAAGTAACGCTCACCATCGTTACAGCGAGCATTTAAAGCAGAATTGATTTGCATCCTCATAGCCGCGCTACTAGTAACACGCTTAGGCGATTGGCGCGAAATTTCAATATAGACATTATCTTTCACATGTGGAAGCACTCCTACCAACTTTCGTTTATGTGGCATACCTCCTTCTTGGTGTTGCAGTTTTTTCCCCTCAGTGTAGATAAATGCTTGTGCCATTTATGCGGCGTTGAAACTGTGAAGATAAGTGCGTGAAACAAATTAATCTGTGCGGCTGGTCCCGGCGGAGGTTCGAGTACACCCTCTGGCATTGGTGTGTGTGTGTGTGTGTGTGTGTGTGTGTGTGTGTGTGTTTGTCCTGAGGATAATTTAGGTTAAGTAGTGTGTAAGCTTAGGGACTGATGACGTTAGCAGTTAAAACCCATAAGATTTCACACACATTTAAACATTTTGAACAAACAAATTACTATGACATTGTTTAGATTTCAATAGTTAGTCGTGATTTTAAAGGATTTGTGTTATTATTTATTATTCGTTCACAGAAGCCTGTGAAAAATACTGTTAATAAATTATTATTATTCATTATGATTTGCTGCAATTAATTTCAATAGTACTTTTAATATTTGTTTTGCCCATTACAAAAGCATCCCGGTTCACGTTACAAGTTGCTCTAGGCCCGTTTTTTTTTATCTGTAATGATTGCACTTTGCTCCGGCGTATGCTTTAACACAGGTTGCTTCACAGAAGTCATGATAACTGCTATTATTTCCAAGCTTCATAAAGCTCCTCTGGAAAAGAAGAAACCCTCGCGAGCTGCTGATGATTGTGGCTCTTAGCTAATAACGAGAGATTTCAAAACGAAGTACGTAAGAAAGACCTCCCACAGGGTAGAGATCGGTAATTACATGCAGGAGCCCTCTCTCTCGCGAGAAACAGCTGCTTCGAGGTAAACACATTATGTAGTCTGACCAGGCCGTATTGCTCAGATGGCACTGAGTGGCGCAGCTAGTGACGTATGCCGTTCAGCCTGTTTGCTGTGTGACGCATCACGTGATGAGGCACAACATTAGTTTCGTCTCCGATATGTATGGTTTACACAGTATAGTATCATATATAGACTGGCGTATTCCGTTAGACTTGTAACTTACACTCCGCGGTGCGACATCGCTTTACTTTGATTTCCGATGTTTATAGTTTATGCTGCATACTATGATATGCATAAGGGAACAATTGGCAGGAATGGGGGAAAGAAATACAGTAGAAGAAGAATGGGTAGCTTTGAGGGATGAAATAGTGAAGGCAGCAGAGGATCAAATAGGTAAAAAGACGATGGCTAGTAGAAACCCTTGGATAACAGAAGAAATATTGAATTTAATTGATGAAAGGAGAAAATATAAAAATGCAGTAAATGAAGCAGGCAAAAAGGAATACAAACGTCTCAAAAATGAGATCGACAGGAAGTGCAAAATGGCTAAGCAGGGATGGCTAGAGGACAAATGTAAGGATGTAGAGCCTTGTCTCACAAGCGGTAAGGTAGATACTGCCTACAGGAAATTTAAAGAGATCTTTGGAGAAAGGAGAGCCACTTGAGTGAATATCAAGAGCTCAGATGGAAAACCAGTTCTAAGCAAAGAAGGGAAAGCAGAAAGGTGGAAGGAGTATATAGAGGGTCTATACAAGGGCGATGTACTTGAGGACAATATTATGGAAATGGAAGAGAATGTAGATGAAGATGAAAGGGGGATACGATACTGCGTGATGAGTTTGACAGAGCACTGAATGATCTCAGTCGAAACAAGGCCCCCGGAGTAGACAACATTCCATTAGAACTACTGACAGCCTTGGCAGAGCCAGTCCTCACAAAACTCTACCATCTGGTGAGCAAGATGTATGAGACAGGCGAAATACCCTCAGACTTCAAGAAGAATATAATAATTCCAATCCAAAAGAAAGCAGGTGTTGACAGATGTGAAAATTACCGAACTATCAGTTTAATAAGTCACAGCTGCAAAATACTAACGCGAATTCTTTACAGACGAATGGAAAAAACTGGTAGAAGCCGACCTCGGGGAAGATCAGTTTGGATTCCGTAGAAATATTGGAACACGAGAGGCAATACTCACCCTACGCTTATATTAGAAGAAAGATTAAGAAAAGACAAACCTACGTTTCTAGCATTTGTAGACTTAGAGAAAGCTTTTGACAATGTTGACTGGAATACTCTCTTTCAAATTCTAAAGGTGGCAGGGGTAAAATACAGGGAGCGAAAGGCTATTTACAATTTGTACGGAAACCAGATGGCAGTTATAAGAGTCGAGGGGCATGAAAGGGAAGCAGTGGTTGAGAAAGGAGTGAGACAGGGTTGTAGGTTCTCCCCGATGTTATTCAATCTGAATATTGAGCAAGCAGTAAAGGAAACAAAAGAAAAGTTCGGAGTAGGTATTAAAATCTATGGGCTTGAGGTTCGCCGATGACATTGTAATTCTGCCAGAGACAGCAAAGGACTTGGAAGGTAGTAAAGGAGTTTTGCTATTTGGGGAGCAAAATAACTGATGATGTTCGAAGTAGAGAGGATATAAAATGTAGACTGGCAATGCCAAGGGAATCGTTTCTGAAGAAGAAAAATGTGTTAACATCGAGTACAGATTTAAATGTCAGGAAGTCGTTTCTGAAAGAATTTGTATGGAGTGTAGCCATGTATGGAAGTGAAACGTGGACGATAAATAGTTTGGACAAGAAGAGAATAGAATCTTTCGAAATGTGGTGCTACAGAAGAATGCTGAAGGTTAGATGGGTAGATCACATAACTAATGAGGAGGTATTGAATAGAACTGGGGAGAAGAGGCGCTTGTGGCACAACTTGACTAGAAGAAGGGATCGGTTGGTAGGACATGTTCTGAGACATCGAGGGATGACCAATTTAGTATTGGAGGGCAGCTTGGAGGATAAAAATCGTAGAGGGAGGCCAAGAGATAAATACACTAAGCAGATTCAGAAGGATGTAGGTTGCAGTAGGTACTGGGAGATAAAGAAGCTTGCACGGGATAGAGTAGCATGGAGAGCTGCATCAAGCCAGTCTCAGGACGGAAGACCACAACAAGAACTATGATGTGAGGAAGAGATGCTTTACAGCGCTAATGGAACACAGTTTTACTCATCTGCTAAACAATATTAATTCACTTAACACGAAAACCACTACTATTTCCATCGTCACTTGTGGCAAGCAACTTGGTGGTCTCCGTGAAACCATGAACAAGGGTTATATGAACGGGGAAGAAAGATTAGAGGTTAACGTGCCGTCGACGACAAGTCATTGGAGACGGAGCCCAAGCTCGGTTTAGGGAAGCTTGGGAGAGAAAGTTGGCCGTGTCATTTTCAAAGCAACCACTCCAGCATTTACCTGGAGCGATTCAGGGAAACAATGGAAAACATAAATGGATGGCCGAAGGAATTTACACTGCCCTCCAATTGCGGCACCGTGCCCTGTGGGACAAAGGGAGAACATGTACAGTCAGAGAGAGTCAACCAATCAGCCTGAGACAAATACACGTTTGTGAAAAGGTGGTTATATTTCGACGACTCACTTTAGTGTTTGAGAAAGACAGCCAAGAACGGAACAAAAACTGGAAAAACGCCAACGAGACATGCAGATGACGTCACAAATCTGGATGAATGGTGACAACAATTAGCGACTTCTTACAATAGAAGCAACGTCAGCTATAAAACATTTTTAAGTAATTATTAAAATTTTTGCTGGCTCAGCTTAGTGTGTTAACCGTTAGTCTATTTCAGACCGACCGTAAGGATAGCCAAGATGAAAAGCCACCAGTACTTCATTATTCACGATAACGTTCAACACAACAGAATAGAGAGCTTACACTTTTACAGAAGATTGTGAGAGGAGGATTACCGTCAAGAAGATATCGGAGAGGGGCAATGGCGAAGAAACGAGAACATTTCCGTACTGTGTTGATATTTTATGATTTCATGGTAGCACTGAATGCAAGAAATGTTGGTATTTGAAGTAGGCTTTTGCCGTCTCTTCTACTTTCAAAAACGAGCGAGGTGGCGCAGTTGTTAGCACACTGGAGTCGCATTCGGTAGGATGACTGTTCAAACCCGAGTACGGCCATCCTTATTTAGGTTTTCCGTCATTTCCCCAAATCGCATCAGGTAATTGCCGGAATGGTTGCTGTGAAAGGGCACGGCCGCCTTCCTTCCCCATCCCTCCCTAGTCCGATGGGACCGATGACCTCGTTGTTCGGTCTCCTCCTACGAATCAACCAACCCACCGGAACAACTGTACGCCTCTGATTTTCGAAATTTGGTAAGAGAAAAACGTCCAGACTGCTATGAAAGAAAATTAACTTTGAATCCGGACGATGAGTGAAGATGATCCTCATGCTACCTGTAAATAATCTAGGTACAATCTTGTAATCCGAAGGCAGCAGTTTATAAGATCCCGTATCAGAACCATCCGTCACTGTGTATCGAACCTTCCAGACTCTGAACAATACTCTTCACTCGGAAATTACCTGTAGATGCTCATTTTCTGTCATAACTTATCATAAACATGTTTTTTTTCATTGTTCTTGAAAAAAGCTGTAATAACGACATCGCTCTTCCACACAAAAGAGGCCCACCCAGTCAAAGTGAAACGAGCCTGAAGTGGGCAATAAGAATAGTGCACACATTCTTTGCGTTAAGTGGCAACGTTGTGTGTGGTATCGATAGCTAGGAAGCCACGGCGTAGCTGCCAGTTAAGTTGGCACTACGATAGACAACGACGACACCGCCCTCTAGCAGGCGCTGTTCAGCTCTATGAGCACCACTGTAGACTCAGCACATATGATCAAGAGCAGACGGCCGGGACACTTCGCTTCAGCTTCGCTCTACATGTGACGGATCCCAGCCTCGCACCTCATTGCAAGCTATGTAACCGTGTATTAACTTGTTTTTTGCACCAGTAAGCCACATTTACTTACGTGCAGTACCGACGTATTTTTTCTGCTCCTGCTCCTACCCACGCGCCGCCTTCCAGGCGGGATACAAAATTGTGGTCGATGGAAATCCAAAATTAGCTCTGCACCTATCCTATCATCACAACGCACCAACTCATCGCGTACTCGAAAATTCTAAGGCGTCTCACATCTAGACACTTCCTATGCATCTACTACGTATCCTCGATATAGCCCCATTCAATTTTATTCGTGGTTTATAAACACTGGCAGTAAGAAGATGAAGAAGAATATCTCTCCTTTCCTGAGCTATTTTTCTGACTCGAGACTTGATTGTTTTACCTTTGGTTATAGTTATCCCAGGGTCGAGAGAATGATTTTGCATTTCCTCCCAGATCATTTAGGGCACATTTTTACACGTGTTCCTTCCCTAATAATAAATCACAAGAGCTAATACGTTAGTGTGCGAGCGACAATTCTTGAAACTGTAGCCACCTTTCAAAGTGAATACCGAAACTCAGTTCATAATTAGTATCCTTGTACAGAACACAAGTAAGTGAAGGTAGTGAAAACGACAGAAACGCTAAGGTTAGGACCTGTAGTATCTGGTTACGTAGCCTCCCATCTGGCGTGAAATCTAAAGGCTTGCACCACACTGTGAGTCGCACATTTTCTTTAAGGAATAGTTTTTGAAAACATAAGTTTGTATCAATGCTCTTTAGAAAATAGAAATTTCAAACGCTGATTATGAGATGGTTCAGAATAAATTGAGAGCGTAAATTTATAGATGCCATACAAAGTGGAAAAAATGTTATGGAGAACAGTTAAGAAAAGAATGAGTATATAGTTACTCGAATAAGAGACCAGGAGGATGGGCGTAATAACGCACGCTGGACCATCTAATTTGGCAGTGGACAGAGATTTAGACTTGAAGCGTGAGAAGAGAAAAAAAATTAGAACATATAGTGCACTGTGCTAGAAAGACTGGGGTGTAGAAATTCAGACATGAAGACAGTGTTACAATTTAGTGGGAACAGTTATCGATAAGCGGTGACAGTGTTGACTAAAGAAAAGAAACATCAGGCTGTTCACTAAGCTCTCCATCTGCGAATTTAAATATGGATTGCACAACAAGAAATATTCATCAAGATCTGTCAGCAGAGCGCACCTAGAGAGTTTTCATCATGTAAAAAATTATGTACTCCTAGTAACAAATATACCTGCCACGTAGTTCTTGCCTTAAATAGATCTGAGGGAACAATGAAATACTAACACTTGACAAAAACATCTTCAAACTGCATATCTACATCCAGTGAGAGATCAGAGTTCTTGAAGCTATTTCTTTCGATTATGGTCTCCCGCGTTACCTGTACTGCCGCGTGAAATCTTGTTTCGTGGGTCTTAATGTGTGATTGTGCATAAATTAATTTGTAAACAAGTAGCTGGAGATGGTATGGCATTATGGTTATCAACTCTGTATGGCAATAATAGCAGACACTCTCAAAAAATATGAGAGATTATCGACATTGCATGGTGCATTTTGACTTGCACGTCTTCGCTGGGTATATGTCTATAACATTTGAGTTTATGTATGCCTGGACGTGAGCTACGCTGCGTTTTCTAAAAAAAAAAAAAAAATAAACTCCTTTTGATTATGTTTAAATATTGGCAACGCAGGGCGAAGTTGCACGAGTGTAACACCATCTATTGACTATTTATGAAGGCACAGAAACTGTTTTGGTAATTGCCTGAACGAGAGAAATCAAACAACAATGGAGTCGAAAATTGTAACACCCGACAGTATTTCGAGTTTTCGATGCAAACTGATTTATAGCTGCTCTAATTCATCAGAACAGTGCCTAGTTTATGGGCGTACAACAGTGATGTCGAGACTTTAAAAATGGCCGCACAAATGTGCATTATGAAGTGCGGAGTGTCGTATCCAGTATCCAGACGGATGAAAATCGGACAACAGTTGGACGAAAAATTGTTGTCTGATGGATGATTAACTGTTAGTACACTGGTTGGTGAATTTACTCATGTTTACTCAACAATATTTACAAAGTCACTCGGGTACAGCAAATTGTGCGCAAGGTGGGTTCTGAAAATGTTTATAGACCAACACATAGAGCAAACAATATTAAGTAGACGAGCATTTGTTACGGGTGATGAAATGTGAATCTCGTAAACCAACGCAGAATCCTACCAATCAATGCAATGATGTAATGCATTTTCGGAAAAAAAAACCTGAAGAAATTTCCATTCTCGAGCAAAAACGATGGCTACTGTATTCCGAGGAGAAAGGGCCTATTTTTTGTTTGGTTTTACGAAACGCTAGTCAAGAATTATACAGCCAGGGCTTACTATGAAACGCTCATCAAATTGAGATGCTCCATCCAAAATGTACGTTGCAGGAAAAAGTCGTCTGGTGTAGTCCTCATCCATGACAACGTGTCTCTACACACCGCTGCCCGTACCAAGGATAAGATACGCGTTTCCTTTGGGAACTTTTCAACTTCCCACAGTAGTTCCGACCTCGCACGCAGCGACCACTTCCTCAGCTTGTGCCGGAAACAGTGTTATGAAGATTACGAAGAACTGAATCCCGCCGTTGCCAACAAGTTTCGTAGCCAGGCGAAGAATATCTGTGATATCTTGTTCAACACTATAAAAGTGCACCGGCCGTCGTGGCCGAGCGGTTCCAGGCGCTTCAGTCCGGAACCGCGCTGCTGCTACGGTCGCAGGTTCGAATCCTGCCTCGGGCATGGATGTGTGTGATGTCCTTAGGTATGTTAGGTTTAAGTAGTTCTAAGTCTAGGTGACCGATGACCTCAGGAGTTAAGTCCCATAGTGCTCAGAGCCATTTGAACCATTTTGAATTTTGCAAAAGCGCTTAGAAGTGCGAAAAAGTGAAGAAGACTTGTAGGAAACCGCCAACAAAAGCTTTGTATGACGAATATATTTTTAATGATTCTGCGGTTCCTATAGTTTGAACACTCCTCGTATTAGGCCTGCAAATGTATTTTGCAAAATTAATAAACCAAACTGTGGCTGGTTATGGTGATCAATCTGTTAGTGTACTATATTTATTTTACGCAGTATTTACACGATTGTTCCTCAAGAGCTCGGATATCGGAGATTGTGCGTAAGATGGGCTCTGCAAATGTTTGCCGACCAACACAAAGAGCAAATAATGTTAGGCAGACGAACTTTTATGGGCAGCTATCGACAAGGCGGAGATCTGTTACAGCTAATGGAAATGTGAATACCGTAAACGACAGAGTTGTTACAAAAAACTGAAACTATGTCTTCTTTTGGAATTTGGAAATTTGTGGTAAGGTCTTATGGGACCAAACTGCTGAGGTCATCGGTCCGTAAGCTTACACACTACTTAATCTAACTTAAACTAGATTACGCTAAGGACGACACATACACCTATGCCCGAGGGAGGACTCGAACCTCCGACGGGGCAGCCGTGTGGACCGTGACAAGACGTCTTAGACCGCGCGGCTAACCCGCGCTATGTGTTCTTTAAATGCATCCTAGAATAACAGCAAGACATATTATCGTTACGACGATTAGTAAAGATGGCATAAGAGAATTTAACGTCCACCGGATTCAGTACAGAGAGTGCTCGGGCTGTACAAAGATGAGGAGAGGAATCGGGTGTGTCTTTTCCAAAGGAGCCATCCTGGCGTTCGTGTTGTAGAATCATGGAACATATTTTGTGTTCAGACATAATGACCTTTTTAGACTCTGAGAAGCTCATCTGCAGAAACCAGCACGGTTTTAGGAAACAGCGGTCATGCGAGACACAGCTGACCCTCTTTGTGCATGATTTACAACAGGCTCTAGATACCGGCTCCCAGGTTGATGCCATATTTCTCGATTTTCGAAAGGTGTTCGACTCAGTTCCGCACTGTCGCTTGCTACAAAAAGTACGCGCTTACGGTCTATCAGATGACATACGCGGTTGGATAGAAAGTTTTGTAACAGACAGGGAGCAGTATGTCGTCCTGAACGGGGTATCGTCAGCAGAAACAAGAGTAACTTTAGGTGTGCCCCAGGACAGCGTAATAGGTCCTCTGCTTTTTACGATTTGCGTAAACGATCTGGTTGATGGTATTGACAGCGGCCTTAGACTGTTTGCCGATGATGCTGTAGTCTACAGGAAAGTAGTATCACACGAAATTTATGAAGACATCAGTGAGAATTTGCAGAAAATAAATTCGTGGTGTAATGACTGGCAGTTATCTCTCAATATTAGTAAGTGTAACCTACTGCGTATAACAAGGCGAAAATCCGCGTTAATGTACGAGTACAAAATAAATGATCGGTCTTTGGAAGCGGTAACATCAGTCAAGTATCTGGGTGTGACTATTCGAAACGATCTCAAATGGAATGATCAGATTACACAAGTAACGCGTTAGGCGAAGTCTAGATTGCGGTTTATTGGTAGAATCCTGAAGCGATGCAGTCCTTCAACAAAGGAAATAGCTTACAATACGTTAGGTCGTCCAGTCTTGGAGTATTGTTCGTCTGTATGGGATCCTTACCAGTTGGGTCTGATTCAAGAGATTGAGAAGGTCCAAAGAAGAGCGGCAAGATTCGTGACTGGTACATTTAGCCATTGCGAGAGCGTTACAAATCTCATAGAAAGTTCGAAGTGGGGCACTCTTGCAGATAGACGGCGCGCTAAACAGAAGGGGCTGCTCACTAAATTCCGAAACCCAATCTTCACCGAGGATGTAGAGCATATACAGGGTGATTCAAAAAGAATACCACAACTTTAAAAATGTGTATTTAATGAAAGAAACATAATATAACCTTCTGTTATACATCATTACAAAGAGTATTTAAAAAGGTTTTTTTTTTCACTCAAAAACAAGTTCAGAGATGTTCAATATGGCCCCCTCCAGACACTCGAGCAATATCAACCCGATACTCCAACTCGTTCCACACTCTCTGTAGCATATCAGGCGTAACAGTTTGGATAGCTGCTGTTATTTCTCGTTTCAAATCATCAATGGTGGCTGGGAGAGGTGGCCGAAACACCATATCCTTAACATACCCCCATAAGAAAAAATCGCAGGGGGTAAGATCAGGGCTTCTTGGAGGCCAGTGATGAAGTGCTCTGTCACGGGCTGCCTGGCGGCCGATCCATCGCCTCGGGTAGTTGACGTTCAGGTAGTTACGGACAGATAAGTGCCAATGTGGTGGCGCTCCATCCTGCTGAAATATGAATTGTTGTGCTTCTTGTTAGAGCTGAGGGAACAGCCAAATGCTTGCTGGATGCGTGCTACATTTTCATCACTCGTTCTCGGCCGTCCAGAACTTTTCCCTTTGCACAAACACCCATTCTCTGTAAACTGTTTATACCAACGTTTAATACACCACCTATCAGGAGGTTTAATACTATACTTCGTTCGAAATGCACGCTGAACAACTGTCGTCGATTCACTTCTGCCGTACTCAATAACACAAAAAGCTTTCTGTTGAGCGGTCGCCATCTTAGCATCAACTGACGCTGACGCCTGGTCAACAGCGCCTCAAGCGAACAAATGTACAACTAAATGAAACTTTATAGCTCCCTTAATTCGCCGACACATAGTGCTTAGCTCTGCCTTTTGTCGTTGCAGAGTTTTAAATTCCTAAAGTTGTGGTATTCTTTTTGAATCACCCTGTAGTATTACCACCAACTTTCAAATCCCGTAATGATCATCATTCAAAGATAAGGGAAATAAGAGCTCGTACTGAGGCGTTCAGACAGTCGTTTTTCCCTCGCGCGATCAGCGAGTGGAACAGAGGGGGGGAAATATGACTTTGGCGCGAATTGTGCCCTCCGCCACACACCGCTTGGTGGCTAGCGGAGTATATATGTAGATGTAGATGTTGTGCTGAATTTTGCGTGGCCGGATGGGTCTTTGAACCTCAGTGCTGTTGAATGTGAGTGCAATGTTCTAACCACTGTGCTTATTTTATATTAGAGCGAAGAAAGACATCGATGGAAACAACAAAGACGGCCACGTAACAGGATGTCAGTGCCCTTATTCGAAACAGCCTTATTTGCAGCATTAATGCTCAGATGGTGAGGGCGCCAACAAGGACGCGCAGTGGCTGTGATGGGAGAGACGGTCAGCCTGTGCTGGGAATTTCCGCGGCCAGACAGAAACCGGTATGTACTGTTTCGTGCGGAGCGCGCTGTTGCGTCTCTCGGAGGCGGCAGTGGGCGTGGTTTTAACTGGGGAACCACCGAGCTGCGGGCAGCGAAGCGAGGTCATCGACAAGTGCGGCCAGCATACTGCAGGACACAAGCTGAGCTCCTGTTTGACGTGTGTTTTTGCTGCGGATCCTGTATGGTTTGTGGATCCCGAGTCAACAATTCTAAAGTATAAACGACTCCGTGATTAGACTGTTTTAGAATTGTAATATCCATATTTGTAAACAAACGAGTTGCAGTGTACATGCTGTCTTATGAGTTAATACAGTTTATAACATGGTGCAAGACAGCTCATCTACCATCTAACTACTGTTCCGTTCCGCATTGGTCTACGGATCTGAGGGATATATATCTTTTTGGACATTTCTAAGCAGCAGAACACCTAGCCGCTGGTTACAGATATTTTCCTGCAAAGAGCTGTGATACAAAAATTGCATATTCTGACATAGTGAATAACACAGATTACTTTATGCTAAGCTGCATTTGTATTACGCTGGTTGAAAAAGTTGAGGATACAGTGGAGGCACCTATAGAGAACAACAAGAATACTATGGACCACAGATTCTGTCTGACGTGAACGCTAACGCTGGAAGGCAAAAAAAAAAAAAAAAAAAAAAAAAAAAAAAAAAAAAAAAAAAAAAAAAAAATCGAGTTTGAACTTGAACCGTACGGAGGATCCATGTTTGATTCACGATAGTGCCAGAATGGATGGACCCGCCGGGGTATCCTAGAGCGCTAACGCGCTGCTTCGGGTAGGCGCCCCAGCCCTAGGTCGAATCCGCCCGGTGGATTAACGACGACGGCCGGTGCGCGGCCAGCCTGGATGTGCTTTTTAGGCGGTTATCCACATCCTACTAGGTGAATACTGGGCTGGTCCCCATGTCCCGCCTCAATTCCACGACTCGCAGACATTTGAAACCCATTCACACTATTTTTCACTGTTTACACTAGACGCAGACAGCTGGGGTACACTAATTCCGTCCAAGGGGGTATGGGGTGGCGGCGGGAAGAGCATCCGGCCACCCCTTAATCTTGTTGTTGTTGTTGTGGTCTTCAGTCGTGAGACTGGTTTGATGCAGCTCTCCATGCTACTCTATCCTGTGCAAGCTTCTTCATCTCCCAGTACCTACTGCAGCCTAGTCTTCTAAAACTGCTTAGTGTATTCATCTCTTGGTCTCCCTCTACGATTTTTACCCTCCACGCTGCCCTCCAGTACTAAATTGGTGATAGCTTGATGCCTCAGAACATGTCCTACCAACCGATCCCTTCCTCTAGTCAAGTTGTGCCACAAACTCCTCTTCTCCCCAATTCTATTCAATACCTCCTCATTAGTTACGTGATCTATGTCTCTATAGGCCCCCAGGCTCAGCAGCTGTTGTGGCTGAGCACCTGAAGGATAATTTGGAAAATATTTCGAGTAGATTTCCCCACCATGTTATAGTTCTCGGAGGAGATTTTAATTTGCCGGATATAGACTGGGAGACTCAAACGTTCATAACGGGTGACATGGACAAAGAGTCCAGTGAAATTGTTTTAAGTGCTTTATCTGAAAACTACCTTGAGCAGTTAAACAGAGAACCGACTCGTGGCGATAACATATTAGACCTTCTGGTGACAAACAGACCTGAACTATTTGAAACAGTTAACGCAGAACAGGGACTCAGCGATCATAAAGCGGTTACTGCATCGATGACTTCAGCCGTAAATAGAAATATTAAAAAAGGTAGGAAGATTTTTCTGTTTAGCAAAAGTGACAAAAAGCAGATTACAGAGTACCTGACGGCTCAACACAAAAGTTTTGTCTCAAGTACAGATAGTGTTGAGGATCAGTGGACAAAGTTCAAAACCATCGTACAATATGCGTTAGATGAGTATGTGCCAAGCAAGATCGTAAGAGATGGAAAAGAGCCACCGTGGTACAACAAACGAGTTAGAAAGCTGCTGCGGAAGCAAAGAGAACTTCACAGCAAACATAGCCAAAGCCTTGCAGTCAACCAAAAATTACGCGAAGCGAAATGTAGTGTGAGGAGGGCTATGCGAGAGGCGTTCAGTGAATTCGAAAGTAAAGTTCTATGTACTGACTTGGCAGAAAATTCTAAGAAATTTTGGTCTTATGTCAAAGCGGTAAGTGGATCAAAACAAAATGTCCAGACATTCTGTGACCAAAATGGTACTGAAACAGAGGATGACAGACTAAAGGCCGAAATACTAAATGTCTTTTTCCAAAGCTGTTTCACAGAGGAAGACTGCACTGTAGTTCCTTCTCTAGATTGTCGCACAGATGACAAAATGGTAGATATCGAAATAGACGACAGAGGGATAGAGAAACAATTAAAATCCCTCAAAAGAGGAAAGGCCGCTGGACCTGATGGGATACCAGTTCGATTTTACACAGAGTACGCGAAGGAACTTGCCCCCCTTCTTGCAGCGGTGTACCGTAGAAGAGCGTAGCGTTCCAAAGGATTGGAAAAGGGCACAGGTCATCCCCGTTTTCAAGAAGGGACGTCGAACAGATGTGCAAAACTACAGACCTATATCTCTAACGTCGATCAGTTGAAGAATTTTGGAACGCGTATTATGTTCGAGTATAATGACTTTTCTGGAGACTAGAAATGTACTCTGTAGGAATCAGCATGGGTTTCGAAAAAGACGGTCGTGTGAAACCCAGCTCGCGCTATTCGTCCACGAGACTCAGAGGGCCATAGACACGGGTTCACAGGTAGATGCCGTATTTCTTGACTTCCGCAAGGCGTTCGATACAGTTCCCCACAGTCGTTTAATGAACAAAGTAAGAGCATATGGACTATCAGACCAATTGTGTGATTGGATTGAGGAGTTCCTAGATAAAAGGACGCAGCATGTCATTCTCAATGGAGAGAAGTCATCCGAAGTAAGAGTGATTTCAGGTGTGCCGCAGGGGAGTGTCATAGGACCGTTGCTATACACAATATACATAAATGACCTGGTGGATGACATCGGAAGTTCACTGAGGCTTTTTGCAGATGATGCTGTGGTGTATCGAGAGGTTGTAACAATGGAAAATTGTACTGAAATGCAGGAGGATCTGCAGCGCATTGACGCATGGTGCAGGGAATGGCAATTGAATCTCAATGTAGGCAAGTGTAATGTGCTGCAAATACACAGAAAGATAGATCCTTTATCATTTAGCTACAAAATAGCAGGTCGGCAACTGGAAGCAGTTAATTCCATAAATTATCTGGGAGTACGCATTAGGAGTGATTTAAACTGGAATGATCATATAAAGTTGATCGTCTGTAAAGCAGACGCCAGACTGAGATTCATTGGAAGAATCCTAAGGAAATGCAATCCGAAAACAAAGGAAGTGGGTTACAGCACGCTTGTTCGCCTGCTGCTTGAATACTGCTCAGCAGTGTGGGATCCGTACCAGATAGGGTTGATAGAAGATATAGAGAAGATCCAGCGGAGAGCAGCGCGCTTCGTTACAGGATCATTTAGTAATCGCGAAAGCGTTACGGAGATGACAGATAAACTCCAGTGGAAGACTCTGCAGGAGAGACGCTCAGTAGCTCGGTACGGGCTTTTGTTAAAGTTTCGAGAACATACATTCACTGGGGAGTCAAGCAGTATATTGCTCCCTCCTAAGTATGTCTCGCGAAGAGACCATGAGGATAAAATCAGAGAGATTGGAGCCCACACAGAAGCATACCGACAATCCTTCTTTCCGCGAGCAATACGAGACTGGAATAGAAGGGAGAACCGATAGAGGTACTCAGGGTAACCTCCGCCACACACCGTCAGGCGGCTTGCGGAGTACGGATGTAGATGTAGATGTACCCATCTAATCTTCAGCATTCTTCTGTAGCACCACATTTTGAAAGCTTCTATTCTCGTCTTGTCTAAACTATTTATCGTCCATGTTTCACTTCCATACAGGGCTACACTCCATACAAGTACTTTCAGAAACGACTTCCTGAAACTTAAATTAATACTCGATGTTAACAAATTTCTCTTCTTCAGAAACGCTTTCCTTGCCATTGCCAGTCTACATTTGATATCCTCTCTACTTCTACCATCATCAGTTATTTTTCTCCCCAAACAGCAAAACTCCTTTACTACTTTAAGTGTCTCATTTCCTAATCTAATTCCCGCAGCATCAGCCGACTTAATTCGACTACATTCCATTATCCTCGTTTTGCTTTTGTCGATATTCATCTTATACCCTCCTTTCAAGACAACGTCCATTCCGTTCAACTGCTCTTCCAAGTCCTTTGCTGTGTCTGACAGAATTACAATGGCATCGGTGAATCTCAAAGTTTTTATTTCTTCTCCATGGATTTTAATACCTACTCCTAACATTTCTTTCGTTTCCTTTACTGCTTGCTCAATATACAGATTGAATAACATCGGGGAGAGGCTACAACCCTGTCTCACTCGCTCCCCAACCACTGCTTCCCTTTCATGCCCCTCGACCCTTATAACTGCCATCTGATTTCTGTACAAATTGCAAATAGCCTTTCGCTCCCTGTATTTGACTACTGCCACTTCAGAATTTGAAAGAGAGTATTCCAGTATCTTAAACATGCCAAATCCGTACTTAACCCTGCCGACCCTGCGCACAATGCGGTATAAAGGCGGTAGCAAAAGAAAGAAAGAAAGTGCCGGGATGGATGGGAACCAACTGGCTGCCAAGGCCTGTGGTGGGGGCTTACGTTTGCCGTTACTGAAGATGAAGGCTGTTATTGTTGCACTTATTGTAAATAATAATTGCACTGCTGTTTTGTCTAAGAGAATGACTGTGCCATGAGAGTTAATCTAGAGCGAGTACATCAAGTTCGGTAATGTACCATTTTCTGGAATCGTACGTTAAAACAAGGTCTGTAAGCGAAGGAGGGCGCTTCGAATCTCAGATTTTGACATAGGTCTCTGACCTAAATACACTATCTGATCAAAAGTATTCGGACATCCCCCAAAAACGTACATTTTTCATAGAAGATGCATTGTGCTACTAGCTACTGCCAGGTACTCCATGTTAGCGACCTCAGTAGTTCAAAAAATGGTTCAAATGGCTCTCAACACTATGGGACTTAACTTCTGAGGTCATCAGTCCCTTAGAACTTAGAACTACTTAAACCTAACTAAGCTAAGGACATCACACACATCCATGCCCGAGGCAGGATTCGAACCTGCGAACGTAGCGGTCACGCGTTTCCAGACTGTAGCGCCTAGAACCGCTCGGCCACTCTGGCCGGCCGACCTCAGTAGTCATTAGACATCGTGAGAGAGAAGAATGGGGCGTCCCGCGGAACTCACGGACTTCGAACGTGGTCAGGTGATTGGGTGTCACTTGTGTCATACGTCCGTACGCGAGATTTCCACACTCCTAAACATCCCTAGGTCCACTTTTTCCGATGTGATAATGAAGTGGAAACGTGAATGGACACGTACAACACAAAAGCGTACAGGCTGACCTCGTCTGTTGACTGACAGAGACCGCCGACAGTTGAAGAGGGTCGTAATGTGTAATAGGCAGACATCTATCCAGACCATCACATAGGAATTCCAAACTGCGTCGGTATCTACTGCAAGTACTATGACAGTTAGGCGGGAGGTGAGAAAACTTGGATTTCATGGTGGAACGGCTGCTCAGAAGCCACACACCGCCCGTAAATGCCAAACGACGCCTTGCTTCGTGTAAGGAGCGTAAACATTGGACATTGAACAGCGGAAAAACATTGTGTGGAGTCACGAATCACGGTACACAATGTGGCAATCCGATGGCAGGGTGTGGGTATGGCGAATGCCCAGTGAACGTCATCTGCCAGCGTGTATAGTGCCAACAATAAAATTCGGAGGCGGTGGTGTTATGGTGTGGCCGTGTTTTTCATGGAGGGGACTTGCACCCATTGTTGTGGGTGGCATTATCACAGCATAGGCCTACACTGATGTTTTAAGCACCTTCTTGCTTCCCACTGTTGAAGAGCAATTCGAGGATGGCGATTGCATCTTTGAACATGATCGAGCACCTAGTCATAATGCACGGCCTGTGGCGGAGTGGTTACACGACAATAACATCCCTGTAATGGACTGGCCTGCTCAGAGTCCTCACCTGAATCCTATTGTACACCTTTGGGATGTTTTGGAACGCCAACTTCGTGCCAGGCCTCACAGACCGACATCGATTCCTCTCCTGAGTGCAGCACTCCGTGAAGAATGGTCTGCCATTCCCCAAGAAAACTTCCAGAACCTGATTGAACGTATGCCCGGGAGAGTGGAAGCTCTCATCAAGGCTAAGGCTGGGCCAACACCATATTGAATTCCAGAATTACCGATGGAGGACGCCACGAAATTTTAAGTCATTATCAGCCAGGTGTCCGGATACTTTTGATCACATCATATACGTTACATATTTCGGAAATTAATAGGGCAGTTGAATACAGGTTTGGAGGCACCGTCTGAAAAGGAAAAAGTTTTTTTGTGGTAGGTGTAAAACTGGCAAAGTCGTACAGGATTTACTCTTACTATTGTTTTACTCTTTTTGAGTAGCAGGTGAAAGTTGGAGATAGCTAGAGAATTAGTGGGATTTTAGAATTTGCTTCTGTTATTCAACTCCACACCAGCTAGTAAAATAATTCTGAACAGTAAAACAAACAGTGGACCAGAGTCCACGTGTGTTATCTTTATATGTAAATGTAAAGTGGAAAATTGTAAAGAAATATTAATTAGTAACTAAACAGTAGAAGTCTGACCAATTTACAACTGAACTATCTACCTTCACTGCCACTAAACACCTAGGCTCAGATGACAAGTTATATTTTTCAGCACTAATGCAATTGGAATGTCCAAGTATTTCTATGAATGTGACAGATTTGTCTTAATGTATGGCAAGTGAAACTGTAGTTCACAGCAGTTAGATGTGGATCACTTTTAAAATATATATTGACAGACCTTTTTGTGTAACCAATTACAACGCGATATCTTCGAAGCAAAGATAACGTTCGGGCACCTACCGGCGCATTAAAAATGTTTTCTTCAAAAAATGGCTCTGAGCACTGTTGGACTTAACTTCTGAGGTCATCAGTCCCCTAGAACTTAGAACTAATTAAACCTAACTAACCTAAGGACATCACACACATCCATGTCCGAGGCAGGATTCGAACCTGCAACCGTAGCGGTCGCGCGGTTCCAGACTGCAGTGCCTAGAACTGCTCGGCCACCCCGGTCGGCAAAAATGGTTACTACCCAAAGTCAGATTACATATTATTCAACCTAAAACTGTACTCTATTTACTTTCAATAACTGCAAGAGAATTCAGCGTTGGTGGTAGTTTGAATGATTTTGTTTATTACGAGAACGCATTGCACTCTGCACATCTCGTCAAAGACGCAAGAAAAATTCCGAATGATTTATCCACGCAGGTCCATGGATTTATCAGTGCAAAAATGTTTGAATTTAAGGGTTCAGGGAACCACACTTTTAACTGGCTGCTATGATACTGGTCCACCTAGAAGTATCAGATACCACGTTTTTAAAATGTACAAAGCAAAGCAATAAAAAAAGGTAGTACCATGTCTTTAAAACTAGCCGTCACTGCCACATTACGCAGCCGGCTTAATAACAATAAATTGTATATTGACACAGTACTGATTTTACCAAAATATTTGCTGTATTAAGTGTAAATCATGTGCTGCCATTCTTTGTCTTTGACACGGAAGCGTTGTTGAGACTCTTCACGTATAATACGCCTGCTCTTCTTCTTGATCTCGCACCAAAGGTTTTCTCCAAGAAGAGGACAGCCAAACGTAAATCATTCTGACAATACGATGTCATTTCAAACAGCGCATAGAGAACTAAAAGATGCTCCTCATGTTTTTGCTCAGCAAGAACTGTGGAGGGAGTTCAGTGCACTATGAACAGCTTGGTGAGAAGGGTAATAAAAGCTTACGCTTGGAGCGACGAAATGTTTCGTGAGAAAGGCCCTGGGAAAATTACTAGTAGACAAAGAAACGGAACTGTGCAGGTGGTAGCAGGAGAAGTTCTCAGCTTACGACAAATAGGCAGGGAGCGCTTACACATAGCGGTTTCTTAACAGGTTAATGGATGAGTACATTTCCCACTGGTCCCGAACGCAGTAATAATGGCGACCTACAGTACTTCTTAACGAACGATTCGCTGCAGTACCCACCGGACCAGAAACCATTTCTATGAAGGATCTTCAAAGAGAATCGGCACTATGACAAAAACTGAAAGATGACTTCATAACTAGATGGAAGAGAAAAAATTTCTTCGCAGGATCAGAAATTATTATGATGTCAAGCGTCCTGAAAGAAAATCTGCCAAATGTCCAATGTGAGATACGATACTCTTACATGACGACACATGGCCGAGGCACATGTGGAAGAGAACTGGTTTTTCTGAAACAAAACCTAATTATATGCTATGTTAGTTTTACAAGTATGAAATTCTTGTATTATTTACGTATTTGTTTATTGTGTTGAGGTGAACTGAGACTTTATCACAGCGATTTTAGTTGCTGGTGAGGAAGCGTAAGGTTATATACCACAGTTACATAAAAAAATGGTTCAAATGGCTCTGAGCTCTATGGTACTTAACTTCTGAGGTCATCAGTCCCCTAGAACTTAGAACTACTTATACCTAACTAACCTAAGGACATCACACACATCCATGCCAGAGGCAGGATTCGAACCTGCGACCGTAGCGGTTGCGCGGTTCCAGACTGTAGCGGCTAGAACCGCTCGGCCATTCCGGCCGGCAGCAAGAAGTAAAGGAAGCCAATGAGCAACTTGGAAATGGAGTCCAGGGAGAAGAAACGAAAATTTTAAGATCTGCTCAAGACATAATTCTGTCGGAGACATCAAAAGATTATGATGATCAGTTGAGCGGAATGGATAATGTCTTGAAAGGAGGCAGTTAGATGGATATCAATAAAACTAAACAAAGAGTAATGGAGTGAAATCGAATTAAATTAGGAAATGAGGTTCTTAAAGTATTAGAGAAGCTGTGTTATTTGAATATCAAAGTCACGCCGGCAAAAGTAAAGAGTAAATACAGACTGGCAATAACAACAAAATCTTTTTTGAAAAAGAGAAATATGTTAAGTACGAACATGAATTTAAGTGTTAGGAAATATTTGACAAAAACATATGTCCTGGCTGTAGCCTTATACAGAACAGAAAAGCTGTCAAGCATATAAGGTTTTCCATTTGTGGTGCTACAGAAGAAAGATGAAGGTTGTATGTGTAAATCAGATAAGTAATGAACAGATACTGAATGTAATTAAGCAGAATGGAGAGGTGGAGCGTCTTATGTGGACTAGGTGAGCATGGAGAGTTCAATTAAAACTCGTTGGAAAGGAAGACGAAAACATCTACTATAATTCCAAAGTACACCTGAAATATTTAGTGAGCTGCATGCCGGAACCTGCGCGGTGACTGAATTGCGACCTTTCTGACTTAAGAACAATTTCTGCGTAGATGTGGTTGGTTCACTTCCCAAGACAGGTTATACAACTGCTGCGTTCTTGCTTGAGAACTGCAGCTCATTAAGTGCTAACTTCCGGGATCAGACAAGTGAAGGGCATTCGGAGAGAACCACAGGGAGGTCAACGACCGACTGACTGACTCTCTGATCTGCTTGGTTGTGACTTTAGCTCATTTTTCACAAGCATTTACCTGGTTTCCGATTTCTGTCTCACGAAGTCACCGAAAATTTTACGACACAGCTCATATGGTACACCATCTGATGTTACAATAAGCAGTCAAAATGCAATACTGGCATCACCGCCACCACCAAAATCATCACCACCATCATCACCACCACCACGACCACCACCACCAACAACAACAACAGAAATATATTCTAAATTCTATTAGGAGTATGCTGAGCAGATGCTAGTAACTAGTTCGAGCCGGCCGCTGCGACAGAGTGGTTCTAGGCGCTTCAGTCTGGAACCGCGCGACCGCTACGGTCACAGGTTGGAATCCTGCGTCGGGCATGGATGTGTGTGGTGTCCTTAGGTTCGTTAAGTTTAAGTAGTTCTAAGTTCTAGGGGACCGATGACCTCAGATGTTAAGTCCCATAGTGCTCAGAGCCATTTGAACCATTTTGAACTAGTTCGACAAACAGCAACTGCCGTTCGAACTGTTATCTGGGAAACCTTGGATAACTTAATGCTGTTTAGAATGGATATGGCGCCCGCCGTCTAGCTTAGCACGTTGTTTAAAGTTCTGTGAACAGTTGCTGTAAGGAAACCATAATCACCAGATGCTGCAGCCGGTTACGTAATTTTATATTTAACGGAAGAATCAAATATTTTTTGATAGCTGGTATAATTCTGCGTTCGTCACCTTCTCGTACAACAGCAATTGGCTAAGATTAGTGCAGAATTACGAGTACTAAAATATTTGTCTGTTTTTGTAGCACTATTGCGACCAGACTGTTTATGCGTCACCTTTAGAAGGCTGTGAGCTGTCAACACCCGACTGCTTTAGATTAACGTCGACAGTCTGTCTTATGACAGGGATCCCTTTGTTGTGCTCGGCTACTCGAGAACGTCTTGGAAACGAAATCCTAAGTAACCACACTGAACTGGAGTGATTACAGACAGCTACATAAGACGCAGAGGTGCTGCACTAATTTCAAGTCGTACAGATGTACAGCGCTACCTGTGCTAAATGACGAGAGGAGAAAAACGAAGGGCCTAGTCCTGCCAGTAGCTACTCGGGTCTAGCGTCAGTGACTCGGTGCAACTATTGACAATTGACAATTGACAATAAGTCAATTAAAAAAGAAAATGTGGTTTTCTGGCCTGCGATATCTCTTCTCCATCTCCCGCAGCAGCAGGGATAGCCCACCAATCATGTTTCGCGCATTTTTGAGTGGAGGACGGAACTACTTGTAAAATGTGCTTGCCTCCTTTTGCTGTCTCCGCGCGGATTTTGTGGCGCAATTAATACACACATCGCCGGCCGAAGTGGCCGTGCGGTTAAAGGCGCTGCAGTCTGGAACCGCAGGACCGCTACGGTCGCAGGTTCGAATCCTGCCTCGGGCATGGATGTTTGTGATGTCCTTAGGTTAGTTAGGTTTAACTAGTTCTAAGTTCTAGGGGACTAATGACCTCAGCAGTTGAGTCCCATAGTGCTCAGAGCCATTTGAACCATTTTAATACACACATCAAAAAAAGTTTTGCCACACCCCGATTCCCAGAACTCCTGAAGATAGACGTTGACTGTGGCTATTGTATCACAGACACAGTCCCTCTGACTGTTCAGAGATGTCACTAAACCCGCCCAAAGACGTAAACAGCCATGCATGAGCAGCGCCTATTAAACGGAGGGCGTCCGACAGTCGATCAGTTCCAGTCATTCCACCACGAAGGAGGTACATGGCTCGTGTTGACTGTAGTTCAACCATGCCTAGATGATCAATACCGCGGTTCGATCCCGTCCGCATTGTTACTTCGTACAAGGAACGGCTCTCAACAAGGGAAGTGTCCAGGCGTCTCGGAATGAACCAAAGCGATGTTGTTCGGACATGGGGGAGATACAGAGAGACAGGAACTGATGATAATATGCCTCGCTCGGGCAGTCCAAGGGCTACTACTGCAGTGGATGACCGCTACCTACGGATTATGGCTCAGAGGAACAAAAATGGCTCAAATGGCTCTGAGCACTATGGGATTTAACATCTGTGGTCATCAGTCCCCTAGAACTTAGAACTACTGAAACCTAACTAAGCCGGCCGCGGTGGTCTGGCGGTTCTGGCGCTGCAGTCCGGAACCGCGGGGCTGCTACGGTCGCAGTTTCGAATCCTGCCTCGGGCATGGATGTGTGTGGTGTCCTTAGGTTAGTTAGGTTTAAGTAGTTCTAAGTTCTAGGGGACTTATGACCTAAGATGTTGAGTCCCATAGTGCTCAGAGCCATTTGAACCATTTGAAACCTAACTAACCTAAGGACATCACACACATCCATGCCCGAGGCAGGATTCGAACCTGCGACCGTAGCGGTCACGCGGTTCCAGACTGAAGCGCCTAGAACCGCACGGCCACACCGGCCGGCAGCTCAGAGCAACCCTGACAGCAACGCCACCATGTTGAATAATGCTTTTGGTGCAGCCACAGGACGTCGTGTTACGAATCAAACTGTGCGCAATAGGCTGCATGATGTGCAACTTCACTCCCGACGTCCATGGCGAGGTCCAACTTTGCAACCACGACACCATGCAGCGTGGTACACACGGGCCCAACAACATGCCGAATGGACCGCTCAGGACTGGCATCACGTTTTCTTCACCGATGAGTGTTACATATGCCGTCAACCAGCCAATCGTCGGAGACGTGTTTGGGGTCAACCCGCTCAGGATGAACGCCTTAGACACACGGTCCAGCGAGTGCAGCAAGGTGGAGGTTCCCTGCTGTTTTGGGGTGGCATATGTGGGGCCAACGTCCGCCGCTGGTGGTCATGGAAGGCGCCGTAACGGCTGTACGATACGTGAATGCCATCCTCCGACCGATAGGGCAAACCATATCTGCAGCATATTGGCGAGGCATTCGTCTTCATGGATGACAATTCGCGCCTCCATCGTGCACATCTTGTGAATGACTTCCTTCCGGAAAACGACATCGCTGACTAGAGTGGCCAGCATGTTCTCCACACATGAACCCTATCGAACATGCCTGGGATAGATTGAAAAGGGCTGTCTATGGACGACGTGACCCACCAACCACTCTGAGGAATCTACGCCGAATCGCCATTGAGGAGTGGGAGAATCTGGACCAACAGTGCCTTGTTGAACTTGTGGATAGTATGCCACGACTAATACAGACATACATCAGTGCAAGAGGGCAAGAGGACGTGCTCCTAGGTATTAGAGGTACCGGCGTGTACAGCAATCTGGATCATCATCTGTGAAGGTCTCGCTGTACGGTGGTACAACATACAATGTGTGGTTTTCATGAGCAATAAAAAAGGCGGCAATGATGTTTACGTAGATCTCTATTCTAATTTTCGTACATGTTCCGAAACTTTCGGAACCGAGGTGATGCAAAACTTTTTTTAATGTGTGTATTAACAACTGTCATGAGTGCAATGTTTGGCTGGGGCGAGACTCCTGTAATTAACCTCCTCCGACGGAATGAGGGCTCAGTTGCATGCCTTAGCTTAGCGTTCCCAAGCCTGCTGTGTTATAAATTCGCACTCTCGGCAACTAGCACCCTTGATCACATAGCAGGCCTCATACAGTCAACTCACCGGAGGCCTCGAAATTGATTAATAGAGTCTCCTGCGAATGCTATGCAGTTGTCGGGATGCAAATGAGCGGGTTGGCTGCCCTAGGGTGTATGTCAAAAAATTCAGCTTTCTCAGGAGAGAAAATTTAAAGTTTACGGCTCATAACTATGTACTTCTTGTGTAATAACTTGTAAACTTTCTATCGCAAAGTATAATCTGTTGTTGAAAGATTTTAACTACCTCAATATTAAAACTTTCTGAGTCATAATCTGAAAAAAAATGAATTGGGGAGGGGAATGAGCCTAATTTAAAGTTGACAACCCACTCGACAAACAGAACTGTGATTTATTGTCAACAGATACTAAAACAAAGGAAAACTGAAAAACGCAAAATGAGAATTCGGACAGTATCATTATTTTGACGTTGTTATGGTTTCATCAAATTGCTCGTCACGGTTTGAAACGTTGGCACGACCACATTGTAAACCTAGAAAGAAATGACGCTGGTAAAGGCTTATCAAGTTCATTAGGTCCGTTTTATTATTTTCTTTGCTCCTGTGACGAATCTTCCATCAGGATTCGCTGTTTGAAATCGACGCCGAGCGAAGCCCATTGACAGGCTCCCAGCCATGTTCCACAAAAGTATGCCATCTTTTCGAAGCAAGTTCCTGGAATTCAACCTAGACATTCAGGGTTTATTTACAAAAAAAAACTGATGTTCTATGCGCTTTATGGTACTTGATATGACGCATTTTCAGCTAGTTCTTTCCGTTTCTAGCAACATTTTTTCCTCTTCGTGACACACTGTTGAATGTCTTTGCTAGATAACTTGAAGGTCGCATTTCATGAAATTGGAATTTATTCTTTACCAGGTTTTGGTAGCGGACCTGACTCCCATGAGCATTTGAACGTACACCGCTCACTTGCCAGCGCGTTCAGCAGTTTCGTTCAGAGTGAGCGAACTATTGGACCAACACCACTTGTCGGATACAGAGACCTGTCTCTCTGGTAATCGTAGGTGCTGTTGGCCAATTCACCCACATAATGTCCGGGAGGCCAGCAGCGCGAAGGCCTGCGTTTTCGTTGTTTGCCTACCCGTATATCAGCCAGTACTTCTGTTTTCGCCTCTCGGTTTTTTCTACATTAACACTGACCGCTGTTGTCATAAGCCACGCCAGTATGAAATAGACAAACTGCTTGTAGTGACGGAAAGTGAAGGAAAAGTGCTATAAAAACCAAAACTAACCATCACCTCGAGATTATCATTGATAATCTGTATCTACAAGACAACTCTACAGCTCACTCTGCCCTCTACCGTTCAACTCTCGAACAGCGCGCGGAAAATAACGAATACTTATATCTTTCCGAGCGTGCTCTGATTTCTCTTACTTTATTACAATCATTATACCTCCCTATGTAGATGGGTGTCAAAATATTTTCACATTAGGAGACCGAAATTTCGTGAAAAGATCTCGCCGTATCGAGAAACTCCTTTGTTTTAATGACTGCGGCCCTAATTCGTGTACCACATTCGTGACGCTCACAAAACGAGCTACCCTTCTTTGCACATTTTCGTTGTCCTCCGTCAATCATATCTAGTAAGGATCCCATACGACAAGCATAGCAATACTCTAGCAGAAGGCGGACAAGCGTAGTGTAGGCAGTCTCTTTAGTAGACCTGTTGCATCTTATAAGTGTTCCACCAATAAAAAAACAGTCGCTGGTTTGCCTTCCCCACAACATTAGTTACGTGATCGTTCCAATCTGAGTTGTTCGTGAATGTAATTCCTAGGTATTTAGATGAATTAACAGTCTTTGGATTTGCGTGATTTGTCGTGTAACCGATATTTAACTGATTCCTTTTAGTACTCATGTGGATGACCTCACACTTTTCATTATTTAGGATCAATTTCCACTTTTAACACCCTACAGATTTCTTGTCTAAATCATTTTGCAGTTGGTTTTGATCTTCCGATTACTGTACCAGACAGCTAGACAGTTAATGATAACATGATCTATAAACAATCTAAGATGGTTGCTGCTCATATTGTCTGCTCAATCATTTACGTAGATCAGGAACAACAGAAGGCCTACAATACATGCTTGGGGAACGCCAGATAAACTTTCTGTTTTACTCGGCTACTTCCCGTCAATTAATAAGAACTGTGACCATTCTGAAAGGAAATTACGAATCCAGTTGCACAACTGAGACGAAATTCCATAGGCTCGCAATCTGATAAGGAGGCGCTTTTGAGGAATGGTATTAAAAGCCTTTTGGAAATCTAGAAATATGGAATCAGTTTGCCTGATAGAACTCAATGCGTCGTGAGAATAAAGAGCTAGTTATATAATAAAAATACACTACTGGCCGTTAAAATTGCTGCACCACGAAGATGACGTGCAACAGACACGAAATTTAACCGACAGGAGGAAGATGCTGTGATATGCAAATGATTAGCTTTTCAGAGCATTCACACAAGGTTGG
This sequence comes from Schistocerca serialis cubense, assembly GCF_023864345.2. Taxonomy (NCBI): domain Eukaryota; kingdom Metazoa; phylum Arthropoda; class Insecta; order Orthoptera; family Acrididae; genus Schistocerca; species Schistocerca serialis. The sequence continues at coordinate 1,132,782,268 of NC_064639.1, forward strand.
CGCCGGTGGCGACGCCTACAACGTGCTGACATGAGGAAAGTTTCCAACCGATTTCTCATACACAAACAGCAGTTTACCGGCGTTGCCTGGTCAAATGTTGTTGTGATGCCTCGTGTAAGGAGGAGAAATGCGTACCATCACGTTTCCGACTTTGATAAAGGTCGGATTGTAGCCTATCGCGATTGCGGTTTATCGTATCGCGACATTGCTGCTCGCGTTGGTCGAGATCCAATGACTGTTAGCAGAATATGGAATCGGTGGGTTCAGGAGGGTAATACGGAACGCCGTGCTGGATACCAACGGCCTCGTATCACTAGCAGTCGAGATGACAGGCATCTTATCCGCATGGCTGTAACGGATCGTGCAGCCACGTCTCGATCCCTGAGTCAACAGATGGGGACGTTTGCCAAGACAAAAACCATCTGCAAAAACAGTTCGACGACGTTTGCAGCAGCATGGACTATCTGTTCGGAAGACCGTGGCTGCGTTTACCCTTGACGCTGCATCACAGACAGGAGCGCCTGCGACGGTGTACTCAACGACGAACCTTGGTGCACGAATGGCAAAACGTCATTTTTTGGGATGAATCCAGGTTCTGTTTACAGCACCATGATGGTCGCGGCCGTTATTTGGCGACATCGCGGTGAACGCACATTGGAAGCGTGTATTCGTCATCGCCATACTGGCGTATCACCCGGCGTGATGGTATGGGGTGCCATTGGTTACACGTCTCGGTCACCTCTTGTTCGCATTGACGGCACTTTGAACAGCGGACGTTACATTTCAGATGTGTTACGACCCGTGGCTCTACCCTTCATTCGATCCCTGCGAAACCCTACATTTCAGCAGGATAATGCAAGACCACATGTCGCAGGTCCTGTACGGGCCTTTCTGGATACAGAAAATGTTCGACTGCTGCCCTGGCTAGCCCATTCTCCAGATCTTTCACCAATTGAAAACGTCTGGTCAATGGTGGCCGAGCAACTGGCGCGTCACAATACGCCAGTCACTACTTTTGATGAACTGTGGTATTGTGTTGAAGCTGCATGGGCAGCTGTACCTGTACACGCCATCCAAGCTCTGTTCGACTCAATGCCCAGGCGCATCAAGGCCGTTATTACGGCCAGAGGTGGTTGTTGTGGGTACTGATTTCTCAGGATCTATGCACCCAAATTGCTTGAAAATGTAATCACATGTCAGTTCTAGTATAATATATTTGTCCAATTTGTCTTGGTGTAGCAATTTTAATGACCAGTAGTGTACACCGTGCACAAAAATTCCAACCGACAATGTTAATTTTCCTACAAATATTCATACGAGTATCTTTATTCTGATTTCCACTACTGTACACGAACTCCATGGCTAACGTTTAAAAATGGCTTCAAATGGCTTTGAGCTCTATGGGACTTAACATCTGAGGTCATCAGTCCCCTAGACTTGGAACTACTTTAACCTAACTAACCTAAGGACATCACACACATCCATGCCCGAGACAGGATTCGAATCTGCGACCGTAGCAGCAGCGCGGTTTCGGACTGAAGCGCCTAGAACCGCTCGGTCACGGCGGCCGGCGCTAACGTTTAAAGGTACACAAGATGTAACGACAGCTTATACCACGACTTAATTTGAGTGCGCAAAGTTCCCGAAATGTTTCGCAGAGAATTTAATATAGCCCGTTCCTTTAATTACGACAGAAAGTTGTAACTTATAGAATGTGTCCAAAATATGACAAACTATGTTGTATTTGAATTTGTTCTTGAGCGTCCTCTGCTTTTTTAATCCCCGGAATGTAAATTAGGAAGCCCGACCAGAGCAGACGAACATTTAGGTCTGGGCTAATTCTGTCAGAGTTCCTGTGAAGCAAACGGGTTAAAATCGTTTATAAAAGTTTGGTATCCACGGATGCGCATAGATTTGCTTACGCAGATAAAGCGTTTACGGATGCAGTTGTCAGTTCTCTTATCTGCGCAGACTTCCACGTTGTAATGCATGGACTGCGACTGGCAGCTGTCACAAGGAACAGTTACTGTTAGCTTATCTCAAATCATTCAGTTAAGGATTCTCTACCATCTGTATAATTTCTTAAAGCTTTGGGGCGTCCTGTAGCGGCACTGGAATAAGTACTATTTCATGAAGTGTTAGTTGTTGCATGTCATTGTTTAATCGTTTACTGCTCTGATGGTACAGCAGAACAGTTCGACTTGGAACTTAACGACAACTAGAGTGTGACAGGGCTCTGAACTGCATGTGTGCAACGCCCGTTTATCTCATGTGGGTGCCTGCTAGGCAGGTTTAACACTTTCGCATCGAAGTAGCGGAGAAACCGCGGTAATTACAGTTCCGCCTGTTTTCTCTGTCATCATGTTCTATCCTCTGCTTCTTTTCCAGTTGCCGGCCGAAGTGGCCGTGCTGTTAAAGGCGCTGCAGTCTGGAACCGCAAGACCGCTACGGCCGCAGGTTCGAATCCTGCCTCGGGCATGGATGTTTGTGATGTCCTTGGGTTAGTTAGGTTTAACTAGTTCTAAGTTCTAGGGGACTAATGACCTTAGCAGTTGAGTCCCATAGTGCTCAGAGCCATTTGAACCATTTCTTTTCCAGTTGCTGTTAGTTATTTCATCGTTCCTACACATTCTTTGTCTCGGCTTCATCATTAAATACCGAAATTATGTTGCACCGGCGAAATGAGAGATAATTACTGCACCGTTTGCCGAGTTATTACGAGTGCTAACATTTGTGTCTGAACATTAAACGATGCCATGTTTCGTGACTTCTGAAACGTGTTCGATATGTTACTCCTGACGCAGCGTCGTCGGTGCATTGCGTCTAAACATGAAACCTCAGATTAACACTCGTCCGGTATAAACCGGCGGTATTCCTCCATGGTCTTCTAAACTCACTCTAGCGTTTAAAAAATTTACTATCATCAAGCCATGATTGGTCTTGTTTACACGCGGAGAAAAAAAATTATTGCCGTGATTAAGTTATGCAGCACGGGAAGAGAGGTGGGGGGGGGGGGGGGGGAGAGTGGGAGTGAACTTGTGAAAGTTGGTGACAGATGACTAGCAGGTTCCCTAGCAGCTGCGTTTACGTTGCAATGGCGAGTATGGAGAGGAGTGTTCCGGAGATTCGCGACAGACACCGCCCGCCAGGGTGATGGAACGGTCTTTATCTGCAGCTCGGAAGGTCTGCACGAACGAGTGACAGCGGTGGAGTGTTTTGCTGGATGTATTCTAATCTCTGCCTTCCTCTAAAGTTTTTACCCTCTACAGCTCCTTGTAGTATCGTGATGTCTAAACAGATATCCTACCATCATATCCTCTCATCTTCAAGCATTTTTCCTAATTTTCTTCCTCGCCGATTCTGCGGAGCACCTCCACATTCCTTACCTCATCAGTCGACCTACTTTTCAACATTCTTCTGTAGCACCACATATCAATTGCTTCGATTCTCTTCTTTTCTTGTTTTCCCGCGGTCCATGTTTCACCACCACACAATGCTGTGCTCCGAACGTACATTCTCAGCAATTTCTTCCGCAGATTAAAGCCTACGTTTGATACAATGAGACTTCTCTTGGCCCGGAATGTCCTTTCTACCAGAGCTAGTCTGCTTTTTATATCCTCCTTGCTCCGACCGCCGTGGGTTATTTCGCTGCCTAGAAAGTAGAATTCCTAAATTTCATTTGCTTCGTCATCACCGATTATGATAAGTTTCTCGCTGCCCTGATCTCTGCTACTTCTCATTACTTTCGACTGTCTTCGATTTACTCTCAATCCATTTTCTGTATTCGTTAGACTGTTCATTCCATTCAGCAAATCCTGTAATTCTTCTTCACTTTCACTGATGATAGCAATGTCATCAGTGAACCGTATCATTGATAGCCTTTGATCTTGAATTTTAATTTCACTCTTGAACCTTCCTTTTCTTTCCTTAATTGCTTCTTCGATATTTAGATTGAACAGTAAGGGCGGAAGTATACATCACTGTCTTACATCCTTTATACTCCAAGCTCTTTGTTCTTCGTCTCTAGCACTTATTGTTATATTTCCCGCCTTTTCGTATAGCTCACTCATATTTCTGTCAGAATCATGAACATCTTGCACCATTTTACATTGTCGAACGCTTTCTCCAGATCGACAAATCTTATGAACGAGTCTTGATTTTTCTTTAGTTTTGCTTCTATTATTAATCGCAGCGTCAGAACTGCCTCTCTGGTGTCTTTACTTTTCCTAGAGCCAAACTGATCGTCATCTAACAGTTCCTCAGTTTTATCTTCCATTCTTCTGTATATTATTCTTGTTATAAACTTGGATGCATGAGCTGTTGAGCTGATTGTGCGATAATTCTATTGCTTTTCGGCTCTTGAAATGTTTAGAATTGTGTGAATGATGTTTTTCCGAAAGTCAGATGGTATATCGCCAGACTCGTGCATTCTACACCCCAGTGTGAACAGCCGGTTTGTTGCCATTTTCCCCAATGATTTTAGAAATTCTGATGGAATGCTATCTATTCCTTCTGCCTCATGCGATCGAAAGTCTTCCAAAGTTCTTTTAAATTCTGATTCTAACATTGGATTGCCATCTCTTCTACATCGACTGCTGTCTCTGCTCCTATCACGTCATCAGAGAAATCTCACTCCTCGCAGGGCCCTTCAGCGTACTCTTTCCACCTATCCGCTCTCTCTTCTGCATTTAACAGTGGAATAGCTACTGCACTCTTATTGTTACCATCCTTGCTCTTAATTTCACCGAATGTTGTTTTGACTTTTCTATATGCTGAAACACACTAGCGACCGTCTTTTCTTTTTCAATTTCTTCCCATTTTTCCTGCAGCCATTTCGCCTTAACTTCCCTGCGCTTCCTGTTTATTCATTCCTAAGGGACTTGTATTTCTGTATTCCTGAATTTTCCTGTACATTTTTGTTGTTCCTTTTTTTTCGATCAGTTGAAGTATCTCTTGAGTTACCCGTGGTTTCTTCACAGTTGCCTTCTTTGTACCTATGCTTTTCTTTCTAGTTACTGTGATTGCCGTTTCGATATCCATTCCTCTTCAACTGAACACCCTACTGAGCTATTTACTGTCGCAGTATCTATAGTCTTATAGAACTTCAGTCCTTAGTACTTCCGTACACCACTTCTTTGGGCATTGATTTTTCCTGACTGGTCTCTTAAACTTCTGTCTAGAAGAGCTCCTGCGTACTTCTTAAAACCTGGTATCTGATATCTGATTTCAGAGTCTTTGCCTGAGCATGGTGAAATGAAACTGACGTCTATCCGAATCTTCCAGTCTCTTCCAAGTACACCTCCTTCTCTTGTGATTCTTGGACAGAGTACTCGCTGTAACTAGCTGAAATTTATTGCAGAACTCAATTAGCCTTTTTCCTCATTCGTTCCTGCTGCCAAGCCCATATTCTCCCACAACCCTTCCTTTTACTCCCTCCATGTAACTGCATTCCAATCACCCAGGTACTGAACTACCCGTTCAAAATCTTCATATACTTTCTCTATCTCTTCATCTTCGGCTTGCGACGTCGGCACGTATACCTGAATTATCGTTGTCGGCTTTGGTTTGCTGTCGATTGTGCTGTCGCTGAACTGCTCGCTGTAACACACTCTCTGCCCTAGCTTCCTGTTCATAGCGAATCCTACTCCCGATATACCGTTTTATGTTGTTGTTGAACCTTGTCTTCTTTTCATTTCACTGACCCCCACTTTATCTAGACAGAGCCTTAGATTTTCTAGTTTCCCTACCACTTTCAAACTTCTGACATTCAACGCCACGACTTGAAGAACATTATCATTTCGTTCGTTATTTTATTCTTTTTTCATGGTCAACTCCCTCTTGACAGTCCCCTCCCGGAGGCCGGAATGGGGAACTAGTTCGGAATCTTTTGCCAACGGAGAGATCGTCAGGAGACTCTTTCAATTAGAGATCACAAGTCCTGTGAATTACATTATGTGTCTTTAATGCAGTGGTTTCCATTGCCTTCTGTATCGTCATGCCGTTGATAGTTGATAATTCTTCCGCCTTTAAGGTCATTTTCCCACCCAAAGGGCAAGAGAGTGCCCTGAACCTCTGTCCACTCCTCCACCCACTGGACTCGCATTCGGGAGGACGACGGTTCAATCCCGTCTCCGGCCATCCTGATTTAGATTTTCCGTGATTTCCCTAAATCGCTTCTGGCAAATGCCGGGATGGTTCCTTTGAAAGGGCACGGCCGATTTCCTTCCCCATCCTTCCCTCACCCGAGCTTGCGGTCCGTCTCTAATGACCTCGTTGTCGACGGGACGTTAAACACTAATCTCATCCTCGTCCTCCACTCCTCCACCCTGTTTGACAAGACCACTGGTAGAACGAGGGGGACTTCTTTTCTCTGAAGTCTTTGGCCGCCATTGCTGATGGTTTTTATTAACAATTTAAGCGGTGGCGTGCTTCGAACCCAGGACCGAAACCTTTGCTTAGTAATCAAAGACGCTGTCTCGGCTTATCCTTACATACTCGACTGTTCCTGAAAAATCGACGGTTAAAGTTTTCGAGGTATTTCCCTGATACTTCATGTGCCTTTTACCGCACAATGCCCTCAGACGAAGCTGTGGTACAGTGATTTGCGTCGCATTTCATCTGAGAATATCGCGCGGTAAAAGGCACATACAGTACATGGAAAATATCTCGAAAACTTTGAGCACCGTTTTTTCAGGAAAAGTCAAGTATGTAAGGATAATCAGAGACATGTGTTCCCTTACTTTGACTCATCTTCCAATGAGCGAAGTTCCTGGGAAATCTAGTGAGGGCGATTGCCGTATTCTGCTCCTCAGGGCTCTGGCATGCCAGGTGAAAGGGAGAGACCACTGGACGTCGCGCAGACTAATGGTTAACGGCCAGCTGTGACGCACGAAGCTCTACACCAGAGGGAAAACCACCTGTCTGAAGAAACAAGTGTCGGTAGCAGTGAGCAGCAGCAGACGTAAGGCGCTCTACTTTTATTCATTAGTCAGAAGTGAGAAAGTCACGTGATTCATAGTTTATTTCATGACACGTTCTTTCAGGAAGTACTGTTTTATGGCACTTGCCTTACATGCAGAGTTGCAACTTCAGATTTTTACGTCTACATATCCACTCGGCAAGCTACTGTAAGTGTGTGGCGAAAAGTGGTTCCTACAGATAGTAGAGATTTTCTCTCACATTCGCTTATTTAGAGAGGAAAAATATAACTGAATACTCGCTAATCCCTCTTCTCTTTTCCTTCAAGTACATTCATAAGGACAAAAATGGTTCAAATGGCTCTGAGCACTATGAGACTTAACTTCTGTGGTCATCAGTCCCCTAGAACTTAGAACTAATGAAACCTAACTAACCAAAGGACATCACACACATCCATGCCCGAGGCAGGATTCGAACCTGCGGCCGTAGCGGTCGCGCGGTTCCAGACTGTAGCGCCTAGAACCGCTCGGCCACTCCGGCCGGCGTTCATAAGGACATCTTCCAGGATGTAGAACATGTCACAAGAACAAGACAGCATAATAAATGTTTACGATGAAAAAAAAATGCTACTGTACCTCATAGATGAGGCGCAAATAAACAAATTTTAAACATGTTTTTATTTAAAAGACAATAGCAAACTTGTCTCAAAAAGCGTAAATGTTCCATATTTTGATGTGCATATGACAATTCTTAGCCTATTGCAGCCACCCACCATGAAACGTTGATTGCCTATTTGCACTGAGAACTGAATTTGTACAGAATCCAGATTGTTCGTAATACTCGCATTGTTTGATATTATTAGTAACATTTACGCATCAGTTGGGTTCTGATAACAAATTCGTCAGTGGATCAGGAGATGGTCACCATTAAATCCTTCTGGTTCCTCTTCAACTGAACTTTATTATAAGTTAAGCGTTTTTGTGGCTGCTGGAAGTTTATTGAAAATGTGTGTTCCTGAATAAAGGACATCTCTCTGCACCGAAGTAAGCGAAGACTATTCTTATTTCTAGTATTGATTCCACTGAGCTATTGGTTTGAAAAAGAGGTATATATGTATTTTAAAGGTAAATTTCATTAAGGAATAAATATACTAGGAAGCAGTAATGGAGGCTGAATTGGTACAGAGTATTCTCTAAACTTGACCAATGACGGTTTACAAGAACTATGATGACTTTCCTCCGACGATTCGAACTGAAATTCCCTGAGAATTTCTGTTACACTCTCGTGTGTGTTGTACCACTAGTTATTATTATAGAAAGACGTCTCTTTCGCACGATGTCTGTCACGCCTATAGGGTAACGACACCAAACGGTAGAGCAATAGCCTTGAATTACCCGCTCGGGCTTCTTGTCTGCAGTTTACAGATGCACTTCATTTTCCCAGAACCTTTCCAACAAATTTAAGTCTTCCATTCGTTCTACCTATTACAAATTTTACGAGTGAGTCCCAATTCATATTGCCTTGAGTGTAACAAGTTACAGATATTCGACACTCGTCACGTAGTAGGGAGCAGTAGTCTTCTTTGTCTTTGTTCTGAATAACATCTTGAATTTATTCACTTTTAAAGAATGAGAAGTGGAAATTTTGCCGAAGTCTTTCTGAATTCATTTCTGGTCGTCCAACAACGATACTTTCCTGTGTACAACAGCGAACTATCAGTGAGTGCCGTTGATGCTATCTAACAATTCGTTTGTGTAGATCGAGTACGTCAAAGACTCTGCTGTTCTTTCTTACGTTACTCCCAATGTTACCTTAATGCCTGTTGAACACTTTCTGTACAATATAACTACTGGTTTCTCTCATTCTGTTTAACAGCTAAGAGGTCAAGCCATTGAAAAATAAGATCTTGTAAGTCTGAAATACCGAATTCGATCTTTCGAAATTGTTTCACTACGAAAGACCGTAATACGGTTCCTCTTCACAATAACCGCACGAACGCCTAAAGCGCAGATACCGAGAGGACAGGTGTCTGTATCGAATGACAGATTCTACTGAGATTATGCCAAGGAACTAGCTTCTCTTCTACCAGCGGCTTTCGCAGTTTGCTGGAGCAACGAAGGGTACTAAACGACTGGAAAAATACGTGTCATTGGGCAGATCTCAATTCGTTGTAAATTATAGAACATGTTAATATGCTCAGATGGTGACGCATTTTGGAGATCAAAAATCTCTACAAAGATCAACAAGAATTCCACAAGCAAAGATCCTGCGATACCAAACTCGCTCTATTAGTCCACGAGATCCATATGGTCGCAGACAACGGCGCCTAGGTTGACGCCGTATTTCTTGACTTTCGGATGGCGTTAGATATACCTGTATAATAGGAATAAAGAACCCAGTGGATAACGACGAAGCTCTTAGCAGACGATGCTGTTGTCAGTAGGAAGGGTCCAATGTCAGAAGACCGCGCGAAATACAGGACGATCTACGGAGGATAGGCGATTGGTATAGGGGTGATAGCTGACCGTGAACATAAATAAGTGTAGCGTACTGCTGATAAATCGGTGGAGAAACCCATTACTTTTCGATTATACTATTGGCAATAAGTCAGTGAAAACAGTAACAACCATTTTTAAAAATTGTTCGGAGTGACTGTCAGGCTTCACCTAGAGTGGATGTGATGATGATGAAGGTGAAGGTGCCGGCCGCGGTGGTCTAGCGGTTCTAGGCGCTCAGTCCGGAACCGCGCGACTGCTACGGTCGCAGGTTCGAATCCTGCCTCGGGCATGGGTGTGTGTGACGTCCTTAGGTTAGTTAGGTTTCAGTAGTTCTAAGTTCTAGGGGACTGATGACCACCGATGTTAAGTCCCATAGTGCTCAGAGCCATTTGAACCATTTGAAGATGAAGGTAATGTGTTCTAACGTACGGGTCCTTCACTGCATGTTCAGCCTTATGCAGGGCTGGAGGACCACAGCCGGCCGGATAGGCCATGCGGTTCTAGGCACTAGAGTCTGGAACCGCGCGATCGCTACGGTCGCAGGTTCGAATCCTGCCTCGGGCATTGATGTTGTGATGTCCTTAGGTTAGTTAGGTTTAAGTAGTTCTACGTTCTAGGGGACTGATGACCTAAGAAGTTAAGTCCCATAGTGCTCAGGGCCATTTGAACCATTTTTTTGGGGGACCACATAAAACAAATAGTAGGAAAGGCAGATGCCAGATTAAGATTCACTGGTAGTATAATGCAACTCATCAACGAAAGAACTGGCTGACAAAATCTCTTAGGATCTCGTCATTCACATGGGGCAGAACCGAAAAATATCATTATATGGACATTAGAGACGAAGCAGTACCTCATTCTTTGGTGTGACGTCATAAGCGCGTGACGGCGTGTGAGATCGCTCTCTAAGTTTTCATCTATTTTTAGGTTTCAGATATATATTTTAACTGTTTTTGTGATAATATTTACTATATAAGTGACTTATTAGTGGTTTCTTCATTCACCTCTGCATTTCTTGTGTTGTGGCCTGATATTTGTGAGTGTTTCGTATCGAGCAACTTAACCTCTTACCCGTGTTTACATTCCGCGCTGACCAGTTGCAGCTGTAGCGGCGCATCGAAAGCTAAGTACTAATTAATTGTTCGTGTATAGTAGTTTATTTAGGAACTTTAGTAGTCTTCAACCGGTGTTCTTGGTGTTTTCCGGTGAAATAACTTCAGAAGAAATTTTTGCGAACTGCTTTCAGTTTCGTTATAGTCATTAGACGTTTGATTTTCTTTCTGTGTTACTATTTTGTTATATTCTCATTTGTTGTTGATTAATACTGTCAATAATAGTAGTTACTTCCCTTGTAGAGCAAGTTTGTGATAATTGTAATCAGTTTTTAACATCTTCTTATTGTAGTAGCGGAACTTAGATAAAGTTGTTTTCTTGTTTCAATAATTGTAAAATTTTACCATGAGTGAGAAGTGTGGGCTTTGCCGTAGGTTCGTGAGTAGTGGATTACGGTGTGAGACTTGTTCGAAGTATTTTCACTGGGGGGAATGCAGTGGGGAAGCCAGTGGGCATTCTGGTGAGATCCTCTCCTGGAACTGCAGGTTATGTAGCGAGAGTAGGTTGATAGAGGAGCAGGAGCGCAATATCTGTGCCCTTCAGGTGCAGTTGAAAAACGCACAGGAGGAGCTAGATAGGATGAGGAGGGAGAAGGGGGTTGGGGAATGGGAGCTGGCTGTTGGCAAGAGATCTGCTAGGAGAAGGAGATTTTCAGACAGTTTTACTATTGGTGTTTGTAATAGATATGACCAACTGTTAGAGTCAAGTGGAGAGGAATCTCTAGTAGCTGTAGATGTAGGAAGTATGCAGCAGACCTCAGCAGTTACGGTGGCTAGGACAGTTGCAAAGTCTAAGAGAAAGAAGAAGGTTCTGCTGTTAGGTAGTTCTCATGGTAGAGGTGTAGGCCAGCATTTGCAGGAAGTTTTGGGGAGTGAGTACCAGGTCACCAGCATTGTGAAGCCTAATGCAGGATTGGCTCAGGTGACTTTTAACATAGGGGGGTTATGTAGGGATTTTACTAAAGAGGATCAGGTAGTGATTGTGGGTGGGGCTGGTAATAGTATTGATAGGGATTGGGAGTATGACATAGATGGTGACCTGGAAAAGATAGCCACTCAGACTGGCAACACGAATGTGCATTTCGTGGAACTGTTTCAGCGTCACGATCGGCCTCATCTTAATACAGCCGTCAGGCGTAATAACATGAGACTTGGGGGTGCGCTGATGACAGAAGGCATGGGTCACATTTCAGTGGTGTCGGTGGAGTCTATCAGTAGGACGGGTTTCACTAGACATGGCCTGCACCTCAACAGGTATGGGAAGGGGAGGTTGGCACAACTTGTAGGTGACAGCATAGGTGGGGGTGGTGGGATCACTCATGGGAAAATTCCGGTAGTTGTGGGTGTTAGAGCTGTACCTTTTTTAGATTGAAGTCAGCTGATAGGTATTCCTGCTTAAGGGAAGTCTCTCTAGCAAAGAAGCCACTTTCTACAAAGCTTGGGTATCCGATTAATGAGAGAATTAGTATATTTCATCAAAATATACAAGGTATTAGAGATAAAGTTTGTGAACTGCTTATAGATGTTGACTCTGAAATTATTGGTATATCTGAACACTTCTTAAATAAGGAGATAATTCAGAGGCTTCCTTTACCAGGATACAGGTTGGCTGGCAGCTTTTCTAGGAGCTCTTTGCGGTGTGGGGGAGTAGCCATGTATGTGAAAAACGGTATCCCATTTGAGTCAATTGATGTTTCAAAGTACTGCACTGAAAAGGTGTTTGAATGTTGTGCAGGTGTGGTTAAATTTAGTGGAGCTAAACTTCTTACTGTTGTTATTTATAGATCCCCAGACTCCGATTTCACAACTTTTTTGCTAAAGCTAGAGGAGGTTCTTGGTTCACTTTATAGGAAATACAAAAAGTTAGTTATATGTGGTGACTTCAATATTAATTGTATAAGTGATTGTGCAAGGAAAAGGATGCTGGTAGACCTCCTTAATTCATATAATCTTATGCAAACCGTATTCTTTCCAACGAGAGTGCAAGGGAACAGTAGAACAACCATAGACAATATTTTTGTTCATTCGTCATTATTAGAAGGGCATTCTGTTAGCAAAAAGGTGAATGGCCTTTCAGATCATGATGCACAAATTTTAACTCTAAAAGTTTTTTGTGCTGCAACACATGTTAAAGATAGTTACCAACTTTTTAGGAAAGCTGATCCAGTTGCTGTACAGACTTTTGTAAACCTTATCAAGGAACAAGAGTGGCAAGATGTTTATAGTGCTGATACAGTAGACGATAAATATAATGCTTTCCTCAAGACTTTTCTTGTGCTCTTTGGAAGTTGTTTTCCGTTAGAACGTTCAAAACAGGGTACTAGCACAAACAGGCAGCCTGGGTGGCTGACTAAAGGGATAAGAATATCTTGTAGAACAAAGTGGCAATTATATCAAAACGTTAGAAACAGCCAAAATCTAAATACAGCAGCCCATTACAAACAGTATTGTAAGGTGCTTAAAAAAGTTATTAGGAAGGCAAAAAGTATGTGGTATGCAGATAGAATAGCTAAGTCTCAGGATAAAATTAAAACCATATGGTCAGTCGTAAAGGAAGTGGCTGGTCTGCAGAGACAGGTCGAGAATATAGAATCAGTGCGTAGTGGGGATGTCCGTGTTACTGATAAGTCGCATATATGTACAGTACTTAATAATCACTTTCTGAATATAGCAGGTGAACTAAATAGAAACCTAGTCCCAACAGGGAATCATATAGCGCTCTTAGAAAAAAGTGTTCCAAGACTGTTACCTGAAATGCTCCTCCATGATACTGACAAGAGGGAGATTGAGTTAATAATTAAATCACTAAAGACCAAGAACTGTCATGGATATGACGGGGTATCTAGCAGAATACTGAAGTATTGTTCCACATATGTTAGCTCAGTACTTAGCCATATCTGTAACTTTTCCTTTAGGAGTGGTCGGTTTCCTGACCGATTAAAGTACTCGGTAGTGAAGCCACTTTATAAAAAGGGAGACAGGGATAATGTTGACAATTATAGACCTATTTCTATGCCATCGGTGTTTGCTAAAGTTATCGAGAGGGTTGTATATACAAGGTTACTGCAGCATTTAAATTCACATAATTTGCTGTCAAATGTACAGTTTGGTTTTAGAAATGGCTTAACAACTGAAAATGCTATAGTCTCTTTTCTCTGTGAGGTTTTGGACGGATTAAATAAAAGGTTGCGAACGTTAGGTGTTTTCTTTGATTTAACGAAGGCTTTTGACTGTGTTGACCACAAAATATTACTGCAGAAGTTGGAACATTATGGAGTAAGGGGAGTAGCTTACAATTGGTTCGCCTCCTACTTTAAGAACAGAAAGCAGAAGGTAATCCTCCGCAATATTGAGAGTGGTAATGATGTTCAGTCCCAATGGGGCACTGTTAAATGGGGCGTTCCCCAAGGGTCGGTGCTGGGGCCACTGCTGTTTCTTATTTATGTAAATGATATGCCTTCTAGTATTACAGGTGATTCAAAAATATTTCTGTTTGCTGATGACACCACCTTGGTAGTGAAGGATTTTGTGTGTAATATTGAAACATTATCAAATAATGTAGTTCATGATATAAGTTCGTGGCTTGTGGAAAATAATTTGATGCTAAATCACAGTAAGACTCAGTTTTTACAGTTTCTAACCCACAATTCAACAAGAACTGACATTTTAATCAGACAGAATGGGCATGTTATAAGCGAGACGGAACAGTTCAAGTTCCTAGGTGTACGGATAGATAGTAAGCTGTTGTGGAAAGCCCATGTTCAGGATCTTGTTCAGAAACTAAATGCCGCTTTATTTACCATTAGAACAGTATCTGAAATAAGTGACATTTCAACACGAAAAGTAGTATACTTCGCATATTTTCATACGCTTATGTCATATGGTATTATTTTTTGGGGTAATTCTTCTGATTCAAAAAGGGTATTTTTGGCTCAAAAACGGGCTATTCGAGCTATGTATGGTGTAAGTTCGAAAACCTCTTGTCGACCCCTATTCAATAGTCTGGGAATTTTGACATTGCCTTCACAGTATGTATTTTCTTTAATGTCGTTTGTTGTTAGCAATATTAGCTTATTCCCAAGAGTTAGCAGCTTTCACTCAGTTAATACTAGGCAGAAATCAAATCTGCATGTGGAATGCACTTCCTTGACTCTTGTGCAGAAAGGAGTGCAGTATTCTGCTGCATCAATTTTCAATATGCTACCACAAGAACTCAAAAATCTTAGCAGTAGCCCAAACACTTTTAAGTCTAAACTGAAGAGTTTCCTCATGGCTCACTCCTTCTATTCTGTCGAGGAGCTCCTGGAAGAGCTAAAAAATTAAGCAAATTCCAGTGTTACATTCTTGATTTTCTTTATTTAAACTAACGACTTGTCACCTGAATATGTTTCTTATATTTCATTTTATCTGTTTCTAAAATCGTGTTATAATTTCATGTATTGACTCGTTCCATGACCATGGAGACTTCTCCTAAATGTGGTCCCACGGAACAATAAATAAATAAATAAATTATTTCAGGCGGCTGAACTACTGAAGGCAACACGCCTGAGTAGTTTCTAGTACTTTTTATGGTCGTATCTCAAAACTATTTTTTACACAAAAGCGGTATGGGTGTTTTATAACAGAACAGTGATTTGATATTAACAAGTCAGATAGTGTGATTAATAGCTGCGTGAAAAATTGTTTTGCTGCTAGTAGAATGATGTCCCGATTATTATTGTCAGCAACAAGCCTTCAGCTGGTTCTTACAGAGACGAAAGGTGTCTAAAAATACAATTTGAGATGATGACTGTACCGTATGCAAAGGGAGAACTAAGCTCGTGAGCGTGAGACATAAGTGCCGAACACTTTTTATTAATCGCATAAAGAACGACGTTCGAAAGCAAAATCGAAGCCTAATAAAAATCTAGTACTCAAACATAATACGGAAAGAACGACGCCACTGATAAACCTAGTTGAAATTAACATTTTATATCAGCACATGAGGCTGTATGACCATCACGTCAGTTAAACAGCAAAGCGGACAACCAAAATTACTTACCAACAGAGACATTCACAGTACCCTGACATCCACTCCCAACTGTAAACGAATCGAAGAAAATCATCCTCGATCGAAATGAAACATCATCTGGAGAAACGTACATAACGTTTAAATTTCCTTTACTTCACGTCTATGGTCACAAATTTTTTGTCACCAGACTACCGGTTTTGGTCTGTAATGATTATCTTCAGAACTGTTTTGTAAAAAGATGTCCTAAGACATGTTTTTATAAAACAGATCTGAAGATGGTCATTATAGAGGGAAACTGGTAGTCTGATAACAAAAAAATTGTGGCCATAGGCGTGAAGTAAAGGAATGTTATTCTATATTCGAGTCACTGTTCAATTCTCGCCCATGTAGCAGCTTGTGTACATAACGTTCACCTTTTGTCTCCGTAATATATCAATGGTACATCATCTTCAAAAATTCCACAAGATACACCTTAATCAGACCGCCGGCTCATAATGCATAGAAATGTTGATACATTAATCCACAGAGTTACTTGGGGTCCCGCAAGTGATACCTGGAATTTCCGCCGCGCGGGATTAGCCGAGCGGTCTAGGGCGCTGC
This sequence comes from Schistocerca serialis cubense, assembly GCF_023864345.2. Lineage (NCBI taxonomy): Eukaryota > Metazoa > Arthropoda > Insecta > Orthoptera > Acrididae > Schistocerca > Schistocerca serialis. The sequence goes on from NC_064639.1 coordinate 1,132,798,407, forward strand.
AGTCATGGACTGTGCGTCTGATCCTGGCGGAGGTTCGAGTCCTCCCTCGGGCATGGGTGTGTGTGTGTTTGTCCTCAGGATAATTTAGGTTAAGTAGTGTGTAAGCTTAGGGACTGATGACCTTAGCAGTTAAGTCCCATAAGATTTCACACACACACCTGGAATTTCCTCCGTCAGAGTGTGGCACGACACCACCTGAAAATTTAGGTATAACTGAACTGATACGACTGGAAGGACTCAGATACCCGAGAATAAAGAAAAACGCTGTAATCTGAATGATTGATCATACTGCAACACATGTCACACGTCAACGAGCACCAACATATTACCGCGAGGACCCTTACCAGTTGGGTCTCATTCAAGAGATTGAAAAGCTCCAAAGAAGAGCGGCAAGATTCGTGACTGGTACATTTAGCCATCGCGAGAGCGTTACCAATCTCATAGAAAGTTTGAAGTGAGATACACTTGCAGATAGACGACGCGCTAAACGGAAGGAGCTGCTCACTAAATTCCGAAACCCAATCTTCACCGAGGATGTAGAGCATATATTATTGCCACCAACTTTCAAATAGTGCAATGATTGCCATTCAAAGGGAAATTAGAGCTCCTACTGACAAGGGAACCTCCCCATCGCACCCCCCTCAGATTTAGTTATAAGTTGGCACAGTGGATAGGCCTTGAAAAACTGAACAAAGATCAATCGACAAAACAGGAAGAAGTTGTGTGGAAGTATGAAAAAAATAAGCAAAATATACAAACTGAATAGTCTATGCATATGATGTACAACTTCAAGGACAATCTGATCTCATGAGCGCCTTGGTCACGTGGTTAGCGTTAGCAGCTGTAGTGCTAGAGGTCCTTGGTTCAAATCTACCCTCGCGCGAAAATTTTAATTTTTTATTTTCAGACAATTATTATCTGTCCGTCCGATGCGATCACTTTTTTGGGAGTGATTATCACATCCACAAGAAAACCTAAATCGGGCAAGGTAAAAGAATCTTTTTACCCATTCGCCAAGTGTACAAGTTAGGTGAGTCGACAACATATTCTTGTCATATGACGCACATGCTGTCGCCAGTGTCGTATAGAATATATCAGACGTGTTTTCCTGTGGAGGAATCGGTTGACCTATGACCTTGCGATCAAATGTTTTCGGTTCCCATTGGAGAGGCACGTCCTTTTGTCTACTAATCGCACTGTTTTGCGGTGCTGTCGCAAATCACAGACACTAAACTCATTACAGTGAACAGAGACGTCAATGAACGAACGGACAGATCATAACTTTGCGAAAATAAAGTAGGTAAAAATTTTCACCCGACGATAGACTTGAACCATGGACCTCTCATTTCGCAGCTGCTCACGCTAACCACGAGACCACGGCGCTCCTGACCTCGTGCTATCCTTGATGTTGCTTATCTTGCACATGGACTACTCAGTTTGTATATTTTGCTTATTTTTTCATAGTTCCACACAACTTCTTCCTGTTTTCTCGATTGATCTGTGTTCAGTTTTTCAAGGCCTATCGAATGTGCCAACCTGTAACTAAATCTGAGGGGGGTGCGATGGGGAGGTTCCCTTGTGAGACGTTCAGACAGTCGTTTTTTCCTCGTGCGATGCGCGAGTGGAACAGAGGGTTGGGGGGGGGGGGGGGGGGAATATTACTTTGGCGCTAATTGTGCCCTCCGCCACACACCGCTTGGTGGCTAGCGGAGTATATGCGTAGATAGAGAATTATCATATACAGGAAACGAACACTAGAAAATGAGAACATATACCAATTATACGGAAAGCTTTGGCAACATGATAAAAATTACGAACACACCATAAATACAAGGAGAAGGAAAAGGAGAACAAGAAGATACGATCAACTGCTAATAGTAATGATGCTGTGGGAAAAGACCTTGAAACTTTTTAATCTGCCGACTAGCATTTTTGTGTGCTATTGAAGTGAATATGTCTGTATTATGCTGATAAATTGTGCAGTCATTAGATCTATTAACAAATTATTTTAAAAATTACACTCATTCAGAAAAAAAAATAACACTTTCAACGACTAGGAGGAAGGACATTCATATTCGCAGGACATGTATGTTTTGCAGAAATGATTAGCCTTCGAACCACGTCGGCCTGCGGGTTCAAGGTCAACATCGATATCGCGGCGCAACGCCACCTACCGGTAAAATGTGCCTGCGGCTCCCGTTGTCGCTGTAAACCGAAGGTAGCGGATCAGGCTGACTTGAGCAAACGTGCAGGAGGCATCGCAGGCGTATGCTCGAACCGTACCGTCGAATACAGTGAGCTTGAGAGAGGGCACATTATTGGCATGGGAGAATGTGATGCATCCACCAGGGAAATTACTCGTGTGGCAGTGCAACGGGTGTGTGTAGAGTGGTTCACTGAAGGCCGTAGAACACGACGAGATGGGTCGGGTCGCACCACCCAGACCACGCTCAGAGAAGATCGACACCTCATTCGAATGTCATTTCTTCGGCTCTGGCGCAAGTGGAACGGTGTAACACATCGTGCAATATCAGCGGTGACAGTCCGTCACCGCTTATTACGGCGTGGGTTACATGAGCGTTGTCCACTTCTCCTCCTACCTTTCAATAATGTGCGATTCTAGGCGCTTCAGTCTGGAACCGCGCGACCGCTACGGTCACGGGAACATCACTTCACATGTATACTGCCACATTTGTAAACAAATATGGCGTCTGGAATCAGCTGGGTGCAAGGTTCGTACAGCAGAAGAGAAGACATAATCGCAAAGTGCAAAGAATATACATTGTAACAACATTATTACAGAATAATCGTTTAAACCATTTGGAGGTGTTTGTTTTGAAGTGTCAAATATATGTGTGTGTACTTCAGGTGGTATATAAATCCAATTTTGAAAGGTTAAAACAGCTAAACATTCGTACTCGTTTATGCAATCAGGTGAAATGTTAAAATGGCTTAAACTTCATACTTGCTAATAACAATTAGGTAAAATGTTACAGGCTTGAATTACAATGGTCATATTGGCTACAGCAGTAAAATCATACATAGATGACACTCTTTGAAGAAAGAGAGAGAGAGAGAGAGAGAGAGAGAGAGAGAGAGAGAGAAAGGAGTGATTATATGAGAGCAAACATTTACATGGCAAGGAGTCTTAAGATTACATGTTGCATATATTAGCTGCCTAAAGGTACTCTTCAGAATTCTCAAACAAGCATACACATTCAATAATGAGAGAACACTTAAAAAACAACAGAATTCACACAATATGTCAAAAACATACAAGTACCTGATGGAGCCACACTTGCCTCATTCGACATACAAAACCTTTATTCATCTGTGCCAATAGATCCCACACTACAAATAATTAATGCCAACATACATAAATGCAAAAAAATCCCTTCAATTCACATTAAAGAACTAATGGACCTGCTTGAATTCACACTTTCACACAACTATTTTAAATTTAACAATAAAATCTACAAACAAACAGATGGTCTGGCAATGGGCTCAAATCTTTCCGGATTGTTAGCAGAAATATTTATAAGTAACCTAGAAGACAAAATCTTGAATTCCAATCACCACCTCCTCAAAAATATCATCTACTACTACAGATATGTAGATGATATCATAATTTTAATCAAAGGCACTAAAGATGACATCAGTGAGTTGAATCAGTTTTTCAACAACACATACTACAATCCACAACTCCTCTTGCCACTCCGCAGCACACAAAATTGCAGCATACCGGTACATGGTTAATAGAGCTAGCCAACTACCACTCTCAGAAGATAAACGTGATCAAGAAATTGAAATAATAAAACAAACAGCTATTGAAAATGGCTATAACAACTCCATAATAGACACTCTAAAACACTCAATAATGGCAAAGCAATCACAACACAAAAAACAAAAAGAAAATAATGTCTTGCATATAATCCCCTTTCTGGGTAACATTTCGTACCAGATTGCTAATGTCTTCAAACGGAAAGGCATAAGCATATCCTTTACAACAGACAACAAGATTGGACAGATGTTACCCCACAACATCGGCACACGAAACCCACTTCATCACACAGGTGTGTACAAAATTGAATGTTTGGACTGTGACTGCTTCTACATAGGCCAGACAGGCAGATCATTTGAGATTAGGTTCGAGAAACACATGGCAGCACTAAAAAACAAAAAATACCACACATCAGCAGTAGCTACCCAGCTACATGAAACAAAACACCATGTTAACAACACAAGTATTAGCATCCTACACATCCAACCAAAAGGCAGAAAACTAGACATCCTTGAAACACTCCAAATATACAAACACCAAATGAAACAACCAGAATCCATCTTAAATGACAAAAATGACAATATTTACAATGATATCATCTCTGTTTTCAGCAACTGCCAACACTCTTAAAATACACACACACACACACACACACATACACACACACACACACACACACACACACACACACACACACGTGCACATATCCTAATATTTACCATAAATATTGACAGCCACCAAGAGTACAAGAGATTGACCTCATTCACAGATAATTCATCACACCAACAGCTTGTACCCCCTGACAGCTTAAAACTGTATGTACATCAACTACTGGTACAAATGTATATCTATCTGCATATTTTATAACATTAACCAGTGTATTACCCCAACCTTTAGGCAGCTAATATATGCAACATGTAATCTTAAGACTCCTTGCCATGTAAATGTTTGCTCTCATATAATCACTCCTTCCTCTCTCTCTCTCTCTCTCTTTCTTCAAAGAGTGTCATCTATGTATGATTTTACTGCTGTAGCCAATATGACCATTGTAATTCAAGCCTGTAACATTTTACCTAATTGTTATTAGCAAGTATGAAGTTTAAGCCATTTTAACATTTCACCTGATTGCATAAACGAGTACGAATGTTTAGCTGTTTTAACCTTTCAAAATTGGATTTATATACCACCTGAAGTACACACACATATATTTGACACCTCAAAACAAACACCTCCAAATGGTTTAAACGATTATTCTGTAATAATGTTGTTACAATGTATATTCTTTGCACTTTGCGATTATGTCTTCTCTTCTGCTGTACGAACCTTACACCCAGCTGATTCCAGACGCCATATTTGTTTACAAATGTGGCAGTATACATGTGAAGTGTTACGACAGGAAAAGGAACCTGTGACCACTGGAGGTACTCTAGTTTACTTATTAAAGTTTACCATTAAATATCAGTTTAATTTTTTGTCAAAAGTTATCCAAAACCATATTCTGAAATAGTGTCTTGTTTCTCCACTAGGCAGTGCCACAAGTTCCTCCAAATGTCGTAACACAACATACACACATATGTAACACTAAGTAATGTAAATCCACCCGATGATGGAGGTTTAAACCTTCGAAACGCGTCGTGCAAAAAATAAAACGGTGACTGGTAACAGTAAACTTGTTGTTTCATTTAATGTCAGTAACAGTCACGGAAAAGCCTAACCTAAAAATGTTCGCATTTAAAAATAATGGCTGCATTTTGTTTTGTCGCAGGCATGGGGAGTGACATCACAGTGACTGCATTCGCACAAGACATACAGCGCCAACTCAAGGCCTTATGGTGTGGGGTGCTATTGAGTACAACCACAAATCACAGCTGTTGCCTGTCCATGCACTGTGACCAGTGTGACCTATGTGAAGGACACCCCGCGACGCGTAGCCATACCGTCTCTGCACAACGTCCCAGTTACCATTTGTCAGCAAGACAGTGCAAGAGCACACGCTGCTGCACGAGCACGTGTGTTCTTGAGGCCACAGGATGTCAGCCGTTTGCCCTGGTCCGCCAGATCACCAGACTTGTTTCCTATTGAAAATGCTTGGGATATGGCGAGACGACGGGTGCAGCGCCGTGGCACAGTGCCGACCACCACACATGAACATTGGAATCAGGTGAATATAGCGTGGATAGCTATACCACAGGACGCCATTCACGTCAGTACCACCACGCAGGTTATCAGGGCCCATGACAGACCCTGTGCATACTAGGCAACAGGACACATGTTGAACTGAGATGACTGAAATGCTAATCATTTCTGCAGAACGTACTAATGTACATGTCCTGTGAATATGAATGTCCTGTCTCTAGTCGTTCAAGATGTCCTGCTTTTTCTGAACATGAGTGTATTTAACGAGAAATAATTTCGGAACTGATCGATGCGATATCGAATCGGAGATTAAATAAACAAACAAAAGAAATATATCCATCATTTTGATTTACAGCTCCTTGTATTGCCCGTTTTTGCAGTTAAAATTGTTGGATGTGAGGTCCGCCAGTTATGCAAAACACGGTTTTTCTCAGTACCCAAACGTGTTTCGGCACCACTGTGCCATCATCAGTGGGTTTTCATTTTTATTTATTCTGCAATGTGAACATTTTTGTTAAATGATTATAAAATTGTGTGCATTTTTAGTTCAAACAACAGATCGTTTCCTTTTGTAAATACCTTTACATTTGGTGTGCATAAATTTTCTGAACCACTTGTGTGTTAATTACTACAGGTAGCTTGTTATCTGCAACCAAACGATGTTGATGAGAATTTTTTTTTTTTTTTTTTTTTTGCTCGAGTTAACCTATCTTCTAGAATGTAATTCAGTTTTTCGCGATGTTTTCGGGCCTAATTTCGTTTTTACTTATGTTTTCGTGTGGCAAGTACTTCCATTCTCGCCGGCCGCGGTGGTCTCGCGGTTAAGGCGCTCAGTCCGGAACCGCGCGACTGCTACGGTCGCAGGTTCGAATCCTGCCTCGGGCATGGATGTGTGTGATGTCCTTAGGTTAGTTAGGTTTAAGTAGTTCTAAGTTGTAGGGGACTGATGACCACAGAAGCTAAGTCCCATAGTGCTCAGAGCCATTTGAACCATTTTTTTGAACTTCCATTCTCCGCATAATGCTGAGGTGTTCTGATGCACATGTAACTAAATAACGTAGTAAAATCCTTTTCACTTCACCAGAACACAGTGTGTTTTTGGTTTGTTATGTGTCGAAGCCCAGTGACCAGAGAGTTCGGCGCCAAATTTGAATTTTGTTTGCATTTTATCTTTTTATGTGTGTATGTGTGTGTGTGTAGACGTATCCGTTTGTGCTGTTTTTATTTGCAAAGATCCTTTAACGTGTTAAACAGTGTGCCCTCGCAGATTGTAATGTATTCGTTTAAGACCTGTTTTCATTCTGCAATTGCCTTCTGTATATGGAAGTTTTCCTCAATGGTCAGTTTTCTGTATAGGCTGTGGCTGGGTTTTAGTATTCTAAAGTCTGTTTCTATTGTGGCTAGGTGGTGATTGTTGGCTATAAGGTGGTCAGCAAATGTGCTATGGGAGCTGTTGCTTTTTAAAGCTCTGAGATGTTCTGAATATCTTGTTTTGAAGTTTCTGCATGTTTGTTATCCAACAAAAGAAATATATTTTCACTTCAAATAAGGAATCGGAGGGAGAGTTCGCCAATCATCAGCCACGACAAACATGGTGAGAATGCGTAGTAGCAGGTTGCTATTGTCAGTTTGTTCGCAACACTCCTCAATAGGCGTACATGTTATTGCCATACGTAAATGTCTGTTTTTCAACCAACGAAAATAAAATTTATTAATACAGAACACTTCAGATCCAATATTTGTTTAGGTATACATAATAGCTCTTTAGCCGGCCCCTGGTGGCCTAGCGGTTCTAGGCGGTTGTTCTAAGTTCTAGGGGACTGATGACCCCAGATGTTAAGTCCCATAGTGCTCAGAGCCATTTCAACCATTTTCATAATAGCTCTTTAGCCTTACGTTCACTGATGAGAATCATGCAACTGGTTTTCTAAAAACGACTTTTTAAAGAAATTGTAAACCTTTCATCATTTTACCACAGAAAAGAGAAGAGAAGATAAAGATCTTACCGCCATTTTTAATTTTGTAAACTATCATCAGCCAAGAATGAAACCATACTTTGAAAATAGATTATGTTGGTTATAGTTTCATTTAAAAATGAGCGTGCTATAAATTACGTTGATGAATTCTTCCGTCATTTCTTGGTGGAAGAGGTTCATTTTTATAGTTGATAAAGAAACTGCAGTTTGCTCAACTAACATTTATATATTACTGATATGATTTCGGCTTATTTGGTTATCATAAGGTGACAAATGATGATGGCCTAATACACCAAAAATTGCTTCATGATCAACAAATATTAGTTGCATAGAACGCTGTTTGTTTCCTTTTTAAGCTTCTCTATCTTGTCCAGTAATCCTTCTTGGTGAGAGTCTCATATTGCTGAGCAATACTCATGAATCAGTCGAACAAAGTTTGTGGGCCTTAGTGCTGCATAAAGCAAACAGAGCCAAATCTTCCCCGCTACAAACACGACGTCGACGCGACACCGCGAACGTAGGCGTCACGAACCGACTTCCGTGGATACGTACAAACAGCTCGGCTTGCTGTGCCTGTTCGAGATTGTATCTGTATTCTGTGTCGTTTTAGCCTCTGATGATGTCTTCACCGTTGGAAGACGAAATGTTAGGGAAATATACCTTGGACTACCGCCCAATGCCCACAAAACAGATAAAACAAATAAAAAATAGAGCGATGGACACGGGAGCTGCCACAGATCAGCATACAGGACAACTGACGTCACAGAGGAAGAAATAGAGGAGGATTGTTCCCTGGGACTGATTATCATGTTATACGACGATAACAGCCATCACATTCTGTTGAGGACTTCGTTGTGATTAACATTTGTGATTTGGACTAACTGTATGTTTACGGAGTTGAGGTGGGAAACGACTATATTCTCGCATTAAACTGCACATTCGATGTCCGATTGTTGATGCGCACCAAAACACCACTGAGTGGTTAAGCAGTGAGCTTTGTTGCCACATCAGTTTCTTGGCTTGCAGTAATTATCAGAGTCACAATAAAATAAAGGAGCGATCAAAAAGTTTCCCTTTGAGGGTATTGCTGCAGAGTACATGCAAAGTAGGGCGACACCGACTTGCAGGCAAGAAATTACTGTGGCATTCATGTCTTCACGACGTGCCTTCGGTAAATGTGGAAACGTGAACTGTGGCGACGTTATTACCAAACACGTCCGCACAGGATCAACGTGCTATAATTATTTTCTTGGCTGCCGAAGGACAAATGCCGGTATATATTCAACGGAGAATGATGAATGTGTATGGGGCAGCATGTCTCTTGAAAACCACCGTTATGGATGGTGCGCCAAGTTCCTTGCTGCCGCGTCATAACTCACGTTCCCGTATGCTAAATGTCATAACGCAGAAGTTACGCCAACTCAATTGGGAGACAGTGGAGCCTCGCAGTACAGTCTTGGTCTCTCCCAATGTGATTATCAAGCCTCTGGTTCCTTAAAAACGACCTTGAAAGGTCGACGACTCTTGTCGGACGAGGATCTGCAGCAAACAGTTACGGACTTCTTCACGCAGCAGGACACGGTGTTTTAGCAAACTGGTATATTCAACCTGGTGCGTCGACGGGATGATTGCTTCTGTGCTCATGGATATTTTGCCTGATTGGAATACCGATTCTCGACTGTACGACCTCCGGAAGGAAACTTTTTGATTGCCTCTTATAGGTGTCACATTAAGCAACAATTACGCGACGCGAAATGGATCACGAGAAACTTGCAAAACGAGATGCAGATCCGTATGCTTTTGTTTACTGGAAGCGTTCTGGGACTATATAACTTTGTCCAAAGCAGATTCCTGGTAAAATTGTTCCACGAGAAGTGTCACAGAATATTGTCCATTTGCCGGGTAGCAGTTGGCAGAGAACTGCGTGTAAGAGATATTACAGAGATGTAGTTGGAAGAGAAACGTCGTCCTCCCTCAGATCTTGTTGTTGTTGTGGTCTTCAGTCCAGAGACTGGTTTGATGCAGCTCTCCATGCTACTCTATCGTGTGCAAGCTTCTTCATCTCCCAGTACCTACTGCAACCTACATCCTTCTGAATCTGTATAGTGTATTCATCTTGGTCTCCCTCTACGATTTTTACCCTCCATGCTGCCCTCCAATACTAAATTGGTGCCGGCCGCGGTGGCCGTGTGGTTCTAGGCGCTTCAGTCCGGAACCGCAGGACTGCTGCGGTCGCAGGTTCGAATCCTGCCTCGGGCATGGATGTGTGTGATGTCCTTAGATTAGATAGGTTTAAGTAGTTCTAAGTTCTAGGGGACTGATGACCTAAGATCTTAAGTCCCATAGTGCTCAGAGCCATTTGAACCATTTGAACTAAATTGGTGATCCCTTGATGCCTCCGAATATGTCCTACCAACCGATCCCTTCTTCTAGTCAAGTTGTGCCAGAAACTCCTCTTCTCCCCAATTCTATTCAATACCTCCTCATTAGTTACGTCATCTACCCATCTAATCTTCAGCATTCTTCTGTAGCACCACATTTCGGAAGCTTCTATTCTCTTTTTGTCTAAACTACGAGTATTTATCGTCTACGTTTCACTTGCATACATGGCTACACTCCATACAAATACTTTCAGAAACGACTTCCTGACATTTAAATCTGTACTCTATGTTAACAAATGTCTCTTCTTCAGAAACGCTTTCCTTGCCATTGCCAGTCTACATTTTATATCCTCACTACTTCGACCATCATCAGTTATTTTGCTCCCCAAATAGCAAAACTCATTTGCTACTTTAAGCGTCTCATTTCCTAATTTAATACCCTCGGCATCACCCGATTCAATTCGACTACATTCCATTATCCTCGTTTTGCTTTTGTCTCCCTCAGATAATCTCTGCTAAATCTTGAAATGTAATATTGCAGTGCTGCCAAAAAATGACTCTGAGCACTATGGGACTTAACATCTGTGGTCATCAGTCCCCTAGAACTTAGAACTACTTAAACCTAACTAACCTAAGGACATCACACACATCCATGCCCGAGGCAGATTCGAACCTGCGACCGTAGCGGTCACGCGGTTCCAGACTGAAGCGCCTAGAACCGCACGGCCACACCGGCCGGCGCAGTGCTGCCACTATCATATGTTCATACGGTTACGGTTAATGCAATCTATACACAAGAGACGTGTCTATCCACCTGCGGCGGACAAAGCAAGATTTCTAAAACAACAACAAACGAGGTTTCTCTTCGGTAATTGAAGCTTCAGATTATCTTGAAGATGTGTTGTGCTGTGAGAACATTGCTTCTACCAGTGGCAACGATGCGTTACTAATTGAAAAACTTTTTTTTCTCTACGACAAACAAGTTTAGAGCATCATCTGCTCGTTTCCAGTTGCTGCTTTTGTAAACACCTCAGACACTAGACACCGGGATGTCTCTTCATAAGCTGTACCACCACAGATACAAGAACCATTTTACATAATGGCAAACACTTTTGATAGAGCACGTACCATTCAAAGTTGTTTAGGGTATACGGAGAAAAGGTTCTCGACATAGAAAGCCCCATGCTCAAAATGTTTGGCAGTGTTCCCGAACACCATAAACGAACTTTTAATCCCCAATGTTACATATAGAACGTAAGTTACTTAGTAAAAGAATACATAGTATTTTTGTAGACAGGATCTTGTTCTCATGCGGTGTGTCGTCTGTACCTCGGGAAGAATGTCTAAAATGTGTCTTGGTTTGAGGATGCCTGTGTTATATAGGATAGCGCTGAAACAGAAAATGTCCTGGAACCTTGTAATGGGAACCATCCCGAAAGTCGTCTTCTGTAATCATGGGAAATCACAGCAAAACCGGAAGCATAGGGATCAGGCGGTGATTTAACCCTGGGCGTCCAGAAAATTTATCCAGTCTCAGTGCCATTTGAAACAGGGTTTTCAGAAACCGCTGCGTCACAGTATTTGATGACTTACTTATTTAATAAAGTAACATGTTTCCAGATATAAAAGTAAATCATAAGAAGACATAGCAATGGAGGCGGCTGAACAAACCACAAGAAAATAACCTTCTCATGTGAACAAAGTTAGTGACTATTTAAAATTTTTTATATGAACATACGAAGTAAGTATTCCCTCATATTATGTCTCCCTTCTCTTTCATCGCAGGATGACCACAGGACATACCTAGACAGTACAGAACAACTTTAATATCAATGCGCACTTTTGTTAAATGTTTTCGTGTTGCCATTGTAGCCTGAAGATCAGCTTTATACCTCATGCATTTTCTTTCACAAAATAATTCAAGCAGTCAACAAATATTGTGACTAGTAGTGGTCTCTGAAACACCTTCTCGTGTTTTTGAAACAGTCAGGGTCAATTAACAGTGAATGTGGCTTTAAATTGGTCAGTCACATTGCCTCGCATGATACCCCACGTGAAACGTACCCGTATTTGGAGCTGTTCCAAACTGGATCTGAAGTACTGCTTGTCTAGATTGAAATAAAATCTGTTTGACGTAACATTGTCACCTTCCTGTAGATGATTCATTGAGCATCACCGTAACATTTTCATATAGTTTAATCCTGCAGGTTACAATCAAAACAGTCCTTCGAGAACGAGCCACACAAACGATAGTTTTATGTGGTCTTCATAACAAAGTGCTCCCATTTGTCCCACTAACCGAATTCTTCCACGAGTTTGTGTTTAGAACGAAATCACAAATTTTGATTTGTAACAGTAGATAGATACGAAATTAAGCCTAAAAGAAATGAACGTACCTGCGTAAAGGTGTTAGAGCCGCAGAAAGTACAGTCGCTTGTGAGGTTCTTTTTTATTTTTTTTTACATTCCATCGTGTGTATTGTGTTGCACAAAACTCTAATTGTGAGACTTTTCGTGTGTATGTACGTTCCGGTGTTTTCGCGCCTCCGCGAAAGTTGGTTCAAATGGCTCTGAGCACTATGGGACTCAACTGCTGAGGTCATTAGTCCCCTAGAACTTAGAACTAGTTAAACCTAACTAACCTAAGGACATCACACACATCCATGCCCGAGGCAGGATTCGAACCTGCGGCCGTAGCGGTCTCGCGGTTCCAGACTGCAGCGCCAGAACCGCGCGGCCACTTCGGCCGGCCATCCGCGAAAGGATAAAACAATGATCAGTGAATCCAGGTACTTTCCTGACCTGCAACTTGAAATCCAATGTCACATCAATAGCCGAATTTCGTTTATAAAAAAGAAGAGTCGTCTGATGCAGTCGCTCTACACAGATCGCCAACGTCGCGACGCGAGGACTACAGATAGTGTTTTGTCAGCCGGCAAATGTCTTTGGAACCTCATCCTACCGTTATGGAACATCAAGATTTGACTGTCCCTACTTTTTCTCAGTTCCGGTACACAATTTATGTTATGGTGGTCGTTAATGTCATTTAGAATAAAGCTTTCATAAACAATTTAAGTACTGTTTTAAATAACTGGACCAGCGTTATTTTCTATTATTGAATAATATTAATTTTCAAACAATTACATCACAGTTTATACTGCTCTCACTCTAGAAACAAAAATCTAATTCTTATTTTTATACATAGACTTGAATTCCAAGAAAAAGTGAACCACAAATATAGGACGAGTAATGGGCGAATATTGAAAAAATCCTCTTAATATCGTTTCACGACGTCATACACAGCCACGTAATTTATGTGAATAAATGTAGAGGCCTACGCATGCCCATTTCCTGGAATTATCTACATTTATGGTACATGCATATAGGATGTGTGAAATATGAAAAGTATGTTAGTGTATATGAATTGTAGAAAATCCCGAGGTAGGTATTTGGCCATAAGGAAATAATACTCGGCAATGAATATTAGCAGAAACAACTTATACGAGGGCAGTTCAATAAGTAATGCAACACATTTTTTTCCTCGGCCAATTTTGGTTGAAAAAACCTGAAATTTCTTGTGGAATATTTTCAAACATTCCCGCTTCGTCTCGTATAGTTTCATTGACTTCCGACAGGTGGCAGCGCTGTACGGAGCTGTTAAAATGGCGTCTGTAACGGATGTGCGTTGCAAACAACGAGCAGTGATCGAGTTTCTTTTGGCGGAAAACCAGGGCATCTCAGATATTCATAGGCGCTTGCAGAATGTCTACGGTGATCTGGCAGTGGACAAAAGCACGGTGAGTCGTTGGGCAAAGCGTGTGTCATCATCGCCGCAAGGTCAAGCAAGACTGTCTGATCTCCCGCGTGCGGGCCGGCCGTGCACAGCTGGGACTCCTGCAATGGCGGAGCGTGCGAACACACTCGTTCGAGATGATCGACGGATCACCATCAAACAACTCAGTGCTCAACTTGACATCTCTGTTGGTAGTGCTGTCACAATTGTTCACCAGTTGGGATATTCAAAGGTTTGTTCCCGCTGGGTCCCTCGTTGTCTAACCGAACATCATAAAGAGCAAAGGAGAACCATCTGTGCGGAATTGCTTGCTCGTCATGTGGCTGAGGGTGACAATTTCTTGTCAAAGATTGTTACAGACGATGAAACATGGATTCATCACTTCGAACCTGAAACAAAACGGCAATCAATGGAGTGGCGCCACACCCACTCCCCTACCAAGAAAAAGTTTAAAGCCATACCCTCAGCCGGTAAAGTCATGGTTACAGTCTTCTGGGACGCTGAAGGGGTTATTCTGTTCGATGTCCTTCCCCATGGTCAAACGATCAACTCTGAAGTGTATTGTGCTACTCTTCAGAAATTGAAGAAACGACTTCAGCGTGTTCGTAGGCACAAAAATCTGAACGAACTTCTCCTTCTTCATGACAACGCAAGACCTCACACAAGTCTTCGCACCCGAGAGGAGCTCACAAAACTTCAGTGGACTGTTCTTCCTCATGCACCCTACAGCCCCGATCCCGCACCGTCGGATTTCCCTTGTTTGGCCCAATGAAGGACGCAATCCGTGGGAGGCACTACGCGGATGATGAAGAAGTTATTGATGCAGTACAACGTTGGCTCCGACATCGGCCAGTGGAATGGTACCGTGCAGGCATACAGGCCCTCATTTCAAGGTGGCGTAAGCATTGAATGGAGATTACGTTGAAAAATAGTGTTATGTAGCTAAAAGATTGGGGAATAACCTGGTGTATTTCAATGCTGAATAAAACAACCCCTGTTTCAGAAAAAAAAGTGTTGCATTACTTATTGAACTGCCCTCGTATTTTAGTGCAATACTTTAAAGTAATAGCAACACAGACCAGCTGTGTGACTGGACTGAAGAGTTTCTGCTAAACAGAACACAGCATGTCGTTCTCAGCGGAGAGATATCTTCAGACCTAAAAGAAACTTCGTGCGTACTCCAGGGGAGCGTTATAGATCCATTACTTCTCTCGATAATATTTATAAACGACCTAGTGGATAGCGTCGGCAGTTCGGTGAGGTTTTTCACGGATGATGCGGTTGCAAACAGGGAAGTCGCGGAGCTGGAAAATTGTTGCGAAATGCAGGAAGACCTGCAGAGGATCACGCTTGCTGCGGGGAGCGGCTGCTAAGCATGAACAAATATAACGCATTGCGCAAAAAGACCATTAACTGGTTCATTACACGACTGCAGAACAATCACTGGAAGCGGTCACATCGAGAAATAACTGCGAGAAAGCGTAGAAAGCGACATAAAACTAATCACAATCAAGGCAGATTCCGGACAGATTCATTCGAAGAGTCTTCAGGAAATGTAGTCCACCCACAAAGAACGTGGATTACAAAACCCTCGTTATACCAGTACTTGAATATTGTTTGCCAGTATGCGATCAGTACCAGATAGTATTGCTGGAGGTTCAAATGGTTCAAATGGCTCTGAGAACTATGGGACTCAACATCTGAGGTCATAAATCCCCTAGAACGTAGAACTACTTAAACCTAACTAACCTAAGGGCATCACACACATCCATGCCTGAGGCAGGATTCGAACCTGCGATCGTAACAGTCACGCGGTTTCGGACAGAAGCGCGTAGAACCGCTCGGCCACCGCGGCCGGCATTGCTGGAGGAAATAGAGAAGATCCAAAGAAGATAACCCTATCGCTACTGTTTGATTTAGTAGGCGCAAAAGTTTCACGGAAATGCTCAGCGAAGTCCATAGGCAGACGCTCCAAGAAAGGCATTCTGCATGACGGTATGCTCCCGCAGCAAGTTCCAACGATGTTCGATCCTACGTAAAAAAAAAAAGTAACAATGAAGGTAAAATTACATTCGAGCTCACTCGGACCGTTACCAAGAGTCGTTCTTCCCGCGAATCATGAGTGACTGGAACAGGAAAAGGGGAATTGACCTTAGTACGCAAAGTACCCTCCGCTACACAGTATGGTGGCTTGCGGAGCATAGCTGTAGATACGTATATGTGTAGAAACCAATGGATGAACTCTGGGTTCAGAATCATTTGGGCCCATTGACTGCACGTATTTCTTAGAGGAGTGTAATTGCTGCTCTACATTTTATTCTTCAAAGTGTGCATTGCAGGAATGGTTGCATCTTGATCAGTTTTCTCACATATGATCCAAACTTACCTCAAATTATAGTAGGCGAATAAATCTTTGACGAAAATGCTGGATAGCTCAATCTATGTTGAACGATTCAATTTAGCCTCAGACTGATTATTATAAATTTTTCCAATTAGGATGAAACCTGATGTGAAATTGTTCTCTGTAGATTTTCTCCGTTTTCCGGGCAAAACATCTTGCTTCGTCGTACAATGAGGTGACAAAAGACAAGGCATACGTCCTGATATCGTGTCGGACCTCTTTTTACCCGGCATAGTGCAGCTTAACATCGAGTATAGATTTAAGTGTCAGGAAGTCATTTCTGAAAGTATTTGTATGGAGTGTAGCCATGTATGGAAGTGAAACATGGACGATAAATAGTGTGGACAAGAAGAGAATAGAAGCTTTCAAAATGTGGTGCTACAGAAGAATGCTGTTGATTAGATGGGTAGATCACATAACTAATGAGGAGGTATTGAATAGAATTGGGGAGGAGTTTGTGGCACAACTTGTCAAGAAGAAGGGACCACTTGGTAGGACATGTTCTGAGGCATCAAGGGATCACAAATTTAGCATTGGAGGGCAGCGTGGAGGGTAAAAATCGTAGAGGGAGACCAAGAAATGAATACACTAAGCAGATTCAGAAGGATGTAGGCTGCAGTAGGTACTGGGAGATGAAGCAGCTTGCACAGGACAGAGTAGCATGGAGAGCTGCATCAAATCAGTCTCAGGACTGAAGACCACAACAACAACAGTGCAGCAGCACGACGTGGCATGGACTCAACAAATCGTTGGAAGCCCATGCTGAAATATTGAGCCATGCTACCTCTATAGCCGTCCGCAATTGCGGAAGTGTTG
Source organism: Schistocerca serialis cubense (assembly GCF_023864345.2). Classification (NCBI taxonomy): domain Eukaryota; kingdom Metazoa; phylum Arthropoda; class Insecta; order Orthoptera; family Acrididae; genus Schistocerca; species Schistocerca serialis. Next base: position 1,132,815,690 of record NC_064639.1, read on the forward strand.
CCGGTGCAGGATTTTGTGCACGAACTGACCTCTCGGTTATGTATCATAAATGTTCGATGGGACTCACGTCGGGCGTTCTGGGTGGCCAAACCATTCTCTCGAACTGTCCAGAACGTTCTTCAAAACAATCGCGAACAATTGTGGCCCAGTGTCATGGCGCATTGTCATCCATAAAAGTTCCACCATTGTTTGGGAACATGAAGTCCATGAATGGCTGCAAATGGTATCCAAGTAGCCGAGCATAATCATTTCCAGCCAATGACCGGTTCAGTTGGATCAGAGGACCCAGTAAATTCCACGTAAACGCAGCCCACACCATTATGGAGCCACCCACCAAAGCTTGCACAGTGCTTTGTTGACGACTTGGGTCCATCGCTTCGTGGGCTCTGCGCCCCACTCGAACGCTACCATCGGCTCTTACCAACTGAAATCGGGATCGTCTGATCAGGCCACGGTTTTCCAGTCGTTTAGGGCCGAACCGATATGATCGGGAGCCCAGGTGAGGCACTGCATACGCTGTCGTCCTGTTAGCAAAGGCAATAGCACCGATCGTCTGCTGTCATAGCCCATTAACGCCACATTTCGCCGCAATGTCCTAACGGATACGTTCGTCATGCGTTCAACATTGAATTCTGCTGTTATTTCACACAGTGTTGCTTCTGTGTTAGCAATGACTCTAAACCCGCTGCTCTCGATTGTTAAGTGAAGGCCGTAGAAAGCTGCATCGTCTGTGGTGAGAAGTAATGCCTGAAATTCGATATTCTCGGCACGGTCTTGACACTGTGGCTCTCGGAATATTGTATTTGATAACGATTTCCGAAACGTAATGTCCCATGCTTCTAGCTCCAATTACCGTTCCGCGTTCAAAGTCTGCTAATTTCCATCGTGTGGCCATTATCTCGTCAGAAATCTTTTCTAATGAATCACTTGATTACAAACGACAGCTCCGCTAGTTCACTGCCCCTTTATACCTTATGTTCGTGATACTACTGCTATACGTATATGTGCACATCGTTATCCCACGACTTTTGTCGCCTCAGTGTACATCAAATGCACGTCTCTAACTTCCTTTAAAGAATAATGTTCTGTTTTCGTACACCAGTCATGGACTGTAGCCAGTGGACCCATCACACCCGGTTGTGTATCATAAAGCGCCACTAACCTCTATACAACACTGGCTGCTTCTTATGAATCGTGGTCAATTTACAAACACTTGCTTCACTAGTATTGCTCATTCAAAGTCTAGTGTGGCCTGAATTACTCGTTTTCGAGTTATGAGACCCTCGTTTCATAGCACTCGTAACACTGGACAGATGAAAGCTTACAGCATGTGTTTTACAGCTAATGATGAACAGCAACTGATGTTGTAGACCACACTTTGTACGGTGGCGTGTTTCTGGTGACACTGTTTATGGAGAATATTGCTTGATTCCTTTGACCGATAGGGAATGAAAATGGAAGAAGCATTTGAATGATAACACCAGTATCGCCCATGCTGACCCATGAAGCGATTGGTAGGGAGGACGTAGCAAGTTCTGTGAGATGAGAAGCCATCGCCAGATGTAGAAGTTCGGGTTGTAAGTAGGCTGTTTATGTTTTCTTATTGGCAACGTTACGTAGCGCTCAATATGAAAATCACTGGCTGTGCTGTGTGCAGTCTGTCGCTAGTTTGCATTGTTGTCTGCCATTGTAGTGTTGGGCAGCGGCAGCTGGATGTGAACAGCGCGTAGCGTTGCGCAGTTGGAGGTGAGCCGCCAGCAGTGGTGGATGTGGGGAGAGAGATGGCGGAGTTGTGCAATTTTTCATGAACTGGTATATTTATATATGATGATATCAAGATAAATACATTGTTTGTTCTCTATTAATATCTTTCATTTGCTAACTATCCCTATCAGTAGTTAGTGCCTTTAGTAGTTTGAATCTTTTATTTAGCTGGCAGTAGTGGCGCTTGCTGTATTGCAGTAGCTTGAGCAGCGAAGATTTTTGTGAGGTAAGTGATTTGTGAAAGGTATAGTTTAATGTTAGTCAGGGCCATTATTTTGTAGGGAATTTTGAAAGTCAGATTGCGTTGCGCTAACAAAATATTGTGTGTCAGGTTAAGCACAGTCGTGTATAAATTGTTCAAAGGGGACGTTTCATATGTCGACCCTGCCAGGATACCTCACTGGGATCTTCTGATTTTTCTTGTAGTTTGTGTATTTAGTGTAGCTTTTGTTTATTGCTAGCGCGTAATTATAGAGAGAATTTCCTTTGTAGTTGTAGTTTTCATTGTTGTAGAGTAAAACAGTTGTGGCATGCATGTAGATTTGCACCAAGTATTTCGCAGCTGCGCTTGCAATTAACTAGATATTATTTTCAGTGCTATGTTAATGTGTTCTCTTATTTTTGATCTTCAAATTGTGTTTTTCTGTGTTGTCGTGTGAAATACTGTGACAATAATGGCGTGTGAAAAACGTAACACTAGGCTCCAAACTAAACTGAGAAATGACAGTGAAGACGAAGGCAGTGTGTTAGCGCCGCAGAGTAATGAATTAACTGATGTTCAAAGTAGTAATTTGGTAATCGTGCATAGGGAAATGGAGCGGGCGGCAAACAATGGCACGGTCAGTGAAACAATTAGTGAAGAGGGAAGCATTATCGATCGATCGGTCGGCAACAGCTCGCCTCAGGAATCCGAAATGACAGGACACAATTTCGCAAATACTGTAGATTCAGGTTTTGGGTCATCACCGTTTTCTCAAATAAGTCAAGACACATTTTCTGCTTGTCAAAATGTGAATGTTGCCGGTGCAAATGCACTGCCGAAAAGCGTAGAGAAACAGATTCCAGACACTAATACATTATTATTGCAATTAATGCAACAAATGGAACAAAATCAGAGACAAACACAGCAAAAGCTTGAAAAGTTAGACACAATGGAACAAAATCAGAGACAAACACAGCAAAAGCTTCAAAAGTTAGACACACTGGAACAAAATCAGAGACAAACACAGCAACAGCTTCAAAAGTTAGACTCATTGGAACAAACTCTTGAACAAACGCGTGAAGATTTAACTACTGAGTTACATAACATTGAATCGAAATGTCAAAAAGTCTGTAATGACGTAAAAACTCAAATTTGTGAGCATTTCCAACCTATTTTTTCGCGTCATGAAAATGCATTACAGAATCACGAAGCAGCTATAAAAGAACTGCAAACTATTGTTCATGAAAATCACAACACCTTGCAAGCTAAAATTGACGCAGTTGCATCTACCGATTCGGTTACGCAACTTGCAAAAAGTCAAGAAAACTTAAAAGACACAGTAGACACGATTGCAACACAAATGGACACTCTGAAACTTGGTTCAGAAAAACATACAGAGGAAATGATTTCACTATCGGATAAAGTAGCCGAACTTTCAGATCAGTTCACTAACTTATCTACAAAGGTAGATGATGATCTGAATGACACAACACCTGTAGCCTTCACTGACACAGAAGAATATGAACAAATTAGAAAATTCAAACAAAATCAAAATCAAATCAATACACAGTACAAAAGAGAAATCCGGGAAGTGCAAGATCAGTTGGCACAAGTAGTACAAGAATTACGTATTTCAGAGGACACTCGCGCTCCAATACGGGAAGAGGGACATAGAAATACGGAACAACCACAAAATAATAACACAGGGCATTTCAGAAGTTATGAAAGAAATTGGGAATGTGCACCGAATTTTGAGATGGAACGGCCGACACGACCTAACAATGACCGATATGCGACTCGCCGACATGATGATTTTGACTATAAGCTGTTCATTACTACACGTAAATTCAAAACGTTTAAGAATTCTGCCAACGACATTCATCCACAAGCATGGCTCCATCAATTCTCTCATTGTTTTCCTCCCAACTGGTCGTTGGAACACAGATTAGAATTTATGTGTGGCTACTTAGAGAATGAACCAGCTGTAAGAATGCGATCGGTAATTCACGATTGTCACAGTGAAGGAGATTTTTATCATGCCTTCCTCTCAGCATATTGGTCTCAAGCCACACAAGACCGTGTAAAACATAGCATCATAATGATGAAACGTTTCGAACAATCTGAATTTTCCAGTCTTATGAAATATTTTGAAGACATGTTGCATAAGAATCAGTATCTTTCAAACCCATACAGCCCCTCAGAACTCATCCGCATTTGCTTAATCAAATTACCTGAACATTTACGACATATTATTTTAGCAGGACGTTGCAAAGATGACATTGAAGCTTTTCAGGGTCTGTTACAAGAATTGGATATTGACACAGACAGTCGCGGGATGCGAAAACAGGAAAACAATCACTACAGGTCACATCCGTCACAATTCCGTGACGACATAAACAATAACTGGCCACGACAAGCCTATTCTTACAACGCAAATCGTGACCAAAACAGACACCACCCATATGACAACCATTGGCAGAGTAATAGTTACAGAGAAAGATCGCATTTCCGTAGTAATGAATATGACAGAGATAACCATAGAAATAGACAATATGGTAACCAAAACAATTATTATCAAGGGAGGCAGAATAAATTCAGGCGCAACAGTTCGACGCACAGTTACGATTCAGGGAGAAATTCTCCACCACGTGACCGACACGAAAGAAACTGTGTAAACTACCGACAAAACGACAGACCTGAATTCCATCAGAACTGGCGAGCTTTAAACAGAGCTGGGCCCTCTCGGCAAGGCGAATTTGTGGAAGTTAGGTCTCCTAATCCCAGTAACGACTCGCGCCAACAAAGGAACAGACAATGACTCGCACCGCAGGCAGCCGCGCGCGCCGGCTGGCTCCGAGAAAAATAACATTATAACCAGTACTGCTAATGAGATTTTAATGCAACATTTTGGTTTACCTGAAAATACATTCTGGGTTTAAAGTACTTCCTGTGAGATACCAGACGACACAGTGGTTAGTTTATGTGACAACTACACGGTTTTATCACGACGCTACTAATGAGTGACAATTTACAATGTTGATTTTGCGGTGTGTCTGTTTTATATCTGCACAGTTTTTCTGAATTCTTCTGGAAAGTAAAACAGGTTTTAGTAGTAACTTTTGTGGTATAGCAACAATGAGACAGCCTTTTTTGTGGCACAACAATACGTTACTGTACAGTACTTTCTTCATCACGCCAATAACCATAATAACTAAGATATCTATACGCAAAGCATTTCACTTTGTTTATCATGAGGTAAGTACATTGACTTCTGCAGAACTTAGCTTTCGGAGGACGATAACTACGACACTTCCACACAGATTATGTTGCAACAAGACGCACATTTAGCGCTACAGTACACGTATTTGAGTGATTAATTTTGTACTTAAAACATTTATTTTTAAAGATTTTTTAATTACAAAGAAAGTTTTCCGTGATACATTTCATTCCATTGCTGTAATTTGTAACACCTGAGGGCATAATTACATTTATCCTCAGGGGGGTACACGCTTACTTTGTGTACCATGTGTGTGGCAACCACAAGGAACCCTAGCTAATATGGTATTTTGCTTATACAACTTTATACATCGGTACCATATTTCTCTAAAACACAGAATTACACAGCTATCTGATCATTTAACTGAGAGATAAACATTTTTTTTATTACATCAGTGACACATGTTTACGCAATTACACAGTTGGATAACTTCACACTTATGAAACTGTATTTTGTCTGTACTTTGTAAACTGTTCATATTTTTTCGGAATCATTGTGATACTATGAGAGCTTTGAATGACGTATTTCGTAAGGGAGCATGATTTTAAAGTACGTTTGAGGTAGATGACACTATTGAAATGAGCAGAGAATTTTTTTAGGCTCAGAAATTATTGGAGGAAGTTACGACGATTTTGAGATTTGACTGAAGTGTTATGATGTTATTATTACGACGACGATGTGTATCATGTTGTTGAGGAATGTTTATTATGCTACGTATTTCTTATGATGAAATACTGAAGAAGTGTCGACGAATAAGGTAAGGAATAATGAGTAGTGTTTAGGGACTCTGATTTGTGGAAAAGGTTGTTGGAAACCAAGAATCGTACTTTAAGAGTTATGAAATGTGTGTGTATATTCGTGAATGTATTACAATGCAGACGAAAATTTTTTTGGACACTGTTATATCTATAGCATTTTGTTTCTACAGATTTGCAACGCTAATTCTTGACCTGTGAAATATTTCTATGTGAGACGGTAGCAGAAACTGCTGTCGTAAATATTTCCGTACGAAAGTTAAGTGACCACCTGCACATAATGCGTCGTGGGCACCCAGGTGTGTCAGACACCTGGAGAACAAGCCATTAGTGTGAGTGCCTCGTCAGAAGCACAGGTAAAAAAACAGAAAGGGAAGGCCATTGTCCGCGCTACTGACATCTCCTTGTTGAAAGCATACTGTGGAGCTCGTAATTTATGATATTTTACTGAAATGCCTAATGAAACGATGAGAAACATTTCACAGCTATTGTCTTGCTAGTTAAGAAAAATGCCAGATGGCTTGCTTTATGTATTTATTTACACATTTTGTTTAATATCAAGTTTCTAGCAGCACTGCAGCATTGGTTAAAATAAAATTTAATATATGTACTAATATAGTTATTTTATGCCTACAGATCCAGTCAATAAGAAATTTATGATCTACTTACAAGAAAACGAGGGCACATAAATAGACATTTCCCTTCACAGGAATTGCATAAATAATTTCTTTACGATTTGGTAACTTATCTGCTAGTGTAAGTTCTCGTGATGCATCACTCTAGTGTTAAGATGTGACATAGGTTTTAGACATGGCCATTTTAGTGTGATATTTTTTCTGCTTGAGCTATGTCATGTTTAGATATAAGTTATTGCATTTGCTGTTGCTGTTTGCCAGGCATAGTGCTACTAAATTTCACATTACATTACTCTGCTAAGCCAATTTTACTACTCATTGATTTTTCATGTTGCTGCACATTGGCTCATATTAGTTGTAATTTTGCATTTTATCTGTAAATTAGATTTACTGCTGCTTGCTTTGCACTCTGCATTTTTTTGATCATTGCTGTTTGTGTTACATGTTTTGTGCTGCTGCATTGCCTCGTCCCTTAGTTTAGCATCTGAGCTCAGTAGATTTAAGTTAGCTTAAGAGGGGGTAGACTATATGAGAAACTGACTGTGGAGAATAGGTAAAGAATGCATTGCGAAGTTATATAAAAAGGATTTGGGCCCAAATGAGTATTGTACAATCAGAAATAATTATTTTGAAAGAAATATGAACGGAATACAGAAAGCATGCTTGGATAAGATTTTTTTGGTGGAAGCAAAGGTTGAAATAAGACGAAAAATCTATAGAATGAAGTTTTGGGTTGGACTGCAGTACCAAATGTTACACTGAAAACGAACCCTGTCCTTTCCTATTGGTGTTATCCCACTATGTGTTTGTGTACCCTTGTGTAGTTGTTTTCTTCCTGTCTCTGTGTAGTTTCATAGAATTTTTTCTTCTTTTAATATTAAGCTACATTCACTATGAGGAGGAATACTGTTATCCTCAAATATAAGTTGCATTAATAATATGTTATTTTCTTTGTAAAGTTGTTTACAATTCTGTTCTGTTTCAATGTTCATGTGTGAAATTAATGTTTCGAAAACTATTCTCATTATTTTATGTATGTACTTATGTCACTATTTTTGTAACACTGATGTATATGTTTATTTCTATTCTTTTGTAAAGCCTGTACTACAAATTTTATCTGTATTATTATGTTCTTTAATGATGTATTTTGTACCTTTGTTATTGTATTCTTCTGTTATAAAATTGTAATTGTCACCAGTTCATGATATTATTAACTTGTAAGTTACATTTCACTGCACACGTTTCTGTTGGTCACAGTATATGGACAATATGTGAGAAGTAGGGACTGATAGTGTTTGCACATGTGTTGGTAATTCAGCAAGGGACTGGATAACAGCATTGCTGGTTCTAAGGACAATTCCAAAAACTTTGTGAGTGCACAAGTGGTGGTTTATGAACTTGCTATATTCTCTGCAAGACTCTTTGATGGTGAATGTGCACCTGCACAATCGCAACAGATGGCTGCTGGCCATCTCTACAAGGACTACAGTGGGTCTGCATCTCTGGTGGCCCACCAATACCATTACCTCTACAAGGACTACAGTGGGTCTGCACCTCTGGTGGCCCACCAATACCATTATCTCTGCAAGGACTACAGTGGGTCTGCATCTATGATGACCCACCAACGCCATTATTTCTACAAGGACTGCAGTGGGTCTGCACCTCTGGTGGCCCACCAATACCGTAATCTCTACCAGGACTACAGTGGGTCTGCTCTGTGATGACCTACCTACCAATATTCTTCCAAACTTCGAATGACTCTGCTGTGGGGTTGCTCTGTTGTGGCCCATTACCTGTCAGCATGTCGAGAGTCAGCACTGTCTTTCCATTGGAAGGACAACACTACTTCTTCAAGACTGCATGGAAATCCACTACTTCCGTGTGCATTTTCTTTTACTAATGAGACTTTGTAAAAAAAAAAAAAAAAAAAAAAAAAAACCTGTGATTACCGTAATGAACAATGTGGACTGTCTTTATGGACTGTGAGAAATTTTAGCTTTTGACCAACATAATATTAATAAGTGTGTGCATTTTATATCTTTGTTACTGTAATTGTGAAAAATTTTTGTCAAATCTGTATTGGCCAGTGCCCAACACCATTTGTAAAAATTTTTGTGGGGAGCATGGGGGCTATGTAAGTAGGCTGTTTATGTTTTCTTATTGGCAACGTTACGTAGCGCTCAATATGAAAATCACTGGCTGTGCTGTGTGCAGTCTGTCGCTAGTTTGCATTGTTGTCTGCCATTGTAGTGTTGGGCAGCGGCAGCTGGATGCGCTCAATATGAAAATCACTGGCTGTGCTGTGTGCAGTCTGTCGCTAGTTTGCATTGTTGTCTGCCATTGTAGTGTTGGGCAGCGGCAGCTGGATGTGAACAGCGCGTAGCGTTGCGCAGTTGGAGGTGAGCCGCCAGCAGTGGTGGATGTGGGGAGAGAGATGGCGGAGTTGTGCAATTTTTCATGAACTGGTATATTTATATATGATGATATCAAGGTAAATACATTGTTTGTTCTCTATTAATATCTTTCATTTGCTAACTATCCCTATCAGTAGTTAGTGCCTTTAGTAGTTTGAATCTTTTATTTAGCTGGCAGTAGTGGCGCTTGCTGTATTGCAGTAGCTTGAGCAGCGAAGATTTTTGTGAGGTAAGTGATTTGTGAAAGGTATAGTTTAATGTTAGTCAGGGCCATTATTTTGTAGGGAATTTTGAAAGTCAGATTGCGTTGCGCTAACAAAATATTGTGTGTCAGGTTAAGCACAGTCGTGTATAAATTGTTCAAAGGGGACGTTTCAGGGTGTCTCCGATGGAAGCGTGATGGGCCATTTTTGTTCATGTTATATATTAATACCCTTGCTGCCAATATTAATAGTAAACTCAGACTTTTCACAGATGATACAGTTATCTACAATCAAGTACAGTCTGAAAGAAGCTCCACAAGTATTCATTTACATGTTGATAAGATTTCAAAGTGGTGCAAAGTTTGGTAAGTTGCTTTAAGTGTTCAGAAATGTAAAGCTGCACACCTCACAAAACGATCCCATACAAATACATGGCTGTAACACTTTTTACGGACACGAGAAGGAATGATCACATGGGTTCGGTAGTGGGTAAAGCAGGTGATAGGCTTCTGTTTTATTGCTGAATAACTGGGAAATGCAATCAAAGGAGATAGCTTACAACTCACTCGTGCAACACATCCTAGAACGTTGCTCAACTGTGTGTTAACCATGCCGTATAGGACTAAAAGGGGGTATCGAAGATATGCAGAGAACGGCCGCACGAATGGTCACACGTTTGTTTGTCCAGCAGGAGAATGTCTCAGAGATGTTATCAGAGCTAAACCGGCGACCTCTTGAAGATATACGTCAAATATCCCATGAAATATTCCCAGAAAACCTAGGGGCAAAGTCTCAAAATGCGGCTTTAAGTAATGACCCTAGGAATATATTACAATCACCTACGTGACGCTACAGTCAGGATAAAATCTGATTACTTATAGCAAGCACAGAGGCATTTAAACAATCATTCTCACCATTCACGAATGCAACGGGAGCAAGCCCTAATAACTGGTACTATGGGGCGTACCCTCTGCCATGCAAGTCACAGTGGTTCGAAGAGTATAGTTTGAGACGCACATAAACACCCATTAAGAGTCCCACACCGTGCTTAAACATGAATGTGAAAAGTCCTGCATGCCTCATCTGGAGATGAGGCTGAAAAAGCTGGAAACCTAGTTCACAGAAGAAATATTTCATAAATGACAGACTGCAGTTTCTGTAACTATATTCGATTAATATACAGTTGCAGAGTACTAAAATACTGATAACTTACCTTTTGAAGGCCAAGCACATGTTCTTCCTATTGTAGATAAAATTTTGTTGTAGCTATACATCACGGCGTTGCAGTTTTAATTTCAAACAGTATACTGGATGTCGCAGGAGGAATGATCAGTAATCAGGATGTGACAGGAATAATCATTTAATGCATAAAAGCGTAGCAGACATGTGATGTAAACAGCATGCGTTAAAACCTGAGAGTACTTTTCGAACTTCGATCCAGTGAAACAAATCTCTTCTATTGCAAGCTCCTTGCTTTCCATATTTTGAGAGGTACGAGCATGGCCCAAAGAACAAAAATGCCCAGCAAACAAGGGCTGTAAAGCGCATACCTTTTGAGCTTTGAGCACTTTTTCGTCTTCGATAATGTGAAACAAATCGCTTCTATTGCAACCTCTTTGCTTTCCACATTCTGGGAGGTAGTAGAAAGAAGCAAATTAGGAAAGAACGTCTAGTAAACATGGGTTCTAAAGCGCAGACCTTAAGAGCTACAAGCACTCCATCATCTTCGATACTGTGAAAGAAATCTCTTCTAATCCAAGCTCTTTGCTTTCCACGTTTTGGGAGGTAGTGGCATGGACCACAGAAGTAAAGAAATGTCAATTAAACATGGGCTGTACAGTGCATATCTTAAGAGCTTTGAGCACTTCTTCATCTTCGATAATGTGAAACAAATCTCTTCTACTGCAATGTTTTCCATATTTTGAGAAGTCGTACTCTGGATAGAAGAAGATTCACGGTAAATGATTACATACAAAAAGATAAAGATTTATTAAAATTCTTGACCACGGTTTCGGTATATCTAAATATACCTTCATCAGAAGTAAAATACACTAAAATTACATTCTGCAATGGAGATTAATAAAGCAATTGTGCCAAAGGCGTCGTCAATAGTTAAAACATCATCTCCATTTTTTATTAACCTCCACTGCAAGATGTAATTTTAGTGTATTCTACTTCTGATGAAGGTATATTTAGATATACCGAAACTGTGGTCAAGAATTTTAATAAATCTTTATCCTGCAACTGTTTTGGCTGTAATCATTTACCGTGAAGAATTTCAACACTTGCTGTTTCAGCCATGTTTAAAATCTTGAGATAAAAGAAGAATAAAAAGTCTAGTAATCTGGACTCTAAAATGCATGCTTTAAGAGCTATTAACTCTTGTTGATCTTCCTACTGTGAAACACTTCCCTTCTAATGAATAAGCACTCATAGCTCTTAAGGTATGCATTTTAGAGCCCGATTTACTGGGCTTTTCTCCTTCATATACCTGAATACTGGCCATTCCGAATGGAAAATCCTATATATATTGGCAATTGCAAATCCATTCCAATGCTGTCCTACCTACCATATACGATATCCAAAATGGATAAGCTTAAACCCGACGCTTCCCTATAGTTTACAGGCAGTAAACACGGAGCACATAGTGGAGCAGTGGTTAGTACACTGGACTCGCATTCGGGAGGACGACGGTTCAATCCCTAGTCTGGCCATCCTGATTTGGATTTTCTGTGATTTCCCTGGATCACTACAGGCAAATGCCGAGATGGTTCCTTTGAAAGGGCTTTCCCTATGACCTCGTTGTCGACGTGATGTTGAACACTAATCTCCTCTTCCACCGAGCACATACGTTAATGAAATCGCGAGCGTACCTGCTTGGCTGTGCCGACGGTCGACAGTCTTGGGGCGAGGGCCGGCGTGTGCGCTGGTTGTCGGTGAAGGCCGCGGTGCAGGCGCTCCACTCAGACCACTGCCCTGGACGCGACTGGGCGACCGCTGAGGCCGCTCCGAGGCGGCTGGCGAGGCTCCCAGCTGCCCCCTCCACTGCCCACCAGCTCTGCCCTCGGGCGGCGCAACAACAAGGACTCCGCCTGCCTTACCAGCCGCTCATCCTCTGCTTCTGAGACCCTGCTGACGTCCTTCGCACCTGCGTATTCCGCGATCGGGTGTAGTATTGAGAACTCCGTTACGATTTGCATTTCTGACCTCGTACGTTTCCCCGATCTTCGTGATTTCCGTTAACTCGCTGCGCTGTTCCAGGTCACACGTCCCGATTTCCTAAGCGGTTTGGCGGCTCGTGGTAAATACCACTCAAGATCGGAGCGTCCAGTGCTGGTCATAAAAGGAGCTTTTGCGTATCCTATTGGATATCTCCACCACAGCACCATAAAACGCGCTGTAAAATACACTGACGGAAGCAGTCGCAACGCCAATGAAATTTCGGGAATACAATTATCTAGGTAACAAATGTACGTGATTAACATTGCAATACAGCAGGATAATGGAGGTGCGAGATAAGCCATTGAAAATGTGAGGTTGTAGGCGCTACAGTCTGGAGCCGCGCGACCGCTACGGTCACAGGTTCGAATCCTGCCTCGGGCATGGATGTGTGTGATGTCCTTAGGTTAGTTAGGTTTAAGTACTTCTAAGTTCTAGGGGACTGATGGCCTCAGAAGTTAAGTCCCATAGTGCTCAGAGCCGTCTGAACCATTTTGAAAATCTCAAATGCTGGTGTATTAATAATCCGTGTAACCGCCAGAATGTTGAACGCAAATGGTTCAAATGGCTCTGAGCACTATGGGACTAAACATCTGAGGTCATCAGTCCCCTAGAACTTAGAACTACTTAATCCTAACTAACCTAAGGACATCACACACATCCATGCCCGAGGCAGGATTCGAACCTGCAACCGTAACGGTCGCGCGGTTCCGGACTGTAGCGCCTAGAACCGCTCGGCCACCACGGCCGGCTGTTGAATGCATGCACGCAGACGTGCATGCATTGTGTCGTACGTGTGCGGAAGTCAGTTTGTGGGGTTGCATGCCTGTTACATTTGGTTGGTCAATACAGGAACAGTTAATGTTGTTTAAGGATGACGCTGGAGTTGTCATCCGATTTTGTCCCGAGTGTGGAGACAGATATGGTGATCGAGCAGGGCCGGCCGGTGTGGCCAGGCGGTTCTAGGCGCTATAGTCTGGAGCCGCGCGACCACTAAGGTCGCAGGTTCGAATCCTGCCTCGGACATGGATGTGTGTGATGTCCTTGAGTTAGTTAGGTTTAGTAGTTCTAAGTTCTAGGGGACTGATGACCTCAGAAGTTAGGTCCCATAGTGCCCAGAGCCATTTGAACCAATTTTGATCGAGCAGGCCTAGGCAACATGTCGACAGTCTGTAGAGCATGTTGGGTTACAGCTGAGGTATGTGGGCGAGCGTTATCCTGTTGGAAAACACCCACCCCTTGGAATACACTTCGCGAATGTCAGCACAACAAGTCGTATCACCAGACTGACGGACATATTTGCAGTCAGGGAGCGTGGGTTAAACACGAGAGTACTCCTGCTATCACACGAAATCGCACCCCAGACCATAAATTTACGTGTAGGTCCAGTGTGTTTAGCAAGCAGGCAGGTAGGTTGAAATCCTCAATTGAGCTCCTTCAGACCAACAAAAGGCCATCTCTGGCACCGAGGCAGAACCAGCTTTCATCAGAAAACATCACAGACCTCCACCGTGCCCTCCGACGTTTCCCGCTTTTCGTCACTGAAGTCGCAAATGGCGTAGGTTTAGGGTCAGTTTAATGCACTCTACACGGCATCTGGCTCGAAGGTGTCCTTGGAGTAACCGATTTATAATCTTTGTGTCACTGTGGTGCCAAAAAATTGCTGCTGCAGATGCAGTACGATGCGCCAGAGTACGATGCACTGGATAGGTCAGGAGTCCACTATACGCAGGAGGCGGCTACACGGGTAGTAGGGGCTGTGTGGCGTGGACTGGGCAGTTGTTTAGGTTAGAGGGTCTCGGGGAAACACAAAAAGACCTTCAGTCACAAAGAGTACAGGCCGAACCCAGGAAGAACGTAGATACAGCAACTTTCGGTATGACAGTTTTAAATTGTCGTGGCTGTGTTAAAAGAGTACCAGAGCTCCACGACCAAGCCGCCGAAGAGCGTCCACTCAAAGACTTGCACCAGCCGCCCGGTCTACCTGACAGGAGGTCCTAGCCACAAACCATTTCATTTCACACAATCCATTAAAAATCACGTCCCGCCTTTTGTAATGTTCAGAGGAACCATCATAAATCGCGATGACTTGAGTGTAATTACTGTCTTCGAATGAAAGTGGCATTTCTCTTCGTCTTATTTCGTATTTATTAGAGTTGCCGTCTGTACTGTGTTGTAGCAGTTCTTTCTACATATGGTCCCAAGTGTCGTTGAGCTATGTTAGTTGGTAGTGATAAGTGCAAAAGTTACTTTTGTCCATAAGTTTTGCCCAAGAGTATAAAATATTAATACTGGTACTCAAAATTGAAATGCCATGCAGGTGCTGTGCTGACCTATTTGCTGATGATGAGGACAACACAATACCCAGTGCCTGAGTGGAGGAAATCTCCGACCCAGCCGGGAATCGAACGGTATTCCGTCGCGTTGAATGGGGTGTGTGATCACCACGGACAGCAGCGCGTGCTCTTTAACGTGATCCCATGCTGGCCACAAGGTTGGTGAGAGTTCTGATGGTAGGGCCTTCCATTCCTCCACCAGCGCCGCCGACCACTGGTGTATGGTCACTGGTGCCGCAGTACGCCTCCCTACCGCCTCCCACATACTCGATGGGAATTTAGTCGGGAGCACAGTCAGACCAGTACGTTCGCCCAATGTCTGCTAGCCTCAAGAGCACCTGCACCTGCGCTATTCGACGCGGTGGCACTCTGCGATCCACAAGAATTGTAAGCAGGCTGTTTAGGTTTTCTTATTGGCAACGCCACGTAGCGCTCTGTATGAAAATCACTGGCTGTGCTGTGTGCAGTCTGTGGCTGGTTTGCATTGTTATCTGCCATTGTAGTGTTGGGCAGCTGGATGTTATCTGTATTGTTATGTTCTTTAATGATGTATTTTGTACCTTTGTAATTGTATTCTTATGTTATAAAATTGTAATTGACACCAGTTCATCATATCATTAACTTGTAAGTTCCATTTCACTGCACACGTTTCTGTTGCTCATACTATATGGACAATATGTGAGAAGTGGGGACTGTTAGTGTTTGCACGTGTGTTGATAATTCAGCAAGGGACTGGATAACAGCATTGCTGGTTGTAAGGACATTCCAAAAAGTTTTGTGACTACACAAGTGGTGGTTTATGGACTTGCTATATTGTCCGCAAGACTCTTCGATAGTGATTGTGCACCTGCACAGTCGCAACAGATGGTTGCTGGCCGTCTCTACAAGGACTACAGTGGGTCTGCATCTTTGATGGCCCACCAATTCCATTATTTCCACAAGGACCGCAGTGGGTCTGCACCTCTGATGGCCCACCAATACCATAATCTCTACCAGGACTGCAGTGGGTCTGCTCTGTGATGACCTACCTACCAATATTCTTCAAAACTTCGACTGACTCTGCTGTGGGTTTGAAGAGTCAGCACTGTCTTTCCGTTAGAAGGACAACAATACTTCTTCAAGACTGCATGGAAATCCACTACTTCCATGTGCATTTTCTTTTATTGCTCAGACTTTGAGAAAAACACTGCTATTTTACTGTGATGAACGATCAGGACTGTCTTTATGGACTGTGAGAAAATTTTAGCTTTTGACCAACATTGTATCGATAAGTGTGTGCATTTGATTTCTTTGTTATTGTAATTATGAAAAATTTTTTCAAATCTGTATTGCCCACTGCCCAAAACAATTTGTAAAATTTTTTGTGGGGACCATGGGCGCTATGTAAGTAGCCTGTTTATGTTTTCTTATTGGCAACGTTACGTAGCGCTCTGTATGAAAATCACTGGCTGTGCTGTGTGCAGTCTGTGGCTAGTTTGCATTGTTGTCTGCCATTGTAGTGTTGGGCAGCTGGGTGTGAACAGCGCGTAGCGTTGCACAGTTGGAGGTGAGCCGCCAGCAGTGGTGGATGTGGGGAGAGAAATGGCGGAGTTTTGAAATTTGTAAGACTGGATGTCATGAACTGATATATATATTATGATTTTTCAACACTATTAAGGTAAATACATTGTTTGTTCTCTATTAAAATCTTTCATTTGCTAACTATGCCTATCAGTAGTTAGTGCCTTTCGTAGTTTGAATCTTTTATTTAGGTGGCAGTAGTGGCGCTCGCTGTATTGAAATAGTTCGAGTAACCAAGATTTTTGTGAGGTAAGTGATTTGTGAAACGTGTAGGTTAATGTTAGTCAGGGCCATTCTTTTGTTGGGATTTTTGAAAGTCAGATTGCGTTGCGCAAAAAATATTGTGAGTCAGTTTAAGCAAAGTCATGTATAATTGTTCTAAGGGGACGTTTCAGAATGAAATCACAGCCGAGTACACACCTGGGAAGGACCACGTTCAGGAGGAGTACAGTGCGACAGTAATCTCTTTTGGTGACTGTACGTGATCAAACATTTGAATGTCAATACGGCCATGCAAAATTATGGCCCTCACAGCATAACACCTAGACCACCAAAACGATCATGCCCGACAATGTTCCTGTGTTGATTGTGTTTTCACGTCTCGCCATGTGAGGGTATGCCCAGAATCACTAGTCAGACTGTATCTGCTCTCACGGGAGATGAGCTCGCGACCCCATTCCTCGGTGGTCCAGTCCCTATGCGCCTGGCACCACCGCAAGCGCTGCCGCCGATGTGCGAGTGTCGCTGGAACACGACATACTGGTCTTCAGGCCAAGGGACTACACCTATGCAGTCGTGGTACCACTGAGGAGAGTGGGGCTGCTTGCCCTGCAGTCCAGTGAAAAGCGGTTGCAATTGCACCCTTTGGGTCCATTCTTGCACCATTTAGCGATCGTCTACTGCTTTAGTTCATCGTTGACCATGATCTATCACCTCCTTTCTTCCGGCAGTAGTGTATGCACGTTAAACAATTACTATGAGCAATGCCAAACTGTTTGGGTACATTTGTCACACTTCGTCCTTCATCCACTTTCCCGATTACTTTTTTCCGTGTGAAGTCATCCAAATGTTGCCTCCAGGGCATGTTGTAATGAAGAATACTATCGCAGTGCACCCTAATGCTGACTGACAAACACACTCTCTCTCTTTGCCTGCTCCTTCAACTGTCTTGCGTTTGGAGATGAACTCCATATGGCATTACAATCACGCTGACCTAGCGGAATGTGACATCCAGCTTTGCGTGAATGAAAGACCTCTGGCAACCTAGGCGAAGTAGGATTCCAAAACAAGCATCATTGTGTATAACAGTTGCAAACAGTCGACATGGGTCTGGACAAGGTTAGCATAGATTAACTCCTGAGGCTGTTTTATCAAAACAACAGCAATAGTGCTGTTGCTCTTCGAGAGTATCGACACAGTAAAGGAATACAGAGGTCCTCTTTACGTACCGGGGTTGAACAACATGATTCGGAAGTTCGCATTGCCTGACGATTTGGGAATAACACCTAGCAGAGGCCGACGGCCAATTGCGCCACGTTGTTTTTGTTGTTGTCTTCAGTCCTGAGACTGGTTTGATGCAGCTCTCCATGCTACTCTATCATGTCCAAGCTTCTTCATCTCCCAGTACCTACTGCAAACTACATCCTTCTGAATCTGCTTACTGTATTCATCTCTTGGTCTCCCTCTACGATTTTTACCCTCCACACTGCCCTCCAATGCTAAATTGGTGATCCCTTGATGCCTCAGAACATGTCCTACCAACCGGTCCCTTCTTCTTGTCAAGTTGTGCCACAAGCTCCTCTTCTCCCCATTTCTATTCAATACCTCCTCATTAGTTATGTGATCTACCCATCTATTCTTCAGCATTCTTCTGTAGCACCACATTTCGAAAGCTTCTATTCGCTTCTTGTCTAAACTATTTATCGCCAACGTTTCGCTTCCATACATGGCTACACTCCATACAAATACTTTCAGAAACGACTTCCTGACACTTAAATCTATAATCGATGTTAACAAATTTCTCTTCTTCAGAAACGCTTTCCTTGGCAATGCCATCTACATTTTACATCGCCTCTACTTCGACCATCATCAGTTATTTTGCTCCCCAAATAGCAAAACTCCTTTACCTCTTTAAGTGTCTCATTTCCTAATCTAATTCCCTCAGCATCACCCGACTTAATTCGACTACATTCCATTATCCTTGTTTTGCTTTTGTCGATGTTCATCTTATATCCTTCTTTCAAGACACTGTCCATTCCGTTTAGCTGCTCTTCTAAGTCCTTTGCTGCCTCTGACAGAATTACAATATCATCGGCGAACCTCAAAGTTTTTATTTCTCCTCCGTGGATTTTAATACCTACTCCGTATTTTCTTTTGTTTCCATAACTGCTTGCTCAATATACAGATTGAATAACATCGGGGATAGGCTACAACCCTGTCTCACTCCCTTCCCAACCACTACTTCTCTTTTATGCCCCTCGACGCTTATAGCTGCCATCTGGTTTCTGTATAAATTGTAAGTAGCCTTTCGCTCCCTGTGTTTTACCCCAGCCATATCTGCTGGTAAACCTTCCGGGATGTAAGGTCGTGGTCCATGAAACTCTTCAGCTCCTAACGTTTCGTCCAGAGCTGCGCTGGACATCTTTCATGGTCTCTTCTTTCCGATTAAAATCATCCCTATGTTTATATATTTCAATTGTTTCTCTACAAAGCCGTGGGTAGTAGTTCGTCGTCGAAGATAAAATTTTTGTTTCGGAAAACTTCACTTGATGATTTCCTGATTGAAAAGCGTGTTCTGCTACAGCCCATTTATCTGTTTTTCCTAATCGGCAAAGACTTCTGTGTTCTTTTAACCGTGTATTTACACTTCTTTTTGTTGCTCCAATATAAACTTTTCCATATGTACATGGAATTTTATATATGCCACTGGCTGATAGAGGAGCGCGTTTATCAACGTTAGCAGCTGAAGAGTTTCATGGACCACGACCTTACATCCCGGAAGGTTTACCAGAAGATACGTCATCCGGTCGTGAAAGCCTTCATACTATTACCCCAGCCACCTTCAGAATTTGAAATAAAGTATTCCATTGTCAAATGTTTTCTCTAAGTCTAAAAATGCTAGAAACGTAGGTTTGCCTTTCGTAAATCTATTTTCTAAGGTAAGTCGTAGGGTCAGGATGTCTACACTCCATACAAATACTTTCAGAAAAGACTTCCTGACAATTAAATCCATACTCGATGCTAACAAATTTCTCTTCTTCCGAAACGCTTTTCTTTTTTATATCCTCCCTACTTAGACCATCATCTTGTATCTTGATCTCCAGATAGGACTTTGGCTAATAAAAAATAGGGCAAAGACTTTCTGGTTTGCCCTCATACAAGAAAGTTATTATAGCGCTCTCGGCTAAGAAGTTTTCCTTCTCCTTATTAATGACTACAGATCGTCCCTTCGAGCTCAGCATGAGTAAACTAATCCTATCAATACTTTATTTCCTCTCCTTGGTCACAGAGCCATTCGAGAACATTTGTAGGAACGTCCTCATCCTAGGTAAACAGGTAAATCTGCGATTGCTGGCCGCGCGGGATTAGCCGAACGGTCTCAGGCGCTGCAGTCATGGACTGTGCGGCTGGTCCCGGCGGAGGTTCGCGTTCTCCCTCGGGCATCGGTGTGTGTGTATGTCCTTAGGATAATTTAGGTTAAGTAGTGTGTAAGCTTAGGGACCGATGACCTCAGCAGTTAAGTCCCATAAGATTTCACACACTTTTTTTGCGATTGTTGCCACTCATTTCCTCGATTGGCTAGACATTGTCGTCTGTGGTCGATGCCGACGTCGATGGCCTTCGTTCCCGACCGGCTTCACCTACGTCTGTGCACCAGTTCACTACGGTAGGACACGACATTCCATTTAGTCCATCTACCGCTAGAATCTCAGGGCGAATCTGTGTGCAGTGTAGACGTTTCCCGCGTAACGCAACTTCGGTATGAGCTTCCAGCTGCCGGGCTATTTTATGCCCACACTGTAGTGCACCTGTTACCCACAGCAGAAATGTTTCTGCAGGAAACTAAGAACAAACTCTTTTCTGACAATGTGCCACTCTTTTTGCGCAATGGTCTCAGCGTGGATCGGTGTGTGTAGCTTAGCTTACTTTCTGAAGTCTGCCCTTAACTAAGTTAGTACATGTTTAGAGGAAAAGGGCGCGAAATTTTGTAGGCTAGTGTTGTACCATGAGGATAGTGTGTATAGGAGCGCAGCCATGTTTCCTGGTCGTTTCTAGCGACCGATTTCGGAATCACACGAAGAAATACGCACTAGAGGCCGCCATAAGCAGTTTTCTGCGTTTTCCACCGTTGTTGTACGGTATGAGACTGTGTTGTGTGCAGCTTTTGTAATCATTTCTAGTTCTAGATCTTTAAGTGCTGTGTAACATATTAAACCTATTTGAAGATATTGTTAATTCTTCTCTTACAGAATTTTATGAAAAAAATGTTCAAATGTGTGTGAAATCTCATGGGACGTAATTTCTAAGGTCATCAGTCCCTAAGCTTACACACTACTTAACCTAAATTATCCTAAGGACAAACACACACACCCATGCCCGAGGGAGGACTCGAACCTCCGCCGGGATCAGCCGCACAGTCCATGACTGCAGCGCCCTAGACCGCACGGCTAATCCCGTGCGGCCAGAATTTTATACTGAGTTAAATACTACGTATTTAGGAAACTAGTTAGATAACATGCGGATAGCTAAGCTCTACGTCTTTGATCGTACGCCATCTTGTAACCTGAAACAGAAGAACGTTTTCTACCGTGCAATATGTTCCAACGTACAACTTGCTGTTTTCACTTATTTTCTGGTTTATGATAAGGATGCCTCGCTGTAAACATTACAAGAAGAGATTTCCTGGCGATGCAGAATCCAAGAAAAAAGCTATTGAAACTATAACCGTAAGATGTTACTCTGCCAACACTTTCTATGCATATTAGTAAATTAAAAAAAATCTTGAATAGATAATTTCATTTATTGAAGTAATTATGATGTAAAGCATATTTTTAACTGTGAAGAAGAGAACTGTCTGAGTACAGAAGCCAATTTTCGAAACAGAATTACGGTTTGTCTAAGAAAAACTTCGGAAACTTGCTAACGATTTTCCTGTTGCTAATGAGAAAAATTTCGAATAAGAGATGGTATGGAGTGGATGTGTTGCTTTGTGTGAAAACGTTGTGAACTTTTCGTAAAAAAGTGTGTCGCGGTTTAATGGGTTTCTATAAAAATAATTTGTTGCCCTTTTTAAAAACCTATAAAATATGCACAGAGCGCTGAGCTCCCTTTCCTTCATATTGGATTTGGAATTCAGATGAACCTGGCCTCTCAACGGTTCAAATTTCTGCACGAATTGTTGCTCTGCAGGGTGCAAAACAAGTTGGAAGCTGCACACTAGTAGAAAGAAGAACGCTTATTACAGTTATTGTAGATGTAAATGCAATTCGAAAGCACTGTCAACAGATGATTTCTCCAAGCGTTTCTTCAGGGAACGAATGGTGTTTGATGATCCTCCTGGAACAGTAGATGTGGCAATTCCGTCAGGATGGCCGAATAGAGAAATGTTTCTATAATTTGAGCCCGTGCTGAAAAGTAGCGCCTCGGAATTTTCTGTTTTCAATATCGGTTACGGTACTACACTTCATGCATTGTACTCGGTTGACTTCCCACTTCGCTGAGGCAAGTTAAAACCCACTTCCGATAGCGGGCTCCGAATTGTTTCGTGTAACACGTCGGTGTGTGACGTAACTATGTCCATGCGTGGGAAGCAGCGTGTTGTCATCGGGTTCCACGAATGCGAAGAGTTCTTTCACAAATGGAGCACCCTCTCTTCAGCATGACAGCGCCACACCACACACGAGCGCTGAGACAACTGCAATCCGACGGCTTTCGTTCTCTGTCGTCGATCGTACGTTATACAGTCCTGATTAAGACTCCACCCGATTTTCATCTGTTTCCTAAGCCTAAAGAACACCTTGGAGGACTTCACTTTGATAGCGGTGAAGCGGTGCAAGCAAGAGATGAGGGTGTGGCTCCGCCAACAAAGGAACACAGTGACGGTGTAAACAACATGTCTGTCGTTGGGAGAAATGTGTTTGTCACCCGGATGAACATGTTGAGAAATAAATATTTAGACATTATCGCTAATGCCGTTTATCATATCGCGACATTGCTGCTCGCGTTGGTCGAGATCCAATGACTGTCGGCAGAATATGGAATCGGTGGGTTCAGGAGGGTAATACCGAACCCCGTGCTGGATCCCAACGGCCTCGTATCACTAGCAGTCGAGATGACAGGCATCTTATCCGCATGGCTGTAACGGATCGTGCAGCCACGAATCCATCCCGGAGTCAACAGATGGGGAACGTTTTCAAGACAACAACCATCTGCACGAACAGTTCGACGACGTTTGGAGCAGCATGGACTATCAGCTCGGAGACCATGGCTGCGGTTACGCTTGAAACTGCATCACAGACAGGAGCGCCTGCGATTGTGTACTCAATGACAAACCTGGGTGCACGAATGGCAAAACGTCATTTTTTCGGATGAATCCGTGTTCTGTTTACAGCATCATGATGGTCGCATCCGTGTTTGGCGACATCGCGGTGAACGCACATTGGAAGCGTGTATTTGTCATCGCCATGCTGGCGTATCACCCGGCGTGACGATATGGGGTGCCATTGGTTACACGTCTCGGTCACCTCTTGTTCGCATTGACGGCACTTTGAACAGTGGACGTTACATTTCATATGAGTTAGGACCCGTCGCTCTACTCTTCATTCGATCCCTGCGAAACCCTAAATTTTAGCAGGATAATGCACGACCGCATGTTGCAAGTCCTATAGGGGCCATTCTGGATACAGAAAGTATTCGGCTGCCCTGGCCAGCACATTCTCCAGATCTTTCACCAATTGAAAACGTCTGGTCAAGGGTGGCCGAGCAACTGGCTCGTCACAATACGCCAGTCACTACTCTTGATGAACTGTGGTATCGTGTTGAAGCAGCATGGAGAGCTGTACCTGTACACGCCATCCAAGCTCTGTTTGACTCAATGCCCAGGCGTATCATGGCCTCTATTACGGCCAGAGGTGGTTGTTCTGGGTACTGATTTCTTAGGATTGAGTGAAATGAGTGAAAATGTAATCACATGCCAGCTCTAGTAAAATATTTTTGTCCAATGAATACCCGTTTATCATCTGCATTTCTTCTTGGTGTAGCAATTTTAATGGCCAGTAGTGTAATAATGTTTGTTTTATTTAAGAAGACTACGTTTTCACATCAAAATTTCGGAGGCTTAACTTTTCAGCACGCCCTCGTACGTGGAGCAATTCATCGGTTTTGTCGGCTGTACGAGACAAGAACACGTTTTATTGATTCTTGTCAACCATGAGAGAGACCTGTTCGTGAAAGCTGTTGAACGGGTGTCTGAACCCGATATTATACGACCACTTTTTCCTTCTCATAGGTCAGACAGACTACAACCACTTGGTATTTCCGTCATAGAACCTTTGAAGAGGTCCTATACTCAAGGTGTAGTTACACGGATGGCGAACCATCCTGGATCTACTTCAGATCTGTATTGTGCGGCTAATGTTATGGGTTTAGATTTCCCACAAGTATTTTCTCCGACTAAGATATTCAGCTTCGGTTTAGACAAGATCGTGGAGTTTTACAAGAAGGTAATTTTCTCTGCTCCTACGTTACTGATCGAGACATCAGTGAGTGTGTTTCAAGTTCAAGCTCCACATCATTAGAAGAAAAGGGAACCAGCAATCAACTGCAAAGGAGAGTTGGTAGTCCACTACACGAGAAAGTAGTAGCACCACAGTTCCGGGAATTAGGAGCTTCACGGAGCAGGGATGTAGCAACTCCACCGAATATCCACAAGCTGAGCAGACAGAAACTCCTAAGAGAGGACAGAATCATACACCTCAGGAAGTTCATCCATACCCTAAAGCAAAGACTAAGAAATCTAATAACCGTGGAAGAAAAATTGCCCGAAGAATGATTGTAACAATTACTCCCGAGAATTAGTGAAAGAGAAAAGAATGTAAAAAAACTGCACCTCGGACGATAGATTTCGTTAAATGTTCAAAAGAGAAAGTAAGGTTTTTCGTCTTCTTCTGCAGATGAAACTGAACCGCTTGATCTGTACTTATGACCAGGACAGTGCTGTTGAGCAGCGTACGTTGTGTAATCTGCCACACTGTGAAGCTAAGAACGGTGAATAGCGGATTTGTTTCTTAAAATATCTAAGGCGGAGTCACTAACTTTGTGCCGGTGTTAGCAAGAAAGAATGCAAGTCATATACACTACGTGATCAAAAGTATCCTGGCACCTATAGGTGGACATTAAGATGGGGTCTTTCCACCCTTCGCCTTAATGAGGCTTGAATTCTGACGTGGACACTTTGAGTGGGGTGTCTGAATGTCTGGTACTTTTCTGCAGTAATTTTTGTAATTCCAGAAAAAGATAGTACACAGAAAGTGAATTCTGCGAGAGCTTTCGGAGGGCGATTCAGCTGACCTCACGCGAGACCGCTGGCAGAGAGTAAAAGCTGTCCGTGCAAAATCAAGGCCGTCTGTGTGGTCTGCCGTGCTGTCTTTGCTGGCAGTGACATCCACGCCTCGCTACGGCCCTGACCGTGTGCGTGTACCCAGTCAGACTAAAAAGGTTCGAGGCCGATTCATAAGTACTCGTAAAAATACGGGTTTCATTATTTCTTGAAATTCAACCCCCGAGTGGCTGAAATAGCGGATGAAAATATTTAAGAAAATATTTCGTTATATATATATATATATATATATATATATATATATATATATATATATATATATATGCTCTTGAAAAAGTTGTTCGAGAAAGCAGAAGAGCAGGTGCACCAGCACACAGACTGGGACCAAAACGTAAGTGCATAAAATTAGACTGTTTAGTATTTGCTGACGACATGGCACTGGTCGCTCAAGACATTACCGATGCACAGAAACAGCTAGAATTATTACAAGAGCAGGCAGCAAAAATAGGATTAGAAATTTAATTTGAAAAGAGAAAATTTATGACTGACATCAAAGATGCACCTTCTGATCTCAAAATTGGTAACAACTACATCTCTCGAGTAAAAGAATATAAATATTGAGGCGAATGGATTTGCAGAAAATTGTAATGAAAAGAAATCTGTGAGATCAGAAAATGAAGACGTCGTTTCCGTTAACAAAAAACGTTTACAACAAAAAGAGTCTCTCGTGAAACTGGAAAGAACGGCATTATACATCAGTAATTAAACCCGAAGCTCTCTACGCATCTGAGACAATAAATCTTTAACACAGAACACTAAAAGGGGAATTAGAAGTGTAAGAACGTAAAATAATGAGGAAAATCCTAGGACCAGGAACTAAAGATGGTGTGAATTACCAAAAAATTAATGCAGAAACATATAAAAATATCTCCAAAATAACAGACACAATGTGCATGAGAAGAATCCAATTCATGGGAAATTTCTAAAGAATGGACTCAAACAGGTTAACGCGCAAAATCCATACATTTTTAAAAAAACAAAACTACAAGACCGAACTGGTACAGACTGACAGAAAAAGACCTGAGAGAATTAGGGTCTCCAAATCTACATGACAAAAATGAAATCAGGAAAATCACAGACACACTGGGATTTGACGAAGAAGAGAGAAAAACTAACCGACATACGTGGTCTGCGCAACGAAAACTAGCCCATTCGTTGCGTATGAAGGAATACTTGGCGAAAGGGATTGATTACGAATGGTCCTAAGTGATCCATCCGTGAAGAAGTACATATATATATCACTTCTCGGTTCGATATAAAAAAATATTTGTGAAGGGATGAAGGTTTATATACAAATATCACCACAAGAACGCAAAAGGTATGATTAACAAAACCCTTGGTCTCCTGCTACCAGAATCGCGTTTTGGTCAGAAGTTCATTCGGAAAAAACCGTGCTTTAGAAGCCTTAATTAGCTTGAAAAGTTTATAAAGTATTGCAATTTGTGACGTAATGCAAAGAAAGTATTTAATAGTCGCCACGAGAAACTGATATTGTCAGAATTGCATAGAAAAAGAAATCGCTGATTAATACATTAATTTTTAGTTGCCCTAATATTCGTTTATAAAATTATTTTTTGACATAATTGCTACGCAAATGCGAGTGAAGCAGCGGACGCTAAACTAGTTAAGGCATAAATATATCAGATCAGAAATCAGACCCTGTACTAAAAAAATTTTGGAGTTGTAGGAAATATTGGAGTCTGTTTTAAAGGAAAAGATTAAGGGAAGCAGCTTCGGCTAAAGGATCACAGGGTTCTCGGAGATGTCATTGCTGTAGTAAGTGTAAAAGCAATTAGTGTAAATATTGGGCACTGAAACTTTTATGTAACTCAGGGTGTCATGAAAGCTTATCTTTTGCAAACAAATAAAAGTGCCACTGAAGCTTGATTTAAAAAATCTTATATTCCCTAAAAAAGGAAGTATGATGGTTGAAACTTTTTGAAATAAATACTGTATTTTGACATAAAATTTTAGTTCTTCTTTACTTATCAACACGGCCGAGTAGCAATTGGGCATCAACGTCATTGTTCTGTCAATGTGTTAAGAAATGTCAGTTTCACATGAAGTATACAAGAATTTCTTAACCTACTTGATCACTTACATAAATTCCCGGCCAATAACGATATTGCATATAGATATAGAGGCGTGATCGGATACGACGTTGCTGTACGGGAAATAACGTTATTTCGTACTTTACTTCATTGCCTACAACTCCCACGCCGTTGATCATCACTGGTTATTCCGTCTGTAAGGGCAGTCCTCAAAACTCCTGGCACGACCCTCTGATCATTCCTCAGACCTCTCCTCCAGATGGCAGGTTCCGGAACCCGGACTTACCAGGTGCATTCAAGTTCTAAGGCCTCCGATTTTTTTTCTCCGGACTGGAAAGAGATAGAAACATGCGCATTGTTTTAAAATGAGGCCGCGTTCATTGTCAATACGTCCCAGAGATGGCAGCACCATACAGCAGATGGAATTTTACCGCCAGCGGTGAGAATGAGAACTGTTTTAAATACTTAAAATGGCGACGTTTTCCTTACTTGAACAGCGTGCAATCATTCGTTTTCTGAATTTGTGTAGTGTGAAACCAATTGAAATTAATCGACAGTTGAAGGAGACATTTGGTGATGGAGTTATGTATGTGTCGAAAGTGCGTTTGTGGGTGCGACAATTTAATGAAGGCAGAACATCGTGTGACAACAAACTGAAACAGCCTCGGTTTCGCACAAGCCGGTCTGACGACATGATCGAGAAAGTGGCTAGGATTGTTTTGGGGGATCGCCGAATGACTGTTGAACAGATCGCCTCCAGAGTTGGCATTTCTGTGGGTTCTGTGCACACAATCCTGCATGACGACCTGAAAATGCGAAAAGTGTCATCCAGGTGGGTGCCACGAATGCTGACGGACGATCACATGGCTGCCCGTGTGGCATGTTGCCAAGCAATGTTGACGCGCAACGACAGCATGAATGGGACTTTCTTTTCGTCGGTTGTGACAATGGATGAGACGTGGATGCCATTTTTCAATCCAGAAACAAAGCGCCAGTCAGCTCAATGGAAGCACACAGATTCACTGCCACCA
The DNA here is from genome assembly GCF_023864345.2 of Schistocerca serialis cubense. Taxonomy (NCBI): domain Eukaryota; kingdom Metazoa; phylum Arthropoda; class Insecta; order Orthoptera; family Acrididae; genus Schistocerca; species Schistocerca serialis. Next base: position 1,132,843,754 of record NC_064639.1, read on the forward strand.
AAAAAATTTCGGGTAACTGCCAGTGCTGAAAAAATGATGGTGTCCATGTTCTGGGACAGCGAGGGCGTAATCCTTACCCATTGCGTTCCAAAGGGCACTACGGTAACAGGTGCATCCTACGAAAATGTTTTGAAGAACAAATTCTATCCTGAACTGCAACAAAAACGTCCGGGAAGGGCTGCGCGTGTGCTATTTCACCAAGACAATGCACCTGCACATCGAGCTAACGTTACGCAACAGTTTCTTCGTAATAACAACTTTGAAGTGATTCCTCATGCTCCCTACTCACCTGACCTGGCTCCTAGTGACTTTTGCCCTTTTCTAACAATGAAAGACACTCTCCGTGGCCGCACATTCACCAGCCGAGCTGCTATTGCCTCAGCGATTTTCCAGTGGTCAAAACAGACTCCTAAAGAAGCCTTCGCCGCTGCCATGTAATCATGGCGTCAGCGTTGTGAAAAATGTGTACGTCTGCAGGGCGATTACGTCGAGAAGTAACGCCAGTTTCATCGATTTCGGGTGAGTAGTTAATTAGAAAAAAAATCGGAGGCCTTAGAACTTGAATGCACCTCGTATATCGGACTTTTTCGGATGCCAACCACACGAATTCAGTCCATAAATTCGACCATGGCAGTGAAAACTGGAGTGTAACCGCTTTTCGATAGTCCACAGTCCCTAGTGTTGTTGCAAATGGTTTTCGTTTACTTTTATTATCACGTATGCAAAATACAAGAACATCTGATAGACATTCGCAGGCGCTCATGCCTAACAATGTATGGGTCATATTTTTTGTTCGATTGCTCTTAAAAGCAATCGAGCATAATTTAGTAGATTAGAAAACGTTCGTGAAGGGGAACGAGTGATTACTTACTAGTGAAACACCGCGATTCCATTGCGTGATTTGTACCAATTCACGAGTAACAGCAGAAAATGCCATTAAAATAAGCTCCATGCTGTGAGGACCAAATATCATATTATTCTGTACCTTGTCAAGTGGAATGTGACTCACTCAAACTAAAACTATACAGTCCTCCATTCAGCGAAGCACGTTGTATTTTAGAGAGTCAGGTAACGTTTAATGAAGGCGTTCGCATGAAAGAGGAAAGTGCTGGTCCCACTGTGTGCAGTTAGTGGGAAATTTCTCGCTTTTGCTTCCCATAACAGGACACCGACTTTGTAGTAGTGGCATCAGTATGTCTTCACAACAACGGAATAAAGTAATAATAATAAGTGCTGACCCATCTTAACGTTGTCAACAGTTTAAAAAAGAAACTGACGAAGTGACCGGTAACAGAATTTATAAACACTTAATACGGAAAACATTCCGGTGGCAAATAATTTGGATATCGAACATGACTGTAAAATGAACACACTACATTTTGTAAGAGCACACTACATTTAGTTCTGTACAAAAGGGTAGAGGTATACCAACAACTAATGTAGCACATGCGCACAAGTCAGTAAGTACGACTGAATGCTCCAAATTTTTATATTTTCATATTGAGGAGAACTTGACCTGGAATAAACGTACTACTTAGCTTATCAAACAAAAGTTAAGCTACTTTTGCTCCTCGTATAATCACTAATCTTGGAAACAAAGGTATTAACAATCTGACATACTTTGCATATTTCCACTCAATAATGCCGTACGTAATAATTTTCTGGGGTAGCTCATTATTTAGAAGGAAAATACTGGTGGCACAAAAACGAACAGTAAGAATAACACGTGGTGTTCACCCACGGACGTCATGTAAGTACCTCTTCAAGGAACAAGACATTTTCTCTGTGTCGTGACAATACGTACTTTCGCTAATGAAATTCGTCATAAATAATTCATCACAATTTCTAAGAACGCAGATGTACATAGCTGCAGCACTAGAGGGAAAAATGACCTTTATTACCCATTGTTAAAGCTGTCAGTGGCTCAGAGAGGAGCCCAGTATGCAGTAATGAAAATTTTTGATCATTTGCCCAATGACATAAAATGTCTGACGTGTAGCGGAGCAGGCTTTAAATCTAATTTAAAACCATTTCTCCTGGACAACTCCTTCTGTTTCACTGACGAATTTCTACTTAAATCATGGCAGTCAACAAAAGGCAAAAAAGAAAAAATCTTGTTTTTAAATGTAGTTACACAAGTAGGAATAAAATCATACTGTGATAAGTAATGTCAACAGTAATCGCATATGCGTATCCTATAAAGTGACTCGTTCCACATCATTTCGATAAAAGAATCGTTCAGATGATCTATGGAACATGTAACTAAGTGATTAATTGGCTAATCAACATTCGCTTCACAGATGGTACATGAGAATTAATAAACAACCAGTCAGGGCTATTAGGAAAATCCGCCGGCCGGTGTGGCCGAGCGGTTCTAGGCACTTCAGTCTGGAACCGCGCGACTACTCCGGTCGCAGGTTCGAATCCTGCCTCGGGCATGGATGTGTGTGATGTCCATAGGTTATTTGGGTTTAAGTAGTTCTGAGTTCTAGGGGACTGATGACCTCAGATGTTAAGTCCCATAATGCCCAGAGCCATTTTAGGAAAATCCCGTTAGTTAACCATATTTCAGAATGTGTGAACCATAATAGTGCTGTGAGAAAGATAAAACAGTGGAGAACAGCCTTCACATCGGCGTCTGTCTTTCCATCCTTCTTTCTCTAGTCTGCTTTGTTGATCTGTTCGAATCAGCTAATGCTACAAACATTAACCAGTTTCCAGATAATACCAGTGTAACAATAAGAGTTAGTATCTGTTTCCTAACTAAGAGAACATGTAATGAAATAGAAGAATATATGGCTGGATGAATTAAGATAAATGAATTGTCTGTGAATGGCAGAATGACACGAATAAGCAGATGGACCAAGATGATAGTAGTGGAAGCTCTCTGAGAGCCAAGCAGTCGTCCAGGAGCGCTTAAAAGCGGCGCAGCATTATAAACACCTCATCCGTCAGGACTTACTGCAGATATTAGTCACTGTTACCCGAGGTGAAGTCTTTGGACAGAAAAGATCCTGTCACATCTGCAAGGGCGGATAACGATTCATTATGGATGTAGGATACCGAAGAATGACGACATCAATATAGTGTGCCACTACAGATGTGATGGAGCAAGAAGTACAAGTGGAAAAAGAAAATGGCGTCAGCTCCAAAGACATAAATGTATTCGATCAGAGACAGAAAATAAAAGGGATAACTTCCATCGGGAAGGGGGTTATCTGAGATTGGATGAGTCGAGGAATCTGGGGGTGCGTGTTACACGGATCTGGTGAAGCAGATCAGGTGGAGAGATACGGTCTGGCAGGCGCAATCAACCCTCCAGTGGCGGTTGAGATAGGTGGTGGGGGTAGGGGGATGGGGAGGGGGGGGGGACGCAGGGAGGCTCACGCACGCTTTCTCGCCACAGTCTGCGGGGCGCCTCTGGACTGCGACGCTCACGTCGACTTGGCAAAGTCTACGCCAGCACAGACAGTTCCTTAACCAGATGTGTCATAGAGCAACAGCACATGTACTATGTGGAAACAAAGATCCCGAGACAAGAAATTAGTTCCAGAATGTATGTACGAGTAATTTCATTGACCAGAATTGTCTATCATTGAGCCCTGCACATAAGTGCGTCTAGGAAATAAATACACTCTTAAGACAAAAAAGGAAAGGAAAAAAATACGGCTCACCGAGAAAGAAATAATCCGAATGGGACGGAAATCGATAAATCTGATGTATATGTTCAGACAAACAAGAAATTACAGATTCAAAAATACTGGATGATATATTCATTAAAATTTCAAAAATACTGAATGATTTATTCAAGAAAATGAGCATCACATATTGTTGTTGTTGTTGTTGTTGTTGTTGTTGTGGTCTTAAGTCCTGAGACTGGTTAGATGCAGCCCTCCACGCTACCCTATCCTGTGCAAGCCTCTTCATCTCCCAGTACCTACTGCAACCTACATACTTCTGAATCTGTTTAGTGTATTCATCTCTTGGTCTCCCTCTACGATTTTTACCCTCCACGCTGCCCTCCAATACTAAATTGGTGATCCCTTGATGCCTCAGAACATGTCCTACCAACCGATCCCTTCTTCTGGTCAAGTTGTGCCACAAACTTCTCTTCTCCCCAATCCTATTCAATACTTCATCATTAGTTATGTGATCTACCCATCTAATCTTCAGCATTCTTCTGTAGCACCACATTTCAAAAGCTTCTATTCTCTTCTTGTCCAAACTATTTACCGTCCATGTTTCACTTCCATACATGGCTACACTCCATACAAATACTTTCAGAAACGACTTCCTGACACTTAAATCTGTACTCGATGTTAACAAATTTCTCTTCTTCAGAAACGCTTTCCTTGCCATTGCCAGTCTACATTTTATATCCTCTCTACTTCGTCCATCATCAGTTATTTTGCTCCCCAAATAGCAAAACTCCTTTACTACTTTAAGTGTCTCATTTCCTAATCTAATTCCATCAGCATCACCCAACTTAATTCGACTGCATTCCATTATCCTCGTTTTGCTTTTGTTGATGTTCATCTTATATCGTCCTTTCAAGACACTGTCCATTCCGTTCAACTGCTCTTCCAAGTCCTTTGCTGTCTCTGACAGAATTACAATGTCATCGGCGAACCTCAAAGTTTTTATTTCTTCTGCATGGATTTTAATTCCTACTCCGAACTTTTCTTTTGTTTCCTTTACTGCAGTAAACGAAACAATTTGGAGTAGGAATTAAGCAAATCAGTTACACATTGCGCCATATCTAGTTCAATGACAGAGTTGTTGGATGTCCTCCCAGGGGATATCGTGCCAGATTCCATCCAAATGGAGTGTTCGATCGCCAAAATTGCGAGATGGTTGGAAGGCCCTACCCATAATGCTACAAACGTTCTCAGTTGGGGAGAGATACAGAGGCCCTGTTGGCCAAGGTAGGGTTTGGCAAGCATAAAGACAAGCGGTGGAAATTTGCTGACATGTAAGCCCAGGACGACTCACCTCGGAAGGCAAGAAAACGGGGCGTAGACTATCGTTGACGTACCGCTGTGCTGTAAGGGAACCGCGGAGGACAACCAAAGGATTCCTGCTAAGAAATGAAATGTGTGGCGAAATAAATAAAAAAAATTATTTTATTGATTTTTTTTAAAAGAGAACAAATTATGGACATGGAACTGTAACTTTAGAATTTTTGAAAGGCTTTTTTACGGACTGTATTGACCGGCTTGAATGCGGACAAATTCAGTGCTGTGTGAAATTTGCCTGTAATATAATTTACAATTCCGATTAATTACATTTTTGAATTGTACGCCATTGTTGATTTAATCAGAGTTCTCACCTTAGACGTAGAATTCGTCCTCCTGCCACAATATTAATTCATTAGTCGCCATCGATGTTCTTCTCTTTTTTGACCGTGTGTATCTTCCTGATTCGGCATCGGTTCACTTCACGAAGGTGCTGGAAACCAAGGAATACAATGCTACGTCGCTTTAAATAATTTTCGTAACACTTCGATACTTCTAACTATTTTTTATTCACAAGACAATAAGACTCGCTCTGCTCGCCGCAAAAACCATAATTACTAACAATATGGCTGCCTTTCAGCACACACCAAAAATTGCGTCCATCCTCTACAAGGTAACAATCGAAAGTGTCTCTTAACTCCTCCTTGGAGTATGACACAAAATAGAATCCAATATGCACATTACAGAGATTATATTCTACATCCCTCTCAATTTAATCCTTGGCGCAGCCTTTAAGGTATTGTATGTCTCTGCATCGGAATGTGTCATTACAAATGGCGTCCAAGATCATCACTCCTGGATGCAGGACGACAGGCTGTAACGCCACCACTGACCGCCGCGTCTTCAGACACGTCTTCGGCCTGGAATGTCATTGACTGGACTAGAATTGTCTCCAGTGATTCGTCCCACATCGAAATGGGCTCTGATGACCAGCGAAGACATGTCTGCAGACGCCCCAGACAGCGGTGGCATACCAGCCTGGCTGTCATAGGATTTGTCGACCTGGAAAAAGTATCGACAATGTCAAATGATGCAAGATATTCGAAATTCTTATAAAAATAAGGGTAAGATAAAGGGGAAGGCAGGTCATGTACAATATGTACAAGAGCCAAGAGGGAACAGCAACACTGGAAGACCAAGAACGAAGTGCTCAGATTAAAAAGGAAGTAAGACAGGGATGTTGTCTGTTTGCTCTATATATGGAAAAAGCAATGACGAAAACAAAATAAAAGTTCAACACTGGAATTAAAATTCAAGGTGAAGGGATATCAATGGTAAGATTCACTGATGGCATTACTATCCTCAGAAGAATTGCGGGATCTACTAAATGGAATGAACGAATTTAAAGAATTCTGCCACCTAGGCAGCAAAATAACCCATGACGGACGGAGCAAGGAGGAAACTGGAAAAGAAGAGAATCGAAGCCTTTGAGATGTAGTGTTAGAGAGGAATGTTGAGAATTAGATAGACTGATAAAGTGAGGAATAAGGGGGTTCTCCGGAGAATCGGTGAGGAGAGGAATATACGGAAAACACTGACAAGAAGAAGGGATAGGATGGAATTCCATGGTAGCAGAGACAGCTGTAGACGGTAAAAACTGTAGACGAAGACAGAGATTGGAATACACCCAGCAAATAATTGAGGATAGGATGTAGGTTGTAAGTGCTACTCAAAGATGAAGAGGTTGGCATAGGAGAGGAATTCCTGGCGGGCCACACCAAACCAGTCTGCTAAAAAAAAAAAAAAAAAAAAAAAAAAAAATAACAAATAGCTTCATCGAGCTACTTTACTTGGCACAGACGCATCATGCGGAAGTTACTTTCGTCCTTAAGTTCGGCACACATTACACAATCTTTGACTTCGTCCCTTTAATGAACACGTGGAACCATAAGTGGGCCTCTCTTCGTTCTACTTTTTATACGTTCTTTTAGTTTTTAACTTCTTGGACGTGAGCTTATGAAAATCGATCTTCTGTCTGTATGTGATCTGCATAATCGCTAGCTAGTCAACATTCATTTCTTTGAGATCCCTCCAGCACTACTTCAGACAGTAGTCGAGTCCATGCCACGTCTTGTTGCGGCACTTCTGCGTGCTCGCGGGAGCCCTACACGATATTAGGCAGGTGTACCAGTTTCTTTGGCTCTTCAGTGTATAATATATAATGAATTTAACACTTAATGTTCTTGGACAAGTGTTGTTTCTCAACTAAATTACTGTTTACGTAAGTAATTTTGTGTTGTTTTAATTCTTTTTGCACAGAAAATTGTTATTTGACGTTTACATAACAGAGTCTGAACACCAACTTGTAAGTACTAAACGCACAGTCATTCATGTGGCAAGATTTGTGAAATATTGTTAACCCTACGTTTCTTCTTTGTTGTTAGGCTTGCTACGGTGTACTAAAGGCCAGATGCGCGATATTCAGGCCTATAGGACTTCAGTTGCTTGAGGTTGGCTATTTCCTTGACACTGAATGGAACACAGTTTTTGTTTGATGAAGCAGTTGAAGTGTTACTAGTGTGTATAAATCAATAAATGAACAAAAAGTGTGGTTTTGCAATCACGTTTATTCCGCACTCGCTTCTGATATGGTGAAAGGTTGTTTTGTCCATTATAATTATCCGGGCTGTTATGCCGTGGTCGGTTGATGAATTCTGTGATGATTCCCAACGTTTCGTCTCCGACCGCGGGAGACATCTTCAAGGGGGTCCGTAGCTCGATGGAAGGTCCAACACACCCACTGGCTCGCTACTGACTGCCGCTAAATTCCGTGTCCGCGCTCTCCCGCACCGCGGCGTGACGTCACGTGTTTTGAAAACGTCAGTGCAATTGGCCGCTGTCCGTCGCCGTCGATCGCCGTTGCCATCACCCAGTAGTGGACGGGTGGTACACATCTTCTTTAACACCGGCATCCATATGCCGTTTAATTTCACACCCTCCTCCTTTCGGTTGAAATTATTTGGGTGTTTAGCAATTTCGATTGCCTCCTTGTAGAGCCTTTCGTAATATCCGCTTGTGGCCGCTAGTACTTTCGTCTCCTCGAAACGAATATTGTGGTTCCCTGGCTGGAAAGCATGCTCCGCAACAGCTGATCGTTCCGTTTCTCCTCTACTACAATTTCCCTTGTGATCTTCCAAACGTTTAGAAACAGTTCTTTTGGTGGTACCCACATAAACATCACCATAGCTGCATGGGATCCTATACACTCCAGCTTTTTCCAATGGTTTGCGAGCGTCCTTGGCAGGCTTAAGGTATTCCTGTATCTTCCTGGTGGGCTTTTAAATTACGGTAATATTCCGCTTCGTCAAGATCCTCCCTATTCTTTCCGTTACATTTTTAACAAACGGCAGGAAAACCTTAGATTTTGCAGTAGCCTGTACGTCAGTATGATTTCTGCGTGGCTGCCTCAACGCACGTTTTATTTCGTCGGTCGAATATCCGTTCTTCATTAGTGCATTGTGGAGATGTTCCATCTCAGCGTCGAGCAACTCAGGTTCACAAATATTTCTAGCTCTGTCCGCTAACGTCTTGATAACACCCCGCTTCTGTTGTGGGTGGTGGTTCGAATCCCGGTGCAAATAACGGTCCGTGTGCATGGGTTTGCGGTACACTGAGTGGTTGTTTATTATTTCTTGCGGTTACACTGCTGTTCACTGTTCCCAAAGGCAAGATATAGCACAGTAATATTTTGACCATTTCCGTTTCTGCAGCGGCCACCATCTTGGCCTTTTTATTCCGTGTCTTGCTTTCTAAATTATTTTTAAGCTTTTCTCCAGTCCAACAGTTGTCAATTTGAGAATGATCAAATGTGAGTGAAAAGCATTCTTTGAATATTTTCTCCTTATATTCGTGCTTAATATTACATGCTTGAGGGTACGGTGTATCTTGAATTAGTCGTGCATGATTTTGACATTTAGGTGCTCGTTTAAATAATGCTGTTCTCTCTGACACAGTAAGTAATATTTTGGGAAGAGGAACATGTGTGTTCAATAATACTTGTTTCTGCACCACTAGTTTGATTTGCTGATGCATCTTTACCCCTGTGATCGGCAGGGGTTTTCCACAAGCAAGTAGTCTGCTAATCCATCTTACCTTTCGGATTGCAACACCAAGGATACTTAAGAAAGTTTTCTTTTATTCCTCTGATTGTCTGGTGCTGGAATTAATGAAGTACCGAAAGCTGTTGCATATTGGTTTGCTAGTGCCGTCGCCTTCTAGGAAATTACCTAAGGAAATGGATCCTGTGCATCCTGCAGTGTCAAGTCGTAGAAACATGTGTTAATTAGTTAGTTACACACTCCATAAACCATTTAAACGCTCTTTTTAATCGAAATGATATGGAACGGCTGAGATGATGATACATAACTTTCATTATCAGAATATTACTTACTTGCAGTTTTCATCAATGTTTTGTCTGAAACCACCTTGCCACTGGGGTTTTTGTACTCTAAACTATTAATTCGCAATATTTTTTATGATTTATCGCTGACACTCGTTATTCTTAACATTTTTGTTTCCTAATTAAACTTTTACCGCCGCCGGCCGGTGTGACCGAGCGGTTCTAGGCGCTACAGTCTGGAACCGCGCGACCGCTACGGTCGCAGGTTCGAATCCTGCCTCGGGCATGAATGTGTGTAATGTCCTTAGGTTAGTTAGGTTTAAGTAGTTCTAAGTTCTAGGGGACTGATGACCTCAGATGTTAAGTCCCATAGTCCTCAAAGCCATTTGAACCATTTTACCCTTTTACCTCCAAGCTCCACATTTCAACTAACATCGTCTACATTCATATAATCTATGACGGTCCTCTACAACGCAAAATCACGGGAATACCAAGATAATATCAGAGGACAGATTGGCCACCGTGGTCACAGAAACAGCACTAGCCTTGAAGAAGTGTTGCTCCTGTCGCTCATAAGTTCGGCATGGTATTTCTTTCGTTAAGAATGTAGGAAAAAGGTTCTTTCTGCATCCATTCGATAGAGGGAGCGTCTGAATATGGAAATCAACTCTTAACTCAATGTGGCCAGAAAGTGCAGCCAGTGATTCTGAGAAGTTGCCGTATCTCGTCACGAGCTATCCAAGATGTGCGTGTTTGGGGACCGTGTACCGTGTGTCCTCTTAAGAAATTTGTTGGCCGGTTTTGACAGCGATCTCATGAAGATTTTCTGGGACATGCCTGATTTCAGTGGTAGTTATGGTAATCGTTGCTTGGTCATTTACATTGTAAGAGGTCCGAGCAGATGTAATTTCGATGTATTGCTCACGCGCTGCCTGCGATATGCAAGGTATAAGAGAATCTCAGACCAGAGAGCAGTGTTGACTGCAGTAGGAACTGTGTAGCTGTAGCAGTAAGTTGTTGCTAGCGAGTAGTCTAGTCTGGTGTATCGTGTTGGCTGGGGCGGTCGTGGTGCAGCGATGCCGGAGCCTGAGCACTATTGTATAAGGTAAAAAGCAGCCTCGCGCCTATGTAGTATTGTTATCTCAAGTCCCATGTAAATGTTTTAAAGATCTCCTAATAATAATCTTTCTCATAAAAAGTAACTTTTAACAACCATTCATTTCAATTTAAAGAATTTACTAATTTCTCCAAACCATGATCATCCCGATTACTGCAAAAGAAAAATCAGTTGTTTCCTTTAATAAATGACAAATCTATCAGCCAGCATTGCAGAGGGCTGTGCCAGAAAAATTTATTGTAAGAGCAGATATATATGCGTTATCCAGCGACTTCATTGAGGTAAGAATTTTTCTCTTTTTTTATTCAGAATGATCTTTCAGGGACATGACGCAGCACTGCTGACGTCCAAAATTTACCAGGTTAAATTCACAGTCAATTATTGAAAAGTTATAAGTGAGTGACAATTTAATTGAGAGGTTAGTTACATTGTATTACTACCAGGTTAAGGAAATTATTTTGTTGGGACGTTACACTGAATGTGAACGACATAATTATTACTTTTACTGTTGAGAAGTTTAGGAATTTTTCTGTTTTCAGGTTACACTAAATTTGAATATTATTCATATTCTTTATTTTATTTTGTGGGGAGGTTACACTTGTCGACAACCGGCCAGCATAGTATTTTTGTGAATTTCTGATTAGTCAGTTATATATCTGCTCTTATTTACTTAAATGTAGTTTGCATCTGGCGCAACGCGTTTACTAATTTGTCACTCTTTCTTTCACAGATCATCGGCAATTTATTGCTCTTTGTTGTAATTGTTTGTTCCATTTTTGCTTCATCTTTGTTTCATTTTGTGCTTAATTTTGATTTGTGAAAAATGCCGCGAAAACCTGTTAACAGTACATCACGATGTGCAATGAGTGAAATAGCCGACTCGAATAATTTGACCGATAATACTTGCGACACTCAGTGTAATAGCGATAATTCTCTAATTACTGATAATCAGTGCGTACCGACCACTAGTAATGATTTTAATTCTAATGATGAGCAAACAAATTCAATTATGTCCACAGTAAATGTAACAATTGATGACGCGGCACGTTCCGTTACAATGAACGCTGCCTAGTTTAACACAACTGATTTGCAAAATTTACACAGTGAACGGATAAATGATTCTAACGAAGGTGAACAATATTCACAGAACACGTCAAGTTTATTTGATTCCGATGTAGTTACCAACAGTGCACATCCGATTGGCAAACCTTTTTGTGAATCAGACAATGACCAAATGGTTACCGGTACACAAAACGTGACAATGCCATCACACAGCACAGAGAATACAGCAGCTAATTGTGGCATGGATCGAGTTACGGCATTATTGATACAACTACTTAATGAAAATTTCAAACAGCAGGGTGAAATACTAGACAATTATTTCAAACAACTCAGTGAAACACTAGACAACAATTATAAACAACTTAATGAATCGAACAAACAACTTAGTGAACAGATTACAGCCGTTACCGTGCAATGTCATGACACTAAAGAACAATTATGTGGGGAAATTAAGGCTTGTTCTAGGAACAGTAGTGAAGAAATTAGATCTGTTGCACAAGAATTAAGTAATACACATGTAGCCACAGCGAAATTACTTAGAGATGAAAGTATTGCAGTCACTGAGCAATGTTCTGAAAACGCAACATAGTTACGCGACGAGTTTAAATTAATGTGAGCAGAACTTTCACACACGCTGGATGCGAAAGTAGATACGAAATTTGAACAGCAGAACAGCCAAATTGACGAACGTTTTAAAGTGACAGAGATGAAAAATGTTGCAGTCTCTAACACATCACAACATACGCCACTTTCCGAACATTTGTCGCACTCACACAGCCAGTGTAATTTAGGCAATTTACAGAGAGTACTTGACTTAGATTCGGAACAGACACAGACAAACAGATTCTCATGCAATCCTGAACCTGCTCAGACATACAGAGACGATAATTTTTGTTACAAACACTTTCTATCTGCTAGCAAATTTAAAGTGCTTAATAATGACAGAACACAGATTCACGCTTTGGACTGGATACAACAATTTTCTTTCGCATTTCCACCGGCATTTCCTGTAATGCAGAAACTGGCATTGGGACTGGATACAACAATTTGTTTTTGAATTTTCACCAGCTTGGCCTGTAATGCAGAAACTAAAATTTATTTGTAGCGTGTAAGTGACCTCAGGGGATACACTTCGATGAATATGTGCCGTAGCGTGCACAGGGCCCCGAGCCGTAGTAGTGCTGTTTCCTCTTTAGTTTTCTGCACTGCTGCCTTCTCTTTTATTGTCCTTTATATCTATCAAAACAGCTCTTCAACTATCGATCTATCTAGGATTAAGGATGAGTAAACAAAGCCTGATACGACAAGTTTTACCGAAAGTGACAATTTTCATTTGACACTCCAGAACTACCAGCGTAATTTTAATGAAAGACAAAATTTTTATCATCTGTATGTACAAAATTTTCAGCAATCGCAGACACATTTTGGTAACAATAGAGGCTTTTCCCCACAACATCAACAAAACCAGTCGGTTAGCATACCTAACCAACAATGTAGTCTCCAAGGTCAACCAAGCTTTAATGTTTCGCCGCCTACACGTATAGCGTCGGCCCCACCAAATAGTAACGCACAGCAACAAGGAAATCACTACATATAGATGACGCATCATTTCAATTCCTATCGCAACGCGCCGTATAGCAATGATTATCATGACAGACGTAAAAGTAATGAGCACAATTTTCAGCGTACGTTTAATAACAGTCGGTCTTACCAGCAGCATAATCAACCGCAACAACCGATTATCATGAATGAACCAGACAGTAGATATCATCCCGAACGTAATACGTCAGGACGAAATAACAGAACAGTACAAATAATTGAAATGCCACAGCATCCTCCCGCAAATAACAGCACATCAGAAAGAATTTGACTAGATACAGTACAGGTTGCACCTTCCAGCAACGTAAGCCATACTTTTGACACACAGAATCTTGTTCACGAAAATGTTATTAGTTTTGACGACATCCGATACACACTTTTGCATGAAAGACAGAATCACAACGTATGTAGACAACATCGTTATCGCATAAGCTAACTGGTCTGAACACAATCTGATTCTTGAACAACTGTTGCAAACTTTTCGTGCCCAAGGACTCACAGTTAATCTTAGCAAATCGCACTTTTGCAAAACTTCCATAAAATTTCTTGGACATGTAATTTCAGCAGAAGGCATCGCGCCTGACCCGGGAAAACTTCAGGCTTTACGTGACATTACTGTTCTTACGACGAAGAAACAATTACGCAGCTTTCTGGGATTAATTAACTTTTTCCGTAAATGTATTCATTACTCTGCTTTAGACACCCCTAGATTTAGTCATGGGATGGCCAAGCACAGTCTGAATTTGTCAATCTGAAAAAAGCTTTGTTGAATGCACCACTTTTATCACACCCAGATCTTACTAGAATTTTTTCCATTGCCACCGACAGTTCTAACACCGCTTTAGGCGTACACATTTTTCAGGAGATTGAAGAAGACGGTACTACAATAATTAAAAACATTGCCTTTGCGAATCGCATTCTGTCACCTGCTGAACGCAATTATTCTATTACAGAACTTGAAACATTATGTGTTGTATGGGCATTTACGAGATTTAGGCATTTTCTTTATGGAAGACACATTACCGTTTACACAGATCATAGAGCTATACAGTTTTTACTTTCCGCAAAATTTACACACGACAGATTAAGCAGGTGGAAACTTTATTTACAGGAATTTAATTTTACAATTGTTCACATTCCTGGTACACAAAATATTGTAGCAGACGCACTATCCCGTTCTCTCAGCAACAATGAGCAAGACATCGCAACCAACTTCTGCCAAGCAAATTCTAGCGTCATGTATATTCAACAAGTCGCATTTGAAAACTTCATTTCATCGTCATTACGAGACATAGCACAAGAGCAGAGCAAAGACAACGTGTGGAAAGAAATTAAACACCTTTGGCAAGATAGGGATAATGTTACCATTAGAAACCATTATACTGTACGCAATAATAATCTGTTTCGCCGCTCTCACCCTGACAGCAACAATTGGTTACTATGTATTCCTGACGAGCTTGTTAACAAATTAATTTGGTATACTCATTTAAGTTACGCACATTATGGAGCCAGAAAATGTTTTCTTATACTGAGACAGAACTGTTATTTTGCCAACATGGAGAAACGTATTCGACGAGTTTTAGCGTCATGTAAAATCTGCCAGAAAGCTAAGTCAGACACGACTTCACATATTCCTCCGTGACATCCCATTGTACCCGTTAAATTGAGACACATGGCCGCTGTAGACATTTTTGGTCCGATTCCCAGATGTAATAGAGGTTTTTGCTACATCTTTGTCGCTGTTGAACTCACTTCGAAATATGTTACCTTCACTCCGTTACGCAAAGCTACTGCTAAATCTGTTTCGAATGCATTTGTAAAACATTTTTTATTTCATGTAGGGCATGTATTGAAAGTAATTTCCGACAATGGACCACAGTTTCGATCTGCTATATGGACACGTATGTTACGAGCAAGAAACATTTCTCCGATCTATATATCCAGGTACCACGCTTCTTCGAATCCTTGTGAACGACGGATCAAAGAAATTGGTAAACTATGTAGAATATACTGCCATAAAAAACATATTGATTGGGACACACACATACTCTCATTCCAGGATGTAATTAACTCCATACCAAATGAATCTACTATGCTATCTCCGACTGTTATATTGAAAAATGTTGAGCCACCTAACAAAATTAAAGAACTAGTATCTTTTCCTACATCTCGTCGACTACGCCACCATGAAATAATTGACATTGCGCTCAACAACATCAAACGTACCGCAGAGCGCCTGAGAAGACAGCAAAAACAGGTTTGTACACGCCGTGACTTTCACATAGGACAGAAGATATTAGTACGCACACACTATTTATCCAACAGAGGAAAGAGTAGATGCAGTAAATTTGAGCTTCTATACACAGGTCCATATAGAATTCGCAGCATTCCTCACCCCAATGTAGTACATGTCGAAACTTTGAGAACCAGAAAAAGCAAAGGCAATCCTCATGTCTCCAATATTAAACCCTTTGTTGAATGAACATACTTTACGATTTATCGCACTGTAATGCCATTTGCAGACATTTATATGAACACTTACTGATGATTATCATATTTTTTCCTGGCAAGTGCCCAGCAAGGTAAGGTTAGCAGGTCGCTTTTCTTGTCGTTACACATCAGACCGTGCACATTTTTCCAGATAAACTTACATATTTTATGACCACTTATGCAATTCTATCTATGTGACTACTTACTGATGATTATCATATTTTTTCCTGGCAAGTGCCCGGCAAGGTAAGGTTAGCAGGTCGCTTTTCTTGTCGTTATATATCAGACCGTGCACATTTTCCATTTTTTTGTGTATGTATGATTGTTTTCCTATCGAAAGTAGAATTTTTGTCTGTATGCACTATGTAATCTTTAAGATATAACAAACACCAGTTGACTTTGACATTTTGCCTTATGATATCTCAACATCGTGACTATTTTACATTTTTTTTGCTACTACATTGTGATACTCTGTGTACATTTTTTGCACTTGAAAACTGTCTATGTTTTTGACATTATACGTTTTCTGTCATGCTATGCTGTATGCTTAATTATATCACTAGAAACAAGTTTTTATTTAATGAGTATATGATTTAAATGCAAGATATTAATCCTTATTCATCATTTTCAGAAAGCAATAACGTGTAAAAGAAACAAATTAAACAAACCACAGTGGATTACTATGAAATGGGAATTTCAACTTCGGAATGAACGAAAGAAAATGCAATACCTTGTCATGAAGAGTAAATGGATCAGAATTAACAAGCATTAACCAGAATATACTATACACATCGTATGATAGCAGCCTTAACTAATTATTTTTCTTTCAGAATACGAGGCGATTGATGCAGGCTGTCAGACAGAACCACACATCTTAGTTTTAGTAATGAAATATGCGAGAAATAAGAAACTCTATACCATGAATAGTTGTATGAAGTAAATGGTAATATGAATAATGAAGTCTCTTTTTTGCAGATGATAATAAATAATGATGAATAGTTATATGAAGAATATGGTAATACGAATAATGAAGTTTTTCTTTGCAGATGATGATAATGATGAAGTTTTTCTTTGCAGGTGATGATAGTGATGAAGTTATGGTAATATGAATAATGAAGTTTTTCTTTGCATATGAGAATAATGATGAAGTTTATATATTTACTATTAGTTAAGAGATGCTACATAGTTATTAAGTATTTGTTGCAGTTCGCATGGTATAATGACTGAATGTTTTGGAAAGAACAGCTAGAATACATACATATTGAGTACACGTTTCATTACCTGTTAATTCGAAGTTCACTACTTTTCAGCATAACATGCGTTTCTTCTTTCAGCTCAATAATCCATTTCGTATTTTTTCCAGGAGAAGCTATTCATGAAATTAATGTGCTATAAGCAGTTAGTCATTAAACCTGTTCTAGTACTTGCATTTTTATTACCCATTTGTGTGTATCATTCATGAATGTGATCACATATACTCTACTTGTTTCATAACCTTGCTACAGCTGACTCATGACGAATGACGTTATTAATCCTTATTTCCAGCAATAAGTCAAAAGCAAATATTTTCATGCCCCAGCAATTAATTATCGATCTCAACGCAATGCATTGCTAGCACAAAAAAATCTATTACCAGTCCCAGCTTTTACGGGTATACAACCAAATAATGGTACCAGTTTAAGATATATTTCTAGTCCTAAATGTAACGCAAATTTCTCTGATGTATTGATTCCATTATGTCTATGTATTATTGTAATACAGACTTTGAATAATAGTTCCACTGTCTTATATTTTAAATTTGTCTTATGTCACTTACATGATATCATACACTCCTGGAAATGGAAAAAAGAACACATTGACACCGGTGTGTCAGACCCACCATACTTGCTCCGGACACTGCGAGAGGGCTGTACAAGCAATGATCACACGCACGGCACAGCGGACACACCAGGAACCGCGGTGTTGGCCGTCGAATGGCGCTAGCTGCGCAGCATTTGTGCACCGCCGCCGTCAGTGTCAGCCAGTTTGCCGTGGCATACGGAGCTCCATCGCAGTCTTTAACACTGGTAGCATGCCGCGACAGCGTGGACGTGAACCGTATGTGCAGTTGACGGACTTTGAGCGAGGGCGTATAGTGGGCATGCGGGAGGCCGGGTGGACGTACCGCCGAATTGCTCAACACGTGGGGCGTGAGGTCTCCACAGTACATCGATGTTGTCGCCAGTGGTCGGCGGAAGGTGCACGTGCCCGTCGACCTGGGACCGGACCGCAGCGACTCACGGATGCACGCCAAGACCGTAGGATCCTACGCAGTGCCGTAGGGGACCGCACCGCCACTTCCCAGCAAATTAGGGACACTGTTGCTCCTGGGGTATCGGCGAGGACCATTCGCAACCGTCTCCAAGAAGCTGGGCTACGGTCCCGCACACCGTTAGGCCGTCTTCCGCTCACGCCCCAACATCGTGCAGCCCGCCTCCAGTGGTGTCGCGACTGGCGTGAATGGAGGGACGAATGGAGACGTGTCGTCTTCAGCGATGAGAGTCGCTTCTGCCTTGGTGCCAATGATGGTCGTATGCGTGTTTGGCGCCGTGCAGGTGAGCGCCACAATCAGGACTGCATACGACCGAGGCACGCAGGGCCAACACCCGACATCATGGTGTGGGGAGCGATCTCCAACACTGGCCGTACACCACTGGTGATCGTCGAGGGGACACTGAATAGTGCACAGTACATCCAAACCGTCATCGAACCCATCGTTCTACCATTCCTAGACCGGCAAGGGAACTTGCTGTTCCAACAGGACAATGCACGTCCGCATGTATCCCGTGCCACCCAACGTGCTCTAGAAGGTGTAAGTCAACTACCCTGGCCAGCAAGATCTCCGGATCTGTCCCCCATTGAGCATGTTTGGGACTGGATGAAGCGTCGTCTCACGCGGTCTGCACGTCCAGCACGAATGCTGGTCCAACTGAGGCGCCAGGTGGAAATGGCATGGCAAGCCGTTCCACAGGACTACATCCAGCATCTCTACGATCGTCTCCATGGGAGAATAGCAGCCTGCATTGCTGCGAAAGGTGGATATACACTGTACTAGTGCCGACATTGTGCATGCTCTGTTGCCTGTGTCTATGTGCCTGTGGTTCTTTCAGTGTGATCATGTGATGTATCTAACCCTAGGAAAGTGTCAATAATGTTTCCCCTTCCTGGGACAATGAATTCACGGTGTTGTTATTTCAATTTCCAGAAGTGTATATGAATAGCAGTAGCTTGATGCTACACTCATTAGCTCCTGTCTTGAATGATGACTTCTGAATAATACTGAATAATGTTTTGTAAAACTATATGAATACTTTGTAACTGGCCAATGAGAGCCAATAATTACATCAATCAGATGAGTTATGAAAAGTGTTTTGTAATATTCAATACTTCCTACATGTTTAGTAACTGGCCAATGAATGCCACTGTTTACTGTAATATGATGACTTATGTATAAATGGTATGCCATTAATTAACTCTTACTTTGAATGATAACTTCTGAATAATGCATAAAAATGGTTTGTAACTGGCCAATGAGTGCCAATATTTACTGTAATCAGATGACTTATGAATAATGTTCTGTAATACTCCATACATAGTACAGAAATGTTTAGTAACCAGGCAATGAGTGCCAACAATTACTCAAATTGGTTGATAGACTAGTGTAATTCTCTATGATGACTAGCATAAGACTTAATGTCCTTCACCTTATGACCTAATTACCAGAAATTACTGCAATATCCGTTTGTCCTGTCCATCCTCATGATCATGGAGCACTACATTTGGTTTTTGCACTAATTCTACGTTGGTGAAAGAGTATGGATTCTACAAGAATGTGGTGTCGACACATCATGCTGTCCTCCACCTTGAACGATGGAGATGTCATTATGGTCCCACTGTTTGGTGTACCTAATGTACTACCAAAATGATAACATTGAATATTAATACAACATTTCAGAGTCTTGGCTACACTGATAAATACTTCAGGGAAGAGAACTTCAGATTGTCTCACTTGGTGTTGTGCTTCTGTAGAAAGATATGGACTTTCGGTGCAACTACGTGCAACCTACTGTGCTACAACCATGATGCAATCCTTCCCATTCCTTTCCTAGTTCTTGAAATATGCTAAAGACTTTTACAGTGCGTGTGCACTCAATTTCATGTTAATATGATCAGTCGTCCTAAATATGCTAAAGACTTCTAAAGGGCGTGTTCACTTTATTTCACTCCATGATATGTTGTAAATATGCTAAAGACTTCTACAGTGCGTGTGCACTTTATTTCATTTTTAGGGTAATTAGTTCTTGTAAAATGCTAAAGATTTTTACAGTGCGTGTGCACTTTATTTCATTTGTTAATAAGATCAGTTGTCCTAAAAATACTAAAGATTTATACGGTGCGTGTGCACTTTATGTCATTTGTTAATATATTTAGCATTCAGTGCATGCACTTAATTTCACTTCATTATATGTTATGTACATGGGACTTGAGATAACAATACTACATATGCGCGAGGTTGCTTTTTACCCTATACAATAGTGCTCAGGCTCCGGCATCGCTGCACCACGACCGCCCCAGCCAACACGATACACCAGACTAGACTAATCGCTAGCAACAACTTACTGCTACAGCTACACAGTTCCTACTGCAGTCAACACTGCTCTCTGGTCTGAGATTCTCTTATACCTTGCATATCGCAGGCAGTGTGTGAGCAATACATCGAAATTACATGTGCTCGGACCTCTTACAACATAATGCTGCTCTCTTCCGCCATAGTGAGTAATTTCTTGGAAAGAGGAATATACGTCTTCAATATTTATTTATGCACCGCTGGTTTCATTTGCTGATGCATTTTTTCTCCTCTGATCGGCAGGGGATTTTCCACAAGCAAGTAGATTTCTTATCCTTCCTACCCTTTGGCTTGCAACACCATGGATACTTACAAGGGAACCTCCCCATCGCACCCCCGTCAGATTTAGTTATAAATTCACACAGTGGATAGACCTTGAAAAACTGAACACAGGTCAATCGAGAAAACAGGAAGAAGTTGTGTGGAACTATGAGCCGGCCGAAGTGGCCGTGCGGTTAAAGGCGCTGCAGTCTGGAACCGCAAGACCGCTACGGTCGCAGGTTCGAATCCTGCCTCGGGCATGGATGTTTGTGATGTCCTTAGGTTAGTTAGGTTTAACTAGTTCTAAGTTCTAGGGGACTAATGACCTCAGCAGTTGAGTCCCATAGTGCTCAGAGCCATTTGAACCATTTTTTTGGAACTATGAAAAAATAAGCAAAATATACAAACTGAGTAGTCCAAGTGTAAGATATGCACATCAAGGACTATACAAGCTGACGAGCGCCGTGGTCCCGTGGTTAGAGTGATCAACTGCGGAACGAGAGGTGCATGGTTCGAGTCCTCCTTCGAATAGAAATTTTACTTACTATATTTTCGCAAAGTTACGTCTGACCGTTCATTCATTGACGTCTCTGTTCACTGTAATAAGTTTAGTGTATGTGTTTTGCGACCGCATCGCAAAACCGTGCGATTAGTAGACGAAAGGACGTGCCTCTCCAATACGAAGCGAAAACATTTGATCGCAAATTCATAGGTCAACCGATTCCTCCACAGGAAAACACGTCTGAAATATTCTATACGACACTGGTGACGGTATGTGCGTCACATGACAGGAATATGTTGTCGACCCACCTAACTTGCACACTTGGCGAATGGGTAAAGAGATTCTTCTACCTTTCCCGATTTAGGTTTTCTTGTGGATGTGATAATCACTCCCAAAAAAGTGATGAAAACATAAGAGTTTGTCACATAAATGGCAACAAATGAATGCAACAGTTTCACAGTCGCACAGTTTTCCCTGTGCTCTGTCAAAACATACGTTTTTAACGTTTTCAAGTTTTTCCGTGTGTAGACCGTCAAATCCTGCATGTGTCCAAGCAAATCTGAACATGTCCTGGAAATTTGGAGAGCGAAGTTGATCATGTCTGAGTCCATGAACTTTGATAAGTGTCTGAAAATAAAAAATTAAAACTTTTCAATCGAGGGAGGATTGAACCAGGGACCTTCTGCACCGTTGCTGCTCAGGGTAACCACGGGACCACGGTGCACCTCTGTGTATACGTACCTTAATGTGGCTTATCTTGCACACGGACTACTCAGTTTGTATATTTTGCTTATTTTTTTCATAGTTCCATACAACTTCTTCCTGTTTTCTCGATTGATCTGTGTTCAGTTTTTCATGGCCTATCCCTGTGCCAACTTATAACTAAATCTGAGGGGGGTGCGATGGGGAGGTTCCCTTGTTAGGAAAGCTGTCTTACATTCCTTTAAGTGTGACTGTCTGGTGCTGGGATTAATGAAATATCGTAGCTGTTGCTCGTTCTCGCCTTTTAGGAAATTACCTAAATCCTTGAAGATAGGAATCCTGCATATCCTGTAGCGTCATGCCGTAAAAACATGAGGTAGTTAGTTACATGCTCCGTAGTCCATTTAAACGGCCTTTTTTATCGAAATGGTTCTTTTACTTTTTGTTGCCATATTTAGTCAAGTGGATTCTTTGTGGCATATTTTGATAATATTATCTACACTACCGGCCATTAAAATTGCTACACCACGAAGAGGACGTTCACGTAGGATTCACGAACGACTCCGTGACCAAGGAGCGGATTGCTGGCGTCGAAAAACTGGATTGGTAGAATGTTCTGACAGTTGTTTCCAGAGACTTGGTGCCTTGTTGAGAACCAATGTAATGCATCTGTATCGCTTTCATGTATAGTGCGACATTCAATAGAAGTTATTTCGGCTTCCACAATAGTGTGCAACTGACTTTGCGAACTTCCCTCGTAGTTTACGCTGTGTACTGATTACTTTTACGTGTAATCAAGCTGCCCTGTCCAGTGCATTCTGATTCATGGCATTACATTACACTCTGCTGCCGAGTAACGTATTTATTCTGAAAACAACGGCTAGTACCTGGTGAAGCCAATCTTCGCCAAAGTCTCCGACAGTGTTAGTCTCGTAAGGCGTGGAGATAATCTTCTACGTAGTTTAGAAAAATAGGAGTGAGGTTCTGGCATAAAGAAGCCCGGAGTTTGAGAGTTATGCGTACTCGAATAATCATTTAACACGTAAGCTGCCCATTAATGATGGATCGTTAAAACTCTGTGTCGCCCGGCTTTTTCTCTCTAGATGTGATTTCAGTTGCTTTGAAACAAAGGAACTCTCATATTCTCCTTAGTGTTAAATAATGATAGATCAGAAAGGAAATTGCAAGTGGTATTGTCTCCCCAGCTTCGCTATTAGGTGCTGTAACTGCGCGCGCCTCTTTACAAAGGTGAAGGAGAACACATACAGCCGGGAAATTCCACCGCCTGTGCTGACGCATGGTTTTGGTCCGCCTGGCATCACCGCCTTCACCTCAAACGTACCCAGTCGTGAACAGGTTGCGGTCTGTTTTCCGAGACGGTGCGAAATGCTGCTCGCTAATCAGCCGCCCAGCGACAACTCGGGTGCGCCGTGCCCTTGTAAAGAAACTGGAACACTTGACAGAACATGCTGCGAAGCCAGATCCCAGAAGTCAGAACCAGTATCCACATTTGTACGAAATACTTTTTTCTTTAATAACAGGGGCTATGATAGTCATCAAAGGTAATAACTATTTGGTCCGTAGCTTCAGAAGAAAAAGAAGTGTAGTTATCAGTCAAGCATCACTGCATAGTCATTTCAGGCGGTACAAGCGGCCCCCAACGGTTACTGGACAGTCTCCATGCCGACTGACTGCTGGTCGAACTACGATTGCCCAGTACGTACTGTAACCGCTCTTTAGACAGTGCTTATACAGAAACGAGTATCAGATAAAATTCTGTAATACGAAATGACCTAAGAGCCAAAAAACGGTAGTAGTATTTCGAAGTAATACTTTCAAATTTCTACATAGAGTAGATATTCGAAATAGAGCAACGCAAAGTAGTACAAAGGGAATCCAAGGAAGACATAACAGAGCTGCGTTTTGTTTTGAATGTAATATATAAACCAATGCGCAGCATTTTTAGGTCTCTTGAGTTTTTGTTTTCAACGGTGGCGAGTGTGTTCGCAGTTCTTCCGTGGTAGTCGGAATTTTGGTATTAGAAGCCTAATTAAATTGAATTCTTAGAACTGGATTAGACATTGGAGTGGTGGAATACAGATTATTTTGGGGTAAATTCAGAGCCGGAGTCAATTACAGGTGATTGGGTGTACGAACATCGATATTCAACTGAACGCTTGTTAAACGAAACGCTACGATCGTACATTTTCGATTGTGAAAAGATTTATTGACAATACGGAAACTTTTATGTTGAATTAGGACTTTATTCGCTGTATGCGAATTATTAAAGAGTATTGGGACCGAAAATAGTTTGGACCTTATCACACTAGTATCTTTGCCGCTTGTTGTCAAGGTGATTCCGCTAATAAACGAGAAGTGAAAAATAGTGCCCGTTAACAGACTCAACTTGTGCTGAGCAGACACTGAAAGGATTCGAACCGATAATTAATATCGTGTCGTGAGAATTTAGAAGCTTACACAATGTAAGGCCCAGAGACATATTTATAATTTATCGGACATTAATGACAAAGGACAGTTTCATGCGAAAGCATACCTTTGGTGATAGGTACACGAAGGACTGTAGTACTGCCTGACTGTTATCATACAGAAACAATAACACTAGGATCAACTCTCCTTTCATTGATCCCCCGGTGCCATCTCTCATTAATTCAAGAACTTAACTGTGTCAATAAAACAGAAATATACGGGACATTCCCAGTGTTTACTAAATTCCATAAGCAACTAGCACATAGGCAATAATATTTGTGAACATTCAATGGTTATTGAAGGAAGCTGATAGACCTTTTACAAACAGATTTAATAGGATTCAATGAATGCATACAGACTGCTAAAGTAACTAAATCAAATTACTCAGGGAAGCAAATTAGTAAAAAATAGAATGGAACGCAATTGATATCTTACTCCAGAGTAATTAAAAAAACTGTCTTTGGATCCGTCGTAGTTGAATGTGTATGAAATATCTCTGGAAAAACGCGATCAATTACCAACTGCTAGTTCACACGACTATATTCACAACGTGATTCAGAGATGTTTTATGGCCGATGCACAAGACAGGGAATGGTCCTTAACTAGTTTAACTAGTTACACAAACTTTTGAGATCAGCTCTGCTGCCGGAGGGGGGAGGGGGGGGGGGGGGGGGACGGCGAAGCGATATTTGTGCAGTCGCGACGATGGTGGGTATGCGGGCTTAAGGTACGTTGTCCAAGACGCGACGCACACTAGCGACTGCGACGGGTCGCTACGTGACGTCAGAAGTTGCCTGCTGGCGCATGCGCAGTTCGAGTTTGGGATGCGACGCGCGACTGTTGCGGCAGCTGCCGCAGCACTGCACCAGTGAGCAGTGTTGCGACGGAAGTCGCACGACAGAGAGACGTACGGCTGCCAGAAAGATGTCGAGCCAGTCAAGGAAAACTGAAATGAGCCACTCACAGGATGTGATGCTCTGTGAGCTGGTCTCGCAACATCCTTGCCTTTACGATTTGAAGAACCCTAAATATAGAGACACTATGTTCAGAGACAGAATTTGGGAAGAAATTGGTGCACAGTTGAAACTGGCAGGTGAGTGAAATATATAATATTTTCCCATTAATGCAAATTTTTCAGGCCTGTTATGAAAATCAGTATAATCCATGCAGATGTAGAATTAGAATGATGAAAATGAACTTGAAGGTCAATTTTCGCATTACTCTTTTTTGAGACGATAAAAATTGAAAACGACAAGTACATTATAAAATGAACAATCTAAAGTACAACGAGAAAGTTACATTTTACAATACCTTCACTTTGAAAGAAAACGGTAGATTGGTGTCTTGATGATACCTTCTAGTTGTGAAAAACCACCACCAGATTGTTGTACAGCTTTCTGTAATCAATAGATGTTCGTTTTTGAGGAAGGCGTTTCTCAACAGATTGCGCAAACAGTATGCTGCAATAAGTAATTTGTCACATTCACTTCAATTCATTGGTAGAAGATGCTGCTCAAAAAACTTGTGCCAAAAGTACACTACTGTTTTACAAGGCCCTTCTGGTCTGACACAGTTCACAATTGAAATTCGTCTTTTGTAAATCCTGGAGTCATCTTTTGAGTGCAGCTTGGCAAGATTAAATGTTCATGTCATCCATAACGATGTATGCTGTGAGAATATAAGAATATGGAAGTTCATTTGGATGGGAATAAAGATTCAGTCGGCTATGAAAGTTGCCTTAGCTTGTTCCAAAAGTTTCTGCATGGGAGAAACTGACAAGTATAATTTAGGGAAATTTTGTGAACAAGCACGGACATTATTTCTTCCACATTTCTGCCAGTGTATACTGTAGACGTTCAGAATCAAAATTCTAGAGATGTAACCCTATCTTGTTGTCAAGAACTTGAAACAATGCAATGACGCTAGCGTGCGCTTATTGTTAATAAACTTATCTTTCATTGGAATTTTAGGTGAAATGTGCAAAAACAGATAGAGGAATATTCGGGACTCGTATCAGAGAAATAAACGAGAAAGAAAGCTTGGAACATGTTCAGATGCCTCAGCAAAACCAAGAAAATGGGTTCTGCTTGATCAACTGGCTTTAAGAAACCTACATTTCGTGGCATTTTAAATGAAATTGTCAAGAGCATATGGAGAAATATTAGTAACTCATACCGGAGAAATATGACATAAAATGGTTTCATTAGGTCCAAATGTGTCAGCGAAACAAAACAAATGCATTCTCTATCGTGTGATGACCACACGATTCTCGTTGCGCGTCGACAGAACTGGCGGCTAGTCGCGACGCTCCCGGAGATATATGAGCCCAAATCTCGGAAACGGAGATTGATATCATTCTGATCTCAACTTTAAAAATAATTTCGATATGTTAGCTTCTTTTCATCGGCAACGATGTATGACCTAACGTGAACCATACGTAAAGTAGCCAGCGACCACATTTTTCACTGTACACAATTCAAGTTTTATGCAGTAGGTTACTTGTAAATTAAGTATCGGAATAACTGTGACGAATATCGGAAAAATAGACACCTCATTATCAAGCTGTGATGTGAAACTGTAAGATACGCAAACATCAATTTTTTGTGCCTTTTACTTTCCTCACAATTGATAGAGAAGTAATATACAGCGAAAAAAACACGCAAAACCGGAAGAGATACTTTTCAATTTTTTAAAGTAAAAGGAGAATCTGTATCGAAAAACTAACTCTGGGAGCCGATGTAACTTTGTTGCATTAACATACAGTATTTTTTACAGCAAGAAAATCGGAATTCTTATTTTTCTCATGTATTTGAATCCGCCGCCGCCGACCGGAGCTTGGGAAACAGCGACGACTCCTGTCGTGTTGCGGCCGTGTCGCCGTCTGCCAGGCTGGGAAAAGAGGAAGGGGCAGCGTCGCAGTCGCAGTCTACTGTCGCGTCTTGCACAACGTAACTTTAGTATGCTGCAGACGGCGCTTCGTTTCTTTCTAACTGCAAGATCTGTGCAGCTGCCTTGTCGCCAAAATCGCGTACTTTATATCTCTATGGTGGTTAGTTTACTGTATCTGTTCCACCAGTCCACCGACCAGGTCGAGCGTCCTACAGATATACCCCGACAATGTCACTATCTTTGTCTCGGTTAACAACACTGATCTCCAAAGAGCTGTCGGATGACACGGAAAATTGATGTTGTGAGCATTGCGAGGCACACGTAATCAGTTACGGTAGCTATGAAAGAGCAATTTTTCAAACAAAGCGCACGGTGAAATAACATACCACACTTAATCCCTCGCTAGATTCACTTAACAGTCCACGTGAATGTGTGGGCGTACTACAACCCGATAAAAGCATTTGTGATACCATTCGGCTTGAACTGCGCCTCCTCAGATCAGCTAAGTTTCCCCGAAAGCTGTTTACCCCGGCGAATAGTTCCTTCAAACCACTGGCAGTAATGAAGCCTTCAGGCCGGGTCGTCCTTGTTTGTAGCACCTGTACTCTTGAAATAAACGCTTTGCGCGTAACAGCCTTCAAATTCACCGTATATTTCATTAACTTCCTTACGTCTATTGTGCTTACTCACCTGAACCTTGTTCGGCGTGACTGCACAACACTACAGCACTGTCGGCTGAGCCTGTTTGTGTTCGTTGTTCTCCAGATCTTTGCTAACGCACCTCATTAACAATTACCGTCGGTCTCCGATTTTTCCGGAATACAGGAAATTGTTCATTTGTTGGCGGCTGAGTTCCAGACTAATTCTGGCGTTACTGCTGCGACCCATTCACCAGAAATTGATATTTTAGCTCTACAGGTCCTACTTCACTACAGCGTTGAGTTTTTCAAAGACAACCCTAAATCATCGTCCGGCCGTAACGCTCATATAACTCATGTTCAAAATTCATAATTCTGTGCAAGAGCACAAGAATCGTAACTATGCCTTAACTCATTCTAAGGATATTTACTGCGAAAAGAGTGACTGCATTGCTTGCATGCACTTCCATCAAGTCTCGCTCCCTGATATGTGCCTTTCGCGATCTACACGGCAGACACACTCCTCCTTTAAAAACTCGTGCTCACAGTCTTTCCAAAGTGTCTCTCTTCGAGTTCCGGTGCGAACGACAATTTTAATGTTAGACAGATGCATACAAGCGCACACTGATCTGTGACGACTACCATCCATAACAGTGCGCAACCGTGATTCGTTGGTGAAAACGATGCAACGAAGCATCGTGTGCAGCGTTACGTACTGGACAATCGCAGTTCTATCAGCAGTCAGGCGGCATGGAAAAGTGTTTAGTAACTGTTGGCGGCCACTTAGAACACCTGAAATGACTATGCAGTGATGACTACACTTCAGCGGTCCATCCTTCCTGGTCACGGCCTCACTCCAGACGCAGCCGTGTGTTTTGTAGTGTTAACGGTGGCCTACTCAATGGCCAGTAGTTCCCAAGTCGGCTCATTGCATCCAATGGTGTGGGATGTGGTGGTCAGACACGGTCCACTGAAACTTTGGCAACGAGTATGTCTGCCCTTACGTTCCCTTGCAGTCCAACATCCATCAGGCCACTCCCACATCCATATGCCCCACAAATCTCGAAACTGCAAAATCTGACCAGCTGGCCAAATACACTACTGGCCATTAAAATTGCTACACCATGAAGATGACGTCCTACAGACGCGAAATTTAACCGACACGAAGAAGATGCTATGATATGCAAATGATTAGCTTTTCAGAGCATTCACACAAGGTTGGCGCCGGTGGCGACACCTACAACGTGTTGACATGAGGAAAGTTTCCAACCCATTTCTCATACATAAACAGCAGTTTACCGGCGTTTCCTGGTGAAACGTTGTTGTGATGCCTCGTGTAAGGAGGAGAAATACGTACCATCACATTTCCGACTTTGATGAAGGTCGGATTGTAGCCTATCGCGTTTGCAGTTTATCGTATCGCAACATTGCTGCTCGCGTTGGTCGAAATCCAATTACTGTTAGCAGAATATGGAATCGGTGCGTTCAGGAGGGTAATACGGAACGCCGTGCTGGATCCCAAGGACCTCGTATCACTAGCAGTCGAGATGACAGGCAATATTATCCGCATGGCTGTAACGGGTCGTGCTTCCACGTCTCGATCCCTGAGTCAACCGATGGGGACGTTTGCAAGACAACAACATTCTGCACGAACAATTCGACGACGTTTTCAACGGCATGGACTATCCGCTCGGAGACAATGGCTGCGGTCACCCTTGACGCTGCATCACAGACAGGAGCGCCTGCGATGGTGTACTCAACGACGAAACTGGGTGCACGAATGGCAAAACGTCTTTTTTTTCGGATGGATCCAGTTTCTGCTTACAGCATCATGATGGTCGCATCCGTGTTTGGCGCCATCGCGGTGAACGCACATTGGAAGCGTGTATTCGTCATCGCCCGGCGTGATGGTATGGGGTGCCATTGGTTACCCGTTTCGGTTCTCATTGACGGCACTTTGAACAGTGGACGTTACATTTCAGATGTGTTACGACCCGTGGCTCTACCCTTCATTCGATCCCAGCGAAACCCTACATTTCAGCAAGATAATGCACGACCGCATGTTGCAGGTCCTGTACGGGCCTTTATGGATACAGAAAATGTTCGACTGCTGCCCTCGCCAGCACTCTCCAGATCTCTCACCAACTGAATACGTCTGGTCACTGGTGGCCGAGCAACTGGCTCGTCACAATATGCCAGTCACTACTCTTGATGAACTGTGGTATCGTGCTGAAGCTGCATGTACATTCAGATGTCGGTCAGCTTGCCGAAAAATTACCTGGACATTGTCCTCTGTGGCCGAAGTAGATAGCCTTCCTTCCTAGTCAGCTACACCCGCATCTCTGCGGCCTTAGTGAAATTATTCTAATCATTTTTCTGTGGCTTGACGTGACACTGGATTTGTTCCATACACTGTCAGAATTTCATCGTGGATCTGTGTGTGATTTAGACGTTTTACGGATAAGAATGGTACTGTTCCGTGTACGTCAACTTTGGAGTACGCTTCTGGTTGCCGAGTCGTTTGACTCTCTTGCTGCGATGCACCTATTATTGGTACCGTAGCAGAACTGTCTTTGCAGGAAGCCCGTAACTTGCGCTCTCTTCTGACAACAGGCCAGTCTTGTTGTGCAGTCTCCTTAGAGTTGGACAACATGCGTAAGATACAGTGAACAGCCATAGAAACTGGTACACCTGCCTAATATTGTGCTACTGCGAACACGCAGATGTACCGCAACACGAATGGCGTGGACTCCATTAATGTCTGAAGCATTGCTGGAGGGAACTGACACCACGCATCGTGCAGGGTTGTACATAAATCCGTAAGAATACAAGGGGGTAGAGATATTTCTGAACAGCACCTTGCAATGTATCCCAGATACGATCAATAATATTCATGCCTGGGGAGTTTGGTGGCCGGCGGAAGTGTTTAAACTTAGAAGAGTGTTCCTGGAGCCACTCCGTAGCAATTCTGGACGCGTGGGGTGTCGCATTTAACTTGCTGGAATTGCCAAGTCCGTCGGAACGCGCAACGGACATGAATGGATGCAGTTGATCAGACAGGATGCGTACATACGTGTCACCTGTAAAAGTAGTACTTAGACGTATCAGAAGTCCCATATCACTCACATACGCCCCACACCATTACAGAGCCTCCACCAGCATGAACAGTCCCATTGCTGACATGCAGGGTAAATGGATTCGTGAGGTTGTCTTCATACCTGTTCACGTCCATCCACTCGATGCAATTTGAAACGATACTCGCCCGACCAGGCAACATGTTTCCAGTTATCAACAGTCCAATATCGGTGTTGACGGGCCCAGGCGAGGCGTAAAACTTTCTGTCGTGCAGTCATCATGGGTGCACGAGTGGGGCTTCGGTTCCGAAAGCCCATATCGAGAATGTTTCGTTGACTTGTTCACACGCTGGCATTTGTTGATGGCCCAGCACTGAAATCTGCAGCAGTTTGCAAAAGGGTTGACTTCTGTCACGTTGAACGATTATCTTCAGTCGTCGTTGGTCCTGTTCTTGCACGATCTTTTTCCGGCCGCAGCGATTCGAAGATCTGACGTTTTACTGGATTCCTGATATTCACGGCACGCTCGTGAAATGGTCGTGCGGGAAAATCCCCACTTGATTGCTACCACGGAGATGATGTGTCCCATCGCTCGTGCACCGACTATAACACCACGTTCAAACTGACTTAAATCTTGATACCCTGTCATTGTGGCAGCAGTAACCGATCTAACAACTGCGCTAGACACTTGTTGTCTTATACAGGCATTGTTGACCGCAGCGCCATATTCTACCTGTTTACATATCTCTGTATCTGAATACGCATGCCTGTACCAGTTTCTTTGGCGCTTCAGTGTCCTTTCTGAAGTACCTACGTGTAGATAAGTACCTTAACAGAGTGTACATTAGATAATGTTTTTTGTGTCTACGAATCGTATGTACTGTATCTGAGTGTTATCATATTTTATATGTGTGTATATCACACTTTCTGAGGTGGCGATTGAGGACCTACACAACATCGGCCTAAGCCCATGTGAAAAACAGCCCAAAAATAATAGACTGACCTGTGAACCGGACCAATGGACAGCACTCCTCAGCGCGAATTCCATCCTCGTCTGACTCACCTCCGCTCTCGTAAGCTAGCACGCTACGTGTGGTGTATTATCTATACCCTATCAGGGAAAGCGCATCCTGAATTTGGCAGCGAACCATGTGATGGCCTTGCGAATCTGCGGCCAGCTTGAAGCCACACTTCCTGCTGTTAGTGCGAGTAGCGCCACAAACAAAACAGGTTAAGAAAGACGCAGTGCCGACTTTGACCTGTTTGTTAGCAGAGTTTGTAGTGTGGATTAGCCACCTTACTCGTAGCTGCTATGTATTGTTATTGTTTATATCGACTAGGCTCTGGCTGGCGTATTTCTGGAATGTAACTGGACTTGCTGCATTCAAGTTAAGTACAGTTGGTTCGTTGGTTGCTTTGCGGGAGGGGACCAATCAGCCAGTGTGCTGTCATAAACTGTCTCCAGCACACTGGTCGGTAAAGATGAAACTCAAAGATCGATTAGTAGGCGCTGGATCAAGCGCCCCTTTCACGAGAGGCCAGAGACACACCCACAAGCAACATGCTGCCAACGCCCTCTCGACAGCCTCTATTTAGGCCACCGCCACTGACCGTAGTGTCCCACTCCATCATCCAGCCTGGCGTCTGTCAGTTTACTCGCAGAGCGCGTTTAGTTCGTCGTAGGCTACGACAGTACATAGCGACCAGATTAGTGACTATATCAGGACTAGTTTACTTCAACCAGAATTATACTTTACTAGCAGTGGGTGGCAGGGGTAAAATACAGGGAGCGAAAGGCTATTTACAATTTATACAGAAACCAGATGGTAGTTATAAGAGTCGAGGGACGTGAAAGGGAAGCAGTGGTTGGGAAGCGAGTGAGACAGGTTTGTAGCCTATCCCCGATGTTATTCAATCTGTATATTGAGCAAGCAGTAAAGGAAACAAAAGAAAAATTCGGAGTAGGAATTAAAATCCACGGAGAAAAATAAAAACTTTGAGGTTCGCCGATGACATTGTAATTCTGTCAGAGACAGCAAAGGACCTGGAAGAGCAGTTGAACGGAATGAACAGTCTCTTGAAACGACATTATAAGATGAACATCAACAGAAGCAAAACGAGGATAATGGAATGTAGTCGAATTAAATCGGGTGATGCTGCGGGGATTAGATTAGGAAATGAAAGGCTTAAAGTAATAAATGAGTTTTGCTATTTGGGGAGCAAAATAACTGATGATGGTCGAAGTAGAGGGGAAATGAAATGTAGACTGTCATGTCATGGAAAGCGTTTCTGAAGGAGAGAAATTTGTTAACATCAAGTGTAGATTTAAGTGTCATGAAGTCGTTTCTGAAAGTATTTGTAAGGAGTGTAGCCGTGTATGGAAGTGAAACGTGGACGATAAATAGGTTAGACAAGAAGGGAATAGAAGGTTTCGAAATGTGGTGCTACAGAAGAACGGTGAAGATTAGATGGGTAGATCACATAACTAATGAGGAGGTATTGAATAGAATTGGAGAGAAGAGAAATTTGTGGCATAACTTGACTAGGAGAAGGGATCGGTTGGTGGGGCATATTATGAGGCATCAAGGGATCACCATTTTAGTATTGGAGAGCATCGTGGAGGGTAAAAATCGTAGAGGGAGACCAAGAGATGAAGACACTAAACAGATTCAGAAGGATGTAGGTTGCAATAGGTACTGGAAGATGAAGAAGCTTGAACAGGATAGAGTAGCATGGAGAGCTGCATCAAACCAGTCTCAGGACTGAAGACCACAACAACAGCAGTGAGAAGCTAAAGTTACCAGGAAGATCACCGGTATTGACATCACATCAGTCTGCAAGAGGACTATTACTGATGAGCTTGTACCGCAAAACATGCACTCTATTCAAATTAAGTAAATGTTTCCAAATGGTTCAAATGGCTCTGAGCACTATGGGACTTAACTTCTAAGGTCATCAGTCTCCTAGAACTTAGAACTATTTAAACCTAACTAACCTAAGGACATCACACACATCCATGCCCGAGGCAGGATTCGAACCTGCGACCGTAGCGGTCGCGCGGTTCCAGACTGAAGCGCCTAGACCACTCGGCCACACCGGCCGGCCAAATGTTTCCAGTTCATGTAAATAAAGAACAGTATTAATCAACGTGTGCACTTGCGTTGTAGAAAGAGGATACCGGCCCCTCATAACAACGTCCTCTTCCTTGCTTCCTTGCGGTACAAGCCCCTACAGCGACGTCATCTGTCCCATCGGGTTAGGGAAGGATGGGGAAGGAAGTCGGTCGTGCCCTTTCAAAGGAACTGTCCCGGCATTTGCCTGAAACGATTTAGGGAAATCACGGGAAACCTAAATCAGGATTGCCGGACACTGGTTTGAACAGTCATCCTCCCGAATGCGAGTTCAGTGTTCAAGTTAAGTAAACACCAGTGTGACTCATACTCGGCACCCACTTCTGGTGGATCCAACACTACAAGCTATGCGACCAGGTCAGTGTTGTGTCAGATAAAGGAGCTAATAGTTACCTGCAGGTAGCTCTGGTCTGACTTGCCGAAGTTTGTTCAAATGTTCAAATGTGTGTGAAATCTCATGGGACTTAACTGCTAAGGTCATCAGTCCCTAAGCTTACACACTACTTAACCTAAATTATCCTAAGGACAAACACACACATCCATGCCTGAGGGAGGACTCGAACCTCCGCGGGGTCCAGCCGCACAGTCCATGACTGCCGAAGTTTGTTAAAATGGGTATAATGCGTATTGCATCCAAAGATACTGAAGCTGTTATCTCGACTTTTCTTTCTTTGCTGAATTTGGCGAGAGTGTTGCTTACCGTTGGTTTAGCGCAATTACAAACAAAATTATCTTAGCGGACGCTCCTTCACTCGCGTAGCCTGTGGCACCTGCGTAGATTTTTTTGCTTCTGTTTAATCGGATTTTTATGTTCACAATCTGCAACACATTCTAATCTCTTCGCGCTAAATTAGGCCACATAACCGTGGTCTTTTCCGAATGTACTTCGAACCACAAAGCGATTTTGGTAGCTATCATCAAATGTTTTTGTTACTCATGCCTTTGCGTTCTTGTGTAGATACTTGCACAGCAAGTTTCATCCCCGGACAAATATTTCTTTATGTCTAACAGAAAAGTGAAACACCAGTTTTCATAAATTTAGCTTCAAAACTTTTTTAATGTAATAAAATATATTCTTAAAAATTTCCATCGTTTGTTGCACTTCCTTAGTGGTTAAAATTCTAGGAACACTGAAACACGTATTTTTTTTATTTCTAAGAGAAGTTCAATACCAATTGTCATGTATGTAGCCTTAAAAATCCTTTAGTAGTTCTGTAGTACAATTATTTATTTTCAAATAAACTCTCACCCACTATTTTACTCCCTTAGTAGTTGAATTTCCAAATATGTTTAAACACTTATTTTTTATTTTCTGACTGAGAAGCCAAATACCCATTTCTGTAGTTCTAGCTTGAAAATTCCCTTGACAGAGACATACTTTAAAAATGCCTTTCGTCCCCTATTTCATCCCCTTAAGAGTGGAATTTCGGACATCATCATCATCAGTGTTCTGCCTAAAGGCAGGTTTTCACATGGTAGTTCTCCAGGCTGTCCGGTCTTCTGCCATCCTTTTCAGGTCTGCGTAATTTCCTCTTCCCTTCTTGTCGTCTATCATCTTGTATCTCCTTCTTCCTCTCAGTCTTTTCCCACAAACCAGCCCTTCTAAAGCATCTGCTAGCAAGCACTCCCTTCTCAATGAATGTCCCAACCAGTTCTTTTTCCTTTCTCTTATAACCTTCAGCAGACACCTGCTCTCACCAACCCTTTCCAATACTCAATCTTTCCATCCAGCTTATTCTCTCCATTCTCCTCCACATCCACATCTCAAATGCCTCTATCCTTTTTTCATCCTCTCGTCTCAGCGTCCATGCTTCTACCCCATATAGTGCCACACTCCAGACAAAACATGTGCCAAGCCTTTTTCTTACACGTTTTTCTAATTTGCCTCATAACAGTCTCCTCTTTCTGTTGAACGCCTCCTTCGCAATGGAAATTCGAGTTTTCATGTCCTGGTGACATCTCAAGTCTTCAGGTAATGTGCTTCCGAGATATTTAAATGCACTTACTTGGCTAATGGTAGATTGTCCTATTTTAATATTGGACAGTCTGCGTCCTGTACTTATGACCATACTCTTTGTTTTTGTTGTGTTTATTTACATCCCACATTCCACACAAACTTCATTCAGATCTTTCACCATGTTATGCATTGTCCGCTCACTTTCTGCCACTAATACCATGTCACCAGCAAATCTTATACATTCTAGTCTATTTCCAACAATACATATTCCTCCTATCCCATCTAAGCCTTTCGCAATAATCTCTTCAAGGTGTGCGTTAAACAACAGTGGGGAAAGGCAACAGCTTTGTATAACGCCTCGTCCAATGCTGCTTCCTTCTGACATTTCATTTCCAATCCTTATCCTTACTTTCTGGTGTAAATATAGATTCTGTATCAATCGTCTCTCTTTCCAATCTACTCCATTCCTCTTGAGAGTAGACATGTTTGAAAGGAAGAATTTGGGACAATCCATTCTTAAACGATAACTACAGCATAAGATCCACACCCTCTCGAAAATTCAACTTTCTATCTTTAGCGGTTTGGCTTGGACAATGATGAGTCAGTGAATCAGTCTGATTCTATTTGATCCCCTTAGGTGTTGAATTTTCAAAAACATTGAAAAAAGTATTTTTTCATCTCTAACCAACGAGCCAAACACCAATTATCGGAGATTTAGCTTTAACAATGGTTTCACAAGGAAATATATTCATAAAACGTTTCGACCCTATATCACCCTCTTAGGGGTTGAATTTCCAAAAGCAATGACATGCATAGTTTTTTTTTTCTAACAGAGAAGCTATACACAAATTTTCATAGATTAGGTTCAAAAATTCTTGCACAGAAAAATATTTCCATAAAAACTTTCATACCCCATTTCACCCACATAGGGGTTGAATTTCCAAAAACGGTGAAACACGTATCGTTTTATTTCTGAGAAGACAAATTTATATTTTCATAGATTTAGCTTTAAAAATGCTTTCATAACAAAATATTTTCATAAAAAATCTCATCCGCTATTTCACCTCCTTAGGGATTCAGTTTCCAAAAACACTGAAACACATATATCTTTATTTGTAACCGAGAAGTCAAATACCAATGTTCATAGATGTAGCTTTAAAGATACTTTAGTAATTCTTTAATAACGGTACATTTTCAAAGAAAAGCTTTCACCCACTATTTCACCCCCACAGGGTTAAATTTCCGAGAATACAAAAACAAGCATTTCATTATTTCTGACCGAAAAACCAAATACCAATTTTCGTAGGTCTAGCTTGAAAATTGCTTTAATAGTGAAATGTTTTTTTAAAAAAATCGTCCATTCCCTATTTCATCCCCTTAGGGTTGAAATTTCGAAAAATCTCTTCTTGGCACAACTTCGTCAAATTTCATATTTCTATCCTTAGCTGTTTGGACTGGGCGATGATGAGTGAGTGAGTGAGTTAGTAAGTCAGTCAGGACATTGCCTTATATATATATATAAGTACCTGTTGCTGGACCAACATTGCAGCAAGAGTAAATAGTATAAATAGTAATTAAGACTGTAGAGTGCAGATGTCTACACCTCATTTCGATCTACACAAAAAAGTGTGACATCTATTTTTCGATAGAATGTAATAGAAGCCTTAACTGATTGGTCATGGACAAACAAGCATTTAGGCTATTTCACTGTGCTGGTAGCTTCGACTGGCGCGACTTGGGTCACTGAACTTCGGGTTCTTCTGCCCTCGAGGGCGGCGTTAAAATAACACGGGGTCAGTCCTGACTGTTGTGATTTGGCAAGACAGCCAAGCCACTAGGAGGTAGCCGAAAGGCACGCGTTTAAGCTCACGCAGGCTGGCGTGAGGTCTGGAACAGGTAAAGTAATTATAGTATCAAGAAAAGTACGTAGCTGCTGGAATACTTAACTTTAATCCATAACTGGTGAACATCGGTCTGACGGTACATGCATCACAAGATAAATAGCAAATGATAATGGCGCCTTGCTAGGTCGTAGCAAATGACGTAGCTGAAGGCTATGTTAACTATTGTCTCGGCAAATGAGAGCGTAATTTGTCAGTGAACCATCTGTAGCAAAGTCGGCTGTACAACTGGGACGAGTGCTAGGAAGTCTCTCTAGACCTGCCGTGTGGCGGCGCTCGGTCTGCACTCACTGACAGTGGCGACACGCGGGTCCGACGTATACTAACGGACCGCGGCCGATTTAAAGGCTGCCACCTAGCAAATGTGGTGTCTGGCGGTGACACCACACTGACATTCCACGTTAAACAGTATGCTTTGAAAGCAGTACCACAGCGCTCAACAAATACATTTCAAAGAGAATCCTGCATGAAACACAGTGCTTCTGCAAAATACCTGCAAATGTTGAAACATCTTATTAATATTTTTTATTTAAATTGCAATAAGTGGGAAGATGAAACTTCTTAATTTAATTCTGATACTGCTGTGTGAAACTGACGTACTGTCTCTTTATTATTCTCTTTTACTGAGCTACAGAATCTGCCCTGACTAACAGAAGTCAAACTTTTCCTTTTCATTAACTACTCACAATATTCAAAGATAACGCGATCAGACTGCTTTAAAATTGGTAACCTGCTTGCCCACCGACTACCTGTACTGCGATCGACAGCAGCATCTCCATACAGCTTTTTCAACCTCTTGTGGATGTTTCCCAATGTCTCGTTATCACAGCTCAGGAGTTCTATGACGGCACGTTGCTTCTGACGAACGTCAAGTGTAGCAGCCATCTTGAAGACATGCTGTGACGGCGCCACTCACGAGAACAGGTTGAACTAAGTTTGAAAACAAGCGGGAAGGATGTATCTACACACTGTAAAACTTTCACACATGCAGAATGAAAACTGTATATCTTTTGGAGTGACCCTCGTAATTTGATTTAGAATTTGAATGCCTAGCATCCGAGTTCTGTTGATATAATTCTCGCACGTAGAAAAAAACTAATGATGTTACGAGGATTGCCCAGAAAGTAATGCACAGCATTTTCTCTTCAACAATTCTTTATTGAACATACTGAGAATCACACACAAGAAAGAAGAGTGTTGTATCTACGCACCCTATTTTTCCACATAATCTCCATCCCGTTCTATGGCCTTCATCCAGCGCGCAACAAGGGCGTGTATTCCCTGTCGGTACCAAACCTCATTCTGGTGGCGGAGCCAGTGCTTCACTGTGTGAACTTCCTCTGTTGATTGACAGATGCAGCACAAACTGCCGAGTCGTAATGCATCTGTCCTCCCGAATGACGACATCGACACGTTGCAACACGTCAGGTGTGACAGCCGTGGATGGTCTCCCCAACGGCTGCAAATCGTGGAGCTCCGCCGAAACGCCTTCTGATGACCTCACACTCCGTGCCCAGCGACTAACTGTACTTCTGTCGACAGCAGACGCTCCAAAGACTCTGCACAAGGGTTTGTGAATAGTCTCCACATTTTTTTTTCTCTGCAGTGAGAAATTCAATGAAAGCACATTGCATGTAACGTACATCACATACAGACGCCAATTTTGAAACAGTCCTGCAGCTACGTCATCTGCCGAAAGTGACGGAAACTTGGCGCGCTCACTCAGGAGACCTCAGATAATACATACGTAACGTTTCGCATTCGTAGCATTGTTTTCGTCTGAGAGAAAAAAAAGGGGTGCATTACTTTCTGGGCAACCGTCGTATTCCAACCGAGAAAGAAATCCACTGATTGATCATTCAGGAAAAATTGTATCAGTATGGCTATAAACATCCCCAGCCGACTAAGATGATACACCGCTCTGCTAGAAATTAACATTGGCGTGATACTTGAGCAGCTGTCAGCAAACGCCTCCAGCGTGTCAAGGCATACAGGGGATGTGACAGGATCATCATTTAAAAAAAAAAAAAAAAAAAAAAAAAAAAAAAAAAAAAAAAAAAAAAAAAAACCGATTGGAGTAACAGATTTCCCGTTAGTAGCGCGCACCTGAAGTTTAGGTTGGGCTGCCTATGGTAGACCTTGCAGGACTGTGAAGCCTAAATCTAACTCATCACGCCGATTTACTGCACTACATTCGTAAAAGGTCGTCTCATTTGGAAAAGCAGCAGTCAACAATAGCCTTTATCTTGCTCAATATGCATTAGGGGCGATCAAAATTTTCCGTTCTGAAGGGCGTACAGTCCAGAATCAGCATACCTGTCGGGCAAAATCGCCGGAGCACTGAGGCAATCAACTCACCGACCCAGCAGGTCGTAAATACCCGTTTAGTAAAACACCGATTCCTGTTGCGTGAAGGAGTCCGTAACTGACTGCTACATACACTCATGAGACAGGAATCGCCGACCCTTCAAGGCCTTTCTTTTAAGGAACCCAAGGGGTGATAATCGCATAGGGAGAGATCAGGACCATAGGGCGGGTACTTCGAGTGTCTTGCACTTGAGTTTGCGCAACTTCTGCGTTATGACACCTGCAGTATGAAATCTTTGG
The DNA here is from genome assembly GCF_023864345.2 of Schistocerca serialis cubense. Lineage (NCBI taxonomy): Eukaryota > Metazoa > Arthropoda > Insecta > Orthoptera > Acrididae > Schistocerca > Schistocerca serialis. The sequence continues at coordinate 1,132,884,191 of NC_064639.1, forward strand.
TTATCATGATGCAGCAGCATCTCTTGTCACAATTTTCTCGGACGTTTCACCGTATTTGTAGGTCAGTGGATTAACAATGTTTATTCTTTGTCGGCCGAGAAACGAATAACTGCACGTTGCTCCTCTTTGGACGCATTTGGCAATAAAACAGTCTAACATTACAGTGGCGACACTCCATCTCGTTTGTGGTACCCATAGCGATAGCAACGCCCCGTGCGACCAGAAAGCAACACTTCTGAAAACGATATCGGATGAGTGCGAATACTAACGTTTATATTCTCTTATAACATAGTTTTTACATTATTGAGTGTATGTAGTGCCATAAAAGTCGGAAGTAACTAAAAATGACACCATCTTTGTCATTATTCTCCTAAGAACCCTGCGAGGTACGAAACGGTACATAAAAGGACAGTATATTTAACAGATATTTACTGAATAATGTCGTTTTTCTTTAGTAATAGAACATTGTCAGTAAAGCAGGCGCCCTGACGTTTTACAGAAAGTCGTCGTGTATCTACCCAACAAAGCTGAGTTTTTTTTCGCTACAGTTTCAGCCAAGTTAGTGAATGCGGAACGTAGAAAATCTATATGGAATGCAATGCATAAATTATTTAACGAACCAAGTAAGGCACCACACATACAGCTTAAACGAAAACCTCACAGACATTATAATAAATGTTCCAAAGCAATAAAACTGTTTTACTTCACAGAAGAAATCATTTCCTCAATTGTTCCTAAATGTGAGACACGAACGGCAAAAATTTTCAAAACAATCGCTTTTGAAACAAAAGTAACTGCATTTGAAAAGTATTCATGTATTAGAAAGTCGAATGAAGTCTTAAGAATGGCCGAACCGTTAGACTCCATAAAATTTTTTAAATGTGAAACAAAATTGTCTACGATAATAACAGACAACCTGAGATTTATGCCTGTCGTGCATGCAATATGTGTTTATATTCCCTTGCTTTAAGCGGAATAATCTGCAAATATACACATATTAGAAAGTATGTCTTCATGAATATGTTGCAGCTTACGTCACTGAATCAGTGTGATACGTCTGTTTCCACACATATTTAACGATATTTCATGTCTCTTAGTAGCATCTACCTTTGTTGTTGTGGTCTTCAGCCCTGAGACTGGTTTGATGCAGCTCTCCATGCTACTCTATCCTGTGCAAGCTTCTTCATCTCCCAGTACCTACTGGAACCTACATTCTTCTGAATCTGCTTAGTGTATTCATCTCTTGGTCTCCCTCTACGATTTTTACCCCCCACGCTGCCCTCCAATACTAAATTAGTGATCCCCTGATGCCTCAGAACATGTCCTACCAACCGATCTCTCCTTCTAGTCAAGTTGTGCCATAAACTCCTCTTCTCCCTAACCCTATTCAATATCTCCTCATTAGTTATGTGATCTACCCATCTAATCTTCAGCATTCTTCTGTAGCACCACATTTCGAAAGCATCTATTCTCTTCTTGTCCAAACTACTTATTGTCCACGTTTCACTCCATACAAATATTTTCAGAAACGACTTCCTGACACTTAAATCTTTACTCGATGTTAACAAATTCCTCTTCTTCAGAAACGCTTTCCTTGCCATTGCCAGTCTACATTTTATATCCTCTCTACATCGATCATCATCAGTTATTTTGCTCCCCAAATAGCAAATCTCATTTACTACTTTAAGTGTCTCATTTCCTAATCTAATTCCCTCAGCATCACAAGACTTTATTCGACTACATTCCATTATCATCGTTTTCCTTTTGATGATGTTCATCTTATATCTTCCTTTCAAGACACTGTCCATTCCGTTCAACTGCTGTCTCTGACAGTATTACAATGTCGTCGGCGAACCTCAAAGTTTTTATTTCTTCTCCATGGATTTTAATACCTACTCCGAACTTTTCTTTTGTTTCATTTACTGCTAGCTCAATATACAGATTGAATAACATTGGGGAGAGGCTACAACCCTGTCTCAATCCCTTCCCAACCACTGCTTCCCTTTCATGCCCCTCGACTCTTATAACTTCCATCTGGTTTCTATACAAATTGTAAATAGCCTTTCGCTCCCTGTATTTTACCCCTGCCACGTTTAGAATTTGAAAGAGAGTATTCCAGTCAACATTGTCAAAAGCTTTCTCTAAGTCTACAAATGCTAGGAACGTAGGTTTGCCGTTCCTGAATATTTCTTATAAGGTGAGTCGTAGGGTTAGTAATGCCTCACGTGTTCCAACATTTATACGGAATCCAGACTGATCTTCCCCGAGGTCGGCTTCTATCAGAATTTACATTCGTCTGTAAAGAATTCGCGTTAGTATTTTGCAGCTGTGACTTATTAAACTGATAGTTCGGTAATTTTCAAATCTGTCAACACCTGCTCTCTTTGGGATTGGAATTATTATATTCTTCTTGAAGTCTGACGGTATATCACCGGTCTCATACATCTTGCTCACCAGATGGTAGAGTTTTGTCAGGACTGGCTCTCCCAAGGCCGTCAGTAGATCTAATGGAATGTTGTCACTCCCGGAGCCTTGTTTCGACTCAGGTCTTTCAGTGCTCTGTCAAACTCTTCACGCAGTATCGTATCTCCCATTTCATCTTCATCTACATCCTCTTCCATTTCCATAATATTGTCCTCAAGTACATCGCCCTTGTATAGACCTTCTATATACTCCTTCCACCTTTCTGCTTTCCCTTGTCTGCTTAGAACTGGGTTTACATCTGAGCTCATGATATTCATACAATTAGTTCTCTTTTCTCCAAAGGTCTCTTTAATTTTCCTATAGGTAGTATCTGTCTTAACCCTAGTGAGATAAGCCTGTAAATTCTTACATTTGTCCTCTAGCCATCCCTGCTTAGCCATTTTGCACTTCCTGTCGATCTCATTTTTGAGACGTTTGTATTTCTTTGTACCTGCTTCATTTACTGCATTTTTATATTTTCTCCTTTCGTCAATTAAATTCAATATTTCTTCTGTTACCCAAGGAATTCTACTAGCCCTCGTCTTTTTACCTACTAGATCCTCAGCTGCCTTCACTACTTCATCCCTCAAAGCTACCCATTCTTCTTCTGCTGTATTTCTTTCCCCCATTCCTGTCAATTTTTGGGTTATACTCTTCCTGAAACTCTGTACAGCCTCTGGTTTAGTCAGTTTATCCAGGTCCAATCTCTTGAAATTCCCACCTTTTTGTAGTTTCTTCAGTTTTAATCTACAGTTCATAACCAATAGATTGTGGTCAGAGTCCACATCTGCCCCTGGAAATGTCTTACAATTTAAAATCTGGTTCCTAAATCTCTGTCTTATCATTATATAATCTATCTGAAACCTGTCAGTATCTCCAGGCTTCTTCCATGTATGCAACCTTCTTTTATGATTCTTGAACCAAGTGTTAGCTATGATTAAGTTATGCTCTGTGGAAAATTCTACCAGGCGGCTTCCTATTTCATCTACCGTATGGAACGCCAAAATATAACAATCATTTCATTAATTAAGAAGAAAAATAATTAAAAAGTGGCATCGTCCTTACGATCTATTTTCTTCCAGAACGCCTGGAGCGCACCAGGAAGTGTCTTGAACTGTATCTATTAGACTGTGGTAATAACGTGGTCATAGTTGACGTTTACGGATCAACCGCACGCACTTCGGAAATACACGAATACCACATTAATCCCCTACCTACATGTAGGTGGTTATATACCCGAATCGGGGTCGCTCTGGGTTGCTTACACGCTGCAGTAACGTCCTTAAACGGAAACTTTTTGATCGTTCCTTATAATAAGTCTGCACTGCAGTCCTATCGAAGCGTCAGGCCGTTGAACAACAAAGCCTAACTAACTGCACTCAATACGTAGAAAGATAAAGCTGTCATTACCCGACGGTTGGTTTGAAGACCACAGTGCCTAACTAAACATTGTTGCTGGAGTTAGTATATCGTTGCCTTCCCCAGATATTTGAACTGATTTACCCAGCCTGTTCCAGGCGGGACCTACAGTTTAATGTGGCTTCGGAACTATTGTGCAGGTCGGCACTTTTCGCATTACCGAACATTGACAAAGGTGAAGGAAGTGATACGTGACACAAAAATCCTATGACTGACCGGGATGACACCCTAGACCTCTGATAGTTTACCACTGAGCCACATATGGAACAATTAACCTTCATGTAAGATGTTATTACGGAACTGTCTGAATTTCACGTGAACTCCGGCTGATTGATTTCTTGGGACTTCACACGTGCTAAGTTTCATGACAGGACAGATTCGCTATAAGCCAGTAAATTCCTATGGGTTGTCCGAATTAATACTCTCGACATGGAGAGGAATCGTTCCATGTGTTTTCTGAAATTTCAGGTACTTAGGTACTGGATACCCGGTCTAGTGGTCAGACAATTACATTATATTATTGTACATTCCTTCGCTAGCGTAGTAGGTGACAATTTCAATCTACAGAAAGAAACGACTGGATAATCCTGGTGCTGTGTGGCAAGAAGCACTGATAATATACTGTGGTGCGGAATCTTTCCACATGTTGTCTGAAATTTCTGGTAGTTAGGCACTAGATACCCGGTCTAGTGGTCAGACAAATACATTGCATTATTGGATATTCCTTCGCTAGTGTAGTAGGTGACGATTTCAATCTACAGGACGAGACGATTGGATAATCCTGGTGCTGTGTGGCTAGAAGCACTGATAATATGTTGTAGAGGATTTTGTATTTGTTAATCATGACTGCATACTGTGTCTATTGCAAATATTTTAATACTTACGATGAAAGCGTGGTTTGATTATGGATGTCGTGTCCGAACAAAAAGTACAGGGTATTCCTCATTGCAACTTTGACGGAATTACAGACAGTAGTTTTAATCAAAGGCGGTGTTGGCCGGCCGCGGTGGCCGTGCAGTTCTAGGCGCTAGAGTCCGGAACCGCGGGAGAGCTACGGTCGCAGGTTCGAATCCTGCCTCGGGCATGGATGTGTGTGATCTCCTTAGGTTAGTTAGGTTTAAGTAGTTCTAAGTTCTGGGGGACTGATGACCTAAGACGTTAAGTCCCATAGTGCTCAGAGCCATTTGAACCATTTTTTTTTTTTTTTTTGAAAGGCGGTGTTATAGCGTTTACAATGAGCTGTTCCGAAAGGAGCTACCAACCGTAAAGCATTGAATGAGATGTTGATATTGCTTATAGGGATATTTGCTGTGTGCCCACCACAATTCGAGCAATAGAAAACCTCAAATGTCAGGATACGATGTGTCTCGTTTAACGTTACAGCTCGGCAGAACATAACGACTGTTTCACAACAGTAACGCTGCACAACGACCGAAATATTGTATTGTCCACGGTGGTGGATGTCCGCAAAGTTTACCACTAACGCGGCCTCGCAGAGCCGCTCTGTGGTCACCATTCATACACCGCGTTCCGGAAACTCCATCATTAGCGGAAGTGGCAGGTGTGTGGTAGCAGTGAGCATACACATTAACACAGTTGTAATAAAATGTTTCTGACGACTACATCGACAACTAATCATTGCGGAAGACAGCCTCTTTACAGCCATCAACTTAGTTAGGGACACCTAATCAATAGAGTCACCATAATGATAACGGCGACATTTCGCAATCGGCCTCCATGAAACAATGAAGACGTTGGGGAACTATCCTTTATCATCTCGATTCAAACTCCGCCTGCAGCTCAAGCAGATAGAGCGGCTGGCTCCAAGGAGCTCAGATGCTGCACGACGGCGCTCCAGATGTGCCTAAGAGGAGTTAGGTCAGGTGGTCAGGGAGGGAGCGTCCTCGTATCCGCCGAGTGTCCTCAAGGCGTTTATACGCATTTCTTGGAGCGGTGGCATGGCGAATATCCTTGCTAAAATTTTAAAATTTAAATCACCTGCGGGCCATGCATCGTGTAGGATGACGCTATGGGGAGGACGGCGGTTCAAATCCCCATCCAAATCTCATATTTAAGTATTCCGTAATATAGATAAGTCATTCTCTGTTCCCAAGAAAGAGACGAGGCTGATTTTCTGTCCTATCCTTCGCTAATGAGAGCTTCTGCTCCATATAATGACCTCGCCGTTACTCACCTACGCCTGCCTCTGTGTTCGAAGTCCGGTAATCCGTAACTGCCAGCCGAAGTGGCCGTGCGGTTCTAGGCGCTGCAGTCTGTAACCGCGAGACCGCTATGGTCGCAGGTTCGAATCCTGCCTCGGGCATGGATGTGTGTGATGTCCTTAGGTTAGTTAGGTTTAACTAGTTCTAAGTTCTAGGGGAGTAATAACCTCAGAAGTTGAGTCCCATGGTGCTCAGAGCCATTCGAATCCATAACTAAGAGGTAAAACTGGATGGTGTGGGTGGTAAACGGTATACGTCGTGCAGCATTGAATTGGCGAGTGAATTGCTACACTATCTGCTTATCGTTACAGTCTGAGATGGCCGTCGGCGGCCACCAACACTTTCTTGCTCATAACAGATGACTCCAGCGAAAACAGTTTTCCTCACATACAGTTATGATACACCCTGATTACAGTGGGATGTGTAATGTCCAATGTCTAGCGGAACTACGAGAAGTTACCGTGCGTCCGGCTCTCATTAGATTGCGATCAAATGCTCTTATACGTACGTCTACATTTACATCTACATCCATACTATGCAAGCCACCTGACGGTGTGTGGCGGAGCTTACCTTGAGTACCTCTATTGGTTCTCCCTTCTATTCCATTGTTGGTGGAAAGAAAGATTGTCGGTATGCCTCTGTGTGGGCTCTAATCTCTCTGATTTTATCCTCATGGTCTCTTCGCGAGATATACGTAGGAGGGAGCAATATACTGCTTGACTCCTCGGTGAAGGTGTAAGGTGTATGCTTCGCCGGCGATGGGCGAGGCATGACAGAATCTCTGACCAGAGAGTAGTTTATCGTTAGTTGTTGCTTGTCGCGAGTCTGCGCGAGTCGACAGTAGTAGTCAGTCTGCTCTTGTCTGCGCGAGTCTGCAGTAGTAGTCAGTCGGATACAGTAGCGAGTGGACGCTAGTAGTCTGCGGGAGTCGGCATGCGTCGGCTGTGTGCTCTGGTCGCGGCTCTGGTCGGGATTCTGGACGATGAGTATGGTTGTAGAAGGTAAAGAAGCAGCATTGCGCATATTTAATGATGTATGTCAATTGTAATTTAATTTGTTCAGAAAAAATGCCCCAATAATAATTTTTTATAAAGTAAGTCTTTTAAAGAAAAGTATTCATTTCAATTTAAAGAATTTTTCCACTCTTTTGAAGAAAAAGCATTCATTTCAATTTAAAGAATATTTCCTATGCATTCCTTCGAAGAATAATATATATATCAGCATTGCACGAAGCTGTGTCGATAAATAAGAGCAGATATAGTTGCAGTTTTTATTGAGGTAAGAATTTTGCTTTTGTTATTCAGAATACAGGGCCGAAGGTCAGCGCTGCTGTCCTTATAAAATTTACCAGATATTATTATTTCTGTTAGGAGGTTACACTTTGTTCATGGTTCATTATGTAGGTCAATTTTCATTCCTTAATTTTTGTGGGGAGGTTACATTTGGCTCCATTTCAAATTAACATTTTATTTTAAAAAAATTTGCGGGGAGGTTACAAAGGTATGTTCTCGAAACTTCAACAAAAGCTCGTGCCGAGCTACTGAGCGCCTCTCTTGCACAGTCTTCCTCTGAAGTTTATCTATTATCTCTGTAACGCTTTCGCGATTACTAAATGATCCTGTAACGAAGCGGGCTGCTCTCCGTTGAATCTTCTCTACTCTTCTATCAACCCTACCTGGCACGGATCCCACACCGGTGAGCAGTATTCAAGCAGTTGGCGAACAAGTGTACTGTAACCTACTTCCTTTGTTTTCGGACTGCATTTCCTTAGGATTCTTCCAATGAATCTCAGTCTGGCATCTGCTTTGGAACTTAAATAGTGGCAACACTGCTGAAGACATTATGCAATGGAATCTACTATAGTCGCTGATAGCACACGTTGTTGATTTGCCTACCTTACTTCCGAGCAAATGGACTCGCCCGTCCCACGTCACCGGCGTGCGCACAATCGAGGGAAACACAGTCACTTGTGAGCGAGCGGTCTAACGTAACGGTGTCACTATGTTTTCGAAACAGGAACATCGGAGTTGGATCAAGATTGAATGTGTCAGAGATCGTACAGCAAGACAGTGTCATCAGGGTCTTCAAGAGGCGTGCGGGGAATCGGCATTGCCGTACAGAACAGTGGCGCGTTGGGTAAAAGCCTTCAACGAAGGGCGGCAAACTGTGGCAGACATGCATCGGGCGGGTCGTCCTAGCGTCTCTGAAGAAGACGTGTATACTGTTGCCGCGTTAATGGACAGTGATCGACGCCATACGATTCGTGAGCTCGCCCAAGAAATCGGATTAGCGCGTACGAGTGTGCTTCGCATGCTGAAGGGACGCCTGGGCATGCGATAAATTGCATCACGATGGGTTCTGCATGACTTGACGGAAATGCAGAAATGGATGCGTTACGACGCTGCTCAGACGATCTCAGAACGCTATGAGCGCGAAGGAGAGGCTTTCTTACGCCGTATCGTAACAGTGGATGAGACATGGGCCACATCGTACGGTCCAAAACTAAAACGCCGATCCAACGATTGGTGTCATTATGGGTCGCCGCGAAAGTTGAAAGTGAGTCAGAACCCCAGCATGGTGAAAGTTATGGTGATTTTCGTGTACGACTGTGATGGTCTTATCCTAACGCATTACATTTCTCCACGGCAGACCGTCAATGCACAGTATTGGTATTCTTTTTTGGAGCATCACCTGCGACCACCTTTGCGAAAGAAGCGGCGACACTTTCTGCGCAAACCACCCATCATTTTGTACGACAATGAGCGGGCGCATACAGCGCAAGCTGTGGTTGCTATGTTCGGTCGATGGGACTGGGAAGTACTGTACCATCCACCATACTCCACAGACTTAAGTCATTCTGACTTTGATTTGATTCCGAACATGAAGGGGCCACTTCGTGGCATTCGCTTCAGAACTGTTCTAGAGATTGGGCAGGCAGTAGACCGCTCCCTTCGCACCATCAACAGAACAGGCTCTGCTAACGGTATACTACGCCTTCCACATCACTGGCAGCGGGTTCTACACAACGCCGGTGACTGCTCTGAAGGAAAGTAACAGGTGCAAACGTGTAATTCTTTTGTATAGGTTGCGAATAAATAGTTGGCACTATTTAAGTTCCAAGCCTCGCATCACGCCTTTTGCCCTCCTGCTCTGGACTGTCACAACGACAAGCCTGACACGAACACGAGATGTGACGGCGTTCTAATCGTGAGGTACGCAAATCTGCCCTATTCACCGTGGCAGAGTGCTTTATATTATTAAGTTGCTCATTAATGTATATTTAGTGTCAGCGGAACTAGCTGTGAAATAGATTGAGGACAAAAATCTGATATCTTTTGCACATTTTAATTGATGTTCACACATCAGTTAGTTACATGGTAAAAACTGCGTTATCCATCATCTAGAATAACTGCCACTTGTAGCAGAGATAACAGTCAGAAGGAAAGGAAGAGAGACATGAGCTGCAGGACTCCACAGACACGTCGAGTTAGCTGTATTCACTGCTTCCTTGGTTGGATTTGATGTTTTCTACCTCTACCATTTGATGAAAATTCTAGTTCCATTCCCATGAAACTTAGCGAGCGCCTGTCCTTTTATATCACTTTGGGACTTTTTAAAGATACATTATGCAGGATGAGTTTGTGATGCACATGGAAACCTCGTCTGCAGAAAGTACAGATTATTTGCAGTCGATTGTTCCTGTTCCATCTTTTTTTGTTTACCGAACAGCTTAAGCAAAAATTAAAGTCGATTATTTTTATGGACGATCTTCGTAAATTACTGTAGCCAGGGCATGCTGCCATGCGCAAATTTCAGAACAAGCGGCCGTGTGGGAAACTTCATAGTTCATGCTGACAATAGGTTGGGGGGGAGGGGGGGGTTATGTACAGAGAAAATGAAGCCGCATATTCCCGACGGCATTTGAGCAATATTCCTACTAGAGAAGCCTAGAGGAGGTACGGTGCTTCCAAAGTTACTGCCCTCTTTCTCTTGGTTCATTAACGATATGTTTCGTGCATTTTGGGATCAAAACACTTTGTCTGGACGAGGCAGCTGCGTGAACTCTTTATGTGATAATTTACTTATGACTTGCCATTTGTGAGTCCATAAAAGTAGCGATACGTCAGTGTATATTGGTTTAAGTGGGAAAAAAGTACATAACTTTTCGATTTTTTCCAGCTTCCTTGTAATTCGTTTGATTTTCCGTACACATTCAAAAGATCATCTATGCTTGATAAACCCTGAACCAGATTTTGCAACAACAGTCGGCAATTTATATGCTGATTGAAGTGGGTCAGTCTCTTTCACTTTCCAACTGCTCAGTCGCAGGATATTTCAGTATTCTGTTCACGTTGTAAAACATTATGAGATTTTCTAATTTACAAGCAATCCTCCCCTTTTCCATCTAATAAATCTGTATTTACATTTTTAGGGTAACTGAGAGGTGCACATTTTCTGACATTGCTAGAATATTCGGAATAACTAATTGCATAATAAGCAAGTGGAAGGGAAAATTGAAAGTAGGAGAAGATCACAGAATGAAATTTTGACTCTGCAGCGGAGTGTGGGCTCGTATGAAACTTCATGGCAGTTTAAAACTGTATGCCGGACTGAGATTCGAACTCGGGACGTTTGCCTTCCGCGGGCAGGTGCTCTACCGTCTGAGCTACCCAAGCACGCGACAGGCTGCCTCCTCACAGCTTTACGTCCGCCCGTACATCAGTTTAGCTTAGGAAGAAGTGGGGGCACCCGAGAAACAGTTTTAGTACTACAGCGAGTAAATGAGCACAGATTCTAAGAAATCGAGATATACGAGGTGACTTGAAAAAGCAAGTAACTTTTGTTGAACGGTGCGCTATATTTAAAAGTGACGGAACTGCAAGACACTTTTTTTCAATACAGTCACCACATTTCCGTAAACAACGGTCGGAAACTTTTACCAATCGATCAGTTTCTCAACGGTAGGAATCCGCTCGTTGGTCACGCATCCATTAGAGAACTACAATACGTGGACACTTTCAATTGTCGGAACGTCTGCTACTGCTGTGAATCAGTTCCTAAAATGAGTGGAAATCGATGTCGACATCCATGGCCTTCCTTCCCTATCAGCTTACCCACGACTGTGCGGCCTTGGTCAGATAGTTAGCACCATTTCACTACGGCAGGAGGCGACACTGCATTTGGCCTATATATCGCCAGACTTTCACCGCTAATCTGTGTGCGATTTAGACGTTTTGCCCACAAGAATCTTACTGTCCCTCGTACTTACATTTGTTAGTACCTTTCCAATTGCCGCGTCATTTCATTCCGACAATGTGATCCAACTGTTATCAGTACCGCAGGAGAACTGACCCACCACAGCAGAACTGACTCTGCAGGAAAACCAGTACACGTATTCTCTTCTATCAATGCTATACTCTTATTGCGCAATGGTCTTAGCGAGGGATCGCATGTGTAACTTATTTTTTGACGAGCTTCGAATATTAACAGTTCCGTCTTATTAGAAGTTGCTTTTTATATTGTGGAAAAGAATAAAATGTCTTCTATGTGTAGGCATTGTGGTAAAGGCAAGTGTAAAGCAGGGTTGCTAAATGCTGCAACTACATGTAATTTGTGTACTGAAACAAGCGTATCTAGACATTTCTCATAAAAACATATATCGAAGACCAGTGCAAAATATAATGGCTGTGTAAAGATAACTCTAATAAAAGAAATTAATTTACGTGTTAATTTATATAGTTGGCGTGTGTGAAACTGAATTTTGTTGATGCTTGTTTAGAACAGTTTGCTTCACATAAACACATCGCTCGTAATGACGAAACGACCGCAACAAATGGACGCCTAGTTTCCCGTCTGGCTCATTTCCGCCGTGTCGCTGGTTCCGAGAGCTCGATGACCTTCCCGTTTTTCAATGATAAATGTCAGAGTTGCGTCATAATACCTAATAATCCAGAGATATCTCTTAGTAAGTTTAGTCATTAAGAGATCTTCACAAAGATAACCATTTGTACACATGTGATAAACATTGATATCCGTACATACTACAAAATTGAATGTATGTATGTGTACATGTTCCACATCTCCTCCTAAACAACTGGGCCGTTTTCTGCCAAACTTGGTGCAGAACTAACTGCCAGGCAAGAATCGCTGCTCTTGGGGAGAACCTCCTAATTATCATACCTCAGGAGATATGACGTCGTAAACAATGAGATGCGTGCAAAGCTGCCGCATCACGCGTGAAGTTTTAATGCATTTATTCTTTTCTACTCAGGCAGTCTAACAGTCGAGGCAGCTTAAGGAAATTCCTGACACCTGGCAGCGCTTTTTACGGCTAAAGACCAGTCGTCTATAGAGCTATGAAGAGACATTGGAATAGAGACGCTTAAAAATTACGTTGTAGACAGGCATAGCAGCTGCACCCAGTGTACGGAAACTGTCTTAATTTGAATACTGTACCTACACTTTTGTACATTACGTATGCTTCTTTGTAAGACTATGTCATAATTTCAAAGATGTTTTCATGAATACATGGGAACGAATTTTTTTCGATATTACACCACAAAAGCACTTAATATTTTGCTGTTGTTTCTTATAGAAAATTAGCAAAATGAAAACTGGGACAGTACTGAGTTTGTCAGATAGTGATCTAATAAAGGAAGAGCGATGTTTTATGCGTGAACTAGTACTGCAGACAAGTTACAAGCAGTGTCCAACATTATTTAAAGATTATATTTGTTCCCGAAACTACGGTGGTCTTATCCAAACACAAATAACAGCAGCCTCAGTGAATGTGAAGATATAGAAGACATGTTAACCTTTAGACAACGAAAGGTGACATCTCAGAGGGGCTGTGAGGAAAGTAGTTTGTAATGAACGGAAAAACAATGAAATGAGTTGATAAAGACATAGCACTGGTCTCCGAAAGTGAACAAGAACTGCGTCGGGTGCTTGATTAAATAAAACTAGTTTTAGCTGGCGACCATAATACGCACAAAAAAAGAAAACTTAGATAATGGAGTACGCAGCATGTGGACACGATGGAAAGCTAAATGATTTATAAGACTCTTGAACTTACGGATGATTTTTTTTTAACGGAAATAGAGTATACAAAGAAGTAAGAGCGAAGAAAGATGTAATAGAAGTGAAAGCCTACGGCAAAAGAGCTTTCTGTATTAAAGACTTCCAACATTGAGAAATATAAACAACCAGAACTAAATCAGATTTGTAAGAAATTGTGTGTGGAGCATTGCTTAGAATGTGTGCGAAGCCTGGGCAGTAAGTGACACACATCCAAACGACCAGAAATACTTCCAAGAAGTAAGAGAGCCGCTTCTAGCCTCTCTTAGGGTTGTTGACCCTAACAACGCTCACAACAATTTCAGATTCATCTTTCAAGTATTAATTCACTTGATTCTTCTGTTCTAAATTCTATTCCAGACTCTCCACCATAAGTTCTCTGCTGTAAAATCGCAATGTTTGTGGTTTCTAGATGCTAAAGGCTGCATACCACATTGCTCACACCAGTAACTTCGAAGTACATTATTACTGTGGATCCTTCATCGCCTTTTGCCACAGTTGCCGGCCGAAGTGGCCGCACGGTTCTGGAGCCGCGAGACCGCTACGGTCGCAGGTTCGAATCCTGCCTCGGGCATGGATGTCTGTGACGTCATTAGGTTAGTTAGGTTTAACTAGTTCTAAGTTCTAGGGGACTGATGACCTCGGAAGCTGAGTCCCATAGTGCTCAGAGCCATTTGAACCATTTTTTTTTTTTTTTTTTGGCACAGTTCGCACCAGTTTTCTGATCTGTATCTGCCAGTCCTGAAGTTTCTTACACTTTATTCATTTATCTAGACTTTCAGTGCATGCATACCTCGAAGTGAGGAATTTAACTTCACTGTTTTGTAAGATGATAAACTTCGAAAGCTGAATATATCGTGTGAATGGCCTTACCAGACGTCTAGAAACTGCTAGGTGTGTCTCAGATAAACAATAAATAAATGATAATAAAAATGTGATAGCAGTATTTCTTTAGCGTGTAGACTATTTCAATTCGGAAAAACTGAAATGTGAGAACGGTTATTATTTGTTTCCGTTGCCACATAACAGATGAAGCTAGGAACAAAATTATGAATTGATTCGTTCACACTGAGAAATAAGGAAGAAAATATTTCCTTTACCGCCGGCCGAGGTGACCGAGCGGTTCTAGGCGCTACAGTCTGGACCCGCGCGACCGCTACGGTTGCAGGTTCGAATCCTGCCTCGGGCATGGATGTGTGTAATGTCCTTAGGTTAGTTAGGTTTAATTAGTTCTAAGTTCTAGGGGACTGATGGCCATTGCAGTTAAGTCCCATAGTGCTCAGAGCCATTTTTTATTTCCTTGCCTTTTGCTTTTACGTGAGAACGTTAATTATCTGACTCCCAGATATGTGTTCATATACATTACTAAATAAGTTTGACTTTAAACCTTTTTACACAGTGTCATTCAGATAATTATGCCTCTTGTAATGGCGGCTAATTACATACTCGGAGTTGGAAAGAAAAACATTTCATTTAGTGAGCCGATGAAAGAGAACTGATCTCTCTGGCACTGTTTTCGCCTACATAGGGAAGAAGACAATTGAACGCCAAAATACACTCCTGGAAATTGAAATAAGAACACTGTGAATTCATTGTCCCAGGAAGGGGAAACTTTATTGACACATTCCTGGGGTCAGATACATCACATGATCACACTGACAGAACCACAGGCACATAGACACAGGCAACAGAGCATGCACAATGTCGGCACTAGTACAGTGTATATCCACCTTTCGCAGCAATGCAGGCTGCTATTCTCCCATCGAGACGATCGTAGAGATGCTGGATGTAGTCCTGTGGAACGGCTTGCCATGCCATTTCCACCTGGCGCCTCAGTTGGACCAGCGTTCGTGCTGAACGTGCAGACCGCGTGAGACGACGCTTCGTCCAGTCCCAAACATGCTCAATGGGGGACAGATCCGGAGATCTTGCTGGCCAGGGTAGTTGACTTACACCTTCTAGAGCACGTTGGGTGGCACGGGATACATGCGGACGTGCATTGTCCTGTTGGAACAGCAAGTTCCCCTGCCGGTCTAGGAATGGTAGAACGATGGGTTCGATGACGGTTTCGATGTACCGTGCACTATTCAGTGTCCCCTCGACGATCACCAGTGGTGTACGGCCAGTGTAGGAGATCGCTCCCCACACCATGATGCCGGGTGTTGGCCCTGTGTGCCTCGGTCGTATGCAGTCCTGATTGTGGCGCTCACCTGCACGGCGCCAAACACGCATACGACCATCATTGGCACCAAGGCAGAAGCGACTCTCATCGCTGAAGACGACACGTCTCCATTCGTCCCTCCATTCACGCCTGTCGCGACACCACTGGAGGTGGGCTGCACGATGTTGGGGCGTGAGCGGAAGACGGCCTAACGGTGTGATGGACCGTAGCCCAGCTTCATGGAGACGGTTGCGAATGGTCCTCCCCGATACCCCAGGAGCAACAGTGTCCCTAATTTGCTGGGAAGTGGCGGTGCGGTCCCCTACGGCACTGCGTAGGATCCTACGGTCTTGGCGTGCATCCGTGCGTCGCTGCGGTCCGGTCCCAGGTCGACGGGCACGTGCACCTTCCGCCGACCACTGGCGACAACATCGATGTACTGTGGAGACCTCACGCCCTACGTGTTGAGCAATTCGGCGGTACGTCCACCCGGCCTCCCGCATGCCCACTATACGCCCTCGCTCAAAGTCCGTCAAATGCACATACGGTTCACGTCCACGCTGTCGCGGCATGCTACCAGTGTTGAAGACTGTTGAAGACTTCGATGGAGCTCCGTATGCCACGGCAAACTGGCTGACACTGACGGCGGCGGTGCACGAATGCTGCGCAGCTAGCGCCATTCGACGGCTAACACCGCGGTTCCTGGTGTGTCCGCTGTGCCGTGCGTGTGATCATTGCTTGTACAGCCCTCTCGCAGTGTCCGGAGCAAGTATGGTGGGTCTGACACACCGGTGTCAATGTGTTCTTTTTTCCATTTCCAGGAGTGTAGTAAAAAATACGTCGTTTTCTTGCTAGAGATTTCAGGGGACATCATTTTAAATTATACGGTAGTAAAATGAACTTTCTACACTGGAGACGTAAAAATGAAGCCGAGGTACCAAACATACTATGCAGTTTAATATTCTGTCCAGCCTCCAGGAGGTACTCCAGAAAGGAACGACCTTCAAAGAAGGTCAGGCATCCAAGTAGTGAAGGAATTAGCATATTTCATCAAAATATGAGAGGTATTAGGGAAAACGTTAGTGAAATACTTACAGATGTTGACTTTGGCATTGTTGGTATATCACAGCACCACTTAAATAATGTGAAATGCAGAGGCTTCCTTTACCATGTTACAGGTTAGCTGGCCATTGTTCAGTGAGTTCTTTCCGGAGTGGGGGAGTGCCCATGTACAAGAAAAACACTTTCTCATTTGAGTCCATAGATGTTTTAACGCACTGCACTGAAAAGCCAGCTGTTTGAATTTTGTGCAGGGGCAGTTGAATTTATTCGTGAAACTAAATTTTTAATTACAGTTTTTCCATAAAAACACGGGAGAACTGCCGGAGTGGCAGGAAGTTACTGATATCCGGCAGTTCTCCCGTGTTTTTATGGAACAATCAGTACGCCGGGAAATCTTTAAACATCACTTTAATTACAGTTGTTTGTAGATTCCCTAACTCTGACTACAGAGCATTTCTGCTCAAACTGGAGAGGGTTCTTGGTTCACTTTATAGGAAGTACCAAAGATTAGTTGTATGTGGTGACTTCAATATTAATTTTGTGTGTGATTGTGCAAGAAACAGATCCCATACATTCATATTATCTGATGCAGATTGTATTTTTTTCCAGCCAGGGTGCAGGGAAACAGTGGCACATCCATAGACAATATTTTTTAATATATTATTCATTACTAGTTGGGCATTTTGTTAGTAAAAGGGTGAATGGCCTTTCAGAGCATGATGCACAAATTTTAACACTAAAAGGTTTTTGTACTTAAACAGATGTTATATATAATTACAAACTATGTATGAAAGCTAAACCAACGGCAACAGAGAGCTTTTTAAAGCTGAGGAACAAGAGTGTCAAGATGCTTATAGCGCTTATGTCATAGATGACAAATACAGGGTGATTCAAAAAGAATACCACAACTTTAGGAATTTAAAACTCTGCAACGACAAAAGGCAGAGCTAAGCACTATCTGTCGGCGAATTAAGGGAACTATAAAGTTTCATTTAGTTGTACATTTGTTCGCTTGAGGCGCTGTTGACTAGGCGTCAGCGTCAGTTGATGCTAAGATGGCGACCGCTCAACAGAAAGCTTTTTGTGTTATTGAGTATGGCAGAAGTGAAACGACGACAGTTGTTCAGCGTGCATTTCGAACGAAGTATGGTGTTAAACCTCCTGATAGGTGGTGTATTAAACGTTGGTATAAACAGTTTACAGAGAATGGGTGTTTGTGCAAAGGGAAAAGTTCTGGACGGCCGAGAACGAGTGATGAAAATGTAGCACGCATCCAGCAAGCATTTGTTCGCAGCCCAGGAAAATCGACTCGCAGAGCTAGCAGAGAGTTGCAAATTCCACAATCAACTGTATGGAGAGTCCTACGAAAAAGGTTAGTTATGAAACCTTATCGTCTGAAATTGGTTCAAGCACTGTCTGCAGCTGATAAGATTAAAAGAATCGATTTCTGTGATTGTATCCTTGCTGAAATGGAAAGAGATGAATCTTTCGTTTCAAAGATTGTGTTTAGTGATGAAGCAACTTTCCACACTAACGGGAAAGTCAACCGTCACAATGTCTGTATATGGGGCACTGAGAATCCGCGGGAAACAACTCAGTATGAACGTGACTCGCCTAAGGTGAACGTTTTCTGTGCCATTTCAGCCAATAAAGTTTTTGGTCCCTTTTTCTTCGAAGGTGCTACTGTAACTGGACTACAGTATCTGGAGATGTTAGAGAATTGGCTGTTCCCTCAGCTCGAACAAGAAGCACAACAATTCATATTTCAGCAGGATGGAGCGCAACCACATTGGCACTTATCTGTCTGTAACTACCTGAACGTCAACTACCCGAGGCGATTGATCGGCCGCCAGGCAGCCCGTGACAGAGCACTTCATCACTGGCCTCCAAGAAGCCCTGATCTTACCCCCTGCGATTTTTTCTTATGGGGGTATGTTAAGGATATGGTGTTTCGGCCACCTCTCCCAGCCACCATTGATGATTTGAAACGAGAAATAACAGCAGCTATCCAAACTGTTACGCCTGTTATGCTACAGAGAGTGTGGAACGAGTTGGAGTATCGGGTTGATATTGCTTGAGTGTCTGGAGGGGGCCATATTGAACATCTCTGAACTTGTTTTTGAGTGAAAAAAAACCTTTTTAAATACTCTTTGTAATGATGTATAACAGAAGGTTATATTATGTTTCTTTCATTAAATACACATTTTTAAAGTTGTGGTATTCTTTTTGAATCACCCTGTATAATGCTTTCCTTGACACATATCTCATTTTCGTTCCTTTAGAACATTCAAAACGGGATATTAGCAGTAAAAGGCAGCTTCAGTGGCCGACTAATAGGATAAGGATATCATGTAGAACAAAGTGGTAATTATATCAAAATGTTAGTTGTCACAAGCGAGCTACAGTAGCCCATTATAGACAAAATTGTAAGGTTCTTAAAAACGTTATTAAGAAGAGTATGTGGTATTAAATACAATAGCTAATTTACAGAATAAAATTAAAACCATTTGGTCAGTCTTGAAGGATGTGTCTGGTCAGCACAACAAGATCGAGGATGTAAAGTCAGTTCACAGTAAAAATAATTCTGTTACTGAGAAGCCTGATATGTGTACAGAATTTAAGAATAAAGTGCTGAGCATCGCTAGTGAGTTAAATAAAAACTTAAGTTTCTACATGGAATTAGTTTCTACTCAATTTGAAACTGGATTTCCGAGGCTGACATCTGAAATATTCTTCCCTGATACTGACAAGGGGGAGACTGACAAGGGGGAGACTGAGTCCATAGTTAAATCACTGAACATTAAAGTCTCTAATGGATACGATTGGAGTATCCAGCAGAATACTGACGTACTGTGCTGCACATGGTAGCATTGTCTTTAGCCGTATTTGTATATTTTCCTTTAGGAATGGCCATTTTCCTGAACAATTAAAGTACTCAGTAGTAAATCCGCTTTATAAAAAGGGAGGAAGGGATAATGCAGACAGTTTTATACCTGTTTCTAAGCCACAGGTGTTTGCTAATGTTACTGAAAAGGCTGTGTGTGTAAGGAAAATTGATCATTTCATTTCACATAATTTGCTGTCAAATATACAGTTTGGTTTTAGAAGTGGTTTAACAACTGAAAATAGTATATTGTGTTTTATCTGTGAAGTAATGATTGGGTTAAATTTAAGGTTTCGAACCCTAAGCACCTTAGTTGATTTAACTAAGGCATTTGATTGCCTCGATCACAAAATATTGCTCTATAAGTTGGACCATTGTCGAATATTGGGAGTAGTTTACAATTCGTTCACCTCTTACTTAAGAAAAGATAAGAAAAGGTCATTCTCCGTAGCACTGAGAATGGCTATGATCTGGGATCTGAGTGGGGCACTGTTAAATGGGACGTGCCCCAGGGATCAGTGCTGGGGCCACTCGTGTTCCTTACTTATATAAACGGTATGCCTTTCTAATATTACAGGTGATTCTAAAATATTTCTGTTTGTTGATGACAATAGCTTGGTACTGAAGGATTTTGTGTGCAACGTTACACCATTTCAAATAGTGCAGTTCAGAATATAAGCTCACTGCTTGTAGAAAATAAACTAACGCTAAATCACAGTAAGACACAGTTTTTATAGTTTCTAGGACAGAATTCAACAAAACCTGGCGTTCTGATTACACAGATGGACATATGATTACTGAGACTGAACGGTTCATATTTCAAGGTATTTATGTAGATAGTAAACTGTTATGGAAAGCCCATGTTCTGGATCTTGTTCAACAATTTAATGTTGCCACTTTTCATATTAGAACAGTTTCTGAAGTAAGTGATAGTTCGACACCAAAAGTAGTCTACTTTGCTTATTTTCATTCGCTTATGACGTATGGTAGTATATTTTGGGGTAACTCTTCTCAATCTCAGAGGGTATTTTTGGCTCAGAAAGGGACGTCTGGGCAATAAGTCATGTGAGTTCTCGAACCTCTTGTAGACCCCTGTTCATTAGTCTGGGTATTCTGACCTTGGGCTCTCGGTGTATGTATTCTTTAATGTCGTTTCTTGTTAACAATATCAGATTGTTATTCATAATTAGCAGCTTATACTCAGTCTTGAATCTAGTGCAGAAATGCGTGCAGTATTTTGCTGCATCCATTTTCAGTAAGCTACGAGAAGAATTCAAAAATCTTATCAGTAAGTCACCCACTTTCAAATCTCAACTGAAGAGTTTTCTCGTGGGTCACCTATTCTGTCGAGGAGCTCCTTGAAAAACTGAGCTAGATACTGTGTTACATTGTTCATTATGTCTATGTAGGATTATAGCTGTTCGTCTTTTTAGGATTCATAAACATTTTATTTTATCTGTCGTTATTTTTGCGTTGTAATTTCATGACTGACACGTTCCATCACCATGGAGACTTGATCTTCAATTTGATCCTACGGAATTTGAGGTGTAAAAAATATCTTGAATGTCCTACAGTATGAGAATTTTTGTTATTATTGCTAGCTGTGCACCTGGCCTTGCCCTGGTATCTACTAATTTTAGTTCTATTAATCAGTTTCCTCCATTCCCTTGCCTACTTCTCAGTCCTTCTCCACCTTCTCTCTATCCACCTCCTCCTTCCCCTCTCGCTGTCTATCTCCTCCTCTTTCATTGATATTTTCATTTCCTCTGCTCCCCTCTACCTGTTCGTCTTCTCCTCTTCTCTTTCTGTGTGCATCTCCGCCTCCCTCTCTCTCCGTGCTGCACAATGATTTAATTTTGTAGGTACATTCAGCGGCATATGTGGATACTGTGTGTTAAATGTGTTGCGAATAGAGTTAGTATCAAAGAGGTAATAAATTCAAACTTATTGATTGGCAACTCCATGGAGTCAAACTTTATGCACTATGCGGGAGTTTTTCACGCATCTCGGTGTTGATGACGTCATATCTCCTGGACTATGTGCCTATGAACCTTGTCTGCCCCATGTCTCACGAACACAGTTAGTACTAAAGAAGCAATAAATTAAAAGTTATGGCTGATGCAACAACTTTATTTCATGAATAGTGAAAATGTAAGTGATAAACTTTTTTCTTCTCTTCATTACGTGGGGGTTCTCAGCGAGAAGAAGTTCCGTAATAGTTTGAAAATAAGTGTAAAGTTTGTTGCAGCTCGATAAGTTCTCTCGTCCTCAAATACTGGATGAATAAAATGTATATCCACATCGTCGCCTATACTTCTTTTCACCCCCACCTTCAGCCCTTTGATAGGGTCAACGCTTCTTGTCCCCACAGCGATTCTTTCTAGACAGTAAATGATATGTGGCAGTGGTAAAATACAGGGAGCGAAAGGCTAATTACAATTTGTACAGAAACCAGAAGGCAGTTATAAGAGTCGAAGGACATGAAAGGGAAGCAGTGGTTGGGAAGGGAGTGAGACAGGGTTGTAGCCTCTCCCCAATGTTATTCAATCTGTATATTGAGCAAGCAGTAAAGGAAACAAAAGAAAAATTCGGAGTAGGTATTAAAATCCATGGAGAAGAAATAAAAACTTTGAGGTTCGCCGATGATATTTTAATTCTGTCAGAGACAGCAAAG
The DNA here is from genome assembly GCF_023864345.2 of Schistocerca serialis cubense. NCBI lineage: Eukaryota > Metazoa > Arthropoda > Insecta > Orthoptera > Acrididae > Schistocerca > Schistocerca serialis. The sequence continues at coordinate 1,132,906,153 of NC_064639.1, forward strand.
GACTTGGAAGAGCAGTTGAACGGAATGGACAGTGTCTTGAAAGGAGGGTATAAGATGAACATCAACAAAAGCAAAACGAGGATAATGGAATGTAGTCGAATTAATTGGGGTTATGCTGAGGGAATTAGATTAGGGAATGAGACACTTAAAGTAGTAAAGGGATTTTGCTATTTGGGGAGAAAAATAACTGATGATGGTCGAAGCAGAGAGGATATAAAATGTAGACTGATAATGGCAAGGAAAGCGTTTCTGAAGAAGAGAAATTTGTTAATATCGAGTATAGATTTAAGTGTCGGGAAGTCGTTTCTGAAAGTATTTGTATGGAGTGTATCCATGTATGGAAGTGAAACATGGACGATAAATAGTTTAGATAAGAAGAGAATAGAAGCTTTTGAAATGTTGTGTTACAGAATAATTCTGAAGATTAGATGGGTAGATCACATAACTAATGAGGAGGTATTGAATAAGATTGGGGAGAAGAAGAGTTTGTGGCACAACGTGACCAGAAGAAGGGACCAGTTGATAGGACATGTTCTGAGGCATCAAGGGATCACCAGTTTAGTATTAGAGGGCAGCGTGGAGGGTAAAAATCGTAGAGGGAGACCAAGAGATGAATACACTAAGCAGATTCAGAAGGATGTAGGCTGCAGTACGTACTGGGAGATGAAGAAGCTTGCACAGGATAGAGTAGCATGGAGAGCTGCATCAAACCAGTCTCATGACTGAAGACCACAACAACAACAAGTGATATGTGTATCAGGTTTGGTTGAAATCGATCTTGTTGTTTAAGCTGATATGTACGAATTTTTTTGTGATCAGGTTTTGATGAAATGTGAAAGTAGGCTGTTTAGGTTCTTATATTGGTAACGCCACGTAGCGCTCTGTATGAAAATCACTGGCTGTGCTGTGTGCAGTATGTGGCTAGTTTGCATTGTTGTCTGCCATTGTAGTGTTGGGCAGCTGGACGTGAACAGCACGTAGCGTAGCGCAGTTGGAGGCGAGCGGCCAGCAGTGCTGGATGTAGGGAAGTGAGATGGACGATTTATGAGAATGGATAATCTGGAGATGTGTCCATCAGAAACAGTACATTTGTAAGAATGGATGTCATGAACTGCTGTATATATATATTATGACTATTAAGGTAAATACATTGTTTGTTCTGTATTAAAATCTTTCATTTGCTTACAATGCCAATCAGTAGTTAGTGCCTTGCGTAGCTTGAATCTTTTATTTAGCTGGCAGTAGTGGCGCTCGCTGTATTGCAGTAGTTCGAGTAACGAAGATTTTTGGTGAGGTAAGTGATTTGTGAACCGTATAGGTTAATTTAGTCAGGGCCATTCTCTAGTAGGGATTACTGAAAGTCAGATTGCGTTGCCCTAAAAAAATATTGTGTGTCAGTTTAAGCACAGTCATGTATAATTTTTCTAAGGGGACGTTTCATATGTCGACCCTTAGCCGAGGATACCTCACTGGCATCTTCTGATTTTTTCTTGTAGTTTGTGCAACTAGTGCAGCCTTTGCTTATTGCTAGCGCGTAATTGTAGAGAGAATTTCCTTTATAGTTGTAGCTTTTCATTCTTGTACAGTAAAACAGTTGTGGCATGCATGTAGATTTGCACCAAGTATTTCGCAGCTGCGCTTGCAATTAACGAGATATTATTTTCAATGCTATGTTAATGTGTTCTCTTATTCTGCTCTTCAAATTGTGGTTTTCTGTGTTGTGTGAAATATTGTGACAATAATGGCGTGTGAAAAACGTAATACTAGGCTCCAAAGTAAACTGAGAAATGACAGTGAAGACGAAAGCAGTGTGTTAGCGCCGCCGAGTAATGAATTAACTAATGTTCAAAGTAGTAATTTGGTAATTGTGCATAGGAAAATGGAGCGGGCTGCAAATAATGGTGTAGGCAGTGAAACAATTAGTGAACAGGGAAGCATTATCGATCGATCGGTCTGCAACAGCTCGCCTCAGGAATCCGAAATGACAGAACACAATCTTGCAAATACTGTAGATTCAGGTTTTGCGTCCTCACCGTTTTCTCAAATAAGTCAGGACACATTTTCTGCTTGTCAAAATGTGAATGTTGCCGGTGCAAATGCACTGCCGAAAAGCAGATTCCAGACACTAATACATTATTATTGCAATTAATGCAACAAATGGAAGAAAATCAGAGACAAACACAGCAAAAGCTTCAAACGTTAGACACAATGGAACAAAAGCTTCAAAAGTTAGACTCAGTGGAACATACACTTGAACAAACATGTGAAGATTTAACTATTGAGTTACATAGAATCGAATCGAAATGTCAAAAAGTCTGTAATGACGTAAAAACATAAATTTGTGAGCATTTCCAACCTATTTTTTTGCGGCATGAAAATACATTACAGAATCACGAATTAGCCATAAAAGAACTGCAAACTATTGTTCATGAAAATCATGAGACCTTGCAAGCTAAAATTGACTCAGTTGCATCTACCGATTCGGTTACGCAACTTGCAAAAACTCAGGAAAACCTTAAAGGACACAGTAGATACGATTTCAAAACAAATGGACACTCTGAAATTTGGTTCAGAAAAACACACTGAGGAAATAAGTACACTATCAGAGAAAGTAGCCGAACTTTCGGATCAGTTCACTAACTTATCTGCAAAGGTAGATGATGATCTGAATGACACAAGACCTGTAGCCATCACTGACACAGAAGAGTATTAACAAATTAAGAAATTCAAACAAAATCAGAATCAAATTAATACGCAACACAAAAGAGAAATGCGGGAAGTACAAGATCAGTTGGCACAAGTAATACAAAAATTACGTATTTTAGAGGACACTCGCGCTCCAACACGGGAAGAGAGACTTAGAAATACGGAAAAGCCACAAAATAATAATACAGGGCATTTCGGAAATTATGAAAGAAATTGGCAAGGTGCACCGAATTTTGAGATGGAACCGCCGACACGATGTAACAATGACCGATATGCTACTCACCGACACGATGATTTTGACTATAAGCTGTTCATTACTACACGTAAATTCAAAACATTTAAGAATTCTGGCAACGACATTCATCCACAAGCGTGGCTCCATCAATTCTCTCATTGGTTTCCTCCCAACTGGTCATTAGAGCACAGATTAGAATTTATGTGTGGCTACTTAGAGAATGAACCAGCTGAAAGAATGCGATCGGTCATTCACGATTGTCACAGTGAAGGATAATTTTATCATGCCTTCCTCTCAGCATATTGGTCTCAAGCTACACAAGACCGAGTAAAACATAGCATCACAGCATAATGATGAAACATTTCGAACAATCTGAATTTTCCAGTCTTGTGAAATATTTTGAAGACATGTTGCACAAGAATCAGTACCTGTCAAACCCATACAGCCCCTCAGAACTCATCCGCATTTGCTTAATCTAATTACCTGAACATTTACGACATATTAGTTTGGCAGGACGTTGCAAAGACGACATTGAAGCTTTTCAGGGACTCTTACAAGAATTAGAAATTGACACTGACAATCGCGGAACGCGGAAACAGGAACACAACAATCACAGGTCTCATCCGTCACAATCCCGCGATGACAGAAATAATAAATGGACACGGCAAGGCTATTCTTACAACGTAAATCGTGACCAAAAGAGACACCACCCATATGACAACCGTTGGCAGAGTAGTAATAATTACAGGGAAAGATCACCTCTCCGCAGTAATGACTACCACAGAGACAATCAGAGAAACAGACAATATGAGAACCAAAATAATTATTATCAAGGGAGACAGAATAAATTCAGACGCAACAGTCCACCGTGCAGTTACGATTCCGGGAGAAATTCTCCACCACGTGACCGACAAGAAAGAAACTATGGAATCTACCGACATGACGACAGACGATATGATCGTAACGACAGACCTGAATTGCATCAGAACTGGCGGGATTCAAACAGGGCAGGGCCCTCTCGACAAGGTGAATTTGTAAAAGTTAGGTCTCTAAATCCCAATAACGACGCGCGCCAACAAAGAGACAATAGGCAATGACTCATAACGCTGGCAGCCATAAAACGTATTTATGAAACTGACGACGCAGCTGCCGTAGCTAGTAATTAGGTAAAAATGGAAGACATTAGGGACATCTTACTCCAGGAACAAGACGTAAAACATAACAACATTGCATATCCTGTGATTCACATTACAGTAAATGACGTAAAATTTACGGCAGTACTTGACTCTGGCAATCCCATTTCAGTAATTAGTGAAACAGCCTTTAGCAAATGCAACAAATCGAACGATTGCCCCACACTTCCGTTACGTAAGATTAAATTACAGGGTGCAATCGTTGGAAAAAGTGTAGATGTACGCCAGCAAACCAACTTAGAATTCTTTTGTCAAAGCCACAGCTTCTCTATGAACTTTCTTATTGTTCCATTATTGTCGACGGAAATTATATTGGGAGTAGACTTTTTGAATGAATACAAAGCAATCTTAAACTCTCACGACGCTGACATAAGTTTAGAGAAAGAAGGTAAGTCAATAGCTTTGAAATTTGAAGATTGGCTCTCAAACCATGACGAAGAAATTAATCGGCTTTACCTCCTGTTAGACAACAGTTCGGAATTTTCGACGGAACTTGACACCAATAATCACTCTGCAAGTACTGACAGGGATGATATCGACGGCGCATTTGATACTTATGAGTTAATTCAGAATAAAATTCAAACAATTGAGAATTGTAATGATACTGAAAGGCAAGACCTTGTAACCTCCCCGCAAAAATGTAAGTCAATGACAATAAATGTGAACTAGCAATCTGAGCCATGTATAAGCTCCCCACAAAAATGAAAGTCAATTCAACTGATGTGTGTTATATCTTAACTATTTCACAGTGCATACAAAAAAAACATGAAAACAATCGTACATACATAAAAAATGGAAAATGTGCACGGTCTGATGTGTAATGACAAGAAAAGCGACCTGCTAACCTTACCTTGCCAGGCACTTGCCAAGAAAAAATACGATAGTCATCAGTAACTAGTCATGTGAATATAATTGCATAAGTGATCATAAGATTAGCAAATGGCATTATAGCATGTTAAATCATAAAGTATCTTCATTCAATAAAAGGTTTGACGTTTGACCAGTGGTGGTTTCCTTTCGATTTTCTGGTTCTCAAAGTTTCGATGTGTACAACATTGGGGTGAGGAATACTGCGAATACGATATGGTCCTGCGTATAGAAGTTCAAATTTACTGCACTTACCTTTTACTTTATTAGATAAATGGTGTGTACGTACTAATATCTTCTGTCCAATGTGAAAGTCACGGCGGATACAAACCTGTTTTTGCTGTCTTCTCCGGCGCTCTGCGGCACGTTTGATGTTGTTCAGCGCAATGTTAATGATTTCATTTGGAATGGAGTTAATTACATCTTGGAATGAGAATATGTGTGTGTCTCAATCAATGTGTCTTTTGTGGCAGTATATTCTACACAGTTTACCAATTTCTTTCATTAATCGTTCACATGGGTTCGAAGAAGCATGGTACCTGGATATATAGATCGGAGAAATGTTTCTAGCTCGTAACATACGTGTCCATATAGCAGAACGAAATTGTGATCCATTGTCAGAAATTACTTTCAACACATGCCCTATATGAAATAGAAAATGTTTTACAAATGCTTTCGAAACAGTTTTAGCAGTAGCTTTGCGTAACGGAGTGAAAGTAACAAGTTTTGAAGTGAGTTCAACAGCGACAAAGATGTAGCAAAAACCTCTATTAATTCTCGGAATTGGGCCAAAAATGTCTACAGCGGCCATATGTCTCAATTTAGTAGGTACAATTGGATGTAATGGAGGAATATGTGAAGTTGTGTCTGACTTAGCTTTCTGGCAAATTTTACATGACGCTAAAACTCGTCGTACATGTTTCTCCATGTTAGTAAAATAACAGTTCTGTCTCAGTATAAGAAAACATTTTCTTGCTCCGTAATGTGCGTAACTTAAATGAGTGTGCCAGATTAATTTGTTAACCAGTTCATCAGGAATGCATAATAACCAATTGTTGCTGTCAGGATGAGAGCGGCGAAATAGAATGTCATTGCGTACAGGGCAATGGTTTCTAATCGTAACATTATTCTTATCTTGCCAAAGGTGTTTAATTTCTTTCCACACATTGTCTTTACTTTGCACTTTTGCTATGTCCTGTAATGACGACGAAATAAAATTTTCAAATGCAACTTGCTGAATGTACATGACGCTGAAATTTGCTTTGCAGAAGTTGGTTGCGACGTCTTGCTGATTATTGCTGAGAGAACGAGATAGTGCGTCTGCTACAACATTTTGTGTGCCGGGAATGTGAACAATTGTAAAATTAAATTCCTGTGAATAAAGTTTCCATCTGCTTAACCTGTCGTGTGTAAATTTTGCGGAAAGTAAAAACTGTATCGCTCTGTGATCTGTGTAAACGGTGGTGTGTCTGCCATAAAAAATGTGCCGAAATCTCGTAAAAGCCCAAACAACACATAACGATTCCAGTTCTGTAAAAGAATAATTTCGTTCAGCAGGTGACAGAATGCGACTTGCAAATGCGATGTTTTTAATTACTGTACAACCATCTTCTTCAATTTCCTGAAAAATATGTACGCCTAAAGCTGTGTTGGAACTGTCGGTGGCAATGGAAAAATTTCTGGTAACATCTGGGTGCGATAAAAGTGGAGCATTCAGCAAGGCTTCTTTCAGATTCACAAATTCAGAGTGTGCTTGCTTATCCCAGGACCAAATACTGTTTTTACCTGTTAATTGGCATAATCTAGGTGTGTCTAAAGCAGAGTGATGAATAAATTTACGAAAAAAGTTAATTAAGCCCAAAAAACTGCGTAGTTGCTTCTTCGTCGTAGGAACAGTAATGTCACGTAGAGCTTGAAGTTTTTCCGGATCAGGCGCAATGCCTTCTGCTGAAATTACATGTCCAAGAAATTTTATAGAAGTTTTGCCAAAGTGCGATTTACTGAGATTAACTGTGAATCCTTGTGCACGAAAAGTTTGTAACAGTTGTTCTAGAATCGTATTGTGTTCAGACCAGTTAGTTTCTGCGATAAGAATGTCGTCTACGTACGTCGTGATTCTGTCTTTAAGTTCTGTCGGAAGTATTGCATTCAAACCGCGAATAAAAGCTGCAAAAGAAATAGTTAATCCGAACGGTAATTTACAAAATTGATAACAGTCACCAAAACAGAGAAAAGCTGTGTACTTTCTGCAATTCGGATGAAGTTGAATTTGCCAAAATACCGATTTCAAATCTAGTGTGGAATAAATAGCTGTACCGTGAAATTTCTGTAGAAGTTCCTCTAATGTCTGTGGTCGATCTGTTTCATTAATAATATTGTCATTAATGTGACTTGAATCAAGTACGAGCCGAAGTGAGCCATCTTTTTTCTTAACAATATGTAGCGGGTTTATGTACGGACTAACTGCCGGTTCAATAATTCCTTGGTCGAGCATATCTTGCAATTCTTTTTTAACCTGTTCTCTGTGGATATATGGAATGGGATAATACTTTGCTGTAAATGTGTCGTGCTGTTTGACTTGAAATTCATACATAAAACCGGACATAGTACCAGGAACAGTGTCAAAAACTGGAGCTTGCTGTAAAAGAATTTTGTGTAGTTGCGTGCATTCGTCGTCTGTATTTGCACTGCTTTGTTTAACTTTGTCAGAAATCATCTGTATAACGTCATAGTCGGCTTCGTCTGGAGTATTATAGTTGTGTACGTACGTATCTGTGAACAATGTGGAATTACAATCTATGTTACGTGATACGGAAATGAGCTCTGTACGATTAATTGTTTGTTCTTCCGCAGATAAAGAATGCTGAAATTCTAAAGCCAATTGCACATTTTCATCCTTCAACATTAAATAGGAATTCTGAAAATCAATAACCGCGTCGTGTTGTACGAGAAAATTAGTACCTAAAATAACGTCTGTTGTCAATAAGGGAACAATCCAAAAATTTGAGTGAAATGTGTGACCCGCAATACAAAATGATAAATGCGTCTGTAATTTAACGTCTACTCCTTTACTCGATACTGCTCCTTTTACTTTCGTTTTGCCTAATGGTAATGTAGGATACGTATTCTCTTTGTTAACTTCATTGAAAGTTTCTTCATTTATTAGTGACATAGGTGATCCGGAATCGATTACTGCTGAAAATTTCGATGAACCTATTTTAATTTCGATTACAGGATGTGAAATGGTTTTTTGAACAACTGCTCTTTCCTGCAAAAGAGTGTCTCTGATATCGTCAAAAGTAATTACATGTTCGTGAACAACATTTTGCGTGTCAAAAGTAGTGCTTGTGTTATTGGAAGCTGCGACCTGTACAGTATCTAGTCAAATTCTATCTGACGTGTTATTATTTTCTGGAGGATGTTGTGGCATTTCTACAATTTGAACTGTTCTATTACTTCTTCCAGACGTGTTACGCTCTGGATGATACCTACTGTCGGGTTCATTCATGAGAATATGTTCTTGCGGATGATTTTGCTGTTGGCAAGACCGACTGTTATTAAACGTACGCTGATAATTGTGCTCATTGTTTTTACGTCTGTCGTGATAGTCATTCCTATACGGTGCATTGCGATAGGAATTGAAATACTGCGTTTTCTGTACGTAGTTGTTTCTTTGCTGCCATGCGTTACCATTTGTTATATCAGGGACTATACGTGCACGTGGCGAAACATTAAAGCCTGGTTGACCTTGTGCATTCCATTGTTGGTTAGGTATGCTAACCAGCTGACTTTCGTGCTGTTGTGGTGTAAAACGTCTGTTGTTACTAAAATGTGGTTCCTGTTGCTGAAAATTTTGACGATATTGATAATTAGAATTTTGCCTGTTATTATAGTTCTGTTGGTTGTCATTCCTAAAGCGTCTATTACCTTTACCATTGAAATTACGTGACTGATCGTAATTACTATAAGTTTGTTGACCTTGGTTATTATATGAAAAATTTTTGTTTACAAAGGAATAATCAGATTGTTGTACTTCCAAGAGCTCTAACAGATCTCTGAACGCTGAAATATTGTCTTTTTGCTGACCCGTTAGAAGTGACACTCTTAATCATCATGGTAATTTAGAAATGCATAATTGAATGAGTGCAGATTCACTATATGGCTCACTTAAGTACTGGTTTTGTTGGACTATATGCTCAAAAAATTGCGTCACACTGGGAAAATTGGAGTTCTCATAATTTGGTAAACTAATTAATTGATCTTTGATTCCGCGCTGTGTCGTCTTCGACCAGTACGCTGACAGAAAAGCATTCTGAAATTCCTCTACCGAGTAACATTGTCTCGCGATCGGTCTCATACGAGTTGTCGGTTCGCCTTCCAAAAAACTGCAAATAAATTCAAGTTTGTGCATTACAGGCCAAGTCGGTGGAAAAGCAAAGCTAAATTGTTGTATCCAGTCCAGTGGGTGAATCTGTGTTCTGTCATTTTTGAACACTTTAAATTTTCTCACTGACAGAAAATGTTTGTAATCAAAATTATCGTCTCTGTATGATGGAACAGGTTCATGATTGTAAGAGAATCTATTTGTCTGTGCCTGTTCTGAATCTAAGTCCCGTACTCTCTGTAGATTACTCAAATTATACGCGCTGCGTGAGTCTGACAAATGTTCGAAAAGTGGCGTCTGCTGTGATGTGTTATTAACTGAAATATTTTTCATCTCTGTTACTTCTTGCTGTAAACTTGACAATTTTCTACGTAACGTGTTATTAGATGAATCGATCTCATTAATTGTCTGCTGTAAATTGTGGAATTCAGGTGTTTGGTTAAACGAAATCGGTGCAGTATCGTCTGATTTGTTGTCATTATTACTTTCAATAACATCAATACGACTGGCCAATTCATCACATTTTTCAGTCAGTATTTTTACCTGATCATCGGTTTTAGTGTCAGAGGCATTAATCTGTTTTTGCAATTTACGTGTAGTTTCGTTCAGTTTTTTAACGTCAGCTTTGATGACATCGCAATCCTGTGTTAGTTCTAATTGTTCAAATCTGTCTGTCACTGTCTGAATATCTGCTGTGTGTGTATCTGTTTTTGATTTAAGATCGGAAATTTCATCACGTAATTCTGTGTTCGACTGTTTGATGGTATTAATTTCGTCGGACACTGTAGCAATATTGTTGTCTACGTATGTCTTTGCTTTCGCGAGCAATTTACGTTTGTCTTCTTGTCTCTGTGCTGTGATTGTTTCCATTACTTGACGTTTTACTTTATTTTGATCCTGAATAAATTTACAGAAACGCGTATCACTGTTTTGTATGTGGTGATTAAAACGTTCGTCAATCTGAGTGTTTTGTTGGTCGAATTTCGCGTCAATCTTTTCATCCATTGTGCGCGAAACTTCTGCTGTCATTGCTTTAAGCTCGTCGCGTAATTGTGTAGCTTTTTCAGAGCACTGTTTAGCGACTCCGCTAATTTCGTCTCTGAGTGTTTCTGTTGCAGCTGTTTGCATTTCCCTTAATTCCTGAGCAACAGACCTAATTTCTTCGCTACTTTTTCTTGAACAAGCCTCAATTTCCTCGCGTAACTGTTCCTTAGTATCATGACATTGCGCAGCAACGTCTCTAATTTGTTCACTAAGCTGTCTGGAATTGTTGTCTAATTTTTCATTAAAGTATTGTTTGAGTTTTTCGTTATCTTGTTTGTTATCTTCACTCTGTTGTCTGACCTGTTCACTAAGTTGTTTGAGATCTTCATTATTATTGTCTAATTTTTCATTAAGACTGTCATGTTTTTCATTAAGCTGTTTGATCTGTTCACTAATCTGTCTGGAATTGTTGTCTAATTTTTCACTAAGTTTGTCTTGTTTTTCACTCTGTTGTTTGAAATCTTCCTTATTTTGTAGCAATATTGCCATAATTTGACCCAATGTAACATTATCTACTCCATTCTCTGTACTGTTTGACGGTGTATTTGCAGTTGTCACGTTTTGTGTGACCATTTGGTCATTCTGTAATTTACAAAAAGGTTTATCAGTCGGATGTACACTGTCAGACACTATTTCGGAATTAAATAGATCCGTCGTACTTTCAGCACACTGTCCATCTCCATTAAAAAAATTTCTCTGTACGTTACTTGAATTTTCCAAACCGGGTGTGTTAAGCCGGGCAGCGCTCATTACAACAGTGCGCCCCGCGTCATCAATTGTCGTCAAATTAACAGAGAAGACAATTGAGTTCGTTTGTTCATCAGTAAGATAAAAATCATCATGAGTGGTTGCAACGCACTGATTGTCAGTGAACGCAGGATTGACATCATTACACTGCGTGTCACAATTACTATCGGTCACGTTGTTTAAGTTGGTAATTTCATTCATAATACCTTGCGATACACTATTCATAGTCTTTCGTGGCATTTTTACAATAGTCAAAATTATTCACAAAACAAATAAGCACAATGCAAAAAGCAACAAACACAAATACAACAGAGCAACGAACTGCCGATGATCTGAGGAAAGAAAGTCACAAAATTAGTAAAAGCGTTGCGCCAAATGCTAATTATATTTAAGCAAATAAGAGCAGATATCTGGCTACGTTTCAGAAGATTCTCAACGAAATACGATCCTGGACCGGGTGTCGCCAAGTGTAACCTCCCCGCAAAAATGTAAGTCAATGATAATAAATGTGAACTAGCAATCTGAGCCATGTGTAAGCTCCCCACAAAAATGAAAGTCAATTCAATAAAAATGAAATCTCAGTGACAATAAAAACGTAAATAGACCGAAATGTCGATCTTAGGCCCTGTTCTTACCTCAGTAAATTGCATCTGCTCTTATTTTTCGCCATAGCTTGGAGGAAATGCATCGCAAAAATTCTTTGAATTTAAGTAAACTTTTTTTTAAGGAAATGCATGGGAAAGTTTCTTTCAATAAAATGTTTGTTTTGTTAAAATGCTTGGTTTGAAAACAAAATTATTATTGGGGCAATTCTTGAACAAATTATTTACACTTAAGATGCATTACATTATCAGATGAGCGCAATGCTGCTTCATTACCTTATTTAAAAAATATACCTCGTCCTGAATCTTGACCAGAGCCCCATGTCGACGCCCGCCGACTCCTCACACACAACTCCGACTGTCTCTCTCGCGCTACTACATGCTATCGCGACTCGCTACGTACAACTACTTACTGCCTCGCAACTCGACCGCAACTGCTACTGCCAACTCCCTACATGCAACTGAACTCTCGCGCGGTCAAGCGCAGACTAGCAACGATAAATAACTCTCTGGTCAGAGATTCTGTCATGCCTCGCCATCGCTGTATGCGTTTCAACCTTTTTGAGATTCCACAGTTTTTACTCACAAAACAGGAACAATGAAGGGATTTCAATACCAATTTCGTGTTCGTGAGCATACTAAATTTTGTGTTAGACCATACGTAATTCCGGCACATTATAGGGACCGTGTTAGAACAGAAATACAATCTATGCTTGACGAGGGCATTATTGAGCCTGCAGTAAGCTCATACAACAATCCATTACATGTTGTTGAGAAGAAAAATGGATCGATCGGGCTTGTCTTAGATTCGAGACAAATCAATACCATCATCATTCCTGAACCAGACAGGCCGCAAACGTTGGAAGAACTACTTCAAAATTTTAATGGTGTAAAAGTGTTGTCTTCTATTGATCTCACATCCAGCTTTTATCAGATCAAACTTCATCCAGAATGTAGAAAATACACAGCTTTCCTTTGTTTCGGCGTTTGTTATCAGTTTCGGAAACTTCCTTTTGGTTTGAACATTTCTTCGGCAGCATTCATTCGCGGGCTAAATTCCATATTACCTGAGTTCTTAAAACGTCACATCACCTTCTATGTGGACGATATTCTGATAGCAGAAGCCTCATGGGAACAACACAATCGCATCCTCAACAGCGTGTTACATATTTTTGCAGAATCTGGAATTACAGTTAACTTGGAAAAGTTTGAATTCGCGTAGGACGAAGGTGAAGTTTCTGGGACATATTATTTCTTCTGAAGGCATTCAGCCGGATCCTGAAAAGTGAGAAGAAATCAGAGCCGTTCCAGTTCCATCCACAAAAAAAAAAAAAAAAAAAAAAAACAAGTCCGCAGTTTTCTAGGTCTCGTAAATTTTTAGCGTGGTTTTCTGAATATGCAAATTCTAGTTACACCAAAACTTTGTTCTCTCGCTGGAAAAACTACTATTTGGAACTGGGACGAACAAGCACAGTTGGAATTCAGTTCTTTGAACGAAGCGTTACTTCACGCGCCAATACTAGCTCATCCAGATCTGTTACAAGATTTCTGCCTTAGCACGGATTCTTCTAAAGTCGGTCTTGGTGCCCATTTATTTCAAGAAGCCATAGAAAATGACACTACTGTTCAGAAAACCATTGCTTTTGCTAGCCGAGTGCTAACAAAATCTGAAAAAAATTATTCTGTTACTGATTTAGAAGCTTTAGCTATCGTTTGGGCATTTAACAAATTCCGTTTCTTCCCTTCTGGTAAGCACGTAAAAGTATACAGTGATCATCGTGCATTACAATTTCTTATGCCTTCAAAATTAAATCATGACAGGTTAAAACGTTGGGCATTGTTTCTGCAAGAATTCCACTTCACAATAGTCTACATTCCCGGCAAGTAGAACATTGTTGCGGACGCACTGTTACGCGCACCGGCTGGACTTGAGAAAGGTAACACAGAAGGCAACCTCTAGAAAAATTTCGGTATTCTTTACATTCAGAAAGTCGCCTTTGAAAACTTCATCACCACATCTTTAAAGGACATTGCTCATGAACAAGATAAAGATCCGATATGGAAAGACATCAAAAGTAAATGACATGAAAAGACACACATACAGATTCGGCATTATTATCTGGTTAGAAACAACATACTTTTCAAACGCTGCACTGTTGATGACAAGCTATGGGTACTTTGCATTCCTGACGATTTTGTTAATAAGCTCATTTGGTACATTCATTTCAGCTATGCACATTTTGGTCCACGAAAATGTTATCATATTCTTCGGACGACTTGTTATTTTAATAATATGGAAAAGAGAATTCGAAGAGTCTTGTCTATTTGTAAACTTTGTCAAAAGGCTAAACCATCTACTGTCTCACATCGTGCTCCGTTGTTTCTTATCATTCCTTCTAAATTAAAAGAATTTGCTGCTGTTGATCTCTTCGGACCCCTTGTCAGAACATCTAATGGGTTTTCGTACGTTCTAGTTGCTGTTGAACTTACTTCAAAATTTGTTTCTTTCACTCCGTTACGTAAAGCCACTGGACGGTCTGTATCCAACGTCTTTGTCAAAAATTTCTTACATGAAGTTGGACACGTTAGTAAGGTCATTTCAGATAACGGACCGCAATTCAGATCTGCTGTTTCGTCACGCATGCTTCGAAACCATAAAATCAAACCTGTTTTTATTTAATTGTACTCACCACATTGTAACCCGTCTGAACGGATTATGAAAGAAATCAATAAGCTTTGCAGACTTTATTGTCACAGAAAGCATCAGCATTGGGACAGATATTTACACTTATTTCAAAACGTGCTGAATAAAATGCCTCATGACTCCACTGCTTTACCACCTACTCTTGTACTGAAGAATGAAGAACCACCGAACAGAATCAGAGAGCTTGTACCTTTCCCGAATACATGTAAACTTCGACACAAAGACATAATTGATTTGGCTATTATAAATATAAAATCTGCAGCAGACAAAAGGAGAAAACTACACGGTAAAGCAAATGCAAAAAAATTATATATTGGTCAGAAAGTTCTCACTAAAGCTCATTCATTGTCACATAAGAAGAAACACTTGAGTCACAAATTCTTTCTAGTTTACAATGGACCTTACAGAATCCGACGTATACCACATGATAATTGCATTGAAGTTGAAACTCTGCGTACTAGGAAGAGTAAAGGTTTACACCACATTTCACATGTAAAACCGTTTATTGAAAGATAATCTGCTTTTTAACTTTGTCTTTGCCATAAAACTTTTCACTTCACATTTCTAGTATGCTTTGTCAGACTTAAGAAACTGTTAACATGCGACAATGTTTGAAGTTAAATATCCAGTCTAGAACCTAGGGAACATTTTTAAACAGAAATTACGAATGCATTGTTATAGTGAACAGACGACACAGTGTTGTATTTGTACATTCTTGCTTGTTAGTTGCACGATTACATAACGACTATCAGGCTTACATACTTAGGACACATACTGGTACTGCTAATGAGATTCTAATGCAACATTTTGGTTTACTTGAAAATACATTCAGGATTTAAAGTACTTTCTGTGAGATACCAGATGACACAGTGGTTAGTTTATGTGACAGCTACACGATTTTATCACGACGCTACTAATGAGTGACCATTAACAATGTTGCTTTTGAGGTGTTTCTGTTTTATATCTGCACAGTTTTTCTGAATTCTTCTGGAAAGTAAAACATGTTTTAGTAGTAACTTTTGTGGTATAGCTACAATGAGACAGCCTTTTTTGTAGCAGAACAATACGTTACATTATAGTACTTTCTTGATCACGGTAAGGTACGTAATAACTACGATATCTATACTCAAAGCATTTCCTTTCGTTTGTGATGAGGTATTACGTTGATTTCAGCAGAACTTTGCTTACAGAGGACGATAACTACGACACTTCCACAGAGATTATCTTACAACAAGACGCGCAGTTTAGCGCTACAGGACACGCATTTGAGTGATTAATTTTGTACTTAAAACATTTATTTTTTAAAGATTTTTGAATTACAAAGAAAGTTTTCCGTGATACATTTCATTCCATTGCTGTAATCTGTAACAACTGAGGGTATAATTACATTAATCCTCAGGGGGTACACGCTTACTTTGTGTACCATGTGTTTGGCAAACACAAGGAGCCCTAGCTAATATGGTATTTGCTTATACAACTTTACACATCAGTTCCATATTTCTGTAACACAGAATTACACAGATATATAATTATTTGACAGAGAAACAAACATTCTTTTTCCTTCGTCAGTGACACATGTTTACGCAAATACACAGTTGGATAACTTCACACTTATGAAATTGTATTTTCTCTGTAGTTTGTGAACTGTTCATATTTTTTCAGAACCATTGTGATACTATGAGAGCATTGAATGATGTATTTGGTATGGGATCATGATTTTTAAAGTACGTTTGAGGTAGATGACACTATTGAAATGAGCAGAGAATTTTGTTTTAGGTTTTGAAATTATTGGAGGAAGCTACGACGATTTTGAGAATTGACTGAGATGTTATGATATTATTACGATGACGATATGTATGATGCTGTTGAGGTATGTTTATGATCAATAAGATGATGCTACTGTATAGGAGGAATTTGATTATGCTATGTATTTCTTATGATGAAATATTGAAGAAGTGTCAACGAATATGTATATGTATAATAAGGTAAGGAATAATGAGTAGTGGTTAGGGACTCTGATTTGTGGAGAAGGATGTCGGAAACCAAGAATCGTACTTTAGAATTATGAAATGTGTGTGCATGTGTGAATGTATCACAATGCCACTGATTATTTTTTGGGCACTGTTGTATTTATAGGAATTTGTTTCTACACATTTGTAATGCAAATTCTCGACCTGTGAAATTTTTTATATGAGACTGTCACTGTAGCGCAAACTGCTGTCATAAATATTTCGGTAGGAAAGTGACCTTCATGTAATGCATGGTGGGCACCTGTCTGCGCGATAGTCATCTGGGAAAAAACCATTAGTGTGTGCCTTTCAGAGGCAAAGGTGAAAAAAAAAGGAGGCCATTATCCTCGCTATTGACATTCCTTTGTATAAGGCATTGCAAATACGACACGCTCATCACTTGGAAACATATTGTACTTTGTGCTACTTACTGAAATGCTTGTGAACTGATGGGTAATATTCTAACATCTGCACACCTGATTATGACAAGTGTCTTTCTATGAGAGTTGAGAGAATTTCTACTAACTTATGAAATGCCACATGACTATTGAATGATATTTTTATGCTTCAGTTTAGATAGTTGCTTATTTCATTTGATATTCTGGTTTCCAGCTGTGTTACAACATTGGTTTTATAAAATAAAATTAAATGCATTTGCTAATGTGAAAACTTTCTGTCAACAGATCTGTCAAACAATAATTTTATGATCCACATTCTTCAAAAAAGGAGCACTTGGATAGGAAAGAACAATAAGAAGGGACTAGTAACAGTAACTGCATACATAATTTTCTTTTCAAGTACATGGTAATATTTTTTTTTACAATAAGTTGTTGTGGTGCACCACTTTAATTACATAGACATTAAGATGTGAATAGACATTTCCCTTATCTGCATTGTTGTTTTTACTGTAATATTTTTTCTGCTTGAGCTTTGTCATGTTTAGGTACAAGTTATTGCATTTGCTGCTGCTGTTTGCCAGGCACAGTGCTACTAAATTTCAGTTTGTATTACTCTGTTAAGCCAGATTTACTACTGATTTATTTTTCTTGTTGCTGCAGATTGGCTCATATTAGTGAGAATGTTGCATTTGCTATGCTAACTTATATATTGCTTTGCCAATTTGCATTTTTTGTCATTGCTGTTTGTGTTAATTGTTTTGTGCTGCTGCATTGCCTTGTCCCTTAGTTTAGCATCTGAGCTCAGTAGATTTAAGTTAGCTTAAGATGGGGTAGGCTATATAAGAGAACGAGTTGTGATGAATTGGAAGAAATGCATTGAGAAGCTATAAGAAAATGGTTTGGCCAAAAAGTATTTTGAAAGAGGATATGAACAAAAAAGTAGGGTTTAGGGACAACAGGGTAAGGTAGGATTTTCTTGGAAATAAATGATGAGGTAAGATAATGGAAAATAAATAATGAGGTAAGAAATATGTGAACATATAAGTACAGAAAGCATGCTTGGATAGGATTTTTTTGATGGAAACAAATGTTGAAATAAGACGAAAGATCTATGGAATGAAGTTTTGGGTTGGACTGCAGTACCAAATGTTACCCTGAAAACGAACCCTGTCTTTCCTTTTGTATTATTCCGCTATGTGTTTATGTATCCATGTGTATTTGGCTTTTTCCTGTCTTTATGTGTTTAGCTAATAAGATTTATGTTGTAGAATTTTTCAAATACTAGGTTATTTTCTTTGTAAAGATGTTTAGACATTATTTATTCTGTTCTGTTTTAATGCTCATGTATGAAATTAATGTTTCGAAAACTATTTTTTATATATTCACGTATGTCATAATTCCTGTAACACTGATGTATCTGTTTATTTCTATTCTTCTGTAAAGTCTGTACTACTACAAATTTATCTGTATTGTTATGTTCTTTAATAATGTATTTTGTACCTTTGTTATTGTATTCTCATGTTATAAAATTGTAATTGACACCAGTTCATCAAATTTCTGTTGGTCATAGACTATGCAAAAATGTGAGAAGTTGGGACTGTTAGTGTTTGGACATGTGTTAATAGTTCAGCAAGGGACTGATTAACAGCATTGCTGGTTCTAAGGACAATTCCAAAAACTTTGTGAGTGCACAAGTGGTGGTTTATGGACTTGCTATATTGTCTGCAAGACTTCTAAGGACAATTCCAGAAACTTTGTGAGTGCACTAGTGGTGGTTTATGGACTTGGTATATGGTCCGCAAGACTCTTCGATGGAGATTGTGCACCTGCACAGTCGCAGCAGATGGCTGCTGGCCATCTCTACAAGGACTACAGTGGGTCTGCACCTTTGATGATCCATCAATACCATTATTTCTACAAGGACTGCAGTGGGTCTGCACCTTTGGTGGCCCACCAATTCCATACTCTCTACCAAGACTATAGTGGGTCTGCTCTGTGATGACCTACCTACCAATATTCTTCAAAACTTCGACTGACTCTGCTGTGGGTTTGCTCTGTTGTGGCCCATTACCTGTCTGCATGTCAAGAGTCAGCACTGTCTTTCCGTTACTGTCTACTTCTTCAAGACTGCATGGAAATCCACTACTTCCGTATGCATTTTCTTTTACTGCTCAGACTTTGAGAAAAACACTGCTATTTTACTGTGATGAACGATCAGGACTGTCTTTATAGACTGTGAGAAAATTTTAGCTTTTGACCAACATTGTATCAATAAGTGTGTGCCTTTGATTTCTTTGTTATTGTAATTATGATTTTTTTTTCAAATCTGTATTGGTCACTGCCCAAAACAATTTGTAAAATTTTTTGTGGTGAGCATGGGGGCTATGTAAGTAGGCTGTTTAGGTCCTTATATTGGTAACGCCACGTAGCGCTCTGTATGAAAATCATTGGCTGTGCTGTGTGCAGTATGTGGCTAGTTTGCATTGTTGTCTGCCATTGTAGTGTTGGGCAGCTGGATGTTAACAGCGCGTAGCGTTGCGCAGTTGGAGGCGAGCCGCCAGCAGTGGTGGATGTAGGGAAGTGAGATGGCCGATTTTTGCGAATGGATAATCTGGAGGTGTGTCCATCAGAAACAGTAAATTTGTAAGACTGGATGTCATGAACTGATATATATATTATGACTTTTGAACACTATTAAGGTAAATACATTGTTTGTTCTCTATCAAAATCTTTCATTTGCTAACCATGCCTATCAGTAGTTAGTGCCTTTAGTAGTTTGAAAATCTTTTATTTAGCTGGCAGTAGTGAGGCCGGGTGTATTGCAGTAGTTCGAGTAACGAAGATTTTTGTGAGGTGATTTGTGAAACGTATAGGTTAATTTAGTCAGGGCCATTCTCTTGTAGGGATTACTGAAAGTCAGACTGCGTTGCGCTAAAAAAATATTGTTTATCAGTTTAAGCACAGTCATGTATAATTTTTCTAAGGGGACGTTTCAAATTTAGCCTATACGGTGTCCCTAATAATGCTGAAGTTACCAGTGAGAACTCCTCCATAAAAACCCGTCCAGCAGTTTTGAGATTAGCATGCTCAGACAGACAGCAAGGAAATCTCACTAAAACTTTAAATCAGCATGCCTCTTTTTCCGTGATCCGATTTTGATGATTGTAAGTCTATACGATGCCCCCAAATATGCTCAAGGTACCTGTGAAAACTACGTGAAAATTCGTCTTGTAGTTTTGGAGATTAGCGTGTTCAAAGGAAAACAGACAGACAAGACGTTTTCACAGGTTTGATTAGTATGGACAATTTATTATTGTCTTAAGTAACACTGATGTAGCAATGTGTCTTTTTTTTGCAGTCATTAACATGAAAATACACAAAAATAATGGCTTTGGTTGCGTCTAAATACGTCAATTACAGCCAGAGAAATTGCAGAGTGAAGTCGGCGCTTGAAATAAACGAAACACGCCGCTATTGCACATCCAGAGACGCAAGACTGAACCTCATGTAGCTCGTAATCGAGAAGCAATTCATGAACTACGATGCAACAGACGCTGTAATTAATGCTACTTACACCTTTGTTAAATGGACTAGAAACTATACAGATGTCTAGACACACATAATAAAAAATAAAGATTTGCTAGTTCGTGCTCTATTGATCTTAACTACAGTACTAGAATCGACATAACGGTATTGAATTGACATAATGGTAACGAAAAATCAAATTTCATCGGCCAGAGTAAACATAATTAATGGCCGACTACATACATGGTAGTTGTACGTAGTTGTCCGACTGGACATCAGTATTGTTTCCAGTCCACTTAACGACAGTACAATTAGCGATAATTATAGGGTTTGTTGTATCTTAGTATGTGAATCAAATCGCGATTACGGGCAACGTGAGACTCACGCTTGCATCCAACGATGTGCAATAGCGGCGCGTTTCGTTTATTTCAGTAGTCCATTCGCTGTGCAATTTCTGGCTTTGTAAATGCCTTATTGCGACGCAACCAACGCCATTTTTTTGTGATTTTTCGTGTTATTGATTACGTAAGTGATGTGGGGGTATCTATTTAAAAAAAACGTAAGTTTTCGTAGGAAACAATATTTGATTATTGAGCCGTGCGTGCCTCGCGCTCGTGCCATGTCTTATTTTACATCCCTTTTTTTTGCGTGCTCCCACCTCGTCATGTTAGTTTCAGTTTCTGTTGTCACTGAGTTGCTGCTTTGTCTTCCCGTGAGAGGCAGCAGCAGCACCTATCGATATATCCCTCATGTGTCATCTTTGCAGCACTGGTATTACTTCCCGGTTGTCGTCTGTCGAGGGGGTGACCTGGACGTCCATGGCTCGCCCGACTGTTGCCACCACGCATCACTCGAGCCGGGGACGGTTTTCTTGGATCGTCAGTCGGTCGTCCTACTGGACGACGTGAATTGGCTCGCCGAAAGCTTATGTGTCAGCTGTGTGTGTGTATCGAATCCCGGTTTGTCTTCGCGATTGTACAGCCACTGCTGAGTGTCGTTCAAGTCTTCGTGCAAGTGTTTGTCAAACTGTGTCTGTAGTTGATGTCATTCCCACTGACAACTTGTTTTAAATGTTGTCGGCGTACTGGCAGTGAGTCGGTCGGTTGGAGCGGATCAGCAAGCAAGTCTCGGCGCGGTGCAATCGGCCGGGCACGCTGGCGGTCTCTGCGCAGTGTCGGAGCGTGTGGGAGCTGTTCCGAGTGCTACGAGGTTCGTGGCTCACGGACTCAGCATATGAAAGTTGAGTGGTGACTTAATTACCAAAGCTGCGTCTGTTCACGTTGTCCCCTTCGTTGGTGGTTTGCTATTGATGGTATTCCTGGGAGCAGTTTTGGAGTAAGGTTTCTTATTAGTCGTAAAGCTTGGGCCTTCCGCCTATTGAAAGATTATTGTAGATATGTTGTTTTAAATTTATGGGCCTTCAGCCGCTTTTGGAATTAAAGACGTTTTTCTGTCGACAGTCAAGCTTAGAAGTTGCACTGTAATGTTTGGACAGCTAAATAAAGTGTTATGTTTGGAGTGTAACTGACAGCCGCTCATTCTGGACCCCTTCCACCTTTCCTACTACTTGTGCTGTCCTGCGGGTTTAGCAGGGCGTCTCAATTATCTTTTAGAATGTGTCGTAGTATTTACTTTCATGAGGCCCTGCCTTAAGCCCTTGCCTTACATTCATACTTCTGCAAGACATTTTTTAATATCTATGGTTGTTCCAGAGATATTTGCAGTGAAAAATTCAAGTAGACCACCCTGTATGTAATGATTGTGACGTATTTGTTGATGACCAGAATACAAGACGTAAAAGAAAGTGAGTAACACAACACTGAAAATACTAAAAATAGCATAAGACAGAGACAAGAAACACGGGAATTAGCACACGACTTAAAGAAAAATAAGAAAAAAAAAAATAGAAACCCTATCCCAACGAAAATCGAGCGAGCGAACTTTTCCTGTATGTAAAGTAACATTGTAATTAAGCTAGTCCGTTTGTAGCTTGAAACCAATACACCTGGATACCGCATAATGAAAAATAAAAATTAAATTGAATTAAATTTTTAGGTGAAACCTCCAAGGCTTTTGAGATAAAGACTCTAGCAAGACAAGGAGACGGATTGTTCCTACTGCTGTTCAACTGTGTGCTAGAAAAGCTAAACAGGAAAAGGAATTTAAAAAACACAATTGGGAGAAAAGGGGACAATCTGAGTTCTGAGTAGACGACCTTGCTATCGTAGCCGAATCTATAGACGATGCAGATAAATCTGCTACGATAGACAGCTGCAAAAGTAGACCTATGTTTTTGTTTTGAAGAAAAAACAACGCGATATATGACAGATGGGAAGGAGATACTGAAGTACATGCAAAATGACTATGGAAAAATAAAAAGACTACAAAATTTAAGTATTTAGGTGAAATAATACAATCAAATGCTTTGGATAAGGAAACAAGCGTAGCAAGGAGAAGGAAAATGGAAGCAATGTCACAATGAGAAAGAGAAGAGCGGTATTCTATGTTCATCTAAAATGGCTACATGAAAAGAGAGTAAGAAAAAGAATTTTTGACAGAAACCCAAAAAAAAAAGAAAAAAAATCAACGACATGGATCAAAGAAGTTAAAATAGACCTGAGGGAAATAATAGAGGATGAAATATGGGAAAGAGAAAAGTGCATAACAATAGTAAAAAGTTTCAAGGGCTTTCAGCAGAAAAAAAAGACAGGCCTAGTACAGACAGAAGAAAGAAGAGAAAGACACAAGGAAAGAATGAAAAACTATTGGAAAGAAAGAAAACAAAAAAGAAAGCAGACACCAGTTGTTTCACGTCGTCCATAGTTGGCCAAAGTACTAAAAATAATAATAGCAATAATAATGATAATGATCTGCAATAGAAGGAGAATGGATTTTCCGTTCACCAAGTCGGCTGACAGCTGGTTGCATAGGGCAGCAGTGCTGCTCTGTTCCATTGGATAGATCGTGACTCCCCCTGCAGGGAGATCCCTCGCTGACACGAAGCATTTCGCGAAGTCATCCTGCACTTATTGTTTCATTGAGTGTTCAGCGCAGTGTCCCCAAGCAAGGGCACTTTTTGCCGCAGTTTAACGCTTTGTATCCAGCGCCGGATTCTTGAAGAGCTCTCACTTTCATGAATGCCGCTGTGGAAATGTTTCTGTTCAAGGTTGAGAGTTGGCAATACTCTGTTAGGATTTAAAGGTTGGCTACAGCACGCATACACAAGCTCTGGAATCTAAGATATTGTTGTCGCGCTTGGCAGCACACGGAGTAATTAGTGGCAGTTTGGAAGCCAGTCTAGGAGCCCGCCTGCTGTGGTGGGCACGTGTGTTGGGCGAGGGGTCGTCGCCGAGCTGCCGTACTGCCGTGTCCGCCAGCAGCGACACAGGATTTGGTACTGAGTTTATATTTTTTATAATTTGCAGCGCGCTTATTAATTTAAAGAAAAGGGTTTGTGTATGTGCGTAGCAGCAGACGGTAATTTTGATAATGATAGGAGTTGAATTCTTAAGGGAAACCATTGTTAGGCGAATAGATTAAGTATTGATTTTTGTCATTGATTTCTTTTGTAATTGTCAGGGAATTGTTTCACTATGTATTTAATTGAGAAGTATTTCAGTCTGTCTCAAGAATTTGATTAATTTGTAATATTGCTTTAATGCCACTGGAGGAAGATTTACATACAGTGCGATTGTTCAAAGAGCTTCTAGCTTGAATGAGAATGAACCGCTGTCTGAATATAGTTTTTTAAAAAAAGGAATTACTTGTTTGGGTTATCATTTATCGAGTTTAGATTTGACCAAACCCTTTCTCTTGAATTATATGTAGTTGTAGTAAGCAGCAGCCGCCGCAGCAACAGCAGGAGCCGCCATACAGAACATGCATTGCACTCAGCATGAATAATAGGTTTTTTTATGTTTTTGTTAAATAATGGAATGCAGCAGATCAAACAGTGGCAGCAGAAAGACCAAGTAAGTTATTTGTTGCGCACAGTACCAATTTTAAAAAAAGTTTAAGGCGATCTTTGTAATAGTAAAGTTAACAAGAGTACAAGCACGAGATTTTCAGTAGAAAACACGAGATAATAAGATAGATCCAGCGACTTTCAAGGTCAACCTAAATACCGTCCGAGAATATATCAGGAAGGAAAAAAAAATACAGAGCTGCATCCTGAAAAAGTTGAATTATGCCACAACACATCTACTGTGAGGCGTTTTGGATGTCAGCGACCGTTTAGGAAGGTTTCACTTTCAGTTCGCACATGTGTGCAGTTACTACTGACACACCAGTCCGAAGCGCTAAATGTCGCACGGCTTTGTCGGACTACTCTTCAAGACCACTCCTAATTTGCCTAATTCACCTGATACGTCACCAACCACCAACCAGAGTCAAAAGAACTGGCCGCAGTACATGCGGTCTTTGGAGCTCGTCTCTGCGGCGTAGATTCCCGCTCAACACCGGGCACAGTGCTTACTATATATATATATATATATATATATATATATATATATATATACTGCTGGCCACCGTAAATGCAACACCAAGAAAGACAAGAGGTAGCACAACAAGATTTATTTTGTAGATAACATGTTAACCAAGTATCAAATGATTACGTTTACAGACGTCTGTGACATGTGGTTCCTGCCAGAATCAGTAGCCAGAGTAGCCGCCATTGTTGGAGATCACCGCTGCCACACGTCTCGGTTTTGAGTCAAAGAGACGTTGTATGTGTTCCTGGGGTACAGCAGCCCAAGCAGCTTCCACACGTTGCCAAAGATCATTTAGTGTGGCAGCTGGGGATGTAATCTGGGTCACTCGTTGAGCAACCATGGACCACATGTTTTCTATCGGCGAAAGGTCCGGAGAGCGAGTCGGCCAGGGAAGCAATTCAATCTGGTTATTGACGAAGAACCTTTGGACAATGCGTGCCACGTGTGGTCGCGCATTATCCTGTTGAAATATGGCTGTGGCCGAGCCCTGAAAGTAAGGAAGGACAACTGGCTCCAGCACCTCGGATATGTAGCGCCGGCTATTTAAAGTACCGGCAATGCGTACTAGAGGCGTGCGAGAGTAATATCCAATACCGCCCCATATCATAATAGCCGGTGCAAGACCAGTGTGGCGGTGCATAATGCAGCTGTCCAGCATCCTCTCTCCACGGTGTCTCCACACTCGAATCCGACCATCGTGGTGCTGCAGACAGAAGCGTGCCTCGTCAGTAAAGACAACGTCATTCCATTCTGCCGTCCACATCCGTCTGTCATCGCACCATTGGCGACGGAGACGTCTGTGGTTCTGCGTCAATGGTAGACGAAGCAATGGACATCTTGCGGACAGACCACTCTGCTGTAAACGGCGTCGAATGGTACACGCAGACACTGGATGATGCGTTACAGACGCAATGTGCTGTGCTATGGTTCGGGATGTCACTGAGCGATCCATCACTGCCATGCGCACAATTTGCCTATCAGCACGTGCAGTGGTGCACCGAGGTGAATGCGATCGACCATGTTGGTCCGTCGTACCCTCCTGGATCCAACGGTCACATATCCGCATTACAGTTGTTTGGTTTCGTCCAACACGACTAGCAATTTCTCTGTATGATAATCACAATCTCGGTAAGCCACTATCCTTCCTCTGTCGAACTCGGATACTTGATCAAACGATGTTCGCTGTTGTCTACGAGGCATAACTGATCGTCTTGTGAAACAACCACAAGGTAAACACACGTGCCGAACGTACACTCGTCGAAATCGCCAAGCCTCAAATGGCGCTATGAGGTGGCACCACAGGCGCGCGTGATGTGCGTCTGCGCTGAAATTCTAATCAGTTGCATATCTCATCGCTGCAAACCCATGGTGTAAATTTCACTTGCTTCGGTTGCTTCCTTCAGGGTGTTGCATTTACGGTGGCCAGCAGTGTATATATATGAGAGCGAAACTTAAGGACAAAAAGATCTTCTGCATGATCTATCATTGCCAAGTAACATAAAGTACCATTGTTCGATGAAACTTGGAGCATATGCAGCGAGAACTGCTACAGAATATTATAGAAAGAAACTGAAAGAAATATGTAAAGGATACAAAGACAATAACTACACTGAAGTCACCGTGATTTATGTTGGTCCCCTGGAGATTACAAAAGGCGGGACATAGTTCTCAATCCCTCGTGTGATCACCGCGGACATGCTGTGTAACGTGCCGCCATGCTGAGCACAATGTTCATAAGACGTTCTTGTCGTAGGGCGTCCCGCTCCCCCATCAGCGTAGTCAACAAATGCGGGATCGTCGTTGAGGCAAGTGCACGAGCTGCGCTACCTCTCCCCACGACACGTGCTCGATGGTAAGTCGGGGCAGGCCAGTCCATTTGCCGAAAATCGTCCCGTGCCACAAGATCCTTCAACTGCGCTTTCCGATGCGGTCGCGCACTGTCATCCACAACAATACACGACTGAAAATTTCCACAAGGGAAGGAGTACACACTCACAATAATATCGACCAGTGCGCATACTGTTTGAAAGATCTGGAGGTAAGTAAGCTCCTGGGACATTATGCTTCTCCATATCACAATACTTGGACCACCAAAACGATCAGCTTCGACAATGTTCTTGGGTGCATGACGTGTTCCCACTTGTCGCCATATGACGCTGTTAAGTCTTGCGCCAGTTGAGGTGCAGTTGTAAGGTGGCAATAATTTCGCACCGTACAAGAACTCATCCACATACTTTGCCGTGATCTACAAACACAATTAGGTTTCATGAGATAGGTTGTACATCGTATATATGAATATTTAAAAGAGACTGACATTGTCACGTATGTCCTTTAAATAATTGTTAACGCTTATTGCATGAAAGGTCACAGAGTGTCTTGATTATCAGAACGGCGTAATGAATGATTGCCTATACTAGTACAGGTTGGAACGACAGTGGAAATGAAACGGCAGGCGGAACTCAAGCCCTGGGTGGAAGGCCCACACAGGTGTGTTGGTCCTGCTTAAACACAGCAAGTAGCAAGACGGACGTTGGGACACCTGAGTGCTGGGGCACAACAGAGTCGCGATAGCTGGACCGGGAGAATTATACTTCGGAAACTACGAACATCTTGGACGCAGCTGAGAGGAACGAGGAAGCGTCACTTAGGAAACCAAGCAGGCTGGGTTATTTGCAAGGATTTTTACTCAGGAGCGTACCATTGTACGAGTATAGGTTTTTCCTCGCAAAATTTCCGCGCTGGACGATAAAAGACTAAAATATGGTTGGTCGGCGTTCGGAAGAATCTGCAGAGAGGGAGAATATTCCATCGTTTCGGGAATATGATTCGTTTTCGGAATTACGAGGGTGGGGACCCGAGCCTTACTGGGAAGCCAGCTGTGGAGAGACGGGGTCTTCCGTTGTGAGCGCCCGTGTGTGACGGTCGCTCCATATCAGCTTTGTTGATACAGACGGATTTGCTGTCTTTGCTCTCAGTACAGTTTATAATTAGAACAGTTAGGCACTGTACTGTTGTGAACCTTTACAATTCTGGACTTCACCTCAGGGTTGGAAGTCGTCGTTGAGTACGCACCGTTCATTAGTTGAGAGCACTTCCTCTGCCTATACTTACGTTGAGACGTTATTTGAACTCCGTCCTTGTAGCTGGGAGTTAGCATTTCTCGTCTGTAGAACACAGAGAGGTCAAGACAGTATTAGAGTATATTAGTCAGAGGACCGCCTTCTGCTGTCCGTTTTTGAAAGAGTTTATTTGTGGTGGGAGTTCTTCCATCGTTGCAGACAAGTACGACAACCATCACTTCCACACACCGGACGCAATACATGCGCTGATATCCCAAATTGCTTCGGCTTATTAGGGCTACAAAAGCTAAACAGCTGTGATCACGTTAGTTTATTTCCACTGAGGTTCCACACGACCATAGATAATCTTTCAAAGTAGTGTCTTCTAATGTTTAGTATGTAGATGATGTCAGTCATTTCGCGTTATTGATATTAGACCACGCAGTCATAATAAGAGGCAGAGTTGGACAATTGATCAGTAATTTTACTTGGGAAATGTAAACTTTGTAATATAAAGGTTTTTTTTAATCTACAATAAATATATAAGCAGGAACAACGTTTATTATTTAGTAGGATTAGTTCCCTTCATCATTCATTTATGTTTAGATTGTAATTTATAGAATTAAAAGATCCTAAGATCTGCTTCAGGGGGTAGCCAGACAGGGCCAAATCATCATTTTAGCGTTTATTATTTTCCGTTGCGCACATTCATTTTACACCTGCCTGGAGTAACATCCTGGACAGTGAGAACTATGGTGTACCAATGTATGCAAAACTCAAATTTAGGTGCGACGAATTGATTTGCGATGAACGGCATACAACGATTGCTATGAACGCATCTCTGTGTCTTACCGAACCGAAGACTTGTTTTAAGGTCTCATTGTGAAGGAATTGGAGAGATATGACGTATGAGATAAGGGGAGAGATTCTATTGTTGTGAGACGCCATTACAGTATATAGTAAATGTTCCAATAGTTTTTTGCACAAAATAAAATCCAATAACTAACGTCAAGAATTCAAGATGTTTATATCTCCATACCGAAATTAGTTAATTATCACGATACAGATATTACGAGACGTAGATCGCTCGGAGCGGAAGCCTGGAATGATAGTGCGAACCCGCATTTCCACGGTCGGAATTCGTTGAGAGATTATCTCCGGATTAATAAACTTTAACTTGCTAAATTGTTGGACCTATCATCCAAACTCATCAAACAACATAGTACACAGTTGTGCCGAACGATTTGCGTAACAAGGCAAGGGAAGGTTTTAGAGATCTCAGGTGGAGCAGATAACGACGAGAAAATTCCGCGAGTTCGCCGCTGCGGAATACATCTATTGCTCTCCTGCGGTATTTAAAACGAAATATTTATATTTTCCAGATTTTCAGGAGAGTAAAGATAAAAAGAAATAAGGAACTAAGCTAAATCAACTGAAACCAATAATTAAAATAAATGCACACACAATGAATATTTATTTACGACAATAAATAAAAAAGAATATTTTTAAATAACTAACCAATAACAATAATGTAATAAAAAACAGTCCAGCTAAGAAATGTATAACAGTTTTATTCCATACACATATCAAACTACTACTTATTTGGAGAAAAATTTTGTGATAGTTTGCGATTATCACTTAGGCGGAAGGCTGTAATTATGAAATACTCAAAATGTTCACTTGGAACAGATCAAAATAGCGTAGTGAAGGTCGACACAAAATTCCTGAACGTCGATGCAGAGACCAAGTCCCGGCTTTGGTGAAGGCGAGTGCTGGCGGCGACGTACGTTGTGAAGGTTCCGATGTCTCGGATTTATTTACTTGTTATTAATTCTTCGCAATTACAGCCTGTTATCTGGAAAGCTAAAATAGCCCACACAAATCGCATTTCTTGCACAATAATGAACTTACGTATTACGTATTTATTTCTGATTATTACTTTTTTTACTACTACAATTACTACTGCTACTACAAAACTACTCAACCAATTGCTCAACTATTAATACTGCTATCCCGAATCTGTGATTGCGGAACTGTGGGAGTAGTCAGCACTCGGCCCAGTCCTTGACAGAAGATGCCCTGGAGCGGCTTTTTGCCGCTCTGAATACCCAGGCCTCGTAAAGATACTACACTAGTGGCCATTAAAATACCTACACCACGATGATGACGTGCTACAGACGCGAAATTTAACCGACAGAAAGAAGATGATGTGATATGCAGATGATTAGCTTTTCAGAGCATTCACACAAGGTTGGTTACTGTGGCGACACTTACAACGTACTGACATGAGGAAAGTTTGCAACCCATTTCTCATACATAAATAGCAGTTGACCGGCGTTGCCTGGTGAAAAGTTGTTGTGATGCCTCGTGTAAGGAGGAGAAATGCGTACCATCACGTTTCCGACTTTGGTAAAGGTCGGATTGTAGCCTATTTCGATTGCGGTTTATCGTATCGCGACATTGCAGCTCGCATTGGTCGACATCCAATGACTGTTAGCAGAATATGGAATCGGTGGGTTCAGGAGGGTAATACGGAACGCCGTGGTGGATCCCAACGGCCTCGTAGTCGAGATGACAGGCATCTTATCCGCATGGCTGTAACGGATCGTGCAACCACGTCTCGATCCCTGACTCAACAGACGGGGACGTTTGCAAGACAACAACCATCTGCACGAACAGTTCGACGACGTTTGCAGCAGCATGGACTATCAGCTCGGAGACCATGGCTGAGGTTACCCTTGACTCTGCATCACAGACAGAGCGCTTGCGCTGGTGTACTCAACGACGAACCTGTGTGCACGAATGGCAAAACGTCATTTTTTCGAATGAATCCAGGTTCTGTTTACAGCATCATGATGGTTGCATCCGTGTTTGACGACATCGCGGTGAACGCACATTGGAAGCGTGTATTCGTCATCGCCAGGCCGGCGTATCACCCGGCGTGATGGTATGGCGTGCCACTGGTTACGCGTCTCGGTCACCTCTTGTTCGCATTGACGGCACTTTGAACAGTGGGCGTTACATTTCAGATGTGTTACGACACGTGACTCTACCCTTCATTCGATCCCTACGAAACCCTACATTTCAGCAGGATAATGCACGACCGCATGTTGCAGGTCCCGTACGGGCCTTTCTGGATACAGAAAATGTTCGACTGCTGCCCTGGCCAGCACATTCTCCAGATCTCTCACCAACTGAAAACGTGTGGTCAATGGTGGCCGAGCAACTGGCTCGTCACAATACGCGAGTCACTCCCCTTGATGAACTGTGGTATCGTGTTGAAGCTGCATGGGCAGCTGTACCTGTACACGCCATCCAAGCTCTGTTTGACCCAATGCCCAGGCGTATCAAGGCCGTTATTACGGCCAGACGTACTGGTTCAGGGTACTGATTTCTCAGGATCCATGCACTCAAATTGCGTGAAAATGTAATCACATGTCAGTTCTAGTATAATACATTTGTCCAATGAATACCGGTTTACCATCTGCATTTCTTCTTGGTGTAGCAATTTTAATGGCCAGTAGTATAGAGGAACAGTTTGTGATCGCGTGGGCCGTGGAGGCAAACAAGTCGCGGAGCAGTGTCCTCTGCGGCGCTCGCACTGTCGCCTGCTGGCTTAGAAATCGTGCTTGGTTGAGCTCTGACCACTGCTGATGTAACGCCTTCGATGATAGGCCACTTGGTACACGACTGCTGCGAGACGGGTTGCCACAGGGTTCGCCCAGAATCACTGCTCGGACTGCCATATTTACAACAAGACATTTCAGCTACGAGTCGCATGCCCTGAATTCTGCGACGTGCCTAGTTGGTCTCTCTGTGGATTTCTCAGATGCACACAACGTCAAATTGTGACCTCTGCATTGTCAGCTCAGCAACTTTGCCTTAATGGATGACATGCCTTCGGTGCTGACAGTAAGTTTGATATTCCCTTGAAATATTGGGTCTAGGTGATAAGCTTACTGAAATACACATTTTCAAAAGATTCTTCTGAACTGAAAGAATCAGCCGGTACATATTTGCAATCTCCATCGTTGTCAGGGGGCACCATCAGTCACAGTCTGTTCATACTGGTTTGGTTGTTATGTTTCCTTCTTGATTCTTGTACATGTTATACATTACTCGTCTTTCACTACATATTACACCTATTTTCCTGTGAAATTAGAAAATCTTGTATCATTTTACATTGTTGAACGCTTTTTCTAGGTGTACAAATCCTGTGAGCGTGTTCTGATTTTTCGTAAGTCTTGCTTCCGTTATCAAGTGCATTGTAAGAACTGAACTTCTGGTGCTTTTACCTTACCTATAGTCATCTATCAGATGCTGAGGTTTCGTTTTCATTATTTTGTGTCTTACTCTCGTCAACAACATGGATGCGTGATATGTTAACCTGATTGTGCAACTTCTCGCACTTACCTGCTCTTCCAATTTTAGAGATTGTGTATATCAAATTTTTTCGAAAGTTTGGTGGAGTGTGTGCAGATTCATAGCTTCCAGAAACCAATTTGAATGACCGTTTGGTTGTCAAGGAATATCTGTGACTTCCACCTTAATTGATCGCATGTCATCAAAATCTCTGATAAACTCTGAAGCTAATTCTGGAACCGCTATGTCTCCTATATCGATTCCCTCCTGTCAGATTATGAAAAATGGCTCTGAGCACTATAGGACTTAACTTCTGAAGTCATCAGTCCCCTAGAACTTAGAACTACTTAAACCTAACTTACCTAAGGACATGGCACACATCCATGCTCGAGGCAGGATTCGAACCTTCGACCGCAGCGGTCGCGCGGTTCCAGACTGAAGCGCCTGGAACCGCTCGGCCACTTCGGCCGGCTGTTACA
Source organism: Schistocerca serialis cubense (assembly GCF_023864345.2). Taxonomy (NCBI): domain Eukaryota; kingdom Metazoa; phylum Arthropoda; class Insecta; order Orthoptera; family Acrididae; genus Schistocerca; species Schistocerca serialis. The sequence continues at coordinate 1,132,938,957 of NC_064639.1, forward strand.
TTATCAGACAAGTTGTAAAGGTTCCACTACCACATTTAAACGGCAATTGATGTTAACGTTATACCTCTGCGAGTAATTTTTTATATGTGTCCGTGACATAATCTAATTGGAAACAGAACAATCAAACTGCGATTCGCTTCCGAAACACTCCAACAGAGTATAACCAACAATAAACAGGCGGGTCAGGAACAGTCGTTCTACCAGCACAAAACCAAGTTGTAACATTACATATTCAAACCGGTCGCCAGCCTAATTACGCATTCTTGTGTCAAGCAAAATGATAAAGCAGAAGGCAGTGCTAAGGCTAATCTAACCTTCCTTGACACACACACACACACACACACACTAAACTCTTTCCTTGTAGCTGTTCACACTACAACACAGTAACCTAACCTTGCAGATAAATGTGCTACTAATCAGTAAGTCAGATAAACAAATGGCCAATGAGATAGTAAACAGCAACATATGCCTCTCAACAATATGTACCGTAAATGAGCAAGGTGCAACAGTTTATAAAATCAAATACCGATACACATGAAACTAGTAGCAATGCTAAATTGGGAAAAGCTTGAAAAGATTCTGAATTTAAATCACGGGGTCTATTAATGATCATAATCTATAACTTCATTGCCCAATACACAGTCTCTGAGCCTGTGCATTAACCAACTTGCATTAGAATAGACAACACAGTAAACAGTTCTTTCTTAAACTCGGTTTGAAGCAATTAAACGGAATGCAAATCTAACTGCACTGGCTCTGAAGGAGCCTTTGAATTGCTTCATTAAATAACTAGGCTGGTACATGAGGACCCTTAAACTTCCATAGTTTGAAGAACCATGCTCATTAACAAACCTACACCAGTATGTATCAGAGAAGGTAAGTATTCTTATCATCAATTATTAGTTAAGTAAAGAACAACAAATTATAACTCTTTAAATAACAAATGTGCTTTCATAAGCAGTCTTTCGACCTACTCAAAATCTGTGCAAATCACAACACAACGTTAAATTCAAGTTCAGCCACTTTCCCATAGTAAATCAGGACACTCCGAATTAAGTTCACTAGGATGTGAATCCTGTCCATGTTTGTGATTTGGGATAATCACAGGTGTAAGACAGAGCTTTCAGTAACACCACGATTATTATTAAATTCAAACAAAATTTCACAAATACCTGGTTCATTTACAGAGTGTCTAATACAAAACAATTTATTGGAAGGCTGGTGACACTGGTGGAGCAATTTGCAATGACTATTAACCTGACGGCGATGCAGTCATGGCAGTATTGTTGGCCTCGCCCTATTACTGATCTTGGCGTCGAAATAATATTTTTATAGGGCCAAAAACCATGCCATGATAACGGTATCACCAGATTAAGCATCCGAGGCCCATAAATACTGCCCTTAAGCTATTCTGGCCTCAAAACTCCAGGAATTTGAGTACTATGATCCGCTGCTGCTAGCGAAATGTTAACCACAGCACTGCTCAGCCCAGACTCCTTGCTCGTCACGAAGGACGAGTTGCCACTTGCGCGCCAACCACACCTCTTCGACTCCGCCAGGCTACTTCCGTAGCTGCGGGGCTTCCCTACGTCTTTTACATTCAACCTTACGTTCCCTAATTATGGATCAAGTCATTTATAGGACATTCCATAACAGTCATTTCAGCAGTTATTTAAATTAACATGCATAATTTAAACAAAATCGTTCAAAACTTCACGAAACAGAAACATGTATACATGGTCAAAAAATTTCCATGACAGACACTACATCATACTGAAGCAGTACTGCAAATTGACACAGGAATATCGATACAGATACAAAATAGGTCAAAAATAGGTGTTACAAAGTCCTCTCCTTTGAATAGGTCTTCATTAACTTTTCTATCCGGCCCCTGTGATTAACAGAGTATTTCTTCTTTCACTCTAAATGTTGATATCCTTACTTTTAAAGTTAGTTTGACTACTGTGTTGAATCAGTCTTAGCGACGAACATTTATTTTTCAATCTCTCCATATTTTTTGTGCGGTTATTTCTTCTTTTATTCGGTATACTATCTGTTCATTTAGTTCCTCACTTAAATTGCTGTTTCATGTCTTTTCTAGATCGTTTTTCTACTGCACTTTTTTGTCGAGCAACTGAAGTATTTCTCCTGTTGCGCAAGTTTTCTTCGCAGTTACCTTCTTTGTACTTATAATTGTCTCTCCAATTTTTGTGGCTGCCATTTTTAGAGAAGTCTCTTCCTCATCAACTCAGCTGCCTGTTAAGCTGTTAAATTTGCAGTGTCTTCAGTTTTTTTCTTTTTTTTGAAGTCATCAGCGTTATGACTAATTCGATGCCGCCCGGCACAATTTCCTCTCATGTGCCAGTTTCTTCATCTCAGACAAGCACTTGCACTCTACGTACTCAATTAATTGTTGGATGCATTCCAATCTCTTTCTTCCTCTACAGTCTTTGCCCTCCACAGTTCCATCTCGTAGCATGTAAGTTATTCCCTGATGCCCAATATTCTTGCTTCTTTTTGTCAGTGTTTTCCACATGGCGGGATGTGGGTCCAGCAACTCGCCACTGCGCCACCTCTCGGTTTGAAATAATTGTTTCATAGCTGGCCAAAACTTAATAAGAAGGGAAGATGGGATAATTTTACACGAGCATCAATTTATTATAAATAAAATTTTAATACTTAGTAGTAAAAGTAATGAAGTGGTTATGTGATATGCCGCTTCACTTTCTTCAATATACGACTGTTTGCTATAAAATTTGATCTTCTACCTGCCATACATTTGTTTTTGCCTAAACGATTAGATACATTTGTGGTTGCATATTGAACAATTTTTTCGGTCATTGTATCTTTAACCGTCATAGATAGCTGTGCAGTTAACAACGTTCTTCTCAAAGTGAACCGTGAAACGAATTTCATTAGCTACTATATGTATCACTAAGTGAGATCTGAACGTCAATTCTATGAAGATTAGCCTAAAATATGACTGATGTGATCACAATATATTATCCTCCCGTCTTGCTGTTGGGCAATCAATATTTTCTTTATAAGCTAATTATTTCAGCAAGTGTTAATAAGTGGAAATACGTTCCCAACAGATTTTGATTTGTTTGTTCGAAACTAGCAATTACGCGAACAACAATATTTATGGAACTTCTCTGAGTAGCTCACTAACGTATTTTTCCAGTTCAAATTTTCATCCATTAGAAGCAAAATTTGTTAACATTCCACCCTGTTCACTGACTCTGGTTCAAGTGCTACCTTCAACGATGGTGTTATACTGTTTATTATAAAGAGGTCCACATACAGTGTAATTTCTTTTTTCGAAGTTGAGGCGAAGTCAATTTGCGAAGAACCACTTACTGTTCTTTGCTATATATTATTGGCAACTTTTTCCGCTGTTTGTCTTGTGTCCTCTTTAAAAAGTGTCAACTTTGTCTTATGTACACTGTAAGATGAAAAGTATCCGGACATCTGACTGAAAATGACTTAAAAGTTCGTAGTGCCCTCCATCGGTAATGCTGGAATTCAGTATGGTGTTGGCCCACCCTTAGCCTTGATCACAGCTTCCAATCTCGCAGGCATATGTTTAGTCAGGTGCTGGAAGGTTTCTTGGGGAATGGCAGCCCATTTTTCACGGAGTGCTGGACTGGGGAGAGGTATCGATGTTGTTCGGTGCGGCCTGGCACGAAATCGGCGCTCCAAAACATCCCAAAGGCGTTCTATAGGATTCAGGTCAGGACTCTGTGCAGGCCAGTCCATTACAGGGATGTTACTGTCGTGTAACCACTCCTCCACAGGCCATGCATTATGAACAGGTGCACGATCGTGTTGAAAAATGCAACCGCCATCCCCCAAATGCTCTTCAACAGTAGGAATCAAGAAGGTGCTTAAAACACCAATGTAGGCTTGTGCTGTGATAGTGCCACGCAAAACAAGGGGTGCAAGCCCTCTCCATGAAAAACACGACCACACTATAACACCGCCGCCTCCGAATTTTAATGTTGGCACTACACACGCTGGTAGATGACGTTCACCGGGTATTCGCCATACCCACACCCTGCCATCGAATCGCCACATTGTGTACTGTAATTCGTCACTCCATACAACGTTTTTCCACTGTTCAGTCGTCCAGTGTTTACGCTCCTTACACCAAGCGAGGCGTCGTTTGGCATTTACTGGCGTGATATGTGGCTTATGAGTAGCCGCTCGACCATGAAATCCAAGTTTTCTCACCTCCCGCCTGTCGTAGTACTTGCTGTGGATCGTGATGGAGTTTGCAATTCTTGTGTGGTGGTCTGGATAGACGTTTTCTTATTACACATTACTACCCTCTTCAATTGTCGGCGGTCTCTGTCAGTCAACAGACGAGGTCGGCCTGTACGCTTTTGTGCTGTACGTGTCCTTTCACGTTTCCACTTCACTATCACTTCGGAAACAGTGGACATAGGGATGTTTAGGAGTGTGGAAATCTCGCGCACAGACGTATGACTCAAGTGACACCCAATCACCTGACCACGTTCGAAGTCCATGAGTTCCGCGGGGCGCCCCATTCTGCTCTGTCACGATGTCTAATGACTACTTTGGTCGCTGATACGGAGTATGTGGCAGTAGGTGGCAAAAAACGCACCTAATATGAAAAGCGTATGTTTTTGGGGGTGTCCGAATACTATTGATCACATAGTGTATATGGAGTCTCTGTTACCGATTAAACATCGTAAATGTTTTTCATACGTGATCATTCGTCTAGTGATGCGAAGTGAAATAAGTATTTGACTCATTCTAGACTACTCAACAAAATAGCTTCTAAAAGAAACACGTTATAACCTTTGGTGACCGTGACTTTCGAGAAAAACCGCTGAAACAAATGAAGTGACTATTAAGATCCACTCCAGCACTGTTAAGACGTGTGTGAACAAGAAAATACTGCAAGAGTCGTGAAAAGACGTCAAATATTTGCTGCAGCTTTCAAGGTTCTAGTGCTTCTCAGAGAAAGTAGTTCCGACAAACTATATTTGCTGGTTTCATTACCGATGACGCAGCCATTGTGCTCTTCCTGGAACCACGACATGAGAAAAGTGCTAGGATGATTTATCTTCTTGTTAACCTCAACGCAATGGGAAAATAACTTTTAAGAGTGCAACTGCAAGTCATTTTTCTTACCACATGTCCCTGACAACAGATATGTGGCTTGCTACCTTTCCTTGAATCTGGGAAAACACGACAGATTTTATGGATAAAACGTACCGGGTGGTTCTAATTAAAGTGCAACTACTCGCGGAGGTCCATTGTGACAGCTAAACATGGCAGACACGTTAATGTGTTAATGCAGAACCGATTTATGCTGGAAAGAAATTAGTTCCAATTTTAGTCTCTAGGGGCCAGACTGGTACTGTGAATGCAACGAAGACGTAGAGAAAGGTTTGCATATGTAATGGATTAAGAACGGAACGTGGGCAGAAAAGAACAAATAAGTGAGAAAGAAGCAAGAAAGGTGAAGGTGTGATCCACGCTTCTGGAAAACCTTTGGAGATGACATGTGCGGTGAAGGTTGTATTAAGGAGATCTTCCACTGGGCGAATGACATGAGCTGTTGCCCCATCTTGTATGAAAACAGTGGTTTCCAAAATCTGTGCCCTTTCAAAGCAGGGATCACTTGCTATTCAAGACCTCGACAACGTGTAGGCGCCACGGTACACCTTACAGGCCTTCTGTGTGTATTCTCTTCAAAGAAGAACGGACCGAGAAGAAAGGTGCTTCTGAATCCACACCACACAGGTAAATACGGGCGAATGCAATGGCTATTCGTGCACAACACGCGGTATAACAGCACTAAAAATTCGGCACTTCCGTGTACGGAACAAGGTGGCGCATTCGGGAGGACGACGGTTCATACTCGCATCCGGCCATTCTGATTTAGATTTTCCGTGATTTTCCCTAAATCGTTCCAGGCAAATGCTGGGATGGTTCCTCTGAAAGGACACGGCCGATTTCCGTGCCCATGTTTGACACAATCCGAGCCTTGTGCTCCTTCTATAGTGACTTCGATGTCGACGGGACGTTAACCCCAATCTTCCTTCCTTCCTTCCGTGTATTGACTGCACTGTAGTGTAAAATGCGCCGCGTCACTCAATAGAATATTGCCCGGACACATGTCATCAACTTCGATCCGTGCCAGAAACCGAAGAGCAAATTCAGAACGTTAATGCAGATCAAGAGGTTTCAATTATGTCACTGTCTGTGTATTCTTTGGATATCAGCGTAAAATTGACCGCAAAACTTTCCGTACTGTTGACCACGGGATAGACAGTTCTCCTGACACTGCATGAGCACTTGCACTACCCGTGACACGTACTGTATCGTCAGTTACAGCAACAGCAACCTCGTCAATAGCTTCCACCGGGGTAGGACGCCTTCCTCTTCCAGGTGCCACACCAGTCTCACCAGTGTTTTTGAATTTCATTATCATTCTCCCTTAAACCATTTAATGACGCCTGGCCTGTGCTCAGATCTTTCAGTGGCCGATACTCTTTCGATGTAGCACTGTAATTGCTGCCGTTGACATAACAACGCATTTTCTCTCTTCTCGACAGTCGTGCTGTTCACTGACGCTATGGGTTGTCAAATGACCATCATACAAACAATGTACAGTACCAGGTTGGCAGCTGGCGGCCAAAACTGGAGCTAATTTTTTTCCGGCGTAAATCGGTTCCGCATTAACGCATTAGCATATCTACAAAGTTTCGCTGCCGTACGGTAATTACAGACCACATGGACCACAGCGAGCAGCAGCACTCTAATTACAGCCCCATAGTACATTAAAGAAACTGAAGCGGCGTAGTATAAAAGAAGTTCTCTACTTTTACTACTATGTATCATCATTTAATTTACCAAAAATGTTGCTCATCTAAAATCCTGCCAACTACTTCTTCTTATTAAGTTTCGGCCAGATTTGAAATATTTATTTCAAACCGAGGCGAGATACTGAACTCGCGTTCCGGAGGGCGGTGGTTGAGATCCCAGTCAGGCCATTCAGATTTAAGTTTTCCGTGATTTCCTTAAATCGCTTAAGGTAAAGCTAGGATGGCTACTTTGACAAGAGCAACACGTGCTTTTTTGCCATCTCTCCGCAGTCAGAGTTTACGCTCACTCTCTAATGACCTCATCGTGGACGACATTTTAAAACATAATATTTCCTCTTTTTTTTTTTTTTTACACATTATCAACGTTGTCTTTGCTTGGCGTTTAATTGTCAGCCAGTTTTCCCTCATTCGTTTTCGTTGAGCTTCCTTTCTTTCTTCAGTCCTCGTCTGGCCTGTTTCCAAGTTTGGCTTCTGTACAAAGCGACAGTGTTTTGTAAGTTTCCTCTTGAAAAAGTTACGTTCCTGGAGGTACTCATTTGTGATCCACATTGCTTTAATATCCAGTTAAAGCTCATTCGACCAGGGGCCCTTTGTTTTATTCTGCCCAGAAAATACGTGAAAATCCAATTGGATCGTCTGTGTGGACTCATTCGTTTTGTCTGTCTGTAGAAAGCGAACTACTGTATGTTAACATCTAACATAATAGTGAAAGTATTTGTCTGGAGTGAAAAATTATACAAAAAATGTTATGACAAACGACAAGAAGTGAAATGTAGTTCTATAGAAGACCACTGAATATTAAATGTGGAAATCGGATAACAACTGTAGAACTGGGGAGAAAAGAAATTTATGCCACGACTAAATGAAGCGGTTAGCTAATAGCCTACCTCCTGAGGCATCGAAGAATTTTTAGGCAGTCTAACGTTTATAGGTTGTAATAGTTGTGATGAGATGAAGAAATATACACAGAACAGACTTCAGACAGAACATCAGAAGAACAACGAAAACTAAGAGTCTTTTTCTGGATGGTGTCTGTCACTTTCTCTGAAGGCAAGCACAATTCATTCATGTTCTCAGTAACGGCTCTGCTTGGGCCTAAGATCTTCCTTAAGGTATTTCTTTCGTTAGTCTCTGATCTCTCGTTCACTCTCTTTCTATTAATCGTGTGGTATTCTACTGGGTACAGTAACTCTACTTCAATCAATGTACAACAGTATCTGAACTTGGCTGTAAACAACACATCATTTATTGTAAGCAGCTCTAGTCAGCTGCAATACAGTTTGTTGATCTTACACATGAAAGCATCTTTGTTAACGATGTTCTATCAAGAAAAAGATAATCTCTGCCATTTACAACTAAGGATGAAGGTGAGTGGCTTTATTCAAAATTTTAACTTGTAGCACGTTCAAATGGTTCAAATGGCTCTGAGCACTATGGGACTTAACATTAGGTCATCAGTCCCCTAGAACTTAGAACTACTTAAACCTAACTAACCTAAGGACATCACACACATCCATGCCCGAGGCAGGATTCGAACCTGCGACCGTAGCAGGGCCGCGGTTCCGGACTGAAGCGCCTAGAATGTAGCACGTATATTACCAATTAAAATGTGTTCACTTCCTTCTGATGCATAGTTAAAAGAATCATGAACATTAAATTAAAACAACACTATATCATTTAATGAATTAACAAACAATAAGAGGGTAATGTCGCTTAAAAAGGCTAACATAATAATTTAAGTTCCTTAGAATTACATAGGCCCACCTTAATATTCATAGCCTAGAAATAGTCTGCTTTTCACCTCACTAGTGCATATTGCGGTAGCAAAATATTTTATACAAGAACCCATTGAGATCTCAACTTGAAATTTTGCATGCGTGTAATCAGTTAGACTGGACAACACATACAATTTTTATAAATTTTGGAAATTTCAAAAAATGTTTTTATTGTAATAGTTTAAAATTTCAGATTTAGTTAGCATAATGATGTTACATTTCAAAATGAAGGGAATTCTTAGAGGAAAACAATGGTGCAAGTTTGAGCTCTCTAGGTTGTATAGTTTTTGAGCTACAGCATTTTAAAACAATCATCGATTGATCAAAAACAGGTTTTTTTGATTTTTAAACCCTTGAAACTCAAAAACCAAAGGTCAGAAAAATTTTAAATTTCAAAATTAAACTAGTGTTAGTGGGTACATTACCTAAAAAAAATTCATCCAAATCTGAGCTATCAAGGTTGAGACTGTCAGTTGATATGAGATGGAATGACCCACTAGTAATTTTATGGTCTCCTCATCTACACTTGTTCTCTGGGCGCTGGCTGTAAGCTATAAACTCCGTATTCTATTTTATCTACTTCTAGCAAGAAACTAGTTTAATGTAACATGATATTTTTAAAAAAAGCTGCATGTAGTCATAAGTTTTTTTACTTGTCACCGTCAATATGAAAGTGTAGGATTGGCTCCATTGTTTCATAAACTATCCTCAACCATTACAGAATGTCCGTTCTCTGGTCTTGTATTCGTGTAACACGGAAGTGATTCGGTGAAGTTTCACCTCTAACGGTGCTACAGTGCTGGAAATTATTCACTCGCTAGGGAGATCTCTCCACCGGAAACCGCTGATGCATTCGTCTACGGGCACCAGATTACCAACTTCTCATATAAAACTGTTGAAATGGAGGCGTGAGTTACACGTAGCTAGTTGCATGGACGATAGATGGACCAAGGAAGATCTTTGCTGGATTTCAAAAGATAAGAAAATACAGATCATAGATCGATATCTGCAGAAGCTATCGGTAAGAGAATAATACTATCGACAACGGTATTAGTGTGAAGTGTGCATAAACCGCATCAGTAAAGTAAATTAGGGGTATATACCGAATAATTAAAATATTTTCGGCTGTACTTACGGCTCTTTGCAGGGATGAAATGCACATCTGGCGCTGCTCAGTATATCATTTATTTTCGCTAAGGCACCTAAACGTTGTAAGCTCGACAAAAGAAACAACCCACAACCGGACGTTCCTCTCTGACACAGAGAGGACGACGTGATCGGTCAAAGTTCGTTGATGTGCGGGGTTTTACCTCACGCTTCCTCTGTCTTCGCGTTCTTTGTTGTATCCGCTACGCGCGGCTATGCTGAGATGTGAACAGTAAATATTTGTCAGCCGCTAAGCCTAGCCGTCGTGAATACCACGGAAGGAAAGATCACAGACTTCACATTTCCATCCGACAAACGGATCACCATCAACAGTGGTATGCTATGGGGAAGCTTGTGATCGCATCAGCCTGACAGTTGCGAAACAACTTGGTAATGAGAAGAAATTTTACTTCTCCTCTTGGTGGCAAAATCTCAGAGACTAATTTTGTGTTACGCTCAGGTTTAGAACTGAGTTCTTGAAGTCCAAAGACCACCACACTATACTTCGTTCATCATAATCATAAACGTAATGCAAACAAACTCAAACACGATGTTATATTTAGATTAAAGTTCAGTCTTGATCACGTTATGTCTGTTTTAATGAGTAACCGGTTTCGGTTTTTTCTATAAAACCATCATCAGACCTGTGAATAAATTTTAAGAAATACTAGATACCAATCTTTAAATGAATGAAAAAGTCTAATGATGTCAAAATTTTTAACAAAATAAAATAAAATTAGTTATACCCATTGGCTCCCTTGGGTTGGTAGGTGGAGCTCTCCTTGCTGATGTGCAGTCAACTGATGGTTATGAGTGCTGAGCACGAGCTTAAATATGCAGAGGCTCCGCCTACTTCCTGTAACACTACTTCATAACTGCCAATCAGCGTTCATAATATGACGCCATCGTCAAAGTATAAAAGTAGGAAATGCACTAATAACATAAAATTGATTCATTTAAATATCTGATTAACAGATAATAGTTGTGTCTACAACTTATTTATATTTTGGATAAAAACAGTGAATTACGATGTGTGATAGCTGTGCCCTCTATGGACAACCTTAATATTATTACAGTGCCAGTTACATCAAAGATGTAAAATCCTTGGCGTTGTGGTATATATCGATTATACCAAGTCGCCTACATCACAATTGCATCTTTGTTGGATGTTGCAGAATCGTCTTGTTTTAACTGTAGTTTTTATGGCAATGTTCTTTATAGCATTAAGTTAGCAGCCAATAGTACGTTCCACATTATGTGTATCTGAATAACTGATGAGACTGCTGATGCAGCATATTTTACATACATTGCTTTTGTCATGGGTATAACTAATCTTATATTTTTAAGAATGATTGGCCAGCAGCCGCAGCATACGTGCACTGCTGCTGTTATGATCTTGAAAGTAGGTCCAAATTATGTATTAGACATCCTAATACTATGTTACTGTAAATGAAACTTCAAGATATTCTAATGTGTCAACAGCCATCAGCGTTTTTCTTAATTATACTTTAGCTCTATAGTTTTTGTTTCAAAAATCGTATACAGTAGCAGTCTGTAAACGCTACATGTTCTCTGATTGTCGCGTTGTTAATACCTACTGAGAAAATGGCTGACCCTGCTTCCCGCTTCGTAGAGACACACTCGCACGAAACACCGTTAAATGGCAAGAAACAAGATGTTCTTAATGTTTTTCGCAAGATTACAGAGAAAATCGACTTTGAAGTTTTTCGAGAACCTGTACCTAATAAAATATACATACATGAATATTTCTGGTATCTCAACTGCAGATTTATCAGCGCTCATTTAACTTTAGGATTCTGTATCTCAGAAGGAACAAAAATGGACTTGTACCACTATTGAAGTAAGCCCTTCGTATGACGGACAACCTCGTGCCTGCGCTGGCTGGGACCAGGGCATGCCTGCCAAAACTGTCTCCAGCGCCGGCTTGTACAGACACTACTCAACGAAGCCGCCTCCACTGAGCCGTCCAAAGTTCTTGTGGCTGCACGAAAAGCATTATTCAACATAGTGGCGTTGCTGTCAGGCAGATAGCGGTCATCCAATGCAGTAGTGGCCCTTGGGCAGCCTGGGCGAGGCATGTCATCGACTGTTCCCGTCTTTCTGTATCTCCTCCCTGTCCGAACAACATCGCTTTGGTTCACTCCGAGACGCCTGGACACTTCCCTTGTTGAGAGCCCTTCCTGGCACAAAGTAACAATGCGGACGCGATCGAACCGTGGTATTGGCCGTCTAGGCATGGTTAAACTACAGACAATACGAGCCGTGTACCTCCTTCCTTGTGGAATGACTGGAACTGATCAGCTGTCGGATCCCTCCGTCTAATAGGCGCTGCTCATGCATGGTTGTTTACATCTTTGGGCGGATTTAGTGACATCTCTGAACAGTCAAAGGGACAATATCCACAGTCAACGTCTGTCTTCAGGAGTTCTGGGAACCAGGGTGATACAAGTAGTTTTTGATGTGTGTATAGTACCATACGACATAAGCGAATGAAAATAAGCAAAGTAGACTAATTTTCGTGTAGAACGATTACTCATTTCTGATACCGTTCGAATAGTAAAAATGGCAGCATTAAGTCTGGGCGTGGGCTTTCCACAGTTTACTATCTATCTGAACACCTAGAAATTTGAACTGTTCACTAATCATACTAGTGAAATTAAAACATCGGGTATTGTTGAACTGTGTGTTAGAAACTGTAAAAACTGAGTCTTACTGTGATTTAACTTTAGTGTATTTTCTGCAAGCCATGAACTTATGACATGAGCTGTGTTATTTGAAACCGAGCCAATGTTGCACACAACATCCTTTACTATTAAGCTAGTGTCATCAGAAACCAGAAATAGATTTACCCATAATACTAGAGGGCGTTGGATTTATATAAATAAGGAACAGGAGTGGACCCAACACTGATCCCTGGGGCACCCCCTATTCGACCACACCCCACTCAGACCCCACATCACAGCCATTCTCAATACCGTGAAAAATAAGCTTTTGCTGTCTATTCTTAAAGTAAGAGGTGAAACAATTGTGAGCTACTCACTGTATTCTGTAATGGTCCAAAAAGGTCTACAGCAATATTTTGTGATCAACACAATCAAATACCTTAGTTAAATCAAAAAATATTCGTAGCGTTCCAAACGTTTTGTTTAAACAAACCAGTGTCTCACTGAGAAAGGAGAATATATCATTTTCAGTTGTTACACGACGTCTAAAGCCGAGCTGCACATTCGATAACAAATTATGTGATATAAAATGATCAATTATCCTCACATACATAGGCTTTTCAATTACTTTAGCAAACACTGATGGCATAGAAACAGATCTAAAATTGTCTACATTATCCCTTTCTCCATTTTTATATTGTGGCACTACTACTGTACGTTAATTATTTAATTAATCGTTCAGGAAATTGAGCATTCCTAAAGGAAAAATTACAAATATGGCTAAATACAGGGCTAACATGTGGAGCACAGTAATTTAATATTCTGCTAGGCACTCCATCATATCCATGACAGTACTTGGTCTTCAGTAATTTAATTGTTGACTCTGTCTCCCCCTTGTCTGTATCACAGAGGAGTATTTCAGACATCATTCTCTGAAAGGCATTTGCCAATAAAGTTATATGATTCCCTGTAGAAACTAATTTTTTATTTAATTCACCAGCAATGCTCAGACAATGATTGTTAAATACTATACATACATCTGATTTATCAGTAACAGAAATATTTTTACTGCAAACTGACTTTATATCATTAGTCTTGTGCTGCTGACCAGACACTTCCTTCACTACTGACCATACAGTTTTAATTTTATCTTGTGGATTAGCTATTCTATTTGCATACCACATATTCTTTGCCTTCCTAATAAGATTTTAAGCGCCTTACAATTCTGTTTGTAATCGGCTACTGTAACTTGATTGTGTCTGCTTCTAACATTTTGATGTAATTCCCACTTTGTTCTACAAGATATCCCTGTCCCACTAGTCAGACACCCGAGCTGCCTATTGCTGCTAGTACCCAATTTAGAATGTTCTAAAGGAAAGCAACTCTCAAAGGTATGGGAAGGGGAGGTTGTCAAAGCTTATAGGTGACAGCATAGGTGGGGGTTGTGGGATCACTCATGGGAAAATTCCTGTACTAGTGCGTGTTAGAGCTGCACCTTTTTTAGACTGAAGTCAGCTGATAGGTATTCCTGCGTAAGAGAAGTCTCTCTAACAAAGAAACCACTTTTGACAAAGCTTAGGTATCCAAGTAATGAGGGAATTAGTATATTTCATCAGAAGATACAAGGTATTAGAGATAAAGTTAATGAACTGCTTATAGATGTTGACTCTGAAATTATTGGTATATCTGAACACTTCTTAAATAAGGAGATAATTCAGAGGCTTCCTTTACCAGGATACAGGTTGGCTGGCAGCTTTTCTAGGAGCTCTTTGCGGTGTGGGGGAGTAGCCATGTATGTGAAAAACGGTATCCCATTTGAGTCAATTGATGTTTCAAAGTACTGCACTGAAAAGGCGTTTGAATGTTGTGCAGGTGTGGTTAAATCTAGTGGAGTTAAACTTCTAACTGTTGTTATTTATAGATCCCCAGACTCCGAATTCACAACATTTTTGCTAAAGCTAGAGGAGGTTCTTGGTTCACTTTATAGGAAATACAAAAAGTTAGTTATATGTGGTGACTTCAATATTAACTGTATAAGTGATGGTGCAAGGAAAAGGATGCTGGTAGACTTCCTTAATTCATATAATCTTATGCAAACCGTATTATTTCCAACGAGAGTGCAAGGGAACAGTAGAACAACCATAGACAACATTTTTGTTCAATCCTCATTACCAGAAGGGCATTCTGTTAGCAAAAAGGTGAATGGCCTTGCAGATCATGATGCAAGTTTTAACACTAAAAGATTTTTGTGCTACAACACATTTTAAATATAGTTATCAACTTTTTAAGAAAGCTGATCCACTTGCTGTAGAGACAATTGTAAACCTTATCAAGGAACAAGAGTGGTAACTTGTTTATAGTGCTGATACAGTGGACGATAAATATAATGCTTTCCTCAAGACTTTTCTCGTGCTCTTTGAAAGTTGCTTTCCGTTAGAACGTTCAAAACAGGGTACTAGCACAAACAGGCAGCCTGTGTGGCAGACTGGAGGGATAAGAATATCCTGTAGAACAAAGTGGCAATTATATCAAAACGTTAGGAACAGTCAATACCTAAATGCAGCAGCCCATTACAAACAGTATTGTAAGGTGCTTAAAAAAGTTATTAGGAAGGAAAAAAGTATGTGGTTCGCAGATACAATAGCTAAGTCTCAGGATAAAATTAAAACCATATGGTCAGTCATGAAGGAAGTGGCTGGTCTGCAGAGACAGGCCGAGGATATAGTATCAGTGTGTAGTGGGAATGTCCGTGTTACTGATAAGTCGCATATATGTACAGTATTTAATAGTCATTTTCTGAATATAGCAGGTGAACTAAATAGAAACCTAGTCCCAACAGGGAACCATATAGCGCTCGTAGAAAAAAGTGTTCCGAGATTGTTACCCGAAATGCTCCTGCATGATACTGACAAGAGGGAGATTGAGTTAATAATTAAATCACTGAATACCAAGAACTCTCATGGATATGATGGGGTATCTAGCAGAATACTGAAGTATTGTTCTATGTATGTTAGCCCAGTACTTAGCCATATCTGTAACTTTTCCTTTAGGAGTGGTCGGTTTCCTGACCGGTTAAAGTACTCAGTAGTGAAGCCACTTTATAAAAAGGGAGACAGGGATAATGTTGACAATTATAGACCTATTTCTATGCCATCGGTGTTTGCTAAAGTTATCGAGAAGGTTGAATATGCAAGGTTACTGGAGCATTTAAATTCACATAATTTGCTCTCAAATGTACAGTTTGGTTTTAGAAATGGTTTAACAACTGAAAATGCAATATTCTCTTTTCTCTGTGGGGTTTTGGATGGATTAAATAAAAGGTTGCGAACGTTAGGTGTTTTCATTGATTTAACGAAGGCTTTTGACTGTATTGACCACAAAATATTACTGCAGAAGTTGGATCATTATGGAGTAAGGGGAGTAGCTTACAATTGGTTCGCCTCTTACTTTAAGAACAGAAAGCAGAAGGCAATTTTCCGCAATATTGAGAGCGGTAGTGATGTTCAGTCCCAATGGGGCACTGTTAAGTGGGGCATTCCCCAAGAGTCGGTGCTGGGGCCACTGCTGTTTCTTATTTATATAAATGATGCCTTCTAGTATTACAGGTGATTCAAAAATGTTTCTGTTTGCTGATGACACCAGCTTGGTAGTGAAGGATCTTGTGTGTAATACTGAAACATTATCAAATAATGTAGTTCATGAAATAAGTTCGTGGCTTGTGGAAACTAATTTGATGCTAAATCACGGTAAGACTCAGTTTTTACAGTTTCTAACTCACAAGAACTGATATTTTGATGAGACAGAATGGGCATATTATAAGCGAGACAGAACAGTTCAAGTTCCAAGGCGTTCGGATAGATAGTAAGCTGTTGTGGAAAGCCCATGTTCAGGATCTTGTTCAGAAACTAAATGCTGCTTTATTTACCATTAGAACAGTATCTGAAATAAGTGACAGTTCAGCACGAAATGTAGTCTACCTTGCATATTTTCATACGCTTATGTCATATGGTATTATTTTTTGGGGTAATTCTTCTGATTCAAAAAGGGTATTTTTGGCTCAAAAATGGGCTGTTCGAGCTATATGTGGTGTAAGTTTGAGAACCTCTTGTCGACCCCTATTCAATAGTCTGGGAATTCTGACATTTTCCTCACAGTATATGTTTTCTTTAATGTCGTTTGTTGTTAGCAATATTAGCTTATTCCCAAGAGTTAGCAGCTTTCACTCAGTTAAGACTAGGCAGAAATCAAATCTGCATGTGGAATGCACTTCCTTGACTCTTGTGCAGAAAGGAGTGCACTATTCTGCTGCATCCATTTTCAATAAGCTACCACAAGAACTCAAAAATCTTAGCAGTAGCCCAAACACTTTTAAGTCTAAACGGAAGAGTTTCCTCGTGGCTCACTCCTTCTATTCTGTCGAGGAGCTGCTGGAAGAGCTGAAAAATTAAGCAAATTCCAGTGTTACATTGTTGATTTTATTTATTTAAACTTACGAATTGTCGCCTGAATACGTTTCTTATATTTGATTTTATCTGTTTCTACTGTCGTGTTATAATTTCATGTATTGACTCGTTCCATGACATGGAGACTTCTCCTTAATTTGGTCCCACAGAACAATAAATAAATAAATTAAAATAAGTAAATAAATAAAAAGAGCATGAGAAATGTGCTAAGCAAATCATTATATTTGTCATCTATGTTATCGGTACTATAAACATCCTGCCACTCTTGTTCCTTGACAAGTTTTAAAAAACTCTCCATTGCTGTTGGATTAACTTTCCTACATAATTTGTAATTGTTTGTGACATTTGTTGGAGTACAAAAGCCTTCTAGTGTAAAAATTTGTGCAGCGAAATGAAGAATGAATAAAAATATTGTCTATGCCTGTGCTACTGTTTCCCTGCACCCTAGCTGGAAAAAACACAACCTTCATCAGATCATGTGAATTTTGGAGATCTACCAACATCCTTTTTCTTGCTCCATCATATACAAAATTTATATTGAAGTCCTCACATAGAACTAATTTCTGATACTTCCTACAACGTGAATCAAGAACCCTCTCTAACTTGGGCAGAAATGCTCTGAAGTCAGAGTTAGGGGACCTATAAACAACAACAATTAGAAGTTTAGTTTCACTAAATTCAACTGTCCCTGCACAACTTTCAGATATCTGTTCAGTGCAGTGCCATGATACATCTATGGACTCAAATGGAATACTGTTGTTAACGTACATAGCCACTCCCCCACCCTGCAAGAAACTCCTTGAAAAACAGCCAGCTAATCTGTATCCTGGTAAAGGAAGCCTCTGAATTGTCAAATTATTTAAGTGGTGCTCCGATTTCACAGTCAACATCTATAAGCAGTTCACTACCTTTATCTCTAATACCTCTTATATTTTGATGAAATACGCTAATTCTACCGTGACTTGGAAACATGACATCCTCTGAAGATGAGCCCTTTAGTTAGATGGACTTCCTTTAAGCACGTATACCTGTCAGCTGACTTTAATCTAAGAAAAGGTGCAGCTCTACTACACTGTCACCTATAAGCTTTGCCAGCCACCCCTTTCCATACCTATTGAGATGCAGGCCATGCCTAGTGAAACCTGATCTACTGATAAACCCGAATGGCACCACTGAGATGTGACCCATGCCCTCTACCATCAGCGCCCTCTCCAGCCTCATGTTAACGCGCCTAACAGCCGCATTAAGATGAGGCCGAACATGACGCTGAAACAGTTGCACGAAATGCACATTCGTGCCACCAGTTTCAGTAGCTATCTTTACTAGTTCACCACCCACATCATATTCCCCGTCCATATGAAGACTGTTCCCTGTTCATCAACTATCACTACCTGATCCTCCACCGTAAAATTGCTTCATAACTCCCCTAATCTGTCGGTCACCTGAGCCAACCCTGCAGTAGGCTTCAAAATGCTGGTGACCTGATACTCACTCCCCAAAACTTCCTGCAACTGCTGGCCCACACCTCTACCGTGCGAACTACCTAGCAGCAGAACCTTCTTCTTCCTGTTAGACTTTGTAACTCACCTAGGCCTCTTAACTGCTGAGGACTACTGCATGTTCCATAGACCTACAGCTACGAAACCCTCCTCTACACTCAACAGTTGGTTAAATCTATTGGTTATACGCAAAGTGTAACTGCCTGAATATCTTCTCCACCTAGCTGCCTTCTTGCCAACTGCCACTTCCCATTCCCCACCACCCTTCACCCTCCTCAACCTATCTAGCTCCTCCTTTGCGCGTTGTAACTGCACCTGAAGGGCACAGATCTTACGCTCCTGCTCCTCTATCAACTTACTTCTACTACAGATTCTGGATTCCCTGGAGAGGATATCGCTAGAATGCCCACTGGTTTCCCCACTGCATTCCCCCCCCCCCCTCCCCTGTGGAAATACTTTGAACAAATCCCACCCTGTAACCCACTACTCACAAACCTACAACAGAGCCCACATTTCTCACTCATGGTAAAATTTTACAGTTACTGAAAAAATGTAAAAAAAAGCTATGTGTCTACGTTACCGAAGTTCAGTTACACCAAAGAACTAACAATAGTGGTCTCGAAATTCTCTGTCTACTAAGAAAGCAACTATTTCTATTAATACTACTACACCACAGATAATACCAGTACCAACAAAAATTCACAAAATTTTAGCTAAAACCAAAACTTCCAGCGGCCACTGGAACACTCAACGAAGTTAAAACACTGAATGAAAATTTTACTGAAATATTTCACTAGAAACAATAAGAAACGTCAGCTGAAAACTAAAGCACGAAATTTACTAAACGTCTCCAACACACAGAAAACTCTAAAAAACACAGGGAGCCAAAGTTTCCATGAGTTTATTAAATCGTTATTTCGCCACAAACAGCACGAAACACCTCTGTAAACTATTAAATTTAATGACTGTATCACAGTGCACAAATAACTTTGTCAGTATTTAGCTTTATAACCGCTACAGCTGCAACTGCACGCCGAAAAATGTAAAAACACTACTGAGGCGTGAGACTTGGATGAACGACGCAAGTATACTCAAGAAAAACAGACCACTCGAGTCAATAACACGGGAAGAAAGTCTGAGATTAATGAAAATCCACTAATAAGTTACTTTTTCAGTAAGTATTAACACAAATAAACTTTATAAATAAGTAACTGAAGACTAAAACTTTATAAAATATTGACGAGCAATTTCAACAGCAGTCCAGCACACGTAACGTCACACCAAAGACTTTGCTGCTATGCGCCAAGCCGGCTCTTAGGAAGGCGTTGATTGGTCATCGCACGGAGATCGCCGCCTCGTTGTGCTACTCACTAGATATTTACTACCGCATTCTGCGTGATTGTTTCGCAATGCCGCACTCACCTGCTCGTCACCAAGCAAAGAACTGCACAAAAGCGCGTATAACGGCCCTCACGAGGCAGCACTTCGAAGGGACGATTGCTCGTGCGAGCGCCATAGACAGAATCGACCACGAAGGGCCGTCGATGTATCAGTAGAAGAAAGGGCTACTGGACAATATGGGCTTCGTACTAGGAATGAGGAAGTTGAAAGACCAATTGAGTTCTGTAATAAATTTCAGTTAGTAATAGCAAGTACTCTGTTCAAGAATCACAAGAGGAGGAGGTATACTTGGAAAAGGTCGGGAGATATGGGAAGGTTTCAGGTAGATTACATCATGGTCAGGTATAGATTACGAAATCAAATATTGGATTGTAAGGAGTGGATATAGACTCAGATCACAATTTAGTAGTGTTAGGAAGTAGGCTGAAGTTTAAGAGACTAGCCAGAAAGGATCATTGCGCAAATAAGTGGAAGTACTAACGAAGAGATACTCTTAAAATTGTCAGAGGCTATAGATACTGCGCTAAGATACTCTGTAGATAGTTCAGTTGAAGTGGAATGGACATCTCTGAAAACGGCTGAAAAATACGGGTACAAGGAAGATAACTGCGACGAAACCGTGGGTAACAGAAGAAATAATAATTGATCGGTGAAAGAAGGAAGTACAAAAATGTTCAGGGCAATTCAGGAATAGATAAATAGAAGTCGGTGAGAAATGAAATAAAGAGGAAGAGCGAGGAAGCTAAGGACAAATGGCTGTATGAAAAATTTGAAGAAATCGAAGAAGAAACGATTGTCGGAAGGACTGACTCAGCATATAGAAAAGTCAAAACAACATTCGGTACAATGAAAATCAAGGGTGATAACATTAAGAGTGCAACGGGAACTTCACTGCTAAATGCACGGGAGAGAGCGGATAGGTGGAAGGAGTACATTGATTACCTCTATGTGGGGGAAGATTTTTCTGATAAACGTGCTAAAAGAATAAACAGGAGTCGATATAGAAGATATAGGGATTCAGTATTAGAATCAGAATTTCAAACAGCTTAAGAAGATTTAATATCAAATATGTCAGAATGGGTAGATAATATTCCATCCTAATTTCTAAAATCATTGGGGGAAGAGGCAACAAAACGACTATTCAGATTGGTGTGTAGACTGTATGAGTCTGGCGGTATACCATCTGACTTTCGGAAAAAAAAACATTCAAGTGGTCGGGATATCTATTTCAACTGATAACCTACGACGTAATACTGTACAATGAAACTAATCTGTCGAGTACTATAGTTTTTAGCGCACTGTGTCGGTTTTGTGAACCTAAATTTTCCGCGGCTGGCTTCTTAGCTAAAACTTCTTGGCGGCTCAGCCGATTGACTTCGGTAATATATCCCGAATTTTAGATAACTTTGATCGACATTTTCGTCAGGGGTCAAAAAAGCGACAGACGGTTGTACTGGAGTTCTCTCCAAGAATAGCGCCTAGAATACTACGGAGGTGGGCTTGTAAAACTCGATATCCCCACAAGGGTCTGGAAAACAGTTCTACACCCATAGTCTAAGCATTCGAACATTAGCGGTTGTGACGATGGCAGTATCATCGTCTTCACAACAGCTGCCGGTGTTTTCGTAATGTAGTCGAACTCGGTTCCAGTAAGTAGCCACTGTCTCTGGTAAACCTTTAAGTCGGGTTCACACTGCTTCTTTCACAAGAAAGTCCCTATTAGGTGTTATGTTGGTGTATGGTATCACAATCGAAAACAGTCACACATGTACAATAGAGCGTCGATTATCCGAACGTCGGTCAACCGAACGACCGCTAAACCGAACTGTATACTCGCTCGCACCTGTTACTCTCCCACCCTACCGTCCATCATCCCCCTCACTCCCAGACCAAGTTTCCCACAGTAGTCGTCGCACTGGGCCACCGCTGGCGGAACATTGCCTCTAATGGGGCCTTCACAAGGCGCTGCTGACCGGCCAAGCCGCCAGTCGCTGTGTTTCAACAATCAGCACACTTCTGTCGGCTTGGCACTGCCAGTAGAAGTAGCAGCAGTATCAAAGCTGTTCACAGCTGTTTTTATGGATAAATTTACTGTACAGTACTTCTTTTTGGCAAATGAACATGTACAGTTCGATTATCCGAACAAACCAGTTTTCCGAACACCCACGTCCCCCAATTACTTCGGATAATCGACGCTCTACTGTAATTGGTATGTTTCCTCTTCATTGCCTTAAAGAGTGCTTTATTGACGAGAAACTCTGTTTCTAGAATACATTGAGATGACAAAAGTTTTGGAATAGCGATATGCAAGTATACAGATAGCGAAGTGATTCATGTGAAATAATTTCCGACGTCATTATGGCCTCACGACGGGAATTAACAAATTTTGAAAGCGGAATGGCTCTATTTCGGAAATCGTTAGGGAATCCTATGTTCCAAGATCCACAGTGTCAAGAGCGTACCGAGAATACCAGACAAATAATATTGCGTGAAATAACCGCAGAAATCAATTTGAGATGTACGACGAATGTATCCATTAGGACAGTAAGGCGAAATGTGGCGTTAATGGGCTATGACGGCAGACGTCCGACGCGAGTGCCTTTGTTAACAGCACGACATCGCCTGCAGCGCCTCTTGTGGGCCCGTCATCACATGGCTTGGACCCTAGACGACTGGAAAACCTTAGCCTGGTTAGATGAGGGGCTGATGGTAGGATTCGAATGTGGCGCAGACTCAAGATATGGACCCAAGTTGTCAACAAGGGACTGTCCAAGTTGGAGGTGGCTCCATAATGGTGCGGGCTGTGTCGTAGTGAACCGGGCATTGATTGGATACGGTTATGTTCAGTTCCTTGGAGACCATTTCCAGCCATTCACGGACTTCATCTTCTCAAACACCTGACATAGGGCCACAACTGTTCCTGAATGGTTCGAAGAGCATTCTGGACTAGTCGGGCGATTAATTTGGACACCCTGACCGCCCGACGTGAATCCCGTCGACCATTTATGGGACACAGTCGAGTTGTCAGTTTGTGCACAAAATCCTGCACCGTCAACACTTTCGCATTTGTGGTCGGATTTAGAGACATCATGGCTCGATATTTCTGCAGGGTGCCTCCAAAGGCTTGTTGAAGACATACCACGTCGAGTCGCCGCACTTTTCTGGGCAAAAGGAGGTTCCACATGATATTAGGAGATATCCCATGACTTGTGACCTCAGTTTAAGTCTCTTATTACGAGTAAAGGCGTAATCACGTGTGGGAATAGATTTTGTAACACAGTCCAGCCACTACTAAGATTCCAAATTATATGAGAGAAAATATCATATCTTAATTGTAAGTTTATAAATAAAATCATTGCTTACATTCTTACAGATACGACAGAACTGCTGGTTTCATTCGTGCCATGTCAGAGCAGCACAGTTCGCTCCCCCCCCCCCCCCATTCCACCCCCACCCCCCCATTCCACCGACCTACCCCCCCCCCCCCCTTCGATTCCAGAATTACAGAGAGTCATTTCTACATCTACATTGATACTCCGCAAGCCACCCAACGGTGTGTGGCGGAGGGCACTTTACATGCCACTGTCATTACCTCCCTTTCCTGTTCCAGTCGCGTATGGTTCGCGGGAAGAACGACTGTCTGAAAGCCTCCGTGCGCGCTCTAATCTCTCTAATTTTACATTCGTGATCTCCTCGGGAGGTATAAGTAGGGGGAAGCAATATATTCGATACCTCATCCAGAAACGCACCCTCTCGAAACCTGGCGAGCAAGCTACACCGCGATGCAGAGCGCCTCTCTTGCAGAGTCTGCCACTTGAGTTTATTAAACATCTCCGTAACGCTATCACGGTTACCAAATAACCCTGTGACGAAACGCGCCGCTCTTCTTTGGATCTTCTCTATCTCCTCCGTCAGACCGATCTGGTACGGATCCCACACTGATGAGCAATACTCAAGTATAGGTCGAATGAGTGTTTTGTAAGCCACCTCCTTTGTTGATGTACTACATTTTCTAAGCACTCTCCCAATGAATCTCAACCTGGCATCCGCCTTACCAACAATTAATTTTATATGATCATTCCACTTGGTATGGAGTGTCCTGTTGTGGCGATGAGAGAGACCTCTATAGGACACGTCCTTGCTGTGAGCCCTGCTGTGTCTGAGCTGGTAGCGAGGGCGGTTTTGGGGAATAGAGAGTCGCTGTAAGGAAACGAACAGTGAGTACAGGGCTGAGTCGAGAGCGAGGGCCTCGAGGAGCTGGTGGGCTGCAATACTGTCAGTCGGACGTCACTACAGAATGCACAGGACGTGGCCACTGTGTGGACGCAACAGCATGGTGGAGTGGTCGGTTTCTTTTCCCAGCCGGACGGACGGCGATGCCAATGGAGGCAAAGTAGCTTCTGCATGTCAAGAGTAGCACTTCCTGGTGCTTTTGCAGATGATGGTTGTATGGTAATCGTTTTGTGGCTGATATAGTGCGCTATGTGGTAAATGAGCAGGGCTAGTGACAACGTCCTGGACGAAGCGTGTGATTGTCGAATGACAAGTTGTGGTCGTTTGTTGATGACACGCAGGGGTGTACGCTGTGAACGAGAGCAGTTCAGTTGTTAAGTACGCGCCATGTGAGCGTGACTAATTGTACTTATACTAAAGTGTTTTGTTCAAACGACGTCATGAGCATGACTCAATTGTTGACACAATTCTACTGAGAATTCATCTTGGTAATTGTTCTATGTGGATAATTAATTGAGCATATTAATGTATAAGAATGTATTAAAACATATGCATGGGTAGCTTGGTAGAAAGTTGAATGTACGTTGTTGTTGTACTATTTGGTGACAGTGACAGTAGTAGAGAAATGTGTACTTTTGAATTAGAGTCATAATTAAGACTAAAACTTGTTTTGCCAACTTATGTTTTACGGCTGAAGTTCTCTCGTACATTATGACGGGTTATGGTTGGGGGACAGGCATTGTAAATTGTTAATTCTGTTGCCCAGTGGTATATGTTAGGGCAAATGTTGGATTTTAAATCTTTTATTTAATGGAAGAATGTTTTGTACCGATTTTGTGGAGCCGTACTTAAGGATCTTTACGGGCTACAGGTCGAAGCGTATCTGCATTAAGTTATCAAAAGTATTTTGATGCTTAATAAAATAATTGGTAACTTCAGCCACCATGTCTGCACAACACCCAGCCCGAACCCCTCTCACACTCAAGCCTGTGCTACACATCAATTTTTTCTTTTTTCTTTTTGAAGTACTGTATATCTGTGTCAGGCATTAGTTAGTCGAACAGCAGAATTCAGCTGGCCGTGATTCTGACTACGGTTTTCACTGCCATACTGGAGCATCAGTTTTCACAGTTTTATTGCTACTCTTTTTGCAGCCGCAGTTCAAAACAAACATTTCTGTTGGATTCCATTAGCTGGATAAAACGCTTGGACTGTACGTTACTGCATTTAACCCCACGAAAGCTTCTAAAAAGGCTTCATACATTTAATCGAATATTTTACTGTATTTCCATTCCATTAGCGTGAAGAACGGCGTAAACGGTCTGGCACGCGTTAACCCTTCAACGATCCGTGCCCGTGCAACCTCTGGCAGTTGGCAGACCTGATTTAAATTCCCTGCGGCTCGTAACTGATATTACAAGTGAAAAAAATAAAATGCTAAAATAGATGTAGTATGTCAGTATACGTACTCCGACTTGCTTCCCTGTTGAATTACCACGTGCAACGCAAAGAAAGCGTCTAGTTATACGCCGCTGCGGGTTACATATTTTGTTTCATATTTATTACAACGATAAGAGAAGGGGGAAATTACTTTTTTTTCCATTTACTTGCTTTAGTGATGCGACCTTTCAGTCAGCTCAGTAGTGAAATGTCAGTTACGGCGATACGAACGTAAGGAAACACAACACCCAGTCCCCGAGCGGAGAAAATATTCGACGCAGTCAGGAATCGAACCCGTGCCGTTTCGCTTGGCAACCTGCCGTGCCGACTGCGCCAGTTACCGAGGCGGACGAGTATGCAGTTATAACTCTTACTAGATGCAAATTCCTGGAATTTTAATTAAAGACTGCTCCAGTTGCTTAATTATCACTTTACTAAGTCCACATATTAACATTCTGCGTGGTTTCTGTCTGTTCTATATCGTGCCTCTCTACCACTTTCGCGCAACGACACTCTGAGCGTGTTTTTTTAGGGAATTGACTAGTTTGAACCTGGGACCTGTTGCTGGTAAGGAGACGCCAGACCACACATGACATGTAGAGTTCAGAAGAGTTCAGTGAGACTAGCGATGATATAACCAAATACTTAATGATTTCAGCGTCAGCTCCACTGCACTCCCTGTAAAAGAATCTTAATACTAACTAAATTGAGTGGAAGGGGTTCAAGGCTTTCCTATTTTTAGTTAGCTAGTAAAATAACGTCGAAAAGCAGTTAAGTTTGGCATTGGAAATTTTATTCTACTCACAAAACATTGTTTATAAATTGCACTATTGATAAAAGGAAATGTTTTAATACAGGATGGTAAAAACCAAGTGCGTTCAACAAAAATGTGAACGAATATTCCCTGAATGGGTTTCCAAGTTCTACAATGGATCGAAGGATGACCTATGCCATATCACATCTATAATCTAGGTTTAAATTAAGTTTCACAAAAGAGAAAACTATCAAAATGGTCTACAGTGACCCTCAATTATCTTTAATTACTTATCTAACTTGTCGTAAATTACAGTGGCGGATGTGGCTTCTCAATAACTATATAACAGAAAAATCATCGCGTTTCAGATTTTTACTTCAAGTGGCAAATGTGAACACCATGAGCTTTAATTGACGATCGACACTAGTATTACGCAAAAAAGGGGGTGTAACAGATGAGCTTCTGCAGCTCTGAGTGAAGCTTTATGCGCTGTTATGCGGCATCTCATGCGTTCATTACGTTGTCGGTGTTCGTCAGGGGGCGGCAGCCGGCGCAGCTCCGCTCACCTCGCCGTCTCGGAAGCAACTCTCCCTAACTTCCCCTTACTACAATTTACCGAAGTTGGTTTAAAAAAAACTATCTGGCTGCGTTTTCATCTGACCAAGCAGGGTCTCAATGTTAACCTTAAGCTCCGCCTACAAAAATTCTGTCTATCTAATGAGAAACGTTATACTTTTCGTGGTGGGGCAATGTTTCTAAAGTTTGCAACGTAACAGAGACGTGAAAAAGTCTCACGCTAAAACATGCGGCTGGGGTGGCCCTTTTTGTGTTATCGTAAGATCTATACTGTTCTTCTGGAGGGCTCTAGCTTTTGACATGGGCTGGCGGGTGGTCCTGACGTAACAGAGACGCGAAAAAGTTTCACGCTAAGGCTCTAGCTTTTAACATGGGCTGGGGGGTGGTCCTAACGGTTAGCTGGCGACGTGGGTGTCCGTCCCTTATCGTAGGGCCTTCTAACTTAACACGGTTCTGCTCTCGGCTTCTCGTTTCTCCCCTCGAAACTGCGTCTGTCCCACGGTTGGAAGGTATGACATGCATTTAGGCATTCTTGTGTTAGTCTGTGGTATTCCATTTGCTCACTCGTTGCTCGTATTACTTTGGTTAATTTAATGTCACGATTTATTCGGAGCTATGTGACATACTACTGGATTTGCTTATCATGTCAGGGTTTTCATGGAAGGTGTTGGATTTGCCTGACACCTTACAACACGGCCGATTTCGGCCTTTGTATTAGGCTATTATTATCAAGTGTGCTTGAAACTACCAAATTTTGGAACATGATATGATGGACATCTAGTTATTTTTTATACTAGGAGTTGAGAGACACTGCTAATACATATGTACAGCAGAAGTGCAGAAATTATATACAACTTACCTTATGCTGTACAGAAGCAAAGTCAAATGATAAAAACAATAAAAGACAGATGGATTTAAGGAAAACGTTTAGCGACCTATGACGAAATGAGAAAAATGGCCGGGGTAGAATTATAAAACTACACAATCTGATACATGAAAACTGTTAGCATGCTTTAGATTAAAAAGGGTCATATTCTGATGTTATTCACAATAGCCACTGAGTGTTTTTCACATAAAATGGTGAGAGTAATTGTTTTGAATTAATGAAAGTGTAAAATAGTTGCAACGGACGTGGCGTCCATGTCGAGTATAAAGAAACGACCTCTAACGAGTAAAATTTTAACGACTGGGAACTGTTGAGCGGTCTAGCGTAGCTTGAACGACCCGTCGCCGGCCGTTGTGGCCGAGCGGTTCTAGGCGCTTCAGTCCGGAACCGCGCTGCTGGTACGGTCGCAGGTTCGAGTCCTGCCTCAGGCATGGATGTGTGTGATGTCCTTAGGTTACTTAGGTTTAAGTAGATCTAAGTCCAAGGGACAGATGACCTCATATGTTAAGTCCCATAGTGCTCAGAGCCAATTGGCACATTTGGGCGCGCCATCGATTGGTTACAAAAACATGTTTACAAACATCTATAGCTGCGAACGTCCAGAGCAGTTTTAAAGGAAGTTGTCAGTAACTGTGGTGTGGATATCGAAGATACAGATGTTCCCTAATATGCTTTTCTCGCTGTCTTTTTCTTGGCTTTTTTGAGGTGTGTGTAAATTTCTGTCGCTTCATAAATGCCCATAAAGTAGCCCTTCTTCATTGTGTGGATCGTAGCAAGATTGTTTTCGAAACTGTGCACCTTATGACTATCTTGTATAAGGTGAGCTGCGAATGTGGGTTTCCTTCATATGTTTTTTTTTAATTCTTGTAACTTCCATACAGTGAAGAAGGCCTACTTCATGGACGTTTAAGAAGAGAGAGAAACTTATACTCACCTGAATAAAGTCAAGGAAAAGATGCTTAACGAGAAATTCACATTAAGAATCTCGTGTTTTTTGACCATCTTCGCCCAGTTATTAACAACTTTATTTAAAGTTATTCCGAAAGTTCGCAGCTGTAGCTATTATTTGTAAACATACTTTTGCAAACAATCTACGATGCGCCCAACCTATCTTAGAGTCCTCAAACGTTCTCGCTGGTTTAAATTTTACTCATTACAGGTCGTACCTTACGCTCGACGTTCATTGCAACTATTTTATCTTTCTGTTGATTAGAAATAATTACACTGTCCAACGACGTTAAAGGATCATTTATTCGAAACCACGTACTTGTCTCCCTTTCAGACGCAGACGTTTGAAATTTGGCTCAAAGGTGCCTACAGCCTTCCTCCGTAATGATGCGAAAGGGTGACGTTCAGCGATGCTTCAGACAGCACGGTGTCTACATATGCGAGAAAAAGGTCACATCTGAGAAGTTCACGAGAGATTTGAGGTGGGTTAACGGCTTCACATTGGCACCAAATTTCACCACAATTCTGCGCAGCGTGGCCGTGTCACACAATGAGAAGGTCGTTATAACCACTATTACACACATTTCACCCCATTACCCCCCCCCCCCCCCCTCCTGAACACTACCACTCTCGATTACACATAAATTACGACCCTGAACACAAATTGATGATCTGTTACATGGATATATATCTTCATTTTAGCTTTGGTGAAGAGATGCTGTAAGGAAAGCTTGTCACTCGAAGAGAAACAAGTTCGCTTGCTCTCGACCTTCGAAGGGTTCGACATAACTGAAAGCAATAAAAAAAGCCTACAGACTTTTGTAAAGACATTACTAAGTCTTTAACATAGGTTTTGAGCACATTAAACCATGCGAGGTGGCGCAATGGTCAGCATACTGGTCTCGCATTCGGGAGGACGACGATTCAAACCCGCGTCCGGCCATTCTGATTTAGACGTTTTCCGTGATTTCGCTAAATCGCTCCAGGCAAATGCCGTGATGGTTCCTTTGAAAGGCTACAGCCGCTTTCTTTTGCCCCATCCTTCATATCATCCGAGCTTTAGCTCCGTCTCTAATGACCTCGATATCTCTGATACTGGATTCTTATGTTTCCTAGTTGACTTCTATTTATTATGTATGGATAGAATTATCTAAATACATAAAAATAAGGACTGAAAGTTATCTAAATAAACAAAAAATTTCAGCTGAAGTATACTGATTCTGGTAGATTGCTGTGATCTGTAATAATAAATCAACTGTCGTAATGTGAAAGCAAAGCTGCACTGTAATAATAATTGTAATGAAAAGGGAAGTATTTCATACTGCAGAAGTTAGCAATCTGACTGCAAGAATACTGAACAGTATATACTGCCTGAATAACTTTGGCATGAACCCTACAGTAACTGGCTTTGCAAAGTTTGATTACAAAAACTGTCTCTGAATAACGTAAGTTGGTCCTAATTGAATAAATAAAAAAATTCATAATCTTTTCTGCTTACCTCTATCCTCCGCAAATCTGGACAACGCGCTGCAGTACTGCTCTGTCTTGCGCGCCGCTATGCTAAAGCTGCAAATTACTGTATCTACACAAAGACACTGGAGAGGCGCAGTGAATCCTCTGTTAGTTGCAAATCGAATTGTTTATCGAACATACTCGATTGCATGATCCAGTAAAAAGAACTGTAAGAAAATGGTTGGTAAGAAAATGAAATATTCCCAAACATGACAATACTATGTATTATTTGTATGTTGAGAAAAAGTGCTCAAGGCAGACTTTAAATTTAATGAACTACTCAACATCCAAATAACACACTTTCCTACCTTTCAAATCTCAAAACTTTCGGTACAATAACCAAGTTAGTTCGATGGCGCTGCGATATAGAGAAAAAAGAATAATGTCATTATTATATTTACCTGGAATTCCATGAGATTTCTTCCCTCACAAATCAGCATCATAATCATGTTGATTGAACAAAATGATAAACTGAGACATTAAATTGCCTCAGTAACATTGCTTAACATTAACAGCATAACTCTAACACAGCTGAACTTCGACTGTTCTCTCTACCAAAGCTCATCACTGTCAGCCCACTGCGCCCATGCGCAGCTCAAAGATACTGCAATACAGGTTACAATATCGCTGCTCGCCCACAATCGATTCAGATACCAAAAATTCATATACCAAAATTATACGTGACACCTATCAAGGTTAGCATCATGTAGTCCAGCTTACACGACAATGTGGTCCGGGTTATTTGAATTAGGTCCCTGTTATACGATATTGAATTTCAACTGTTTCTTATTGTCACTAGAATAGTTCCATAAAGTAATAAAGTTTATATTAATCAACTGATCTATCTTACGCAATATTACCAAAGAAAATATATTTCTAGCCTAGGGTTCAGTCAGTCAGGATTTATCAATGACGAACTTTACGTGGTCCAAATTACATCGACTTCCCCTACTGTAAGGGGCGATCAAAAAGTTTCTGTAGAATTACCGTACAGTCCAGAATCAATATGCCTATCAGACAAATCGCCGTGAGCATCGTGGCAATCGTCCCACTGATGCACCAAGTTGAAGATACCCATTTGGTAAAACACAGAGTCTTACAGCGTGAATAATTCCGTAACTACCAAGTGCACATCCTCCTCTGACAGAAATCACCGACTCTTCAAGGCATTTTTTAAAGGTCCGAAGGCGTGATAATCGCGTGGGTAGAAATCAGGACTATGGGCGAGTGCTACAGCGTCTCCTACTTGAGTTGTAATTTCTGCTTTACAGCATCTGCGATATGGGGACGTCGTTATTATGTTAGCAGCAGCATCCCTTGTCGCCAACAGCACGGGACTAGGCGCACCATTTCACTACGGTGTTTTTCAAATGGTTCAAATGGCTCTAAGCACTATGGGACTTAACATCTGAGGTCATCAGTCCCCTAGAACTTAGAACTACTTAAACGTAACTAATCTAAGGACATCACACACATCCATACCCGAGGCAGGATTCGAACCTACGACAGTAGCAGCAGCGCGGTTCCGGACTGAAGAGCCTAGAACTGCTCGGCCGCAGCGACCGGCCTGGAGGTTTTCGACAGAGACGCTGCCCAGCACACATTCTTCTTACTCTGACGGGTGTCTACCGGTGTTTGTCCACCGGCAACCAAGAAAGGAATAACAGCACGTTGCATGGGGGCTTAATTGAATATATGAAAATAATTTTTATTTTTCGTAGCAGCATGTCCGATTACGTAGTCTCGTAAACGGTTGGCCCTGACTAGTTTTTGTACGCAATCTGACTGCATAGAACAACAACAAAGAATGAAATGAAATTTCCGTTAACACAATTAATTAATTAAGTCCCCAGCAACTATAAAACCTACGAAACCAAAGCACAAGTATAACTGTTCTGTGTGTGGAAGTATGACTCACGTACACATCTGACACGGTTCTTCTTCAATAAGACAAGAAATTTCAAATACCATTTATACTGATGTGATAAAAAAAATTAGAAATACTATAATTGCGCAAGAAAACCAGAATTACACTCTAATACAAGAACACAAGCCAAATGCTTTGTTGACTGAACCTGTAATGACACATTATTCAGGACACTGAAATAATGAGAAAAAAAAGAAAAGGAGTTTTGTTACCTTCATTTATATTGATGAAAAGCACTCTAATCATTACAATATCTCCACACCGACTCGCTACTACCACATCTCAACAAGAACTGACTACTGCCACATCTCGACAAGCACTGCACTCCGCTACTTCTCAACAAAACTGCCTACTACGAGTTCTCAACAAGCACTGCCAGTGGAGGCGGCTGAATAATACTCTTTGGCGCAATCTCTGGCGCTGTGGCTCAGTGTAGCCACCTTTCAACGTTAGCCGTGTTTGGATGCATTTCGTGGTAAAGTCACCATAGTTCACGTTTCCGCATTCAGCGCATACAAGTCGGAAATACACGAATGCCATACCAACGTCTCGCCTAAATGTATGAGAAATAATTATTACGAACAAATTCAGTAAGTTGTGCCATTTGCGAGTTAGTTAGCATTGAAGTTAGCCAATCAGCCCATCGCTCGTGCAAGTTCAAATGGCTCGCCAGGTACAATTAATGTCAGTTGTTCTCGTAGCGTAGACTGCAGCGCAAGAGAGTGCTCAGCTGTTGGCGTACTACCGTATCTCGTCCAATTTTTATACGAAGGCTATTCGGAAAGTAAGGAACGATAGGTCGCGAAATGGAAACCACAGTGAAATTCAAAACTGTTTTATTTGCAACAGTTAGCTATAACTTCCAGCTACTTATCTCCATAGCCGCCGATCCGACTTAGACGTTTGTCGTAGCGTGGCACCAACTTTCCAATACCCGCGTTATAGAAGGCAGCTGCCAGCGCTTTCCGCCAATTCTCTACCCTGGCCTACAGCTCGTTGTCTGTGCCAAAATGTTGTGTTCATAGCCAGCGCTTCATGTGAGCACAGATGAAATGCAGAGGGAGACAATTACGGGCTGCATTGTGGGTAATCAAACATTTCCAATTGAAAACTATGCAGGAGCATCTTCATTGTCCCTGCAGAATGCGGCTGAGAATTGTCTTGAAGAAGAAAACGGACGACAGTTATGTAATGTTGGCTGCATAGCTTCAGGCGAAATTTCTCACCAGGCCCTCGTATTTGGAGGTGGACACTATTGTCCTAGGTGTATTTATCATCCTTGTGTGCTCAGAACCAAAACTAAAGACATAATGCGATCGACTGGCGTACTAGAGACACTGCCCAATACACCCGTGCAAAATTTCATCGTATTTTCACTGTGGTTTCCATTTTGCGACCGATCGTTCCTTACTTTCCAATTAACCCTCGTATCTGTTGTTGTTGTTGTTTCTGGGGGAGGAGACCAGACAGCGAGGTCATCGGTCACATCGGATAAGGTAAGGAAGGGGAAGGAAGTCGGCCGTGCCCTTTCAAAGGAACCATCCCGGCATTTGCCTGGAGCGATTTAGGGAAATCACGGAAAACCTAAATCAGGATGGCCGGACGCGGGATTGAACCGTCGTCCTCCCGAATGCGAGACCAGTGTGCTAGCCACTGCGCCGCCTCGCTCGGTTAGCCCTCGTATCTCTCTCTTTTTCCATTTCAGGGAACCAAACGAAGAATACGTTTCACAACACCGTCTCTGGCGGGTGGCTTGTTTACCCATGCAAAAGCTTCTTTATTGGCGAACTCCAATGCTAATTAATTCGGAAACAGCACAATATATAGATTTTTTTCCGTATAAATATTTCTCAGTGCAACCTACCCTGCAACGCCCTTCCAAGCGTTTCAGGCTGTCTCTGACCACCCTGTATACTCGCATCGGGGTCGCACTACGTTGAAAATCGCTGCAGCGACGCCTTCAAACTGAAAATTTTTGATTCCTCCTCATAAATTATGGAAAAACCTTGTTCAGTAACACAGTTTCTTTTTTGCACTGCGTGACATTTTCCACGAAGAGATACTGCAGCCGAGTAGCTTAAGCGCAAGGTAACAGTTTATGGGAAAACTTCCGCATTCTTCAGTGCAGACGGCTGTTATGTAATTTCATTTCAGTTACTACAGAATGAAGTCGAATGTACGCAATAGGAAGCAGAGGCCGGTTGTTAACGGGTATTCAATGAAACAAGAAAATGAACATATTGAACAGGCTGTAATCCACTCCAGGGAGCCAGTATTCTCATTCAGTGTGGCGCACCTGCGTTAGGACTGTATCGTTACCTAACCACATGTGGAGTTGGTGGTCTTTTGGACTGATGGTAGGTGTGCGTATTTAGGGACCTGGGTTCGGTTTACACATTAGGCGACTGTTTTAACTGGACACAAATATGTCCTATTCATCTCTGGTAATGACGAGTGAACAATGTAAGATTGCACCATGGTTCCCAATTTAAATTAAACTTGACGGTCCTTCGCCACCGACTATAAGTCAGGCTGGTCCACAACAGAGGCGGAATTGTCAGCGTGTAAAAACTCTGCCAGCAATAATAGCTAATGAACCAAACGCCCTGTAATATCACAGGACACTTATTCCATCTTTTGTTTGAGCTTGCGATGCAGAGAAATTCTCTAAGAACGTCCGACGTTACCTGAATGACACCATTCCAGGACGTTGAAATTGGAAGAGGAGCATCAGAAGACGAACTTCATCGCCAGTGGCCTCCCGGGTCTCCAGACCTCAGACCATGTGACTTTTACGTGCGGGCGGTTACATAAAAGACCGATTTTTCATCCTCCCCATGCCTGACACTCTTGGAAGTCGATGACAGCGCTTTGTTGAAGGTGCGAATTCGATAACGAGAGACCAGCTGCTTCGCGTGTGGCAGAAAATGAGACACCATTTTGATATTTGTCGTGTAACACACGTTGCTGTCATTGAATGAATAAAAATTTGAACTTCTCTCTTTCGAGGAACGTTGGAATTGTGTTCCAAACTTTTGTAGTTTGGATGCAATAAATGTTTGTAATCTGTTCCTTCTTTTTGAATGTGCTGCGTTTAAGTGATCTTCCTTCAAATATACACTAGAAGAACTAGTGCATTTCGCAGATGACACTAGTATCGTTATCAGTCCAAATATACGTGTTGCGCCAGATGAGATGGTAAATAATGTTCTGAGAAGTGATATTGAGTGGTTTTCTGTGAATGGTCTTACCCTCCATTTCTAAAAGACACAACATATTCTGTTCTGCACATCTAGGGTACTAAACCAGTGAAAAGTATGTTAGAAGGCGAGGAAATAATAAATAGGGTGGCAACTTCCAAATTTTTGTGTGTCTGTTTCGATGCAAACTCGAAAAGACACATTTTAAAATTCCTAAAACATCTTAATTTAGCGACATTCGCACTTCGAAATATTGTAAATATTGGGGAGGAGTGACGTATTTTGCTCCCTTTCATTCTATAATTTCGTGTATAATAATGCTCTGTAGCTAATTTTTAAGAAATAAAGTCTTCATTTCTCAAATATATGCTGCAAGAACAATATGTGTTACTCACCAACGATGTGTTTAAGGAATTATGTCTTTTGATCACTGATTCACAGTATATTTATTCATTCATGAAATGTGCTTTTAATGATCCACTGCAGTTCAAAAGGAACAAAGATGTAATTAATTACGATACCAAGAGGAAAAATGTCATTTATTACTTCAAATTAATGTTTTCTTTAGAGCAAAGATGGGAATACAGTGTCACTACCAAATTTTTATGTCAATTACCCAATGATATAAATCTGAAAACAAAGTGTAAACGTTTCTCCTTTAGAACTCCTAATCTATACAAGAATTTTCATTTTTGTAATGTGTAAAATGTGATGAGTGGGAATAGCTAATACACATCTGGATCTTTCATTACCAAAGGAACTTACAAATGGTCATTTTGTAGACATATTTACACATGGAAGTGTAATGAGTCATTCCACGTCTTTACGATTAATCGAACAACTTATCTATGGAACATGAAACTAACTAAACTGCTTCCTACTCGCGGTGATGTAATATAGCGGCGAGTTTCCTTTACATATAAAGAAATTTACCGTATTGTCAATACTCTTTCACTGATGTCCATCCATCGTAATCCCACACACCACAATTTATACATTGCAAAAACAGAAATTCTTCTATAGAATAGGAGTTGTCAAGAAGAAAATTTAACTTTGCTGTCTGTCAGACGCTTTACTTTCGCCATTCACCACCGGTAGCGGAATTTCCTAATTTTGAGAAGATATTCTTACTATCGAGGACTGGAGGAAGGAGATTACCGTACCGTCGTCGTCTAGCTCATTAGACACAGAGCACGAGTATGCATGTATAAGAATCAAGAAAGGTATCAGCAGTGGCTTCGTTAAAGGCACTACAGTCTGGAACCGCGCGACCGCTACGGTCGCAGGTTCGAATCCTGCCTCGAGCATGTATGTGTGTGATGTCTTTAGGTTAGTTAGGTTTAGGTAGTTCCAAGTTCTAGGGGACTGATGACCTCAGATGTTAAGTCCCATAGTGCTCAGAGCCATTTGAACCATTTCGTTAAAGGATCCATCCCAGAATTTGGGCGGAGCGATCTAGGGAAACGAGAGACATCTACATCATGAGGCTGGATGTAATCTGAAGAATGCTTTCCCGGATATAGGATCAGTGTCCTAGCCAGCGTGATAGCTCACCTGGTGACAGAGTCGACTCAGCAGTAATTTCCTATCTCCAACACAAACGTTTGGTCTAGTCTCCCATATGTGGTGCCGAGCGAGTGGCGCTTCTGGTAAGGTATTGGACTTAAAGGTACTGGGCTCGCATTTCACAGGAGGACGGTTCAATTTCCTGTTCTGTCATCCGGTTTAGGTGTCCTGGAAACTCCGTAAATGGCTTACGGGGACTGCAGGGATGCTCCGTTTGAAAGGGCATGGCTGATTTCCTTTCCCACTCTTCGAGTATCCGAACCTGTGTTCCGTCTCTGACGTCGTCACCGACGGAATATCATATCGTAATCTCTTTGCTTCTTTGTGGGGTACATGTCGTTAGACCTGGCAGCCCACAGCGTCATCAACAGACATTACGGATATCGATTATCTCGTGCATACTATAACTCTCCAATCTGCTACTGTTATACCATAACCTTAAAGTTGGAAACAGGTCGTGAAATAACACTATCTTGTTTAAGCAACTGTGGTATAAAGCGACAGAGCAGTGTTACCCTCTGAGAGGAATTTTGTTACGTTGACCGTGTTGTACCTAACGGAGGTGGCTTATCGGAAATGAAAGTCAGGATTACGTAAATGTTTGAACAGTGACAAACAAAATTTTGTCTATCTGCACTGTTTAACTGATAATGGAAAACGGTCGCCAGCCTAACTAGGCAAGAGAATGATTAACATTCTCTTTCAAGAAAATAGTTATTAGTAATTTTAACGGATAAACACAACCTATACTTGGCCACAGGCGAGTGCAATGAACTCTGACCCACTCGTATGTTTACGGTAAGATTGAAACTAACACTTGGAGAAGCACAAACTATTTGCAAAATTATAACAGATACCGAAACATACTATTACTTTCAGGCCTTGTTCAAACTGAATGGTCTTTATAACACTACCATTAACATTCCCTCTAGGATCATAAATTGGACATAGGTTTAGGTTAAGTCTCTCTCAGTTAAATACTTTACTATTTAAAATGAAAGTTAGTTGAAATTCACTGACAGGTTACTTATCACTGTCTTTCTAATAAATAGATTATGGTTTTCATAAATAGAGATCTTTCCGTTATTTATTACCTAGCATTAGCACACTAGACTAACTGTGAATCCTGTTATACTGTTAATATGCTCTTATTATACACAAGAGAGACAAACACTTAGTAATCATGAACATATAATTTCCTACTATGCGGTTTTCCACTTTTACTACCGTGAGACATAAAATTAACATTTATGTAAGATACTGACTCACTTTCTGCGATTAACAACAGGCAGTAACGTGATCATTTACTAAGCAAAACTTTATAAGCCTGTCTTGAAAAATTTTAATTTGAAGTTGGCAACAACACATTCATAAGCAGTTTTACTAGAAAAATTATTTCAGCAAGCATCATTAACTTTAACTCACTCTCTTGCCACATTAACTTTAACTTTCTCTTTACTATGTTCAAGAGGCATTAATTAGAAAACTGGGTTTTAATGTACTTTCAGTAAGGACACTCGGTAATCACTTTAGTTCAAACGGAGAGGACCCTGAGAGGTGTTATGATGAGGAGAAAAATCAAGGTAGGTACATAAATTCAGATATAAATTACCTTATATTTCAGCACATTAGCACATCCATTAAGCTGATCCTTCACTGTACATCATTATAGTATTACGTTGCAATGATTGCGCAATGTGGTGGCAACTGCATGTTGGTAGGTGGAATTGCAGGCAGAATTGCTGGACTCTGTCATTTCTTGGTGGCGATGATAGATACAAATTCCAGAATAGTTCCAGCTATTTATCCATCCATCCGAGGCCTTGGAAAGAAGCAGGAAAAGCCTCTCTCGGAATCAGCACAATATGCATCTTTTACATGGCAGTGCACGGACTCGTAGCTCGTCCCCGACTGACTATCAGTACCACCTTTTCCACCTAGGCTAACCACAATTTGCGCGCGCTACACAGTTCCGTTTCCGAGGGGAGCCACACTACCTTTTACATACAAACTAACTAAGAACCCTAAGTGATGATCAGCAGTTTACATAACAGTAACCAAATACATTAAATAAAACAGAACATTTGCACATATTGATGTTTCTACCAAAAATTATTCACACAAAATTACAATCATATACAGTAAGTTTTGTTCCCTCCAAATGGTACAAAGAGTTTAAATGAAAGATATGCTACACAGCATAGAACCAAACCATGACATCAAAGTTTGTATAAAGAAAGCAGTATACAATTTTATGTTATCGATTCAATCACACACATTTACAGAAGCACAGCAATGTAACATTAAATCAAACAAAAGCAAAATAAATCAGTACAGCATTAGAGCTATGGTGTTACAATACGTTTCGCAGACTTAGAAGGGAATTCAAATAATGTATCATATTGTATTACGAGGGTTGCCCAGAAAGTACTGCACCTAATTATTTCCTTCAACAGTTATTTATTGAACGTGATGAGACTTACACACACGAAAGAATGGTGTTTTTTCTACACACCCTATTTTTCCTACGGTCTTCCTCCAGCGCGAAACAAGGGCGTGTATGCCTTGTCGGTACCAATCCTTGTGCAGGTGACGGAGTCAGTGTTTCAGTGTGTGAATCACCTCCTCATCTTCCTCAAAATGTCTTCCACGAATGGCATCATTTAATGCCCCAAACGAGTCGAAGTCCGAGGGGAATAGGTCAGGGCTGTAGGGTGGATGGTTTTCCCAACCGCTGCAAATCATGAAGCTCTGCCGAACTGCCTTCTGATGACGTCACCCTCTGTGCCCAGCGACTAACTGTACTTCTGCCTACAACAGATGCTACATAAACTTTGCACAAGCATTTGTGAATATTCCCCACAGCTTCTTTCTCTGCAGTGTGAAATACAATGACGGCACTTTTCTTGTAACGTACATCACCTACAGACGCCATTTTGAAACTGTCCTGCAGCTACGCTATCTGTCGGAAATGACGGAAACTTGGCGCGCTCACTCAGGAGATTTCAAATAATACATACGTAGCGTTTCGCATTCGTAGCATTGTTTTCGGCAGAGAAAAAAAAAATACGGTACATTACTTTCTGGGCATCTCCCGTATCTCGAAAAATGTCCAATAAATTCACACGTTTTCAATTGGAATACTTTTTAAATCATCCCAATAGCGCCATAGGCTCCGCTGACAACACGAAAGATGAAGTGGGGTATAATATGATTACCATTGCAGTGGGATTGAGTCACCATGAATTAATATCAGTACATGCTCCGTTTCAATTATTTGGCAGAGAATACTACATTTTTAAAATAATTATGCATCTGGATAAAGTGTGTAAAGACTAACAGATGCACCGTTGAAGTCACCACATGAGGTCGGTGCTACGAATTATCAGACGAATACATCAAAATTCACCAATATTTCTCTAAGCTACCAGGCAACGATTTAATGAGGCACTGACGTGTTTGTAATTCAGTGAAAATTTTACGTGCTACACGTATTTCTTCACACAGCGTTCACGGTATACAATTTTCAAGTTTCCGCGAAAAGCCATTTGTGTTCACCTTCTTTGGTATACTGCCTTCCTCTGTCTCCTGTCTCTCGCTGTCGTATGTGAAATATATTTCCAGCCTCACTCAATACCGTCGCGATTTTATACACTCATACATAGATCACACACGCTCCATATAGACAAATTTTTAATTTGTATCTACGATTTGTTTAATGGTTCTGCCTGCTTTGATGTGGCCTGCTACGCATTCCTTCTCTATGTTAAGCTCTTCATCTCAGAGCAGAATCTGCGACTAGTATTCGTGATTATTTGTTGCAAACTTCCAAACTCTATTTTCCCCTACAGTTTTTGCGCTTTATGGATCCTTCCAGAACTACAAAAGCCTGACTGAATACGTGTCCTACCATCCCGTTCCTTCTTCTTGTAAGTGTTCTCCACATGTTCCTTTCCTTGTCGATTCTGAAGAGAACCTTCGCATTTCTTATCAGTCCATCAAAGTTTCAACATTCTTCTTTAGGCGCACATCCTAAACGCTTTCACACCATTCTTTTCGATTTTTCCACAGCCCATGATTCGCTTCCACACAATGCTGTGCTCGTTACTAGTCGACGTCTTACGTACGGCCAAGAATATCCTCTTTCCTTGTGCTATTCCGCTTTTTACCTGTGGTTTCCGCTCAGTCCGTATTTTGTACCCATGTGGTTGTTGTTGTTGTTGTGGTCTTCAGTCCTGAGACTGGTTTGATGCAGCTCTCCATGCTACTCTATCCTGTGCAAGCTTCTTCATCTTCCAGTACTTACTGCAACCTACATCCTTCTGAATCTGCTTAGTGTATTCATCTCTTGGTCTCCCTCTACGATCTTTACCCTCCACGCTGTCCTCCAATGCTAAATTTATGATCCCCTAATGCCTCAGAACATGTCCTACCAACCGGTCCCTTCTTCTTCTTGTCAAGTTTTGCCACAAACTCCTGTCAAACTCTTCACACAGTATCGTATCTCCCATTTCATGTTGATCTACATCCTCTTCCATTTCCATAATATTGTGCTCAAGAACATCGCCCTTTTGTAGACCCTCTATATACTCCTTCCACCTTTCTGCTTTCCATTCTTTGCTTGGAACTGGGTTTCCATCTGAGCTCTTGATATTCATACAAGTAGTTCTCTTTTCTCCAGAGGTCTCTTTAATTTTCCTGGAGGCAGTATCTATCTTACCCCTAGTGAGATAAGTCTCTACGGCCTTACATTTCTCCTCTAGCCATCCCTGCTTAGCCATTTTGCACTTCCTGTCGATCTCATTTTTGAGACGTTTGTATTCCTTTTTGCCTGCTTCATTTACTGCATCATCAATCAAATTCAACATTTCTTCTGTTACCCAAGGATTTCTACCAGCCCTCGTCTTTTTACCTACTTCCTCCATTCGTGACAATTGTTCCCTTATGCTCTACCTGAAACTCTGTACAACCTCTGATTCTTTCAGTTTATCCAGGTCCCATCTCCTTAAATTCCCACCTTTTTGCAGTTTCTTCAGTTTTAATCTACAGTTCATAACCAATAGATTGTGGTCACAGTCCACATCTGCCCCTGGAAATGTCTTACAATTTAAAACCTGGTTCCTAAATCTCTGTCTTACCGTTATATAATCTATCTGATACCTTCCAGTATCTCCAGGCTTCTTCCATGTATACAATCTTCTTTCATGATTCTTGAACCAAGTGTTAGCTGTGATTAAGTTAAGCTCTGTGCAGAATTCTAACAGGCGGCTTCCTCTTTCATTTCTTACCTCCAATCCATATTCACCAACTATGTTTCCTTCTCTCCCTTTCCCTACTCTCGAGTTCCAGTCACCTATGACTATTAAATTTTCGTCTCCCTTCACTACCTGAATAATTTCTTTTATCTCATCATAAGACTATTAATTCAGGCGCTGTAAGTCTTCCTGACTTTCACTCGAGGGTAAAAATGTCATCAGCAAATCTTATTGGTAACCTTTCACCCTTAATTTTAATCAGTTTCTCTCATTTCCGTTATTTCTTCTTCTATGTACTTGCACAGACTGAAGAGCAGGGAAGAAAGACCACATCCCTGTATCACGCTCCTTTTAAACCAAGAACATTTCTCTTGGTCTTTGTTCCCTCCTGGGCCCTGCACCTGTCTTTCCCACGCAGCCTTGCATCCAGGCAGAGGTGGCTGAGCGGCTGCAGTGCGCCGGAGTCGAGCAGCTGCCCTCCACGGCAGAAGCCTAACTGTGGCTGAGGTCTGTCTGCAGGTGGCCCACTGCCTCGGAAGACCACAGTGGTGAATATACCACATGCACAAGGCCTGCGCATGGTGGATGCCAAATCTTGTGATGGCTTTTTGCAAGACCATGCAGCCCTGTCAATGGGTGGAGATTTCTCTTCGTAGATGATGCTACCAGCCAGCGATACATTTGTCTAAAAATGATGGTTCAGTAGCTACCTGTTCTGTCAAAGTGCCGCTTCCAAGTACGAGGGCCGGCCGCGGTGGCCGCGCGGTTCTAGGAGCTAAAGTCTGGAACCGCGTGACCGCTATGGTCGCAGGTTCGAATCCTGCCTCGGGCATGGATGTGTGTGACGTCCATAGGTTAGTTAGGCGTAAGTAGTTCTAAGTTCTAGGGGACTGATGACCTCAGAAGTTAAGTCTCATAGTGCTCAGAGCCATTTGAACCAAGTACGAGGGGTGTTTGAAAAGTCCGTGCAAAAATAAAAACTATTTACGTGTTTGGGGTAAACCTTTTTTATTTATCGACATAGTCTCCTTCTAGACTTATATGCTTCGTCCATACTGTTCCAATTTGTTGATCCCTTCCGTATAACAGGATTATCCAAGTCTGCAAAATAGCTATTAGTTGCTGCAATCACCTCCTCGTTTGAATGAAATCTTTGTCCCACCATCCATTTCTTCAAATTGGGGAACAAATAGTAGTCCGAGGGAGCCAAGTCTGGAGAATAGAGGGCATTTCAAACGAGTTGGAATCCTATTTCCATTAATTTTGTGACCGCAACTGCTGAGGTGTGTGCTGGTACATTGTCATGATGGAAAAGGACTTTTTTGAGGTCAAATCGCCGGCGTTTTCCTTGCAACTCAGCGGTCCAATAACGATGAATAAAAAAAATGGCTCTGAGCACTATGGCACTTACGATCTCAGGTCATCAGTCCCCTAGAACTTAGAACTACTTAAACCTAACTAACCTAAGGACATCACTCACATCCATGCCCGAGGCAGGATTCCAACTTGCGACCGTAGCGGTCGCGCGGTTCCAGACTGAAGCGCCTAGACCTGCTCGGCCACCAGCGGCCGACAACAAGGAATAATAAGCGCCTGTAATAGATTTACTCTTTTCCAGATAGTCGATGAGGATTATCCCTCGCGAATCCCAAAAGACAGTCGCCATAACCTTTCCGGCCGAAGGAATGGTCTTCGCCTTTTTGGTGCAGATTCTCCCTTCGTAACCCATTCTTTAGATTGTTCTTTTGTCTCAGGAGTATAGTAATGTATCCCTATTTCATCCACAGTGACCGAACTGTGGTGTCACCGCCAGACACCACACTTGCTAGCTGGTAGCCTTTAAATCGGCCGCGGTCCGTTAGTATACGTCGGACCCGCGTGTCGCCACTATCAGTGATTGCAGACCGAGCGCCGCCACACGGCAGGTCTAGAGAGACTTCCTAGCACTCGCCCAGTTGTACAGCCGACTTTGCTAGCGATGGTTCACTGACAAAATACGCTCTCATTTGCCGAGACGATAGTTAGCATAGCCTTCAGCTACGTTATTTGCTACGACCTAGCAAGGCGCCATTACCAGTTACTATTGATGCTGTAAAACATGTACCGTCAAGAGCGATGTTCACCAATTATGGATTAAAGTTAAGTATTCCAGCAGCTACGTACGTTTTTTGTTAGTCTCATTTCGTTGACCTGTTCCAGACCTCACGCCAGCCTGCGTGAGCTAAAACGCGTGCCTTTCGGCTTCCTCTCATAGTGGGTTGGCTCTCTTGCCAATCCACAACACAAACAACATTTAACGTCATGCAGATTCTTCCTGAACAGCTGCAAACCATCGTTGCAACACTTCACACGATTCCGTTTTTGGTCAAGCGTGAACCCATCTTGCGGATAGTTTTCTCATGTCCAAATGTTTATGCAAAATATGCACTGTTCACCAAGTCATGAGCATTAGCAAGGGGAATTTATGAATAGCTTACATATCCCGTACAGTCTCTAAAATTGGTAGGGAATTTTAACCGTTTTGTTTAAAGGTGATGTTCTGTACAGCATTGTTTGTAAAGTCAAATGTAATCTGTAAGTTCATTGTAATGGAAGTAAGC
The DNA here is from genome assembly GCF_023864345.2 of Schistocerca serialis cubense. NCBI lineage: Eukaryota > Metazoa > Arthropoda > Insecta > Orthoptera > Acrididae > Schistocerca > Schistocerca serialis. Next base: position 1,132,983,682 of record NC_064639.1, read on the forward strand.
GCACGCTGTAATTTAGGTTGTTGCTCCTGTTATGTTTACACTGTTAACCAGTCTTATGTTAAGCGCTGCCATTTTGAAAATCTTGTTGGACTAGCCACTGTAATCATAGTTTTATTATGTTGGCACATTGGTAAGCATTTATTCCATGTTTAATGTTCTCCTTCTGTTTTATCATACAATTTCGCCCAAAGTTATATGATATTATTTTGTTGAGGTAAGGAAGATGAGTATTTAACTTTCTGGCAGTGACGAGATCGTTAGAGACAAAACACAAACTCGGATTGGACATGGATGGGAAGGCATATCTACCACGTCCTTTTGAAATTACAGGGCCATGCAGTCCCCTTAATCCGTAAGGTAAACCACGGATAAACTAAAATAATCAGGATTTTCGGACGGGGATCTGAATACCATTACTCCGAAATGGAAGTCCAATGTGTGTTGCTACTGCAACCAGCGTGAAAGACTCATGTCTGTCATGCAGAACCCAAAAGACTGGAAGACTGATCCGAAATGGAATGAAATAAAATTCCTGAAAGCAACTATATCTTGGTAATAAAATTGTTAAAGGTTGCTTGAAGCTACTTTTACAAGGGGAACATACATCGTAACATTCATGATTGGAAAAACTTACAGAAATAGAAAAGGCCAGTTCTGAGCCAGTATCGAAGTGAATATGAAGCCTTTCGGTCAGTGCAAATAACGTACGAACTAATTAATTAGCTAACGAAGAATACAGAAATACACGGCTTTCTAGGAACAATGGTGCTGTTTGTTCTAATTCCGGGAAAGATCTCACATGTGTACAGTGATCACTTCTGTTTTCCTCTGAACTTCACGGTGGTAACGATGAGTGTGTGAGGAAAAGCGAGTTGCTTCTTTATAGCAGGAAAAAATCCGTGACTCCTCTGTGGAACTTCGCGGAAGCCGGAAACCACAAGTCACGGAAATAACAAGAAATCTTAAAACACGGCAGTGATCCGAATGTGATCATATACACACATCAAAAAAGGTTTTGCATCACCTCGGTTCCGAGAGTTCCGGATCCTGTACAGAAAATTGGAATAGAGATCAACACAAACATCATTTCCGCCCTTTCTGCTGCTAATGAAAACCACACATTGCATGTTGTACCACCACACAGCGAGACTCTCAGAGGTGGTGGTCCAGATTGCTGTACACACCGGTACCTCTAATACCCAGTAGCAAGTCCTCTTGCATTGACGCGTGCCTGTATCCTTCGTGGCATACTATCCACAAGTTCATCAAGGCACTGTTGGTCCAGATTGTCCCACACCTCAACGGAGATACGACGTAGATCCCTCTGAGTGATTGGTGGATCATGTCGCCCATAAACAGCCCTTTTCAATCTATCCCAGGCATGTTCGATTGGGTTCATGTCTGGAGAATATGCTGGCCGCTCTAGTCGAGCGATGTCTTTATCCTGAAGGAAGTCATTCACAAGATGTGCACGATGGGGGCGCGAATTGTCGTCCATGAAGACAAATGCCTCACCAGTATGCTGCCGTAATGGTTGAACTATTGGTCGGAGGATGGCATTCACGTATCGTAGAGCCATTACGACGTCTTCCATGACCACCAGAGCCGTACGTCGGCCCCACATAATGCCACCCCCACATCCGGGAACCTTTACCTTACTGCAATCGCTGGAGGCGTTCAGCATGACTGGGTTGCCAGCAAACACGTCTCCTGCGATTGTCTGGTTGAAGGCATATGCGACACTCATCGGTGAAGAGAACGTGATGCCAATCCTGAGCGGGACAAGATCTGAGGTCTTCAGTTCCCTAGACTTAGGACTACGTAAACCTAACTAACCTAAGAACGTCACACACATCCATGCCCGAGGCAGGATTCGAACCTGCGACCGTAGCGGTCACGCGATGCCAGACCGAAGCGCCTAGAACCGCTCGGCCACATCGGCCGGCTGCCTCTCAGTTATTGAGGGTGGACTCATGCATGGTTGTTTACATCTTTCGGCGGGTTTAGTGACATCTCTGAACAGTCAAAGGGACAGTGTCTGTGATACAATATCCACAGTCAACGTCTATCTTCAGGAGTTCTGGGAACCGAGGTGTCGCAAAAGTGTTTTTGATGTGTGTATCTTCAGGGTCTTTCTCAGCGAGGTCGATATCTTTGTTCAACCAGCGTGTGTAATGAACAGCTAATAACCACGTGAGCGCAGCGGAGTCGTTTGATGTCGATTAGCATAATTACCGGAAATGTTTCACCTCCAATTACACGCAGTGACTTTTTTATGCTTAGTTATTCATCTTGTTCAGAGTTGATTACGTGGTCAAGGACAGAAGTAGCGCTACGAAACGTCTTGACTAGTCATTCATTTTATTTATGGTCACTTAAGAAAAAAACTGATTTTCTCGCATTCAAACTACCGTACCCGTCTTTTTTTCCTTTTTTTTTTGTTACTTGAAATATGAACTTTTACTACAGGATTGACGTATACCAGGTGTGCCTCCTTTGGGCCGACAGGCGTATTTTCTCTGGTATTTCAGCAGGTATTTGCAATTGCATTGTCTAGCTGGAGTCAGCTCAGGCAAGTACTGCTTACTCGGTCTCTCATGCAACACACAATTCGAAAGGAAAGCGTCGCTTTCTTACCCGTTTCCAACAAAATGATTTTTGAGTGGAATATTACGCGCCCGTTCGACAAAGAGGTCCCATATTAGTCTAGTTTCATATTCGTTTTATCGATATGTGATACCAGAGACAACAAAACATGGAGAATAGCCTGGAACTCCAGCAGCCGCTTAACAGCGCGGTCCTCGAGCATGGATGTGTGTGATGTCCTTAGGTTAGTTAGGTTTAAGTAGTTCTAAGTTCTAGTGGACTGATGACCTCAGATGTTAAGTCCCATAGTACTCAGAGCCATTTGAACTATTTTAACAGCGCGGTTCTAGTCGCTACAGTCTGGAACCGAGCGACCGCTACGGTCGCAGGTTCGAATCGTGCCTCGGGCATGGATGTGTGTGATGTTCTTAGGTTAGTTAGGTTTAATTAGTTCTAAGTTCTAGGCGACTGATGACCTCAGAAGTTAAGTCGCATAATGCTCAGAGCCATTTGAACCATTTTTTTAACAGCGCGGTAGCAGACAGCACGAGCTAGGGCAATGCTTTCGCTGGTGGATTTCTGGATATTCCTGGTGTTTTAGTGTTCCTGTTAATACATTTCGATAAAACGAATATCGCACCAGACTCATTTGAGACCGCTCTGTCGAGAGGGCACATAAAATTCCGATCCAAAAATCATTTTGTGTGCAATGGAAAACAAACCGACGCTTTCTGTCGATGGGCATGACATGAAAGACCTGGTGAGCAGTATTTGTGTGGGCTGACACCATCTACACTTCGCAAAAAAGAAACTGAAAATATCTGCTGAAACACCAGAGAACATGCGCCTGACGACTGTTCGGAGACATACCCTGTATAACCATCAGAGCAATAATAGTGAATTACATGTGCTCTTTGTAGTTTTGCAGTCTTGGATTAAAGTATCTACTTCGTTTGACGGTTCTTCAATTTAAACGTCCTCACTGTAACACTGACCGCTATAGTCTCTCCACTGAGCTTATGTGTGCATCCTTGGGGCACATAGATTTCAAAAATAACAATTTTGGAAGTAAAAACACTAAAAGATAAAATGCAAATTACATTAATTAAAACTGTTCTTCTCTTACTGCGATTTATTATGTGGATGATGAGATTTGTGTTACGCTGCACAAGAAGTTGATGTAGGAGTTGCACTGGTTGTGCTGGATGTGGTCTATCTGTGACTTGATGATCAGTTCCAGGTATATTGTTTAGTTTCATGGGTTGTGGAGGGGAAAGTACAGGTGGGATATACGTGGGAAGCTGATGACGGTGTGTTGCTTGAGCATCACGTGGTTTGGGGTAATGGAACAGAATCTATACAAATGTGTTTATGGAGGGATTTAGTGCACTAGAACTGAAGGTGGTGTACGGGTTATGGCGAGAGTAGCCTCAAACAAGGGTATCTACGTGGAAGAAAGTAAAATTGTGGATGATATTGGGAGTATTTGGCATTATCATCCATGTGAAACACTGAGCAGACAACCAGTTTAATTTGTTGAATGCTATGGAGTCACTCGATTGGGTGGACATTTTGGAAGACGGTTGTGATAAAGCAGATTATACTTTCAGTGGCGTCGGTGGAGCGTAGGAGAATGGTGAGAGGTACGATTGATTCAGAAATTTTGGAAGACGCTTCACCTTATATTGTTTTTGTGCAAATCTGTCACTTATTGCTTCTACACTGATATACACATCGTCCAAGTCTAGATTAGTTTGGGCTACTCCTTTTGCGTGTGGCAACTTTTAATGTATTATGTGCATGTGCAATAAATACTTTTGCAGATTTATGCTGTATCTGCGTTTCTGTACACATACATGATGATGAACCAAAATGAGAAGGCAACAGCTAATTGACCTCACCTCTCTCGAAGAGCGCAGAACTAATAACCTACTTTATATCCGCCCTCACAAAACGCAAATGATGGACTGACTATAAATTGCAGGAATACTGTTTCTGTTTTAAATCGTTAAGAAGTGGTGTAGATGGTGAAATACAGCAACTGTCACATTCTCATTGCATCGGTATGTAACAGATGTAAATGATTTTCCAGGGACTAGCTTCGTGGAGTCTACACGAGTCAGCATCGCACATCAACACCTGTTTGGTTACCATTCCGGTGTACAGTACTGACATATGCAGACATCACGAAGCTGTTTATTGGAGAATTATTTCCAACCTTTCGATACGAACGACCTGTGAAACAAACGCCAATAAAACCATTGAAGATCGCATCCTTCATTATTTCTTTGATACTTGAAAGTTCATGTATTTCAGCGCCTACATCACTTAATTATAGTTTAAAGCTGAAATTGTAATTGTGGGATTGACATTAAAAGAAACGCGGCAAAATGGCGAAACTAATGTCGTTATAAAATTTGTGGTGTCACCGCCAGACACCACACTTGCTAGGTGGTAGCCTTTAAATCGGCCGGGGTCCGTTAGTATACGTCGGACCCGCGTGTCGCCACTGTCAGTGATTGCAGACCCAGCGCCGCCACACGGCAGGTCTAGAGAGACGTCCTAGCACTCGCCCCAGTTGTACAGCCGACTTTGCTAGTGATGGTTCGCTGACAAATTACGCTCTCATTTGCCGAGACGATAGTTAGCATAGCCTTCAGCTACGTCATTTGCTACGACCTAGCAAGGCGCCATTATCATTTGCTATTTATCTTGTGATGCATGTACCGTCAGACCGATGTTCACCAATTATGGATTAAAGTTAAGTATTCCCGCAGCTACGTACGTTCTTTGCTACTATAACTTCCTTTACCTGTTCCAGACCTCACGCCATCCTGCGTGAGCTTAAACACCAGCCTTTCGGCTACCCGTCACAGTGGATTGGCTGTCTTGCCAGTCCACAACAAAATTTCTGCAGCTCCGTCTTGTATGAATGGAATAGTACTTTAACTGGCCAAAGACTTGAAGAAAATAAATACCGACAGCTTTTCTTCAGGTCATTATAAAAATTCAGCGACACTACGAATCCAAATGAAATGATATTAGGGAGTGAAATGAACGCTCAGTTTCGTTATTAACGATAACCAATGACGATGGTCGCGAGAGCAGTTTTGCAGCGTTTTTCACTTATGTTTCTGTTAGACGTAGCGAGGAGAGGAAAATACTTCTCTTGTGCACATGATAAAATTGTAAAAGATAGTTTGAGAGACCAGTTGTTGGTACAACTGTAACCACTTCATATCCTCAGAAGACAAAGCTTCACGAATCCACAAATACCAGCTATCAACAGCGTCAGCAAGTTAGGCTGTGTTCAGTAAGATTTTCAGACTCAGCTATTCACAGTTTATATATCTTATAAACAACAGAGAAAAATCACGCTCGGAACTGAAGCGCGATCCTCACAATTTATTGATTTCCATCGCTTACGTCGTATGAGTGTAAGCCGTAGGGCACTTCTAATGAAATAATTAACAATCACTACAAGTTTGTTTTTTATATTACAGTGATTGTCAAGATCTCAAATTACTTCAGTCTGTGATTACTCTTTTTTATCATCATTTTCCATAACTTTTCTTTGACCAAGAAGCCTCTGACACCTCCAAAGTAGAACAGAATATAGATAATACCAATGATAAATTACTACAACAAATCTGTTTTATTTTTTTTTCTGGAGTCTGTACCCTGGTCACAATAGCTCTTAAGCGCCTTGATCAGGTAAGAGTTCTCGCTTGCGGAACTCTATTTGAATCCACTTCCGCGAGCGAGAAGAGCTGGGAGCCGTCGAAACATTGTGCAATGACGAACGGCCTCGCCTTAATGGGAGGGAAAGACCAACTCATTCATCGTGATACTCACGTGAGTACTTTTAGTCACAAATACGTCATGAGGGCACGACCTGTTGCGGTTTCAAACTGACACGCTCTCAGAGTCTGTTCTGTATTTTCCTCCTGTACTGTTTACTTGTCTTGGATATTGGAAACACATTAACTGATTGATCGATAGTTTCATGTTGTTACTGCGAACGGTTGAAAGTAACGGTAAACAGCAGCCGTTATATTTTCCGAGGACATGCAGTTTGCCTGTATGACTTGATGAATCTTTCTGTGCAAAATTTTCCCCATATAGAGTAATTGCGTCTTCGGGTAGGGACTATGTAGGAGAATGCCAACAAGAGAAACAAAACTGGCATTCTACTAGTCGGAGCGTCGAATTTTAGGTCCCTTAATAGAATAAATAGGTTAGACAATTTAAAAGCAGATGTAGTTATAAAAGTCGAGGGACATCAAAGGGAAGCAGCGGGTGGGAAGGGAGTGAGACAGGGTTGTCGCCTCACCCCGATGTTATTCAATCTGTATATTGAGCAAGCAGTGAAGGAAACAAAAGAAAAATTCCGAGTAGGTATTAAAATCTATGGAGAAGAAATAAAAACTTTGAGGTTCGCCGATGACATTGTAATTCTGTCAGAGACACCAAAGGACTTGGAAGAGCAGTTGAATGGAATGGACAGTGTATTTAAAGGAGGATATAAGATGAACATCAACAAAAGCAAAACGAGGATAATGGAATGTAGTCGAATTAAGTCGGGTGATGCTTAGGGAATTAGATTAGGAAATGAGACACTTAAAGTAGCAGAGGAGTTTTGCTATTTGGGGAGCAAAATAACTGATGATGGTCGAAGTAGAGAAGATATAAAATGTAGAGTGACAATGGCAAGGGAAGCATTTCTGAAGAAGAGAAATTTGTTAACATCGAGTACAGATTTAAGTGTCAGGAAGTCGTTTCTGAAAGTATTTGTATGGAGTGTAGGCATGTATGGAAGTGAAACATGGACGATAAATAGTTTGGACAAGAAGTGAATAGAAGCTTCCGAAATGTGGTGCTACAGAAGAATGCTGAAGATTAGATGGGTAGATCACATAACTAATGAGGAGGTATTGAATAGAATTGGGGAGAAGAGGGGTTTGTGGCACAACTTGGCTAGAATAAGGGATCGGTTGGTAGGACATGTTCTGAGGCATCAAGGGATCACCAATCTAGTATTGGACGGCAGCGTGGAAGGTAAAAATCGTAGAGGGAGACCAAGAGATGAATACCCTAAGCAGATTCAGAAGGATGTAGGTTGCAGTAGGTACTGGGAGATGAAGAAGCTTGCACAGGATAGAGTAGCATGGAGAGCTGCATCAAACCAGTCTCAGGACTGAAGACCACAATAACGACAACAATTTAAAAACTGTAATGGAAGTTTGATATAGCGGGAACTGAAGCGCGGTTCGAACAAGAAAACGACTTCTTCGCAGCCAGTACAGGGTTATCAACGTAATATCAAACAATTAATCAGCTATGGAAGCTCCATTTATTACGATGGTTTATAAAAGGAGCAGTAGCTACAAGTTTCATGTACGTTAGCTGGGAGGGACCTTACACTGCACAACGTAAGCATAGAATGTAACTCTGCCATTTTATGGCAGATTAAAAGAGCCCAGCGCATAGAAATTCTATCATAGCCCTGGCTGTCAGTACGCTCCCTGGCTGAGAGCTACAGTGGCTTGTTAGTTTCACTGTTGGATGCCCTACGTTTGTTTGGAAAAACCGACAGCCGGTGGTCTGGGGCGGGGTTCCCCAACCATACCGGCACCGGCACTTTAAAAAAGTCCAAAGTGGGGTCGCGTTATCTCCTACTCCACTTCTGGCTAATGGGCCTGCTCAGGCGCGCGTTAATCTTCTACACGTCACGGACACGGTACTGTATCTTTGAAATGGAATGGAACACGTGGAGCAGTGGCGAGAAGCTAAATAACGTAAAATAAAAATAAATATTTGGTACGACAGTGTCATGAAAGATGCTGTGCGGATGGATGGGAAATCATCAGTGTCCTTTGCGATGGGATCACGAGGCGTTCACCTCTTTTGATTTAAGTAAACCACAGGAAACAACAATGGACAACGCAGACAAGGTTTGACTCCCGCTTATTCCAAATATGAGTCCAATTCCTTAACCACTGCGCGACTTCCGTCCCAACCGATTATTTGCTGACATCACGAGAGAATCTGTCACCTTGCTTCGGCATATAACAAAGGGAGTGGATAATGGTCCACTTCCGTGTGTGCAGTCAGGACCTGGAGACTAGTGAGTACGTTGCAGCGAAGTTTTCAACTTGCTGGCAACCGGATTCTCACTGTGGATTCTAATCGTTATGGAGAGCGGGCCATCTAAAGATTTCGGGACCGTGAAAAGACCGTGGACGCTGTAGAACAAAAGAACATTATGATAACCTTTGCTGCAGAGCGACGTTGTGCAGTGGTACGACACTGCCCTCGCATTCTGGACAGCGGTGCAACACCCCCTCTGATCATTCAAACTTAAGGTGTCCGTGGTTTCCCTAAACTCTTTTTTTTGAAAAGAGCACCGCCGATTTCATTCACCATCCTTTCATAATCCGGTTTGTGCTCTATCTTCGCTGACCTCGCCGAGGGCAGAGCGTTACACCGTAATCTTCGTTTCCTTCATTTACCACTAGCTGCTTGCTAATAACGACTTTTGTGATGATCCATTCATACTGGTGAGTTGTGGACGAAATTTGTGTACGTGTTGGTGGTGGACTCACGAATGGACGGAAAACATAATATGTCTTGAGGGCTTAGATGAGTGAGGTGGAGAAAGGGGGAATGTGTGAAGGAACAATATGAAACTTCCCCTTAGAAAAATTAGTGAATTACTGTGCTTGTAAACCCCTTACGTGATTTTATTTTCAAACAGCTGAGCAAAACTGAACGTACTCAGACATTTCTCTCTTTACTTATTCTGATCATCACTAAACTGACACACAATATTTTTAGTGCAACGCAATCTGATTTTTAATAATCCCTACAAAAGAATGGCCCTGACTAACAATAACCTATACCTTTCATGAATCACTTACCTCACAAAAATCTTCATTACTCGAACTACTGCAATACAGCGAGCGCCAATAGTGCCAGCTAAATAAAAGATTCTAACTACTGAAGTCATTAACTACTGATAGGCATAGTTAGCAAATGAAAGATTTTGATGAAGAACAAACAATGTATTTACCTTAATAGTGTTCAAAAGTCATAATATATATATCAGTTCATGACATCCAGTCTTACAAATTTACTGTCTCTGATGGACACACGTCCAGATCATCCGCTCTCAAAACTCCGCCATCTTACTCCCCACATCCACCACTGCTGGCGGCTCACCTCCAACTGCGCAATGCTACGCGCTGTTAACACCCAACTGCCCAACACTACAATAGCAAATTCCAACAATGTAAACCAGCCACAGACTGCACACAGCACAGTCCGCAATTTTGATACAGAGCGCTACGTGACGTTACCAACATAAAAACCTGAACAGCCTACTTACAAACAGTCATGACGGGATTTAGGTAGATGAAGGTAAATTCTGATTAAAGGGAATGGAGGAAGATTCGGTTCCAGTTCTCCGTTGCGACACGTTTTGAGGAGAATGGTAGTGTTAGTCTGCTGTAAACCAGTGAGTAATGATTAATCAGGAATAAATGTATTGTGGTGGAGGATTAAAGGCTGTTGTGATTTCCTTGTTGGCGAGAGTATTATACACAATGTTCGAGAATTGTTGTCTCCGATTTTGCTCTCGTTTGTTGTTCTTATGTTGTTTCTTTGCACAGACTGCGGAGAACTTAACTTGGATATGGACCAAGGAAGGATTGATGTCGACGATTTTCTCTAAAATGTCCAACCATGTGGCATTCCTTTGCTCGGGATCAACGATTTTGAATAGAATATGGTGTTACAACAGCAGTCGTCTAGCTACGGGGTTAGTCCAGAGCAGAAGAATATCTTAAACATATCAGATCCACTGGTCGCTATGTTGTTAGTATAAAGGTGGGATAGCAGGTAAAGAAGTGGCGAGAGGAATGAAGCAACTATTAATGCAAAGTAGTTATTCTTCAACGTTAAAGATTTGTCGGTGGAACTATGCACTTTGAGAGCAAACTGTCGTCATCAGTTCGCTTTCATTTGAGTAGTCCAGTTTGATTCTTTGTGTCTGTATTCATGAACGGACTAACCATTCTGATTTCTTAAGGGTCTCTCAGCTTCTCATTCGCAGATGGTTGATGTTTCACGCTCATCTAACAATCGGCACGAAATTGATAATTTCATGGAGCCGTCATTGTCATGTCCAGTCCCGATGATAATAATGGAGAAAACGGAGTTGAGTGGCAAATGCTGCTGCAAACATTAAGCAGAACAGAAAAATAAGAAACGATGCTTTTAATTTATTGGTTTTACACAGCACTTCCTGATCACATCGAAATCGACGTGAAACCGACGTACAGGGCACTGAAATGTTGCCGAGAAACCTACAACAACGTTAGCTCTTTTGGAAATCTGACGTTAGATACTTTGTGTCTAAGTTTAGAAAGATTACTTCGAAAAATGCGTTGTCTTGTAAGTTTGCTGCCTTCATCATGCGTTTTTTTTTTCAAATAGATCGATGTTATTAATAGATGCCTCAAATAAATGTTTGTTTTAGAAAGAATGTTGGAATTGTCGATTATTTATGACGCACACACGTCAAAAGCGCTAGCGTGCTTTGTAGATGCCTTATGACTTCTCCAGGTTGTTAACCGAATAAAGTAAAAGTGTTTCACGCTTCAGTGTTTACGATGGTGAGTGTCTCGTGGTGGAGCTAAAGCTAGATGTTCTTTCTGATCTAAAAAACACATTTATCCCAAGGAAAAGTGAACCGAACACTTTTATACACAATAAATGCGTTATATGGTCCATAGCCGACGGAAAAACAGTCTCATATAAATTTACATTACTCAGTTTTACTTTAAAATCTTAAATATGATCAATGACGCCGAACCTCACAATAAAAACTAAGAAGAAATTCTACATGTTTTAAAGTCAGTTGACCAAAGATAAAGCCGCTGTAAAACGAATCATTACAAATGTCAATATGCATATTAACGAAGTAATTAAGATTTTTGCTATATGTAGGATTAATTACAGTATAATTTTAAAATTAAATAAACATATGGACTTAAAATCGGTGTCCGAAGATAAAAAAAACCTTACAGTACAACTTTGTTGCACTTTTGGGGTGCTTCAGTTATCTGTTAAATGATACGAAGCAATTATCAAACGATAATATTCGTCTGAGATAATTGCCACAAAAGACTTTAGTATCATTCACATAAAATTGTATGTATAATTTCTAGAGCTAGAAGTTGACCCGGACTGGGTGGCGTCATTTCGTTCAGAAAACTGTGGGAATTGTTTTTAGTGCATTCATTTTTCAGGAATTTTTCTTGGTTGAATTATATTTTTTAGGATTGAAAGATGTTATAGCTACTTAAACTGATGCAGTTAAAGAGAATGGCATATTGATTCTCTATTGACAGAAGCGATTCCTCTGGATTCTGTCGCACCGTTTTGAAATGTTACACTACACATAACTGCTATTCATACGAAGCAACTGTTAAGACGCGTTACATGTGTAATGAATAGACACCGGAAATATAATCAAACAAATTAATAATGATTTCAAAGAACCACTTGCTGATTTTTTTGTGTTTAGAGCAGTTGAAGACAATGACTTAATGTACAGAAGAAGGAATAATCCGATGGGCAAACATTTTACGGTGCGCTGCTGCTAGGCCATAAACTAAACAGTTTCCTAAGCTAGTGTTCTAAACGGGAAGATAATAATCTGAGAGACGTAACCGTATGTTCCTACGTCAGACTGCACGCATAAAAGTTGACTGCTCTTACAGACTGCAATAACAGCAATCCGTAAAACGTATAGCAGGAGCATTTAGCCAAAAACTTAACCCATAAAACTAAGAATAATACTGCCCGTATCACTCATGGTTTGTCATGAAAATCCGAGGACATTAATTTTCGTAGCGGAAGCTTCAGACTTATATGTCTTGAAGTTAAACATTATCATAAAAAAAAACGATTCTTCTGTTAGAAATTGTTGTTTTTATGAAAGATGCAAGAATTGTGAACGTATCTAAATTAAAAAAAAATTTTAATCCTGTGATGTAAGTTATTGCTAAATTATTGAACAGTTGTAGTCTACCGAAGGACATTAATTTTTTTTTGTAAAGTACAACTCTAACAACTGATTAGTTGATTGTCTATATGTAAGACAACTTTAATCTGAAGTTAATAAGATCAGAGTAAAAACGCGTAAAGCCTTTTACAAATATTTTTTGTGTTTGATTTCCAGGAAGAGACACTGATACACAACTTCGAAGACCGTCAGAATTCATTAATTTGTGAAGGAAATCAGAAATGACAACCACCATATTACACCTAATTTCCATGAATTTGCTCATTCAGAGCACAGTAAAAGAATATGGAAGACTACATCTCAGGTACCCCATTAATCTTTATTCCGGTGAATTAGCTGTGAATATAACTGTGAAACTTTTAGATGGCTAGCAGCGGTGAAATGATTATAATGTTTACATTGCAACAGGAGGACGGGTTTCCTCGCAGGTACACTGCACCATTCGTCGAGCATGTCACCTTCATATTTCTGTCTGGAGGATACAGGGCTCTACAAAAGATCAGATCTAAGCACAATACGGCTGGAACAATAAGTCGCGTATACGGTCTTTAAAATGTATTTACTCTGAATACTTGTTTCTGACACCACATTTGTCTTCCAGTAGGTACTCATTAAGGGATGTAATGTGTACACGACATTGTACCTGGTGGTTAGAATTAAACTGTAGCAACTCACAGAGGTCCAGTGGGTCTGTAATTATGGGATAGCGAAGCTTGGTACATTTGCCGATGCGTTAATGCCGAACCGATTTACGACACAAAATAATTAGTCCGAATTTTGGCCACCAGGTGCAGATCTGGTGCTGCGAATGCAAGAAAGACATATAGAGATGTTTGCACAGGTAATGAATCGGTAACAGGACGTGGGTAGCAAAAGGTCAAACAAGTGAAAAAGGCATAACGTTGATTTTATTATTAAACACCGCTCACACAATTTGTTCAATATGGGCACCGGAGACGTCGACGAGATGCAGCGACCGTAGAACGACGTGATAAACAGTTGATCGCAGGATTTCACATCGAATCTGGGCAACGTGTTCCTTTATACTGGGCTTCAGATCAGGTATAGACCGAACGTGACCCTGGTAAACGCGTTCTTTTAGTTATCCCCAGGGCCAATAGTCACACGGATTCAGATCAGGTGATCCCACAGGCCATGACTCTGGAAAACCTCTGGAGATAACACGTTCGTGCAAGGTTGCATGAAGCAGATTTTTCACTGGGTGAGCGACATGAGGAGTTGAATAAAATGTTCTCGGGTTTCCAACCGCGTCAATTGGTTAAAACTGACCAAGCACTACTTGGCCATTGTCAAGTGTTATGACTGCCAGTGGGCTGTTGGTGCGCCCTTATATACGTTAGCTGCCGGCTGTGACGTCACTGGTGCCCGTGACATTGCCATATACGGGCATGTTTTGAGTCGGCGTTCGATGTGCCTTCTTCAACCGCGCGATCGCTGGATCCCACGCAGCGCTGAGCTGTAAACCACCGTCTCTATTCAGGGTGCGCAATATTATGCGGTTCCATTTCCGTGACAAGAGACACAAACACGTGTTAACTTATTACAGCAAAACTCACGACTGAGCAGTTGCATCGATGTGCCGCTTGGACTAGAAGCAGCTTGTAGACCAATTTCAAAGATATTGTGCTTACGCAAGCTTGCAGGGTTGCCACATCTTACAAAGAAAATCAGTCTCATTACTTTATTGTCACACCTCGTACATATAGTTTATATGTAAAATGTAACGGTCCTGTCACATTTTCTTGGCGTATTCCAATAAATTAACTTCACCCTTGTCGATTTTGTTCTGTTAAGGGCGAGGTGTTGAGTTCTATTCGTAAGGAAGTCTTAATCCAGTCGAAAATTTGATCTGAAACATGATAAGTTCTTTTTTTTTCACTAACCATCAGTGCAGAACGGTGGCAGATGCCTTCCTGAAGTACATGGCATTAAGCTGAGCGTAGTTGTTCACATAGAGGGACAGGGCGAGCTGACTTCCGCAAGATCTCTTTGTCTGGGGAATCCATGCCGATTTTTATACAAAATATTTTCGTTCTGCAAAAACGTAATAATTCTTGACCATTAAATATGTTCCATAATTGTTCTACAGATTGACTTGAACGATTCTATTCTATCGCTTGCACCTTGTCCCGCGGTTACGCAGGGTCGGCCATGGTTAACCGGATGTTAATTTTGAGGGCTGGCCGGATGCCCTTTTTGCCGCCACCCCGTACCCCCCAGGACGGAATTTGTGTACCCCAGCTGTCTGCATCGAGTGTAGATCGTGAAATAGTGTGAATGTGTTTCAAATGTCTGTGAGTCCTGTAACTGAGACGCGACGTGGGGACCAGCCCGGTATTCACCTAGTAGAATGTGGAAAACCGCCTAAAAACCACATCCAGGCGGGCCGACACATCGGCCGTCGTCGTTAATCTACCGGGCGGATTGGATCTGGGGCCGGCGCGCCTACCTGGGTCCAGGATGCAGCGTGTTAGCGCTCTCGGCTATCCTGGCGGGTCGGTTTGACTTCAATGATATAGGCCTATAATTATGTGCCTCTGACCTAAGAGTCTTCTTGAAAACGTGTATGACTAGTGCTGCTTTCCAGACGCTAGGTACCCTTCGTTGCTCCAGCGATCTACGATATACTGCTACTGGAAGGGGAGCAAGTTCTTTCACTCTATCTATGTAGAATCTTATGGGTATCTCATATGGCCCTGATGCCTTTGCACTACTAAGCGATTGTATTTGCTTTTCTATTCCTCGACCGGTAATCTCAGTAGCTGCCATTTCGACGTTCGTACGACGACTGAAAGGATCTTCCATGGTGAAACAATTTCAGAAGACCGAATTCAATATTTCGGCCTTCTCTATATTATCTCTTCTTCAGCATAGTAACTGAGTAGCTGAATAGACTATTTCAAACCGCATACTGATTTTACGTAAGACTATAATCCCGGACTTCTTAAGAGTTTTTACGCAGATCGGCGGACAAAATTTTACTTCCAATGTCACTAAACGTTTCACGCATAACTCCCTTTATGCTCATCTTCGTTTTTAATGCAACTTTTGTTCATTAGCTTCTCTTCACTCTGTGACGAAGCTCTCTTTGTTTAAGTGGCAGTTTGCGATAACGGCTTTTAAACCTCAGTGGGTCCTTCCCATCGATTAAGATCTTGCTCCGAACATCCTTGTGTAAGACATACAGACAAATTCAAATGGCTCCAAGCACTATGGGACTTAACATCTGAGGTCATCAGTCCCCTTGACTTAGAACTACTTAAATGTAACTAACCTAAGGACATCACAGACATTCATGCCCGAGGCAGGCTTCGAACCTGCGACCGCAGCGGCGGCGCGGTTCCGGACTGAAGCGCCTAGAACAGCTCGGTCACAGCGGCCGGCAAGGCGTACTGAATAATACTTTTGAATATGCACGGATTCTTAGGATTAATTTGTAATTAGCATGCAAATAAGTCTTATCGGTGAAAAAGGAGTTGAAGAGATACAGTTCGAACACGGTAATGTATTGTATTTCATAAAAGCAGTAAAAACCAGTCGGACTAATACTTTTTTAAAATAAGTAATTATTCAGTTTTTCCCTTTTGCTAGCATTAGATAAAATTTTACAGTGAACATATAAAGTATTCTTTAGCCCCAATTTCATTTTTCAATTTTAATCTTGTTACACACTCTATGGTTGAGTAATTTTTTTACGTATACAACGAGCCCATTCCAGATAGCGGTGCGTAGCCGTAAACGTAGCGGCTGTGACTCCCAGTGCCGCTCAGTGAACGTCTGCACAGAGGTGCGATTGTTTTCCTTCCTTTTTCCGTTGTTATGGCGTTGGTTGAGTTACCTCTTTTGTTTCCGTGACGGTCGCCAGTAATATGCCTCTGATGCAATCGCTGCCGCAAAGGAGCGAGCAGCTTCGTGGGTCTAGCTGAAGATGGCGTCCGTCGTTGCTACGATGAGCTGATACACGAGCCACCACGGTGAACGAATGTAATTGTAATCAGGGGAAAAATGCTCCTATCGTAGTAAAAAAATGCGAATACGTTCGCGTTTACTTAAAATACACTAACTGAAAAATAGGCACCAGCTGCCTCTTTCTACCTTCCTCAGCAGCTTTAAAAAATTTTACCAAAAATTTTTGCATTCAGTCATAGTTTAACTTTTTTGTGCTGAGAGAGAAGAAAGTGCCAGTGGCAAAGAGACGGGAAAACAGTCAATGCTCGAAGATAGTAGACATTGGTTTATTTTATAGAAAGAGAGAAGGAGACAATGGCAGTGTGAGAGGAACACAAGGACTAAGTGGCAGTGGAATATAGTTGACAGTGAAGAGCAGTGCCAGGGAAAGAACAGCGAAGAAAACAGTGTTGGGGGGAAGGTGGGGGCGAATATAGAGAAAGAGAAAGTGGAAGTGGGTGACAGCCATTGTCAATGAGGTGCAGTGTCTATGAGAATTACAACGAGGATGAGAGAAATAGTCACAGCTAGGTGAGACAACAACAGTAGGACTGAAGGAATGGAATTTAGCGTTAAATGAGAGCAAGAGGGAGGCAATGACAGTGTGAGATGATTGTGGTAGAATGAAGGGCCGTGACAGAGAGACACAAAGAAATAATGGCGATGAGTTGGGCTGAATGAGTGAGTGAGAGAGAAGAAGTGGGAGTGAATGATTATGAGGGACTTACAGCGATGGACTAGTGGGTGTGAGCGAGCTACAGTTAGGAGAGCTTGTGGAAGTTTGAGGTGAGTTCCACTTTAAAAATTTACATAGTGTACTTACGTGAAATTGAAATGACATGAAACTAATTTTACATCTTAACTCGGATTTTACGTGAAAAAAGGGAAGAAAAGAAAAAAAGAAAAAATTGCACTTGCTGCATTAGTACACTACTGGCCATTAAAATTGCTACACCACGAAGATGACGTGCTACAGACGAGAAATTTAACCGACAGGAAGAAGATGCTGTGATATGCAAATGATTAGATTTTGAGAGCATTCACACAAGGTTGGCGCCGGTGGCGACACCTACAACGTCCTGACATGAGGAAAGTTTCCAACCGATTACACATACACAAACAGCAGTGGAGTTCGCGATGCCGACGAGCGAGGACGATGCGCGCGCGGCCGGGGCAGCCGCCTCGGACGCGCCGGAGTCAGCCGCTGGTCGGTCGGTTGGGCCTGGCCCGCCGGACGTTCCAGCGGCCGCTCCACACTGGACGGATCCCAGGTTGACGACCCAGGCTACGGCACCGGTTCATGACAGGATAGAACGACGATCGACAGGCGCTATTCGACCGCAGAAGACTACACACCACACGACGAAACCGTATTCGGACGTCGGTCATACGTCACATCACGACGGACGCAGCAATGAAGACGACCGCCAGGACTACGCCAGAAGACTCGATATATGTCGGGAGGAGGACAAAGAAACGCTGAAGGACATACAACGCCTTATCCGCTATTCACGGGACACGCAAGAGCAGGATAACGACACCTGTCTGGCATCTCCATCTGTGGACTCAGATGTCGAATCACAGCACTCCCACCAAACGGTCGACGACGCGGAGATAGCAGCGGCCTTTCCAGCAGAAAACGACAACGACTCCCCACACGCAGAGGGGGACTTTACGCTCGTATACTACCAACGGCGCAGAAGCAACGCATTAGCCAAGGACTTAGCCCACCCGGCTAAGAGACGAACGGAGACCATCCCCACAACGAACCGATTCGCCCCACTGGCACCTCAAGCTGCGCCTCCATCAACCACCAACAAGCCGCAGGCACAAACTTCTAATGCCGCAGAAGCCGTGGACAGAGACAAGAATGTGCTTCGCAAAGTGCCCCCAGTCACAATTTATTACACAAAGGATTACGTTCACTTCAATGAAACGCTCAACGGACTTCTAGAGGGCAACCTTAAAGCTACATACCAAAAGGACCGCATCAAATACCACTTTGAGTCCTTCGAAGACCAAAGGCGTGCAATAAAATTCTTCACGAACCACAGCTTCTCCTATTTTACGCATCAAGCACCAGACGACAGGGAACTGAAAGTAGTTGTCAAACGCCTTCCGGCGGAAGTTACCGAAGAACAACTTTCCTTTGCCCTCAAGGAAAAGGGCTTCAAAGTGCTACAAGTCTACCAATTTAAGGAACGCGACGAGAAGACGAAACAATTGATACCGCAACCTGTGTACCGAGTCACCCTCCCATCCGGAAAAGACAGTGACAAGATCTATGATGTCAAATCCCTGCTCTACACACGAGTGATAATAGAAACCTATAATAGTAAAGAAGGACCAGTCCAGTGCCGACATTGCCAACGTTTCGAGCATACAGCGAACTACTGCAGCATGCCAGCACGCTGCGTCCGCTGCGGTGGATCCCATAAATCATCGAATTGTACCCATCCTAGGACGGCGCCCCCAAAGTGCGCCAATTGTGATCAAGAACATCCAGCGACCTTCCGTGGCTGCCCCAAATTTCAAGAACTCCTTCGAAAATGTACTAGAAGGACACCAAAGAAGTCGACCCCACAACGGCCTATATTTGTTACGAACTCGGCCATGGCAGCGATTCCGGCCACCCAACAACAAGCGGCACCTCTCCCTGTGGAAACAATCGCCTCTCGACCACAACCGGCACCCAGAGTGACTCTACGACAGACAAGACAACAGCGCTCGTACTCCGAAGCACTACATGCCCATCCGCCGACACCAACACCAGTGGAGACATCATCAGCCTGGTCGACCACCTTTACACCAGCGTTAACAGATATTCTTCAACTACTCACCGCCCTCCAGCAGAAGCTGACGTCTATCCTCTCGCTTGTCGAAAGCGTACTGACAGCTTTTCAAACACCCTAAATGGATAGACGGCATCACACGAGGAATCTTAACTTCTGCATTTGGAATGCCAACGGCCTGAAACTGAAGAAAATAGAATTCACGGACTTCTTACATCGCCACAAGATAGACGTAGCATTTGTCTCCGAAACGCTTCTCCGCGGGTCAACCGACCTCCGCTTGAGGAACATGCACATCTACCGGACGGACAGACGGGACCAACGGGGTGGTGGGACCGCAGTTCTGATCAAAAAATGCATTCGTCACCACCAAGAACGTTTACCCCAACTCCAGACTTTAGAGGCCACGGCAGTAACAATCCACACGACGCTCGGAAACATTACCTGTATTGCGGCTTACCTCAGTCCAAAGAAGCCTCTCCACCCCGAAGATCTTTACGCCGTTACAGAGGGTTACGACAAGATCCTCCTTGGAGGGGATCTTAACAGTAAACATGTTGCCTGGAATTCCCGTAAGACTAACCCAAAAGGACATATGTTGTTTGCACTGGCTGAGAATTTACATGTTTCCGTCCATGGACCACGGGAACCGACGAGGATACCTTACGTCCAGACACAAGACCCTGATGTTCTAGACATCGCCATAATCAAGAACATCAACCCGAATCTCCAACTGCGGACGCTGGATGATCTTTCGTCGGACCACAGACCGGTGTTAGGACTCATAGAGAGGGCTACTTTGCAATTCCCACTGCCGACGACAAGAACTTACGACTGGCAGCAGTTCCAAGCGTACCTCAACAACAATGTGCGACCAACCCAGGTTGTTACTACCAGAGAAGCGATTGATGTGGCAGTCGCAGTACTCAAGAAGAAGATTAACAATGCGAAACAACGAGCACTCATGGAGCACCTGCAACCAGAAGTCAATTATGACGAGTTTCCACCACCACTGCAGGAACTTAAGACAAGGCGCAATCGATTTCGGAAACGATGGGTCCGTTACCGCCATCCAGATGATAGACGGGAGACTCACAGACTAACCCGAGAACTCCGGCGGAAGGTTCAGGACTGGAAGCAACACACGTGGGAACTCAAAATGGACAACTTTCTATTACGCACCAAAGATGAATGGCGAATAGTTAAAAGTCTCAGACAGCAACAGGGCAATTCGAGGACCCCATGGCCTCTTGTACGACTCACTGGCGCAGGCGGAGCTGTATGCGGATACATACCAACAACAGATGACTACGCCCCCCACGGAGGATGGAGATGATGCACTCCACCGTGCAGAGGAGGACACAGCGGCGGAATGGGAAGCTATTCGGGACGCCCCGATCAACACTATGCCCCGGCTGACAACGCCGGAGGAAATTCGGAGGATTATCAAGTATAGCAAACACACCTCGCCTGGAGTAGATAGAATCAGCAATACGGAATTGAAACACCTCCCGAGAAAGCCTGTTGTGCTTCTCACCCGGATAGTGAACAGCTGCCTCAGGACTGGATACTTCCCAGAGGCATGGAAGATTGCCAGAATAGTGCCAATACCAAAACCGGGCAAGGATCTCTCACACCCTGACAGCTACAGACCCATAAGTTTACTGCCGACGCTGGGAAAGGTCCTGGAATGTGTCCTACTGAAACGCATGCTGGACATCCTTGTGGCACACAACATCATCCGACCGGAGCAGTTTGGCTTCCAGGCGAAGCTATCGACTGAGTTACAACTACTGCGCATCACGGAATCTATCCAAGACAATTTCAACAAGAAACGACATACTATTGGAGTATTTCTCGATATAGAGAAGGCTTACGATAAAGTATGGCGACGCAACTTGATCGTCAAGCTCCGACGTACCACTCCCCTACCAGACTGCTACTTAAAACTTCTCGACAATTTTCTTCAGGATCGCAGATTATATGTTCGCATTGACGACAAGAATTCAACAACACGGCCTGTCCTTGAAGGACTTCCACAAGGGTCGGTCATATCTCCACTGCTGTTTAATTTATATATTAACGATCTTCCAACGGTGCCACATGTTACTGCCAGTTTCTATGCCGACGACACAGCGCTCCTGACTGCAGGCACCAGAATGGACCACCTCGTCACACGGATGCAGCGCCAACTAGATTTAGTGGACCACTGGACCCACATGAACAAAATAACGGTCAATGCAGAGAAAACCAAAGTTATTGTCTTCACACGTCGGAGACCCATCGTCAATGCACGCCTACGGATATCAGACCAGCCACTCCCCTGGGCAACAACTGTAAAATACCTGGGAGTGCATCTGGACGCCAAACTGTTGTATAGTCATCACATTATGGAGAAGAAGACGTCTGGCCTCAAAATGCTGGGAGCTCTCCTCCCATTTCTGAAGAGCTCATACCTCAGCCAACGCACGAAACTCCAGTTGTACCATGCCACAGTCGAACCATCCATTTTGTATGGATCGACCTCTTGGGGTACTACGTGTGCCACTAACTACAAGAAGCTACAGGTTGTACAAAGCAGATGCCTACGATGGATCACAGGAGCCCAATGGTGGATCCGAAATCATGACATTCATCGAGCCTTAAGCGAATCTTACCTCTCAGACAAGGTCAAGGAGAAGGCACGAACCTTATTTCGGAAGTTGGACATGATACGTGACAGTACACCACAACTCACCACAGTAGGTGTGGTAGAACCATTACGCAACCACAAATATAAAGTACCGAAGGCGATAGCATTTGAGCCTCCGTAAATGATATCCCGACGTAATTCTCCATAATTTAAGGACATATCGTTCTTTAGCACTTCTACACACATGTTTTCAAACACACACAAAAAGCAGCGAGTTAAAGGACCCTTCTGTGTGCCCAAACTAAAGCTGAAAGAAGGATAAATAAATAAAGAGAAAATTTTTACCCCTTCCATTCCCTACAGAAGTAAAAATCAACGAAGTTGATCAGACTTCAGCACCACCTAAAAAAAAAAAAAAAAAAAAAAAAAAAACAGCAGTTCACCGGCGTTGCCTGGTGAAACGTTGTTGTGATGACTCGTGTATGGAGGAGAAATGTGTACTATCACGTTTCCGACTTTGAAAAAGGTCGGATTGTAGCCTATCGCGATTGCGGTTTATCGCATTGCGACATTGCTGCTCGCGTTGGTTGAGATCCAATGACTGTTAGCAGAATACGGAACCGGTGGGTTCAGGAGGGTAATACGGAACGCCGTGCTGGATCCCAACGGCCTCCAATCACTAGCAGTCGAGATGACAGGCATCGTATCCGCATGGCTGTAACGGATCGTGCAGCCGTGTCTCGATCCCTGAGTCATCAGATGGGGACGTTTGCAAGACAACAACCATCTGCACGAACAGTTCGACGATGTATGCAGCGGCACGGACTATCAGCTCAGAGACCATGGCTGCGGTTACCCTTGACGCTGCATCACAGACAGGAGCGCCTGCAATGGTGTACTCAACGACGAACCTGGGTGCACGAATGGCAAAACGTCATTTTTTCGGATGAATCCAGGTTCTGTTTACAGCATCATGATGGTCACATCCGTGTTTGGCGACATCGCGGTGAACGCACATTGGATGCGTATATTCGCGATCGCCATACTGGCGTATCACCCGGCGTGATGGTATAGGGGGCCATTGGTTACACGTCTCGGTCACCTCTTGTTCGTATTGACGGTACTTTGAACAGTGGAAGTTACATTTCAGATGTGTTACCACCCGTGGCTCTACCCTTCATTCGATCCCTACGAAACCCTACATTTCAGCAGGATAATACACGACCGCTTGTTGCAGGTACTGTGCGGGCCTTTCTGGATACAGAAAATGTTCGACTGCTGCCCTGGCCAGCACATTCTCCAGATCTCTCACAAACTGAAAACGTCTGGTCAATGGTGGCCTAGCAACTGGCTCGTTACAATACGCCAGTCACTACTATTGATGAATTGTGCTATCGTGTTCAAGCTGCATGGGCAGCTGTACCAGTACGCGCCATCCAAGCTCTGTTTGACGCAATGCCCAGGCGTATCAAGGCCGTTATTACGGCCAGAGGTGGTTTTTCTGGGCACTGATTTCTTAGGATCTATGCACCCAAATTGCGTGAAAATGTAATCACATGTCAGTTCTAGTATAATATATTTGTCCAATCAATAACCGTTTATCATCTGCATTTCTTCTTGGTGTAGCAATTTTAATGGCCAATAGTGTACAACATGAGGTTCCCAGATGGTAACGGAGACACTTTGCAGCACATTTCTCCGGCTACGTCACTTTATATACTGCGATTTCGCCTCACACCTGATTTTATGTGCATATTTTATGTATACAAGTAGTGCAGCTTTGAACCTCTGTCTCTCGGAAACGTTAAGGATATGAAGAAAATTTGCAAGGTTATTCGAGATCGGTATCATAGAATACATCGTAAAAACTAAATCCATTTGCTGCGCATAGCCTTTTCGGAATCCATGGATCGGTTTTGGTTCTAAAAACAAAAAAAAAACAATTTTTTGGGGTTTTTCTCGATAAGGTATAAAGATTTTTGAAAACTGGGAGATGGCTCTTCATAAACACCCCAGAGAATATACCGTTAAAATTTGAGCAGTTGCCGCAGTTATTATAGATTTCGCCCCATACCGAATTTTACACGCGGTAACCGGGTAACTGAATCTGTGTATCTTGTAAATCGATGAAAATATCAATAAAATTTTCAAGGTTGTTCGAGATGTGGATTGTAAAAATTTCAGCCATTTGCTATGTGTAGTCGTCTTGGAATACTCGACTGTGCTTCGGCCCTCTGGTGACAGCGAAAATATGGTAAACAAAACCATTTTTGCGATTTTCCGAGGAACTGCCGGTGAACTAATGGTGCCTCCATAAGTCCCATGAAGCCCACAGTAGAGCATGTCAAGTGCAAAGAGAACCACCTGATTTGCTCTATTTGCCCAAGCTGGAGTAAGTGTGTAATATTCATACTTTGACCCCGTCACTGTAGGGCAGTGACACTAAGACGATCATTCCGTTGGGTTCATAAATGGTCCCTAGCTCGAGGGCTGTCCAAAACACTTGGACACTTGGCACTGCCTTCTTATCAGAAACAGAACTCGAAGAACGAGCACCGAAAAATCCAGTTTTTATGCGCTACGTTTTGGAACATGAAGTTACACATGCCGTCGCATGCATACCTAAATTGACACTTCTACTCTGGAGACCATTAACTGCAGTTGTAAGGAAATGTGAACCAAAACGCTATACTGATTTCAATAACTGAAATAGCACCGAAGTTAAAGAAGTTTTTACTCTGTACTGGGCAGGTAAACCACAAGTTAAATGTAACATAAATTTTACCGTGAGCATAAGTAGGTAATACAGTGATTACAGACCAAATGGAGATGCAGCTTACGTGATATGTGATGGGAAGAAATGGATCTCGCATTCGGCAGGAACGAAATTCAAATCATCCTGCCCTTCAGATCTCGGTCCCGAACTCATGCTCAGTCTGAAGTAACGCAGACGTAGGCGGTACATAATTAATATCCTTCTATCTTCCTATACCCACTGATCTCCTTAATACTAGTCAAAACATTCGTTATCTTTATCAATGAAATTATAAACTCAAAAGTGTTCTTCTTTACCAGTTATCCTTCCATTTTTCCCTAGGGTTTATCCCCTCTACTACGAGGTCCACGTATTTAGAAATTGGTAGGTTTTTTTTAACATTTTAATTTTGGGTTTAGGCCTCTTAGAGGTTGTCAGGACCAGATCTTTAGCTTACGGCAAATAATGGAGAAGTGTTATGAGTGGAACAGGGGATTATATCTATGCTTTATAGATCTAGAAAAGGCATATGACCGGGTTCCTAGGAGGAAGTTATTGTCTGTTCTACGAGATTATGGAATAGGAGGCAAACTCTTGCAAGCAATTAAAGGTCTTTACATGGGCAGTCAGGCAGCAGATAGAGTTGACGGTAAATTGAGTTCATGGTTCAGAGTAGTTTCAGGGGTAAGACAAGGCTGCAACCTGTCTCCACTGTTGTTCATATTATTTATGGATCATATGTTGAAAACAATAGACTGGCTGGGTGAGATTAAGATATGTGAACACAAAATAAGCAGTCTTGCATATGCGGATGACTTAGTTGTGATGGCAGATTCGATTGAAAGTTTGCAAAGTACTATTTCAGAGCTAGATCAGAAATGTAAGGACTATGGTATGAAGATTAGCATCTCCAAAACGAAAGTAATGTCAGTGGGAAAGAAATATAAACGGATTGAGTGTCAAATAGGAGGAACAAAGTTAGAACAGGTGGACGGTTTCAAGTACCTAGGATGCATATTCTCACAGGATGGCAACATAGTGAAAGAACTGGAAGCGAGGTGTAGCAAAGCTAATGCAGTGAGCGCTCAGCTACGATCTACTCTCTTCTGCAAGAGGGAAGTCAGTACCAAGAGTAAGTTATCTGTGCACCGTTCAATCTTTCGACCAACTTCGTTGTATGGGAGCGAAAGCTGGGTGGATTCAGGTTACCTTATCAACAAGGTTGAGGTTACGGATATGAAAGTAGCTAGGATGATTGCAGGTACTAGTAGATGGGAACAATGGCAGGAGGGTGCCCACAATGAGGAAATCAAAGAAAAACTGGGAATGAACTCTATAGATGCAGCAGTCAGGGCGAACAGGCTTAGATGGTGGGGTCATATTACACGCATGGGAGAAGCAAGGTTACCCAAGAGACTCATGGATTCAGCAGTAGAGGGTAGGAGCTGTCGGGGCAGACCAAGGAGAAGGTACCTGGATTCGGTTAAGAATGATTTTGAAGTAATAGGTTTAACATCAGAAGAGGCACCAATGTTAGCACTGAATAGGGGATCATGGAGGAATTTTATAAGGGGGGCTATGCTCCAGACTGAACGCTGAAAGGCATAATCAGTCTTAAATGATGATGATGATTTAATTTTGGGTCCGGATGCCCTTCCTGACATCAGAGTCGTCAAGGTAACCTAAGACAGCGGAGTGGTGCCGGCCATCTGTCTGTGGATTGTATAAATTTCAATCTGCTATACATCTACATATACATTCTGTCTTCCTTTAATCCGATCCGATGGAGATCCCAAACACTCAAACACTACTCAAGAATGGGTCGCTCTAGCGCTCTACGGTATAAGGAATCTCCACTACAGGTGAACCACGCTCTCCTGAAATGCTCCCAATACACCGAAGTCGACCATTCGCCTTTCCTACTACCTTCGTTCTGTGCACGTTCCCTTTCATATCGCTTTGGAACGTTATACCTGGGTATTTAATCGAATTGGCTGTATTAAGCAGTACACTACTAATGCTGTTTTCGAACATTTAAGAACTGTTTTTCCTTCTTATCTGCTTTAACTTACATTTTTCTACATTTAGAGAAAACTACCATTTATCACACCAACCGGAATTTTTTTCTAACTCATCTTATGTCCTGCTACAGTCACTTAACGACGACACCTTCTCGTACGTCACAGCCAACAGCTAGAAATTTCTGTCCACTGTGCCCTTCAGATCATTTATGTATCTAAAGAATAACAGCTGTTCAACACATTTCCGTGGGGCACTCCTGATGATACCCCTGTCTCTGATGAACACTCGCCGTCGACGACAATGTACTGGGTCCTTAAGAAGTCTTCAAGCCACTCAAAAATGTGGGAAACTAGTAATTATGTTCGTACCGCACCATGTCAAACGCTTTCCGGAAATCCAGGAATACGGAATCTGCCTGTTGCCCTCCATGCATGTTCGCACGACATCGTGTGAGAAAAAGGAATGCTGACTTTCAAACGAGCTATGTTTTCTAAATCCATGCTTGTGTTTCGTCACAAGCTTTACTGTCTCAAGGAAATTTATTACGTTCTGTAGCGGCTCGGTGTCTTGTGACATTAGATATTGAGCGTCAGTGACAAAAGGGAGCAAAGGTCATTATTTTGTCAGGGATGGCAGGATTGAAAGCGACACTTTGGGGACAGTGGAATGGGTCCTTCAAATGGTTCAAATGGCTCTGAGCACTGTGGGACTTAACTTCTAAGGTCATCAGTCCCCTATAACTTAGAACTACTTAAACCTAACTAACCTAAGGACATCACGCACATCCATGCCCGAGGCAGGATTTGAACCTGCGACCGTAGCGGTGGCGCGGTTCCAGACTGTAGCGCCTAGAACCGCTCGGCCACACCGTCCGGCATACTTAGCTTTAATTCAGCATCAGCAGTGAACGTCAGTCTTGACTTTGTACAATAATATTTACAAGTGCAGTTATAGACTGAACTGCGAATACTTCTTTACAATTGTGATTGCTTAACACACATGGATCAATTGTCAGTGCTGAACTGTATGTGGCGCCTGGCTAGGTCGTAACTACTGACTTAGGTGAAGGCTATGCTAACTAGCGTCTCTGCAAATGAGATCTCTGAAGCTATAACGAGTGAACCATTCCTATTAAAGTCGGCTGTACAACTGGCCACTGCGCTAGCTTGTCTCGTAAGACCAGCCGAGTGGCGGCGCGCGGTCTGCTAGCGTCGACAGTGGTGACTCGCGGGTCCGACGTGTACTGACGGACCGCGGCCGATTTGAAGCCCACAACCTAGCAAGTGTGGTGCCTTGCGGTGACACCACAGCTCCACTATCAGTCATTTATTGACACACAATATCCTTTAAGCACACAGACTAATACATTGTGTTTTAACTCGCTCAGTTCCTCGCGTCAGTCGTGCGGTGCGGCTTCGATAGCTCGTGTTGGAGCAGAGCGCCAGGCTGTGTATCCTTCCATTCAGTATCGTACCCGCGACCCAGTACGGCGGCGGCTCCGTCTCCTCCTTGTGAATTCGCTCGTTGCGTTATTAACAAGCGGCTATGGCGTGGAGCAAAGTGCACCGTCCCGGAATCGAACCAGCGATCCTCAGGTTCGGCGTCTCCTGGCGGAGTTCATCAACCTCTATGTCCACAGTTGACGCACCCGGTGAGGCCACAGCCCATTCGTCCTCACCAGCCACCTGGCTAAGTACAACACAAACGTATTTCTGGTAACATCTGGGGATGGCATCTTCTGTGTTGACCTATTGGCACAGTGCCGAATCCTCTTCTGTAGTAGCTAAGTCGTTGCAGTGAAGTATGACGTCCAGTGACTAACCATCGGTCTGACCATCCAGGCGACGTTGTTTCGTCTCTTCTTCCGCCCCTCAAAGGGCCCCCTCATGACCATTTGTCGGAGGTATTTATTCAGTGTTTTCGCCAATGTCGTGAAGTTTGTAGGGCGGTGACTTACTCTTCGGTCGTTGATCTATGCTCCTCACGTTGGTCAGAAACATGACCAATGTCGACGCGCGTGCAAAATTTCCTTGTTTTACCTCTGGCATTGCCCTGTTGTCCTCCTCCACATCGCGAGGTACATCACGCACGTGAGTTCACTATGATGACAGTTCCTGGAGCATTGAGCGCTGACGCGTGAACTGCGCTGGTCGTTGCTCTCCTTGGAAGCATTGCCGGTCTGCTCGGTCGTTGATCTGTCGAAGTTCTGACTGCTGTTGCACAAACTCCGTTGGCCATCAGCCTCCTTGTTCGACTGCTTTCACTTCTCACTATTGTGGCTTAACCTGTCAAAGTCTCTAAAATGTTCACTTAACCTATAATAAGTCTTTACGTCTTTTTTTTTTTGCTGGATATATGCTTTGAACAACCATAAATAATACACTCCTGGAAATTGAAATAAGAACACCGTGAATTCATTGTCCCAGGAAGGGGAAACTTTATTGACACATTCCTGGGGTCAGATACATCACATGATCACACTGACAGAACCACAGGCACATAGACACAGGCAACAGAGCATGCACAATGTCGGCACTAGTACAGTGTATATCCACCTTTCGCAGCAATGCAGGCTGCTATTCTCCCATGGAGACAATCGTAGAGATGCTGGATGTAGTCCTGTGGAACGGCTTGCCATGCCATTTCCACCTGGCGCCTCAGTTGGACCAGCGTTCGTGCTGGACGTGCAGACCGCGTGAGACGACGCTTCATCCAGTCCCAAACATGCTCAATGGGGCACAGATCCGGAGATCTTGCTGGCCAGGGTAGTTGACTTACACCTTCTAGAGCACGTTGGGTGGCACGGGATACATGCGGACGTGCATTGTCCTGTTGGAACAGCAAGTTCCCTTGCCGGTCTTGGAATGGTAGAACGATGGGTTCGATGAGGGTTTGGATGTACCGTGCACTATTCAGTGTCCCCTCGACGATCACCAGTGGTGTACGGCCAATGTAGGACATCGCTCCCCACACCATGATGCCGGGTGTTGGCCCTGTGTGCCTCGGTCGTATGCAGTCCTGATTGTGGCGCTCACCTGCACGGGGCCAAACACGCATACGACCATCATTGGCACCAAGGCAGAAGCGACTCTCATCGCTGAAGACGACACGTCTCCATTCGTCCCTCCATTCACGCCTGTCGCGACACCACTGGAGGCGGGCTGCACGATGTTGGGGCGTGAGCGAAAGACGGCCTAACAGTGTGCGGGACCGTAGCCCAGCTTCATGGAGACGGTTGCGAATGGTCCTCGCCGATACCCCAGGAGAAACAGTGTCCCTAATTTGCTGGGAAGTGGCGGTGCGGTCCCCTACGGCACTGCGTAGGATCCTACGGTCTTGGCGTGCATCCGTGCGTCACTGCGGTCCGGTCCCAGGTCGACGGGCACGTGCACCTTCCGCCGACCACTGGCGACAACATCGATGTACTGTGGAGACCTCACGCCCCACGTGTTGAGCAATTCGGCGGTACGTCCACCCGGCCTCCCGCATGCCCACTATACGCCCTCGCTCAAAGTCCGTCAACTGCACATACGGTTCACGTCCACGCTGTCGCGGCATGCTACCAGTGTTAAAGACTGCGATGGAGCTCCGTATGCCACGGCAAACTGGCTGACACTGACGGCGGCGGTGCACAAATGCTGCGCAGATAGCGCCATTCGACGGCGAACACCGCGGTTCCTGGTGTGTCCGCTGTGCCGTGCGTGTGATCATTGCTTGTACAGCCCTCTCGCAGTGTCCGGAGCAAGTATGTTGGGTCTGACACACCGGTGTCAATGTGTTCTTTTTTCCATTTGCAGGAGTGTACATAATTATTATACACCCTACATTCCTCCCCTGTCCGGAAATATTCGTCCTCGAATTTTCTCCTATGTCCATCTACAAACGACTAACAAACAAGAAACAAAAACAAAGTGGAAAATTATATGATACATTCATTCCGTAATAGCTTGAAATACATCAGCATTAAGAAAACTTCTGAAAGTATTGTTAGAAATATGGTAGAATGACGATGAGTAATAATACAGTGAAGTAGCAACCAACAATTATTCTACGTAGATATTAGCAGTACATGTGTATGCTCAGGATTTTGTAGCCATTCAACTGGAATTTGATGTAGTGATGCGTTATTGCACTGCAAAATATTTGCCATCCTCTGCTGATAATGCTAAGAAGACAAGTCAGTGATAATTGCCCAAATAGACATCCAGGACTGAAATACTATCCTAAAACGAGATTCTGACAATGTATGTGCCTTACCTTGACAACGTAAGTGCTGTAACGTGGCAGGAAGTATCAGGTACTGTAGCTTAAAACTGTTTTCTAGACCCAAGTGTTTATTTTCTAATATTGCAACTATAATTTTGCCTATATATAGAGTTCTTCTTAGAAAGTGAATACAATCGCTAGCCATCAGTTCCTAAGATCTAAAGCATCCTGTTTAGTTTCCAAAATCCCACACAACGATAATGTGAACTGTTCCCAAATCTCTCTAATTTGTAGAATGCACATTCTGTGGTTGTCTTTGAACAGACCCAATTCTGTCATTTTCAGCTTCCCATTCTACAACCGAATTTTTCACTTTATTTCCCACAACCACTTAAACTTCAAGTAGTAATAAATGCTTCTCGACATTTGTCTTCAATAGATATTATTTCATTATCATGTGAACTACTGCGATCCACATTTGAATCTAGGAAGAAACCTAAATACTCTACCAGTTCGATGGGATTATTTTAGTGGACGTAGTTGATATCTGATGGGAAACTGTTGGAAACCATCTCCCACTTGTGAATGTTATCTTCCTCATCCTAATAATACTCTTCTTCTTCTTTTCCTTCTTCTTCTTCATATCATCATCATCGTCGTCGACATCATCATCATCATCATCACAGTCGTCTTTTTTCCTTCTTTATCATGATCTTATTCATTGTATTGATCCCCTTCTTCCTCTTCTCCACCTTCTTCTTCCACATGGACAACGTTTTCTTTGGTTCTAACATATTCATCTCCTTTGTCTTGCTCAGTCTTCAGCGCTGTTTTTTCTTTTCTCCATCTCATTGTACCGAACATGCTCCTTTCTTGTTCTTTTATCAGTAACACTAAATGGAGTCGTTGTCTCTGGGATTGTGTGCCACATGTTAGTGTGTATTTACAAAAACGATTCAATTCAATTCTTGCCAGATTATCTTTGAATGGAGTATCCGGCATCGACTCTGCAATTAGTTGTTGGACACCTTCTGCTAGTTGACATCTACTGATAGGGAATCCATTCATTCGACTTTCCAAGATGCACCTAGCTAACTGAGCTTCACATTCGATATCCATTAAACAAGAGAGATCCATGTATCTTTAAACTTTCTATGGGAACTCCTTAAGGGTTTATAAAGATTGAAGCATTTGATTTTCTTCGTGCTTGAGAATCTTCTTTGCTTATCCTTTCACCATGTCAGGTTACCGTTGGAAACCAGAAACAGATTGTATATGGTAAGTAGATAAACCAGCGATTGTTGACAGTGAAACAAATAAACATTCAGAATAGTATGCGTTTAAAGTGACACTAGGTGGCAGTGACTGGGTCTTAAATAGTATTTATCAGCAGAAGCTGACGGTATGTATGTGCAGTGGGTGTCGGCTACTGGATCTATATGCTAACTTATAATTTATTTCAGTAGTGCCAATAAGCAATGCGAATATAATTTAATAAGTAATACAAACGATTTATATATCAACTTTTCATCTCTATGTTGTTCCACCACTGTCTATGTTGGATACTTTGTAAACATTTCCTGTTGTGAAGTCCTCCTTGTGTAGCACGATAGTATACACTTCAAGTGTTGCACTTCAACAAACATCTCGTGAAAACACTTTCTTCATTCCTTGCCGAAATGATTTGCTCAGTTTGTCTATTAGCTGTGTTCTGTGATTGTGAGTCAATGACTAGGTCTTTGGCGTTGTTTATCAGCTCGTTATGGGAAGCACGGTCTATATACGTTTTAGACAGCCTTTGCATCATAGTTCCGATTGGTAAATATTGCAACCATCCTCGAAAGTGGTATCTATACATAACCTTAAGTAGCTCTGGTTCAAATGTAAATAGAAAGCAATAACAGCCTCTTAATAACATCGATTATACTTTTTAAATGTAAAACATGGTACATTATTTCCTCTGCCCTTGATTGTTGGCTGATAAGGTGAATCATTACTGAAAAACTTGGTAAAAAATTGCCATGTGATAACAGTTCGTTCTAGGAACCAACAATAACACAGCATCTTACTGAAATTCCAACGTCCTTTGTTTTAGACGTGACGATCCCATTACAACGCTTGACGAGCGTCATAGAACAATCTAGATGTGGAAATACTTAATTTGAAGATCCACTGTGCCTTACACCAAGCTCAAGCCTAAAAAATGGAATTCATTACATTCTTCCAGTAGCTGGTAATAATCCAGACAGCCTATTCATTTGCATGCTTGCCTGCTTAATATAATATTTTAGCCAACAAACGTTTTCTGCAGTTATAAGCTTTGTCAGGTTAGTTTTACTAAAGTGCCTCGTTTAGGCCTAGACATGAAATTTACACATTTGTTTTTTAGCCACATGTGTTTAAGCACAGAAATAGCACTGGGTTGCTTCAGTATGCAATCATTTCTTACACACCAACTTTTAGTATATATATATATATATATATATATATATATATATATATATGTGTGTGTGTGTAAAATAACATTGGAGCACTTGATATAAACATTACATTTTTTTATGTTGATTGCATGTTTTGCAGATTTTTAGATAAGGGAAGAACTTTGTGACACTTGGGAAGCATCAAGGCTCAGTTTAGATGTGGAAAATAATTAATTTTAGGGTGTGTTGTACCTTACAGAATGTGTGGTTCAGAGACAGAACTTTTTGCATTAATTAGTACCGTGGGACCTGTTGGTTTATTGCATCAGATGTGTATGTGTATGTGTGTGTGTTGCTGACATATTTTAGACATGGAGATACTGTTAGTTATACACTTTGTGTAATTTTTTGTATACATATTTTTGAACAGGACACCAAAAAGTTCATACCGTTTGGACGGTTTTGAGCACAGTCAAATCTGCAGATCTGGGGTTAAATGTGATTTCATTTTGCCCGCTAAAAAATAGGTTGTGATTGGCTGTTTCGTTTTAATACTGTTCAAGTATTGGATAGACGGGGAAGGGGGGAGAGGGAATGGACGTTGTTTCTTATATGATGATGATGATGACGTCATTGGTATGAAAGGCGTGACTACCGCTATCTTCGATTGGACGTCACTGCCTTTCATGTAGGCAACCCACACTAAAACTGTCATTTGGTCTCTGTTGTATCTCAAGGTTCAACAGTGTATTTAAGTGGAAACTGACCCAAGGTGGGCACAGATATAGTACTTTTCCTTTCGATACATTTTGTTGCGATACTCCTGTGCACTACACGTACTATGTAAAGGTAACAAGAACATCTGAATTTAAGATTTGGTAGTGGGACACACACGCAGCAGATGTCTTAAATGTTATTTACTCATTTCCTCTGTCAGTCTACACTTTACAGCATGTGGCAATCATGTGCGAAGTGACTCCATTGAGAGTATTTTGTTCACATTTCTGAGGTCAATATACTGCGTGAACACTGCATCGTATAGTATTTGAATAACAGCCCCTCTTCTACCTCTGCCCACACCCACCCCCAACGCAGCGCCCCTGGCGACCACAACTCGTGTATTGGGCATGCCGGCAGTTCATCAGAAATAAAGTTAATTAAAGTGAAACAGATATGTGGCTGGACTTGGGCTCTCAAATGCTGTTAACGCCAGAGAACCGAATAGCACCTGAACAGTTAATCAACTTCCATTGCCCTCCTGCGTAATGAAACATGCAGGTTATTATTAAGCAAGAAGCAACCTATCAAACAATAGCAGGCTAGTTTGATTGAAGGGAGTAGTCTGGAATTGAGTGAACAATTTCATGAGATACGAATCGAGCAATCCAGTCCATCCTACCAACACAAATGATTACAATTTTTTTCCTAATATAACACTGCTTTGGAACGAGTACCCATAACATCCAATGGCGTAATAAAATTGTTTCTTATATTGGCGATCATACAGATCTCAAAAGCCTGTTGTTGACCATTTTTATGTAATTATTAGGTGTTCCTGACTGCTATGAATTTTTTACCAGTTTCGAGACCTGCCTTGGGCACACAGCTCGGCCTTCACAATGAATGGTGAGCAAGTGCTAGCACATATCCAGATCTGTATACAGAGGAGAGAAAAACATATAAACACCACAAACACAAACAGTGTAGAAAGACATTTTGCATTCAAAACAGCTTCCAGTCGTCTCGGAATTGATAAATACAGGTTCTGTGTGGTATCCAAAACAATTTTATATTTTTCTTCCTGCAAAATAGTGGCAAGTCCAGGCAACGATGATGTAGGAGGAAAGCGACTACGGACATTTCTCTCCAACGTAGACCATAGAGGCTTAATAATACTGAGATCTGGCAACCAGCGGGGATGCGCCAATTCATCCTCGGGCTAACAAATCAGTCATGGACGATGCGAGCTACATGAACGATCTGTCGTCTTGGAACACCGCATTATCATTGGGAAGTAAACATTGCACCACGCGATAGACCTGACCAGCGAAAATTGTCACACATTCCTTGACAGGAAGTCAAAAATAACCTTAACCATGGAGTCAATGGCTTTCCACGATATGGATGCCCAAATCATCACTGATCCACTGCCTGTTTCAGTCTTGGGTCGTAAACTCGGCCGGATGTTGGAAACACTATGAACCAAGACTTATTCGACCAAACCACTTCCTTACATTGCATCAAGGTCCATGTTTAGTAGCTTCCTCGCTACATTTTCCAGTTACTGGCCTTTGCATCGATGAGTTGTTTTGGAATTACAGCTCGTCCATCAATTCCCTGCTTCTAGATCAGGGGTCTCCAAACTACGGCCCGCGGGCAGAAACCGGCCACCGGCCCGCGAGGGCCGGCAAACCGGCCCACGTTAGCCGGCCGGACATCCCCGATACCCGGCCCGCCAAATATTTGAGGTGGTACCTATACTGCCAACAATTGAGTTTCGAGGCCTCTCGCGACCAATACACCGCGACATTGTCGGACAAAATCACGCAACAGAAGTATCAAATATATGCTCTGGCTCTGCTACTCGCTACAAGACTACATATCTAAACTTATTGTTGCGCCGCCTGAAATAACAATGCGTTGACATTCTCTACCTCTTCGTCTTGCAGTATTAG
Organism: Schistocerca serialis cubense; assembly: GCF_023864345.2. Lineage (NCBI taxonomy): Eukaryota > Metazoa > Arthropoda > Insecta > Orthoptera > Acrididae > Schistocerca > Schistocerca serialis. The sequence goes on from NC_064639.1 coordinate 1,133,019,829, forward strand.
TGATGCTAACAATGATTCTGAGATTTCGTTAACTTTGCAGGACGCTTTCGTGAAGAATGTGCAGTGACATACTTTTTTGTCGGTGAAATTCGCCAGAATAAAATACGCCAGAATTTCGGTCAGGTACGTCCACCAATCATAATTATGTAATTAAATAAAAAACGTAGTTCGTTTCAGTGTTAGCTATTCCCAGAACCTTAGATTTTTGCGATTTCATCTTTCCTTTAGCCTTACATTACGATGATCATGGAGTTCTAGGGTGCTTTAATCCCACTAGGTAGATTATGGCCCTTACGACTTCGTGGAGGAGTCAACGTGGCCCGCGGACTAAAAAGTTCGGAGACCGCTGTTCTAGAACTCCCTTCGTGTTGTGTTACTGCTGATAGGTTTCGCGAGTAGGACATTCCAGTAGTGGCTTCTGTGGCTGTCGTCCTCTGATTTTTCGTCAGATTCTCTTAAATGACTGTAGGTCACAATCACTCGACACACAATTTTGTCCGTCTCTTGAAACATGAAACACTTCGGCCCTCTTGGTTACAGAAACACTCACCATACGAGCCTAGAAATTTGACCACATTCGAGCCCATTTTGCTCACTAATTTTGTAACTTGTCCCTTTTATACGGAAACTGGCTACTTGAATGAGATTAGCAGGTTTATCATGAAATGACAGCAGTAAAATTAGTATGCACACACTACTGGACATTGATAATGAAACACCAGTAATAAGTAAATACACTACTGGCCATTAAAATTGCTATACCAAGAAGAAATGCAGGTGATAAACTGGTATTCATTGGACAAATATATTATACTAGAACTGGCATGTGATTACATTTTCACGCAATTTGGGTGGATAGATCCTGAGAAATCAGTACCCAGAACAATCATCTCTGGCCGTAAGAACGGCCTTGATACGTCTAGGCATTGAGTCAAACAGTGCATGGATGGCGTGTACAGGTACAGATGCCCATGCACCTTCAACACGATACCACGGTTCATCAAGAGTAGTGACTGGCGTATTGTGACGAGCCAGTTGCTAGGCCACCATTGACCAGACGTTTTCAATTGGTGAGAGATCTGGAGAATGTGCTGGCCAGAAAGGCCCGTACGGGACCTGCAACATGCGGTCGTGCGTTATCCTGCTGAAATGTAGGGTTTCGTAGGGATCGAATGAAGGGTAGAGCCACGGGTCGTAACACATCTGAAATGTAACGTCCACTGTTCAAAGTGCCGTCAATGCGAACAAGAGGTGACCGAGACGTGTAACCAATTGCACCCCACACCATCATGCCGGGTGATACGCCAGTATGGCGACGACGAATACACGCCTCCAATGTGCGTTCACCGCGATGGCGCCAGACACGGATGCGGCCATCATGATGCTGTAAACAGAACCTGGATTCATCCGAAAAAATGACGTCTTTCCATTCGTGCACCCAGGTTCGTCGTTGAGTACACCACCACAAGCGCTCCTGTCTGTGATGCAGCGCCAAGTGTAACCTCAGCCATGGTCTCCGAGCTGATAGTCCATGGTGCTGCAAACGTCGTCGAACTGTTCGTGCAGATGGCTGTTGTCTTGCAAACGTCCCCATCTGTTGACTCAGGGATCGAGACGTGGTTGCACCATCCGCTACAGCCATGCGGCTAAGATGCCTGTCATCTCGACTGCTAGTGATTCGAGGCCGTTGGGATCCAGCACGGCGTTCCGTATTACCCTCCTGACCCTACCGATTCCATATTCTACTAACAGTCATTGGATCTCGACCAACGAAAGCAGCAATGTCGCGATACGATAAACCGCAATCGCGGTAGCCTACAATCCGACCTTTATCAAAGTCGGAAACGAGATGGTACGCATTTCGCCTCCTTACACGAGGCATCACAACAACGTTTCACCAGGCAACGCCGGTCAACTGCTGTTTGTGTATGAGAAATCGGTTGGAAACGTTCCTCATGTCAGCACGTTGTAGGTGTCGCCACCGGCGCCAACATTTTGTGAATGCTCTGAAAAGCTAATAATTTGCATATCACAGCATCTTCTTCTTGTCGGTTAAATTTCGCGTCTGTAGCCCGTCATCTTCGTGGTGTAGCAATTTAATTGGCCAGTAGTGCAAGAATATTTTACTTATTGCGTGTGTAATGTCGTGAGTCATGCGACCACACCGCCGCCTGAGAGATCGATCCGCCGGATGCGATTCTCTCGATAAACGGAACAGTCGAACCGCTGTGCTAGCCAAAGAGCACACAGCCAGTCGCAGTACTTATGTTCGCCGCGAGGCGCCGATAGGCCAGTTCATGTGCAGCAGGAGAGTAGTGCAATCGTGCCAGTCTACTGTTCCTAGCCGCGCTCAGTGGTCAGCCAGCGCCGATGTTAGTCATCGTCTGCAGCTCAGTCATTGCTGTCATCAAGTCTTTGTAGCTCCGTTCCAAGTTAGTCTTCAGATTCACCGAATTCGACATCCAAGATTACGAGAGATTTATTCGTCACTGCAAGATTTGTGACTTGTAAATTATGTCATTCTACAGATGCTTAGTCTAGTCGCGTCTTCTATAACGGTCAACCAACTGATCATGGACTGCAGCAAAGTTAAGTAATAAATACTTTCTTATTTTGTACGCCTGCTAATTAATTGTGTTTTCCTATTGTAGCTACCAAGCAGTTCAAATCAAAAGGCATGTGAAATCTTATGGGACTGAACTGCTAAGGTCTTCAGTCCCTAAGCTTACACACTACTTAACCTAAATTATCCTAAGATCAAACACACACACCCATGCCCGAGGGAGGAGTCGAACCTCCGCCGGGACCAGCCGCACAGTCCATGACTGCAGCGCCTGAGACCGCTCGGCTAGTCCCGCGCGGCTACCAAGCAGTCTTGGCGTAGTAGAACCCACGTTTCCACCTCCTTGGCTACCTTATATTTGCCACCTCATGTTGATGGACTCGATTATGGCGGAAGATCAAGAGCCATCAGGGTGTACACGGCATAACAGGATAATATACTGCTGTACAAAACTTAAGGGCGAAAATAATTTTCACATAGTGCGACGCTGCCAAGTAACATAGCACGATGACACCTGGACGTACAAAGAAAGAATTTCTGCAATATAGTACAGAAGGTAAGTGAAAGAAATACACAATGAGACGAACGGAGATGACACTTTTATTCAGAAACAGTAATTACACTGAACTTGCCGTGATTTATCATGGTACCCTGTGCATTACAACAGGCGCGACAAAGTTCCATAAAAACACGGGAGAACTGCCGGATATTAGTAACGTCTTGCCACGATATTTCGGCGCAGAGACTTCTGGCCATCTTCAGGTGAGTGCCCTATATAGGGCAAACATCACAAACTGTGCGGGAACGCATTGTGGAACACCAACGGCATACTCGCCTTCTCCAACCCACCAAGTGCGCAATCGCCGAACATTGTATTTCTACAGACCATTCCATGAATTACAACGACACAAAAATTTTGGCCCATACATCAAACTTTTGGAGCTCGATTATCAATGAATCTGTCGAAATAAGATTGTCTGACAACGAGACTCTCATCAATCGAGGTAGCGGTTATCAGCTGAACTCTACTTGGAATCCTGTTATAGAGAAACTTCGTAGTCGACGTAGTTATCTGCATAAAGATGGAAATCGACCTGACACCGACACGCCAGGCTTTCGCAGTGGAGGGCGCGAGGCGAGGCGCACGGAGCCGTTATGAACGCGCACGCTGAGCAGCGCATGCGCAATGTCACCTCAGGTGGCTTTAAATAGCGGAGCTCAGCGCGTACTCACCCCCTCTCCAGGGCCCCCTTTTTCCTCTCCCCTCCTTCTCCCAGAGCGGATTTTCCTCCTTCCTCCCCCCCCCCCCCCTCCCAAGACCATCCTTGCCTCTTTCGTTCCCACATCCCTCCCTACTTGGCCCTCTCCAGCGCACCCCCCGCCCATCTGCCCCCTCTCTTACCCTCCCTCCCTCCCTTCTTCCGGTCACCTCATCTCCTTGCACCTGTCAGATCCTCCGTTTTGATCATCATCAGTGCGCCACGTCAGTGTTGTGTTTCGAGCTGTTTCTCCTGTGCGTCGAGAGGTGTGATTTTAATTGTGTGCTGCCTTGACGTTCGCTGTCAGTGTTTGTTATGTGCTACGCCATCCGTCGATACTTTTTATCTTCCAGTTATACTGTGCCTTGTGTTCTTTTAATTGTCGCAGTGTGTGTCTTTTTGTGTGCGCTACTTTTAAACAGTTTTTTATCTCCATTTTACAGTCACCCCTTTTTTTTGTCTATTGCCTTCCATGATGTTCCCCCTTTTTATATCTATGTTCACCATATTCTCTCCTTTGTTATTTTTAAATGTCTTCTATTTGTTTGTTCTATGTCTCTCGGCTCAAGAGCAGCGCATATGCTGCTGTGAGCCCGCCCCGATGGGGATCTGAAAAAAAAAAAAAAAAAAGGCGTACTACTGCAGTGGCACTCACCTGAAGATGGCCAGAAGACTCTGTGCCGAATGTCGTGGCAGGGCGTTACTGATATCCAGCAGTACTCCCGTGTTTTTATGGAACAATCAGTACGCCAGGAAAGCTTTAAACATCACAGGCGCGACATAGTTCTCAATAGGGACGGGAATGCATGTTCTGCGAAGTGCTCCTATAGTGACCGTAAGGTTGTTAAGGCTGACAATTGTTGGATCAGGACTAGTGAATCTTCTTTACCTACCACCCACTTTAAAATCTCTGCTAGTAGTAAAATTTTCTAACCGCACACCGGTTCCGCAGTAGTAGTTATTTATAAAGTGAGGAAGTAGCTTTACATTATAAAATTTATGATGCAGAGCTATAGCAAGTTAAAAGGATATAATAATAGTTACTAACCAAATACTTTGCCAAAATTTTATGACGAAGTAATGAAAATGTTTTTAAAACCACTATTGCCTCCGTCCAACATGAAAGCTGCGACGCCCACTAGTGGTCGGTACGGACCAGGCTGACTACCACTGTGTTGGGTGGTCATCGATGCATTGCGTCTCCCCAACGTACGCCACAGGTGCTCGTAGACGTGAGGAGTGGGGGGGGGGGGGGTTGAGTTTAGGCGTGTCCATTCACGGAAATTTCTTTCGTTTCAAGAGATCCTACATCTGCGCTGTTCGAATCGGCCAGGCATTGTCATTCATCAAAATTATTTCAGGGCAGAACACAGCCCTGAAAAGAGTACAGTGTCACAATACCGTTGACACGTGAGTGTAGCTTGTACAGATATGTGCAACATTATGCCTCCATACATCGTTAACACCTGGAAAACCAGTCCCATCATATTCACCCAGGAACCATCAGTTTGGAAAGCTGGACGTACGCTCTCGAGGTGACAGCTGGTACCAAATATTCACCCAGGAACATTGTCGCACATGATCGTTTTGATGGTTCAGGTGTTATGGTGTGGGGAAGCATAATGTGGTATGGGCTTACTGACCTCCAGGTCTTGGAACAAGCTGTATTTACACGTCAGCGTTCTTGCGACAATGGACTCCTTCCCCATCTGCGTATTTTCTAGGGTGCATTCAGTCTTTGCTTCATTTTTATGGATGAGAATGCACGACCGCATCGCACAGCGCAGGTGAAAGAGCTCTTGGACGGAGAAGAAATTCGGTGAATTGACTGACCTGCTCGCTCCCCTGGTTTAAATCTCATGAGCGAGAGTGGGATACGTTGGGAAGACGTACTGCAGAGCGTGCTCAAGCACTAATGACCATCAAACTACTGTCCGCAGCGCTGCTGGAGAAATGAAACGCGCTCCACAAACACTCCTTATTAACCTTCTGGCCAGCTTGTGAGCACGATACTGAACACGCATTGCTGTCCGTGGTGATTACACATCCTTTTAAGATGGTTCAAATGGCTCTGAGCACTATGGGACTTAACATCTGAGGTCATCAGTCCCCTAGAACTTAGAACTACTTAAGCCTAACTAACCTAAGGACATCACACACATCCATGACCGAGGCAGGATTTGAACCTGCAACTGTAGCAGTCGCGCGGTGCCAGACTGAAGCGCCTAGAACCGCTCGGTCACAACGGCCGGCCACATCCTTTTAAGAACGATGTCTCACTTTTTCTTAGATCTAGAGGACTATCATGAATCGCGGTGGCTTCAGTGTAATAACTGTCTTTGAATAATAGTGTTACTTCTGTTTGTCTCATATTTTTCAGTTAGCTTCTGCACTATACTATAGCAGTTCTTCCTATGTGTGGTCCAAATTTCATATTACTTGGATGTGATACATCAGGTGAAAGTTAAATTGAGTTTTGCACACTAGTGTAAATGAGTAAAAAGTTCATGGAAATTTGTGATAAGGTCTTATGGGAACATACTGCAGAGGTCATCGCTCCCTCAGCTTACACACTATTTAGTCTAACTTAAACTAACCTACGCTAAGGACGACACACTGTCCCATGCCCGAGGGAGGACTCGAACCTCCGACAGGGGGAGCCACGCGGACCATGACAAGACGCCCCATAGACCGCGCGGTTACCCCGATAGGCAAAATGTGTAAATCTATAGATGACTGGAGGGTGTACAGGGTGCGAAATTTAGTAGACAGAGCTGTCACCTCTGGCGGCAACAATGGCTTACCCAGGCTGGGTGATACCTGGTTTTACCTCGGTGTATCATAAAACGCCCAAAGGACTAAGTGGAAGGACTGGACTTTAGAGCAGGGCTATCTTAAGTTCACTTACAGACAGTTTTAAAACCTTCCCCAAATATATTCGTTTCAAAAAAAATTTAAAAAATGGTAATCTTACACATGAACTGTGAATAACTATATTTTGTATTAATCAAAATAGTGAAGAAATAGCATTTATAATAATCAACTCCCAGTGGGAGAACATATACACATGAACCCTATCAGTTGGCTTTAATTACCGATGAGTGTATAACAACTTTTCAAATGAGAAAGGTAATTCCTTTTTTATAGTAAATGGAATACTCTGAATGCCTAAAGGGCTATCGTAAGTTTACTTACAGACGGTTTTAAAACCTTGCCCAAATATATTCGTTTAAAAGAAACAGTAACCTTGTAAGTATTGTATTGTATGTTAACCGAGGACCTAGAAACGATGGAGAGGCTTCGTCCTCGCTGCAGCCGCAGTGGTCCTCAACCCCACGACGACTACTGCAGTATAGAGGAACCAGCCCGCATTCGCTGAGGCAGATGGAAAACCGCCTAAAAACCATCCACAGACTGGTCGGTTCACCAGACCTCGACACAAATCCGCCGGGAGGATTCGTGCCGGGGACCAGGCGCTCCTTACCTCCCGGAAAGCCATGCGTTAGACCGCACGGCCAGGCGAACGGGCAACAGAAACCTTACATATGGACTCCCAACAAGACAATTAAAATATACATCAGATATTTGTCTTACAAATAGTTCCCAGCTCACGGCATTGGCCAAGTGCGGACATGAACGTCCTGCGGAGCAGCCAACACGGGCCACACCTGGTTTATTGGCCCTACCGAGGGCGCGAAGTACAGTAGGAGCGTCCGACTTCTCTTCCCGGGTGCCCCTCCCCCCAAGCGGTCAACTCAGAGAGCTGTCATTGGGTGCACCTGGGCATTAGCGGAACGTTCGATTCCGTCGGATGCAAGAACCAGCGAGAACCCGAAGGTGCAACCCGGACCCATCACCTAGGCACAGATGTAGAACAAATTGTCAGCAATTATAGTCCAACAAATTGCGTGTGCTGACGCAGCAACAACACGCTCCTCCCAAATGTCTTAAACAGTGCTATGTTAATAAAACCAAAATGAATCACTTAAAAAATTTTAAATAAAAAGGCATAGTAGCAGTATCGCAAGGGTTAAAAGAAATTGCGATTGCTAAACTTAGCTTACACGTAACAATTATACAAGGCTCAGTGTTTGAGATATTTGAAGTAACCGATTGAGCTCACTTCCAGACGTGATGCACCCCAAAAAACAGGCAAATGATATTTTCTCGTTACGATGATCGAGCCCTTGGTGGATGTCGACATTCAAACCTCCGCACAAGTGTCTCACCGCGTAAATGTACTTTGGTACATCATACAGTTCAAGATCCACAATACTGTCTGGAACAAACTAAATACTCAGGTTTAAAACATTATACACAATAAGCCCCAAGGCTTGGATGGTAAGGCAGAATGCCGACGCTATTAGACACCAAGCAACAACAGCTCCATCATAATGGTGCAACAAACTGAGTAGCGTCCGACCACAACATGGATTACTAACAGATTTTCATAACTGAGCATTCGCAAATAGTTTGTCTCAGGTGCGGTACACTTGCAATACGGAAGGCAGAAAGTGCACGGCCGGTGTAAGTGATAAATAGAATGATGTCACGTTATCAGGTCAGCGAAATAATCGTCCAACAGCATCAGATGAGGTCACCAGTACAATCTCCCAATACAATGTAATCAGTTAACGACCACCAACTGCTTAGTTGCGCAGACCATCTCAAGAAACAGACATTACAACTGTCGCCTGCACAATGCCTTTTCAAATCACCTCTTCATCAACCAGGTTACCTCTCCTCCTCTGGCAATCGCACCGTCTTCTCCACACCTCCAAAATACCTCTCGCGCTCCCCGTCGATCCGCGCCACCTCGCGACCGACTCACAAGCGCTGAAAAGTTAGCATCTCTGAGCGAATATCGATAGTTGCAAAGCTGGCATGGCTCACTGGGCATCGGGTTGAAATGGGCTCGGATGAAAGTTGCTGTAACTGGTACGTCATTCCATACTGCTTCAAGTCTACTCCAGGGTTTTCCAATCCTAGTGGATGGTGAGTGGTGGCGTGGCACTCTCTCAAGTTTTGAGTGGGCGAGAGACGTTCTGGCCATGAAAACAGCCCATCATTGCCTGCATCGACGTAGCTCACGACACCTTGGACAACACTCGGTCTTGCGTTGTATTGGTGGAACGTCCCGGAAACATTGAAGACAGAACACAATCATCGGCCTTACCCTTCGTAAATAGCGGATGGCTATAAATTAAAGTACAGCTACTCACAGGGGTCCGGTGTGGGCTGCAATTATCGTATTGGAGAGAAACTTAGTAGTCATTCTGTTGCGTTAAGGGGCTCCGGAAAGGCTCAAAATCATGAAAAGTTCAATTTTTACTTTTTTGGGTTTTCTGAATCTGCAGACTATTACCTTTTAATAGATATATAATTTATTCAATTCCGAAGACTACAACTATTTTTAAATTTTTTTTGAAATGTGTTCTACATGGGCGTGACCCACTGTGGCGCTGTTAAACTGCTGTCAAATGGTGTTATTATTAACGTCCGTGTTCATCAGGTATATTTTAGTGATGTGAGATAAAGTATGTGTTGTGGCTAAACTGTGATGGTTCAATATATATCGCTGGTGTGATTGTCGATTGTTTCATGTTTATTTACTCTGTCGTTATCTCGAAAATATTCGTAATTAATTCTGTTTCTTGAGTCTCTGTTTTGTTGAAGTATAATAATGAGTAAACGTAAAGTTATTAGAAATCCTCTGAAGGCTTTTAAGAAAAGGAGAAATGTTGGAAAGCCAAAGGTACGTGTTATTACTGTAAACAATAAAAACGATAACCAAGTGAGTGAACCTAACCTCTCAAGTACACCTGCCCATAGCAATCAAAGTGGGAAAGAAAATACTTCACAGAAGAAGCTTGGTTCAATGAGTGAAAACTATGAATGTTTTATGGGCGAATCGGATGGGAATGAAATATTTGATATGTCGGTTCTCAAAGGAATTTTTTCAAACTGTGTAAGATGTATTCATTGTAGTGAAGTTGGTCTGGAAATCTCCATAATAAAGCATGTAGGACTCGCTAGTGAAATACAACTGAAATGTGATAAGTGTTCATACATGACCACCTTTTGGAACAGTGTTGCAGTAACTGCAACTGAAGAAAATGGTAGCAAAATCTACGAACACAACAACGAGCGATGCTTGCTTTAGACAAGGAACGCCTTCGGGCCGCAGACAGGGCTGTAAAGAGTCTAGAAATACAAGTAAGAGTAAACAGGAGGAGGAACAAGAGGAAGCTGGAGGAGGAGTTTGCAGAGGATGAAGATAATCCATCCTATGGACCTGGAATGCACTAAAAAGTTAAACCAATCTTTGTCTCTCGATTCCCAAAACTTTTATTTTCTCATACTAATTACATGTTTTCTAAGGATCTTCCAAACATATTTGTTTCAAACTTTCAGTAAATGCTACACAGTACCTTCTGCATAATTTAACACAGCCTTTTTCCAAAAAAAAACTGTATATTTTTGAATATATAAATAAAAAATTGCAAAAAAAGTTGTGAATTTTCATTACAATTGAAAAAAAAAGTCATCTTTAATAACTGAACTAAAATTTTGTAAAATTCCTGTGTTAAGTTGTAGCCCATATTCCAATAAATAATCTGTAAAAAGTTCAACTTCCTACCTCAAATACTTTGTGAGGAAAGATGTAATTTATAAGCGTTATTCGAACATTGCAAGTATAGGGCGTTCCGGAGCCCCTTAATGCGGATCCGATTTACGCTAGAAAAACATTGGTTTCAGTTTTTTCCAACAGATACAAACAAGGCACAGTGAATGCAAGAAAGAAGTATAAAAATGTTTCCGTATGTAATGGATTAAGAGCGGGAAATGGTCAGAAAGATACAAACACTGAGAAAGGCATACTGTTAATTTTATTATTAGCCGCCACTTGTGCACTGTGGAAACGACGAGATGCTGCATCTGTAAAATAACATGATCAACAATTGCTCGCAGCAGTTCCTGTGGAATCTGAGCGACGTATTCGTGTACACTACCTTTCCGATCACTTAAAGACAGAACGGAGCCTTGGTAAACCCTTTCTTCTGCACTACTGGCCATTAAAATCGCTACACCATGGAGAAATGCAGATGATAAACAGGTATTCATTGGACAAATATATTATACTAGAACTGACATGTGATTACATTTTCACGCAATTTGGGAGCATAGATACTGAGAAATCAGTACCCAGAACAACCACCTCTGGCCGTGAGAACGGCCTTGATACGCCTGGGATGGCATGTACAGGTACAGCTGCCCAGGCAGCTTCAACACGATACCACAGTTCATCAAGAGTAGTGACTGGCGTATTGTGACGAGCTAGTTGCTCGGCCACCATTGACCAGACGTTTTCAGTTGGTGAGAGATCTGGAGAATGTGTTGGCCAGGGCAACAGTCGAACATTTTCTGTGTCCAGAGAGGCCCGTACAGGACCTGTATCATGCGGTCGTGCATTATCCTACTGATATGTAAAGTTTCGCAGGGATCGAATGAAGGGTAGAGCCATGCGTCGTAACACATCTGAAATGTAACGTCCACTGTTCAAAGTGCCGTCAATGCGAACAAGAGGTGACCCTGACGTGTAACCAATGACACCCCATACCATCACACCGGGTGATACGCCAGTATGGCGATGACGAATACACGCTTCCAATGTGCGTTCACCGCGATGTCGCCAAACACGGATGCGACCATCATGATGCTGTAAACAGAACCTGGATTCATCCGAGAAAATGACGTTTTGCCATTCGTGCACCCAGGTTCGTCGTTGAGTACAATATCGCAGGCGCTCCTGTCTGTGATGCAGCGTCAAGGGTAACCGCAGCCATGGTCTCCGAGCTGATAGTCCATGCTGCTGCAAACGTCGTCGAACTGTTCGTGCAGATGGTTGTTGTCTTGCAAACGTCCCCATTTGTTGACTCAGCGATCGAGACGCGGCTGCACGATCCGTTACAGCCATGCGGATAAGATGCCTTTCATCTCAACTGCTAGTGATACGAGGCCGTTGGGAACCAGCATGGCGTTCCGTATTACCCTCCTGAACCCACCGATTCCATATTCTGCTAACAGTCATTGGATCTCGACCAACGAAAGCAGCCATGTAGCGATACGACAAACCGCAATCGCGATAGGCTACAATCCGACCTTGATCAAAGTCGGAAACGTGATGGTACGCATTTCTCCTCCTTACACGAGGCATCACAACAACGTTTCACCAGGCAACGCCGGTCGACTGGTGTTTGTCTAAGAGAAATCGGTTGGAAACTTTCCTCATGTCAGTACGTTGTAGGTGTCGCCACCGGCGTCAACCTTGAGTGAATTCTCTGAAAATCTAATCATTTGCATATCACAGCGTCTTCTTCCTGTCGGTTAAACTTCGCGTCTGTAGCCCGTCATCTTCGTGGTGTAGCAGTTGTAATGGCCAGAAGTGTAGATATCCGCAGAGTCAGAAGTCACGTGATTCGTATCAGGTGATCTTGCAGGGTACGCATCTGGAAAATCTCTTTAGTCTACGCGTTCGTGGAGGGTTGCATTAAGCAGATGTTTCACTAGGCGAGCGACATGAGGTATTGCCCCATCCTGCATGGGAACAGTGGTTCCTACACTTCCGAAGCACGAATCACGTTCTGTACAAGGAAACATCGACAACGTGGAGACGTCACGTACAGATGGCAGGCCCTCTGAGCGTATTCTCTTCACACAAAAGCAGACCAGAATAAAGCTGACTGTGAATCCCGACCACCAATTACATACGGCGAGTGCAGCGGCTCTTCTTGCACAAAAGGCTGTTTAACAGTACCTCAAATTGGGCAGTTCTGTGTATTCATTGTGCACTGTAGTGTAAAATGCGCCTCATCACTTCACAGAATATTGCCCGGCAACATGTCATCAACCTCGATCCGTGCCAGAAACCGAAGCACGAATTCAGGACGTCGCTGCTGATCGAGAGGTTTCAGTTGTTGCGTTGTCTGGATCTTGTGCGGGTACCAGGCTAATATAGACCGCCAGACTTTCTGCACTGTTGACAGTGGGCCAGACAGTTCTCATGAAACTGCACGAGCACCAACACTAAGTACCCAGGGCACGAGCTGCAGCGTCATTTACAGCAACAGCAACTTCGTCAACAATTCCTAGCGCGGTGGGACGCCAGCTCCCCCGTGTTCTCGAATTTCGTTATCATGTTCTTTAAACCGTTTTTACGACATCGGTTCTCCCTCAAACATTTCCGTCAGTGATACTCACTCAATGCACCCTGTGAAGGCATTGCTAATTACGCATATAAAGTTTTTTTTCATGATTTTATTTAGATTTCTATCATTTTTCTTTTGTTCATATGGGCATTTCTAATTGTGATTATGTAACATTCTACTGTGGTTTTTAAATGTAAAGATGTAATTGTGATTATTTCGTTTGCCAATGGATAAATATGTTTCTTGCTTTGTACCTGTGGTAAAGTTTGTAAAGTTCTCTTTTGGAATATTATTAATTGTGAAAAATGCAGTCAATAACATTTATAAAGGTTTATGTAATTTACGCTAACGATATAACATCTATAGACAGGGGACAGCGATAGTGATATTGAGAGTCGAAAGGTAGTTGCGTAGTAGAGGGGGATGGTGGATGGCGTGTCTGTGAAGCGTGCTCGGGAAAAATAGTACTGTGTTTCATGAAAAGCATACGTAATTGTAGGGACATTGATACCGAATTATCAGATTGTTAATTCTCTTTACCACTGCGGTGGGTGATGCCATCGCCAGCGAACTTTAAGAGCAAATAAACCGGACTGTGGAAGTGCCGCTAACATTACTTTGTTGTGGCCGACACGAACTGTGCTTTTATGCGAATGAACTTTGCTGGTATTGGTTTTGGTTGGTGGAACTGTTGTATATCACATTATATCAACCCGCGAAAGTGAAAACTAATTAACTGTGCAATATAAGTGGCTTTCAGTGACGTTGTCGAAGTTTGAAATGCGAGAACAGAGTGGACATTCTATGAACTGTGTATTTGTGGCTAAGACTATGTGAATGTGACGAACCGTGTAATTATGGACGATAGCGTCACGGACGTTGCATAAAGTGTAAAAACGAGCGATGTCTACGTCATGTACTTTGAAAGAGAGGATATGTCAACAACGTTCGTATACTGGCGTCTTGTGGTTTGTTAATAGCCACGGGGTTAATGATACAGCTGTGCCGGAACTTTATTTGCGTTTCGCCGGAGAAGATTAACCAGCGGAACTGCCTGTATCCTGCTCTCATCATCGTAACCCGCCGACATCGTGCTGCCTAACGCAACGCTTCGTATGCAACAAAAAGTTAAGGGATTTCGCCGAACGCTATCCCCTGACCTAGAAACTTTCTTTCTCTATTAAAAGTATAAGAATTACAGACTCTATTTAATTAAATTCTTTGTTTAGTTTGTTTCCTTTCTGCTAACGAAAATAGAATTACAATCAGTGAATTAAAATTCGCCTGGTAGTCATTGTTGAAACACCAGGAAATATAAACTTCTTCTTCTCATTAGGACTAATTCTCCTTGCATGTCAAAATTTTGTAGTTATTTTATGTAGTTTTATGTATTGTTATGAGACTAGATATATGGCAGCGACTAATAAGAGTATTTTGTGGCGAAATATGGCTTCGCGCGAAAATTACGGCGACTGCCATAATTGCTTGCGTTCTGACCAATAACGTAAAAGCTGCTATTCCCGTATTGGTGCATTTCCTGACGTGAGCGGGAATTATAAATGTCAGCTGTCAAATCACGTAGTGACTGTTTACCCAGTAATAAAAGTTTTTGATATTGTATTGCTACGAGTCGTAGTATTAAGAGACACTGGTTATACTCACAGTGGGTAGATGTATGGTGAAACCCCCCAGTGTTCATGCGATTGTTAACAGTATTGTGTGAGATTCACGAAATTTTGTCACTTTTTCTAATTCCTTTCAGATATTGTCTTAGATGTCTTTGAAGTTTCAGAGAATATATACACAATTTTGGCGGTTCAGGTTAATTTCAGAGCAGTTTCTCGTGAATATTAGAGTTTTCAGTTCGTAAATAAAGTGGGATCGTGACCAATTGAGAAGTATAAAAAAAGAGTGTGGTTTTCCAACTAGAATTTTGGATGACTTCACAGTTCAGATTCTGATAATTATTTTTCCTGTGGGTTGAGGTCATCATAACCCCTATAATCACTAATGCTCTCATAAAACAGTTTCAGAACAGTGCACGGTCTCTCTTCTTAATAGCCGCGCGGGATTCGCCGAGCGGTCTAGGGCGCTGCAGTCATGGACTGAGCGGCTGGTTCCAGCGGAGGTTCGAGTCCTCCCTCGGGCATGGGTGTGTGTGTTTGTCCTTAGGATAATTTAGGTTAAGTAGTGTGTAAGCTTAGGGACTGATAACCTTAGCGGTTAAGCCCCATAAGATTTCACGCACATTTGAACATTTTCTTCTTGATAGCCATATTGTTTATTCACGTCATAGCTTATCAAATGACAGTGTGGGTATCATAACGCTATACAAAAAGTGCACAGCACTTGGTGGCCAAAACTAGAACTGATATCTTTTCCAGGGTAAACTGATACCATATTCATACATTAGCATGTCTACCAGGTTTCGCTGCGACGCGATAATTACAGTCCACAATGGACTTCCATGAGTAGCTACATAATTATAATTCATCAGTTATTACGGATACTGGCCAAATTTTCGGGTATGCGAACCACAGGTGAACTTGTTGTGTATCCAATGGCTGTCAATACCATCACCCCCGGTGCTAGCCCATTATGACGTTGATGAACGCTAACAGACAACGTTATTCCTCGCCCGGGCTCCACGCACGTGGTGCTGTACGCAGGATCGCGACTCCTCTGAATCCGTGATGCCACTACTAAGGTACCCCATCTAAGGAGCGAGCGGCAGATTTCCACGCTGGCTAGAAGGGGCGGTTGGCCATCTGGCGCTTTGAGAGCCAGTGGGAGGAGGTGCCGAGGCAGAAATCACTCGTGACGTCAGTAGAGATACACCAAACGAAAGTACATTTATCTGGCGCGAGTCAAGTAACAGTTGTTGTTGTTGTTGTTGTGGTCTTCAGTCCTGAGACTGGTTTGATGCAGCTCTCCATGCTACTCTATCCTGTGCAAGTTTCTTCATCTCCCAGTACCCACTGCAAACTATATCCTTCTGAATCTGCTTAGTGTATTCATTTCTTAGTCTCCCTCTACGATTTTTACCCTCCACACTGCCCTCCAATATTAAACTGGTGATCCCTTGATGCCTCAGAACATGTCCTACCAACCGATCCCTTCTTCTACTCAAGTTGTGCCGCAAACTTCTCTTCTCCCCAATCCTATTCAATACTTCCTCATTACTTATGTGATCTACCCATCTAATCTTCAGCATTCTTCTGAAGCACCACATTTCGAAAGCTTCTATTCTCTTCTTGTCCAAACTATTTATCGTCCATGTTTCACTTCCACACATGGCTACACTCCATACAAATACTTTCAGAAACGACTTCCTGACACTTAAATCTATACTCGATGTTAACAAATTTCTCTTCTTCAGAAATTTCTCTTCTTCCTTGCCATTGTCAGTCTACATTTTATACCCTCTCTACTTCAACCATCATCAGTTACTTTGCTCCCCAAATAGCAAAACTCCGTTACTACTTTGAGTCTCTCATTTCCTAATCTAATTCCCTCAGCATCACCCGATTTAATTCGACTACATTCCATTATCCTCGTTTTGCTTTTGTTGATGTTCATCTTATATCCTCCTTTCAAGACACTATCCATTCCGTTCAACTGCTCTTCCAAGTCCTTTGCTGTCTCTGACAGAATTACAGTATCATCGGCGAACCTCAACGTTTTTATTCCTTCTCCATGGATTTTAATACCTACTCCTAATTTTTCTTTTGTTTCCTTCACTGCTTGCTCCATATAGAGATTGAATAACATCGGGGAGAGGCAACAACCCTGTCTCACTCCCTTCCCAACCACTGCTTGAAGTCTGAGGGTATTTCGCCTGTCGCATACATCTTGCTCACTAGATGGTAGAGTTTTGTCAGGACTGGCTCTCCCAAGGCTGTCAGTAGTTCTAATGGAATGTTTACTACACCTGGAGCTTTGTTTCGACTCAGGTCTTTCACTGCTCTGTCAAACTCTTCACGCAGTATCATATCTCCCATTTCATCTTCATCTACATCCTCTTCCATTTCCATAATATTGTCCTCAAGTACATCGCCCTTGTATAGGCCCTCTATATACTCCTTTCACATTTCTGCTTTCCCTTCTTTGCTTAGAACTGGGTTTCCATCTGAGCTCTTGATATTCATACAAGTGGTTCTCTTTTCTCGAAAGGTCTCTTTAATTTTCCTGTAGGCAGTATCTATCTTACCCCTAGTGAGATAAGCCTCCACATCCTTACATTTGTGCTCTAGTCATTTCCTGCCATTTTGCACTTCCTGTCGATCTCATTTTTGAGACGTCTGTACTCCTTTTTGCCTGCTTCATTTACTGCATTTTTATATTTTCTCCTTTCATCAATTAAATTCAATATTTTTTTCTGTTACCCAAGGATTTCTACTAGTCTTCGTCTTTTTACCTAATTGATCCTCTGCTGCATTCACCACTTCATCCCTCAAAGCTACCCATTCTTCTTCAACTGTATTTCTTTCGCCCATTCCTGTCAATTGTTCCCTTATGCTCTCCCTGAAACTCTGTACAACCTCTGGTTTAGTCAGTTTATCCAGGTCCCATCTCCTTAAATTCCCACCTTTTTGCAGTTTCTTCAGTTTTAATCTACAGTTCATAACCAATAGACTGTGTTCAGAGTCCATATCTGCCCCTGGAAATGTCTTACAATTTAAAATCTGATTCCTAAATCTCTGTCTTACCATTCTATAATCTATCCGAAACCTGTCAGTATCTCCAGGCTTCTTCCATGTATACAATCTTCTTTTATGATTCGTAAACCAAGTGTTAGCTATAAGTAACAGTTATTAATAAACATTAGATAACAAAAGTTAACCTTCGGCGCTCAGACATTAGGAGAATTCTATGGGTCACAAATACTATCTTCCAGTAATTTTACAATGCCAGGAAACGGTGTTATTAATAAATAAATGAATAAATTTGTCTCAACCGAAGATGTACGATCTTATACGAACCATCCCGACTGTACGCTCAAGTTACAGTCAGCAATCATCAATAGGATGCCTTTCGATCTAGTCATGTGGTAGACCATGCTCTCGTACCGTAAAAAGTTGGCTTATAATCGTTGTGAACGAGTTCATTTTACGGTGTTTCTTAAATAAGCGCACCTAAATGGCATCCCGTGTAAAAATTATTTGCGCGTAAAACATAGACAATAGGATTGCACTATCAGTATTTGACGGCGTTGCTACGGCTCTGGTAGAGTACATGAAACTACGAGAGCACCTCCACATAACAGATAGGAAGAATTCCTACGCGGTGGCTCCTTCAGTCAGTTCAAGGACGGACTGGCTTAATTTCCGAAGAACTCGGAGGGGATGGCGTGCTCAGTTATACTGCTCGCCATTTATAGCACCAATCTACGGACTAACCGGCTAAACTGACACATTTCTGGAGGTTTCGTAAGAGTGGAAGTTCTTGCACACTCCTTTGTCCACTGGGGAACGGCTGCTCCTATCTCTGCTGCAGCGCCAAGGGAAACCAAACCACAACAATAGCCGCCATGTTGACATTCCATGATGCTCCAGATATCGTCGTGGTCTCCGGGTAAATACCAGTCTTTCTGTAAACAGTCCCGTTTCGTGACTCAAGGTACGTGTCTTCGCTGTAGAATCCTGTACGGCCGGGCGATAAATGTGTCTTTCATCTTGGGGCCAGTCGCGCGCTGCCGTCGATGAGGCATAAGACGATCACTTCACAAACGACAGAACGTTCAAATGGGGTTTTAGAATGAGATACCCACTGCGTGATCTTTCCTTGTATACAGAATGTAGACCTACCTAGTGGGACTGCATTGCAGTGCTAATAATCTGCATGTCCAAGAATGTACACATCATGCTATTCTCATTATTGCAGCACACTGAGTTCACGATGTTGGAATTTTAACGGCCAGAAAGAAGTGTATATTGGAAAGACCTTCGTCTAAATGTGTGAAATTTGTGTCGGGGAAAACACCATTGGTTGTCAGTCACAGAATATACACTATGTGATCAGAAGCATTCCGTCACTTGGCTGAAAATGTCTTACAAGTTCGTGGCGCCCTCCATCGGTGATGCTGGAATTTAATACGGTGTTGGCCACCCCTTAGCCTTGATGACAGCTTCCACTCTCGCATGCATACGTTCAGTCAGGTGCCGGAAGGTTTCTTGGAGAATGGCAGCCCATTCTTCATGGGGTGCTGCACTGAGGAGAGGTATCGATGTCGGTCGGTGAGGCCTGGCACGAATTTGGCGTTCCAAAACATCCCAAAGATGTTCTGTAGGATTCAGATCAGGACTCTGTGCAGGCCAGTCCATTCCAGGAACGTTATTCTCGTGTAACCACTCCGCCACAGGCCGTGCAATATGAACAGATGCTCGATGGTGTTGAAAGATGCAATCGCCATCCCCGAATTGCTCTTCAACAGTGGGAAGCAAGAAGGTGCTTAAAACATCAATTTAGGCCTGTGCTGTGATAGTGGCACGCAAAACAACACGGGGTGCAAGTCCCCTTCATGAAAAACGCGACCACACCATAACACCACCGCCTCCGAATTTTACTGTTGGCACTACACATGCTGGCAGATGACGTTCACCGGGCATTCGCCATACCCACACCCTGCCATCGGATCGCCACATTGTGTACCGTGATTCGTCACTCCACACAACGTTTTTCCACTGTTCAGTCGTCCAATGTTTACGCTTCTTACACCAAGCGAGGCGTCGTTTGGCATTTACAGGCGTGATGTGTGGCTTATAAGCAGCCGCTCAACCATGAAATCCAAATTTTCTCACCTCACGCTTAACTGTCATGGTACTTGCAGTGGATCCTGATGCAATTTGGAATTCCTGTGTGATGATCTGGAGAGATGTCTGCCTCTTACACATTACGACCCTCTTCAACTGTCGGCGGTCTCTGTCAGTCAACAGACGAGGTCGGCCTGTACGCTTTTGTGCCGTACGTGACCCTTCACGTTTCCACTTCACTATCACATCGGAAACAGTGGACCTAGGGACGTTTAGGAGTGTGGGAATCTCGCTTGCAGACGTATGACAGAAGTGACACCCAATCACCTGACCACGTTCAAAGTCCATGAGTTCCGCGGAGCGCCCCATTCTGCTCTCTCGCGATGTCTAAAGACTACTGAGGTCGCTTGTATGGAGTACCTCGCAGTATGTGGCATCGCAATGCACCTAGTATGAAAGACATATGTTTTTGGGGGTGTCCGGATAATTTTGATCACAATGTAGCTCTGTATTTGAATACGATTACCTATACCAGTTTCCCCGGCACTTCAGTGTGGTACACTACATGCTTATCTCACTGCTACTGCACGCTGTTGGAATTTTAACGGTCGGAAAGAAGTGCATATTGCACAGACCGTCCTTTGAATGTGTGAAATTTGTGTCGGGAAAAAACCTTTGGTTGTCTGTCACAGAATATAATCTTTCATGTTTTGTTTCTTTGGACGACAGATTCATAATTTGATTGGGGCGTTCTGCTCCAGTCTCATGTTCTCAAACAAGCAATTACAACGAATGTCCCCATTAATTGTTCGACCAGCCTCTGTCTTCCCATTCCAACTTTTATATTCTACGACTCCAGTCGTGCGGGGTTGCCGCGCGGTCTCAGGTGTATTGTCACGGCCCGTGTGGCTCTCCCCGTCGGAGGTTCGAGTCCTCCTCAGGCGTGTGTGTGTGTGTGTGTGTGTGTGTGTGTGTGTGTGTGTGTGTGTGCGTGTGTTTGTCCATAGCGTAAGTTAGTGTAAGTTAGATTAAGTACTGTGTAGGCTTAGGGAGTGATGACCCCAGAAGTTTGGTCCCATAAGACCATACCAGAAATAAAAAAATAATCTCCGACTCCCTCTAATGCTCCTTGGTATTGTAATATATGTCTTACCAATCTATCCTCCGTGTAGTTAGCGTTTTACACATAATCTCATTTTCACCAATTCTTCAGAAGAATTCCTCATTTGTTATTTTATCTGTCTATTGAATTTTCAGTAAAGTTCTGTGACACCACAAATCGAACACTCCGTATCTCTTCCTTTCCGGTTTGTCAACAACCTTTGAGTGATTTATAATCATTCTAATGGCTAAGTTGTTAAAATAGTATTTATAAACATTCACGATGATTTGGAATCATAGGACGGCGAACGAAGAAACGCAGTATGGCTTATTTCATGTTTTCCCTTAATTTACTAACGAGGAAACTATGCGACTCACTAGGATTAACGTAACGTGTCAGCGTCACTGCATTCATTATTTTTAATTATTTTTTTCAGAACTTTATGGCTAAAGTTCTCAGGCTGTAGTTAAATAATTGTTTTTTGCGTAGTGAACAAGTAAGCGGTGAGAGAGACCGGGGGAGGGGGGGGGGGTGGAGAGGAGAGGGGAGTGGAGGGAGGGGAGTTGTTTGAAGTAAATATTTGTAGGAAGTTAAACACATAAACCGTTTCCTAGCTCGTTCTAATCACGAATGATACAGACCATTACTGTGATTGTATTGATACGACTTGTAAGTCTTGATAGAGTTTCGTGACTTTATGGGCAAGGCTCATTTACAGTTCTGTTGCATGCTTTCTGTATAAAAGCACTGTTTGGGAAAATGCAAAGAAAAACGGGAGTTATTTATAGTTTTTAGGCTAAATGCATCTACATATTGATTAACTCCAGTTTCTACACTTCACGCAATGTTTCGCACATACGTTAATGCATTACTCAGATTAGCTATTGCTTTCAAGTTGTCTGGATATTGTGAATAATTTTTACATGCAACACGTAACAGAAATGCATTAAAATTAGCATGTCATACTTCAGTTTTTTACCCTTCTTGTCGAACTGAAAATGATAATCAGATGTAGCGAGGTTTATTTGTTATTCAAGTCAGTATTTAAAGAGGAAAGAGGTAAATGCTGACTGAATGGAATTGTATAGCGCTTAGCACATCCATCATATGTGCTCTGTGGTCTGGTCAGTGTCGTTGGCTGTTGACGCGAAATTCCGTAGATCACTTTCCAGATAAATCCGGTTTTTTTTTTTTTTTTTTTTTTTTTTTTTTTTTTGCTGGCACGACTGTAGCAGGCGATGCATGCTTAAATTGCTTAAATAATTAGACAAGGTGACGTGCAAGCCGCTGAAGTGGTACCAGATCGTAAACATTACGCCAGAGTGAAAGTAGCATCCAATTTAAAGCAGCAATAGATGTTCTCTTGTTCAGGCGCAGTAACCACTACGATATTAATGTGCGGAAAGTTCGTGAATTTTCTATGAACATCTGTGTGTACGTAGGACGCTGCGCTAAAAAGTAATGCCTCCAAATTTTTAATGTGTCAACCCTCAAAGCTTTTTGAATAAAAAAAATGGCTCTGAGCACTATGGGACTCAACTGCTGAGGTCATTAGTCCCCTAGAACTTAGAACTAGTTAAACCTAACTAACCTAAGGACATCACAAACATCCATGCCCGAGGCAGGATTCGAACCTGCGACCGTAGCGGTCTTGCGGTTCCAGACTGCAGCGCCTTTAACCGCACGGCCACTTCGGCCGGCTTTTTGAATAAAACAAACTTTATTAACATTCTACATCCTTACTCTTCATGTCTACATAAATAGTTCGCAACATAGCCAACCTGGTGCTGGAGAAATTTCTCGCGACGAGAGATCAGTTTGTTCATGCCGTCCATGTAGAATATTCGACTTTGTTAACGGAGGCACAACCTCGCCTCTGCTACCCCCGCTTCATCACTGCCAAAGTGCGCGAAGGTGTTCTGTAAGATTTAGTAACAGATGAAAATCTGATGGGGCCGAGTCGGGAATGTATGGAGTATGATCGATCGATAACAGTGAAGCGAAGGCGTCGGATCGTTGCAGATGTCGAAACTCTCGTGTGTGGCCTGGCTCTGTCATGCAAAAGGAGAAGATGCTTCATTTGCGGACGAATTCGTCGAATTCGTGCTTTCAGTTTCCTTAGCTGTTTCTCGTGCACCGACCTAGTTACGTTACACACCGCCATGTTACACGCTACAACTCGGGAGCCTGTAGCTACAGAGGGTTAGCGAAACGAAAAAGTTGACGGAGTAAAATGCGTGACTTGTAATGGCTCTGAGCACCATGGGACTTAACATCTGTGGTCATCAGTCCCCTAGAACTTAGAACTACTTAAACCTAACGAACCTAAGGACATCACACACATCCATGCCCGAGGCAGGATTCGAACCTGCGACCGTAGCAGTCGCGCGGTTCCAGACTGAGCGCCTAGAACCGCTAGACCACCGCGGCCGGCTGACTTGTAATACCTCAAACGATATTAAGAACGGAATAAAAATTTCGGAAGCTTTACTTTTCAGCGTGCAGTCGTAGATACGTACAGGAGATGGACAAAAATATGGAAAGAGAAAAAAATTCACATCTGTACACAGAGGAGAAAAAAAAACATATAAACATCAAAAACACAACACATTGCCATGCCTAATATGGTGTAGGAAAACCGTTGGGATTCAAAACAGGCTAGAGTCGTCTCGAAACAGAGAAATACATTTCTGTACGATTTTGGAAGGGAATCTTATATCATTCTTCCTGAAAAATAGTGGAAAGTCCAGTTAACGATGACAGAAGTGCATATCGATCAAAGTAGACCACAAAGGCTCAATAATATTGAGATGTGATGACTGTGGTGGCCGTTGTGGCCGGCCGTTGTGGCCGAGCGGCTCTAGGCGCTGCAGTCTAGAACCACGCGACCGCTACGGTCGCAGGTTCGAATACTGCCTCGGGCATGGCTGTGTGTGTGTGTGTGATGTCCTTAGGCTAGTTACGTTTAAGTAGTTCTAAGTTCTAAGGGACTGATGACCTCACATGTGTAAGAGGTATGCGTTGTCTGCGATATAGAATCGCTGACCAGAGAGCAGTGTTGACTGCAGTACGAACTGTGTAACTGTAGCGGTTAGTTGTTGCTAGTCGCTAGTCTGAGGTTGTCTGCGCATGTCTGCAGTCTGCTCTGGAGATGGAGTATTTTTGTATAAGGTAAAGAAGCAGCGTCGCACACATCTACTAATGTATCTGAACTGTCATCCAAATGTTTTAAAAAATGTCCTAATAATAATTTTGGTAATATAAAGTAATTTAAAAAAAACATTCATTTAAAAAAAAAATCAGTTGCTTCCTTTCACAAATCACAAATGTATAGGGCAGCATTGCACGGAGCTGTGCCGGAAAAATGTTAAGTAAGAGCAGATATATTCGCCGTTTTTATTGAGGTAAGAATTTTTGCTTTTTATTCAGAATGATCTTACAGGGCCAAGACGCAGCACTGCTGTCGTCCAAATTTTACCAGGTTACTGAATTTTTTTTATTTTTATTATGAGGCTTACGAATTTTTCTGTTTCGTGCTTACATTAAATGAGAAAAGAATTTTGTGGGTACATTAAATGGGAACCTGTTTTGTTCTGAGGTCACACAAATATGAGAATCGCTATCCATAATAATTATTTAATTTCAATTTAGTTTTGTTGTGGGCTTACACTGAAATTAGAATCATTATTTAAATAATATTATTAAAAATTATTTCGTGTGCGGAGGTCACACAAAAATGAGAATCGCTATGCATAATAATTATTTTTAATTACAATTATAAATTTTTGTGGGGAGGTTACACATGTTAAGTCCCATAGTGCTCAGAGCCATTTTTTTTATTATGGCGTCCAGAGGAGATACCAACATTCATCCTCTTACTCACAAAACCAGTTATGGACGATGCGTGCTGTCTGAACATGGGAGGCACCTGATCAGGCAAAATGGGAACATAGTCTTAGGCAATGATGAAGAATAACCGTGAGATCAATAAGATACCACGACACGGCTTTCCAAATCATTACTGAATCTCCACCATGTTTCAGTCCCGGGAAGTAAATTGAGCCGGAAATTGGAAATAGTATGAAACAAGGTTCACCCGGCAACATGCTATTTTTTCCGTTCCTCGCCGGCCGTGGTGGCCAAGCGGTTAAAGGCGCTACAGTCTGGAACCGCGCGGCCGCTACGGTCGCAGGTTCGAATCCTGCCTTGGGCATGGATGTGTGTGATGTCCTTAGGTTAGTTAGGTTTAAGTAGTTCTAAGTTCTAGGGGACTGATGACCTTAGAAGTTAAGTCCCATAGTGCTCAGAGCCATTTGAACCATTTTTTTTCCGTTCCTCCACAGTCCAGATTTTTTGTGGCGTCGACATCATGGTTTTTTGTTACAGTGTGAGCTAAAATCCCATAGATGTTCTGGCTCACATGCGGTTCATCTTCTCCGAAATGTCTTTGCTAGGGGTTGAACCGCACGTGTCGCATTACACGACCTAAATTAGACACTTATGACCCTTTGGTTAAACTGTCTGGCTGATGGCAAGTTTGCTAAATACAAAGTTAATATGTCACATAATAACAGTAATAATAATATCAGGAACTAAATTAACGAACCATAAATGATGTAGGCCACACAGTTGCGATTTGGTTAGAATAATTTTTATTGAGAAAGCAAACTAATAGCGGAAGTTACTGTTACGCTCGAGCGCATATCCATATGAGACAGTTCGATCATTCACAATCTCATGGCGAAACAGGTACGAAACTCCACCTCGATACTCGACACGAAAAGTTAGAGTTCACACGTGGCACGCGGCTGCTCACCGCTGTTGTGTGGTATCGCGGGACTTAGTCTCTAAGTCCCGCGACACCACACAACGCGACATTTTCTAAGTCGTTTCACTTCCTAGCTGCCTAAGGACCGACTGTCCGCTTTCGCGTTCCATCCGAACTGCCCCCTTTGGTGTCTCGACCAGAACTGTCCTCTCTGCCCGTCTCCGACCGCGTTTCCCGCGCGCCGAATATCTTCGCTTAACTGACTAGAGAAGTTCCCTTTCCTGAAGCCGTCCATCAGATTGGCTCCTCTTATTCTACGTTACTTTACATTTTAACATATTTAAATAATCAAAGCTTGACCACTTTCACGTTCTAAATAAAGTAACACTAATATGCATTACATAGTAAACGTTAAATTCTTTTACATAAAACCAATACAATTTCCTTCTTAGCTTTGAATGCCACGGCCACTAGCCTTGCACCAATGTGCTTTCTGATAAATAAATAAAGAACAAAAGTAACTATTATGCACTAAACTTTACAACAAATATTCTGTTACCTAATGATTCGGTAAGGTGTCATGCTATGTTTTTTGTGTGGAGGAAATGATGATCTGACGTTTAACTGAAAATATGGAGTTGGTATTTACGACGTTTGTCATTTTAATGAAGCGCTTCTATGTGAAATCTCGATCGTTAAGATCGACCAAAGCGTTCAGATTTTAGCATTCAGGTCTCTGTTACAAAACTTTTAATTTCACTTTAACAGTGAATCCTAAAGTATTATAGATATGTTCATTATTCAAGTTTTATTGGGATCACCATGAAACTTTATGGAGGACGGCAGATTAAAATTACTGTGGCTTGATTGTCTGCATTATTATGGAATTAAATAGTTTTCATAAATGTTTCCCTTTATGGCCGATCTTAGGTCCGGTCCGCCATATTTAACACTGCTACGTCTCCTCGGACACAAAAGACTTCTACTGGGTTTCCCTATGACGTAGGTTCTCGTCTGCCTGTGAGTCCCCAACTCGTGGTGAATCTGCGCCCTTTGTGGCACGCTGTCCTGGACGACAAGGTTCGTTTCACAATTCCTGTAAGCTGACTCTTTCGGCCATGTATTTAAATGAGAGCTCAATGCTCGTTAACTCACAACAGGTATTTGAACCATTGATGGATGCTTTTGTAATTCTAACCAGCTCTGCAATTCCGTTCTTCTGGAGCCCCCTCGTGTTGTTCTTGTGCTGACAGGGATCACTAGTGGGACATTCATTTCTCCTGTGTCTATTGCTGCTGCAGTCCTCTTAATTTTCGTCACAATCCTGTTAAATTACCGCCCATCACGATCATCCGAGTTGTAACTTAGCAGATGATATTTTCCTCCTTTCCCTGTATGCGGATTAAATCTTCGGTATTGTGCCTCTTGAAACACCAAACACTTCGACTACCTTGCTTACGGAAGCAGCCACCAAACGAGCGCCAACGATTAGTTCCAGTTCGAATTCCCTTAGCTCCAACATAACAAACTTACAACGAGGCAGAACACTGTTTTGACCACGACTCACACTTGCAGAGTATTGACAACATTGCACAAGTGCTGTTCGTGGTCAAACAGAACACCGCAACCTGAAGTCTTGGACAGCATCTGTATTTACGTTTAAGGATACGTTTCTCGCGGTGTTTTCATATTTTTGACCAAGCCCTGTTGATTAATTTATGAAATTCCTAGCCTTAATCGTTTTTGCGTAAAATAATCTGGATGTTGTTGTTGTCTTCGTTCCGAAGACTGCTCCACGATAGTCTCTCCTACGCAAGCCCTTCATCTCTGCCTAATGTAACCTATACCCACATGAAACTGCGTGCTGTATTCAAACCTTGATTTCGGTCTATAGTTCTTGTCCCTCTCCACATCCCTCCGTTACCAATTCCACGATTTCTTGATGCTGTGGGATGTGTTACATCAAATGATACTTTCTTTCAGTAGAGTTTTGCCATAAATTTCTTTTCTCTCCAGTTCGATTCAGCATCTTTTCAGTGGTTATCTGTTCAATCAACTTAATTTTCAGAAGTCTCTTGTAACGGCAGATATCGCAAGATTCTATTCTCTTCTTTTCTGAATAGTCTCTCGTCGACGTTTCACTTCCGTAGAAGGTTAGACTGCAGAGAAATACCTCCAGAAAGGTCTTCTCGACATTTACGTTCATAACCGTTCTTGGCAAATCTCTCTCTACCAGAAATCCTTTCCTTGTTATAGGCAATCTGTATTTGTTATCCTCTCTACTTCACCCGTTGTCAGTTATTTTGTCGCACGTGTTACAAAACTCATATAATATTTCTAGTCTCTGATTTCCAAACCCGGCATCGCCTGATTAAATGCTGTTACACACTATTACCTTTGCTTTACTTTTCTTGATAGTCACCTTATAATCTCTTTTCAAGACACTATCCGTTCTGCCGTTCTGTTCATTTGATCTACCATATACTTTGCCTTCTTTCACGGAATTATACTGGCTCTGACAAACCTTAAAATTTTCAATTTTCTGAGTGACCTTTGATTCGCTTCCCAAGTTTCTATTTAGTTTCCTTTTCTGCTTGAAACAGATTGATAACAACCCCGTTTTATTCCCTTCTCGATCACTCCTTCCCTTTAACGTCATGCTTTCAGTACAAGTTATGGACAAACTCCCGTTTCACATATTTTATATCTACAACTTTCAGAGTTTCAAAGAGTGATTTCCCGTCAACATCATCTTAAACTTTATGCAAACCTACAAACGCTATAAATATGTGTTTGCCTTTCGTCAGTATATCTTGTAAGATAAGCCATAGGTTCAAATGGCCCTGAGTACTATGGAACTTAACTTCTGAGGTCATCAGTCCCCTAGAACTTAGAACTACTTAAATCTAACTAACCTAAGGACATCACACACATCCATGCCCGAGGCAGGATTCGAACGTGCGACCGTAGCGGTCGCGAGGATCCAGACTGTAGCGCCTAGAACCGCTCGGCCATCCCGGCCGGCTAAGCCGTAGGTTTCTTATCGTCTCGTATGTTCCACGTTTCTCCGGAACTCAAACTAATGTTCCTCGATATCGGCATCTGTTAGTCTTTCCATTCTTCTGTAAAATAATTCGTTTTTGTATTTTGAAACTGCGACGTACTGTACTGATTGACTTGAGGGATATCGGCCGGAACGCACCCATACGGAGTTCTGGCAGCTACAAGGATTTTTTTTCTCAACTCACTGGAACTAGTCTGCACCGGAGACTGAAAATAGTACACGTGCGTTAATTCCCAACGTAACTATAAATTGCCGTTGCGCCGGCACCAGGGAACTTCACAATGGGTGACCGATGTGATATGATGGGCAGCGGCTTGGAGGTGAGGTACTGTGTGTGTGTGTGTGTGTGTGTGTGTGTGTGTGTGTGTGTGTGTGTGTGTGTGCGTGTGTGTGGTTGCTTGTAGAATACCGAAGATGAGTTTCGTTCCGAAGTTGTGATGGGAACATATAACTTTTTGGTAATCTAATCATGTGTTTGGGCCACAGTCATGTATTAATGTTTGAACGATATATTTTCAGACCGTGTTCACTGCACATGTAACGACTGTGTTGATCTTCAGCTTATAGTTAAACTGTTCTACGGTTATAAAACATGTTTGCTACCTGTTTGCCATACAATTTTGTGATTTTGTGCTCACCTGCACTGTGGGACACCCAGTTCAATAGGTCTAGACGAAGACTTAACAAAGTCTAATCATACCAAACATTATTGTGCTTGATAATGGCTTAAGGCTGAAATCATGATAGTGATATAAAATAAAGACGTTCGTACAGTCGACTGGCGGAAATATAAACCAAACATCGCCTATTGTTGACGACCGCCAGAAATCTCAGCGGCCTGTTAGCATGGCGATGTCTTGTGTAAAATGTATCAATGAGAAATAAATAACAGCAGTGATTGAACTGGGGAACAGAGGGACACTGCTACGTGGACACACAAGTAGCAGCTGTTCTTTATATTAGATCTTGTGGTTTTATTATTTCGATTGTAAGATATAATGTTTTGAAAACATGAATTTCAGAACAGTATTTTGTAAAAAAAGGTTGCAATGAAATGAACACCCTTAGCTCCTTACAGGCGTTGACATACGTCAACGGGGAAAGATGAAAATGTGTGCCCCGACGGGGACTCGAACTCGGGATCTCCAGCTTACAGGACAGACGCTTTATCCATCCGAGCCACCGAAGACACAGAGGAATATCGCGACTGCAGGGATCTATCTCTGGCACGCCTCCCGCGAAACCCACATTCTGAACGTATTGTCCCGCACTACATTCGTAGTGCCCCCGCCCATTATACTCATTACTCGCGGCGCGTTGCCGATTCCCATAAGAGTTTCGGCACTGTTGTGCATTCGCACAGAAGAAGAAGATGGTCAAGTGTCCGGTGAGCCTAAACTATATATATATATATATATATATATATATATATATATATATATGTATGTGTGTGTGTGTGTTGTAATGGTACTTTGACTTCCGCGCCTCCACCAATACAAAGATATAATTTACGATCGCGCACGCAGAAGAGCGCTGCGCCAGCGACCGATTTTTATAAATAATTTTGTTCGTCTTTTTACTTTTGCGTAGGTTTTTGTTTTTAACAACTAATTGATCACACTCTCTCTCTTGTCTTCATACGAAAGACGTGTATTTTTCGGCGATGTGTTTAATGTGGTTTTGGGTGGAAATTAAAATTATATTACAAAGCGAGGTTGTTTCAATAGTGATTCGAGGTGGTTATCATCAAATTTGTAAATTGATCATGACAGTGACAACTTGAAGAAGTTTTCAACAGACGGGGAAAAGTGAAAGACGGGTCGTCCTACAAGAGAAATTAGGAGGACAGCCATGAAGACTATACTGTAATTAATACTGCGTATCTAACAAGGTTATAAGGTAAATTTCAATTAGTTTCTGATGCTATTTCCGTACAGTCGCTTTTTGTAGTGTTGCCGACCCGGTCTGCCATGCACGGTCAAATTACAGCAAGATCTCAATCAATAATACGAAGTCTGCCTTATCCATAATTGAAACCATCAAAATTCAAGATATCAATCAGATTTTCTATTTTATATTTTTCACGGCAGAACCCCGAGGATAAGGCAATACTACAGTGTGTCCGAAAGAACAGATACCATCTTAGTATATATGTAATTATAAGTAATGAAATAAATAATTTGAGCCATAGATGTAGTCCACGGCTGTATAAATATTGTATACAGCCGCTGGAAACATTTGAAGATTTTTGATCGTCATATTACTGGCGAAAGAGGAAGAGTGACCTTTTGTTTTCAAGGTCTTTTCCAGATCGGACTTATGTCGCGCACCGCCATTAATACTACAAATATTTCATTATTTTACTCACGAGTTGCAACCAAACGGTACTCGCAATCACATAATGTATGTGTAGGCCTACTTTTAATAGTGTTTTCGTTTCAGAATATAGTCATTACTAACCTACGTATGTTTTATTTTGTGTCTTTAGTTATTGTAAGATTGTTGGGTGACTTGGCATGGCAAAAGGTTCCCTACTTTTGAGCAAAACGTCGTCCAGCTCGAACCACCGTCGTCTTCGGGTGCTGTCTTTCCACGAAGTCCGATATCGGAAAAATCACACAGAGAAGAAAACTGTTAAAAATACGTGAACGGACCTTTAACGAAAATGCCATGCACAAGCGCCGAGACTTTGCATAAAATTGCTTAAATTGAATTACTTTTGTTCACTGTATAGTCTCGATCCAGTAGGAAGAATCCCCCCCCCCTCCAAAAAAAATTAAAAAACTGACGCTCGTGATTTTTATGGTTAGAGTGGTGGGGAGGGGGGGGGGGGGGGAAGGTAGTGGGAGTGGACGGGGGAGGAGGAAGAGATTGTCGTATGATTGAACAGGTGCGTTCCAGCACATAAAAAATTTAAAAATTTCAGATATTAAGCACTAATTGACTCGGTAATTACACCTGCCAGCTCCTCCCTTCTTTGGAATGCGAATAACCTGGATATAACTTGTTTTCGATGCTATATAAACAGCAAACATACCAACTCCAAATGATAAAAAAGTCAAACGGCGGTAGCGTCTATCACATTGTAATATAAAATTTAGCACACTGACCAGCGCCCGACGTCAGACAGCCTTACGTGGAGACTGCGGACGTCAGTGTGTTCTGTGTAGCCCACAGATGGCCAGACGGCCCAGCACTAGGGGGCCGTGAGATCGTTACGGGTCAGGTGAGAGCGGATACAGAGTTAGCTGGCGGACTTCCCCGCCGAGAGCTTTTCTGGTCTCGCTTTATGATACGATCTGAACGTTCCCTGCCGTCAGTCGTGACTTCTTGTTCGTTGCGGCACAACGGCTTATGGTTCGCGGAAGCGAGATTCACTGAAGCCGAAACCGATACTACGTCAGGTTCAACAAACATCAGAACAGCGTCCGGTTCGCAGAGGTGAGGATCATGTACCTGTTGCGCATTTTTGTAAGCAAAGCAGTGTCGTGAGCACGCCGTTCTGCTGTATACAAACACATCAAAGTGCGAATTACAGTTTTACGATGCATATGTTTCGCGTTAATAACTGCGCCGACCGAAACGGAGTACTTTTTTTACATCCTTACGGCCGTGTCTCGCATGGAGACTTTTTTGTCACTGTTACTTAAACAGCAGTGAGTGATTGCTTCATGTGACAAAATACTGACTCCTACTGCCTGGCAGCTATTAAAAAGTAACGGCGACTGGATTTGAGCATGTTCATTTGAGGCAGCCGAGTGCGGCGGTCGTGTGGCGCAGTCTCCGCTACGAAGCGCCTATCCTCGCCTCGTCTTCATCTACGTCTACAACTACATGGCTACTCTGCAAATCACATTTAAGTGCCTGGCAGAGGGTTCATCGAACCACCTTCACAATTCTCTGTTATTCCAATCTCGTATTGCGCGCAGGAAGAATGAACACCTATAATTTTCCCTAAGAGCTATGATTTCCCTTGTTTTATCTCGGTGATCATTCGTCCCTATGTAAGTCGGTGTCAAGAAAATATTTTCGCATTCGGAGGAGAAAGTTGGTGTTTGGAATTTCCGGAGAAGGTTCTGTCGCAACGAAAAACGCCTTTCTTTTAATGAGGTCCATCCCAAATCTTGTATCATTTCGGTGACACTCTCTCCCATATTTCGCGATGATACAAAACGTGCTGCCTTCCTTTGAACTTTTTCGATGTACTCAGTCAGTCCTATCTGGTAAGGATCCCACACCGCGCAGCAGTATTCGAAAAGAGGACGGACAAGCGCAGTGTAGGCAGTCTCCTTAGTAGGTCTGTTACATTTTCTAAGTGTCCTGCCAATAAAACGCAGTCTTTGGTTAGCCTTCCCCACAACATTTTCTGTGTGTTCCTTCCAATTTAAGTTGTTCGTAATTGTAATACCTAGGTATTTAGTTGAATTTACGGCTTTTAGATTAGATTGATTTATCGTGTAAATGAAGTTTAACGAGTTCCTTTTAGCACTCATGTGGATGACCTCACACTTTTCGTTATTTAAGGTCAACTGCCACTTTTCGCACCATTTAGATATTTCTTATAAATCGTTTTGCAGTTTGTTTTGACCTTCTGATGACTTTATTAGTCCATAAACGACAGTGTCATCTGCAAAGAACCGAAGACGGCTGCTCAGATTGTCTCCCAAGTCGTTTATATAGATAAGGAAGAGAAAAGGGCCTATTACACCAGCTTGGGGAACGCCAAAAATCACTTCTGTTTCACTCGATGACTTTCCGTCAATTACTACGAACTGTGACCTCTCTGACAGGAAATCACAAATCCAGTCACATAACTGAGACGATATTCCATAAGCACACAATTCCACTACGAGCCGCTTGTACAGTGTCAAAAGCCTTCTGCAAATCCAGAAATACAGAATCGATCTGAAATGCTTTGTTAATAGCACTCAACACTTCATGTGAATAAAGAGCTAGTTGTGTTTCACAGGAACGATTTTTGCTAAACCCATGTCGACTGTGTGTCAATAGACCGTTTTCTTCGAGGTAATTCATAATGTTCGAATACAATATATGTTCTAAATTCTTGCTGCATATCGACGTTAACGATATTGTCCTGTAATTTAGTGGATTACTCCTACTACCTTTCTTGAATATTGGTGTGACCTGTGCAACTTTCCAGTCTTTGGGTACGGATCTTTCGTCGAGCAAACGGTTATTTATGATTGTTAAGTATGGAGCTAATGCATCAGCATGCTCCGAAAGGAACCTAATTGGTATACAGTCTGGACCAGAAGACTTACTTTTATTAAGTGATTTAACTTGCTTCACTACTCCGAGGATATTTATTTCCACGTTACTCATGTTGGGAGCTGATCTCGATTCGAATTCTGGAATATTTACTTCGTCTTCTTCTGCGAAGGCATTTCGGAAGGATGTGTTTAGTAACTCTGCTTTGGCAGCACTGTCTTCGATAATATCTCCATTGCTATCTTGCAGAGAAGGCATTGATTGTTTCTTGCCGCTAACATACTTCACATACGACCAGAATCTCTCTGGATTTTCTGCCAGGTCCAGCAGGTCTAGTCGCTTGTCACTCTCTTTTATCAGACGTTGTGTTCAACTTTTTGGTTTATTAATTGGTTTTGCTTTCTTTATATTTCTTTGTCGTCAAGATGGCAAACCGCGAAGGAAATGCGTGCAAGTGGTCGGGTAAGGACGTGATGAAATTTGTGGACGTTTATCGGAAATATGGAGGACTTTGGGAAGCAAATAATGATAACTGCTTGAATAAGAATGCAAGACAAGGTAATTATAGACCGTTACTTGTAGAACTGAATGAATTTGGACTGAAAATTCCCTCTGGCAAACATCTCAGAAAAAAATTAAGAACATTAAGGATGCATACAGAAATGAATTAAACGAAGCGAAGAAATCTTTGGAAAGTAACAAGGGAGCTAAAGAAATCTATAAACCCAAGTTATTTTTGAGAATGTGAAATTAAACACCTTCCAGACATCAAATTTCCAGCCTTATTTATTTGGCAACCAGTTTCAGCTTTTTACTACGCCATCATCAGGCCCGTGGTCGAAGTGTAGGCAGAATCTACCTCGGTTGTGACCAAAATTGGGGCCATCAATACTGGTATTAGTAGATATTTACTATAGTGATATAGGTCGGCAGGTGATGGTTGAAGCGATCACTATAGCAAAAAGCTACTAATACCAGTATTGCTGGCCCCTGCTTTGGTCACAACCAAGGTAGATTCTTCCTACACTTCGACCACGGGCCTGATGATGGCGTAGTAAAAAAGCTGAAACTGGTTGCCAAATAAATAAAGGCTGGAAATTTGATGGTTGGAAGGTGTTTAATTTGACATACTCTATCGAACAGCCGAGTCCCACAATCATCTCTAAAAAGATGGACATACAGAGACACGTTATTTTAGTCCAGCGAGGTAGATCCTTTCTTGAGGAAATTTATGAGTGTTCGTTAATGAAGGTCAAATATGGTAAGTTTACATTAAACAACTTCTTATATATTATAGGCGCCTTACTTTTAGTTGGTCGACAGAGCCCACAGACCGATCGGCTCATGTTTAACACTAGCCTTGCGTGCTGTGGCGATTTGTGAACCAGTTCGAAGGTCAACGACAACACGGTGTTGCTGACGTTATTGTTACGAGATACAGGGCGTGTCGGACTTACCGGGTCACATGTGCCCGGTGGAGAAGGAAGTCTGAATAGACACTGCAGAAGGTTTCAGGCTATCACCACTTGGCAAGCTTGGTTTTATACGGAATCGCACATCTCATCAGTACATCTTTATTCAAAATTCGTAATTAGTCAAACTTCTCTTCAGATATCCATAGAATATTTATATAGGCAAGTGGATCCTCCGCTGCTAGTTCTCTCAAAAGCAACGCAGAAAGACGAACTTTTTGTTTTAGACTCATCCAGTCACCAACCCATTTTCCCTTTTTTTTCGGAGTCTTCATATGTCGTATATATGTGTTGTCTGTTCTTTCGGACAGATACTACATATACAGGGTGTTACAAAAAGGTACGGCCAAACTTTCAGGAAACATTCCTCACACACAAATAAAGAAAAGATGTTATGTGGACATGTGTCCGGAAACGCTTAATTTCCATGCTAGAGCTCATTTTAGTTTCGTCAGTATGTACTGTACTTCCTCGATTCACCGCCAGTTGGCCCAATTGAAGGAAGGTAATGTTGACTTTGGTGCTTGTGTTGACATGCGACTCATTGCTCTACAGTACTAGCATCAAGCACATCAGTACGTAGCATCAACAGGTTAGTGTTCATCACGAACGTGGTTTTGCAGTCAGTGCAATGTTTACAAATGCGGAGTTGGCAGATGCCCATTTGATGTATGGATTAGCACGGGGCAATAGCCGTGACGCGGTACGTTTGTATCGAGACAGATTTCCAGAACGAAGGTGTCCCGACAGGAAGACGTTCGAAGCAATTGATCGGCGTCTTAGGGAGCACGGAACATTCCAGCCCATGACGCGTGACTGGGGAAGACCTAGAACGACGAGGACACCTGCAATGGACGAGGCAATTCTTCGTGCAGTTGACGATAACCCTAATGTCAGCGTCAGAAAAGTTGCTGCTGTACAAGGTAACGTTGACCACGTCACTGTATGGACAGTGCTACGGGAGAACCAGTTGTTTCCGTACCATGTACAGCGTGTGCAGGCACTATCAGCAGCTGATTGGCCTCCACGGGTACACTTCTGCGAATGGTTCATCCAACAACGTGTCGATCCTCATTTCAGTGCAAATGTTCTCTTTACGGATGAGGCTTCATTCCAACGTGATCAAATTGTAAATTTTCACACTCAACATGTGTGGGCTGACGAGAATTCGCACGCAATTGTGCAATCACGTCACAACACAGATTTTCTGTGAACGTTTGGGCAGGCATTGTTGGTGATGTCTTGATTGGGCCCCGTGTTCTTCCACCTACGCTCAATGGAGCACGTTATCATGATTTCATACGGGATACTCTACCTGTGCTGCTAGAACATGTGCCTTTACAAGTACGACACAACATGTGGTTCATGCACGATGGAGCTCCTGCACATTTGAGTCGAAGTGTTCGTACGCTTCTCAACAACAGATTCGGTGACCGATGGATTGGTAGAGGCGGACCAATTCCATGGCCTCCACGCTCTCCTGACCTCAACCCTCTTGACTTTCATTTATGGGGGCATTTGAAAGCTCTTGTATACGCAACCTCGGTACCAAATGTAGAGACTCTTCGTGCTCGTATTGCGGACGGCTGTGATACAATACGCCATTCTCCAGGGCTGCGTCAGCGCATCAGGGATTCCATGCGACGGAGGGTGGATACATGTATCCTCGCTAACGGATGACATTTTGAACATTTCCTGTAACAAAGTGTTTGAAGCCACGCTGGTATGTTCTGTTGCTGTGTGTTTCCATTCCATGATTACTGTGATTTGAAGAGAAGTAATAAAATGAGCTCTAACATGGAAAGTAAGCATTTCGGGACACATGTCCACATAACATATTTCTTTGTGTGTGAGGAATGTTTCCTGAAAGTTTGGCCGTACCTTTTTGTAACACCCTGTATACAGTTCAGGCGAGGACAGATAATGACCTTACGGGAATCAGTGAAATGCCGCGAGTAATGGGGATAATTCGCAAGGGCCACTACATTCGTAGAGTGTGGATAAGTTGGGAATCTGTGTCCGACGGGAGCCGTGTTAGGATAGTCCGTGCGGTTGCGATCACCACTGTGTCCGGATGGCTTAGTGGTCACAGCATTTACCTTGTCAACAGGACGCCGGATTCGAATACTGGCTTGGTACAAATGTTCAGCTTTCCTCATTGATTTAAATCAGTGGCCACTCGCACCCAGTGCCTGTAATTCGTTTGTGTCTTTGCATTTCACTTCACAAAACTTTACCTAACCCACCACAAGCCAAACGAATCAATGGTTTCAAAACTTTAAGAATAGGTTTGTTCGATACTATGAACGAGGAATGAAGTTTGTACGACCCTCAGCCATCTACTGCCTACGCGTGTAAATCAACAGCTCTGTGCGACTAGCAAGTAGCGGCTACGTGAAGTAGCAACTGCTCGCCGCGAGTGGCAGCAGCGACGAAAATCGCTCCTCGTGACACGATCTTTAAGCGAGCTTATTTCGAATAAAGAAAAGAAAAACTATTTGTACGGATGAAGAACGGCGTGAAGGCGGGATGGCTGTTGGCTGAATCTAACATTATTGGAACTTTTAAGATGGATATGGCAACACAGCATGCCAAGGGAAACACACGTGCAGTTCTACGTCAGGCTTCGGATGCTGAGAAAGGTCGAATTAATGGAATAAGGACCTGAGAATCCTGCCACAACTGGTGGCGAGACGGGCTAAAAACTGTAGTCTGACATAAACACCGTTACTGGTTCTTCCTTAATGACTACATCACGAGAAGATCATAGGAGTGTTCAGCTGACTGGCGAATAGGCAGATGACAATAGTTGGAACCCGTGCAGAGATTACACGCGGAGTGTCAGCACCAACCTTTGGGAACTGATTACTGATAGGTGGGTTCAGATCACGGGTTACCACACTTCGTTTGTCGCTGAAACCATACCACAGAGACTTGTGTGGTACAGAGCCAAATTAAGCTGGGAGACTGACAGAGGGAAGGCGTTGTTAGATATGGCCAACCGATTCGGTTCTTATTACACAGTTCGCTTGCGTACACTATAAAATGAAATATATTTTGGCTCAACAACCCCCCGTTTTTGAGAAAGCCACTCCTGAAGTTCATGATGCACAATCGACACAAAATTGACGGGATGGATAGGTAACTCAAATCTTATCATTTTTCATCATCATATGTGGGAGCCGAAAACGCATATTTTCCTAGAAATTTTGGAAAGGAACTTTTACGATTGCCGTTTATGTAGCCACCAGATAAACGCTGTTTAACGAAAGTACTGCTGCAGTAACAGCAAAGAAACTTGTGTTACATCCACAAATGCATACTGCCTTTTTCTTTCCGTTGGTAGTTTGCTAGAATTTTTTTCCGTTTCGAATTGGCAGGAATACGAGGGTACAGAAAGTAAACCAATAAAGAGGAATAACAAGGTGGGCAAAGAAATTTCTCAGACGACTTGGATAAATATAGAATTAAAACTTCAGTGGCTTTCACCTACGATATTCTTCATTGCCTTAGAACAACTAACTGGATAATACTTGTCATACAAACATTCGAAGCTAATACATTCCCGGTACCAAGAACATCTAATGAATGCAGTCTACATCTACATGGTTACTCTGTAATTCACACTTAAGTGCCTGGCAGAGGGTTCGTCGAACCATTTTCATACTACTTCTCTACCATTCCACTCTCGAATGGCGCGTGGGAAAAAGGAACACCTAAATCTTTCCGTTTGAGCTCTGATTTCTCTTATTTTATTATGATGATATTTCTCCCTGCATAGGTTGGTGTCAACAGAATATTTTCGCATTCGGAAGAGAAAGCTGGTGATTTAAATTTCGTAAATAGATCTCGCCGCAAAGAAAACCGCCTTTGTTTCAGTGACTGCCACCCCCATTCGCGTATCATATCAGTGACACTCTCACCCCTATTGCGCGATAACACGAAACGGGATGCGCTTCTTTGCACTTTCTCGATGTCCTCCGTCAATCCTACCTGATAACCATCCCACACCGCGCAGCAATATTCCAGCAGAGGACGGACAAGTGTAATGTAATCTTCGTTGATCCATTATGGACCGCGGGACAACGGCTGGCATGTATTTGTTGACCTACTAATTAATCAACAGCCGTATGTATTGTAGAAATTTATTTTATGAACTTCTTATGTGCTACCAGTTTCGGCATTACATTGACGCCATCTTCAGGCCCCACACGTCATAGTCGTAAAATCCCTATACACGGAAGGAGCCATATAACTGGATCCGTGAATCAAATCATTATGCAAGAGCTCTTGGTGGCCAGGCGACAAAGACTGAGGCGGTTTGCAAGCTGCTAGCTGGACTGTTAAGTAGTACTTCGGAATTCATGAGGCCTGCTTAGCTGAGTGGTTCCGTGGTTGCCTACCGGGCAGCGGCCCGGATTCGATTCCCGGTCGGGTTGAAGATTTTCTTCGCTCGTGGACTGGGTGTTGTGCTGTCATCACCATCATTTCATCACCGTCGCGCAAGCCGCCCACTGTGGCGTCACCTGAAATACTACTTACTACCCGGCAGCCGAACTTCCCCGGATGGGGGCTCCCGAACCAGCAATGCCATACCATCATTTCATTCCATTTCCTTCCGATGGTTCCACGCGATTTTTGACAACCACCCTCCGCAATGTTCGACAGTCATTGACCGTCAGTACATGGCCTAGGTTTAGCTATGGGTTTTCCTCCGCGTTTCCAGTAGCTGCAGAAGAGTTGAAGTGCCCCTGGCGGATCTCTTACTCAAGTGACATCCAGGGTCGTTTCTACATATGTTCGAAATCACTGCGCTCTTCTGGCTGGCCCATTCTGCTCTCACTGCTTTTCTACTGGCAAGACAATGCTGCCGCTTCCTTTTATAAGGGCGCAGCCGCCTCTCGTGACATGCACTAGTCAATGATCTTGAGATCTAGTAGTCAACTGCGCATTACATAGCTGTGTTCGGATACTTTTGATGATTACATTAGATTAGATTAGACTAGATTAGTACTTGTTACATAGATCATGAATACGATACTTCGTAGTGATGTGGAACGTGTCAGGTTAATAAAAGGTGTCTATACAAGACATTACATTAAAAAAATATTACATGACACTTATTTTTTTTGGGGGGGGGGGGGGAGGGTGTTGGTGAAATTACCCACTTACTATATCCAAAAATTCATCTAATGAGTAGAAGGAGTTGCCATTAAGAAATTATTTTAATTTCCTTTTTAAATGCTATATGGCTATCTGTCAGGCTTTTGATGCTATTAGGTGAGTGACCAAATACTTTTGTGGCAGCAGAATTTACCCCCTTCTGAGCCAAAGTTAGATTTAACCTTGAGTAGTGAAGATCATCCTTTCTCGTAGTGTTGTAGCCATGTACACAGCTATTACTTATGAATTCGTTCGGATTGTTAATAACAAATTTCATAAATGTATACATATATATTGTGAGGCTACAGTGAAGATCTCTAGCTCTTTAAATAAGTGTCTGCAGGATGATCTTGGATGTGCTCCAGCAATTATTCTGATTACACACTTTTGTGCAATGAACACTCTTTTACTCAATGATGAGTTACCCCAGAATATGATGCCATACGAAAGCAGAGAATGAAAATAGGCATGGTAAGCTAATTTACTCAGATGTATATCGCCAAAATTTGCAATGACCCTAATAGCATAAGTAGCTGAACTCAAACGTTTCAGCAGATCCTCAGTGTGTTTTTTCCAGTTCAACCCCTCATCAATGCATACACCTAGAAATTTAAAAATATTCTACCTTAGCTACCGATTTCTGATCGAAGTCTATCTTTATTAGTGGTGTCATTCCATTTACTGTCTGGAACTGTATATACTGTGTTTTTTCAAAGTTTAATGAGAGCCCATTTGCAGAGAAACACTTAATGATTTTCTGAAAAATATGGTTTACAGTTTCACCAGTTAATTCTTGTCTGTTGAGTGTGATATCTATACTTGTATCATCGGCAAAAAGTACCAGCTTTGCATCTTCGTGAATATAGAATGGCCAGTCATTAATATATATTAAGAACAGCAGAGAACCCAAGACCGAACCTTGCGGCACCCCATTCTTGATTGTTCCCCAGTTGGGGAAATCACCAGTTTCTTGCATATTATGTGAACTGCTTATTTCAGCTTTCTGCACTCTTCCAGTTATGTATGATTTAAACCATTTGGGCACTGTCCCATTCATACCACAGTACTTTTTCAAGAATTTTGGAAAAGGCAGTCAGAAGAGAGATTGGGCGGTAGTTGTTGAGATCAGACGTATCCTCTTTTTTATGCAGTGGTTTAACAATGGCATACTTCAGTCTATATGGGAAAATACCCTACTTCAGAGAGCTATTACATATGTGGTTAAGAATCCCACTTATTTCTTGGGAACAAGCTTTTATTATCCTGCTGCAAATGCCATCAATTCCATGTGAGCTTTTATTCTTGAGAGAGTTTATTATCTTCCTAATTTCAGAAGGAGTGGTGGGTGGAATTTCAGTTCTATCAAATGGTGTGGGTAAGGCCTCTTCCATTAACTGCCTTGCTTCTTCTAATGAACATTTAGATCCTATTTTCTCTACAACATTTAAAAAATTATTATTCAAAATGTTTTCGACTTCCGGCTTGTTGTTTGTCAAGTTTCCATTCGCTTTGATGGTGATGCCGTCATCCTGTACGCTTGGTTGCCCTGTATCCCTTGTAATAATGTTCCTAGCTATGAGCTAGAGTAACTGCCGTGTTAGAGAGAGAGATAGAGAGAGAAAGACCACTTCTGCCGGGTGAGCTATTAACGTCTCCAGGTGTGACGGCTGATGCGAGTAGCTTATTCGACAGAAATCAAATCCGTGGATCAGTATTGGTTGTTTTCTGTTGCTGCCGACGTGGTGTGTTTAGGCTGGCTTCCCCAACAAAATCTGAAATGGTACCATGAATCGATAATCGTTGATATGTTTCGGGTAACTGAGTTTCAAAATGACTTGCTGGACGCATTAAACGTTTTGCCTGTTATAAAAAGGTGGTAGCTGCCGGAAAACGTACAATACGGGAGTCTCCTCGGAGAGCGCGGCGTTCGAGTGCGCAAGATGCAAGATACCAGCGCATTTGATCGCAGCCAGACCTCCAGTGTTCGATAGAGATCGGAAACGGAGCGAGAACGGATAAAATGTTGCGGGTTGCATACTTCACAAATCAAGGCGCCGCTATTACATCAGTGCTGACGGGTTTCTTTCGGTGCGGCTGGTCCCGACGGAGTTTCGAGTCCTCCCTCGAACATGGGTGTGTGTGTTTGTTCTTAGGATAATTTAGGTTAAGTAGTGTGCAAGTTTAGAGACTGATGACCTTAGCAGTTAAGTCCCATAAGATTTCACACACATTTGGACATTTTTGACTAATGATTCATTCGATGAAGGGCCAATTGATTCTGACGGCGCAGATAATAATGATGATACTGCTATTGCCAGTTATC
Organism: Schistocerca serialis cubense; assembly: GCF_023864345.2. Lineage (NCBI taxonomy): Eukaryota > Metazoa > Arthropoda > Insecta > Orthoptera > Acrididae > Schistocerca > Schistocerca serialis. Next base: position 1,133,062,733 of record NC_064639.1, read on the forward strand.
ACAACATATCAGAGCAAGAAAGAGATGAAAATGAGGTCATCGCTAATAATTATCTGAGAAAAGAACGGAACTATTAAAAGGAGAAAAGAATTGTGCCAAGCGAAGTTATATGATGAATCACTAAAATGTTTTTTGCATAATGAGAGTGTTGTGGCACTGTCTACACATAAAACATATTTTGTTGATTGCAACCTCAGTTTTTTCAATACAGTAGCTTTGGGCACTAAATTTCAATATTGTACAACAATATTTCTGTTATGTAACTGATAATTAATAAACAAAATTTCATTTTATTGCTGTCACTCTATATTGAAAACATACTATAACTTTAAACCATAGTGATAATTTACAGTTGAATAAACAACTAATTTCAATGTTAAAATATTGAAAATATATAAAAAACTACATGGGGTGTACTACACCCCACACACCACTTGAGAAATAATTCCATGCCACACTACTGCCAGATTAACAAATTAGTAAAGTTGACTGGCTGACGTTACTGTAACCCAAGAAGAAAGTGTTGGTGGCTGTGGCGCTCATTTAAGCGTCGTTATCTAATTTGCTATTTTAAGCAGTATTTTGGAAGTTATGTATTTGAACTAGAGGATATAAAGTGTTTACAGTATCAGAAAAGTGCCGAAGATAACCTTATAATTCATCAAAGAGTAACAATAACTCAAATAAACTATTATTTAATGTTCATAATCGTGCCTAGATCGTTATCAATATAATCGATATAAGATGATGATTCATAATTCTCTATCCGGTTTTGATTCTCGCTCTACTTCATGTCGCACCTTGACATAAGTGTGAGCTGTTTTATCTTAATAATACCAGAGTAAAATTAGTCTTGACTTTCATTCAAGTTGTCTGAGTACCCTGAATCGCTTCTTTCTTTAAACTGAAGTTATTTTTATAAATAGAGGTGGGCTCAGTAATTGTACAAGCTGACCGCTGGTATGTAAGTGTGGAAGCTCGGTCGGTTTCCTCGGCCGATCGCCATTTCAGTATCTGCAAACAATAACCTGCTTGATTCATTAATAATATACGAATTCCAGTGTTTTATAAAGGCGACACATTGCAAAATTTATTTACGTATGTAAGTAGGCTGTTTAGGCTTTTATGTTGGTAACGCCACGTAGTGCTGTGTATGAAAATCGCTGACTGCGCTGTGTGCAGTCTGTGGCTGGTTGGACTCATTGTTGGAATATTAGTTAGTGAAGCGTTGGGCAGTTGGATGTGAACAGCGCATAGCTTTGGGCAGTTGGAGGTGAGCCGCCAGCAGTGGTGGATGTGGGGAGAGAGATGCCAGAGTTTTGAGAGGTTACTATGAACGGACGATCCGTCAGAAAAAGGAAATTTATAAGACTGGATGTCATGAACTGATATATATATATATACATTATGACTTTTCGCCTGTATTGCAGTAGTTCAAGTAACGAAGATTTTTGTGAAGTAAGTGATTCATGAAAGGTACGGGTTATTGTTAGTCACGGCCATTCTTGTGTAGGGATTATTGAAAGTCAGATTACGTTCCGCTAAAAATATCGTGTGGCAGTTTGGTGATGATCAGAATAATTAAAGAGAGAACTGTCTGATTACGTTCAGTTTTGCTCAGCTGTTTGAAAATCAAATAATGTAAGAGTCTTCCAACACTGGCATTCTTTACATACAAAGGGGAAGTTTCACGTATTTCAAAGCGGTCTTCATACAACTACGCAGTATAGATGCTATTTCAGTTACCTGGATTTGAACGTAACTTAAAGGAATAACAGATTTAATCCACATAAAATTCCATTTATCATAATTTATTTGTTAAAAGAAAGCTTTATTTAAATGACAGAATTATTTTCTTTTCCATTACTTACAAAGGCAAAGATCATACAGAATAATAGTTTAAGGTTTTCAGCCGGGTAGAAGTATTATAAAACCCCGACGTTTCGACGAGTGACATACTCATCATCTTCTGGCGAAGATACATAGTACTGCCACCCGGATGGAAAAGCGAGAGGTTTTCATCAACTGAACACGCTGGGAAAGTCTACATTCACAAACATCAATATTTTTCCATGTTAGAGAATGTAACTTCTCCTCCTATAGTGTTACCGGAGGCAGTTCTAAATATTTTGCATTTCACTTATGTAAGCTTCGTGGGGGGTAAGTTATATGACGAATCACTGTTTGAAAGAGACTGCGTCGAGTGTTGGTCGAGGCAGGAGGTGTGTCGAATGGCAGCTTTAACATGCCTGAGTAATAAGGTTTATCTTTCTCCAAGTTGACAATATATGATTGTGTACAGTCGCATAGGAACTGCTTATCTGGTGTTGATAAAGTATAGTTTGATAATATTTTGCAGACTTGGACGAAGGTAATGTACAACCTTATGTCACTTGCTGAGCTATCACTCAAACTACTGCCGAAACTTCGATGATGATGATTATCTAGTTGTATACTATCTTAGCGTTGTAAAAAGATTGTTGCTGATAGCCTTCTGGTCGGGAATGTGGTTTTACATTATTTTGTGCCTTTGAGAAAATGTATAACTTACTACCAGCAGATACAAATCTATCTTCGCATTTCATTTCTAAGTCCTACGTGGCAGTGAGCATAAATTGTGTTACAGATAGCAGAAATTTATTGCAGCTTGTGGTGCCACCGTGTTTTATATACGACCAACTATTTCATTGGAGGTGGAAACGGACTTCGCAATGGGGAACAGTTTTCGGTAGCGCAATTTCCATGAATTCTGATAAGAGCACTTGTGAATTTGCATAACTTTCGCGCACGTGTACACCTACTAAATTAGAGGACGCAGTGTAGGGATGCGAAAAACCGACCGGTCAAAATCAGTACCGGTATTTCACTTCTGAATAGCCAGCATTTTTCATTATTTGTTTCGTCTGGGTTAAAACAAACATTTTTATTTTGTACTAATATCCATGTAAAAAACTGGAATATTAATTTGTCATAACAATGGTACGAAGATTTTTGATTTTTAGACGAAACTGTTTTAAAAAAGAGTAATATTTATTCGTAGAATAGCCACTGCTTTGAAATGCTGGGAAAAGCGATCAAAGCTATTTTAATAACGTCGCCGACTAAAAAGCGGAACAAATACACGACGTAAGAATCGGTTCAGCAATGCTGAGTCAGTAATGTACCGTTGCCCTTTACTAACCAGAAGCAAGGATCCTTTGGTTTTTGGGAGCAGAATAAAACGAGTAGGTGAGGTTTGTCCTTCGTAGCCGAAAAATTTGTATCGTTAATGTGAAGTTCTGTGACTTTTGAAGGATTGGTATCGTCTTAGAATGATATTGTTTCTGGTAAAAGGAGTCGAATTACAGATCAACGCATTACAGAACGAGTATTTACCAACATATTGGACAATAAATGTTGGCCAATGGATTAATTCATAACTGAAATTTTGACTGTTGCCAAGAAATAGTTCCTGGTACACGTTCTATTTTGCTTACTGTCTAAATTGTTAATTTGAATTTTTTGAAAGAGGTTTTTTATTTTGTCATCAAAAAATCAATTGCATTCCAATTAATATTAAAGATAAATAAGTATATTTGACTATAAAACAGGTTTTTCGTTCGAAATAATTAAAGAAAAGTAACAGTACAAAATTTACACAAAAGCTTCTTATTTGTCTGCCATTTCTATGAAATAACAAAAGGGAAAGAAAATTAAGATAACAGAAATGAATTACAAACTTAATAATTAATTCATTGTTCACAATAAAAAAGAAAGTGGCTGATCTGCTACGTTTATATGTTTATGACCCTTGGAAATTGACAATTTATCACGAAAGATAGATTTCTCTCACCCCAGTTTGCATCCTTTAACGCTGACTATTAGTAATGCCCAGACAGTAGTTGATCCTCGATTACAAGATGATTTTTGAGCAGAGTTTCGAAAAATTCGAATCATAGGAGAACATTGGTGATTTCGTATAGTGTTCAACCCCTCTTCACTTTCGAGGAAATCAACTAACAGTGTATGAACTAACACTTCTTTTATTTACCTATTTCGTTTGATGCTTGATTCGAGGTATCTTGAAACTTAAAATGCAAAATCTGTGGGGGTCTTACAATTTTTCACTAATTGTTCCGTGTCTACTGCTGTTAATGGAAATAATAACAATTAAAAACAGAAAATTGGTTGTTTTAGGAACCAGTTATTTGAGGGGTTTTAATAGTCGGGTAAATTTGGAGATGAAAAATCAACGTGTATAACTGAGAACCGATTGTTTCAGCGATACGAGATTGCAATAATAGAGAATTGTGAAGGTGGTTCGATGAACCCTCTACCGGACACTTAAATGTGATTTGCAGAGTATCGATGTAGATGTAGATGAACCGCCACTGTTACGCAGGGCCTCAACAAAATGTTACGCATAGTGTTTTTATGTTGAAGTGGAATCAGATTTCACATACGGGATTCCAACGTATGAAGAACCGCAAAACTGGTACATCTACATCTACATCTACATTTATACTCCGCAAGCCACCCAACGGTGTGTGGCGGAGGGCACTTTACGTGCCACTGTCATTACCTCCCTTTCCTGTTCCAGTCCCGTATGGTTCGCGGGAAGAACGACAGTCTGAAAGCCTCTAATCTCTCTGATTTTACATTCGTGATCTCCTCGGGAGGTATAAGTAGGGGGAAGCAATATATTCGATACCTCATTCAGAAATGCACCCTCTCGAAACCTGGCGAGCAAGCTACACCGCGATGCAGAGCGCCTCTCTTGCAGAGTCTGCCACTTGAGTTTATTAAACATCTCCGTAACGCTATCACGGTTACCAAATAACCCTGTGACGAAACGCGCCGCTCTTCTTTGGATCTTCTCTATCTCCTCCGTCAATCCGATCTGGTACGGATCCCACACTGATGAGCAATACTCAAGTATAGGTCGAACGAGTGTTTTGTAAGACACCTCCTTTGTTGATGGACTACATTTTCTAAGGAGTCTCCCAATGAATCTCAACCTGGTACCCGCCTTACCAACAATTAATTTTTTATGATCATTCCACTTCAGATCGTTCCGCACGCATACTCCCAGATATTTTACAGAAGTAACTGCTACCAGTGTTTGTTCCGCTATCATATAATCATACAATAAAGGATCCTTCTTTCTATGTATTCGCAATACATTACATTTGTATATGTTAAAGGTCAGTTGCCACTTGCTGCACCAAGTGCCTATCCGCTGCAGATCTTCCTGCATTTCGCTACAATTTTCTAATGCTGCAACTTCTCTGTATACTACAGCATCATCCGCGAAAAGCCGCATGGAACTTCCAACACTATCTACTAGGTCATTTATATATATTGTAAAAAGCAATGGTCCCGTAACACTCCCCTGTGCCACGCCAGAGATTACTTTAACGTCTGTAGACGTCTCTCCATTGATAACAACATGCTGTGTTCTGTTTGCTAAAAACTCTTCAATCCAGCCACACAGCTGGTCTGATATTCCGTAGGCTCTTACTTTGTTTATCAGGCGACAGTGCGGAACTTATCGAACGCCTTCCGGAAGTCAAGAAAAATAGCATCTACCTGGGAGCCTGTATCTAATATTATCTGGGTCTCATGAACAAATAAAGGGAGTTGTGTCTCACACGATCGCTGTTTCCGGAATCCATGTTGATTCCTACATAGTAGATTCTGGGTTTCCAAAAACGACATGATACTCGAGCAAAAGGCACGTCAGGTTAACGAACCGAGCATGTGAGTCTAAACTACGAGTGCGTAGCATCCGAAGGTAGGTGTGTGTGGCCCGTCGGCGGGAACCCATGTTAGTCCTCCATTCAATGTCTCTGACAGTTTGTACTATATTAGTTGCATGTTAGGATTTTACATTTTATTTTATCGGCGTATAAATTGATATATAAATAAGTCAGGTATCATTCCGGTTAGGTTCTAAAATGCTAAATCGAATTAAATTCAATCATAGAAGGGAATTTGAGACGTTTCAACACTTTTAATTATTTTCACGTAAATTTGCAAACGGTACATTATTTTGACAAAATTTCTGGCCTGATATTGAAATGAAAAGGCGTAGTCAAGTTTTATACAATAAATTATTCAGTATGTTTCTGTTGAGAGGCATTCGCATGTCATTTATGTACAGCACGCTCAACCAGGCGTTTCACTAGCATTGGTTTTCCCAAACGTTGTTTCCGTCTAGCGTTCCTAATTAACCGTTTCTTTTGCGTGGTTGTATCCATGATGTCTTTAAATTGAGGGACAACTTCATGAGGTAGTCCTTCATCACTATCACCATTGTGTTCCTGCGAGGAGACGAAGAAAGTTTCGTCAACAGAAATCATCCTCCCCCCGCCCCCTCCACCCCCACTCTCTCTCTCTGTCTGTCTCTCTCTCTCTCTGTCTCTCCCTGTCTGGATTAATCCACGCGAAAACTTCGTCATCAAAAGATCCACTCTTAGCCTTTTTGGTTTTCCTGATGCTTTCTAAACTGCCTTCTGTCATAATTTTGAAACAAAAGCCTACAGTTTCTTTTTCTGTACCAGGTGACAAGGAGGGGGCGTTGAGGCCCTCCCCTAGCTTTTAGGGAAAGGAAAAAAGAATATAGTCAAGCAGTCTTCTTGCAAGAAAATGATTCCAAAGCCAGCATTATGCAAGTTTTTAATAGGGTTGGAAGTGGAATGTTTTATGGCTAAGTACGTCACCAGTCGTCTTCCAAAATATTAAAAATATTCCATATCCCAGATCTTGCCCTCCCCCGCCCTCAAACAAACCATCATATGGGCGCCTTTGTCCAGCACCGTTTAAGTTTCAACACCAACGCCAGCAAGAATTCTCTTTGAAATTTTACACTCGCAACGAAGAGGGGCAACACAATACTGTAGAAGGTACAGTACTGCAAAACTCAATGCTGACGTTTTAAATGACACCGTTTCTGGATCTGTGTATGAGGTTTGGCTGATTTTTAAAGTTAATGATTGTCTCCATCCATTGTTACCGCTGTTAGTATCGGGAAACATTACTATAAAGAACTGATCTGGATGAAGCGGACATACGGGTTAGTAAAGACCGGATTAACGATGTTCCATTACATTACTAGTTGGTATATTTGTGTGTACATCTACATCTACATCATCTACATCCATACTCCGCAAGCCACCTGACGATGTGTGGCGGAGAGTACTTTGAGTACCTCTATCGGTTCTCCCTTCTTTTCCAGTCTCATATCGTTCGTGGAAAGAAAGATTGTTGGTATGCCTCTGTGTGGACTCTAATCTCTCTGATTTTATCCTCATGGTCTCTTCGCGATATATAAGTAGGAGGGAGCAATATACTGCTTGACTCTCGATGAAGGTATGTTCTCGAAACTTCAACAAAAGCTCGTACCGAGCTACTGAGCGTCTCTCCTGCAGAGTCTTCCACTGGAGTTTATCTATCATCTCCGTAACGCTTTCGCGATTACTAAATGATCCTGTAACGAAGCGCGCTGCTCTCCGTTGGATTTTCTCTATCTCTTCTATCAACCCTATCTGGTACGGATCCCACACTGCAGAGCAGTATTCAAGCAGTGGGCGAACAACTGTAACCTACTTCCTTTGTTTTCAGATTGCATTTCCTTAGGATTGTTCCAATGAATCTCAGTCTGGCATCTCCTTTACCGACGATCAACTTTATATGATCATTCCATTTTCAATCACTCCTAATGCCTACTCCCAGATAATTTATGGAATTAACTGCTTCCAGTTGCTGACCTGCTATATTGTAGCTAAATGATAAAGGATCTTTCTTTCTATGTATTCGCAGCTCATTAAACTTGTCTACATTGAGATTCAATTGCCATTCCCTGCACCATGCGTCAATTCGTTGCAGATCGTCCTGCATTTCAGTACAATTTTCCATTGTTACAACCTCTCGATATACCACAGCATCATCCGCAAAAAGCCTCCGTGAACTTCCGATGTCATCCACAAGGTCATTTATGTATATTGTGAATAGCAACGGTCCTACGAATCTCCCCTGCGGCACACCTGAAATCACTCTTACTTCGGAAGACTTCTCTCCATTGAGAATGACATGCTGCGTTCTGTTATCTAGGAACTCTTCAATCCAATCACACAATTGGTCTGATAGTCCATATGCTCTTACTGTGTTCATTAAACGACTGTGGGGAATTGTGGAAACGACTGGAATTTTAAGATTTAGCGTTTTAACTAATCGTATATCCTTCCCCCTTTTTTTGGTGTTGTTTAAGGATTTTATTTAACCATTACTACGATTAGTGCAGCATAACATCTGCCATAGAGAACACGTATAGAAACTATTTGACTTATTTCTATCATTTGTGGTTCCGTAACCAAGAAACGTGCTTGAAATATTCATGGTGAAACTGATGTTTTTCTTAGGAACATTTTCTGAGTATTCTGGTACAAGGAATTCGTGGTATTTGGTGACTCTTTGCAGAATCTGCCCCGATAGCTGAAAGGTCAGTGTGACGGACTGCCGTTCTAAGGGGGCCGCGTTTGCTCTGTATCTTTATTGGAAAGGAAATATCTGCACAAAAGTTTATAGGTCTACGGTATGTGTTGTGTGTCTTATCTGGTAACAAATCTGTTCCATTCACCAACAGTAGTTGCGGTTGACAACAGTGGTAACCTCAGTACTGTTCTAAAAAAGCCTGCATTCGGTATTGTTCGGTTCTGTCTCGGATTTGTTTTTCAGGCAGTGTTACTCATAGTTGTAGTATAACAGTGATACGAAAATCGTTGGTAGGTTTGCAGACGTAAAGTTGATCGATACGCATCTCGTGTATGGGTTAACCGAATTGGTAGCAAATCGGAACAATGACGCTATGCCGAATTGTTCTCGCAGCGACGCCAGCATTATCACAATACGTTGGCATTTGAGGGTTGTTGCATTACTCTGATTTCTATCGATCATTTTGAAAACTGCATATTACAGACTTTCTGACTGTCGTGAAGATATTTTCGCGGAAACGAGGAAAATGGAGGAAAAAACCGAATATGTAATTTCATAACTACTCTGGAACGAGCCAATGGAGACCACGGGAGTCACTTAAGTCTGTTGCGACACCAACTGTGCTTTTGGACATCAACGCTGAGTGCGCCGAGTTCAATGCGTTGCTGAACGCTCAGAAACGATGCGACTTATGCATTCGGTACGTCTTCTCAATGTTGGTATTATGTGATCACAGCAGGCCCATGCGGCAGTTATCGGCTGTACCTGGTTCGCAAATAAAACTGCCTTTTCCTGCTGCTACGAGTTGTATAAGACACATTTACAAATCGCACACACCATTAATAATATGACAGTTAACAACGTCGAAAAGCACACAAAAACTGCTGTACAAAGACTGGAAACAGTTCATAGGAGAAAGATCAACCAACTCAAAAAACTCCAGTCACAACATAATACCTTTACACACAGCCAAGAGAAACACACACACAAATTCTACTCAAGACTAGTGAACCTTACTGACACACAGTTAAACAGTAAAGAAAGACAGCTGTTGGAGAAAGGGTTAAAATACAACCTAAATTCATAAATAGATGAAGACACTTAGAAAATCTAATTATAGAAGCAGAAAGTGTTTTGACATGGGAAGACAGGAACGAAAACAGCAGAGTCAACGTTGAACTAACTAGAGAACGAGTAAAAAAAGAAATCCAGAATATAATAACCAGTATAAAAACACAACATCACAAAACCAACAAAAACACAGAATCTGCAACATTCATAAAACTTTGGAGAAAACTTCAAAATGAAAATGTTGTCATTTCAAAAGAAGACAAGGGGAACACAGTAGTACTGATAGACGTAGAACAATACATTCAGAAACCAGAATAAGTCATCTCACAAAAGAACATTGCAAAATTAAAATCAGACCCAACAAACAGATTCCAGACAAAAGTTAAAAACGCTCTGAAAAATATTGACATCATACTGGATAACACAGAGATAAGAAAGTTGACACAGATCAATCCCACTGTACCTGTCCTCCGAAACCAACCAAAAATCCACAAACTGAATCTTCTTGTGAGGCCAATACTGGATTTCAGATAGTTCCCCACTTACAAGCTGGTAGGATAAATGTTAAAATTACTGTCTGAAAATTTCAAAGTACAGCAAGAGAGTACTACTAAAAACACTACACAGCTAATAAAACAATTAAAAGATATAAAAATCCCATACACATCAAAACTCCTCTCATTTGATATAAAAAGCATGTATTCCAACACACCAGTACCATAAACAATAGAAATCATAGATAAAAACCTATGGATTTTGCCAATGGGGTACCCAGTTTCACTTGCCTTAGCAAATATTTTTGTAAACCACACTGAACACATCATTTTCACAAAAATAGTAGCAAAAGAATACTATATGTTATATTGGTTCAGGTATATAGATGGCATACTTTGCTTAATAGATGAACCACAAACAAAACTAAAACTACATACTGACATCAACAGGATACAGAAAAATATAAAATTCACAGTTGAAAGAGAACAGAACAACCAAATTAACTCTCTGTATATAAAAATCAAGAAACAAAACAATAAGCATATGTTTGAAATTTACCATAAACGCACAGCAACAGACATTATCATTCCCGAATCCTCAAACCACGCACACTCACAAAAGCAAGCAGCACTTCGACACATGCTCTATAGACTCAACACAGTACCATTCACCAAAGAAAGCAACCAAAAAGAACTGGACATAATAATGCAGATAGCACAAAATAATGGTTACAATAATAATACAGTCACAAAACTAAACAACGAAATTAAAAGTAAAATAAAAGCAGACAGCACCAAACCACAGACAACAACAAATGGAACCAAACACAAACATGCAGTCCCATGACAGCTACGCAGGATAATCAGAAAAAGATGAAAGAAAACACAAGATGGTACACAATGACATACAAACACAAACTCACACATAAAATCACCAACATTTTCAAAAGACAGGGAATAAACATAGCGTATACAACAGACAATTCTACACAAAAATACAGAGACATATACCAGAAAGCAGGTATATATCAACTACAGTGTAACACATATGAAGGCAGATACATAGGAGAAAGAGGTAGAACATTTGATGTCAGATACAAGGAACACATGAGAGCCGGGAAATATGCGACAAACCACTCCACGTCTGCGGAACACCTAAGAGAAAATGATCACAAACCAACCACTAGAGAACATGAGATGACAATAATTAGAATCAACAATAAAAATTACCTCCCAACCCCGCAAGAAATTTTCCACATACAGAAAACCAAAGCAAAAAGGAAAACCCTGTTGAATGACCATGTATACATGGTAAGCAATTCATTATTTACACTAATACATAAAATAATAGAATAACGCTCCCAAAGATGTTTAATATAATATTACTGTCCAATATAATAATAATACCACCCAACATCTTTATACTCACTTATCCATAAACCCCTCCACAGAAAATTGAAACGAAAAGTCAAATCAGCTGCCACCAAAGTTTTCAGCCACTCACTAACAGCTAGTACAACACCATACAATTCTAACCACCAACCTAAAAAAAGTATTCGTCGACTCTCTCTCTCTCTCTCTCTCTCTCTCTCTCTCTCTCTCTCTCTCTCTCTCTCTCAAACATACACATGGTATAAACATTATGAATAGAAGTTAGTCTTGAACATATACTTCATACTTCGTCAGGTTGGCTTCAAATAGGTAAATTCGCCAAAGAGGAGAAAAACGTAAAGGAGTCGCAATATATACGGTATGAAAAGTAATGTCCGGTGAAATTGTTATATCGAGTGGCAAAAAAAGAATAGAACACCACAAAAAAGGAGTGAGAAACATGGTGAACAGCATGAAGAAGGTCATGACGCAAAGTTCTGCTTATATGGCAGTAATAAAAGTGGTAGCGCGACCTCCAGACGAGATGTGAGGAAACACGAGTCGTAAGTAATTACTTTTTTATAAAAAAAATCGAGACGTGAACTGTTTAATAATCTAGAACTAACAAAACTGTATCTTTATGGATCCCACTAATTATGCCTTATAAGAAGATAAGGCGAAATACGTGTGGGATAAATAAATTAAGTAACAGCACGAAGCCGGCCCCCGGTAGCTGAGTAGTCAGCGCGGCGGAATGCAGCGCCAAGGGGCCAGGGTTCGATTCCAGACTGGGACAGGAGATTTTTCTCCGCTCAGGGACCGGGTTTTGTGTTGTCTTCAACATCATTTTATCCCCATCTCCGACACGCAAGTCGTCCAATGTGGCGTCGAATGCAATAAGTACTTGCCATCGGCGGCAGAAATTCCCCGAATGGGTGACTCCTGGCCCACAATGCTGTACGCTCATTTCATTTTTCAGCAGCAGGAAAAGGCAGTTTTATTTACAAAACAAGTACTGCGATGCAAATTTACGATAGTTCTCCACATAAGATAATAATTGTTTCATCATTTTCACTTTTCAGTAAAATCTTAAGGTCATTCTTACTTGATTACTGTTCCCTTTCAGCAGCAGAATGTTTACAGAATGTGAGTTAGGAAACTTAAGAAAATACAAGTAGTGCAAGCCGTCTTGTAGATTAAGCCAATCGAACACACTCACTCCTCAGAAAGAGCGCACTTATATTTACATAACATAGAATTTGCTTTTATCAAATTATTAAGAAAGAATCAGAATCTATTAGAAGAAGCGAAGTCTACTAAAAGACTTTTTGGATACAGTGAGACGCAAAACAGCAACACGTCAACACCCACTTGCTTTACAATTGCCGGCCGGTGTGGCCGAGCGGCTCTAGGCGCTTCAGTCTGGAACCGCGCGACCGCTACGGTCGCAGGTTCGAATCCTGCGTCGGGCGTGGATGTGTGTGGTGTCCAATATGGCCGGCCAATATGGTCTCTCCCGACTCTATAATGAAGAGATATGGGAAGCGTATGACGTAGACGGCGTTCTTCCATCTCATTTGTCACTGCCGAACGTGCTTTTTTCATGCTTCGACGTCAGAAACTTGGCATGCTTAATGTCAAACGTTCGAATCCACGGTCCGTGTGCATACGCCTTTACATTAAAGTAGCACTGAACAACCTTCGAAAATTTGTAGGTGACTCGGGTTCACCCGGAAGAAGTCAATGAACCAATGCGTAGGCAATAAATTTTATTGCGATTTATTTTACTGTTGGCTGGGTAAATCCACCACTTTCTCCAGGTTTCCAAGCCGAATGCCCTCCATACGTACGGTAGCGCTATACATTGACACTTAAATGGACTACTAGTCGTTTAGCATTACAAATTTTGGTATTCGTGACTACGAAACATAACTTAGCGCAATAATATTATCTTGGAACTCTTCCATTTGGTCTGTGTTTGCATAGAAAAACAGTAATATCACAAATTGAGCCCGCCTTGATGCAAAACAACGTGTTATTTGTTTATTTATTATCCCAAACTAGTTTCGGCGACAAATATCACCATCATCGGTGTTTTTTTTTTCTTTTAAATCTAAAACATGCAGAAAATCGTGTGGTTGTACAAAAATAGTAAAAAATTATTACGTTTTTACAAATCGTCTTTTGAAATATAGTTTTTGTGGTGTCACCGCCAGACACCACACTTGCTAGGTGGTAGCCTTTAAATCGGCCGCGGTCCGGTAGTATACGTCGGACCCGCGTGTCGCCACTGTCAGTGATAGCAGACCGAGCGCCACCACACGGCAGGTCTAGAGAGACTTACTAGCACTCGCCCCAGTTGTACAGCCGACGTTCATAGCAATGGTTCACTGACAATTACTCTCTCATTTGCCGAGAAGATAGTTAGCATAGCCTTCAGCTAAGTCAATTGCTACGACCTAGCAAGGCGCCATCACCAAGTTATATTGAGATGATAATACTGTATCAACAAGACCAATGTTCACCAATTGTGGATTAAAGTTAAGTATTCCAGCAGCTACGTACTTTTCTTTATAGCATTCATTACGTATCCTGTTTCAGACCTCACGCCAGCCTGCGTGAGTTTAAGCGCGTGCCTTTCGGCTTCCTCTCATTGTGTCTGGGCTGTCTTGTCTAGACACAACAGTTTTATATTGATACTTTCATGCTACCTTATTTATTATATGCTACGGCATGTTTTAAGCTATTATTGGCGCTGTTTGTGACATATTTTCTGTGCTCTTTTTTCTGTTGCCGTCTTTTTACTTAGCGAACATCATGTCATCTTCAACCATGTGAGCGGTTGTGAGTAAACAAATACTCAAAGGTGAACCTCGTATGTCAGCAGTATATACTTGGGGTTGTGGTAGTGTTTGTGGAAACCAGTTATTTTGGTGTGTATTTAGCTGTTGTTTAGCTATTCGTGTACTCGCGTTCGTTGGATGGTGAGTGGCTGCTTTTTACACAGAAAAATGAAACATTTGCACTTTGTTTCTGATCCAGAATATTACGCCATCTCGCGAGAGGCGTATCGCAAGTGGCGAGAAAGGTTATGAAAAGCTGTAGCGCGAATTACGACGACTTCTGTTCATTATTTATATCTCTGTGTGTGATGGGGAAGTGGTTCTTTTGCGTGTGTGTGCTTTCTGTTTTGTGTCCTTTGTCAGTTCTCTCATAGCGGTGAAGAATGTGTTGTTGCAGAGTGTTGTGTTTTCATTTATTACATTTTTCCCTTCGACTATAGCCTTTTGTATGGGGTAATTTTCATCTATCGCTAGTTGTGGGTATAAACTATTGCTGTTTCTCAGAATGCGTAGATCGTTTTCGATATTAGTGGGGTTATGGTTTTTGGGTCATTAGATGTTCTGCAAAGGTTGAATGTGTGCTGTCACTTCTTAGAGCTCTCATGTGCTCTGTGTACCTTGTTCGGAAATTTCTGCTTCTTTGTCCTATGTGGTGGGCCTGACAAGAGTTGCAAGTGAGTTGATATATTCCAGCGTTGCTGAATTTATCTGAGGTTTTTCTGACTGGTCTTATTCTTTTCTGAACGGTATTGTTTGTTGTGAATGTTATTGGGATCCCTTGCTTTTTTAAGATATTTCTTATTCTATGTGATATTTTGTTATTATGTGTTAGTGTGTACCATCTCTCTCTTTTTTTCTGAAGTGGTGTGGTCTGCTGTGTTGTCTGTGTGTGCTGCATGTTCTAGATAAAAAAAACACTGATGATGGTGATATTTGTCGCCGAAACTAGTTCGGGATAATAAATAAACAAATAACACGGTGTTTTGCATCAAGGCGGACTCAGTTTGTGATATTACTGTATAACTTAGCGCGTTTGCCATATTAAACAGGTAGCTCTACTTCGATGATATCCCAAAACAACCTTCGATAATCCGAACCGGAGTAGCGAAGTGTTTTCCCACTTGTTTTCTTTCAAAGGCGAAAGACAGAATCTGACAAAAGCGGAAGGGAGGGCTTCTAACTTGATTTCCAAGTTTCGGTGGCTATCAGGCCGATGTAACGAAAATCCGGTTTGTCGCGCTTGGCGTGTTTCACTCGGCGCACTCCACTGCGTGTCCCCGCTCCAACTTTGAGACGCCTGCAGCAGGATGGCCCCTGCTGGAGACTTCAGCCTGCTGTACGACAGCCACCAAGTCTGTCCCTCCCCAGGTGCCACGACACAACAGCTAAAACTTCCTGACCCATTAGTGCCACCACACGTGGTTGCTCTTCGCAGTGCTAAGTATTTGTTCACTGTTTAACGAAGTTTTCAGAGCTGTACAAATTATTCATCGAATTTCTTAACGATTGTATGCAGAATAAGTTATAACTCAGTGTTCACAGGAGATATGTCAGGCAACCCATTGGTTGATAAACTGGACTGAAACTATGGAGGATGAGAGTTCATCGAGATTTAGGAACCCATTCTTTCTTTTAATCCCTTCAGGTCGTTGCTAAGAAGGTTCGTTCCAATGTAGCTGCGCGTTTCTCTCTTCATTCTTAAGCCATGCTCTCACGAGACGTGAAAACGCACGTAGACGAGAAGCTGGTGACGTCAGAGCGTGGAGTTCCACGTTCCACTACACTGCAGAGAATGAAATAGAGAATCTGGCATGTCAGATTACTGCTTCGAGGGTAGAAACGTGGCTAGTAAAATGCAACCTCCTTCTACATTACAAACAGAACATAGGAGCCGCCATAGTGTACACGTTAAATGTCGTATTTGGTGCGTTTTCTTTCTCATCGAGTACATGGTATGAATACAAGCTGTTTTAAAGCATCAACAAACTGAGGAGCTCTCTAAAACGCGTCGTTTTAGCTAAGATTTGTTATAAAAAAATGACAGGAACCTACATATTGGTAGGTAAAGGCTTTTCCTGTAGTTGATGCTTTTGGTGTTATAACATGCGTGCTACGGAAGTATGCTGTTTCAAAAAAAAAAAAAAAAAAAAAAAAGTTCAAATGTGTGAGAATACCTAAGGGACCAAACTTCTGAGGTCATCGGTCTCTAGACTTACATACTACAGGCGCTACAGTCTGGAACCAAGCGGTCGCTACGGTCCCAGGTTCGAATCCTGCCTCGGGCATGGATGTGTGTGATGTCCTTAGGTTAGTTAGGTTTAAGTAGTTCTAAGTTCTAGGGGACTGATGACCTCGGCAGTTAAGTCCCATAGTGGCCAGAGCCATTTTTTTTACACACTAGTTAAACTTCCTTATACTAAAAACAACACACACGCCCATGCCCGAGGGAGGACTCGAACCCCCGGCGGGAGGACCGTGCAATCCGTGACACAGCGCCTCAAACCCCGCGGCTATGCTGTTTCAGTGCTGCGCCACAATTACGATCTACCAAAAGCATCTCTTTCTCGTACAATTTCCATATTATTTACCAAGTAACGACATTTGCAGATACAATCTTTAGACAGTTTGTGCCATATTTGGTGTCGCTGTTGCCATGTCGAAACTGTATCACTGTTAATAGCCCGAGAAGTTCCTGAGTTCTGGAGACAAGGGTAGCAGATTCCATACTGTATCGTTCCAATTTTTTTCCACCTTTTGTTTTCTAAATGATCCTGGGTCTTTCTTATTTATTTAGTAGATGTTTCATCTCAAAAGACGATGTTATTGATTATAAACAATTAAATAATCAAATGAAATTTTCTATAAAGACTGTTTTTTTTAATTATCATAAATATCGTACTTGCAGCAACTGTTTCTGCAAAGGACAACGACAGGAATGTTTCCCCAGTGGCCAGAAATCCTAACGTAACGGTCACTCTGTGTCCTAAAGTAAAAACAAGTTACACACCTGGATGTTTTCGCTATTATGAAACTTTCTGTGAGCTGTATATACCTGTCTCTGGATTTATGGACTGGCTCGTGTTTCCATCTTGGCGTAAACATCCTTTTCAGTGATGGTGAACAGCTTCGAAGTGATGTCCTCTTTCGTTCGAATGAAATTACAAAACGAATCCTGATCGTGAATTCTGTGTGATAAAGTGCGTTATTCAGAGTGCTGGCAGTCAATACAGCACAGAAAATATAGATATTACGCACGCACATACTGGCATTAGACATTATACCTTAACTACAAATATATTCAATTTAAACCGAAAATGGGCTAAAAATTCAACTGAATCGATGAATAACTTCTACTAGTTTGTATCTCAGACCGTTGTGCACCATGAAGTCTTCCCCTACCAACTATCCGCTGTTCAAGCCACCGACGAGTCCAGAATCTTTTTCGCTTTTTTCTCCGCTCTTCTTCGTCGGTCGCTAACAGACTTAACGCAGTTATTTTGCGCTCATCCGTTTTCGTAAGGAAACTGTGTGATTTGCGAGCCAAATGAAGACAATAGCTGCCGCTGAGAGGTCGGCTTCATGAAACTGATATAGAGTCATGAATGAAGCTCTTAGCGTAGTTTCTCAAGAGCGTGTGAAGAAGAACTTGTTAGCCCCGTATTGGGAAGCTACTTTGTGGTTTGATATATTCATTAAACTCTACACTCGACTGAGCTAATTTACAGTAATTAAAGGTGAAGGGTGAAGCTGTCCTCAGCCGGGTAGTTTTTTCAACAATGCAGTTTTTTACTAGGCATTGTAGGTAGGCGACACAACCTTGCTTTCCAGAATGAGGTTTTCACTCTGCAGCGGAGTGTGAGCTGATATGAAACTTCCTGGCAGATTAAAACTGTGTGCTGGACCGAGGTACTGGCGCAAGTAAAGGTGTGAGGATGGGGCGTGAGTCGTGCTTTGGTAGCTCAGTTGGTAGAGCACTTGCCCGCGAAAGGCAAAGGTCCCAAGTTCGAGTCTCGGCCCGCCATACAGTTTTAATCTGCCTGGAAGTTTCACACCCCTGCCTTCCAGAAACTTTTAAAGTGACTTACCCAGCCAGTTATACGAGATACCTACAGTTAGTTGTGGTATTTTTTGCATTAACAAGTAATTAGTAAAAGGTCTGATAACTATCAAAAGAAGTCGTAGAACTTACAGCCTTGCACTTACTTACAGATTCATCTAGTCAAATTTACTTTAATAACACTTCTTAATTGTAACCAGTACACTTACGAGTGGCAAGTTATAATCACACTGAATAAATAACGTAATGCACTTAACTGCAGCGATTGTAATCAGTAGAAAAGGTGAATTAGGTGCCTCAATTGGAGGAATATGACATCATAATGGCATTTATTTACACATATTTCATTGAAATTGGAGTCTGCCTGCTTAGCTGAGTGGTAACCTGCTTGCTTCCCATTCCGTGAGCCCGGGTTCGATTCCCGGCCGGGTTGGAGATTATTTCCGCTCTTGGACTGGGTGTTGTGTCGTCCTCGTCATCATTTCATCCTCATCACCGGCACGCAAGTTGCCCTGTGTGGCATCGACTGAAATAAGACTCACTCGGCGGCCGGTTTTACTGTCATTCGACAATTTGTGCTCATTCATTTAACAGGGTATGGAATTCTTCCTTAGTTTCACTGAGTACTGCAATGTCATTAGCAATTCTTGCCACTGATATCTTTTCATCCTGAGTTTTAATCCCGCTCCTGAACATTTCTCATATATCTATCATTGCTTCTTTGATGTCTTGACAGAAGACTGGAGAGAAAGGCGACACGTCTTCTAATGTCCTCTTAATCTGAGTATTTCGTTGTTACTTTCCCTCTTGGTTCTCGTACATATTGTGCTTTACCCCCTCCCCACTTTCCTTGTCGCTTACATCATTTTGCTCTATTTTATACGGTCGAACTTTTTTTCTAGATTGTGAAATCCCATTAATGTCTCCTGATTTTTAGTGTCTTGCTTCCATTATGAAGATCAAAGTCAGCTCTGCTTCTCTGGTGCCTTTACTTTTTCTAACACCAAATTGATCATCTACACGTTCTCGAATTTCTTTTTCATTTTTCTATATATTGCTATTGTCAGCAACTTTGATGCTAGAGCACTTAAGCTTAATGTGCGATAGCGCTCTTACTTATTTGTTCTATAACAGGCATATTTTCAAATCTTCCTGTGTGTACACTACAGCCATTAACCAGTTAAGTCTGTAGCAGGAATGTATTATAAATCTGTGTGTTGCTAGTCTCTTTAATATACTTTACTATATTCATACATATATACTCGTTAGTTGCAAACGCTGCCACAATAATTCTATGTTGCACGCTTTTACCGCTATGCCGAGCGACGGGATATGTGATTAAAAATGTATGGGGAATATGTTGAAAAGTAAAATGAATTTCAGGCTGGTAAATGCAGCTTTTATGTCTCTGTCACAGTTTGTAACTTAATTGTCGACTCATCTTGGTAATATAATTCTGTCAATGGAATTGTATTTAGCCTCTGTGTGATCTGTAGTTTTGGTCTGGTTGGTACCGTTTTATTTATGAAAAAAATTGTAACAGCAGAAGTCATAAATGAATTAGTCAGTCTCAGACCTGAGTATGATATGTGCGTGGCCAAATGGCCATGATCACGAAGTTAATTAGTAGAAAAATTAGTTATTTTGAGAACGTCAAAATAGTTCAGTATCAGTGGAAAGTAGAGAAGCACAAGAAGATGACAGAAACAATGTGTGGAGCACAGGAGTGCAGTATTAACGTGAAAAGGCGAGCGGGACTCTAAACATTCTAGAACAAGACTGCTACGCCACTGTTGCAATAACTTACCGATATTTCGAGAGTAGTAGGGAGATGGGGGCACGAGCACAATTTTTATATCAAACTGATATGCAAATTAATTAAACTGACCAATTAATTCCCCTAACCCCTAATGACGCCAACCCCCAATCCCGCCGGTCGGAGTGGCCATGCGGTTCTAGGCGCTACAGTCTGGAACCGAGAGACCACTACGGTCGCAGGTTCGAATCCTGCCTCGGACATGGATGTGTGTGATGTCCTTAGGTTAGTTAGGTTTAAGTAGCTCTAAGTTCTAGGCGACGGATGACCTCCGAAGTTAAGTCGCATAGTGCTCAGAGCCATTTGAACCCCAATCCGCACCCCCAGATACTGTCATATGTTTTGCTCAGCTGGCATGTGGGTCCCCACCTCCTCCTCCACCCCTCCCCCTCCAACACCAACACTGCAGGCTGGAATTTCGATTTTTGGTGAGAATTTCGAATTTTGGTGGGAATTTCGAATTATGGTGGAAATTTCTTTGTCTGAGGGCTGTGCTGTTGTCCCAATCCACCACACACCCACGAACTGGTGAGGAATTAAAGTTGCGTTACCTTTTCAGGGACTCGACCCCTGGTCCTTCTGGATGGAAAACCCAAGTGCACCGCTCCACCCCCCCTCCACCCACCCACCCACCCACACACACACACACACACACACACACACACACACAGACATGGAAACTATCCAGGGCAGGAGATGGAGGTTAGGGTAGCGTACTTAATTTATTGTGGTTGGAAAACGAAGTAGAGACGGTCCTAATTACGTAATTATTCATAAAGGTTGAAGATCATTACACAACTATATGCATAGCGCTACCCAAAATCTGCCTAAAATCGCAATACAGCTCAAAAATTGACTATGCCATGCAACTAGTGTTATCCTGCCGAGAAAAAAATTCACAATACGACTCTGAACTAGTGGTAGATGTACTCAAATTCTACCCTTCACCTACAAGGTGGCAGGAAAAAGGCTGGGGGTGTAAGATATTATTTTTATTTTATTTTTTGTGGGATATATGTTCAACTGATGAGTTGCTGGTGTTGGACAGAGAGGAGTTTAGAAAGTGTATTACCTGTAAGCATACATCTGCAGACTGTATCTATCGCTGTTTGACGCCAGAGTTCGCTACAGACACCTGCTCGACAATCACCTTGCAGTGTAGGAAATCGAAGTCAGTACACACTACCACAACTGATGTAAAACGTTTCACTGCTCTAATTACCCATCGAAACTGTGTGAAAAAAACGGCACTTGTAATCAGTGGGTCACAATCCAACACGTGTACTGGGAACTGGAAAAAAAATCATCATAATAACACAACTACCGCAAAAACTGTCCCCAGAAGATTGCAGAGGGACAACAACAGCAGCCGTGTTCTCCTCGATGGGCTGTCATGAACTGACGGAGGCAGTCTAACTTCCGCTCTACCAACCCTCTTCCCTCTCTCTTCTCACCGTAGGTAGGGATAAAGGCCTGTCCAGTCTTATCGCTGATGGCCCACAAAGAGATCCTTCTGGTGGTATTGACCTACTGTCTCCAGTCTGTGGAAATCACAGATAGACAAAAGACAAGAACAAGACGCTTCATGCAATGAGTTAAACGTATTTCTCGGTAAGATGGGAACCCCTCGTCCCCTGAAACAACAATGAAATTCTGGAGAACTCTCAAGATCGCTTTTTCAAACGTCCTCCGCTTTGAAAAGAGGAAGACCTCTGCCTAAAGCGACCAAAGGACCGGATCAGCCTCCAACCGATGGTTGCAGAGTCTTCAGCACAATGCATCCCCGACAAGCACTTGGGTGTTAAGCGTTATTGTCGCCGACAAAAGCTATACATACAAAGTGCGCGACGCCGGCATCCTTCAGAACAAAACAAAAAGATAAAAGAAGGCTATGTTGATCGCGGGCTGTTTGTCTCACAGGGCAGCTGCGGCCTCCTATGGAACTCGCTCACCATGCCTGTAGTAGCCCCGCTCTGAGGGGGAAAATACTGCCCTGTGACAATTTACTTAACGTCAAAGCATCTCTTATAATCAAGCATCTATTAAAAAAGAAAACACAATAGCAATGATAATAAATGTCCTCTTTCCACGACAATAGGTGCAGGCCATTTTCTTTTAGTTTTGTGAGCAAAATCGGCATAGTTTTTACTTTCGACTGCAGGATGCAATTCGCATTTCATTATTTTGTGACATCCAACAAAGTGCACCGCCGCCCAATACAGATTGCACCGCCGCCCAATACAGAGCTTTTCGACTCTGTATGTGCAGAACAGGGAATCAGTGATCATAAGGCCGTTGCAGCATCCCTGAATATGGAAGTTAATAGGAATATAAAAAAGGGAGGAAGGTTTATCTGATTAGCAAGAGTAATAGAAGGCAGATTTCAGACTACCTAACAGTTCAAAACGAAAATTTCTGTTCCGACACTGACAACGTTGAGTGTTCATGGAAAAAGTTCAAGGCAATCGTAAAATGCGTTTTAGACAGGTGCGTGCCGAGTAAAACTGTGAGGGACGGGAGAAACCCACCGTGGTACAACAACAAAGTTCGGAAACTACTGCGAAAGCAAAGAGAGCTTCACTCCAAGTTTAAACGCAGCCAAAACCTCTCAGACAAACAGGAGCTAAACGATGTCAAAGTTAGCGTAAGGAGGGCTATGCGTGAAGCGTTCAGTGAATTCGAAAATAAAATTCTATGTACCGACTTGACAGAAAATCCTCGGAAGTTCTGGTCTTACGTTAAATCAGTAAGTGGCTCGAAATAGCATATCCAGACACTCCGGGATGATGATGACATTGAAACAGAGGATGACACGCGTAAAGCTGAAATACTAAACACCTTTTTCCAAAGCTGTTTCACAGAGGAAGACCGCACTGCAGTTCCTTCTCTAAATCCTCGCACAAACGAAAAAATGGCTGACATCGAAATAAGTGTCCAAGGAATAGAAAAGCAACTGGAACCACTCAAGGAAAGTCCACTGGACCTGACGGGATACCAGTTCGATTCTACACAGAGTACGCGAAAGAACTTGCCCCCATTGTAACAGCCGTGTACCGCAAGTCTCTAGAGGAACGGAAGGTTCCAAATGATTGGAAAAGAGCACAGGTAGTCCCAGTCTTCAAGAAGGGTCGTCGAGCAGATGCGCAAAACTATAGACCTATATCTCTGACGTCGATCTGTTGCAGAATTTTAGAACATGTTTTTTGCTCGAGTATCATGTCGTTTTTGGAAACCCAGAATCTACCATGTAGGAATCAACATGGATTCCGGAAACAGCGATCGTGTGAGACCCAACTCGCTTTATTTGTTCATGAGACCCAGATAATATTACATACAGGCTCCCAGGTAGATGCTATTTTTCTTGACTTCCGGAAGGCGTTCAATACAGTTCCGCACTGTCGCTTGATAAACAAAGTAAGAGCCTACGGAATATCAGACCAGCTGTGTGGCTGGATTGAAGAGTTTTTAGCAAACAGAACACAGCATGTTGTTATCAGTGGAGAGACTTCTACAGACGTTAAAGTAACCTCTGGCGTGCCACAGGGGAGTGTTATGGGGCCATTGCTTTTCACAATATATATAAATGACCTAGTAGATAGTGTCGGAAGTTCCATGCGGCTTTTCACGGATGATGCTGTAGTATACAGGTGCTGTAGTATACAGTTGCAGCATTAGAAAATTGTAGTGAAATGCAGGAAGATCTGCAGCGGATAGGTACTTGGTGCAGGGAGTGGCAACTGACCCTTAACATAGACAAATGTAATGTATTGCGAATACATAGAAAGATGGATCCTTTATTGTATGATTATATGATAGCAGAACAAACACTGGTAGCAGTTACTTCTGTAAAATATCTGGGAGTATGCGTGCGGAACGATTTGAAGTGGAATGATCATATAAAATTAATTGTTGGTAAGGCGGGTACCAGGTTGAGATTCATTGGGAGAGTCCTTAGAAAATGTAGTCCATCAACAAAGGAGGTGGCTTACAAAACACTCGTTCGACCTATACTTGAGTATTGCTCATCAGTGTGGGATCCGTACCAGATCGGGTTGACGGAGGAGATAGAGAAGATCCAAAGAAGAGCGGCGCGTTTCGTCACAGGGTTAATTGGTAACCGTGATAGCGTTACGGAGATGTTTAACAAACTCAAGTGGCAGACTTGCAAGAGAGGCGCTCTGCATCGCGGTGTAGCTTGCTCGCCAGGTTTCGAGAGGGTGCGTTTCTGTATGAGGTATCGAATATATTGCTTCCCCCTACTTATACCTCCCGAGGAGATCACGAATGTAAAATTAGAGAGATTAGAGCGCGCACGGAGGCTTTCAGACAGTCGTTCTTCCCGCGAACCATACGCGACTGGAACAGGAAAGGGAGGTAATGACAGTGGCACGTGAATGGCCCTCCGCCACACACCGTTTGGTGGCTTGCGGAGTATAAATGTAGATGTAGATGTAGATGACCAGACCGTAGGAACAAGTCCACCCTGCATAAAATCAGGAAAAAACTTCCATTATTTTGCTGCTAAAACTACCGATTTTCCGCAGAATGTCCTCATTATTTCGAAACCATCATTGGAGGGGGAAAAAAAGAAAAAGCGAGAATTTGAACTCTGGCGAAAGAAATCTATGTAAAGCAATTTTTTCTGCTTGATGGACAAAGTACATGGCCTGAGAGCGTCTCTCGCATTCAAATCAGTGTCTGTAAATAAACTGTCGTGGACGTGTGTATTACAAAAATTTCAGACATGTGAAATAACATTACAGAATGGAGCCTTTCGCGCCATTTGCTCACAGGTTGGAAAAAAATGCACAATTATTTTACGTTCGACAACAACAATCTATAATTCAAAAGGACATTGCTGTTTTGTACGTTATGCCAGGTCTCGTTTTACGAGGGGCGTTCAGAAAGTAACCTCCGATCGGTCGCGAAATGGAAACGACTATGAAAATCCGATAAGGCTTTGCACAGATGTGTTGGGTAGTGTCTCTAGTATAACCCCAGTTAGCATCACGTCGCTCTTCTCATTTCTGAGCTCGCAGTGAGTGCGTAAAGATGTCTAGAAAATAGTGTCTGCCGCCAAGTACGAGGGCCTGGTGAGAAATTTCGCCTGAAGCTATGCAGCTAACATTACATAACTGTCGTGCTGTTTCGTCTTCACGACAATTCTCAGCCGCATTCTGCAGGGGCAATGAAGATGCTCCTGCATCGTTTTCAAATGGAAATGTTAGATTACCCACAATACAGTCCGCAATTGTCTCCCCCTGAGTTTCATCTCTGGTCACATGAACCGCTGTCTTTGAAGACAACATTTTGACACAGACAACGAGGTGTAGGCCAGCGTGGAGAATTGGCGGAAAGCACTGGCGGCTGCCTTCTATGATGAGGCTATTGAAAAGTTGGTACAACGCTATGACAAAAGTCTAAGTCAGAACGGCGACTACGTAGAGAAGTAGCTGAAAGGTGTAGCTAATTGTTACACGTAAAACATTTCTGATGTTCACTGTGGTTTCAATTTGGCAATCAATCGGAGCTTACTTTCTGAACAGGCCTCGTACATGTATGTTGCTGTATCACACTGGATTTTGCGAAACAAATCATGAGAGCCTGTCTTCTAATAGCACCTCCTATAAGATATTACGACATCTCGCTCTTCCAACATTTCGAAAGCAGCAGATTCTTAAATTCCAGTTTTGTAAGTAATTTGATGATCATAGTCTGTTTCATGAAATCTACACACACGTCGGGAAAAACACTACCATTTCAAGATTCCACAATGAGCTGTAATGCAAGTGGTGTCTACTTTATAATGAGAGGTTATGAAGTGTGAAAAAATGTACGAGTTTCGGTAACACCTATGTTTAGAAACACATTTGTGATGATGAGAATAATAATAAAAACAGTCATGATTCCATGAGAACAGATACAGCCAATTTCTGTTAGATTTGAGAAAAAGTCGGTGTAGTTTTGACATAACAATATGCATCCAACCTTTAACTAGTTACACCACTTCTTGTAACAGAAACAAATACCAGCTGCTTATTGACATTGACCATATTACATATATACATATTGTTCCATTGTAGCTGGACGGCAGTGCTCAAAGTCGCTAGCACAGATCTGCACAAAGTTTAGTCGATTGTACCGGAGGAAAACCATATCCAACAGACTATCACAAGAGAGGGTTCCTGTTTTGTTCCTTCATAAGCAGTGTAATACATTGCATAAACTTTGTTTTTCGACAACGACTTCAACGTCTGTGTCAGGTGCTAAACTGCCTTTAATATATTTCGATCCATTGACGCTCACAGACATCTGAACACCGCATTGTGTAAACTATGCAACTCCCACAACACACAGGTTGGTAGAAACAAAGCACGGAGGCGGAGTTTCTCATTGACAAATATCTGGAAGACTTAAAAACATATGGTAACTGAAAGACTTTGTGGCTTTGTAGAACGTTTCCAACACGCATCCGAAGGTGGTAACCTTTACAGTTAATCTAATCTGCCGTAGGGATGTCTTGGAGTTCCTTTCGAAGAGCATTCTTTCCTCATTTTGCAGTCATGTTCATGTTTACTGTCCGCAGCTCGTGGTCTCGCAGTACCGTTCTCGCTTCCCAAGCACAGGGTCAAGGGTTCGATTCCAGGCGGGGTCAGGTATTTTCAGCTTCCTCGAGATGACTGTATTGTTGTGTCGTCTTCATCATCATCATTCATCCCCATTACGGTCGGAGGAAGGCAATGGCAAACCACCTCCACTAGGACCTTGCCTAATACGGCGTTGGGGGTCTCCCGTATCGTTCCCCTACGATCTGTCAAGGAGTATAGGACTTCATCATGATCACATGATTAATGTCCTGGTGTTCACACTGTGGGAAGGTGCTGTTCACAATATGCCCAAGATAGTAGAAATAAAAAGAGCTATTGTTATCTTATTGAAAAAGAAAAAGCACTTCCAGACAACTCTCTGGAGGCGGTGATCTCTAGATTTCATCCTATGCTCCACGGTGGCAAGTAACAGATATCCAGTGATCTCCCAGGGCTCTCCATCTCAACCAAGTGGTATCAGTCAATCATCATGTGGTAATCAACAGCGGATGGACAGGATGGGAAAGACACCATTGATATGGGAAGATGTACTGTAATACGCACCGCAGTTGATAGCGTGATCAATTTTAGAAATTTTAGCAATCGCTCTAAAACTTCAACGCCCGCCAACGACATGGCAGAATGCTTCCCAATTTCCGCATCCTAGCTAAATCACTCCTCCCCTACTTTCCGTGTACCATATACAAGATTGCGACTGCATATACATAGATGACTGTGCAGTAGGTCCATTCCGGAATTTCGCTGCTGTTCCGGGAGGTCGGAGGCGGCGGGGTGGTCCCGTCTTTCTGAGGAATACGTTTAACACATTGCATGAAGCGTCTTGTTCTTGTCTTTTGTTTGTCATCAAACAGGGACATTCTTATATTTGTTACTGTGCAGATCGGACAGGTAATGGGGCGCTATTCTTTGAAGGAAAGAGCAGGCATGCACTGTGCTTACGGGACGGCGGATGGAAATTCTCACGCTGATCAACGCTTGCACGTTCAGCGGTTTTCGAATCGTGTGGTGCCAGATCCACGCACATTTACTGCAGTCAACAGGTCCCTACGAGAGAGAGAGAGAGGTTCATTTGAGGTAAGTTTTCCACAGGCACGTTTTCGTAATGGTACATGCGCATTTAAGGGCTACTTCCAAACCCGGTGCGTTCATTTTCTGTTGCAGGCGCGAGGGCCTGACGTAAGCGGCTATCAACGCACAGTGCGTACACCAGGGCTTCAAGAGGCGTCGTTAGCACTGCTGGAAAACGCACCCTCAAAAAGCTCGCGGCGTGTTGCAGGAGAAATGCTTTAAGCCATTCCACAACTTCGCGTGTGTGGCATGAAGATGATTTGCACTCCTTCCGCCCTCAGAAGATTGCTCTTAAGCGAGACGATTTTTCGCGTGGAATCCGATTCTGCTAGTTGTTTTTGCAAAGGTGTGCCATTCAACCGGAATTTCCGAACACACCTAGTTTTTACGAATGAGACAGCCTTTACATGAGAGCATATGTTCAACCGCCGCAATCAGTACGTGTGGGCACGGGAAAATCTGCAGTCCACTTTCGTTCATGGCCACCAAGATCATTTCGCTGTCAACATTTGCGCTGGCTTCGATAATTTGGTCGGTCTGTGACGCTACAACGCAGTCCGTGCTATGAATTTTTTCGCTTACTTAACACATGAAACTATTTGCATACAGTGTATTGTCTAGTGTAAATATATATTGTAAATACTATCTTTAAATTGTATAATATTTAACATTGGCAAGTCAGGGCATATTTAGTTAACGTTTAAGTCAGAGAGATTGTTTTGATGTGCCCCTGGGTGCGGGAGCGCGCCAGCGGGCAGTAGTAGCAGTGACGCCGTGCTCGGAGTAAGACGTGCAGTCGAGTGCTGCTAGTCCTAGCTGTGTTACATCTAACGGCTAGTGTGTGGATCTAAGTACTACGGGAGAGTAATGGTCGGCATATCTGGAAGCATGGCCGGTCAAGTTATTATGGATTAACGGGCATAGTGCTGAAGAAACGAGGGCTTAAATGTGAAGCGCACTGTGGGCCCAAGTCGCAACAGTAAAAGCCCGCTGCCACATTGTGTCGCCGCCGTGGACTTCCGTCGATCTACCGACAACGAGGGAAGTAAGGTCTACGTAATTTTCGTAGGATAAAATTGGAGAAGGCTTGCCAGTGACTGTGCTTTTCTCTGAAGTTGAACAATTAATAACAAGCACTTTATAATCGAAGTGTTGTAGTTACATTCCACCCGACAATAACACCAAGTAGGTTCCTTCCGATCCTTACCTTATTGAACCGAGTGTGTCACGCCATTATCAAGAGAAAATATGTTAATTATCAAATTATTTGCATAGACGGTGAAGAGTAAATTTCAGACTGTTTTGAACGATTGGTTATCGTAGTTAATTGTTTCACTTAATACGCTTACGCCAGCCGTAGTAACTTAATAACAGACTGAAGTAATAAATTTGATTATTAAGATTTATTTCAGTGCATATTCAGCTGAACTTAATTCGAGGATATTTCATGAAACTATAAAGCTTATTCCACCTGATAGTCGCTCAATTAATGAATTATTATCATGCAAAACATAGTTAATCAATTATTGGCAATATATTTCATTATCAGTAGATTAAACTGTGCAAAGTACGTAATTTTAAAGACAGAATTACAGTCCATTATTCAAAATCTCGATAGATAATTATCTGTGTTGTCGGCATTGCACTTAGCTGACAAATTATGAACAAAATAATTATCAAAATGCTTATTGAAAGTTAACCATTAATGTTTAAGTGTAGTTAGATTGTTATGACATTTTATGAGACTACTGAGCCTGACACAGCACTTACGTAAAAGTCCCCGTTCCACCTGCTGCGCTACAAACAGGTAAACTATTTTCGACACAATTATTCACGTACTTAACAGTACTATCGCTCATCAGTTGAGCTGGCGACCGATTTTTTAATTGCTTCTACAACTTAATAATTTCTTTCGGCAAAATTTCCACTGGAAAAATTTATTTCCAAATCATTTCCATTATTTCATTTACCGTTCGTTATTGAATGAAATTACTCATTCAGTAACGATCAAGTTATAACGTCTCCTGTTTCCCGCGGAATAATCATTATTTACTTAGGTTTCCGATGCCGTATCCCGACACGGGTCAAAATTCGTAATTCACGGTTATTGTTAACTTGTAATTTCGCAAATCCCGGGAAGCAGGGGGATGTTATAGGTCCATTCATGTTTCCCGCAGCGATCGAGCGCAAACAATTACCTAATCTTTTTCGAGAAATTTTGTCAGAGTTGTTGGAATATGTTCCACTCAACATGCGATAGTGAATATGGTACCAACACAATGGTGCCACTACCCACTTCACACTTGTAGTGCGAATGCATTTAGATGAAAGCTTTGGTAAGAAGAGGATAGGGCGCGCTGGGCCAGTGGAGATGGCTCGTAGGTGTAGGTGTTACAGGTTGCGTGTTACAGCAAAGCGATGGCAAAAGGAAGCACGGCTCTTCGTGTTCCCTAATAGAACACAACCACACAGCTGCACCTTTTCTGCACACCGTGGATGCTTATAACGAATGGCGTTTGCGTCCTCAGCATGTCGTTGATGGAATGCGTGGCATGAGAACACCAGATGTTTAGGGTGAAGTGATCCGTTAATTTACCAATGAATCTTCTAGGAGTACAGATGCTACAGCCTGTGCTATGGTACCAGGTCACGTACCTGGAGAGTATTGCAGGAGTGCAGGAGTGCAGCTTACAGATGTACCATCTTCAGAGAGTGCAGTTATTAAAACCAGCTCATTACCAATATTGCATGTCATTCGGGCAGCGATTAGTATACTGAAGAGTGAATGATGGCTTCCAACGCGATGTATACGAGACAGTGAAATTAAAACGAGGCGAATGGTAAAGTAAGTAACCTGTTTATTATTTGAAAGTAATCGTCATAACTTAACCCATAATTTGTCCCACCGTGAGAGTAGACTCAATGCCTTCATTGAAAAATGTTTGCTGTTGTCTACGGAAACGCGATTGAACCCAGATGTGCATCTCTTCGTGCAAAGCGAATCTACGGCCTCTAATGTGTTTCTTCAGGGCTAAAAATTACGTAAATCGCATGGGGGAACATTTCGGGACTGTATTTGAGGGTATTCCCAGAGAAACTTTTGCAGCGTAGTTGGAACAACTTTGTGATGTGTGGTGTCACCGCCAGACACCACACTTGCTAGGTGGTAGTTTTAAATCGGCCGCGGTCCATTAGTACATGTCGGACCCGCGTGTCGCCACTGTCAGTGATCGCAGACCGAGCGCCACCACACGGCAGGTCTCGAGAGGCTTACTAGCACTCGCCCCAGTTGTACGGACGACTTAGCTAGCGATGCAACACTGACGAAGCCTCGCTTATTTGCAGAGAAGATAGTTAGAATAGCCTTCAGCTAAGTCAATGGCTACGACCTAGCAAGGAGCCATAGCAATTGATAGTTATCGTATGAAGCATGTCTCATCAAGAACGATGTATACAAATGATGGATTAAAGTTAAGTATTCCAGAAGTTACGTACTTTTCTTTATAGCATTCATTACGTATCCTGTTTCAGACCTCACGCCATCCTGCGTGAGTTAGCGCGTGCATTTCGGCCTCCTCTCTCAATTAGTGTGCGTTGTGTTGGCTAATCTACCGACAAAACAAATTTTGGCGACGAGTAAAAACAGGGTCTTCTTCTTTATCCTTCCTTAGTTTACTTGTGTCATGGCTTCGCCACAATCTCCAGATGTACTGTCCGAATTTTATCGCTTGCAGAATCAGCAGACGCAGGCGTTATTGGATGCCCTTGGAGAGCTCGTCCAGGGTCAACGTGCAATGCAAACCGATGCGGCAGCCGCCGCTTCACCGCTACCGCAGCCACAACATGCTGTTGCACCCCCGTTTCGGCACTACGATGCGGAGGTGGAAACCTGGACGGAGTGGTCACGCCAGTTTGGATTTCATCTCGCCGCCTACAGAATTCAAGGTAACGAGCGGCAGCCTCATTTATTGGCGTGTGTAGGGGTGCAAACGTACCGTGTGATAGCGAAATTATTTCCCCAACGCGACGTGGCAACTCTGTCCTACGAAGAAATTTTGTCTGAATTAGATGCCTATTTCAAGGAATCAGTCAATGTAGTTGCAAAACGATATACGTTCTTTCGTACAAAACGTACGGCCGGTCAAACTAATCGGGAGTGGGCTGCAAATTTGCAAGGCCTTACAAAGGATTGTGCTTTTGAGTGTGAATGTGGACTCCCTTATTCAGATACAATGGTACGCGATGCAATTGCACAGAACGTTTCTGATGTTCGTATACGGGAGCAAATTTTGAAACTAGTCAATCCCTCCCTTCAACAAGTGATAGACATATTGGAGAGGCAAGACACACTTTTTGCTCAGGAATCATTTGCAACTTCGCCAGCTGTGTGTCACATTAACCGGCCCGCCGGGCGAGCTGCACGGAACTGTAAACAGCCCTCGCGCACGTCCACGCAGCTACGTGTCCCGCGCAAGCGCGCAAATGCAGTGAAATCATGCTACTAGACATTCGCGTGAGAATTACCCGTCACGCCAGGCTATTTGCTTTTTCTGTGATAAAAAAGGACATGTTCAGATCGGACACTAAAAACCATTCCAGGCCCTTTGCTTCGCGCCGGAATCGAACCAAGAACACTTCGGCTCGTAAACCTTCGCCCATGGAAATTCATGTAGTTAATTCCACTCCGCCCAGTGCCACTCCCTCTAACAGTGACTGTGTTCGTCCCACAAAAAGTGTGCGTCGATGTCGCAGGAAATCCCGTCAAGTCGCGAGTGCTTCTGTACCAGTATCAGTTCAAATTGCATGAGACAGTCGCTCTTGTCAGCAGGACAATAAACTTTTGGTAGACTTGGACATTAATGGCAACGTGATCCCATTCCAGCTCGATACCGGAGTTCCAGTTTCATTGATTCATAAAGACATGTACCAACAACTGGGCACACCTCCCTTGCGTGCCGCCAATGTTAAGCTAACTACATATTCAGGTCACAAGATCCCTGTGTTAGGACAGTGCAGCCTTCTTGCGACATACAAGGGACAAACAAAACTTGTGTCATTTTACGTACTTCGTTCTTCTTCTGCAGTGAACTTGTTTGGTTTAGATTTATTTCAGTTGTTTAACTTGTCTATAGTCAATCAGGTCCTATCAGTGAATCAGACTGTGCCTTCAGCCAGTGTTTCTAGTCTATGTGATGAGTTTGCAGACATTTTTGCACCGGGCCTTGGTTGCGCTATGAACTATAAAGCACATTAGGAACTGAAAGTAAACGCGCAACCAAAATTTTTCAGGGCGCGCAATGTTCCCCACGCATTGCGTGATGAGGTCGCAAGAACGTTACTCGATTTAGAATCACAAGGTGTAATTGAACGTGTGCAGGCTTCTCTCTGGGCCTCACCCGTAGTAATTTTGCCAAAACCTTCCGGTAAATTGAGACTTTGTGTGGACTTCAAGGCAACAGTGAATCCACAACTAGTGATTGCCACTTATCCTTTACCCCGCCCGGAAGATCTTTTTGACAAACTGTGCCCAGGTACATATTTTTCTAAGTTGGACCTAGCAGATGCGTACTTGCAAATACCGGTGGACGAAGAATCCCAGCGCGTTTTGGTGGTTAATACGCATCTTGGGTTGTATCGCTTCAAAAGACTGCCATTCGGGTGCACATCCGCCCCTGCATTGTTTCAGCAATATCTGCGAACTGTTTGTGCGTCAGTCCCTACTGCAGCAAACTATCTGGACGATATTGTGATCTCCGGACAGACAGAAGACGAACATTTAGCAACCCTCCGAACATTATTTCAGGTCTTGCGACAAAATGGTCTTCGCTTGCGGAAGGACAAATGTGTGTTTTTTGCTCGTGACTTACCATATTTGGGACATGTAATCAATGCCCAACGCATACATCCGAGTCCAGGGCACCTCCGTGCCATACAGGACTTGCTTTCGCCGCAGAATTTGAAGCAGCTACAGAGTGTGTTGGGAAAAATTAACTATTACCATAAATTTGTGCCGCACGCATCTTCCATTTCAGCTCCGCTTCATCGCTTACGCCGTCAAGGTGTTCCGTTCGTCTGGACGACGGAATGCGAACGCGCCTTTCGCCAGTTGAAATCGGCGTTGCTTTCTAATACTTGCCTTACGCCATTCGATCCCCAGAAACCCCTTTTGTTGATGGTAGGTGCATCGGATTTCGGGATCGGTGGTGTGCTTGCGCACAAAGATGGTTCGCATGATCGTCCTATTGCCTTTGCGTCCAAATTGCTCTCGTCAGCGCAAAGAAATTATTCACAGATCGAGAAAGAAGCTTTGGCTCTCGTATTTGGTGTTACTAAGTTTCACGATTTCTTGTATGGTCGTCACTTTACCATCATCACAGACCACAAACCTTTGACAGCGCTTTTTCATCCGAACAAGCCTGTACCTCCACGTACAGCGCAGAAATTCATTCGCTGGTCTATTTTCCTCTCGCAGTACCGCTAAGCACGGAAACGCCGATGCGTTGTCCCGTTTGCCTGTTGCTGAGGATAGAGCATTCGATCCTTCCGAACTTGCTTGCATGTTCATTGATGCGGAAACCGATGACGTGGTCGAATCGTTTCCGATTGATTTTCGTCGTGTAGCTACAGCCACAGCTGCTGACCCTGTCCTTGCTACCGTTTTGCGTTTTGTTGCTATGCAATGGCCCTTGTCAAAGTCGCGGATCGCGGATCCGTTGGTTCGCCGATTTTTTGCTCACAAGGAGACTTTTTGTACGCCTTGGTGTTTTGCTGTTGCGTTCTGATAATGATCAGTCCAGAGTCGTGGTCCCACGTTCGTTACAGTCCTCTGTTTTACGGCTTCTCCACCAAGGACATTGGGGTATAGTGCGAACGAAACAACTTGCTCGTCAGCACTGTACTTGGTTCGGAATCGATGCAGCGATTACGAATATGTGCTCTTCTTGCATGGCGTGTGCCGAACAACAATCCGCACCACCGCGGAAATTCTTTGCATGGCCGAAAGCCACTTCCCCTTGGCAACGCTTGCACATCGATTTTTCTGGTCCATTCTGGAATGCTCGATGGTTGGTTGTGGTCGATTCTTTCAGTAATTTTCCTTTTGTTGTCCGGATGTCTTCCACGTCATCTGCCACCATCCAAGCATTGTCTGCTATCTTTTGCATTAAAGGTTTTCCACAGACTATTGTTTCCGACAATGGCCCACAATTCATGTCCGCAGAATTTCAGTCATTCTGCAAGGCCGATGGTATTCAACATCTGACGTCCGCGCCGTTTTCGCCTCAGTCAAACGGTGCCGCTGAACGATTGGTCCGGACTTTCAAGTCACAGATGTTGAAGTTGAAAGAGTCGCATTCTCGGGAGTACACGTTGTTGCTCTTTTTGTCTTCGTATCGCTCTCAGCCCCGAGATGGTCGCTCGCCGGCTGAGTTGCTCCACGGTCGTCCTCATCGAACCTTGATGTCTTTGCTGCATCCGCCGCATCAGGTTCCTGTGCAGTGGCAGACTCCTGCTTTTGCTCCAGGCGACGTTGTATTCTATCGCAACTATCGCGGTTCACGGCGTTGGCTCACAGGGCGCATTCTTCGCTGCCTCGGCCGCGCGATGTATTTGGTTGTGGGGGCCTCTAGTGAGGTGCGTCGGCATCTCAATCAGCTGCGCCTCTCTCGTCGCCTGGGTTCTGCCTCTCCCCGTCTGCTTTCAGCGACGGTGCCGTATGATCAGCGCCCTGGGGACCCATCTACTGGCTCGCCTCATCCCCAGGTGTTACCGACGCTGCCTTCCATTTTGCTCCATGCCGACGCGCCGCCGCCGCTGCCTGTTCTCCCGCCGACGCCGCCCGCAGTGGACGCGTCGCTGCAGCCGCCATGCGCCTCCCTGGGTCACATGCCTCCGATCGCTTCCCGTGACCAGCAGTCCTCCGCCATGGAACTCTTGCCCGCTCCGGACCACATGCCGTCTTCGCGCGTCGGGTACCCCGACGCGATGGAGGTCGACCCTTCGGCCCCTCCTGTCTCTGTACGGGCGCATAACCCACATGTTGGCGTGCACCCTGGACTAGGTTTTCAGGCGTTTCCTAGCTCCCCTCGGACCGAATGGCCAGGTGCGGGTGGCACAGCCTCGCCTGTTAGGCTCCCCACCTCATCGCATACGCCAACATGGGGTCCTCCCCATGGCGGGCGGAAGCCTTATAACACGACCGTTCGCCGATTTGCGGGGGAGGAATGTGGTGTCACCGCCAGACACTACACTTGCTAGGTGGTAGTTTTAAATCGGCCGCGGTCCATTAGTACATGTCGGACCCGCGTGTCGCCACTGTCAGTGATCGCAGACCGAGCGCCACCACACGGCAGGTCTCGAGAGACTTACTAGCACTCGCCCCAGTTGTACGGACAACTTAGCTAGCGATGCAACACTGACGAAGCCTCGCTTATTTGCAGAGAAGATAGTTAGAATAGCCTTCAGCTAAGTCAATGGCTACGACCTAGCAAGGCGCCATAGCAATTGATAGTTATCGTATGAAGCATGTCTCATCAAGAACGATGTATACAAATGATGGATTAAAGTTAAGTATTCCAGAAGCTACGTACTTTTCTTTATAGCATTCATTACGTATCCTGTTTCAGATCTCACGCCATCCTGCGTGAGTTAGCGCGTGCATTTCGGCCTCCTCTCTCAATTAGTG
This sequence comes from Schistocerca serialis cubense, assembly GCF_023864345.2. NCBI lineage: Eukaryota > Metazoa > Arthropoda > Insecta > Orthoptera > Acrididae > Schistocerca > Schistocerca serialis. The sequence goes on from NC_064639.1 coordinate 1,133,099,216, forward strand.
TGCGTTGTGTTGGCTAATCTGCCGACACAACAGTGATCATGTGGACGGTCATGATCCCGTAACATAATTATGCCATATGTCATCATTGCTGGCCGTTTGAACTTCAAAGTCGCGTTTTTAATTTTTCAGAATCTCCACGTATCACTGTGCGGTAATTGTAGAGCTATACTTTAACATGAAGTGCTGACATTCTATTGTAGTAACATCTGCTCCTCTATCAGACGGTAGTAAACCTAATGCGCACAATTTGGCCGGAACTTCAGCTGCTCAGTCGTGATCACGCGAACACTACCGTGGCTAACGCCCGCCACGGACCGAATGACTTCCACCATCCGCCATCTGTCATTTTCGACCACAGCATCTAGTACAGCACGCTAATAACACAATGAGTCTATCTTGGTAGACTGCTGTCTCTCAATGTCACTACCTTCTCAAAATTCATTAAATTTATTAGCTCTTGCGAATATGGATAACGTCAGCTGTGTAATGGAATGTCAATGAAAATTTGTACTGGGACACGAACCCGGATTTCCCACTTACCGCGAATGGTTGGCTTGCTATTTGGATATCTGAGCAAGACTCACGGGCAGACCCAAACTTCCATATGTCGTCAACCACATGTCTACAACTTTCACATCAATTATATAGGGTGAGTCAGGAGGAAAGGTACACTTGACAGCAAAACAAGTGGGTCACTGCCGAATACAACCAACATAACGTATCTGCGTTGCAGCTCCTCTAAACACCAAAACCCCGTGGGTACAGTCGTTTGACTACACGTACTGGGTACCGCAAGAGACTACTAGAGACCAAAGATCTTTATGGCAGTCAGTCTAAGCATAAACTAATATCGTCATACAAAACACGTTCTTAGCGATGAGACACCCCTTAACACTAATAAACTAACCTTAAGTACAACAAGTGACATTCCAAAAGTTCTGAGAAAACGGATTATTTTACATATATCGTACAGTAATCCTTAGCCAAAATTAAATCCTTGAGACAATATATGGAGTTACAAAGCTGTACGGCAATCGGAAAAAAGTTTTTCGCTCTCGAAAAGGTTTTCCATCCACGTGCGTGAACGTCGCTCAACGGCGAGTGGTTCTGGATAGAGATGGGCAAAACTGTTCTTTTCAGAGAACTGTTCACTCCCTGAATTGAACTAGGTCTTTTTCATGACTCACCACTCATTCACAATAGAAAATAAATGGAAGGCACATTGCCCTTTAAACTTGGTTTATTCCATTGCTATGCCTGTATTTTGATCTTATTTGATCCTATTTTGAAGTAACACAGATAATGAGTAAGAATTTTGTATTGTTTATTGAAATTTCCACGATATGACAAAGTTTTTGATTATTGATTTATTTTACACTATCGTGGTTTTTTGGGTGATCAGAAAATGTTGTAGCTTGAGATTTGCATTAACAATATATTTGGCTATAATGTATCAAAATTTCATTAACCTTGTACAAATACATCGCAAGCCATATATTTTTAAAGTGAACATTTCCTTCCGAAGACGCCTAAAACCGCAAAATCCGTACCAGAATAAGAAAAAATATATATATATAAATTTGACTGTAAGACTAAAGTGCTGCATATAGCCTTACGCAGAATAAAACAAGGAAAGTATTGGTGTATCATATTTTGCGATACGTTTATCGGTTTGCTCGTAATTAAAGCGTAAATTCGAGTGTCCATAGTAAAAATCCTATTGTAAGAGGAGTCGTCAGGAACCTAATCTGATCAGTTTAAACAAATGAAAATAAAATAAAAATAAAAAACAAATGATGTATACATAACATAATAATGTAATATACATAGCGGTATTACTACGAAGAACAATATGCAGTAGAGACGAACTCCGATGCAGAGGTGCTGAGTCAAGCAGGTCAAGCCGCGAGCTGTATTACTGCGTGAGCTAAGACCGCAGAGACCAGAGTGACACCTGAGTTGCTTTGCTCAACGCTCTGGCTAGAGTCGAGAACGGTGGGATGAGCGTTGAACGGGCGAGTTCCGAGGGTGGGGGGAGCGGTGAGCGGCCACCAGTCACCCGCTCCGAGACAAATCGTCCGTTCTCTTGCGAGCAGGTTGTTGCAAGTAGTTCTTATGTTCTCCGCTAGGAGGCTCTCTGTCCTGTTGCTCGCATCAACTGCCCAGAGGGCAGGACGTGCGACTGAAACGATCGCCGACGGAGTGCGAAGCAAAGTTAAGCTGCGCCAGACACTGCACGCAGCAGAGGAAGCACAGAGACAGGCACGGCATATGTGAAATACAAAATCTAATGGGACACTGCACAATGCAGGCAGCCAAGGCAGAAGCAGGGCAGAGGCCGGCGCTGGCTGTGTTGTGTGGCGTGCAGTGTGCTCTGACCAGCAGAGGCCCCGCTGATATGCTCCGTCTCTCTCTCTCTCTCTCTCTCTCTCTTTCTCTGCTGTGGGAAACGTTTGGAGCTACCGTTCTTTTTTTCTGAATCACTGAATGTTCACACCTTTGAAAGATTCAACTCTAAGAATCAGTTCAGGAGCGGATCCCCCATCTCTAGTTTTGGAAACTGGATATTGGACGAACCAGTAACAAAACGCGATTAATGGCAACAAGCACTCTACGGAAATCTCAACATTAACAGCGAATCACCAGTAAAATCATTGTTCTCGTAACACATCAACACCTACATGCCCCCCCAGGGGGTCCACAACTCTTTTGTGGATACGTGCGTAGCAAGCACAGGACCCCGAGCTAATGTGGCCCTCCTTCCTTACCGGGCTGCATACCCTCCCTTTCTGCATCCTTCCCTGTCCCCCATCTTCTCCCCCCCCCCTCACCTCTGACTCTTTCCTTCCCTTTCTCCCCCTCTGGGAGTATGGTTTGTGCCTACGTCCGGAGACGGACGCTTGTAAATGTATCGCATTCTTCGCCTTCCTTGCTTGTATGTCTTCATCCTTCCTTTGTCCTTCTCTTTTCCTTACCTCTTCTCTTTACCCTTTTCTCCGCTGTGGCGTTTGAGACCTCTCTTCTTTCCTTTCCCTTTCTCTTTCTTCCTTCCTGTGCGTGTCTGAAGGCCGACCCACGCACTTCCATGTGTAGCCGGTGACGGGGTAACGCGTAATTCCCCGCCCCGGGTAGACAGGTAGGACACGTACGTACCCCCTGGTAACGGCCAGGCCCAGGGAGGGGTGATTACCCGAGCTGATACCTTCCGAAAGTGCCGATTGGTCCCTCCGTCCGTTTGTCGGGAGGTGTGACCTGAGGTGTGAACAATCACCTAAGGCGGGAGTGCCCCAGAGAGGGCCCCCACAAGGGAGGAGCGCGCCATCGGAGACGCCGGTAATCGTGGGGGATTCTTCCGCAATGGTTTCCTCACCTCCTCCACTATGTCTGCTCACAAACGTAAGTTCACTGAGTCTCAGCCACAGTCAGTTCTTCCATCGTTGCCACAGTTCCTTGTTGTTTCTCGGTCTGACGATGGTCACGATTTCTCCACGGTCAACCCTTTCATTATTCAGAAAGGTGTCGACGCAATTGCAGGTCCTGTAAAGTCTTGTTCCAGATTACGGAATGGCACCCTGTTGTTAGAAACCGTCAGTGCCCTCCAGGCACAAAAATTGCTACGTACCTCACTACTACACACCTTCCCTGTCCGGGTGGAACCGCACTGTACTTTAAATTCCTCGCGCGGAGTCGTTAATACACGCTCCCTCGATGGATTGTCTGACGAAGAAATTCAGCACTACCTGTCTGACCAGGGCGTAACGGCTGTTCATAGGGTTATGAAAACGGTTGACACGAACATCATTCCAACCCACACTGTCTTCTTGACATTTGACAAAGTTCAACTCCCATCGAAAATCAAAGCAGGCTATGAGATAATTTCCGTTCGCCCTTACGTCCCAAACCCTACGCGTTGCTATCGGTGTCAGCGGTTCAATCACACCAGCCAGTCCTGTTCCAATCCAGCCAAATGTGTTACGTGTGGCAAGGATGCCCACAAGGGTGCTTGTCCACCTCCACCTGCATCAACTTATGGGTGACCACGCTGCTTCCTCTCGAGATTGTCCCGTTTTTAAGGACGAAAAGCTCATCCAGGAAATTAGAGTAAAGGAAAAGGTGTCGACCTTTGCTGCTCGAAAATTATTCGCCAGTCGACAGCCCACCGTGCCTCAGAAAGGAAAATACAGCACTGTCCTTGCTTCTCCTCGGCCAACAAAGGAGGCGGCCACGCAGACTTGCGACCTCACCTTTAGTGCCACGGTCGTCAGATCGGCCAGCGCAAAGATCACCCGTTCAACCTCACCACTTTCGCCTGCCCACACTCTGGCTCACCCTTCGTCGAGTTCTGCTAAATCTCGAGCCCAAAAGTCAGACACCAAGACTTCGAAAAAAGAGCATACTCGTGAAGAGTTTTTACGTACGGCAACTTCCCAACCATCGGTTCCTCCTTCCTCTAAACATCATACTTCCAAGAAGGCTACAAAGGAACCCAGTTCCTCTCCTTCTCCGCCAAGGCGTGTCCCATCTACAGCACCACCTGGCAGAAATCGCCCTCGGCCGTCTTCTGTGTCGCCGAGGCGCACTGCTGGTGGCCGATCAACCGGCCGATCGCTGGTGGTAGGAGCTGCTCCTGACCAACCTATGGATCAGGATCTTCTGCCTTCGGCTGAATGCCATTCCACGCTGTCGGTCGCAAGCTCAGAGCAGTCGTTGAGTTGACAGCGACCTTGGTCACATTCCTCCATTTTCTGTTCACCCTATGTCCATTATCCACTGGAATATCCTCGGCATTCGAGCCAATCGGGATGAATTGTCGATCCTCTTACGATCCTACTCGCCGGTCATCTTCTGTCTTCAGGAAACAAAGCTGCGTCTCCATGACCGCTTTGTTCTCCCTCATTTTCAGTCCGTCTGATATGATCTCCCCTCTGTTGAAGGCACTCCAGCACATGGAAGACTCATGATTCATCTCCATGAAACTCTCCATTATCACCCAATCCATTTAAACACTTCCTTCCAAGCTGTCGCCGTCCGTCTTTCCCTTTCCGGATACACGTTCTCTCTTTGTACTGTATACATTCCATTGTCCACACCAATGGCACGAGCTGATCTCCTTCATCTTCTTGGTCAGCTTCCACCCCCATATTTGCTGGTTGGGGACTTCAATGCCCACCACCCGCTTTGCGGATTTCCACATCCTTGTCCACGTGGCTCACTATTGCTAGACGTCGTCCACCAAGCAGATCTAGTTTGCCTCAACACTGGGGTCCCTACATTTTTGTCTGCCTCCACGACAAGTTTATCTCATTTGGACCTTGCGGTTGGTACTGTTCCGCTAGCTCGGCGCTTCGAATGGTTCGCCCTTGATGATACACACTCGAGTGACCACTTTCCATGTGTCCTTAGACTGCAGCCTCAACTGCCCTACATGCGCCCGCGACGCTGGGAGTTTGCCCAAGCCGATTGGACACTTTTTTCGTCTCTAGCGACATTCGATGACCGTCACTTTCCCAGCGTCGACGATGAGGTCACACATATTACCGACGTTATTCTTACAGCTGCGGAACATTCAATACCACGCACCTCCGAATTGCCCCGGCGCCCCCCAGTTCCTTGGTGGAACGAGGCATGCCGTGATGCAATACGTGAGCGGCGACGTGCTCTCCGCGTTTTCCGCCTTCATCCTACTTTGGCCAACTGTATCCGCTATAAGCAGTTCCGAGCGTGATGCCGTCGTGTCATCCGCGATAGCAAGAAGGCAAGCTGGAAATTCTTTATTAGCTCATTTAACACCTTCACTCCCTCCTCGGAAGTTTGGAGTCGGCTTCGACGGTTCTCAGGCGCGCCTAGTTTCTCCCCGGTCTCTGGGCTCACTGTCGCGCATGACACATTAGTGGACCCCGTCGCAATTTCTAACTCGTTGGGTCAGCACTTTGCTGAGATTTCGAGCTCTTTAAATTACCCGCCAGCGTTTCTCCCGAAGAAACGTGCAGCGGAAGTGCGACCTCTTGCTTTCTCCTCAAAATCGCGAAAGCTACAATACTGTTTTCTCCTTGCGGGAACTCCAACATGCACTCTCTTCTTCTCGCTCCTCCGCCCCAGGACCGGATGGTATCCACGTCCAAATGTTGCTGCATTTATCAACCCATAGTCTGCGTTACCTCCTTCGCCTTTATAATCGAATTTGGAGCGACAGTACTTTTCCCAGACGATGGCGGGAAGCTATCGTCGTTCCTGTTCCGAAACCTGGAAAGGACAAACATCTCCCCTCTAGCTATCGCCCCATTTCTCTCACGAGTAGTGTCTGTAAGGTTTTGGAGCGTATGGTGAATTACCGATTAGCGTGGTGGCTGGAATCCCGCAGTCTCTTAACACCTGCCCAATGCGGATTCCGAAAGCATCGTTCTGCAGTTGACCATCTTGTTGCTCTCTCCACTTATACCATGAACAATTTTCTCCGGAAACGCCAAACAGTAGCAATATTTTTTGATCTGGAGAGAGCATACGATACCTGTTGGAGGACAGGCATCCTCCGCACACTGTTCTCTTGGGGCTTTCGAGGTCGGCTGCCCCTTTTTCTTCGCGAATTTATGGCCGAGCGCACATTTAGGGTGCGGGTGAACACTACTCTCTCCCGTACTTTCTCCGAAGAAAACGGGGTACCCCAGGGCTCCGTGCTGAGTGTTGTACTGTTTGCCATTGCCATCAATCCAATTATGGATTGTCTCCTTCCTGATGTCTCGGGCTCCCTCTTTGTGGACGATTTTGCGATCTACTACAGCTCTCAACGGACCAGCCTTCTTGAACGACGTCTTCAAGGATGTCTCGATCGCCTCCACTCTTGGAGCATCGAAACCGGCTTCCGTTTTTCTCCCAGTAAGACCGTTTGTATTAATTTTTTGCGACGTAAGGAGTTTCTTCCGCCCTCCTTACATCTAGGTCCTGTCAACCTTCCGTTTTCAAACGTCGCTAAATTCTTGGGTCTTATGTTTGACAGAAAACTGTGCTGGTCCTCCAACGTTTCCTATCTTTCGGCTCGCTGTCTGCGATCCCTCAACACCCTCCGTGTCCTGAATGGTACCTCCTGGGGAGCGGACCGAGTGGTCCTTCTCCGCCTCTATCGCGCCTTAGTGCGCTCAAAATTGGACTATGGAAGCATAGTCTACTCCTCTGCTCGGCCGTCTATTCTTCGGCGTCTCGACTCTATCCACCACCGTGGATTACGTTTGGTGTCTGGAGCTTTTTACACCAGCCCTGTGGAAAGCCTTTATGCTGAGACTGCTGAACCTCCGCTGTCAAATCGGCGAGCAGTCCTTCTGAGTCGTTATGCTAGCCATCTGTCTTCCATGCCTGCTAATCCAGCCCATGACATTATTTTTTTTAGACGCCTCCTTTGATGTAGGGTGTGCAGGCCGCCCCTCCTCCCTACTACCACCGGGAGTCCGCTTCCGTCAACTGCTCCATTCTCTTTCCTTCCGCTTTCCTAAAACCTTCTTGACAACGTGGGGTACAGCACCGCCTTGGCTCCGTCCCCGGATTTGCCTGCTCCGTGACCTTTGTCGATTTCCCAAGGATGGTACCCCTTCACTTGTTTATCGTCGGGCATTTGCTGCTCTATGTGCACAAATGACGGACGCCACATTTATTTACACCGACGGCTCGAAAACATCGTTGGGTGTAGGGAGTGCCTATATTGTTGGCGACACCCCAAATCACTTTCGGCTTCCCGACCAGTATTCGGTTTATACTGCGTAGTTTTACGCTGTTCTCCAGGCTGTCCACTACATCCGCCGCCATCAGCGGATACAGTACGTTATCTGCTCAGATTCTCTCAGCTTTCTCCTCAGTCTCCAAGCTCTTTATCCTGTGCACCCTCTGGTCCACCGGATTCAGGACTGTCTGCGCTTGCTCCACCTGGGGGGCGTCTCGGTGGCGTTCCTCTGGCTCCCGGGACACGTTGGTATCTGTGGAAATGAGGCGGCCGATATTGCAGCCAAGGTTGCAGTCTCTCTTCCTCGGCCAGCTATTCAATCGATTCCCTTCGCCGATCTACGGAGCGTTCTATGTCGACGTGTTGTTCATTTATGGCACACGCATTGGTCGACACTTACCCATAATAAATTGCGGGACATGAAAGCTCTTCCTTGTGCTTGGACCTCTTCCACCCGAACGCGTCGTCGGGAGGAAGTAATTTTAATTAGACTCCGGATAGGGCACTGTCTTTTTAGCCATCGACATCTTTTAAGTGGCGATCCTCCCCCACTCTGTCCCCACTGCTCTCAGCTGTGGACGGTAAGACACCTTTTAATTGAGTGCCCCTATTTTAATCCGTTACGCTCCCGTCTACAGCTATCGCCTGATATATTGTCGATTTTAGCGGATGACACGCGCTCAGCCGACCGCGTTCTCAAGTTTATTAGTGCCAGTGAAATGACGTCAGTCATTTGAAGCTTTTTTTGGGGACAACCAACCCCTTTCTGTAGTGGATTTTTTAGCCTTCCTTCTGCTTTTAGTTTCTCCAATTTTATGACTTTCGTTCCCATTGCTGCTGGTTTTCAATTTCGGTTGTTTACTGTTTCCTAAGTCACGGACCGGGCGCTAATGACCATAGAAGTTGTGGGCCCTAAAACCAAAACAAAACAAAAAAAAAAAAAAAAAACCCACAGGTACACAAATTTGAACTTTAAATGACATGACCAACGTCGTCGTTCTGGACCTGCATACAAACCCAGCACCTATAGCCATTGCCAACTAAGCTAAGCTTTGTTTGTGCCTTATTGAGACCCGATCACTAGGCATAAAGAGACGTGAAGTATAGACGTTTGCACCAGTATCAGTTATCAATTCAGATCCTGAAAATAAATGACTAAAATGTTTGTACTGAACAGGGAATCCTGTCACAACAGTTACCTTCCTGGGAACTACTCCCAATGACGTTTAATATGGCGCCATTAGCAAAGAACAAGGTATTCTCATGTTTAAAACAGAAATGCCATCATGTAAAGTTTGTGACAGGGATGCGAACCCAGCACCTAATCGGATTGTTAACGAAGTACGTAAAATCGGAAGTTAAATATGAAATGTTTTTACCAATAGCGAGATGTTGGAACCTTAAACGACGATAGAATTGTTTTTGTCTGACGGGGATTCGATCCCAGCATCTAGCGCCGTCGTTTTCTAGCCAGGAACAGACGATAAACAGCTATTGGTGGTTCACCAGTAGCGAGATTTGCGCATGTTCAGCTAGGCATTAGGCGACGAAAAGTTCTGTGCTGAATGGAATTCAAACCCCCGAACACGTTATCATGAAGACACCTTAACTATCAAATTATTTTCCAATAATAACTAGGAGTGGCATGTTTGTACTTTCAATGATGCGATGGAAAATACTCTGATGGCTAGAAGTTGAATCCACAACATATCGTCGTTGGTTATCACAATGAACACAACGTCAAACCCAAATCCGTTTTCGCCAGTAGGATGGAGAGAAATGTTTGAACTTGAAAAGATGTAAGGAAACGTTTGATCTTGTAATGTTGTGATAAAAAGCTCATCATGTGGCTGTGAGTTTGTAGGGAAGCAGCCTACTCACGCTGTAGTAAATTCACATCAGTTTCCATTGTGTGCCAGCCAGTCTGCTGTAACTAGCTCTGACGTCATAAATGTTGCGCAATACCTTAAAAATCAAGCAAATGACCTAAAACTTTTCTGGCATGTCAGAAGTAATACTAAATTAATGTGTGTTAAATATCAGTTCGATAACTTCAGCCATTTTCGAAATTTGGACGTTTTTCTGAAAAAATCATTGGCGCAACAGAAAAGAGCTAGAGACTTCAAAATTTATATTTAGATTCATCTTTCATAATGATTTAATAAAAACAGTACTTTGGATTTCCCAAATTAAGATTTTAGTGAAAATTCATGATTTTCTGGTTTTCATCTCAAAACTGAAGGAAGCAAGATAGATTAAGTAGGCTAATAAATAAGGCTAGGATGTTTAGATTTAAATAGGTTGGAGGTCCGCTATGACTATGAAGATGTGAAAAGTTTCTTTTGAATACCTATAAAATTATAGCGATAGCGGATCTCAAAAGGGCCAGTTCAGAGCTCATCTACTGCATGCAGTGTAATTAAATTAATTCTCTCGCCTAAAATATTTAACTTAGCCACGTCAAAATTTTATTATCAATACTTACCTGCGTGCTGAATGCACGTTTAAATTAAGAGCTTCATCGGCCATCAGCAAAAGAAGCTATAAATTATTATGTAACTTGAAGTGGTGCGTTACTAGCCCAGCGGGTAGTCGGGAGAGCCGATTTGATCAGGCGTTCCCTTAGCCGTCCGCACCGCGGCTTTATATATAGGAACGCTGCGCGAGGAAGCAAGGCCCCAGTTCTCTCCAGACGCTGAATGACACGCCATCTGTGTCGGGAGTCGCGTCGCATCGGTATCACTGCTACAAACAGCCTCGGGAGCCGTATTAAGTTACTAGAGATACGCGGAACCATGAAATCATTTCAAGTGAAGGGTTAATTCTGGGATGATTTTCATTATCTAGCTTCAGTTTGCGTATTGTCGTACTTTCACGTGCCGTCGCGGGACAGACATTCTACCAATTATTTAGCGTGGCGTTTGATGAAATATTTTCATCAAATGGGGAGCATTCTTTCTAACATTTAATTCGGACATTTATAGTTGCATCAGCGCATTAGACTCTGAACTGCTCTGTTAGTTAGGTTGTAGGGATACTTGTGTTTTTTATCAGTGAATTTCAGAATATACTCAACTATTTTGGAAATCCGTTTTTGATTAGAAATCCCGGACAATCTCCTAATTCCTCAGAGCTATAAGCTGCAGCTATTATGGTATTCTCAGATGAAGTGGGCACTAGGAACTCTTATTACAGGCTTAACGTTTTGTTAAATCACTTTCTGAGTGCTAAAAAGTAAATAGAGAGCCAGTGTTGAGAACGGCGAAAGACAGCATTAACAACATTCTAAAAGCCTGAAGCGGATTCAACATGCAAGCATTTATACAGCAATTAGATTTTTTACAAACTTATTCGCCGCCCCACACATGGTGCATCGGCCGGGAAATCAACTAAGTGAAAGTCATTTTTAACTATTCGGATTCGCGAGTGAAATGCGACACGCAACTGAGTATAAAACAGTGAATGTGTTACGTGTGTATGTGGACGACGCAATTGGATTAACAACACATCTGGATTGATGGAGCTGGCAGTGAGTCTAGCGGTGCTGCCGGCATCGCGAGAAGCCAGTCTCGCCGCACCGCAGTCGTTCGCTGGAGCAGCCGGCGCAGTGCCTGCAATTGCGGGTCACGCAAACACACAACAGCCGTCGGAGAGGCGTCTGCAGTTCAACGTGCCGCGTCGCATCAGGATTCCTGGTACGCCGCGCCGGCAACGCCATACGTCGTGCAGAAGGAACTAAGTTAAGTGAAAAGCTGTTAAGAATTTTACTAACCTGCACTAAAAGACTGTCGGCGATGGAACCGCCAAAAGAAACTGAGGTTAAACTTATATCAGAACCTATGTCTGTTGAGGGAACTGTAGATCCAGACAACGGTTCAAGTGTGAATATGCATGAAAGTAGTAATGTTAAAGTGAAATATGAAGTATTGTCTCCTGACAGTAGTGTGGGAAGGGGCAATGATTCAATAATAGAGACCCCTGTAGTAAAGCAGAAAGCAGAAATTGTAAATTTATTGGATGATAGTTTCTCTGATGAATTAATAATGAAACAGTCATCAGAGATGGTAGAGTTTAAGAAGGAGAAGTTAGATATAACTAATCAATCAGAAGTTTCATTTAGTTTTGATGATTCTGGTATTGGAGCTAGTTTTTCGTCACCTGAGTGTGATAAAAAGCCAGCTAGTGAGCAACCCAAAGATACTGGGGCTGTTGATTTAAATGTTATATTACAAGCAATAGCTGCCAGTAATGCAAAATTGTCAGCCAGTAATGCTGAATTAAAATCTAATATAATTGAGGTAAATAACAGGATTGTGGCCAGTCAAACTAGTTTTAATAAACGATTGGAGGTAATGGACGATACCTTCAAGGCTGGTTGCAATAAGTTGAAAGAGGATCTAGACAGTTTGAATTATAAAATTGATTACAATCATGAGGATCTTAAGAAGAAGGTTGCTCAACAATTTTCAGAACTGTATAAAACAGTAAAATCCGAAGTTGCTGAGGTTCGCAAAGACTTCCAAATGGAAGATGCGAAGCTGGAGCACAAGTTAACAGAAAAGATCGAGGCGGAATCTGAACTGTCCTCAGATAGATTTAAAGATGTTAATATAAAAGTAAACATATGTCAAGCAGATGTAGATGCAATCAAAATTGATACTACTCATATTGTACAAAGAGTAGAAAATGTTGAAATGAAAGTAGAAAATATCAGTACTAACATTGCTAACATTGAGAGTAAAGTAGCTTCAGTAACTTCTGGTAATGTAGTATACAGCAAGTTGTAGCTGCAAACGCCGCTTTTATCGGGTGTCGGCAGTTCTTGCGGTTCGATCCAGATAAAAATATCCATCCGCTAGATTTCTGGAACGATTTTGAAGATGTGATTCCACCAACTTGGTCTGAGCGAGAGAAAATCTCATTTGTTAGAAGCCATTTAGCAGGTGACGCCATGCGTTGGTCAGCTGATATGTTGAAGTGTAAAACATTAGCGGAGTTTAAAACAGCTTTCATTAATGAGTATTGCTCTAGCAATAAGCAAAATGAAGTGTTGAGAGAATTTTGGAGTGGAAAACGCTTCAATGCAGGAAAGGAGTCCATTAAAGAGTTTGCTAGGTCATGGTTTTCACGTTTGTCACATTTGGACGAAAAGCTGAAACCCGAAATGATAATACTAGGTCTTGAAGCCAAACTGCCATGGTATTGGCAAACTAGAATTATATCAGCCCCTAGAGACAGTCTGGATCGTTTCATTGAATACTTGGAACGTGCAGAGCGTGTGGCTACCAATGAGGAGCAAGCACGTAATAACCGAAATGCCAATAACAATAATAGTAATTTTAGGAACGAGCAAAATGGCAATGTAAACATCAGAACAGTAGGTGTTCGCCATCCTAAGAGAGGTAGGAATTGGGGAAATAATTATCAGAACCAACAATGGCGTCCAAGGGATAATAATTTTGTTCCAAACAAAATTATGCATTTAAACAACAGTACGGAAAGCAATGCTATGTCAGCTAACTATAATGAAACTAAAGGAAACAGTAGTAGGCCGAGGCAGGAAAACTAGTTCCCGTCTATGAGGACACTGGAGCTCACCAGGCGGTTACTTTTCCTAAGCCAGTAGTTACGGGAATTGGTAAGACAAATCAGAATACTCAAACTGAACAGGTGGATGAAGTGTCGGTAGCATCTAAGGATACAACAGAAATATTAGATCACTCACAGTATTTGATAGATACCGTGTTAGAAACGCTTTCTAAGTGGGAAGAGAAAGAGAAGGCGCAGCAGTGTAATGATAGGGAAGAGCTACAAAATATTGAATTGTCAGGTGAAGAAGCAGAAGAAATTCATGCTTATATTTACGATGAAGATGATGTGCTCTTATCTAAAGTGCCTGTGCAGGATGTTGATAATGTACTAATAGATTTAGGACAGGAGGTAAGTGAGAATGTAGAGGGTAGCCTGTTGTGGGTCGATGAACCCAGTAGCTGTGACCAGTTGTCACTTGAGAAGGAAACCGACGATAACGGTGAAAGTGGTTTAGCTGTAACTAGTATTATGCCCGGTCTGGAGGCGCAGAATCGCTCAGACTACAGTAATTTGGGTCATGTTCAGCAAACTAAATGTAATGAAGTCGTGCGGTGTTTCGATTTAAAATTAATAGATCGACTGGAAAAGGCAGCTGAAAATGTAATTCAGGAAACCCCTACACACTGTGACCTAAATATAATGAAGACAGATGTCGATCACTTTAGTTGGAGACAAATCCAAAAGGAACTATTAGATGAATTTGAGGAACCACCTGTACAACCTAGAATAAGCCACCCTATAATAATAGTGAATATGTTGGGTATCAATGTACGTTGTCTCTTAGACAGTGGAAGTGAGGTGAGTGCGATATCTCAGTCCTCCTTTGATGCATTACCTGGTAAGGACAAGCTTACAGTAATGAGGGTATCAGGACTAAGAATAATTGGTGCTACTGGCAAGGTTTCAAAAACGGTAAAGCAAGAAGCTTTGCTACCCTTTAACATTAATGGTAATTTAATTGATCATCCATGTTTAATTGTAAACAATCTCAGTATTGAGGTTTTAATTGGCATAGATTTCTTGTCAAAATATCAGAGTGTTGTTGACTTTGAAAGAAGCCAGTTAAAAATGGTCTTGCCAATAACTGGAGTAATTATAGTACCTTTTAGTGATAAACATGTAGTAACTGATCATGAAACTTGGGAGCTGCCTATACGAGTTCTGAAAAATAGGAGGTATTGCGACGAAGGCGTTAATCTTAGTAACAGTAAGCTAAACACAGAAGAAGAAGAAAAAGCAATTATTGTGGACAAGATAGAAGCTAAATTGCAGGAAATCGATAAGAGTTCGGCCAATCAGAAGGAAGAACTGAGACAGGTTCTAAAAAGGCTTCATAAAGTATTTTCAGATCGACGTGGCGTGGTCAAAGGTTATGAACGAATGCTGTAGGGAGGAGGTTGTTCTGTAAACTCTACACAGTGTGGCAGCTGTGCAGTCCCAGCTGTGTGAGATCTTCTTTCCCATTTCAGATCTCACTCATTCTTCCTCTTTCCTGTCCTCAAAAATTTCGACCTCTTCTTTCATACATTAAATTTTCCGGTATGGTTATCAATAAAGCATTAAACCAATGAATGCTGTAGGGAGGAGGTTGTTCTGTAACCTCTACACCAGTGTGGCAGCTGTGCAGTCCCAGCTGTGTGAAGTCTTCTTTCCCTTTCAGGTCTCACTCATTCTTCCTCTTTCCTGTCCTCAAAAATTTCGACCTTTTCTTTCCAAATACTAAAATTTTCCGTTATGACTATTAAGTCAGCATTTAGCTAAGGAATGCGGTAGGGAGGAGGTTGTTCTGTAACCTCTACACAGTGTGGCAGCTGTGCAGTCCCAGCTGTGTGAGATCTTCTTTCCCATTTCAGGTCTCACTCATTCTTCCTCTTTCCTGTCCACAAAAATTTCGACCTCTTCTTTCATACATTAAATTTTCCAGTATGGTCTTTCCAATATGAAAATTTTCCGTCATGGCTATCAAGCCATGAATTCTGTAACCCTTCTATCCACCGAGTAGTTAAGAAAAATACCGAGTGTGACAAACCTAACAGTAATGTAAGCAACAGAGAAGTATGATGTAATTAAGATAAAATGTATTGAGTATCAATTATGTATAGTACCCTGGTAATATAGTAAGTACAAAGTGTTGTTTTATTGGAAATGGTCCCACAATAATATTTTAAAAAGATGTACAAATTAGTGTTCAAGCAGGATCTGAAGTGGCAGCGAAACCTGTTGTATGCTGTAGAGCTAACTAATTAATAATAAGAGGGTGCTTAGTGTTATGAAAAATATGTAGATAAGTTGTAAGGATGTAGCAAGGAAAGGCAGTGTAATAGAACTGAGCAGTGTTTGTGGTTGAGACGTGAAGGACACGTCCCTGAAGTATTTATAAGGTTGGAGCTGGCCGTTAATTTGGTGTAGTGTGTGATAGGACACACCTACACGTATTGAGGTTGTGAGTTGGAGGCGTGAATGCGACCATAGGTACCCTTATGTTAGATGAGACAGAGCAGCTCATGGTGTCCTATAGGTTTAAGGAATTTAGCATTACGCTCGTCCATAATTACTTGATGCACTTTAGTGGTAGGTCTGAGAGAGACTACCTGAGGTTTCAGCGTCCGATCGAGTGGAAATGGATCGCCACGTGAGGAAACTAATCAGCTGCAGTACACTATGAATATGAAATAAATGTGCTATCCTATGCTTTAAATATTAATAGAGAGAGTGTTAAATAAGTACATACACTAGCAAAATAAATAAATAACATACTGACAGACGTGAAACATTATTTTTAGCTCAGCATAAATACACTTCAAAGTAAGTAAGTACCTAATTGCAGATGTGGAACTGACAACAGCAGAGGACCAATAAGTGGATTTAGTAGTCAACTAAACGTAGTGTGTTTTGAACACTCACAACTGTACTATTACCAGAAGTTACTCACATGTACAAAGAAGCTGAGAAAACCATTAATCATACTCATACTATCTCTAAGAATAAGGTAATCAAAGATGAGTCAGTTAAGTAATAAAAGACAGATTTGTCAGGAATGTACCGAGCATTGGCTCAGTGTTCTGGCCCAGAAATAATAAATTGATGCTAAATAGGATTCATGATTGTATGCCTTAGGAGCATAAATTTTCTCTAGTATATGACTAAAGGCGTTTTGAGCCATTTGTTTAACGATTTTATGACAGTTAAGTAACCGCGAGAGTAATACTGAAAAAGCAAAATATTGAAGGATAAAATGTATATATCCCCATTTCATTGTGACCCACCCATAGATATTAAGTAAACAGAGTCTGAGGCACTCTTTTTGTTTGTTCTACAGGACAAACCAGATAATGGCAGCCTGGTAGCTGCGTGAAAGCGTGGAGTGACTTGGACACAACTCACAGTGACCCCTCCCCTTTCCCCCATGTAATTTAGAGAGAACGTGAAGGACGTACACCATAGCAACTCTACCCTTGTGAATGGAAGTGTAGGACGCCAGCCAAAGCGGCTACAACCACGTGTGTAAAAATTATTTGTGAACTTTCTTTCAGGTTTAGAAAAGACTGCTAAGAGATAATCATCTGTTTATGTATCATGTTATTTTCTTTGAATTTGTGTATGTAAAAATGTATTTAATGTATTTAATGGATCTAAGATTTTCATAATTTTTCAATTTGTATGTGTATGTTTGTCTAAGGCAATATGTATGCCAAAATATTTCATTGACTTTGCTTAAAATTTTGAGTAATGACATTGTTTAAAAGGCAGTAAACATGCCTACAATTTAAATAATTAATGTAGGTAATCAGTTTTCTTTAATGTTTCAACAGGTTTATATTTCAATTTTGGTTTTTCATCGGGAGTTAAACGGTACTCTTGCTTCCCTTTTTGTAATTAAATTTTTTTTTCATTCATTAACATTCATAAACAAAAAAATTTAAGTAGAGGGTGATGTAGGGAAGCAGCCTACTCACACTGTAGTAAATTCACATCAGTTTCCATTGTGTGCCAGCCAGTCTGCTGTAACTAGCTCTGACGTCATAAATGTTGCGCAATACCTTAAAAATCAAGCAAATGACCTAAAACTTTTCTGGCATGTCAGAAGTAATACTAAATTAATGTGTGTTAAATATCAGTTCGATAACTTCAGCCATTTTCGAAATTTGGACGTTTTTCTGAAAAAATCATTGGCGCAACAGAAAAGAGCTAGAGACTTCAAAATTTATATTTAGATTCATCTTTCATAATGATTTAATAAAAACAGTACTTTGGATTTCACAAATTAAGATTTTAGTGGAAATTCATGATTTTCTGGTTTTCATCTCAAAACTGAAGGAAGCAAGATAGATTAAGTAGGCTAATAAATAAGGCTAGGATGTTTAGATTTAAATAGGTTGGAGGTCCGCTATGACTATGAAGATGTGTAAAGTTTCTTTTTAATACCTATAAAATTATAGCGATAGCGGATCTCAAAAGGTCCAGTTCAGAGCTCATCTACTGCGTGCAGTGTAATTAAATTAATTCTCTCGCCTAAAATATTTAACTTAGCCACGTCAAAATTTTATTATCAATACTTACCTGCGTGCTGAATGCACGTTTAAATTAAGAGCTTCATCGGCCATCAGCAAAAGAAGCTATAAATTATTATGTAACTTGAAGTGGTGCGTTACTAGCCCAGCGGCTAGTCGAGAGAGCCGATTTGATCAGGCGTTCCCTTAGCTGTCCGCACCGCGGCTTTATATATAGGAACGCTGCACGAGGAAGCAAGGCCCCAGTTCTCTCCAGACGCTGAATGACACGCCATCTGTGTCGGGAGTCGCGTCGCATCGGTATCACTGCTACAAACAGCCTCGGGAGCCATATTAAGTTACTAGAGATACGCGGAACCATGAAATCATTTCAAGTGAAAGGTTAATTCCGGGATGATTTTCATTATCTAGCTTCAGTTTGCGTATTGTCGTACTTTCACGTGCCGTCGTGGGACAGACATTCTACCAATTATTTAGCGTGACGATTGATGAAATATTTTCATCAAATGGGGAGCATTCTTTTTAACATTTAATTCGGACATTTATAGTTGCATCAGCGCATTAGACTCTGAACTGCTCTGTTAGTTAGGTTGTAGGGATACTTGTGTTTTTTATCAGTGAATTTCAGAATATACTCAACTATTTTGGAAATCCGTTTTTGATTAGAAATCCCGGACAATCTCCTAATTCCTCAGAGCTATAAGCTGCAGCTATAATGGTATTCTCAGATAAAGTGGGCACTAGGAACTCTTATTACAGGTTTAACGTTTTGTTAAATCACTTTCTGAGTGCTAAAAAGTAAATAGAGAGCCAGTGTTGAGAATGGCGAAAGACAGCATTAACAACATTCTAAAAGCCAGAAACTGATTCAACATGCAAGCATTTATACAGCAATTTAATTTTACAAACTTATTCGCCGCCCCACAAGTTGAAACGAACACGTTACAGCTGACAACGCACGAAGAGACGTTGAAAATGCAACTATTTTCTATTTTTCACTAGTAGTTCGGAGTCCCTCCCCCCCCCCCCCTCCCCATGAACCATGGACCTTGCCGTTGGTGGGGAGGCTTGCGTTGCGTGCCTCAGCGATACAGTTGGCCCTACCGTCGGTGCAACCACAACGGAGGGGTATCCGTTGAGAGGACAAAGACAAACATGTGGTTCCTGAAGAGGGCAGCAGCCTTTCCAGTAGTTGTAGGGGCAACAGTTTGGATCTGGCCTTGTAACACTAACCAAAACAGCCTTGCTGTTCTGGTACTGCAAACGGCTGAAAGCAAGGGGAAACTACAGCCATAATTTTTTCCGAGGGCATGCAGCTTTACTGTATGATTAAATGATGATGACGTCCTCTTGGGTAAAATATTCTGGAGGTAAAATAGTCCCCATTCGGATCTCCGGGCGGGGACAACCCAGGAGGACGTCGTTATCAGGAGAAAGAGAACTGGCGTTCTACGGATCGGAGCGTGGAATGTCAGATCCCTTAATCGGACAGGTAGATTAGAAAACTTGAAAGGGGAAATGGATAGGCTGAAGATAGATATAGTGGGAATTAGTGAAGTTCGGTGGCAGTAGGAACAAGACTTTTGGGAAGGTGAATACAGGGTTATAAATAGAAAATGAAATAGGGGTAATGCAGGAGTAGTTTTAATAATGAATAAAAAAATAGAAGTGCGGGTAAGCTACTACAAACAGCATAGTGAACGCATTATTGTGGCCAAGATAGACACGAAGACCACGCCTACTACAGTAATACAAGTTTAAATGCCAACTAGTTCTGCAGATGATTAAGAAATTGATGAAATGTATGATGAGATAAAAGAAATTATTCGGGTAGTCATGGGTGACTGGAATCCCAGAGTAGGAAAAGGGAGAGAAGGAAACATAGTAGGTGAATACAGATTGGGGGTGAGGAATGAAAGAGGAAGCCGCCTGGTAGAATTTTGCACAGAGCATAACTTAATCATAGCGAACACTTGGTTCAAGAATCATAAAAGAAGGTTGTATACATGGAATAACACTGGATATACTAAAAGGTATCAGATAGATTATATAATGGTAAGACAGCGATTTAGGAACCAGGTTTTAAATTGTAAGACATTTCCAGGGGCAGATGTGGACTCTGACCACAATCTATTGTTTACGAACTGTAGATTAAAACTGAAGAAACTGCAAAAAGGTGGGAATTTAAGGAGATGGGACCTGGATAAACTGACTAAACCAGAGGTTGTACAGAGTTTCAGGGAGAGCACAAGGGAACAATTGACAGGAATGGGGGAAAGAAATACAGTAGACGAAGAATGGATAGCTTTGAGGGATGAAGTAGTGGAGGCAGCACACGATCAAGTAGGTAAAAAGACGAGGGCTACTAGAAATCCTTGGGTAACAGAAGAAATATTGAATTTAATTGATGACTGGAGAAAATATAAAAATGCAGTAAATGAAGCAGGCAAAAAGGAATACAAACGTCTCAAAAATTAGATCGACAGGAAGTGCAAAATGGCTAAGCAGGAATGACTAGAGCACAAATGTAAGGATGTAGAGGCTTATCTCACTAGGGGTAAGAGAGATACAGCGTACAGGAAAATTAAAGAGACCTTTGGAGATAAGAGAACCACTTGTATGAATATCAAGAGCTCAGATGGAAACCCAGTTCTAAGCAAAGAAAGGAAAGCAGAAAGGTGGAAGGAGTATATAGAGCGTCTATACAAGAGCGATGTACTTGAGGACAATATTATGGAAATGGAAGAGGATGTAGATGAAGATGAAATGGGAGATATGATACTGCGTGAAGACCTGAGTCGAAACAAGACCCCGGGAGTAGCCAGCATTCCATTAGAACTACTGACGGCCTTGGAAGAGCCAGTCCTGACAAAACTCTACCATCTGGTGAGCAAGATGTATGAGACAGGCGAAATACCGTCAGACTTCAAGAAGAATATAATAATTCCAATACCAAAGAAAGCAGGTGTTGACAGATGTGAAAATTACCGAACTATCAGTTTAATAAGTCACAGCTGCAAAATACTAACGCGAATTCTTTACAGACGAATGGAAAAAATGGTAGAAGCCGACATCGGGGAAGATCAGTTTGGATTCCGTAGAAATGTTGGAACACGTGAGGCAATACTGACCTTACGACTTATCTTAGAAGAAAGATTAAGGAAAGGTAAAGCTACGTTTCTAGCATTTGTAGACTTAGAGAAAGCTTTTGACAGTGTTGACTGGAATACTCTCTTTCAAATTCTAAAGGTGGCAGGGGTAAAATACAAGGAGCGAAAGGCTATTTACAATTTGTACAGAAACCAGATGGCAGTTATAAGAGTCGAGGGACATGAAAGGGAAGCAAGTGGTTGCGAAGGGAGTGAGACAGGGATGTAGCCTCTCCCCGATAATATTCAATCTGTATATTGAGCAAGCAGTAAAGGAAACAAAAGAAAAGTTCGGAGTAGGTATTAAAATCCATGGAGAAGAAATAAAAACTTTGAGGTTTGCGGATGACATTGAATTCTGTCAGACACAGCAAAGGACTTAGAAGAGCAGTTGAACGGAATCGACAGTGTCTTGAAAGGAGGATATAAGATGAACATCAACAAAAGAAAAAAGAGGATCATGGAATGTAGTCGAATTAAGTCGGATGATGCTGAGGGAATTAGATTAGGAAATGAGACACTTAAAGTAGTAAAAGAGTTTTGCTGTTTGAGGAGCAAAATAACTGATGATGGTCGAAGTAGATAGGATATAAAATGTAGACTGACAATGGCAAGGAAGAAGAGAAATTTCTGAAGAAGAGAAATTTGTTAACATCAAGTATAGATTTAAGTGTCAGGAAGTCGTCTCTGAAAGTATTTGTATGGAGTGTAGCCATGTATGGAAGTGAAACATGGACGATAAATAGTTTGGACAAGAAGAGAATAGAAGATTTCGAAATGTGGTGCTACAGAAGAATGCTGATGATTAGATGGGTAAATCACGTAACTAATGAGGAGGTATTGAATAGAATAGGGGAGAAGAGGAGTTTGTGGCACAACTTGACAAGAAAAAGTGACCGGTTGGTATGGCATGTTCTGAGGCATCAAGGGATCACAAATTTAGCATTGGAGGGCAGTGTGGAGGGTAAAAATCGTAGAGGGAGACCGAGAGATGAATACACTAAGCAGATTCAGAAGGATGTAGGTTGCAGTAAGTACTGGGAGATGAAGAAGCTTGCACAGGATAGTGCAGCATGGAGAGCTGCATCAAACCAGTCTCAGGACTGAAGACCACCACCACCACCACCACCACCACCACCACCACAACAACAACAACAACAGTTCGGAGTGCACATGCTAGGGCTTGAAATGAAATAATGAATATTTTGTGCTGATCAGGATTCGAAACCAGATAGGTGCCTTTCGAGGAGGCCTAGCAGTGTTTGCAATCTTGGGGAACACAGTGAAATCCAATTCGAATGTCAGTCCAGCACCACAATTTTCAACGTCTCAGATTCAAATAAAGTAAGAGCCTTGTGAACTTACATGGCCATTGGTTCATTAAATGAAATACGTTTACGACGGCTTGCTGGTGACAGATGGAGAAACCCCGGAAGGCAGAGACTGTCACAGCTCAAATGAATGCCGCTCTGCCCCAGGCGGCAGCGAAGGGCTGTTATCTTTACTGCGGGCATTGAACGACGGAGCTTACTGGCGTTCTACACTTGGCGTTACTAGGAGTGAAGAAAAGTTACTTGTGTGTGTTAAAAATCTACACCTGACGTGAGATGTGAACCTAAACGTTTTACACACCAATAAAAGATTAATCCACCAGACCACAGAACCCCCTGCCAAGCACATAATTAGGAATTGCAGAGTATTCATTTAGATGTAGATGCAGATGCCAAAGGACGGGTAACAGGAAGGAGGAAGGGATCTGGGAATGGATAGAAGTGCAGAAGTGCAAAATATAAGCGTGAAATGCTTGCGAAGTATTGCTTACTTAGATGTGTGCCACAGTTCGTTTTATCGTAGGATCGAGAGATAAGAAAGGACTGTTTTCAGAACGAAGAATGGGTTATAGGGAACGGGAGAGCAAAGAATACGGTTTGATAGGTGTTGAGAGGAATGATAGAGAGTAAAGACAGCAGCAATTAAAAGAGAAAATGTAGCGTCAATGGAGAGCGCTAGATTTGTTTATAAAGTTTTAGGGGAACGGAATAGAAGGGCACTTGTGGCAATAGTGTCAGTGAGAGAGGAGATATTAACAGCGAGTAAACATAATATGAAATCAGTTTTAATCTGCCAGGAAGTTTCATATCAGCGCACACTCCGCTGCAGAGTGAAAATCTCATTCTGGAAACATCCCCCAGACTGTGGCTAAGCCATGTCTCCGCAATACCCTTTCTTTCAGGAGTGCTAGTTCTGCAAGGTTCGCAGGGGAGCTTCTGTAAAGTTTGGAAGGTAGGAGACGACGTACTGGCGGAATTAAAGCTGTGAGGACGGGAAGTGAGTCGTGCTTCGGTAACTCAGTTGGTAGAGCACTTGCCCGGGAAAGGTAAAGGTCCCGAGTTCGAGTCTCGGTCCGACACACAGTTTTAATCTGCCAGGAAGTTTCATAATATGAAATCCTTTGCGTATTGTGTGGAGGACGAAGGTTGTATTCATGGGTGGAGGGGAAGAGAGAGATGTATTTGAAATAACAAAAACTATTGTGACAGAGTCCATCTACGCTGATTAGTTTGTAAGTATTTAGACAGGGTACAAATGAAAACAAAATAGAATATTTAACAAACTGTATATTCAAAACCCACTTGAATTAAAAAGGGAACTCAAAGGGAAATTAACCCATATTGTATCTTTTCTGTTGCCACGCGATCTTCCACTAGCTCCCAATGAGGAAAAATGACGAAAAAGAAGACATAAGAAAACATTTTAAGGACTCTAATATTTTATCCAGAATCCTTTATTATTTTTTACTTCTGTCATGCACCTTGGCATAGAATGTATAAGCCGTCGGACGTAACAGCCTGAAGAAGCAACTTCCTCCAAGGCTTCCGGGACGCAGTCCCAAAGAGCGTCCGCAGTAGTTGGTTGGTTTCGTGGCTAGTTCTCTGTTAATGTTCTGACTGCCTTATTCCACATGTTTTTCATGGGGTTCATATCAGCCACCCGTGGCGGCCAGTCCATGGCGTTGACGCCAATCGTGGAGAGCCGCTGCTGAACAAATGCAGACTTGTGAATGGGAGAATGGTCCTCTTCCAATGTGACGTCCCCTTCTGCGTACAGCTTTAGCACTGACGAAAACATCACATTTTCCAATATGTGGGCATGCTGCACGCTGTCCAGAGTTCCTTCTATCCTGTGAAGAATTCCCGCCCCTCTCGCAGAAATCCAAACCCAGCAGGTAACAGATAGCCGGCCACTTCTTCTCGTCGTGGTTACATGTCCGCGTCGACGGCGAGTCCCTTGCGGCCTGTAAACGATTCGTGGACCGTCGTTACTGGTGGAAACACCTCATCAGTGAAAAAGACGTTGTTCCACGACGCCTTCAGATGGAGCTCCGCAAATGCTAGCCGGTATAAAACGTTATCTTCACTCAGCTTTTGTTTCACGGCGGATCGTCGTGCATGCAGTCCAGCGTCCCTCAGCCTTCGGCAAATTGTGTCACTGGAGTCGGGGGAAGTTGGTCTCCCGCCGCAACTGCTTCGCGTTCAGAAAGGGATTTTCTCTGCTCCTAGACACTAGGTCCCTGTCTTTCTGCTGTGAGCTCACTCTCTTCCTGCCTTGAGCCAGGAGCCCTGTTGGTGGTGCCTCTTTCAAGGCAGATCCTCCACTATCTTGTTGCAATGTATGTGGTACGCCATACCGTCTGCCAGCTTCTCTGATGGAACATCCTCCTTCAATGAGAGCGACGACTATCTCGAATAGACCTCTCCCAGTGTCATTACGGCAGACAGCCTGATTTGTATTTTTGCTTGCCGCTCTTATACTGATGCCAGGAGAGGAGGTAAGCCGGCCGATGTGGCCGAGCGGTTCTAGGCGCTACAGTCTGGAACCGCGCGACCGCTACGGTCGCAGGTTAGAATCCTGCCTCGGGCATAGATGTGTTTGATGTCCTTAGGTTAGTTAGGTTTAAGTAGTTCTAAGTTCTAGGGGACTGATGACCTTAGAAGTTAAGTCCCATAGTGCTCAGAGCCATTTGAACCATTTTTTAGAGGAGGTAAACATATTTACGTCAAACGGAGCGGCAGAGGCAGAGGCATGCGGCGCAGCCGTGCTGGCTCGTCCCGGGCTGTTGGCTCACCAACGCCACCGCCAGCTCGCTCACTTCCGTCTCGCCTCGGCCAGCCTGGCTGGCCCGCAGCTCGCGAGCCGCGGCTAGTACAGACCCGGGCCGCAAGGCCACAATCACCCCCTGAAGGATCAAAAGTTACACCTAACCTGCGCAAGTCTGTAGTATAAACTAACGCAGCTACAGCTATTATGCTATAACACGTGCAGGCACATCTACAGTTGACGATTCATTCAAATATTTGACGAACAATACGTTCAAAAATACATTCATTTTAAACATACCTAACACAAAATATTTCACCTAGCTAGCAATGGCATGACGCAGGAAACTATACTTTCTTGTAAGCGCTGTGCATTAGATGTATTCAACCACGACAACTAAGCGGATTGTACAAGTAAACAGATTTGGCGGCAGCTTCTCCAAATAATAGTATATACGTAGTATATAATATACGTTTTGTGCACTTACAACATGTACTCAGTGTCTCTGAAACAATACGTGCTGCACGACGAAAATTACTTTCTGCTGAGGCACTTCATTTACATCTCAATGATACACGACTACCAGAGAACATTGCTCTTCATGGCAGTCAATCCACTTTTAAATTAACACCATGATATCGCAGATATTAGGCAACACATTACTAGGGATGAGAAAGGCCATAAGGTTTGCAACTAAACATGCTATTCCTAGCTACTACTGAATAAGAATTTGATTATTAACGTGTCTTCATAACCATGTGTGCGGCGTTCGACTCTCAGTCAGCATAGACGCTTTCGTCGACTTATTTCTAGGTAAACGTGCGCACATCTCGCTAATGGTGGACCAACATTGGACATTTCTCGTTTGTTCCTGGTTAGACAACGACGACGGTACGCGTCGGGTTCGAATCCCGGTCAGTCAATACAACTTCAGTCGTCATTTAAGGTTCCACCCTCACTACTGGTGACATCTACATTCCGATTCTACGTACTTATTCAACAATCCGATTAGGTGCTGGGTTCGCATCCTTGTCACCAGCATTACAAGATGGCATTTCAATTTTAAACATGTGCATTCTTTGTTCCTTGACAATGCAACAATATACAACGTCTTTCGAGGTTAATTACCAAGAAGGTAATTGTCGTGCTAGGGTTCCTGGTTTCGTACAAACATTATCGTCATTTACGTTCAAGTTGAGAATTGATAACTGATACTGGTGCAAACGTCAATATTTAATATCTCTTACTGCCTAGTGATCGAGTCTAGATAAGGCACATAGCTTTGCTTGGTTAACAATGGCTTTACGTTCTGGTTTTGCATCCGAATCCAGAACGAAGACGTTCGTCATGTTATTTAAAGTACAACTTTGTGTACAAGTAACTGTTGATGAGTAATGTGAACAATGATATTACTTGTGATTCGCTGTTTGTGTTGGGATTTCCGTAGAGTGCTTGCCGCTGTTAATCACGTTTTCTTTTAACTGCTCAGTATTACATAAAGTTGATGTGGAACCACTCCCCGTTGAACTTTGAACGACGTTCAGCATGGTTTGGGTAAACCTTATAGACAGCAAAGAACTTGTTCCCAATTGCCATACAACTTCGTAAATCCATATACTGTCTCAAATATTTAATTGTGCCTAAGGATTACTGAACGATTTATGTGACAAAATTAGTTGTCCCATAACGTTTGAAATGTCACTTATTGTAATTAAGTTTGGTTTACAAATGTTAAGGGCTGTCTGATCTCTTCTGTACTATCGTGGTGTTACTTTACATCTGGACGGACTGTCATACAGACCGGTGTTCTCTAGTAGTCTCTAGCGGTACCCATTGTGTATTTTACAACGACTGTACTGTGGAGGGTTGCGACGATGTGTAACACAGATATGCTATGTTGGTTGCACACATTCAGGTGCAGCCTACACGTTGGAATTCAGGCGGGACCCACTTTTTTTGCTGTTGAGTGTACATGCTTTAAGATGCGATAGTACTAGCGATTCTCAACCCAAAAACTTCATATGGACATATGCCCTATTGCGAATTGTTTCCGAGATAGAACACGTTTAATATCACATTTGTATGTTTTTCTTTAATAACTCTAAAACCGCGCACCCCAACAAGAACGTGTCTCAGTACACAAAGCAAATTAACTTTGCTACAAAAAAAGATCTTATTTATTTTTCGTTTAGGACTAACAGTTTGTGCGGAGAAATGGCGAGAATATTGAAAACCTCTCGCGACGAGCGTGCGCTATAGCTTAGGTACTTTCTGTAGGCCAGTTTGAGGTAGTTTTCCGACTTGATAGACCAGAAGCGTCCCATATCAAAATGTTCGTCTCAACTTCCTCTGTATTACTGCGGTACGTTGTAAACAATGACAATGAATAATACGGAAAATAAATAGAAATGTACATTAAAAGTGTTCTATCTCGGAAACCATTCGGAATATGGCTTGTGTCCACATCAAGTTTTTTCTTCGGAATCAGTAATACTATCACCCGTCAAAACACGTAGCTTCCCTCCTAATCACCCTGTAAATATATTCCCGTACAGGGAGAGAGACTATTTCAAGGTCACTTGACCGTTGTCTGCGGATAAATGCGATATTGCAGTGCCTGTGTTATTCCGACTTAAGAATCACTGCCCATCCATCAGGCACAAATTTTCATTGACATTCTATTTTACAACTGATGGTTATCCACATTCGAAATTTCGAATACATTTAATGTCCGAAGGAACATTGCGTCATAATTCGAAATAATAAAGGCACTGCAGCATCGTACTTCTCGAGATCGTTTATTCCAAGCAAAACACTTGCGCACGTAGCACACTGTGTCTGCCTTACACAGCAGAATTCGGGCATGGACACTTGTTGACACTCCTTCAGCGGTCAAGAACCGCACCACCTCTCTCTCTGTTCTCTTTTTCGGCCTCCATATTGAAGTCTGACAAACATGCGACTATCTCACGGCGAACACGTCAAACAGGCAAAGGACGCAGCGGTGAACTTTCTCACTGTTCCTTCCAGATTTCCAAAAGAAGGCACTTTTATACTCACACCTCACTGTCTAACCAACGTCCACACCGCGCTCGTTATACAGGGTGAAAAGGATTTACACCGACGAACTCAGAGGTTGTAGGGGACATCAAAACTAATATTTTTCCTTACTGTCATTTTTTCCTATGAGCATTATTTAAACCTGTGGAAGCCGTATTAGGCTCTTCAGTTGTTAGAAGGCGTATTACACTGTTCAATTGTAGGCAACTGCTGTCCACCAGTGTGGTAGTGCATAGTCTCTGTTTACTAATGGAGCGATACACCTGGAGTGAGTACACTGATATGGTTGGTGCATAGTACGTAGCGCACCACAACGGACGAGCTGCACAGCGGGTTTATCAACAACAGTATCGTAATCGCCGTATCCCGCATCATACGACCTTTGCTGCTGTGTACCAACGTCTGCGTGAGACAGGGACGCCGTCGCACGGTAAGAACGCTGCAATTTGAGGAAGCTGTCTTGCAGCATGTGGAGCGGGATCCTTCAATCACCACTCGTGCAATTGCACGTAACATGGGGACGAATCAGACGAATGTAAGAACAGTCTTTCGAGAGCAATTGTTACGTCCATTTCACTTATAGCGTGTCCACAACCTGGAACCAGTTGTTTATCCACCCAGAGCACAGTTTTCGCAGTGGTACCTGGAATAGCGTGAAATGCATCCTACACTTCCATCCTCTGTGTTTGTTTACCGATGAAGCAACGTTCGGGCGTGATGGAGTCTTCAACATGCACAATTCGCATCTTTGGAGTGAGGATAACCCACATGCCACAGTTACTAGCGCTCATCAAGTGCGGTTCTTCGTTAATGCGTGGGTCGGTGTTGTTGGGGACTGTCTAATTGGGCCGTATCTGCTAGCTAGGCCATTAAATGGCAGGCACTATTACAATTTTCTCGCCAAAGCATTTCCAGAATTGCTGAAAGACGTCCCGCTCCCTACAAGACAACTCGTGTGGTTCCAACATGACGGGGCGCCAGCACATTTCAGTCGTCGCGTGCGTCGATTCCTGGACCGACGGTTCTCAGAAACGTGGATTGGCAGAGATGGTCCTGTATCATGGCCTGCCCGATCCCCAGATATGTCACCTCTTGACTTTTTTGTGTGGGGAGAGATGTGCAACCTCGTTTACGCAACACCTGTTGCATCAGAAGAGGATCTGGTTGCCCAGATAGTAGCAGCAGCAGGAACAATTCAGGATACTCCTGGGGTTTTTGCCCGTGTCAGACAGAACATGATCTGACGGTGTAACCTTTCTTTACGTGTCACTGGAGGCATTTTTGAAAATCTACAGTAATTGAAATTGGGTCGTGTTAATGTGTTGTCTCTTGGTCATAAAAAAAAATGGAAAAGTCTTTGTTGGTTTAATTAATTTGCCACCAGAGAGATCTTCCTCTACCGGTTTAAATACTCCTTATAGGAAAAAATGACATTAGGGAGAAATATTTGTTTTTATGTCCCCTACAACCCCCCAGAGTTTGTCGGTTTAAATACTTTTCACCCTGTATGGTGTCTCATTTCACTGTCCTATATACCTACTTATGTGGCTGCCTTTATGTATGATGGGTATTTGAAATGCAGGAGCAGCGACGTCTGGGTCAACAGCGACCCGCATGCGGCTGCTGTTAGATCGCAAGAACAATGGTTCACCGTTAACGTGTGGGCGGAAACACTTCCGGAACTGCTGGACAATCTACCGCTTACTGTGCACAGAGGCCTCTTGTTTCAACATGGTGAGTCCCCAGCACACTACAGTGCCCATGTGCGGTAACAGCTACTTGTCCGTTTTGGGGAGAAATTATGGGACTACGAGAACCTATTGCGTCACAAAGCGTTCTTCTGACTCGACTGCCCCTTGATTGCTTTATTTGCGGACATATCAAGAGTACTGTTTGTTACTAGATCTAAGCTGATCCCCGAATCACTGATTCATTCCACCAAATCTGACAGTATCCTCGCATGCTCTCCGGAGTTGCACGAGAAGGTGTACAAGTATGTATTGACGCATTGGGCATATTTAACTGTTCGTGCAAATTACTGACAGAACATTCCAAACATAATACTCTGATCTACGATCCCTCAAAACTTCTCGCAGAGTTTCTGGAAGATACTGTATACTTGGCAGTGAAGTTTGCTCAAATCAATTACACTGAAGCGCCAGAGGAACTGGTATACGCACACGTATTCAGATGCAGAGATAGGCAAAAAGGCAGAAAACGGCGCTTCGGTCAGCAACGCCTATATAACACAGTGTCTGGTGCAGTTGTTAGATCAGTTACTGCTGCTACAGTGGCGGTGAGTCGTAGCGCCGTATAACGATCCTGCCCTGGAGGCGGTTAAGTGGGAGATGTGTCTCAGAGCTGGATAGTGGCAGATGGTGACGCGAGACTGGATGCACACGTAGTTTATGTATCAGCCGATAGAGGACAGTATTGGATAGGAGACTGATTTAGTTTCGATTGTGCCCACTACAGTGCACTAAAGTAATAGAATGTCTTTCATAAATTGTTCTAGTATTTTCATAAAGTGTTATGTCTTTTGTGTATGTAAAATGTTATAAATGTGTTTTAGCAGTATGAATGATGCGTGAGAGTGGTTTAAGGATAATATGATGATAATTGTTTAAAGAGTTATGTAGTAGAATTTAGTTTGGGAACAGTTCGAAGTAGTATGGATATGGACAAAGGAGATTTTGGTAGAATAGATTTGTGAAGTAAGTTTATGGTAAAGGGAAAGTTAATTCAGGTATAAATAACAATAGTAAATAACTTCATGCATAAACAAAAACCTCAGCATATTAGACAATTACGACAGTAAAGTGTAGTCGTTAGGTTTACTATTTTGCGATTGGTTATTGATGGAAAGCACGGACTGACGCGGGAGAATGTTGTTTTGCTATTGGCTGTTGAGTAAACTGACCAATGGTACAGCAGTATTTTTCGCACGCCTTTCTCTGCTGGTAGAGAAGACATAGTGTGGTGTCACCGCCAGACACCACACTTGCTAGGTGGTAGCCTTTAAATCGGCCGCGGTCCGTTAGTATACGTCGGACCCGCGTGTCGCCACTGTGATTGCAGCCGCCACACGGCAGGTCTAGAGAGACGTCCTAGCACTCGCCCCAGTTGTACAGTCGACTTTGCTAGGAAAGGTTCACTGACAAATACGCTCATTTGCCGAGACGATAGTTAGCATAGCCTTCAGCTACGTCATTTGCTGCGACCTAGCAAGGCGCCATTACCAGTTATATTGAGCTTATTATTAATGTACCGTCAAGGGCGATGCACACCAATTGTGGATTAACGGTAAGTATTACATCAACTATGTACTTTATTTGCTACTAAAAATTCCCTTAACTGTTCCAGACCTCACGCCAGCCTGCGTGAGCTTAAACGCGTGTATTTCGGCCTCATCTAGCAACACGGTGTTGGCTCTTCTGCCAACACTTCACATAGTATTCTAGGGAAGTGTCGGAGCCTTGCTATGAAACAGTTCGGACGTGTGTAGTAGTAGTTCCGATGGAAACGATAAGTTGCCCGATCTAGCAGTGTTTAATACATCAAAAGTGTGGTAAAGTGACGGCATAATTATTCCGATGGGCGTGTAGAAATTTCGGAATTTTTAAGTCAATTTTGTGACGAGAAAAGACTTGTATTCCTGAGTGGCGTATTGAGCAGGTCGCTGGCTAAAAACTGTGACTGCATTTGGTACCGACATACTTAATATTTGGCCAGCATTCTCAATCAAAAACGATGAGTATTTTTGTAGCTATTACTTTTTCGGGAAATGCAACACCATAAACTTGCTAACGTGAGTGACTGTTAAAACTAGCACGGGCTTGGCAGTGATACTTGTTCACCTAAGTTTCAGAATATGCTAATTGAAGACAAAATTTCCAAACTTTTATTTGTGTGAAAACTCTCTCTCGAAACGTAGATTAGTGACTTTAATTGAGCCTGGTTCACGTCGAAGTACAGTAGGTTTCACTCGGCTTTCCTACTGATTATCTGCTGAGACAATGTTCACAGGTAGGTGCAGGTCCGTCGTAAAGGGACGGAAAGAACCCCGCCGCCGTAGGAGGTTATCAAGATTTAAGCGAGTTCGAACCTAGTGTTCTAGTGAGCACACGAGCTATCGGACTGCTTCTCCGAGTTAGCGATGAAGTGGGAATTTTCCAGGACGACCATTTCACGAGTGTACCGTGAGTACCAGGAATCCGATAAAACAAATCTCCGACATCGCTGTGGCCAGAAGAAGACCCTGTAAGAACGGGACCAACGACGACTGAAGAGAATCGTTCAACGTGACAAAAGAGTAACACTTCCGCAAATTGTTGCAGATTTCAATACTGGACGATCAACAAGTTTCAACGTGCGAACCATTCAACGAAATCTAGTCGATATGGACTTTCGGAGCGGAAGGCAAAGTCGTCCTTACACAGCAGATATTCAGGCATGAATTTCACTTGTTGACACTCCTGCCGCAATCAAGAACCGCACTACCTCTCTCTGTTCTCTTTCCCGGCCTCCATAGTGAAGTCTGACGCACATGCGACTATCTCACGGCGAACATGTCCAACAGGCAAGGATTTGACTGCACGACACAAAGCTTTACGCTTCACTTCGGCCCGTCAACATTGATATAGGACTGTTGATGACTGGATAAATGTTGCCTGGTCGGATTAGTCTCGCTTCAAATTGTAACAAGCGGATGGACGTCTACGGATATGGAGAGCACCTCATGACTCCAAGGACTCTGCAGATCAGCAAGAGACTGGATGCTCTAACTGTGTGGGGCTTACGCAATTGGAGTGATATGGGACCTCTGATATGTCTAGATACGACTGGCAGATCACACGTATGTAAGCATCCTGTCTGATCACGTCCATCCATTCGTGTTCATTGTGCATTCCGACGGACTTGGGCAATTGCAGAACGACAATGCGACACCCCACACGTCCTGAAAAGCTACAGAGCGGCTCCAGGGACGTTCTTCTGAGTTCAAACACTTCCGCTGGCCACCAAACTCCCCAGACACGTTCATTAGTTAGATGCCTTGCTACGTGCTGTTCAGAAGAGATCTCCATCCCCTCGTACTCTTACCAATTTATGGGTTGTCCTGCAGGATTCATGGTGTAAATTCCCTTTAGCACTACATCAGACATTAGTCTGAGTTCATGCCACGTCGTGTTGCGGCACTTCTGCGTGCTTACGTGGACTCTACACAATATTTGGTAGGTGGACCAGTTTTTTTGGCTCTTCAGTGTACATCAGATGTAACTGTTCATGCCAGGCTGAAATAATCTCTCTCTCTCTCTCTCTCTCTCTCTCTCTCTCTCTCTCTCTCTCTCTCTCTGTCTGTGTGTGTGTGTGTGTGTGTGTGTGTGTGTGTGTGTGTGTGTGTGTGTGTGTGTGTGTGAAATGCGATACTACACGATAGCGATCTCAACCATTTGGAAATGTTGAAGTGCTTTGCGTCGTCTTGTTATGCACGTTCAGTCTCTATTTTGTGTCGAATTTGGAGGCGGCGGCCTTGTGCGCTTTTTCAAACACTTCCATACTTTAGAATCGTTTTATTTTGTTGACTGGTGTCTGGATGTTCTTTCTGCTGTCTGAATGGTTATTATTCTCAGTGCAGTAGGGTATTTTATTAATATAATTATGTATTCTCCAATGAAAATAAGAATTTATCATGAAGTTTTATTGTGAGTCAATAAATATTTGGAAGTGTCAGTATTTATTTACACTCCATTAAAATTATTCATACATTAAATCTTTGGCTTCGCAGTACCAAAAGCACTGCTCACAACGACTTTGCAAATAAGCGATAATACAGTGACAGAGTAAAACTTGTTGCTGGCGACAGAAAATGCCGAAAGTATGCAGCAGGAATGTGGGTCGGTGCTTTGATAACTCAATCGATAAGATTAATGCAGACTACAGGGATGGATGCGCTCCTGTATGATTGCCACTCCAGCATAAATTTTTATCTAATGGTAACATTACAGGTACCTTCCACTGCAGAGCGTAAGTATTTTTTTTTTTTTAAATTAATACTCTATTCAGCTTCCGATGATAATGAGGGAACACGTGAAGTGGTTGCTTTCTGATAATGGACAGGTGGAAAATGGGAGAGTTCCATCACTTCAAATTGGAAAAAAAAAAATGCGTAACGTAAAGGTATGTGTGAGCTACACTCAAGTACTGTCACTACCGTGGCAAGAGCCATGTTTTGTACTGGAGATTAAGAGTGACAGTTCAGCTGTCAAAGGATTGTTCAAATAGAAGATTTTTGTGAGGAGTGATAAAGTGTAGCACTCCCCGGTCAATTGTTTTTCTCGCTGTTCTTATTAGCAGAAGTAGTCATAGGATGTGACATCTGGGATAAGGGGTGGGGATGAGTGACATGCTTGTAAGGCGGAAAGAATGGTTAGATTACTAGTAAAATAGTAGTTGGATTCAGGTTTTTGTTCACCGATGCAATTAGGAACTTTAACACTATAGAGATTTATATCGTCAAGTTATTCGCCTTATTTCGCAGCTAGACAGTATAATTGAGAGTTAGCTATCTGCAGCCAAATTACGGCGGACAGCTCCTGAGATAAGTGCAGAGATCTGACAGGACGGAGGCCTCGCACCATTCACGTACATGTTGCTAGGTGAAGGCCGCGTGTCAACAGAGGGGCGGCCGCGGAGAAAGCGGCTGGGGAACTGAGTGACCCGCCCGCGGCCAGGTTATCGCTCCTAGATCTGTCTGTGTGAGGCGCGCCGCTGCCTCAGAGGGTGCCGGAGAGGGGGTAGCGGGGGGTGGGCCGCACGACGCTGCCCCAGAAGAGCGGCACGCCGGAGCGGCGGTGCTGCAGCACGAAGAGGAAGGGCCGGTCCACGACGAACTTGTAGCTGCTGCCGGAGCGCGACGCCGTCGCCACCGTCGCGGCCGCCGCCTCCGTGCCGGACTCGGTGATGTCCATCACCACGCGGTGCACCACGTCGCTCACGTACAGAGGGACGGTCCTGCAAGAAGGTTACACAGTGAAGGAGGAGGCAGCCACATTACCGTAACGCGGCACAAGCAGGTCAGAGGAGTCGAGGCGAGAGGGAGTATGAGAAGGGTCAAGCGAGGGGAAAGACGAGGAGGAGCGTTGAAAGCGGTAGGCAGAGAAGAGAAAGCAAACAAGTGACAGGCAGAATGAGATTTTCACTCTGCAGCGGAGTGTGCGCTGATATGAAATGCCGGTCGGGGTGGCCGAGTGGTTATAGGCGCTAGTCAGGAACCGCGCGACCGCTACGGTCGTAGGTTCGAATCTTGCCTCGGGCATGGATGTGTGTGATGTCCATAGGTTAGTTAGATTTAAGTAGTTCTAAGTCGTAGGGGACTGATGACCTCAGAAGGCAAGTGCCATAGTGCTCAGAGCCATTTGAACCATTTGATATGAAACTTCCTCGCAGATTAAAACTGTGTGCCGGACCGAGACTCGAACTCGGGACTTTTGCCTTTCTGGAAACAATCCCCAGGCTGTGGCAAAGCCATGTATTCGCAATATCCTTTCTTTCGGGAGCGCTAGTTCTGCAAGGTTCGCAGGAGAACTTCTGTAAAGTTTGGAAGGTAGGAGACGAGGTACTGGCAGAAGTAAAGCTGTGAGGACGGGGCGTGAGTCCTGCCTGGGTAGCTCAGTTGCTACAGCGCTTGCCCGCGAAAGGCAGAGGTCCCGAGTTAGAGTCTCGGTCCAGCACACAGTTTTAATCTGCAAGGAAGTTTCAAGTGACAGGCAAGTGGAAGATAAGTCTCTCTAGATAACTGTGTGCAGAAACACATGATCATTCTCAGTGCTCAGCGAGTCCAGCCCCTTTGTTCTGAAGGTGCACCGACTCAGCCTTTTGTCGATTACCGAGCCATGCTTCGAATGTCTAATCCAGCCTGGCGGCCCTACTGTGTAATGATCAGTCGCTCTGCTGGTCAGTTCTGTAGGTGAGGCCACAGAGCATTGGAGTTACCGCAACCGAGCCAGAGTGCAATTCTGTAAGCTGTTCGGTAGCGGGTCGGTACCGAGGTGGGCCCGTGCCGTGGCGGCGTCTCTCCGCACGCCAGCCAATCTAAGATAATTTACCACAACTCTGGGCATGCTCAGCCAACGACTGGGTACCCAAATGGTGCACCACAGTGCGCACGGGCCCCTACAACCGAAGTAGCCAGCCGACGACCACCAGACACACTATTTTCCCAAAAATATGTTTACACTGAGTAGTATTGGTCATAAGATAAAACTGGAACTGGTGGAAGAAAATGAAAAGGTTTATTACCTTGATACGACACTGATATAGCTCCACGTACTGCCGTTCTGTGTCTGTTGTTTACAAATTCTACGTATATTTGAAACATCTACATCTACATGGATACTCTGCAAATAACATTTATGTGCCTGGCAGAGGGTTCATCGAACCACCTTCACAATTCTCTATTATTCCGATCTCGTATAGCGCGCAGAAAGAACGAACACCTATTCTTTCCGTACGAGCTCTAATTTCCCTTAATTTATCGTGGTGATCGTTCCCCCCTATGAAGGTCGGTGTCAACAAAATTTAACGATTTCCAGCCCAAATCCAGTATCATTTCTCTGAACCTCTCTCTCATATTTCGCGATAATACAAAACGTGCTACCCTTCTTTGAACTTTTTCGATGTACTCCGTGAGTACTGTGTGGTAAGGATCCCCCACCACACAGCAGTATTCTAACAGATGACGGACAATCGTAGTGTAGGCAGTCTCCTTAGTAGGTCTGTTACATTTTCTAAGTGTCCTGCCAATAAAACGCAGTCTTTGGTCAGCTTTCCCCACAACATTTTCTGTGTGTTCCTTCCAATTTAAGTTGTTCGTAATTGTAATACCTAGGTATTTAGTTGAATTTACGGTTTTTCGATTAGTTAGATTTATCGTGTAAACGGATTTTAACGCGTTCTTTGTAGCACTCGATTGGATGACATCACACTTTTCGTTATTTAAGGTCAACTGCCACTTTTCGCACCATTCAGATAATTTTTTCTAAATCTTTTTGCAGTTTGTTTTGCTCTTCTGATGACTTTATTAATCGATAAACGACAGCATCATCTGCAAACAACCGAGGACGGCTGCTCAGATTGTCTCCCAAATCATTTATATAGATAAGGAACAGCAAAGGGCCTATAACAATACCTTGGGGAACGCCAGAAATCACTTCTGCTTTACTCAACGTCTTTCCGTCTGCTACTACGAACTGTGACCTCTCCGACAGGAAATCACAAATCCAGTCACATAACAGCGATGATTCAGAAAAGATCGTCCTTGTGAAACACAACTAGCTCTTTACTCTCAGGAAATAAGACAGCTATCGACAGGGGGCTGTCAAACTGATCCCAGATTTCTATGTTCGCGGAAGTCTTTTGATGCCGTTTTTGAGAAACAGCTTACAAGGAAATTGCGTGCCTACGGAGTATTGTCTGGACTCGAAGGGAAAAAAACACAAAGTCTCGGGTTATGCGAGTAGATTCACGATTTCCTCTCAGTAAGATCACAGTTCGTAGTAACTGGCGGAAAGACATCTAGGAAAACTAAGTGATATCCAGCGTTCCCCAAGAAAGTGCACCTGACGGACACACACTACTTAGGAGACAATTTGAGCCGCCCTCAGATTGTCTGCAGGTATCATTTACCGTTTTCTAAGGACATCACATGAT
Source organism: Schistocerca serialis cubense (assembly GCF_023864345.2). Lineage (NCBI taxonomy): Eukaryota > Metazoa > Arthropoda > Insecta > Orthoptera > Acrididae > Schistocerca > Schistocerca serialis. Next base: position 1,133,137,042 of record NC_064639.1, read on the forward strand.
CGAAAGACCACTGACAGGGTATTTCTGCGTGGTATTGGACCCTTAACAGTCGCACCTCGTTTTTTATTGTTGCGAGAAAGAGCGAGAGACGCGAGTTGGGTGGGAACCATTAAAGCAAACGCATTTTTCGTCGCAACAGGATGTTTTCACGAAATTTCTCCTCCGCATGTGGAAATATTCTGCTGACTAACCTACCTACAGACAAATGATCACCGCAATAAAGTAAGAGTGTCGTCAGAGCTCTCATGGAAATATTTAAATTTCACAAGTCGCCACATGGTCGTGGATTGAAACAGTGATCCAAGAAGTGTATAATGAATTCTTTTTATTTCCGCCAATGATTACAAAACTTTTGGTCCTTAGAGTACCGGTTTCGGCCAGTGACAGGATTAGATAGCCGTTTTGTAACGTGTCTTAATGTAATAAAGCTATAGCGGCATCGCCACAATACACACACAAAATCAGCTTCTTATCGTCGCATATGTGGTGTAAACTAGGTTACAGTTCGAGCTGTTACTCTTAACAGTAGGCACATTATGACTACCTGAACTGTGACCTGCTTCACACCATATTTTAAATCCATGCGACGATAATAAGCTGATTTTGTGTGTATTTGGTGACGATGCCACTACGGGTTTATTCTATTAGTACAACGTATAAAACAGACCTGAAGATGGTCATTGTTGACCGATACCTGTAGTCTGGGGACCAAACGTTTTGTGATCATTGGCGGAAATAAAAGCAATATTGAAGTGTTCTTTTATCCTGTACTCTGTTCGAAAGTGGTAAGGTAGGGAAGTAGTGTTAAAGTGGATCGATGAACCTTCTGGCAGGAATATAAGTGCGAACTGCGGAGTAATCGTGTAGATGTAGACTAGTCCAGTTTTAGTGACAGTGTTTGGAAATTCTAAAAGTGTTATAGCAAAGGTCTCCTACATTCATCATGCAGAGGAACATCTGGTAATAAATATACTTGCAACCAGTCTGTATGATCAGCAAGTCTTTCTATTTATCTCTCAATACAATTGATGTGCTCGAATTAACCTATTCAGCGCATTCAGGTATTTTATCAACACTTGATTACAGGACACATTAAGAGCTTGAACTGTCTTTAAAAGATCCCGTAGATTTATGAGGACGCACAATTCCCAAGTGCACTGTCAAAATTACAGCTTTTCAAGTCCGAGCAAGAGCTTACAATAATATTTACGAGAGAACCAACGAAAGATATGGACCACGCCCTTAACAATTATGACTATATACAAAGACACGAAATTTTTACGAAGTACAATGTGTGTATAGTATTTGGGTTCACAGGAAGTGAGAGGTTGGCAGAAAATGAGCCGAGCCATATTTGTCCTCTTCATTTGATAATTGATCAATGAGAGAGATTCGATACAGGATAGAAGGGAATGCAGATGGTGGTTAAATCTTCTAGGGTGTTAGGCTGAATCGTGTTCAATTTCTTCTTCCATATTCGGCTTTTCGACCTATCTGCACTGATCTTCTGGTGCTACGGGTTAGCTCAACATTGTTCAGTGTTTAGATAACCGAAGGCTCTAGAATAATCTGAAAAAGGCCCAGTAGAGTGTTCCGAACGTTGAGTATGCAAGACAAAATTGAAAGGGGCATGGCGCACCGTAACACCTTTGAAGATTTTTACTTCCTATCTTAATAACCACGAAAGACAGCAGACTTAATAGTGGAGGTAATGAACAGGTAGTATACAACAGATTGTGGCAGTTTGGTGTTGGACGTATACAGAGATGGTTTGATATTTTGTACACAGAAATAAGCAATGCAAACAGTTGGAAAATGGGTCTTTGCTCACCTATTGGGGCTGAGGATGCCAGACAGATCGGCTTTGGAAGCGTCGAACATGTCCGTGACTCCGGCGGCGACAAGGGCGTCGTTGAGGTTGAAGGAAGCTTCGAGTTTCATGCGAGGGACGTAGAAGGGCAGTTCGCTCCAGTCTGCCGAGTCCAGCAGCTGGATCAGCGCTGCTGGAGACAGCTGTTGCTCCAGCCGCGAGAGGCCGGACACACCCGGCTTGTCGGGGAGCACCAGGAACAGCGCGAAGTCCTCGTCCTTGTACGGCAGACCCAGCACCTGCGGGACAAAGGTCACGGTCACGAGGGACTGCGCTCGCCGTGACGCAGCCGCACGCGCAGGTACGCTCGTCCGAGGCCACCTGGAGCTAACTTCAGACGAGCTGCTCACAGTGGTCACACAGACACAAAAAAAGCTTGTAGTCATCAGGCATTGTAAGGGGGGTGAAGCAGAGAAGGCGTAACTATAACATTTCCTGAAAATGTATTTACAACATTTCTTAAGCTAGTTCTCAATGAGTGGTTTAACCCTTTCGTGGGCAAAATTGAGCAGTTTTTTTAATGAATGGAGAGCAGATAGTAGTTAACAGATAGGCATATTTATCATACAGAATATTAAATTTGCTCCAACTGTGAAAGTGAGGTCACACAACAAGGTGGGAAGTATTCTTCCCACTGCCCTTCCTTGGAGTTAAATGATAAAAACAACTTTTTCAATATATGTCATATTTGATAAATTTACTTCTCTTATTACAATGATTGTTCAAATTACTTGCCATGAAATTTTCTGTAACATGGGTCTATGCAAAGTGGTATTTGACAACATGTACAAACACAGCGAGTGCTCTTTTCCGCAGCTTTGGTACTAAAATGACGGCACGTCCAGTAGGTTTCTCCTAAAATGGGTTGATGCTCCCCTACAGACACATGACGAAAATCTTCAGGTACTTTACCCCTTTTTGCCAGAAAGACAGGTTTTTGTCCACGCCTTGTTTGGGACGAGAAGCCAGCGATCAATTGTCTGGCTAGATGGATCCTGTATGTGAGCTGATCATGCTGTCCACTTTCTCTTTTACTTATTTTCCACAGCATAAAACTGTTCAGCAACGTCCACCAGGAAATAAAATATTCTGTGCCACCATTTTACAGAGCATATGCGAATAGCATACCTTTCTCGTAATTGATCAAGCTAAACGACACCACCCATTATTTTGTTGTATTCTGCCACAAATTCAGGACAAGAAATCTCTGTACTAGTACCATCCTTGTTTTTCCTTTTCACTTTGGCTGTTTCTCATGGGTCATGAATTGAGGACAGGGAAGTGACTGGACGGTTATCCATCCATTTTACTGCAGAAATGGCTCCCTTTGTTTCAAACTGGAATTCTCCTCGTTCCAATTTTACGTTTTCCTTCATAAATTTGGGTAAATCACAAAATGTCACGCAAACAGCACTGATAGGCTCCTCCTATACAGAGCAACACTCAGCTATACAATGCCTCTGCGCGAAGGTACAGCAAAAACGGCGGGAACTTCCGATTGGAAGTAGTACCCTATACTGTTCACTAGGTGGTAGCACCGTACAGAGGTGGCAACTGAATCCCACGGGAGAGCGAGTTCATTGTAGTGGGAAGCATGTTTCCCACGGCTCACGAAAGGGTTAAGAGCACTTTTCAGTTAGTTCACAGTAAGTCTGCGAAGCACTGTTCACGTAGGACAGTCAATCTGTTAATTACGCCTATATTACAACGGAAATATCAGCTTATCCACTCCTGTTGAGAAACAGCTATGAAGAAAACTGAACAGAAACGCATGTCAAAACATTTTTCACTCTGACTTCGACGACAGTATACCAAAACTACGATTATCATTCCGCGATATTTAGACGATTCACGTAGTTTCTGGAGGCTAATTTCAAATCGCTCTCTGCTAACGTAAACTCGCTACTTACGCACTCCATGTTGCAGTAAGAAAACTAGCTAAAGAAAACTTTGTTTTCAAAATATGGGAGTTTTTTATAAATTGAGGCTGACATACCAGGAAATACAAAACGGTAAATTAAAGATCCATAATGGCCGTCTTAAGGTATTGAAGCTCTATCATCCATCAAGAGACTGGATTTGATATCTGGTTCTTTCATCATGAAAATACTCCAGCACAACGGTCGCAAAGTGTACTGACTAAGTACCTGCAGTAATGAGATCAGATCAGCGTCAGAAGTAACATCAGGGTAGGAGACCACGGAGTAACCTAGGTTAAAGAATTCTGCTACCATTGAAGCAAAATAACATCTGACGACGCACGAAGTGACGGGGACATAAAAATCAGACCATCACTGGCAGACAAGGCGCTCCTGGCAAAAGTAAGTCTAACCTTAATCTAATCGATCTTAATTTGAGAAAGAAATTTTTAAGAATGCCCGTTTAGAGCCAACATTTAATTGAGGACGTAGGTTGCAAGTGCTACTTTAAGATGAAGAGATGGGTAGAAGGGAAGAATTCTTGTCGGGTCGCCTCGAACCAGGTAAAAGACTGATGACAAATATATTGAAAACAACTCGAATGACTTCGGTTAGTCTAAGTAGTTCTGTAGGCAACAGTCTAAGCGATTTTGAACACAGTTCAAATTAAAAATTAAACTGAGACATGCATGACGTCACGCTCAATAACATTTTCTTTTTCAACAGGTCAAATACAACTCTTGAACTGAGATTACTCACCGCGTGGTTACTACGTGTTCCTTACACGGGAAAAGTAGCAGGGTTCAAGCACTGAGAGAACTTGCCAGAAATTACACTTGTCTGAGTAAGATGAGAGAGCGCATTTACCCCAAAGCAGTTGACGCGGCGGAAAGGCACCTACAACCTCTTCCAGTGATGATGCCAAAGCGTGGCGCTGTCTGACGTGGAACCCTAGCTTGGTGGCTCTTCAGACAAAGATGTCGACATAAGCGGAAAATAAAGCCACACCTCAACTTCATGTGAGTAGTGGGGAGGGTTCATGATGTCAACCTGGCACCAAATTCCAGCACGATTCCTCCTAGTGCCACCGTCGACCAGTCGCACAATGGGAAGGTCGCCAGGCTACTCCTTAGCCACATTTCAGTCCTCTCGACGCCTCTGCGGTAGACGTCAGAAACGCCACAAGCTCCGTAGAAATCACAGTGTGATTATGGGTGGCTGAGAAAACACCCAACTTTCAGAATCGCCACGACAAGCCCTCATGAGATTACGTAAAGAGCGTCAACTAAACCAACCGTTTCATTGGGGCGTTTATTCTCTCACATTTCGCGGCCGAAAACATTTGTCACCGCGATGAGCAACAAGACTTTGGTTGGTTGGCTGGTTTATAAGATGGGGGAGGGACCAAACTGCTTCGGTCATCGGTCCCTCGTTCCGATTAAAATAATTCCACAAGGTTGGGAGTAAAATAATCAAGAACTAAAAAAAGAATGACAGAAGGGCAACAAACATTAAAATGGACAAAATCCGACAAGTAAACCACAGAGAGACGCAAGAAACATGAAGAGATCAAAACAAGAGAGCAGATTACCATGGCTGGCTGACCATGTGTTGTGGGGTGGGTGACCTCGCCCAACAGCTGGAGAGTGAGCGGAAGTGTAGATGCACATCGACGATGGATGCGAGAGGTCTCAGTGCATGATGGACTCTATGCACCATGTAAAGCGCCCTTCCCAAAGATTTTGAAAAACCGGAGTTCATACCTTACAGGGGACCGTCACATGAAGGCTGAAACGTGAGCGACTCCTTTTAGTCGCCCCTCACGACAGGCAGGAATACCTCAGGCCTATTCTAACCCCCAGACCCGCAGGGGGAAACGAGACTGTTGACAGCCTTTGACACTGCTGACACCTCTTGACCCTTATAAACCTTCGCTAAGGCAATTGTAGGGCCCCAAACACATTGAGCGTGATAACATCGGTTTGGAATGCAGCATGACAACAATTTTTGGTTTCATGTACACTTTAGATACATTAGGGATCGTTGAAAACTATTCGACGAAATTCGAACGTGATACAGAGCAGCAAAGTGTACTAGTGCATTTTCAGCCCACTTGTTTCACATCCTGCTGTGACGTGATCACCGACGATACCATATTAACACATGCGTGAATAAAACGACAAGGGTCCCTGTAAGAAACCCAGTGCGGCAAAAGCCTCGGTGGCACCCACAAACCTCTACTGAGAATTTTAAAAAGTATGCCTTTACACAGACTACCTGTGAAGCAGTCCTAGGCACCCTCATGTTGGAATAGGGGTGTCAAGGGGTTGCCAGCTTGCAGGTGCCAAAGTCTACTTCTCAGGTTGTCTCCGTGAAGGTTTATTTCTAAAACACACAGTGAAGACTTGTAGGCGCCACAGAGGGTTGTGCCTTAGTGGCTGTCTTAGGGGCCCCTTTGTCGTTTTATTTACAGATGTGTCATGTTGCACACTCAATGATTACGCCACGGGAGGCTGTGGAGATGCGGGCTGAAATTCATGAACAACGTTTGCTGCTTCGTATCAAGTTCGAACTTCGTCAAATGGTATTGGACGATCCCTAGTATTTCGGACCTGTAAATGAAAGCAAAAATTGCAGTCTAACTGCACTCCAAATGGGTGCGATTACATTCAATGGGGATGCAGCCGTACAATGTCTTTAACGAAGGCCTGAAACGTCCTCAAAAACGCGCTGCGAGTTGTCCTACCGCTAAATTTGTAAGAATTAACGCCCCAAGGAAAGGAGTCATTTTGTGACGCTCTTTACATATCCTGAGGCCTCTTCGTGTCGATTCTAAGCGCCGGTGTGTCTGAAACGTTTTTCTCCACCACTCATAATAAACCCGTGTGATCTCAACGCTGGTTATCGTGGTTCTTACCTCCATGACAGACATCAAGAGAAGGGGTGCGACGTGCGTAAGAGGCGGTCTGACAAACTTCCCACCGTTTGACATGTCCACAGTGGCGCTGGGAGAATTATTGTGAAATTTGGTTTCAGTATGGCATCAGTAGTAGTAATAGTAGTAGTAGTAGTAGTAGTAGTAGTAGCTTTCAGTCCAGAGACTAGATTGCTGCAGCTCATGATACTCTATCCTGTGCAAGCTGCTTCATCTCCAAGAAACTACTGCAACCCACGTCCTTCTGAATCAGTGTATTCATCTCTTGGTCTCCCTCTACGATTTTTACCCTCCACGCTTCCCTCCAGTACTGAACTGGCGAGCCCTTGATGCCTCAGAACATGTCCTACCAACCGATCCCTTCTTCTAGTCAAGTTGTGCCACAAATTCCTCTTCTCCCAATTCTGTTCAGTACTTCCTCATTAGTTATGTGATCCACCCACCTCATCTTCAGCATTCTTCTTTAGCACCACATTTCGAAAGCTTCTATTCTCTTCTTGTCCATACTAGTTATCGCCCATGTTTCACTTCCATACATGGCTACACTACACACAAATTCTTTCTGAAAAGACATCCTGACAATTCTATACTCGATGTTAACAAATTTCTCTGTTTCAGAAGCACTTTCCTTGCCATTGCCAGTCTACATTTTATGTCTCCTCTACTTCAACCATAATCAGTTATTTTGGTCTCCAAAACAGCAAAGCTCATTTACTACTTTAAGTGTCTCATTTCCTAATCCAATTCCTCAGCATCACCTGATTAAATTCGACTGCATTCCATTATCCTTGTTTTGTTTTTGTTGATACTTCAACGAATTGTGTCATGAAAAATGTCAATTTGATACTTCAAGCTGTTTCAAACTTTACGCGGTTGTATGATGGCGTGTAGCAATTCCTTCTCAGCAGCACAATGCAGATTACGTTATGGAGAACTCTTATCGGAAGCCAGAGAACCGGTGGCGACCTACAAAGAATGCCGTTAAGTTAAATAGGTTCTATAATTTCTTTCTCAAGGCTAATGGAGCCATGAAGTTGAGAAATCGGCTCTGTAATTTCTTTCTCACTGCACTGTCTTTACAGAACGAAGTATACTTATTAACTACAATTCGAAAGGATATGATATTGCCTCATATTCAGTCGATCAATAACATGGTTTGCTGACAAGGTTCGTGGTAAACCACCTTATGTGTTTCTATTTCGTTCTAGTGATACCGACTGTTTGCCTAAGTTTCTGCTTTGGTTGTACGTTTGTCTGTACCCAGCAAACGATCGTAGTCCGACATTTAACTTGTTGGTCTTGTTGAGAAATATCCCTCTTCTTACGGTCACAGTACCGCTGAATACAGCAACACGGTAACTGAAGATGGAGTTTAGATAGAACTACGAGTGAAATGTCGCCCTGCACAATAATCGGAATAATAATGTAGCTATGAAATTTCATTTGCAATACTACCCTACGTTTTATCTTTAGCGTTCCTGTCGCTATATCCAGCACTGAAGACTGGAGATAGTATGACACGGGATATGAACAGATCTGAAGTTTTAGGGAGGCAGAATGCGAGTTGCTACGGTGTTATCAGCCGTTCAACACACCATGACCACGTGGTCTCACTGTGAGTCGAAGCTGCTGCTCTGGTACTGACATTTCCAGCATGTGGAGGATTTCTCACAGACCTGGAACAGTAGTTACGAACTACTGCGTAACTAGCAAGACGACACGATTACAATTCCTGCTGCCGGATGTTTAAAACCAATCAACAATTGCAATGCGGATAACTAACGCTACATGTTTTTCCAAGTTTGTCACGAATTGGTAACTGGGAGGATTGAATTAATCCACGTTTCCACAGAACATTCAACTCATCATTCCAGTTCTTGATTCATTTATAGATAGGTATACCCTCAACGAACAGTGCGATGGAATGTAAGTACTGTTTTGAAGTTTATAGTGATTTGCTGTTTGTAGAGAAATTAGCACCTGATTTCTAGCTACCAATAACAGCTTGAGCCAGTCATGTTGAGTATTGCTGTTAGAAGACTCACAAGGGAACCTCCCCATCGCACCTCCCTCAGATTTAGTTATAAGTTGGCACAGTGGATAGGCCTTTAAAAACTGAAACAGATCAATCGAGAAAACAGGAAGAAGTTGTGTGTAACTATGAAAAAAATAAGCAAAATATACAAACTGAGTAGTCCATGTGCAAGATACGCAACATCAAGGTTAGTGTGAGCTCAGGAGCGTCGTGGTCCCGTGGTTAGCATGAGCAGCTGCGGAACGAGAGGTCCTCGATTCAGGTCTTCCCTCGAGTGAAAAGCTTACTTTTTTTATTTTCGCAAAGTTATGATCTGTCCGTTCATTGACGTCTCTGTTCACTGTAATAAGTTTAGTGTCCGTTTTGCGACCGCACCGCAAAACAGTGTGATTAGTAGAAGAAAGGACGTGCCTCTCCAATGGGAACCGAAAACATTTGATCGCAAGGTCATAGGTCAACCGATTCCTCCACAGGAAAACACGTCTGATGTATTCTATACGACACTGGTGACAACAGGTGTCACATGACAGGAATATGTTGTCGACCCACCTAACTTTTAGACCTGGCGAAGGAGTAAAAAGATTCTTCTACCTTGCCCGATTTAGGTTTTCTTATGGATGTGATAATCACTCCCAAAAAAGTGATGAAAACGTAAGAGTGTCAAACTGCAACCTATGAATGCAACAGTTTCACAGTCGCACAGTTTTCCCTGTGGTCTGTCAAAACATTTAACGTTTTCAATTTTTTCGTGTGTAGACCGTCAAATCTTGCATATGTCCTAGCAAATCTGAACATGTCCTGGAATTTTGGAGAGCGATGTTGATTATGTGTGAGTGCCTGAACTTTGATAACTGACACACGATCGTGTAAACAATACTGCTCTGTGTACCTGTGCAGCTTCGCAAAATAACTGTCTGAAAATAAAAAAATTAATATTTTCACTTCAGGGGAGACTTGAACCAAGGACCTCTCGTCCCGCAGTTGCTCACGCTAGCCACGGGACCACGGCGCTCCTGAGCTCACACTATCCTTGTGTTGCCTATCTTGCACATGGACTACTCAGTTGCCCGCATCTTGTGGTCGTGCGGTAGCGTTCTCGCTTCCCACGCCCGGGTTCCCGGGTTCGATTCCCGGCGGGGTCAGGGATTTTCTCTGCCTCGTGATGGCTGGGTGTTGCGTGATGTCCTTAGGTTAGTTAGGTTTAAGTAGTTCTAAGTTCTAGGGGACTGATGACCATAGATGTTAAGTCCCATAGTGCTCGGAGCCATTTGAACCATTTTTGACTGCTCAGTTTGTACATTTTGCTTTTTTTTTCATAGTTCCACACAACTTCTTCCTGTTTTCTCGAGTGATCTGTATTCAGTTTTTCAAGGCCTATCCACTAGGCCAACTTATAACTAAATCTGAGGTGGGTGCGATGGGGAGGTTACCTTGTCAGTGAGATTTTTATATTTCCGTCGCTCTGTGGTGAAATACCACCGCACAGGGAAAAGCTTTGTTGCTAGACGTGATATTTCTCCGTCTAAGCCAATACTTGTTCCGGTAAAGACCAAAATATGACGTTTTAGTGTGAACTAACGTAGGAAAGCATTGTAAAACAGCGGCGTTTAATGCGACTGACCAGAGTTGTGCTGGACAGGATTATTTCCAGATCCAATTGCTTGTCGAAACGTACCTGGCATCCGATTACTTCGTCATAGGCAAAGAGGGCGGATGACTCCTGGAACATCATGTCGACCTCGAACGCCTCCGTCTCGCTGACGGTGAAGCGTGCCCTGCGTGTGGCGTTGACCTTGAACTGCTCGTTCCAGGCGCCGTTGAAGTAGAGGGCGCTGGCCACGGCCAGCACGGTGTCCGCGCCCAGAGGCTGCTCCAGCATCCTGGGGATCTTGGAGCGCGTCTTGTCCGACACCCACTGGTTGATGGAGGTGGTCGCCTCTGTCGGGTGGCCGGCGAAGTCCACGGCGAGCACTTCCGAATTCAGGACGTTCCTCACGGTCTGCTCGTAGATGGGACTGAGAGAGACCCCCTTGTCCAGCACGACAGCGTTCGCCAAGCTTGCCGTCACCGCCTGCAGGGAGACCAACACTTTGCTTTGGAGAAAGCGAGAACGTTCTGGAACTTAACAGTCTGCAATTTTGCCAGAGCTAATTGTTTACTATTTAAATCGGTGGACCGATGGAAAGAACACCAGTCACATTAAAATACTAAATGCTTCGAAAAATACTTATTCGACATACATGGTTTAGAGCTATATGTTTTAGACGAAACTTCCTCACGCTCTGTGTACGTTGACAGCTAATGAAGCCTGAATTACCGTAGTAAATTATCAGCGAAAAAGTGATCCTGTAGTACCACGAAAAAGGCAAATATAATACTATTTCAAAGACTGGCGAAAGTGAGGAACCAGCTGCCCCAAACCTCATTCCATGCTCAAAAAAATTTTTTTGTTCTCCGACTGGAACGTTTTCCGCTAGTTCCCTTCTCTGATGTGCTACAGCAGGTTGCGCTGCTTAAGTGAAGCTAATTCTGCAGATCAATTCAATTTTTGCGGTTGATTTACATCATGAGAAGCATTTACGTACACTGACACATATAAACAACAAGTAAGTACACAATTGGTTGACACAAAACGTTAGCATCATATTTTACTGGAAACTTTTGCCTATTGATCGCTTTTAAAGGAAACACCCGGTTTACAATTTTTGTAATGAGGGGATTAGGACTTCAAAAGAGCTGGCTTTGAGCACGAGATGCACCTCACGACATTTTAATCTCCACTGTCTATACTTTTACAAATAAATTCACAGAACTTTGTCAGCGTGACCTCGAAGGATTCAGGATTCACACTTATAGCAGTGAAGTTTAAACAAACAATTTTCCAAATGTCTTAGAAACTCTGGCAAAAATTAGGTAATTAACTATAAAATTTGAGTTTTCCAAACATGAAGTTTAAAATCTAACAGATCATTTTTTTTATAAATTCTAGAGTTTCATACACCTGTAAGTATGGTTTGTATGCTGTGCAAAATTCATCGAAGAATCTCTCTTACTGATTAAGAAAAGTGTACCTATCGCAACAAATGCAGCCAATACTAAGTGCAGAAGATTATTTTGTTACGTTTTTGAACTTCCACTGCTACGAGTGTCCACTGCTGTGTGTGTGAATCCTGAATCCTTCCTGGTCATGCTGACAAAGTTTTATGAATTTATTTGTGAAAGTATAGATAGTGGAAATAAAAATGTCCTCTGGGGCCTCTCCCGCTCCATGTCAGCCCGTTTGACGTCCTACCTCCGTTAATAGAGTGAAAACGTTCTGAGAAATATTTTACTGAATTGGCAGTCCTTCCCTTGGTACATAATTTTTGTCAGTCGTTTCAAGTTTTCGGGCATGTTAAGACCCCTTTTAGCTCGTTTTGTCACAGTAGTGCCACACTGGGCACATTTGTATAGGCGTAAGGTGCCCATTCACAGACAGAGCGCATTTTAAGTTTTACTGGTGAAAAAATGCTGACTAGAAACAGTTTGGTGATCGCAGAATGTCTGTGATGACCCCAGAACCATTGCCACGTGTTCACTACGTCAGTGAAAATTACATTTATGCTTCAGACCGGGTATTACGTGCAGACGTACGGTAAATTTGAACCTCTATCTCGGTAATAATCATATCGAAACTACTTTCGAAGTACCTCGACAGTATCATCTTAAGTACATATGGTAACCATTTCAAGGATCTGCCATGAATAGAAAGTATAGGAGTGACCACCTTCGCAATTTCGTACTTCTCATACCTAAAAGGTGGGAATTTAAGGATATGGGACCTGGATAAACTGCAAGAACCAGAGGTTCTACAGAGTTTCAAGGAGAGCCTAAGGGAACAATTGACAGGAATGGGGGAAATAAATACTGTAGAAAAATGCAGAGCTTTCAGGGATGAAACAGTGAAGGCAGCAGAGGATCAAGTAGGTAAAAAAACGATGGCTAGTAGAAATCCATAGGTAACAGACGAGATACTGAATTTAACTGATGAAAGGAGAAAATACAAAAATGCAGTAAATGAAGCAGACAAAAAGGAATAAAAACGTCTCAAAAATGAGATCGACAGGAAGTGCAAAATGGCTAAGCAGTGATGGCTAGAGGACAAACGTAAGGATGTACAGGCTTATCTCACTAGGGGTAAGATAGATACTGCCTACAGGAAAATTAAAGAGACCTTTGGAGAAAAGAGAACCACTTGCATGAATATCAAGAGCTTTGATGGAAACCCAGTTCTAAGCAAAGAACCCCTAGAGGGTCTATACAGGGGCGATGTTCTTGAGGACAATATTATGGAAATGGAAGAGGATGTAGAAGAAGATGAAATGGGAGATACGATACTGCGTGAAGAGTTTGACAGAGCACTGAAAGACCCGAGTTGAAACAAGGCCCCGGGAATAGATAACATTCCATTGGAACTACTGACTTCCTTGGGAGAGCCAGTCCTGACGAAACTCTACCATCTGGTGAGCATGATGTATGAGACAGGCGAAACACCCTCAGACTTAGAGAAGAATTTAATAACTCCAATCCCAAAGAAAGCAGTTGTTGACAGGTGTGAAAATTACCTATCAGTTTAATAAGTCACAGCTGCAAAATACTAACACGAATTCTTTACAGACGAATGGAAAAACTGGCAGATGCCGACCTCGGGGAAGATCAGTTTGGATTCCGTAGAAATGTTGGAACACGTGAGGCAATACTGACCCTATGACTTATCTGAGAAGAAAGATTAAGGAAAGGCAAACCTACGTTTCTAGAATTTGTAGACTTAGAGAAAGCTTTTGACAATGTTGACTGGAATACTCTCTTTCAAATTCTGAAGGTGGCAGGGGTAAAATACAGGGAGCGAATGGCTATTTACAATTTGTACAAAAAGTAAATGGCAGAAGAGTCGAGGGGCATGAAAGGGAAGCAGTGGTTGGGAAGGGGGCGAGACAGGGTTGTAGCCTCTCCACGATGCTATTCAATCTGTAAATTGAGCAAGCAGTAAAGGAAACAAAAGAAAAATTTGGAGTAGGTATTAAAATCCATGGAGAAGAAATAAAAACTTTGAGATTCGCCGATGACGTTGTAATTCTGTCAGAGACAGCAAAGGACTTGGAAAAGCAGTTGGACGGAATGGACAGTGTCTTGATAGGAGGATATACGATGATCAACAACAAAAGCAAAACGAGGATAAGGGAATTGGATTAGGAAATGAGAGACTGGAAGTAGTAAAGGAGTTTTGTTATTTGGGGAGAAAAACAACTGAGGATGGTCGAAGTAGAGAGGATATAAAATGTAGACTGTCAATGACAAGGAAAGCGTTTCTGAAGAAGATAAATTTGTTAACATCGAATATAGATTTAAGTGTCGGGAAGTCGTTTCTGAAAGTATTTGTATGAAGTGTAGCCATGTATGGAAGTGAAACATGGACGATGAACAGTTTAGACAAGAAGAGAATAGAAGCTTTCGAAATGTGATGTTACAGAAGAATGCTGAAGATTAGATGGGTAGATCACATAACTAATGAGGAGGTATTGAATAGGATTGGGGAGAAGAGAAATTTGTGGCACAACTTGACTAGAAGAAGGGACCGGTTGGTAGGACATGTTCTGAGGCTTCAAGGGATCATCAATTTAGTACTGGAGGGCAGGGTGGAGGGTCTCAGGACTGAAGACGACGACAACAACAACAACAACAACAACAACAACAACAACATCATACGTAAAAATCGTCGTTTTTCACGGTTTGCTCAGGAACCGCTCACGAATAAAGTGATTTTACAAACCGTCGAAGATCCACCGAAGACCACACCTAACGCTAAATAACTACCCTGGAGGAAACTTGTAATGTTTACATTTTGTCCCTATACTGTAGGTAACTTCAGTACGCCCGTAATCCAGATAGGTATACGTATGGTCCTCAGGACCTACCTCGTATCAGTAGTGCCTTGATACAACACACTGAAAAGCCGCATATGAGGGAACGTGTAACTGCTTATTCACTATACCACGCAAGATAAATTTTTCGGAGCTCTCACGATAACGCTCTTGTGGAGAAGCCTCTTCTAAAGTGAAGTGCTCCAGGACGATGCTTATTTCGTCCCGAAAGAGTGTGTGCATAACCTTCCTATTAACTGTTCAAAATTTCTTTAGCTTGCGTAATGAAAAATGATTCCATTGATCACCCATATTTTGTGACTGATTTACTCAGAATGGTGCTGGCTTTCTGAACGCGCCGATTAAGCTGTTTACATAGACCAAAACGACCCTGTTACAATTTTGGAGTCACGTACTTGTGCATCCATCCTGCACAGGAACTGGTTGTTCGGGTACTAAAGGACTGAACAGCGAATCACACCCTCGGTCAAGGCTTAGTTCATCTGGAATTAGTGACTTGTAAGAAATGTGATCGGAGTATGAAGGTATGCAGGAGTGTGAATTTGTGCCATATGACGTACAGTGCGGTGTTGTCAGCCGTGACTAATATTTATAGTTGCTGCAGTGCCACCCAGCGTTATACAGCATTTTCTATCGCTGTAGCTTGAACATTGAGTGTTCTTTGCTGTCAAAAGTTGGTAAGCCTGACCTAGACGAGGATCATGGTCACTGACATGTCACAATTTGCGACCTTCCGGTTACGCGGTGACTTGCTGCAATGAAACGTCCACCACCATTATGTTATGTTCCTGGCTATCAATAGATTCACTGAAAAAAAAAAAAAAAAAAAAAACGTTTCCTTAGTGAAGTATGATAGATGATAGTTGTACGGGTAATTGTACATATTAAGTGTGGACGACCGCAATGGTGTGTGGCGGAGATAGGGAACAGAGTGAATCTTGGCGCCTGCCCATAGCTTACAGTTCTGTCCTCCGCAGAGGTTAACGTCACATTCCGGACAGACCGATCATCATCAACACTGTAGGGGGTGCCCTCACTCAATAATACACTCTTGTCCCTTCTGCCGTAAAGGCAAAGGGAAAAATTGTCGACAGCACGTGGCATGCCCGGAGAGTCACCCATATCAGTCCAAGTAGTCTCCACGCCCAACGCTGCTTAACCTAGGTGATCTGACCGAAAACTTTGTACCCGTCCTAGCATGGCCGTTTACATCACAGCCAGTTGAAGCCCCCTTGAAATGACCCTGTGGACTAAAGCTGGCTGCTTGGGGTTAACTTTACCAGGATACACAGCTTTTATAAACTAAACAAGACACTGAAGACTCAAACGTGTCTTAAGGTTCGGGAAGCAGGCAGGGAGATTTTCTTCAGTGGGGTGGACAGGATTTAAAGGCATAGTTCACTCACCTTGGATGCGTTGATGGCACGGAGAGCCTCGCCCATCTTGTTCCAGTATATCCAGTCGGAGGACGTGCCCTGGGCAAGGAACGAAGCTATTTGTCTTGCGGTGTTCCCACGCGCGCCCATCTGCAGGGCTGCCAACACTGACGCGATGCTCAGCGGCGACAGCACAGCGTTCTCATTGGCTGGAAGGTGCCTCCGGAGCGTCGCCGCTACCGTGGCGACCCCGGAGTCCACCTCGCCGGTGGCACGTGGGGCCTTCATTGTCACTGCCTTGGCTGACGTTGTAGTGGAGACTCGGGGTGTAGTAACAGCACTGGCGATAATAGTATTTAAAGGAGCGGTCGTGGTCGTGGTAGTTGCAGTCCCAGTTGTCGTCGCTGCTTTATTACTGCCGATGCTGTTCCGCGAAGAAAATTGCGTCCACGGCGCCTTTGGCGGTGGAACTGTGGCAGCAGCGACTGGCGCGACCCCCGATCGTCCCTGGACGGCGACGGACGACCTGAAGTGGGCGTAGCCAACCACGTACCCCTGGCACGACGCCGCCGCCAACAGAAACGCAAGGGAAGCAGCGAGCATCATGTCTGTGGACATAAGAAACCAGAAGCTCCTTAGATCCGCTTGCTCAGCATCCGACATTTAAGTGATCAAGTCACGTCTGGTGCGTAAAACAAAGGAGGGTTAATTACCACATACTCTAAACGTCCCAGTTCTATTTTTTATCTTGGCCCTCGTCGTACTGGCGGAAGAAGTATTTTTCCTTTTTTACCTTTCATTCTCTATTCTAATGATTAAAGCTGTATCGAGCGACCCATTTCTTTGACTTTTGCTTTAAGCAGATATCTTCGTTTTTTTTTTTCGTTGCCATGTGCTACGTGAATGACCTTTCCCTATTCACCGAAGCATGATGTAAATTTCTAGCCCGCATCACCCCTATCACAACTTCAAGACGCTACTCCACGCGGGTGTAAAATGAGTGTGCGCAACGGAAAATAACGAACGCTAAAACGATGGCCCTGTCTATCCCCCTGAAGCAGATCTTAGGATCTCTTAACGCTCTTTTTTAGCATTTAAATTACATTTTAAACATACATGAATGATGAAGGCAACTAATACTACTACATGATAAACGCTGCTATTCAATATATATTTTATAGATTAAAATCGACCTTTTGAGTACAATTGTCTTTATTTCCTAACAAAAATTAGTAATCAATTGTCCAGCTCTGCCCCTTATGACTGCGCGAACTAATGTCAATAACGCAAAATGACTGACATCTACGTATCAAACACTAGAAGACACTTGTTTCCAAGATTATCTACAATCGTGTGGAACCTCAGTGGAAATTAACTTTGTCACAGATGTTTAGCTTTTACAACCCCAAAAAGCCGAAGCAATCTGTGATATCAGCAAATGTACTGCGTCCAGTGCGTCGAAGTGATGGTTTTCGTACGTCTGCGACGGTGGAAGAATTCCAGCCACAAACTCTTTCAAACACTAAGACGGCAGAAGGCGGACCTGTGACTACTATACTCTAATAATGTCTTCTCCCATGTGTTCTACAGACCAGAAACACGAACTCCCAGCCACAAGAAGGGAGTTCAGATAACGTCTCAACGTAAGTATAGGCAGAAGTATTGCTCTCAATTACTTAACGCTACGTACTCGACGACGACTTCCAACCCTGAGGTGAAATCCTGAATCTTATATTTTCGCAACAGTACAGTGCCTAACTGTTCTAACTGCAAACTCTCCTGAGAGCAAAGACAGCAAGACAGTTTGTACCAACAAAGTTGATACTGAACGGCCGTCACACACGGGCGCTCACAACGGAAGACTTCGTCTCTCCACTGTTGGCTTCCCAGCAAGGCTCGGCTCCCCATCCTCTTCATTCCAAAACCGAATCATATTCCCGAAACCACGGAATATTCTCCCTCTCTACAGATTCTTCCGAACGCCGACCAACCATATTATAGTCTTTTGTCGTCCAGTGCGGAACGTTTGCGAGGAAGACCCTATACTCTTACAATGGTACGCTTCTGAGTAAAAATCCTTGGAAATAAACCAGCCTGCGTGGTTCCCGAGGTGCTGCTGCTTCGTTCCTCTCACCTGCGTCCAATATTTGCAGAGTTAGAGAGTATTGCCCGGTTATCCTTCTGGCCCTACTACAATAGCGGCCGGCCTCCCCTGTCTTGTGTCGTCGCGCTCACGTGTCCAGACTGTCCATCTTGGCACTTTATTTACAAGGCGTACGTGACAATGTCAGTCTCCTTTATATATATACATATATACGATGTGTGGTGTCACCGCCAGACACCACACTTGCTAGGTGGTAGTTTTAAATCGGCCGCGGTCCATTAGTACATGTCGGACCCGCGTGTCGCCACTGTCAGTGATCGCAGACCGAGCGCCACCACAAGGCAGGTCTCGAGATACGGACTAGCACTCGCCCCAGTTGTACGGACGACGTAGCTAGCGACCACACTGACGAAGCCTCGCTCATTTGCAGAGCAGATAGTTACACTCCTGGAAATTGAAATAAGAACACCGTGAATTCATTGTTCCAGGAAGGGGAAACTTTATTGACACATTCCTGGGGTCAGATACATCACATGATCACACTGACAGAACCACAGGCACATAGACACAGGCAACAGAGCATTCACAATGTCGGCACTAGTACAGTGTATATCCACCTTTCGCAGCAATGCAGGCTGCTATTCTCCCA
The DNA here is from genome assembly GCF_023864345.2 of Schistocerca serialis cubense. Lineage (NCBI taxonomy): Eukaryota > Metazoa > Arthropoda > Insecta > Orthoptera > Acrididae > Schistocerca > Schistocerca serialis. The sequence goes on from NC_064639.1 coordinate 1,133,155,851, forward strand.
TGGAGACGATCGTAGAGATGGTGGATGTAGTCCTGTGGAACGGCTTGCCATGCCATTTCCACCTGGCGCCTCAGATGGACCAGCGTTCGTGCTGGACGTGCAGACCGCGTGAGACGACGCTTCATCCAGTCCCAAACATGCTCAATGGGGGACAGATCCGGAGATATTGCTGGCCAGGGTAGTTGACTTACACCTTCTAGAGCACGTTGGGTGGCACGGGATACATGCGGACGTGCATTGTCCTGTTGGAACAGCAAGTTCCCTTGCCGGTCTAGGAATGGTAGAACGATGGGTTCGACGACGGTTTGGATGTACCGTGCACTATTCAGTGTCCCCTCGACGATCACCAGTGGTGTACGGCCAGTGTAGGAGATCGCTCCCCACACCATGATGCCGGGTGTTGGCCCTGTGTGCCTCGGTCGTATGCAGTCCTGATTGTGGCGCTCACCTGCACGGCGCCAAACACGCATACGACCATCATTGGCACCAAGGCAGAAGCGACTCTCATCGCTGAAGACGACACGTCTCCATTCGTCCCTCCATTCACGCCTGTCGCGACACCACTGGAGGCGGGCTGCACGATGTTGGGGCGTGAGCGGAAGACGGCCTAACGGTGTGCGGGACCGCAGCCCAGCTTCATGGAGACGGTTGCGAATGGTCCTCGCCGATACCCCAGGAGCAACAGTGTCCCTAATTTGCTGGGAAGTGGCGGTGCGGTCCCCTACGGCACTGCGTAGGATCCTACGGTCTTGGCGTGCATCCGTGCGTCGCTGCGGTCCGGTCCCAGGTCGACGGGCACGTGCACCTTCCGCCGACCACTGGCGACAACATCGATGTACTGTGGAGACCTCACGCCCCACGTGTTGAGCAATTCGGCGGTACGTCCACCCGGCCTCCCGCATGCCCACTATACGCCCTCGCTCAAAGTCCGTCAACTGCACATACGGTTCACGTCCACGCTGTCGCGGCATGCTACCAGTGTTAAAGACTGCGATGGAGCTCCGTATGCCACGGCAAACTGGCTGACACTGACGGCGGCGGTGCACAAATGCTGCGCAGCTAGCGCCATTCGACGGCCAACACCGCGGTTCCTGGTGTGTCCGCTGTGCCGTGCGTGTGATCATTGCTTGTACAGCCCTCTCGCAGTGTCCGGAGCAAGTATGGTGGGTCTGACACACCGGTGTCAATGTGTTCTTTTTTCCATTTCCAGGAGTGTAGAATAGCCTTCAGCTAAGTCAATGGCTACGACCTAGCAAGGCGCCATTAGTAACATTGCATGTATCTAAAGAGTCTCACTTATATCGTCAATAGCGATGTACCAAAGATGGAGTAAAGTTAAGTATTCCAGCAGCTACGTACTTTTCTTTATAGCATTCATTACGTATCCTGTTTCAGACCTAACGCCCGCCTGCGTGAGTTAGCGCGTGCATCGTGGCCGCCTCTTTCAATTAGTGTGCGTAGTGTTGGCAAGTCTGCCGACACTAAACGATGTACAACGTATCACATGATATCAAATTATGTTTGTAGATCACGGCAAAGTATGTGGATGAGTGCTTGTAAGGTGCGAAATTATTGCCACCTTACACAACCTCACCCCTCATTTTCACCTCTAAGAACAGCTCTACTCGTGGCGTTCAATAAATAGTTTATTAAAGCACGTCGCTGATAATGATGACGGGATAATACGTATTATTTTTCCAAAAACCTGTGATTTAGCATAAATTTCACAATGACAATTGCCCAACTGTGTAGGAAACTTACTCTCGCCCTGAACATCGTCCATGCAGAATACTTACAACCGACTTTTCGAATGCAGGGCTTTCTACCAATTACTTTTCGCTGTATTACAGGAACACACTAAGGAACTCCACAACCCCACAACCATATCACTGACTGGACCAACTTGCGCCTTCCGTCACAAACGGCCTGGAGCCCATGGAAATGAAAGCAACCCTGGACTTCACTATATGATGACATTAAAGATGCTTATCGTTGTAGACGCAGAAAAATATCCTCAAACCTTAATATTCAGACATGGTTCGTAACAATACCTTACTTCAGACAGTCACCGTTTCGTCTAGATCCCGAAATGCTACATTAAAATACCTAAAATTTAATACTACGAACAAATGCGGAAATGTGTCAGGACTTCATAGAGTTTTATTGGGCTTTTTGACAATTTTATTGGCAAGCGATAGTAACGGCAACTGTCAGAGTGTATATTTGTTTTTCCTGCAATGAGATTTGTGGTTTATGATTTGTTAGTGGTATAAAGTCATTTCGAACAATCTATCTCATCTCTCACTCCCACACTCCCAGCTCCCCTCCCCCACAGTGGTCTCACAAGGAAACACCTCAAAAAAATTGCTTACGTTTACCAAAAATGATTAAATCTCTACTGGCACTGACATCTGAATTTTTGTTCTAAAGTTTCTTAGACCATACTTAAAGTATGGTCTAAGAAGTTCTCGAACAAAAATTCGATTCTGTGCTAACGTTAAGGTAATCACGGAGTCCTCAAGGGCCGGCCGATGTGGCCGTGCGGTTCTAGACGCTTCAGTCTGGAACCGCGTGACCGCTACGGTCGCAGGTTCGAATCCTGCCTCGGGCATGGATGTGTGTGATGTCCTTAGGTTAGTTAGGTTTAAGTAGTTCTAAGTTCTAGGGGACTGATGACCACAGATGTTAAGTCCCATAGTGCTCAGAGCCATTTGAACCATTTGAAGTCCTCAAGGACAAGGTCGGCAGCGACTAGACAAGCAGTGCATTTGAGAGCGCCCGTTACTTAACAGCCGACATATCCAGATCAGTATGATTACAGATAGGTGATGCACAGATTTACTGACTGGTTGTAAGAAAGTTAAGCGAGACAAACAATACAGCCAAAGACAATACCTTTAAGTAGCTGAAACAAATTTAGCACTACAACAGAAGTCTAACCCAGACTTGAGAATTAATTTCATTATATACGAACCCTGGGTTACTAAGAATTATGTTTTCCCGCATTTTACAGTGCGAACGCTACAACATGAGAGTTGTACGCGAACATAAAGAAACAAGAAATTTTACAGGTAAAGGAGTGAGGAGCGGTTCGGGGCATCGAGCCCCCCCCTCCCCCCCCCCCAACCCTCTCTCTCTCTCTCTCTCTCTCTCTCTCTCTCTCTCTGGACTGACCCTACACACCTGTCGTGTGCTTCTGCGAAAGCAGAGCTGACATCGTCACAGCGGGCGCCGATCCCTTCTAATGACAGAGTCGTTCTCTAACCCCTGGATGGACCAGAATTAATCTCTTAACTCACTTCAAAACAAGAAACGAGTAACGCACAACCCAGAGTAAAGCGTGACAAACAAAGGATTTTGTAACGGCTACTGTGCAATCTGGAACCGGTATGGTATGAGACAGAACAAGCCAAAGACTGAACTAATGGCATCCAATACCGAAAGAGAATATAAACCCCTTAAGAATAATAATTATAAGAGAGGAATTAGAAACGACAGAGTCATTTACCTATTTCTCAAGAATGTTCACAAGGGATGGTTGATGCATAGTAATTGTGAATACAGCAGGCCAATATTTTATTTAATTTTGAAAACAACTTACCAGCAAGAACGTCAGCAAATAAGGAACCGGATCATGGAAATGTCAATTTTGAGTGTGGGCCTATGACGTTGTGAAACTTGGCCAGCAGGGAAAGAAGACAGAAGACGCCTAAAAGCGGCTGACCAGATACAGTTAGTGTCAGTTCGTCTCTTAGCATAAATGACAGCGCAGGAGACTGCTCGGGTTCCATCCTTACTACTGCCTCATGTCCAATTTCCGTATCTCTTGTTACATTAAAGAACACGTTTGTCGATATCGTTTCTGGCGGGCCTCTAGAATTTGCGCCCTCAACTGCGTGACTGTCTAATGTCAATGGTCATTAACTAGGGAACGGCGCAACGTAACGACATTTTTCCTTAATGATTTCTCAACACGACCTACCCTTAGACACCATTACAAGCTTGTCTGACTTTCTGGACACCCTGTACAGCTACGCTTCTCTTGAAATTTACTGTCAGCCCAGTCTGCTTCAAGAAAATTTTCTTCTGCTGCCTAGACAATGAACACAATGCAAAAACACATAGTACATTTGTTAAATGCGGTTATCAGATCACTGACATATGTAGATTACTATTCAGTCTTAACTATTTCGTCTTGACTAATGCTGAGTTCTGTCTTCTCCCCACACTGTGGTCGTCTTTCCATCTTTACGTAAGCACATTATGTTTCGGTAACAAAGTGATGGTACACTAGGTTCACGCATCACTGACATGCCAAGTGCAGCATCGATTTTGGCTCAAAGAGCAGGAGCTGTCTTGGAGAGGTCTAAGAAAACTGTTTCATTTGGTAATTCTGACTGGTGAGTTAGTAGCGTCAGCTCACTGGGCTGTGCGCAAACGAGAATCAGAAGCGTTATTAAGTATCCATTGACCAATTCAGATACTGTAGAATTCAAGCACTGCAAATGGCATCCTCACGATGGAGAGATTTACCCTCAGACGCTCCTTTTTCTGACGAAACTTAACTAAATCTATAGGGGCGCTTGAACTCTCAGAACAGTTGACATTGGAGGTCTGAATATTTTCATCAGATAAATTCAGAGGCTCTGCATGATATGAGAAGGAAGCCGCAGTGTGAGACTTGTGCAACGCCAATTAGTAGATATATATTTTTTTCATTTGATTTGTGAACAAAATACAATAACTTTTTTACAGAACTGTGGAGTTGGTTGGGTGCAGGATAAGGGACTAAAAAGGTGGTCAGTTCCTCGGTCAAAAGGTACTACATCCGCAGTTAGTGGCGTCAGAAATTTTATCTGATTATTATTGGAGGGATCGAAAAATCGAGGCACTGAAAGCAATATGGATGTCAGAACTGAGAAAAAATTTGAGCGATAAAATTATGAGTCGGGTCGGTACGTAGGTGGGAACAGGCGAGGTGTGTCTCGCACATCATTTGAGCCTCCACTAACCCGACAAAGGGCAAAGACAGAGTGCAGAATGCCTCATAGACGGGATATTCGTAATACGCAGTCTATATTTAGTGCTAGAGAACTCTTCTTGTACACGATCACAACAAATGCTCAGTTATACAGGAAATCAGCAACTCTGTAAACAACCAGGTACTTTGCACCTCAACTAAGTAGGTACGTTGCACTTAAACACTCATGTGTGAACAGAAGTGACTAATGACACAGCCACCACGCAGGTGTCAATGTATCTTCCTATGAAGAGTCAACTACTACAGTTACGAAACGCTATTTCGGTACGGTAATGTACTACCATATGCTGGTGAAGAGCTGAGTAAGGAACCTGACATTCGCAGCTATTGACAAGAACTGACAGAAGCACAGTAACTTGCCTACTGACAGGCGTTGGTTAATTAGTGTGAACTGCGCTCGTGGAAATGCTTTAAGTTAACGCTGTAAGTATGGGGACTCACCTCTGGAAAATCCCAAGGCCTACGGTACGCTTGTGTGCGTGTAGCAATGCACCGTCTACCGTAAGGCTAAAGGTCAGCTGGGACGACGAGCCAAAGCGTGTACGGGAACTGGAAGCTGCGCAGCGCGCACTGGCGTTGGCATATGCCGGGTAAACAGGCAGCCGGCAGGAGAAAGCTACTGTGACGTCGGAGAAACACCGCTCCCTCATAGCTGGGCTGAATCAGAGCTAGCTCTCTTTCCTCCTCCATAATAATGATGCACGTACGTGCGGGCACAGGTCGGCAGCTAAAGGCGGCTGTGGAAGCCGACGAGGCAAACTGCAGGATGTTAACAGTGCTACGCCAGACAAGGTAATAGTTTGCAAGTGGAGCTAAGCGTCTAGGGACAAACGGAGAGTTATTTTGCTGTAGAGTACACTCCGCACTGCCAGATTGGCAGAATTTATTCGGAAGGACGTTATGCCGTGGTGTCTTATGTGTCGTCTTTGAATCCCGGGGACATCAGAGGCATCAACGACTTATAGCAGTTACAATCTCAGACAAACTCAACAAGCCGAACTTTTTATACAGGGTGGAAAGTATTTGAACCGACAAACTCTGGGTGGCTGTAGGGGACATCAAAACAAATATTTTCCCTAATGTCATTTTTTCCTATGAGGATTATTTAAAGCAGTGGAGGCCATATTACCCTCTCCAGTTGTTAGAGGGCGTATTACGATCTCCAGTTGTAGGCAATTGCTCTCCACCAGTGTAGTATGCATTGTCTCAGTTTACTAATGGATCAATACACCTGGAGTGAGTACAATGATACGGTTGGTGCGTTCTACGTAGCACACCAGAACGGACGAGCTGCACAGCGGGTTTATCAACAACAGTATCGTAATCGCCGTATCCCGCATCATACGACATTTGCTGCTGTGTTTCAACGTCTGCGTGAGACCGGGTCATTTAGCAGATTACCTTGACAGGGACGTCGTCGCACGGTAAGAACGCTGCAATTTGAGGAAGCTGTCTTGCAGCATGTGGAACAGGATCCTTCAATCAGCACTTGGGCAATTGCACGTAACATGGGGACGAATCAGACGAATGTAAGAACAGTCCTTCGAGAGCAATTATTACGTCTATTTCACTTACAGCGTGCCCACAACCTGGAACCGGTTGTTTATCCCCCCAGAGCACAGTTTTCTCAGTGGTACCTGGAATAGCGTGAAATGCATCCTACACTTCCACCCTCTGTGTTTGTTTACCGATGAAGCAGCGTTCGGGTGTGATGGAGTCTTCAACATGCACAACTCGCATGTTTGGAGTGAGAATAACACACATGCCACAGTTACTAGCGCTTATCAAGTGCGGTTCTTCGTCAATGCGTGGCTCGGTGTTGTTGAGGACTGTTTAACTGGGCCGTATCTGCTAGCTAGGCCATTAAATGGCAGGCACTATTACAATTTTCTAGCCAGAGCATTGCCAGAATTGCTGGAAGACGTCCCGCTCCCTACAAGACAACGCACGTGGTTCCAACATGACGGGGCGCCGGCACATTTCAGTCGTCGTGTGCGTCGATTCCTGGACCGACTGTTCCCAGGAACGAGGATTGGCAGAGGTGGTCCTGTACCGTGGCCTGCTCGATCCCCAGATACGTCCCCTCTGGACTTTTTTGTGTGGGGAGAGATGCGCAACCTTGTTTACGCAACTCGTGTTGCATCAGAAGAGGATCTGGTTGCCCGGATAGTAGCAGCAGCAGGAACAATTCAGGATACTCCTGGGGTTTTTGCTCGTGTCGGACAGAACATGATCCGACGGTGTAACCTTTGTTTACGTGTCAATGGAGGCATTTTTTAAAATCTACTGTAATTGAAATTGGGTCGTGTTAATGTGTTGTCTCTTGGTCATAAAAAATGGAAAAGTGTTGGTTTAATTAATTTGCCGCCAGATAAATATTCCCCTACCGGTTTAAATAGTCCTCATAGGGAAAAATGACAGCAGGGAAAAATATTTGTTTTGATGTCGCCTACAACCTCCCAGAGTTTGTCGGTTTAAATTCTTTTCACCCTGTATGTTGTCAGGCAACCGTCGGTTTGTGACATCAGACCACTGTAATATCTCTGAGCCGCATCGACTTCTGTTATGGAACCCGTAGTGAGAAAGAGTTGACACTTTTACTTAGCACTAATGCCAATAACTTTTATAATTTCAATTCTTCTTCGTACCTCTTAAAGTAGTTTGTGCTTCTGAATATCTGTGGCCCTTTTTTACATCGTAGCGTGGTAATGATTACATCTTGCGAAAACCACAGTGTCACAGAAAACAGTTTGTTAGTCCCTGGTCGCAGTGCTTGATATACTGCTATCGCTGCTGTTGATTGATCCGACTTGCAAAGGCGACAACTACTCTGGGCTCCTTAAGGCTGAAAGAATCAACCACAGTACTTTGAGGACGATCTGTAACATTAACTGCCTTCATAAGAAACGGCTAGTCTGACAAAGACATTGTTGTTGTTGCGGTCTTCAGTCCTGGGACTGGTTTGATGCAGCCCTCCATGTTACTCTATCCTGTGCAAGCTGCTTCATCTCACAGTGCCTACTGCAGCCTACATCCTTCTGAATCTGCTTAGTGTATTCATATCTTGGTCTCCCTCTACGATTTTTACCCTCCACGCTGCCCTCCAATACTAAATTGGTGATCCCTTGATGCCTCAGAACATGTCCTACCAACCGAGCCCTTCTTCTGGTCAAGTTGGGCCACAAACTTCTCTTCTCCCCAATCCTATTCAATACTTCCTCATTAGTTATGTGATCTACCCATCTAATCTTCAGCATTCTTCTGTAGCACCACATTTCTAAAGCTTCTATTCTCTTCTTGTCCAAACTATTTATCGTCCACGTTTCACTTCCATACATGGCTACACTCCATACAAATACTTTCAGAAACGACTTCCTGACATACTTTATGTTAAATCTCTCTTCAGAAACGCTTTCCTTGCCATTGCCAGTCTACATTTTATATCCTCTCTACTTCGACCATCATCAGTTATTTTGCTCCCCAAATAGCAAAACTCCTCTACTACTTTAAGTGCTCATTTCCTAATCTAATTCCCTCAGCATCACCCAACTTAATTCGACTACATTCCATTATCCTCGTTTTGCTTTTGTTGATGTTCATCTTATATCCTCCATTCAAGACATCGTCCATTCCGTTCAACTGCTCTTCCAAGTCCTTTGCTGTCTCTGACAGAATTACAATCTCATCGGCGAGCCTCAAAGTTTTTATTTATTCTCCATGGATTTTAATACCTTCTCCGAATTTTTCTTTCGTTTCCTTTACTGCTTGCTCAATATACAGATTGAATATCATCGGGGAGAGGCTACCACCCTGTCTCACTCCCTTCGCAACCACTGGCTTCCCTTTCATGCCCCTCGACTCTTATAAATGCCATCTGGTTTCTGTACAAATTGTGAATAGCCTTTCGCTCCCTGTATTTTACCCCTGCCACCTTTAGAATTTGAAAGAGTATTCCAGTCAACATTGTCAAAAGCTTTCTGTAAGGCTACAAATGCTAGAAACGTATGTTTGCCTTTCCTTAATCTTTCTTCTAAGATAAGTCTTAGGGTCAGTATTGCCTCAAGTGTTCCAACATTTCTACGGAATCCAAACTGACATAGGAAGTGAAATTAAAGCAATAGCAGCCCTCCGTCGCAAAAAAGAAGACTTCTGACCTAGGTTTCGACACTACCATGTTCAAAACTTAAAAAACATAGGAAATGCAGTACACCCTTTAAGGTCTACAGCGACAAATGAGAAACAACCAACTAAAGGGAAAGTTTTCATCTATAAAATTTCACATATACGGAAAACACGGCATTAATACAGTATTCAGAACAACATGAAAGGTGTGTGAATTTTCGAACACCGCAAAGGACTTATGCCCATCGCTTGCCCCAGTAGGAGTGTACAAAATCCTATGCATAGGAACTACATGGAGAAGCATTAACGCTCTCGTAATGGGAGCACTCGAGTAACTGTCGCCTGGGCAGGACAGGTAAATCACCGGGACCAGGCAACCACGAAATTCGTTTTTGTGACACTGCAGTCTTGGCAAGATCTGATCACTACGCTGAATTGTACAGAGAAACCACAGAAATTATACATCACAAAAACAATTTTCACAGAAAAGAAGAACAATTTAAATTATAGAATTTGTTGGCGTTACTTCTAAATAAAACAAGAATTCTTCCCCACTACAAGCTCCATAACACGTCGGCTTGACTCCGTGATTTTAGACGACGGTCTAATGACGTCTCGAACCAACCACTGAGTGGATACGTAATTCGAATTGATGAGCTTGTTTGAGACTGCTTCCTGAATAGATCACGTTTCTCATGATTTCTACAGCAATCTAAGGTGAGACGTTAGACATAATTATTCGTTGGACAAAGGCCTAACGCCCATCTTCAGGAATAGCTCCTTTTATTAGGATGTTTCACTTTTCGTAAAAGTACACTTTCCCATTAGTTCATCATTCCATCATCTTTACAAAAGAGTTGGAATTAGGATGACATTATGCGCAACCGGGTCACATTACTGCTATATGGTGGTGCCCTGAATAGGCTCTGCTTGCAGTACACACCGCAGCAGGAGAAACTTTAAATGTAACTTGCTGATAGGTCTGTACGATACGTGTAGTCCAACTGACTTCAGAACTCAAGGGGATAGCCTAGCGCCGTAATTGTCTGTCATACACTCTAAGCTTTCATTTCCCTTTCTTTTCTTTATTTGGGGTGTGAGCTCTTCCACTGTAGTATGTCATTTGGTCTTAAGTCACTGTTCAGTATAAGTTCACCTATGACAAATGGCGCGGTAGGATTCACAGTTTACAGCAGGTTATTTACGATTGCACCACCAATCCATTCACAATGGATTTCCGCCACCAGAGTCAAGACAACATTTCACGAACGTTGCTGTATCAGACCTTCGGCTCAAAAGTCTGATGATCATTTCTTTCAAACTCTGGGAAATCTTTTATCCGTGGCAACAGAGAGAATGCAAGTAGTCAGCAGTTCGATACGCTTATGCAAATATTTCACTAATGTGATTTACGTCTAATTTCTTTTATTACTGGTGTTTGTGATGTGAAATGGAAGACTGTAATTACCTAGGAAAAGAGCAAAGATTAGGGTCTTTCAACAATAAACAGTGCAGATCGTAATAAGTTAGTTTTAATCCTGGTAAAAGGTTTGGTCGTTACCTCGGGCTTCAGGCCGAAGACAATAGATCAGGTGTGGAGCCATTCATGCATTGGCAGTATCTGTTCGTGGTACCAGTCGGTACTACACAGCAGCTCCGTGATAAGAGGCGGCTCACTTCATGTGGAGCCTTCGGCCTGAAGATGGTAGTACAGAGCGAAACCGATTGCCAGAATTTAAAATTATTTATTGCGATTTTAACTGCTTTTTTAAGTGTTAAATACGATCGCATTGTTTCATCAATGACATAGAAAATTGTATGATCAGGGTTTACTGTCCCATCGTCGACGATGTCATTAGAGGCGGACGCAAGTTTTAATTGGACTGAAACTAAAGTAAATCGGCCACGTCGTTCTCAAACCCACCAACTTGGCATCGGCCTCAGATGGTTCAGAGGAAACGTGGCTAATCTTAATTTGAATTTCCAGACGAGCAGCTAAGATTCTCCTTCAGAATGACAGTCCAGATTCGTAATCGGTGCACTACCACGCTTGGTAAAGGCTTGGTAGACCATATAATTACTAAGTGATACAGCATTTAAGACATTGAATTATGTTTAATTTATACTAATATTGCTAAAAAATATGACATTTTATGAACGAAGCACACAATAGGTCACCTCTATTGTAATTCTCGTTTTCGGCCGAATTAATCTACACATCTAAAATGTAGTAGTCGAGTTTTGGCGATCTTCACAAGCTCCATGCTGGTAATAGCTACTACCTTCAATATCTTAGATATGGAGATGGCCTATTTCGGCCGGAACAAGCCATTACAATGAATAACTAAATCTTCATTAAGTTTTGCTCACAAAATTATGATGCAGTGAAGTTGTTTTATCTGCTCTAAGTACCAGTGGAATCATCGACTGATGTACCGTACTCTACTGAAAGTAGTTTGACAATTCTGCTTTTTGACTTTATGCAATGATATATTAAAGAGACTTAGTCGGCTTGATTTGCCTTGTTTTCGCGATACCACAATCAAAAAATGGGTGTTGTAAACGTTATATAGCTCTGAACGTTAGCTTGTGTTCAACAAAATGAAATTCAAATATTGTACTCTGTGTGCTGACATTAACATTTAAAGCTAGCAACTTCACAGGAGAAAGTCTGAGGAGTCTCTTAATTGGCAGACGACAACCCTTTCATATGTGTGTACTTTTCACGTTCGTTGTGCGTTTTACGTTATTTCTGAAAAATGTTACGTTTTTCACTGTGCTAATTATGTTTAAGTGCAGTGCCCCACACTTCGCAATCCCACCATTATTGTTGCTAAGGTAATACAAGCGCGCTTACTATTCAGCTGTAATGGCTCGTGAGCAGCAAGGCATTAATTAAACCTCTGTACGTCACATTTTAATGTAAGTTGTAACGTGACTCAACATTTTTCTTCAGTTACTTTAAACTTTAGTACCTTGTTTTTATGTGCTAGGAAACCACAGCGGCATAATTTTTAAGTGAGTGTGGTGTCATATAGCCTGCGGATGTAGAGTTTCCACGTTCAGGAAGGCGCGCTGAACGGCACGGTCGAGTGGCTGGCGTCATCTAATGGCACCGCCATTAGTCAGCTCGTTTTCAAAGGTGACTCCTAATGGCGAGACGGCAACACGTAGTGGAAACACCGTACTTCCACAGAGTATATCAAGTGGACAAGTTAGATCTCGCTAACTTTTTTGTAAGCAGTCAGTGGGGGAAGGCAAGAACGATGAAAGGAAGCAGCGAATTTATATTACAGTCTGAATAATCGGTCCTTGTTTTATCCATTCTTTAGGAAAATGGTAACTTTCGATAGCTTCCTTACTAAGGCTGCAGATTATTTCTCCCTTTTTCTTGTTAGGATGGAGGTTGTGCTAGTAAACATCTGTTTACTTTCAGACCATTAACATCTTCAACCATCGCTGTTTGTGAGCCAAAGGCTGCATGGTATATTGAAACCATTCATCCCTTCGTTGTTTGAAACTTACCAGCTAGGTCCTGTCATGAAATACGAGAAAGCAGTAGTTCTCTTCTTCCGAGTTTTGAGTGAGACTTAGCAATGCACATAGACTTTCTATGTACTCTCAGTGTCTCCCACTGCAGTTTCGTCAGCATTTCTGCTACACTCTCACCCTGACTGAACAACACTTATCAATGGCGCAGCTCATCTTTGTTCTGTGCTTTCGACTAATCCAAGTTGTTGCTGGTAAACGCCCAGCTACAATTGGTAAGTATCGGTTCAGCGGAAAGATCGAAGTAAAGGAATTGCGTTCTGAGTTATTCTGTTTAAGTCTACCATCTGCCTGCCATGTAACATGGTACATCAACCTTACATCACTGCTTACCGATTTTTGACTGAACTGATTCCAGTTACGAGTGGGCCAGCACACTCCACAGTATTTTCTCTTAGGGCCCCCTACCAGTCTCCGACAAGCACTGTTCGCCTACAGACCTTCCTTCAGTGTCAAAATTTTGCTAATTATTTGACCTCACGATATATAACTGAAAAGCCTCAGAGCTACAAATGTTAGGTTTATAAACTTCTAGAATAGTAACAGTTTATACTTTCCTTAACCCTATGAATCATTACAATCTAAAAATTTTAATCAAAATTTTTCACAAAATTGTCCTTCGTATTATAATAACGAATAGGAGAAGAAATTGGTAAAAAATCAATTGTTTGAAAGTAGTGGTTTCACTTTGGAACCAATGAGACTTGCACTTTTCAACAACTATCATTTCATGAGAGATATCTGACAGATTCGCATTTTTTCTAGACACAATCCCACAGCTTTAAACTTCCACGAGCTCTTTAACGCCTACAAGTTATAGTCCTAAATAACAAGCAAAAATATACCTGAATTTATATGAGAAAAATACTGCTCCAGTACTTTCATTTAGAAACTACTCATAAAAGCAGCAGAACAAACTGAAATTTACGCTCCGATAACTTTAGATACACTTAACGTTCATTGGCAATTATGTCAAAATTCTCAGCATAAAATGTGAATGTCTGTCTTACAATCATGTAGCACAGTCTCTGTGCCGACTGTTGGTTTGGGCCCTATAAATGGCTGCTACAATGAACTATATTTGTATATGAAACTTCCTGGCAGATACAAACTGTGTGTCCGACCGAGACTCGAACTCGGGACCTTTGCCTTTCGCGGGCAAGTGCTCTACCATTTGAGCTACCGAAGCACGACTCACGCCCGGTACTCACAGCTTCACTCCTGCCATTAACTCGTCTCCTATCTTCCAAACTTTACAGAAGCTCTCCTGCGAACCTTGCAGGAGCAAAACTGAGTACCGGGCGTGAGTCGTGCTTCGGTAGCTCAGATGGTAGAGCACTTGCCCGGGAAAGGCAAAGGTCCCGAATTCGAGTCTCGGTCGGGCACACAGTTTTAATCTGCCAGGAAGTTTCATATCAGCGCACGCTCCGCTGCAGAGTGAAAATCTCATTCTATATTTGTATATGTTCCTCAGGGTATCACTATATGTCTGTTTTGCAATAGCATCGGTGATTTCGCGAGAAAGGCACTGGTACTTCAAAAATTAATAAACCGCTTGTATTGAAAGGGTTAAGAACGCTGAGTCCCAGATTCATTTGTGAGAATGCGTTTGGTTTTGGCTTTGCAGGCAGACAACCAGTGCAACCATGTGTGAGAAGTCGACTTTGAAGGTATTCATGGCCGCTTGGGTTCCTATATGTACTTCCTTCTGGATCTCAGAAGAAAGGAGGGAGCTGGTTTTCCATGAAACTGGTGCTAGTCGTATTGATTCTTACAAAGGATAGCCAAAGTACTACGACTTCGTAATACAAGTTCTACACTTCTTCAGATTCACTTTCGAAGTTTTGTTAGACTTTTAAGTCCCCACGTAGCAGGCCATTAGAGGCACCAAAACATATGGCGGGGCCCGCTGAGAAAGTTGATTATCGTGCGGTAATTAACTTTCTTCATTTGAGGAGGAAGATGCAACAATCCTGTTGAATTCTTGAAATTGCATAGCAACAATACACCGGCACGCACAGTGGTTAGGTTGGGCAGATGCTTGCAGTGTCAATGTCTAAGAACGAAGCTGTTGATCATCTCTGAAGTACCAAGATTAAAGATGTATCACAAGCAAGCGAAACTGGAAAATAAATTTTAGCCACTTTTCCAAAACATGCACGACGTTTGGAACGTCAGGGAGGTCGCCGTCTGCTGGGTTCCTACACTGCTCTCATCCTTTCGAAAAGGCCGACGAACGATGTCGGCAGCTGTCTCGCCAATCCAGAGGACGACTTTAACCTCCTAATCACCGTGGGCGAACGATAGGCGTTATGATCCTGACCTCCGAGACAAGGAGCAAAGCAAGTAGAGGAAACAAGTGGATTCACCTTCGCCGAAAAAGGCGAAAACCGACCATCATCGGGCAAAGTGAAGCATATTATCTTTTGTTTCTGTGGGCTACGAAATTTTGCCTATTCTCCCGTACGCTTTTGACATGCGCCAGGCGACTTGTCCCTCGTTTGTCCGATGAAGAAACCATTGCGTGACAGACGTTTCCAGAATGACGACGGCATGATTTTAGAGGTGCAACGTTTCCTGAACAAGCAGAAGACGGACTTTTACAACCAAAGTCTACGTGAAGTCTTCCATTCTTGGGAGAAATGTGTCTCATTTAAGTGTAAATGTGCAGAGAAGGAGTAATACCAAAACAAAATTTAATGTTCGCAGCTTTATTTATTTATTTATTTATTCAAGATGTTAGATTTTTGTGCTTTGTATACTTTACTCTTGGAAATAACTGTTCACAAACGTGTGCGCTTCCAAAGAAAGATAACATATGTAACAGATGACTATACAACAACAGCTATTTGTATCTGGGCCGGTATGATTCGTGAATTCCAATGAAGAGACATGGTCAAATTTTGATTCTACTTGGATGTTAGCTTGCTACTAGATGCTTTCCAACTGAAAATATTCTGGTAACTTATCTGTATCATTTGTAAATCTTGTCTCATAAATACAGAAATTCATTATTTTTCGAAAATCCTGAAATCGACTTTCAAATACTTGCATCAAATCTATAAGTATGGATGTGTATTCCATCCCATATCTAGGACTGTTTCAATATAATTTTACATGAACGAAATAGAATGGACTTTTTTCTTATCGTGTGACATATTCTCACTTCTTCGGCCGCATCGATACTCTCTTTGGGCCACAGGCGACCCGTGGGTTAGACACACCTGTTTTAAACGAAGTCGTGAGTTAGGATGTTACGCTGATATTCGTATTGTTAACCAACTCAACTTCAGTTCCAGCAATCAGTTCCGTGAACATGACGCTAATAACGGCTCGTGAAAGGTCCAGTTCGAAGAGATTTTGTCGGACCGGAAATTTCACACTATGTGCAAAGTACTGGAGAAGGACTAAGAGCGAAATTATAGAAACAGAAATTTTTTTAGAACCTAACCTTTTGCCCACAGAGTTCAATTAGACGAAGTTCTGTATTCAGTCTTTGCTATGAGTTTTAGTTGTTGGTATTCACACCACACCACACACACACCTGTCTACTACTATCCAGAGAGACGGCAATGCCATTTGCTTCCACCAACCGTCTAAATTGTTCATTTGTTTGGTTGGGTTGGCTGTTGAATGCATTTTTCAACAGGTGCGACCTGTTCCCGTGAGCTGGTCCACGGAAATGCATGCATGTTTCATCAGCCTGCTCGGAACAATACTCGTACGCTCTTCCTCGTGCGGGACTATGACAACGCAGTTATGCAAAATGAGAGCTTGCCTGTGACATTGCACGCTGAAATTACTTCTAACGAAATTTTAGGTTTAAAACCTTCAGCGCCCTTTCATCAATTTTAAGCCAGCTGACGCATTAAGAACGAAGAAATGCAGCCAGAAGGCCTTAATTTCTTTCTGTGAATACCTTTCCCACGGTGAAAGAATGGCAAGAATAAAACCCCTTTTGCAAATGTTGCTCGTTCAGAGCTAAAGCTTGTGCCCTCTCACTATTAAGAAGCTAGTAAGTTTTGTTATGTATGATTTATTACAAATTATACTCCATACTTACATACATTTCTTGGAAAGCCAAATATACAGTCCATACAATAAAACAACCCGTCAGTTTGTAATCAGGAGACGCCGTTCTTCCTACGAAGGAAATAATAACCGGCTTTACTGACGTAAATGCAGTGAACTTTCACGTCGAGTTGCTAGCATCTGGAATGTGATTTAATAAATGAGTTCTGCGTTCCGGGAAGATTGTTTATGAAGATACCCATCAGCCAGACTAGTACAAAATCATGGTTTATCTGTTCTACGTGCTTGTTTTCATTTTTATTCCGTTACAAGTAATAGAGCAGGCTATTTGTGATCTAGCTGCCGCGTTTCTTTGCAGGCAGTTATCAGGCGAACTAACAAAGGCATAGCGCATCTCCCAAGTGGGAGTTAATGGGGGCGGGGGGTTCATGAGCGTCTGTGGAAGTTCTTTCTAGGAGGATGGGGGTTAATACCCTAAAATAATCGTTTTTGTATAGGTTAAATGAGTTCGTTAAATTTCGATATTGCCATGCCATAAGAAATTCTGCAGATGACTACAAAGCAGATTCCAAACAATTAATGGTCACCCACTCAGCATATGAATAAAAACCCTGTACCCAGATTCCAAGGGGGAGTGGCAAATACCCCCTCTTCCCGCCCGCGCCACCCTTCCCTCAAGAGTAGGGGATTACCACTTCCAGCATTTGTCTCACAAGCAAGGGAAACTATGTTCGGGAAAATATAAACCGCTGTACTTTCGGAATAAAAAGTTGTTTGTAGAAGGCCAACCGCGAACTAAAACCGCAAATATTCCTCTGCACATTATTCTTTCCTCATCTGCAAATGTGATCGAGAAAGTGTAATCTACTGTCTTCCCGGATCTACTGCCGTATTTTCTCTCTGCTGACGCACTGCACGAAGGTCGCACTTAAATCGCCAACCAGTTTTTAGGACTGTACATTTTGAACTTATTTCAAAATAATTACTAGCACTTAAATATTGGATAAACAGCTAAAAGTTGAAAAGCGCCTTGGAGCAGGTTCCGGAACGAAAACCATTTTTTAAAAAGCGTTACTAAAAGATGAAAAATATTTCCCAAAGCTTGAATCGAGGCAATCACTCAACAAAGACTCAAATCTTCAACGTTTTACTGCGCTAACTGCTTTTAGAACTTATTAAAATCTTTTTTTAAAGATGAAACCGCTATTCGACTGTATTACTTTCTGTACCATGCCATTATCAAGTACAATGCTGAAAGTTTTTAGGTCATTAACATGTCATATCTGTTAACGCAGTCCAAAGAAAAAACCCTCTAAGACTGAAGTCAGATTTTGCTAGCCGTATTTCATAAAAAGAACTGAAGCTGTACACACACTATTGCGATGTTAACTTCCTGTAAATGGACGATTTGTCGCTCTCAATAGTGGAAACTCAAGTTTTTAAAAAGACTCGAATGACAACGTTCGCTTCATTCCTTTTTGCGAGAAATGAAATAAGTTCGGGAGTTATGTGGGCATATGCCTCTGAAGAATATTTGACCGTAGTTGAAGCTTCTGTGCAGTTTAAGCAAACAATTTTATAATTTTCATAGTATCCGATTTAGATCCTGCGTTAACTGAACAGGCTAAATGCCATTTCACTTTAGAGTACAGTGAAACGTTTTAGTACTAACATCAGTAACAATGTGTGCCGATAAGCGAGGTAATACTGTTACTGTCGAAGGACTATTACTAGAGAAATCCGAAAGTTTAATATAAAGAACTCTGTGGATGTTTTCATCGACAGTGAGTGCGTGAATAATTTAAATTCTAACTATCAACTTGGCGGCCAGTTCGACAAGTTACCATTATCAAGATTGAATTGACTTATTTCCTACGTTTAATTCCAAATCATTCAGCTGTTATCTGGTGCATTACTTCATGTAAACTTCATAAAGTAGTGCTGCACGTTAAATTAACTTATTAGGGTACTGACGCACAGAAGTAGTAAGTAACGGTACTCATACCAGTAGTCACCAAATTTGTTTTTTATCTGGCAACACTGCAAAAAACTGAAGGCTATAGCGCGTGGGAAGTTTACACACGCGGTTTGCTGTGCTGATAAATGTTTACAGCACTGCAAGTAGAGCAGCAACAGAAATGGAGGAAGCAAAAATGCAGTCCAAGGTAACAGACTGACGCTGAAGATGCTTCATAGAACACAGGGACGAAACGTGTTCGGCAAAGCACAAATTTACACACTTGCACACAGCCGTATCCTGTAAATAATAAATATTGGTCAGTCTATATCACTGGTGCCGTACAATGCGAGAAATAAGAAAACCATAAATCGTGTGATGTCCCGTGATAAGCTGCCAGACTGATTTTCAGCGGCGGTTATTGCACAGAAGTTCTTTTACAACATGTCACAGCGCGAAATTTAACGGAGCTGCGAACTCCTGTTCCACGCAAATACAGTATCCGTGCCTTTCTCAGCAGAGCCACAACAAATAGTTTCACTGTTTCATTCACTGATCCCACTTTTTTATCGGAGTAATAGGATCATTACAAACAAACGCGCGGTCTGAGCGGCGAACAGTGAAACTTAATACGAAGCAAACTGTTTTATGGAAACGAATTCGAATCTCCCAGACAAAGTTGCAGAAATGTTGTTCATTTGCATGACAGTTGTTGCTGAATATTAATATATTGCGTCGTACAGCCTCTAAGTATAAATATCTACTCTTTAGATTTGATAGCATGCTGAAATGGTCCAGGAATTTCGTGTAAAACTTCATGACAAACGTGGAAGGTATACAGATATACGCAAATTTAGGCAAATCTGAAATGTCATACAGAAAAATCAGGGAATTTACCAAAGCGTACGAAAGGTATGGACGTTGATCTATATGACTCAAAGTGCGAAAAGGTTAACACAAAAACCTCGACTTTTCAAAAAATGGACCCTGCATCAGAAAAGTAAATACCTGAAAGAAGGCATTTCAGTAGAAAATTATAAGTCTAGAGAGTTAGTTATGCAGTGCTTAGACAGCGTAGGAGAATAATGAACACAAGCCAGCAATGACAATTTATTCATCGACCCCAGTTTTTCCCTTGTCGATCTATCACGCCGAACACGCGAACAGCCATGAAAACCTCCGATTGATTTCGCTGGTATTGTGGGCGACTTTATTACTATGCTAAGTTTTTGAACTTAATGAAATTGCTTTCGAAATTCCTCATCTGCCAAAGACGTGTACAGTTCAGGGAACATGCCAGGCATTTTATAAATTTATTTTTGGCGTGATTGTCGTGATTCACAGGAAGCACAAACGGGTACGGTGTTTGGATTGGTGGATGGTAAAGCTGTTCCTCTCTGAATATCAGCTTTGCGTATGCAGTATCACACACGAAAGTTACTTGATACATTTCAGTTTCATTTACGTTTTGCAAGTAGCAAGAACCTTACAATTTAATACACCTTTCAAATGCTTAGACTTTCCTGGCAATATTTGTTACATTTATGAACTCTGGAGTCACTAAAGCGAAAAATAAACCTGCTGACATAAGAGCCTGGGACAAGATTTGGGCTCCTCACATGTTCTAAATCTTTTTCGTCATTTCTTTATTTCCTGTTTGAGATATAATGGGGGTATTTGCTAGTTCGATGAACTGAAGAGAACCGTCGAACCATAATTGAACTACTGTGCCATGAAAGTTTCATTAACACAATGTCGCGAAGGAGTAGTCAGCTTTGAGATACTGTAAAAAAAGAGAACGTGGCTAGGCTGTCACCGTTGGGCAGTAAGGTAAAGCGATCCTCAACGCTAAGGCTGGTTTGAGCACCAATGCGCTAACCCAGCTGACCAGCAAGTTGATTTTGCACTGCTCCCAGTGTACCGAGAACCACTGCGACCACTTTGAATGGTTTACGCCAGTCTCACTGTAGTTCGCTTTTCAAGTCCTCGCATCTTAAGTTTCTCGAGGTGTCTCGTCGATTCTGCTAGGACCTGGGATGAGAATGTTAATGAGCTGCACTTCCTTTTCCTCCACTCTTTTGGTATCCCAGCATTCGATGCGTCTGAAGTCTCAAGTCCCACAGTAACTTGGCATGTTCGTTTGCTACAGCTTTTGTTGGCTTGTGATCCCATCAATTTGCCACTGGCGGATGACAATTTCGACAAATTCCAGCGGGTCATTTATTTCACGGGTCTGTGCCTCTGCTTACAATCTACATCCATACTCTGCAAGCCACCTGACGGTGTGTAGCGGAGGGTACCTTGAGTACCTCTATCGGTTCTCCCTTCTATTCTAGTCTCGTATTGTTCGTGGAAAGAAAGATTGTCAGTATGCCTCTGTGTGGCCTCTAATCTCTGATTTTATCCTCATTGTCTCTTCGCGAGATATACGTAGGAGGGAGCAATATACTGCTTGACTCCTCGGTGAATGTATGTTCTCGAAACTTCAACAAAAGCCCGTACCGAGCTACTGAGCGTCTCTCTTGGAGAGTCTTCCACTGGAGTTTATCATCTCCGTAACGCTTTCGCGATTACTAAATGATCTTTTAACTAAGCGCGCTGCTCTCCTTTGGATTTTCTCTATCTCTTCTATTAACCCTATCTGTTACGGCTCCCACACCGGTGATCAGTAGCGATCTTTTTCCAACCTTACCTTCTTTTCAGAGAGTGCATTTTGGATAGTCTTTTGAGTTCTCGATTCTGGCTACCATGGCGTTACTCTTGATTGTTCGTTCCTGCGCAGCGGAAACCAGTCTAATTTCCTGATTTATGGCTTTGTTAGTCAACATCCGATCTTTTCTACTTTGCGTTTATCTTGTCCATAAAGTGGTTCATGAAATGCTTTATTTCTCGAGCTGTTGGTTCAGCACTGGAATGCAGCTTTCCAGTACTGGTTCTTTGTTAGGTGTTCTTTGAGAAGCTTCGTGTCGCTAGTCTGAATTAGAGAAGATACTTGGTTGTCTTTTACACAGTGTGCTAATGCATGCTTCTGTTTCTCCACTGCCTGCCTCAATTGCGACAGTCCTACACCTACTTACAAAATTTATATACATATTGAATATGGAAATACTGAAAACGATGAAAGCGGTCAGCTTTTACACGTGATGCCATGAGCAAGGCAAGAACTAGGTAACTAGTATGGCGAATAAGACATCATGTAAAGACGCGTATTCTAACTTTCAAAATAATGAGGCATGGAAAGAAGATTTTGAAACGCAACAGCTACGCCTTAAAAAATATTAAAAGTGAACATATCAGACTACATTGGGACAATAGGGGTTTTTTAGCGGGTAAGTAATTGTAACAGTGCTCAAGGTAAACAAAAATGCCACGACTCTGGTAACCAGCTGCATCATATATTCCAACCTCGTGTAATGCTACATTTCATTGTCATCCGTGGACTTCACCATGTTGTAAAATTATCACCTTGCAATCTATCTTCGGCTACGCTGCAGAACTAGTACACAACATTTCAACTATTCTATTAACTGTGACTTCGTTGAACTGTGCAGAATGATGGAATCGCTAACTTCACAACAGTGACTTATACTAAAGTATAACAGATTTTATTGAAGCTATAATTTCATGTGGCATCTGATGATAAATGTCCCTTCTGAATTTCGCAGTGGTCGAAACTGGAAGAAAGTAAGTTTAGGCACATTAAGGGGTGACATTTGTAGCACGCTGTCAGTTTAGACCAATAAACCACACACGCCCCATTCTTTAAGGAATCTACCGTGAACAAGACAGCTGCAAACCTGTGATTATATTACAGATGAGCTATTGTATTAAATATTTGATGTGTAGCATGTAACCGAGGAAAAAAAATTAGAAAAGGTTTTAAATTACCTTGGGTGTTACTAAACCACTTCAGCTGTAATTAGTACTTTATTATTGGATCACTACTAGTTTCGTGGCACTAAAAGGCACATCTTCACGTGACCAACTGTATAACAATATAGACGGAGTAACAACCCTGAGACATACGCTGGTATGGTAAATTAAGATTTTTAAAAAGAGAATTTAAAAAATATTAAAAACTTTTACATGAGTATCAAAATTTTAGTGGTGACATGACAAACATTAGCGAGAAAGTTCGGAACCTTTTTTACCCAACATTCGTCGTCCGTCAGAATAAAACCCATAAAAGGCAGTATGTCATAGAATAAAACAGCCGGACTCCAGGATAGTGGATGGGTCAAACACGTCATACCATAGGAATCCATCAGTAAGGAGAAAATAATTGAAAACTATTAAGCCCTAACTTTGAGCCAGAATGAAAAGCCAAGAAGTAGTTGCCACAAAATGGAGGGATTTTCTACCTGGACCAAATCCATCAGGTAAATAGCTATCGACGGGAAAAGCAGAACCTGAAAACCGTGTCATGAAACCAGTAGCGATCCAATAATAAAGGGCAAAATATAGCTGAAAATTAATACCGAAGATTACTTCATAGCTGTGGCTGCGCTACCTACAAGGCTGCTGAAGGTCGCTGAGCGCTTTCATTTTCAAATATTGAATGAATATAGTCTGGGTATTTTCTAAGCGCCGTAAGTGTCTCGGGACTTGTAAACAGGTTGTAAACGTATGTCTTACTGTATTAAACTTTTTACGTAAAATTAAACCCACGAGTAGATTTCGACAGCGTTTTTAATTTTTATATTCGGTCGATAGTTTGACAATGAAATTGAAGTTTTTGTTGCTCCTGGGCGACGTTAGCTAGGCACCCTGCAACAGAGCGGGTGCTATGAACCAGATTAGCAATACAGTAACATAGATTACTTTAATAACACTCTGCTTTGTAGTTTCAAAGTGGCCATTCTCAAGTGTGAAAGTGAATGTGATCATCATCTTGTGTAAAACAGAAATGACCACGATCTCTGAGCAAGTACCCGCAAAACACGTAAACAAGTTAACTGTTGAGCCAAAACAATGTACTCGTGCTTTGTGCATACTTGTTCGAAGATCGTTCCCATTGACGACCATGCCACGCGTACCATGTGATGTCCGAGTTGTTATGCGGACAGTATATCGTGGCAGTCGACCGCGACCGTAAACAAACCAGAACTTTGGCTACCCGAGGGGAGTGGAGCGGTGCGGGGGAATCAGCACCGCCTCCCTGTCGAAGGACTGCCATCCTACGTCGCGTTCTGTGCTTCCACGAAAGCAAAAGTGACATAACGGTCAAAAAGCTCACTGATTTATCATGCGTTGAAAGTCTCATTCGAATCCCTTTACGCACCAGGATTAGTCTCTTTACTCAATTCAAAATTAGAGAGAGAGAGAGAGAGAGAGAGAGAGAGAGAGAGAGAGAGAGAAAAGGAATAAAGAACCCAAAACGCAAAGCAAATTAGAGAACAAAACATTTGGTAGTGGTTACAGCGCAATTGTTTGCTGCGGTTGGTAGTGGTAGTTCAGGCCTGAACTCTACCGGTATCTTAAGCATCCTTAGTTCAAAACACTCCCCACGATATAGTTTACGAGGGTGAAGTGCGAGAATGACCATTCCCTCAGAACTAGCTGTTAGGGCTTAATAAAAAAATTATGTAAACTAATAACATGATGGAATCGATGGGATTCCAATTCGATTTTACAGAGGGTACTCTACTGTAATGGCTCCTTACTTAGCTTGCGTTTATCGCGAATCTCTTGCCCAACGTGAAGTCCCGAGCGACTGGAAAAAAGCGCAGATGACGCCAGTATATAAGAAGGGTAGAAGGACGGATCCTCAAAATTACAGACCAATATCCTTAACATTTTTGTTTCAGGATTCTCGAACATATTCTCAGTTCGAATACAATGAATTTCCTTGAGACAGAGTAGATGCTGTGCATGCATCAGCACTTTAGAAAGCATCGCTTCTGCGAAACGCAACTCACCCTTTTTTCACACGATATCTTGCGAATCATGGATGAAGGGTATCAGACGGATGCCATATTCCTTGCCTTTCGGAAAGCGTTTGGCCATGTGCCCCACTGCAGACTCCTAACTAAGGTACGAGCATATGGGATTGGTTCGCAAATATGCGAGTGGCTCGAAGACGTGTTAAGTAATAGAACCCAGTACGTTGTCCTCGATGGTGAGTGTTCATCGGAGGTGAGGGTATCATCTGGAGTGCCCCAGGGAAGTGTGATAAGCCCGCTGTTGTTTTCTATCTACATAAATAATCTTTTGGATAGGGTGGATAGCAATGTGCGGCTGTTTGCTGATGATGCTGTGGCGTACAGGAAGGTGTCGTAGTTGAGTGACTGTAGCAGGATACAAGATGACTTGGACAGGATTTGTGATTGGTGTAAAGAATGGCAGTTAACTCTAAATATAGATAAATGTACATTAATGCAGATGAATAGGAAAAAGAATCCTGTAATGTTTGAATACTCCATCAGTAGTGTAGCGCTTGACACAGTTCACGTCGATTAAATATTTGGGCGTAACATTGCAGAGCGATATGAAGTGGGACAAGCATGTAATGGCAGTTGTGGGGAAGGCGGATAGTCGTCTTCGGTTCATTGGTAGAATTTTGAGAAGATGTGGTTCATCTGTAAAGGAGACCGCTTATAAAACACTAATACGTCCTATTCTTGAGTACTGCTAGAGCGTTTGGGATCCCTATCAGGTCGGATTGAGGGAGGACATAGAAGCAATTCAGAGGCGGGAAGCTAGATTTGTTACTGGTAGGTTTTATCATGACGCGAGTGTTACGGAAATGCTTCAGGAACTGGGGTGGGAGTCTCTGGAGGATAGGAGGCGTTCTTTTCGTTCTAATCGCTACGGAGGAAATTTAGAGAACCAGCATTTGAGGGTGACTGCAGTACAAATTTACTGCCGCCAAGTTATATTTCGCGGAAAGACCACAAAGATAAGAGAGATTAGGGCTCGTACAGAGGCATATACGCAGTCATTTTTTCCCTCATTGTGTTTGGGAGTGGAACAGGGAGAGAAGTTGCTAGTTGTGGTACGAGGTACCCTCCTCCACGCACCTTATTGTGGATTGAGGAGTATGTATGTAGATGTCGCACTTCAAATTTGGCGAGCGTCTAGTGCCAACCCAGAGGGAGTCAAAGTTTAGAAATGGTGGAGTAATAAAGAAATATTCCTCAAAACGAAAACTGGCGTTACCTGTTTCTGTCTAAAAGCAACCAGCAAGCGCAGAATGGTCGGCAAGTGCAGCGGCCTTCTGTCGACAGGGAAGGTGCAGAGCCCAGTGGAATCGCATCCGTCTGTGTAGCTAGACTGCGGCCGCTGTCGGTCGGCGTTCCGTATTATACTGTCCCTGGCTGCGACTGTGTTGTCCCGCGTTGCCGCCGAGAAGAGCCCGGGGGGCGGGCCAGCTCGTCACGGCCCCCCCACCACCAGTCAGCCGCGCGACGTCACTCTGCCTGCCTGCAAGGCCAGCCCACAGCACAGCACAGCACGGGCACGCCGAGCTCCCGCGAAACCGCAGTGACGCACGCCGGCGAGATCAGCCCCCATCCCGCATATCAAAGCTTCTCCCCCCACTCCGCTGCTCGTGCCCTTCCGCCCCCATACGGCCGTTCGGCTGCCGGAGTGTCTGTGGTCTAGGGGAAGCCCGAACCCGCAACGTGACCGGTCGCACTGAGTGCAATCTATGAATGGGAGGTACCGATCGTGTCAGGGACTTCCAAAACCCGTACGTGGGTGACTCAAGACTGAGAGCAATAGACGAGACGTCAGTGCGGCGTTATCTTCATTCGGAAATGTTTGACTTGTCAGACACACACTGATAGTACCCTGCAAAGTCACACCAGAAGAAGTCAAACATTTTTTTTTTTTTTTTTTTTTTTTTTAGCGTATGGCTAATACAGACATACGAGGACTATCCACAAAGTACATTACGTTTTGGAATTAAAAATAAATAAATTATTGGAAATTTTTTTATTATATACAGATGAAAGCCGCACTTAAATACTACTTTTCTACATAGTTGCCATTTAAATTAAGGCACTTATCGTAGCGATGGACGAGCTTGGAAATTCCTTCGTCGTAAAATTCGGCCCCCTGCGCCTTCAACCACGTAATGACTGTCTTTTTGGACAGAAAAGGTGTGATTTTTGTGGATTTCCTGGAAAGAGGCACTACAATAAACTCTCAAAGGTATTCCCAAACTCTGCACAACCTCAGAAGAGCAATACAAAACAAGCGCAGGGGAAAGTTGGGCTCAAAGATCTTGCTGATTCACGACAACGTCCGGGCCCACACGGCAAATGCCACTCGTGAAGTTCTCGCATCTTTTAAGTGGGAGTTGTTTCCTCATCCGCCGTACAGTCCCGACCTGGCACCGAGCGACTTCCACTTATTCCCAGCAATGAAGAAGTGGTTGGCTATGCAGCGTTTTGATGACGACGCACAGCTTCAAGAAGAGGTAACCACGTGGTTGAAGGCGCAGGCGGCCGAATTTTACGATGAAGGAATTTCCAAGCTCGTCCATCGCTACGATAAGTGCCTTAATTTAAATGGCAACTATGTAGAAAAGTAGTATTTAAGTGTGGCTTTCATCTGTATATGATAAAAAAAAATTTAATACTTTATTTATTTTTAATTCCAAAACGTAATGTACTTTGCGGATAGCCCTCGTATCATGAAATTAAATTACATATACATATGTACATATTGACACAAGAAACTTAAGTTTGTCTTTACAACTGAATATCCAGTCCTTCAATCCAGCGCACTGCATCTGGAATTGCTAGCAGGAAGTCCTCTCTGGCGCCGTGTCAGGCTCGAATCCTGCATTCACTGACAATGTGGTGGACAGTCTGGTGTGGACCCCCGCAGTCACAGGCTGGATTAGGCAGCTTCTTCCACTTAGAGCATCCCTGCATCGGCCATGGCCGGTACGGATTCTGTTGAGGGTAGTCCAGGTCTTGCGTGGTAGGTCGAATCCACTTGGAAGTTTAGCACCTGAGAAGATGTTATGCAGGTGCACATCTGTCATTGCTTCCCACTGACCTTTCCATGCTCCGAGAGGTTTGAAATCATTAGCAACCATGTCAGCAGCATCGCACAGAGTTGGATGGCGTGATTTCAGTCTCTTACGATTTACAAGTGGCAGGTCGCTATGCACGGGTAGGATAGAATTCCTGGAGATCTTGTGGAATTCTCTCATAAGGGCAGTACATCTGCGTAGATCAGGAGGCATTATACCGGTTAACAGTGGAAGCCAATAAACTGGTGTAGATCTGACTGCGCCAGATACTATGCGCATCGTCGTATTCAGCTGGGTATCAACAAACCTTGTACCATGACTGTTCGTCCAGAAAGGTGCACAATACTCAGCACTAGAGTACACCAAGCCCAGAGCTGAAGATCGGAGGGTGGTTGCTCAAGATCCCCAGGTAGTTCCGCATAGTTTATGGAACATGTTGTTTCGAGTCCTCAACTTTTGAGCTAAGTTAAGAAGGTGTTGTTTGAAGGATAGTGTACGATCCAGGATGGCACCAAGATATTTTGGGTTCCAATTGTGACGAAGAATTTTGCTTCTGAAACTTACTCCCAGTTTTACGTTCGCCAACTGGTTATTTAGATGGAAGCAACACACTTCTGTTTTACTCACGCTGGGTTGTAGTCTCCAGATTTTGAAGTAATTATTTAATGCAGACAGGTCTTTGGCTAGAATCTCTTCTGTTGTCTTCATTTTCTGGTGTTTTACGGCTAGAGCCAGGTCATCGGCATAGCATTATTTTCTGGACGAAGTGTCAGGTAGATCAGATAGATATAGGTTAACAAAGTCCAACATAAACGAAAGAAGTAACATATGTGCCATGAGGAAGAATAGTGTTCGCGATATACGCTAAAGGTCTATCGGATGTGGTTAACAGCACCTTCAGACCTACTCGCTGACGATGATATTTACGGTCTTGTCGTAAGGAAACGCAGTACGATTTAGTCAGTACTTACAGCTGCGATGCGATGCGATATTGCAATGTCTGTGTTCTTCAGAATCAAGTCGCAATGTTCCTTCGGATATGCAGGCATGTTCGAAAGAACAACGCGCGCCGCGCGGGATTAGCCGAGCGGTCTGGGGCGCTGCAGTCTTGGACTGAGCGGCTGATCCCGGCGGAAATTCGAGTCCTCCCTCGGGCATGGGTGTAAGTGTTTGTCCTTAGGATAATTTAGGTTAAGTAGAGTGTAAGCTTAGGGACTAATGACCTTAGCAGTTAAGTCCCATAAGATTTCACACACATTTGAACATTTTTTTAGAACATCGCGTCGTAATTCTGAACAGCACAAGCTTCGCAATATTGTAACAAATGACGAGACCAGGCAAGCGCCCTTCAATTAAAATGACTTCCCTGTACGGGAACATGCAAAAAAAAAAAAAAAAAAAAAAAAAAATTGCTTCAAATGGATCTGAGCACTATGGGACTTAACATCTGGGATCATCAGTCCCCTAGAACTTGGAACTACTTAAACCTAACTAACCTAAGGACATCAGACACATCCACACCCGAGGCAGGATTCGAACCTGCGAACGTAGCGGTCGCGCGGTTCCAGACTGTAGGGCCTAGAACCGCTCGGCCACAACGGCCGGCGGGAATGTGCATAATGGGTGTATGAGTACAGGTTGCATACACATGCCCGATGACATATGGATATCTGAGTCTTGCTCGGATAGCCCAATGATAACGCGACCGCTCGCCATAAGTGCGAAATCCGATTTCAAATCCCCATATGGCACAGTTTTTCACTGTCGTCATTTCGTTATTTAGCTGATGGTTATCCATATTCGCAACTACGAATACATTTCATTTACTCACAGTTGATGTACTGAACGGCACGTGCCTTTAATGTGCATAAATACTGTGCAACTCCCATAAGCAAGCGAAAACTCTCAATAGTATCTAAACAAGAGCTTAGTGGTGAACTTGTAGAGCATAACAGTTCGTTATATACCTACGGGTAATACTAAGAAGTGACACGGAAAATAGCGGACACGCTAAATTAATAGGAGGGAGAATTAATGAAGCCCTAGATTTGTTGGGAAGGATTCCGGGAAAATACAGAGCATCTGTTCGGAAATTCTATGCTAGAATATAGTGCCACATATTGTACAGTATTTCTGCAATATTTGGGTCGCTTGTCAAGTAGATCTGAAGCAAAAGTCATTAGACTGTACGATACGCGGATACGTGGTATGCTATGACGACAACACGAGAACTGTAATCATTTAGTTCATATAAATCCTGGGTGTAATAGTTTGCATGGTTATGAAACGATATACTCACATAGACTCAGTCGTCGATAAAGCAGGTGACAGATCTGCGTGACACAAATATTACAGCGGATCTAGGCGCTTCAGTCCGGAACTGCGCTGCTGCTACGGTCGCAGGCTCGAATCCTGCCTCGGGCATGGATGTCTGTGATGTCCTTAGGTTAGTTAGGTTTAAGTAGTTCTACGTATAGGGGACTGATGACCTCAGATGATAAGTCCCACAGTGCTTGAGCCACTAATATTACGAAAGCAGATTTCAAGATGCTTCCTTAGCAGCGGATTCTTCATCTGCGGTATTCTCTGGGGACCTTGATATTCGAGTTCTCTGTCCAGCAAAGTTCTATAATGAATATGTTTTTCTCACTTTACCTGACGATATCTCCAGCCACAAACCAGTGCATTTATTTACACGTGGAATCGGAAAAATATTTATCCATTGTGCCTGTATCATAAATAATTCAAGGAGAAGTAACAATTACGCAACACCAAGAAGGATACATCTGACTGCAATGTTACAGATTAGACATGTCGCACTTGGCAATGCACAAATGATTAGGCTTTCAGAACAGTAAATCATATCTTACTTGAAGACTGGAAACCTCCGTGCCCTCTAAGCTGCAGGCGGATTCTCTAAATAATGTGGCACAGAATAAAGAGAGGAAGGATATGTTCCTGAGGAATCTTACTCCGAGCGATTTGAAAGTGAATCCACAAAACGTCAACAGCGTTTATTAGAGGAGTGAGACAAAGATGGTGTCGACTAACCGTGTAACACACATGTAAAGGCCTGGGAGAGTATAGCAAAATGCCTTACTGGGACACGAATCCAGAACCTTGTCTTTCACGTGCAGTGCTCCCACCGATTAAGCTATACAGGCATGACACGCCCTCACCGCCTCACATTTGCCAATAGCTCCCTACTACTTTCAAACTTCAGAGAAATTCTCCTGTATACGTTATGGGGCTCCCACTCCTGGAAGAAAGGATAACACGGAGAAGTGCCGTAGCATTAGTCAAGGGGACTGTTTCCACAAAACGCTTTCACTCTCGAAGTAGGTACAACTTTCAGGCAGGCTAAAACTTCTGCGCAGAGTGAAACATTCAGTACCTTCCTCCACACCTACAAATCCTTAATCCGCCCCATCCTCTGTTATGTCAGTCCCACCTGGATATCCGCTGTGCCCAAATTCTATAAGTCCCTCCAGGGCCTCGAGCGCCATGCACTCCGCCTCGCCTTCCGTATACGCCTGCCGTCCCCCACGTGGGTCCTATACGACCTCATTCCTTTCCCCCATCTGCTCCTATTCCTCGAACATATCTGCGTCCTCTACACCTCCTGCCACCTTCATCCCCCTCACCCCCTGGTTGCTCCTCTCCTCTCTAACTCCCGCCCCCTGCCGTGCCTTCACTGCTGTGTCCACCTACCCTCCATCTCTACACCCTACATCTCCTTTCCCAAGGTGGCTTCTGTCAACTCCCCCTCCCGGATGATGCCCTCTCTCCCTCCATTTATCCCTCCTATCAACTCTGATCCTCACCTCCCCCTCCTTTCCTTTGTCCTTTTCCCGGGCTCCGTCTTCCCCCCTCCCCCCTCCACCCTGTTTTTTCCCCACCTACCCTCTCTCTCCCTCCCTTCTCACCCCCAAGTTCTTTTGTGTTTCCTTCCTTAGCCTTTCTCCATTCCCTCTCACGTCTGCCCTGCTCCCCCCTTCTGCGTCCTCTTCCTTCGTCGGTTCCCCCCCACCTTTCGCTTTTCCTCTCCTCCCTCCTTTTTTTCCCCATCATCTGCCCAGGTCCCCCTCCCCCCCCCCCCCCCATCAACCCTTGCCTGTGGTGTGTCATCTACGAGCTGACTTTTTAGTACAGTGTCCAGTGCTTGTTAAGTGTTGCGAATGGGCATAATACTGTCGCAGGGTGTGATTTTTATATCTCTTGCGAACAGAAACCAGATTGTCGCCGTGTTTTTTAATTGTCTGTCTACTATTTTCCCTGTCTGCTTCCTGTGTATTTTATCATCATCGCCCACTATTTGTTTTATGTTTTAACTTTCCACAATTTTACGCCGTTTTACAATTTACGTCACCGTTTTATCGCCTGCTTTTATTGTTTCTCATCTTCTTACGTTTTAAAAATTCTGTAGGGTGAATAGCGGCGTACTAAGCTGCTGCAAGCCCGCTCCCTTCGTGGGGGAATCGAAATTCAATAAACGAAAAAAATGAAACATTCGTTCAGGTTAATCTGGACATTGTCCTAAGGACGATGTGCAGCTGAAAAACCAACCCAGAGAAGCACTGCTACCCTGTCCGGCACGCACTTCTAATGTCTAGAAGTCTCAAAATACCACACTCTTTGTAGAGAATACATTCTGCACCTTGTAGAGAATGCTCTGTGTAGTAGCTGTGCAGAGAGGGAAAAATTAGCAAATTAGAGAAAATGATCGAAAACAGAGTAAAACTAAACGCAGTCTACTCTTTCATTTAGATATTACACAGACCATTCAAAAAGTTCTGAGATTGAGTGTATTCCAGGGGCATAAGCGGCATAAGATGTGCATTCGACCTGTCAGCTGTGAGCAGGCTGTGTTAAGTACTGGACGAGCGGCAGTGGTGCAGCGACGACGTGTCACGTCTCTGAATCAAGTGTTCAAGACATCCTCCATACCGTTTTGATGAAGAGAAAAGTGTGCGCAAAGTTTGTCCCGCACACCTTGACTCCAGAACAAGAATACCGACGCGTGGACGCCTGCCTCTACTTGATCGGAGTGCAAAACGCGGACAACACGTTCCTGGAGAAAATCATCACCGGTGATGCGACTAGGTGTTATCAGTGGAAACATACCTCAAAACAACAAAGCACAGAAATTCACATCATCAAGGGTCGACGTCTTGTAAACGTAACCGGCATTCAAGCCAATGTGACGCACGAGTTGAACAACATCCCAAAGAATGACTTTTCTGACGGTTTCACACAGTTGTTTGGACGTTCTCTGGGTTGTGCTAAGAGGGAGGGGGGGGGAGGGGGGCTTTTAGGCTGTTAGGAGGGGTTAGACTATGTAGGAGAACTGAAGCATTAAAACCAATATGTTAACTTTTCTCTGTTTTTTTATTAATCCGTCCTCGAAAACCTGTGGATTGACGGTCTATTACCTGAATGCGCAATGAATTGTAGAAGTGAAGCTTTATTATTAACAAAATAAAAAAAGAAACGTCAAAATAAATCGTTACACTCACAGAATCAAAGTTATTGTAATCCTGTTGGTAATCGTTACTATTTACTTAGAAAGAGATAGCATACTGCAGTTAGGGTCTTTCGTTTGCGTGTGGCTAGTCTATTCAGTGAAACCAATAAGAAGTAACAAACCCTAACATAAATTTCCATTACCAGTTATATCACGAGTAAAGAAATAACGTTAGCGCTATTGTAATGCTCACAAGAAGATGACTTTTTATTGTCTCAGAACATAAAATGGCATTTGCGAGTAACAAATGTTTCCATCCAGTCAGTGTATAGGTTCAAAAGATACTGAAGCCGTCTTGCTCCCCGAGTTTGATGTCAGCGAGCAAAATAATGTGCGATGGCAGGACTCTGCATCCCTGGCGTAGCAAAGATACGATGACAGTCCGGAGACATAACTTATTTTCTTGTAATGCATCGTATTTTCAGATATTATGTGAATGAGACGCCAACCAAATGACATAAATATCTAGAGCTGTCACGGAGCTAACAAGTATCTGGCTGCGCTGTTAGGATAACTACAAGACGTCGTGTGCAAAGGCAGCCAACACTGCCGTCATGGCTGGCGTTAACCTGTTACCGTGTTCCCTTCTAATAGTCTAGTAAAATGTATATATAGGCTAGATTTGTGCAAAAAATACTATGTCACGCTGTTCATCAAGCAGTTGATTGATGGCCCTCCTTAAACGACACTTCGTTTCTAAGTATTTGTTGTAACTACTGATAGCTCAGTACTACGTTTTAGAAAGTATCAGACACTGTCGTATGAGAAAAAGGTTAATCTCCCTTTGGGTCTTCCTCAGGTTTAAAATGCTTGGCGCAACAAAAAACGACCTGCTGGAGGAAGTCACGAAAATATGACTCAGACGTTAGATATGGGTATTTATAAAGTAACCGGTTGACACCGAAAAGTCCATGATACGAGCTGCAACGAACGTTCTGTTGCAAGAAATCAGCTCAAGTTACTTAAACTGTTGTTACACTACTGGCCATTAAAATTGCTACACCACGAAGATGACGTGCTACAGACGCGAAATTTAACCGACAGGAAGAAAATGCTGTGATATGCAAATGATTAGCTTTTCAGAGCATTCACACAAGGTTGGCGCCGGTGGCGACACCTACAACATGCTGACATGAGGAAAGTTTCCAACCGACGTCTCATACACAAACAGCAGTTGACCGGCGTTGCCTGGTGAAACGTTGTTATGCCTGATGTAAGGAGGAGAAATGCGTACCATCACGTTTCCGACTTTGATAAACGTCGGATTGTAGCCTATCGGGATTGCGGTTTATCGTATCGCGACATTGCTGCTCGCGTTGGTCGAGATCCAATGACTGTTAGCAGAATATGGAATTGGTGGGTTCAGGAGGGTAATAAGGAACGCCGTGCTGGATCCCAACCGCCTCGTATCACTAGCAGTCGAGATAGATATCTTATCCGCATGACTGTAACGGATCGTGCAGCCACGTCTCGATCCCTGAGTCAACAGATGGGGACGTTTCCAAGACAGCTACCATCTGCACGAACTGTTCGACGACGTTTGCAGCAGCATAGACTATCAGCTCGGAGACCATGTCTGCGGTTAACCTTGACGCTGCATCACAGACAGGAGCGCCTGGGATGGTGTACTCAACGACGAACTTGGGTGCACGAATGGCAAAACATCATTTTTTCGGATGAATGCAGTTTCTTATTAGAGCATCATGATGCTCGCATCCGTGTTTGGCGACATCACGGTGAACGCACAATGGAAGCGTATATTCGTCATCGCCATACTGGGGTATCACCTAGCGTGATGGTAGGGGTGCCATTGGTTACACGTCTCGGTCACCTCTTGTTCGCACTGACGGCGTTTTGAACAGTGGACGTTACATTTCAGATGTGTTACGATCCATGACTCTACCCTTCATTCGATACCTGCGAAACCCTACATTCCAGCAGGATAATGCACGACCGATGTTGCAGATCCTGTACGGGCCTTTCTGGATACAGACAATGTTCGACTGCTACCCTGGCCAATACATTCTCCAGATCTCTCACCAATTGAAAACGTCTGGTCAATGGTGGCTGAGCAACTGGCTCGTCACAATACGCCAGTCACTACTCGTGGTGAACTGTGGTATCGTGTTGAAGCTGCATGGGCGGCTGTACCTGTACACGCCATCCAAGCTCTGTTTGACTCAATGTCCAGCCGTATCAAGGCCGTTATTACGGCCAGAGGTGGTTGTTCTGGGTATTGATTTCTCCGGATCTATGCACCCAAATTGCGTGAAAATGTAATCACATGCCAGTTCTAATATAATATACTTGTCCAACGAATACCCGTTTATTATCTGCATTTCTTCTTGGTGTAGCAATTTTAATGGCCAGTGGTGTACATTATAACCGTTCGCATTTCAATACTATCCTTCGGCATTTTTTAAAACGATTTTAGTTGACCTTTCAGTGACTAAGCGTATGACTCTATGATTTGTGGTGTTTTAAATCGTGGAATCTCCCAGTACGGCAGGAAACCGGAAGAGTCCCGAGAAGTGACGTCAGCGCATCTTACTCACTGTGGGTCGGTCTCGCCATTAGGAGCGCCCCCTAACGCTAGTGAGGCGCAGTACCTGTGCGGTCGCGAGAGGCGGGCAGCGGAGGTGTGTCAGAGTGCCGTTAGAATAGCGAAGACTACGTATCTTTAGAGCGAGTGAAGGAGATTCACTTACGTCATTAAATTTTATCATTTGAGATATTTATTTATCTAGAAATTAGCAACAATATGGGAATTGTGACTCCGCCTTGATTCAACAAATCTTAAAATATGCCATAACATACAATAAATAAGATATATGAAAGTATCCACAGAAAACTACATTTTAAAAACGAATGTAATAATTGTTACTGTGTTTGAATAACTATGCTATTTTCTGCATGTTTTAGATTTAAAGAACCCACTGATCATAGTGATATTTGTCACCGAAACTAGTTTGTGGAATAAATAAGTAAATAAATAACAAAGTGTTCTGAATCAAGGCAGACTCACACATGCCGTATTGTTGTTTTTCTGTGCAAACACGGACCAAGTGGAAGAGTTCCGTGATAAAGTTACTAGAAATTATCAGCATCTAGTCGTACGTACAAATACGTATTGTGTACACAGGCTGTAAACTGACTAATTATTGATCATTTGGTGAAGCAAACGTTCATTACATGCGTTTAATATGGTGACGCATGTCATGAACGATCTATTCACCAGATGCCGTGCATGACCAATGTCATCTGGATGATGGCTAATCCAGTCCGAAACCAATAATGATTGTGTAATTGAAGAAAAAGATCTTTTGACACATAAGTATCGTCTATTCAGAAAATATCGCTTTTGTGAAATAAAACTGGCTCTTTATCCACATGAAGTTATGAGTGCTACCGAGAGGGGATCTCAACTTGATTCCATATTTGTAGATTTCCAAAAGTCTTCTAACACCGTCCTAAGAAGTGGTTTCTAATCAAATTGGGTACCTATGGAGTATCGCTTCAGTTGTGCGACTGGATTCGTGATTTCTTGTCAGAAAAGTAACATTTCGTAGCAATAGATAGAAGGTCATCTAGTGTAACGGAAGTGATATGGCCTATGGTGCTTCACAGGGAAGTGTTACAGGTCCTCTGCTGTTCTTAATCGATATAAACCATTTTCGAGACAATCTGCGCAACCCTGTTAGATTGTTTGCAAATGATACTGTCGCTTATCGTCTACTAAACTCATCAGCAAATAAAGACGAATTCAAATTACTTAGACAAGACAGCTTCATGGTGTGAAAGGCGGCACTTCACACTTAGCAATAAAAAGCGTAAGGTCATCCACACGAGTACTAAAAGAATCCGTTAGGTTTCGGTTACTCCATAAATCACACAACTTTAAATCATCAGGATACCTTCCATTTGAAAAGCGGTTGCACTCAGCATCTGTTATATTGACTTTTAAATTATAGATTGCAGCAATCAGTCATCCTTGCTTAAATTTTATTATGCAGATCTAGATTTCAGCTAGAAGCTAGCCATTCTCAATGCACTATTATTTTCTCTCAAAGAATGTAAGTCCCTGTTGATCGGGCTTCACCCAAATTTCATTGAATAGTATTCAATGAACTGTGGCTGAAGCCCGATCAACAGGGACTTACATGCTTTGAGAGAAAATCTAGATCTGAATAATAAAGTTTAAGCGACGACGACTGATTGCTGGAATTTCTAAGTTACAACTTTAAATGTTGTCGAATCCACTAAACACATTGGGATTACAATTACAAACAACTTAATTTGGAACCATTACACAGAAAATGCGAACCAAAGACTTAGTTTTATTGACAGAAAGAAGATCCAACAAATCTACTAAAGAGACTGCATACGCTAGTCTCGTCCGTCCTCTTATGGAGTATTGCTGCGCAGTGTTGGATCGCATCACCAGGTAAGATTAGCTAAGGACATCGAAAAGTTTATATTCGTAGTATCGAGAAGTAGAGGAGAATGTAACACGGATAAGATACGCGTTTTTCGTTGCAGCGAGATCTTTTCACGAAATTTCAATCCCAAAATTTCTATAGCCACCGAATACGAAAACGCTTTATTGAGTGCTATTTCCAACGAAAGAAATAACCATTGCAGTAAAATAAGAGATTAGAGTCTGCACAGAAAGATTAAGTGCTCATTTTTCCCACTTGCTATTCGAGAGTGAATCGGTCCAGAAATAGTCTGAATCTGGTTCTAAGAGCCCCTCTCGAACTTTTAATTGTGAATTGTAGATACAAAAGATACAAATGTAAATGGACTGCGATTGTGTATGAAACAAAAGAAAGTTCGTAATAAGTCGATCAATGGTCTCATTCGACGGATTGCCGCTTTTTCCAAAAGGTTTTTGTATTACCGAATCACAAGTTTAATAACTGGCCTCCGCAGTTGGGGTCACTCACGCACATCCATGCGCTGATATGGAACTGGAAGGTAAGCTGTTTGGAATTCTGCTGGTGGAGGAAAGTTGTACCACCAATATCTGCCTGACAACTGGAGGAGATGTGGTGGTGGGAAATTCCTCATTACCAGAATTCGCATCGAAGCCCTCGATTAAATTCCAAAACTCTCCGCAGCAGTGCCTGCAACTTTGTGAGCATCTGTGCCCTGCCCATGCTGTGAACGTTGGCGCACGAGTAGGGCAGTGACTTTTGTCTATCTTCATGTGGAGGTGATTCTGGATGGTACCACTGCTCCATTCTGGCCCATTTATCCGCTGTTCTAACTCATTACAATAGACGATGACCTCTATCATCAACAAGTCGTTGCGTGGCAGTTGACCCCAGTGGAGCCATTTTTCCCCAAATTGAGGACCCACAGAAGAACCCTGTTAAGGTGGCACTTGATAGCTCAGAGCCTGCATGCAATAGTTCTAATGCAACCTGTATGTAATAGAAGGTTCCCATTATGCTGTTAACTGCGAAAGGAAAACTATCGTATGCACCAAAAAGGACTTTACAAATCTGAGAACGCATATTGATTTATTCATTTGACTTACAGACCTGGTTTTGGTGTCAATTTGTAGAAAAATACATCAAGTCTTTTACCTTATGCTTAAGCAGGATCAGTGTCATTTCCACTGATTATGTGGCACATATCCCATCTGAAGTCGTTTTTTTGCCAAACATACTGCATCGTGTGAGGGATGACTTGTTAAATTTCGAAGTAGACTATAGCTCTGAGCTCTGGTCGAGAAGCCGGTAAGGGTGGAACAAATATGATATCCTTGATGAGTCCCCAAAAGAAAACGTCTGAAGAATCATGTCCGATGAACGTGGGAACCATGTTATTGGCGCACCTCGGCCCATCCATTTTCCTGGAGGGCGGACATTTAGGAAATCCCAGACATCAAAGAGGTACTGTGGCAGTATGCAATCTTGTGTAACATGTACACTGTGTCATTCGTCATCAACTTCAATCTGGAGTATTAAAAAGTTTTCAAGCGTATACATACACTATTCCGTTGATATTTTTCTCTTGAAAAAATAAAGATCTGTAATCTTCGCTCTTGTTGAATGAACAAAACACATTCAGTTTTGGGCTGTAACATATTCTTGGGAGCTCCGTGGATTTTCATTGGCCCAGATCCTACAGTTGTACTTACTAATTTTACTATTTAACTGCAAAGTCAACTCACCTTTAAAGCTAATATTTTCAATGAAATTTTTACTTCAATCCAACTGACATAACATTTCCACACAAAAGTCCTTATGAGCAATCCTACAGACTCTTTCAGTTCTTGCACCGTTGTAAACTTCTATGGTTTGAGATGCAACCGTTTGCTTAACATATACCAGTCATTTACGGAATGCCAAGCTCTCGAGAAGAACACTGATATATTTTACAGGACTTTTTACGAAACATTGTCTCACTTGCTCTACAATGTCATCAGATGCACGGTGATGACCTGAGGATTTATTGTCTTACCAAACATCCAGTTTCAATAAAACACTCATGCCGCTCATAGATAGTAGGTCGAGAACATTTACCACACTCTGTATGAAAATTATGTCTCACGGTGTCGCAGAATTTGACTCTTAAAACCAAAACACACAGCGACCACACTCGGGATAGGTAAAGGCAGCCATCGTTGTTGCAACTGCTAGTAGCGCTTTTGGTGGTGCGATTCTGTACTAGCGTACCACGTGAGTCAAAAGTTGGTTTATCTTCCCTCACAACGACACTGAGCCTAAGTCCGTAAATCATCTTCAGCAACTGTAGTTGTATATATCGAAATAATCAGCAAACAGTTGCATGAAAGGGATTTAATTTCTTAACCGGTTTTAGGCACTTAGTGCCTCTTCTCGGCTTCTCAAGAGGGGCATGAAGTGTCGGAAAACGATTAAGAAAGTAAATTTCTTCTGTGCAACTGACTATTTCGTCATATGAATCAGTCTGCCCAATTTTCAGAGGTTTGAAGTCCTTTTCGTTACACCTCGTATAATGCAAAATAATTTGATGAACAAGTGTTCATAGCTCTTAAGGTAAGTTTACTTGATCTTTTTGTATTATTTGGTCCATACTACCACATTCAAAATGTGGAATAAAGTATTTAACACTCATTATAACGGAGACATAACATCTGGAGACACCTGAATGCAAATCTTTTGTTAGGACGAACGTTAATCAGGTGACATAGAGAGTTCAGAGGAGTAGAGGTGCAACAGAGCAGGTCTTGATGATTAAATTATTGCAGCAACATCCTCTATCATACACTCCACTGCAACGTTCCTTGTCAGGATGAAGCAGGATACTTTAGCCAGGTCTTTAATGAAATAGTTTTCTTCAGAGGCTATCTCAGTAGATACTGGCGACACTATACAGGGTGTTACAAAAAGGTACGGTCAAACTTTCATGGGAACGTTCCTCACACACAAATAAAGAAAAGATGTTATGTGGACATGTGTCCGGAAACGCTTAATTTCCCTGTTGCAGCTCATTTTAGTTTCGTCAGTATGTTCTTCCACCTTCGCTCAATGGAGCCGTTATCATGATTTCATACGGGATACTCTACCTGTGCTGCTGGAACATGTGTCTTTACAAGTACGACACAACATGTGGTTCATGCACGATGGAGCTCCTGCACATTTCAGTCGAAGTGTTCGTACGCTTCTCAAAAACAGATTCGGTGACCGATGGATTGGTAGAGGCGGACCAATTCCATGGCCTCCACGCTCTCCTGACCTCAACCCTCTTGACTTTCATTTACGGGGGCATTTGAAAGCTCTTGTCTACGCAACCCCGGTACCAAATGTAGAGACTCTTCGTGCTCGTATTGTGGACGGCTGTGTTATCCTGTAACAAAGTGTTTGAAGTGACGCTGGTAGGTTCTGTTGCTGTGTGTTTCCATTTCATGATTAATGTGATTTGAAGAGAAGTAATAAAATGAGCTCTAACATGGAAAGTAAGCGTTTCCTGACACATGTCCACATAACATATTTTCTTTCTTTGTGTCTGAGGAATGTTTCCTGAAAGTTTGGCCGTACCTTTTTGTAACACCCTGTAAACAGTTTCATCAGCAACATCCAGCACAATTAATGTGTCAATATTTACAATTCAGTTCTCCAGCGAGCAACGGTATTAATACCAAACGTTTCCGCGTATATATTCGTTACAAGTTTACGGAGAATAAACTACAGGAAAAAATAAATAAATAAAATTTGAATTCATTTAAACAGCACACTCTCACAGTGAACGCTGGGTAGAGAAAAGATTTGCACTTCTTAGATCAAAGTATAGAAACGTATGCACTATTCAGTTAGCTTCATTTTCAACGTTTCTGGCAGATCTCAGAACAGAAACTTGAGTGAGAAACCCAAGATTTCCAACTCTAGGTTGAAAGGCTTATTTGTGGCACACTCCTTTTACTTGTACAATAACCTTAAACTTCAACATATTATTTGTTGTGTGTTCAACTGTAAATATATTTATCCTTTTTAAAAAAAATTATTGCCCCCCTTTCTAATTTTTTTTTAGGTTTGCTGTCATATTCCTGGGTGTTATGTAGTGACACGTACCATAACCAAGCAGTTTTCGCTAACGTTCATGGTCCCTCGGAATGAGTTAATCAGATTAAATTAAAAATTAAATTTCTTTGACAGATTGTGAATAAAAACGTATTTGGTCATAATCTTTGTCATTTCGTATGCAGATTTTCGGTTTTATCAGATCAGTCCAGTTGTACCATGTTATATGAAAGATCATTAATTGCACATTACAAAATTTGCATATAGTAATGACTGATTACTATAATTACACTTCACAGGCGCATTGTAATAAGTGTTCCGC
Source organism: Schistocerca serialis cubense (assembly GCF_023864345.2). Lineage (NCBI taxonomy): Eukaryota > Metazoa > Arthropoda > Insecta > Orthoptera > Acrididae > Schistocerca > Schistocerca serialis. Next base: position 1,133,197,894 of record NC_064639.1, read on the forward strand.
ACTGCGTAACGCATTTCAAGTGCAGTAATAATTGAGACTTGGTGCAATGTTGAGCAGCATTTGATTATCTTATTAAATACTGTACTTCTTTGTTAAATGTTTCTGTAGTACGAACGTCCTGATACAAACGTAAATGTAATTTGAATCTTCCTGGCAGATTAAAACTGTATGCCGGACTGGGACTCCAACCTCTGACCTTTGTCTTTCACGGGCGAGTGCCCTACCGACTGAGCACAAGTCACGACCCTCCCACACATCTTTAGCGTCGCCAGTATCTCCTTTCCTACTTCCTAACGTGAGCTGTGATGGCAGATCATTAGTCGTTGTTGGGTAGCTTAGTTGGCAAAACTGGCCAGTGAAAGGCAAAGATCTCAGATTCGAGCCCCGTCCTGGATACAGTTTTAATGTGCCAGGGAGTTTGAGATCAGCGCACACCCCACTGTACAGTGAAATTTCATTCTAGCGAGTGTATGTGTTTTCAGTATGTTCTTGTTCCTGAGCATAAACTGTAAATAATATCATACTACGCAACCAGGAAATGCTTAGGAATTGCTAAATATGTATGGGAATTCCTTCCCTCTTCTCCCCCTTTCTTTGTCCATCTCCTCATCCTCTCTGTGCATCACCTCCTCACCCCTATCTCCGTCCATCTCCTTCTCCTCCTTTCTCTCTCCATCTCCTCTTCCCCATTTCTCTGTCCATTTCCTTCCTCTCCCTCTCTATGCCCATTTCTTCACTCCCTCTCTGTCCGTCTCTCTTCTCCATTCTCTTTCTCTCTCTCTCTGACCTTGAGACGTGTTTATTGTTATTGCAGACGAAACCTTAATTGCGAATTGAAGTTGCTTAAAATGAGTAGGTAAATCGACTGGGGTCATTGGTACATAATGAGACAGAGACTTCTCCAGATGCTAGATCTGTGAGGATAGTAGCTTCAATGATATAATTTTACGTAGTGTAAAACTGCGAATGGGTACGATTACAAAGTTTCAGATGATTAAAATTGCATGGAAGTATTCTAATACAAAGCCGATGAGCCATAAGCACAGCTTCCCTGTTTTGTGTAAAACCGATGGCGAGGAAGAAATCATCATATTGTTGTGTATACGTTTTTTGTTTAAAATTATATGTAAGGATGAAGGATGTATCTGAGCGTAACAATTTGTCTAACGGTTTAAATGCCTGTTACAGTGGTTAAAACTGACTGCGTGAAGCATAACCAAACCACACAATTCCACAGCACAGCATTTTATTGTCTCGCAGTAGGTTTTCATGAAAAACCTGTGCATTATACTTACATATCCTATGTCTGTCTGACTGCGTATTAGGGTATCGTGTAACAATTTGAAGCAGTTCGATCACATAGTTTTCGAGACTGTCACTGGCAACGTATCCCTCCTCTACAATATGTAGCCTATTTCTGTCCAAATGTTTATTAGAGTGTCGTGTACGCTACGGTCGCAGGTTAGAATCCTGCCTCGGGCATGGATGTGTGTGATGTCCTTCGGTTAGTTAGGTTTAAGTAGTTCTAAGTTGTAGGGGACTGATGACCTCAGATGTTAAGTCCCATAGTGCTCAGAGCCATTTGAGCCATTTTGAACCAGTGTCGTGTAAAAATTTGAAGCAAATCCGTCACGAACTATCCTAGAAATTTGCCAACAACAAACGTTTCCTCTTTATATATTATATGTGTACTTACATATTGAATACATTCAAAGAATATGTAGCCTATGTCTGTCTGGATTGCTATTAGAGCATCATGTAAAAATGTAAAGTAAGTCAATCAGTTATATAATGCGTGGAGCTGTTCTTCCGAACGTGTCCGAAAGCAGAGACACCACGTGGTATCCGCATCTGTGATACAGCACCCGTAAACTGAAGATAGAGGGGCAGAAAGGAAAGGAAAGGTAAGGGACTATTGATGTCTGCTGCATCGGGACTTCACGCAGCACCAGCGGTGACGGGCGAAAATGTGTGCCGTACGTGGATTCGAACCCGAGATCTGCTTTGCGTTAAACACTGCGACACCCGGATACAGTATTTATCGCAACTGCGCCGGCTGTGTCGGCACGCCTCTCGATCTATCCACAGTCCCACCAAGCGTCACCCATCTGCAGGCCCTGTCCACCTTCTCTATGCTCGCTACTGTGAGATTCCCGCTGGAGGTCACACATAATTTGGCATCTGCACTGAAGATGGTGGATTCGTTGCACATCGAGGCGAATCAGTTATATGAAAAAGTGGTGTCTGTGCTTTAGAACATGTTCGAATCCCAGTCCGACACACATTTTTGCTCGTCCCCAGTCACAACTCTTGATGAACTGTGGTATCGTGTTGAAGCTGAATGGGCAGCTGTACCTGTATACGCCATCCAAGCTCTGTTTGACTCAATGCCCAGGCGTATCAAGGCCATTATTACGGCCAGAGGTGGTTGTTCTGGGTACTGATTTCTCAGGATCTATGCACCCAAATTGCGTGAAAATGTAATCACATGTCAGTTGTAGTATAATATGTTTGTCCAATGAATACCCGTTTATCAGCTGCATTTCCTCTTGGTGTAGCAATTTTAATGGTTCAAATGGCTCTGAGCACTATGGGACTTAACAGCTATGGTCATCAGTCCCCTAGAACTTAGAACTACTTAAACCTAACTAACCTAAGGACACCACACAACAACCAGTCACGAGGCAGAGAAGCAATTTTAATGGCCAGTAGTGTATCACACGTGCGGATTCCAAGTGGTGGTCGTTCTTTCGGGCATGCCTGTTTACATACCTCTGTATTTGAATACGCATACCTATAACAATTTCTTCGGCGCTCCATTGGATATTAATAATAGGAGGAATTTGCAATGGCTTTTCTAATCTAAAAACGTTTCCAGTGGTTTTAAGCACTTGATCAATTAAGTTCTATGCAATCGATCTAGCGCCACGGCTACTTAAGAATGTGAGAATATTTCCTAAACAGTCTTAATTTCTATTGAAGAAACTAATGCTTAGTCACATTTTGTATAAACTGTGTCCATCACACGTAATCAGAAAATATGTTGAAACCGAAGTTACTCATTCGAGGAGAAATAACACCACCACTCAAAAACAATTAATGGGAAATGAACCATATTACCACAGGTGTCACACATGCGTGACAGCGACGAGTCATGATTACGGTGAGGTGCTTGAAGCTCATCTACTACTCATAGGCAACTGAAATAGTTTGAACCAAGAAGGTTAGGAGACAACTGAAGAATGGTGACTTTTTGGGAGTATGTTACTCCCCTATGTGTCTATTCTATTACAGTATCTTTTAGTCATGTGCTTATTCGAAGCAAGCAGTGCTCATTTCAGTGTATGTAATTTCTCTTGTACGGGTTAATTTTGGCCTTTCTTCATAATTTTCCATTCCACTGTTTTCCAAAATGGCTTCAAATGGCTCTAAGCACAATGGGACTTTACATCTGAGGAAACTAGTCCCCTAGACTAACCTAAGGAGATCACACACATCCATGCCCGAGGCAGGATTGGAACCTGCGACCGCAGCAGCCGCTTGGTTCCAGACTGAAGCGCCAAGAACCGCTCGGCCACAGCGGCCAGCCACTATTTTCCAAATTATGTTACATTTTTACGTATAGTTCTTGGACACAGTTAGTGAGTACAATACGCATAGGTGAATGGGGTGCACTGAACAACATGACATAAATAGTCTGAAGTACAAGTATGTTTGGACATTCGTCGTACGTAACTTGTTTGACTGTCGGAAATGAGAAGAAGGGAGTTAACTGTGTAGGCGACTAGATGGTCGGACTATTGTTATAGCGCGCTTTCGTACAGTCGCCTGCTGCTACCGCCTGCCTGCTCTTTGTTTTGGCTCCAAATTCAGAATTACGCCGCATTCACAAGAACTCTGAGTTTACTTGGTGCCACTGTGCCCGCAACACGTTTAATCTGAACGAATCCAGTCAGTATCTCAGGACTAATTTCTTGCTAAAGGAGCGCAGTTTACAATAAAATGGATCTCATCGAATATTTTTTGAGACCTAACTGACATGTTTTACTATAAAAAGTTGGCTGAACAGTTGTCTACACCCCATCGCAATTAGGAGTGCAGCGCCATGTTCTTGCACCGCCATAAATTGATTTACGCAGAAACTTACTTCAGTAATAACGTATGGAAACTACTCCAATAATTGAATAGCCATCAGCAGGTCAGGTTTCTGCTGAACGAAGAAATTTTGTGGCTTTAAAGAAATATATGGTAAATATTTCGACTAAAAGGTTCACCCTCGATGAAGAAGTTACTAACTGCGGAATCCCAGCTGCAGAATTGCTACTGGTATTTCAAGAGTCGGCCAGGCGAGTGTGGAAGAAAGAATGTGATGAACCTAGGTAGAAATGTACCCGTCGCTAACACTGTGCGACTGGTGTAAAAGATGCTCAAACTCGAGGAGGACTAGAACTACCATCACACTCCTAAACTCCGCTGTTACGTGAAGAGACATCGACAACGCGTCCTATTGCAACAGTTCCGCTCTGTTACTTTTGGTTAAGATGAAGTCACCGCCCATTTGCGTGATGTACGTAAATATTCTGCTATGTTACCCTCTAGAAATGAACAGCCGTTAATTCAACAACGTCGTCATTATCGACGCAGAACTACACGGTGTATGCCGCGCGGGATTAGCCGAGCAGTCTGGGGCGCTGCAGTCATGGACTGTGCTGCTGGTCCCGGCGGAGGTTCGAGGTCTCCCTCTGGCATGGGGGTGTGTGTGTTTGTCCTTAGGATGATTTAGGTTAAGTAGAGTGTAAGCTTAGGGACTGATGACCTTAGCAGTTAAGTCCCATAAGATTTCACACACATTTGAACATTTTTCTACACGGTGTACAGTCAACTTCGAAATTCATCTTCAGAAGTGAGATGTACACAATGTTGTGTTAAACTGGTGAGAAGCTGCAAACTTTTTTATTGGTTACATTGTATTATTAGTTATCAATATACACTGATCAGCCAGAATATTATGACCACCGACCTACTATCGATATAAACCGGTCGAGGAGACAGCAGCATCACGTGGCTAGGAATGACACACGGCCGGTGCATTTAGTATCAGTGAGCACGTTGCCAGTGTGTAGAATGCGGAAGGTGAGCGATCTATCTGAGGGCAGATTCTGATGGCGCGGGGCCTCGGCACCAGCATTTCGGGAACTTGTAACCTCCCCCTCACTTATCGACCTAAATGACAGTGAAAAATTTAACCGCGTGTACCTAATGGAAATTTGGGAAAAATCAATCGTCACCGAAGTTAATCTGTCGGTAAAGAGGGAGGAAAGGATTACATCTAAATGAAAGGAAAAATGCAAATGAAACTGGTGGAAATTAATTTTGAAAGGGGGTAAAGTCAATAAAGAAAGTAAATGTGCGGCCGTTACGTTAACAATTAACTAGCGGTAATTAGATATTTGACATTTGGGGGAAATTACGGTCGCCAGTCCTATGGACAATTACTATAGTAACTGAAAAAGAAAGATTATTACACATATAATTAGCACTAGAAGCGTGGCAACTGAAGGTTGACAAGTGTAGTGTGAAAACTGAAAGTTTGTCCGAAGTAATAAATTTCGCTACACTCTGACTTAATTTAGGAAAAGAATTAATAAAACCGGAAAATTGAAAGTTAATTTAGTGACTGAAATTAATAGTGAGCTTTGTTTCTGAAGCACATCGAAATTTTGTAAACAGCGACGGCCGACAATGAGTGACTGTCTCCACCTCCTCGATCGACGGCTTCAAACCTTCAATCAACCAACAAGGAAGACTGGAAGCACGTAATGTTTTAGAACTGTATGGCAGACCTCAGCTTTTCAAACTGTTCCATTTTCATAACTAAATTACAGCAACGTAAATCGAATGATGCTGGCGTTTGAATTTCAACGACACTCGGGTTCATTCCGGAAAAGGAAGGGACCCTGCTTGGTAATGCAATTGGGACAATGAGCAACAAAGGTTCATGCTACGTTGTTGTAATTTAGTTATGAAAATGGAACAGTTTGAAAAGCTGAGGTCTGCCATACAGTTCTAAAACTTTACGTGCTTCCAGTCTTCCTTGTTGGTTGATTGAAGGTTTGAAGCCGTCGATCGAGGAGGTGGCGACAGTCACTCATTGTCGGCCGTCGCTGTTGCAGAAGCTGGATGTTGGTGCGCCCTCTTCTCGACACGGTCACCAGGCAAAACGGGCTCTTGATATGCGCCAGCTAATGCTTCCCGTCCGCGACACCGTGTCAGAAACTATCATAGCAAGTCGAGCGCAATTACATGCTGCCAAACCCCGAAAGCGCGGCAACTCGCGGGATCGTTACACAACACACCTGCTCCACCGCACCACCTCAGCCAGACCCCCTCTGCCCGCGCTCCACGCGGCAGAGTTAACACTACCAAAGATCCTAAACACTTTCGTTCTTCACACGACCTATCGATGTATTCGTTCGATAGCATAGTTTTCCCTAGGCAAGACCCAGCGTAAAATACAAATAATATTTACAAAACAAACCAATTATACATCGACATAAATGCATATATATATATATATATATATATATATATATATACAAATAGTAAAACAATTACAATATATGAAAGACAGAAATGTCATATCTTGAGGCAATAAAACAAGGAAAAAAATTATAGTACAATAGATGGAAATAGGAGGATATGCATTTCCGGCGTTACAAACTGCACGACTTGTCGGGTGTTGGAGAAGTGCTGTGGTGAGTGAAACCAAGGGGAAACCACGTCCAGACGTCGTGGTGTTGGGCAGTCACCCCTCACTACTGATGTCGGACGATGTAGGCTGGGCAGACTGGTAAAACAGGTCGGGCAATCTCTGGCGGAAATAACATCAGACATCAATGTTTGGCAGTGTACAAGTGTGTCTGAAAACACAGTGCTCCGAACACTCCAAACGATGGGTTTCCACAGCCGACAACCCACGCATGTGCCAGTGGCCATACCACGACATCGGCAACTAGGAATGAAACGGGAAGTTGGCGCAGTAGCAGAGCGTCTTCTACAGCTCCTTGACGGGACGGAGAAAAGCTGTCGGTTCCATGATGCTCTGGGGAACCATCACATGGACATCCGTGGGTTCAGTGGAGCTCGTGCAAGGCACCATAACGGCCAACGTGTGTCGTAAACTGGTTTCAGTCTACGTACACCCTTTCATGACGATCATGTTTCTCGGCACCAGTGGCATTTTTCAACAAGAGAATGCGCCAAGTCACAAGGATAGGAACGTGACGAAGTGGTTCGCGGAAAACAATGGGGAATTTGAGTTGCTGTACTGGCCCCTCCAACTTGCCATATCTGAACCCGATCGAACACATCTGGGATGTGATTGAACATGGCGTTAGAGCTCATTGCCCCCCTCCCTCCGCGGAATTTAAGGCAATTAGGTGATTCGTGTGTGCAGATGTGGTGCCATCTCCATGAAGCGACCTACCATGGCCTCTTGCTTCCATGTCACGATGCGTCGTTGCTGTCATCCGTGCCAAAGGTGGACGTACCTGCTATTAGGTAAGTGGTCATAATGTTCTGGATGATTAGTGTAAGAAGCTTCCTCAAATGCGCATTACTCTCATATAGTAATACACTACTGGCCATTAAAATAGCTGCACCACGAAGATGACGTGCTACAGACGCGAAATTTAACCGACAGGAAGAAGATGCTGTGATATGCAAATGATTAGCTTTTCAGAGCATTCACACAAGGTTAGCGCCGGAGGTGACACCTACAACGTGCTGACATGAGAAAAGTTTCCAACCGTTTTCTCATACACAAACAGCAATTGACCGCCGTTCCCTGGTGAAACGTTGTTGTGATGCCTCGTGTAAGGAGGAGAAATGCGTACCATCACGTTTCCGACTTTGATAAAGGTCGGATTGTAGCCTATCGCGATTGCGATTTATCGTAACGCGATATTGCTGCTCGCGTTGGTCGAGATCCAATGACTGTTAGCAGTGTGGTGTCACCGCCAGACACCACACTTGCTAGGTGGTAGATTAAATCGGCCGCGGTCCATTTAGTACATGTCGGACCCGCGTGTCGCCACTGTGTGATCGCAGACCTAGCGCCACCACAAGGCAGGTCTCGTGATACGAACAAGCACTCGTCCCAGTTGTACGGACGACCTAGCTAGCTACTAGATGTACGAAGCCTTTCACTCTCATTAGCCGAGAGACAGAATAGCCTTCAGCTAAGTTAATGGCTACGAACTAGCAAGGCGCCATTAGCCTTACAGTGATTGTAATTAAAGTCTCCTGTGTATAGTCAAGAGCGATGTACCACAATGATTGATTAAAGATAAGTATTAATCCAGCTACGTACTTTTCTTCACAGCATTAATTACGTAGCCTGTTCCAGTACATGACGCCCGTCGGTGTGTGTGTGTACGCGTGCCTTTCTTTCGGCTACCTGTCACTGTGGACTGGCTGCCTTGTCAGTCCACTTCAAGCAGAATATGGAATCGCTGGGTTCAGGAGGGTAATACGGAACGCCGTGCTGGATCCCAACGGCGTCGTATCACTAGCAGTCGAGATGACAGGCATCTTATCCGCATGGCTGTAACGGATCGTGCAACCACGTCTCGATCCCTGAGTCAACAGATGGGGACGTTTGCAAGACAACAACCATCTGCACGAACAGGTCGACGACGTTTGCAGCAGCATGGACTATCAGTTCGGAGACCATGGCTGCCCTTGACACTGCATCACAGACAGGAGCGCCTGCGATGGAGTACTCAACGACGAACATGGGTCCATGAATGGTAAAACGTCATTTTTTCGGATGAATCCAGGATCTGTTTACAACATCATAATAGGCGCATCCGTGTTTGACGACATCGCGGTGAACGCACATTGGAAAAGTGTATTCGTCATCGCCATATTGGCGTATCATCCGGCGTGATGGTATGGCGTGCCATTGGTTACACGTCTTGGACATCTCTTGTTCGTATTGACGGCACTTTGAACGGTGGACGTTACATTTCAGAAGTGTTACGACCTGTGGCTCTACCCTTCATTCGGTCCCTGCGAAACCCTACATTTCAGCAGGATAATACACGACCGCATGTTGCAGGTTCTGTATGGGCCTTTCTGGATACAAAAAATGTTCGACTGCTGCACTGACCGGCACATTCTCCAGATCTCTCACCAATTGAAAACGTCTGGTCAATGGTGGCCGAGCAACTGGCTCATCACAATACGTCAGTCACTACTCTTGATGACCTGTGGTATCGTGTTGAAGCTGCATGGGCAGCTGTACCTGTACACGCCATCTAAGCTCTGTTTGACTCAAAGCCCAGGCATATCAAGGCCGTTATTAGGGCCAGAGGTGGTTGTTGTGGGTACTGATTTCTCAGGATGTATGCATCCAAACTGCGTGAAAATGTTCTAGTATATCTGTCCAATGAATACCCGTTGATCCTCTGCATTTCTTCTTGGTGTAGCAATTGGAATGGCCAGTAGTGTAGATGATCCGTATTACCTGGCCTCGATACAGTTTGCGGGTTGGAGATGATCACAAAGTTGGAGTTGCCACTTGCCACCAATCCCGTTATTTCTGAAACTCCTGCCTGATTATGACCGCTGAAGGCGGCTGTGTTGTGTGACAGAATTCTGACGTGTCGCTTTAGCTGCAGTGTTCTTCATGACAACCTTCATCAGCGTTTATCTTGTTCTTTGCAGCCTGGATTTCCTCCACTTTTCTCTACTGCTGTCTTATTTGTCACTGTGTATGGTGGCACCAGTCTGGACGCTGCTGCCGGTGACTGTCTGAGCTGTATCTTGTAGACACTAACCAGTCACTCACAGACAGCATGTCTGAAAGTGAGAGCGGCCTTTGATACTGCGTCACATCAGTTTAGAAGTTCTGACGTTTAAGCCATCGCAGTGGTGACAAAATGAAATTTGCCCTTCAGGCTATGTACATCATGAATGTGAGTTACATATGTTCCAGGATGCATATGTTTCTCTAATCTTGATAGCCGTGTCTACATCTTACAAGCTCCCTTCGTCTTGGAGATTATATGGGTTAATTAATGATTTTGTAGTTGACCGTGTATATCGAGACTTCGTTCATTGTTAAATGCAATGGTGTGGTACTAACTGATGGAGACGCATTAAGAACTGGTAAAATTTAATTTATTTCCTTTATTACACTGCACAAACACAAACACACAATTATTCAAACTGTGTGCCACTACTATTAAACATTGAGATAAAGCCTTCGCTACGCAACCGCCTTCGGCTCACGCAGCCCACACCTTCCACAGCCTCTCAACAACTGCCTCTACTTGCGACTCTCTGCGCCACTGGGCATTGTCGCCCTCCAAAGAACAACCACTTACAGATACTACACACCAGTACCCTCACAATCTGCTCATATTTAATTGTCATTTGCATTGCTCTGAAATAACGTTTCAACAGGAGCTCGACTGGTGACTATCCGTCATATACAAACATGATGCACAAGTCGTATCGAAGCGGAAGTGTTTCGTTTTCATTTTACAGTGTCCCTTAATGGATCGGGGAAAAACCGCCAGAGCTGCTGTTCAGCCGGTATTACAAGTTTCTATGTATTGTATGGAGACAGTTTACGTATCTATGTTAATACGGATGAGTTTCTTAAACTACACTTCCGACAGCAGTGATAAATATGGAACTATCTTTTGTTTTATTTTATAATTTGGTTGGCGTAAATGCGATAGAAAGGGCACGAACAATCAGCAACAAGTTGGAACAGAGGTCACCACTATGCGATGACCACAAGAGCAATGCAACAACGAAATGAACTTGAAAGGAAAATGTGGTAACTGTGAAGCGATAAGAAACGAAAACCGTATAATTATCGCACGCACATGATGAAAGGTTACTGCTGTATAAAAATGAGCTGTGAAGGTTAAAACAGGTAACATCTACGTCTAACCTAAATAAATGTGATGAATGTAACTTCTTTTGTAATTCCAGGACTACCGTTTCCGGGTTAATATTATCTTGACCCATTATCACTTCCACCTTCTTTACTGGATTTTTCATGTGACAGCAATGGTCGCATTGATAGGTCTTCTGCAGAAACGGTGTCAATGTAGTGCTGCAATCTGCAGTCTTGTTAAACAAAGAAAAATGCTGTTTCTCCACTGGCAATCAAATTTGATGACTAACGAAGATAATATTGCGCAAGAGAAAAGTGCAGAAGTTTAGTAACAGTATGTTATACAAGTAAGGGCTCAATTTTAATAGCATGTGGTTTGCTCCGGAAACCACTTCAACAACGTAACTATACGAGGTCTGTTCAGAAAATTCCACAACGCTTTTCTACCATTACCTTTTAGCTAATGTGCATGGTCTCCTCCTAAATACTCTCCTAAACAATTGACACGTCACTCCCAACACCGTTTCCACTTGCGGAAGCAGTCTTGGTACGCCTCCTGCCGGATCGTATAAAGCGCCGTCCGAGAATTTTCTTTTATCTCGTCTGTCGTTACAAATCTTCGTCTATTCAACGGGATTTTGAACTTTGGAAATAAGAAAAGACCGCAGGATCGTGTTTGAGACTACAGAGGATGAGGCAGCACAGTGATTTCGCTTTCTGTGCAATAATCACGCACCAACAGCGATGTATACGCGGGTGCGTTATCGTGATGCAAGAGCCATGAACTGTCTCGCCTCATTTCAGGTCGTTTTCCTCTCACATTATCTCGCAGGCGTCGCAACACGTCCGGATAGCACAATCGATAAACAGTTTGTCTCTGTGGCACGAATTAAAAAAAAAAAAAGTGTGTGAAATCTTATGCGACTTAACTGCTAAGGCCATCAGTCCCTAAGCTTACAGCGGGCCGTGGTGGCCGAGAGGTTCTAGGCGCTACAGTCTGGAACCGCGCTACCGCTACGGTCGCAGGTTCGAATCCTGCCTCGGGCATGGATGTGTGTGATGTCCTTAGGTTAGTTAGGGGACTGATGACCTCAGAAGTTAAGTCCCATAGTGCTCAGAGCCATTCGAACCTAAGCTTACACACTACTTAACCTAAATTATCCTAACAAGGGAACCTCACCATCGCACCCCCCTCAGATTTAGTTATAAGTTGGCACAGTGGATAGGCCTTGAAAAACTGAACACAGATCAATTGAGAAAACAGGAAGAAATTGTGTAGAACTGTGAAAAAATAAACAAAATATACAAACTGAGTAGTTCAAGGGAACATAAGCAACAATAAAGACGGTAGGAACGCAAGAGCGCCGTGGTCTCGTGGTAACGTGAGCAGCTGCGGAACGAAAGGTCCTAGGTTCAAATCTTCCAACAAGTGTGAATTTTAATTCTTTATTTTCAGTTTATGTGACAAACTCTTATGTTTTAATCACTTTTTTGGGAGTGATTATCACATCCACAAGAAAACCTAAATCGGGCAAGGTAGAAGAATCTTTTTACCCATTCGCCAAGTGTATAAGTTAGGTGGGTCGACAACATTTTCCTGTCATGTGACGCACATGCCGTCACCAGTGTCGTATAGAATATATCAGATGTGTTTTACTGTGGAGGAATCGGTTGACCTATGACGTTACGATCAAATGTTTTCTGTTCCCATTGGAGGGGCACGTCCTTTCGTCTACTAATCGCACGGTTTTGCAGTGCGGTCGCAAAACACAGACACTAAACTTATTATAGTGAATAGAGATGTCAATGATCGAACGGACAGATAATAACTATGCAAAAATAAAGAAAGTAAAATTTTCAGTCGAGGGAAGGTTTGAACCAAGGATCTTTCGTTCGGCAGCTGCTCACGCTACCACGGGACCACGGCGCTTCTAAGCACACTTTGTCCATGATGTTGCTTATGTGGCCCATGGACTACTCAGTTTGTATATTTTGCTTATTTTTTCACAGTTCCACACAACTTCTTCCTGTTTTCTCAATTGACCTGTGTTCAGTTTATCAAGGCCTATCCACTGTGCCAACTTATAACTAAATCTGAGGGGGGTGCGATGGGGAGGTTCCCTTGTAAGAACAAACACACACACCCATGCCCGAGGGAGAATTTGAACCTCAGCCGGGACCAACCGCGCAGTCCATGACTGCAGCGCCTCAGACCGCTCGGCTAGTCCCGCGCGGCGGCACGAATTCATGATGAACTAATCGTTCAGGGTCAAAGAAAACTATCAGCATGGCTTTGACATTTGACATGACCTGACGAGCTTTTTTTGGTCTTGGAGATCCTCTCGCAACCTATTGTGAAGATTGAACTTTGTCCTCAACACCATAACTGTAGGCCCACGTCTCATCACCAGTTAAGATTCTCTGAAGGAACATCCCGTTCTCATTTGCGCGATCCAAAATCTCTTCACACATTGCGATGCGAAGGTCTTTCTGGTCTGGACTCATGAGCCGTGGGACGAATATGGCGGCAACACGATGCATTCCAAGATACTGTGTGCATTAGATGAGTATGAAAACTGCTGCGGAAGCAAAGGGAACTTCACAGCAAACTGAAATATAGCCAAAGCCTTGCAGACAAACAAAAATTAAAGCGAAGCGAAATGTAGTGTGAGGAGGGCTATGCGAGAAGCGTTCAATGAATTCGAAAGTAAAGTTCTATGTACTGACGTGCCAGAAAATCCAAAGAAATTTTGGTCTTATGTCAAAGCGGTAGGTGGATCAAAACAAAATGTCCAGACCAAAATGGTACTGAAACAGAGGATGACAGACTGAAGGCCGAAATACTAAATGTGTTTTTCCAAAGCTGTTTCACAGAGGAAGACTGCCCAGTAGTTCCTTCTCTAGTGTGCTGCACAGATGAAAAAATGGTAGATATCGAAATAGACGACAGAGATATAGAAAAACAATTAAAATCACCCAAAAGAGGAAAGGCCGCTGGACCTGATGGGATACCAGTTCGATTTTACACAGAGTACGCGAAGGAACTTGCCCCCTTCTTGCAGCGGTGTACCGTAGGTCTCTAGAAGAGCGTAGCGTACCAAAGGATTGGGAAAGGGCACAGGTCATCCCCGTTTTCAAGAAGGGACGTCGAACAGATGTGCAGAACTATAGACCTATGTCTCTAACGTCGATCAGTTGTAGAATTTTGGAACACATATTATGTTCGAGTATAATGACTTTTCTGGAGACTAGAAATCTACTCTGTAGGAATCAGCATGGGTTTCGAAAAAGACGGTAGTGTGAAACCCAGCTCGCGCTATTCGTCCACGAGACTCAGAGGGCCATAGACACGGGTTCACAGGTAGATGCCGTGTTTCTTGACTTCCGCAAGGCGTTCGATACAGTTCCCCACAGTCGTTTAATGAACAAAGTAAGAGCATATGGACTATCAGACCAGTTGTGTGATTGGATTGCACAATTCCTAGATAACGGAACGCAGCATGTCATTCTCAATGGAGAGAAGTCTTCCGAAGTAAGAGTGATTTCAGGTGTGCCGCAGGGGAGTGTCGTAGGACCGTTGCTATTCACAATAAACATTAATGACCTTGTGAATAACATCGGAAGTCCACTGAGACTTTGCTGTGGTATATCGGGCGGTTGTAACAATCGAAAATTGTACTGAAATGCAGGAGGATCTGCAGCGAATAGACGCATCTGAATCTCAATGTAGACAAGTGTAATGTGCTGCGAATACATAGAAAGAAAGATCCCTTATCATTTAACTATAATATAGCAGGTCAGCAACTGGAAGCAGTTAATTCCATAAATTATCTGCTAGTAGGCATTAAGAGTGATTTAAAATGGAATAATCATATAAAGTTGATCGTCGGTAAAGCATATGCCAGACTGAGATTCGTTGGAAGAATCCTAAGGAAATGCAATCGAAAAACAAAGGAAGAGGGTTACAGTACACTTGCTCGCCCACTGCTTGAATACTGCTCACCAGTGTGGGATCCATACCAGATAGGGTTGATAGAAGAGACAGAGAAGATCCAATGGACAGCAGCGCGCTTCGTTAGAGGATCATTTAGTAATCGCGAAAGCGTTACGGAGATGATAGATAAATTCCAGTGGAAGACTCTGCAGGAGAGACGCTCAGTAGCTCGGTACGGGCTTTTGTTGAAGTTTCGAAGACATACCTTCACCGAGGAGTCAAGCAGTATATTGCTCCCTCCTACGTATATCTCGCGAAGAGACCATGAGGATAAAATCAGAGAGCTTAGAGCTCACACAGAGGCATACCGACAATCCTTCTTTCCACGAACAATACGAGACTGGAATAGAAGGGAGAACCGATAGAGGTACTCAAGGTACCCTCCGCCACACACCGTCAGGTGGCTTGCGGAGTAAGGATGTAGATGTAGATTTCATGACATGATCCAACTGAAATGTTACATTCCTCTGCAGTGTCTCGGACAGTCTTCGATCGGAGCGCATAATTTCGTTGACATTTCTCACACGAGCGTCGTCGATAGACGTCGAAGGGCGTCCTGGACGAGACTCATGTTTAACTCCCGTCCGATCCTTTTTAAACCATGCGAACCATTCGTAACGACGAGAAAGACTTAAGCACTCATCACCGTAGGCTTCCTGCATCATTTGGTGTGTCTGTGTAAATGTTTTCTTGAGTTTTACTCAAAATTTAATGCAGTCGCGTTGCTCCTATAACTCTGCTATGTCGAAATTCGTAAATTCTGCGACACAACGTTCTTATCGATACAGCACTGAACAATAACTAACCGACATACAACAATGACACTTCCGGCAGTTACACTTTAAACACAGATGTGTGCAGGGATGCCAACCGCATTTCGCTCCAACACACTTTTGACGCGAAATTATGAAATGTTCTGGATTTTTTTAACGACTTCGTATATACAAGCTGAACCACGACTGTTTGGGAGTACCTCCTGAACATTTTGGTGTAAGGTTCCGACGGTCTCTGGCTGCGGTTCTGACGCTTTTATAGACCGCCTGTGTTTAGGAGCTGTAGTGATAGAGCGCTTCAGACTATCGTTAGTAAGTTTCCTGATCATGCTGGTGTAATTCAGGGTGACTTGAACTTGCCAAGTATAGATTGGGAGAGTCATGCTATCAAAACTGGTGCAACGAATAGGGATCCGAGCGACATTATTCTGAATGTCTTGTCTGAAAATTACTTCGAGTTCGCCCCTGGTAGCTGAGTGGTCAGCGCGACCGAATGTCATAGCTGACGGTCCGGGTCCAATTCCCGTCTGGATCGGAGATTTTCTCCGGTGAGCGACTGGGTGTTCTGTTGTCTATTTCATTTCCTCCCCATCGACACGCAAGTCGCCAACTCGGAAGACTTCGACCAGGCGACCGGTGTACCCGACGGGAGGCCCTAGCCACAATGCATTTCCATTGTACTTCGAGAAGATAGAGAACGAGTTCGTGAAGGTAACGTCTTAGACCTCCTAGCAACAAACAGACCTGAACTTACACAATCAGTAAACGTACAGAATGGTAACAGTGATCATAAAGCTTTGACATTAAGTTGAACACGGGTTTTATAAACAATGTTAAGGAAGATAGAAAATTAATTTTGCTTAGCAGAAGTGATAGGATATAAATTGCAAAGCATCTGAGTACTCAGTATCAAATATTCAGTGATGAGGACGACGATGTTGAGCACAACTGGAAAAAAATTCAGAAGTACACTCCTGGAAATGGAAAAAAGAACACATTGACACCGGTGTGTCAGACCCACCATACTTGCTCCGGACACTGCGAGAGGGCTGTACAAGCAATGATCACACGCACGGCACAGCGGACACACCAGGAACCGCGGTGTTGGCCGTCGAATGGCGCTAGCTGCGCAGCATTTGTGCACCGCCGCCGTCAGTGTCAGCCAGTTTCCCGTGGCATACGGAGCTACATCGCAGTCTTTAACACTGGTAGCATGCCGCGACAGCGTGGACGTGAACCGTATGTGCAGTTGACGGACTTTGAGCGAGGGCGCATAGTGGGCATGCGGGAGGCCGGGTGGACGTACCGCCGAATTGCTCAACACGTGGGGCGTGAGGTCTCCACAGTACATCGATGTTGTCGCCAGTGGTCGGCGGAAGGTGCACGTGCCCGTCGACCTGGGACCGGACCGCAGCGACGCACGGATGCACGCCAAGACCGTAGGATCCTACGCAGTGCCGTAGGGGACCGCACCGCCTCTTCCCAGCAAATTAGGGACACTGTTGCTCCTGGGGTATCGGCGAGGACCATTCGCAACCGTCTCCATGAAGCTGGGCTACGGTCCCGCACACCGTTAGGCTGTCTTCCGCTCACGCCCCAACATCGTGCAGCCCGCCTCCAGTGGTGTCGCGACAGGCGTGAATGGAGGGACGAATGGAGACGTGTCGTCTTCAGCGATGAAGTCGCTTCTGCCTTGGTGCCAATGATGGTCGTATGCGTGTTTGGCGCCGTGCAGGTGAGCGCCACAATCAGGACTGCATACGACCGAGGCACACAGGGCCAACACCCGGCATCATGGTGTGGGGAGCGATCTCCTACACTGGCCGTACACCACTGGTGATCGTCGAGGGGACACTGAATAGTGCACGGTACATCCAAACCGTCATCGAACCCATCGTTCTACCATTCCTAGACCGGCAAGGGAACTTGCTGTTCCAACAGGACAATGCACGTCCGCATGTATCCCGTGCCACCCAACGTGCTCTAGAAGGTGTAAGTCAACTACCCTGGCCAGCAAGATCTCCGGATCTGTCCCCCATTGAGCATGTTTGGGACTGGATGAAGTGTCGTCTCACGCGGTCTGCACGTCCAGCACGAACGTCGGTCCAACTGAGGCGCAAGGTGGAAATGGCATGGCAAGCCGTTCCACAGGACTATATCCAGCATCTCTACGATCGTCTCCATGGGAGAATAGCAGCCTGCATTGCTGCGAAAGGTGGATATACACTGTACTAGTGCCGACTTTGTGCATGCTCTGTTGCCTGTGTCTATGTGCCTGTGGTTCTGTCAGTGTGATCATGTGATGTATCTGACCCCAGGAATGTGTCAATAAAGTTTCCCCTTCCTGGGACAATGAATTCACGGTGTTCTTATTTCAATTTCCAGGAGTGTATTTAGTATGCCTTAGACATACATGTTCCAAGCAAGGTCTTAAGGGATGGGAGAGACCAACTGCGGTTTAATAGCCATGTTGGAAAACTGATCCGTGAATAAGGGAAGCTCCATCTCAAATTAACGAGAACTCGGAACGTAGCTGACAAAGAGAAGCTGAACGAAGGGAAAATGAATCTAAGGAGAGGAATGAGAGAAGCGTTCAATGAGTTTCAAAGTAAAATTTTGACACTCGAACTGAGTCAACACCCTAAGAAGTTGGGGTCTTATGTAAAACCAGCAAGCTGTTCGAAATCGTCTATTCATTCACTCAGAGATCATACTGGCATCGAAACGGAAGATAACAGAGAGACGGCCAAAATACTGATTTCGGTCTTCCAAAGTTGTTTCATCGACGAAGATCGTAACACAATCCCACTTTCTGATCTTCGTACGAAGATCGAAATGTCAAATATTGAGATATCTGATCGCGGAACGGAAAAACAACGGCAGTCCTTTATTAATGGCAACAGAACCAGATGAGATACTTATAAGATTCTACAAGGATTATGCGGGGGAACTTGCTCCCCTTCTAGCAGCAGTTTATCTAGACGACCGGAGCAACGAAGGACACTTCGTTTTCAGCCAGGTTCTTAGGACAGATGCACGCAATTACAGACCTGCATCTTGACGTCAATGTGTTGCAGAATTATGGAACATGTTATATGATCAAGAATTACGACGTTTGTAAGGAACGCAAATATCACCTGTAAGAATCAACATGGTTTCAGCAAACAGAGATCTTTCGAAACACAGCTCGGTCTGTTCCTCCATGAGATCCACAGAGCTGTAGACAACGGCTTCCTCGCTTTCAGGAAGGCATTTCACACCTTCCCGCACTGCCGTTTATTAAAAAAGTATGAGCTTGTCGAGTGTCGGACCAAATTTGCGATTGGATTCAAGATATCGTTGCAGATAAAACTCAATTCGTCGCTGTTTCCGGAACAAAAGCCAGAGATGTAAAGCTAATTTCCGCAGTACCTCAAGGAACTGTGATAGGACCGTTATTGTTTGCAACGTATATAAATGATCAAGTAGAAAAAAATGCTCTTGAAGACTTTTCGCGGCTGATGCGTTTCTCTGTAACAAAGAGGCAATGCCAGTAGATAGTATCGATTTGTAGAATAGTCTGCAGAGGACTGATGAATGGTGCAAGCTCTGGTAGCTGACCGTCAACGTAAATACATGTGACGTATTCCGCGCACATAGGAAAAAAACGCCAGTACTGTACAGATACACTGTTAACGAGAAACTTCTGGAAACAGTGTCTGCCGTAAAATGTCTAGGAGTAACTATCGAGAGCGGCCTTAACTGGAACGATTACATAAAGCAAATAGTAGGAAAAGAAGATGTGAGACCGATATTCATAGGAAGAGTCTTAAGGAAATTAACTCAACCACGAATGAAGTGGCTTATAAGGCGTTTGTTTGTCCGGTTCTTGACTATTGCTCACCAATGTGGGATCCCTACCAGGTAGGACTGATAGAAGAGATAGAGAAGATCTAATGAAGAGCGGCGCGTTTTGTCTCGGGATCGTTTAGTCGGCGCCAGAGCGTTGCTGAGATGATGGACAAACTCCATTGGCACACGTTACAAGAGAGGCGGTGTGGATCACGGAGAGGCTTATTACTGAAACTGGTAGAGAACACTTTCGGGGAAGAGTCTGGCAACATGTTACTTCCTCCCACATACATCTCGCGTAATAACCAAGACGAGAAATTTTGAGAAGTTAGAGCCGATACAGAGGCTTCCCAACAGTCATTCTTCCCATGTGTCACTTGCGAGTGGAACAGGGAAGTGGGAAGCTGTTTGCGGTACCAGAAGTAATCTCTACCGCAAACGATGAGGTGGCTTCCGGACTATGAAGTAGATTTAGATTAAACAGTAATTGCATTCCGCTTGGTTTCTTCGCCCAAGTACCTTTGTGTCTGTATAGCACCAAAAAAACTGCGCAACAGTGCAGATGTCGACGGTGTAATCTCAGTGTCTTGTTTGGAAACAAAGTTGTTCCATTCACTCAGGGTACTTGCTGTTGGTAGCAATAATGTCCTCTTTACTATTCGCCCTCGAGCTTGTATTTAGTACTGCACTGTTCTGTTTTGGGTTTGCTTTTTCAACCGTATTAGTTGTGCGTTAACAGTGATACACAGTGGTACAGATAGGTTCATTGATGAAAGGTTCTACAATAAATTGGATGTGTTGTAAATTTTTGTGATTGCAGATTACGGTCTTTTGCGTTGTTGTGAAGGTATTTGCACAGAAAAGAATGTAATTGCGATAGTAAATTCAGTAAATTATATTTACGTTATTACTCTGCGACCAGCAATCGGAGACCGTGGGCTCCTTGAATTAAAATACTCAGAAGGTATCCCTGAGCGACCTCTGAAAGTTTGCTCTTGTTCACCCTATCCATTATCTGTTATACATGTAAAGCAGAGTGTATGTGTGTATGTCTGGTATATCCTCCCAAACTCCTGCATCAATTTCAATCAAATTTGAAACAGAAACATCAGCTCCATTAGGAGTAGAGATATGGAGAAGAACCGTGTGGTTTTTTTTTAGCCCCTGGCATACAGACTGCTCTGGAGTCAGGCATATTGTGTATCAACAATATTTGCCTGCCAAATCAACCTGTTTTGCGAGGTAGCCTGCATGTCAGGGGAAAGAAACGGTTTTCCAGGTCCTGACATGTAGGTTCCCCTATATGACAGACGTGTTGTGTTGGAGTAGTATTGGTCTGACTTATTGACTGGCTTTGGATGGCAGGCTGTGCATCAGTGGCAATTAGATGATTTTCAAAGCTGTCATGTGCATCCTGCCCCTCATGATAGGTGTGTTGTTGGAGTAGTATTACTGTGAACTGTGTTGCAGGGGCTACATGTGCCAATGAAGTTGGCTTGTGACAGTTTGAGATGGATAAAGGAGAGGATGGACAGAATAACAGGGAGAAGGAAGTGGAAAGAGACAGGGAAGGTGTAGAGAGGGAAGGTGTAGAGGGGTAGTGGGCAGGGGGAAAAGGAAAAAGGAACAGGGGAGCTAGAAAGAGACAGGAGAGGAGGATATCATAAGAGGGAGGAGGTGCAAGAAATGGGCAAAGAGAGGAAGAGGAGAAGTAGATGAAGAGACAGAGAGAACGGTGAGGAGAAGAAAGAGGTGGGAGAATGAGGTGGACAGACAGAGGGAGGAAGAGGTGAACACACCCACAGGTGAATCCATGGAGAGAAGGCTAGTCTGTATATCGATTGCATCTCCTTTTGGAACAAAAATATCAGGATTCACAAGTATTGTCACTGTGGGTTTATAACCTTCTAGCTTCAATAGGAGCAGAGATACAGATGAAAGGGTGTTTTTACCAGCCCCTGCCATATAGGCTGCCCTACACAATATTTTGATTTTTGGGAATAATATTGGCTTGCCAAGTAAACCTGCTTTGCAGGGCATCCCTACATGTCAGGGGCATTAAATGATCCTCCAACTCATGATATGTAGGCTGCTCTTCATTACTGATTTGTTGTAGGAGTGTTATCAGACTGTTTTTTACTATACTTGCCGATGGGCAGAGCTGAGCAGGATACGTGGAGGGAAGAGATAGACAGTGAAAGAGGAGGACAATGATCCCAACACAGAGAGGTGGGAGTAGGAGACTGACAGAGAAGGAAGGCTGTGATCGAGGATGAGATAGACAGACATGGGCAGAAGAGATGTATAGGTAGAGAAACCAGAGGGGATGGACAAAGAGAGAGTGAAAAGAGGAGATGTGTGTAGTGTATGTGCTGAAAGTGTGTGAGAAAAGTTGCAGGGGGACTAGTCAGGCAGTATGTCATCAGGATGAGGAAGACAATTAGTAGCTACCTTTCTTCGTTTTATTTCAGTGGGGGATGATGAGCCAGTCTGCTATCGACATCCAAAGATATCGAGCCATCATCTCTAGGTAACGATTATGTTGGCATCTCGCTATGTGACAGTGGAGTCGATCAATATGTTTTGTCTTCTAACTGATTTGATGCAGCTAATATGATTTCCTCTCTGAGCCAACCTTTCCGAGTAGCACCTGGAAAGTATGTCAGTTGCTGGCTGCACTCCAATCTCTGACTTCCTCTGCAATATTTACCCTGTATAGCTCCCTCTAGTGCCACAGAAGATATTCTCTCATGTCTTAACAGATGTCTTGTCACCTGACCGTTCTTCTTGTCAGCGTTTTCCATATATACCTTTTCTCGACAATTCTGCAGAGTACCTCCACATTCCTCACCTTATCAGCCACCTAACTTTCAACATTCTACTGTAGTAGCGTACCTCAAATGCGTTGATTCTCTTCTGTTCCGATTTTCCCACAGCCCATGTTTCATCACTGTACAATGCTGTGCTCCGAACGTACATTCTCAGATATTTCTTCCTCAAATTTAGATCTATGTTGGATACTAGTAGATTTCTCTTGACCAAGAATGCCCTTTTAGTCAGTGCTCGTATGCATTTTTTCTCCTCCTTATTCTCTCCATTTGGCTTATTTTGCTGCCCAGGTAGCAAAATTCCTTAATTTCGTCTACTTCGTGATCACCAATTCTGATGTGTAGTTCCTCGCTTTTTTCATTTCCTCTGCTTCTCATTATTTTGGTCTTTCTTCCGTTTACCCTCAGTCCACGTTCTATACTCATTACTATATTAATTCCGTTCAACAATTCCTGTAATTCCTCTTTTCTTCCGCTGAAGATAGCAATGTCATCAGCGAATCATATTACTGATGTCCTTTCACTTTCAATTTTAATAACACTCTTGAACTTTCCTTTTATTTCCGTCATTGCTTCTTCAGTGTATAGACTGAACAATAGGAGCGAAAGGCTACATCCCTGTCTGACACCCTTTTTAATTCAAGCACTTCGTTCATGGCCTTCAATGTGTATCGCCCTTCTTTCCTTATAGCTGTTTTTCTCTTCGCTGGTCGTCGGGGCTCAGTTCGAAGCGGGTGCCATCACTGAAGACGTTTCCAGTCCAATTAATGAGATTTCAGGCCGCGGACGTATCTAGAGACGCCCTGGACAGCCATGGGATACCAACACGAATCTCACTCACCATACGATCCGACAACCAGAGGTGCTGGTTTGGGGTGCCATTTATTTCATAGCAGGACTCCTTTGACAGTCGTCCACGACACCCTTGCTGCACAGCGGAAGGTCGACTATATTCTACGATCAATTTTGTTGCTCTTCCCGGCAGGCCGTCTTGGGGTAACATTTCAGCAAGATAACGCCCTCAGTCATACAGTGAGAGTTTCTGCTGCTTGTCCGCGTGCTTGCCAAACCCTACGTCGGCCAGTAAGATCGCCGGTCTCTCCACAATTGAGAACGTTTGGAGCTTTATGGGCAGAGCTCTCTAACCAGCTCGGGATTTTGACGATATAGCGCGCCAGCTGGACAGAATGCGGCAGGAAACCCCTCAGGGGAAAATCCAACATCTATGGCAATCAGTGCCAAGCTGAATAACTGCTTGCGTAAGGACCAGAGATGGACAACGCATTATTTTTTTGTGGTATGGTCTTATGGGACCAAACTGCTGAGGTCATCGGTCGGTAAGCTTACACACTGCTTAATCTAACTTAAACTAACTTACGCTAAGGACGACGCACGCACCCATGCCCGAAGGAGGACGCGTTATTTACTTGCTCAATTTGTGAAGCTCTTTCTGTGGTGTCACCGCCAGACACCACACTGGCTAGGTGGTAGCCTTTAAATCGGCCGCGGTCCGTTAGTATACGTCGGACCCGCGTGTCGCCACTATCAGTGATTGCAGACCGAGCGCCGCCACACGGCAGGTCTAATCTAGAGAGACTCCCTAGCACTCGCTCCGATTGTACAGCCGACTTTGCTAGCGATGGTTCACTGTCTACATACGCTCTCATTTGCAGAGACGACAGTTTAGCATAGCCTTCAGCTACGTCATTTGCTACGACCTAGCAAGGCGCCATATTCGGTTACTATAATTCTGAACCATGGACCTTGCCGTTGGTGGGGAGGCTTCCCTGCCTCAACGATACAGATAGCCGTACCGTAGGTAAAACCACAATTGAGGGATATCTGTTGAGAGGCCAAACAAACGTGCGGTTCCTGAAGAGGGAATGCAGCTTTACTGTATGATTAAATGATGACGGCGTCCTCCTGGGTAAAATATTCCGGAGGTAAAATAGTCCCCCATTCGGATCTCCGGGTGGGGACTACTCAAGAGGACGTTGTTATCAGGAGAAAGAAAACTGGCGTTCTACGGAGCGTGGAATGTCAGATCCCTTAATCGGGCAGGTAGGTTAGAAAATTTAAAAAGGGAAATGGATAGGTTAAAGTTAGATATAATGGGAATTAGTGAAGTTCGGTGGCAGGAGCAACAAGACTACTGGTCAGGTGAACACAGGGTTATAAATACAAAATCAAATAGGGGTAATGCAGGAGTAGGTTTAATAATGAATAAAGAAATAGGAGTGGGGGTAAGCTACTACAGACAGCATAGTGAACGCATTATTGTGGCCAAGATAGACACGAAGCCCACGCCTACTACAGTAGTACAAGTTTATATGCCAACTAGCTCTGCAGATGACGAAGAAATTGAGAAATGTATGATGAGATAAAAGAAATTATTCAGGTAGTGAAGGGAGACGAAAATTTAATAGTCATGGGGGACTGGAATTCGTCAGTAGGAAAAGGGAAAGAAGGAAACATAGTAGGTGAATATGGATCAAGGCTAAGAAATGAAAGAGGAAGCCGCCTGGTAGAATTTTGCGCAGAGCATAACTTAATCATAGCTAAAACTTGGTTTAAGAATCATGAAAGAAGGCTGTATACATGGAAGAACCCTGGACATACTAAAAGGTATCAGACAGATTATATAATGGTAAGACAGAGATTTAGGAACCAGGTTTTAAATTGTAAGACATTTCCAGGGGCAGATGTGGACTCTGACCACAATCTATTGGTTATGAACTGTAGATTAAAACTGAAGAAATTGCAAAAAGGTGGGAATGTAAGGAGATGGGACCTGGATAAATTGAAAGAACCAGAGATTGTACAGAGTTTTAGGGTGAGCATAAGAGAACAATTGACAGGAATGGGGAAAGAAATACAGTAGAAGAAGAATGGGTAGCTTTGAGGGATGAAATAGTGAAGGCAACAGAGGATCAAATAGGTAAAAAGACGAGGGCTAGTAGAAACCCTTGGGTAACAGAAGAAATATTGAATTTAATTGATGAAAGGAGAATATATAAAAATGCAGTAAATGAAGCAGACAAAAAGGAATACAAACGTCTCAAAAATGATATCGACAGGAATGCAAAATGACTAAGCAGGGATGGATAGAGGACAAATGTAAGGATGTAGAGGCTTATCTCACTAGGGGTAAGATAGATACTGCCTACAGGAAAATTAAAGAGATCTTTGGAGAACCACTTGCATGAATATCAAGAGCTTTGATGGAAACCCAGTTCTAAGCAAAGAAGGGAAGGCAGAAAGGTGGAAGGAGTGTATAGAGGGCCTATACAAGGGCGATGTAGTTGACGACAATATTATGGAAATGGAAGAGGATGTAGATGAAGATGAAATGGGAGGTATGATATTGCGTGAAGAGTTTGACAGAGCATTGAAAGACCTGGGTCGAAACAAGGCCCCCGGAGTAGACAACATTGCATTAGAACTACCGAAAACCTTGGGAGAGCCAGTTCTGACAAAACTCTACCATCTGGTGAGCAAGATTTATGAGACAGGCTTCAAGAAGAATATAATAATCCCAATCCCAAAGAAAGCTGGTGTTGACAGATGTGAAAATTACCGAACCATTAGTTTAATAAGTCACAGATGCAAAATACTAACACGAATTCTTTACAGACGAATGGAAAAACTTATAGAAGCCGACCTCGAGGAAGATAAGTTTGGATTCCGTAGAAATGTTGGAACACGTGAGGCAATACTGACCCTACGACTTATCCTAGAAGAAAGATTAAGGAAAGGCAAACCTACGTTTCTAGTATTTCTAGACTTAGAGAAAGCTTTTGACAATGTTGACTGGAATACTCTCTTTCAAATTCTGAAGGTGGCAGGGGTAAAATACAGAGAGCGAAAGGCTATTTACAATTTGTACAGAAACCAAATGGCAGTTATAAGAGTCGAGGGGTATGAAAGGGAAGCAGTGGTTGGGAAGGGAATGAGATAGGGTTGTAGCCTATCCCCGATGTTATTCAATCTGTATATTGAGCAAGCAGTAAAGGAAACAAAAGGAACGGAGTAGGTATTAAAATCCACGGAGAAGGAATAAAAACTTTGAGGTTCGCCGATGACATTGTAATTTGGTCAGAGACAACAAAGGACTTGGAAGAGCAGTTGAACGGAATGGACAGTATCTTGAAAGGAGGGTATAAGATGAACATCAACAAAAGCAAAACGAGGATAATGGAATGTAGTCGAATTAAGTCGGGTGATGCTGAGGGCATTAGATTAGGAAATGAGACACTTAAAGTAGTAAAGGAGTTTTGCTATTTGGGGAGCAAAATAACTGATGATGGTCGAAGTAGAGAGGATATAAAATGTAGACTGGCAAGGGCAAGGAAAGCGTTTCTGAAGAAGAAAAATTTGTTAACATCGAGTATAGATTTAAATGTCAGGAAGTCGTTTCTGAAAGTATTTGTATGGAGTGTAGCCATGTATGGAAGTGAAACGTTTACGATAAATAGCTTAGACAAGAAGAGAATAGAAGCTTTCGAAATGTGGTGCTACAGAAGAATGCTGAAGATAAGATGGGTTGATCACATAACTAATGAGGAGGTATTGAATAGAACTGAGGAGGAGTTTGTGGCACAACTTGACTAGAAGAAGGGATCGGTTGGAAGGACATGTTCTGAGACATCGAGGGATCACCAGTTTAGTATTGGAGGGCAGCGTGGAGGGTAAAAATCGTAGACGGAGGCCAAGAGATGAATACACCAAGCAGATTCAGAAGGATGTAGGCTGCAGTAGGTACTGGGAGATGAAGAAGCTTGCACAGGATAGAGTAGCATGGAGAGCTGCATCAAACCAGTCTCAGGACTGAAGACCACAACAACAACAATTCTGAACAGATAATATTGTGAATCATATACCGTGAAGAGCGACGTTCATCATTAACGTTTTGAAGTTAAGTAGGAAACTAATTACGTCCGCTTTCTGAATTCTCATTCCTTGTCATGTTCCAGACCTCACGTCAATATAGTTCTTCCCTCTTCACGCCAGCCTGCGTGAGCTAAAACGCGTGCATTTCGGCCTCCATTCGTAACACGGTGTTGGCTCTTCTGCCAACACAACACTTTCTCTTAAATAAATGCCGGTCACGGTGGCCGAGCGATTCTAGGCGCTTCATTCCGGAACCGCGCGACTGCTACGGTCGCAGGTTCGAATCCTTTCTCGGTCACGGATGTGTTTGATGTCCTTAGGTTAGTTAGGTTTAAGTAGTTCTAAGTTCTAGGAGACTGATGACCACAGATGTTAAGTCCCATAGTGCTCAGAACCATTCGAACCATTCATTCTTAAATAAATAATAAATTTTTTTCTTAAATTGTAATCATTTGTTTCTCTGTACATTCACATCATGTACATCGAATTGCGCCCTTCTTCGCATAATTCCTTCGTGATGCGTCATTTTTTGTCTGTAGTTTATATACATAAATCTTGCCCTTGAATCAGTCTATTAGTGACGTTCCTATCGAAGTTCCTACAGCGGTTCCTGAAGTCGTCCTTTGCATACAGACTGATGAACGCGAAAAGATTCAGAAGAGATACGATCGGTTCTTCACTGCATGAGCCCAAAGTTCTCTAATTTTAGCGCTGTGGTCATTAACCATGATGTATGTATAACAAATAAGGTTCAAAATCCGATACGTACGTGTGTCAATAGTTGTTTGTAATAGAAAATCAAAACCAACCAAATACTGATCTAGAATTTCCTCAAAATTATTCAAAGAACTTTGTCTGACGCCCGAACAAAATATGGTAACATGTATCTAGTTTTAAAAAAAATAGTGCATTGATGATGGCCAAGCACTAACTGAAGTCTGGATCTGCAAAAAAGACGACTGATTGCTGCGCTTTATCATAAATTACATAACAGTCGCTGAATGCACCCACTTTCCTAATGGATGGTAGAAGGTAACCTGATGATATAATTGCGAAGGCTTCCGCGGCCAGAGTCAGTCGACATAAAAGTTTTCTGGGTATGGTACCGCTGCATAATGCATAAAGCTACTGCTAATGGTGAAGAAGGCCGCTATAACCGTGGCCGAAACGTTGGTTTTTCTCCAGCAGCATTAGTTTTATGCATTATGACGCGGTACCATACTCAGAAACTTTTATGTAACCTGATGAATTACTAAATATTCTTGATTTACCGTGAAATGTTCGCTTAGCACCTTTTGAAAAGTAAGCTGTATGACTTTAAAGAGGCGTACAGAATGCTGTGTATGTGATTCAGTACTGTATTGTCAAGAAGTCCTCAGAGAGATTGCGCACAGCTTCTTCTTAGGCCTGAACTGGTTTTGTTTCAAACGACAAAGGAATGATGTCACGTACGTGCCGTGCCTTCAATGAAGCAACTCAGTCAC
Source organism: Schistocerca serialis cubense (assembly GCF_023864345.2). Lineage (NCBI taxonomy): Eukaryota > Metazoa > Arthropoda > Insecta > Orthoptera > Acrididae > Schistocerca > Schistocerca serialis. Next base: position 1,133,226,609 of record NC_064639.1, read on the forward strand.
CTGTTGTTCCAGAAGTACGGCCGGCACGCCGCTCTTCATACGATTTCCTGTGGGAAGCCTTAGTGAACCACACTGGCGCTTTCCAACTTGTTTCTAAGAACATCCCGTCCTTAAAGACCGAAACAAATTGAGGTCACACTCCATTACTATTCATCACGCCGAGATGACGCAGTTTCGGGGGACGTCCTCATGACTAAAACAGTTTAAGAGTATCAAGGAAATGAATCGGTGGCGTCAGCCTGCTTGTAAAGAGACGTGTGCTCTTTTCCTCTGGCGCGTATCCCAAATCGTGAACCGCTTGACGCGTATGCTGGTGAGCGCTCTTTCGAAATAAGAGACAACGCTTCGGAGCAGTTTCTGGCGAAGCTCATTGTATTCCCACAACTCGAAGGTGATACTGGTTTGACGTAAACCTCGCATTCACCGTTTATCTTATCTTCTCGCTTCGGCGCGCCTGACTGGCTTTCTATACGTGTGGAGTGAATCCCAAAAGGGAACAGCTTTGTGTCGGAGGCCGCAGCGTCGCAATCGTCATAGGATGTCGTCCTAGCGCAAACAAAGCGTACGTTGCTTCAAATGTTGCGTCGACTTCTGACGGAAAGTGTTATAAATACGAAGTGCATTCAAGTTCTAAGGCCTCCGATTTTTTTTTCTCCGGACTGGAAAGAGATAGAAACATGCGCATTGTTTTAAAATGAGGCCGCGTTCATTGTCAATACATCCCAGAGATGGCAGCACCGTACGGTAGATGGAATTTTACCGCCAGCGGCGAGAATGAGAACTGTTTTAAATACTTAAAATGGTGACGTTTTCCTTACTTGAACAGCGTGCAATCATTCGTTTTCTTAATTTGTGTGGTGTGAAACCAATTGAAATTCATCGACAGTTGAAGGAGACATGTGGTGATGGAGTTATGGGTGTGTTGAAAGTGCATTCGTGGGTGCGACAGTTTAATGAAGGCAGAACATCGTGTGACAACAAAACCAAAACAACCTCGGGCTCGCACAAGCCAGTCTGACGACATGATCGAGAAAGTGGAGAGAATTGTTTTGGGGGATCGCCGAATGACTGTTGAACAGATCGCCTCCAGAGTTGGCATTTCTGTGGGTTCTGTGCACACAATCCTGCATGACGACCTGAAAATGCGAAAAGTGTCATCCAGGTGGGTGCCACGAATGCTCACGGACGACCACATGGCTGCCCGTGTGGCATGTTGCCAAGCAATGTTGACGCGCAACGACAGCACGAATGGGACTTTCTTTTCGTCAGTTGTGACAATGGATGAGATGTGGATGCCATTTTTCAATCCAGAAACAAAGCGCCAGTCAGTTCAATGGAAGCACACAGATTCACCGCAACCAAAAAAATTTCGGGTAACTGCCAGTGCTGAAAAAAATGATGGTGTCCATGTTCTGGGACAGCAAGGGCGTAATCCTTACCCATTGCGTTCCAAAGGGCACTTCGGTAACAGGTACATCTTACGAAAATATTTTGAAGAACAAATTCCTTCCTGCACTGCAACAAAAACGTCCGCGAAGGGCTGCATGTGTGCTGTTTCACCAAGACAACGCACCCGCACATCGAGCTAACGTTACGCAACAGTTTCTTCATGATAACAACTTTGAAGTGATTCCTCATGCTCCCTACTCACCTGACCTGGCTCCTAATGACTTTTGGCTTTTTCCAACAATGAAAGACACTCTCCGTGGCCGCACATTCACTAGCCGTGCTGCTATTGCCCCAGCGATTTTCCAGTAGTCAAAGCAGACTCCTAAAGAAGCCTTTGCCGCTGCCATGGAATCATGGCGTCAGCAATGTGAAAAATGTGTACGTCTGCAGGGCGATTACGTTGAGAAGTAACGCCAGTGTCATCGATTTCGGGTAAGTAGTTAATTAGAAAAAAAATCGGAGGCCTTAGAATTTGAATGCACCTCGTACATTCGTGTCATCGTGATAGCGGCAAGTCTGGAACGACAAAGAGAGTAATTTTCGTTTGAACACCATCAGACGTTGGCGCCATTCTGTTACAATATTTTAATTTTTCTTACCAAAGCGTTTAATGCTGTCACACTAAGGTAAGTTTCAACATCTACATAAACACTGTGGCAGTGGATCACCATTTACTACATACCAGTACTTATGCTAATCGTAAATGCTAGGTGGGGTAGTGGTTGAGACATTGGTCTCGCATTTGAGTAGTCGCCGGTTCAGATTCCTTTGTGGTCACGGAAAATTCGGTTTTCTATGCTTTTCCAAAATGTTTAATGCAAATGACTGGTTGACCCTCAAGTTAGTGACACGACCGATTTCCTTCGTCGTGTTTCCACTTGGCTAGCATGTGCTGCGTTTGTGATGACTTCGCTGTCGACGTGACATTAAATCCTAACCTCCCTCCCTCAGAAAAGTAGAAAACCGTGTAACTCATGCGCTGCCTGGCGGGAAACGATGATGTGGCTGAAATGAAACTGGCCGAGAGAGTGTTTTTGACGTTTCCTGGCAGTGAAATCTAAACAGCAAAGAAGTAATTACAAGTCTGGACAGACACAGCTGACTGTGGCAGTAGCTGTAACAAGTAATTATGCTGTCAATTTACTGGGATAACACATTCGTGTTAGACCTATAAATATTTTCCCGATCACTTTTATTTTGACCATTCTGCAGAAAGATGATATTGCAGTGCCTGTGTTTTTTCTATTTACGGTGCAATGTTCCTTCGGACATACATGCATGTATGTCCGAAGGAACATTGTGTCGTAATTCGGAATAACGCAGACACTACAATATCGTATTTATTCGCCGACACCGGGCAAGAGACTTTCAAGTAAAATATCTTCTCTGTACGGCAATATGCGTATTGGATGTACGAGTGCAGGTTGTAGACACACGATTGACGACGTGCGGAAATTTTGGTCAGGTCGTAGGTCGTGCTCGGATAGCCAAATCGTAAGGCGACCGCTCGCGATGAGCTGCGAATCCGGGTTCGAGTCCCGGCCCGGCTCAAATTTTCTTTGTCGTCATTCCAATATACAGATGAAATTTGTCCAAGTTCGCAACAACGAATGCATTTCAAGCATCCCGTAGAAAATTCTGAACAGTGGCACGAACGAATGGAGACATGAGAGTCTTATTTTCAACGCTGTGAACATATTTTGTAAGCACCAGGCACCTCTTATTCAGGACTGGATACGAGTCGAATTTGTTTTCTTTGAATTTTAAGTTAGCTTTACAAATCGCTCCCTGGAATTAACTCACACTAAAGATCATAGCACATTATAAAATATTTATAAACGTCACTCGACGCAGTAATGGTCGCCGTCATCCCTTCCGCGACCTATCCTGTCAGATAACTTCAAAATACAACGTTGTTATAAAAATACTGAAGCGATTTGATAACTTCAGTATAGCTACATTAATTGACATGTTGCCACAAGACTCAGAGCTCATAATAGAAAAATTAAAAAAGTTTTGCTTTGCTGCAGCCTGCAACCTTACTCTCCCACACATCACTATTAAATTTTTCTTATTGTCTTAATTAGTTTCAAAAGCTTCGAGAGGAGTAAGATTTACAAAAGAAAAACTTTTTACTTATCTTCATTTTCTCTTGTTGTTGTTGGCTCGAGTTCTTGCTTCTAGGGGTACATTCTTGCTGCTGAAATTTTGATTTAACGTGGTCGGTTCCTGTTGATTAAATAACTGATGAAGATTTGTCTGTATACTTCTTGCCTTTTATTCTTTGTCATATTTTTCAAAATCACACCGTCTTTGCAATTTAGACTTCTATCACACCACAACTACATTATTAGTGACACAATCACAAACACGTCTAATTCCATCAGAGGCATGCCCACTACTCTTTACATTCTGCGGTACTCACAACATTCCAAAGACTTTACAAACCAAAAAGTTTACAGACTTTCTTGACAAAAGAAGAATCATCACCAAGCTATATCATTATTTTATAAATGTATCCAGAAATAAATTTAATAATTAGCATTAGATTGTGCAATTAATAATATGAATTTGAAGTATGCCCCGTATTTCGTAATTTCAAATATTTCTGCAAGAAGAATAATTCTAGCTGTATCGATTGTAACAACTTAATTTTTCTTGTACATTTTAGCCTGAAATATAATACATCGTATTCAAAATCAAATGAAATGCTTTCAGTTAAAGAGCTGATATAATGTTCACGTATTCACGAATAGATAGTATGCTTGGTATCGGTTATTTCTGTAAAAAATGCTAGAAAAGGGTGTCCCATTACAAGCCGAACTTCAGATTTCTGACAAGAGAGTGCAACACTGAGCAGTTAGTCACGATGGCGACAAGCGCCGTGAAAGCGTGCGTTGCGCTTGAAATGAATTCACATTAGTCTACCGCAACAGTGCAACGACATTTCAGAACAAAGTTCAACAAAGATCCGCCAACTGCCAACTCGATTCGGCGATGGTACGCGCAGTTTAAAACTTCAAGATGCGTCCGGAAGGGGAAATCACGGGAGCGGCCTGCAGTGAGTGAAGAAACGGTTGATCGCGAGCGTGCGAGTTTGCACGTAGACCACAGACATAGATTAACAGAGCAAGCAGAGAGCTGAACACACCACAGCCGACCATGTGCAAGGGACTGGGGCTGAAGCCTTACCGCTTGCAATTGCAGCAATGACAAAGTCACGCGCTTTGAATTTTCGTCACAGTGCTTTTTACTTTTTTTCCGAACTGTACGATATTTCAGCCCCATGGTCGATATCAAAGTGTGAGTGACTCGGTATTCTTAAAATATCAGTTCTTTCACTAATTTATTTATTTATTTGCAGAATCAAGTCAAAAACATTTGGTGCTGCTTTCGTGACCCTGACTGGTCGTCGTGTTGTCAGCTTGCCTCTGTGATTCTCTGCTTTCAGCTGCCAGACCACACCGCGCACCCATTCATCAGTTGAACTTCAGACCTGAACACAACTGGTTTTTTACTTTATTCTGTGCCGTGTCTCGTAAGCGTATCTAACATAAAACTCTGTACACTGGCATCAAAACTTGTGGACAATGTTAAAGACAGTTTATTCAAAGAGATCCGTGTACTAAATAAAAGTCTGGAACAGTTACTTAGTAAAGCTTCTACAATCACATACTCGTTTTCGTGTAAGACGTTTGTAAACAGAGAAGAAACGACTAACATAAAAAAGTTATTAAAAGTTATGGTGGTTCCATGCAGCAATGGCTATGCGAAAACAGTCCTCAGTTACATAAACCATTCGTGGTCTGACGCTAGAAACAAACGGAGTGTCAATATGATAAAAACAAAATTACTCACTCGTTGTAATTTGGAGGATGTAACGTGCATCGACTTCCATCAAAAAATTAAAGATAACAAACACCTGTTGAAATCTGTAACTGCCAATAACTAACATAATTTTTAATGTTTACTAAGTTTTTTTTATTTTGTTCACCCTCAGCTCAGCAAATCCTTCCTCCAGTCAATGTTCGATAATTTTGTCAATTTAATCTGGCAACCATAGTGGCAGCAGCTTATGGAAGAGGATGGGTTTTGTGGGAAACTCACCTTCAGCGATGATGCAACATGTGTTGTGGATGGCACAGTGAGCAGACACAGTAATAGAAACAAACATAGCAGAAAAGGGTGATAGGCGATTGTTAGGGACATACTGCGCTGAACGAAGGAGGAACTTGATATCTACAGCACATATGAAGCATTAGCAATAAGTAATTTTTGTAGGTCCATCCTTTTAGCAGGAGGTCTCGTTTTATCTCTCTCTCTCTCTCTCTCTCTCTCTCTCTCTCTGTGTGCGTGTGTGTGTGTGTGTGTGTGTGTGTGTGTGTGTGTGTGTGTGTGTGTGTGTGAAAAGCCCCATAAATGCGTCAAATATTACAGCTGCAACAAATCCCGTGAAATTGCTTCACCTTGTATAAGTGGCGCACTGCCCATTTTGCGAAACAAAAGTAGTGCTCCCCGATAGCCTGGCAGTAAGCTTTGAATGCGGGAAAGTCTACGCGAAAATCCGTATGACTGCTTTTCGAAATACGAGTCTTAGGGGACAAAATTTTTCATACATGCTTTATGGGTTGGTATCGTAGTCTAGAGGTAAAATTCGTAGCTGAAAACGTTTCTGTGACCTTCCAAACAAATATTTCCGAGAAATCTCAATCAAAAACTAAGAAGTTTTATAAATACTGTAAATGATATTGTGGTCGTATTTTAACTTTAAAATTATTTATTTCTAAAACATAATATTTCAGTTTCAATCGAAATAGTTGCATGTAGCACACGTCAAATCCTAAAAATCGTCTGAAAAGACAAGACACAGAAGCTGGTTTCGTCAGATTGCGTTCCTGATTATGCTTTCTTGTGTGTATTGTACTCTTTGAATTGCATTCCAAAATTGTTTATCGTGTTCTGTGTTTTGTATCCATAAACTGGGTGTAGCTTATGATTGCATAATTGTTTTTGTTCATGCAAAACATAATCTAGATCCGTCGCATAATGTGCTCCGCGGCAGTCATGTACACTCCTGGAAATGGAAAAAAGAACACATTGACACCGGTGCGTCAGACCCACCATACTTGCTCCGGACACTGCGAGAGGGCTGTACAAGCAATGATCACACGCACGGCACAGCGGACACACCAGGAACCGCGGTGTCGGCCGTCGAATGGCGCTAGCTGCGCAGCATTTGTGCACCGCCGCCGTCAGTGTCAGCCAGTTTGCCGTGGCATACGGAGCTCCATCGCAGTCTTTAACACTGGTAGCATGCCGCGACAGCGTGGACGTGAACCGTATGTGCAGTTGACGGACTTTGAGCGAGGGCGTATAGTGGGCATGCGGGAGGCCGGGTGGACGTACCGCCGAATTGCTCAACACGTGGGGCGTGAGGTCTCCACAGTACATCGATATTGTCGCCAGTGGTCGGCGGAAGGTGCACGTGCCCGTCGACCTGGGACCGGACCGCAGCGACGCACGGATGCACGCCAAGACCGTAGGATCCTACGCAGTGCCGTAAGGGACCGCACCGCCACTTCCCAGCAAATAAGGACACTGTTGCTCCTGGGGTATCGGTGAGGACCATTCGCAACCGTCTCCATGAAGCTGGGCTACGGTCCCGCACACCATTAGGCCGTCTTCCGCTCACGCCCCAACATCGTGCAGCCCGCCTCCAGTGGTGTCGCGACAGGCGTGAATGGAGGGACGACTGGACACGTGTCGTCTTCAGCGCTGAGAGTCGCTTCTGCCTTGGTGCCAATGATGGTCGTATGCGTGTTTGGCGCCGTGCAGGTGAGCGCCACAACCAGGACTGCATACGACCGAGGCACACAGGGCCAACACCCGGCATCATGGTGTGGGGAGCGATCTCCTACACTGGCCGTACACCACTGGTGATCGTCGAGGGGACACTGAATAGTGCACGGTACATCCAAACCGTCATCGAATCCATCGTTCTACCATTCCTAGACCGGCAAGGGAACTTGCTGTTCCAACAGGACAATGCACGTCCGCATGTATCCCGTGCCACCCAACGTGCTCTAGAAGGTGTAAGTCAACTACCCTGGCCAGCAAGATCTCCGGATCCGTCCCCCATCCAGCATCTCTACGATCGTCTCCATGGGAGAATAGCAGCCTGCATTGCTGCGAAAGGTGGATATACACTGTACTAGTGCCGACATTGTGCATGCTCTGTTGCCTGTGTCTATGTGCCTGTGGTTCTGTCAGTGTGATCATGTGATGTATCTGACCCCAGGAATGTGTCAATAAAGTTTCCCCTTCCTGGGACAATGACTTCACGGTGTTCTTATTTCAATTTCCAGGAGTGTATATTTGTTCCTGCTTACGAATCCGTCTGTTTACTGCTCGATTTAAATGCGTTGTGTGTATATTGCTCATATCCTACTACATTTTTGTTTGCATCCATTTTCGCACTTCCCGCATTTAATGGAGAACAGACAGAACTGCTATTCACTTTTATTACATATCGTCATGGAATGACTATGTCATTCGACTTTGAATGGTTCTGCTTCTTGACACTGAGTAAGCTCTGTAATCTTAGTGACAGTATACGTAGTCATGGTACCAGGGACATTGATTCCTACTACAAGGTACTGTTCGTAGCACCATACCTGTTGATAACGTGTCAACACATTTGAGTAGCTACTGTTGCAGTTTTTGCATTTGAAAGCAAGAATTCTCTAATCATTAATACTACAAAACGTATTCAGTAGCAATTGGCAGCGCCAATCAAAGCAGAACTAAGTACTCATTCTGTGACAAGTTGTAAGACAGCTGAATAACAATTCTGCGAAGAAATGCTAACTAAGCTCTCCTTTAAATGCGAGAAAGAACAGAAAACGAACGCAAACAAGAATAAAGTAAAATTAGAGCAGAATACTTACCATACATTACAATCAAGCAGCTCACACAAAGATTCTTAAGCAAGTACAAGTATTATTATACGTCAACAGAAAACCGTGTGCTGAAATTAGCAACTGTTTTATATGGAACAAAAACAAATAGAGAATCATTTACTCCGTCCAATATTACGGATATGAGCAAAACCCAAGCAGAATACAAGCAACACATTTGCATTTCAAATCAAGGATTGACACAAGAAGTCACAATTAAGAACACTTATGATGAAACCAGCTTCTGTCTGCTAAGAAATTAAAAACAAATATGGCAGTCTTTAAATCGCCCGATAAGAAGACGAAATGATGAAGGGTTGATGAACTCGCAGCCCTTCAAGTCGTCTGGTAACAAAGCAAGGTAGTGACAGCGCCAAGTCATGTATATGAGTTTTGCCTGCCTGCAGACTGCAGTCTTTGGCTACATTACGTTGATCCTTTTCAGTCATACTGCAGATAGCTGCACTGACAGCCAGAAGCAACACCTGACAGCCACCTCAGCAGGGTCGGCTTGCCGTGGATAAACAGCAGGTACTGTGTTGTGAGACGCTTCAACTCGCTCACCAGCAGCGCAAGACACAGTCTACCTCCCACTCCGTAACTGTTATCAAAGAACCGCCAGAAATGGCGCGCAATCCCACCAGAGATGCAAATAACTCAAAAGACACAGAATAAAAAAGATGTCAAAACTTGCATAAACTCAATGCATGATGATACTCAAACCTTACCACCAGTGTACCATGATGTATTTCAGAAATTACTTCTCATTTTCTAGTGCCATATTTTCCGTTTCCCCTTTGGATACACCTCGAATGCTGCCTCATCTAGATTACTGAACATGAAAATCATTCTAATTGCCCTTTGTGATCATAGATGCATATTTTTTCAATATCGTGGATGTTGGGTGCAATGAAACACGCTTTGGGGAGACAGACAGTCATTTATTTATTTAAATTTGATTACAGCCTTGACATTATATATATATATATATATATATATATATATATATATATATATATATATATATATATACTCCTGGAAATGGAAAAAAGAACACATTGAAACCGGTGTGTCAGACCCACCATACTTGCTCCGGACACTGCGAGAGGGCTGTACAAGCAATGATCACACGCACGGCACAGCGGACACACCAGGAACCGCGGTGTTGGCCGTCGAATGGCGCTAGCTGCGCAGCATTTGTGCACCGCCGCCGTCAGCGTCAGCCAGTTTGCTGTGGCATACGGAGCTCCATCGCAGTCTTTAACACTGGTAGCATGCCGCGACAGCGTGGACGTGAACCGTATGTGCAGTTGACGGACTTTGAGCGAGGGCGTATAGTGGGCATGCTGGTGGCCGGGTGGACGTACCGCCGAATTGCTCAACACGTGGGGCGTGAGGTCTCCACAGTACATCGATGTTGTCGCCAGTGGTCGGCGGAAGGTGCACGTGCCCGTCGACCTGGGACCGGACCGCAGCGACGCACGGATGCACGCCAAGACCGTAGGATCCTACGCAGTGCCGTAGGGGACCGCACCGCCACTTCCCAGCAAATTAGGGACACTGTTGCTCCTGGGGTATCGGCGAGGACCATTCGCAACCGTCTCCATGAAGCTGGGCTACGGTCCCGCACACCGTTAGGCCGTCTTCCGCTCACGCCCCAACATCGTGCAACCCGCCTCCAGTGGTGTCGCGACAGGCGTGAATGGAGGGACGAATGGACACGTGTCGTCTTCAGCGATGAGAGTCGCTTCTGCCTTGGTGCCAATGATGGTCGTATGCGTGTTTGGCGCCGTGCAGGTGAGCGCCACAATCAGGACTGCATACGACCGAGGCACACAGGGCCAACACCCGGCATCATGGTGTGGGGAGCGATCTCCTACACTGGCCGTACACCACTGGTGATCGTCGAGGGGACACTGAATAGTGCACGGTACATCCAAACCGTCATCGAACCCATCGTTCTACCATTCCTAGACCGGCAAGGGAACTTGCTGTTCCAACAGGACAATGCACGTCCGCATGTATCCCGTGCCACCCAACGTGCTCTAGAAGGTGTAAGTCAACTACCCTGGCCAGCAAGATCTCCGGATCTGTCCCCCATTGAGCATGTTTGGGACTGGATGAAGCGTCGTCTCACGCGGTCTGCACGTCCAACACGAACGCTGGTCCAACTGAGGCGCCAGGTGGAAATGGCATGGCAAGCCGTTCCACAGGACTACATCCAGCATCTCTACGATCGTCTCCATGGGAGAATAGCAGCCTGCATTGCTGCGAAAGGTGGATATACACTGTACTAGTGCCGACATTGTGCATGCTCTGTTGCCTGTGTCTATGTGCCTGTGGTTCTGTCAGTGTGATCATGTGATGTATCTGACCCCAGGAATGTGTCAATAAAGTTTCCCCTTCCTGGGACAATGAATTCACGGTGTTCTTATTTCAATTTCCAGGAGTGTATATATAGGGTGTCCCAGCTATCTTGTCCACCCAAAATATCTCTGGAACAATAACAGCTATCGGAAAACGACTTTCACCGGTATCAATGTAGGGCTGGGGCCCATGAATGTACATACTTGGAAACATTCTAAAAGGAAAGCATATGTGTTCTTTAACACAAACTTCTGTTTTTTTTTAAATGGACCTCCGATATTTTTCTTCAGCAATCCATAGCATGACAAAGCACATACACAATGGCGTTGATTGCATCGTAATATTCCCATTACATCCCGAGATACTGAGACGCGAAGTTGATGCTTGAAACACCCGACATGCGCTGCTAGCGCACGTCCTGAGGCTCTGGCGTGAACCCCATGCTGCCGGTAATCGCGATGTGATTGATATGCGTAATCACACTTCCATACTTATCAAGAGGTCCGAAACGAATAATACGGTCTGCTGCCATCCTGCATTAACGTCGTACATTTCAGCAGGTATTTATCCCATAGGCTAGGGGTGATGCGGTTCTGTAACATATCTGTGTACCGCAACGTTAGTCACAAAGTTAACTTCGCTTATCGTCAATCCGTTACTAAAAAGGTAATGCCGTTCAACGTTAAAACTTTACTTTACTGTAGATCTAGCGCAAGTGACAGTTAATCATTCACTCGTAATAGTAAAATTCATGTTGACGGTTTTAGTGAAACGAGCAAGTGGACTAAAAGTTTTATCGTTGTTTAGGTAAAAATGTTTTGATTTGGGAAGTTCAGGTAGGACATAGAAGATTAATGTAAACATGTTTAACCAGTTAGTTTTATTATCACATAATTATCAATGTTATGTTTATCTAATGCGTTAAATGACAAATTGTTGGCAACAAATGTTTCTTAACATCACTGGGTAAAATGGCCCTTTGTAGAAACTTCCGCTGTGATACCAGCACTACATACTAAACGTAGCGTTCACATCTCATGCTCAAAGTGATGCCCATTGGCTTGCATACATAGGGTCACTCTGCGGATGAAGGGTGCCCTACTTCGTGCTACTGTTTCCTCTTTGATGGCTGTACAAGCATCAATAATGCGTTGCTTCATGTCCTCTGGTGTTGTTGGTTCGCGTTGGTAAACAGCATCCTTCACTGCTCCCCAAAGAAAATAATCCAGCGGTGTAAGGTCCGGAGATCGGGCAGGCCACCTAACTGGGCCACATCGTCCAATCCACCTACCAGGGAACTTATGGTTCAGAAGTCGTCGTGCTCGTAAGGCGTTATGTGCAGGGCATCCGTCATGCTAATACCACATGACCATTCTCCGGTTCAGAGGTACGGTGTCCAAGAGAACAGGAAGATTGTGTCGTATAAATCTGGAGTATTGTCTGCCATTTGGGATGCCATTTATAAAGAAAGGTCCGATAATGGTCTCTCCAACAATCCCACACCAAACATTAACTTTCCACGGACGTTGATGCTCTACTTGACGGAACCATTTTGGATTGTCTGCGGACCAATAATGCATATTCCTCATACTGACAATTCCTTTGTTGGAGGATGATGCTTCGTCGGTAAAGAGAACATCTGCAAAAAAATTTGGATTAGTCGGAAGTTATTGCTGAGCCCACCGACACAATGTTACCCTATTGCGGAAGTCATTTCCATGAAGATCCTGGTGTAAATGAACATGGTAAGGATGAAATTTATGACGTTTAAGAATACGCTGTGCACTTGATTTCGACACACCAACTTCACGTTCAATTTGACGTGTGCTGATTTGAGGATTCACAGCTATGGTAGCGAGCACAGCAACTTCAGCACGTTCATCTGTGCGTGTTCTAGGACGATGTCGAGGTCTTGGATTTAAGCTTCCCGTTTCACGTAGACGAGATGTGAGACGACCAAACATCCGGCGCGAAAGCGATGGCTTGTCAGGGAATCGTCTTCCGTACAGTCGTTCTGCCTGAACAGCATTTCGTCCACCTACAACAGGGTACAAAAAATGGTTCAAATGGCTCTGAGCACTATGGGACTTAACTTCTGTGGTCATCAGTCCCCTAGAACTTAGAATACTTAAACCTAACTAACCTAAGGACATCACACACATCCATACCCGAGGCAGGATTCGAACCTACGACCGTAGCAGTCGCACGGTTCCGGACTGAGCGCAACAGGGTACAGTACAGGTATGTAGAGTATGGTAGAAAACAGACATATTAACTTAATAATCATAATGTTCGCTAACAGTACTATCAACAAACAAGCAATCTCATAACGTATTTCCCGTCAACGTACATTCTCCATAGATCAGCAGCATTTCTACCGTATCTTCATGTGTGTACATTATACTGTACAGTATAAGTTCCACAACACAACGTTTATTCACAATGTGTACTACCTCTGTGCCGTCACTAGATTACTCTGATGCACGACTACACTGGCAAGCGGTGTACTGCACGCCAAAGCAACAACAAATGGGATGCTCGGAGGGTGGTGGAGTACAGGAGTTTGCATGGGTCGCAAATCATAAACAAGGCGAAGTGGTAACTGTGGCAGTAGTGGGAACTACGTTGGACACTTGACTAGGTAGAGCCAGGCCTTGCGCGACAGGCACAATGGGTCATATAACGCATTAGATAAACCTTATTTTGGGTGTGCAGGATAAATAAGACAACCTGACGGGTGTGCACCGATCGGTACTGGTTCATATTGTGTAAGTAGATACGTAAAACGTGCAAGAGGGAAACCATTATGTGCTTATGAGAGTTGATGGCAGCAGACCGTATTATTCGTATCTGACCTCTTCAGAAGTATGGAGGTGTGATTACACATGTCAATCACATCGCGATTACGGGCAGCATGGGGTTCACGCCTGAGCCTCAGGACGTGCGCTAGCAGCGCATGTCGGGTGTTTCAAGCATCAACTTCGCGTCTCAATACCTCGGGATGTAATGGGAATATTGCGATGCAATCAACGCCATTGTGTATGTGCTTTGTCATGCTATGGATTGCTGAAGAAAAAATATGGGAGGTCCATTTAAAACAACATAAGTTTGTGTCAAAAAACACATACGCTTTCATTTTAGAATGTTTCCAAATATGTACATTCATGGGCCCCAGCCCTACATTATTACCGGTGAAAGTCGTTTTCCAATAGCTGTTATTGTTCCAGAGATATTTTGGGTGGACAAGATAGCTGGGACACCCTATATATAATTATATATATATATATATATATATATATATATATATATATATATATATATATATAATATTAATAAACATTGAGATCTGTTAATACTTACTTTCGACTGTGTGGGTCTCTTTCTATTCATCTTGAGCCTTGTGGATCTCTGATGATGCTTGATGATGATCAGCCTTTCACTAGGGTATAGTGAACACATATGTCGATTTCTCTGGTTGAGTGCATGGTGCAAAGGAGTGGTGGGGGTAGGTGACTGCAGCACCACGGAAATTGGGACAGTTATATTGAGCTGGCAGCATTGCATAGGAAAAGGACGTCAGCTGTAAATAGCTCCAACATGACAAAATGTCACTCGAAAACCTAACAGGACAAGTGACTACCTTGGATCTTGACAAGTGACCACACTCAATTCTATATGTAGCATGAAAGACTTAGTATGACCTACTCCTACTACAGTGTCGTGGAAAAAGGTAATAGGAAATCTGAAATCTGGCAACCATGTAGAGTGCACCAGATAAGGAATATTTGTGAGCTATAAATAGATCCCTTGCACCCGTGGTCTAGGGATAGCATCTTTTATTAGTTCGAACTCCCCATCTCTTAAATTTCTGTTAATAATCAGACTGGTAGCCGAAGACTTCCAGCAAAGGAAGTCACCCTCCGTTCTGCCAGTGGACTTGTCAAAGCGGGTGGGGGAGCGGACAGACGTTCATGACTCTCTCTTGTCGTTGGGGTCGGAAACTGCCCCTAAAAGCGGGAGAATCAGCAATGATGAACGGCATGAGGATGCACAAGGCAATGGAAACCACTGCATTAAAGACACAAAACGTGTAGCTGCAAAATGTGACCTGGAAAAGATTGAGTAACCAAAAGAAGGATAACGTTCAACGAGTTGGGGCATGGAATGTCAGAAGCTTAAACGTGGCAGGGAAGCTAGAAAATCTGAAATGGGATCTGAAGGGCAAAAGTGAAATGGAAAGAAGACAAGGATTTCTGGTCTGATGACTATAGGGTAATATCAACAGTAGCAGAAAATGGTATAACGGGAGTCGGTTTCGCTACGAATAGGAACGTAGGACAGAGATTGTGTTACTGTGAGCAGTTCAGTGTTAGGGCTGTTCTTATCAGAATCGACAGCAGACCAACAGCGACAACGGTAGTTGAGGTATACATGACGACGTCGCAAGCTGAAGAAGAAAAGATAGAGAACGTATATGAGGAGGTTGAATGGGTAATACAGTACGTAAAGGGAGATGAAAATCTAATAGTGATGGGGGACTGGAACGCAGTTGCAATGGAAGGACTAGAAGAAAAGGGTACAGGAGGATATGGGCTTGGGACAAGGAATGAGAGAAGAGAAAGACTAAGTGAGTTCTTTAATAAATTTCTACTAGTAATAGCGAACACCCTGTTCAAGAATCACAAGAGAAGACCGGAAGATACGGGAAGATTACAATTATATAACGTCATCGTCAGACAGAGATTCCGAAATCAGATACTGGATTGTAAGGCGTATTCAGAAGCAGGTATAGACTCAGATCACAATTTAGTAGTGCTGAAGAGTAGGGTTAAGTTTAAGAGGCTTTTCAGGAAGAATCAGTACACAAAGAAGTGGGATACGAAAGTACTAAGGAATGACGAGATACGCTTGAAATTCTCTAAGGTTGTAAATATACCAATAACGAATATCTCAGTAAATAGTACAGTTGAACAGGATTAGACGTCTCTAAAAAGGGCAATCACAGAAGTTGGGAAGAAAAACATAGGTAAAAAATAGGTAATTGGGAAGAAAGAATGGGTAACATAAGAAATACTTCAATTGATCGATGAAAGGAGGAAGTACATAAATGTTCCGGGAATACAGAAATACAAATCACTGAGGGATGAAATAAATAGGAAGCGCAGGGAAGCTAAGACGAAATGGCTGCATGAAAAATGTGAAGAAATCGAAAAAGAAATCTTTGTCGGAGGGACTGCGTCAGCGTATAGCAAAGTTGAAAAAGCCTTCGATGAAATTAAAAGCAATGGTGGTAACAGGCAGAGTGCAACGGGAATTCCATTGTTAAATGAAGGGAAGGAAGCGGATAGATGGAAAGAGCACATTGAAGGCCTCCATGAGAGGGTAGAAGTGTCTCATGTGACAGAAGAAGGAGCAGGAGTCAATTTAGAAGAGATAGTGGATCCAGTATTAGAATCAGAATTTAGGACAGCTTTGGAGAACTTAAGATCAAATAAGGCAGAAGGGATGGATAACATTCCATCAGAATTTCTAAAATCAATGGGGGGAAATGGCAAAAGAACGACTAGTCTATTCATGCTGGTATGTAGAATGTATGAGTCTGGCGACATACCATCTGACTTTCGGAAAAATATCATCCACACAATTCCGAAGACTGTAAGAGCTAACAAGCGCGAGATTTATCGCACAATCAGCCCACAGGTTATGCACCCAAGCTGCTGACAACAATAATATTACGAAGAATGGAAAAGAAAACTGAGGAAGCGTTAGATGGCGATCAGTTTGGCTTTAGGGAGGGTAAAGGCACCAGAGAGGTAATTCTTACGTTGCGGTTGATAATGGAAGCAAGACTAAAGAAAAATCAAGACACTTTCATAGGATTTGTCGACCTGGTAAAAGCGTTCAACAATGTAAAATGGCGCAATATGTTCGAAATTATGAGAAAAATAGGAGGAATATATAGGGAGAGACGGGTGATATACAATATCTACAGGAGACAAGAAGGAATAATAAAAGTGGACGACCAAGAACGAAGTGTTCAGATAGACAGGATGTAAGACAGGTATGTAGTCTTTCGCAACTACTGTTCAATCTGTACATCGAAGAAGCAATGATGGAAATAAACGAAAGATTCAGGAGGGAATAAAAATTGAAGATGAAAGGATATCAGTGATATGATTAGCTGATGATATTGCTATCCTGAGTGAAAATGAAGAAGAGTTACATGATCTGCTGAACAGAATGAACAGTCTAATGAGTACACAGTATAGGTTGAAAGTAAATCGAAGAAAGACGAAGGTAATGAGAAGTAGTAGAAACGAGAGCAGCGAGAAACTTTAACATCAGGATTGATGGTCAAGAAATAGATGAAGTTAAGGAATTCTGCTACCTAGGCAGTAGAATAACCAATGACGGACGTAGCAAGGAGGACATCAAAAGCAGACTAGCAATGGCACAAAGTGCATTCCTGGCCAAGGAAAGTCTACTAATATCAAATATAGGCCTTAATTTGAGGAAGAAATTTCTGCGAACGTACGTTTGGAGCTCAGCATTGTGTGGTAGTGAAACATGGACTGCGGGAAAACTGGAACAGAAGAGAATCGAAGAATTTGAGATGTGGTGCTACAGTTGAATATTGAAAATTGGGCAGACTGATAAGGCAAGGAATGACGAGGTTCTGCACAGAACTGGAGAGGAAAGGAATATGTGGAAAACACTGACAAGGAGAAGGGACAGGATGAAAGGACATCTGTTAAGACATTAGGGAATGACTTCCCTGATACTAGAGGGAACTGTAGAGGGCAAAAACTGTTAAGACAGAGTTAAAAAAAAAGAAAAAAATAGATCCCACAGTTGTTACATTGCATAACGTAAGGGAAACTTTCAATACGACATGACAATGTTGGAACTAAGAGGTCTTTGGTAGCAGCACTGAACACTAGTGAAGCTATGACATTGCATGTATTAATAGACCCATATTAACTTGACTGATATGTGAGCGACCTAGAACTTGCCAGCCTGTCATGTTGGGTGTGTGCTCTACCCTTAGTTCTTTTGGGTCTCAACAGTTTTCAGGTGTTTAGTGAAGATTGCTGTAACATATTGGTGTACTGGGTAATTTATTACAATTTTTGCTGTAACATGACGATGTAAGAGTTAATTTGCTAAAAATTATTGCTTTATGGCGCAATTTGTTAAAATTTCAATGTAACATCGACAATTTGTTACAATTTTCCTGTAACATGAGACAACTTGTTATAATTACATTGTAACAGGGGAAATTTATTATAATTTACTGTAACATGAGGCAATTTGTTACAATTTTAAAGTAATAAAGAAAATTTTGTTACAATATTGCTGTAACAGGTGCAGTTCGTTACAGTTATTCTATAACTTGGGGGAATTTGTTACTGTTTTGATATAACTTGGGGCAATTTACTACAATTTCGCTGTAACATATAGATGTATGGGGTGAGGTGTCATGTAGGCTTCTAGGTGCAATAGCATAGGATAGCATCATCAGTACATTTCATTTATTAGTTCCTAAACATAATCACCCAAAGTGAACTGCACATAATTTAAAAGGTTGCTGATCGAGGTACAGTTTGCTAAATTTCCATCTGTATTCCAACTTCACATAAAACATTCAAAGTCCAAACTTCAGCCAAAATATTTCAAAGCTGACTTCATAAAATCAAAGTCCCTATGACCTTGAATAACTCCAAGTTCAACAATTGCCAGAAACATGTAACTAACTGCAGCTGAACCTAATGGGTGCCACAAAAAGGAGGCCAGATTTGAAATGCAAACTATTTTTGTTTCATGTTGTTGGGAACAACGTATTGCATGTTTCGTTATCAGTGATCATTGAGGTTATGTTCTGATACTGTGCATTTGTTTTCCAGGTCAGTGTTTGTAGAGCACTGGCATCGAAATATACATTGAGGAACAGTAAATGTCAATTGTGAAAACTCACTACAAGAGTGGTGAAAGTTTCGCAGAAACTCTTTGGAAACTCCGTATTATTCTTGGACACAACAACGCACCAGATGAATCCACTGTTCACAGATTGATCAAGAAATTTCAAAAAACGTGGTTGAACAGTGGACACCAGAAGCCCTGGATGTCCTCGAAATGGCTGCAGTGAGGCAAAAGTTGTTGCTATGCGTGATTCTGTTACTGTGAGTCAGGTAAAATCATGTCGCCGTCATGCTCAAGAAAAGCACATTTGTTCAGCAACAATACCCAAAATCTCAACAAAAAGATCTACACTTATACCTGTACAGAGTTCAGTACACACTGGAACTTAAACCAGCGGATCATGGAAAACAATGGCACTATGTGCAATTGATCCTGGAAAAGGAATGAAAGAGGCTTGGTTTCACAAAGCACGTCATCTTTTCAGATGAAGCTGACTTCCAATGAAACAGCCTTGTAAATAAGCGTAATTGACAAATATGGGAATCAAAGAACCAAAGAGTGATTCACAAAAAGACAGTATCCTCAGTGAGTTAACGCTGGGTTGGGATTTGGTTTGTGGGCTTAAATGGTCCATCCTTTCTTTAAGATGTCATGGTGGAAGTTCATTGTCATGTGATACTCACTCCTTTGTCCCCGTTTGGATGAAATGAACATTGAGAAATTATGATTTCATCAAGATGGTGCAATTTGCCACGCTTCAGGAGACAGAGTTACCGGTTTTTTGAAACGTTTCCATACAGACTAATCTCGTTACGGGGATACGAAACCTACCCATCTCGATCTTGTGACCTGACACCTTCAGACTTTTTCTTGTGGGTACGGTGTGTAGTGTCTGATACCAAATGTAGTGGATGGGTGCCAGGAGGTGACATATTAAAACTCTGGCTAGAACTTTCCAAATGATTTATCCTTTTCCTTTACAGAGCTCCGTTCACCTCGGTCTGCGTCACAGGCCCTACATTGCTGAGGTAGCACCCCAGCGGCCTGTGCAACGCACTGTGTCGAGCCGGTCTTGTAGGCCAACTGCAGAGTTCCAATTACGTCAGAATGGCTACGCCACCAGCCTACTCAGTGGCCACCATGCTCATTGACTCCACGCTGCTCTGCCGGGAGCCGTAGGCTAGCCGCACTGCAGCTTCTTCCTCGGCTGGCATAGCTGGGAACGTGGCGGCAACGACCACCCCCGTTCCAGCGTCCGAACCTGTGGCCCTCATCTCGGGAGTCTCCAGCACGTGTCGGGAGCCGAGATGACTGCCCGTGGTATCGACCCGAAGAGTGGCCTGCCCTGGCTGGCTGTGGACCCTGCGTCAGCCTCAGAGGGTCGAACCAACCACCCTTCGTGGACTGGGACGCTGTCGCCTCATCTGCTGCTGCGTGTAGCCCGGCAGTGTGACACGCGCCGCCATCCAGGAGAGCTGCCACACTTCAATGAATCTCGTTAGAAAACAACACCTATTAATACTCGGCTGCATGCCTCTGTTTCGCTAATGCATCACTCTGAGTCACGTACACACCACACCCTGGTTGCGCCAGTGGGCCCCTTCTGCCTATAGCTTGCAACATGCAAACCGCTGCGTTTACTCTTTTCAGCGGTTTGATGGTCCCTGTGGCCTCCACTCCTGTTCGTAACCGCTGGTCAGCGTAACTTACTGCAATGCAGCCCACACCTAGCTGTAGCTTGTGCTCGTAACATTGCACAAAACTAACTTCCCTATCCTAAACGGTGGTGCCGCTACAGGTGCGACATTACAGTGCCTGCGTTTTTCCGAACTATGATACAATGTTCCTTCGAACATACATGCATGTCTGAAAGAATAGGCATTGAGGCGACTACAGCCTTTATGAAATACATTAAATGTATTCGCAGTTGCGAGTGTGGACAGCCAATGACAACAATGAAAATTTGTCATGGACTAGGATTCGAACCTGGATTTTTCGCTTACCGCAAGTGGTCACCGTACACCTATCTGAGCACGACGCATGGAGGACCCAAACTTCCATATGTCGTCAGCCATGTGTCTATGACCTGTACTCGTACATCTATTATGTATATTCCCATAAAGGGAGACATTTTACTTTAAAGTTGGTGTCCAGTGTCAGTGGATAAATATGATACTGCAGTCCCTGTGTTATTCCGAATTACAATGCAGTGTTCCTTCAGACATGCTGCTTAAATCAAAAGAGCTGCATCAAAGACAAGCCGAGCATCTCTTTGGAGACTCCCGGCACTAAAAGCCATATGATGAATAATAATCCACATTGTCCTCATTTAGGGCTATGCTTTTGTCTGCCGGAACATTCTTTAAAACAGAAAATGATCTTCCATATATAGCAAAAAGTGAGAGCTGCATACTTAATTGAGGAAATTTCGGAACGTGTAAGGTTGAATAATTCCAGATCCTTTGCATTTTCATCATCAAAAATGGTTCTAGCTTCTCTGTCGAACAGAGATCTCTTTACTGAAAATGCTCTGTGGGTAGTAATCACTCTGTCCTGAAAATCTTGGGCCCATCCGTACCCGATCACTTCCTCAGTTGAAACCACACTGAAAGAAGAAGAATGTAAAATGACCGTATAGGGTGAAGGGATATTGGGGCATGATTGCTCCTTAGTGGTTTGGCAAAATACGGCAGTCTTAAGTAATGAGATTATATTTCGGCTTGGAGAAAACTCCGGGACTCGTGGTCGAATAAAATGGTTTATCAGTCTTTATGCAAATTTCCTTTGACAAAATCCTGGCCACGTCCTTGCACCCATATTTGTTTCAATAAAGACGTAAACTACCCTATCCTAACAGGCACACCATAAACGTTTAAACAGCACACAGTTTTAAACTTAGGTCAAGTCAGCTCTTACGATTCTAAACTTAGGGTGGAACTTGTTTAAACATGAAATCTGTGACAGTGAACTGCGATGTCAGAGAGTTGGAGCCAATTGCTTAAACTTGGCACAACTGTGCTACCTCCATCCTAAGCTTAGAACTATTGGAATCTAATTTTCCACCATTTTACACTCAGCACAGTTGGACTGTTTTGAATATCCCAACATTTTTTATAAATTTCTTGCCATTTTATTCTTAGAGCAATTGGTCTATGAAGACAGCAGGGAGTGCACGAGAAATCTGGTAACATCACATGACGTCATCAATGACGTCATTGGAAATATGGTGATGAAGCAGGCTGTCCTCATATGCCTTCCTCCCTTATACTGTTATTCGGACAGTTTGGGACTGATGGGATAACTGCATTGTCTTTCTGAAGGCACTGGGTGCTTGAAGATGGTGAATGCAAAGAAATGGGTACACGTTGCCGACAGTGGTATAGAAGCGAATAAGATCAACAGATGATAAATCTGCTACTAATTGAACAGTCCGGTTGCCGAAAATTAATGAAATTGTGATAACAATTTGCTGTTGGACAGCTTACACAGTTCAGTATTCGATGACGTACCATAATATGTAACGCCGAACTATTCAGTTCACAGCGAGGGTACATGTACTCGCACTGCAACGCGGTGGTCATTTTTAATTCAATTATGTAAGTATAGAGTGGAAAATATGATTGACAAATATCGCATTAATGTAGCTATCATCAGAAGGTAGTTTGTGGATGCACGTTATGGTAACTGATTTATGTAATCAGCGTACTTGCGTTACTCGCTAATCTCTGAAATATGTCAGAACAGCGTAACAGCTGCCACAAACTGTTGCATACGTGCACGCCGCTGTTCACAGTTTCACGGTGCTCTTAATACTGTCTGAGTGCGTATGTGTGCAGCGCTTTCCTCGCTAATTTCCCTCAATATCCGTAAATTACTCTCGTGGCTGGCATCAAATTATCAGCAATATGGTTTTCCCAGACAGCCACTCCAGCGCATGCTGCTACTGTTGGGCCGTTAACGGTACAGCAGTTTGCAACGCATAGCGGTTGTTTTTCAACGTGACGCGATCCTTGCCAGGATTTGCACATTCTCCCTCCCTCACTCGCTCTCCCCCCCCCCCCCCTCCCCATCCTCCACCATCTCTCTCTCTCTCTCTCTGTCTCTCTCAGTCACTCACTCTCTCTCTTCAGCGTGCAACTTGTAGCTAGGGTTCAGTACTCTGACAACCCATTACAACGTCAAGGGGAAATTCTGGTTAGCTCCCTCACCTGCTATTATTGCATTCTGACTGAGTCGCACGGACAATCTGCTACCTCACTTCTAAAACACGTGGCACAGCGCCTCAAGAACGTGCACATTATAAGCAACACATTTTTAACATTCAGTGCCTCAACGATATGAAATTACGTTATCAAAATGGCAGATTCTACCTTCTTTCTACTACTATAAAGACTGTAAAAAGGTCAGACACAAATATGGCACCACTGTCATTGTCATCTACTGTCATCGATGGATGTGGAGAATGCCTGTATTGTAGTAGGAATCAAAATACAAGGGCTGTAAGGCAGAATTAGAGTTTTATATCCGCTTTATGCTTAATACAAGGATATTTAAGTTTGTACTCTAAAGCTAATATTTTATTTGTGCGTTACCAATATATCTTGTTCCTTTGGAATTATATGTGCAATTTAAATACTAGGTTGGTGGAGGCTATGGCAACTGAGGGATGGAATTTACTCACTGAATCCTGAGTTACATGATCATACTACTATTACCGAAAAAGTCTCTAAATTCGTGCTGATGCCGTTTACAGGTTTTCTGTTAAAACTGACTGCCAGGAACAAAGCGAAACATCACATTTTCATAATTACCATTTTTAAACGTTGTTATGAAAAGACCACATCATGTATGGCCTAAGAAAACTGTGTAATCTATGCAAGTAATGATAGAACTACAAGTGGCGAGCTACATGGACGTCTTATGAATGTGTGTGTATGTAGCGCCCGTGAACAGTTATGTTTACAGAACGCGTGAAGTGTTGAAAATGAACATACATCTACTGAGCAGCAAAGGAGTGACTTCTGTTTTAAAAATCTATCATGTAGATGTCGTTCCGTAATCCACATGTTTATTGCTTAATATGAGTTGAGATGTTTTAATGAAGAGAGTGCATCTTTGGCTGTGTATTTTCTCCACTGGAAGCTTTGGTTATCCGTTTGTTCGTGATACTTGTGTACAGGTGTTTCATGTGATGCTGCCACCATCTGATGGGCAGTGTATCTGATAGCTATACCCCTTGTTGTCGTCGTGGGTACCCTCCCTTCCCCCCCCCCCTTTTGATGTCTCACACCACAGCCGCTTGATCCGAACAACAAGTGGCATACCGACGAACCAAAAAACCAACAGTAACAAGAATTTCTATTGGCTGTGTATAAATCACAATACTCATGAAATCAATTTCTAAACTCTGAAAAAATCTGAGAACATGTAACTGCGTGCACAATGCTGTGAACAAAAAATCTGTATCCAAGTATTTTCAAATCGGATACGTTTGTGTATATGAACTCAAAAATATTCTAAATCATTACCTGAGAAAATGGGTACGTAAGTGAAACACTCTAACACGTACTATGAGAAAGAAAAACGCTTGTCAGAAAATTAGCTTACCACGCCAATTTTCATTCTCTGCTTTCGTATGGCATCATATTCTGGGGTAACCCATCATTGAGTAAAAGAGTGTTCATTGCACAAAAGCGTGTAATCGGAATAATTGCTGGAGCTAATCCAAGATCATCCTGCAGACACTTATGTAAAGAGCTAGGGATCTTCACTGTAGCTTCACAATATATATATATTCACTTATGAAATTTGTTATTAACAATCCTAAAGAATTCGAAAGTAATAGCAGTGTACATGGCTACAACACTAGGAGAAAGGATGATCTTCACTACTCAAGGTTAAATCTAACTTTGGCTCAGAAGGGGATAAATTATGCTGCCACAAAAGTCTCTGGTCACTTACCTAATAGCATCAAAAGTCTGACAGATAGCCATATAGCATTTAAAAGGAAATTAAAAGAATTTCTTAATGGCAACTCCTTCTGCTCATTAGATGAATCTTTGGATATAATCAGTGGGTAATTTCCCCAACCCCCACAAAAAAAAAAAAAAAAAAATTAAAAACATTAAGTGTCATGTAATATTTTGTGTCATGTAATGTCATGTATAGACACCTTTTATTAACCTGGCACGTTCCACATCATTAGGAAGTGTCGTATTCATGATCTGTGGAACAAGTACTAATATAATCTATTTGACAGAACGTGTTTAACAAAGAATAATGTATTTTTGGGTAATTGTAAATGTATTATCGGCTGTTGTTTTCATAAGTAATCAAATGGCTCTGAGCACTACGCGACTTAACTTCTGAGGTCATCAGTCGCCCAGAACCAAGAACTAATTAAACCTAACTAACCTAAGGACATCACACACATCCATTCCCGAGGCAGGATTCGAACCAGCGACCGCAGTGGTCGCTCGGCTCCAGACTGCAGCGCCTAGAACCGCACGGCCACTCCGGCCGGCTTTCATAAGTAATAAAATGAGACACAAGCAGTTGTAACGTAGGGTCGAAGGTCCCGTTCGTGATTTTTTCTCTGTTTTTTCATCGAATATAAACCAAATATTGAGGCAAAGTCAAAAATTTATCCGGGACGAAGGAGAAATCCGCCTTACGAGATATTAAATGTGTCGACAAAAAATCGATAACGCGAAGAGAAGTATCTAAAAACAAAATTTCTGTAAAAAAGAATAACAACAGAATACTGCGAATTGTCAGGGTCAATGAAATAGAAAGAATTCATGTCCAATTTGAAGTGGTGTGAAAATATTCCACAGGTAGTTACTGCACGCCATTCGTCTAACATGTTTTTGCTTCCGGAACGACGAAGTAATCACAGCTCGTGCTAGCAACAAAGCTATGATGATATCAAGTATCATCACAGACATTACCTAGGGATGATGATGATGTCTGGTTTGTGGGCGCTCAACTACGCGCTCATCAGCGCCCGTACAAAGTCACACATTTTCTTCACAGTCAAATTTTTCTCACAGTCCATTCTAACCACTGTTACGAATGATGAGGACGATGATGAGGACACCACAAACACCCAGCAACCGGGCAGAGAAAATCCCTAACTCGGTCGGGAATCGAACCGGGGCCCCCTGATCCAGAGGTAGCAAAGCTAGGCACTAGACCACGAGCTGCGGACGTTACCTACGGATAATTGCCTACTAAGAGGTAAAATCAAGTTTTCTGTGGGGGTAAAGACATATGCTCTTGACTGTGTTTTGGTTACGAAACTACATTTATTTTTAAAAGAATATAACTTTGTCGTTGTTTTATAACACTGTGATACTGACTACGTAAGGTTGGAAGAATCACTTTTTTCAAATACTACCATTAATATGTGATATAATATGGTGCAGGGAGAACGCAACGTTCTTGCACGGTTCGACATGTCTGTCCAATATAAAATTTCCCACATTGGCATGGGATTTTACACACGCCACGTTTCCTAGGGCCAAGGTCGTCTTTGACGAGCACAATAAATTGCTCAGTTTTGCTGGTGGCCCAAAAACACACTTGATGTATTGCTTTTTGAGGATTCTTTCTATTCTCGAAGACATGCCGCCAAAATAGGGCAAGAACGCTGTTGCAGTGGATGCCTCCGTATCTTCATTTGCCAGGCAGATACGCCATGCATTCCATTCCAAGCAAACTCGAAGCACGACGTCAAGTGTGTTTTTCGGCCACCAGCAAAACTGAGGAATTTATTGTACTCAGTGAAAGACGACCTTCGCCTTAGGAAACGTGGCGTGTATAAAATCCCATGCCAATGTGGGAAATCTTATATTGGACAGACATGCCGAACCGTGCAAGAATGTTGCATCGAACACCATGGTCATACACGCCTGGGGCAACCTGATAAATCTGCAGTAGCAGAGCATTGCCTGGACACGGGATATTATATGCTTTACAAACAGGCGGAAATTTTATCCCCAGCGTCATCTTTCTCGGACTGTGTCATTCAGGAGGCCATACATACCCGCACGGTGGACAATCTCATCAACACGGATGCAGGTTTTCAACTAAGCACCGCCTGGAATCCAGCACTGGCAGCCATTAAATCAAAAACAGGGAAAACGAGAACTTCCGATTCATCAAGTGACGCGACGCGTAGCTGAGATTTAGTTCAGACTTGAACCGCAGGAGCATCCGGCAGCACAGTCAGTGCCCATAGCGCACACGCAGATGGCATTTCTGCAGCTCCCAGCAGGGGCACCAGGAGCGTCGCCTTCCTCCAACTATGAGCGTTTTCCGGTGCACACGTATTGCCTGCTCCCATCATGATAAATTCCTAAGCCGCCGCGCGATTATCATCAGTCACGTCTTGCAGCAGTGACAGTAGCAGCTACCACCACCTGATGACGTAGAGCAGTTGCATCAAGGAAATATTGTGCGATTTACACAATACGATCCGGCGGCAAACCCTAGAAGCGTATTTGCAACGTTTGTGTACGTTGAAAGCAGGAAGAGTAAGATGTGATGGAAGGGGTACCACGTTAGGACGTGAGGAAGAATGAATTCGGCGTTATTCTAGGTTATTTTCTTAAACAGGTTCTGTTAGGCCAAGTATTCCCATGCATACAATCTGAGACATCACGAAAGCTCCTAGCAAAGCGAGTGTTAACTATTTCCGGGACAGTATACAATTTCCGAGAGGTCAGTATAACAGAGAGAACCCTTTTAGACGTACTTGCGATGGTGTGTAGCTTAGTGCGTGCATTTCACAGGGATGCAGCAGTCACGCTGGGGCAAGTAAGTACAGCTGGACACAACTCGAATGTGCCTTTAGGATCGCGACCCGTCCAGTTGCGTGAGCAACTGTGCCCTAGTGAAGACGTATTTCGACAGGAATTTCTCAGGTGACAAGTATGAAAGGGATTAATCCGGCTCATGCTTGCGGGACTCGAATTGGCACCTGTGCCAATGGGCAGCTGACTGTTGCAGTCCAGTGGACAGGGGGCAGTGGGCGGTGCGTGTGGACGTTGTTTGTGTGTCTGTTGTATTATTTTGCGAGCAGGTCTGTAGGCTGTGCTATGCATTATCTGTACAGTTTACAAGTAGTGAGTGTGTCTGGTGAGCATTTTACATGCATTATTTTGATAATTTAGAAGTTGTTTTCGTGTCTGTACTTCAGTGTACTGCGTTATTTCGGTGATTTACGAGTAGTTTACAGGTCAGTATGCTGTCTGCTGTATTATTTCGGTAATTTACTAGATGTTTACATGTCTGTACATTAGTATACTGCAATATATTTGTGAGTAGTTTGCAGGTCTGCAGACTGTGTATTGTGAACCCAAGAATGTCAGAACGAGTGTTTTGTATCAGTGTAATAAATGAACTAGGTGAAATCTGTGACTAAATAAATTGTTCAAAACTAAATAAAGTACACTCGTTCCCCTCTCCAGCAGCTTAGTGCAGGTTGAGTCATTCTCTCGATTTTCCCCTCCAGACCACCATCCTGGATTACATCACAGGAGGGATGACAGCACCCCCTGGTGGCAGTACTGTGTACTAGGTCAGTTCGACTCCAGACCCCATGTTGAACACACTGGATGGAGGTACTGCCTTAAATTGTTTAAATAAAGACTGCCTGCAAAATAAAGACTTAACATTCATCCTATCAAGCACAGGCCGAGTCCTTTTCCCCTCCAGTTACTATGAAGAGGTGGAGGTTGGGTGACTTAGGTTACTGGAGGTAGCCCAAGTAACCAACTTCACTGCCTATAATTGTTTAAATAAAGACTGATAATAAAGATTTATGTCCAGCACAGGCCGAGTCCTTTTCCCCTCCAGTTCCTAGGAAGAGGTGGCAGTCGGATGACTTAGGTTAGTGAAGGTAGCCAAGTGACCTATCTTCCCGCCCTTTTCCTAGGGTAGTAAAGGGAGCCGTGGTGTGTTGCATTATCCTGATGTAACTTGAACTTCTGCCATTTTCTAGGGATGGGGGGTTACGTTAGTGGAGGTAGCTCAATGACCTATCTTCCCACCAAAATCCGCCATCTAGGATAACAGTACTTGCATCATCAACTGACGTCACTCTTGGATGACGTAATCAGCTGACGTCACGGCCGCCATCTTGGATGACGTCATCAACTGACGTTATAGCCGCCATCTAGGATGACGTCACTATGGCCATACGAACTGTGCTCCACTACTGACATTAACGTCCCTGTAATGGAGTGGCCTGCATGGAGTCCTGACCTGAATACTACAGAACACCTTTTGGGATTATTTGGAATGCCGACTTCGTGCCAGGCCTCACCAACTGACATCGATACCTCTCCTCAGTGCAGCACTCCTCAAAGAATTGGCTGCCACTCCCCAAGAAACTTTCGAGCTCCTGATTGGAGGGTATGCCTTTGAGAGTGGAAGCTGTCATTAATTATAAGAGTGGGCCAACACCATATTGAATTCCGGCATTATCAATGGAGGGCACCACGAACTTGTAAGTCACTTTCAGCCAGGTGTCCAGATACTTTTGATAACATAGTGTACCTAGACATGCACCTCTTCGCCCGAAGCAAACTGACGGCCATGAATATCTTGTTTCAGGGCCCCAAAAGGATGGAAATGGCATGGGCAGAGATTGGGACTGTAAGTACGTTGTGTAAGGGTCTAGTGTGGCAGTGTGTGTGACACAAACTTGGTGTGTGGCCCACGGTACATCAGCCAATCAATTCACTGTTGATGTCATGACTATTATATCAAGTGAGCCACTTTCATACTCGAATCGGTACCTACCATAGGTTTAAAGATTACCGTAACCAATATCACTTGAGAATACAAACCAAATAAGATATCTTATACAGGACAACGTGCCAAGATTAACATCAATTACTGACGTCAATTACAAAGCTTTCGCTCTGGGCTGCACTAGATGTCAGTGTGGCTCAGGCAGCTAAACGTTATGACTTCCCCTCCAGTAAACCAACGGTAGCTGGATGTTTTTGACAGCCCACAGGTTACACTAATGTAAGCGCTAGTAATACTGAATGTCAGTCGTCGATTAAACTAGATACGTAAGGTGCAACAGTAAAGCGCGTCTTGATCGGGCTACACAAAATACTACACCCGACAGAGAACATAAGTACACAACAATTATTTAACGTAATCTGACCATGAAGAGTTAATTCTTTCTAAGAAGACAAGATCCGGATAAAGTACTGAAATTACCCATTATTTACTCGTCAGGAGAAAGACCACTTATTACGACTGCTCTGGATTATTGTTTATGGAATTACTATAAATATTTAAGATACCTCAAACTAATCAACACTAGCAACATGCACGGTTCAATCTATCACGTCAACATTTATCACGCAGTGACTTCCATAGAAACTTTTCTCTGTGTTGGCCACACGAGGTCTTATAACCAAAAAATTTAAGTAACCTTCGTTAATCAAGCTAAAATGTGATTATTCCACTGAAGAAAAAGAAAAAAACGGCTTAATACTCTACAGTAGTTTCGTATATCACTCATAGCAAAGTTCAAAGAAGCAAACGTTTATCTTATCGTAAACCAATGTAACAAGTCCGATTCCACCAATATTTCATCAATCGGGTATCAATAGACCTTATAAAGCAGTTCAGTCAGTATTTGATTTCGATTTCCTACATATTTTACACCTCGAAAGGCGTGTACATTCTTTAGTCTATTGTTTCATTTATGTCACGTTTAATCAAAGACCATTACTAACAACCGTCAGCGATATTACACCGGCTGTTTAGATAAGGTCAATAGCTATTTATTATCTCAATATTTACAAGCGTACTGCACTTCTTGTTAATAAAGTAATGTTTTTTTAAAGATTTTTTATTTTGCAAAACCTATCTCCATACTTTAGGTACTTTGATAGGAATATCATTAACCGATATTAATAATGCTTATTATCTTTTACTATATCTCAAAGATGGGGACTAAATTGAAGCGATTTTCCCTCTTCTTTCTTCGTCACTGAAACTTGCGGCTATACCCAACTCACATCAAGTTTATAAGCACCAATTTGTGGTCGTTGTCTTTAATATTCTTACTTTTCAAACTAGCTATAGCTTCTTTATTTATACACAAAATACTTTCGATTCTCTTTACTTGTACTTTGTCTGATAGTACCACTTTCGACGTTGTTTCTGTCTCTCACTTACTGCGCAACTGCTAAATGAAGCTTTTAATAGGAATTCAGTTTTAACATATCCTTCTTTCCAGTGGTTTACTGATTCTCTAAGGTTACCGTCAACTGTATGCAGGTAACAACGAGTAATAAAAAAAAATTCAAATCAAATGCTATAAAAAAATAAATCGACAGAAATCGCTAAGTCATTAGCACCATTTCATGTCACAAAGCTGGACTGGACCTCTTCAAACGTCGGCTGTTATACGAAGACTTTTCCCCCCAAATTAATCCTAATGCTCTGTCGTTGAATATTTGCTGTAAGTAGCGGGAAACTTGTTCTCTTGTCGTCTGAATGCTCCAAATAAAATTATCATCCCCCACGTAGCAAATGATCTCATTACAAAATGGATCAGTGTTCCATTTCCAATAGTTACGAACAAAATTTAAAGTCCGGTATCACTCACCTTGATTCTGTTACCCCAAACTGCTAACTCTGTGAATTACCTCGTACTCTAGACAGTCTCTTACCGCTGTTCTAATACCAAATGATACCTCTAACCTCACGAGTGAGTCAAAAATTAATCAGTGGCAAATCCTGATCAATCCGACTCTTTACGAAAATACTTTAATGAACCTCTACAATATGCTTCACTTGAAGCCGTTCGTAATTATACATTTTCTACCGATAAAACATCAGTCTTTTTCTTGTATAAGTTTAATAAGATTGCACTGGTTGCAAGCTATTGAGTAGCTGATCTCATTAAGCTAAGTAACTTCCGTAACAGTCAGCCTTACCACTAGTTACGTCACTAACCAAACTCTGAAAGTCACTCTCGTGGTCGTCTCCTCGTCGAATAGCGGCCAGCTCGCCGACTGCCCCTCAGCAAATTCTCATACGGCAGTGCGACGTATAATCATCTCTGGTCTCGCCCACTGTCGCTATATAATCTCTTACAATTTATTCATTCAACAACATCATACTGCAACAAACATATAATGTCGGAACACTAAGAATTACCACTCCTCTTAGTAATAAAACATTATAAATGCTGCTTTGACACAATACAATAATTGAAGCGAAATTAGATCCGCAATGATTCTTTACATTTCAACTGCTACAGTACAAAAGCTTCCTAGCGAAACTTCTGCAGCGTGCTCGAAACAGTCTTGGCAATATGTGGAGGGACTCCACTGAGAGCACAACACAACACTACCTATGTAATGGCTAGTACACTGTTGTAGGGCGCATAGTTAATTACACCACTGGCCATTAAATTTGCTACACCACGGAGATGCTGTGATATGCAAATGATTAGCTTTTCATAGCATTCACACAAGGTTGGCGCCGGTGGCGACACTTACAACGTGCTGACAAGAGGAAAGTTTCCAACCAATTTCTCATACACAAACAGCAGTTGATCGGCGTTGCCTGGTGAAACGTTGTTGTGAGGTCTCGTGTAAGGAGGAGAAATGCGTACCATCACGTTTCCGACTTTGATAAAGGTCGGATTGTAGCCTACCGCGATTGCGGCTTATCGTATCGCGACATTGCTGCTCGCGTTGGTCGAGATCCAATGACTGTTAGGAGAATATGGAATCGGTGGGTTCAGGAGGGTAATACGGAACGCCGTGCTGGATCCCAACGGCCTCGTATCACTAGCAGTCGAGATGACAGGCATCTTATCCGCATGGCTGTAAACGATTGTGCTGCCACGTCTCGATCCCTGAGTCAACAGATGGGGACGTTTGCAAGACAACAACCATCTGCACGAACAGTTCGACGACGTTTGCAGCAGCATGGACTATCAGCTCGGGGACCATGGCTGCGGTTACTCGACGCTGCATCACAGACAGGAGCGCCTGCGATGGTGTACTCAACGACGAACCTGGGTGCACGAATGGCAAAACATCATTTTTTCGGATGAATCCAGGTTCTGTTTAGAGCATCATGATAGTCGCATTCGTGTTTGGCGACATCGCGGTGAACGCACATTGGAAGCGTGTATTCGTCATCACCATACTGGTGTATCACCTGGTGTGATGATATAGGGTGCCATTGGTTACACGTCTCGGTCACCTCTTGTTAGCACTGACGGCACTTTAACAGTGTACGTTACATTTCAGATGTGTTACGACCCGTGGCTCTACCCTTCATTAGATTCCTGTGAAATCCTACATTTCAGCAGGATACTGCACGACCGCATGTTGCAGGTCCTGCACGGGCCTTTCTGGATACAGAAAATGTTCAACTGGTGCCCTGGCCAGCACATTCTCCAGATCTCTCACCAATTGAAAACTGGCTCATCACAATACGTCAGTCACTACTCTTGACGAACTGTGGTATCGTGTTGAAGCTGCATAGACAGCTGTACCTGTACACGCCATCATAGCTGCGTTTGAGTCAATGCCCCGGCGTATCAAGGCCGTTATTACGGCCAGAGGTGGTTGTTCTAGGTACTGATTTCTCAAGATCTATGCACCCAAATTGCTTGAAAATGAAATCACGTGTCAGTTCTAGTATAATATATTTGTCCAATGAATACCCGTTTATCATCTGCATTTCTTCTTGGTGTAGCAATTTTAATGGCAAGTAGTGTATTATTATTATTATTATTATTATTATTATTATTCGTGGCAGTAGTCAATGAGCCGTGTCGACTCCCTTTTCTTTTACAAACTGCGCGTCTCGTTCGCAGCCGGGATATAGTGTGCGTTGTTTATCTAGGGGGCGTGGTGGAGAAACGAGGCGTTGCCGCGTGGAGTTGTGGGCTGGGGCCGCTGATGCTTGGGCTTCGCCGTTCTCCTCTTTCGGTTTCAAGCGGCTCACGGAGCTCGAATTTGTGGCGAGGCGTACTGACTCCGGGCATTTGGAAGTTTGTGCATCTGCAACGGCTTTCTGTGGGCAGGCCCTTCCTTGGCCCAGAGTTCACTCAGGTCTTCCGGAATTGCTTGAGTTGGCTCTGGGACTTAACTTCTGAGGTCACCAGTCCCCTAGAACTTAGAACTACTTAAACCTAACTGACGTAAGGACAGCACACACATCCTTGCCCTAGTTAGGTTTCGAACCTGCGACCGTAGCGGTCGCGAGGTTCCAGACTGCTGCGCCTAGAACCGCTCGGCCCCTCCGGCCGGAAAATTGCTTGATTTGCCTTGTGGTAATGTAGCGTACTAGCTGATGCGTAGCCGCGGATATAAGGTCCCTTGTTACTTGTCCGTCTAGCTTGAATTCTTGCGCCGAGCACCCACTTCTTGTCTGAAAGGGTACATAGAACTTCTGCAAGTGAGCCTGATTTTTCCGGTCGTGTAAGAGTCTCACTGCCCCGCCTGTCTCGTTGCCGGTGCCTGTGTAAATCGAAGAGGAGCCAAGAAGAATTGCAAATTTCGGATTGTTTAGGTTCCTTAGTCCATGCTCAGCAGTGCTTCTATAATTATTTTTCTCTTCTACCGTCTTTTGTGATACCCAGAGTGCGTGTGTACTACAGGGTTTACTCAACTTCAGCCTTCTCGTCGAGCTCTGTTACTGCGGCAGTGTAGAGCGTGCAGTGGTGGCCCGGACTTAGGCACGCCTTTAGTCTGTTCCAGAGTCACAGACAATGTGGTATACCGCCTTATGAGACTATAGGAGCGTATTCCCTTTGGAGCTATGCTTTTACATGATGCCACGCTGGCCTGCACCATCTTTGCCGAGGAGGTCGCAGCTCGCCAATTTATGTAATTGTAAACGGTTGATTGTTTCATGTAACTGCTGTTTTCCTCATTCTCAGGGCCTAAGCAGTCAGTCATTCTATGCCAGTTTGTTACCCCTAATTTTAACTGTGTAATATGTTTTTATACTTGACCGAGGTTTTTTTAATTACTATGGGAAGCTACTCCTGTCGTAAACTGCTCATTCTTTTGGTTTAGTAGTTTATTCAATGTGGTTGCCCCCTCCCCTCTGTTTTAATGTTTTGGGTGTAACCGCACTGGCTTTGGGGACCTCGCTCTTGATGTGGCTGCAGTTGACTGTTTAATAGGCGCGGTGGCTAGATGCAAACAAATTGTTTCTAGTTATTCCTCATTTTGTCAATGTTACCAGAGTGACCTAAGAGGAAACGCGTATAATCTGCAACGCTTGGATTTAACCTTTTGCTTAAGCATTTATCTCTGACGAATATTCTGGCAGCGCGTTGTTAACTGTGACCGGTCTTGCGCAGGACAGAGTTCCTTGATGCTGAACGTCTTTGTTACACAGGGTGCGGCGCGGGAACTTCCTCATTTAAAAAAGTCATAAATCAGAAAGTATTAGAGGCATTCATGTAATTCTTTTTTCTTTACAAAGAGAAACATTTAAAGTTTTGTTCCATTAAGTTTTGAAAATGATATCTTGGAGGTGGCCTCCGTTGTGCTCAATGCATTTGGATAGTCAAAAGCGGAAGTTTCGGTGCACTTTTTCCAGCATGTCAAAAAATGGTTCAAATGGCTCTGAGCACTATGGGACTCAACTCCTGTGGTCATCAGTCCCCTAGAACTTAGAACTACTTAAACCTAACTAACCTAAGGACATCACGCACATCCATGCCCGAGGCAGGATTCGAACCTGCGACCGTAGCAGCAGCGCGGCTCCGGAGTGGAGCGCCTAGAACCGCACGGCCACCGCGGCCGGCTGCCCAACATGTCGATGTTGGCATTAGCAACACGAATATTGTTCCGCAGCTCAGCCACGTTTTGCAGAAGATTGGTATAGCCGGCCGAGCGGTTCTAGACGCTACAGTCCGGAACCGCGTGACCGCTACGGTCGCAAGTTCGAATCCTGCCTCGGGCATGGATGTGTGTGATGTCCTTAGATTAGTTAGATTTAAGTAGTTCTAAGTTCTAGGGGACTGATGACATCAGAAGTTAAGTCCCATAGTGCTCAGAGCCATTTTTTTGAAGATTGGTATACACCAAGGATTTGAGATAGCCCCATATGGAAAAAGTCGCATGGCGCTAAATCTGGAGAGCGTGCTGGCCACTGGAGATCGCCCCTCAAAAAGATGAGACGATCGCTGAAGTGTTCGCGAAACATGGTCATCGATGTTCGTGCCGTGAGAGCTGTGGCGCCATCTTGTTGGAACTAGACATCACCCACATCCATTTCTTCAAGTTCCAGAAGAATAAACTATTCAATCATCTGAACATAACGCTCAGAAGTGACCGTTTTCTTCGTAAAACCATGTGCCAATAATACCAACTATAGATAGTGCACACCAAACAGTGACACGTTCTGTATGCAGGGGTTGCTCATGAAGTTCTCTAGGGTTCGTACCACTCCAGTACCAGATATCTTGTTCATTCACGCAGCCAGAAAATGAAAATTTGCCTCGTCACTGAAGAACACTAAAGCGTCATGTACAGCTCATCGATCAAGGCTTCACACGCATTTTTTGGTGAAACAAAATCACGTGGATTAAGTGTGTGCACCACTGACAGTTTATACGGATGAAATTTTAACTCTTCATGAAGAATTCGTTGCAGTGTTCGTTCAGAAATTGCAACGGCAGCTGCAAGTTTGCGTGCAGATCGCTTGGGGGGAATTCAATATCGACATCCTTACGCTCTCGATGCTTTCAGACGTTCTGGTGGTTCTTGAAGGTCCTGGTTTCTTTTTCTGGACACTTACAGTATCCATAAATGTGTCTACCCATATAACAATTGATTTCCCAACAGGAACGCAACCTGCAGGCGCGATGTTGAACTATTTCCTGAATGCACTCTGAGTTATGATGACCGAACGTCCATTCGAAAAGTAGGCCTCAACGGCAAAGGCGGGCTCCTCTCTTGCCCACTGTATGATCGCTATTAAACTCCCCTTAAGAAAACGTTAAGTCTCGCACTTTTGGTTGCACTGAAACCCACGCAACAATGGGTAACAGCCGTTGTGTGCCGCGTGTTTCAAATAAGGAAGTTCCCGCGCTGCATCCTGTATATATAAGAAACAGGGGAAGAAGAAAAGGCCGCAGCGCCAAATATTAAATTTGTTTCTTCACTTATTGAATTCTGCGGTTAGCTACGACGCCATAATCTGTCTGTCGCTGGAGATATAGAGGCAGAGCCTAATTCTGACATTTCAATTTTGTTTGAATTCTAAAATTCTGGCGCTTACGCCTTAGTTTAATGGTTGTTTAAATATTGCGTCAGCCCAGTGGGGCAAGTTTGTTATGGAAAATTGTGTTTAATTTATTTGCGCCCGTTACTGTTCTCCCAAGCTATGTCCTTTGCTAAAATACACTACTGGCCATTAAAATTGCTAGGCCAAGAAGAAATGCAGATGATAAACGGGTATTCATTGGACAAATAAATTATACTAGAAGAGACATGTGATTACATTTTCACACAATTTGGGTGCATAGATCCTGAGATATCACTACCCAGAAAAACCACCTCTAGCAGTAATAACGGCCTTGATACGCCTGGGCATTGAGTCACACAGAGCTTGGATGGCGTGTAAAGGTACAGCTGCCCATGCAGCTTCAACACGATACCACAGTTCATCAAGAGTAGTGACTGACGTATTGTGACGAGCCAGTTGCTCGGCCACCATTGACCAGACGTTTTCAATTGCTGAGAGATCTGGAGAATGTGCTAGCCAGGGCAGCAGTCGAACATTTTCTGTATCCAGAAAAGCCCGTACAGGACCTGCAACACGCGGTCGTGCATTATCCTGCTGAAATGTAGGGTTTCGCAGGGATCGAATGAAGGGTAGAGCCACGGGTCGTAACACATCTGAAATGTAAAAAGTTCCGTCAATGCGAACAAAAGGTGACCGAGACGTGTAACCAATAGCACCCCATACCATCACGCCGGGTGATACGCCAGTATGGCGATGACGAATACACGCTTCCAATGTGCGTTCACCGCGATGTCGCCAAACACGGATGCGACCATCATGATGCTGTAAACAGAACCTGGATTCATCCGAAAAAATGACGTTTTGCCATTCGTGCACCCAGGTTCGTCGTTGAGTACACCATCGCAGGCGCTCCTGTCTGCAATGCAGCGTCAAGGGTAACCGCAGCCATGGTCTCCGAGCTGATAGTCCATGCTGCTGCAAACGTCGTCGAACTGTTCGTGCAGATGGTTGTTGTCTTGCAAACGTCGCCATGTGTTGACTCAGGAATCGAGACGTGGCTGCACGATCCGTTACAACCATGCGGATAAGATGCCTGTCATCTGGACTGCTAGTGATACGAGGCCGTTGGGCTGCAGCACGGCGTTCCGTATCACCCTCCTGAACCCACCAATTCCATATCCTGCTAACAGTCATTGGATCTCGACAAATGCGAGCAGCAACGTCGCGATACGATAAACCGCAATCGCGATAGGCTACAATCCGACCCTTGTCAAAATCGGAAACGTTATGGTACACATTTCTCCTCCTTACACGAAGCATCACAACAAAGTTTCACCAGGCACCGCCGGTCAACTGCTGTTTGTGTATGAGAAATCGGTTGGAAACTTTCCTGATGACAGCACGTTGTAGGTGTCGCCACCGGCGCCAACGTTGTGTGAACACAGTATCTTCTTCCTGTCGGTTAAATTTCGCGTCTGTAGCGCGTCATCATCGTGGTGTGGCAATTTTAATAGCCAGCAGTGTATGTACAGTCTGTGGTTAAATAATAATAATATTTGATTGTGATCTTAAAGATTTCCAGTTTATGGCGTTGTCTATAAAGAGTTTAAATTTGATAAAAGGCCCTGTTTCAGTTCTTAACTCTTGTGGTAACCAAAATATTTTACCTTTTTAATTGCTGTTTAATGCGATTGTTGTTGATCTCATAAATTGTTTGTATTTGTGTATATCATGTTTTCTTTAGTGACAATAAAGTTTGTCGAATGGTGAATGATGGGTACTTGAAACCATAGGCCAGTCCTTTCACGTGTTTGATTTTAGGTTGAGTCGCACCCTTGAATGGTGCCATTTCAGTCAGACACAAAACATTAGCAGCGCGAAGTCTTTCAATTTCTGCCTGTTTAGAAGTAAGGAGTCTAGCAATGAAGTAAGTTATAAACCATAAGAAGGGTGTATACATTTTAGCTTGGTTAATTTTAGATTGGGATGCAAGGTGTGGATGACGCCAAGTGTCGCTAGGGAGGGGAATGGCGTAGAGGAAGCACGAAGCATGCTTTGTGACACGCGTCTGCTGTCAGTGCGCACTCTTAACTTTTTTCCAGGGATGGGTTGTATTCACGTAGCATTCGTAAAGCAATAAAAATTTTTTATCATCCTATAAAAGACGTTGTTAGAAATAAGTGGCATCAAATGTCTCATTCATTCATTAGTTCTTGGTTTAATAAAACATCTACTAGAACTTAATATCAATTACTTTTTAGGATTTTAAGAATAAAAGTGTGGAAAGAAAATCCGTTTTCCTTCTAAATATCAGATGGCACTAATTTTGTTGAAAGTGGGGGGGGGGGGGGGGGAGACTCAGAGGCAATACTCCCAGAGAGGTTTTGGACTGAAACGGCTGTTGACCAGATGAACCCAGTGCTTCATACTGAATTACGAATAATCAGCAGAGTTGAAAGTGATATCAGGTATGCTCCAAGGAAGCGTGACAGCACTGCTGGTGTTTCACTTGTACGTAAACGATGTCCTTAGGATCAGACTGTCCGTTGACGGCGATGTTGTCCGCAGGGAAGTATCGTTGATGGATGCTTGCAATTAAACGCAAGGCGGCCTGGCCATAGTATGCACTTGATGTAGTAAATGACAGCTGTAATTAAACATGGAAAACTGCAAGATAAAGGTCCTCGTAAGGAGAAAAAAAAAACTATTAATGTCCGATTATGCGATTAATGGTGAATTCTTTAAATTATTAGAGCTAATATTAAAAATATGGGCTGAACACGACAAGCTAGTAATAGCAGGTGTCATATTGCCGATTGCAGTGCTTGTTGATGTATTTTATTTGCATATGGGACGACCTGAACCGTGCAAAGCTTTCTTGCAGTTCAGTAGACAGATATATGTTGGAACAGTCCAATTGATGTTATCACTCCCATAAGCCTCATTATCTAGACTAAACCACTTAGCTTTTAGCTCATGGTGGGTGTCATTCCTTGACATAGCATAGCGATCACCCAACAGCCTACAGTCCCCCCAGGGGGTCCACAACTCTTTTGTGGATACGTGTGTAGCGACCACGGGACCTCGAGCTAATGTGGCCTTCCTTCCTTTCCGGGCTGTATACCCTCCCTTTCTGCATCCTTCCCCATCCCCCATCGTCGCCCCCCCCCTCACCTCTGGGTCTTTCCTTCCCTTTCTCCCCCTCTGGGAGTATTGTTTGTGCCTACGTCCAGAGACGGACGCTCGTAAATGAACCGCATTCTTCGCCTTCCTTGCTTGTATGTCTTCATCCTTCCTTTGTCCTTCTCTTTTCCTTACCTCTTATCTTTACCCTTTTCTCCGCTGCGGCGTTTGAGACCTCTCTTCTTTCCTTTCCCTTTCTCTTTCTTCCTCCCTGTGCGTGTCTGAAGGCCGACCCACGCACTTCCATGCGTAGCCGGTGACGGGGTAACGCGTAATTCCCGCCCCGGGTAGACAGGCAGGACACGTACATACCCCCTGGTAACGGCCAGCCCCAGGGAGAGGTGATTACCCGAGCTGATACCTTCCGAAAGTGCCGATTGGTCCCTCCATCCGTTTGTCGGGAGGTGTGACCTGAGGTGTGAACAATCACCCAGGGCGGGAGTGCCCTCAGAGAGGGTCCCCACAAGGGAGGAGCGCGCCGTCGGAGACGCCGGTAATCATGGGGGATTCTTCCGCAATGGTTTCCTCACCTTCCACTATGTCTGCTCACAAGCGTAAGTTCACTGAGTCTCAGCCACAGACAGTTCTTCCATCGTTGCTACAGTTCCCTGTTGTTTCTCAGTCTGACGAAGGTCACGACTTCTTCACAGTCAACCCTTTCATTATTCAGAAAGGTGTCGACGCAATTGAAGGTCCTGTAAAGTCTTGTTCCAGATTATGGAATGGCACCCTGTTGTTAGAAACAGTCAGTGCCCTTCAGGCACAAAAATTGCTGCGCACCTCATTACTACACACCTTCCCTGTCCGGGTGGAACCGCACCGTACTTTAAATTCCTCGCGTGGAGTCGTTTATACACGCTCCCTCGATGGATTGTCTGACGAAGAAATTCAGCACTACCTGTCTGACCAGGGCGTAACGGCTGTTCATAGGGTTATGAAAAGGGTTGACACGAACATCATTCCAACCCGCACTGTCTTCTTGACATTTGACAAAGTTCAACACCCATCGAAAATCAAAGCAGGCTATGAGATAATTTCCGTTCGCCCTTACGTCCCAAACCCTATGTGTTGCTATCGGTGTCAGCGGTTCAATCACACCAGCCAGTCCTGTTCCAATCCGGCCAAATGTGTTACGTGTGGCAAGGATGCCCATGAGGGTGCTTGTACACCTCCATCCCCTCGCTGCATCAACTGTATGGGTGACCAGGCTGCTTCCTCTCGCGATTGCCCCATTTTTAAGGACGAAAAGCTCATCCAGGAAATTAGAGTGAAGGAAAAGGTGTCGACCTTTGCTGCTCGAAAATTATTCGCCAGTCGACAGCCCACCGTCCCTCAGACAGGAAAATACAGCACTGCCCTTGCTTCTCCTCGGCCAACAAAGGAGGCGGCCACGCAGACTTGCGACCTCACCTTTAGTACCACGGTCGTCAGATCGGCCAGCGCAAAGATCGCCCGTTCAACCTCACCACTTTCGCCTGCCCACTCTCTGGCTCACTCTTCGTCGGGTTCTGCCAAATCTCGAGCCCAAAAGTCAGACACCAAGACTTCGAAAAAAGAGCCTACTCGTGAAGAGTTTTTACGTACCGCAACTTCCCAACCATCGGTTCCTCCTTCATCAAAACATCATACTTCCAAGAAGGCTACAAAGAAACCCAGTTCCTCTCCTTCTCCGCCAAGGCGTGTCCCATCTACAGCACCACCTGGCGGAAATCGCCCTCGGCCGTCTTCTGTGTCGCCGAGGCGCACTGCTGGCGGCCGATCAACCGGCCGATCGCTGGTGGCAGGAGCTGCTCCTGACCAACCTATGGATCAGGATCTTCTGCCTTCGGCTGAATGCCATTCCATGCTGTTGGCCGCAAGCTCTGAGCAGTCGTTGAGTTGACAGCGACCTTGGTCACATTCCTCCATTTTCTGTTCACCCTATGTCCATTATCCACTGCAATATCCGCGGTATTCGAGCCAATCGGGATGAATTGTCGATCCTCTTGCGATCCTACTCGCCGGTCATCTTCTGTCTTCAGGAAACAAAGCTGCGTCCCCATGACCGCTTTGTTCTCCCTCATTTTCAGTCTGTCTGATATGATCTCCCCTCTGTTGAAGGCACTCCAGCACATGGAGGACTCATGATTCTTCTCCATGAAACTCTCCATTATCACCTAATCCATGTAAACACTTCCTTCCAAGCTGTCGCCGTCCGTCTTTCCCTTTCCGGATACACATTCTCTCTTTGTACTGTATACATTCCATCGTCCACACCAATGGCACGAGCTGATCTCCTTCATCTTCTTGGTCAGCTTCCACCCCCCCTATTTGCTGGTTGGGGACTTCAATGCCCGCCACCCGCTTTGGGGATCTCCACATCGTTGTCCACGTGGCTCGCTATTGCTAGACGTCTTCCACCAAGCGGATCTAGTTTGCCTCAACACTGGGGTCCCTACATTTTTGTCTGCCTCCACGACAAATTTATCTCATTTGGACCTTGCGGTCGGTACTGTTCCGCTAGCTCGCCGCTTCGAATGGTTCACCCTTGATGATACACACTCGAGTGACCACTTTCCATGTGTCCTTAGACTGCAGCCTCAACTGCCATACATGCGCCCGCGACGCTGGAAGTTTGCCCAAGCTAATTGGGCACTTTTTTCGTCTCTAACGACATTCGATGATCGTCACTTTCCCAGCGTCGACGATGAGGTCACACATATTACCGACGTTATTCATGCAGCTGCGGAACATTCAGTACCACGCACCTCCGAATTGCCCCGGCGCCCCCCAAGTTCCTTGGTGGAACGAGGCATGCCGTGATGCAATACGTGAGCGGCGACGTGCTCTCCGCGTTTTCCGCCGCCATCCTACTTTGGCCAACTGTATCCGCTATAAGCAGTTCCGAGCGCGATGCCGTCGTGTCATCCGCGATAGCAAGAAGGCGAGCTGGAAAATCTTTATTAGCTCATTTAACACCTTCACTCCCTCCTCGGAAGTTTGGAGTCGGCTTCGACGGTTCTCAGGCGCGCCTAGTTTCTCCCCGGTCTCTGGGCTCACTGTTGCGCATGACACATTAGTGGACCCCGTCGCAATTTCTAACTCGTTGGGTCAGCACTTTGCTGAGATTTCGAGCTCTTCAAATTACCCGCCAGCGTTTCTCCCGAAGAAACGTGCAGCGGAAGTGCGATCTCTTGCTTTCTCCTCTTAAAACCGCGAAAGCTACAATACTGTCTTCTCCATGCGGGAACTCCAACATGCACTCTCTTCTTCTCGCTCCTCCGCCCCAGGACCGGATGGTATCCACGTCCAAATGTTGCTGCATTTATCAACCCATAGTCTGCGTTACCTCCTTCGCCTTTATAATCGAATTTGGACCGACAGTACTTTTCCCAGACGATGGCGGGAAGTTATCGTCGTTCCTGTTCCGAAACCTGGAAAGGACAAACATCTCCCCTCTAGCTATCGACCCATTTCTCTGACGAGTAGTGTTTGTAAGGTTTTGGAGCGTATGGTGAATTACCGTTTAGCGTGGTGGCTGGAATCCCGCAGTCTTTTAACACCTGCCCAATGCGGATTCCGAAAGCATCGTTCTGCAGTTGAC
Source organism: Schistocerca serialis cubense (assembly GCF_023864345.2). Taxonomy (NCBI): domain Eukaryota; kingdom Metazoa; phylum Arthropoda; class Insecta; order Orthoptera; family Acrididae; genus Schistocerca; species Schistocerca serialis. The sequence goes on from NC_064639.1 coordinate 1,133,270,334, forward strand.
CATCTTGTTGCTCTCTCCACTTATATCATGAACAATTTTCTCCGGAAACGTCAAACAGTAGCAATATTTTTTGATCTGGAGAGAGCATACGATACCTGTTGGAGGACAGGCATCCTCCGCACACTGTTCTCTTGGGGCTTTCGAGGTCGGCTGCCCCTTTTTCTTCGCGAATTTATGGCAGAGCGCACATTTAGGGTGCGGGTGAACACTACTCTCTCCCGTACTTTCTCCCAAGAAAACGGGGTACCCCAGGGGTCCATGCTGAGTGTTGTACTGTTTGCCACTGCCATCAATCCAATTATGGATTGTCTCCTTCCTCATGTCTCGGGCTCCCTCTTTGTGTACGATTTTGCGATCTACTACGGCTCTCAACGGACCAGCCTTATTGAACGACGTCTTCAAGGATGTCTCGATCGCCTCCACTCTTGGAGCATCGAAACCGGCTTCCTTTTTTCTTCCAGTAAGACCGTTTGTGTTAATTTTTGGCGACGTAAGGAGTTTCTTCCGCCCTCCTTACATCTAGGTCCTGTCAACCTTCCGTTTTCAAACGTCGCTAAATTCTTGGGTCTTATCTTTCGGCTCGCTGTCTGCGATCCCTTAACACCCTCTGTGTCCTGAATGTTACCTCCTGGGGAGCGGACCGAGTGGTCCTTCTCCGCCTCTATCGCGCCTTAGTGCGCTCGAAATTGGACTATGGAAGCATAGTCTACTCCTCTGCTCGGCCGTCTATTCATCGGCGTCTCGACTCTATCCACCACCGTGGATTACGTTTAGTGTCTGGAGCTTTTTACACCAGCCCTGTGGAAAGCCTTTATGCTGAGACTGCTGAACCTCCGCTGTCCAATCGGCGAGCAGTCCTTCTGAGTCGTTATGCTAGCCATCTGTCTTCCATGCCTGCTAATCCAGCCCATGACCTTTTTTTCGACGCCTCCTTTGATGTAGGGTATGCAGGCCACCCCTCCTCCCTACTACCACCGGGAGTCCGCTTCCGTCAACTGCTCCATTCTCTTTCCTTCCGCTTTCCTAAAACCTTCTTGACAACTTGGGGTACAGCACCGCCTTGGCTCCGTCCCCGGATTTGCCTGCTCCGTGACCTTCGTCGATTTCCCAAGGATGGTACCCCTTCACTTGTTTATCGTCGGGCATTTGCTGCTCTATGTGCACAAATGACGGACGCTACATTTATTTACACCGACGGCTCGAAAACATCGTTAGGTGTAGGGAGTGCCTATATTGTTGGCGACACCCCAAATCACTTTCGGCTTCCCGACCATTGTTCGGTGTATACTGCGGAGCTTTACGCTGTTCTCCAGGCTGTCCACTACATCCGCCGCCATCAGCGGATACAGTACGTTATCTGCTCAGATTCTCTCAGCTCACTCCTCAGTCTCCACGCTCTTTATCCTGTGCGCCCTCTGTCCATCGGATTCAGGGCTGTCTGCGCTTGCTCCACCTGGGGGGTGTCTCGGTGGCGTTCCTCTGGCTCCCGGGACACGTTGGTATCTGTGGAAATGAGGCGGCCGATATTGCAGCCAAGGCTGCAGTCTCTCTTCTTCGGCCATGTATTCAATCGATTCCCTTCGCCGATCTACGGAGCGTTTTATGTCGTCGTGTTGTTCATTTATGGCACGCGCATTGGTCGACACTTCCCCATAATAAATTGCGGGACGTGAAAGCTCTTCCTTGTGCTTGGACCTCTTCCTCCAGAACGCGTCGTCGGGAGGAGGTAATTTTAACTAGACTCCGGATAGGGCACTGTCTTTTTAGCCATCGACATCTTTTAAGCGGCGATCCTCCCCCACTCTGTCCCCACTGCTCTCAGCTGTGGACGGTAAGACACCTTTTAATTGAGTGCCCCTATTTTAATCCGTTACGCTCTCGTCTACAGCTATCGCCTGATCTATCGTCGATTTTAGCAGATGACACGCGCTCAGCCGACCGCGTTCTCAAGTTTATTAGAGCCAGTGAAATGACGGCAGTCATTTGAAGCTTTTTTTGGGGACAACCAACCCCTTTCTGCTTTTAGTTTCTCCAATTTTATGACTTTCGTTCCCATAGCTGCTGGTTTTCAATTTCGGTTTTTTACTGTTTCCTAAGTCACGGACCGGGCGCTAATGACCATAGCAGTTTTGCGCCCTAAAAAAACAAAAACAAAAAAACAGCCTACAGCCGAAGCAGTCAGTTATTATGCTAGCAGAATTTAACTGAGTATTATCGTAAATAATGAGAAACGAGCAAAAGACCTAACTCATCTCTCTCTCTCTCTTTTGTTTCAGTCTCCTGACTGGTTTGACGAGGCCTGGTTCAAATGGCTCTGAGCACTATGGGACTCAACATCTTAGGTCATAAGTCCCCAAGAACTTAGAACTACTTAAACCTAACTAACCTAAGGACATCACACACACCCATGCCCGAGGCAGGATTCGAACCTGAGACCGTAGCGGTCCCGCGGTTCCGGACTGCAGCGCCAGAACCGCACGGCCACCGCGGCCGGCAGTAGCTCAGCATCCAACAGCCTCGATTATTTGCTAGATATAGCGCAACCTCTGTCTTCCTCTACAGTTTTGTAAGGTTGAGGGGGTTTGTTTTTTGCTTGCTTAGTCTTGAGTTGAGAGCAACTGTGTGAGGTGAAATGACAAGTTTAATGTCGCAATATTTCTCACCACATTACAGCTTTTCACACATTTTTCAACTCGCCAACATATAAACAGCACATTGGGTAACACATGTTGCCAACATCAAAAAGTGAAATAAGTTTATACCCAACAATATTAACTCTCTGAAAGAACATTAATCTTAAGCACAATATTATGAAAGTTTAATTGGAAGTTTATTTACATTAATCCTAAGCACAATAATATGAAAGTTTAATTGGACGTTTCTTTACAAAATTGCTCCTACACATACGTTATGATGTTGGTCAGTATTACGAAAATCGCCCGAGTCCGGTTCAAAGTTCGGTACTATTTAGGATGACAATCAAGTCTACGGTGGATGGTTAGTCAAGTGACAAATTTGAGCGCAAGATTACCCAAGGCCGCTCGAGTTTACGGTGGACGCGAGCTGGTGAACCAACCAAGTTTACGCCTCTGTACGCAGTATTTACCTTAAGCTGCGACGTGCTGCTGTCTGCAAGGCCGCTCTCTCCCACTGAAATTCCTACAAAATTAATCTGGCCTTTGCTGAACTTTCCAGCAGAAACTTTCCCTATGTTTCTCTTTATGCGAGGAAACATGTAGTCAGCCCTATTCTTATTACGTGGCAATATACACGCGCATGGTTGGAGCAGTGTGCATATTATAGTGCCCTCTCAGTTCTCGCAAGAACAATTAACTAATTTGGCTGGTTCGTTTCTCCACAGTTGGAGCTAAACGTTGCTACAGCTAATTTTAGCTGGAGTGCAGCCACTGTGAACGCAGTGTCCACACAAATTACTTCTCTGGGTCTCTTCACTTGACACCACTTCTGAGAAGGGTCCCTACACAAAATTTCTCTCTTGTCCTACTCGTGGCAGAACTGCCTCGCTCCACTTGGATTCCTTTTTCATGTCATGGCTTTTTTCGATCAACAGGAGCGTTCCTCTCATTTTGTAGAAACACACTGTACCAATCCCAACGTCCCTTCTATCAAACTGTGTCGAAACTTCAGTAGTTTTCTCTTTCCTAGTGAGTTTCCGCCAATCGGACGTTTTGTGCCCGTTCTAGATGCCTAAAGTACATTGAACTTTTCATGTGTTGCATTCGGTGGACGAAACTGCTCGTGTTCATATCATGTTGGAATTTCGAAACGCAGTATTCTAAAGCTTCTTCTCTGCCCTTTTACCCATGCCCTCGCCACAGGCGGCCCTCCAGCTTGAATCACCTGGCCCGGGGTCGTTGTCCTCTTTCCTGCCACCCCTTTAAGTGGTCGCCGGCGTAACTCCCGCAGCGTGGTTTCACCACGCCGTTGTGAAGCTGGCTTTTCAAGACTAAAAGCGACTCGACTAGCATTCCCTGCTCTATTTTCCACTCAAAGACATGCATTGTATAGGAATGGTGTGTTAATTACCGTCGATTGACTGCCATCTCTTTTTGCATTACATATTAATAGGCAAATGTTCTCATAACTGTCGATTTACGGTAGGTGTCATCTTCACCTTCTCATTGCGATTTGTAAAGGTCTCATGTAAGGCGCGAATCTGACAGTTTATTCTGCCACCTTGCAGTTTTTACACTTACAGCTCCCTCAAGTGTCATGGGAGTTACTCCTCGATGTGTGAGGGCTTACCATACCACCCTGTCCTTACTTTTTTTTCCCAGTGTTTTGCACATGCTCATTCTCTCAACGATATGGCTGGGAACCTCGTCACATCTTATCAGTTCCTGTAATATCCAACATCATTACATGTCAACTGATCTCAAACACTTCGATTTTTTCCCGGTTTTCCGACTGTCCATGTTCACTACTATACAATGCTGTGCTCCAAAACTGCATTCTCAGGCATTCCTTCCTCAAATTAAGGCTTATTTGATATAAGTATACATCTTTTACATATAGCGCCCTCTATGGCTGTGACTGTCTGCTTTCTACGTTCTCCTTGCTCGCCCCTCATTTGATAGTTTGCTTCTTAGGCAGCCGAGTTCCTCCACTTCATCTGCTTACTGAGCCCCCACTTTGCTGTTCAGTTTATCGCTGATCTCACTTCTGCCACTCCTTTTATTTTCACAGAATAGCATTCTGTTCTTACACCACATGAAAAACACAGCACACTTTGTAAGTTATGCAGGTCACTATTTGATTGTTTTCTGCAGTCATGAAAAGGCATTTAAAGTATGAAAGTGCAAATAGGCTCCAACGAACCAATCTACGTCTACCTCCCTTTCCTAACATTGACTTATATTAGGCCCAGTGATTCTGACCAATACGATGTTTAACTATCTTCATATAATTCATATTACAAAACTAAATTAAATGGACCTTGTAAAGACAATTCGTTTTTTATCATTAACAACTTAGTTCTTTGAATTTAACAGCTTTGGAACAGAATTTAGGAAAAGGATCGTAGGTAATCTATTTCCTAGAAGTCTGTTTCTTTCCTGGGTGCTGGTTGCTCTGGCCTCTGAGACCAAGCAGTCGCTTGGTACAGTTGTGGCGATGGTGGGAAGATACACCTTCGCAATTTTTGCAAGTTTTACGAAAAATGACTACATGTCCTCCCAGATTTCAATAAGATCTCTTTTTATTGGTGTAGCACGAGACGGGAGATGCATCTGAACCTCAGTTTCACTCATGTTTCCAACAGATGTCAATGAATTAATTTTCATGCTCTTATAAGCCAAATGCTTCTGGACCTCGCAGATGTCAAACTCTGAATCTTCTTCACAAGACTCATCGCATATGTTGTTCTTAATTGAAGATATGTTAACTTCTCGTGCGTATTTGTTTAAGTAACTAATTACCTTTGATCTTGTGACAGCATCTTTCAAGTGCATGATCTTGAATCGTAGGTAGATAGTTGCTGAAACTGCCAGAATGGCAGAATGTTCTGAGTTTTCGAACCTAATCATAAAGATTGATTCTAATTACACAACTATCTGCATAGCGCTACACAAAGAGTGCCTAAAATCGCAATACAGCTCAAAAATTGACGAGACCGTACAACCTGTGTTATCCTGCTGGGAAAAAAGTTTCGCAATACCACACGAAACTAGTGGTAGATGTACTCAAACTCTACCCATCACCTACACTCTGTGAAGAGAATGAATGGAGTTTTGGAGGTATTACCCTTATTTTTTGGCGGGTAATATCTTCAGCTGACAAGACACGGCCGAGCGCTTCTAGGCGCTTCAGTCTGGACTGGAACCGCGCTGCTGCTATGGTCGCAGGTTTGAATCCTGCCTTTGGCATGGATGCGTATGATGTCCTTAATTTACTTCGGTTTAAGTAGTTCTAAGTCTAGGGGACTGATGACGTCAGATGTTAAGTCCCATAGTGCTCAGAGCCATTACAACAACTTGACAAGACGCTAGTGTTAGAGAGAGAGAGGAGTTTAATAAGTTTATTACCTGTGAACTGTTTGACGTTAGAGTCCACAACAGAATCCTGCTCCACAATCACCCTGCAGCCCAGGTAATCGAAGCCGATATATACTACTAAAACTGATGTAATATGTTTCACTGTTCTAATTACGCATCGAAACTGTCATGAAAAGAAAACACAGTCCTCATAATCAATGGGTCATGATGGAACGCATATACTGGGGAAGTAGTCGGCCCAAAAGACTGCATCAGGACAGAGGGCAGCAGTTCCAGCTGTGTCCTCCTCGATGGGTACTCACAGACTACCATTCAGAGCCAGTCATACTCCCACCAACCTCATCCCACCCTCTCCTCACCATAGGCAGGAAAGACGTCTGTTCTATTTTGTCACTGGTGGTCCACAAAGACATCCTTCTGTTTGCACTGATATACTGTCTCCAGTCTGCAGAAATCAGTTGCAGATAGACAAAAGACAAGAACAGGACGCTTCGTGCAATCTATTAAACGTTTTGTTAGGAAGACTGGACGCCCCTGGAACAACAACAAAATTCTGGAAAATTTTACGGATCGCTTTTTCAAAGGTCTGCTGTTTGGAGAACAGGCAGCTGCTACCATATGCTGCACTGTTTCCCTGCAGCATGCCACCTTCCCACTGATGGACAAGTGGCACCTAGCCCACCTTGAGACATGGTATAAGCATCGGCCATTTGCTAACGGAAAAGGATGTAAAGCCAACTAAATAATACACAATAAATAAGGGCACCTTGTTTGTTCACTTAAAATGTAGCAGCACCACCCCATCCCACACGCCGCCCGCTTATTGAAGTACAGCTGCCCCCAGCGACCACACCCACCCACTTAACCACCCCCCCCCCCCCCCCGCCACCCCACACACACACACACACACAGGCACACACACACGCAAGTGCTAGCTGTTCTGAGTGTGAACATACTTCACAGTGACAATTATAAACTAACTATAAGCGAGCATCTATTAAAAAGGAAAGCACAATCGCAAATATAACAAATGTCCTCTTCGTAAAGAAAAAAAAGTTGGCGCAGTCCATTTTCTTTTAGTTTTATGAGGAAAATCGGATAGTTCTTACGTTCGACTGCAGGATACAATGCGCATCTCATTATTTTGCGACATTCAATGAAGTGAAAAAAAAAACTAGAGCACCGCCGCCGATTACAGATGAGCAGACTGCAGAGGCTGTCCACCATTTGCAAAATCAGGCAAAAAATTCCACTTTTTTTTTTTTTTTTTTTTTTGTCATCAGTCTACTGACTGGTTTGATGCGGCCCGCCACGAATTCCTTTCCTGTGCTAACCTCTTCATCTCAGAGTAGCAGTTGCAATACGTCCTCAATTATTTGCTTGACGTATCCCAATCTCTGTCTTCCTCTACAGTTTTTACCCTCTACAGCTCCCCCTAGTACCATGGAAGTCATTCCCTCATGTCTTAGCAGATTTCCTATGATCCTGTCCCTTCTCCTTATCAGTGTTTTCCACATATTCCTTTCCTCTCCGATTCTGCGTAGAACCTCCTCATTCCTTACCTTATCAGTCCACCTAATTTTCAACATTCGTCTATAGCACCACATCTCAAATGCTTCGATTCTCTTCTGTTCCGGTTTTCCCACAGTCCATGTTTCACTACCACACAATGCTGTACTCCAGACGTACATCCTCAGAAATTTCTTCCTCAAATTAAGGCCGGTATTTGATATTAGTAGACTTCTCTTGGCCAGAAATGCCTTTCTTGCCATAGCGAGTCTGCTTTTGATGTCCTCCTTGCTCCGTCCGTCATTGGTTATTTTACTGCCTAGGTAGCAGAATTCCTTAACTTCATTGACTTCGTGACCATCAATCCTGATGTTAAGTTTCTCGCTGTTCTCATTTCTACTACTTCTCATTACCTTCGTCTTTTTCCGATTTACTCTCAAACCATACTGTGTACTCATTAGACTGTTCATTCCGTTCAGCAGATAATTTAATTCTTCTTCACTTTCACTCAGGATAGCAATGTCATCAGCGAATGGTATCATTGATATTCTTTCACCTTGTATTTTAATTCCACTCCTGAACCTTTCTTTTATTTCCATCATTGCTTCCTCGATGTACAGATTGAACAGTAGGGGCGAAAGACTACATCCTTGTCTTACACCCTTCTTAATACGAGCACTTCGTTCTTGATCGTCCACTCTTATTATGCCCTCTTGGTTGTTGTACATATTGTATAGGACCCGTCTCTCCCTATAGCTTACCCCTACTTTTTTCAGAATCTCGAACAGCTTGCACCATTTTATACTGTCGAACGCTTTTTCCAGGTCGACAAATACTATGAAAGTGTCTTGATTTTTCTTTAGCCTTGCTTCCATTATTAGCTGTAACGTCAGAATTGCCTCTCTCGTCTCTTTACTTTTCCTAAAGCCAAACTGATCGTCACCTAGCGTATTCTCAATTTACTTTTCCATCCTTCTGTATATTATTCTTGTAAGCAGCTTCGATGCATGAGCTGTTAAGCTGATTGTGCGATAATTCTCGCACTTGTCAGCTCTTGCCGTCTTCGGAATTGTGTGGATGATGCTTTTCCGAAAGTCAGATGGTATGTCGCCAGACTCATATATTCTACACACCAACGTGAATAGTCGTTTTGTTGCCACTTCCCCCAATGATTTTAGAAATTCTGATGGAACGTTATCTATCCCTTCTGCCTTATTTGTCCGTAAGTCCTCCAAAGCTCTTTTAAGTTCCGATTCTAATATTGGATCCCCTATCTCTTCTAAATCGACTCCTGTTTCTTCTTCTATCACATCGGACAAATCTTCACCCTCATAGAGGCTTTCAATGTATTCTTTCCACCTATCTGCTCTCTCATCTGCATTTAACAGTGGAATTCCCGTTGCACTCTTAATGTTACCACCGTTGCTTTTAATGTCACCAAAGGTTGTTTTGACTTTCCAGTATGCTGAGTCTGTCCTTCCGACAATCGTATCTTTTTCGATGTCTTCACATTTTTCCTGCAGCCATTTCGTCTTAGCTTCTCTGCACTTCCTATTTATTTCATTCCTCAGCGACTTGTATTTTTGTATTCCTGATTTTCCCGGAACATGTTTGTACTTCCTCCTTTCATCAATCAACTGAAGTATTTCTTCTGTTACCCATGGTCTCCTCGCAGCTACCTTCTTTGTACCTATGTTTTCCTACCCAACTTCTGTGATGGCCCTTTTTAGAGATTTCCATTCCTCTTCAACTGTATTGTCTACTGCGCTATTCCTTATTGCTGTATCTACAGCGTTAGAGAACTTCAAACGTATCTCGTCATTCCTTAGTACTTCCGTATCCCACTTCTTTGCGTATTGATTCTTCCTGACTACTGTCTTGAACTTCAGCCTACTCTTCATCACTACTATATTGTGATCTGAGACTATATCTGCTCCTGGGTACGCCTTACAATCCAGTATCTGATTTCGGAATCTCTGTCCGACCATGATGTAATCTAATTGAAATCTTCCCGTATCTCCCGGCCTGTTCCAAGTATACCTCCTCCTCTTGTGACTCTTGAACAGGGTATTCGCTATTACTAGCTGAAACGTGTTACAGAACTCAATTAGTCTTTCTCCTCTTTCATTCCTTGTCCCAAACCCATATTCTCCTGTAACCTTTTCTTCTACTCCTTCCCCTGCAACTGCATTCCAGTCGCCCATGACTATTAGATGTTCGTCCCCCTTTACATACCGCATTACCCTTTCAATATCCTCATACACTTTCTCTATCTGTTCATCTTCAGCTTGCGACGTCGGCATGTATACCTGAACTATCGTTGTCGGTGTTGGTCTGCTGTCGATTCTGATTAGAACAACCCGGTCACTGAACTGTTCACAGTAACACACCCTCTGCCCTACCTTCCTATTCATAACGAATTCTACACCTGTTATACCATTTTCTGCTGCTGTTGATATTACCCGATACTCATCTGACCAGAAATCCTTGTCTACCTTCCACTTCACTTCACTGACCCCTGCTATATCTAAATTGGGCCTTTGCATTTCCCTCTTCAGATTTTCTAGTTTTCCTACCACGTTCAAGCTTCTGACATTCCACGCCCCGACTCGTAGAACGTTATCCTTTCGTTGATTATTCAATCTTATTCTCATGGTAACCTCTCCCTTGGCAGTTCCCTCCCGGAGATCCGAATTGGGGGACTATTCCGGAATCTTTTGCCAATGGAGAGATCATCATGACACTTCTTCAATTACAGGCCACATGTCCTGTGGATACACGTTACGTGTCTTTAATGCAGTGGTTTCCATTGCCTTCTGCATCCTCATGTCGTTGATCATTGCTGATTCTTCCGCCTTTAGGGGCAATTTCCCACCCCTAGGACAAGAGAGTACCCTGAACCTCTATCCGCTCCTCCGCCCTCTTTGACAAGGCCGTTGGCAGAATGAGGCTGACTTCTTATGCTGCAAAAACTACTGATCACCGCAGAATGTCTTCATTACCTCGAAACTGTCACCAGAGTAAAGAAAAAGCGAGAATTGAAAATCCCAAGAAGAAACATCTCCTTTAAACAATGTCTCTCAGCATAATAGACGAATTACACGACCTGAGAGCATCTCTGATATTCAAATCAGTTTTTTGTAAATAAACTGCCATGCATGTGTGTATTATAAACATTTCAGACACATTAAGTACATTACAGTATACAGTCCCTCACGCTATTTGGGCCGGCCGCTGTAGCCGAGCGGTTCTAGGCGCTTCAGTCTGGAACCGCGCTGCTGCTTCAGTCGCAGGTTCAAATCCTGCCTTGAGCATGGATGTGTGTGATGTCCTTAGGTTAGTTAGGTTTAAGTAGTTCTAAATTCTAGGGGACTGATGACCTCAGATGTTAAGTCCCATAGTGCTTAGAGCCATTTGAACCATTTGGAACGCTATTTGGTCACATGTCGGAAAATACACAATCGTTTTACGTTCGACAGTAACAAGCTAAAAATCAAGAGGATTCATTCCTCTCATTGGTTGGGGGGGGGGGGGGGGAAGGGCTTATGGGCGCTCAACGTCGAGGTCATCAGCGTCCTCCCATTGGTGGATCCACCACGCATTATATCGGGAGGATTATCTGCAGTGCAATACGTTGGGGATAGGGTTCGAAGGTGGATGAACCAGCGAGAGGACTGGGTAAGGTTTATGGCAGACATTCATGACATTTTCATGGACACAGACGTAGAGAAAATAGAGCAAATCCTTTTTTCTTTATTGAATATCAATTCCCCATCTGTGTTGGGCTGCCAGCAGTATAGAAGCTGCTCTTCAGCCAAGAGACAATAAGTACATTACAGAAAGATATTTAAAACAATATAAAGGTGAAAATATGGCGGAATATAGACATAAAAAGGAGGAACATTATGGAAGATAGTGTACAAAGGGGGTGACTAAAACTGGAGACAAAAATCTAAAAACGTACATTACACAAAAATCCACTTACTGTAACTACTAAAAGAACACAAGGCGAAGACAGCTAGAGGATGAAGTCAAGCACATGATTAAAACCACAGCACTAGATGTCATTGTAGATTGGCACCAAACACAGCACTGCTGTAGCTCACTGATGATGAAGAACAAACTGGGAGGATCTGCCAGGGGTAGGGACACGATGGAGAAGGGAAAAAAGGGGGAAAGGGGCACTGCTAGAGGGGGGAATGGAATGGGGTGGGGGCTCACCAAACGGGAGGGAAAGATGGGAATCGGTGAGGAAAAAAGCTGAGGAGGGAGTGCAGAGATTCAGGAGGAAAGGAGGAGAAACCGCTCTGGGGGAAGGAGGGGAGGGAAGGGGGCCCTGGGGGGGGGGGGGGGGAGGACAAGGCCAGGATACAGTTGGTAGGAAGGGTAGACATCATGGTGAAGTTCAGGCAGGTGCTGGAAATTGCCCTGATGAAGGTTGTTGAAGGTGTGGAGGTGGAGAGAGAGGGGATTTAGCGATAGAAGCGAGGCAGTGGGCGGGGGATGGAGAGGAAGGAGGACACCAGAGGGGGGGATCAAGCCTGTGGACAGTGTAAAGGATGCAGATACGTTGCAGGAAAAGGAGGAGGTGAGGAAAGGGGATGAGGTCTTATAGGAGCCATGTGGGGGATGGAAGGTGGATATGGAAGGCAAAGCAGAGCAAGTGGTGTTCAAGAATTGGAGGGCCTTATAAAACTGGGGGGAGGTGGAGGTCCAGGCAACGCTGGCATAACAGAGGAAAGGGCAGATGAGGGATTTGTAGTTGTGGAGGATGGTGGAAGGTTGCAATCCCCATGTTAGACCAGACAGGAGTTTCAGGAGGCAGTGGGTACAGGCTTTCTGCTGGAGGTCAGGAGATGAGGGGTCCTGGTGAGATGGCGGTCGAGAGTGAGGCCAAGGTATTTCTAGGGGGGGGGGGGGGTGCTGGATGAGACAATCATTAATGGTTAGGTAGAAATCATGGAGACGGAAGGAACAGGTGGTGTGGACTCTGATGATTGCCTGGGTCTTGGAGGGGTTGATATGAAAGAACCACTGGTTGCACCAAGTGGTAAACTGGTCAAGTTTGGAGGGAGTATTGGGACTGTTGAAGCATAGGATAGAGAGCCAGGAAGGCCGTGTCATCAGTAAAGGAGGAAGTGTACAGGTGGGGGTGACTAGGGCATATCGGCAGTGTACAACAGATAGAGGGGAGAGGACAGAGCTTAGATGACCAAGTGGAGGGATAAATGATACAGGAGTTGGTATCTTGGAGGGTGACATACGAAGGATGGCGTGAGAGGAAGGAAACGACCAGGTGGACAGATTGATAGGTAGGGCATAGGTTGTGTGTTTGTGTTTTTTTAACGTCCCGTCGACAACGAGGTCATTAGAGACGGAGCGGAAGCTCGGGTTAGGGAAGGATGGGGAAGGAAATCGGCCGTGCCCTCCCGGCATTTGCCTGAAACGATTTAGGGAAATCACGGAAAACCTAAATCAGGACGGCTGGAGACGGGATTGAACCGTCGTCCTCCCGAATGCGAGGTAGGGCATAGGTTTGGAGTTTAAAGAGGAGACTGGTTTCCCATACGCGGTCGTAAGCTTTGTGGAGGTCGATGGAAACAAAAATGGCGGAGCGACGGGAGTTACGTTGGAGAGAGTGAAGGTGGACGAGGTTAAGGAGTGGTCTTCGTCAGAGACGGAGGGTCGGAAGCCACACTGGCTAAGGGGGAGGAGGTGTGTTGATTAAGGTGGTGATGGATACGATGAGAGAGGATGGATTCGAAGATTTTACTGAACATGGGGATGAGACAGGGTGGACGATAGGAAGAGGTGGTGGAAGGAGGATTGTTGGGTTTGAGGAACAGAAGGATGCGGAAAGTCTTCTGCAGGTCGGTGTAAAAGTCGGTGGAGAGGATCATGTATAAAGTAGCAAGAACAGAAAGGAAGGAGAAGGGGCATTCATTGAGATGGCTAGAGCAAGTCCATTGCTTCTGTACAATATTTGGTTGTGAGCGAGTTGTCACATTCAAACACGGGCTGTACTATACCATCCGACTAATGCGCTGTTCTATCTTGTACATAAGCGTTCTGGTCTAACGTCAAGAGCCGATACGACGGTCAAGAAAGTTAGAGCAGGGAGGTCTGTGAGACGACATCAGCCAATACTACGCTGGACGACCTCTCTCTAGGACGACAACGAAACGGCCGCACCATCTACATGAAGAGGACATAAGAGCCACGCCGCCTAACCATTGCCCAGTTGAAGACTAGGCATTCTACGAACGCTACAGCAGCGACTAAGGATCTATATTATATCGCTAGTGTTACGAATTGTATATACTGAAGAGACTGCTTACGTTTCATGTCGCCCTTTGCTTGTGACATCCCATTGTAAATTTCACCGAGTTAAGTAATGTAATTTATCTTACTGTAATAAAAATGTATTAATGCGATTTCCTTGAACTGTTGTCTAGCGATCCAAGAAAGCAGGTTTTCTAGGCACTATAATTAGATGAGTGGGCAGTACACAACAATAAGAATAATACTTACGCAAGACTGCCTCCATCCTTCCGACAGACGTCTAGTACACAAAATAGCGGTATTGGGATGATCAGGTGCTGTCATCCTGAATCTTTAAGATTATAAGAGGATGTATGATAGGCGCAGCAGGATGCTTTGCTTTATTATTATTGCTGGAGAATCTAGACAATATTGTTACGAAATATCGGTAACATAATTGCATTGAAGACGTTATGCTCTTTAGCAGGATGATTTTAAATGTTCGTACACCCCAAATGAAATGGTTTTGAGAAGTGTTTTTACCTATTTGCAGGGTTGCACCACTGTGGAAAATAGCGTACACGTGGTTAAAATCGAGATTTTGCGATTGATAGCATGCATGCATAGTGTCTATATGTATGTGTGTAGAGCTATCAGGGGCAGACGATTGCAGTTGAAATGAATAGTTGCTAATTGTTCGTCTATAAATTATGTTGCAGAGGATGTGCACTCTGTAAGTATGAGGCCGGGAAACTCTCACGTTCGAGGATGCTAAGTGTAATTTACACTTATTACTAGGATTAAAAAAGTACCAGAAATACACTCCTGGAAATGGAAAAAAGAACACATTGACACCGGTGTGTCAGACCCACCATACTTGCTCCGGACACTGCGAGAGGACTGTACAAGCAATGATCACACGCACGGCACAGCGGACACACCAGGAACCGCGGTGTTGGCCGTCGAATGGCGCTAGCTGCGCAGCATTTGTGCACCGCCGCCTTCAGTGTCAGCCAGTTTGCCGTGGCATACGGAGCTCCATCGCAGTCTTTAAAACTGGTAGCATGCCGCGACAGCGTGGACGTGAACCGTATGTGCAGTTGACGGACTTTGAGCGAGGGCGTATAGTGGGCATACGGGAGGCCGGTTGGACGTACCGCCGAATTGCTCAACACGTGGGGCGTGAGGTCTCCACAGTACATCGATGTTGTCGCCAGTGGTCGGCGGAAGGTGCACGTGCCCGTCGACCTGGGACCGGACCGCAGCGACGCACGGATGCACGCCAAGACCGTAGGATCCTACGCAGTGCCGTAGGGGACCGCACTGCCACTTCCCAGCAAATTAGGGACACTGTTGCTCCTGGGGTATCGGCGAGGATCATTCGCAACCGTCTCCATGAAGCTGGGCTACGGTCCCGCACACCGTTAGGCCGTCTTCCGCTCACGCCGCAACATCGTGCAGCCCGCCTCCAGTGGTGTCGCGACAGGCGTGAATGGAGGGACGAATGGAGACGTGTCGTCTTCAGCGATAGAGTCGCTTCTGCCTTGGTGCCAATGATGGTCGTATGCGTGTTTGGCGCCGTGCAGGTGAGCGCCACAATCAGGACTGCATACGACCGAGGCACACAGGGCCAACACCCGGCATCATGGTGTGGGGAGCGATCTCCTACACTGGCCGTACACCACTGGTGATCGT
This sequence comes from Schistocerca serialis cubense, assembly GCF_023864345.2. Classification (NCBI taxonomy): domain Eukaryota; kingdom Metazoa; phylum Arthropoda; class Insecta; order Orthoptera; family Acrididae; genus Schistocerca; species Schistocerca serialis. The sequence continues at coordinate 1,133,285,813 of NC_064639.1, forward strand.
CGAGGGGACACTGAATAGTGCACGGTACATCCAAACCGTCATCGAACCCATCGTTCTACCATTCCTAGACCGGCAAGGGAACTTGCTGTTCCAACAGGACAATGCACGTCCGCATGTATCCCGTGCCACCCAACGTGCTCTAGAAGGTGTAAGTCAACTACCCTGGCCAGCAAGATCTCCGGATCTGTCCCCCATTGAGCATGTTTGGGACTGGATGAAGCGTCGTCTCACGCGGTCTGCACGTCCAGCACGAACGCTGGTCCAACTGAGGCGCCAGGTGGAAATGGCATGGCAAGCCGTTCCACAGGACTACATCCAGCATCTCTACGATCGTCTCCATGGGAGAATAGCAGCCTGCATTGCTGCGAAAGGTGGATATACACTGTACTAGTGCCGACATTGTGCATGCTCTGTTGCCTGTGTCTATGTGCCTGTGGTTCTGTCAGTGTGATCATGTGATGTATCTGACCCCAGGAATGTGTCAATAAAGTTTCCCCTTCCTGGGACAATGAAATCTCGGTGTTCTTATTTCAATTTCCAGGAGTGTATATAGTTTTTATATGTCCTGATATGGTTGTGGGGACATATCAGAGTTGAAAGGTGTAAACAAATGTAGCAAAGCTCATCTGGTAAGCAATAAGAGCATATAATTCTAGGAAAAATATCACAGCAGTAGCAGAAATCAACTCTGTACACATGTCAGCTCCCCGCTGCATACCCTTACACTGTAAAGTGGAAGTCAGATGAATGTGTAGAACAGTGGCAGACTTTGAGTTTCCATCGTGTACATCGCTACATGAGTCTGCAGACAGGCTCTCTGATTTGTCGTAGCAGCACACAGATTTGTTTCCAGAGTACGAGTTTCCAATCTGCACTAGTTATTGGCTTTCATCTTGGTATGAGGCGAGTGTTACTATACTTTTCACGATCTTCCTATCCAAACTGCATGCATGTAGATCATTGGGAAGAGGGGAATTTTAGGATTTTTTAGTAAGCTAATGTAAAGCACACGCAACTACCCTCATATAAAATCAAACAATGCATGGGCATGGCAGCAATATGCCCACATACATACGGAAAACTATAGAAAAAAATGAGATAAAATCGATAAAAATCTAGGAAAATCTGGTATAATTACGACAAATTGATGCGAAATACGTAAAATTGAGGTAAATACGACGAAATAGGTAAAGTAGCGAAAAAACTTGCAAAATTACGTAAATTGACTGAGAATACATAAAATACAGAAAACAATATCATGAAATTGGGGGAATTGAGGTGGGTTGGGAGTATCCCGACACTCAAGACCGAGAGAAGCTTAAAAATTATGGTCTGGCTGCATTCGCTTTTAACCCTCTCACTCCCCCTGTAAACTGAGTCGGTTTTCGTAACACATGCTTCAACAGAGGCGACATGAGTATTACACAGAGATGCTATATTAAAGCAGGGGAAACACATGCGTCCTAATCCATAACTGTGTTCACACACGTGCAGTCAAGTATAGACATTGCCAAGTTACAGTTGGTTTTCACAAGCAGTATTACTGCTTAAGTATTAAGGAGAAACATCAATATGTTTATCAGACTTAAGCCATTCCCCAGAGTATTATGTAGGAGAGTGGACCAATGCGCCTATATCAACAACTATAATAGTGTGTGTACGGAGGGGGGGTGCACTCGAGAGATGTGGTGTTAGGACGAAATTGCTATATTATCCTATGTATGAGCAAAACTACCTAACATCAGACCAGGACTTCCGTGCAATAGGAATACTACCATAGCCATGGTGACGCTATTGTAAACAGCAGTAAGACTGTTACATCTCCTTTGGCTGCTGATCACGGTGCTCACTCCCTTGTAAGAAGTTGCTGCTTCTTCGTGTGCATTTTCGTGCAGTAGGGTGTAGGTTGTGTTTCAATGTGTAAGTAGGCTGTTTAGGTTTTTTTATTGGTAACGCCACCTCTGTATGAAAATCACTGGCTGTGCTGTGTGCAGTCTGTGTCTAGTTTGCATTGTTGTTTGCCATTGTAGTGTTGGGCAGCGGCAGCTGGATGTGAACAGCGCGTAGTGTTGCGCAGTTGGAGGTAAGCCGCCAGCAGTGGTGGATGTGGGGAGAGAGATGGCGGAGTTTTGTAATTTATCATGAACTGCTACATATATTATGACTATTAAGGTAAATACATTGTTTGTTCTCTATTAATATCTTTCATTTGCTAACTATCCCTATCAGTAGTTAGTGCCTTCCGTAGTTTGAATCTTTTATTTAGCTGGCAGTAGTGGCGCTCGCTGTATTGCAGTAGTTCGAGTAATGAAGATTTTTGTGAGGTAAGTGATTTCTGAAAGGTATAGTTTAATGTTAGTCAGGGCCATTCATTTGTAGGGATTTTGAAAGTCAGATTGCGTTGCGCTAAAAATATTGTATGTCAGTTTAAGCAAAGTCTTGTACAATTTTTCAAAGGGGACGTTTCATATGTCGACCCTTAGCCTAGGATACCTCACTGGAATCTTCTGATTTTTTTTTCTCTTGTAGTTTGTGTAATTAGTGTAGCTATTGTTTATTGCTAGCGCGTAATTGTTGAGAGAATTTCCTTTGTAGTTGTAGTTTTTCATTGTTGTACACAGTTGTGGCATGCATTTAGATATGCACCAAATATTTCGCAGCTGCGCTTACAATTAACTAGATATTATTTTCAGTGCTATGTTAATGTGTTCTCTTATTTTTGCTCTTCAAATTGTGCTTTTCTGTGTTATCGTGTGAAATATTGTGACAATAATGGCGTGTGAAAAACGTTAACACTAGGCTCCACAGTAAGCTGAGAAATAATAGTGACGACGAGCGTAGCTTGCCAGCACCACTGTGTAACGAATTAACAGACGTTCAAAGTAGTAATTTGGTAACTGTGCATAGGGAAATGGAGCGGGCTGCAAACAATGCCGTAGACAGTGAAACAGGTAGTGAACAGGGAAGCATTATCGATCGATCGCTCGGCAACAGCTCGCCTCAGGAATCCGAAATGACAGGACACAATTTTGCAAATACCGTAGATTCAGGTTTTGCGTTCTCACCGTTTTTTCAAATGAGTCAAGACACATTTTCTGCTTGTCAAAATGTGAATGTTGCCGGTGAAAATGCACTGCCAAAAAGCATAGAGAAACAGATTCCAGTCACTAATACATTATTATTGCAATTAATGCAACAAATGGAACAAAATCAGAGACAAATGGGACAAAATCTTCAAAATCTTAAAAAGTTAGACAGAGTGGAACAAAATCTTAAAAAGTTAGACACAATGGAACAAAATCAGAGACAAACACAGCAAAAGCTTCAAAAGTTAGACTCATTGGAACAAACTCTTGAACAAACACGTGAAGATTTAACTACTGAATTACATAACATTGAATCGAAATGTCAAAAAGTCTGTAATGACGTAAAAACACAGATTTGTGAGCATTTTCAACCTATTTTTTCGCGGCATGAAAATGCATTACAGAATCATGAAGCAGCCATAAAAGAACTGCAAACTATTGTTCATGAAAATCATGAGACCTTGCAAGCTAAATTTGACTCAGTTGCATCTACCGATTCGGTTACGCAACTGGCAAAAACTCAGGAAAACTTAAAGGACACAGTAGATTCGATTTCAACACAAATGGACACTCTGAAACTTGGTTCAGAAAAACACATTGAGGAAATGTGTTCACTATCGGAGAAAGTAGCCGAACTTTCGGATCAGTTCACTAACTTATCTACGAAGGTAGATGATAATCTGAACGACACAAAACCGGTAGTCTTTAATGACACAGAAGAGTGCGAACAAATTAGGAAATTCAAACAAAATCAGAATCAAATTAATACGCAACACCAAAGAGAAATCTGGGAAGTACAAGATCAGCTGCTCAGGTAATACAAGAATTACGTATTTCAGAGGCCACTCGCGCTCCAATACGGGAAGAGGGACTTAGAAATACGGAACAACCACAAAATAATAACAGGACACTTCGGAAATTATGAAAGAAATTGGCAATGTGCACCGAATTTTGAAATTGAACCGCCGACACGACGTAACAATGACCGACATGCGACTCGCCGATACGATGATTTTGACTATAAGCTGTTCATTACTACACGTAAATTCAAAACGTTTAAGAATTCTGGCAACGACATTCATCCACAAGCGTGGCTCCATCAATTCTCTCATTGTTTTCCTCCCAACTGGTCATTAGAGCACAGATTAGAATTTATGTGTGGCTACTTAGAGAATGAACCAGCTGTAAGAATGCGGTCGGTCATTCACGACTGCCACAGTGAAGGAGAGTTTTACCATGCCTTCCTCTCAGCATATTGGTCTCAAGCCACACAAGACCGAGTAAAACATAGCATCATAATGATGAAACGTTTCGAACAATCTGAATTTTCCAGTCTTATGAAATATTTTGAAGACATGTCGCACAAGAATCAGTACCTGTCAAACCCATACAGCCCCTCAGAACTTATCCGCATTTGCTTAATCAAATTGCCTGAACATTTACGACACATTATTTTGGCAGGACGTTGCAAAGACGACATTGAAGCTTTTCAGGGACTGTTACAAGAATTGGAAATTGACACTGACAATCGCGGAATGCGGAAACCGGAACACAAAAATTACAGGTCACATCCGTCACAATCCCGCGATGAAAGAAATAATAACTGGACGCGACAAGGCTATTCTCACAACACAAATCGTGACCAAAACAGACACCACCCGTATGACAACCGTTGGCAGAGTAGTAATAATTACAGGGAAAGATCACCTCTCCGCGGTAATGACTATCACAGAGACAATCAGAGAAACAGACAATATGGGAACCAAAACAATTATTATTACGGGAGACAGAATAACTTTAGACGCAACGGTTCAGCGCGCAGTTACGATTCAGGGAGAAATTCTCCACCACTTAACCGACAAGAAAGAAACTACAGGAACTACCGACATGACGACAGACGATATGATCGTAACGACAGACCTGAATTGCATCAGAACTGGCAAGATTCAAACAGAGCAGAGCCCTCTCGACAAAGTGAATTTGTAGAAGCTAGGTCTCCTAATCCCAATAACGGCGCGCGCCAACAAAGAGACAGACAATGACTCGCACCGCAGGCAGCCACCTGCGCCGGCTGGCTCAGAGAAAAATAACACAGACGCTAACCTTGAGAAAAATTCCAGTATTCTTTACTGACATATACCAAACGATGATTCCGTTGAAGCTGAAACTCTGCGTACTAGGAAGAGTAAAGGTTTACACCACATTTCACATGTAAAACCGTTTATTGAAAGATAATCTGCTTTTTAACTTTGTCTTTGCCACATAAGTTTTCACTTTACATTGCTAGTATGCTTTGTCAGACTTAGAATCTGTTAACATACAACAATGTTTGAAGTTAAATATCCAGTCAAGAACCAAGAGAACTTATTTAAACAGAAATTACGAATGCATTGTTATTGTGGACAGACGACACAGTGTTATTGTGTGTGTGCATTCTTGCTTGTTTGTTGCACGATTACGTAACGACTATAAGGCTCACATACTTAGAACATTTACCAGTACTGCTAATGAGGTTTTAATGCAACATTTTGATTTATTTGAAAATACATTCTGAATTTAAAGTGCTTTCTGAGAGATACCAGATGACACAGAGGTTAGTTTATGTGACAGCTACACGATTTTTATCACGACGCTACTAATGAGTGACAATTTACAATGTTGCTTTTGCGGTGTATCTGTTTTATATCTGCACAGTTTTCTGAATTCTTCTGGAAAGAAAAACATGTTTTAGTAGTAACTTTTGTGGTATAGCAACAATGAGACAGCCTTTTTCGTGACACAACAATACGTTACTGTACAGTACTTTCTTCATCACGCCAATAAGCATAATAACTACGATATCTATACGCAAAGCATTTCACTTTTGTTTATCATGAGGTAAGTACATTGACTTCTGCAGAACTTAGCTTTCGGAGGACGATAACTACGACACTTCCACAGAGATTATGTTACAAGACGCACAGTTTAGCGCTACAGTACACGTATTTGAGTGATTAATTTTATACTTAAAACATTTATTTTTAAAGATTTTTGAATTACAAAGAAAGTTTTCCGTGATATATTTCATTCCATTGGTGTAATCTGTAACACCTGAGGGTATAAGTACATTAATCCTCAGGGGGGTACACGCCTACTTTGTGTACCATGTGTTTGGCAAGCACAAGGAGCCATAGCTAATATGGTATTTGCTTATACAACTTTACACATCGGTACCATATTTCTCTAACACATAAATTACACAGCTATCTGATTATTTGACAGAGAAACAAACATTTTTTTTCTACATCAGTGACAGATGTTTCCGTAATTACATCGTTGTATAAGTTCACACTTACGAAATTGTATTTTGTCTGTACTTTGTAAACTGTTCATATTTTTTCGAAACCATTGTGATACTATGAGAGCTTTGAATGATGTATTTGCTATGGGATCATGATTTTTAAAGTACGTTTGAGGCAGATGACATTATTTACATGAGCAGAGAATGTTTTTAGGTTTTGAAATTATTGGAGGAAGCTACGACGATTTTGAGAGTTGACTAAGATGTTATGATATTATTACGATGACGATGTGTATTATACCGTTGAGGTATGTTTATGATTAATAAGATGATGATACCGTATATGAGGAGTTTGATTATGCTACGTATTTCTTATGATGAAATACTGAAGAAGTGTTGACGAATAAGGTAAGGAATAATGAGTAGTGATTAGGGACTCTGATTTGTGAAAAAGGTTGTTGGAAACCAAGAATCGTACTTTAAGAGTTATGAAATGTGTGTATATGCGTGAATGTATCACAATGCTGGCGAAAATTTTTTGGACGCTGTGATATTTATAGGATTTTGTTTCTACACATTTGTAACGCAAATTTTCGACCTGTGAAATTTTTAGATGAGACTGTCACTGTAGCGAAAACTGCTGTCCTAAATATTTCGGTAAGAAAGGTAAGTGACCGTGACGTAATTCGTTGTGAGCGGCCAGGTGTGCCAGCCGCCTTGAGAAAAAGCCATTCGGTGGTAGAAAAAAAAAGGGGGAGGCCATTATCCTCGCTATCGACATTCCTTTGTAGAAAGCATTGTAAATACGACACCCTCAAACTTGAAAACATGATTACACTGTAGAGTTCTTAATTTATGATATTTACTAAATTGCCTAATGAAATGACGAGAAATATTTTTATGTCTATACACCTGATTATGACTACTGTCTCTCTAGTTGAGAGATTTTTCTACTAACTTATGAAATGCCTAATGACTACTGAATGATGTTCTTATGCTTTACTTTGTACATAGTTGCTTATATCATTTGATATCTAGTTTCTAGCTGCACTGCAGCATTGGTTAAAATAAAATTTTATAGATGTACTAATATAAATATTTTCTGTCTACAGATCGAGTAAATAATAATTTTTTCAAAAAATGAGGGAGCACAAAATGACATTTACCTTCACAGGAACTGCATTCATAATTTTCTTTTCAAGTACTTGGTAACTTTTTTGGTAGAATAACTTCTTGTGGTGCACCACTTTAATTACATAGACATTAAGGTGTGAATATACATTTCCCTTGTCTGCATTGTTGTCTTTAGTGTACTATTTTTTCTGCTTGAGCTATGTCATGTTTAGATATATGTTTTTTTTATTTGCTGCTGCTGTTTGCCAGGCATAATGTTACTGAATATGACTTTGTATTACGCTGTTAAGCCAGTTTACTACGCATTTATTTTTCTTGTTTGCTGCACAGTGCCTTACATTAGTTGTAATATTGCAATTGCTTTGCCTATTTAAATTTTTTGTCATTGATGTTTGTGTTAATTGTTTTGTGCTGCTGCATTGCCTCGTCCCTTAGTTTAGCATCTGAGCTCAGTAGATTTAAGTTAGCTTAAGAGGGGGTAGCCTATGAGAGAATGAGTTGCGATGAATTTGAAGAAATGTACTGAGAGGCTATACGAGAAAAGTACAGAAAGCAGGTATAGATAGGACTTTTGCAAATAATGAAGAATGAAGGGAGATCTCTGAGAAGTAAAGAAAGTTTTGTTTGCAAAATACTGCAGTAAAACAAACCCTGTCCTTTCCTTGTATTATTCCGCTATATGTTTGTGTACCCTTGGGTATTTATGTTTTTCCTGTATTTATATGTTTATCTGATAAGACTTATATTGTAGAATTTTTCTAATACTAAGCTACATTCACTATGATGAGGAATACTGTTATCCTCAAATATAATTTGCATTAATAACATGTTATTTACCTTGTAAATATGCTTAGACATTATTTATTCTGTTTTGTTTTAATGCTCATGTGTAAAGTTGATGTTCCAAAAGTTATTCTGATATTTTATGTATCTACTTATCTCATAATTCCTGTAACATTGATGTATATGTCTATTTCTATTCTTTTGTAAAGCCTGTTTTACTACAAATGTTATCTGTATTGTTATGTTCTTTAATGATGTATTCTGTACCTTTGTTATTGTATTCTCATGTTATAAAATTGTAATTGACGCCAGTTTATGAAACTAAGTAACTTGTAAGCATTCATTTCACTGCACACATTTCCGTTGGTCATAGTATATGGACAATATGTGAGAAGTAGGGACTGATAGTGTTTGCACGTGTGTTAATAATTCAGCAAGGGACTGGATAACAGCATTGCTGGTTCTAAGGACATTTCAAACAAATTTTTTGTGAGTGGACAAGTGGTGGTTTATGGACTTGCTATATTCTCCGCAAGACTCTTCGATGGTGATTGTGCACCTGCACAGTCGCAACAGATGGCTGCTGGCCGTCTCTACAAGGACTACAGTAGGTCTGCACCTCTGGTGGCCCACCAATACCGTAATCTCTACCAGGACTACAGTGGGTCTGCTCTGTGATGACCTACCTACCAATATTCTTCAAAACGTCGAATGACTCTGCTGTGGGTTTGCTCTGTTGTAGCCCATTACCTGTGTGCATGTCGAGAGTCAGCGCTGTCTTTCCGTTGGAAGGACAACACTACTTCTTCAAGACTGCATGGAAATCCACTACTTCTGTGTGCAATTTCTTTTACTAATGAGACTTTGCGAAAAAAAACTGTAATTACTGTTATGATGAATGATCAGGACTGTCTTTATGGACTGTGACAAAATGTTAGCTTTTGACCAACATTGTATCAATAAGTGTGTGCATTTGATTTCTTTGTTATTGTAATTATGAAAATTTTTTTCAAATCTGTATTGGCCACTGCCCAAACCAATTTGTAAAATTTTTTGTGGGGAGCATGGGGGCTATGTAAGTAGGCTGTTTAGGTTTTTTTTATTGGTAACGCCACCTCTGTATGAAAATCACTGGCTGTGCTGTGTGCAGTCTGTGTCTAGTTTGCATTGTTGTCTGCCATTGTAGTGTTGGGCAGCGGCAGCTGGATGTGAACAGCGCGTAGCGTTGCGCAGTTGGAGGTGAGCCGCCAGCAGTGGTGGATGTGGGGAGAGAGATGGCGGAGTTTTGTAATTTGTCATGAACTGCTACATATATTATGACTATTAAGGTAAATACATTGTTTGTTCTCTATTAATATCTTTCATTTGCTAACTATCCCTATCAGTAGTTAGTGCCTTCCGTAGTTTGAATCTTTTATTTAGCTGGCAGTAGTGGCGCTCGCTGTATTGCAGTAGTTCGAGTAATGAAGATTTTTGTGAGGTAAGTGATTTCTGAAAGGTATAGTTTAATGTTAGTCAGGGCCATTCTTTTGTAGGGATTTTGAAAGTCAGATTGCGTTGCGCTAAAAATATTGTATGTCAGTTTAAGCACAGTCTTGTACAATTTTTCAAAGGGGACGTTTCATAAATGTATCAGCTATCTAAAATATTCATGTCGATCTTTCTTCGCTCCATTACCTAGTTAGACATAGGCGCATCTGTCGAAACCGATGCTACTGCTAAGAGTATAACTGATGTGGTAAGTGTGATTGTGTGTACATTTCTTACTTAAAAAGATATATAAAATCCATTAATTTCCTAAGGGACAAAACAGCAGTCTCCTGACTTCGTTGTAGTTGGTCTATAAGCAGGTTGAGCGGCAGATATACACTGACGATGCCTCCCTAGGACACCAGAATAGAACAGTGTAGAAGGAAGTAGTCTTATCGTTTTTAAGTTCGTCATTGTAGTCATTGGGGTAGGAAACTTGCAGTGTGGTTATACGTCTCACGTTGGACGGTTATTTTGCATTAGAGTATTAAGAGTGTTGCATTCTACATGACAAATACTTCAGATACCATATGGCTTTAACAAGTTAGCATTTTTATTTGCAGAACTGTGTAGCCATTGGAGTGTGTGTTTATGTTCTACGATCATTTCTCTCATGCGGGTACCTTTCTGGTACTGTCTCCAGCCAGTGGAATAATACTTCAAAATTGATAGCACTGTTGATTTACGTGAAATGTTTCAAATTCCATCCACATGGAGCTCCATCATGTAAAAAGCACACGTTTCTTCTTAACCGTCTGTTATATCACTGCAACACTCTCATATCTACTATACACCTCTAAGAGGTGCTACCCTCCTTGACATCCACGCATCCGGAGCGATCTTGTGCACTTGGATGGGTGCTGTGCGTAAGATTGGTGTGGAACAGTTTCTGCTGTTCAGCAGTTACAGACACAGCTCACCCTGTTCCTTTACAATACATAGAATGTAGTGGGTGTAGGATGTTCATACTTCTGGTCAGTTGAAGATCAAATTGGCGACTGTGTTTCAGGCAGGATTGATCAAGGACAATGTGGGAGGTATCTGTCAATCTCTGCCTTTATCATACAAATGCTAGAATACTCTGTGATGCCCATACATACAAGGAAAGATAGCCAGTCGTAATCGTTAATTCCACACTATGATCAATGTGTTGGAAGTATGTAGATAACCTAACTGCATCGGTATAGGACGCTGTCTGGTATACTTTGGTGTATATGGCAAAATATACATACTGCACAGTCATGAATATGCATTTGCAAACTAGCATATGTTACTTGCAAAGTAGGGAGGGGTGATTTAGCGATGACACAATAATTGGGAAGCAGTCTGCTTTGTCATTGGCTGACATTGAAATTACGGAACAACTGGTATTAGGTGTATATGGTCGAATACACATACTGCACAGTCTTCTATCTGCATTCATAATTTAGTATATGGTACTTGCAAAGTAGTGGACGGGTGATTTAGCGGTGATACAGAAACTGCGAAGCAATATGCTGTGTCATTGGCTGGTGTTAAAATTACAGAACAACTGAGATGCGTATTACAATACATTGTCCCGTATCACTGGTGTCTTTCCCATCCCATCCATCCACTGGTATCTTGTTGGTTACCACATAATGATTAACCGACACCACTTGGTTGAGATGGAGAGAGCCTTGGTGGAACACTGGATATCTGCTGCTTCTCACAGCAGAGCTTGGGATTAAATGTAGAGGTGATCACCTTCAGACAAATGTTTGGAAGCATTCCTCAATGCTGCAGACTCATCTTATTTGCATATGCTGTGACGCCCTCTTCATGTTTTTTTTACCATTAATATTATAGTACATCTTTTTATTTCTACTACCTGGCATGCATTGTGAACAGCACATTCTGGTGATGGACAACACCAGAACAGTAACCATATATGTGACTGCAAAATGAGGAAATAATGCTTTGTAACAGAACACCAAGACAACCGCTACCCCACCGCTATGGAAGATGAGAGTAACTATATGTATCATCACCTTCAGATAGTGTTGGAAATGCTCTACATTTCCGCAGACTCTTCCAGTTTCCATATGTTGTGAAATCATCCAGCCGTTTGTCAGTAAGAAACATCTGTGTTTTATTTCTACCAACCTGTGTATTGTGGGAGATGCATAGTTTACATCATGCAATGTTCATCTTTCTGTGAGAGCCAATGGATTGAAATGTGTCAATGTCAGTTTAGCACCTGACACAGAGCTTGAAGTCATGGCAGAAAAACGAAGTGTATGGCAGTGAACAAAGCTGTAGTCGTACACTGCTTGGATGTGTTACAGGCAAAAAAAATAATGTATTAAACTGCCCATGAAGGAACAAAGAGGAACCCTCTCTTGTGATTGACAGTCTTCTGGATATGGTCTTCCCCAGTACAGTTGACAAAGATGTAGACAGGTCTGTGCAAGCGACTTTGACAACTGGCCACATGCTCCAATTGAGCATGTCTGGAGGTCATGGTCCAGTGGCTGACATGGCTCCCTCTGGATTACAGGGTCCCACGTTCGATTCCCAGCTAGGTTGTGGATTTCCTCTGCCCAGGGACTGGGTGTTTGTGTTGTCCTTATCATTCTATCATCATTCATGAAAGTGGCTACACTGGACTGTGTAGAGATTGGGAATGTGTACGGGTGCTGATGGCTGCGCAGTTGAGTGCCCCACAAACCAAACATGATCAGCCAATGGAGCGATACGTGCATATGTAATGAGCTTGATGTCAACATGCAGGCAGTATTTGTTTTTCGATACATCAGAAGAGAGAGACATGGTAAAATCTTATAGGAGGTTCTGTTACAAGAAATGGTATAACTGGTTAAAGTGTGTATTGCGGTATCGATAGCTATGATGCCATGGCGTAGGTGCAAGTTCGGCCCACCCTTCAGTTTTCAGGAGCAGACCCACGCGCCGCTTTCCATGTGGGGTACAAATATATGCAGATAGTTCTCTCAAAATGACAACGATTTTGATCATAAAACCAACAGAAATAGGATGTATCTGTTGTCATGGAATAATGAATGTTTTTATAATTATTGTCACTATTGCGTTTTTAAAAATAGGTGTTACCACAAGTCCTGTATTATTTCATACTTTACAACCTTCAATTCGAAAATAGGCACCACTTGAGTTACAGCTCATTGTGGAACCTAGAAATTATAGTGATTTTCCTGACTTGTGAGTAGAATGAGTGAAACAGGCTGTGATGGTCAAACTGCTTACAAAACTCTAAGGCGCTGCAGTCATGGACTGTGCGGCTGGTCCCGGCGGAGGTTCGAGTCCTCACTCGGTCATGGGTGTGTCTTTTTGTCCTTAGGATAATTTAGGTTGTGTGTAAGCTTAGGGACTGATGACCTTAGCAGTTTAGTCCCATAAGATTTCACACACATTTGAAGTTTTTTTCTTACAAAACTATAACGCAAGAATGTGTTGCAAATGCAAATGGCTCCGAGCACTACGCGACTTAACTTCTGAGGTCATCAGTCGCCTAGAACTTAGAAATAATTAAACCTAACTAACCTAAGGACATCATACACATCCATGCCCAATGCAGGATTCGAACCTGTGACCGTAGCGGTCGTTCGGCTCCAGACTGTAGCGCCTAGAACCGCACGGCACTCCGGGCGGCGCTAATGCAAATTATTATCCTCTATGTGACAGGAACTTCACAGACAGGTCAGGGTAGAGGGGAGTTATGGAGCAAAAATGTCAAATGTAAGCACGCTGATGTCATTTGATTTCGATGTAGTGGAAGAGAGAGATGCAGTAAAATCTTAGAGGAGGTTCTATTACAAGGCACCCTGTCACGACTTGTTTCAGAAATGCCAGTGTGATATAGCATTGCACTGGTAAAAAGGGACCTGCCATAGTGTACAAAACAGCAATATCCTCTTGAATTATAACATGTTATTTCTGAATGTAAAATGATTTTGTTTTCACTGACACGTGAGCAATCGGCGTGAAAGGCTGTTTTCTGTAATGTTATATCACACGTCTGAAATGTTTGTGCATGACAGTTTATTAACAGACACTGATTTGAACATGACAGACGCTCTCAGGTCGTGTAATTTGTCCTTCAAGCTGAAAGAAATTGCTTAACATAGATTTTTTTTCTTCGGAGTTGAAATTCTCGATTTTTCTTTACTCTGATGACGGTTTCGAAATAAAAAGGACATGCTGTGGTGGTCGGTAGTTTTCGCAGCAAAGTAGTGGAAGCTTTTTTCCAGATTTCATGCAAGGATGAAATGTATAGGCCTTTGCATTCTGGTTATCTGTAATCGGTGGCGGTGCTGCACTTCGCTGAGTGTTGTAAAATGATAAGATGCGCATTGATTCCTGCAGTCGAACGTAAAAAACTATGCCGATTTTGCTCATAAATACTGAAGATAATGGACTGTGCCTATTTATATGGAAATAGGCATCTATTATCGTCACGTTTGCGTTTTCCTTTTTAATAGATGATTGCTTATAAGAGGTGTGTTGGCTTTAAGTGCAACTGTCACAGTGAAGTGTTTTCACATTCAGAATGGACACCACTTGCAGGGGTGGTGTGGAGGACAGTCCAGTGTGTGTGTGTGTGAGTGTGTGTGTGTGTGTGTGTGTGTGTGTGTGTGTGTGTGGTGTGTGTGTGTGTGTGTCTGTCTGTTTGTGTATGTGTGTGTGTGTGTGTGTGTGTGTGTGTGTGTGTGTGTGTGTGTGTGTGTGTGTGTGTGTATCTGTCTGTTTGTGTATGTGTGTGTGTGTGTTGAGTGTTGTGTGTGTGTGTGTGTGTGTGTGCGCGTGTGCTCGCTGGAGACAGGTGTGCTTTGGTCAGGTGGGTGAAGCTGCTATGTTTCAAATGAGCAAAGAAGGTGCACTTGGAGCACCCCTCATTTATCTCGTATTTGATTGGCTTTACATCCCTTTGTGTTGGCAAATGGCCGATGCTAGGAGTGCCATTTCACGGTGGTCTGGGTGTTGCTCGGGCACTAGTGGGAAGGTAGTATGCTGGAGAGAAACTGTGCAGCGTGTTGTAGCAGCTGCCTATTCTGCAAGAAGCACATGTTTGAAAAAGTGATCTGGAGAGTTCTCCGGAATTTCGTTGTTGTTGCAGGGCTATCCAGTCTCTCGAGAAATATGTTTGGCAGATTGCATGAAGTGCCCTGTTCTTGTCTTTTGTTTGTCTGCAAAGTGGAGACAGTATATCAATCCACAAGAAGGATGTCTATGTGGGCCATCAGTGAGAATATAGAACAGGCCTCTATCCCTACCTATGGTGAGGAGAGGGAAGGATGACGGATGGTAGGGGGAGAATAAGAATGCCTCTAAGATGGTTAATTCGTGAGCATCAAACGAGGCGGACAAAGCAACAACTACTGCCCCTCTCTCCTTATGCAATCTTTTGGGCCAACGATTTTCCCCAGTACATTTGTTTCATTACAGGTGTTGTTTCTTTTTCACAATTTCGATGTTTAGTTAGAAGAGTGAAGCATTTTTCATCAGTTGCAAGCAGCATTTATTGGCTTCGATTACCTGTGCTGCAGGGCGATTTTGGAGTGGGCATCTGTAGTGAATTCTGACGTCAAACAGCGACAGATACAGTCCTCAGGCGTATGTTTACAGGTAATACTCCTCTCTGTTCAACACCAGCATCCTTTCAGTTGAACCTATTTCCCACCAAAAAAATGAAGATAGTACCTTTCGAAACTCCATCCTTTTTTCGCCCAGCTTGTAGGTGAAGAGTAGGCTCTGAGCACTATGGGACTTAACTTCTGAGGTCATCAGTCGCCTAGAACTCAGAACTAATTAAACCTAACTAACCTAAGGATATCACACACATCCATGCCCGAGGGAGGATTCGAACCTGCGACCGTAGCAGTCACTCGGCTCCAGATTGCAGTGCCTAGAACCGCACGACCATTCCGGCCGGCACCCTTTCGGAGTGGAGAGTACACTGGAACCTCAGCACAGCACTGGGACAAAGAATTTGCCACTAAAATTCGAAATTTCCTCCAAAATACGAAATTCTCACCAAAATTCGAAATTATAAGGTAGATGTGGGAGGGAGAGGATGAGGGAGGGGAGGTGGAAGGGGGAAGGAGGGGAGGTGGAGGGGGCAGGGACCCACATGCCAGCTGAGGAAAACATATGGGGTGTGGGTAGGGGATAGCGAGTAATTAATTGATCAATTTAATTAATTTGCGTATCAAGACATCAAAAGTGTCCTAGCACCGCCATTTCCCATCTACTAGAGGGTTGTGCTGGAGTACTTTGTTTTCCTTGGTTTTTCAGATGCTGAGAACGAAGAACACATTTGTGAATTCTGCAAATAGGACAATGCCTAACGAATTACTTCTGCTACATAAACAAATAAGTGTTTCAGAATTTTGTTTTGTACTTCATAAACTTAACAGATTTGTCATCGAATCAAATAATTTTATCTGTTACAGATATGTGTTTATTTTAAGATTTTAAATTAACAGCGATATCAAACATCAGAATTGTAGTATGTGTACGCGTGTTTCCCAAATTTACATGATTATCTGCATTTTTACCACCATATTCTATATTTCCAGACTATTCCATATTGACCGTTGGGTGTAACACTTCTTAAACATTTTTTTTTTTTCGATGCAAAGTTTTTTTTAAATTTTATTAAAAAAATACAAATACTCATTTCGAAATAAATGAAGTTAATGACAAAACGTGTTTGTGAGCTAAGAAGGAGTACAATTCGAACTTAACAATATTTCATAACACTCAAACTTGTTCTACACAGGGCCAGTTTAAGGCCAAGCGACACAAGCGGCTATTTGGGCCCAATCTAAGACGCCCATGTTCTAAATTTTAAAGGTCTTTCCAAGAAAAGGCAACAAATGTCTCGGGAGAGAGGGAAGGGGGGGGGGGGGGTAGCACCAATGAATCTGCATATGCAGTAGTTCTATATGGACTGCAGCATAGAGAGAGCTCTAAATGGTGAACAGAATTTTTTGTATATTTGTAGGAAGAGTTCTGAAAAGAGTTTATCATCTGTAGAGGTAGCCACACACAAGGCAATGTCGAACAGAGAATATGCTAAAAAGTGACTTATGACAAACAAGTTACGATCTACAGTCACTACGCCCTGATGCAAATCGTAAGCCCTTGATAGCCTCTGCCACTTCCTGCACGTCTGCTAATTACTTTGCATAACGACGACATACTTTTTATCACCGCTTCATATGCCCGTTAACATATAGTTCGGCTGTAAGACAGCTTTGCTACCTCTTGGGAGGACATCACACATTTGTTCTACAGATAAAGAAAAATCATTGCTCACAATAATTACCTACAAAACAGAATAAACACTTACAAAATCTAGTACAATGCTATCTTATCTTAAAAGACCGATTACATTTCGTACAACTGGAATCAACAAGACAAAACTGAACTCTCTCACATACTGTCGTATCATTAATTGCATGTCATCATATAATAATCAGTTTTCTCCTACATTAGCAGTTTCTTTGCGTCTCCATTTCCTGCAGGCCATTGCTTCTGTCTTCACGCATCCCCATTAATACACACTCCTTTTACACAGAGACAACGAATTAGTGGCCACAATACTGCAATGTGTTACTCTCGCAATTGTTCAACATACCGCTCTTTGCAAATGCGGCATAAAACGCCTTACGGATTTTAAATACTAACTGACAATATTTCAAAATTATATTTACCATTCCTCAGGCTATAACTATGAATGAAATTAACAATAAGGAAAGAACATTGATTGTGAATCAGGATTAAATAAAAGAAACAACACACAATTTATTTGAAGCAGTTAAAATGATTATAGTCTTTCGGAATATTTGTAAGTAAATTTACAAGGATGGGTCACACTTCTACAGTTCTGGACAAGACACTAGACGTTACAGCAGCGAAGCCGACGTGTTACCACACGTGATGATGCAACTATAGTCGGCGCCCTCCGTCCTCATTCACGTGCAAAACCAAGCTCATACAACTACTCCAACATTACTTGTCACACTCTTAACGAAATTTAGCGTTCCATCACTAATTGCTATCCAGCATGCTACAGCACGTCTTTCGGAGTTTCAACGATGGTTGACTATCCTAGGTGGTCTCTCATGCATTACTCGCTTTCACGACTCAAACAATGGTGCGCTTTCGGAATAGCATTGTCTGTTCGACGTACCATTTGAACCAGTATGTTGTAACAAAGTCTTTAATATGTGCCTGATTTAACAATAAGCTACCTGAGTGACTGAGATTTACATGCATTGACACCTCTTGCAGTATTTAAAAGTTGAAATTTCGTACAGAAAAAACATACAAGAGCAGCCAACAGATGGCTTTGCTATTTACAGAAACCTTTATGTTCACTTTAAGCTACTGTCGAAAAGCTATATCGTTACTACACTACTGGCCATTAAAATTGCTACACCACGAAGATGACGTGCTACAGACGCGAAATTTAACCGACAGGAAAAAGATGCTGTGATATGCAAACGATTAGCTTTTCAGAGCATTCCCACAAGGTTGGCACCGGTGGCGACAGCTACAATGTACTGACACGAGCAAAGTTTCCAACCGATTTCTCATACACAAACAGCAGTTGACCGGCGTTGCCTGGTGAAACGTTGTTGAGATGCCTCGTGTAAGGAGGAGAAATGCGTACCTTCACGTTTCCGACTTTGGTAAAGGTCGCATTGTAACCTATCGCGGTTGCTGTTTATCGTATCGCGACATTGCTGCTTACGTTGGTCGATATCCAATGACTGTTGGCAGAATATGGAATCGGTGGGTTCAGGAGGGTAATACAGAACGCCGTGCTGGATCCCAACGGCCTCGTATCACTAGCAGTCGAGATGACAGGCATCTTATCCGCATGGCTGTAACGGATCGTACAGTCACGTCTCGATCCCTGATTCAATAGATGAGGGCGTTTGCAAGACAACAACCATCTGCACAAACAGTTCGACGACGTTTGCAGCAGCATGGACTATGAGCGCGGAGACCATGGCTGCCGTTACCCTTGACGCTGCATCACAGACAGGAGCGCCTGCGATGGTGTACTCAACGACGAACCTAGGTGCACGAATGGCAAAACGTCATTTTTTTCGGATGAATCCAGGTTCTATTTACAGCTGCATGATGGTCGCATCAGTGTTTGGCAACATCGAGGTGAACGCACATTGTAAGCGTGTATGCGTCATCGCCATACTGGCGTATCATCCGGCGTGGTGGTATGGGGTGCCATTGATTACACGTCTCGGCCACCTCTTGTTCGCATTGACGGCACTTTGAACAGTGGACGTTTCATTTCAGATGTGTTACGACCCGTGGGTCTACCCTTCATTCGATCCCTGCGAAACCCTTCATTTCAGCAGGATAATGCACGACCGCATGTTGCAGGTCCTGTACGGGCCTTTCTTGATACAGAACATGTTCGACTGCTGCCCTGGCCAGCACATTCTCCAGATCTCTCACCAACTGAAAACATCTGGTTAATGGGGGCCGAGCAACTGGCTCGTCACAACACGCCAGTCACTATTCTTGATGAACTGTGGCATTGTGTTGAAGCTGCATGGGCAGCTGTACCTGTACACGCCATCCAAGCTCTGTTTCACTCAATGCCCAGGCGTATCGAGGCCGTTATTGCGGCCAGAGGTGGTTGTTCTGGGTACTGATTTCTCAGGATATGTTCACCCAAATTACGTGAAAATGTAATCACATGTCAGTTCTAGAATAATATATTGTCCAATGAATATCCGTTTATCATCTGCATTTCTTCTTGGTGTAGCCATTTTAATGGCCAGTAGTGTACTTGCCTTTATATTTCAACACTAGTGCCACTAATTCTAGAGCCCTGGTCTAGTAGGTACGACAACGGACGTAAAACAGACTGAGACACTTGGTGCTAGTGTTATAGCAAGCCACTGTGAAACTGCAGGAGAGGTGCCCGAGGAATGTAAATATGAACCTTTTCTAAGATATACGACGTTATTCCTGCATAAACGTGATGCTGAAATTTGCAGAGCCGGTTTTCGAGGAACACTGTTCAACAATTCTGCTTACTTCATCATCAATTTGCACAGGAATTAGGAGAAAGAGAATTATTAGGCGATTTCTAAAGCATACAGAACGCAATCTGTTCTTCTCTTCATACTTTCTCGAAATGGGACAGATATTGGTTAATATTGGTAGGAAATAACGTACAGTGGGTCTGGGAATAGATACGTGGACGTAGACGAAAAGTGAGACTAACTGTTTAACATGTATAAAAGGTCATGTACGCATCATTATGAAGATTTGGTTCAATATTTCCACTGTGCTTGTTAACAGTTCTCTCAGACGTATGGAAAGTGGGGAAGACGGATGGGTTGTGGAACAGAGGAGCTTAATGAATAAATCAAATAACATCCCTATCCATATCTAAATACAAAATGTAGGGCAAGGGGTAGAAGTGAAACTAACGTAGAAGTGAAATTAAATTCTAGAAAAAAGCTTGCAGTCAACGGAAATCATTCTATTAAAGTCTGACTTGTTATTCTGGTTGACGATCAATTAATCTACGTCCACACCTACAGAAATACTCTGCAAACCACCGTACGCTGCATGGAGGGATGTATCTTGTACCACTAGGTGTCATTTCCTCTCCTGTTCCACTTGCTAATAGAGCGAGGGAAAAACATGTGTCTAAAACCCTCCACAGGAGCCCTAATTTATCGCATCTTATCTTCTTGGTCCTTAGGTGAAATGTACGTTGGCGGCGGTATAGTCATTCTGCAGTCAGCCTCAACTACCGGTTCTCCAAATCTGCACAATAGTACCTTGCGGCCGGCCGCGGTGGCCGAGCGGTTCTAGGCGCTCCAGTCCGAACCGCAGGTTCGAATCCTGCTTCGGGCATGGATGTGTGTGATGTCCTTCGGTTAGTTAGTTTTAAGTAGTTCTAAGTTATAGGGGACTGATGACCACAGATGTTAAGTCCCATAGTGCTCAGAGCCATTTGAACCATTTGAAGGCTATTCTAACTATCTTCTCTGCAAATAAACGAGGCTTCGTCAGTGTTGTATCGCTAGCTAAGTCGTCCGTACAACTGGGGCGAGTGCTAGTAAGTCTCTCGAGACCTGCCGTGTGGTGGCGCTCGGTCTGCGATCACTGACAGTGGCGACACGCGGGTCCGACATGTACTAATGGACCGCGGCCGATTTAAAGGCTACCACCTAGCAAGTGTGGTGTCTGGCGGTGACACCACAAGTCCCATAGTGCTCAGAGCCATTTTTGAGTACCTTGCGGAAAGAGCTTCGTCTTCCCTCCAGGTATTCCCATTTGAGTTCACGCAGCATTTCCGTAATACTTGCGTGCTGATGGCACATACCGGTAACCAATCTATAAGCCCGCCTCTGAATTTCTTCGATGTCTTCCCTTAACCTGACCTGGTGAGGATCCCAAACACTAGAACATTACATAAGAATGGATCGCATCAGCGTTGTGTACCCCGTCTCCTTTACAAAGGAACTACACCTTCCCAAACTTTTCTCAATAAAACTAAATCGAGCATTCGCCTTCCCTACTGCCGGCCTGAAGTACTCATTCCATTTCATATCACTCTGAATAGTTGCATCTAGATATTTTAACCGAAGCCACTGTGTCAAATTAAACTCTACTAATGCTGTATTCGAATAGTAGAGGACAGTTTTCCCCACTTACCCACACTAATTTACATGTTTCTACATTTGGAGCACGCTGTCGTTCATCACAAACTAGAAGTTTGGTCTGAGTCTTATTATGTATTCCAACAGTCACTCAAGGACGACACATTCGCGTACACCAGAGCGTCATCAGCAAACAGCTGTAAATTGCTGCTCACCTGGCGGTTAGGTCATTTACGTATTCAGAGAATAAAAGCGGCGCTCTCACACTTCCCTGGAGTACTCCTAGCGACACTCGTGTCTCGAACACTCGCCGTCTATTATTTATAACGTCTGAGAGCCACTCACATATGCCACATGCTCGGCGCTTCGTCAAAAATCTGCACTGAGTCACCGTGTCAAATACTTTCCGGACATCTAGGAATATTGAGTCTTCCTGTTGCCCTCCAGCCATGGTTTGTAGGATATCATGTGAGAAAAGGGAAAGCTGAATTTCCCACTAGCAAAGCTTTATCAATCCCTACTGACTCGTGGACAGAAGCTTTTCTGTCACAAGGAATTTTACTACATTCGAACTCAGAACGTGTTCAAGAATTCTGAAGTCCGTAATTATCAGGGTCAGTTCTTCTATCTTTCTTATATACAGGAGTCGCCTGCGCTTTTTCCATTCGCTTGGGACTTTTCACTGCGCGAGACATTATTGATAAATGCACGGAAAGTAAGAGGCCAATGCCACTAGTACTCTCTGTAAAACCGAACTGGGATTCTATCTGGACCTGCTGACTTCTTTGTTTTCAGCATTTTCAGTTGATTCCCTACGCCGTGAATGCGAATTTCTACACTCATGGTCATAAATTAAGGATAAATGCAGAATGTGGTGCCACACAACATGGCAGTACACAAAACTGGCTCTGAAGCATAAGCACATAGGAAACACAAACGACAAAAATCTTTAAGTCCACGGTACTGGTGATAAGTTGAGAAAACCGTCCCGAAACACATGTGCTAGAAAACGCCACTGTTTCCTGCGCATGTACCCCGACATCAAATGGGATATCATCACCATGCACACGTACACAGGCCGCACAACGTGTTGGCATAGTCTGGATCAGGTGGTCGAGCAGCTGCTGGGGTACAGCCTCCCATTCTTGCACCAGTGCCTGTCGGAGCTCCTGAAGTGTACTAGGGGTTTGATGACGTGCAGCGATACGTCGACCGAGAGCATCGCAGGTACTACTCCACGACGGCAGCTCGGTGGGGCTCTGCGTTATCATCCATCAGGAGGAAGGTGGGACCCACTGCACCCCTGAAAAGGTGGACGTACTGGTGCAAAATGACGTCCCGATACACCTGACCTGTTACAGTTCCTCTGTCAAAGGCATGCAGGGGTGTACGTGCACCAATCATAATCCCACCCCACACCATCAAACCACGACCTCCATACAGGTCCCTTTCAAGGATATTAAGGGGTTGGTATCTGGTTCCTGGTTCACGCCAGATGAAAACATGGCGAGAATCAGTGTTCAGACTATACCTGGACTCGTCCGTGAACATAACCTGGGACCACTGTTCAATGACCATGTACTGTGTTCTTGACACCAGGATTTACGGGCTCTCCTGTGACCAGGGGTCAGTGGAATGCACCTTGCAGGTCTCCGGGCGAATAAACCATGCCTGTTCAGTCGTCTGTAAATTGTGTGTCTGGAGACAACTGTTCCAGTGGCTGCGGTAAGGTCCCGAGTAAGGCTACCTGCAGTACTCCGTGGCCGTGTGCGGGCACTGATGGTGAGATATCGGTCTTCTTGTGGTGTTGTACACTGTGAACGTCCCGTACTGTAGCGCCTGGACACGTTTCCCGTCTGCTGGAATTGTTGCCATAATCTTGAGATCACACTTTCTGACACGCGGAGAGCCCGTGCTACGACCTGCTGTGTTTGACCAGCCTCCAGTCGCCCTAGTATTCCACCCCTCATAACGTCATCAGTATGTGTTCTTTGATCCATTTTCAACACACAGTCACCATTAGCAAGTCTGAAAACGTCTGCACACTTACTCGCTGCACCGTACTCTGACATATATCAACACACCTCTGCGTATGTGGACTGCTGCCAGCGCCACCGTGCGACGACCGCAGGTCAAATGCACCGCATGATCATACCCCAAGGTGATTTAAACCCGCAAACCGCCCACCAAAGCATTGCTTCACCATGTATCAGCATTATTCTTAATATATGAGCATGAGTGTACATCCATCGTCAGGGTGACTGTACGACAGTCAACGACGGTATGTTTGTAGGGTCCTGTTACGTGAATGATTTCTTAAACATGAAATTCAAAAATTCAGCTTCCGTTTTGCTGTCTCCCGTTGCCACGCGAGACTGGTCAACGAGTATCTGGATAGCAGCCTTGTATCTGCTTAGTGATTTGACGTATGACCAGAATGTTGTCGGGTTCGCGGCAAGATATGTCGCTAAGGAGTATTAATTTTCTGAAATGTTTAGTTAGTCTTTCGCGTGGAACGCTTCATGTGATCAGTGAAGTGAATAGTTAAAGTATTTCAAAAGAACTGTTGCAAAAACGGCCTAATTGCAGTATTCAACTTTCTTTTTTTTTAAACATGGCTGCTCTCCTTACGGACTCACGATTTTCTACTGACTTTTTGCCTGTCAAAATTTGCGCGCTCTTTGTTCAACAGAGAGTGCAACTAATAAACCATGTCTGACGGGCACGAGTTTACCATCTTCAGTACTGAACGAGATGACGTTTGTTCATTACATTGTTCTGATACACATAGCGAGCACGCTGCGATGTTGATATTGTCATCAAGATGGTCTGCGATATGGCACACTTCTACTTAGCCTTAGTGTAATAGAGAAGGACAATTTCGCACACTGCGTTTGAGATCAGAAGGAACCACACCTTGCAATAAAGCTTAATTTTCTGTTTATTTTGTCCATGCTGCCGATGAAACAATTACAAATGTACAGTCATTAGCACTGGATTTGAGACAGCTTCTAATAGTGCGCCCGACTCAGTGGAGGAGACTTCCTATTACAAATTCAAAGGTCCACATTCAATCCTTTCTCAGTCCTAGCTAGTTTTTGTATGGCTTATCACTTCTTTCACCTCACCAGTTACGTTAAGGAGACAAAATATTAGCTGCTCTCTGCCTCCCGTTCAAAGGACGCTGGTAGCTTTGGAGCACCGTAGTAAGTGAAAATCTGGTACCAGGTACCCATACAACCGTTTATAGCCGACGTAAGTCACGGAAGTGAAGTGGCGTGGATGTTCCAGTCGGTTGTACGCATTCGCGTAATAACACGTGACGACGTGACACGACGGCAGAAAGGAGCTCTAGTGTTTGCACGTGCCCGTGATCACATCGTGAATGAAGTTGCCAGATTTGTTGATGTACCTACGCAAACTGTCCAACATGTCTACAAGGAATGGTGTACCACTCGCACAAATGTAATATGGCCTAAGAACATTGGGCTCAAAAAAATCCTAATAGACAGGTTTCTGACAGGACTGTCACGTCTTGCCAGTCACAATCAGCTTGCAAAACCGAAAGAAATTGCTGCTGTCAGTAAGTATACGTCAATTTCAACCAATTTTCAAGCGAACGTTTCTAAGGAAACTGCAAGAAACGGACATTTGGAATTGGATACATCGTAAGCGGTCACTGCTCACAACGGCACGTTAAGCATTTATGTCTTTAATATGCCAAATGCCACAAACTGCATCGTATGGCGTCGAGTGCACGAGTGCACGACAGAATCAAATACTAAACATAAAATCTGCAGTGAAGTCCCCCCCCCCCCAACACACACACAGCGAAAAACTGTAGGCGGGAAGGTAAAAGGTGGATTGCCCCCCGGAAGTCTTTGTGGCAAATCTCGCCGGTGGCTAGCATTCAAATAGTCAGCATTTTGAATTCTAAAAGAAACAAGG
Organism: Schistocerca serialis cubense; assembly: GCF_023864345.2. Classification (NCBI taxonomy): domain Eukaryota; kingdom Metazoa; phylum Arthropoda; class Insecta; order Orthoptera; family Acrididae; genus Schistocerca; species Schistocerca serialis. Next base: position 1,133,311,228 of record NC_064639.1, read on the forward strand.
ATAGCAGCAAGCAAGGTTGGATTGATTACGCCTCCGATGCGGATCTATATTGGTTATTAAATCGTGGCACTGATATTTTGCTCTGAATCAAAAGAATTCAAGAGCCAATAAGACAGTTTACAGAGCAATTTTACGTCAAGAGCCATCATCATGTATGACGATTTCATACGTTGGCCACAGAAGATCGTCGCAGTCACCATTTTCAGTATCAATAACGTCTAGTGTCATATTTATTTGCCTGAATCAGTTCCTTAATGTGCAAATAATAAGCGAACTAATTTAAACTTTGTGTTAAGGACATTGATTGATTCCTCAGTCATTTAACTGGACAGGTTCATTTTCTAAGTGACGAAATAATTCCGAGTGTCCCAATTCTAATGAGCCACAAAATCACTACTGTTTTAAAAGTGTCTATTAACTTTCACGGAGTATTAATTTTCTGAAATGTTTAGTTAGTCTTTCGCGTGGAACGCTTCATGTGATCAGTGAAGTGAATAGTTAAAGTATTTCAAAAGAACTGTTGCAAAAACGGCCTAATTACACTATTCAACTTTCTTTCTTTTTAAACATGGCTGCCCAATACTGACAGTACCAGAATGGAGTATGAAGCAATTATAGACTATTGTAGTTTAGGGGTCAACATAATTATCATTTATTTATTTTGTAGGTTGGTAGTAGTGCTTTTCTTCGTATATTTGTTTTATTGTGTGCATCCTCTCTGTGTTTTAATAGATGCGATCGTATTAAACTCAGTCAGTAGATAAAACAGGTTATGCCCTCCTCCCCAATTAAATGGCGAACTAGCAGTTCAGTAATTCTTACAGCGTCAGTTTTTATGAAATGTAATGATCAGTCTAGAAACATTAGCGTTCTTGCAGATATAACTGGGAACAACGTGTTGAGACCGTACCCCAAGATGCAGGTTTCCCACGTTGTATTTATGCTCTACATAGTCCAAAACTTGCAAGCAAATAGTAATCATATTGGATAGCTTAACAGATTGATAACCATTTATATTTTACTATCTTTCAATAGTAAAGTGTCTAAGCCACTTCATGTCAAAATTAGTTCTGCTTCTCCCTCATTAAGTGGTACAGTATAATGAGCATTATATTTTTTCCTTTGAAACAGACTGTGTATGATAGTGAGACACAGTTTCTTGCCGAGACCTTTTAAACTTTCCCCTTGTTGTTCATGTTACCAATACTTGCTAGACTGTACTGCTGCTTCGGGCCCAATTTACAAAACAGATTTCAGTCTTTCGCGTCCAATTTACAAACCAGATGTCAGTCCGAAGAAATGTCGAGTGCAGCAGTTACTTGTCTTGAGTAACAGTCTATTTACTTGGAATCACTTTGCCTAATTAGTCTGGCAATCGACTACAGTTTCAGTTTACTACTTGAATAACAGTGGGCCTATTCTCGTTAAATATACCTATTGCTCGCTTATAGAACGAATTATTTCTGGTGACGAAACTTTGTCTGATTAATCTCCATTAGATCACGATCACGGACAACTTTTAATTCCTCTATTAGGAGTAGCATTATCGAGGATCTCTCAGGCGGCAGTAACCGATGGTGTTATACACTCAGGCGCCTATTTGCAATTTTCCTTTTGGAGGTGGTTCGGCCTCGCGGAGTGGCCGCGTGGTTAGAGGCGCCGTGTCACGGATTGCACGGCCCCTCCTGCCGGAGGTTCGAGTCCTCCCTCGGGCATGGGTGTGAGTGTTGTTCTTAGCATTAGTTAGTTTAAGTAGTGTACAAGTTTAGGGAGTGATGACCACAGCAGTTTGGTCCCTTAGGAATTCACACATATTTGAACACTTTTGGAGATGGCTCTCCTACGATTTGTGACAGTTTTCGTCGTGGATATGAATCAGAATTTTTATTTCAACATTCTCAGTGGTCAAACGTTATTTCCTGCACACCTTCATGATGAGTATTCCGTAGACAATCCATCTTTCCAAGATGACAGTAACTATGTCCAAAGTGCTGTGCGCAAATAATCGTACGTTGACAAACGCTAAGGTGAAACTAGGAGACGGACGAGTAGAAGGCGCCAGAAACAAACACATCTACCCGAAAACCATAATTATTTTATTTGAGACTAGTGCTGCACCAAAACAATAAAATCCACACAAGTTTGTTGCCGTGAAGCTTAGCAACAAATATATCAGAATTAGCTGGGGTTCATGGCTTCACTCAGGGAGCTGATACGGAAATTGTATGGTAACTGGAATAAAAGCATAAACTTTAAAATATAAGAGGTAAAAATTTTTTATTGAAAATATATTCTAACTATTTACAATACTTGTTTAGAAATAAAATTTTACACATGTGACTTCGTAGGCTTTCCGGTTTTGAAAGTCTCTTCCGGTTTTCTGCCGGATCGTAAAATCAACTCGATTCAACATTTTACACAATAGGATCAAAGAACATCTGGATAAGGAATACCAAGGAGGCTTCAGACCTTGGAGAAGCTGTGTTGAAGAAATAATTATCTGAAACTAATGATGGGAAACGAAACATCTTCTCTCAGTTACATTTATAGATTTTAAGGAAGCATATGATTTTATCCATAGACCATCACTATTAAAATTTTTGGACCCCATCCAAAAATAATTAAACTGACAGAACTTGCCTTAACAAACACAAATTCGAAAATTAAGTTTAGAGTCAAACTTTCTGAATACCAAACAACAAATACAATCATTGCAGGAAATAGCTCAGAGTATTGGCCTAAAAATATCTTTTGAAAAAAAAAAACAGAAATAATGCTAACGGAACCGCCACTGGCATACAAAATTGAAGTTGAAGAACAAGACATTAAAAATGTTGAAAAGTTTAAATACTTGGGAGAAATAATAACACACAACCTGAATGAGAAACTATCATCGCGGAGTAGAATTAACAAACTTATTAAAACACATAATATTACCAAGAATACATATAAAAAAATCCATCCAAGTAGTCACAAAAATGAAACACTACAAAACAGTCACATAGCCGCAAATGATATATGCTAGCGAAACTATATTTAAACCACCAACACTGTGGCACTAAATAGATTACTCAAAATAGAAAGAAGGATAGTCAGAACATACAATAGCAAAAAGACAGAGTTTGGGGAATAGCTTCAAATGAAATGGTTTATAAAGAAATAGAACCAGTGAAAGTACAATGAAAAAGAAACGGATCTCTTTCATCGTACATTTGATGAGGACAACAGGAAATAGAATTAGCAGGAGAATAAGCGAGAAACTATGGAACAGTAAGAGTGGCATTAGATGGATTGCGGCGATCTAGGGGCGCATGATGAAATTACAGTTTACGAAGGGGGATTTGAAAGGCAAGATAGACCCGCTCAAAATACTTCAAAACAAACATATCACACCACCAATAAAACTTAACAAACAGAGAATGGAGAGGGTGGTTTCGGACGAGAAGAGAAGGGCACGATCTGAAAGAATGAAAAAGTATTGTTCCAACAAAAAACAGAAGAATGTAATCCCAAATATTGACTAAAGTGGTCTAATGTTGACCATAAAATAATAATAAAAAATAACATTTTTCATTTTGTTGTTCGGTATGTACAGGGTCAGTTACTAACTATTGCCACCAAGAATAATTCCAAAAGTATGATATTAGCTGAAAAGTTTGTAGGACATAAGTTGTATGGGACAACGGGAGCCATAATATGATATTGGTTTTTTGTTGCTAGGTGGGGTCGCTTCCGAGATGTTAAGGTCAACTTTGTTTTTTTTTAAATGGAATGCTATACTTTGGTACTTATTGTCTGATAGCGGCTACCGAGACGAATCCAATGACGTGTAACAGTATTGTCTTTGAAGGTCAATGACGGTCACAAAGTTGGCATGAAAGTTCATTTACAGAAGGTGTTCGAAGTGATGACCGTTGGCATCAATCCAGTGCTGCAATCTCCTTATCATGGATTGAGTGGTATTCCTTATCACATCGGCACTTATCGAAACACATGCTGTGACAATTCTCTCTCGCATATCTTCAGGTGCAGTTGGAACGTCTTTATAAACAATGTCTTATACGAATCCCCACAAGAAAAAATTCAGAGGCGTCAAGTCTGGCGAACGAGGCGGGCACGACACATCTCCTCTGCACCAAATTCAATTATTTGGGAATTGTCTCTGTAACTCATTTCTGTCTATCAGCGAAAAATGTGCCAGACACCCATCATGTTAATACCACAGTTTGTTCCTTGTTCCTGAAGGTATTTCTTCCAATAACAGACCTAATGTTTCTTGCAGAAATGTGGTCCTACCATTAAGATTTCCTTCAATGAAATAGGGGCCTATAATTCTGTCCTCCAGAATCCCACACCATACATTCTCCGACCACGGTTTTTGGTGTTAAAACTGCGACAGCCAACATGGATTTTCAGTTGCCCAGTAATGCATGTTATATAAATTAACATTCCCATGGTTCGTGAATGTAGCCTTGTCAGTAAATAAAATCAAATTAATAGATGCGTTATCCCCCTGAATCTGAAGTTGAGCCCATCGGCAGAATTCAATGGTACGCATGCAATCCGTATCAGTTGATTCTTGGTGGAGGCTGATACGGTAAGAATGATATTTATGGCTCATTCCAGATTCCCTTGTGATTTGACGCAATTAGATTAGATTAGATTAATACTAGTTCCATGGATCACGAATGCGGTATTTCATAATGATGTGGAACGAGTCAAATTTTCCAATACATGACATAATTAAGTTAATTTAACAACATAATCAAGTTAATATAACAACTTTTTTATTTTCTTGTTTTTTATAATTTTTTGTTTTTTTTTCTTTTTTTCTTAATTTATAAAAATTCCTCTATGGAGTAGAAGGACTTGTCATTCAGAAATTCTTTTAATTTCTTCTTAAATACTTGTTGGTTTTCTGTCAGACTTTTTATACTATTTGGTAAGTGACCAAAGACTTTAGTGCCAGTATAATTCACCCCTTTCTGTGCCAAAGTTAGATTTAATCTTGAATAGTGAAGATCATCCTTTCTCCTAGTATTGTAGTTATACACACTGCTATTACTTTTGAATTGGGTTTGGTTGTTAATAACAAATTTCATAAGAGAGTATATATACTGAGAAGCTACTGTAAATATCCCTAGATCCTTAAATAAATGTCTGCAGGATGATCTTGGGTGGACTCCAGCTATTATTCTGATTACACACTTTTGTGCAATAAATACTTAATTCCTCAGTGATGAATTACCCCAAAATATGATGTCATATGCAAGCAATGAGTGAAAATAAGCGTAGTAAGCTAATTTACTAAGATGTTTATCACCAAAATTTGCAACGACCCTTATTGCATAAGTAGCTGAAGTCAAACGTTTCAGCAGATCATCAATGTGTTTCTTCCAATTTAATCTCTCATCAATGGACACACCTAAAAACTTTGAATATTCTACCTTAGCCATATGCTTCTGATTAAGGTCTATATTTATTAATAGCGTCATACCATCTACTGTGTGGAACTGCATGTACTGTGTCTTATCAAAATTCAGTGAGAGTCCGTTTACAAGCAACCACTTAGTAATTTTCTGAAAGACATTATTGACAATTTCATCAGTTAATTCTTGTTTGTCCGGTGTGGTTACTATACTTGTATCATCATCAAAGAGAACTAGCTTTGCCTCCTCATGAATATAGAATGGCAAGTCATTAATATATAACAAGAACAACAAAGGACCCAACACCGACCCTTGTGGAACCCCATTCTTGATAGTTCCCCAGTTTGAGGAATGTGCTGATCTTTGCACATTATGAGAACTGCTTATTTCAACTTTCTGCACAACTGTGAACTAACACAAGGATCTCGAACCACAGTGGCTAGAGTACCAATTTCCGTTTCCTCGTTAGTAACTTTCCTTTGTCGGATATTTTTCTGATGCGTTAAACATCCAGTTGTTCTGAATTTATCATACACATCTTTAAATGGGTGAGTATGTGACGATATCTTTCCGCGTATGAGTCTCTAACGCTCGCTGAATTTTGTTGGCATTGTCCGTAGATGAGAAGCATATCGCTTTGTGTGTCAACGGAATACATCTTCACATTCGTTTGATTCGACGATACCAGTCTTACACTTCCTATTAGTGTTGTAATGTGAAACCGTCGAATGGTGTTTACATGTCAATGTAGATGGATAGCCGTATTCGGCGAATATTTACTATTTGCACGATATACGAGAGAGAATTGTCAGAGCATGTGCTTCGATAAGCGCGGAAGTGATAAGGAATACCACTCAATCCATGATAAGAAGATTGCAGCACTGCATTTACACCAATGGTCATCACTTCGAACACCTTCTTTAAATGGGCGTTCATGCCACCTTTTTAGCTTTCGCTGCCCTTCAAAGACCTTACTGTTACACATCATTGGATTCGTTTCGACAGCCGCTATCAGAAAATAAGTTCCAAACCATAGCATCCTATTTAAAAAAAAACAAAGTACACCTTGACCGCGTCAGAATGCGACCCCACCTAGCAACAAAAAAACCATCATATTATGGCCCCCATTGTCCCATGCAGCATTTGTCCCACAAACGTTTCAGCTAATATCATACTTAGGAGTTAATCTAGGTGGCAATAGTTAGTGACTCACCTTGTATATATACAAATTTTTCGAATTTCCTACTCGAAAGCACGATATGTATATTTGACCATGAAAGAAGCAGGAGTCTTTGCGGATGATGCCACAATATTTGAAAGTTGTTCTTGCGGTATGTTAATTGCAAAACAACAGGATAATTTGCTTAGAAACCGTGCAAGTATGCTGTTTAAGTTTTTATGTTGGTAACGTCACGTAGCGCTCTGTATGAAAATCACTGACTGTGCTATGTGCAGTCTGTGGCTGGTTTGCATTGTTGGAATTTGCTATTGTAGTGTTGGGCAGTTGGATGTGAACAGCGCGTAGCGTTGCGCAGTTGGAGGTGAGCCACCAGCAGTGGTGGATGTGGGGAGTGAGATGGCGGAGTTTTCCAGAGCGGATGATCTGGACGTGTGTCCATCAGAAAGAGCAAATTTGTAAGACTGTATGTCATGAACTGATATATATATATTATGACTTTTGAACACTATTAAGGTAAATACATTGTTTGTTCTCTATCAAAATCTCTCATTTGCTAACTATGCCTAGAAGTAGATAGCGCCTTCAGTAGTTATAATCCTTTATTTAGCTGGCAGTAGTGGCGCTCGCTGTATTGCTGTAGTTCGAGTAACGAAGATTTTTATGAGGTACGTGATTCATGAAAGGTATAGGTCATTGTTAGTCACGGCCATTCTTTTATAGGGGTTATTGAAAGTCAGATTGCGTTGCGCTAAAAATGTTGTGAGTCAGTTTAGTGATCATCAGAGTAAGTAAAGAGAGAAATGTCTGAGTACGTTCAGTTTTGCTCAGCTGTTTGAAAATCAAATAACGTAAGGGGTTTACCAGCACAGTAATTCACTAATTTTTCTAAGGGGACGTTTCAACCGCAGTCTTTAAAATTGGAATGGCAGTTCAGTAGAGATCAGTGGTATTCTTGGAAGAAATAGTGCGTTTTCTTTGTACTTTTCGGTCATAAGTTTGGCTTCGATTATGTTATTCGCCAGCTGTTTGACGATCATCTTTGTTCCGTTACATAATTTTGGTGAGTTCCAATTTTTAGTCGAAGGCAGTGTAATGGTATTCTCGCTACTCGGAAAGAGTTTAGAAATTCTGTAGGGAAATTTACACTTTTGCCATCGTGTCGATCGATTTCTATATTGTCTCTCCACCGGGAATTTTCTTTTGAATATGAAAGTTGATATCGTCGACAATTTTATTTTTAGTTGCCACAATAGCCCGTTCAGATAGCCAGTCCGGATTGGAATAGTTGTCAACAATGCTTCGATATATTTGGTCGATGAGTTCGTTTTGACCAGTGGCTGTGTTGCAGAAATCACTGTTGACTTTAGTGAGGCCAGTCGTCTGGTCAGTAGGATGTGTGCCTCCGTTTGTTTGCAAACGTTGTTGAGCAAAACGTGCTGCTGTTTCATCTTTCGATGGTTAAACTCTCATATCTTTTGTTAGTCGCAGTATTTGTACGTGTGGCTAGAGATGTGATTTTTTTAAGCAGGCATTTGATCTCGTCTGATGGTCTTGACTTGAGGTTAACTGGAAATGTTTGTCGAAAATATCCTGAGTGTATGAATAGAACTCTTCTCATCACTTCAGTGTTTCCTCGTAAATCTTTTAATTTCCTGTCCTCGGCTTTTTTAGCTTGATTTAGAAGTTATTTCCGGCCGCGGTGGCCGAGCGGTTCTAGGGTCTTCAGTCCGGAACCGCGTGACTGCTACGGTCGCGGGTTCGTATCCTGCCTCAGGCATGGATGTGAGTGATGTTCTTAGGTCAGTTAGGTTTAAGTAGTTCTAAGTTCTAGGGGACTGATGACCTCAGATGTTAAGTCCCATAATGCTCAGAGCCATTTGAACCAGTTTTTCATGTTTGTCGGTAGTTTGTTTTATAAACTGTTGCACCAAGTTCATTTAAGGTACGTATTGTTGAGAGGCCTATGTTGCTCCTTACTATCTCATTGGCCATTTGTTTATCTGACTTACTAGTTCATAGTACCTTTATCTGCAAGGTTCTGTTATTGTGTTGTAGCGTGAGGAGATGTAAGGAAGGAGTTAAGTGTTCAGAGCCATTAGAAGTTCACCTCTTCCAGAAGCTCTTGAGATTTTACATTCCGGGAATTGTTCTTTGGCTGTATTAGGGCGGAATGTGCAGTTCGTCCTCCTTCCACAAGTGGGGCTGCAATGCCGGATGATGTCAGTGCAGGTACCATGTGTTGTTTAGCACGTATTTCCACAAGCAATAGATTATTTAGAAACGTTTTCCAGGTGCAGCCTCGTGCGTCCAAGTAAATAATTCCGACAGTGTTGTTGTCGATCCGGTCCATGATAACGTTGTAAATTTCCTTTTGATTATTATTGAGGAATGGTTTTTGTGAACTGTGTCCTGAAGTAGTTCGTTGATGTTGTAGCTTTTTTCCTTTGTTATTTCGAAGTTTAGCATACTGACAGCATCTTTTCGTGTTGCCTGATTCCCAAGTTGTTCTAAGGTCTAGACGTATTTTGCAAAACATGTATCTTGTACCCGAATTAGTGTTTCATTGAAGATGTCGTCGTTGGATTCAATGGTCATTTCAGGATGAGACTGTCGGATTTGGTACAGTACGTCATCACTTATACTCTCTTTGAAGGAGTCCCCTAGCTATTTCCGATTCGATTGGTTACATGTTGCTATAATTTTGGTGAATAAGTCTCATTCGTTCAGCTGAAGCTGTGTGTGAGGCTTCTTGTACTGTTAATTCTCAGTGGTTGTCGTTTTCCAGTCGTCCTAAGTGTTGGCATACCTGTCTGTACGTCAGGCACAGGTAGCCGTCAACAGTCTTGAGCTCTGCGAAACTTACTGGTAATGGGCGCGTTACGCCACTCGTAACTAGTCCCTGTCTGGTGGACAGCGCATACAGTATAAACACGCCGTCCGTCCTGCGTACTGTTCCACCTAACGCGCATTACTCCTCTTACATATATTGTTCTGTATGATTCATCCTGACACCGATAATTGTGAAATGTTCAGTTTCGAGTTACACTGTTTCTCTAATGGTAATAGACGTGATTTTCCACAAACCCATCTATAGAATAATAATAATAATAATAATAATAATAATAATAAATCCCATGGAGGCCCGGGAAAAGAATAGGCCTCCGGTATGTTCTGCTAGTCGTAAAAGGCGACGAAAAGAACAAACCACTGCCCGCATCTCGTGGTCGTGCGGTAGCGTTCTCGCTTCCCACACCCGGGTTCCCGGGTTCGATTCCCGGCGCGGTCAGGGATTTTCTCTGCCTCGTGATGGCTGGGTGTTGTGTGCTGTCCTTAGGTTAGTTAGGTTTAAGTAGTTCTAAGTTCTAGGGGACTGATGACCATAGATGTTAAGTCCCATAGTGCTCAGAGCCATTTGAACCATTTTAGAACAAACCACTAATAGGGCTAAGCCACCTTTTAGTGTGATTAGTTGGTTCAGGACAGAACTAAAGAAGCCTCGAACAAGCACCGTCATGGTCGGGGACGACGCTTGAACCCTATGCCCGCCCACAATGGAAACGACACTGCTAGCCAACTGGAAAATGATTTAAATCCAAATAGAGGTGTTTCGCAGGATATGCTTCCTGCAACCACCCTAGAAGGAAAACAAAGACAGAGGATGAGATGGTCAGATGAAGTTAATCGACACCTCATGTTCTGTTATTACCAAGCAACAAACCTAGGAACCAACACAACTGGATACAGATCACAAGTATACACAACATTTATTACCAGATACCCGGAATTAAAATTTTTAACAGAACAACGACTAGCTGATCAGATCCGTGTAATAATAAAAAATAACAGGATACCCAAGTCAGAATTAGAAAACATCAAACAACAAGTACAACAAATACTGGAACAAAATAATGTGCAATCAGAAGAAGAAGAAGAAAATACAGTAATGGACTCAAACATCCCAGAGCAAACAAACAAAGACCAACACGCATCAATTAAACAATCAGAGGAAAACGAAATCTTAAGACAGCCACCAGAACAAGCACAAATAGAACACTAAGAGACACACGTGTTAGATATAGAAGAGAAATTTCAGCTGACATATATAGAATACAAAGACACAAATACAGACATCAGACCATTTTTGCATAGACCGCCAAATAACCCACAAGTCGAAACAACAATAAAATCTATCAACACAATCATACACAACAAAATAAATGAAAATACAACTATGGAAGAGCTACAACTACTGGTTTATATAGGAGCACTCACTACACTAAATATACACACTAGGCAGAGATCAGAACAAACCAACACACAGAAGAAACCCACAAAACCAGCATGGCAACACAGGCTACAGATCAGAATAGAAAAACTGAGAAAAGACATCGGACAGCTAACACAATTTATAAGAAATGAAATGTCAGAAAAAAACGAAAAAGGTTAGGTAAAATCTCACAACAAGAAGCGGTAGAGCAATCAGATGAAAAGAAGCAGAAATTACAAGCATTGGCCAAACGACTGAAAAGATACAAAAAAGTGAAAATAGTAGGAAACAAAACCAAACATTCAACACAAACCAAAAGAAATTTTACCAGACAATAGATAACACACACATTAAAATAGACAATCAACCAAACAGAACAGACATGGAACACTTCTGGAGCAACATATGGTCAAACCTGGTACAACATACAGGCATGCATGGTGGATACAAGCAGAAACAGACACATACAAGATGATACCACAGATACCTGAAGTGATAATTTTGCAACATGAAGTCACCCAAGCAATTAATTCTACTCACAATTGGAAAGCCCCTGTAAAAGACAAAATAGCAAATTTCTGGCTAAAGAAATTCACCTCAACACATTCACATCTAACTAAATTATTTAACAGTTACATTGCAGACCCATACACATTCCCTGATACACTTACACATGGAATAACTTATGTGAAACCTAAAGATCAAGCAGCCACAGCAAACCCAGCTAAATATCGCCCCAAAACATGCCTACCAACAATATACAAAATATTAACTTCAGTCATTACACAGAAATTAATGACACAGACAACACAGAACAAAATTATAAATGAAGAACAAAAAGGCTGTTGCAAAGGAGCACAAGGATGTAAAGAGCAACTGATAATAGATGCAGAGGTGACATATCAAGCTAAAACTAAACAAAGGTCGCTACACTACGGATACATTGATTACCAAAAAGCTTTTGATAGTGTACCCCACTCATGGTTACTACAAATATTAGAAATATACAAAGTAGATCCTAAATTGATACAGTTTCTAAACATAGTAATGAAAAACTGGAAAACCACACTTAATATTCAAACAAATTCACATAACATCACATCACAGCCAATACAGATTAAGCGTGGAATATACCAAGGAGACTCATTAAGTCCTTTCTGGTTCTGCCTTGCTCTGAACCCACTATCCAACATGCTAAATAATACAAATTATGGATATAATATTACTGGAACATACCCACACAAAATCACACATTTGCTATACATGGATGATCTAAAACTACTGGCAGCAACCAATCAACAACTCAACCAATTACTAAAGATAACAGAAGTATTCAGCAATGATATAAATATGGCTTTTGGAACAGAGAAATGTAAGAAAAATAGCATAGTCAAGGGAAAACACACTAAACAAGAAGATTACATATTGAATAACCACAGTGACTCCATAGAAGCGATGGAAAAAACAGATGCCTATAAATATCTAGGATACAGACAAAAAATAGGAATAGATAATACAAATATTAAAGAAGAACTAAAAGAAATATATAGACAAAGGCTAACAAAAATACTGAAAACAGAATTGACAGCAAGAAACAAGACAAAAGCTATAAATACTTATGCTATACCTATATTGACCTACTCATTTGGAGTAGTGAAATGGAGTAACACAGACCTAGAAGCACTCAGTACACTTACACGTTCACAATGCCACAAATATAGAATACATCACATACATTCAGCAACAGAAAGATTCACATTAAGCAGAATGGATGGAGGAAGGGGATTCATCGACATAAAAAACCTACATTATGGACAGGTAGACAATTTAAGAAAATTCTTTCTAGAACGAGCAGAAACTAGCAAAATACACAAAGCAATCACTCATATAAATACATCGGCTACACCACTGCAATTTCATAACCACCGTTACAACCCTTTAGATCACGTAAGATCAACAGATACGAAGAAAGTAAATTGGAAAAAGAAAACACTACATGGCAAGCACCCGTATCATCTAACACAGCCACACATCGATCAAGACGCATCCAACACATGGCTAAGAAAAGGCAATATATACAGTGAGACGGAAGGATTTATGATTGCAATACAGGATCAAACAATAAACACCAGATATTACAGCAAGCATATTATTAAAGATCCCAATACCACAACAGATAAATGCAGACTTTGCAAACAACAAATAGAAACAGTAGATCACATCACAAGTGGATGTACAATACTAGCAAATACAGAATACCCCAGAAGACATGACAATGTAGCAAAAATAATACATCAACAGTTTGCCTTACAACATAAACTTATAAAGCAACACGTTCCCACATACAAGTATGCACCACAAAATGTACTGGAGAATGATGAATACAAATTATACTGGAACAGAACCATTACAACAGATAAAACAACACCACATAACAAACCTGACATCATACTCACCAATAAAAAGAAGAAATTAACACAACTAATCGAAATATCCATACCCAATACAACAAATATACAAAAGAAAACAGGAGAAAAAATTGAAAAATACATCCAACTGGCTGAGGAAGTCAAGGACATGTGGCATCAGAATAAAGTTGACATTATACCAATTACACTATCAACTACAGGAGTCATACCACACAATATCCACCAGTACATAAATACAATACAGCTACATCCAAACTTATATATACAATTACAGAAATCCGTAATTATTAATACATGTTCTATCACCCGAAAGTTCCTAAATGCAATATAACATATACCGTACAGTTAAAAGGAAGTGACGCTTGATCAAGGTCCGTATCATGTCCCATTTTTAACCAGACTTAATGTCTGAGAAAGTAAAGAAATAATAATAATAAAAGAATAGGCCTCCGGTATGTTCTGCCAGTCGTAAAAGGCGACGAAAAGAACAAACCACTAATAGGGCTAAGCCCCCTTTTAGTGTGATTAGTTGGTTCAGGACAGAACTAAAGAAGCCTCGGACAAGCGGGGCGGGGACGACGCTTGAACCCTATGCCCGCCCACAATGGTAACGACACTGCTAGCCAACTGGAAAATAATTTAAATCCAGTTAGAGGTGTTTCGCAGGATATGCTTCCTGTAACCACCCTTGAAGGAAAACAAAGACAGAGGATGAGATGGTCAGATGAAGTTAATCGACGTTCTATTATTACCAAGCAACAAACCTAGGAACCAACATAACTGGATACAGATCACAAGTATACACAACATTTATTACCAGATACCCAGAATTAAAATTTTTAACAGAACAACGACTAGCTGATCAGATCTGTGTAATAATCAAAAATAATAAGGTACCCCAGTCAGAATTAGAAAACATCAAACAACAAGTACAACAAATACTGGAACAAAATAATGTGCAATCAGAAGAAGAAGAAAATACAGTAATGGACTCAAACATCCCAGAGCAAACAAACAAAGAACAACACGCATCAATTAAACAATCAGAGGAAAACGAAATCTTAAGACAGCCACCAGAACAAGCACAAATAGAACACGAAGTGACACACATGTTAGATATAGAAGAAAAGTTTCAGCTGACATATATAGAATACAAAGACACAAATACAGACATTAGTCCATTCTTGCATAGACCGCCAAATAACCCACAAGTCGAAGCAACAATAAAAACTATCAACACAATCATACACAATAAAATAAATGAAAACACAACTATGGAAGAGTTACAACTACTGGTTTATATAGGCGCACTCACTTCACTAAATATACGCACTAGACAGAGATCAGAACCAGCCAACACACAGAAGATACCAACAAAACAAGCATGGCAACACAGGCTACAGATCAGAATAGAAAAACTGAGAAAAGACATCGGACAGCTAACACAATTTATAAGAAATGAAATGTCAGAAAAAAACGAAAAAGGTTAGGTAAAATCTCACAACAAGAAGCGGTAGAGCAATCAGATGAAAAGAAGCAGAAATTACAAGCATTGGCCAAACGACTGAAAAGATACAAAAAAAAGTGAAAATAGTAGGAAACAAAACCAAACATTCAACACAAACCAAAAGAAATTTTACCAGACAATAGATAACACACACATTAAAATAGACAATCCACCAAACAGAACAGACATGGAACACTTCTGGAGCAACATATGGTCAAACCTGGTACAACATACAGGCATGCATGGTGGATACAAGCAGAAACAGACACATACAAGATGATACCACAGATACCTGAAGTGATAATTTTGGAACATGAAGTCACCCAAGCAATTAATTCTACTCACAATTGGAAAGCCCCTGTAAAAGACAAAATAGCAAATTTCTGGGTAAAGAAATTCACCTCAACACATTCACATCTAACTAAATTATTTAACAGTTACATTGCAGACCCATACACATTCCCTGATACACTTACACGTGGAATAACTTATCTGAAACCTAAAGATCAAGCAGCCACAGCAAACCCAGCTAAATATCGCCCCAAAACATGCCTACCAACAATATACAAAATATTAACTTCAGTCATTACACAGAAATTAATGACACAGACAACACAGAACAAAATTATAAATGAAGAACAAAAAGGCTGTTGCAAAGGAGCACGAGGATGTAAAGAGCAACTGATAATAGATGCAGAGGTGACATATCAAGCTAAAACAAAACGAAGGTCGCTACACTACGGATGCATTGATTACCAAAAAGCTTTTGATAGTGTACCCCACTCATGGTTACTACAAATATTAGAAATATACAAAGTAGATCCTAAATTGATACAGTTCCTAAACATAGTAATGAAAAATTGGAAAACGACACTTAATATCCAAACAAATTCAAATAATATCACATCACAGCCAATACAGATTAAGCGTGGAATATACCAAGGAGACTCATTAAGTCCTTTCTGGTTCTGCCTTGCTCTGAACCCACTATCCAACATGCTAAATAATACAAATTATGGATACAATATTACTGGAACATACCCACACAAAATCACACATTTGCTATACATGGATGATCTAAAACTACTGGCAGCAACAAATCAACAACTCAGCCAATTACTAAAGATAACAGAAGTATTCAGCAGTGATATAAATATGGCTTTTGGAACAGAGAAATGTAAGAAAAATAGCATAGTCAAGGGAAAACACACTAAACAAGAAGATTACATATTGAATAACCACAGTGACTCCATAGAAGCGATGGAAAAAACAGATGCCTATAAATATCTAGGATACAGACAAAAAATAGGAATAGATAATACAAATATTAAAGAAGAACTAAAAGAAAAATATAGACAAAGGCTAACAAAAATACTGAAAACAGAATTGACAGCAAGAAACAAGACAAAAGCTATAAATACTTATGCTATACCTATATTGACCTACTCATTTGGAGTAGTGAAATGGAGTAACACAGACCTAGAAGCAGTCAGTACACTTACATGATCACAATGCCACAAATACAGAATACATCACATACATTCAGCAACAGAAAGATTCACATTAAGCAGAATGGATGGAGGAAGGGGATTCATCGACATAAAAAACCTACATTATGGACAGGTAGACAATTTAAGAAAATTCTTTCTAGAACGAGCAGAAACTAGCAAAATACACAAAGCAATCACTCATATAAATTCATCGGCTACACCACTGCAATTTCATAACCACTTCTACAACCCTTTAGATCAGATAACATCAACAGATACGAAGAAAGTAAATTGGAAAAAGAAAACACTACATGGCAAGCACCTGTATCATCTAACACAGCCACACATCGATCAAGACGCATCCAACACGTGGCTAAGAAAAGGCAATATATACAGTGAGACAGAAAGATTCATGATTGCAATACAGGATCAAACAATAAACACCAGATATTACAGCAAGCATATTATTAAAGACCCTAATACCACAACACATAAACGCAGACTTTGCAAACAACAAATAGAAACAGTAGATCACATCACAAGCGGATGTAAAATACTAGCAAATACAGAATACCCCAGAAGACATGACAATGTAGCAATAGTAATACATCAACAGCTTGCCTTACAACATAAACTTATAAAACAACACGTTCCCACAAACAAGTATGCACCACAAAATGTACTGGAGAATGATGAATACAAATTATACTGGAACAGAACCATTACAACAGATAAAACAACACCACATAACAAACCTGACATCATACTCACCAATAAAAAGAAGAAATTAACACAAATAATCGAAATATACATACCCAATACAACAAATATACGAAAGAAAACGGGAGAAAAAATTGAAAAATACATCCAACTGGCTGAGGAAGTCAAGGACATGTGGCATCAGGATAAAGTTGACATTATACCAATTATACAATCAACTACAGGAGTCATACCACACAATATCCACCAGTACATCAATGCAATACAGCTACATCCAAACTTATATATACAACTACAGAAATCCGTAATTATTGATACATGTTCAATTACCCAAAAGTTCCGAAGTGCAGTATAGCATATACTGTACAGTTAAAAGGAAGTCACGCTTGATCAAGGTCCGCATCAATTTCCATTTTTGACCAGACATAACGTCTGAGAAAAGAAAGAATATAATAATAATAAAATGTGAGATACATGCTAAACAGCATAATTAGTGGGACCATGGTGATAACATATACAAATAGTAACCGAGTTTGGGCATTATCCGCAAAGCACGATGCTAGTCCTACTGGTAACATAAGACCCTAACGAAATAGACCTGAATGAGGCATGTGTAATAGTTGGTACTAATCTATGGAACAATTGGAGGAGGGTACACGAAACAGGTTTCACATCTAGTAGGTGGTTTGGTGCCAATAATTTCCTGCCCACGTTGTGGAAAGTTGACCAACCTTCCATTTCTACATTTGTAGTATGTAAGAGCAGATGTTTTCTAGAGGACCCGCTGCAATTGCTGTTGATGATTAAGATGCCAGATACCGTACCACCTGTACTACATTTGCCAAATAAAAAAAATATGCCTCAACCCAGGATCGATCCCTAGACCTCCTGCATACTAACCCAAAACTCTATGCACTACACCAGTCGTTATTTTTTCTTTTTTTTATCAGTTTTAGTATATAATCTGCTAGTTAAGCCGCACCGCTCAACAGCTGATAAAATAGTGTAGTTAAAGAATAAAAACAACTTTAGGACAATAACTCAACATTTCTCACCTGACGTTTAAGAGTTTTATAACATGTAAGAGAAATGAAAATTAACTTTTTTCTTTCAATTATATCAAGCAAGTATAAAATCACTCAAAGTTATTTTATTAAACTTTGATTTTGATTCTATTCACATACAATGAGAGTAAATTTTTATAAAACTGATGTTACAAATGCACATCAAAATGTCCTTGAAGACTGCTGCCGCTGCTTGGAGTATTCAGGGGTACAGCTACTCTTCACGGCAAAATAACTGAGCCTTCAGATGCTTCAATTCTCCTTGTCCTCGTTTGTTGTTTCCGCCTTATTTTCTTTGGATTTTTCTTCCTGTTTGACACAGACAGTGGTTACGGTTACTAAAAGCCACAGCACAAGGTGGGAAACGGGGCCAAATTTCTAGTAGTTTACTGTTGAGTTGAGATTTTCACAAATGTTTTACTCGTATCTTACAGAAACTAGCAGTGCGGCAATAAACAACCTTTTAAAACACGCCACTAATGGCAATCAAGTAAGTTATAGAAATACAACAATTCAAAAAAAAATTTAAAAAACAAAAACACAGAAGCTAGCAGTACGGCAATAAACAACCTTTTAAAACACGCCGCTAACGGCAATCAAGTAATTTATAGCAATACAAGAATTTAAAAAAAATTTTAAAAAATGCAGAAGCTAGCAGTACGGCAATAAACATCCTTTTAAAACACACCACTAAACCACAGTTTAAAAAAAACATTTAAAAAAAACAGAAGCTAGCAGTACGGCAATAAACAACCTTTTAAAACACGCCGCTAACGGCAATCAAGTAATTTATAGCAATACAAAAATTTAAAAAAAAATTTAAAAAATAAAAACACAGAAGCTAGCAGTACAGCAATAAACAACCTTTTAAAACACGCCACTAACGGCAATCAAGTAATTTATAGCAATACAAGAATTAAAAAAAAAATTAAAAAAATGCAGAAGCTAGCAGTACGGCAATAAACATCCTTTTAAAACACACCACTAAACCACAGTTTAAAAAAAACATTTAAAAAAACAGAAGCTAGCAGTACGGCAATAAACATCCTTTTAAAACACACCACTAAACCACAGTTTAAAAAAAACATTTAAAAAAAACAGAAGCTAGCAGTACAGCAATAAACAACCTTTTAAAACACGCCGCTAACGGCAATCAAGTAATTTATAGCAATACAACAATTAAAAAAAATAATTTAAAAAACAAAAACACGGAAGCTAGCAGTACAGCAATAAACAACCTTTTAAAACACGCCGCTAACGCCAATCAAAGTAATTTATAGCAATATAACAATTTAAAAAATTTAAAGAACATTAGTAAACAGGCTACTAAAGTAAATACAGAATTTTGTTAATAAAGTACGGTGAGGTAGTGAAGCTACCAACACCGTCATTAAAAAAATTGAACAGGTCTCAGCAAACACACGATTAATGCCAACAAAAGGAATTTAGACACTTGGAGGAATTTTAAAAAATTTTAAACAAAAGTGTCCTGGAATATCATTAGAATATAACAGATATGACGGACCCATGTAAGGCGGCCACAAACTACCCACTCAGGGATGATCAGGCTAGGCAGAATACTGGCCAATTTAAATACGCCCGTAAAAACAATTGCCACTCTCAGGCTGGTCACTGAACTGACTTTTAGCCGGCGAAAACTTGTTATAAGTTGGCTTAACTTGCTGACAGAATTAGAGCTAACCTCGTGCAAGGAAACATTACACCCCACAGTCCTGAATGAGCGACCACATGATCAACCAACAAGAAACATGAATTTACTCATAACCCACGACAGAATAGCGAAACAATTAAACTGCCAAACTGCACCTCCCATCGGACAGTAACGAGAGGAGGAGGAAAGATCACTGTCTTCAATTACACCGGTGCCAGGGACAGGAAACCCGGTCGCCGGAGGCCACAAGGCAGAAGAGACGCTGGTTGCACAAAATTATTACTTAATGATTAAACCTTCCAAGAACTTAACTTGCAATTATGGTCGAACAGGCAGTACACGACCTCCGATTGCAAGGATCCACACATCCGACCGCGCACGCGTCGCCAGCGTACCCAACACGCCACGGTCACGCGACAACACGCTCTGTCACCGGAGTTCACGTCTTCTCTGCAACGTTGACGGGTAGTGACCGCTCCTTCATGTTAGGTGTCTCCTTTTAAACTCCAGTGTTGAAACGGAGGATTTAAAGAAGCTTGTCAACGTCCCACCAAGGCGAAATGAACAGCAAGTACTCGTGGGCGATTCTGCATACAACCAACACGCGGGGAGCTCTTCCGTCAACTCGACCCGCCCGTTACACACAACCGACATACATCACGTGGCGACTCGGTACAACCGACGACGCCTGCTTCGCGCTGGAGAGCCGCACTGCCCTCCCGTGTCCACCACACTCTCTGCGCGCAATCCCTTACTTCCGCGCCACCACACGAGGTTGCAACCGATCAAAGATCTCACTTCCTCCATAGCAGTTTCCCGGAAACAAAAACGCAGATATCGATAGCAGAGGGAAAAGACAACCAAGCAACCACTTAATGACAGACAACATATCAAACAAACATGTCAGGGGAAGAAATGGAAAACCAATGAAATCTAAACACAAGGTGTAGTACGAGCCGATACACGGCTCACTGTTTTCCGTCACCTTCGGATCCATCTGCCTCCGTCCCCCTGGATTTATCTGATATTACAGCAACCTCTTCCTTACTTGCCTCGTCCAAGTTCTCAACAAGTTCAGGAACTTCGTCGTCTTCTTCATTGCTAGCTTTGCCACCTGCAGCACTGTTTGCAACACTCGATGCCACGCGCTTTAATTGAGTCAAACCTTCAGTGCCCAACTGACTTAGAATACCCGGTAACATTTCTGTAATTTGCTTGGTTTCTCCAAGGCCAGTGATGACAAATGTATTGGACGCTGAAGACGCTTGGGCTTTAGGATTATTAAAGTGAATTACAGCATCGTCATCCTTGATCATATTTACTTCTTCGATTCCCAGTGTAGTATTTACTGAAAGCTTCTTCAACGAACTTTGCAACTTCTTGTCATCAGTAGCTGCGGTTGCATGAACAACCTTCTTCTTCCTTCACGGTGTGCCTTTCCCTCCAATCCGCACCTGGGAATGTAGTTTCTTCAACTTTTCTTGGTTCATTTCTGCTGCCTTAACCACATATGATTTACACGTACACAAACAAATACTGAGCGTCCCTACAGTTGAAATACGGACTACTACTTCATGGTAGAGGCGAGAAACATGTGCTGACAGAGGTAGTGGTTACAGTGTTGCCAGACTGTAACTCTTTAAGGTCCGTTTTCTGCCGGATGTACTCGCCGAACGAAATCTTGTGACAGACATTTTTTTATCGCTGGCATATGAGGAGTCGCGCTGCGAAGCTCGAATGTGCGAATTTCGCCTCATCATGTATACCCCCACAAGTGGCGAATTACAGAACATACTAAAAAGGCTTCGAATTGGCCACAAAGTTTCGGTACCCTCCATCATCATTCGAGAGTGTTCTGGAATGTTCCAAAATCATCTGGGATGTTCCCGACGTTCTAGAATCTTCCCGAATGTTCCAGACTATTCTCGAACATTCCAGAACATCCAGGATCATTGTGGAACATTCCGGGACGTTCTGGAATGTTGGGGATAACTCTCGAATACGCTCGGTATGTTCTCGAGTACTCTAGAATGTTCTAGAAATTTCTAGAGTGCGAAACTTCCCATTCCTCATATTTTCAAAAGCACGCCCTTCAGGTGAAACTGGCGATCCTTCTTCATGGATGAGGGACAGACTGCTACCACACCAATCAACTCCCTTGATCGTACAGGGACTCGTTTCTGAGTTTTAGCGGCACGCACGCTGTACACTATATAATATATATTTATTAATCAGGTGCCACACCGGTACAAAAAGAATTTACACCACCGTGCGTTAATCCAACTAATTTAAAATAAGAAGCATGTCTCTTGTCACTAAGACCGGAGGTGCAAAAGTGACAATTTCAGATATTATACTACACGTATATGGTAACTATAACACTTAAATAAAACTCTGATTAACTGAAGAAATGACTAAAAGATACACACTAATAAAAATGTGCAAAGAGACAACTTGGCATTACACACACAACATGTTAATCCCAAGCCTCGAGAGCTCTTGAATAAATATTCACGAAAAAACTGATAATACACCGAAGGAAAAAAAATCGCAGCTTCAAAAAATAATTAACGTAGAATAATGAAATTTCAGGAATACATTTGTCTAGGTAACATATTTAAGTGATTAACGCTGCAAGTACGCAGTTTAATGCAGGTACGAGAACACCATTGCAAACTTGAAATGCTGGTACATTAATAACCGGTGAAATTACCAGGATGTTGAATGTAACCATGCAGACATGCATGCGTTGTGTTGTACAGGCTGCAACCTCCCCTCTGTATGTTTCTGTATGAAATTTAGCACAATTTTAGCTCCTACTCCATAAAAAAATCTACGTACCTCCAAAACTATGTATCCAACTTAAACTCGTATGGTAACCTTTGACTAAACAGAACTTAATTTGAATTGAACTGTAACTGATCTCAATACAGCTTGGTTTTATATTAAATGCGCAACTGAAGTAAAACAGTTGTCTGGCCCTAATCAAAATTTCCGCTTATCTCGCGTCTTGACAATATTGTTGCAGATTTCTCGAAAGCGCAAAAGCAGGCAGCAAGCAGGCAGGGGCTGAACTAGATTTATGTATTTTTTTAAATAGAATTTCCAAACAATATTCAAACTTTGTATATACCACATGGTGCAACGTTGTACTGCCTAATGATAAACCTTCTTTGGCAATGGGATGGGGAGAGTAACTGTTGCTATGAAATGATTTTTCAAGACAACGACTTTAGAACGAAATGTATATTAAAAAAGACACGGCAATATTTCGAGTGATCTTCACACATAACATTGGTGTGAACAGCACTATGCTTAACAAAGTGAACAATGATTTGAAAAGGGGATAGTGCTAACAGAGAATTTCTATAAAAACGAAACATCTTAATCAATTAATATGTTAACGCATGACTCAGGGAAGTGGAGTGGTCTTTCTCTCAGCTCTGAGCAAGTTAATTAGTTGATAATAACCATTCCTAGCTGCGCAATGCTGCAGTCTTACCTCAGACTTCTTCTCTTTAAAAAATAATAACGTTATTCAAAGTTAATATTGTCTTCGCTTTCTACTCATCTTGTTCATCTTTGCTGTCCTTTACAATAAATGTTGCCTCATCTAACAGATACCATCACTAGTCAACGCAGCACTGCAGAATACGTCCATCACCCAGCACACTTCAACGAAGAATGAATCAGACTGCACAGAGGCAAAGACTGTGCCACAACAAGACCAAAGGTTGTTTAACGGTAACATAATTTAGTCTCTCTCTGACGCGCACATCGATAACTTACACAAATCAAAGTGGTATGCCCACATTACATATCCTCCACCATCCCCGAGTATAATTTTGTACGAGAGGAGTGGGAGGCGTACAAAATTCTAAACGTTAGAGAGAGGAGCACAAAAATCATGTTACAAGTACAAAGAGAACAATCGCTTTACAAGAACATGAGTTAAAGAACTACAAGTAAAAAAATATTTACAAAATTGAAGAAATTGTGAATGAAGTAATAAACATAATTCACCACGGACAGGTACCCATGTTTCACGATGTCTATGAGAACGGTTTGCTCAGTGTTATTTTGAAAGATTATACATCACATTTTGTATTCTAGTAAGTAGTATTGGTGATCTACACCGTTTTTGTAGCACACAAGAAGTGTCTGTATCACACAAGGCGTACATTCCTGAAGCACAGTCCCATATGGCAGTAGTAATTTGCACAACGGAAATAAGTGAAAGAGCGTCCCAACGACCAAAGTTTTATTTAGCTGTTTGCAATCATGTCACTGTTGGGTGAAGTTACGTGGAAGTAGAGTCAGTGGGATTAAGCACATTTCTCGGCCGACAACCCCACACACGCACAAACAGAAAAGTACGTAGTAGTATCTGCTTGAAGTAGGCTGTAGATCCATTGGTAACTGCAAAAGCAGTTGCAGCTTGTATCGGTGAAGTGTGGCAACATTTCAGGAGAATAATTCAGTGCATAATCAGTAGACATATTTCTTCTGCCCTGGCAAGTCTCAATCATTTGAGGTGAACGGTCAATCAGTTATAATTTGTTGCGTTTACAATATATAATTCCCCATATTAGGAAATGAATAAAAAGAGTTTACAGAGTTTGATATTGGACTGTACATGGAGTGTAATGGTAACAACAACAGTTGTCTTGTGACAGCCAGAGCGACAGCACCAGCAGCAGCGAGTACTGTTTGTATAAAGCGTTTATTTTGCATTTTGTTTACGACCTTCCACTAAGGAAGGGATTCTATTTGTGTTTATCTGCACTGCATAGTAACTAACAGTTCTTGATAAAACTTTACGTAGTTTTCGTGTTAGATTTCTTAGTGTTTTCTTGATCGTTTAGAACAGAAAGCGCCCTAAAACCGTCTTTTGTTTGTTTCGCGGCCGTTAGCCACTAGTCACTTGAATCGGCAGTTGTCTTGTGACAGCCAGAGCGACAGCACCAGCAGCAGCGAGTACTGTTTGTATAAAGCGTTTATTTTGCATTTTGTTTACGACCTTCCACTAAGGAAGGGATTCTATTTGTGTTTATCTGCTCTGCATAGTAACTAACAGTTCTTGATAAAACTTTACGTAGTTTTCGTGTTAGATTTCTTAGTGTTTTCTTGATCGTTTAGAACAGAAAGCGCCCTAAAACCGTCTTTTGTTTGTTTCGCGGCCGTTAGCCACTAGTCACTTGAATCGGCAGTTGTCTTGTGACAGCCAGAGCGACAGCACCAGCAGCAGCGAGTACTGTTTGTATAAAGCGTTTATTTTGCATTTTGTTTACGACCTTCCACTAAGGAAGGGATTCTATTTGTGTTTATCTGCTCTGCATAGTAACTAACAGTTCTTGATAAAACTTTACGTAGTTTTCGTGTTAGATTTCTTAGTGTTTTCTTGATCGTTTAGAACAGAAAGCGCCCTAAAACCGTCTTTTGTTTGTTTCGCGGCCGTTAGCCACTAGTCACTTGAATCGGCAGTTGTCTTGTGACAGCCAGAGCGACAGCACCAGCAGCAGCGAGTACTGTTTGTATAAAGCGTTTATTTTGCATTTTGTTTACGACCTTCCACTAAGGAAGGGGTTCTATTTGTGTTTATCTGCTCTGCATAGTAACTAACAGTTCTTGATAAAACTTTACGTAGTTTTCGTGTTAGATTTCTTAGTGTTTTCTTGATCGTTTAGAACAGAAAGCGCCCTAAAACCGTCTTTTGTTTGTTTCGCGGCCGTTAGCCACTAGTCACTTGAATCAGCAATTGTCTTGTGACAGCCAGAGCGACACCACCAGCAGCAGCGAGTACTGTTTGTATAAAGCGTTTTTGTACTTATTTGCTGCGCTTAGCTTTTAAATAGTTTTTCTGGGAAAACCTAGCGTAGTTTTCGCGTCTCGTATTTCAGTGAGTGTTTCTTGATTATCAGAGTAGCTCATCAGAAGATTATCTTGGGAATTTGTCACCGTATAGAGTAGGGTAAACATAGTCATGTGTAGGGGCTGTGGTTGTTGTAAGCGGACGCAAGGAGAATTGGCCACTCTTCGGGGGCAGGTGGAGGCTTTGTCTGTTAGGCTCATCGAGCTCGAGGCGCAGGCGTCGGCTCGTAGTGGCGTTGGGGCAACTGTGGTGAGACCTATGCCTACTTCGGTGGCCTTGGAATCACATGGAACCCCTGATGTCGCTGCGTCTTCCGGCAGTGAGCATCTTACCGGTCAGCCATCACTCCAGGGTGAATGGCGGACAGTGGTGGGCTCGCGCGTGCCTGGCCGAAAGGCGAAGGTGGGATCTGGCCGCGTGGCAGCTGCCTTACCCCTTTCCAACAGGTACGGGGTGCTTCCTAGTGGTGATGACATCGTTTCCGAGCCACCACAGGGTGCCTCGCCTGTTGGGCCAGTGGCCGATTCTCCGGCAAGGTCCCGACAGTCACAGAGGGCGGGCCTATTAGTTATAGGGAGCTCCAACTGTAAGTAGGCTGTTTATGTTTTCTCTATGTAAGTAGGCTGTTTATGTTTTCTCTATGTAAGTAGGCTGTTTATGTTTTCTTATTGGCAACGTTACGTAGCCCTCAATATGAAAATCACTGGCTGTGCTGTGTGCAGTCTGTGGCTGCTTTGCATTGTTGTAATACTCGCCATTGTAGTGTTGGGCAGCGGCAGCCGGCTGTGAACAGCGCGTAGCGTTGCGCAGTTGGAGGTGAGCCGCCAGCAGTGGTGGATGTGGGGAGAGAGATGGCGGAGGTTTGCAATTTGTCATGAACTGATATATATATTATGACTTGTGATGATATTAAGGTAAATACATTGTTTGTTCTCTATTAATATCTTTCATTTGCTAACTATCCCTATCAGTAGTTAGTGCCTTTAGTAGTTTGAATCTTTTATTTAGCTGGCAGTAGTGGCGCTCGCTGTATTGCAGTAGCTTGAGCAGCGAAGATTTTTGTGAGGTAAGTGATTTGTGAAAGGTATAGTTTAATGTTAGTCAGGGCCATTCTTTTGTAGGGAATTTTGAAAGTCAGATTGCGTTGCGCTAAAAATATTGTGTGTCAGGTTAAGGTCAGTCGTGTTTAATTGTTCAAAGGGGACGTTTCACAACGTTAGGCGGGTTATGGAGCCCCTCAGGAAAATAGCGGGTAGGTCGGGGAAGAATGCCAGTGTGCACTCGGTGTGCTTGCCGGGGGGTCTCGTCCGTAATGTGGAGGAGGCCCTTCCGGCAGCTATTGAACGCACTGGGTGTGACCGGCTGCATATAGTAGCACATGTCGGAACGAATGACGCCTGCCGCTTGGGTTCTGAGGCCATCCTTGGTTCCTTCCGGCGGCTGGCTGATTTGGTGAAGACAACCAGCATCGCACGCGGAGTGCAAGCTGAGCTTAATATCTGCAGCATAGTGCCCAGAGTCGATCGCGGTCCTCTGGTTTGGAGCCGTGTGGAGGGTCTAAACCAGAGGCTCAGACGACTCTGCGACTATAATGGTTGCAAATTCATCGACCTCCGTTATTGGGTGGAGAACTGTAGGGCCCCCCTAGACAGGTCAGGCGTGCACTACACACCGGAAGCAGCTACTAGGGTAGCAGAGTACGTGTGGCGTGCACACGGGGGTTTTTTAGGTTAGAGGGACCCCCCCTTGGGCGAAACGATAAAATACCTGACGGCTTACCAGAGAGGACATTATCATCGTTGATAAAGAATGTCCGTCCTCAGAGACCAAAAACAGGAAAAGTTAACGTAATATTGGTAAACTGCAGGAGTATCCAGGGCAAGGTTCCTGAATTAGTATCTCTTATTGAAGGAAATAGTGCGCATATAGTATTAGGAACGGAAAGTTGGTTAAAACCGGAAGTGAACAGTAACGAAATCCTAGACACAGAATGGAATATATACCGCAAGGATAGGATAAACGCCAATGGTGGAGGAGTATTTATAGCAGTAAAGAATTCAATAATATCCAGTGAAGTTATTAGCGAATGCGAATGTGAAATAATCTGGGTTAAGTTAAGTATCAAAGGTGGGTCAGATATGATAGTCGGATGCTTCTATAGACCACCTGCATCAGCAACCGTAGTAGTTGAGCGCCTCAGAGAGAACCTGCAGAACGTCGTGAAGAAGTTTCGTGATCATACTATTGTAATAGGGGGAGACTTCAATCTACCAGGTATAGAATGGGATAGTCACACAATCAGAACTGGAGCCAGGGACAGAGACTCTTGTGACATTATCCTGACTGCCTTGTCCGAGAATTACTTCGAGCAGATAGTTAGAGAACCAACTCGTGAAGCTAACGTTTTAGACCTCATAGCAACAAATAGACCGGAACTTTTCGACTCCGTGAATGTAGAAGAGGGTATCAGTGATCATAAGTCAGTGGTTGCATCAATGACTACAAGTGTAATAAGAAATGCCAAGAAAGGAAGGAAAATATATTTGCTTAACAAGAGTGATAGGGCACAAATCGCAGAATATCTGAGTGACCACCATCAAACGTTCATTTCTGAGGAAGAGGATGTGGAACAAAAATGGAAAAAATTCAGAAACATCGTCCAGTACGCCTTAGATAAGTTCGTACCGACTAAGGTCCAAAGCGAGGGGAAAGATCCACCGTGGTATAACAATCATGTACGAAAGGTACTACGGAAACAAAGAAAGCTTCATCATAGGTTTAAGAGTAGTCGAATCATAGCTGATAAGGAAAAGCTGAACGAAGCGAAAAAGAGCGTAAAGAGAGCAATGAGAGAAGCATTCAACGAATTCGAACATAAAACATTGGCAAACAATCTAAACAAGAACCCTAAAAAGTTTTGGTCATATGTAAAATCGGTAAGCGGATCTAAATCCCCTATTCAGTCACTCGTTGACCACGATGGAACCGAAACAGAGGACGACCGAAGAAAGGCAGAAATACTGAATTCAGTGTTCCGAAACTGTTTCACTGCGGAAAATCGTAACACGGTCCCTGACTTCAGCCGTCGCACGGACGCCAAAATGGAAATATTGAAATAAACGATATCGGAATTGAAAAACAACTGCTATCACTTAGTAGCGGAAAAGCATCCGGACCAGACGAGATACCCTTAAGATTCTACAGTGATTATGCTAAAGAACTTGCCCCCTTTCTATCAGCAATTTATCGTAGATCGCTGGAAGAACGTAAAGTACCTAGCGACTGGAAGAAAGCGCAGGTCGTTCCCATTTTCAAGAAGGGTCATAAATCAGATGCGAATAATTATAGGCCTATTTCGCTTACGTCAATCTGTTGTAGAATAATGGAACATGTTTTATGTTCTCGTATTATGACGTTCTTAGATAATACAAATCTCCTTCATCATAACCAACATGGATTCCGCAAACAGAGATCATGTGAAACTCAGCTCGCCCTATTTGCCCAAGAAATTCACAGTGCCGTAGACACTGGCGAGCAGATTGATGCCGTATTCCTGGACTTCAGGAAGGCATTTGATACGGTTCCGCATTTACGTTTAGTGAAAAAAATACGAGCTTACGGAATATCGGACCAGGTTTGTGATTGGATTCAGGATTTCCTAGAAGAAAGAACACAACATGTCATTCTTAACGGTTCAAAATCTGCAGATGTAGAGGTAATTTCGGGAGTACCGCAGGGAAGCGTGATAGGACCTTTATTGTTTACAATATACATAAATGACTTAGTTGACAACATCGGTAGCTCCGTGAGGCTATTTGCAGATGACACGGTTGTCTACAAGAAAGTAGCAACATCAGAAGACTCGTACGTACTCCAGGAGGACCTGCAGAGGATTAATGCATGGTGCGACAGCTGGCAGCTTTCCCTAAACGTAGATAAATGTAATATAATGCGCATACATAGGGGCAGAAATCCATTCCAGTACGATTATGCCATAGGTGGTAAATCATTGGAAGCGGTAACGACCGTAAAATACTTAGGAGTTACTATCCGGAGCGATCTGAAGTGGAATGATCACATAAAACAAATAGTGGGAAAAGCAGGCGCCAGGTTGAGATTCATAGGAAGAATTCTAAGAAAATGTGACTCATCGACGAAAGAAGTAGCTTACAAAACGCTTGTTCGTCCGATTCTTGAGTATTGCTCATCAGTATGGGACCCTTACCAGGTTGGATTAATAGAAGAGATAGACATGATCCAGCGAAAAGCAGCGCGATTCGTCATGGGGACATTTAGTCAGCGCGAGAGCGTTACGGAGATGCTGAACAAGCTCCAGTGGCGGACACTTCAAGAAAGGCGTTACGCAATACGGAGAGGTTTATTATCGAAATTACGAGAGAGCACATTCCGGGAAGAGATGGGCAACATATTACTACCGCCCACATATATCTCGCGTAATGATCACAACGAAAAGATCCGAGAAATTAGAGCAAATACGGAGACTTACAAGCAGTCGTTCTTCCCACGCACAATTCGTGAATGGAACAGGGAAGGGGGGATCAGATAGTGGTACAATAAGTACCCTCCGCCACACACCGTAAGGTGGCTCGCGGAGTATAGATGTAGATGTAGATTTCTATATCTATAAGAAAATTGAGAAGAAATGGCATCATCGTTTCACAATAACGAATTACAGAAACATCAGGCATGTAAATCATGTGAAACAGTGTACTGTAATAAGCATGATAAGAAACAATTATTATATGTGTACCAAATGACTTACAGAAAATTCTTTATCTATTCAAATAACTATGTATGTGTGTGATTCCTACTTTGCTGTCTCTGACAGAATTACAATGTCATCGGCGAACCTCAAAGTTTTTATTTATTCTCCATGGATTTTAATACCTACTCCGAACCGTAGAGGGAGACCAAGAGATGAATACACTAAGCAGATTCAGAAGGATGTAGGTTGCAGTAAGTACTGGGAGATGAAGAAGCTTACACAGGATAGAGTAGCATGAAGAGCTGCATCAAACCAGTCTCAGGACTGAAGACCACAACAACAACATATATGTGTGTTCATCAGTAAAAATGCAGAAACGTATAGGGAGTAAGGTATAAAGAGACACACCACTAAAGTCGCATATGGCGTGGTTTGGGGTCAGTGGAACGCATTCCACAGGGTGTCTGGCTCAGAGCTGTCCTTGAAATAACCGACTGGCAACAGTTCGTTGTTTCGCTGGTAGTCAAATTGCTGCTGCAGATGCAATACAATGCGCCAGAGCCGTACGCCGAACACGATGATTTCCACTCTTGGTAGTGCCACGTGGTCTTGTTGTGACCATACATTCACATCACCACCATTGTCAGCAATCATGTACAGTGTCTACATTTTTGCCAGGTCTTTCTGCAGTGTCCCAGAAGGAACGCGCAACTTCTTGTAGTTCTATTACACGACCTCTTTCACACTCAGTGAGATGTTGATAACGGCGTCTTTGACATCATATAGGCAATGTTGACTACCATAAACCTACCACGTCCTCTCTCCAAGGTAATTAATTCTGACGAACGTTACAGCATGTATTTAAAGCAAACATGATTTCATCTTTATAGTGCCACAACTAGCTCCACTCTTATACGACTGGCGCGAAATTTGAATAAACACCAACTTAGACATGTAGAAACATGACTACCAATTTTCGTTTATGTCACACAATTCCTTCTTGCTCTTGCGCTCTTTTTCCGTTAGTGCATCAAGAGAGAAAAAACTATTAACTTCTAAGAACCACGGCACATGCTATAATCAATGCTAATACCAAAACATAATGAGCACAACACGAAACTAAGTGTGCATATACGTATATCACACATATCTTAAGCTCAATCACAGCGGCTTAAAAACCTGAACACTCTGGCAAGGCAGCTACAGTTATTGCAACTGAAGGGACAACCAGAGCCGGATAGCACTGTTGCGACGCTAAAGAAGCGATTGAAACTTTGGCAAGTTAAGTAATACTTGAGGTTCGTCTTATACAAGAAAGCACACAAACAGAGAAGTGACTCCGCTGGGGTACAGTGGAAGGGAAAGCGTGTTTTAAAAGGCTTCTCTTCAGATTATCTTCGGTGCTCTGCAGGTAGTGGCGTGAAGTAGACAACACCTAGTGTCTTAGGCGCAGCCGGTCTCAGTTTTCCACTAACACGATCCTTGAGGCTGAAGCATGTGCAGGCTGAGGTCACCTCATCTCAGATGCAGTTCGCCGAGTGCGTCTTCGCCGATGCTGTTTTTTTTTTTTTTTTTTTTTTTTTTTTTTTTTTTTTTTAACAGCGTAGGGCACCGCAGCTCCTCGACATGAGGACGTGTACACTGGGCAGCGGCGTCACACAGGCTCAAAGCCGCTCAACGAGAAACACACACTGACGAGGAGAACACGGCAAGTGCCATAATCCAGTTTTACAGAAACTTCGTCCAGCAGAACGGGGGTCAAAATAAGAGAACACGTGTCTCAGCTTATCCGTAGATACTCGATCGTTTTTGAGAAAACGACGCTCAAAGTTTTCGAGGCACTTTATGTGCCGCTTAGTGAGCAAATAGTTCGAAGGAAGCGGTCACACAGTGGCTAGTGTCGCGCTTTTGCGTCCCGTGTTCGAAACCCCACTACAACTTCCATTTTTCTTTTTCATATAAGCCTACTTACTCAGTCCGTATAAGATTACTATTTTCCAGTAGATATTGAAATAACGTTTTCCTTAAAAAATGATTCAAATGGCTCTGAGCACTACGCGACTTAGCTTCTGAGGTCATCAGTCGCCTAGAACTTAGAGATAATTTAACCTAACTAACCTAAGGACATCACACACATCCATGCCCGAGGCAGGATTCGAACCTGAGAACGTAGCGGTCGCTCGGTTCCAGACTGTAGTGCCTAGAACCGCACGGCCACTCCTGCCGGCAACGTTTTCCATATTCATACTAGTTGTATTTGTGGTGAATGAATTTAAAATAAATAAATAAATGAGGAAATTATTTGAAATCATTTTCGGTGAAATTCGTGTTGTGTATCTTGATTCATAATCAATTGCAAGCGCCAGATTTCGGTAAAGTGATCCATTATTTGTGGTCTGCCATAAAATAATTGCCAAAGCGTGAAATCTTCAACAATGTTAACGAATTTTTTTTCCGAGTGAGATTCACACGAAGAAATCTCTCTGCGTTTGCGTGATACTCGTGATGTTCGGAATTTCTATGTTTCGAGTGTTTTTATGATCGGTATCATCCAAGGGAATACACCACATCTTCCTGAAGAATAAACATAAGAATACAGTATAAAAATTAGTGTAAGAAACCGCATAAGAATGAAGAGTTTAAAATAACTGTAACCTTACACACATATATTATGTAATACATGTATGACATTTATTGTGAAACCAATTTGTGAGTTTACAGTTAATATGACGACCGTGTATCGTTTGAGTTAATGAGAACCATTCATGTAACAACCTATTAAGGTCATGACAATAATAAATAATAGGTGGCAGGGGTAAAATACAGGCAGCGAAAGGCTATTTACAATTTGTACAGAACCAGTTGGCAGTTATAAGAGTCGAGTGGGATGAAAGGGAAACAGTGGTTGGGAAGGGAGTGAGACAGGGTTGTCGCCTATCACCGATGTTGTTCAATCTGTATATTGAGCAAGCAGTAAATGAAACAAAAGAAAAATTCGGAGTAGGAATTAAAATCCATGGGGAATGTATGAAAACTTTGAGGTTCGCTGATGACATGGTAATTCTGTCAGAGACAGCAAAGGACTAGGAAGAGCAGCTGAATGGAATGGACCGTGTCTTGAAATGAGGCTATAAGATGAACATCAACAAAAGCAATACTAGGACAATGCAGTGTAGTCGAATTAAGTCGGATGATGCTGAGGGAATTAGATTAGGAAATGAGACACTTGAAGTAGTAAAGGAGTTTTGCTGTTTGGGGACCAAAATAACTGATGATGGTCGGATTAGAGAGGATATAAAATGGAGATTGGCAATGGCAAGGAAAGCGTTTCTGAAGAAGAAAAATTTGTTAACATCGAGTATAGATTTCAGTGTCACCAAGTCGTTTCTGAAAGTATTTGTATGGAGTGTGGCCATTATGAAAGTGAAACGTGGACGATAAATAGTTTTGACAAGAAGAGAATAGAAGCTTTCGAAATGTGGTGCTACAGAAGAATGATGAAGATTAGATGGGTAGATCACAGAATTAATGAGGAGGTATTAAATAGAATTAGGAAAAGACAAATTTGTGGCAGACCTTGACTAGGAGAAGAGATCGGTTGGTAGGACATGTTTTGACGCACGAAGGGATCACCAGTTTGGTATTGGAGGGCAGCGTGGAGGGTAAAAATCGTAGAGGGAGACCAAGAGATGAATGCACTAAGCAGATTCAGAAGGATGTAGGTTGCAGTAGGTACTGGGAGATGAAGAAGCTTGCACAGGATAGAGTAGCATGGAGGGCTGCATCAAAGCAGTCTCAGGACTGAAGACCACAACAACTACTACAACAGCAAAACAATACAAAATAAGTAAAAACCATAACCGATTTTCGAAGACGGGGCGCAAAATTGTGAGGTTGCGATCCTAGTTACTGTGCCACCATTTAGGCGGAGATTATCGCCGGCGAAAAGATATCTAAAGGGCGCCGGAAAGTTTGACAGTCGTTTTCTCAGAAACGGCCGGGTATCCATGACCAAGCCGAGACACCTTTTCGCTTTCTCTGACTTCTCATGCAGTGAGGGAAGTTTCCGGGAAATCGGGTTGTGGCACCTGCAGTGTTCTCCTCGTGAGACCAGGCCTGCGGTCACCGTCTCCTAAAATCGAGTAGGCTGGAAACACCGCACACTCTCGCGGGAAGCTATCGCACTCGTTGCTAAGTTACAACGCCAAAGATATAATAGAGCGAAGACTGCTATCGATAGACTTGCGATTGGCGTCAAGACTTTCTTGTTGATAGAATTCAACACGTCGCTCTTAACGCAACAAAATCCACAGATGTAAAGGTAATAACCGGAGTACCACAGGTAGGTGTGAAAGCGCCGTTGCTATTTACAATATATATAAATGATATAGTAGAAAGCGTCGAATACTCTCTCTGGCTATTCGCAGATGATGCGGTTGGCAGTTGTCTCTACCAAAGTAGTAACGCCAGAAGATAGTAAGAATTTGCATAACGACCTGCAGACAATTCATGAATGGTACAGACTCTGGCAGTTAACCCAGAACGTGAATAAATGTAACATACTGCGCATACATAGTAAAAGGAATCCGCTACTGTACAGATACACTACAGATGAGAAACAGCTGGTGACAGCGTCCGCCGTAAAATATCTAGGCGTAACTATCCAGAGCGACCTTAAGTGGAATGACCACGTAAAACAGATAGTGGGAAAAGCAGACACCACACTCAGATTCATCGGAAGAATATCAAGGAAATGTAACTCATCCACGAAAGAAGTGGCTCATAAGGCGCTTGTTTAATTCGAGTCTTGAGTATTGTTCATCTATGTGGGATCCCTATCAGGTAGGATTGATAGAGGAGATAGAGGAGCTCCAACGAAGAGCGGCGCGTTTGGTTACGGAATCGTTTAGCTGTCAAGGGAGCGTTACAGCGATGCTAAACAAACTCCACTGGCAGACGTTGCAAGAGAGGCGTTGTGCATCACGGAGAGATTTACTTCTGAAATTTCGGTGCAGCACTTTTCAGGAGGAGTCGGACGACATATTACTTGCCCCACATACATTTCGCGTCTTGACCACGAGGAGAAAACTAGAGAAACTAGAGCCAGTATAGATGCTTACCGACAGTCATTCTTCCCACGTACTATTCGCTAGTGGAACAGGGTTGGAGGGATCAGATAGTGGTACCGAACGCACCCTCCGCCACACACCATTAGGTGGCTTGCGGAGTTTGGTGTGGATGTACATAGTACGCTAACACAGCTCACCAGGTGCTCTACTGCATCGGTTCTCAAGTTTCATTCGTCACGTTCACCATTTGAAGTATAAGTTACTTTGCGCCACCGCCCCCCCCCCCCCACCCGCGCCCCCCTTCCTTCCTCCTTTCATTCTGTTTAATTATTGTAGCTACCAGTCACAGCAGCAGCAACAACAACAACAACAACAACAATAAGAATAATAATTATAATTACAGAATGTCTTTCAAGCACATAACATTCTAACCTTTTTTACATTTATGGTACAGTTGTATTATTCAAAAGTGATGAGAATTACCAATTAAAACTAGTGTATAAATAACCACAGCTAAGTGTGCTGTTATTGGAACTGAGCAAATATGTGTATTACGCTACAATTTTTTTTACATGTTAGTTCACAAAATAGTTCGTTAGTTAACGTTTAACTCAGTCCAACAATATTGCTTTAAATTAATTTAGAATATGTTAATATTTGAGAGCTCACGACGTACATATGACGGTAGAACAACAGTCAACATTTAAATGCCAGCTTAGAAACTGTTACATTCAAACTAAAAATCCCAAAAGGAAATAAACAAGACTAAAAATTCATAGGTTCTAAATTCGGAAATTTTCTGACACGTGCACATTTTGTGTAGTGTGTGAGCCTGAACTTGTGAAGAAAGCAGATCCCGTCTTGGTCGGATCTTTGACACAGAAAATCGCAGAGCTCCTTTCAGCAGCACTCGAGACCGTTGTTTTGTCTTGATTAATGTCATTGCGAAAAATGACTCACACAAGTAATTTGATGCGAAGGTTACTAACAAGTTCACCGCACTTCTTGCTAAACTGGATATTCATTCCAGGTCCACATCCAAAAGTTTTCAAGAAAATTCGACTTAAATTCATTTCGAAGTCTTTCTGTCAGCTCATCCTGTTCTACTGTTGACATGTGGTCTGTTACGATCGTATCGATCGGATTGCCGATCCAGCCATACTCGGATGAAGGTTCTGGAAATTTGTCCTCGGATTGTAGACAAAGATTTTCAAGATACGCAACGCCAGTTCTGCTACTTTTACCTGCATCCAATTCACTTTTCTTCACGAAATCATTCAGTCAAGAAAAGATCTACCAGTTACCTTTCTGCATCTGGGTTTTCCAACGTACAAGTTTCCTCATAAATGCAAGCACTTTTTGGCTTAGAAAGATGGTATCACTATTTCGGTCCTGAACTGATACATTAAGATATTTAGTTTCTCAAAAACGTCGGTCAAGTAGCACAATATTAGACTCTGTTCTTCATCCAGATACAGAACCGCGAGTGTAGGACTGCTGTTCAGCAGGAAAAGACGACGTTCATCCTTCAGCTCCACAACTCGACGAAGTACTTCACCAAGAGACACCCAATATACCTCCGTACGCAATAGACACGAAGCATGAGTAGAAACCATCTGCTCACAAATAATGGAAAATGTCCTTCTGTTCAAAGCTCTTGTTTTCACAAAATTTGCAACACTAGCGGCATCGTTCAGCACTTACTGACTACCGGTTGTACTACTTTGGAAGCCAATACCTCGTTGGTATCCCGCAATTGGTGAATTTCACAGAAGAAGAAACAGTGTATAGCCTTCCCAAGAACCTCCCTTTTAGTTCTGGTTGCACCAATACAAATTGTTCATGACAGTTTGTTATCAACAAAAAAGACATTCACAAGAAAGAAAATATCTCCATTTGTAGTCCCCATTCCAGAACTTCACAAAGTAGGAAGTCATTTTCATAACAGCAGCATAAAGAAACAAGAAAGTGGGAAGGCGAATTCTGGGCTATCAGACGTGGTAGCAATTTATTTATCGCATTTGTGGTTATTTCATCAATAGAAGGAGCCACAACATCATCTGAAAGTGTCATCGACTTTAGATTTGAGACAAAATTAAATCCCTTTTCCAACACTACACGCAGACCAATTGATTTCATATCCAAGGATTTATTTTACTTGCGTTTGGAAATATCGGCGTTGCTGTCTGCTGCATCCTGGGAATGGGTTGAAAGTTCGTCCTGGACAATATCAGACTGGGTCCATGCAAACGCCGTCATTAAGCATTCTTCGAAGTTTCAACGTCCTTTTTTTCAGTCTACAATAAAGGATGATGACAACCGTCGACATGTTGTGATTAATCTCACAACCGCCGGCCGCAGTGGCCGAGCGGTTCTAGGCTCTTCAGTCCGGAACCGCGCTGCTGCTACGGTCGAAGGTTCGAATCCTGCTTCGGGCATGGATGTGTGTGATGTCCTTAGGTTACTTAGGTTTAAGTAGTTCTAAGTGTAGGGGACTGATGATGGTTCAAATGGCTCGGAGCACTATGGGACTCAACTGCTGAGGTCATTAGTCCCCTAGAACTTAGAACTAGTTAAACCTAACTAACCTAAGGACATCACAAACATCCATGCCCGAGGCAGGATTCGAACCTGCGACCGTAGCGGTCTTGCGGTTCCAGACTGCAGCGCCTTTAACCGCACGGCCACTTCGGCCGGCCAAGGGGACTGATGACCTCAGATGTTAAGTCCCATAGTGCTTAGAGCCATTTGAACCATTTAATCACACAACCAAACAACTGGACGATGCAAAGCTGGCAGTATTGGAAAAGGGATTAAATTTTGCCCCCACGTCCAGGAAGGTCCCCATTACAGATTTCATTCCCGCTGTTGAATAAGCTGTGTCCATGTTTCCCGAGGACCCAGCTGATGAAGTTAGGCAAGAAGTCTCTCATACGTTGCGTGTTCACAATAAAGTGTCTGGCAGAGGGTTCAATGACGCACCTTCAGTCTGTCTCTCTACCGATCCACTCTCGAACGGCGGGCGGGAAAAACGAGCAGTTAAATTTTTCTGTGCGAGCCCTGATTTCTCTTATTTTATCGTGATGACCATTTCTCCTTATGCAGGTCGCAACGAAAAACACCTTTGTTTTAATGATTGCCACTCCGATATTTACGTATCATGTCTGTGGCGCTATCTTCCCAATTTCGCGATAATACAAAACGAGCTGTCCTTCTTTGAACTTTTTCAATGTCATTCGTCAGTCCCACCTGATGCGAACCCCACTCCGCACAGCAATACTCCAGAATATGACAGACAAGTGTGGTGTAAGAAGTCTCTGTAGTAGAACTGGTGCACCTTGTAAGTGTTCTGGTTTGCTGTACCCGCAACATTATCTATGTGATCGTTCCAGTTTAGGTTATTTGTAAGTTAATGACAAATACTTTGAACAGGCTAACGGTCTGGCTATGGGGAGTCTATTCTCCCCCATAGTCGCCAGTTTGTTTATGGAAGATTCTGTGAACACATCACTGAGGACGGTGTTCTTAAATTCAACTCGGTTTTGGAGTATGTCGACGAAACGTTTATGGTATGGCCACAAGGGAGGGATGCTCTAGACCATTTTAATTGTCTGCATCCCAATATTAAGTGTGGTGTCACCGCCAGACACCACACTTGCTAGGTGGTAGCTTAAATCGGCTGCGGTCCATTTAGTACATGTCGGACCCGCGTGTCGCCACTGTGTGATCGCAGACCGAGCGCCACCACAAGGCAGGTCTCGAGATACGGAATAGCACTCGCCCCAGTTGTACGACGACTTTGCTAGCGACTACACTGACGAAGCCTTTCTCTCATTTGCCGAGAGACAGTTAGAATAGCCTTCAGCTAAGTTCATGCCTACGACCTAGCAAGGCGCCATTGACCATTTTAAGATAGAGTCTCACTTGTATCATCAAGGAATGCTGTATTCACATGAAGGATTAAAAGTTAAGTATTAAAGCAGCTACGTACTTTTCTTGCTACCATTCATTACGTATCCTCTTTCAGACCTCTATCTAGCCTACGTGAGATTACGCGTGCCTTTCGGCTACTTCAGTGTGGCGTAGCTGTCTTGTTACGCCACAACATTAAGTTAACGATGAAAGATGAAAAGGATGGAAAACTTACGTTTTATATGCCTTGGTCAACAGGAGGGAGGATGGGACGTTAGGACACAGTGTTTATTGTAAGACCACTCATACAGACCGATATCTTCATGCAGCAAGTTGTCATCCATCGTAGCGACGTAAAGGGTTCCTATATTCATTGGAAAAAGAGATGATACCTTCTCCGACGCAGATAGTGTGTCATAAGACCTGGATCCTCTAAAAGCATTGTTCAAGCTGGTTGGCTATACCGACAGTCGGATTCCTCGTGCTCCAAAGCTTGGACCCTCGCGGGAACCAACATAAGATACAAGCAAATCGGTGGCTCTTGTACCTTTCAGGGGAAGCATATCTTCAAAAATAGGACAAATTTTAAAGAGATTTGATATTAAAAGTATATTCCGTTCGCCACCTAAGACTAGAAAGTTGCTTGGCTCAGTGAAGGATGATTTGCGTTTGAGGAAGCCCGGTGTCTACAAAATTCCCTGCCATTACCGGAAAGCCTATATTGCACAAACTATTTGTACGGTCCAGGATCGAAGAGTGGAGCACCGTCGCCACACCCGTTTATTTCAGCCAGAAAAATCTGTGGTTGCGGATGATTGTCTTACTGAATGACAGAAAATGTGTGATGAGACATAAATTGTTGCCCCTGCGTTATTGGGACTGTGTAGTGAAAGAAGCAGTTGAAATCCGGTTAGCTGACAATATTGTAAACCGGAATAAGGTGTATCCTTTAAGCAAGAGTTGAAATCCTGTTCTGTTCAACATTAAAAAACAATGGTCTTTGTTTCGGTTATCAGTATGTGTCAACATGTTTGATATCGACTTTGCGTTAGAGAGGACTTACACGTTCACGCACGCGCGGTGGACCTACAGGCGGTGTATAAAGGAGCCGCCGCTACACTTTGATATCAGTGCGACGGCTTACTCACCTGAAGATAGCGACCAGGTGGACCGACGAAATAGTGTGTCAAGATGACGTTATGTCCCGGCTGGAGACGTGATACGAATACCGTGATTTTAAATAATACAAATGAGAGGAATGATAGTTAAATGGACACATTAGCCGCAAACAAGCGTTGATGTACTTCATTGGGGACATGTTTAAAATGTGTGCCCCGACCGGGACTCGAACCCGGGATCTCCTACTTACATGGCAGACGCTCTATCCATCTGAGCCACCGAGGACACAGGTGAACAGCGCGACTGCAGGGACTTATCCCTTGCACGCTCTCCGTCAGATCCACATTACCAACATGTCCATTTAATTATCATTTCATTTCTAGCAAGCTGCATGGTCATCCACGGTAACTGTTCTTTCGGGAACAGATACTACCGTCATATATAGTTAAAATATGGCTTCCCGGCCATTGACCTTCTTGTGCGAACGGACACGCTATGCCGGAATTCGTACGGGACTTGGTAGACTAATCTGCCACGAGTAATGGGTACGATGGGCAAACATCTATTAGGCGCACTACGAATGTAGTGGTGTGGACATGTTGGGAATGTGGATCTCACGGGCAGCGTGCAAGGGATAAGTGCCTGCAGTCTCGCTATTCACCTGTGTCCTCGGTGGCTCAGACAGTCAGCCTTCGGCAGCGCAGCGGTTCGGACGGTGTTTACGTTCCTGCCGCACGTCTGCGCAAGAGGTGTTTACGTTAAGTGTGTAGCGGTGTGTCGCGGTATACATAGAACGAATCATGGCCTTGTCGTTCCGCAATTCGACACTAAAATTTAGTTTTGTTAACGAATATGCTCGACCGAAGGCTTACGAGATCGAACGTTATTTACGGGATGAGGTGAAAATCGAACCTGACGTTCTAGTTGGAATACACTTATCTATAGTCAGCAGCGTGGTTTATGTCAAGCTCATCAATGAAGCGGCATGTGACGAACTACTACTTCGACACTGACAAGGACTTCGTTTCTGTCATTCACACGGGAATGTTGGAGCGGTAACAGTTGAACACGCCGGCATGGGCCTCCGAACGATCCGCGTATTTGAGCTTCCATTCGAAGTGCCAGAAGAATTGGTGACAGACGCCCTGCGTCCTTACGGAACGGTCCTATCCCACGTGGCTGATAAATGGGCGAGTTTCAAGACGTATGCTGTCTTCAATGGCGTCAGACAAATACGGATCGAACTCCAAAAACACGTCCCGTCATACTTGTGCATCGCCGGTTGTAGGGCGATTGTCATTTACGACGGACAACCAAGGACGTGCTCTGGATGTGGGAAGGAGGGACACATACGTTCTGAGTGTGCTCAACGAAGGTTATTACAGCTGCCACGGGATGATCCACCCCTCACGCCGCATCCGACTGTGCTCCCCATGACTTACGTCGCCGCATTACGCGATGACGTGGGCCGCGAGACAGACGCGTACCAGAACACACAGACAGCGGCGGATCGTGGCGAGCCACAGAAAGACGACGTTGCGCTGGACCGCATGCAGCAGTCACAGGACGCCCTCTCTTCGGTTCCGCTTGCGGCCCCTTCAGATAAGGCACTTGGAGACGTCGATAATACTACGGCGCACGATTCCGACGCCCCCCACGAACAACTGGAGACCATGCTGACCTCTGATTCCGAGGCCCGGCAACGTAAACAGCGATCACCAAAACGCCGGAAGAGCGCCGCCTCACGGTGGAGAACGACCAATCTGATCTAGCAGGCAATTCTGAGAAGTTCACGAGTACAGAACAGACGACCATGGATACAGAACTGCCTAGCGTGGATGCAACGGTGGCCAGCGGGACGGCGGTACGACCTACCGCTGACGATGCTCCAGACACAGCGAAGGAGCTCGATAGACGGCAACAGGCTACTGAGGAGGCTACGGCGCCTGCACCGCACAACAACGATGGGACACTAGGGGACTGGTCAGAAGAGCCACCCCCGTGGGGAACAGATGACGCCGGAGGACCTGCTCCCACGCACTCTCCCGGTGTAAGACCGGCAGAGTGCACGGACTAATGACAGACCATATGAGGGGACGGCGGGGGACGTTAGTCCGACAGCAGCCTATGTACGGCAAAATTAGCGACCGTACGGTACGCTATCTACGTTGACCGCCATGCAACAAGCTTATCGGATAGGGTCTGTTAACATCAATAGCATTGGGACG
Organism: Schistocerca serialis cubense; assembly: GCF_023864345.2. NCBI lineage: Eukaryota > Metazoa > Arthropoda > Insecta > Orthoptera > Acrididae > Schistocerca > Schistocerca serialis. Next base: position 1,133,353,912 of record NC_064639.1, read on the forward strand.
CCGGTAAAAATCAAGATGCTCAGTGACATGATAAAGGCTGCGGATTTAGACATAGCACTATTACAAGAAGTTCGGGTACTTCCCCCCTCGGGCTTTTACGGTTACGACATTTACTGTTCCCCGTGTGACGAGAGAGGCGTTGGCACAGCTATACTATTAAAGGAAGGGATACGTGCAGACGAAGTAGAGTATTTGCCTTCTGCCCGTGGTACGGCCGTGACCATAGGTGGAATACGTTTGATCAACTTATACGCTCCGTCAAGCTCGGATAAAAGAAGGGACAGAGCCGATTTTTACGCCCATGAGGTTACACCGTTGTTCCAGGGACGATACAATGGTTGCATACTCGGCGGAGATTTTAATTGTGTGCTCGACAGAAAGGACCAACAACCTAACTATACAACTACCCAAGAACTTAGGGAGCTGATTAACGGGATGGAATTAGTCGATACATGGGACCTGAAGTATCGCAACCAACCAGGATATACATTTTTTACTAGCCACTCCGCGGGCCGTTTGGACCGAATCTACGTTTCTAGGGCGTTAGCAATGTCGACGGTGGACGCAGAAATATGGCCGACAGCGTTTACAGACCACGAGGCATATATTTGTACCGTTAACCTTGATAGACAACAGGTGTGGAGACGGACGGGTAATTGGAAGATGAACGTCTCCCACCTGCGAGATGCAGAATACCGCCGCATGGTGGAGGACGCGTGGCATGGCTGCCTCCGTCGACGAAATTCTTTCGGTTCTGTCCTGCAGTGGTGGATCGAGTGCGCGAAGCCAGCTTTACGGAGGACGTTAATAGGTTACGGGAAGGAGGTTTCTCAATGGCAGCGCACGACCACTGAGTTTTACTTTACGGCTCTCCGGGAACTGTTAGCTCATCCACCTACACCAGAAAGCCAGACGGCCGTCCACCGAGTTAAGGCGAAGCTGGTACAACTTGCGACGCAGAGGATGGCAGGTACGATGATACGCGCGAGGTCGCAGGATTTCCTGCCCAACGAGGTTCCCTCGATGCATTATGTGATAAAGGAAAGACGAAGAAGACGCAGGAATTTAATACATGAGATCGATCTCGGCGATGGCCGTCGTTTTACAACACAAAGGGGCATAGCACAGGCGTTCACGGGTCATTTTAGCAGATTCTATGCGAGCAACGGGGAGGGTCAGAGGGAGCTGGGGAACGTCCTGGAAGAGATCCCAGACGCGACGAGTGTGAATGGGGAAGCGGACGGGTTATCTGAAATTACTTGTGAAGAGCTGGAGGAAGCGATTACACGAGGTGCTTGCAACAAGTCCCCAGGTCCAGACGGATTCCCGTTGGAATTTTACCGTGCCTTTGTGACCATTTTGACACCAATGTGGCTATGTATCTTTAATGAGCTTCTGCGGCAAGAAGTACCGGTTCACATTCAATTCACGGAAGGGCTCATGATACCGATACCGAAGCCCCGTGGTGGCAAACGGCTTTGTGATTATCGCCCCTTGACCCTCCTTAATAGTGACTACAAGATCTTCATGCGCATCCTGGGAAGTCGTATCAAAAAGTCGCTGGAGAATCGAATACATGCCGATCAGACTTGTCTTGGCGGCATCAGTAATATCCGCACAGCCTTGGGAGACTATCGTGACGTCGTTGCCCTCGCGGCTGCATGCCGCCTCCGGGGGGCCATTGTTGCAGCAGATTTCGATCGTGCTTTTGATCGCGTGGATCATGTGTACCTCGCGGCGGTGATGAACAGGATGGGTGTCTCGCCATTATTGACCACTGCTGTGATGCGGCTGTTGCACGGCGCCAGATCAGCGATGGTGGTCAACGGAGGGAGAACTGAGTATTTTAAGATCTTAAGATCAGTGAGACAGGGTTGCCCCTCGTTGATCCTCCTTTATGCGATCGCCTTAGAACCGTGCCTCGCAGGCCTTCGCCGCCGACTTACCGGGATCTCCCTACGGCATTTGTCATTCAAATGCAGAGGATACGCGGATGATATTGTGTTCCTCGTACGGAATGAGAGGGAGACTCAAACAGCACTGGATTGGCTACAGACGTATGGGATGGCAGCTGGAAGTGTGGCCAACTACCGAAAATCACAATTAATGCATGTGGGGCGTGGACTTGAACCAGGAACGGAAGGACCCTTACCTGCGGTGGAAACCCTATGCTGTTTGGGTATCACCTTTGATAAAGAGACAGCGAGAACGGCTGCGGACAAGTACCGAAGACTGTTACTCAGAGTCCGCACGGCAGTACGACTAAACGCCCTACGGTCGATGGATATGCTGCAGCGAGTGTTACTCGTCAACCTTTATCTCGCGCCCATGATGTGCCACCTGACACACCTTCTCCCCTTGACGCGCACGATGGCTATGAGGATTCAGGCGGCTTTTGGGTACTATGTGTGCCTGGGACAACTCTTTAAGGTACAGTACAACACGCTTACCCTCCCAGCGCGAGAGGGGGCGTAGGTTTAGTGAACGTGCACGAGAAGGCGCGTGCCATGTATATTAATACTATGCTCAAACGGTGGCGCAACAGGAATCACTCGCTTACGGGGACGATCATCGAAGAACTCGTACCAACATCACATCTTCCTCCAGTGAGTGTCGCCCATATATCGCCACCTTTAACGTATGTGCGCACGTTCATCGTGGAACACAGTTACGTTCGAGAGCGTTTACCGACGACCCGACCGTCGACATCGAAGGACGTGTACCATCTGCTTCTTCGACACATCGCCCGGAATAGGGTGGAACGCAAACATCCAGCTGTTAATTGGCACATGGTGTGGCGCACGGTCCACCACCCCCACCTACCTACATCAGTCAGATCAACATGGTACATTGTCGTGAACCGAAAATACCCTGCAAATGATAAAAAGTACGCAATACATTTGGCGGATTCGCCCTTGTGTCAGCAATGCGGCGTGCTGGATACGGACGACCATCGGCTGGTCTGCGGCGAGGCATTGGCTGTCTGGACTCTCGCAAGAAAGATAATAGCGTTCATGCGGCGCACTATCTATCTATACAGCAGTCTCTTCTGACATAGTATTTTTTCCAGAGGAAACGTATTTTCCGCATCATAAGACGAACGCAGTGGCGTGGATCACGGGTATGACGGTCCATTACAGCTATAGAGACACACGTACGAACTTACTGAACGTCCTGGATTACTGGCAATACTTGCAAGATGGACACACAAAACTATTACGGCTACAGAAGTACAAGGATTGGTATGCCAATTTCCTAGTAGCGGTTTTTGCGGACCCGCCATATACTTCGGGCGTGCCGGGTGCGCAAAGATGAGCGGCGGTGCTTTCGTTGTGAAACCGACCAAGTAATGTGATCGACTAAGAACACTGTGCGTGTATGCGACGTACGAAAAACACAGGCTTGAACAGTTAGCAAATGGATGTACTTCAAATTTTGTTTTCATATCCATAAATACTTTTCTTTAGGGTGCCGGAGGCGGCCCCACTTTGATTTTGTTGTTATTTCATGCTGCATGGTAGGACGGCAGCGAGGTTCCTTCCCGGACAGTTATCATGTGTCAAGACGTACTATGTTTATTTTGTGAATAATAAAGGTTTCTGTTTCTCCTAAAAAAAAAAAAAAAAAAGATGGATAGAGCGTCTGCCATGTAAGCAGGAGATCCCGGGTTCGAGTCCCGGTCGGGGCACACATTTTCAACATGTCCCCAATGAAGTACATCAACGCCTGTTTGCAGCTAGGGTGTCCATTTAATTATCATTTCATTTCTAGCAAGCTGCATGGTCATCCACGGTAACTGTTCTTTCGGGAACAGATACTACCGTCATATATAGTTACAAATGAGAGGCTTTAGTCAATCATCAAACTGCAGTTGTGCAGTACTGTGCATTTGGGTATAACCGCTGAATCGTACCATTATTGTTACTTACTCGGCTCGATGGCATTGCCTATGTGCTCCCCGGAAAAGAAATGACAATGAGATAACAGCGAATGCAGAAGAATAAATAAAGTAATGTTTACATCAGTATTATTATTACGATCAACCAAATGCAATCAGACGTCACTTAGCGAGCAGTTTATACAAAGAATGACTGAGATAACGAGGAATACACAACGTAGTTTTGTACAAAGGCTGAAGGATTTATGAGGAATGTTTCGCGTAACGAATCTGTTCAGTGCTTTTTTTCCAATTTTTTCGTAACCATTTCAAAAAGCACCTTCCGATTTAGATAGACCTCTTCCGCTGCTACTCGCTATTCTATGCCTTGCGCAATAGAAGCTGCGACAAATGACAATGCCGCCGACAATGCAGTATTCATCTGTACTGTCAGCGACACTGCACGGGTTGCAACTGTTGTCTCTGGTACCTTCGCTCCAGCCTCGACGACGTAGCAAGCTCTTCTCTAGTTCGAAGTCTCATGTCAGTTCATGGCGTTTAAATACCTGTTTATGAATTCCATTTTGGATTTGTCGTCGTTAGCCAGCACGAATTCAATAAAGCTGCCCATTATGCAGTACGCAGAGAGATGTTTCATTCAATTATCCGCCTTCTAATTCTATAATCAATTTGTAAACAAATATGTCTTTTTTCTCGAGTTTCTCAAAGTCACTTACTGGGTATTGTTCATCTAGTTATCAATCGATTCTTGCCGTATACTTACTATAAAACAATCTACGTTATAACCAGTGTAGGGAATCAGCCTACTCACGCTGTAGTAAATTCACATCAGTTTCCATTGTGTGCCAGCCAGTCTGCTGTAACTATCTCTGACGTCATAAATGTTGCGCAATACCTTAAAAATCAAGCAAATGACCTAAAACTTTTCTAGCATGTCAGGAATAATACTAAATTAATGTGTGTTAAATATCAGTTCGATAACTTCAGCCATTTTCGAAATTTGGACGTTTTTCTAAAAAAATCATTGGCGCAACAGAAAAGAGCTAGAGACTTCAAAATTTATATTTAGATTCATCTTTCATAATGATTTAATAAAAACAGTACTTTGGATTTCACAAATTAAGATTTTAGTGGAAATTCATGATTTTCTGGTTTTCATCTCAAAACCGAAGGAAGCAAGATAGATTAAGTAGGCTAATAAATAAGGCTAGGATGTTTAGATTTAAATAGGTTGGAGGTCCGCTATGACTATGAAGATGTGAAAAGTTTCTTTTGAATACCTATAAAATTATAGCGATAGCGGATCTCAAAAGGGCCAGTTCAGAGCTCATCTACTGCGTGCAGTGTAATTAAATTAATTCTCTCGGCCAAAATATTTAACTTAGCCACGTCTAAATTTTATTATCAATACTTACCTGCGTGCTGAATGCACGTTTAAATTAAGAGCTTCATCGGCCATCAGCAAAAGAAGCTATAAATTATTATGTAACTTGAAGTGGTGCGTTACTAGCCCAGCGGCTAGTCGGGAAAGCCGATTTGATCAGGCGTTCCCTTAGCCGTCCGCACCGCGGCTTTATATACACTCCTGGAAATGGAAAAAAGAACACATTGACACCGGTGTGTCAGACCCACCATACTTGCTCCGGCCACTGCGAGAGGGCTGTACAAGCAATGATCACACGCACGGCACAGCGGACACACCAGGAACCGCGGTGTTGGCCGTCGAATGGCGCTAGCTGCGCAGCATTTGTGCACCGCCGCCGTCAGTGTCAGCCAGTTTGCCGTGGCATACGGAGCTCCATCGCAGTCTTTAACACTGGTAGCATGCTGCGACAGCGTGGACGTGAATCGTATGTGCAGTTGACGGACTTTGAGCGAGGGCGTATAGTGGGCATGCGGGAGGCCGGGTGGACGTACCGCCGAATTGCTCAACACGTGGGGCGTGAGGTCTCCACAGTACATCGATGTTGTCGCCAGTGGTCGGCGGAAGGTGCACGTGCCCGTCGATCTGGGACCGGACCGCAGCGACGCACGGATGCACGCCAAGACCGTAGGATCCTACGCAGTGCCGTAGGGGACCGCACCGCCACTTCCCAGCAAATTAGGGACACTGTTGCTCTTGGGGTATCGGCGAGGACCATTCACAATGGTCTCCATGAAGCTGGGCTACGGTCCCGCACACCGTTAGGCCGTCTTCCGCTCACGCCCCAACATCGTGCAGCCCGCCTCCAGTGGTGTCGCGACAGGCGTGAATGGAGGGACGAATGGAGACGTGTCGTCTTCAGCAATGAGAGTCGCTTCTGCCTTGGTGCCAATGATGGTCGTATGCGTGTTTGGCGCCGTGCAGGTGAGTGCTACAATCAGGACTGCATACGACCGAGGCACACAGGGCCAACACCCGGCATCATGGTGTGGGGAGCGATCTCCTACACTGGCCGTACACCACTGGTGATCGTCGAGGGGACACTGAATAGTGCACGGTACATCCAAACCGTCATCGAACCCATCGTTCTACCATTCCTAGACCGGCAAGGGAACTTGCTGTTCCAACAGGACAATGCACGTCCGCATGTATCCCGTGCCACCCAACGTGCTCTAGAATGTGTAAGTCAATTACCCTGGCCAGCAAGATCTCCGGATCTGTCCCCCATTGAGCATGTTTGGGACTGGATGAAGCGTCGTCTCACGCGGTCTGCACGTCCAGCACGAACGCTGGTCCAACTGAGGCGCCAGGTGGAAATGGCATGGCAAGCCGTTCCACAGGACTACATCCAGCATCTCTACGATCGTCTCCATGGGAGAATAGCAGCCTGCATTGCTGCGAAAGGTGGATATACACTGTACTAGTGCCGACATTGTGCATGCTCTGTTGCCTGTGTCTATGTGCTTGTGGTTCTGTCAGTGTGATCATGTGATGTATCTGACCCCAGGAATGTGTCAATAAAGTTTCCCCTTCCTGGGACAATGAATTCACGGTGTTCTTATTTCAATTACCAGGAGTGTATAAGAACGTTGCGCGAGGAAGCAAGGCCCCAGTTCCCTCCAGACGCTGAATAACACACCATCTGTGTCGGGAGTCGCGTCGCATCGGTATCACTGCGACAAACAGCCTCGGGTGCCGTATTAAGTTACTAGAGATATGCGGAACCATGAAATAATTTCAAGTGAAGGGTTAATTCTGGGATGATTTTCATTATCTAGCTTCAGTTTGCGTATTGTCGTATTTTCATGTGCCGTCGCGGGACAGACATTCTACCAATTATTTAGCGTGGCGTTTGATGAAATACTCTCATCAAATTATGGCGAGCATTCATTCAACATTTAATTCGGACATTTATAGTTGCATCAGCGCATTAGACTCTGAACTGCTCTGTTAGTTAGGTTGAAAGGATAATTGTGTTTTTTATCGGTTAACTTCAGAATATACTCAACTATTTTGGAAAATCGTTTTTGATTAGAAATCCCGGACAATCTCCTAATTCCTCAGAGCTATAAGCTGCAGCTATAATTGTATTCTCAGATGAAGTGGGCACTAGGAACTCTAATTACAGGCTTCACGTTTTGTTAAATCACTTTCTGGGTGCTAAAAAGTAAATAGAGAGCCAGTGTTGAGAACGGCGAAAGACAGCATTAACAACATTCTAAAAGCCAGAAACTGATTCAACATGCAAGCAATTATACAGCAATTATATTTTTTTACAACTTAATCGCCCCCCACATATGGTGCATCAGCCCGGGAATTCAACTAAGTGAAAGTGATTTCTAACTATTCGGATTCGCGAGTGAAATGCGACACGCAACTGAGTATAGAACAGTGAATGTGTTACGTGTGCATGTGGACGACGCAATTGGATTAACAACGCATCTGGACTGACGGAGCTGGCACTGAGTCTAGCGGTGCTGCCGGCATCGCGAGAAGCCAGTCTCGCCGCACCGCAGTCGTCCGCTGGAGCAGCCGGCGCAGCGCCTGCAATTGCGGGCCACGCAAACACACATCAGCCGTCGGAGAGCCGTCTGCAGTTCAACGTGCCACGTCACATCAGGAATCCTGGTACGCCGCGCCGGCAACGCCATACGTCGTGCAGAAGGAACTAAGTTAAGTGAAAAGCTGTTAAAAATTTTACTAACCTGCACTAAAAGACTGTCGGCGATGGAACCGCCAAAAGAAACTGAGGTTAAACTTATATCAGAACCTATGTCTGTTGAGGGAACTGTAAATCCAGACAACGGTTCAAGTGTAAATATGCATGAAAGGAGTAATGTTAAAGTGAAATATGAAGTATTGTCTCCTGACAGTAGTGTGGGAAGGGGCAATGATTCAATAATAGAGACCCCTGTAGTAAAGCAGAAAGCAGAAATTGTTAATTTATTGGATGATAGTTTCTCTGTTGAATTAAAAATGAATCAGTCAACAGAGGTGGTAGAGTTTAAGAAGGAGAAGTTAGATATGACTAATCAATCAGAAGTTTCATTTAGTTTTGATGATTCTTGTGTTGGAGCTAGTTTTTCGACATCTGAGTGTGATAAAAAGCCAGCTAGTGAGCAACCCAAAGATGCTGGGGCTATTGATTTAAATGTTATATTACAAGCAATAGCTACCAGTAATGCTGAATTAAAGTCTGAAATAACTGAGGTCAAAAGCAGTAATGCAAAAATGTCAGCCAGTAATGCTAGAATGACAGCTGAATTAAAGTCTGAAATAAGTGAACAGGTCAAAAACAGTAATGCTAAATTAAAGTCTGAGATTGTGGCCAGCCAAACAAATTTTAATAAACGATTGGAGGTAATGGACGATACCTTCAAGGCTGGTTGCAATAAGTTGAAGGAGGTTCTGGACAGTTTGAATTATAAAATTGATTACAATCATGAGGATATTAAGAAAAAGGTTGCTCAACAATTTTCTGAAATGTATAAGACAATAAAATCCGAAGTCGCTGAGGTTCGCAAAGACTTCCAAATGGAAGATGCGAAGCTGGAGCACAAGTTAACAGAAAAGATCGAGGCGGAATCTGAATTGTGCTCAGATAGATTTAAAGATGTTAATATAAAAGTAAACATATGTCAAGCAGAAGTAGAAGCAATCAAAACTGACACTACTCATATTGTACAAAGAGTAGATAATGTTGAAATGAAAGTAGAAAATATCAGTACTAACATTGCTAACATTGAGAGTAAAGTAGCTTCAGTAACTTCTGGTAATGGTAGTATACAACAAGTTGTAGCTGCAAACGCCGCTTTTATCGGGTGTCGGCAGTTCTTGCGGTTTGATCCAGATAAAAATATCCACCAGCTAGATTTCTGGAACGATTTTGAAGATGTGATTCCACCAACTTGGTCTGAACGAGAGAAAATCTCATTTATTAGAAGCCATTTAGCAGGTGACGCCATGCGTTGGTCAGCTGATGTTATGTTGAAGTGTAAAACATTAGCGGAATTTAAAACAGCTTTTATTAATGAGTATTGGTCTAGCAATAAGCAAAATGAAGTGTCGAGAGAATTTTGGAGTGGAAAACGCTTCAATGCAGGCAAGGAATCAATTAAAGAGTTTGCTAGGTCATGGATCTCACGTTTGTCACATTTGGAGGAATAGCTAAAACCGGAAATGATTATACTAGGTCTTGAAGCCAAACTGCCATGGTATTGGCAAACTAGAATTATATCTGCCCCTAGAGACAATCTGGATCGTTTCATTGAATATTTGGAACGTGTAGAACGTGTTGCTGCCAATGAGGAGCAAGCACGTAATAACCGAAATACCAATAACAATAATAGTAATTTTAGGATCGAGCAAAATGGCAATGTAAACATCAGAACAGTAGGTGTTCGCCATCCTAAGAGAGGTAGGAATTGGGGAAATAATTATCAGAACCAACAATGGCGTCCAAGGGATAATAATTTTGTTCCAAACAAAATTATGCATGTAAACAACAGTACGGAAAGCAATGCTATGCCAGTTAACTATAATGAAAATAAAGGAAACAGTAATAGGCCGAGGCAGGAAAACTAGTTCCCGTCTATGAGGACACTGGCGCTCACCAGGCGGTTACTTTTCCTAAGCCAGTAGTTACGGGAATTGGTAAGACAAATCAGAATACTCAAACTGAACAGGTGGATGAAGTGTCGGTAGCATCTAAGGATACAACAGAAATATTAGATCACTCACAGTATTTGATAGATACCGTGTTAGAGACGCTTTCTAAGTGGGAAGAGAAAGAGAAGGCGCAGCAGTGTAACGATAGGGAGGAGCTACAAAATACTGAACTGTCAGGTGAAGAAGCAGAAGAAATTCATGCTTATATTTACGATGAGGATGATGTGCTCTTATCTAAAGTGCCTGTGCAGGATGTTGATAATGTACTAATAGATTTTGGACAGGAGATAAGTGAGAATGTAGAGGGTAGGCTGTTGAGGGTCGATGAACCCAGTAGCTGTGACCAGTTGTCACTTGAGAAGGAAACCGACGATAATGGTAAAAGTGGTTTAGCTGTAACTAGTGTTATGCCCGGTCTGGAGACGCAGAATCGCTCAGACTACAGTAATTTTGGTTATGTTCAGCAAACTAAATGTAATGAAGTCGTGCGGTGTTTCGATTTGAAATTAATAGACCGACTGGAAAAGGCAGCTGAAAATGTAATTCAGGAAACCCCTACACACTGTGACCTAAATGTAATGAAGACAGATGTCGACCTCTTTAGTTGGAGACAAATCCAAAAGGAACTATTGGATGAGTTTGAGGAGCCACCTGTACAACCTAGAATAAGCCACCCTATAATAATAGTGAATATGTTGGGTATCAATGTACGTTGTCTCTTAGACAGTGGAAGTGAAGCGAGTGCGATATCTCAGTCCTTCTTTGATGCTTTACCTGGTAAAGACAAGCTTACAGTAATGAGGGTATCAGGACTAAGAATAATTGGTGCTACTGGCAAGGTGTCAAAAACGGTAAAGCAAGAAGCTTTGCTGCCCTTTAACATTAATGGTAATTTAATTGATCATCCATGTTTAATTGTAAACAATCTCAGTATTGAGGTTTTAATTGGCATAGATTTCTTGTCAAAATATCAGAGTGTTGTTGACTTTGAAAGAAGCCAGTTAAAAATGGTCTTGCCAGTAATTGGAGTAATTATAGTACCTTTTATTGATAAACATGTAGTAACTAATGAAGACAATTGGGAGCTGCCTATACGAGTTCTGAAAAATAGGAGGTATTGGGACGAAGGTGTTAATCTTAGTAACAGTAAGCTGAACACAGAAGAAGAAGAAGAAGCAATTATTTTAGATAAAATAGAAACTAAATTGCAGGAAATCGATAAGATTTCGGCCAATCAGAAGGAAGAACTGAGACAGGTTCTAAAAAGGCATCATAAGGTATTTTCGGATCGACCTGGCATAGTCAAAGGTTATGAATGCCAGTTAAAGGTGAAACCCGGCCAAGTGTTTTTCAGGAAGCCATACCAAATACATGTAGCTAGGAAGGAGGCGGTTCGAAAGGAGATACAGTGAATGCTGGAGTGGGGTGTGATTGAGAAAGCGGTCAGTGAGTACAATAATCCTTTTGTTGTTGTACCAAAAAGAGACGGGAGTGTCAGATTGGTCTTGGACGCTCGTTGGTTGAATGAAATAGTGGTTAGGGAAAGTGATAGACCGCAGAACATGGACGAGTTATTGCAAAAATTCCGGGGAGTAAAATTCTTAACTTCTATGGACATCACGTGTGGATATTGGAATTTGCCACTGGCGGAAAGTTCAAGGAAGTACACAGCTTTCTTGTACGAAGGAGTTTGTTACCAATACCGTGTGGTACCTTTCGGACTTAATATCTCTGTTTGTGCCTTCGTACGTGTGATGTGCCATGTTTTAGGACCAGCTTTAAGTAATAAAATAACAGTCTACGTAGATGATCTGTTAATAGCAACTCCTACCTGGGAAGAACACATAGCTTTATTGGAGGAAGTGTTAGAGGCTATTGAGAGAGGTGGCATGAAACTAAAGATTGAAAAGACAGAGTGCGTTAAAGAGGAAATAGGTTTCTTGGGATATAGGATAAGTGGAAAAGGTATTCTGCCTGACCCAGGCAAGCTAGCAGTCATTGAAAAATTTGAGGCTCCCAGAAACAAGAAGCAGTTGAGATCAATGTTCGGTCTGTTCGGCTTCTATAGGCGTTTTGTTAGTGATCAGGCTTTTAATGCTCCCTGTCTTCACCTCCTGCTGAAAAAGAATACCCCTTGGGTTTGGACAGCAGAATGTCATCAGGCGTTTGAGGTGCTTAAACAATCTTTAATTAATAGTCCAATTTTACATCATCCTGATTTTGAAAAACCATTCTGTATGTCTGTTGACGCTAGTGGCTATGGTATAGCTGTGGAGATATTCCAAGTAGAAATAGAGAACGAACAAGAAGTACACAAGACTATAGCTTTCGCAAGTCGATCTTTACAGGCAGCAGAGAGAAATTATGGCATCTCAGAACTGGAAGCATTAGCAATTGTATTTGGGGTACAGAAGTTTGAGCAGTATTTATTTGGTCACAAGATAATTGTTTACAGTGACCATAAGGCGTTGACCTTTTTAAAGACCTGTAAGTTGAGGAATTCTCGTTTGGTAAGATGGTCATTGTATCTCCAGCAGTTTGACCTTGAGGTTAGATATATTCAAGGGAAAGACAATCTGGTAGCTGATGGGTTATCTAGAAGTGCGGAGCTCTGTGATGACGCAGGAATTACAGCAACAGACCTAAATGAAGTTCGAATGTTTGCATTGCACGAAGTAAAGGAAGAAAGTGCATTAAAAAGAGTGATTAAGAACTTGAGACGTGAGCAGAATGCAGATGACCAACTGAAATTAGTTAAGTGCTATTTAGGAAATGCGAACTATCCTAAGGTTTCGCAATACTATTGTTTGCATAAAGGTATTAGGAGGAAAAAGATAGGTGTTTCTGAGTGGAAGCTGTGCTTTCCCTCACAACATGTAGACTTACTAATCGACTATGTACACCTGAGGTATGGGCACTACCGTGCAAAGAAGTGCATTGCAAAATTAAAAGAGAAGGTTGTGTTTGACAACATGTACCGCCGTGTGGCCAAGCGTCTAGCATCTTATGTAGTGTGCCAGAAAGTCCGTGCTGCTAACACCAGAATACAAGCACATTCAGTAGAGCCAACTGAAACCCCAGAATTACTGGCTTGTGATTTGTTTGGCCCTCTTCCTGTTTCGAGAGGTGGTTGTACCCATGTTTTTGTTGTTGTGGATGGATTCAGTAAATATGTTAAACTATACCCAATTAAAAGAGCAAATGTAGAAACATTGGTTGAAAAGTTGGAAAAAGATTTCTTCGTGAACGTTGGCGTTCCGAAGAATTTGCTGTCAGACAGTCGGCCTCAATTTACTTCTGATAGATTTAAGGAATGTCTAGATAAGGCCGGCGTGAAACATCTGAAAATATCTGCGTATTTCCCCCAAGGAAATATCAGTGAACGTATTATGAGGGAATTGAATAGGCTTGGCAGAACTTATTGTGCTCGGAAACACTCAAGTTGGGCAGAGCACATTAAGTATTTTGAGAATGTAATTAACAACTTAAGACATGATGCAACTGGTTTTGCACCTTGCGAATTGATGTTTGGCCAAGAACCGCACAATGTGATTGCAGATATGGTAGAATTCCCTATTCTAACGCAAATATCCACAGACGAGAAGAAACTAAAGGCTAGGGCTAATATGAGAAAAAGAGCGTTGGAAAGGAAGAAGCGTCATGACGCAAAAGCTGTACCTACTAGCTTTGAAATAGGTCAATTAGTCCTTGTTAAAACCAAAGAAAAATCAAAGAAAGTAAATGCAGAAACAAAGAAATTCATGTTCGTATACCAATGACCTTTCAGGATCATAGGAAAACCACATGCCAATGCATATAGGCTAGAGTACCCTAAAAGTAAGAAGCTATTAGGTCTCAGGAACGTGATCGACCTAAAGAAATTCATAGGTAGTGAATGAATGCTGTAGGGAGGAGGTTGTTCTGTAACCTCTACACAGTGTGGCAGCTGTGCAGTCCCAGCTGTGTGAGATCTTCTTTCCCTTTCAGGTCTCACTCACTCTTCCTCTTTCCTGTCCTCAAAAATTTCGACCTCTTCTTTCATACATTAAATTTTCCGGTATGGTTATCAATACAGCATTAAACCAATGAATGCTATAGGGAGGAGGTTGTTCTGTAACCTCTACACAGTGTGGCAGCTGTGCAGTCCCAGCTGTGTGAGATCTTCTTTCCCTTTCAGGTCTCACTCATTCTTCCTCTTTCCTGTCCACAAAAATTTCGACCTCTTCTTTCATACATTAAATTTTCCGGTATGGTTATCAATACAGCATTAAACCAATGAATGCTGTAGGGAGGAGGTTGTTCTGTAACCTCTACACAGTGTGGCAGCTGTGCAGTCCCAGCTGTGTGAGATCTTCTTTCCTTTTCGGATCTCACTCACTCTTCATCTTTCCTATCCACAAAAATTTCGATTCCTTCTTTACAATATTAAAAATTTCTGAAACCAATGAATGCTGTAGGGAGGAGGTTGTTCTGTAACCTCTACACAGTGTGGCAGCTGTGCAGTCCCAGCTGTGTGAGATCTTCTTTCCCTTTCAGGTCTCACTCATTCTTTCTCTTTCCTGTCCTCAAAAATTTCGATCTCTACTTTCCAATACGAAAATTTTCTGTCATGGCTATCAAGCCATGAGTTATGTAACTGAAAAATACCTAATGTGACAAACCTAACAGTGACAAACAATAGAGAAGTATGACCTAATTAAGATACAAATGTATTTGAGTAACAATTATGTATAGTACCCTGGTAATATAGTAAGTACAAAGTGTTGTTTTTATTGGAAATGGTCCACCAACAGTAATTTAAAAAGATGTATGAATTCATGTACAAGCAGGATCTGAAGTGGTAGTGAAACCTAGTGTATGCATTAGAGCTAACTAAGAAATAGTAAAGGAGATTGCTTAGTGTTAGGAAAAAATGCAGATAAGTTGTAAGATTAAACTCACCTGGTGTAGCAAGGAAAGGCAGTGTAATAGAATTGAGCAGTGTTTGTGGTTGAGACGCGAAGGACACGTCCCTGAAGTATTTATAAGGTTGGAGCTGGCCATTATTTTAGTGTAGTGTGTGACAGGATACACCTACACGTATTGAGGTTATGAGTTGGAGGCGTGAATGCGACCATAGGTACCCTTATGTTAGATGAGACAGAGCAGCTCATGGTGTCCTATAGGTTTAAGGAATTTGGCATTACGCTCGTCCATAATTACTTGATGCACTTTAGTGGTAGGTCTGAGAGACACTACCTGAGGTTTCAGCGTCCGATCGAGTGGAAATGGATTGCCACGTGAGCAAACTAATCAGCTGCAATACACTATGAATATGAAATAAATGTACTATCCTATGCTTTAAATATTAATAGAGTGAGTGTTAAATAAGTACATACACTAGCAAAATAAATAAATAACATACTGACAGACGTGAAACATTATTTTAGCTCAGCATAAATACACTTCAAAGTAAGTAAGTACCTAATTGCAGATGTGGAACTGACAACAGCAGAGGACCAATAAGTGGATTTTGTAGTCAACTAAACATAGTGTGTTTTGAACACTCAGAACTGTACTGTTACCAAAAGTTACTCACATGTACAAAGAAGCTGAGAAAACAACCACTAATCAAATATACTCATACTATCTCTAAGAATAAGGTAATCAAAGATGAGTCAGTTAAGTAAATAAAAGACAGATTTGTCAGGAATGTACCGAGCATTGGTTCAGTGTTCCGGCCCAGAAATAATAAATTCAGATTAAATATGATTTATGATTGTGTGCCTTAGGAGCATAAATTTTCTCTAGTACATGACTAAAGGCGTTTTGAGCCATTTGTTTAACGATTTTATGACAGTTAAGTAACCATAAGAGTAAAATTTGAAAAAGTTCTGTTAACTTTGTTCCAGCAAAATATTGAAGGATAAAATGTATATATCCCCATTTCATTGTGACCCACCCATAGATATTAAGTGAACAGAGTCTGAGGCACTCTTTTTGTTTGTTCTACAGGACAAACCAGATAATGGCAGCCTGGTAGTTGCGTGAAAGCGTTGAGTGACTTGGACACAACTCACAGTGACCCCTCCCCTTTCCCCCATGTAATTTAGACAGAACGTGAAGGACGCACACCATAGCAACTTCCCCTCCTCTACCCTTGTGAATGGAAGTGTAGGACGCCAGCCAAAGCGGCTACAACCACGCGTGTAAAAATTATTTGTGATCTTTTCTTTCAGGTTTAAAAAAGACTGCTAAGAGATAATCATCTGTTTATGTATCATGTTATTTTCTTTGAATTTGTGTATGTAAAAATGTATTTAATGTATTTAATGGATCTAAGATTTTCATAATTTTTCAATTTGTATGTGTTTGTTTGTCTAAGGCAATATGTATGCCAAAATATTTCATTGACTTTGCTTGAAATTTGAGTAATATTGTTTAAAAGGCAGTGAACATGCCCACAGTTTAAATAATTAATGTAGGTAATCAGTTTTCTTTTAATGTTTCTACATGTTTATATTTCAATTTTGATTTTTCATAAGGAGTTAAACTGTACTCTTGCTTCCCTTTTTGTAAAAAAATTTTTTTTTCATTCATTAACATTCATAAACAAAAAATTTAAGTAGAGGGTGATGTAGGGAAGCAGCCTACTCACGCTGTAGTAAATTCACATCAGTTTCCATTGTGTGCCAGCCAGTCTGCTGTAACTATCTCTGACGTCATAAATGTTGCGCAATACCTTAAAAATCAAGCAAATGACCTAAAACTTTTCTAGCATGTCAGGAATAATACTAAATTAATGTGTGTTAAATATCAGTTCGATAACTTCAGCCATTTTCGAAATTTGGACGTTTTTCTAAAAAAATCATTGGCGCAACAGAAAAGAGCTAGAGACTTCAAAATTTATATTTAGATTCATCTTTCATAATGATTTAATAAAAACAGTACTTTGGATTTCACAAATTAAGATTTTAGTGGAAATTCATGATTTTCTGGTTTTTGTCTCAAAACTGAAGGCAGCAAGATAGATTAAGTAGGCTAATAAATAAGGCTAGGATGTTTAGATTTAAATAGGTTGGAGGTCCGCTATGACTATGAAGATGTGAAAAGTTTCTTTTGAATACCTATGAAATTATAGCGATAGCGGATCTCAAAAGGGCCAGTTCAGAGCTCATCTACTGCGTGCAGTGTAATTTAATTAATTCTCTCGCCCAAAATATTTAACTTAGCCACATCTAAATTTTATTATCAATACTTACCTGCATGCTGAATGCACGTTTAAATTAAGAGCTTCATCGGCCATCAGCAAAAGAAGCTATAAATTATTATGTAACTTGAAGTGATGCGTTACTAGCCCAGCGGCTAGTCGGGAAAGCCGATTTGATCAGGCGTTCCCTTAGCCGTCCGCACCGCGGCTTTATATATAAGAACGTTGCGCGAGGAAGCAAGGCCCCAGTTCTCTCCAGACGCTGAATAGCACGTCATCTGTGTCGGGAGTCGCGTCGCGTCAGTATCACTGCTACAAACAGCCTCGGGTGCCATATTAAGTTACTAGAGATACGCGGAACCATGAAATAATTTCAAGTGAAGGGTTAATTCTGGGATGATTTTCATTATCTAGCTTCAGTTTGCGTATTGTCGTATTTTCATGTGCCGTCGCGGGACAGACATTCTACCAATTATTTAGCGTGGCGTTTGATGAAATACTCTCATCAAATTATGTCGAGCATTCATTTCAACATTTAATTCGGACATTTATAGTTGCATCAGCGCATTAGACTCTGAACTGCTCTGTTAGTTAGGTTGAAAGGATAATTGTGTTTTTTATCGGTTAACTTCAGAATATACTCAACTATTTTGGAAAATCGTTTTTGATTAGAAATCCCGGACAATCTCCTAATTCCTCAGAGCTATAAGCTGCAGCTATAATTGTATTCTCAGATGAAGTGGGCACTAGGAACTTTAATTACAGGCTTCACGTTTTGTTAAATCACTTTCTGGGTGCTAAAAAGTAAATAGAGAGCCAGTGTTGAGAACGGCGAAAGACAGCATTAACAACATTCTAAAAGCCAGAAACTGATTCAACATGCAAGCAATTATACAGCAATTATATTTTTACAAATTATTCGCCGCCCCACACCAGTTCAGAATCAATGTTTAAATAAGGAATTCAGCAGTTTTAATAAAAAATAAATTTCACTTTCTTAGGCCTAAATTTTCGTGTTACGGAACTCCTAGTATACTGGAATGGTTGTTTCATACATTTTCATTCAGCTTCAAAAGGACACAACATTCCTTTTCATTAATTACGAGAGTATTTAAAATGTTTAATTACAAATTATGAGGTTTTCAGAACATAGTTTTCAACTCGTTTGTAAAAGCATTATCAAAATTACAACGATTCAATTCACCGTAAACACAATTAACAGAATGAAAGAAAAAAGCGGTAACGACGATATTTTAGGAATCCCGATTAAGCCACAGCGCTATAAAAATAGAAACAAGGTCAACACACAACGTCATTCATTCATGATCTGAGGTTAACTGAAGCGCTCCAGACCCGCTCAGTAGAATCTGCTGTAGATGAAGCTGCCAGTCGCAGGGATCTGCCGTTTGGTTCGAAGCACGGTTACCGAAGTGCAGTGTAGTATCCTTGGAAGTCCTGCACGTGAGCTGCCTGTGTGTGTGTGTGTGTGTGTGTGTGTGTGTGTGTGTGTGTGTTATTGCAGGCAGTTCGTATTACACTTCAACGTGAGCGTCTTTTAAATCCGCCTTCACGGATTGTTATAGTTATATGAGGTATTTTTACCACAGCAAATTGTATGGTTCAAATGGTTCAAATGGCTCTGAGCACTATGGGACTCAACTGCTGAGGTCATCAGTCCCCCAGAACTTAGAACTAGTTAAACCTAACTAACCTAAGGACATCACAAACATCCATGCCCGAGGCAGGATTCGAACCTGCGACCGTAGCGGTCTTGCGGTTCCAGACCGCAGCGCCTTTAACCGCACGGCCACTTCGGCCGGCGCAAATTGTATGCACGCAAACTAAGTTGTCAGTAATTCACAAGACGCTGCTCCCCACTGCTGTTCCCACCCGGACGTTAATGTTTTTTTTCCCCCTCTCACTGCAAACCTCTCTGAAATGAACTCGTTAATTCAGTCTGTATAGGACTTAATGACCCTCGCCGCCGGTCCGCAGAGGTCGGAAGAGTTCGATAAATATCGTGTCACTTCTCACCGCTGCAAGTCTGTGCGTATTTGAGGTGTTCAACAGGTTTAAATTCAAATAATATTCATTACTGCAAGTAAGTACCACATCTGAAAGTGAGCGACTTTACAGTGTACATTCACGTCACCTTGTCAATTCCGTGGACATTTCTACCACTGTAGATGGTCGCTAAGAAACACATGTTATCGACCGTGCTGTAAGTTCTGGATGCACCATTTAAAGTGATTAAATCAGAGTCACTCATGCGACCGCGAGCGCCCATGGTCTTACTGCTATTTCCCCAATGTCCTTCGGACTCTAAATCCTCTAGCTCATTCCTCATACCCCTACTAATTTTATCCTCACCCACTATTTCTTCTCCTTTCGAATTGTAGGCATGTAAACAAATCCGTACACAGCCATAGGCACCCACGTGATACCCTCTTATGCCAAGCTTTTTATGGGCCATCTAGAGGGGACCTTCCTAGCCTCTCAAGACACCAAACTCCTGGCCTTTTTCAGGTTTACCGATGAAAACTTCATGATCTGGACTCAGGGCCACGTCTCCGTATCTTCGTTCCTCCTTCAACGCCTTCTTTCCTATCTGCTCCACATCCTCCTCCTCAACCCAGCAGACCGCCTTCCTGGATGTTGGCCTCTATCTCTCTGATGGCTCGATCCGCACCTGTGTCCACATTAAACCTATGAACAACCAACAGTTGCTGCATTTTGACAGCTGGCATCCCTTTCACACCAAGAAATCCCTCCCATAAAGCCTGCCCACCTGTGGATGGCGTTTCTGCGGTGACAAAAACTCCCTTGCTCAATATGCTGAGAGTCTCGCCAAGGCCTTCATAGACAGTCACTACCCCCAGACCTAGTCCACAAACGTATCTCCCATGCCATTTCCCGTCACACCTCCAATCCTCCCACCACCCCCAAGAACCAGCCACAAAGGAATGTCCCCTTCATTACCCAGTACCACCCCAGTATGGAAAAACTGAACTACATCCTCCACCAGGGCTTTGATTACCTATCATTACACCCTGAAATGTAGAATATTCTACCCGAGATACTTCCCACCCCTGCTGAAGTGGTCATCCATCGCCTATGCAATCTGCACAACATACTAGTCCATCCCAAAGTCACTCCCAATCCCAACTCCTTGCCACAAGGGTCATATCATTGTGGAAGACTCAGGTGCAAAACCTGCCCAATCCACCCACCGAAGACTTCCAATTCCAGTCCTGTCACAGGTTTATATTACACCTTCAGGGGCCAGGTAGTTGTGAAAGCAGACATGTCATTTACCAGCCCTGCACAGCTTTTTATGTTGGTATGACTACCAACCAGCTGTCAATCAGTATGAATGGCCACTGCCAAACTGTGGCCGAGAGCAAAGTAGGCCACCCTGTCTCACAAATGCTGCTGAATATAACACACCTGATTTCAGTGGTTGCTTCACTACCCGAACCATCTGGATCCTCCCCTTCACTACCAGCTTTTCTGAACTGTCTAGATGGGAGTTATCCTTACAACACATTCTCTGTTCCTATAATTACCCCAGCCTTAAACTATGGTAACATACTGTCCCCACACCCTCCACAACCTCTCTCTTGTCATCTCCTCCCCATTCCTATCTCCCATTCTGTTCATTTACTGTCCTCTTCCAACACATACGCCCATCTTTCACCACTCCCCTTCATTTTTGCTCCTTTTTTCCCCACCTCCCAGGCGCACAACCTCCTGCCGCTGCGCCTGTTGGCATTTTAGTCCCTGCACACTCCACCAGAAAGCGTTCGTCTCTCTCCCTACCCCTATACCACTATCCCTTCCCCTTCCCTGCCGTCTCCAGATTGCTGCTTGCATCCCACGTGATAGTTGCATTATAGCCCGAGATGCTGGAGTTGGCAGTCATGTAGGCATGAGGTGTGCTTGCAGGTGTGTATGAATGGTGTGTGTCTTTCTTTTACTGATGGAGGGTGCGGCCGAAAGCTTTATTTATGTGTCTTTTAATTGTCCCTCTCTGTAAGTTAATGTGTCTTCTTTACGATAAGTGGCAATCTGTCTATTCCTAAATGGTTCAAATGGCTCCGAGCACTATGGGACTCAACGTTTCAGGTCATCAGTCCACTAGAACTCAGAACTACTTAAACCTAACTAACCTAAGGACATCACACACATCCATGCCCGAGGCAGGATTCGAACCTGCGACTGTGGCGCCTAGAACCGCACGGCCACTCCGGCCGGCTGTCTTTTCCTACATTGTTGATATTCATACCTGAAGTCCCCATTTTTTAACAGATTTAAGTCACTGCCGTTGCAATATCACAGTTTAATGTAAGCGCGAGATGAGCCATTTCAAATGTAAAACGATGGTACATTAATAATCGGTGTAACCGCCAGATGCTAAACGCAAGAATGCGAACGTGAACGTATTGTGTTGTACATGTACCAGACGTTAGTTTGTGGGATGCAGTTCCATGTCTGCTGCAGTTCGTCGGTCACTACAGGGACGGTTAATGCTGTTTGTGGATGACGCTGGAGTTGTCGCCCAATGATCTCCCATATGTTCTCGATGTGACACAGATCTGGTGATTGAGCAGGTCAAGGTTACATGTCGCTACCCGGTAGAGCGTGTTAGATTACAACAGTGGTAAGTGGGCGAGCGTTACCCTGTTGAAACGCAACCCCTGGAAGGTTGGTCATGATTGGCAGCACACCAGGTTGGATCACCAGACAGATGTGAAAATTTGCGGTAAGGGTTTGTGGGATAACCACGAGTGTGTACCTGTTGCCACACGGGGTAGCACCCCAGACTATAACTCCAGGTGCAGGTACAGTGTACCTAGCACACAGACGGATTGGATGCAAATCCTCAACTGGCACCCTTCTAATCGCTACTGCCGTCACTGGCACCAAGACGAAGACTGCTTCCATCAGAAACAACAACAGACCTTGTAACAACAGCAACGTTATACTGTTGTACATATAATAATTTTTTCTTCTGATTTTCGATAAATTAGTGTAAGCAATGTTCTGATTTCATTTCTTTTTTCTTTTCATGTCATTGTGTTAAAGAAACTGTAAACAATTTTCGAGGTGAATATTAATGTTTATGTCAAATTGCAAGCAATATTATAACAAAATGGAAATGTAAGAAATGTTGAAACTGTTGTAAGATGTTAAAGTTGTAATTGTGCGCCTGGTCCATACGTAGGCAATGTATTAGGATATGTGGAATGCAAAACCTTTGGTGAGTACCCTGTCTGTAGGGGAGCGGTAAAAGGTGGATGGCAGGCGAGCGCGGGAAAATGCACACGAGCGCGGCACGGCATAACGGGCTCAGCAGTAGTAGTCGGAGGTGGGCATCGGTCTGAGAAACACGCTCAGGATCGAGGAGGCTCTCCTGGAAAACGTGATTTCATTGAGCCTCGGATGTGCTGTTTCCGACGACTATACAGCATGGCTATATTCCATAGGCACTAAATGGAAAAGTATTGCGACGCTAAGAAGAAGCAAAGTGCCGATACATCAAGAGCCATTGCTGTTATCGTATGTGTGCTCTGTGCCTCGCCATCTCGCCGCCTGCCGACCGCCGCAGCGATACGAACAGGTTGAAACTTTTAGTACTGTATTCGTGTGGACCAGTGTTATTTTTGTTCCATACTGTTCAATAACAACTTAACTTTTACCAGAATTGTCCTATCATTTAATTATCCTCATCACTAACCTAGACAGGGTCCTTTCCACATGTTGTGCAATCCGAGTGTCCCGAAATGAAGATTTAAAGTTTATGTTAATAATAATTACCTGCAGACCTATCTATGTTAGAATGATGTTTAAAGAACTTTGTTTTTAATGAATCAATAAGTAAAGAACAAAGGTCTGACAAAGTTGGAAGACAATGTTGAAATTGGTTTAGTATTGAAGTTTAGTTAATTTGAGACAAAAATAATAGTAGTTACATGAGCAAGAAATAAAACAAAAAGAGTAGTAACTCATATATTGGAAATCTTGAGTGCTTAACGATTTTCGATAATCAAAAATTTCAGTACAGTGATCATAACAGTTTCAGGGTCCCCCCCCCCTTTTTCTTTTCTATTCATTTAAATTCTGAAGTGTACTCAACTGATTTGACCAGCAAAGCTAAAGTCAATATAAAACCAAAATTTATTGGTGTTTTACCTTTTTCAAAATTGACATTGTATGTGTGTTTCGAAAGTGCTATTTCTAGGGTAACCTATGCCCGATTTTAATCAGATCCATAGACAGTACGAAGTTTGTAGTAAACATTATAGTGTATTGTTGTGTATTTATGGCTTGTCCATATTAGTACAAAAAGTGAAATTATTAGTTCAGTAGATTTTCTGGTTCTAAAATTTACCATATTATGCAGTGTTATTACGTGTTGTTTTGTATGAACGTGCATCAACTTGTACTGGGAAGAAACTCAGTTAATGCCTAATTAGGCTGGCGACCGTATTATTAACAATTTGGTAGCATCTGCTGTATTGTTTCTTGTCTGTTATAACGTGTGGTTGCACTTCAGACTTGCTTGACGTATCATTGTTGCTACTGAGTGGGTGAAAGTCTGATTTTGCCTCCATTCAGGTACACGCGGTCAACATATATACCAAAATCCTTTTTTATAAGGTGAAGCCCGTCAACTTACCATAGTACAGGCTTTAAAGAGTATCGTGCGCCAGAGCGTAGTGTTACAACCTCAACCCTGGTCTCCAATCAACTCTCGCTCGACATTGCTGAAGTCGCATGTGGTGTGGTTTGAGGACAGTGGACTGCGCTTACAGGATGTTTGACTCAGAGCTGTCCTTGAAGTAGCCGATTTGTAACCGTTCGTTATGTCACTGTGGTGCCAACCGTTGTTCATTTTGCTGCTGCAGATGCAGTACGATGCGATAGAGCCACTCGGCGAACACGATATCTTTCTTCTTGGTAGCGTCATGTGGCCGTCCGGAACTAGGTCTTCTTGGTATCGTAAATTCTCGCAGCCACCGCTACCAGTAGTCATGCACAGTGGCTATATTGCTGCAATACAGCAGAAGCAACGTCCAGCTTCTCGTAGCCCTGTTTCAAGATCTCGTTCAAACTAGTGAGGCGTTGATGATGGCGTCTTCGCCGCACTAAAGGCATTCTTGACTAACGTCAACTCACCAGATCCAATCTCAAAGGTGACTAACGCTCGTGACTGCTGGAGCGTGTATTTAAAGCAAACCTGATTTGCACCGTCTTAGTGGCTCTACTAGTACCACTCGTAAGCGACTGGCGCGAAACATGAGTAGACTGATCTTCCAGATGTGGAAAAACGCCCATCAAATTTCGTTATGTCGCACATCTTCTTTTCGCTGTTGCGAGTTTCTTCCGTCAGTTTGTTTCGTTGTTAAAGCCAAGATATCAGTTTTAGCTAACTCCATCTACAGACAGATACTACAGGTACACTATGTGATCAAAAGTATCCGGACACCCTCAAAAACATACGTTTTTCATATTAGCTGCATTGTGCTGCCACCTACTGCCAGGCCGGCCGCTGTGGCCGTGCGGTTCTAAGCGCTTCAGTTTGGAACCGCGTGACCGCTACGGTCGCAGGTTCGAATCCTGCCTCGGGCATGGATGTGTGTGATGTCCTTAGGTTAGTTAGGTTTAAGTAGTTCTAAGTTCTAGGGGACTGATGACCACAGAAGTTAAGTCCCATAGTGCTCAGAGCCATTTGAACCATTTGAACCTACTGCCAGGTACTCAATATCAGCGACCTCAGTGGTCATTAGACTTCGTGAGAGAGCAGAATGGGGGCGCCCTGCGGAACTCAAGGACTTCGAACGTGGTCAGATGATTGGGTGTCACTTGTATCATACGTTTGTACGCGAGATTTTCACACTCCTAAACATCCCTAGGTACACATTTTCTACATCTACATCTACATCTACGTTTATACTCCGCAAGCAACCCAACGGTGTGTGGCGGAGGGCACTTTACGTGCCACTGTCATTATCTCCCTTTTCTGTTCCAGTCGCGTATGGTTCGCGGGAAGAACGACTCCCGGAAAGCCTCCGTGCGCGCTCGAAACTCTCTAATTATTCGTGATCTCCTCGGGAGGTATAAGTACGAGGAAGCAATATATTCGATACTTCATCCAGAAACGTACCCTCTCGAAACCTGGACAGCAAGCTACACCACGATGAAGAGCGCCTCTCTTGCAGAGTCTGCCACTTGATTTTGCTAAAAGCTTACCAAATAACCCTGTGACGAAACGCGCCGCTCTTCTTTGGGTCTTCTCTATCTCCTCTGTCAACCCGACCTGGTACGGGTTCCACACTGATGAGCAATACTCAAGTATAGGTCGTACGAGTGTTTTGTAAGCCACCTCCTTTATTGATGGACTACATTTTCTAAGGACTCTCCCAATGAATCTCAACCTGGCATCCGCCTTACCAACAATTAATTTTATATGATCATTCCACTTCAAATCGTTCCGTACGCATACTCCCAGATATTTCACAGAAATAACTGCTACCAGTGTTTGTTCCGCTATCATATAATCATACAATAAAGGATCCTTCTTTCTATGTATTCGCAATACATTACATTTGTCTATGTTAAGGGTCAGTTGCCATTCCCTGCACCAAGTGCCTATCCGCTGCAGATCTTCCTGCATTTCGCTGTAATTTTCTAATGCTGCAACTTCTCTGTATACTACAGCATCATCCGCGAAAAGCCGCATGGAACTTCCGACACTATCTACTAGGTCATTTACATATACTGTGAAAAAGCAATGGACCCATAACACTCCCTGTGGCACGCCAGAGATTACTTTAACGTCTGTAGACGTCTCTCCATTGAGAACAACATGCTGTGTTGTGTTTGCTAAAAACTTTTCAATCCAGCCACACAGCTGGTCTGATATTCCGAAGGCTCTTACTTTGTTTATCAGGCGACAGTGCGGAACTGTATCGATCGCCTTCCGGAAGTCAAGGAAAATGGCATCTACCTGGAAGCCTGTATCTAATATTTTCTGGGTCTCATGACCAAATAAAGCGAGTTGGGCCCCACACGATCGCTGTTTCCGGAATCCATGTTGATTCCTACAGAGTAGATTCTGGGTTTCCAAAAATGACATGATACGCGAGTAAAATACATGTTCTAAAATTCTACAACAGATCGATGTCAGAGATATAGGCCTATGGTTTTGCGCATCTTCTCGACGACACTTCTTGAAAACCGGAACCACCTGTGCTCTTTTGCAATCAAGACTTGCTGTACACGGCAGGGCAAGTTCTTTCGTGTACTCTGTGTAGAATCGAAATGGTATCCCGTCAGATCCAGTGGACTTCCCTCTATTGAGTGATTTCAGTTACTTTTCTATTCCTTGGACACTTATTTCGATGTCAGCCATTTTTTCGTTCGTGCGAGGACTTAGAGAAGGAACTGCGGTGCGGTCTTCCTCTGTGAAACAACTTTGTAAAAAGGGGTTTAGTATTTCCGATGTTTTTAGTATTTCTGATCTGATAGTGAAGTGGAAACGTGAAGGAACACGTACAACACAAAAGCGTGCTGCAAGTACTATGACAGTTAGGTGGGAGGTGATAAAGCTTGGATTTCATAGTCGAGCGGCTGCTCATAAGCTAGACATCACGACGGTAAATGCCAAACGATGCCTCGCTTGGTGTAAGGAGCGTAAACATTGGACGATTGAGCAGCGGAAAAACGTTGTGTGGAGTAACGAATCACGATACACAATGTGGCGATCCAATGGCAGGGTGTGGGTATTGCGAGTGCCCGGTGATAGTCATTTGTCAGCGTGTGTAGTGCCAATAGTAAAATTCGGAGGCGGTGGTGTTATGGTGTGGTCGTGTCTTTCGTTGACGGAGCTCTCACCCCTTGTTGTTTCGCGTGGCACTATCACAGCACAGGCCTACGTTGATGTTTCAAGCACCTTCTTGCTTCCCACTGTTGAAGAGCGATTCGGGGATGGCGATTGCATCTTTCAACACGATCAAGCATCTGCTCATAATGCATGGCCTGTGACGGAGTGGTTACACGACAATAACGTCCCTGTAATGGACTGGCCTGCACAGAGTCCTGACCTGAATCCTATAGAACACCTTTGGGATATTTTGGAACGCCGACTTCGTGCCAGGCTTCACCGTCCGACATCGATACCTCTCCTCAATGAAGCATTCCGAGACGAATAGGCTGCCATTCCCCAATAAACGTTCCAGCACCTGACTGAACGTATGCCTGCGAGAGTGGAAGCTGTCAACAAGGCTAAGGGTTGGCCAACACCACGTTGAATTCCCGAATTACCGATGTAGGGCGCCACGAACTTGTAAGTAATTTTCAGTCAGGTATCCGGATACTTTTGATCGCATAATGTAGGTACTAAAAAGTTTTCTAAGTATAGTATTGCATCAACAATTTATGCGGTTAGCCGTCCCATTATTGACAGCCAGCTACAACTATTCGTATTATCAGTAATGCAAATTTCTCAGATGGATTCAGTATGAAAAGTATCACTCTTCAATTGCAACAAGTAATCTGGTACTACAATGACAGGGAATCCAACTAGCGTGTTTTGCTGTAGAAAGAACACGAAATGGAATAGATTAATATACTTTAGTTTAAGGGACACGTGTTAAGCTAAGTTTCAACGGTAACACCATCTGTGTTAAGACCGTGGTCATACTGTGAAACCACATGTCACGATATTTTGTATCCCCGTTTCGAAGAACACAGCCATTTGCAGTGATATTCAAACTAGTACGAGAGAACGCTCACCTTGGATCTCCTGCGACCCTTCAGCAGCAAAAAGACGTGAAAATGAAACGGGGTGGAGTCAGAGCTGTTGGAAGATGCAGAAAAGTTTCTCAACAAAAGTCTGTTTTGAGTCGCTTGAGTCTAGGTTGCAGCATTGTCGAGGATGAAAACACACCATTTTTTAAAACAGTAGAGGTATCAGAGAGAGCCAACGGAACGCACAATAAAATAGTTTCCATCTATATGAGGAAGCGAACCGCCTATTTCTTTCCCCATCCTGCTCCACCCCTAGGTCCTTAATAACCTCGTTGTCAACGGGGCGTTAAACACTAATCTTACTCCCTTTTTTTCACCCATGGGAAATGTATTCACTAACCGCGTTGAATAGTCTCCCGTCTCTTTTAGACACTTCCTCCCAAATATGGAAGTATATTTATAGACTCATTAGATGTAGCGTACAACTGTTTATATATCGACTCTTCGAAACATCCAGAAACAAACGACGTCGATGATATTCAGCGTTGAACGGAGAGGAAAGCGTTAACGTGCTTTTATTATATCCAAATCTACATCTTCATCCACAGCAATAGTTTGCCAACCACTTGATGAGGTGTGGCGGAGGGTACGTTTTTAGCATTATCACTTCATTATCACTTTCCAAGAGAGAAAGGAATCAACGGAAATACACTCCTGGAAATTGAAATAAGAACACCGTGAATTCATTGTCCCAGGAAGGGGAAACTTTATTGACACATTCCTGGGGTTAGATACATCACATGATCACACTGACAGAACCACAGGCACATAGACACAGGCAACAGAGCATGCACAATGTCGGCACTAGTACAGTGTATATCCACCTTTCGCAGCAATGCAGGCTGCTATTCTCCCATGGAGACGATCGTAGAGACGCTGGATGTAGTCCTGTGGAACGGCTTGCCATGCCATTTCCACCTGGCGCCTCAGTTGGACCAGCGTTCGTGCTGGACGTGCAGACCGCGTGAGACGACGCTTCATCCAGTCCCAAACATGCTCAATGGGGGACAGATCCGGAGATCTTGCTGGCCAGGGTAGTTGACTTACACCTTCTAGAGCACGTTGGGTGGCACGGGATACATGCGGACGTGCATTGTCCTGTTGGAACAGCAAGTTCCCTTGCCGGTCTAGGAATGGTAGAACGATGGGTTCGATGACGGTTTGGATGTACCGTGCACTATTCAGTGTCCCTTCGACGATTACCAGTGGTGTACGGCCAGTGTAGGAGATCGCTCCCCACACCATGATGCCGGGTGTTGGCCCTGTGTGCCTCGGTCGTAGCAGTCCTGATTGTGGCGCTCACCTGCACGGCGCCAAACACGCATACGACCATCATTGGCACCAAGGCAGAAGCGACTCTCATCGCTGAAGACGACACGTCTCCATTCGTCCCTCCATTCACGCCTGTCGCGACACCACTGGAGGCGGGCTGCACGATGTTGGGGCGTGAGCGGAAGACGGCCTAACGGTGTGCGGGACCGTAGCCCAGCTTCATGGAGACGGTTGCGAATGGTCCTCGCCGATACCCCAGGAGCAACAGTGTCCCTAATTTGCTGGGAAGTGGCGGTGCGGTCCCCTACGGCACTGCGTAGGATCCTACGGTCTTGGCGTGCATCCGTGCGTCGCTGCGGTCCGGTCCCAGGTCGACGGGCACGTGCACCTTCCGCCGACCACTGGCGACAACATCGATGTACTGTGGAGACCTCACGCCCCACGTGTTGAGCAATTCCGCGGTACGTCCACCCGGCCTCCCGCATGCCCACTATACGCCCTCGCTCAAAGTCCGTCAACTGCACATACGGTTCACGTCCACGCTGTCGCGGCATGCTACCCGTGTTAAAGACTGCGATGGAGCTCCGTATGCCACGGCAAACTGGCTGACACTGACGGCGGCGGTGCACAAATGCTGCGCAGCTAGCGCCATTTGACGGCCAACACCGCGGTTCCTAGTGTGTCCGCTGTGCCGTGCGTGTGATCATTGCTTGTACAGCCCTCTCGCAGTGTCCGGAGCAAGTATGGTGGGTCTGACACACCGGTGTCAATGTGTTCTTTTTTCCATTTCCAGGAGTGTATTACCTTGAATGGAGAACCCCTCAAAGTAGTAGAAAGATTCACTTATTTAGGGAGTGAAATATCTAGGGATGGAAGAATAACTAACGAAATTAATAGGAGGTTACAGAAGGCAGGCAATTTCTACCAAACAATAAAACACCTGATTTGCAATAATGAAGTTTCAGAAAGAGCAAAACTCCTTATGTATAAGAATTATTACATCCCTATGGTGACCTATGGTGGAGAAACAATGACAGAAAGGGACTGGAGCAGACTGCAAGCAGGGGAAATGAAATTTCTCAGAGCATTTAAGGGAAAAACAAGAATGGACAGAGTAAGGAATGCAGAGATTGGAAAAGACCTCAAACAAGAAAGTATGAGAGAAGAAATTGAAAGAAAGAGATAAAGATGGTATGTGCATGTTAAGAGGATGCATGGGCAGAGACTCCCCAAAATTATGGAAGAACTAAAGATGGATGGGAAAAGGCCAAGAGGGCGCCCGAGAACACAGTGGAAACCGGGAGTGAGAATATCTGTTGAAAGGAGAGGTGTGACCTGGAAGCAAGTGGAGGAAGAAAAGTGGTGGGAGGACCGAGCCAAATGGAGGGGACTCGTCAGCACCCAGGCCCGGCAGTAGCTGGAGCGGGATTCGGATATAGATAGACAGACTTCCCCTTTCCGATGGTGCATGGGTAACCGAATGCTGGTAAGCCTCCGTGTGTGCTCGAATGTCTCAATTTTACTTTCATGGTCTATTCACGAGATAGACGGCAGTTTAACAATAAATGGCACTGTGATGCTCAATGCCTCTCTTGTAGCGTCTGCCATTGGGTTTGGATGAGTATGCCCGTAATGCTTTTGCGCATACTAAACAAACCTGTAATGAAACGCGTTGGTCTTCTTTGGATTTTTCTCTGTTTCATAGAGATTTTAGGTGGAGAAATTGGAGGCCTAATTTCAAAGTATGATAATTAGGAAATTTTGCTTGCCTACATTGTTCATTTGAAGAAGTATCGGTATCATAATTAAAACACAGAGAACTTTTCAACAAGTCCCATGCCAAAGAATATCAATTAATTCAGTTATTTCTTGAAAGATGAATGATGTGTTGTGAACTGCCTTAGAGAAGTCCAATGATAAAAAATTTAAAATTTTTTCTGCCGTAAGTATCATATACTTGTTGATCATCCAACTAGCACCCACTTTGTAACTGGCAAATCAGTGTATTTGCTTAATTGTTTCAACGCAATCTGTCCAACATTTATAAGTGTTTCAAATACACGTAATATGTGACTGATACTATCTTGACATTGGCATTGTTCCCATCTTCAATAAAGGCAATAGAAGACTTTGTAAACACTACAGAGGAATAGTCGAATAAATGAAAAGATAGAAAAGGAGCTGAGTGAAGAGCAGCATAGGTTTAGGAAAGGAAGAAGCACAATCGACCTGATATTTTCTATCCATCAATTGACGGAAAAAGTTGGGGGTATAACAAAAGGGTGATAATGGTTTTTATAGACATAGAAAAGGCATATGACTAAGTTAACAGGGAAAGACTATGGGAAGAAATGAAGAAAATAGATATAGAAGATGAATACATTAATGTAATAAAGACAATGTACAAAGGACACATTTGCGGAATTAGAACATCATTGGGGAACTCTTAATACTTCGACATAAGACAAAGACTTAAACAATAAAGTATTCCATCTCCTGCACTTTTTAATGTTGTGATGGAAAGAATGTATAGGGCAGTTAAAGATATAGTAAAAGAAAAATACAAAAAGATGATTTTTGCTGTTGATATGGTAATATGGGGCGATAAAGAGGTAGATGTACAGGTACAACTTGATGCGTGGAAAGAAATAATAAATCAAGATAAGAGTGAAGTAATGGTATTTGGAAGAGACAAAGGGATCAACGAAAATATTACTTTGAATGGAGAACCCCTCAAAGTGGTAGACAGTTTCTCTTACTTAGGGAGTGAAATATCTAGTGATGGAAGAATAACCAACGAAATTAATAGGAGGGTACAGAAGGGAGGAAATTTCTAGCAAACAATAAAACACCTGATATGGAATAAGGAAGTGTCAGAAAAAGCAAAACTCCTTGTGTATAAGAGTTATTACTTCCCAATTGTCACATATAGAGGAGAACATGGCCAATGACAGAAAGGGACTGGAGCAGACTGCAAGCAGTGGAAATGAAATTTCTCAGAGCAGTTAAGGGAAAAACAAGAATGGACAGAGTAAGGAATGTAGAGATTGGAAAGGACCTCAAACAAGAAAGTATGAGAGAAGAAACTGAAAGAAAGAGATTAAGATGGTATGGGCATGTTAAAGAGGATGCGTGGGCAGAGACTCCCCAAAATTATGGAAGAACTAAAGATGGATGGGAAAAGACCTAGAGGGCGCCCAAGAACACGGTGGAAACCGGGGGTGCGAATATCTGTGGAAAGGAGAGGTGTGACTTGGAAGCAAGTGGAGGAAGAAAGTGTTGGGAGGACCAAGCCAAATGGAGAGGACTCGTCACACCCAGATACGGCAGTAGCTGGAGAAGGGATCCGGATATACACTACTGGCCATTAAAATTGCTACACCACGAAGATGACGTACTACAGACGCGAAATTTAATCGACAGGAGGAAGATGCTGTAATATGGAAATGAGCAGCTTTTCTCAGCGTTCGCACAAGTTTGGCGCCGGTGGCAAAACCTACAACGTGCAGACATGAGGAAAGTTTCCAAACGATTTCTCTTACACAAACACCAGTTGACCGGCGTTGCTTGGTGAAACGTTGTTGTGATGCTTCGTGTAAGGAGAAGAAATGCGTACCATCACGTTTCCGACTTTTATAAAGGTCGGATTGTAGCCTATCGTGATTGCGATTTATCGTATCACGACATTGCTGCTCGCATTGGTCGAGATCCAATGACTGTCAGCAGAATATGGAATCGGTGGGTTCAGGAGGGTAATACGGAACGCCGTGCTGGATCCCAACGGCCTAGTATCACTAGCAGTCGAGATGACAGGCATTTTATCCGCATGGCTGTAACAGATCGTGCAGCCACGTCTCGATCCCTGAGTCAACAGATGGGGAAGTTTTCAAGACAACAACCATCTGCACAAACAGTTGGACGACGTTTACAGCAGCATGGACTATCAGCTCGGAGACCATGGCTGCGGTTACCATTGACGCTGCATCACAGACAGGAGCGCCTGCGATGGTGTACTCAACAACGAATCTGGGTGCACGAATGGTAAAACGTAATTTTTTCGGGTGAATCCAGGTTCTGTTTACAGCTGCATGATTGTCGGATCCGTGTTTGGCGACATCGCGGTGAACGCACATTGGAAGCGTGTATTCGTCATCGCCATACCGGCGTATCACCCGGCGTGATGGTATGGGGTACCATTGGTTACACGCCTCGGTCGCCTCTTGTTCGCATTGACGGCACTTTGAACAGTGGACGTTACATTTCAGATGTGTTACGACCCGTGGCTCTACCCTTGATTCGATTTCTGCGAAACCCTACATTTCAGCAGGATAATGCACGACCGCATGTTGCAAGTCCTGTACGGGCCTTTCTGGACACAGAAAGTATTTGACTGCTGCCCTGGTCAGCGCATTCTCCAGATCTCTCACAAATTGAAAACGCCTGGTGAATGGTGGCCGAGCAACTGGCTCGTCACAATACGCCAGTCACTACTCTTGATGAAGTGTGGTATCGTGTTGAAGCTGCATGGGCAACTGTACCTGTACACGCCATCCAAGCTCTGTTTGACTCAATGCCCAGGCGTATCATGGCCGTTATTACGGCCAGAGGTGGTTGTTCTGGGTAGTGATTTCTCAGTATCTATGCACCCAAATTGCTTGAAAATGTAATCACATGTCAGTTCTAGTATAATATATTTGTCCGATGAATACCCGTTTATCATCTGCATTTCTTCTTAGTGTAGCAATTTTAATGTCCAGTAGTGTAGATAGACTATCTTGACGCTCATACACTGGGCCCAGTGTTTGTTACAATTACCAGACAGTAGACTTACATAGTTCAGAATGAATAACCGAAGTATCTGAACTGATTGACGGAATATTCGTTACCACTGCCGACTGCGTGAGCAGCCGTGCCCCCTTAGACGTTATGTGCACCACAGGCAACAAGGAAATTCGTGAGACTATTCATTACGAGTGCAGTTTCTAAGCTGGGGGATGGCCCTGGCGACAAACGAGGACTGTGGAGTTCGCTTGATGAGAGGGAATACCAGAGAGAGTTACCAGCGCTTCTGCTCACGTGCTTCAGAGAAACCGCACAGATATCAAAGGGCGGCACCGACAGCGGGCAGAGACCGCAGGAGTTTGCGAAAGGGACGTTACTTATGCAACAGTACACCGACTGCAAGGGAAGGGAGTATCCTAGTGCTGGTACTGGTAAGGTCTGTATCTCGGAAATTCTTACAGTATGTGTGTGTATGTGAGGCGGCAGTTTGTTTATTTTTAAATTCTCGTACCACAGCTCTGAAGTTGGTTCTATCTTGCCCTTGGTGACTATGTACCCAACACTACGTCAGTACCTTCCAGTTCTAAGGTGCTTTCGTGCGAGAGCAAGTTATATGAGCAACCGGTGTGATACGTATTTTAATGTATGTACAGAGACTCGTTTGTAAATGTCTTAATTGCTTATAAATGATTGACGATAGCGGTTTCGTGTATTGCTAGTACGACTGTAAACCGTTCTGGGACCGTTTGTCTAGACCTCGTGCGTGGCGCATAGCAGCTCAAATGCGTGGCCCCATGCAGTTTCAAAGGGGTGAAAATGTCACTCGAACACAGTTCATCAGTGGCAATCACCTATGTATTGATTCGCATTTCAGCTACAGTCCACACTGTTTCTGTACAATATTCAAAACTTCACTAGGCTACGAGGCGTGGAGGGCGAGCTAAACAACGTTCTGCATTTACTGCTTCTTTTACATCATTATTACACTTCGCACAGTGCTAAGTATACTGATTTATATCAGTGGGCAGTGCAGTCTATCGGCAAACGATATCAGCGTTGTTACACATCTTCTGCGGTAGTTACATTACGAGCCGTCTTTGGTTAACGGTACTATCCAGTTTCTAAATTCAGTCCAGACGCATTTCAAAGCAGCACATCCGACAAAAGAGAAGAACCATGGACCTTGCCGTTGGTGGGGAGGCTTGCGTGGCTCAGCGATACAGATAGCCGTACTGTAGGTGCAACCACAACGGAGGGGTATCTGTTGAGAGACCAGACAAACGTGTGGTTCCTGAAGAGGGGCAGCAGCCTTTTCAGTAGTTGCAGGGGCAACAGTCTGGATGATTGACTGATCTCGCCTAGTAACACTTACCAAAACGGCCTTGCTGTGCTGGTGCTGTGAACGACTGAAAGCAAGCGGAAACTACAGCCGTACTTTTCCCGAGGGCATGCAGCTTTACTGTATGGTTAAATGATGATGGCGTCCTCTTGGGTAAAATATTCCGGAGGTAAAGTAGTCCCCCATTCGGATCTCCGGACGGTGACTACTCAGGAGGACGTCGTTATCAGGAGAAAGGAAATTGGCGTTCTACGGATCGGAGCGTGGAATGTCAGATCCCTTAATCGGGCAGGTAGGTTAGAAAATTTAAAAAGAGAAATGGATAGGTTAAAGTTAGATATAGTGGTAATTAGTGAAGTTCGGTGGTAGGAGGAACAAGACTATTGGTCAGGTGAATACAGGGTTATAAATACAAAATCAAATAGGGGTAATGCAGGAGTAGGTTTAATAAAAAATAAAAAATAGGAGTGCGGGTAAGTTACTACAAACAGCATAGTGAACGCATTATTGTGACCAAGATAGATACGAAGCCCATGCCTACTACAGTAGTACAAGTTTATATGCCAACTAGTTCTGCAGATGATGAAGAAATTGATGAAATGTATGATGAGATAGAAGAAATTATTCAGGTAGTGAAGGGAGACGAAAATTAACAGTCATGGGTGACTGGAATTCGAGAGTAGGAAAAGGGAGAGAAGGAACCATAGTAGATGAGTATGAATTGGGGGTAAGAAATGAAAGAGGAAGCCGTCTGGTAGAATTTTGCACAGAGCATAACTTAATCATAGCTAACACTTGGTTCAAGAATCATAAAAGAAGGTTGTACACATGGAAGAAACCTGTAGATACTAGAAGGTATCAGATAGATTATATAACGGTAAGACAGAGATCTAGGAACCCGGTTTTAAATTGTAAGACATTTCCAGGAGCAGATATGGACTCTGACCACAATCTATTGGTTATCAACTGTAGATTAAAACTGAAGGAACTGCAAAAAGGTGGGAATTTAAGGAGATGGGATCTGGATAAACTGAAAGAACCAGAGGTTGTACAGAGTTTCAGGGAGAGCATAAGGGAACAATTGTCACGAATGGGGGAAAGAAATACAGTAGAAGAAGAATGGGTAGCTCTGAGGGATGAAGTAGTGAAGGCAGCAGAGGATCAAGTAGTTAAGTAGACGAGGGCTAGAAGAAATCCTTGGGTAACAGAAGAAATATTGAATTTAATTGATGAAAGGAAAAAATATAAAAATGCAGTAAATGAAGCGGGTACAAAGGAATAAAAAAGTCTCAAAAATGAGATCGACAGGAAGTGCAAAATGGCTAAGCAGGGATGGCTAAAGGACAAATGTAAGGATGTAGAGGCTTATCTCACTAGGGGTAAGATAGATACTACCTACAGGAAAATTACAGAGGCATTTGGAGAAAAGAGAACCACTTGTATGAATATCAAGAGCTCAGATGGAAACCAAGCCCTAAGCAAAGAAGGGAAAGCAGAAAGGTGGAAGGAGTATATAGAGGGTTTATACAAGGGCAATGTAGTTGAGGACAATATTATGGAAATGGAAGGGGATGTTGATGAAGGTGGAATTTGAGATATGATACTGCGCGAAGAGTTCGACAGAGCACTGCAAGATCTAGGCCTCTGGAGTAGACAACATTCCATTAGAACTATTGACTACCCTGGGAGAGCCAGTCCTGACAAAACTCTGCCATATGGTGAGCAAGATGTATGAGACAGGCGAAATACCCTCAGACTTCAAGAAGAATGTAATAATTCCAATCCCAAAGAAAACAGGTGTTGACAGATGTGAAAATTACCGAACAATCAGTTTAATAAGTCACAGCTGCAAAACTGGTAGAAGCCGA
This sequence comes from Schistocerca serialis cubense, assembly GCF_023864345.2. Taxonomy (NCBI): domain Eukaryota; kingdom Metazoa; phylum Arthropoda; class Insecta; order Orthoptera; family Acrididae; genus Schistocerca; species Schistocerca serialis. The sequence continues at coordinate 1,133,391,163 of NC_064639.1, forward strand.
CCCCAGGGAAGATCACTTTGGATTCCGTAGAAATGTTGGAACACTTGAGGCAATATTGACCCTACGACTTAGCTTAGAAGAAAGATTAAGGAAAGGCAAACCTACGTTTCCAGCATAGGTAGGCTTAGAGAAAGGTTTTTTCAATGTTGACTGGAATACTCTCTTTCAAATTCTGAAGGTGGCACCGGTAAAATACAGGGAGCGAAAGGCTATTTACAATTTGTACAGAAACCAGATGGCAGTTATAAGAGTCGAGGGGCATGAAAGGGAAGCATTGGTTGGGAAGGGAGTGAGACAGGGTTGTAGTGTCTCCACGATGTTATTCAATCTGTATATTGAGCAAGCAGTAAAGGAAACAAAAGAAAAATTCGGAGTATGTATTAAAATCCATGGAGAAGAGATAAAAACTTTGAGGTTCGCCGATGACATTGTAATTCTGTCAGAGACAGCAAGGGATTTGGAAGAGCAGTTGAACGGAATGGACAGTGTCTTGAAAGGAGGATATAAGATGAACATCGACAAAAGCAAAACGAGGATAATGGAATGTAGTCGAATTAAGTCGTGTGATGATGAGGGAATTAGATTAGGAAATGAGACACTTAAAGTAGTAAAGGAGTTTTACTGTTTGGGGAGCAAACTAACTGATGGTGGTCGGAGTAGAGAGGATATAAAATGTAGACTGGCAATGGCAAGGAAAGCGTTTCTGAAGAAGAGAAATTTGTTAACATCGAGTATAGATGTAAGTGTCAGGAAGTCGTTTCTGAAAGTATTTGTATGGAGTGTAGCCATGTATGGAAGTGAAACATGGACGATAAATAGTTTGGACTAGAAGAGAAGCTTTGGAAATGTGGTGCTGCAGAAGAATGCTGAAGATTAGATGGGTAGATCAATAACTAATGAGGAGGTATTGAACAGAATTGGGGAGAAGAGGAGTTTGTGGCACAACTTGACAAGAAGAAGGGACCGGTTGGTAGGACATGTTCTGAGGCATCAAGGGATAACAAATTTAGCATTGGAGGGCAGCATGGAGGGTAAAAATCGTAGAGGGAGAGCAAGAGATGAATACACTAAGCAGGTTCAGAAGGATGTAGACTGCAGTAAGTACTGGGAGATGAAGAAGCTTGCTCACGATTGAGTAGCATGGAGAGCTGCATCAAACCAGTCGCTGGACTGAAGACCACAACAACAACAACAACAACAACGACTTAAAGTCCAGGAATCAGCTGACGTAATGCTAAAGTTGCAAAATTCATTTGCTTTATTGTTTAGGTGTCTCCATGTTCAGCCTCGCTTTCCTACCCAGTTTTTCGGTCATTGTTGCTCGGCTTTGTTTCTGCCTACTCGTAGCGTAGATTTTCAAGACATCACGGAAAGTTCTTGACATATCATATGTATCCTTCTCTGATTATGCTACCATCATAATATCATTCACAACTCTAATGAAATGTATTCTACCAGCATTTTTAGGGCTCTGTACCCCAGTTGGTAAGCACCAAACTCTTATGGGGTCAATGTCTCTCTGTCCGATTGTTAAGACCCCTTTTTCTCAGGAACAGGAAGCTCTATCAAATTCAAATACTCATATACTATGAGTGCAAACTGAAATAACTAATCAGAGGGAAGAAGAAATTGGCATAAATTTTCGTGTTTTTAGGGTTCTGTTCCTCAGTCGATAAAAATAGGGCCGTTACAAGATCACTCTCTTGTCTGTCTGTCTGTCTGTGTATCCGTCTGTCTGTCTGTCTCTCTGCAAGACGCGTTTTCTCAGAAATGGCCGACGTACCAAGCTCAAATTTATGTCACACACTAAGGTCTATGGTCCCTTGACGGTGCAAAAAGTTTAAACTTCCAAGTCAATGCAATTAAGAGATACAGGCGTTTATGTCAAGTATTTTGATACAAACTCACTCGTCAAAACCTACAGGACGCTTTCCATTGACCTAAATTCATGGAATTTAGCAAGAGCGAGGGTTCACGGTAAAAGTAAAGGGAAAACTGGGAAATTATTAAATTGTAATTAGATCATATAAAAATACTTTTTTATCATTACAGACTTACATTGTATTCATAGTCTTTCAAAAATCACAGGAACTACTGTAGGGATTTTCGTCTGGTTTTCAGTAACAGACAGAGGGAACCACAAAGAAAGTTTGTGTATATAACACTATGAAATGTGGTCTCCTGACGCTGTGAAAACGGTATCTTTGTTATTTAGTGGTGTTAGGTGTAAGGCCACCGGACTACCGGGCTGACAGTCTACACCAGTGGTCGTCAAACCTTTTTGATCAAGGGCCAAAACTAACAATATGATGAGGCACCTCTGGACGCAGATTTCCAGGCCTTTTTATTAACTGGCAAACCACGTGAATGGTATGTTATGAACCTCTAATAGACTAGTTATAGTAAAGTAGCCAGAGGTTTAATACTGACTTTATAGCACTTATCGTTAAAGTCGATACCATTTGGACCACTACGTTTAGAATCTTCTCTGTTTCAGATTGTTGCCACCCTCAATGACCCATAAATTGTAACACTGTAACTGTCCAACGAAATGTTTCTGCGTTGTCTTTGTGAACAAATGGTTAACAGCAAATGGACTTATACTTAAATGTATTACGTAACATGAGACACGATCACAACTGTTTTCTACGTGTTCTGGAAGTCTTTTTCTTCGACTCACTTGACTGAACTACAACAGCCTTAATTCTATATCATACTAGATGTACCTGGCATTGGCTGGATATGTATTTATTCCAATTTTATGTTATTCTGTCTCTTCCTTCCATCACTCTCTGTCGTCTATCTCAACTTTCCCCTAACTCACCATCTCTTCACCCCTTTATCAGTCCATTTCGCACTCCCCCTGTGTGTGTCCATGTCCTCCTACCCCTTCTCCCTCCACATTACCATCCCCCGCCCCAATAAGACGTGGCCTTTGCTTACCCCACAGTATTTCTTTACAGATTGAAAATAATATGTGTACCAGTGTGGCTGAAAGCGATCCGAGGGTTTAGGAGGAGAAGTGGAGGATAAACGCACACACACACACACACACACACACACACACACACACACACACACACACACCTTTAAGAGCTAATGACTAATTATTTCTTTTAACAAATATGTACCGCGTATGACCGTCTCTATCATGCATATTCATGAATCTAACGCACTTTCATTTAAGACTCATACAATAGCAGATAATTGGTACGAGGCACACCCACCCATTTGTTGTCGGCACTGAGATACAAACAGGAAAACTTTACTATTATTACGTCCCCTACCACCGCAACGACAAATCTATCTGTCCCTGTACCGAGTGACTCCTGTAAAGGTGACAGAACAACTTTACGCGCACCTACTTACACTTCTTCCAGTGTATTTTTCATTTGACCAAGGAGACAGGTACACCCGACAGCTGCAAACCATTTATTCTTTACCGGATTTGGATATATATCATTTATCATTCTTCAGAATCTGGAAACTTTAGGACCTGTTAAAATGAAATAGTACTTTCGGAAACAAACCACTCACAACTGTTGGCTGTATAAATAACATTGCTGTGCAGTTCATGACAAAAATAAGCCATGTTTATGACACTGAAATTCTGCAATACAGGGAAAAAGATTTTTAAATACCCGTCCGCCGGTTTGACAACTATTAGATTATGAGGGATATGTTCGTATGAGACATACGAGTAGTTGTGTCACGTTGTCAACAATTACATCTTTAGTCAGTCTTCACAGGAGTCGAGTGTTGAGATCTACTGGAATAATCGTTGTGTTAGCATGAGTCAATGATGACATGTGCCACTCACAGACTTTCACATATGACTGTCACCGTGTTTACGAGTGTTGAAAACAGCATAAAATGCTGCTGATCAGATTTCAATAAACTGGAGAAAAACATACAGTGCATCTGACTAATTCATTCCAGTTTAATTATCTCTGTGAAAATAAAGTTCACATGACTTGCATAATCTTACAGTATTCATGTAGCTAGGCAGGAGCATATGAAGGGCGAATGGAAGGAAAGGAATCATTAGTAACTTTGAGCCACTACCAAAAACAAATCTGGAATCAGTGTATCTTGTTCCTGGATTTATTTTAAATACTTTCATGCAAGATGACACAGATCTATTATTAAAATATTATATTACATTATTCACATGACCACAAAAACTTTATTATAGTACCATTAATCTCAAACTTTCAAAACATGTAGAAATAAAAAATAAATTAAAAAAATTAAAAAAGGACAAATTCACTGCACACGCAACAGGCTGTATAAGAATGGTACAGGTCTCTTATTGAATCTGGTTTTTATTCATTATAACTGCAAAACAAACGTAAATACAAATGTATAATTTTTCATTAATGTGATTTGTAATGAACTTTTGTGGCTATGACGTCTATATCTGCGTCGTTTGGTCTGCATCCAATCCTCACTGCATATTCTAAATGACTGGACAACAGATTACGATATTTATATTTTTCAGGTACTTCATTTGTGAAAATAAAACTTCACAAAGGTAAGTTGAAGGAAACAGTGTTAAAATGAACTGTGCACAGTCTCGTAAATTTTTATAATTGTTAGGCACACATTTCCAAAATTCAGTGTACTGTTGTGTTTCACGATGTTCTATAACAGAGCTTTAAGCTGTGTGTCATGCTGAAGTTCGATTATTTCATTTAGCAAATTAGTTTTAGGAAATCAAAATTGGCAGAATAATTCGAGATCATCATGTCCAACATGCCAAGGGTTCTCTACGAGAATGAAGCAGCTTCGAATCTTTCTAAAATCTGCAAATCTGTTTTTATTTCACCCAAATAGGCTTCCAAATATTCTTCCATGTTTTGGTAAATAGTTTCGGCGATAGTTAAGCCTGATCGGATCATAGCAACAGTTGGAAAATTAGACAGACCTTTTACTTGGAGTTCATTTATATATTATTGCAGTTTGGCTTGAAATCCAAATATTTTGTTAGTCATTTGCGCAATTATCTTGTTCGGTCCTTGTAATTCCATAAGTGTGTTGAATTTTTGTGTAATATTTGTCAAAAAAGCTGTATCCACCATTCATCATCATCAAGTTCAGGATAATTTTTGCCACTTTGTTGTTAGAATGAAATAATTTCAGATTTCAATTTGACAAACCGTTCCAGCACTTTTCCTTCGCTTAGCCATCTGACAGCAGTATGTAGGAGAACATAACTGTAACAAGCTTGCAATTCCTGTAGAAGTTCTTTAAATATTCTGTGATTAAGTTCACGGGCATGAATAAAATTTATAACACTTATAACAGTTTGCATAACATTCTTCAATCTGGTATTTGAAATTTGACATGGCAAACTTTCTTGATGCAGTAAGCAGTGAACGGAGAGTAAATTTGGCAAATTCCATTCCTTCTTAATCACTGCTATCAAACCACTGTTGACACCCGTCATTGAAGGACAACCAACTGTACATACTGATATTAAATTGCTCATAGATAAGTCATTTTTTTGCAAATTCTTTAATTACATTCACAAAATCACATCCTTTTGTGTGAGCTTTCATGGTTATAATTGCTAAAACATCTTCCTCTATTACCCCATCATTTGTGCAGTAACGCACAAATAATGAAAACTAAGCCATCGAAGCTAAATCTGTACTGGAAGCACATGCAGGATTTAATTATTTGCATAGTTTGACATTATTAATTACTGCCTCAAACATAATTTTGAAATATCTTCTACACGACGTCGACAGGTAGATTCTGAAAGTGTGAGCTTATTTATTAACAGATTGTGGTGTCACCGCCAGACACCACACTTGCTAGGTGGTAGCCCATAAATCGGCCGCGGTCCGCTAGTATACGTCGGACCCGCGTGTCGCCACTGTCAGTGATTGCAGACCGAGCGCCGCCACACGACAGGTCTAGAGAGACTTCCTAGCACTCGCCCCAGTTGTACAGCCGACTTTGCTAGCGATGGTTCACTGACAAATTACGCTCTCATTTGCCGAGACGATAGTTAGCATAGCTTTCAGCTACGTCATTTGCTACGACCTAGCAAGGCGCCATTATCATTTGCTATTTATCTTGTGATGCATGTACCGTCAAGAGTTATGTTCACCACTTATGGATTAAAGTTAAGTATTCCAGCAGCTTCGTACTTTAATTGCTAGTCTCAATTACTTTACCTGTTCCAGACCTCAGACCTGAGCTTAAACGCGTGCCTTTCGGCTTCCTCTCATAGTGACTTGGCTGTCTTGCCAAGTCACAACACAGATGATATTTGTTTACTGTAGGAGACAATTTGAAACAAAGTTTCAGAAGCAGTCATCATACATTGCTTCACTAATTCAGCATCAGTGAAAGCTTTCATATTTCTTGCCAGAATATTAAATACTTGGTATGAAGCTCTTGTGAAAGCCTCACTTTGCCCAGCTGCTGCTAACATAACGTTTTGTTGACGGATGGTAGATTTTAGAAGAGCGATTTTTTCCTTTCCTTCATTTGAATTCAAAGCAAAAGCTACTGTAAATGAATCGGGCTTACTTGTGTAGAGGCGAAATAAATCGTATCTCTTCAGTCCCACAATCGTATCCCGCCATATTAAGCAAGTAGCGGCACTGTGTCCACTTATAAAGCAAAACTCTTCTTCCCAAATTTCTTGGAAACTTCTTTTCTCTTAGCATATTTCCTTCTTAGTCACTGTTCTTGAGGGTACACCAGACATTATTTATTCCACTAATAATTACATCACCAAATATGATCACAATTACACTATATACACGACGAACGCTCAGGGGCACCGAAACTTGTTTCACCGCTTCACGACTGGCACAGTGACACGAAAAAGCTAACAATGAGGCGGCCGTGGGCACGCGGCGAGTTTGATGCATGGCTCACATTGTTGGCTAGCAGGCCGCTCACGCCTTTAGCGCGGCGAAACACTGCCAAGTGGAGCGTTAAATGAAAGTGTTGTTTGGTTTTCAGTTACCTAATTACTTTCCCGACTTTAATCACAATTCTCCGCAGTTACCGTAAAGAAAACACCACTACGCCAGACAAGTAGAAAACGAATGCTACCCGTGCGAAACTGCGGAGGGTCGCGGGCCTCACGAAAATATGATCTGGGGCGCATGCAGCGCGCGGGGCGCAGTTTGACGACCACTGGTCTACACCTATGACACGTACAGCATCAGTAATGTTTCAAAGAAAATTAATACTGGTAACTGACACAGGACTGCATTTCCATCGTTTGAGGTGAAGTTCCCATATCTAATAGTTGAGTCGTTCCACAGAACCATTTGATTATTGCTTAACAACAGTAGCCTTATGGCTGGCTGTATCATTTTCTTCTAGGGAGACTTTCATGAAATCTTACCAGTAATCGCAACGGGGATGAGAGCATACGAGGCCTATGCATCTGCAGTTGCCAGTTACCACAGCAAATTAATGTAACTCAAATATTAATGAAGGAAATATTATAATAGAAAATGTGAAGTTACACAAAAAATTTAATTTAAAACTTAAAATTAAAATATTCTCGGATGTCTTGGGATTCCCACGATAGATATCACGCTTCGTATCCAAAATGATAACAGGTAAAAATTTTTCAGATTCTTTATTCCCTGGCTGGATGAACTATCTATATACACAATTAATTTTGTATGGAACCTTTGGCTGTGTGAGTCCCACTTGCACTTATCCATTTTTTTAAATTTACTTTTTGACACTTTTGATTGTTCCCATTGTACTTCCTAGAAACAAATTAAATAAAGAGAAAGGGAGAGTACAGCTCTATTGGACAATTCGTTTCATTATAGCCTCATTCTTAATGACATTTCTATTTCTGAATTTTGGTGTTTAAATAAATAGAGAACTAATTTTCTGTTTATCCAGTCTTCTCCATTCTTTCTATCAGTTCCCGATATAGTATCTTCTGTTCGACTCTACAAAAAAAAAAAAAAAAAAAAAAAAAATTTCCAGATCAATGAATTTTGCGTATTTTCTTTATTCATGGCCATTTTCCCTTCAAAAATAGTTCTTAATGGTATTATATCTCCCCTTTCGTTTTATAAAGTTGGATAAGCTTCTCTATAAGCTGGCTAATCTAAGATTTAAACTGTTTTTTACAAAATTTGAGCGAACTTTTCCAATATGAGGTGCTAAGATCAAGACTAGTATGGCCAAAATTGTATTATTTGCTCTACCAGTAGCATTTCCTTTTATTGTATGGTACTTACTTTCCTTCTTGTAAGTGTACTGGTTGTGTACTAACCACATTTCAACACATGTAGTCATATAAACTGTTGTTTGTTCTTATTGCCATCGTTTTTTAATAACACAGGAAAGTTATTAATTATTCTGTTCAATTTGTTATCCAGTTTCTTTAAAGCGTAATTGAATGTTTATATTGAAATTGGTGGTCCAACGAAACAATATCCACTCTTTCTATTGTTCTCGTGTCACTTGGAATATCCCAAAATTCTTCACTTAATTCATCATGTAATTTTTCCATGTATTCTTTCTAACGATTTGCCACTGTTCTGGATTCTAAGAGAGTGTTACTTTTTTTGGATACGACTTCCTCAAAGGATTTTTAGGGGTTTAATTCTTGGGAATAACAAGTCTGTTTTTCCCTTCTTTCATAGCACCTCTTATTTTTCTGATCTTAAGCGGTATTTAATGGTTATTTGGTTTATTGTTTCTCAGTATCAGTCAAGATATTTCATTATCATTGTGAAACAGGATTTTTATGTCGTCCATGGATATCAGGACTTGATTTTTCCTAGTAGTGTTCCAGCGTTACAACTTTTTATTCACTTCCCGTGAACACTTTTCTGCTCCATCTTGTTCATCTTAATCCTAAGTTCCACAACAATGTCTTCATTTTCCTGTCAATCTATACACCATTTAGAGTTAGTTGTGCTTTTTAATATTTTATTTTAATATTACTCTTGGCAGTTTCTCTGAAGTATTGATCATTGCCAATATTGAAACCTGGGATGGACTGACTATAATTTGATTTCTGTAGGGGAAAATGCCTAAAATGATACAACTTTTGTTTTCTGTTTTTTCTTCTAAAATTTTCTTCATTATTTTTATTGCGCACATTTTCTAAAACTTAGACATGACATTTTCTCAAAAACAATTAGAAACCACTAAAAACAAAACTACACTATTAAGAAAAAAACCGAGGAAAGACACTATGCCAGGGTGTCTTTTCATACTTACTATGTTCGTAACATGATACAGTTGCAGAAGAGACGTGAATGCAGTAAGAGTTGGCTGAAATGACACAGTGACTGTTTGTGGCAAATAGTGGTAGTTTCGTTTGTTTCAAATGTCGTAACGTATTCAAAAGTAGGCTAAGCTAATACTCCGTAAATGGCTGGCGTGTATATCAAACGTTCTGCATGCCAGTGAACAAAAAATGACAAGAAGGTTGGCTGAATTCTTTGTATTATCCATTTTAGATACAACTTCACATTTGGCGGCACGTTACTTGTTTTGTAAGTATATCAAATAGTGTCACACGTTTGTTAATGCTTTCAATGTTATTATTGATTTCATCGCTTTGTGATTCTTTGCGTAACTTCCCATTTTGTAAAATGCTGCATTGCCGGGTAAAATGACACACCATAAGTATGGATAAACTGACATAGCGTCATTTCAGTCCGATAAATTGATCTAATAAAATAATTTAAAATATTTAAAAATACTTTTCTGCAGCTTTATTGATACCATAACCACAGAGGTAGACATCCATTTCTCATCAAAAACACTATTTCTTTTTTTGCAGAAGGTTGGATTTCGGACACGCCATCTCGGCGTTTCTTCAAGGAAACTGGAAGCTACTTATTTGGCACTTGCGATGGGTTTCAATAAAAGTTCACGTTGATCAGTTTTGCACGGTATATAAAAATATCCTCAATAAAGAAGGAATTTCGCTTGCACGAATTTATAATGTGTATGAACCTGAACTTCCATTTGTGTATAGTGCTCAGAAAATTTTTGAGATTACTAGGAAACAACAGGTGCGAGCATTTACAAACGCTGAAAGGTGGGTGCACGTCACATTGGTCGTGCATGTGAATTCTGCAGGTAACTTTGTACCTCAAGCTTTAATCTTCGCCAGGAAAACCTGGAAAGAGGAATTGACCGACAGAGCATCTACGGGAAATCAAGAAAGTTGACGGATGACTGGAGAAATTTCTCTTAAGTGGCTATATCACTGCCTCAGTTTCGTTAAGGCAAGAAAAGAGGGTAGAGTGTTGCTCATTGTTAGTGGCCACTCGAGTCACAAACACGTTGAGGTGTTGAAATATGCAAAAGAAAACGGAGTTTTCTATTTTACCTACCCAATGTATTCACCGACATCACCAGTTTTGATACCATTAAGGCCTGTTACAATCAAGAAGTTTCAAAGTGGCTGAAAACACACCCTGGGCTACTAGTCACCCAGTACCAAACAAGTGAGCTTTTTGCCAGTGTGTATGGTAAAGCAGAATGTGTGGCTAATACTAAGAGTGGATTTGCTAAGGCAGGCCTTTGGCCGATAAACACGGACCCAGTTGACGGCATCTGTTTTCTCCAGCTCAGACAACCCACAGAAAAAGGCCTGCAGAGTCTGGAGAAAATTCACCTCCTGCTAGACGCAACAATGAAAGTCAAGAGGACAATCTTCGTGGATTTGCACATGTTTTATAGGATATCTCAGCACCTGAAGAGGAATCCGCCCCCACAACCAGTTTTCAAACTCCTAAAGGAGATAGTCCTAAAAGATTTAAGATATCAGTTCATGAGATCCTTCAGCAGGATCATGCTCATCAACGAAAATCAAAACGAAATGCATTCAATAATACAGATTTGTGAAAGTGTTAATTGGCATGAAATGGACGACGATACGCTGTACAGCTCGTGAAATATACTTAGAAAAGTCCAAGAATCATCTATTATGGAGTAACTACGAATATTCTTCAGCCTTCTACATAATGGTCACATACATATGGTTTAGTTAAAATGACAGTAACATCACTTTGCAGAGGCATACAGGTAGTCATTTTTCGTATGCTCCATTCGGTTATGGGGCGGGAAAGGAAAAGACAAGCATCTCCGTTCTGGCCACAAGGAGGACAATCGGGACCGACCGACCGCCGTGTCATCATCAGCCAGTGACTCCATCTGTATTCGGTAGTGGGTGCCGCTGTTTCTCAGTCATTAGCTCGTCAACTGACATCACGAGGCGAAGTGGATCCTATTGCAGTCCTTCCACAAAGGAAAAATCTATGGCAGTAACGAGAATTGAACCCGGGTCCTCCACCTCCGCATGTAAATCACTCGCGTTCAGCACGCAGCGGACATGGGACAGGAAGAAACCTAGACATATAATACAACGAAAAGAACCATAAGCCAAAAGCTAATACTGATTCAAAAAGTGTAGAGGTAGAGCTTTGAGACAAATGTTCAGTGAAACCGTCTGATAGTACTCTGTAAGGAGCCTGTTTATATGTTTGTATGTTGTCAGCGCTTTAGACTGCATTATTATAACTGACAGCACTGTGCGCCCTTGCTAACAAGGGAACCTCCCAATCGCACCCCCCTCAGATTTAGTTATAAGTTGGCACAGTGGATAGGCCTTGAAAAACTGAACACAGATCAATCGAGAAAACAGGAAGAAGTTGTGTGGAACTATGAAAAAAATAAGCAAAATATACAAACTGAGTAGTCCATGGGCAAGACACGAAACATCAAGGATAGCGTCAACTAAGGAGCGCCGTGGTCCCGTGGTTAGCGTGAGACGCTGCGGAGGTTCTTGGTTCAAGTCTTCCCTTGAGTGAAAAGTTTAATTTTTTTATTTTCAGACAATTATCAAAGTTCAGGCACTCACACATAATCAACTTCGTTCTCCAAATTTCCAGGACATGTTCAGATTTGCTTGGACATATGCAGGATTTGACGGTCTACACACGGAAAAATTGAAAACGTTAAAAACATATGTTTTGACAGAGCACAGGATAAACTGTGCGATTGTGAAACTGTTGCATTCATGTGTTGCAATTTATGTGACAAACTCTTATGTTTTCATCACTTTTTTGGGAGTGACTATCAGATCCACAAGAAAATCTAAATCGGGCAAGGTAGAAGAATCTTTTTACCCATTCGCCAAGTGTACAAGTTAGGTGGGTCGACAACATATTCCTGTCATGTGACGCACATGCCGTCACCAGTGTCGTATAGAATATATCAGAAGTGTTTTCCTGTGGAGAAATCGGTTGACCTATGACCTTGCGATCAAATGTTTTCGGTTCCCATTGGAGAGGCACGTCCTTTCGTTTACTAATCGCACGGTTTTGCGGTGCGGTCGCAAAACACAGACACTAAACTTATTACAGTGAACAGAGACGTCAATGAACGAACGGACAGATCATAACTTTGCGAAAATAAAGAAAGTAAACTGTTCACTCGAAGGAAGACGCTAACCACGGGACCACGGCGCTCCTGAGCTCAGATCATCCTTGATGTTGCCTAACTTCCGCATGGACTACTCAGTCTGTATATTTTGCTTATTCTTTTCATAGTTCCACACAACTTCTCCCTGTTTTCTTGATTGAACTGTGTCCAGTTTTTCAAGGCTTATCCACTGTGCCAACTTATAACTAAATCTAAAGGGGGTGCGATGGGGAGGTTCCCTTCTAAGAGACTCCGTGGCTGGTCGGACTCGCAGTTAGAAGTTAATAGTTAGCAGTGATGGAGGTTAGAAGCAGTGTTAACGCGAGCAGACCGTCTGGACGTGTGTCCGTCATGGAGATTTAATATTGGTTGGACATGGATTGTAAAATGTGGGTAATGGAATTACTGACGATTATATAATTTTTGGAACTGGATGTCACGGAAGATTTTACAATTTTTGGAACTGAATATCCTATGATTAAATCTGCTAAACACATTGTTTGCTTTGCAATAAAATCTTTCCTTTTGTAACCACATTCCCATTAGTCGTTAGAGCGGACAGTAGTTAGAATCTTTTTATTTAGCTGGCTGTATACCTGCTGTATTTGCTGTAGTTCGTGTCATGAAGATTTTCTGTGATGTAAGTGACTTATGAAATGTATGGGTTCTTGTTAGGATTTCTTCTAATTCAGGGCCATTCTTTTGTGTCAATTATTAATAGTCAGATTGCGTTATCCTTGTATATTGAGGGTCATAATAAATAGAATAAGTTTGAGCTGTATTTGTCAGGGAAAATTCTATAGGTCAGTGTTGAAATGACGGATAAGCAAGGTGATAGTACGTTCAGTTTCATTCAACAGTTTCAGAAATAAATAAAGAAGTTTCACCTTCTCAGTTGTTTCAGTTTAAGTAAAAAATACATTCAGAAATTTCACCTCATAAAGCTCCCAGTAGCTTCACGTCTCACCTACTTTGATTTGCATACATACTCTTATATCTTTTTGTGTAGTTATTTAAACTTATAATGAGTATTCCATAGCGATCTCCTGACAGCCATGTTAATGATCGTACTGTCTCAGTCTTGTGATGGTTCAGAGAGTCAGTCTCAAGGTGGAGAGTATCTGACAGAATATCGACATGTTTTTGTTGTTGTGGTCTTCAGTCCTGAGACTTGTTTGATGCAGCTCTCCATGCTACTCTATCGTGTTCAAGCTTCTTCATCTCCCACTACCTACAGCAACCTACATCCTTTTGAATCTGCTTAGTGTATTCATCTCTTGGCCTCCCTCTACGATTTTTACCCTCCACGCTGCCCTCCAGTACTAAATTGGTGATCTCTTGATGCCTCAGAACATGTCCTACCAACCGGTCCCTTCTTCTTGTCAAGTTGTGCCACAAACTCCTCTTCTCCCCAATTCCATTCAATACCTCCTCATTAGTTATGTGATCTACCCATCTAATCTTCAGCATTCTTCTGTAGGACCACGTTTCCAAAGCTTCTATTCTCTTCTTGTCTAAGCTATTTATCGTCTACGTATCACTTCCACACATGGCTACACTCCATAGAAATACTTTCAGAAACGACTTCCTGACATTTAAATCTATATTCGATGTTAACACTTCTTCAGAAACGCTTTCCTTGCCATTGCCAGTCTACGTTTTATATCCCCTCTACTTCGACCATCATGAGTTATTTTGCTCCCCAAACAGCAAAACTCCTTTACTACTTTAAGTGTCTCATTTCCTAATCTAATTCCCTCATCATCACCCGACTTAATTCAACTACATTCCATTATCCTCGTTTTGCTTCTGTTGATGTTCATCTTATATCCTCCTTTCAAGACACTATCCATTCCGTTCAACTGCTCTTCCAAGTCATTTGCTGTCTCTGACAGATTTACAATGTCATCGGCAAACCTCAAAGTTTTTTTTTACTTCTCGATGGATTTTAATACCTACAGCGAATTTTTCTTTTGTTTCCTTTACTGCTTGCTCAATATACAGATTGAATAACATCGGGGAGAGGCTACAACCCTGCCTCACTCCCTTCCCAACCGCTGCTTCCCTTTCATGTCCCTCGACTCTTATAACTGCCATCTGGTTTCTATACAAACTGTAAATAGCCTTTCGCTCCCTGTATTTTACCCCTGACACCTTCAGAATTTGAAAGAGAGTATTCCAGTCAACATTGTCAAAAGCTTTCTCTAAGTCTACAAATGCTAGAAACGTAGGTTTACCTTTCCTTCATCTAGATTCTAAGATAAGTCGCAGAGTCAGTATTGCCTCACGTGTTCTAATATTTCTAAGGAATCCAAACTGAACTTCCCCGAGGTCGGCTTCTACTAGTTATTCAATTCGTCTCTAAAGAATTCGCGTTAGTATTTTGCAGCTGTGGCTTATTAAACTGATTGTTCTGTAATTTTCAGATCTGTCAACACCTGCTTTCTTGGGGATTGGGATTATTATATTCTTCTTGAAGTCTGAGGGTATTTCGCCTGTCTCATACATCTTGCTCACCAGATGGTAGAGTTTCGTCAGGAGTGGCTGTGTCAAGGCCGTCAGTAGTTCTAATGGAATGTTGTCTACTCCCGGGGCCTTGTTTCGACTCAGATCTTTCAGTGCTCTGTCAAACTCTTCACGCAGTATCATATCTCCCATATCATCTTCATCTACATCCTCATCCATTTCCATAATATTGCCCTCAAATACATCGCCCTTGTATAGACTCTCTATATACTCTTTCCACCTTTCTGCTTTCCCTTCTTTGCTTATAACTGGGTTTCCATCTGAGCTCTTGATATTCATACAAGTGGTTCTCTTTTCTCCAAAGGTGTCTTTAATTTTCCTGTAGGCAGTATCTATCTTACCCCTAGTGAGATAAGCCTCTACATCCTTATATTTGTACTCTGGCCATTCCTGCTTAGCCATTTTGCACTTCCTGTCAATCTCATTTTTGAGACGTCTGTATTCCTTTTTGCCTGCTGCATTTACTACATTTTTATATTTTTTCCTTTCATCAATTAAATGGTGTGGGTTCCTGTTGTCTTGTCCTAGTTCATGAACCACGGGCAACGTATGAGTGGCCAAGTATGTGGTCCCGACAGTCGGGATACCAGTTACTTTGGAATAAGGCTGGACATCTCGGACATATTCTGAGTCGTGGTCACCTTTGTGCTCATACGGCAAAGACTATCAAATCCATCGGTTAGTCCCTCAACTGTTAGGGGTAAAACTCAATGGGAGTCTGGGCAAGTAAGGCTAGCAACCTCCTTCCCTGGTACTTTAAATATGATGCTGGCAACAATCAGAGCAAAATGCCTCGGACGTTTGGAGGTGACGGAGTCCCACCTCTAACTGACAAACCAGGGACTCCTAAGATACGACTTGGCAAACGAATGGTAATGAGATGGGGAGCTATTAATATCAATGGGGGCTACTCTAGGAAGAAAACCAGGGACTCCTAAGATACGACTTGGCAAAGAAATGGTAATGAGATGGGGAGCTATTAATATCAATGATCAATGGGGGGTACTCTGGGAAAAAGGTAGAGCTGGCAGAGGCTGCAAGTGAGATGGGGCTGGACGTTGCAGCTGTTAGTGACATTCGGGTAAGGGGTGAGAAAGAAGAGGAAGTGGGAGAATACAAGTTATACCCGTCAGGAGTCAAAGCAGGAATAGCACAATGGGGTGTAGGGCTTTACATCAGGAAAGAAATGGAATCCAGCGTAGTTGCAATAAGGTATGTAAACGAACGACTGATGTGGATAGATTTGACAGTGTCTAGCAAGAAAATTAGGATTGTGTCAGTATATTCGCATTGTGAAGGAACAGATCAAGATAAGATGGATAGTTTTTATGATGCACTCAGTGATGTAGTTGTTAGAGTAAAGGACAAGGACAGTGTTCTGCTCATGGGTGATTTTAATGCCAGGATTGGAAATCGAACAGAAGGGTATGAAAAGGTTATGGGTAAATTTGGAGAGGATATGGAGGCCAACAGGAACGGGAAACAACTCTTGGATTTCTGTGCCAATATGGGCTTAGTAATCACAAACTATTTTTTTAAACATAAGAACATTCACCCGTATACTTGTGAAGGCAGGGGAACCAGATCTGTCATTGACTATATAATAACAGATCAGGAATTCAGGAAGGCTGTGAGGGACACACGTGTATTCAGGGGATTCTTTGATGACACTGATCATTATTTAATCTGCAGTGAAATTGGTATTGTGAGGCCGAAAGTGCAGGAGGTCAGGTCCATATGTAGGAGCATAAGAGTGGAGAAACTTCAGGATAAGGAAATCAGGCACAAGTACATAACAGTGTACTCAGAAAGATACCAGTTAGTTGAATGTAGTCAATTACAATCTTTGGAAAAGGAATGGACGAGGTACAGGGACACAGTACTAGAAGTGGCTAAAGAATGTCTTGGAACAGTAGTGTGTAAAGGTAGGATGAAGCAAACAGCTTGGTGGAATGACACAGTCAAGGCAGCCTGTAAAATGAAAAAGAAGGCGTATCAAAAATGGCTACATACTAGAACTCAGGTAGACAGAGAAAGTTATGTTGAAGAGAGAAACAAAGCCAAACAGATAATTGCAGCATCCAAGAAGAAATATTGGGAGGACTTTGGAAACAGGTTGGAGACTTCGGGTCAAGCTGCTGGAAAACCATTCTGGAGTGTAATTAGCAGTCTTCGAAAGGGAGGTAAGAAGGAAATGACAGGTATTTTGGACAGGTCAGGAAAACTGCTGGTGAATCCTGTGGATTCCTTGGGCAGATGGAGGGAATATTTTGAAGAGTTGCTCAATGTAGGTGAAAATACGATCAGTAATGTCTCAGATTTCGATGTACAATGGGATAGGAATGATGATGGAAATAGTATCACATTTGAGGAAGTGGAGAAAATGGTCAATAGATTGCAGTGCAAAAAAGCAGCTGGGGTGGATGAAATTAAGTCGGAACTCATCAAATACAGTGGAATGTCAGGTCTTAAATGGCTACACAGGATAACTGAAATGGCCTGGGAGTCGGGACAGGTTCCATCAGACTGGACAAAAGCAGTAATCACACCAATCTTTAAACATGGAAACAGAAAAGATAGTAACAACTATAGAGGTATCTCTTTAATCAGCGTTGTGGATAAAATCTTCTCAGGTATTGTTGAAAGGAAAGTGCGAGTATTAGTTGAGAACCAATTGGATGAAAATCAGTGTGGGTTTAGGCCTCTTAGAGGTTGTCAGGACCAGATCTTTAGCTTACGGCAAATAATGGAGAAGTGTTACGAGTGGAACGGGGAATTGTATCTATGCTTTATAGATCTAGAAAAGGCATATGACCGGGTTCATAGGAGGAAGTTATTGTCTGTTCTACGAGATTATGGAATAGGAGGCAAACTTTTGCAAGCATTTAAAGGTCTTTACATGGATAGTCAGGGAGCAGTTAGAGTTGACGGTAAATTGAGTTCATGGTTCAGAGTAGTTTCAGGGGTAAGACAAGGCTGCAACCTGTCTCCACTGCTGTTCATATGATTTATGGATCATATGTTGAAAACAATAGACTGGCTTGGTGTGATTAAGATATGTGAACACAAAATAAGCAGTCTTGCATATGCAGATGATTTAGTTGTGATGGCAGATTCGATTGAAAGTTTGCAAAGTAATATTTCAGAGCTAGATCAGAAATGTAAGGACTATGGTATGAAGATTAGCATCTCCAAAACGAAAGTAATGTCAGTGGGAAAGAGATATAAACGGATTGAGTGCCAAATAGGAGGAACAAAGTTAGAACAGGTGGACGGTTTCGAGTACTTAGGATGCATATTCTCACAGGATGGCAACATAGTGAAAGAACTGGAAGCGAGGTGTAGCAAAGCTAATGCAGTGAGTGCTCAGCTACGATCTACTCTCTTCTGCAAGAAGGAAGTGAGCACCAAGACTAAGTTATCTGTGCACCGTTCAATCTTTCGACCAACTTTGTTGTATGGGAGCGAAAGCTGAGTGGATTCAGGTTACCTTATCAATAAGGTTAAGGTTACGGATATGAAAGTAGCTAGGATGACTGCAGGTATTAGTGGATGGGAACAATGGCAGGAGGGTGTCCACAATGAGGAAATCAAAGAAAAACTGGGAATGAACTCTATAGATGTAGCAGTCAGGGCGAACAGGCGTAGATGGTGGGGTCATGTTACACGCATGGGAGAAGCAAGGTTTCCCAAGAGACTCATGGGTTC
The DNA here is from genome assembly GCF_023864345.2 of Schistocerca serialis cubense. Lineage (NCBI taxonomy): Eukaryota > Metazoa > Arthropoda > Insecta > Orthoptera > Acrididae > Schistocerca > Schistocerca serialis. The sequence goes on from NC_064639.1 coordinate 1,133,409,844, forward strand.
AGCAATAGAAGGTAGGACGAGTCGGGGCAGACCAAGGAGAAGGTACCTGGATTCGGTTAAGAATGATTTTGAAGTAATAGGCTTATCATCAGAAGAGGCACCAATGTTAGCACTGAATAGGGGACCATGAAGGAATTTTATAAGGGGGACTATGCTCCAGACTGACCGCTGAAAGGCATAATCAGTCTTAAATGATGATGATTATCAATTAAATTCAATATTTCTTCTGTCACCCAAGGAGTTCTAGCAGCCCCTGTGTTTTTACGTACTTGATCCTCTGCTGCCTTCACTACTTCATCCCTCACAGCTACCCATTCTTCTTCTAATGTATTTCTTTCCCCCATTCCTGTCAATTGTTCCGTTATGCTCTCCCTGGAACTCTGTATTACCTCTGGTTTATCCAGGTCCCATCTTCTTAAATTCCCACCTTTTTGCAGTTTCTTCAGTTTTAATCTACAGTTCATAACCAATAGATTGTGGTCAGAGTCCACATCCACCCCTGGAAATGTCTTACAGTTTAAAACCTGGTTCCTAAATCTCTGTCTTACCATTACATAATCGATCTGAAACCTGTCAGTATCTCCAGGCTTCTTCCATGTATACAGCCTTATTTTATGATTCTTGAACCAAGTGTTAGCTATGATTAAGTTTAGCTCTGTGCAAAATTCTACCAGACGGCTTCCTCTTTCATTTATTACCCCCAATCCATATTCACCTACTACGTTTCCTTCTCTCCCTTTTCCTACTACCGAATTCCAGTCACCCACGACTATTAAATTTTCGTCTTCCTTTCATTATCTGAATAATTTCTTTGATTTCATCATACATTTCTTCAATTTCTTCGTCATGTGCAAAGCTAGTTGGCATATAAACTTGTACTACTGTAGTAGGCGTGGGCTTCGTGTCTATCTTGGCCACAATAATGCGTTCACTATGCTGTTTGTAGTAACTTACCCGCAATCCTATTTTCCTATTCATTATTAAACCTACTCCTGCATTACCCCTATTTGATTTTGTATTTATGATTCTGTATTCGCCTGCCCTAAAGTCTTGTTCCTCCTGCCACTGAACTTCACTAATTCCCACTATATCTATCTTTAACCTATCCATTTCCCTTTTTAAATTTTCTAACCTACCTGCCTGATTAAGGGATCTGACATTCCACGCTCCTATCCGTAGAACGCCAGTTTTGTTTCTCCTGACAACGACGTCCTCTTGAGTAGTCCCCGCCCGGAGATCCGAATGGGGGACTATTTTACCTCCGGAATATTTTACCCAAGAGGACGCCATCATCATTTAACCATACAGTAAAGCAGCATGCCCTTGGAAAAAATTACGGCTGTAGTTTCCCCTTGCTTTTAGCCGTTCACAGTACCAGCACAGCAAGGCCGTTTTGGTTAGTGTTACAGGGCCAGATCAGTCAATCATCCAGACTGTTGCCCCTGCAACTACTGAATAGGCTGCTGCCCCTCTTCAGGAACCACACGTTTGTCTGGCCTCTCAACAGATACCCCTCCGTTGTGGTTGCACCTACGGTACGGCTATCTGTATCGCTGAGGCACGCAAGCCTCCACACCAACGGCACGGTCCATGGTTCAAGGGGGGGGGGGGGACATAACAACGATAATATGCAGTAATTCCTGAATGACATTAAGTTAAGAGTAATTTTTAAACGTAGTTGAAGGTGACAGGCGTAAATTAAAAATGTAAGATAGTAGTGAGACAAGACTAAAAGGCAACGGTCCAATCTGACAAGCCGAAAAACGCCCTGAAATTTTTATTTCGTAAAGAATACAGAGAAAGAAAAGCCCACTCAAAATTTTAGTTACTAAGACGCACTGCAAGTATTTTAAAAAGATGAAAATTACCAAATTCGTAGATCGGAAGGTGGCTGGAGAAATACACGCTTCTATTGTATCTGTAGGGGGCTGCACATGGGCAACATGGCAGGTGCGTGTCATTGGTTTACAGCGCATCGGTAAACATAACACGACTTGGCGCGATCGTAGCTTTCAAAGCCAGTTTTAGTTGTCGTTTATAGTTTCTCCGAAATAATTGTCCGCTGTTCCTGTTCACACAACTTTGCAGCTCATTTTCCATCCAAGATAATTACTAATTGCTTTTGCCATAGCGGAAGTGTTAACAATGAAGATAAAATTGAATTAATACTCATTGCGTTTAACGCTGAATGTCAAGAAGTGTATAAACACGCTTTTGCTTCGTAAAATCTGATAGTGAACTGCATAAATGGAAGAAATAACGAAGTAATGAATACGTATCAAAATGTAACTCTCAAAACTGTGAAAGGAAAACTACCCGAAAGATTTAGCAGTGCAGAGTAGCCACGAAGTCTCACTATCTTCCCATTACGAACCAACATAAATCCCTAAAAAATAAGCAACAAGTACAACAACAATGTAGGACAGATTGCTACTTACTGTAAAGAAGACACGTCAAGTAGCAAAGAGGCACTATTAAAAGACACTCACATACAGCTTTCGGCCAAAGCATTCGTCAGTAAAAGAGACACACACGAGCGCCATTCACACACACACACACACACACACACACACACACACACACACACACACACACACAAGCAAGCACGCCTCATTCACACACGACCACCAACTCCAGCATTTGAGGCTCTGAATGGTGTGTGTCTCTTTTACTGACGGAGGCTGTGGCCGAAAGCTGTATGTGAGTGTTTTTTAACTGTGCCAGTCTGGAACTTCGACGTGTTTTTTTTACGGTAAGTAGCAATCTGTCTTTTCCTACATTGTTTATATTCCTACCTGGAGTTTTCATTGTTTAACATGTACAACAGTTCTTTAGGGTGAGTTTCCCTAAGACAGGGAACGCGTAAAGCTGCTTGTGAGAGGCTAGGCGCCATTGCCGACGAGTATCTATGAAACTAGGCCGTCCGAATAGCAACTGAAATGGACATTGCTGACTGCAGGTCTTTTTCAGTCTGTATTAGCAGCTTCAAGAAATCATACAGTCTAGGAACCTACAAAAAAATGAAGTTTATTTTCAGTAAAAGTCTAGAACAGATGCCATTAATTCATGGCTGACATGAAGATGAAGTTTGCTGTTATCCCCACATCTGCTGTGTCTAACGCCAATCAGGTTTTGTGAAATAACTGCGAGCAAACCGCCTCACTTATAAGTGAAAGAAACAATCTATTGTGGATGGTTTAATGCTATGACACATTCATATCCTACAACGCCAGTGATAAGTACGAGTGGATTACTGTTTCTGCAGCTTTATATACGTCTTCAGGGACCTCAAAGCATTATAGGGCAAAAAAAAGAACTGTTTAGTGACAAAAATCTTATACTGGACCTATCACAATCTGGATAAGTTGTTGTTGTTGTTGTCTTCAGTCCTGAGACTGCTTTGATGCAGATCTCCATGCTACTCTATCCTGTGCAAGCTTCTTCATCTCCCAGTACTTACTGCAACCTACATCCTTCTGAATCTGCTTAGTGTATTCATCTCTTGGTCTCCCTCTACGATTTTTACCCTCCACGCTGCCCTCCAATGCTAAATTTGTGATCCCTTGATGCCTCAGAACATGTCCTACCAACCAGTCCCTTCTTCTTGTCAAGTTGTGCCACAAACTCCTCTTCTCCCCAATTCTATCCATACCTCCTCATTAGTTATGTGATCTACCCATCTAATCTACAGCATTCTTCTGTAGCACCATATTTCGAAAGCTTCTATTCTCTTCTTGTCCAAACTGTTTATCGTCCATGTTTCACTTCAATACATGGCTACACTCCATACAAATACTTTCAGAAACGACTTCCTCACACTTAAATCTATACTCGATGTTAACAAATATCTTTTCTTCAGAAATGGTTTCTTTGCCATTGCCAGTCTACATTTTATATCCTCTCTTCTTCGACCATCCATGTTATTTTGCTCCCCAAATAGCAAAACTCCTTTACTACTTTAAGTGTCTCATTTCCTAATCTAATTCCCTCGTCATCACCCGACTTAATTCGACTACTTTCCATTATCCTCGTTTTGCTTTTGTTGATGTTCATCTTATATCCTCCTTTCGAGACACTGTCCATTCCGTATAGCCTTTCGCTCCCTGTATTTTACCCCTGCCACCTTTAGAATTTGAAAGAGAGTATTCCAGTCAACATTGTCAAAAGCTTTCTCTAAGTCTACAAATGCTAGAAATGTAGGTTTGCCTTTCCTTAATCTATTTTCTAAGATAAGTCGTAGGGTCAGTATTGCCTCACGTGTTCCAACATTTCTGCGGAATCCAAACTGATCTTCCCCGAAATCGGCTTCTACCAGTTTTTCCATTCGCCTGTAAAGAATTCGCGTAGGTATTTTGCAGCTGTGACTTATTAAACTAATAGTTCGGTAATTTTCACATCTGTCAAAGTAGGGAAGAATAATTTTTTACATTTCAGTCGACACGGATCCTAATTAGTAGCAGAAATTAATTCATTGCTTTCGTTGGACTCTTGGACTGGACATAACGATACCCCTGTCTTTCACGAGGGTCACGAAAAGACTTGATATAATTCAGATTCCACCCGGAACAGCCTAACTCACTCTCGATAATGAATTTTTTCGACAGTAGAACCTGTTTCTAAGGAAATTGCCGGATGGTGTAATTGCGAATAGCAGCGTGCCATTTGACGTTTATCAGGAGAACAGAAATCATAAATACCAGTCATTTGTGCATTATTAATTTGCATCAGGTGATTTTACGAATTGCATTTTGTACGCCCTGTATGCAGAACAATAAGGAGAGCGACGGCCGGAACCATTTCTTCCTGCAGCGCAATTCTGCCTTAATAAAAGTAATAATTACTCTGAAGTGCCTGAAGCATTCATTTTTCTTTCGTCAGGCATGCTTGGTGTAAGGAAACTGTTTGTTTTCGTCATTCAAATTACATTACCCGTTATTATGATGACTATGCTGAATAAACAAGGATCTCATTATTATTAAAATATACGTTATGAAAAAGTTACTTTAAGAACTAAGTATTTGTATGGAGTGTAGCCATGTATGGAAGTGAAACATGGACGATAACTAGTATGGACAAGAAGAGAATAGAAGCTTTTGAAATGTGGTGCTACAGAAGAATGCTGAAGATAAGGTGGGTAGATCACGTAATTAATGAGGAGGTATTGAATAGGATTGGGGAGAAGAGAAGCTTGTGGCACAACTTGACTACAAGAAGGGATCGGTTGGTAGGACATGTTTTGAGGCATCAAGGGATCACAAATTTAGCATTGGAGGGCAGCGTGGAGGGTAAAAATCGTAGAGGGAGACCAAGAGATGAATACACTAAGCAGATTCAGAAGGATGTAGGTTGTAGTAGGTACTGGGAGATGAAGAAGCTTGCACAGGATAGAGTAGCATGGAGAGCTGCATCAAACCAGTCTCAGGACTGAAGACCACAACAACAAACAACTGTAAGAACTGTGCTACAGGAACTGTTATAAAACTATATATATGTAAGAAATATTTCATTGCGAAAATTAAAGTCACGCTTGGTGTAAGTCGTCCGTAATGTGACATCAACCAATGCCTTGATTCGATTTCCTCTGGTAGTCACCTTTGAAAGAATTACATATGCAACAATTTAGTTCTTTGAATTTTGTTAGAATGTAATATCAGCTTGTCCGAAATTTCTCAGCTACCTGTGAGCAGCGGCTGACAAAAGGGCTCATATTAGTACTGCTCAGAAAACCTAACGGAAATGATACTTCATGTCGACTATGTTTTCTGGTGAATACAATTACGGGGAGTTCCGTACTCTGCCATTAGTTGTGGCTTCCACAGCTACTTATCCGTACTCGCATCCACTTCCTTACTGGTAATATTTCATTGCGTTACTTTTTTGGAATGACTAAACGGAGGTGAATGAAGAAGTTTCATTTAGAAAGAATGTCGCTGATTCTAAGTGGCTCTGGAAAAACATGCGATTACTCAGTTCTCAGATTACAGTTCCGATCAGTTAAACATAGGCTTCTCTGAGAGGCACGTTTCCAGTAATGACACGACACCGGCAGAACTTGGAAGCTGGATGAGGAATAACCTGTGGAGCTGGAAGAGGAGAGCGCTTCGCTCGTATCCCTCAGCAGTTGAGGCGTTACTGGGCGTCTGAGGCGATCATTCATTCGACTTGTCAGTGGTTCACCTCGTCTGTCTAGAGCCGTAGCAGACAATTCGTACTATTTTCTAAGTCTGCAAGGAGCCAGGTTACCTAAAACGGGTTGAAGTGCCTGTAGTGGCACGTAGACTTGAGCGACGTGATGCACTGGAGTGGAAAATGGAACTGAACACCTTCAAAGTTATAACGTAGAGCTGGTAGAGGGAAGTAAAGGCAGTAGTGAGCCCGAATAGGCAGAGCATGGTCAATGTTTTGGCGGCCACTATTTTCTTTGCCTGTCTGCGCACAGATATTTGGTAGTTTTTCAAGGCGAAGCACGTCACATCTATATCTATAGTATGCAAACCACCGTGAGGTGCATGGCAGAGAATACGTCCCATTGTACCAGATATTAGGATTTCTTCCTGTTCCATTCTCGTATGGAGTGCGAGAAGAATGGTTGTTTGGATACCTTTGTGCGCGCAGTAATTATTCTAGTTTTATCCTCACGATCCCTGAGCGAGCAATACATACGGAGGTTGAGTAACACACTGACAGTTGTCGCTAGTGTCAGTGTGTCACTAGCTACCGATGCGGACTTGCTTCTTGACGAAAATTATTGTGAGAAATTTTTTACGTGGTATGGTGGGCTTAAAAGAGCAAATTATTTTTGTTCAAATTACGACGTAACTTTCCTAAGCTTGTGCAAAATAAATTACATCTGAAGGTTTCACCATGAACCTGAAGAAGTAATGTCATTAGTTCGATACTGTTAATATTACATGACAGGACATAATACATTGACCCTCATTCATTCTACACACCAGCATGGATAGCCACTTTCCCCCAAGGATTTTAGAAATTCTGATGGAATGTTATCTATCCCTTCTGCGATGATTGAGCTTAAGTCTTATTTTAAATTCTGGTTCTAATACTGGATCGCCTATCTCTTCTAAATCTACTCCTGTTTCTTCTTATATCACATCAGACAAATCTTCCTACTCATAGAAGCCTTCAGTGTACTCTTTCCACCACTCCGCTCTCTGCTCTGCGTTTAACAGTGGAATTCTCATTGGAGTCTAGTCTCCGCCTAATGATGTGGGATGGCGCAGAATATTGCAGACAGTCCATTACTTGCAGTATGATGCGAAGCATCTCCGTGTCCTCTACAACATTTGATACTGTTTGTGCCCCTTGTATACTCTACCAAGATTGACAGGGACACTATACACCTTTGGTGTTCGTTCCACATGCAGGACAGAACTCCAACTCTAATCGTATACGTACACTTCGATGCTGTGTACGTGTACGAAATTACACTCACTTCCGACCATGTCGTCTGCGTGCTTCACTTTTCTTGTCAGACAATGTATTTCTATCATACATAAAATAATTATTTGTGCGATTCCTCAAAGTAATCTTATGATTTTGGGCATTGTTGCTACCAATCATATCCCACTATTCGGTCTTTAATGCTTGAAACACTAGCAGAAATCCTCATTTCTACGATTACATCGAGCAGCGGAAGAGAAAGGCATGCCTCTAGACTGTCATTCACAGCTACGAAACAAGTTAAATCAGGCAATCAGCTTCAGTCAAAATTTAATGTACAACGACAGCTATCAAAACAGAACGTGTGAATTATCGACGAAGATTCGACTTACAAGGTGTTTCTCGATGTTACATTACTTAAAATGGAACAACAAGAGACATGGGGTATTGCAGGGAGATGTCATATTTCTTCATATAAAGAAAATATTATGAATCTTTATTCAGAGCTTTCAAGCCGCGCGGGATTAGCCGAGCGGTCTATGGCGCTGCAGTCATGGACTGTGCAGCTGATCCCGGCGGAGGTTCGAGTCCTTCCTCGGGCATGGGTGTGTGTGTTTGTTCTCAGGACAATTTAGGTTAAGTAATGTGTAAGTTTAGGGACTGATGACCTTAACAGTTAAGTCCCATAAGATTTCACACACATTTGAACATTCACAGAGCATTCAAAGTGAAGAGAGACACAGGATACGTTAGAAAATGATGTTCTCAGCCAGCGAATGATGTTATTTTTATTGGACACTTCCTATTTGTATAGGCTTTCTAAAGGTAGAGATTAAAAGCGCAGTCGGTCGTTGTGGCCGAGCAGTTTTACGCTCTTCAATCCGGAACCGCGTTGCTGCTACGGTCGCAGGTTCGAATCCTGCATGGATGTGTGTGATGGCATGGATGTGTGTGATGTCCTTAGGTTAGTTAGGTTTAATTATTTCTAAATCTAGTTGACTGATGACCTCAGATGTTAAGTCCCATAGTGCTCAGAGCCATTTGAAATACACTCCTGGAAATGGAAAAAAGAACACATTGACACCGGTGTGTCAGACCCACCATACTTGCTCCGGACACTGCGAGAGGGCTGTACAAGCAATGATCACACGCACGGCACAGCGGACACACCAGGAACCGCGGTGTTGGCCGTCGAATGGCGCTAGCTGCGCAGCATTTGTGCACCGCCGCCGTCAGTGTCAGCCAGTTTGCCGTGGCATACGGAGCTCCATCGCAGTCTTTAACACTGGTAGCATGCCGCGACAGCGTGGACGTGAACCGTATGTGCAGTTGACGGACTTTGAGCGAGGGCGTATAGTGGGCATGCGGGAGGCCGGGTGGACGTACCGCCGAATTGCTCAACACGTGGGGCGTGAGGTCTCCACAGTACATCGATGTTGTCGCCAGTGGTCGGCGGAAGGTGCACGTGCCCGTCGACCTGGGACCGGACCGCAGCGACGCACGGATGCACGCCAAGACCGTAGGATCCTACGCAGTGCCATAGGGGACCGCACCACCACTTCCCAGCAAATTAGGGACACTGTTGCTTCTGGGGTATCGGCGAGGACCATTCGCAACCGTCTCCATGAAGCTGGGCTACGGTCCCGCACACCTTTAGGCCGTCTTCCGCTCACGCCCCAACATCGTGCAGCCCGCCTCCAGTGGTGTCGCGACAGGCGTGAATGGAGGGACGAATGGAGACGTGTCGTCTTCAGCGATGCGAGTCGCTTCTGCCTTGGTGCCAATGATGGTCGTATGCGTGTTTGGCGCCGTGCAGGTGAGCGCCACAATCAGGACTGCATACGACCGAATCACACAGGGCCAACAGCCGGCATCATGGTGTGGGGAGTGATCTCCTACACTGGCCGTACACCACTGGTGATTGTCGAGGGGACACTGAATAGTGCACGGTACATCCAAACCGTCATCGACCCATCGTTCTACCATTCCTAGACCGGCAAGGGAACTTGCTGTTCCAACAGGACAATGCACGTCCGCATGTATCCCGTGCCATCCAACGTGCTCTAGAAGGTGTAAGTCAACTACCCTGGCCAGCAAGATCTCCGGATCTGTCCCCCATTGAGCATGTTTGGGACTGGATGAAGCGTCGTCTCACGCGGTCTGCACGTCCAGCACGAACGCTGGTCCAACTGAGGCGCCAGGTGGAAATGGCATGGCAAGCCGTTCCACAGGACTACATCCAGCATCTCTACGATCGTCTCCATGGGAGAATAGCAGCCTGCATTGCTGCGAAAGGTGGATATACACTGTACTAGTGCCGACATTGTGCATGGTCTGTTGCCTGTGTCTATGTGCCTGTGGTTCTGTCAGTGTGATCATGTGATGTATCTGACCCCAGGAATGTTTCAATAAAGTTTCCCCTTCCTGGGACAATGAATTCACGGTGTTCTTATTTCAATTTCCAGGAGTGTATATTTTGATTAAAAGCACCGAACTGTAACAAAAAGGGTAACTATGTGCTGAACATGAAAATAACAATTTTATTTGACTTCATCTGTCTTTGTTTTGAGCAACTTCCTCGGTCAGTGGATGGATGGAAAGAGTACAATGAGGACTATGCGATGGGGACGAGCTTTCTGCTTATTTGTTAGAAGAAATGTGAGTCGATTTGGAAGACATAGTGGATCCAGTTTATATTTAGAGTTTAACGGGGTTTTGGAAGACTTGCTCTCAAATAAGGCGGAATACACAGATAACAATTCCTTGGATTTTCTAAAATCACTGGAGGAAATGGCAATAAATAATTATCCACGTTAGTGTGTAGGCTTTCGGAAAAATATCGTCACATAACTCCGAAGACAGCATGAGGAGATATTTGTGGAAACTGTCGCACTGTCTCACAATCAACTTAATAGCTCACGCATCCTACGCGCTGACAAGAATAGCATAAAGAAGAGCGGAAAAGACAATTGACATCTTCTAGATGAGGATCTGTTTTGATTCGGTAAATTTAAAGGCACCAGAGTGGCAGTTTTGATGTGTTTCATCAAGCCTTTTTATAAGATTTGTCGACCTGAAATAAGCGTTCGACAACGTAAAGTACTGCAAAACGTTTAAAATTTGCGGAATCTAGGTATACTTTATAGGGGCCGGTAAATGGAAATGAGCATTTGACGTCATTGGCCGGGGGGCCCCTTACGGTGCAGGTCTTATTCCATTCGACGTCACATTGGGCGACCTGCGCGCCGGATGGGGGTTAAATGATGATGACGACAACACAATACCCACTCCCAGAGCGGAGAAAATCCCCGACCCAGCCGAGAATCGAACCCGGACTCGCAGGACGACAATCCGTCACGGTGACCACTCAGCTATTGGGGCGGACTAGGGGCGGGTGAGTAATATACAATATGTGTAAGAACCAAGAGGAAACAGTAAGAAGGAAATACCGAGACAGAAATACTAAGTTTAAGAAGGACGTCAGACCGGTATACAGTCTTCCTCTTGTACTGTTCAATCTGTGCATCGAAGGTAGAATGACAGCAATAAAACAAATGATAACACGACATTGGCTTCCTCACTGAAATCGAGTGATTAATCTTCTGACTCGTTCGATCTGAGTCTAATTGATGGAATGAGCAGTCTACTGAAAACAAAAAATGGTTCAAATGGCTCTGAGCATTATGGGACTTAACATCTGAGGTCATCAGTCCCCTAGAACTTAGAACTACTTAAACCTAACTAACCTAAGGACATCGTACACATCCATGCCCGAGGCAGGATTCGAACCTGCGACCGTAGCGGTCGCGCGGTTCCAGACTGAAGCGCCTAGAACCGCACGGCCACACCGGCCGGCTACTGAAAACAGAAGAGGGACTGAGAGTAAACCAAAGAAAGACGAAAGTATTGTGCAGTAGCAGAAATGAGGTTAACGATTAGCTTAATATCAAAATCGTGCACCACGATGTAGTTGAACTGAAGGAATTCTAATATGTTGAAAGCAAAATAACGCGTGTCGGACGAGACAAGCAGACAAGCACAGAAAAAGAGGACATACCTCTTTTAGTATTAAAAATGGTTCAAATGGCTCTGAGCACTATGGGACTTAACATCTATGGTCATCAGTCCCCTAGAACTTAGAACTACTTAAACCTAACTAACCTAAGGACAGCACACAACACCCAGTCATCACGAGGCAGAGAAAATCCCTAACCTCGCCGGGAATCGAACCCGGGAACCCGGGCGCAGGAAGCGAGAGCGCTACCACACGACCACGAGCTGCGGACTTTTAGTATTAAACATAGGCCTTAAGGATGAAATTTCTGACACTGTAAGTCTGGAATGCGGCATTGCGTGGAAGTGAAATGGGGAAAAGATGGGGAAAGAGGCGTTTGAGATGTGGTGCTACTGAAGTTATTAAGAAAACTAGGTGGGTTAATGATAGATGAGAATATTCTTCACAGGTTCGAATCCTGCCTCGGGCATGGATTTGTGTGATGTCCTTAGGTTAGTTAGGTTTAAGTCGTTCTAAGTTCTAGGAGAGTGATGACCACAGATGTTAAGTCCCATAGTGCTCAGAGCCATTTGAACCGTTTGAACCAATATTCTTCACAGAATCAGCGAGGAAAGAAGTGCGTGGAAAATGCTGAGCGGTGGGATAGTAGAACATGTGTTAAGATACCACGGAATAAATTTCATGGCAATACAGGAGGCCGTCAAGGTTCAAATGGTTCAAATGGCTCTGAGCACTATGCGACTTAACTTCTGAGGTCATCAGTCGCCTAGAACTTAGAACTAATTAAACCTAACTAACCTAAGGGCATGACACTCATCCATGCCCGAGGCAGGATTCGAACCTGCGACCGTAGCGGTCGCTCGGCTCCAGACTGAAGCGCCCAGAACCGCACGGCCACTCCAGGCCGTCAAGCTTGATACTTTAGATAAAGACAGAGATTGCAATATATCAAACAAATAATTGAGCACATTGGGTCTAAGAACTACTGTGAGAGCTAGTCGGAAGTTATGGCGGTCCACATCAAACCAGTCAGAGTGACGAAAAGAAACAAAAGGGTCAGTAAACATTGTAGCAAGCCGAGACCTCGTCGACATCCATGACTCGAGGTATTAACTGTATTCTGTCGAAGTCAGCTTGCCGGAGGGTGGAAACCCTTCAAGAGAAAACCCCAACACGTTGGACCTAAATTGTCTTCCGTGTATCGACTTTGGCGCTACAGGTAAAAGAAAAATTCACAAGCCAACACTCCTGTTTCCGAAGGGCAAGGAGCTGAACCTAGACTTCTTCTAACGTTACACCGCGGCTGTCTGCAAGCGTTATCAGGAAATGTGTAGCTGAAGCAGGGGTACGAGGCAGGGTGTTGTTTGCTATGCCCCCCTGTCACACCTCATATCCGTGTCACGAGATAGACAGCGGGAGGAGAAAATGGAGCAAAGTTCTATTTAATCACGAGACACGATGTACCTAGGCGTCAGTAAAAGCAGCTTTTAGTTGCGAAGAAAATCAGCATTTCTGTGACTACCAGATGTAGTCAGGTACGATACGCAGGTTTCTTAATTTTTGGAGCCGTAGCATTCAGTGATCGCGTATGCGCAGTGTTTGTCGATGAAACATTAAATAGCGAAGAATATGGCCAGAGCATCCCCCAGCTCAAGTTCCTTAAAACACTGATGCCCAACAGCTCGATTGAGCGCCCTAATAAAGGCAAGCGAAGCTGCATAATATGAGTATTCCGTAATTGCTACAAACTGACGTTGCATATAAATGAATCCGACTCGTCATAGTGTTTACGTTATTCGCAGACTGCGTACACAGAAGTCCTTCCTGCGGGTGCTAATGTTTTTAAGCAGACAAAAAAATAATTTTTTTTTGTTACTGAAATTTACTCTTTCCTATGCAGCAACCCGAAAGATATTATCTTGATTCACGACCGGCAAGGTCTAATGAACTCCAAATCAGGTACTAAAAATGAAATAACGCCAGCAGTCATAGGAATAAGAAAGGCTAGAAGGAAAAGTAATGGCTTACAGTTATCGTCCATGAGAGTGCACTAATATCCCACATCATATCTCTGCCTCTCTACAGTGTTACGTGAAGCAAATGCTGTGGTTTATTTGCCCGTTGTATGGAGACCTTGAAATAGGCTATACCTTTTGCTGACTGTGACGGCACCTTGCTTTATGCTCTTTCTACCTCTGACTCAGTCTCCACCGGCTATAACGTTAACACTACTTTACCATGCGCTGTGGCTCACGATACAGATACAACACACAAGACACTGTGCTGACGCTGCAGAACAGTAGCTAACAACGACCACAAGAGTTTCAACAAGAATGTGATGATCACTCTTCTCCGTAACATTCTAACTGGGAAATTGTCTTAATCTGACTTCGTAAATCCATCAGTTGAAACATCCCCTTAGAAAAACTTATAAATAACTGTGCTGATAAACCTCTTATGTTATTTGATTTTCAAACAGCTGAGCAAAACTGAACGTACTCAGACATTTCTCTCTTTACTTATTCTGATCAACACTAAACTGACACACAATATCTTTTTTTAGCGCAACGAAATCTGACTTTCAATAATCCCTACAAAAGAATGGTCCTGACTAACAATAACCTACACCTTAAATGAATCCCTTATCTCACAAAAATCTTCGTTACTCAAACTACTGCAATACAGCGAGCGCCAATACTGCCGGTTAAATAAAATATTCTAACTACTGATAGGCATAGTTAGCAAATGAAAGATATTGATAGAGAACAAACAATGTATTTACCTTAATAGTCTTCAAAAGTTATATATATATATATATATATACAGGGTGAGTCACCTAACATTACCGCTGGATATATTTCGTAAACCACATCAAATACCGACGAATCGATTCCCCAGACCGAACGTGAGGAGAGGGGCTAGTGTAACTGGTTAATACAAACCATAAAAAAATGCACGGAAGTATGTTTTTTAACACAAACCTACGTTTTTTTAAATGGAACCCCGTTAGTTTTGTTAGCACATCTGAACATATAAACAAATACGTAATCATTGCCGTTTGTTGCATTGTAAAATGTTAATTACATCCGGAGACCCTTACCAGGTTGGATTAATAGAAGAGATAGACATGATCCAGCGAAAAGCAGCGCGATTCGTCATAGGGACATTTAGTCAGCGCGAGAGCGTTACGGAGATGCTGAACAAGCTCCAGTGGCGGACACTTCAAGAAAGGCGTTACGCAATACGGAGAGGTTTATTATCGAAATTACGAGAGAGCACATTCCAGGAAGAGATGGGCAACATATTACTACCGCCCACATATATCTCGCGTAATGATCACAACGAAAAGATCCGAGAAATTAGAGCAAATACGGAGACTTACAAGCAGTCGTTCTTTCCACGCACAATTCGTGAATGGAACAGGGAAGGGGGGATCAGATAGTGGTACAATAAGTACCCTCCGCCACACACCGTAAGGTGGCTCGCGGAGTATAGATGTAGATGTAGATGTAGAGATATTGTAACATAAAGTTGACGCTTGAGTACCACTCCTCCGCTGTTCGATCGTGTGTATCGGAGAACACCGAATTACGTAGGGATCCAAAGGGAACGGTGATGGACCTTAGGTACAGAAGAGACCGGAACAGCACATTACGTCCACATGCTAACACCTTTTTATTGGTCTTTTTCACTGACAGACATGTACATTACCATGAGGGGTGAGGTACACGTTCGACGGGCGTTTCAGGACGTGGAGGACGCATAAATTGGCCAGCCCGTTCTCCTGATCTTACACCTCTGGACTTCTTTCTGTGGGGTACGTTAAAGGAGAATTTGTACCGTGATGTGCCTACAACCGCAATGAACCAACGTATTGTGGCAGCCTGCAGCGACATTACACCAGATGTACTGCGGCGTGTACTACATTCATTACGCCAGAGATTGCAATTGTGTGCAGCAAATGGTGGCCACCACATTGAACATCTATTGGCCTGACATGTAGGGACACACTCTATTCCACTCCGTAATTGAAAACGGAAACCACGTGTGTACGTGTACCTCACCCCTCATGGTAAGTACATGTGCGTCAGTGAAACAGACCAATAAAAAGGTGTTAGCATGTGGACGTAATGTGTTGTTCCAGTCTCTTCTGTACCTAAAGTCCATCACCGTTCCCTTTGGATCCCTACGTAATTCGGTGCTCTCCGACACACACGATCGAACAGCGGAGGAGTGGTACTCAAGCGTCAACTTTAGGTTACAGTATCTCCGGATGTAATTAACATTTTACAATGCAACAAACGGCAATGATTACGTATTTGTTTATATGTTGAGATGTGCTAACAAAACTAACGGGGTTCCATTTAAAAAAAAAACGTAAGTTTGTGTTAAAAAACATACTTCCGTGCATTTTTTTATGGTTTGTATTAACCAATTACACTAGCCCCTCTCCTCACGTTCGGTCTGTGGAATCGATTCGTCAGTATTTGATGTGGTTTACGAAATATATCCAGCGGTAACGTTAGGTGACTCACCCTATAACATCTAGTCTTAAGAATTTCCTTTTTCTGATGGACACACCTCCAGATCGTCCGCTCTCAAAACTCTGCCATATCTCTCCCCACATCCACCGCTGGCGGCTCACCTCCAACTGCGCAACGCTACGCGCTGTTCACATCCAACTGCGCAACGCTACGCGCTGTTCACATCCAACTGCCCAACACTACAATAGCAAATATTCCAACAACGCAAACCAGCCACAGACTGCACACAGCACAGTCAGTGATTTTCATACAGAGCGCTACGTGGCGTTACCAACATAAAAGCTTAAACAGCCTACTTACATAGTAAGTAGCACTATACAAAGCTACAGACTTAAAATCCGACGTCCCTCAGCATTAGCAAACATGTGTTGATTGTATTTACATGCTAGGGTTTTCCGAGGCCCCTCCCACAATATTTCTGCTGTGTTCATAATCTCTTTTTCAAGTTCAGCGTTTTTATACTGGTACCCTGCATACATTATACAAGAGGAAAAGAAAATTTCTGTTACATTTTGGGAGGATTGGTAGGAGGTGGTTCAGGTTTCGTCGGGACAGGATATGGAGGATTCTCAGGTGTAAAGTTGGTGGGAAGTGTTGGTGCAAGCGTTGCAGAATACGTGGGTAGGTAATCAAGGATGATACTATTATGTAGTTTGTTTTCTGGAAGTACAGAAAATCCGGAGAAGTTCGATGTGGCAGAGGAAGAGGGATGCAGGATTCGAGGTGGCAAGCTGAGTGTGATAAATGTTAAAGGCATCCTTGTTGCCGATGAAGATGTAAGGCCAGTAACTTATTTTCGTGAAACGTGTGTAATGATTCGGTCAAGGCATCTGCCTGCGAGCAAGCTCGGTGTGAAATCTGCAAGCCAAAGAATTGTTCCGTGAACAGTGTAATTGACATGGTACGCCGCTGTTCAGGTAAGCAGCGTGTGGTGTCAGTCTTCAGAGAAACATGAAACAAGTTGGTGCCAGAGTGACGTCAGGAAGGTGGAAGCATTAGGAACGCTCTTAAGATCTCAAAGACTGGAACCAGTACCGCAGCTCGTTTGCTCCAGAGTTATTTCCTCCTATCCGGGCGCCGTACTGTGGTGGATTAAGTGGTTTACTGTCGGATGCTGTACCTTACACGCTCTCACAGATGGACAGAATGGAGGATT
The DNA here is from genome assembly GCF_023864345.2 of Schistocerca serialis cubense. Classification (NCBI taxonomy): domain Eukaryota; kingdom Metazoa; phylum Arthropoda; class Insecta; order Orthoptera; family Acrididae; genus Schistocerca; species Schistocerca serialis. The sequence continues at coordinate 1,133,426,960 of NC_064639.1, forward strand.
GTGAATTACGTGTTCCGATCAACGATACGTGTAATTTTAGAGACTTTGCTTATGCTCGTGGGGACTAAGTTGCAAAGAGGAAGTGGTTAGTAAATGATTTGACGGAGGGGAAGAATGAAAGAGGTATTGTAACAGTTTGCATTTTTTTTAGTGTAAGTGCAAAAGGTCAGTACAATGAGAAACTAAAATGGTAGCTTCTAAATAGTGCTTGGAAGGAGTAACCAAACCATTACACCATTAAACCGCCGCTAGATAAGAGAGAAGGTTACTGTTTTATCCGGTTGCCTACACTACTACCTCCCGCTGCTCCATGTGAAAACGTGGCGTACATTGAGATACAGTGAATATGGCGTCCAATTTATACCCTTTCAAGTTTCATGTGGGTAGTCTAGTGCAAAGACCCAGAAATCAGACTATTTATCCAACTACTTAGTGTAATATATTGATTATTCCTTGCTACTGCAGTGTTATCTTGAAGCTGTGAGAAAGGAGGACAGGTGTTACAAGGCGCGGAAGCAGAGACGATGCTGAGGGCAGACGAAACTAGTTGGTTCAAATGGCTCTCAGCACTATGGGACTCAACATCTTAGGTCATAAGTCCCCTAGAACTTAGAACTACTTAAACCTAACTAACCTAAGGACATCACACACACCCATGCCCGAGGCAGTATTCGAACCTGCGACCGTAGCAGTCCCGCGGTTCCGGACTGCAGCGCCAGAACCGCTAGACCACCGCGGCCGGCTCAGACGAAACTAGGAGAGATATTGTTACATGATGTAAACAGTAAGGGGAGAGCCTTGCGAAAATGCAGACGCCCCCAGACGCGGTCCCAGGGCGTTGGTTACTCTTCAAGGAATTAACACGTAACCTCATATGTCGTCTAGGCGCTGTGGTAGGTTGCCACCGTAGAACTTTGAAACCAACAGGCACGTACTAGCGTATAAAGCCAGCTTGATACCAGCCCTGAGAACAGCAACGTCAGTAGACTCACAAGGGTTAGAAAGAGAGCGAAAACGCCAAAAACTGTTGACCTAGCAGTCCCTACTACATCTACATCTACATTGATACTCCGCAAGCCACCCAACGGTGTGTGGCGGAGGGCACTTTACGTGCCACTGTCATTACCTCCCTTTCCTGTTCCAGTCGCGTATGGTTCGCGGGAAGAACGACTGTCTGAAAGCCTCCGTGCGCGCTCTAATCTCTCTAATTTTACATTCGTGATCTCCTCGGGAAGTATAAGTAGGGGGAAGCAATATATTCGATACCTCATCCAGAAACGCACCCTCTCGAAACCTGGCGAGCAAGCTACACCGCGATGCAGAGCGCCTCTCTTGCAGAGTCTGCCACTTGAGTTTATTAAACATCTCCGTAACGCTATCACGGTTACCAAATAACCCAGTGACGAAACGCGCCGCTCTTCTTTGGATCTTCTCTATCTCCTCCGTCAACCCGACCTGGTACGGATCCCACACTGATGAGCAATACTCAAGTATAGGTCGAACGAGTGTTTTGTAAGCCACCTCCTTTGTTGATGGACTACATTTTCTAAGCACTCTCCCAATGAATCTCAACCTGGTACCCGCCTTACCAACAATTAGTTTTATATGATCATTCCACTTCAAATCGTTCCGTACGCATACTCCCAGATATTTTACAGAAGTAACTGCTACCAGTGTTTGTTCCGCTATCATATAATCATACAATAAAGGATCCTTCTTTCTATGTATTCGCAATACATTACATTTGTCTATGTTAAGGGTCAGTTGCCACTCCCTGCACCAAGTGCCTATCCGCTGCAGATCTTCCTGTATTTCGCTACAATTTTCTAATGCAGCAACTTCTCTGTATACTACAGCATCATCCGCGAAAAGCCGCATGGAACTTCCGACACTATCTACTAAGTCATTTATATATATTGTGAAAAGCAATGGTCCCATAACACTCCCCTGTGGCACGCCAGAGGTTACTTTAACGTCTGTAGACGTCTCTCCATTGATAACAACATGCTGTGTTCTGTTTGCTAAAAACTCTTCAATCCAGCCACACAGCTGGTCTGATATTCCGTATTCTCTTACTTTGTTTATCAGGCGACAGTGCGGAACTGTATCGAACGCCTTCCGGAAGTCAAGAAAAATAGCATCTACCTGGGAGCCTGTATCTAATATTTTCTGGGTCTCATGAACAAATAAGGCGAGTTGGGTCTCACACGATCGCTGTTTCCGGAATCCATGTTGATTCCTACATAGTAGATTCTGGGTTTCCAGAAATGACATGATACGCGAGCAAAACACATGTTCTAAAATTCTACAAGAGATCGACGTAAGAGATATAGGTCTATAGTTTTGCGCATCTGCTCGACGACCCTTCTTGAAGACTGGGACTATCTGTGCTCTTTTCCAATCATTTGGAACCCTCCGTTCCTCTAGAGACTTGCGGTACACGGCTGTTAGAAGGGGGGCAAGTTCTTTCGCGTACTCTGTGTAGAATCGAATTGGTATCCCGTCAGGTCCAGTGGACTTTCCTCTATTGAGTGATTCCAGTTGCTTTTCTATTCCTTGGACACTTATTTCGATGTCAGCCATTTTTTCGTTTGTGCGAGGATTTAGAGAAGGAACTGCAGTGCGGTCTTCCTCTGTGAAACAGCTTTGGCAAAAGGTGTTTAGTATTTCAGCTTTACACGTGTCATCCTCTGTTTCAATGCCATCATCATCCCGTAGTGTCTGGATATGCTGTTTCGAGCCACTTACTGATTTAACGTAAGACCAGAACTTCCTAGGATTTTCTGCCAAGTCGGTACATAGAATTTTACTTTCGAATTCAATGAACGCTTCATGCATAGCCCTCCTTACGCTAACTTTGACATCGTTTAGCTTCTGTTTGTCTGAGAGGTTTTGGCTGCGTTTAAACTTGGAGTGGAGCTCTCTTTGCTTTCGCAGTAGTTTCCTAACTTTGTTGTTGTACCACGGTGGGTTTTTCCCGTCCCTCACAGTTTTACTCGGCACGTACCTGTCTAAAACGCATTTTACGATTGCCTTGAACTTTTTCCATAAACACTCAACATTGTCAGTGTCGGAACAGAAATTTTCGTTTTGATCTGTTAGGTAGTCTGAAATCTGCCTTCTATTACTCTTGCTAAACAGATAAACCTTCCTCCCTTTTTTTATATTCCTATTAACTTCCATATTCAGGGATGCTGCAACGGCCTTATGATCACTGATTCCCTGTTCTGTACATACAGATTCGAAAAGTTCGGGTCTGTTTGTTATCAGTAGGTCCAATATGTTATCTCCATGAGTCGGTTCTCTGTTTAATTGCTCGAGGTAATTTTCGGATAGTGCACTCAGTATAATGTCACTCGATGCTCTGTCCCTACCACCCGTCCTAAACATCTGAGTGTCCCAGTCTATATCTGGTAAATTGAAATCTCCACCTAAGACTATAACATGCTGAGAAAATTTATGTGAAATGTATTCCAAATTTTCTCTCAGTTGTTCTGCCACTAATGCTGCTGAGTCGGGAGGTCGGTAAAAGGAGCCAATTATTAACCTAGTTCGGTTGTTTAGTGTAACCTCCACCCATAATAATTCACAGGAACTATCCACTTCTACTTCACTACAGGATAAACTACTACTAACAGCGATGAACACTCCACCACCGGTTGCATGCAATCTATCCTTTCTAAACACCGTCTGTACCTTTGTAAAAATTTCGGCAGAATTTATCTCTGGCTTAAGCCAGCTTTCTGTACCTATAACGATTTCAGCTTCGGTGCTTTCTATCAGCGCTTGAAGTTCCGGTACTTTACCAACGCAGCTTCGACAGTTGACAATTAGAATACCGATTGCTGCTTGTTCCCCGCATGTCCTGACTTTGCCCCGCACCCGTTGAGGCTGTTGCCCTTTCTATACTTGCCCAAGGCCATCTAACCTAAAAAACCGCCCAGCCCACGCCACACAACCCCTGCTACCCGTGTAGCCGCTTGTTGCGTGTAGTGGACTCCTGACCTATCCAGCGGAACCCGAAACCCCACCACCCTATGGCGCAAGTCGAGGAATCTGCAGCCCACACGGTCGCAGAACCGTCTCAGCCTCTGATTCAGACCCTCCACTCGGCTCTGTACCAAAGGTCCGCAGTCAGTCCTGTCGACGATGCTGCAGATGGTGAGCTCTGCTTTCATCCCGCTAGCGAGACTGGCAGTCTTCACCAAATCAGATAGCCGCCGGAAGCCAGAGAGGATTTCCTCCGATCCATAGCGACACACATCATTGGTGCCGACATGAGCGACCACCTGCAGATGGGTGCACCCTGTACCCTTCATGGCATCCGGAAGGACCCTTTCCACATCTGGAATGACTCCCCCCGGTATGCACACGGAGTGCACATTGGTTTTCTTCCCCTCTCTTGCTGCCATTTCCCTAAGGGGCCCCATTACGCGCCTGACGTTGGAGCTCCCAACTACCAGTAAGCCCACCCTCTGCGACTGCCCGGATCTTGCAGACTGAGGGGCAACCTCTGGAACAGGACAAGCAGCCATGTCAGGCCGAAGATCAGTATCAGCCTGAGACAGAGCCTGAAACCGGTTCGTCAGACAAACTGGAGAGGCTTTCCGTTCAGCCCTCCGGAATGTCTTTCGTCCCCTGCCACACCTTGAAACGACCTCCCACTCTACCACAGGTGAGGGATCAGCCTCAATGCGGGCAGTATCCAGGGCAACCACAGTCGTAGTCCGATCAGGGGATGCGTGGGACGAGCTGGCCGTCCCCGACAAACCCCCATCCCGACCCCCACAGTGATGCCCATTGGCAACAGCCTCAAGCTGTGTGACCGAAGCCAACACTGCCTGAAGCTGGGAGCGAAGGGATGCCAACTCAGCCTGCATCCGAACACAGCAGTTGCAGTCCCTATCCATGCTAAAAACTGTTTTGCTAAGAACGTCTGAACTAATCTACAGAGAGCGCAAACAAATCGACAAAATTTAAACGGTTATTAAAATACAAGATTGCCTAGTAAATGCAGTAATGCTGCTACTTGCGCACTGCTGACACTGCTCGGCGGCGGAAGGAGACTAAGCGAAATTACACTGTTCAGGTACTAAAACACGATGCTACACTCTCAAATACTATAATACGCCCGAAATTTATGAATTAAACAATGCAAGAACCAAAAACACGCAAAGAAATTAAGAATTAAACTATGTAACAAATGAGTGAGCTAGGAGTATACGACTTGCTGCTCAGCTGCTTATCCAACGGCGGCAGGGAGCACACTGACTGCGACCAACCGACACTGGCCGTTCAAAACAAAACAGTAGACAAACGACTACGCGAATTTACACTATTCAGGTACTAAAAACGCGATGCTACAACTCTCAAATACTATAATACGCCCGAAATTTATGAATTAAACAATGCAAGAACCAAAAACACGCAAAGAAATTAAGAATTAAACTATGCAACAAATGAGTGAGCTAGGAGTATACGACTTGCTGCTCAGCTGCTTATCCAACGGCGGCAGGGAGCACACTGACTGCGACCAACCGACACTGGCCGTTCAAAACAAAACAGTAGACAAACGACTACGCGAATTTACACTATTCAGGTACTAAAACGCGATGCTACAACTCTCAAATACTATAATACGCCCGAAATTTATGAATTAAACAATGCAAGAACCAAAAACACGCAAAGAAATTAAGAATTAAACTATGTAACAAATGAGTGAGCTAGGAGTATACGACTTGCTGCTCAGCTGCTTATCCAACGGCGGCAGGGAGCACACTCCGGGAAACCCGAGGGGCGGGGCTAAATGACGTATAACAATAATGTTGCAATCCTTATTTGGCAGAGCAGTTACGTTTAACTTTCAGCTGAACAATATTGATACCAAATACGGACATAGTTAGTGCAACTGCATCAACATCCCCGCCTTAGGAGCAGTAGAGGGTGTAACGCCGGAAATGCATATCCTCCTATTTCCATCTATTGTACTATAATTTTTTTCCTTATTTTGTTACCTGAAGATATGACATTTCTGCGTCTTTATATATTGTAATTGTCTTACTATTTGTATATATATATATATATATATATATATATATATATATATATATATATATATGTCGATGTATAATTGGTTTATTTTGTAAATACTATTTGTATTTTTACGCTGGGTCTTGCCTGGGGAAAACTGTGCTATCGAAAGAATACATCGATAGGTCGTGTGGAGAACCAAAGTGTTTAGGATCTTTGGTAGTGTTAACTCTGCCGCGTGGAGCGCGGGCAGAGCTGAGTCTGGCTGGCGTAGGGCGGTGTAGCAGGTGTGTTGTGCGACGCTCCCGCGAGTTGCCGCGCTTTCGAGGTTTGGCAGCATGTAATTGCGCTCTACTTGCTATGATAGTTTCTGACACGGTGTCGCGGACGGGAAGCATTAGCTGGCGCACATCAAGAGCCCGTTTCGGCTGGAGACCGTCTCGAGAAGAAGGCGCGCCAACATCCAACTTCTGCAACAGCTACGGCCGACAATGAGTGATTGTCGCCACCTCCTCGACCGTCGACTTCAAACCTTCAATCAACCAACAAGGAAGACTGGAAGCACGTAAAGTTTTAGAACTGTATGGCAGACCTCAGCTTTTAAAATGTGCCTCACAAAATTACAGCAACTTAGCATGAACCTTTGTTACTCATTGTCCCAATTGCATTACCAAGCAGGGTCCCTTCCTTTTCCGGAATGAACCCGAGTGTCCTTGCCCGCATCTCGTGGTCGTGCGGTAGCGTTCTCGCTTCCCACGCCCGGGTTTCCGGGTTCGATTCCCGGCGGGGTTAGGGATTTTCTCTGCCTCGTGATGGCTGGGTGTTGTGTGCTGTCCTTAGGTTAGTTAGGTTTAAGTAGTTCTAAGTTCTAGGGGACTGATGACCATAGATGTTAAGTCCCATAGTGCTCAGAGCCATTTGAACCATTTTTGAACCCGAGTGTCCTTGAAATTCAAATGCCAGCATTAAAGTAATATCATTCGATTTCACTGCTTTAATTTCAAAGTTCAGTTAAGGTATTCATAGCTGGCTACAATATTTAGATTACACAAGCACAAGTTAAGAGTGCGAGTTTTGTTACCATATTTTAGCTTACCTGTGACTGCAGCTCAGCTTGGTACGTACTAAATTTTACTATTGTTAATTGTTCAGAATCATTTAATTCAAGTTCAATGTTAAATTTCTTATTTCTAAATTGCGTAGCTTCAAGTAGCTTTTGAAATGATTGTTGAGGTAGCCCAAGACTAACCTTATTTTACTGAATTTCGTAGTGCTTCAGAAACAAAGCTTACTATTAATTTCAGTCACTAAATTAACTTTCAATTTTCCGGTTTTATTAATTCTTTTGCTAAATTAAGTCAGAGTGTAGCGAAATTTATTACTTCTGGCAAAGATTCAGTTTTCACACAACACGTGTCAACCTTCAGTTGCCACGGTTTTAGTGCTAATTATATGTGCATTAATATTTCATTTTCAGTTAGTATAGTAGTTGTCCATAGGACTGGCGACCGTAATTTTCCCCAAATCTCAAATATCTAATTAACGCCAATTAATTGTTAACGTAACGACCGCACATTTACTTTCTTTATTAATTTTACCCTTTTCTCAAAATTAATTTTCACGAATTTCATTTGCATTTTTCCTTTCATTTAGATGTAACCCTTTCCTCCCTCTTTACCGACAACTTAACTTCGGTGACGATTGCTTTTCCCAAACTTCCATTAGGTGCACGCGGTTTAATTTTTCACTGTCATTAAAGCCGATAAGTCAGGGGGAGGTTACAAGGGGACCTAACTAAACCATGATTGGCAGGCACCTGCAAGAGACCTACGGGATTGGCTGGATGGCTTTAAGTGAGAAAAACAGTGCCCCCACGCGACTCTTTAAAACCCCTAGATTCCGCATTTTGGCAGAGTTCTCAGTCAGACGATCTGGGCGCCGAATCCGCGTCCGCGTCCGTCGACTCCAGCCTCGGTCCAACTCCTCGTAAGTCTGCTCTCTCTCTTGGAGTGCCTCAGTGAACAGTGTCACTTTCAGTATGTTTTGTTTTGCAACTAAGTTGTTGCCTTAAGATGCTGCTAGTGTTTGCTACTGTGGTTAGCATCCACTCCTGGGACTTCTGCACTGGCTTCTGTTGTAACAGTGTTATTAATGGTTTTTCTAACCCTAGAACACGACTCCAGTGTATTAGTTAGTCCCGTCTGGAATAAACAACTATTGCAAAACTCTGTTTGTCCGAGAGTCTCCAAAACGAGTTCCCTACCAAGTCTCACCACCTGCATTTCTAGTAAATGCCTGCACTACTGGTGGTTCAGATAGAAGAAAACAATTAAATGGCTTCACTGTGAATTGTCCTACCTTCTGCTCTGTACCACTCCGGAGCGCAGACTGACCAGCAACCCCTTTTTCCCCTCTCCCACCTATGTCAGGACACGACATTAGAACTTCCGCAGACAATGAAGCCTTGAACAAATTGTATGGATCAAGCTCTTTCAGATATTGCCCTTAAAGTAATGTGAAAAGACATAAAATCGTCGAACATTCAATGTAGCACTCCGAATCCAGAGTGGAACAGGTATGAAACGATGACTCTGCCGTATTAAGCTGCTCGTACTGTGTTTACTGACAGATACATGAAAATTCTACGTTTTGATTCTTGGCGGAGCCTTCCGTGTGGAAGCATGCGTCCTCAGAAAACTATAACGCTTTCGTCGAATTATCCTTCTGAATCTGTTTCAGCCGTTCGCGTATAGTCTTCAGGTGTTACGTGAAATAAGAGATTCTTTTGTTTGAATTGCGCAACCTTTTGTACTTTGTCGTCATGTACAATCAAACAACTGTAGTTCTGAAAACCACTCTCTTCGGGCCGGTTCCGATTCGACCAAGGACATCCATGAATTTTTTGAAACACCATCTTATTTTCGGGTGCTGGCTCTTCTTGACGTAGTTTTGGAAGCTCCTTCCCGTCCTTCCATGGAGTTGTTGGTACTACAATACACTGAATGTTTCTTCTTTCAGAGAACACACTATTTTAATTCTTAACACTGCAAGCTGCCTACAGTACTTTTTTTTTTTAAAAAATATGCGTCTTAACTTCTGGACATCACACATGTCCATGCCCGGGGCAGGATTCGAAGTTGCGACCGTAGCTGTCGCGCGGTTCCAGACTGTAGCGCCTAAAACCGCTCGGCCACTCCGGCCGGCTACCGCCTATCTGTAACATTTGATACTAACGTGCTGATGTGCACTAACAGTAAAATCCATCATCCTGTATCATCAGCAGTAACGATTTCAACAGCTCTCATCACTTGCTTGCTGTTCCACGTGCTGTTTTTGCCTTGGGCAGCGGCAGCGTTAGTTACTTTGACCACAATTACAGTTTTCCCTGCAGAGCAGGGTTTACCACAGCAAGATGAATAGAAGGTGCTCATTACTGTGCAATGATATTTATCGCTCAGAACTCAACGATTGGTACAGTTCACGCACTTAGAGACAAAGAATGTCGGGACAGTACCTACGAAAAGAACACTGTAGCACATCGCTTGCTGTGTGTTCGAAAGCTCCAAAATCGTGCATTTTGAATATTACTTTTCATTTCGTTACATTCCATTCATTTTTAAGAGAAAAATTCATTGCTTCAGAAATCCTTCCTAAAGAATTTGTCTGTGAAGTACGTCTTCGACTCCAGTGCTAATTGATTTTCATGCGAAGCCATGATTTTTCTATTTGTATAGCATTAGGTACTTATTAGGCTCAAAGTTTAATGTTAAATTAGGTGATGCCAACGCTAAATCTTCAACTGGAAACAATTCTTAAAAGCTAAAACGCTCGTGATTAAAATTAATTAGAAACTAAAACTTCTACAAGTGTTGTTCATTTTAATAATCCCTGGAAAATGATATATAATATTCCTAATCAGTTTATTTAGAATACTAATGAGCTCAGTAATAATGAAAGTAAATTTGTGATCAAAACGGGGAAAACAGAAAACAGATTATGAAATCAGAAAAATGAGTAAAAAAAGTAAAAAGTTAGGAGCAACTTTGGCAGTTCGTGTTAAGTGCAAGGTTACATTCTAAACTATTTCTGAATTACGTTTGACCTCTGACATACTACAAACAACTTAGTGGGTGAGTTATCTTCCGCCTTCCCTTCTGACGGGTACTAGAGCCACTTGTCGTAATTGGGGAGTCAACACTGCCTTATACATTGTAGCTGTGAACGTCCCCTGCAGACCTGACGCCTGTCTGCCACACAGATCAAACGATCGATGCTGTTCTGTTTGCACGAGAGACTTTACACCTCTCACACCGGTGTCGTCACGGTGAATGCAATGGGCTCGTAAGATGGCGGCGTGGAGGCATTCGCTTTTTTAGAGAAGCGGCAGGATGTGGAATAACCTTCAGGCAGTCGTTTTGGCTACAGAGAGGGGCAGGCAGGCAGCCAAAGGCCACAGCCGAAAGTCCTATGTCGACTTATTTTTAACGATATCTGAAGAAACAGAGATTGCTGACGACCTTGCAACGGCACTAAATTTATGAACTTTATTCGCAATTGCGGAATCTTTTTGACATTAGCCGCATCAATTATGGAGATATTACTTATAGGTGACACATGAAAATTTGTGCCTGATCGGAACCAAACCCAGATTTCCCACTAGTCACAAGTGGTCAAACCACTTCGTCTCTTCGATCATGCTTCCAGGACCAACAAAAACTTCCATATGTCATACTGTCTGTGATCTCATCGCTCGCAACTTTACTCGGTGTAACATCCACGAGATAAATTTTAGCTTCAATGTGACGAGAGGAAATTATGCCTCTAACGGTTATAAACATTATCTATTCGACATATGAAAAAACAGTGCGATGATAAATATTAATTATTTATATAATATATTTTATGATGTAATTGGACATATCGATGTGTATCATACAAAGACAATGATAATTGTAAATTCCTTTTATGATATCAGTTTGTCTTCCTTTGCTTTTACCTTTTTTTGGTTGGCTTTTGTAGGTTCAGTGCACAAGATGCATATCAAACTGAGGTCTGTTAAGAAATTGTATTTATTTCTTAATTAATACTTGAGAATAGAGTTCATTACTATTATAAATATGAGTGAATAATTATTTGTAACTGTAATTCCTCTCTCAGTAAGTATTATCTGTGTTAATTAGTTCTTTCCGCTGCAAGGAGCGCAGCCATTGATGATAGCGATTTGTATCGCGTTCTTTGTCTATGTTTTCCTGAGAAAAAAATCAAATGTTTGCTTCATGAAGTCTAAATAGTGCACAATACGAAAGTAAAGTGTAATAGGCATTTCAAATACTTATCCTATTTGCTCTAACAATAGAAAGTCTCTATCAATTGTCTGCCGCCATCTTAACAATTATCTCAGCGACAAATTCAAATTACGCAACTCTGCAGACATAAATGCCGAAGGTAATACAAATGTGTAAAAATAAATGTGCACCGTTGGTCCCGAACTCATTTTAATGATAATAATTCGAATCAGATTGGTTCTTTAAAAACAGTGCTCATAGCACGATCCTTATAACAAACTTTTCTAGCTGATGTGTGGAGCCGAAATTAATTAAGCACTAGTTGCAAATGATATTGTTTCAGGTAACATACGTCAGTGTTGTGCGAGGCTGATATTCGGTGGTTTTAATGATCATTTTTCTGAAGATAGCTGTTTCCATCATAATCAATAGTTGTATAGAATCTGTTGTATGAACTGTGATTTAATGACACTTACACAACTTACAGACAACACTTTATCACGACGTTAACTTGGAGTTCTTTACCAACTTGACCAAATCTTTAGCCGGGAGAAAAATTATTTATTAATTACTCAATGTAATAAAATAAGATTATCATTTTCGTTTACAAATTAGTTACATACCAAACCACCGAATAACACGACGAACGCCACATCGGATTCCCGCCACAGGGGTCCAACGAAACGAAGTGTTCAAAGTTAGTATTGCGATCATCATTTCGCCTGTCGAGGCTTGTAATATTTATTTTTAAAAGTGTTGTAGACTGTATAACATGGAAATTTGGGTCGGTCCTGGAAGCATACTTGGATAGGCGAAGTCATTAAGTTGATTGCTCGTGATAAATTGGAAATGCGGGTTCGAGTCCCAGTCTGGTAGAAATTTCCATATTCACCAATAGGTAGTATCTTCGGGCCATCTCAGAATCGACCTATTGCGCCAGGCTTTTGTGTGCGTTTGTCTTTCGCTAGAGGGCGTCCACTGGCCGCTTCTAAGATGTCTCCGGCGAGATCGCTCAGTAGCACGCAGTCCCCAGAGGGGACAGAAGGTGGCTAGCGGCAAAACTTTGGGGGAGCGCCTGGCAGTTCGGGGTTGGCGGCTGTGCTTTGGAAGACGGGCGCATGGGCCACACTCCTCCCTAGCTGCTGGTATAGCAGGAAGAGGGGACTTGTCCACAGTGACCCTAAGGGCTGGTGCTACAAACAGCCATATGCGCCAGAGTTCTAATCCACTTGCCATCACGCGACCGCAAGGTGCGTGTTTACTCTCTCCATTAAAACCCGGTGAGAAGCTTTGGCCGGTCGGAGTGGTCGTTATTGAGATTCTCTATAGATGTCTTCAGGTTTTTTGGTTATGTACTTAGATAAAACTTTATGTCATCTACACATATATTGTATTTGCAGTAGGTCAAAACTGATGTCACATCATTGACATAGGATGAAAAATAGTACAGGATTTAATATGCCGGCCGGAGTGGCCGAGCGGTTCTAGGCGATACAGTCTGGAACCGCGCGACCGCTACGGTCGCAGGTTCGAATCCTGCCTCTGGCATGGATGTGTGTGATGTCCTTAGGTTAGTTAGGTTTAAGTAGTTCTAAGTTCTAGGGGACTGATGACCTCAGAAGTTAAGCCCTATAGTGCTCAGAGCCATTTGAACCATTTGAGAAGCTTTGAAGTGGTTACTTACATTTACCAGTGCAGCAGCGCTGTTCTAACAGCAATTACGACATGCTATACCACCAGAGCGTCTTGCTCTGTGCCATAACTTCGGTAATGCTTGTTAAGTGGGAGTACCACTGTGAGAATCCGATACATCACTTGATTTGTTTGACAAAGTTCAGCCCATCGCGGTAAAGCTTCCTTCTAATTTCACGCTTGCTGTTTATTGCGTTGGCCCTTTGATGAGGAAAGTGGGCAAGAACATACGACCTTACATTCAGTAAATTTTGCTGAATAGCGTTAAGTTTTAGTGTGACTTTCGATGCTCCACCTGTGTTCGTTGCACGTCCTCCTTATGGAGTTGACCCAGCCTAGGATCCCTAAGCTATTAATGGGATTGTTTGCTTAAGACCCGTAGGGCACATTGGGCAACCAAAAATTTTCTGCGTCTTAAATCTGCTGCAAAATTGAATTAACTTATTGTACATCTGAGTTCCGTACCTGGTACCAGAAATTTTTTCATGTCCTTTCTTACATTTGAATACAGAGTGCTATTGAAGGAAGGGGAGCAGCTAGTCCCTAAAACCAATACCCAGAGTGTGAGACTGAGTTATTTGTTGCCACACTATATTGCGTTTGTCAGTTACCTTGTGTTTGTAATAATACCCTAGTGTACGTCTTAGAACCAGTTAATTTGGACTACTTGGCCACGTTCTTGTGGAGTGTCACAGGGCCAACCACCCTGTGCAAACTGCTTGCGGTACCAAGAGATGACTCAGAATATTTTGTAAAAGTTTCACCTTCAAAGTTCTTAATGCAGCTGTTGGATATGTCTTTTCTTAAAAAATCATTTAAATTGATTAAATGTCACTGGATACGTCCAGTTAAGATTCAGTTGCATATTACTGTGAGTTTTTGTACATTATTTCACACATTGCTAAACGTTTTTAAGTGTTGTTTGATTTTATTTAAAACCTATGCCGTTAAGATTATGTAATTTTACTCTCAAATACTCACTGGTGTAAAGAATATTTAGTAAATTTCATTACACCTAAGTCTTTGCCTTGTAGTACTCTCAGTTTGGAAATTGGTAACTATACGGTTTGGCTTTGGGAGCCATCCTTTTAAGTTTGCTGATTTGGTCAATTATGTAATTCATATGTGCGATACCATACAATGTTCAATCTCCATTTGCCCCGGCTTTCCTTGCCTTCCTCACAGAGGTGTATTAAGACATCTCAGTCTTTATACATTATGCAGCTAATGTCAGAAGGTTTAGCAGTTGCGAATAAATGACATAAATTTTGTACAGCTGCAAGATTTTCACTATTGTCTGTTTCTTCAAACGGTTAAAAATAAGTATTAGAAACCTAGCAACTGGTTCTTCTTTACCATCATGTACAGGAATCTCTTCAGTCTGTTGAACTCTGTCCCAGAGTAATCTTTGCCAGTTACCATTTCATGGTTAATTCTCTCTTGTGTCTCCTGTGACCGGGAACGCATCATTAAATTCCTTTTATGGTTACCACGTTTCTGCTGTGCCTCTCGTCTTTCCTGCTTACTTCAAGGTGTCTGCATACAAATTCTAGTTTGGACTCCAGTGGCCGTGGTGGAGGCATTGCTAAATCAAACTGGGAAATCCAAGTTTTGGTGTGAGGGGTGTTCCCCTCGTCCTTATAATGTTGGGTACATTCATGAAATGCTTGTAATCAGATGGCACCTCCCCACCTACGCTCATCCTGACTGTTACTTTAATTCATGTTACTTCTGTGACGGTTCTAAGCGCATAGCTCCCTTCAGTTCCACTGCGAGTGTGACTGTTAATTATTGGCGTGTTTCATTTAAACCTGATTCGTCCCTAATGCGGCTCTGTCCTTCCGTTACAGCTTGCTGTGGTTTTTATCTGTCTCTTCGATTCTCTTCTGTTGCAGCGCACTGGAGTTGTCTTGCCGGTTCTTGAATGCAAGATGTGTCTGTACTTCTTTGGTTTCTGCAGTTGGTACCGGAGTTTTTGTATCCGATCCTGTAAATAGTTTACAAATTTAACTTTCGATTCTGATTTGCTAACTGATTTGTTGTATCGTCTATTCTTCTGACGATATGTTCCTCCATCTTCTCAACCTGTTTCTGAATCTTTCCTTAACTTGTCTAAACTTTTCTACTTTAAAGCATATTTTCGCTGTCGCCTCATGTCTATTCTGACAGTTGACCTTCGTGGAGTCGTAACATCTGCTCCGTTCACCGCCACCGCCTACCGTCGTGGTATGAAGTCTGAAGATAGTCAACAACTGACTCAAATCGGTAATCACAAAAGAAAGGTTTTTTTTCGGTCGAGACTGCTTGTGTTCATTTTAAAGTAATAAAAAACCGCTGTTCTCTACAGGAAATGTTCTCAAAAATTGCTATTCTTGTATGCTTTAGTGCAGTCCTCTTTCGCTTCCTTTACTGCCCTCTTGGCTTCTCCTCTTGATTATCTTTCTTCATTTCTTCTGCCAATTTAGGAATTTCCTTCTCTCCCTTTATTTCCTGAATTTTGTATCTTTCCCCCACGTCCTTTCCTTCTTTCCACACTGCTTTCACTCATCTCCAGTCCTACAACATCTGTCTGGTGAAGATGCACATGAACCCACTGGAGAAATATCTCTCACTGGCTTGTTTGACCTCTCACTCTCATCTTCTCTGCAAATATCACCACCACTTCTGCATGTTGTAGTCTGACCTTGCCATCATCTTTGTGGGTACAGCAGTCCACTACACTGTCCTCATTTCCTATCAGTGTGATATCCACTAAACTATTTTTACTATCGATAACCATCAGGCTTGGATATTCCGTGGGTTAATTCATTTGTTCTTCTCCTGACTCATAAACACCCGTGACTTTACGTTGTTCCATTATACTGTCTGGCTTAGCTCAAGTCATGTTTACTTTGTGTTAAAAAAAATGGTTCAAATGGCTCTGAGCACTATGGGACTTAACTACTAAGGTCATCAGTCCCCTAGAACTTAGAACTACTTAAACCTAACTAACCTAAGGACAACACACACATCCATGACCGAGGCAGGATTCGAACCTGCGACCGTAGCGGTCGCGCGGTTACTTTTGTTCACATTTAGAACCCATTTAATATAACCTCTTTCCAAGTAATACCTGTTTTCATCATAACCTGTTACAAATCACCTAAATATGATACATAAACGATCTAAAATTTTACTGTGCTGACCTTATTCCCGAAAAACAATCAGGTGTGGAACAAACTCCATGGAAGCATGAACTTGAAGCTGAAAATCTAATTTTGTGTTATTTATTCACTCCAGCTGAACACTATAAGCTACTGTGCTTCTACGTATTTTCACTTTGGCCAAATACTTGCAATGAATGCATAATCAATTCTTGCACCCACCCCGATATTAATGTTACTGGCTGTTTTCCAGCAAATACAAAAATATCCAATCGTGGCCAATGGTTCACCAATTTTATGCAAAGCGCTGTGGGTGTTTACAATGTTCACCATGACCCAGGAAGTTATTCAAGAGCTGGACACCCATTTAAGACTCAAGCCGAAATTATTGTATTTTGAGTAACATGAAGAATTTATCGCTTTAGCAGTGGATGTTAAAGTGGAGATCTGTATTGTATGTAACTTGATATTAATGGAAGGAATGGAAGGTGTTAACAGAAACAAATTCTAAATGAAACATTAATTTATTCAATTAAAACACACGCTAAATGCATCTGACTATGAAGGAATTTCAACTGACTTTACAAAATGTGCCCAATGCGAATCACACCAAGTAAACTTGCTAGTGTACAGAGCTACTTGGACGTACGTGAGACATTCCCTTTAGACACAACTGATGTTATAAAATTACTCACGAGCTTTTATTCCACCGAATACAGTGACTGTTGGCCTAATAGTTAGATTGAGGAATGCATGCATCTGCTAAAGCAATACTGGACTTGAGACATAACCGCAATTGTCTGAGCAAATGTGGACCAAGGACTGTCCTACGACGCCTGTGCTACTAATAAGGCTCAATGTAAATATTCATCATAAGACTTGCAGAAAAATGTCATGATCCCTGTGTCTCTGCAGTACAGGGCTTCCGCCAGCACCAACTCTGGACCCTGATCAGCTGCTGAAGTGTGCATCAGACATGTGCCTCCCCACCTCTGGATGAACTCTACGATCCATTTGCGTCTCCGTCCCACAAGCAACTCTCAGTATTCTAGCTGAACCGTACAGCCTGCTCTTTTCTTCCCACTGAACATGACATGCCCACCAATAAGGACATTCAGCCTGCCAGTGGCGTGATAGCTTCATGCACAAAAATCCTGTCAAGAAAGCGAATTGCGTTAAAAACACCAATGGGTTTCCTATTCGTCCTTTTTTCTCAAAAAAGCTACTGCACCTACCCAGTCTTCATGACGTCTCACACATTTTCACCAATGATGTGTATTTGCATCCAACAACTAGCCTCACTTCAGAGGTCCTATGAAAGTATAAAACTACACCTGAGGCTAGGCGCCGGCCGCTGTGGCCGAGCGGTTCTAGGCGCTTCAGTCCGGAAACGCGCTGCTGCTGCTGCGGTCCCAGGTTCGAAGCCTGCGTGATGACTGTAGGTTAGTTACATTTAAGTAGTTCTAAGTCTAGCGGACTGACGACCTTAGATGTTAAGTCCCATAATGCTTAGAGCCATTTTTTTGAGGCTAGGCTCTTATTCTTCTAGAAGCCGTGTTTCTTAAGGAAAACGTACCATTGTTTTTTGCTGAGGGTACTCTTCAGAAAATGGGAAAGCATCAGTCTACCACTGGTAAAGTACCTTCCCAGGCCATTAATCTGCCGTATGGCGGGGGGTGCTATTAACGCACAACAACTCCAACCCCATGGAACTCGACAGATGAGGCGACTCTCACAGAGACACCAGCTAAGGTTGCCTGCCTTTGCGGATAGCAGAACTCACTTTTCTCGTTATGTCAGACACTACTGTGTCTGTCCCAGATCCAGTGTTCCTCTCTGTTTCCATGCACTCTCAAAAGAAAAAAAGAAAAGAAGACCCACACCGAGTTACATGTACACTACTGGCCATTAAAATTGCTACACCAAGAAGAATTGCAGATTATAAACGGGTATTCATTGGACAAATATATTATACTAGAACTGACATGTGATTACTTTTTCACGCAATTTGGGTGCATAGATCCTGACAAATCAGTACCCAGAACAACCACCTCTGGCCGTAATAACTTCCCTGATACGCCTGGGCATTGAGTCAAACAGAGCTCAGATACCGTGTACAGGTACAGCTGCCCATGCAGCTTCAACACGACACCACAATTCATCGAGAGTAGTGACTGGCGTATTGTGACGAGCCAGTTGCTCGGCCACCTTTGACCAGACGTTTTCTATTGGTGAGAAATCTGTAGAATGTGCTGGCCAGATCAGCAGTCCAACATTTTCTGTATCCAGAAATACCCGTACAGGACCTGTAACATGGGGTCGTGCATTCTGCTGCTGAAATGTAGGGTTTCGCAGGGATCGAATGAAGGGGAGAGCCACGGGTCGTAACACATCTGAAATGTAACGTCCACTGTTCAAAGTGCCATCAATGCGAACAAGAGGTGACCGAGACGTTTAACCAATGGCACCTCATACCATCACGCCGGGTGATACGCCAGTATGGCGATGACGAATACATGCTTCCAATGTGTGTTCACCGCGATGTCGCCAAACACGGATGCGGCCATCATGAAGGTGTAAACAGAACCTGGATCGGAAAAGAAAAAATGACGTTTTGCCATTCGTGCACCCAGGTTCGTCGTTGAGTACACCATCGCAGGCGCTCCTGTCTGTGATGCAGCGTCAAGGGTAACCACAGCCATGGTCTCCGAGCTGATAGTCCACGCTGCTGCAAACGTCGTCGAAGTGTTCGTGCAGATGGTTGTTGTCTTGCAAACGTCCCCATGTGTTGACTCAGGGATCGAGACGTGGCTGCACGATCCGTTACAGCCATGCGGATAAGATGCCTGTCATCTCGACTGCTAGTGATACGAGGCCGTTGGGATCCAGCACGGAGTTCCGTGTTACTCTCCTGAACCCACCGATTCCATATTCTGCTAACAGTCATTGGATCTCGACCAACGCGACCAGCAATGTCGCGATACGATAAACCGCAATCGCGATAGGGTGTAATCCGACCTTTATCGAAGTCGGAAACGTGATGTTACGCATTTCTTCTCCTTACACGAGGCATCACAACAACGTTTCACCAGGCAACGCCGGTCAACTGCTATTTGTGTATGAGAAATCGGTTGGAAACTTTCGTCATGTCAGCACGTTGTAGGTGTCGCCACCGGCGCCAACCTTGTGTGAATGCTCTGAAAAGCTAACCATTTGCATATCACAGCATCTTCTTCCTGTCTGTTAAATTTTCGCGTCTGTAGCTCGTCATTTTCGTGCTGTAGCAATTGTAATGGCCAGTAGTGTAGTTATTCTTTGAAATTAGAAGTCAGCTTGTACAGTCACTGCAGTCCAATCCGTTCAAAAGAAAAAATCAAAAGGGACATGCCAGATCGGTAGCAACTTTACACTTTCCTTTTGGGTCTTGCAGTGTTCACAAACGCGAACATGAGATAATTATGGGAATAAGATACAAACAAGTAGAAGACTGAAATAATCATAAATGTTTAGCACATGCAGTTAAACTAATGACAGTGTCATTAACGAACCTCTGGAGAACTCTCTATAAATCATGCTACCAGGAGTGTGCCCTGTGAGAGAGAGGAAAGGTAGCTGCCCCACCTCCTCTTAAAAAAAAAAATGATATTCACAACTAGCGTCCTGCACAGCCACATAGACAGATGATAGACGAATAAGTTCGGTGCAAAGTCTGAAGGTAATGGGCGAGTCGTGGCGCCATGGAAATATTCTAAGTTCAGAGTTGGCGGCCACCGAACGGGCCACTCGGCAAGTCGCGGCTCGTTAGCAAGCGCGTGGTGCCGCACAAGGACCGGACCACGTGGTCCATCGAGCACGTGGCTGGGAACTCCTTGGTGACGCTGTGTCGATGAAAGAGACTTGTACGTCGGGAAAGCCAAAGATGGCGGACTTTGTGAGACCATAAAGGCAGACATTTCACAGTTCATATAGAAATTAATTAATAGTAGCCAGATAAATCATGATACCTCAAAAAGAAACATGTACATTACCATTATTTGCACGACGATTCTGAGGGTGTAATCAGATTTTCAATATCTTTATTAGTTTAAATTTTAGTATCTGACTGTAAGTGATACAAGTTACACCCACAACGAATTTCCAAAATCTAAACGGTTCATCCGACTTCGTCGATTGACGTGTCTTTAGAAAGATATTAGTGTAAACCTAAATCGGTATAAATTACAGGCATGTAACTTGAGTAGTACATGAGTTATTGGAGATCAAAATAGCCGATTACTATCGATCGCGTCAGGCCATAAATACTCCACAGTTACACGAAAAAACGGTAGCAGAATGCATATAAATATATTTATTCATCTTGTTTAACCCGCCAGGTTAGCCCAGAGCGCTAATGCGCTGCTTCCTGTATTCGGGTAGGCGCGCCAGCCCTGTATCGAATCCGCCCAGTGGCTTAACGATGGAGGCCGGTGTGCCGGTCAGCCTGGATGTTGTTTTTAGGTGGTTTTCCACATCCCACTAGGTGAATACCGGGCTGGTCCCCACGTCCCGCCTCAGTTACACGGCTCGCAGACATCTGAACTCATTCGCACTATTCCATGGATTACACTAGACTCAGACAGTTGGGGTACACTGATTCCATCCCGGGGAGTACGGGGTGTCGGCAGGAAGGGCATCCAGCCACCCCTTCCATTAACCTTTTCATGTTGTATACTGCAGACTCAGCAGTATTTGGCTTGTAATGCGGCAATTACTTATCCCAGCCACTAGACAACGAAACCAACAAAAACTTTTAATATTTCAACTCTGAGTCTCTGGGTACATAGTTGAGGGCCACTCATCATCCCATCATTTCCTTTTAATGTGAAAGCCAGCACTCTCAGAAACTCTAGTCTGTATGAAAGTTACCTGCTCGACAGGACTGTAACATGAACATATCTCATAAAAACTTTACACTCTCAGTTAAACATATTTTGGATAGTAGGTACCTATTACAAAGTAGTGGCAGTATTATGATTGCCTATTAATAAAAAAATGTTTTTTCAGTAGTTTTAAATTTTATTTATAAAAAAGTTCACACTGCTACCTCCATGTCTCCCCTTATCCTGAAACTAAAATAAAATCTGAAATTTTCTAGTAATGTTGTACCTTCAGTTTGCTACAAGTTTTTCCCGGAAATGTCAAAATCCACAAATGAAAATATCGAATGCATTCACATTTATCTGAATTTCACTTCTTTGACAGTAAAATAACATACACACTTGCGTTCAAACTATACACTCCAAAATATATTTTTCTGCGGCATTAAAATAAATAGCCCTAATTTCAGAAGTATTTGAGGCTGGTTGCGTTATTCACACATATTTTAGGTACTAGATGCCTACTATCCGTAGGTTCGAACAACACGCAACTATTATGGACGTGCATCCGGAGTTCAAATGGGAATCCCTGGGGGGGAAGGCGAAATCTCTTCGAGGGACACTACTAAGAAAATTTAGAGGTACGATACTTGAATATGACTGCAGAACGATTCTACTGCCGCCAGCATTCATTTCGCATAATGGCTATGACGACAAGATACTTGAAATTACGTCTCATATGGATGCATGCAGACAGTAGCTTTTCCCGTGCTCTAGTTGCGAGTGGAACAGAGAAAGAAATGACTGATGGTGGTACAGGGTACCCTCCACCCTTCACCTTATCGTCGCTTGCTGAGTATGTACGTAAATGTAGATGAAGGAGTAAATGTACAAAGAAGTAGCAGTACTAAGGTTGGCATGTGATAGAGTTTTTTAATAGTTTTTGATTTTTTATTTAAGGAAATTATACTACGTTTCCTCTATTTCTCCTGCTATTCCACGACATTAATGAGTTGCTCCCCGCCTTCCCCCCTCACCCCACCAGCACCACAATCCCGCCTTCATAGCTCCTATTGTAAACACTCTCTTAGCTGTAACTAGTTAAGAAGATGAATTTAAAGGAAGAATGTACACTGTAGAGTTTACATATCTCTGTATTTGAATACTGGTATAGACATGCGTATTCAAATACAGAAATATGTAAAGAGACAGCATACGGCGTTGCGGTCGACAACGCCTATATAAGACAACAAGTGTCTGGCGCAGTTGTTAGATTGGTTACTGCTGCTACAGTGACAGGTTATCAACATTTAACTGAGTTTGAACATGGTGTTACAGTCGGCGCACCAGCGATGGGACACAGCATCTCCGAGGAACCGATGAAGTGGGGATTTTCCAGTACGACCATTTCACGAGTGGACCGCGAATATCAGGAATCCGGTAAAACATCAAAAATCCGACATCGCTGAGACCGGAAAAAGATCCTGCAAGAATGGGACCAAAGACGACTGAAGAGAATCGTTCAACGTGACACAAGTGCAATCCTTCCGGGATTGCTGCCGATTTCAGTGCGAACCCTTCAACGAAACATCATCGATATGGGCTTTCGGAGCCGAAGGCTCACTCGTGTACCCTTAATGACTGCACGACACAAAGCTTTACACTTCGCCTGGGCCCGTCAACACCGACACTAGACTGTTGATGACTGGAAACATGTTGCCTGGTCGGAAGAATCTCGTTTCAAATTGTATCGAGCGGTTGGATGTGTACGGGTATGGAGACAACCTCATGAATCTATGGACCCTGCGTGTCAGCAGCGGACTGTTCAAGCTGGTGGAGGCTCTGTAATGGTGTGGGGCGTGTGCAGTTGGAGTGATATGGGGCTCACGACACGTTTAGATACCACTCTGACAGGTGACACGTACGTAAGCATCCTGTCTGATCACCTGCATCCATTCATGTCCACTGTGCATTCCGAAGGACTTGGATAATTCCAGCAGGACAATGCGATACCCCACACGTCCAGAATTGCTGCAAAGTGACTCCACGGACATTTTTTCGAGTTTAAACACTTCCGCTGGCCACCTAACTCCCCAGACATGATCATCAGTGAGCACATCTGAGATGCCTTGCAACTTGCTGTTCAGAAGAGTTCTCCATCCCCTCATACTCTTACTGATTTATGGACAGCCCTGCAGCATTCGTGTTGTCAGTCCCCTCCAGCTCTTCTTCAGATGCCATGTCGTGTTGCGGCACTTCTGCGTGCTCGCCGGGACCCTACACGATGTTAGGTAGGTGCACTAGTTTCTTCGGCTCTGCAATTAATATCATGCTGAAGCCAGAAACATAATGAGCCACTGTGAATAGTAAGAAACCTCTTTACTGACGAATTATCGAGGTATATACATAAAAGGTCTTTCAAAATGTTTTGGGAGATGATTGATTAAAAAACCATGAGAAACGTTAAGGTAGTAGTTTTAAAGCGGCAAGTGTTTTTCATACTCTCACACTTGAGTGCAATGCATAGAACGTTCATACAACCATGTGAAACCAGCAGAAATGTCCTTCTTAGGAATATTGCTCAAATAGTGCATCACAATGGCTTGAATGTCGTTTTCATCGTCAAAGCTTTGACCCTTCATGTGAATCGTGCATTTTTTCGTTTTCTGGTAGGTTCGTACTGATAACACCAAGCCTCGTCACTCGCGACGCTACTTCCCAGAAAATAATTGTCAGAGTTTTGCATTTCAATCAAGTCGCGGCAGGCGTCCACACGTTGTTTTTGTTCGGGAGTCACCGTGTTTAGGGAAAACACATGCAATAGAGATATTGCTCCACTGCGGTTTGTGGCACATCAACACTGATATAACACGTTTTCACGTCCACTAGTTACTGTTACCTGCTCATAAGTGACTGGGCGAATGCTATGGCCGGCCGGAGTGGCCGTGCGGTTCTAGGCGCTACAGTCTGGAACTGAGTGACCGCTATGGTCGCAGGTTCGAATCCTGCCTCGGGCATGGATGTGTGTTATGTCCTTACGTTAGTTAGGTTTAATTAGTTCTAAGTTCTAGGCGACTGATGACCTCAGAAGTTAAGTCGCATAGTGCCCAGAGCCAGCCCGAATGCTATGTCCTCAGTTGTTTGTATCGTATGTTCCAATATCTAACTTCCTCTACAGTTTTTACCCTCTACAGCTCCCTCTAGTACCACTGAATTTATTCCCTGATATCTTAACACATTTCCGGTCACCCTGTACTTTCTTCTTGTAGTGTTTGTTTTAAATGCTTCGATTCTATTCTGCTCTGGTTTTCTCACAGATACGACTCTGAGAGGTGACACGTATGTAAGCATCCTGTCTGATCACCTGCATCCATTCATGTAAATCATGCACAACTGTACATCGCTTTGCTCCAAATGTACGTAGTTCCAAAATGTCCCCCCTTGACCAGAAGTGCCCTATATGTCTTTGATAGTCAGCTTTTTATGTCATCCTCGCTTCGTTCGTCATCGGGTATTTTGCTTCCAATGCATCAGAGTCCCTTATCTTCGTGTACTTGACAATCACCAACATTGATTTCGCTTACAATGACCAGTCAGAACATTATGGCCGCCTACACAATAGCTGGCGGGTCCACCTTTGGCACGTATAACAAGCGGCGTCGCGTCGTGGCATGGAAGCGATGAGACCTTGGTAGGTTGCTGAAGGGAGTCAGCACAACATCTGCACACACAAGTCACCTAATTCCCCTAAGTTCTGGGGAGGGAGCGATGAGCTCTGATGTTTCCTTCAATCACATCCCAGATGTGTTCAATTGGGATCAGATCTGGCAGGTTGGGGGGGGGGGGGGGCAGCACTTCAATTGGAACCCGATGCCCAGTTCCTCGAAGAACCACTCCATCACACTCCTGGCCTTGTGAGATGGCGCATTATCTCGCTGAAAAATGCCACTGCCGACAGGAAATAGGATCGTTATGAAGAGGTGTACGTGAGCTGCAATTAGTGTACGATACCCACTGGCCGCCGTGGTGCCTTGCACGAGCTCCACTTGACCCATGGATGTCCAAGTGAATACTCCAGCTTGCCTCCGTCCCGCAGTGCAGGTGCCAGGAAGCTATTCGCCAGGAATTCGGGATGATGACGAACGCATCGGGATCCGTCAGACCACGCAACATTCTGCCGCAGCGCCAACGTCCAGTGGTGATGGCCACGTGCCCATTTCAGTCGTAGTTGCCGATGTCGTTGTGTTATCATTGACACATGCGTGGGTCGTCGGCTGCAGAGGCCCATCGTTCGGAGTGCTCGGCGCATTGTGTGTTCAGACATGTTAGTTCCGCCACAGTTCGCCACCTGTTCTGTTTTACCAGTCTGCCCAGCCTACGACGTCCTACATCTGTAAAGAGGAGTGGTCGCCCCCCCCCCCCCATTTCTGGACCTGGCTTCACCTTGGTTTTGACACGTGCTGAAGACGCTCACCACAGCGCTCCTCAAACACCCGACAAATCCTAAAGTTTCCGAAATGCTCGTGCCGAGCTTGCGAGCCATCACAATCTTTTTTTTTTTTTTTTTGGTCCTCAGTCTACTGACTGGTTTGATGCGGTCCGCCACGAATTCCTTTCCTGTGCTAACCTCTTCATCTCAGAGTAGCACTTGCTACCTACGTCCTTAATTATTTGCTTGACGTATTCCAATCTCTGTCTTCCTCTACAGTTCTTGCCCTCTACACCTCCCTCTAGTCCCATGGAAGTCATTCCCTCATGTCTTAGCAGATGTCCTATCATCCTGTCCCTTCTCCTTATCAGTGTTTTCCACATATCCCTTTCCTCTCCGATTCTGCATAGAACCTCCTCATTCCTTACCTTATCAGTCCACCTAATTTTCAACATTCGTCTATAGCACCACATCTCAAGTGCTTCGATTCCCTTCTGTTCCGGTTTTCCCACAGTCCATGTTTCACTACCATACAATGCTGTACTCCAGACGTACATCCTCAGAAATTTCTTCCTCAAATTAAGGCCGGTATTTGATATTAGTAGACTTCTCTTGGCCAGAAATGCCATAGCGAGTCTGCTTTTGATGTCCTCCTTGCTCCGTCCGTCATTGGTTACTTTACTGCCTAGGCAGCAGAATTCCTTAACTTCATTGACTTCGTGACCATCAATCCTGATGTTAAGTTTCTCGCTGTTCTCATTTCTACTACTTCTCATTACATTCGTCTTTCTCAGATTTACTCTCAAACCATACTGTGTACTCATTAGACTGTTCATTCCGTTCAGCACATCATTTAATTCTTCTTCACTTTCATTCAGGATAGCAATGACATCAGCGAATCGTATCATTGATATCCTTTTACCTTGTATTTTAATTCCACGCCTGAACCTTTCTTTTATTTCCATCATTGCTTCCTCGATGTACAGATTGAAGAGTAGGGGCGAAAGGCTACAGCCTTGTGTTACACCCTTCTTAATACGAGCACTTCGTTCTTGATCGTCCACTCTTATTATTCCCTCTTGGTTGTTGTACATATTGTATATGACCCGTCTCTCCCTATAGCTTACCTCTACTTTTTTCAGAATCTCGAACAGCTTGCACCATTTTATATTGTCGAACGCTTTTTCCAGGTCGACAAATCCTATGAAAGTGTCTTGATTTTTCTTTAGCCTTGCTTCCATTATTAGCCGTAACGTCAGAATTGCCTCTCTCGTCCCTTTACTTTTCCTAAAGCCAAACTGATCGTCACCTAGCGCATTCTCAATTTTCTTTTCCATTCTTCTGTATATTATTCTTGTAAGCAGCTTCGATGCATGAGCTGTTAAGTTGATTGTGCGATAATTCTCGCACTTGTCAGCTCTTGCCGTCTTCGGAATTGTGTGGATGATGCTTTTCCGAAAGTCAGGTGGTATATCGCCAGACTCATATATTCTACACACCAACGTGAATAGTCGTTTTGTTGCCACTTCCCCCAATGATTTTAGTAATTCTACCGTTGGTCAAACCCACATAGATCGCACGCCTTCCCCATTCTACACACGGACTGTACTCTCGCTGATACTACATGTACTGTGCATGTGTCGGACTAGCAGTGGTCCCTCTCCAGTTGACGCTACTATCGCCTGGACGGTTTTACATCGATAGTACGTTGTCCTGGCTAATCACTGTACACGCCAAGAATAAACTCTTTTGGACTGACAGTGTACTTAACGTGAACAGATGAACCCTATCATAGCTTTCCGCTTTATGTGCTAGCTGCTGGTCTGACGAGAGTATGACTCCCTCCGCAGTCCCCTGGAAAGAGCCTACTATGAATTGACTGGTTATCCGAGAGTTCGGTTCAGTCATAGCCTCACGCAGCGTTCTTCTGCAACTTAGTTTTGATTGCCCACAGAAAATTAGTGGTTAATTTCCATTCGATGACGAGGTCATCGGGACGGGATATTTATTTATTTAACCTGATCTGATTAGCGCCGTCAGACCCTCTCTGACATCGGACTAGGATGGCACACAAACATAGTACCTTGTTTTTAGATATGTTACCTAAAAAATAGTAGTTTTTAATGTGACGACTAGTATTAAAATAATTTGAACGTTGCAGAGATAATGTAAGTAAGTAATAAAGTTAATGCTGGCAGTGCTTGTACTACAGTTGCTGCTGCCACTAATAATAATAACAGTAATAATAATAACAATAAAGATAATGATAGCGGCAGATAGAAGAAGAAATTGTTAGGTGTACAAAATACGTTTTTTGATATACAGAGTTCTGGGGAATGGAAATTTGTGGAGTCTGTACCAGATAAGAATACGATGAAATGAGAAAGATCTGGTAGGAAAGAAGGATGTACAAGGGTAGCGAGTGCGTATAGTGACAATGGTGGTCATTATTGTTGCTTTACTAGGTATGTCATTAACTTCGTTCTGAAGCTGGAGATGTTATTCAGTTCTCTGTTATAATACGGGAGATTATTCCAGAGTAGGGTTTCTTCTACTAAGAAGGACTTCGAGAACGTGGCTGAACGATGGAGTGGGACAGAAAGGCTTCTTCTTTGATGGAAACGGATGTTTCTGACTTGTTGTTTAGGCAAGAGGGTTAAGGTCGGGGAGAGATGTGGGGGCAGTGTACGTTGATAAGATAACAGAGTAGAGAGAGTGTATGGAAATCTGTGCGCTTGTCTCCAAGAAGGTAGAAAAGGTTTGCACATGAAGTAGCGAACATCACACATACGAGTATCACGAATACGTAACGTTCCAAGCGCATCGCTGTCAGTTTTGCCGACAAAGGCTTTGCAGTATAACATCGCAGTAAAGTATAACTGGATGTATAAGTATTTGTACAAGCTTCAAGCTTATTTTTTAGGCGAAGAGATAAGAGCTTTTTACATTTTTGTAGGACGTAGAATGACTCTGATGCCTTCTTGCACTTTACAGTTACGTGCTCAGTCCTATTTACATTTTCATCTATTATTACTCATAGAGTCTTTTGCTGAAGGAGAGTATTTGTTATTTTTCCATGTAGTGTTAACGATGGTAGGGATTCCCGATAATTCGAGCTAATGAGCCTGGAATGACCAAGCAGTAACGCTTGGGTTTTGGATGGGATGTGACTTAACCCTGCATCCAGCACCAACTTAGGTAGTGCACGCAGGTCGGTATTGAGATTCTCGATAGATGTCTTCAGGTTTATTGGTTCTGTATTTAGATACAACTTGATGTCATCTGCACATATGTGGTATTTGCAGTAGGTCAAAACTGATGTCTCATCATTGACATAGCATGAAAAAGAGTACAGGATCTAATATCGAATCCCGGGGGAGGTCTGATTCTATCTGCCGCCACTGTGCCTGTACGGTGTAATACACGACGCATTCCTGGCGAGACGCCGAGTATGAGCGAAACCATTGCGGTGCACTTCGCGAGAAATTTAGGTTGCTAAGTTTGGCAAGTAAAATGTCATCGAATGGGAGAGAAGTCTTCCGAAGTAAGAGTGATTTCAGGTGTGCCGCAGGAGAGTGTCGTAGCACCATTGCTGTTCACAATATACATAAATGACCTTGTGGATAACATCGGAAGTTCACTGAGGCTTTTTGCGGATGATGCTGTGGTATATCGAGAGGTTGTAACAATGGAAAATTGTACTGAAATGCAGGAGGATCTGCAACGAATTGACGCATGGTGCAGGGAATGGCAATTGAATCTCAATGTAGACAAATGTAATGTGCTGCGAATACGTAGAAAGAAAGATCCTTTATCATTTAGCTACAATATAGCAGGTCAGCAACTGGTAGCAGTTAATTCCATAAATTGTCTGGGAGTAGGCATTAGGAGTGATTTAAAATGGAATGATCATATAAAGTTGATCGTCGGTAAAGCAGATGCCAGACTGATATTCATTGGAAGAATCCTAAGGAGATGCAATCCGAAAACAAAGGAAGTACGTCACAGTACACATGATCGCCCCATGCTTGAATATTGCTCAGCGGTGTGGGATCCGTACCAGATAGGGTTCATAGAAGAGATACAGAAGATCCAACGGAGAGCAGCGCGCTTCGTTACAGGATGATTTAGTAATCACGAAAGCGTTACGGAGATGATAGATAAACTCCAGTGGAAGACTCTGCAGGAGAGAAGATAAACTCCAGTGGAAGACTCTGCAGGAGAGACGCTCAGTAGCTTGATACGGGCTATTGTTGAAATTTCGAAAACATGCCTTCACCGATGAGTCAACCAGTATATTTCTCCCTCCTACGTATACCTCGCGAAGAGACCATGAGGATAAAAACAGAGAGATTAGAGCTCACACAGAGGAATACCGACAATCTTTCTTTCCAAGAACAATACGAGACTGGAATAGAAGGGAGAACCGATAGAGGAGCTCGAAGTACCCTCCGCCACACACCTTCAGGTGGCTTGCGGAGTATGGATGTAGATGTAGATGTAGATTTGGAACTGCAGAACGAAGGGGTAACATGTCCTCCGCGACACATTAGGGAAACCATGTTCTCATTCTTCTAATGATGGCTAGGAAACCAATGGGCAACCTGAATATGCGTGTCCAAACGGTGAAGTGGCCGTTTTCATTCGTTGCGAGTCCAGTGCGGTAACAATTTCGCCACTTCCATCCATATCATGGACAAGTGATTTTTCCATTTGTTGTGTTAGAATTTCAGTAACAAGTAACTTTCAGCTGTTGAGAATTTCTCGTTCTTTTCACGGAAAAATAACACTCGGGAATTCCTTAAGAAAGGTTGTTGCTAAATGACGTCGTTTGTTGATTCATATTTTCTGGTATTTCTCTACTTACGAGTACAGTGTCTGACCGTATAAGGAGCCGCTGAGGCACTAGCTGTTTCAGTAAGCTCCTCTTCTCTGAATGACGGCAAGCCGAATCCTCGTTGCCGCCGCAGCCAAGGTCAGAGAGATTTAATCGCAGTAAGCGGTTTGCCGCTAGCTACACGTGCGTTGCCGCAAGTGGCGCGTAAGTACCAACGTGCGGTGCAGTCGCTCTCGGATACCGGCTAAAACCACAGGAGATGCACGCGGATACAGCGGGTTTAATCGCGCGTCACGTCAACTACCACATAAGTGCTCATATATCGTGTATGATGCAATAATTAACTGTAAAGCTGATGTAATAGGAACTTTCTTTTTGCTGGATTTTAGACAGTGATTAATGTGATTCCCCTATTGTTTTATATCATTTTTCCAGTCCTTAACCGCATTGGCATGGGACTCCCAAGAGCGTATCTTGACTTGAACAGCGTAATTTCCGGAACAAACTATTTCGTTGTGTTTACTGGGAGACTATGAAGAAGTGGCTGTGATGTAGCTTTGATGAAACACCATGTACACCCAATTCCGAAAATATGCAGCTGATGAGTCTCCAGTTAGGCAAACTATGTAGAGTGTGGTGTCACAGCCAGACACCACACTTGCTAGGTGGTAGCCTTTAACTCGGCCGCGGTCCGTTAGTATACGTCGGACTCGCGTGTCGCCACTATCAGTGATTGCAGACCGAGCGCCGCCACACGGCTGGTCTAGTCTAGAGAGACTCCCTCGCACTCGCCCCAGTTGTACAGCCGACTTTGCTAGCTGGTACTTTTTACTGCTGGTAATATTTGTTTCTCTTTCTCTCTCACTCACACACATGCACACACACACACACACACACACACACGTCTCATTTGCAGAGACGACAGTTTAGCATAGCCTTCAGCTACGTCATTTGCTACGACCCAGCAAGGCGTCA
The DNA here is from genome assembly GCF_023864345.2 of Schistocerca serialis cubense. Classification (NCBI taxonomy): domain Eukaryota; kingdom Metazoa; phylum Arthropoda; class Insecta; order Orthoptera; family Acrididae; genus Schistocerca; species Schistocerca serialis. Next base: position 1,133,458,207 of record NC_064639.1, read on the forward strand.
TCTTCAGTTACTGTAATTACTTCAAGAATGTGTTCTGAACAGATAATATTGTGAATCATGTACTGTCAACAGTGAAGTTCATCATTAATGGATTATAGTTAAGTATCAAACTAATTATGTCCGCTTTCCGAATTCTCAATCCTTGTCATGTTCCAGACCTCACGTCAGTATAGTTCTTCCCTCCTCACGCCAGCCTGAGTGAGCTAAAACGCGTGCATTTCGGCCACCACTCGTAACACGGTGCCGGCCGCGGTGGTCTAGCGGTTCTGGCGCTGCAGTCCGGAACCGCGGGACTGCTACGGTCGCAGGTTCGAATCCTGCCTCGGGCATGGGTGTGTGTGATGTCCTTAGGTTAGTTAGGGTTAAGTAGTTCTAAGTTCTAGGGGACTTATGACCTAAGATGTTGAGTCCCATAGTGCTCAGAGCCATTTGAACCATTTTTTTCGTAACACGGTGTTGGCTCTTCTGCCAACACAAAAGAGAGCTTGTGACGATACAAGCTGGGATAATTTTAATTCCCCTCTTGTTTTGCCATCTGCCTCCTTAAATTCGTTTTGTTCCTTTTAACTATTTAACATTAACGTACTTGAATATTATCTGCATTTCCATAAAAGAGAAAGATTGGCCCTCAGTTTTAAAGAATATAACACCAGATCTAATTTTGTGCTTAGTTTTATCTATGTAATTGATTTTCTAATTTTTTTCGACTATTCCTAGTTAGTAATGTTTGTTATAGTGTGAAATCAGTGATTGTTTCGTAACTTAAATTGTACTGTTGACATATAAACAAATATAACTTCTGTAATAATTGTAAACATTTGGAAGACGAAGTGCTAGTAATCTTCAAGTATCCATTTGGCTATATACGAAAACATGTTAGCAAAACCAGCCCTGAACTAATTCCAAAGTAATTAACAGTTTCGTCAAAAGTATTGTTTGCGCAACTCTATTTGTTAATTTCATGATTTAAACAAATAATTCGGCCTAACTCTTATAGTAGAAGAAACTGTTGAAAAGAACCAATTGTTAGATGTACCCAGTTAATTTAATGAGTTAAGTTTTAATTGTAATAATCTGTAAATTTAACTTCGAACAATATGTAATTTCAGTACCGATTATTGAGATCATATATACGGGCCCGATTTTTGGTCACGAGACAGTCAGTCCATGGCCGAGTTTCAGGCGAGTAACCTGTGCTGGTTAGAGCAACAACAATGCTTCAAATTAACTGTGGAATAAGTGTTAAAGAATTAGGCCGTATGTAAAAAACAGTGACGGTGTCTGCTCTATTCGTACCTGATTATTCTTCAAGAACTGTGAACTTTGTGATTAGGTTTTACTGCTTATAGGTGTTCAACAGTAAACTATTGTAGCAGTATGTGGAGTTTCAGCTGCAAACTAATGATGAGGCATATCGAAGGTTAAACAATAGTGCACTGGCCATATAACTGTGTAATGTTGGGGGTTGTGCAAAGTGAAAATTAAATCACTGTGAAACACAATTGTGCACCTGTCCGCTACATGATTTACAACCCATTTTTTCAGCCAGTGTAGCAACGCATTAAGTCGACATCGGGGGCAACAATCAACAAATGAAGAATTAAAAGATGATGGAACCGCCAGAAGCTAATTGATCTCTACTGATGGTAAGATTTATTTCTCTTTCTCTCTCACTCACTCACACACACACACACACACACACACACACACACAAACAAACACACACACACACACACACACATATACACAGAAATAGGTGACAACAGCCAATAGGGAAGTAAACATCTCCATATACAGGGTGGTTGCTCGTACTCGAGACAACTAAATATTTCGAAAACGACGCAATTTTGTGTTCTAACGTTTGGTATTGATGTTCAAACGTTACGTGAGTGTTGCAAATGTGATTGTACAGCAGAAATAATATGACTAGACACTGAATTTTTTGGCGCATAAGGTACGCTTATAGTAATGTACTTTTCTCTTCCCTCCAGGATTGATTGTGGTGACTCCTCGAACCATCGGAATGCTTGATTCCAGTGGTTGCCCTCGAACCCCTCCGTCAGTGTGATTGATTTCGGTGTTTGTTTTCTTTAAAGCGCCGTAACTCTCGCCCTGGCCGCTACGCGGCTACGGGAGGAATACAAACATAACCACTGTAATGAGGTGAAATGTCCGTGAAGTGATAGTGGCGCACCTGCCATGAGTGCTCACCGAAATCAATCAGGGGGACTCAACGAAATGACGCACCCCAATGGTGAAACCCAAGGGGCTCACCAAAATAAAGCATTCCAATAGGAACAGAAAACTATTACATCAACGTCGTCGTTCTTGTATCATTCTAAACATAGTTTCTAATCAGACATGTTGTACCGTACAATTAAACTTGTCGCACTAACGTAAATTTCGAACATAAATATCAACCTAACAACACAAACGTTCACATTTACATCGTAAATGAAATATAGAATCAAAAGAGTCGGCCTAGTGGTTTGAGAAAATCGCATGAGTAAATTGCACTTTTCTTTTGGCGTAGAATTCGAATATACAATAAAATATGGGGGGGGGGGGGGGGGGAGGGGGCGTCCATTTGAAAATACAAAGGCGACCCCACCCAAGCAGAAGGGGTGGTAAGGAGGTGGCCAGTTGTCACAGAGAAAGGTGTTCCCTTTACTAATATTAAATTTTGACCAAGAACATTTTTTTTTGATGCGTCGTTTTAGAGATATTTAGCAATCTGAAGGTAAAACAGACACCCTGTATGTGGGATCTGGGTTGACATAGGTTGGGACTTTCACACTGCTGTCCCTTTCGTCTAAGCGACCACAGTGAGAGAGCGCAGATATGCGTAATGTAAGATAAAGTGCTAAGATTTGCCCACCGTCTGATTTCTACTTGTTTTCTTTTGGGGGGGGGGTGTGAGGGGAAGAGTAATCAGGTATCTGGTTTGATGCTCCCTGTCACGGCCTCTTCTCGTTTACCAACACCTGCATTTCAGGTCAGCGCTTACACTATATGTGAAATTATTTATTTGTAACTTTTTGTCAAATGAAGCTGGCGAAAGGGAGTACAGACGTCTAAGACAATGACATTGTCAGAAACTGCAAACTGCCTAAGTAGGAATGGCTTGAAGGTAAATGCAGTATTTCACAAGCATGCATAGCTAGGGGAAAGATAGAAGCCTTCTACTAGAAAAGTGGAGACCTTTGGAGGAAACCAATGCAGGTTTATGGATATCAAGAGCTGAGATAGCAAGCCAGTACTAAGTAATGAAGGAAAGCTAAAATGTGACAGGCATTCATAGAGGGTCTATACAGGGTGTTACAAAAACGTATGGCCAAACTTTCAGGAAACATTCCTCACACACAAATAAAGAAAAGATGTTATGTGGACATGTGTCCGGAAACGTTTAATTTCCATGTTAGAGCTCATTTTAGTTTCGTCAGTATGTACGGTACTTTCTCGATTCACCGCCATGATTTCATACGGGATACTCTACCTGTGCTGCTAGAACATGTGCCTTTCCAAGTACGACACAACATGTGGTTCATGCACGATGGAGCTCCTGCACATTTCAGTCAAAGTGTTCGTACGCTTCTCAACAACAGATTCGGTGACCGATGGATTGGTAGAGGCGGAGCAATTCCATGGCCTCCACGCCCTCCTGACCTCAACCCTCTTGACTTTCATTTATGGGAGCATTTGAAAGTTCTTGTCTACGTAACCCCGGTACCAAATGTAGAGACTCTTCGTGCTCGTATTGTGGACGGCTGTGATACAATACGCCATTCTCCAGGGCTGCACAGCGCATCAGGGATTCCATGCGACGGAGGGTGGATGCATGTATCCTCGCTAACGGAGGACATTTTGAACATTTCCTGTAACAAAGTGTTTGAAGTCACGCTGGTACGTTCTGTTGCTGTGTGTTTCCATTCCATGATTAATGTGATTTGAAGAGAAGTAATAAAATGAGCTCTAACATGGAAAGTAAGCGTTTCCGGACACATGTCCACATAACATATTTTCTTTCTTTCTGTATGAGGAATGTTTCCTGAAAGTTTGACCGTACCTTTTTGTAACACCCTGTATAAATGTAATAAACATGAAGACAATATTGTAGTAAGAGAAGAGGAATTAGTGAAGATGGTGAGGCAGACTTTATACTGCCAGAGGAATCTGACAGACCAAAGCCGATAGAAGCCCGTAAACCGGACCACATTCGCTCAAAATTATTGAAATACGTAGGTGAGCTAGCCGTGACAAAACTATTCCATCTCGTTTGCAAGATGCAGGCGAAATGCTCTCAGACATCAAGAGGAATGTAATAATTCCTATTCCAGATAAGACATGTGCAGGCAGGTGTGAATATCATCGAAGCACCAGTTTAATAATTCAAGGTTGCATAATATTGTCACGAATTATTTACGGAAGAACAGGAAATGCAATAGATGCGACATCGAGAAAGATTAATTTGGCTGCAGTACTGACCCTACGACTTACCTTGGAAAACAGACTGAAGAAAGGCAAATCAATGTTCATAGCATCTGTAGACTATGGAAGAGCTTTTGACGATATTGACTGGAATAAACTGTTTGAAATTCTGTAGGTAGCAGGGATAGAATACAGAGAATGACAGATTATCTACTCGTGCAGAAACCAGACTGCAATTCTAAGGGCCGAAGAACATGAAACGGAAGCCGTAGTTAAGTAGACGGAGAGAAATGTCTGTAGAATATCCTCAATGAAATTCGATTGTACATTGGGCGAGTAGTGAAAGAAACAAGGAGAAATATGGAAAGGGAATTAAAATTCAGAGATAAAAAATTAAGACTTTGTTTTGCTGACGAGTCTGTAATTCTGTCAGAGACGTGGAAGAGCAGTTGAATGGAATGCATGGTGTCGTGAACAGAGATTATGAATTGAGCACCAATAAAATTAAAACAAACGTAATGGAAGTAAATCAGTCAATGCTGAGGGAATTAGGTTACAAAATGAGACACAGAAAGCAGTAGTGATTTTTGTTATTTGGGTTGCAAAATGACTGAAGTTGGGCGAAATAGATAAAATATGAAACGCAGACAGGCAAGAAGGCCACTAGGCCGCTCCCATTCACCCCGCTTGAAGTCTGGAATGCGGAGCTTTTATTCGTATATGGATAACCACAAATTCTCTAGGATTTAATATGGTTATTGTGCACAGAAGAATGGAAAAGAAAATTGAGAATGCGGTAGGTGACGATCAGTTTGGCTTTAGGAAAAGTAAAGGGACGAGAGAGGCAATTCTGACGTTACGGCTAATAATGGAAGCAAGGCTAAAGAAAAATCAAGACACTTTCATAGGATTTGTCGACCTGGAAAAAGCATTCGACAATATAAAATGGTGCAAGCTGTTCGAGATTCTGAAAAAAGCAGGGGTAAGCTATAGGGAGAGACGGGTCATATACAATATGTACAACAACCAAGAGGGAATAATAAGAGTGGACGATCAAGAACGAAGTGCTCGTATTAAGAAGGGTGTAACACAAGGCTGTAGCCTTTCGCCCATACTCTTCAATCTGTACTTCGAGGAAGCAATGATGGAAATAAAAGAAAGGCTCAGGAGTGGAATTAAAATACAAGGTAAAAGGATGTCAATGATACGATTCGCTGATGACATTGCTATCCTGAATGAAAGTGAAGAAGAATTAAATGATGTGCTGAACGGAATGAACAGTCTAATGAGTACACAGTATGGTTTGAGAGTAAATCTGAGAAAGACGAATGTAATGAGAAGTAGTAGAAATGAGAACAGCGAGAAACTTAACATCAGGATTGATGGTCACGAAGTCAATGAAGTTAAGGAATTATGCTACCTAGGCAGTAAAATAACCAATGTCGGACGGAGCAAGGAGGACATCAAAAGCAGACTCGCTATGGCAAAAAAGGCATTTCTGGCCAAGAGAAGTCTACTAATATCAAATACCCGCCTTAATTTGAGGAAGAAGTATCTGAGGATGTACGTCGCGACTACAGCATTGTATGGTAGTGAAACATGGACTGTGGGAAAACCGGAACAGAAGAGAATCGAAGCATTTGAGATGTGGTGCTATAGACGAATGTTGAAAATTAGGTGGACTGATAAGGTAAGGAATGAGGAGGCTCTACGCAGAATCGGAGAGGAAAGGAATATGTGGAAAACAGTGATAAGGAGAAGGGACAGGATGATAGAACATCTGCTAAGACATGAGGGAATGACTTCCATGGTACTAGAGGGAGCTGTAGAGGGCAAAAACTGTAGAGGAAGACAGAGATTGGAATACGTCAGGCAAATAATTTAGGACGTAGGTTGCAAGTGCTACTCTGTGATGAAGAGGTTAGCACAGTAAAGGAATTCGTGGCGGACCGCATCATACCAGTCAGTAGACTGATGACAAAGAAAAAAAAATTGTGCACCTATAAAATTTAGTTCTTATGGAATGACTCGTCTCGAAAGTGCCCATTCGTTTATATTAAAAAATTGGGAATTTTAGACTCTTGTCCTCCCCCCTCCCTGCCGTGGATAATGTTCAGCGGACTCCTTTGACATAATAATAATAATAATAATAATAATAATAATTATTATTATTATTATTATTATTACTGATCGAGGTTGCGCAGTGGTTACCAAACACGTCTGGCATTACTGAGAACGATGGTTAAAATCCCCGATCGGTCATCCGTGATTTCCCTGAATCGTTCCAGGCTCGTGATAGAATGGTCCCTTTGAAAGGGCACGGCCAGTTTCCTTCTCCATCCTTTCGTAATCCGAGCTAGTGCTCCGCGTCTAATGACTGCGCTATCGACTGTAATAAAATTCAGTTTACGAAAACGAGAGGTTTGGGAATGTATTTGCTACAACACGAGTCGTTGCTGAAAACTATAGGTGATGGGAGAGTGCAAGAAATGAATCGCAGGGGAAGTGTAGATACAGATATACGGGCGTATCGTTGGTGATGAATGCTACAGCAGAGATGCTGAAACGAAGAAAATACCTGACAAGCAACGGCACTTGAGAGCGGACAAAATCAAACTCATGACTGATAATAGAAAAAACGAATAAATACTATTAGTAAAAAAACTACGCGCAGAAAAAAGTGTGCCACACGCGAGCACTTCATTTTAAATTGTAAAATTTGCGATTTTTCCGCACAGATGTCGATTATGCTGGAAGGCCATTGGAAATGGACCATGCAGAAGCAATTCTCTCTTTGTTCACTAGTTAAAAACGAGTTATCCAAATGCAAATTGTAGTTGGTTGGTTGGTTTGGGGAAGGAGACCAGACAGCGAGGTCATCGGTCTCATCGGATTAGGGAAGAACGGGGAAGAAGTCGGCCGTGCCCTTTGAAGGGAACCATCCCGGCATTTGCCTGGAGCGATTTATGGATATCACGGAAAACCTAAATCAGGATGGCCGGACGCGGGATTGAACCGTCGCCCTCCCGAATGCGAGTCCAGTGTCTAACCACTGCGCCACCTCGCTCGGTGCAAATTGTGTTTACTGAGTAAATGCTGCAGGTACTTTGAATGCGCTCATGTTATTAACCTAAAATCGCCTGAAGAAATGTACAGAGACGGCGGAGATAGAATTCCGAACGACAAAGCTTCCAAACAGATACCATGCGAGGTTCTGACTGCCCTTTTCTGAGCTAAAAACAGTTATTGTGAACACACAGCATTGCCTCAGATGATGGTAAATGAGCAGAAGTAATCAAATTATACAATCTTACGTGGTTCAGTGTCGCTGACTCTGAAGATTATTCTTTAGCGCAGGTTGTACAGGTAACTGAGTACAATATTAGTGTGTGATGCACTCTTCTCCGCAAGTCTACTTGACGGCTGTAGTTTCTGAGTAAATATTACGAAATAATGTACCCTGTCAATTATAGTCAGGTTATACACTATGTGATAAAAAGTATACGGACGCCTGGCTGAAAACGATCACTCCACACAACGTTTCTCCACTGTTCAGTCGCCCAATGTTTACGCTCCTTACACCAAGCGAGGCGTCGGTTGGCATTTACCGGCGTGATGAGTGGCTTATGAGCAGCTGCTCGACCAAGTTTTCTCACCTCCCGCCTAACTGTCATAGTACCTGCAGTGTATCCTTACGCTGTTTTGCCGGCCGGAGTGGCCGAGCGGTTCTAGGCGCAACCTTCTGGAACCGCGAGACCGCTACGGTCGCAGGTTCGAATCCTGCCTCGGGCATGGATGTGTGTGATGTCCTTAGGTTAGTTAGGTTTAAGTAGTTCTAAGTTCTAGGGGTCTGATGACCTCAGAAGTTAAGTTCCATAGTGCTCAGAGCTATTTGAACCCTTACGGTGTTTCGAATTCCAGTGCGATGGCCGGGATAGATGTGTGCCTGTTACACATTACGACCCTCTTCAGCTGTCGGCGGTCTGTGTCAGTCAACAGACGAGATCGGCCTGTACGCTTCTGTGCTATACGTGTCTCTTCACGTTTCCACTTCACTATCACGTCGGAAACAGTGGATCTAGGGATGTTAAGGAATGTGGAAATCTCGCGTACGGACGAATGATTTTTGTGACACCCAATCACCTGACCACGTTCGAAGTCCGTAAGTGCCGTGGAGAGCCCCATTCTGCTCTCTCAGGATGTCTAATGACTACTGAGGTCGCTGATATGGAGCACCTGGCAGCAGATGGCAGCACAATGCCCCTAGTATGAAAGACGTTTGTTTTTGTGGGTGTCCGGATGCTTTTGATCATATAGTGTATGCTGACTTTCAGGTCATAATTGTCTCCTGTCGCATCAAAACTGTGTGAAACTGTACTCTTAAATACTTTGTTAACTGATTCAGTTTCTTTCATGATTATGTCCTGTAAGAAAGTATAACTATTCCAGAACACAGATCTTAAAATTTTCTCTTACTGACCAGTTCAATAACATTTTAATTCGACTTGTCAACAATTAATGGGACATTCTTATTAAATTTATATCACCACTCTGGTGGTTTTCTGAAGCATTCATTTTAGCAAATAATACCAGACTTTTGGAAACAATTTACTTGAAGCGCCACTGAATGACGTGAAACCTGGAGTGTGGCGTGCAGTTAGTGCAACAAAAATTATTAAAGAGATTTTTTTCCACCAGAACCGTAACTTCTGATAGGTATGTGTACAATATACTTCTAACGTTTCAGAGAACTAACTATGGACGGAAAGACTTTACCGTTGTTTTGTGCAGTACAATGCAAGAACATACGCCCGTAATGAGTTTATGCTAGTTATATGAGGCGTTTTTGATGCCAGGAACTATCTCGATTGGTCTCTCGATGCACCACACAAATTTTTGTAAGGTTTCAGTTTGATTTTTTGCTGTCCAAGGAATCTGCTAGTTCGACAAACGTCGGTACGTCAGCGTCCCAAGTCCGAAGGACGGGCCAGGACACATGCGGCGGTGACAGACTACTGGATTCTGCGCGACGTCGCGTGTGAAGCAGCCAGTAGAACTGCATCATTCGACAGTAAAAGCGCACATAATGCACATTCACGCAGTGCAGAATCAAATTTGACACTTCACCTACAGGACGGAACGACACAATAGCAAACTCTGCTGCCTGAGGGAAGAGAAAAACCTCTTCACCGGTTGAGACGGAGTACAGTGTTATTCCAGTCTGGAAGCATGCACTAATTCGATTGGGAAAGGTGTCACAAGGCCGTTGCATCCTCTTCTGAAACAATCTGACCCACAGCTGTTGTAACTGGTCCTTGCTATCCTGGATGCCGATACTGGAAAATAATTGACGTCTGTGCTGGTACCACACATGTTCTACTACCTCAACATCACGCAGAAAGTTCATAGAGACACGTGGCATGTGTGAATGAGCGTTGTCCCATTGAAAAATGGCTTCACGGTACTGTCGAACGTGAGGTAGCACATGAGAATGTAGGATGTCGGTGACGCACAATTGTGCCGCGAGACGTCCCTCATCACAAGTTTTGCGTGACCTCCAGTCATACCTGATGGCTCCCCGTACCTTATCGCCAGGAGTAACACCGTTGTGACCCTCCAGAACATTGGAAGAATGGGACCTCTCCCAAGGTCGCCGCCATACTCACCGGCGATGGGCACACGGGATAGAGCAGAACCGCATTTTATCGCAGAACACAATGTGGTGCCGTTCATTAGCAGTCCACACTTCCCGCTGACAGCCTCAGTCGAATCGCAGCCATTTGTGTTGTGATGTTAACGGTATCTGTCATCCGACGGTAAATACATAATGCTTGTCTCCGATCAATATTGAGGGACAATATAGAAAGTCGCAGGGAGTCCATTACCTGTTCTGGGATGGCGGGTTCTACACTCCTGGAAATTGAAATAAGAACACCGTGAATTCATTGTCCCAGGAAGGGGAAACTTTATTGACACATTCCTGGGGTCAGATACATCACATGATCACACTGACGGAACCACAGGCACATAGACACAGGCAACAGAGCATGCACAATGTCGGCACTAGTACAGTGTATATCCACCTTTCGCAGCAATGCAGGCTGCTATTCTCCCTTGGAGACGATCGTAGAGATGCTGGATGTAGTCCTGTGGAACGGCTTGCCATGCCATTTCCACCTGGCGCCTCAGTTGGACCAGCGTTCGTGCTGGACGTGCAGACCGCGTGAGACGACGCTTCATCCAGTCCCAAACATGCTCAATGGGGGACAGATCCGGAGATCTTGCTGGCCAGGGTAGTTGACTTACACCTTCTAGAGCACGTTGGGTGGCACGGCATACATGCGGACGTGCATTGTCCTGTTGGAACAGCAAGTTCCCTTGCCGGTCTAGGAATGGTAGAACGATGGGTTCGATGACGGTTTGGATGTACCGTGCACTATTCAGTGTCCCCTCGACGATCACCAGTGGTGTACGGCCAGTGTAGGAGATCGCTCCCCACACCATGATGCCGGGTGTTGGCCCTGTGTGCCTCGGTCGTATGCAGTCCTGATTGTGGCGCTCACCTGCACGGGGCCAAACACGCATACGACCATCATTGGCACCAAGGCAGAAGCGGCTCTCATCGCTGAAGACGACACGTCTCCATTCGTCCCTCCATTCACGCCTGTCGTGACACCACTGGAGGCGGGCTGCAGGATGTTGGGGCGTGAGCGGAAGACGGCCTAACGGTGTGCGGGACCGTAGCCCAGCTTCATGGAGACGGTTGCGAATGGTCCTCGCCGATACCCCAGGAGCAACAGTGTCCCTAATTTGCTGGGAAGTGGCGGTGCGGTCCCCTACGGCACTGCGTAAGATCCTACGGTCTTGGCGTGCATCCGTGCGTCGCTGCGGTCCGGTCCCAGGTCGACGGGCACGTGCACCTTCCGCCGACCACTGGCGACAACATCGATGTACTGTGGAGACCTCACGCCCCACGTGTTGAGCAATTCGGCGGTACGTCCACCCGGCCTCCCGCGTGCCCACTATACGCCCTCGCTCAAAGTCCGTCAACTGCACATACGGTTCACGTCCACGCTGTCGCGGCATGCTACCAGTGTTAAAGACTGCGATGGAGCTCCGTATGCCACGGCAAACTGGCTGACACTGACGGCGGCGGTGCACAAATGCTGCGCAGCTAGCGCCATTCGACGGCCAACACCGCGGTTCCTGGTGTGTCCGCTGTGCCGTGCGTGTGATCATTGCTTGTACAGCCCTCTCGCAGTGTCCGGAGCAAGTATGGTGGGTCTGACACACCGGTGTCAATGTGTTCTTTTTTCCATTTCCAGGAGTGTATGTGCTTGATGTACAATCCGGTGAGCTTCCATTGTGATAGTCAGACATGGTAAGTCTGAATATTAACAGCGGCCATCTTGTCCAAACGTTCCCACGCATTCCAATATCGGGCATCAGTCGCATCCCACAGCTCCACGAGTCTGTTATTGCACTATTCGATCAGCCAGCCAAGTGGAGAGGCACAACTGAGGCCACTTTTCAAGCAGTTTCAGGTGCTGGTAGCACTGTCTCGAGAGAGTACACGCCGCCTGCGTGTATCTCACGCTAATCACTCAACAACCGACGCAGTTAGTGCCCGTCATGTGTCCTCCCAGGAGTGGCAACGACACCACACACGAAAAAAACTGATGTTCTCTGCTGAATGTTCTACCAATCACAGCGTATTGCACTTGCAGTCATATACACATCTGACGATCGTGTGTTCGTGTACGAAGTAACACTGACATCGAACCATGTCTTCTGGATGTTTCACCTTTTTTTTTCAGGCAGTGGAAATCCTCTGTAACTTTCAGAAGAACCCACCATGGGATCAATCTTGGTTCAAATGGCTCTGAGCACTATGGGACTTAACTTCTGAGGACATTAGTCCCCTAGACCTTAGAACTACTTAAACCTAACCAACCTAAGGACATCACACACATCCATGCACGAGGCAGGATTCGAACCTGCGACCGTAGCGGTCGCTCGGTTCCAGATTGTAGCGCCTAGAACCGCTCGCCACCCAGGCCGGCGATCAGTCTTCGTCCAAGCATTTAGGCATGAAGTGATGTACTGTTAATGAATTAACTCCTTAGGTCTCTGTTATTCCGTAATTTAAGTTTCCTTTAATTTACGTCTATGATCACAAACTTTTTTTTAACAGACTACCGGTTTCGGTCTATAATGACCATCATTAGATCTGTTTTGTTGTTGTGGTCATCAGTCCTGAGACTGGTTTGATGCAGGTCTCCATGCTACTCTACCCTGTGCAAGCTTCTTCATCTCCCAGTACCTACTGCAGCTTACATCCTTCTGAATGTGCTTAGTGTATTCATCTCTTGGTCTCCCTCTACGATTTTTACCCTCCACGCTGCCCTCCAATACTAAATTGGTGATCCCTTGATGCATCAGAACATGTCGTACCAATCGATCCCTTCTTCTACTCAAGTTGTGCCACAAACTCTTCTTCTCCCCAATCCTATTCAATACCTCCTCATTAGTTATGTGATCTAATCATCTAATCTTCAGCATTCTTCTGTAGCCCCACATTTCAAAAGCTTCTATTCTCTTCTTGTCCAAACTGTTTATCGTCCATGTTTCACTTCTATACATGGCTACACTCCATACAAATAATTTCAGAAACGACTTCCTGACACTTAAATCTATACTCGATGTTAACAAATTTTTCTTCCTCAGAAACGCTTTCCCTGACATTGCCGGTCTACATTTTATATCCTCTCTAATTCGACCATCATCAGTTATTTTGCTCCCCAAATAGCAAAACTCCTTTACTACTTTAAGTGTCTCATTTCCTAATCTAATTCCCTCAGCATCACCCGACTTAATTCGACTGCATTCCATTATCCTCGTTTTGCTTTTGTTGATGTTCATCTTATATCCTCCCTTCAAGACACTGTCCATTCCATTCAATTGCTCTTCCAAGTCCTTTGCTGTCTCTGACAGAATTACAATGTCATTGGCGAACCTTAAAGTTTTTATTTCTTCTCCATGGATTTTAATACCTACTCCGAATTGTTCTTTTGTTTCCTTTACTGCTTGCTCAATATACAGATTGAATAACATAGGGGAGAGGCTACAACCCTGTCTCACTCCCATTCCTAACCACTGTTTCCCTTTCATGTCCCTCAACTCCTATAACTGCCATCTGGTTTCTGTAGAAATTGTAAATAGCGTTTCGATCCCTGTATTTTACGCCTGCCACCTTCAGAATTTGAAAGAGAGTATTCCAGTCAACATTGTCAAAAGCTTTCTCCAAGTCTACAAATGCTAGACACGTAGGTTTGCCTTTTCTTAATCTAGCTTCTAAGATAAGTCGTAGGGTCAGTATTGCCTCACGTGTTCCCATATTTCTACGGAATCCAAACTGATCTTCCCCGAGGTCGGCTTCCACCAGTTTTTCCATTCGTCTGTAAATAATTCGCGTTAGTATTTTGCAGCTGTGACTTATTAAACTGATAGTTCGGTAATTTTCACATCACTCAACGCCTACTTTCTTTGGGATTGGAATTATTATATTCTTCTTTAAGTCTGAGGGTATTTCGCCTGTCTCATACATTTTGCTCACCAGATGGTAGAGTTTTGTCAGGACTGGCTCTCCCAAGGCTGTTGGTAGTTCTAATGGAATGTTGTCTACTCCCGGGGCCTTGTTTCTACTTAGGTCTTTCAGTGCTCTATCAAATTCTTCACGCAGTATCATATCTCCCATTTCATCTTCATCTACATCTTCTTCCCTTTCTATAACATTGCCCTCAAGTACATCGCCTTTGTATAGTCCCTCTATATACTCGTTCCACCTTTCTGCATTCCCTTCTTTGCTTAGAACTGGGTTTCCAGTTCATACAAATGGTTCTCTTTTCTCCAAAGGTCTCTTTAATTTTCCTGTAGGCAGTATCTATCGTACCCATAGTGAGACAAGCCTCTACATCCTTACATTTGTCCTCTATCCAACTGTTTGGACTACTGTGTTAGTAATGGGATATACACTGAAGAGCCAAAGAAACTGCTACACATGTCTTATATTGCGTAGGACCCCCGCGAGCACGCAGAAGTGCCGCAACACGACGTGGCAAGGACTCGACTAATGTCTGAAGTAGTGCTGGAGGGCATTGACACTATGAATCGTGCAGAGCTGTCCTTAATTCCGTAAGAGTACGAATGGGTGGAGACCTCTTCTGAACAGCACGTTGCAAGGCATCGCAGGTATGCTCAATAATGCCCATGTCTGGGGAGTTTGATGGCCAGAGGAAGTGTTTAAACTCAGAAAAGTGTTCGTGGAGACACTCTCTAGTAATTCTGGACGTGTATCACATTGTCCTGCTGGTATTGCCTAAGTCCGTTGGAATGCACAATGGACATCAATGGAGGCTGGTGATCAGACAGGATGCTTACGTGTCACCTGTCAGAGTCGTATCTAGACCTACCAGGGATCCCACATCACTCCAACTGGACACGCCCCACACCATTACAGAGCTTCCGTCAGCTCGAACAGTACCCTGCTGACATGCAAGGTCCATGGACTCCTGCAGTTGTCTCCATACCAGAACACATCCATCCGCTCAATTTGAAACGAGACTCATCCGACCAGGAAACATGTTCCCAGTCGTCAACAGTCCAATGTCGGTGTTGACGGGCCCAGACGAGGAGTAAATCTTTGTGTCGTGCAATGATCAAGGGTGCAGGAGTGGGCCTTCGGCTCCGAAAGCCCTTATCGAAGATGTTTCCTTGAATGGTTCACACCCTGACACTTGTTGATGGTCCAGCATTGAAACCTGCAGCAATTTGCGGAAGGGTTGCCACATTTATCACGTTGAACGATTCTCTTCAGTCGTCGTTGGTCCCATTCTTGCAGGATCTTTTTCCGGCCGCAGTGATGTCGGGGATCTGATGTTTTACCGGATTCCTGATGTTCACGGTCCACTCGTGAAATCGTCGCACGGGAAAATCCCCACTTCATCGCTGCCTCGGAGATACTGTGTCCCAAAGCTCGTGCGCTGACTATAATATCACGTTAAAACTCACTTAAATGTTGATAACCCGCCACTGTAGCAGCAGTAACCGATCTAACAACTGCGCCAAGTCCTTGTTGCCTTATATAGACGTTTCCGACCGCAGCGCCGTATTCTGCCTGTTTATATATCTCTGTATTTGAATACACATGCCTATAACAAGTTTCTTTGGCGCTTCAGTGTAGTTGTGGATCCACGTTCATGTATGTTACATCATTCTGGGTCATAATATATTACTAACACTTTAGGGGTTTCGACACCCTGCCATCTTCAGGATCAAAAGGAAGGTAATTAATACAAGGTATCTTAACAGACTTTACCAGTATTTATAAAATTGTTAAATAATTTCTTCTGAGCGTTTCCTTCGCTTTGTTGGTGCAGTTTTAGTTCAAACCCAATAGAGGCTATATCTACTTATGCACTCCACAAGTCACCGTAGGGTGCGCAGCATACTGTATTTAGCATCAATATTAACAGCTTTCTGTCTAGACTATTTACATATAGTGGAAGGAAAATGTGTCTATGCCTTGGTACGTCCCTTTATCTCTTTGACGTCTCTCCTTCCGCTTAGCTGAATGGTCGGCGTGTCTGACTGCCATGCACAGGGCTAGGGTTCGATTCCCGGCCGGGTCGGAGATCTGCTCCAATCGGGGACTGGATGTAGTGTTGCGTTGTGTTGTCCTCATCGTGATTACATCGACACGCAATTCGTCCACTGTGACGTTAACTGAAAAGATTTGCGACTCGGCAGCCGAACGTCCGCAGGTGGGGGCTCGTGGCCATCGATGCCATAGGATCATTTCTGTTAACTGTTTCTCAGCTCTTATGTGCGACGTATCAGAATAGAATTCATCATAATTATTGTGCCTTCTTCTTCGATAACAATTCTTTAATTTTACCCAGCATGGCGAGAACATATCCGTCTTTGTTCGACAAATTAATAAAATGGTTCAAATGGATCTGAGCACTATGGGACTCAACTGCTGTGGTCATCAGTCCCCTAGAACTTAGAACTACTTAAACCTAACTAATCTAAGGACATCGCACACATCCATGCCCGAGGCAGGATTCGAATCTGCGACCGTAGCGGTCGCGCGGTTCCGGACTGTAGCGCGTTAGAACCACGCGGTCACTCCGGCCGGCCCGACAAATTAATACAATGTTCCCTTGGCAACATGTAACAGACCTTCGTCGTTAAGTTTTAGGTCGGCACGAGTAGCATCACGTTAAGCAGATAGGGGTAGCGACTTACGGTCTAGGTTTTTGCATTCCGATTTTCATGATTAGCACATTTGGACCAGTTGATAGTCTATGACCCCGTAAACTACAGGCAGGTGATATGGTTTTGTTGCCCAGTCAACGCCAACCAGTAGCCCCATCGTTCAGCTCATAAATTCTTAAATTCTTTAGCACCAGTAGTTAAGGTTCTTTACACAGGGCCATGATGCTTAAAATGCCAGTTTCCTTAATGCTAGTCAAACCACTGTATATTCTTTATCCAGTTTTTCAAGAATGGCCTGTGCTAATCACAATCTGTTCGCTGACGACTTACCGGTTGTCTACAAGTGTGTTAATCCTTCACAATACTCATCGAACACCGTATTTTCTATGCTTACGCCCATTCGTTAACAGTTGACCCACTTGTATAGTGTAACTGCTCCTCTTAAGATATTTTGGAAATGTACGTTGATGAAATTTGTGTTCCGACTAACTAGCGGTAATATTGTCTTATGAGGAACATTACATAAAAAAAGTCTGTCCTGCTGCGCTGTATTCACGCCGAGTGCATATCAATGATACTGATCAATTCAAATAACGCTGGGCAACAAAACGAAAATGTTTGAATGTTTCGAGCACTTCATGAGGCAATTCCTACTAACTTTGGGTTGAGAAAAACAAATATGACAATGAAAAAACTAGCTCTAGTTTCTATGATATACACAAGGTTGAAGTATTACATATTAATGGATTGAGAGAAAAGGATACATTTTAATTACATACATGCTAACAACTATGAAAGTGCATTTGATTTTTTTAACTGGTAATTACGTGCTAATAGTTCTAAATTTCTGGAAAAATACTTCGCAGATAGTCGTGTCTGAAGAGAATCATGTGGTGGCGTATTGACTTCGTCTTTTAGTTTGCCTCTTGTAATGGAGTTCCGCAGAATCCCTACACAAAGACCAACTGTAATCTGCAAGCATTACTTCATTCCAACGGTCCTGATATCTTCGTTCCATAACAGAAATGTCCTGATGGAATCTCTCACCATGTTCATCACTAACAGCTCCACAACTAGGAGGGGAAAAGTCTAGGTGGGAGTGGAGAAAATGGATCTTAAGGGACATGTTGCATTCAAGGTTACGGTATTTTTGCAGATTCACAGTCACCAAATGCTTGTAGTTGTCATTTCTTTTCTGGCCTAAAAATCCATGAACAACACCCTTGAAGGCTTCCGAAGCTTCCTTTTCTTTCCCCTCCAAAACTTGGTCAAATGCAGGATCCTTTACAAGTTCTCTTATTTGTGGTCCGACAAAAATGCCTTCCTTAACTTTTGCATCACTTAATTTCGAAAATTTCTGTCTTATGTACTCAGAGGCCCGTCCTTCTCGGTTCATAGCTTTGACTAAGTTTTTCATCAAACCCAGCTTGATATGCCGGGGTGGAAGAAGAACGTCTTTTGGGTCCACAAGAGGCTTGGCAACGACATTTTTCTCACTATCGTGAAGATTTCATGCAGGCCAGTCTTCTTTAATATAATGCAGTTTTCTATCTCTACTGTCCCACATACATAAGAAGCAGCAATGCTTTGTGTAGCCCAGTTGCATTCCTAAGAGTATGACAATGACTTTTAGATCACCACAGATTTTTCCATTTGTGTTCACGATATTTAATTGAGTCCAAGAGAGCTGTCATATTTGCATATGTCTCCTTCATGTGAACAGCATGACCAACAGAAATAGTCGGTCGCAGTGGCCGTGCGGTTCTAGGCGCTACAGTCTGGAACCGAGCGACCGCTACGGTCGCAGGTTCGAATCCTGCCTCGGGCATGGATGTGTGTGATGTCTTTAGTTTAATTAGGTTTCATTAGTTCTAAGTTCTAGGCGACTGATGACCTCAGAAGTTAAGTCGCATAGCACTCAGAGCCATTTGAACCAACCAACAGGAATAGATGAAAGAAGGTTCCCGTTGTGAAATAACACAGCTTTCAAACTAAGCTTGGAGGAGTCTATGAACAGCCTCCATTCAGTTGGATCATGGTTCAAATTCAAAGATTTCATCAAGCCATTAATGTCGCAGCAAACAACAAGATTATTTTTCTTCTCAAAAAAGGGAAGCAGTTCCATGTGACATTTTCTGAACTGTGAGATTCTCACATCACTTTTGAGAAGATTCCATTGCTGTAGTCTAGACCCAAGAATTTCTGCATTCTCCTTTGACAGGCCAAGGTCTCTAACGACATCACTCAATTCCGCTTGACTCAGTCTGTGCGGTTTATCTTCTTTTCCCTCAAAATCAGGGTCATGGAATGTGGAAGGCTTGTTTGGTTCTTCTTGTTCCACATTGTCTTCATTTTCTACTTCAAACACACAATTTTCGGATGGAGTAGGAACTGGTAAACTATTCGAATGTGGAATGGGTCGAATAGCAGATGGAAAATTCGGGTACTGAACTGTTCTTCTCTTCTTCATAGACAATCCTGCCTTTATAGGTGGAGTCAGGCAGAAATAGCAGTCATCTGTATGGTTTGTAGGCTCCCGCCAAACCATAGGCACAGCGAAAGCCATAGATCGTTTCTTCGTTTTCAGTCATTCTCGCAATGTAACTGAACATACGTTGCAACATATATGTGGAGCCTAAGACTTATCCTGGTCCCCGGCTTTAATACCGAAATAATACTGATAGGCAGTTTTTACAAGAGCCATCAGATTGCGTTTCTGTGAGGAAAATGTTATTTCACCACAAATATAACAAAAGTTATTCACCATATTTACACATTTTCGTGGCATTTTTACAAATTATACACTGAAACCAGAAATTTTGCATTAATTTGAGTAGAAACTACATGTAATTCACAGTCACAATAACAGTATCTATGTTTATGACTTACAAACAGATGAAGAGCATTTGTGTTTTTTATTTGACAGGTGCACCTACTCCCAAAAAAAAAAATTCCCCAAGTTTAAAATCTTCACTCTAAAAAATGAAATGTCAATTTATCTTCAAAACAAGAGCTAATCTGTCAGTTTTATGGTGATTTTTGAATTCAGCAGATGGAAATACATTGAATTTACTATTTTTAAGCCAGAAACATTTTCATTGTTGCCCAGTGTAATTATATGCTCCCTGACACATACGAGCACAGCTACACGTAGTTGCACACCAATGGCTATCCATGTACTAATTATGGCTACAGCCCATGTACGGTAATAGTTTCTCCCCTAAAGTTTTCAGTTTACGTAAGCTTAATAGTTCGAATCGGTACAATAACTGTCTAACGCGGCAAAGAATATTTATGCATGCTGCGCTCTGTTCTTAATCTATGTCGTCGCACAAACAAATATTTCATAAACACACAATATTAAATGGGTTGAAAGAAATTTCACACGGTAAATCCACTTTATGATTATTTGTTCTATACTATTCACGTCCTATAATTGTATTGAGGAAGTAACTTTTCCCTAAACTGGGAGGAATTAGTTACGTAAATTTCAGTCACAGAGGTTGTAACAAGATCCAGATTTCATTTGCTACTTTAACGAAGCTTCAGTACTTTCTCACAATTCAATACCAGTGTTCACTTCCCATGTCGGTAAATAGCTAACAGTCTATTACTTTGGGGTAAAGTTCAGTCTACCCTGCACGATAATCAATGTAAGACAAGTCCGGAACTTTTCCTCTCTTGGCTTCACGTACTGAGGTACTCAAGGTTGCTGACCTACCTATTTCAAGTTTAATGATTCTTAGCAGATCGCAAAATTTCCAAAAATGCACCAAAAACAATCCCGTCGCGCCTACGTACAATAGCATACGTTGAGATACGACCTGATGCAGCAAGCGCTAGCAGCACATTAACAATGTATGACTTTTTTCTTCCGTATTGCGCAGTGTCCTCTAAGAGTACTCACAAAGAGTATTCTTTGAGTTCACCCGTTCTATTCCGTGATCTATAAGTACACTATTTTGCGATCTTCTATTATTTTAATGTGAAACTAATGGATTCTGTTTCCTTTCTTTCGCTTTTTAAAACGGTACTTCACCTTATACTGGATTTCCTTTCCATATACTTGCTACTATTCAAGTGGTAGTATTCCAGTGGGACTTGAAATTTCGATCTTGGATTTTGGGATTTTTCTTTTAGGTTTCGGGTACTATCTTAGATTTTCAATTTTGCGTCCAAAGGAAGCGGCGTTACAATAGGAAATCATATCATGACTTTTAACGGTAATTGCTTCGCATTTAACACTTCTACAGATATGTTACAAACCTCTGAGCAATGGTTCATGGTGCACCTAGTCGCTTTTACTGGGACTGTCATATGCAATGTAATTTTAGGTAAAGTTCCAAAATTGTAACTAAGAGCCAATATGTTTTCAAGGGAACGCGTACTGTTCTCCCGCTTTGGGGTCCCGTTTTCCTCGACGAGCGGCAAATGGCACGCTGAGGGACGGTTGCGTTCGGTACAACATCGTACTCCGCTGCCTGTTGCGCTACAAATTGCCGTCTGTCATGTTTTACGCAACGGGAAAGCCTCTGACGCGCACATTCTGAGACGAGGCGTGGACGTACAAATAATCGTCGCTTCTACTAGCCACTTCCTCGCCTTGCGTCAGCTGTGAATGGATACGGACAGCAGCGCAAATGTATCCTGCAAGCGTGAAGGCTTGGATCACTTTCGTTCCCTACCACAATGTGAGTGACAGTGTTCTGCCGTCTACCAGCCGTCCTCATTCTTTCATAAGCTTACAGCAGGTGGCGCTTAAATCCGGACAAATTTCAATTTAAATTTCCCGCCATGTCGTAGTTCCGCCGGAGGTCGCGATTGGCGATCTTGAAAAGCAAAGGCGTGTAGCAAATGGTCAGAACCTCGAAATGGCCGAGATGTTGCGGACAAGTGCGGAGTACAACCTAAGAGCTGTGATTATCGGAAGTCTTCGCTCCAGGCGTTCGCCCACTGAAATAGAACGATTCTTCGGATATCCGAGATCAACTGCTTACGGTATTGTGGCCAAGTGTAATGCTTCGTAGAAGTCTTGGGAAGGTTCCACTAACCCGGCGAAGAAATTTCATTCGAGGAAACGCGTGTCACGAAATACGGGAGTCATCTAAAAGGTCAGATGCTGACTTCTACATCTACATCTAGATCTACATCCATACTCCGCAAGCCACCTGACGGTGTGTGGCGGAGAGTACCTTGAGTACCTCTATCGGTTCTCCCTTCTATTCCAGTCTCGTATTGTTCGTGGAAAGAAGGATTTTCGGTATGCCTCTGTGTGGGCTCTAAACTCTCTGATTTTATCCTCATGGTCTCTTCACGAGATATACGTAGGAGGGAGCAATATACTGCTTGACTCCTCGGTGAAGGTATGTTCTCGAAACATCAACAAAAGCCCGTACCGAGCTACTGAGCGTCTCTCATGTAGAGTCTTCCAGCTGAGTTTATCTATCATCTCCGTAACGCTTTCGCGATTACTAAATGATCCTCTAACGAAGCGCGCTGCTGTCCGTTGGATCTTCTCTGTCTCTTCTATCAACCCTATCTGGTACGGATCCCACACTGGTGAGCAGTATTCAAGCAGTGGTCGAATAAGTGTACTGTAACCTACTTCCTTTTTTCGGACTGCATTTCCTTAGAATTCTTCCAATGAATCTCAGTGTGGCATCTGCTTTACCGACGATTAATTTTATATGGCCATTCCATTTTAAACCACTCCTAATGCCTACTCCCAGATAATTTTATGGAATTAACTGCTTCCAGTTGCTGACCTGCTATATTGTAGCTAAATGATTAGGAATCTTTCTTGCTATGTATTCGCAGCACATTACACTTGTCTACATTGGGATTCAATTGCCATTCCCTGCACCATGCGTCAATTCGCTGCAGATCCTCCTGCATTTCAGTACAATTTTCCATTGTTACAACCTCTCGATATACCACAGCATCATCCGCAAAAAGCCTCAGTGAACTTCCGATGTCATCCACAAGGTCATTTATGTATATTGTGAATAGGACTTCGGAGGACCTTGGGCGATAGCTGACGAAACTGGCGTCAGTACTGAATGTCAGCGAGCGAATAATCCGTCGGATGGGAAAGGAGGACCTCATAGTAGCTACTTAGTCCAAAACAGGTTCTCGGATAACGTTGACATGTTCTGGTCAAATGAGGTCTGGCCTCTGAATAGCCTGGATTTGAAACCCCTCGACTACTATGTTTGGAGCGTAGTCGAAAGAGTTATCAGTAAGACGATTCGCCCTAATGCCTCATCTCTACTCACTGCTATCGAAGCAGCATTCGTGATTATGAACAGCGCTGTTTAAAGAGTGTGTGCGATTGCTTCAGGACAAGATTGGAGGCGGTCATTGCGGCTGAAGGGGGTTACATCGAGTAATGTTACTCTTCAAACATACCACTGCCTATATGTGTACAAGGACTTGCATTTTCATTTGTATTTTATTTAATAAACTTGCATTATAAAACAGTTTCATTTGTCCGGATTTAAGCGCTGCGCCCTGTACATACTTCGCAAGTCAGTTTAGCGGAGGGTGCCTTGAATCACCAGTAGTCATTCCCTTTCCTGTTCCACTCGCAAATGGAGTGAAGCACAAAAGACTATATACAGGGTGGCCCATTGATAGTGACCGGGCCAAATATCTCACGAAATAAGCATCAAACGAAAAAACTACAAAGAACGAAACTCGTCTAGCTTGAAGGGGGAAACCAGATAGCGCTATGATTGGCGCGCTGGATGGCGCTGTCATAGGTCAAACGGATATCAACTGCGTTTTTTTAAAAATAGGAACCCCCATTTTTTATAACATATTCGTGTAGTACGTGAAGAAATATGAATGTTTCAGTTGGACCACTTTTTTGGCTTTGTGATAGATGGCGCTGTAATAGTCACAAACGTATAAGTACGTGGTATCACGTAACATTACGCAATGCGGACAGTATTTGCTTCGTGATACATTACCCGTGTTAAAATGGACTGTTTACCAATTACGGAAAAGGTCATACCGTGTTGATCTATGGCTATTGTGATAAAAATGCCCAACGGGCGTGTGCTATGTATGCTGCTCGGTATCCTGGACGACATCATCCAAGTGTCCGGACCGTTCGCCGGATAGTTACGTTATTTAAGGAAACAGCAAGTGTTCAGCCAGATATGAGATGTCAACCACGACCTGCAACAAATGATGATGCCCAAGTAGCTGTTTTAGCTGCTGTCGCGGCTAATCCGCACATCAGTAGCAGACAAATCGCGCGAGAATCGGGAATCTCAAATAGGTCGGTGTTGAGAATGCTACATCAACATCGATTGCACCCGTACCATATATCTATGCAACAGGAATTGCATGGCAACGGCTTTGAACATCGTGTACAGTTCTGCCACTGGGCACAAGAGAAATTACGGGACGATGACAGATTTTTTGCATGCGTTCTATTAAGCGACGAAGCGTCATTCACCAACAGCAGTAACGTAAACCGGCATAATACGCACTATTGGACAACGGAAAATCCACGATAGCGCGACAAGTGGAACATCAGCGACCTTGGCGGGTTAATGTATGGTGCGGCATTATGGGAGGAAGGATAATTGGCCCCCATTTTATCGATGGCAATCTATATGGTGCAATGTATGCTGATTTACTACGTAATGTTCTACCGAGGTTAGTACAAGGTGTTTCAATGCATGACAGAATTGTGATGAACTTCCATCATGATGGATGTCCGGCACGTAGGACACATGTGGCTGAAGCGGCACTGAATAGCATATTGCATGACAGGTGGATTGGTCGTCGAAGCACGGTACCATGGTCTGCACGTTCACCAGATCTAACGTCCCCGGGTTTCTTTCTGTGGGGAAGTTGAAGGATATTTGCTATCGTGATCCACCGACAACGCCTGACAACATGCGTCAGCGCATTGTCAATGCATGTGCGAACATTACGGAAGGCGAACTACTCGCTGTTCTGAGGAATGTCGTTACACGTACTGCCAAATGCATTGAGGTTGACGGACATCATTTTGAGCATTTATTGCATTAATGTGGTATTTACAGGTAATCACGCTGTAACAGCATGCGTTCTCAGAAATGGTAAGTTCACAAAGGTACATGTATCACATTGGAATAACCGAAATAAAATGTTCAAACGTACCTACGTTCTGTTCAAATTCAAATGGTTCAAATGGCTCTGGGCACTATGGGACTTAACATCTATGGTCATCAGTCCCCTAGAACTTAGAACTACTTAAACCTAACCTAAGGACATCACACAACACCCAGTATTTAATTTTAAAAACCTACCTGTTACCAACTGTTCGTCTAAAACTGTGAGGCATATGTTTGTGACTATTACAGCGCCATCTATCACAAAGCGAAAAAGGTGGTCCAACTAAAACATTCATATTTTTGCGTACTACACGAATATTTAATAAAAAATGGGAGTTCCTATTTAAAAAAGAAACGCAGTTGATACCCGTTTGACCTATGGCAGCGCCCTCTAGCGGGCCAACCATAGCGCCATCAGGTTTCCCCCTTCAGGCTAGACAAGTTTCGTTCTTTGTAGTTTTTTCGTTTGAAGCTTATTTCGTGAGACATTTGGTCCGGTCACGATCAATGGACCACCCTGTATATGCTGCCTGGTAAGGGTATAATTTGTTCAGGAACTTTGCCAATTCATTATTCGTAATACCTGTAGGTACTTACTCTCTTAGTCAGTCACTTATGTCAGGGAGGATTTTTTGCAATTACAGATGATTTCATTTTATTCAGATCGAACAGCGAAACCAGTAGTGACTCCTTATCATTCAGTCTCGAAGGAAACTGAGCTTACATTTGAAATGCAATAGTCGCGTCTTATGATCTAAACCAATAACTCGTGCGAAGCAGAAAGTACAAGCTGCGTACCATTTTCACGTACCCCTTCAGTCTAAAAGTTCTGAGACTGGCTTAATAAAAAAAAAAAAACAGAGAAACATAACATGGTATTTGCGTCAGGCATCTGACACAGTCCTCTCGCCCTCCCCCCTCCCCCACTCACCCTTCCCCTCGCTCCATTTCAAACAACTCAGGGAACTAGAATGAAATTTTCACTCTACAGCGGAGTGTGCGCTGATATGAAACTTCCTGGCAGATTAAAACTGTGTGCCAGACCGAGACTTGAACTCGAAGGCGAAGGTCCCGAGTTCGAGTCTCGGTCCGGCACACAGTTTTAATCTGCCAGGAAGTTTCAACTCAGAGAACGTTCATACTAACATGTAAAACGGTCAGAAAAGACATTCTTTGGGATGTTGTTTAACTCACGCGTCACTTCGGCTTTAATGTCGGTTATGTCGTCAATGCCTTGACCCTTCATGCGAATTTCTGCATTTTGTCGTTTTGTGGGATGTTTTTGTTGATAACAGCAAACCGCGTCACCCGTGATAATTTTTGCAGAAAAGAACATATCGCATTTTGAATTCCAATTAAGCCGCGACAGGCGTCTGCATGTCGTTTATATTCGGGAGTAAGGCTGTACGGGACTAACAGTGCGTAAATTTTTCTGTTCTTCAAAAGATTATAGAGAATGTCTTGAACATTTTATTTAGAGATGCTACTCCAGTGCAGTTTGTGACACAACGATAAGACACTACGGTCGCACGTCCGCCAGTTAACACTGCCTGCTCACAACTGACAGATCGAATGAACAACTCTTGTTTATAGTTGTTGATTCAAGCTGGCACAGTAGTCACTGCGCCGACGTTGCTTGTAAGCCATGGGGGCTTTCTAACACATGAGGTGGTGTGCTCGTGGCCCTCAACTACGCACCCACTGACTCAGAGCTGAAATATCAAAAGTTTTGGCTGGTTTCGTTGTCTAGGGGCTGGGATACGTAGTTGCCACATTACAAGCCAAATACTGCTGAGTCTACAGTACACAATTTGACTGTACACATGAATCGAATTTTATAAATGAAAGATTGCAATTAAATAAGATCTGCGGGTACTATCTTAACGACTTTAAATGATTACGATAGTAGAAGTACTTTTGAGAATGCAGTATATTTCTGCAAAACACATATTGGTGTCAATAGCCCAGCAATTAAATAAAACATAAGTTGAATAACAGGGAAACAATAGATTCCTACTGCAGGTAATTAGTTATGATCAACAATATAGCTCGTGAGATATTCCCTTCCAAAGGCATACTACGTCTTCACTGTAGAAACAACGGAAATCTCACAAGTTCGCAAGTTGGCACTCTGAAGTATTTCTATCTCTCGCGACCATGCGCAAACCGCTCCACACTCTCCAAGACTTCCTCGTGACCGTGCGTCCGTCGCGCTGTACTGTCCCAGACTCTCTCGTGTCCTCTCCCGTACTGTCCCTCGCGCCGCACTGTTCAAACTCCCCCTCCATTCATTTCGGTAGTCGCCTCCGTTAACAGCGAGCCCTGTGATAGATGATAGCACTCCCGTCATGTCTCCAAGCCAACACACACATACACACACACACACACACACACACACACACACACACACACACACACACATACATTTTGAAACACATTCGAAATACTGGAAATACATTTAAATAACTTGAAATTAAATAAATGTTCCTACGGCTGGACCATAAACAATCTCGAACACACATAATTGTATACACTACTGGCCATTAAAATTGCTACACCACGAAGATGACGTGCTACAGACGCGAAATTTAACCGGCAGGAAGAAGACGCTGTGATATGCAAATGATTAGCTTTTCAGAGCATTCACACAAGGTTGGCGCCGATGGCGACACCTACAAATGGCTGACATGGGGAAAGTTTCCAACCGATTTCTTATACACAAACAGCAGTTGACCGGCGTTGCCTGGTGAAACGTTGTTGTGATGCCTCGTGTAAGGAGGAGAAATGCGTACCATCACGTTTCCGACTTTGATAAAGGTCGGATTGTAGCCTATCACTATTGCGGTTTATCGTATCGCGACATTGCTGCTCGCGTTGGTCGAGATCCACTGACTGTTAATATGGAATCGGTGGGTTCAGGAGAGTAATACGGAACACCGTGCTGGATCCCAACGGCCTCGTATCACTGGCAGTCGAGATGACAGGCATCTTATCCGCATGGCTGTAACGGGTCGTGCAGCCCTGAGTCAACAGATGGGGACGTTTCCAAGACAACAACCATCTGCACGAACAGTTGGACGACGTTTGCAGCAGCACGGACTATCAGCTCGGAGAGCATGGCTGCGGTTACCCTTGGCGCTGCATCACAGACAGGAGCTCCTGCGATGGTGTACTCAACGACGAACCTGGGTGCAGGAATGGCAAAACGTCACTTTTTCGGATGAATCCAGGTTGTGTTTACAGCATCATGATGGTCGCATCCGTGTTTGGTGACATCGCGGTGAAGGCACATTGGAAGCGTGTATTCGTCATCGCCATACTGGCGTATCACCCGGCGTGATGGTATGGGGTGCCATTGGTTACACGTCTCGCTCACCTCTTGTTCGCATTGACGGCACTTTGAACAGTGGACGTTACATTTCAGACGTATTACGACCCGTGGCTCTACCCTTCATTCGATCCCTGCGAAATCCTACATTTCAGCAGGATAATCCACAGCCACATGTTGCAGGTCCTGTACGGGCCTTTCTGGATACAGAAAATGTTCGACTGCTGCCCTGGCCAGCACATTCTCCAGATCTCTCACAAATTGAAAACGTCTGCTCAATGGTGCGAAGTGGCTCGTCACAACTCTTGATGAACTGTGGTATCGTGTTGAAGTTGCATGGGCAGCTGTACCTGTACACGCCATCCAAGCTCAGTTCGACTCAATGCCTAGGCGTATCAAGGCCGTTATTACGGCCAAAGGTGGTTGTTCTGGGTACTGATTTCTCAGGATCTATGCACCCAAATTGGGTGAAAATGTAATCACATGTCAGTTCTAGTATAATATATTTGTCCAATGAATACCCGTTTATCATCTGCATTTTTTCTTGGTGTAGCAATTTTATTGGCCAGTAGTGTACATAATCAAATTAAATAAACATATATCAAAGTAATAGAAACAAAAGGTAGGTCAGTAGACTAAAGTCTCTATGCTTTCTAAAACACAGTAAATATTTAACCAATTTCTTCAGGAATAGTTTTTATCAGATATAAACAAAGTCATAGACGAATAAATATATTTATAAGCATGCTGCTACCGTGTTTTCGTGTAACTGTGGAGTACTTAGGGCCTGACGCGATCAAAAATAATCGGCCACTTTGACCTCCAATAACTCATGTAGTATTAAAGATACATGCCTGTAATTGATACCAATTTAGGTTTACATTTTCTAAAGACACGTCGATCAACAAAATCGGATGAACCGTTTAGATTTTGGAAATTCGTTGCTGGGTGTTACTTGCATAATTTATCATCAGATACCAAACTTTAAACTAATAAAGATATTTAAAATCTGATTACATTATCAGAATCGTCGTGCAAATAATGGTAATGTACATGTTTCCTTTTGACGTACCATGATTCCTCTGGCTGCTATTAATTTCTATACGAACTGTAAAATGTCTGCCATGATGGTTTCACAAAGTCCACACATATTTGGCACTCTCGGCATACAAGTCTCTTACAACGACACAGCGTCACCATGGAATTCCCAGCCTCGCGGCCGATGGATCATGTTCTGTGGCTACCCCTCATGCTCAGGTAAAGTCGGCACCAGGTGGTTGCTGCCGGGCTGCAGACAGTCGAGAGGCCCCTGCGTGGCCGCGCCAACTCCGAACTTAGAATATTTCCCGGGCGCCACAACTCGCCCATTACCTCACAGCCATTAGTCCGGGAACTTTTTGGGGAGACGGTGTCTACTACAAAGGAACTAAATTTAGTGACATGGAAACTACAGGGTTATTACAAATGATTGAAGCGATTTCACAGCTCTACAATAACTTTATTATTTGAGATATTTTCACAATTCTTTGCACACACATACAAAAACTCAAAAAGTTTTTTTAGGCATTCACAAATGTTCGATATGTGCCTCTTTAGTGGTTCGGCAGACATCAAGCCGATAATCAACTTCCTCCCACACTCGGCGCAGCATGTCCCCATCAATGAGTTCGAAAGCATCGTTGATGCGAGCTCGCAGTTCTGGCACGTTTCTTGGTAGAGGAGGTTTAAACACTGAATCTTTCACATAACCCCACAGAAACAAGTCGCATGGGGTTAAGTCGGGAGAGCGTGGAGGCCATTACATGAATTGCTGATCATGATCTCCACCACGACCGATCCATCGGTTTTCCAATCTCCTGTTTAAGAAATGCCGAACATCATGATGGAAGTGCGGTGGAGCACCATCCTGTTGAAAGATGAAGTCGGCGCTGTCGGTCTCCAGTTGAGCCAATTTTCCAGCATGTCCAGATACACGTGTCCTGTAACGTTTTTTTCGCAGAAGAAAAAGGGGCCGTAAACTTTAAACTGTGAGATTGCACAAAACACGTTAACTTTTGGTGAATTGCGAATTTTCTGCACGAATGCGTGAGGATTCTCTACCGCCCAAATTCGCACATTGTGTCTGTTCACTTCACCATTAATAAAATATGTTGCTTCATCACTGAAAACAAGTTTCGCACTGAACGCATCCTCTTCCGTGAGATGTTGCAACCGCGCCGAAAATTCAAAGCGGTTGACTTTGTATTCGGGTGTCAGGGCTTGTAGCAATTGTAAACGGTAAGGCTCCTGTTTTATCCTTTTCCGTAAGATTTTCCAAACCGTCGGCTGTGGTACGTTTAGCTCCCTGCTTGCTTTATTCGTCGACTTCCGCGGGCTACGCGTGAAACTTGCCCGCACGCGTTCAACCGTTTCTTCGCTCACTGCAGGCCGACCCGTTGATTTCCCCTTACAGAGGCATCCAGAAGCTTTAAACTGCGGATACCATCGCCGAATGGAGTTAGCAGTTGGTGGATCTTTGTTGAATTTCGTCCTGAAGTGTCGTTGCACTGTTATGACTGACTGATGTGAGTGCATTTCAAGCACGACATACGCTTTCTCGGCTCTTGTCGCCATTTTGTGTCACTGCGCTCTCGAGCGCTCTGGTGGCAGAAACCTGAAGTGCGGCTTCAGCCGAACAAAACTTTATGAGTTTTTCTACGTATGTGTAGTGTGTCGTGACCATATGTCAATGAATGGAGCTACAGTGAATTTATGAAATCGCTTCAATCATTTGTAATAGCCCTGTACTTGCGTTAGCTCGAAGGAATCTGCATGAAATTTTGGTTACAGGACCATGAAGTGCGTCTCAGTGTGCTGGTGAGTGTAGTTTCTCTGCAACACTCTACAAGCATGCTCTCGATGTCAGTGGAGATATCATCGTAGAAGCAAAACGCTATGAAAGTATCTTAGCTGTAAATGCAAGCGATGACTTTCAATGAATTGCTCAAGCAGTCTCAATGAGTACAGCAAAGAAAAGCAAGTTGATTACGTGTCATGACAGCACATTCTACAATATCAGTGCTGAACGCCAATCAGTGACTCTTATAAAGTTGTTCACAGGTTAACCGTAGCCAGTGTTCTGCCATGCGTAATGATCCACTGCTGTACATACTTCTGCAGATAACTGATTGTAAATGGCAAAATGCATTTTCATCGTAATGAATCTGCCGTGCAGTTTGTCCGCATGATCCTGGAACGTAGTTCAAGAAAGTCTGTTATTCTCTTGGCATATATTTTATACTGTGTGAAGAAACGATTGTGTATATTTCTTAGTTTTAGGTGGAATTATTTTTGAAGCTAAATCTTTTCCCTTAGTAGAAGAACATCTTCGCCGAGATCGCTACAACCGGTTTCAGTAAGACTAAGTTACCATCTTCAGATCTTCATAAAGCTTATTACAAATATCTTGTGCCAGGTACACATAAAATCTTTCCATTGAATTTTCAAGTAGATGAAACACGAGCGACGCGTTGGCACCTCAAAATTAAAATTACTATATACATCACAGTTCACCAAAACATCGTTCCGACAACACAACACTTGAAGCCTGCCAGGTCACCACAAGACCGACTGCACAGTGACTGCCAGCTTTGAGGAGCTCTGCTAGGCATGACGTGTTACGTTATGGGAACGATGTTAGGGCGAATAGTGATGTAGATAGCAATTTTTTATTTTGAGGTGCCAAAGCATCGCTCATGTTTCATGTACCTGAAAATTCAATGGAAAGATTTTCTGCGTAGCTGGAGCAAGAAGATCTGAAGATGGTAACTTAGTTTTCCCCGACAGGTTGTCTACGATGAAATGTTTATAGCGATTTCAGCTAAGAAGTTATTCTTCTGTTCTGTAATCACTACAAGTCACTAAGTACTAGTGACTTTGTCGGCAGATGTGGATTCAAAACCGAGAGGATAAACGTCTGCAGATGTTCTTTCGTCATCTCCCCGGCCATACTTGCATGTGCAGAGACATTTGAGAGGTATTGCTTCTAGTTCCCATGATACACGTTGTACAAACATGCCATTTAGTTATTAGAGGGATATACAGAGTTTGTCTGCCAATCGCCCGTCCGGTGATGCAGTAAAATCGATCGTGTAGCTGTGTATTACGAGGTTAGCTGATTGCAACGTCAAGACAGTGTTTGTGGCCCTTTCATGGATAGCGTTCTGTCGGAAGAAAGCTCGTAGTTGAACTGATTGTGGTTACAGTCCCATGCAGAACTCATTTGGATGTTTTCTACCGTGATAAGCGCATTACCTTCAGCATAAAATGTTTGAGCTCTTTGAATCACCTCTTCTTCGTTGTCCCTATCTTTTCACGCTAGGAGTATACAGTCATACGGCGTGATGTTACCCTAATCTGCTTTTTTGAAGTAAGTAAGAAATATCAGCGACGCTGTAAAATTTATATACCTCAGATTTCTGGCGGCGTCCAGCGCCCCATGTTGTAAATGCCAATAATAAACGGAAGAACCCCATTCTCGCGCCTCATCAAACGTCTGCATTACTCGCTGCTGGGTGTTAATGACCTGCAGCGTATGATTTCCTTTAAAAACTGTTTTGCCTTCTCTTTTCTGTGACACATGTTCCAGTACGCTTTTAATACTGCTTTCGGCTATCAGTTTAGAATATCTTCTCAGGAGTTTATCATACGAGTAGAAACCTCTGACGTGATAACCGTCTTATATGTTCTCTACTGCGTTGTCATCAAACACTGTGGTGACACTTTTGACTTTAAACTTCTTATCAAGAGAATGTTGGAAATCACTTTCGTTACTTCCATCGCCTCTTCTCGAACGTGCCGTATCACTGCCGGTTCCCGTGAGGTATTCATTAGCATCACTATAGTCACACTTTTTAGTGTTACAACAGTATCCGTTTCTAAGCGTTGATAGTATTTTTGTTGTGTAATTGACACCAGAAAACATGCGAATGATTCATGTTATACTCCAATACTTCTTTTGAACCAATTGCAATATATTAGCATGGTTGATTACCAATCGCTGACCCATCTGGCGCTTTATCACACAAATAATTTCAAAAAACGGAATATCATATACACACTGCACCGTTTCTACCGGTCTCGACTGGCGAAGGCCAGGCAAAGGTCGAATTCTACATGACATACTCAATGGCCTCTAATGGTCAACTGCAGTAGTTGGCAGATAAACAAACGCCACCGGTGCAGTAAGAGACCTTTAAATGATGCCTCTCGGCATTGTGGTGCAAAAGTGTTCGTTCGAGCCCAAATACTTTCTTTGTGCGGTACTTTAAGTAGCGTGTTAGCACACGGCTGTATTTTTGTCTTGGAATGTTTCCTTAAACAGTCAAACAATTCATCAAAATCGATCAACTAAATAGTTATGTACAGACCGTGTACTATAGACAATTTCTTACACTTCAGCGAGATTTTGTAATTACTAAACGTATTCTAGTGACTGTGTCCTTCTAAAGAAGGACCCAGACTACACGCTGTTGCACTCTCGCAGTGCTCGAACATTTCCGTGTGTTTGCTGCATTGAGGATAAAGATGAATTCCTGTGCCTCACAATGGTATGTCTGCACTAAACTATTCGTTCACTTCAAGTCAGATGATCAGTTTTGAAAGAACGTGTCACACCGAAAGGACACAGATCGCAAAAAGGTCGTGCAGTAATAAACAGATTGTCGCGAGGAATGGCCGTGGGGTTAGAGGCGCCATGTCACGGATTACGTGGCCGCTCCCGCCTGAGGTTCGAGTCCTTCCTCGGGCATGAGTGTTCTTAGCATAAGTAAGAGGTAGTTAGTTTAAGTAGTGTGCAAGTCTAGGGACCGATGACATCATCAACAGTTTCGTCCCTTGGCAATTCACACACATTTGAACATTTTTAAACAGATTCTTAATAACGTCAGGCGTCTCTTGTCTGGGCCTTGTTAGTACTTTACGTTTCTGCGTTGCAGCCAAAACAAGAGCATATTGTCAAGAGAAAAACAAAATGTTTAAGGCATCAACAACGTCAGCGTACATAGCTCGGAAACACCTGTCAAGAAAAGCAACTTAACTAACAATTACAATATAGAAACATAATGTGATGGAAAGCGCAACAACATGAGCAGTCTTTCCGTCCCTTTACGACGAACCTGCACCTACCTGTGAACATTGTCTCAGCAGATCATCAGTAGGAAAGCCGAGCGAAACCTACTGTACTTCGACGTTAACCACGCTGCAATTTAAGTCACTAATCTACGTTTCGGGAGAAACACGAAATGAAAGTTTGGAAATTTTGTCCTTAATTAATATATTCTGAAACTTAGGTGAACAAGTATAACTGCCAACCCTATGCTAGTCTTAACACAGTCACTCACAATCCCTTTCACTCACGTTAGCAAGTTTATGGTGTTGCATTTCCCGAAAACGTAATAGCTACAAAAATACTGATTGGTTTTGATTGATAATGCTCGTCAAATATTAAGTCTGTCGGTACGAAATGTAGTCACAGTTTTCAGCCACCGACCTGCTCAATACACCACGCGGAATATGTGTCTTTTCTCGTCACAAAATTCACTTAAAAATTCCGAAATCTCTACACACACATCGGAATAATTATGCCGTCACTTTCCAACACTTTTGATGCATGAAACACTGCTAGATCCGGCAACTTATCATTTACATCGGAACTGCTACTACACACGTCCGATCTCTTTCATGGCTAGGCTTCGACTGCTTTCTAGAAT
Source organism: Schistocerca serialis cubense (assembly GCF_023864345.2). Classification (NCBI taxonomy): domain Eukaryota; kingdom Metazoa; phylum Arthropoda; class Insecta; order Orthoptera; family Acrididae; genus Schistocerca; species Schistocerca serialis. The sequence goes on from NC_064639.1 coordinate 1,133,493,102, forward strand.
ACTCTAAGTTTTCTCTACCTGCAGAGAAAAGGCGCGCGAAGAATATTGCTTTACTATTGGTCAGTTTACTCAACAGCCAATAGCAAAACAACATTCTTCCGCGTCAGTCCGCGCTTTTCATCCATAACCAATCGCAAAATAGTAAACCTAATGACTGCACTTGTTACCGACGTAATTATGTAATATGCTGAAGTTTTGTTTATGCATAAAGTTATTTACTATTGTTATTTATACTTGAATTAACTTTCCCTTTACCATAAACTTACTTTACAAATCTATTGTACAAAAATCCCCTTTGTTCATATCCATACTTCTTCGAAATGTTCCCACACTAAATCCTACTACATAACTCGTTAAACAATTATCTTCATATTGTCATTAATCCACACTCACACATCATTCATACTGTTAAAACACATTTATAACATTTTACATACACAAAAAGACATAATAACACTTTATGAAAATACTAGAACAGTTTATGAAACACATTCTGTTACTTTAGTGCACTCTAGTGGGCACAATCGAAACTAAAATCACAGTCCCTCTATCCAATACTGTCCTCTATTGGCTGATACATAAACTACGTGCGCATCCAGTCTCGCGTCACCACCTGTCACTATCCAGCTCTGAGAGACATCTCCCACTTAACCGCCTCCAAGGCAGGATCGGTATACGGCGCTACGCCTCAGGTTGCAGGCCGAGTGTCCACGAACTGTCGGGACCGGATTGCTGGAAGCTGAGTCGAGGTCTAGGGTTGGCATACATACGTCGTTTACCGTGTAGACCCTACCGCAGGCAACAGAAACTTGCTTGTTGTAGACGAGCCAGAGTTAAAGGTCACATTGAGTATTTCGTGGCGTTCAGCGATGGGGTTCTCTTCTGTTTGTGGCCGTCACGCAGGTGCCAACGCGCCCGTAAACGACTTGGTAAAACGTCAGAGGAAGCAGCTATTCTCGAGGACCTCACCTCTGCAGCTCCTGAAGTCATGGCTAGCTGTGTGCAGCTCGCGTTGACGCCGTTCATAGCTTGGCATCTTGTAATAGCGATTGTGGCGTCTCGTTTTCTTAGTGTGTTCACTGGCGCCACTACGTTTGCTCGCTTTGTCTGTCCGTGAGTGGCAGCAGCAGCGCTTATCGATAGCGCATGCTGCGGTACCATCTTTGGAGCGGCCTCTAGTTTTTCCGGGTCGTCGTGTGTCGAGCTAGTTGAGTTGCGACGGAGCAGTAGTGAGGTCCGGATAGCCAGTTCTCGCCCGACCGCTGGTTACACACTTGCACTGTCCGACAGAAGGATGTGGTCACGAGAGGGCACGACCACGGATTCAGCGGGTTTTAGTTGAATGGACCGTGATATGCGGGTAGTGCAACTTTCACTGGTGTGTGTTTGTGTGTGTGTGTGTGTGTGTGTGTGTGTGTCCGCGCATCTAACAAGGGGAGGCCGCCAATTGTGAAATTCAGATTCGATTCATACTGCCCATAATAAAAGCTCATGGCCAGATGTGTAATGTGGCAAAGCACCAAGATGCACTTCTCAGCCGCTGTCGAGAAAATCGACAGTTAAAAGAAACCGTTGCGGTGAAATACACTCTGCGATTCGTGATTTCCTATAGCGTCGTGGCGCAGCGGTAAGCGCTCGGGTTCGTAATCCGAAGGTTGCCGGATCGAATCTCGCGCCATGCAACCTTTTTTTTTTTTTTAGTATTTGTTTTTTGTAATTCATATATATATATATATATATATGAATATCGTGGGGTCTCTACTCTAAGTCGAACGTTTGGCTTACACTATACGTATTCGTTTTGGAATATCGTTTCTACGTCTTCCGTTAACTACACGTGTAAACATTATGAAGACAATTAATAACATTTGTGAAATACAACTTTGTTTGCGGAAAACATAATCATGTTCGCAGTCGTAAGTTTTTCCACGACAAACGACTTTCAACAACTTATTATATACATAATTGTTGCAACAGATTGCCGGAAATTTTATATATATATATATATATATATATATATATATATATATATATATATATATATATATATATTTGAATTACAAAAAACAAATACTAAAAAAAAAATTTGCATGGCGCGAGATTCGATCCGGCGACCTTCGAATTACAAACCCGTACGCTTACCGCTGCGCCACGACGCTGTAGGAAATCATAAATCGTAGAGACTATTTCACCGCAACGGTTTCTTTTAACTGTAGATTTTCTCGACAACGGCTGAGAAGTGCATCTTGGTGCTTTGCCACATTACGCCTCTGGCCATGAGCTTTTATTATGCGCAGTATGAATCGAATCTGAATTTCACAATTGGCGGCCTCCCCTTGTAAGTGACCTCATGGCAATAAGTTGTCAGTCGACGATTTATACTGGGATCTTCCCCGTGCCCGACTTGAGTGGGGACGACCGTTGGTTGGTCGTTCGGTCGGTCGTCGCAGCGGATGGTCTTCCCACCGCTTCTGTGTTTAGGCCGACTTATAAATCGTCCGTGTTTTTTCACAGTGGCTGGTTTTAGTAATGTGAGTTGTTGGTGGAATTGTTGTCTCGCATTCATGTGTATCTTGTGGTTTTGAATGAGCAGTTACTTTAATGCTGTCTGCGTACTGGATTTGGAGGGAGAATTACGAAGGGACATCAGTTCGATTGGGGCGCAGCAGCGAGCAGGTCGGTGCAGGGCGTGGGCAAGCCGGGGCCGTTGGCGGCGGGCTGCCACTGTTGGATCGAGGAGGGGCAGCTGCGAGAGCGACGACTTCGTCGCACACCGAACCCTGGACGTTTACGTTCAGTGAAGAGTTAACTGCCAATGCAACCTCGACTATTCTGAGATATCACCTTTGGTCGGCGGGTTGTTGCTCCCAGGGCCGCTGAGCCTGGTGGCAACGAGTGAAGTGTTTCAAGGTGGTGAAATATTGCAGCCGTCTTTCTCTACTAGTTATTCATCATTGAATTTAGTATTATTCTTATTAGTGAAGTGCAACCAGCAGTTGTGGCCTGGAGGTTAGCGTACTGTTCCGGCAGTGTACCTTTTCCTCGTCGTGTTGATGCTGTCCGACACGGCGTGTAGTTCGACAGCCTCTTGTATTGTACTGTGCATATTCTTTTGGGAGGTCTACCTTTGTTCTTTTTGTGTTAGCAGAAGAGCCAACACCGTGTTACGAGTGGAGGCCGAAATGCATGCATTTTAGCTCACGCAGGCTGGTGTGAGGAGGGAAGAACCATACTGACGTGAGGTCTGGAACATGACAAGGAATTAGAATTGCCGGCCGCGGTGGTCTAGCGGTTCTAGGCGCTCAGTCCGGAACCGCGGGACTGCTACGGTCGCAGGTTCGAATCCTGCCTCGGGCATGGATGTGTGTGATGTCCTTAGGTTAGTTACGTTTAAGTAGTTCTAAGTTCTAGGGGACTGATGGCCACAGATGTTAAGTCCCATAGTGCTCAGAGCCATTTGAACCATTTTGAATGAGAATTCAGAAAGCGGACGTAATTAATTTCATACTTAACTTTAATCCATTAATGATGAACGTCGCTCCTGACGGTGCATGATTCACAATATCGTATGTTCAGAATACATTCTTGAAGTAATTGTAAAAAAATGGCTCTGAGCACTATGGGACTTAACATCTATGGTCATCAGTCCCCTAGAACTTAGAACTACTTAAACCTAACTAACCTAAGGACATCACACAACACCCAGCCACCACGAGGCAGAGAAAATCCCTGACCCCGCCGGGAATCGAACCAGGGAAAGTAATTGTAGTAACTGAATATGCCGCCTTGCTAGGTCGTAGCAAATGACGTAGCTGAAGGCTACGCTAAACTATCGTCTCTGCAAATGAGCGTATGTAGACAGTGAACCATCCGGCTGTACAACTTGGGCGAGTGCTAGGGAGTCTCTCTAGACTAGACCTGCCGTGTGGCGGCGCTCGGTCTGCAATCACTGATAGTGGCGACACGCGTGTCCGACGTATACTAAGGGACCGCGGCCGATTTAAAGGTTACCACCTAGCAAGTGTGGTTTCTGGCGGTGACACCACAGTTCTAGTGTTTCCTTCGGCATTGGGTGTTTTATGCTGTCGGTCTATTTGCCCTTGACTAGAAGTATCCATCGTTGTACCTGTGAACGGACGTTAGGCGGATTGTTTAGTCGGTCGGTCGGCGCTTAAGTTGCCCCTAGTTTGAGTTGCCATCCTGTTACGTGGGTACAGCTCTTGGCTGCCTGTCTCACCGCTTAGACAGCTGTAGTCACCTTCCTCAGCTCTATCCAGGGAGCACTGTCTGTGGATCACTCTGTGTTACCTGGTCAAGTTGTCATAATTGGTTAAAATTTACCCTAATGTTTTAATGTGTGTAACATGGCTAGTGGACTTCAGCCGACCAATAATTTGCAATTCTTTCTTAATAAGGCCTTCAGCCGTTACTATAGCTTGTTATAGTTGACTGTTTAAGAGGGAAATATCTTAGTATTCGTTAATGTGTAACTGCCTTCCTTACTCGAAATTCAGGCCTTCAACAGATGTGTATTCTGAAATTGCTTGTGGCCTTCAACCGACCAATGATTTTCAGATCTGTCTTGATAAGGTCTTCAGCCATAACTATAACTTGTTACAGTTTGTTAAGATTTTTTAAAAATGGGTTTTGGTATTTTTAACGTGTAATTGTCCACCTTATTGGTAATTCAGGCCTTCAGCCGTTGTGTATTCTGAAATTGCTTGTGGCCTTCAGCCGACGTATAATTTTGAGCCTTTCGTAATAAGGCTTTCAGCCGTTACTATAGCTTGTTACAGTTCTTGATTAACAACTCACAATACTAAAACCGGTAGTGCAGGTAATTTCGTTGGTACCCCAGGGGATAGGACCACTACTGTTGACAACATATACAAATGAGCCATCAGAACTTGTCGGAAGCTCTTTGAAGCTGTTTGCAGATGATGCGGCTGTCAACACCACAATACTGCAACAATTTGCAGACTGACCTCCAAAGGGTTGATGAACGGTGTAGGCTCTGGAACAGTTGACCCTGGACGTAAATAAATGTAATGTATTGCGCATAAATAGGACAAGAAATACAGAACTGTACAACTTGACTTGTTGACAAATTGCTGGAAACAGTATCAACCGTAAAATATCTAGGAGTAACTATCCAGAGCGACCTTAAACTGGGTGACCACATAAAACAAATAGTAGGAAAGGCAGATGCCAAACTGAGATTCATACTGAGACATAGTTTCATAGAATCTTAAGGAAATGTAATTTATGAAGCTTAGGAGGCCCTCGTTCAACCGATTCTTAAGTATTCACAATTCTGGGAACCTTACCAGGTAGAACTAATTCAGAATGGCGCGTTTCGTCACGGAATCGTTGAGTCGGTGCGAGAGCGTTATGGATATGTACAACAAACTCTTGTGGCAGGCGGTACAAGAGAGGCGTTGTGCGTCACGGAGAGCTTTACTGTTGGCATATAGAGAGAGCATTTTCCCGGATGGGTCGGACGTCAATTGCTCCCATAAGTATATGTCTCTCGACGGGACCATAACGAGAAATTCGAAAAATTAGAGCTAATAAAGAGGTCTGCTGATAAACATTCTCCCCACCCGTCATTCTCGAATGGAACGGGGCGGGGTTGTTCAGTTAGCGATACCAGAAGAGCCCTCTGCTGCACACCGTCAGGTGGCGAGCGGAATATTGAGGCAGATAAGTGAGCTTATACTGCCAAGTCTTTGTAAATTCAGATTGTCGTCCCTGAAATAATAACGCAAACCCTTACCCCGTGAAGTTTCATTTCGTTTCGTCCTCTCCATCTGAATGCCTTGCTACTTTGTCAGGCAGTGTGTAATGAGATAGAAGTATCTAGTTCAGACGAGATATAGTTCGCCAAAAAAGATTGATCAAATGAAAGAACATGAACGTAGTTCACATAATGCCAATCGCTTCCCAAGCAAGTGAAAAACTGCTCCCAAAACGTCACCTTGTCATTTTCTGAAAGTGGTTGGTTGGTTGGTTTGGGGAAGGAGACCAGACAGCGTGGTCATCGGTCTCATCGGATTAGGGAAGGATGGGGAAGGAAGTTGGTTCAAATGGCTCTGAGCACTATGGGACTCAACTGCTGTGGTCATAAGTCCCCTAGAACTTAGAACTACTTAAACCTAACTAACCTAAGGACAGCACACAACACCCAGCCATCACGAGGCAGAGAAAATCCCTGAACCCGGGAACCCGGGCGTGGGAAGCGAGAACGCGGGGAAGGAAGTCGGCCGTGCCCTTTCAGAGGAACCATCCCGGCAGTTGCCTGGAGTGATTTAGGGAAATCACGGAAAACCTAAATCAGGATGGCCGGACCCGGTATTGAACCGTCGTCCTTCCGAATGCGAGTCCAGTGTCTAACCACTGCGCCACCTTTCTGAAAGTGAATATCCATTTCAGTGCTGTTAGAAAAGTCGGAGTTCCAATTAAGTTCTTAATCGACGTGTTAAAGTATGCTGTAGCCTCAATCCTATGACTCTACCTATGGTTCCACCGAGCAAGGTTGACGTACTAAGACAATGGACTCCCATTGGGAGGGGCGGCGGTACACTTCATGTTCGACCATCCGGATTTAGTTTTACCGTGGTTTCTCTACATCATTTAAGGCAAATTGCGGGGTAATTCCTTTGAAAAGAACATGCTGATACTTCTTATCTGTTCGAAATTGTGCTCCAGTGGCTTCGTCCGCGTGGACGTCCAAGCCACATTTTGTTCCTTTTTTCGAAGTGGTTTTTGCAGAGTGCCACTTGCTTACTGATACAGTACCAGCTTTGATCTAGTGGAGTCGAAAGCGAACCTTCGAGCGAGGCAGCGCAATGTGTAACACACTGGACTCCCACTGGGGAAGACGACGGTTCAGATCTCCATCCGACTCCTGATTTAGGTTTCCCGTGATTTCCCTAAACCAGTCAGGGCAAATGCCAGGATAGTTCCTTTTTCCTTCCCCATCTCAGCCCGCGCTCCGTCTCTGATGACCTCATAGTCGACAAGACGTTCAACACCAACCTTCCTTCCTTCTTTGGACAGCGACCCGCCTCTTCGGAAACTCTAAAACAGAAAACAACCGAAACCACTTGCCACTCCAGTAGATCGAGCTGTGGAAGCTAGCAGTAGCGATTCGAAGGCTGGTGAAGCGTGCATGCTATGCTGCCTTTCCTTAAAAAAAGAAAAAGGACCTTCCAACACAGATACCAGCAACAAAGTAACCATCCAGCAGATGAATGGCTTTAACTTCGGTCGCTATGCATGTCGCTGATACGAGGCAATTTCAATTAGCCATTTGTTGAGGGGAGTATAAATGGCCATTTTGGCGAAAAATTAAAAGTTTTCTTTTTTGTGTGCAGAAAAATTACTTGGAATTTGCTGATTAATTTGGTGTAAAATTTATTAAACTTGGTTGACTAAAAGTGTATTTAATTTAATTAGTTGCTTAGGACTTTTTAAGATTTCATAAACTACTGCATAGGTTAAAATTAATATTTACAGAACCATAACGTCTAGAAGGCTGTGGAATGGTTTGATCTTAGTGGACACCTTGCAGCATAATTTGGTAGGGTTGGAACATTAGTTGTGATTCTCGTGTATGTTGTGCATGCGATGTTCTTGGTATAACGGAAAAAGCAGTGCTGCGCAAGAGACCGCTGTCTGCTAGACAATTTCATCAATCAACTGAATACTGGTTAGATACGTTTACCCACAAGAACTCTTTACCTAAAGCTACCAGAGTTTATAGAGATTTGGTAAATCCAGAGCTATTGAAGAAATGTCTGATATGAAAACACAAAATGTCAATGAGTCATTCAACGATGTAGTTTGGACAAGAGTACCTAAAATTTATTTTTGGGATTCGATACATTGAGGCTTCGCGTGTATGGTGCCATCATCACATGTAATGATGGTAATACTGATGCACTGAAAATCTTGTAGGATCTGGGTTCGAAGATTAGTTGGATTACACGAACAATACTGGAGAAACTGGACAAGGAGCGAGGAGGCAAAGCTGAGCTACAAGCTCAAAAAGTGTCCAAGGAGCCCGCATCTCGTGGTCGTGCGGTAGCGTTCTCGCTTCCCACGCCCGGGTTCCCGGGTTCGATTCCCGGCGGGGTCAGGGATTTTCTCTGCCTCGTGATGGCTGGATGTTGTGTGATGTCCTTAGGTTAGTTAGGTTTAAGTAGTTCTAGGGGACTGATGACCATAGATGTTAAGTCCCATAGTGCTCAGAGCCTTTGTCCAAGGAGGCAGGATCTATGAAGAGAAGGAAGAGGATACATTCAGAAATGCACAAGATGATGAAGACTACAGTACCGCTGCGTTTCAACTGTTGTTTCTATTAATAGGGAGTTCTAATTTATATTAATTTGTAATTGTAATTTTCAAAAAATATAATTTTCTATTACAGACGACCCATTTGGTCAGGAACGGAAAATAGACTCTTTATTTTTATTTAATTTATAATATCTTTGCGATTCTACGCCTCTAGAATAGTAATGATCGCATGTATATTGCCAGGAAAATGCACAACAATTTAATGAAAAATGTAGCAAAAGGTACAACAGAAAATTTTTTATCCTAACTCCTAGATCACATGCTTCAACCGAACTAGAAGAGTAAGTACACGAAGCATGCCTAAGTAACTTGCACAAGTTTTATTAATTTGCATGAGGTAGTTCTTGAGAAAATGGGCATGAAATAAGCAAATTTAACATTAGCGGGATGGGTCGTTAATACTGCCATCTCTTCACGGCACCTTTACCTTCCGTTTTTTCCACGTCACTTGCAGTCACACGAGGATGGAGTGATCATTGGCATGGATGAAATATGGGAAAAATATTCAGGGTGATAGATGTCGCTAATTGCTGTCAACATGCAGTAACAAACAGTATTTCTAGACAAATAGCGCGCTTTAATTTGGTTGCTGGTGGTACTAGGACAGGCTAAATATCAGATAGCTCAGAACACCTTGTAACGTTTTCATGTTGTTACCTTCTTGTAAAATTTGTATACTGTAGTGGGAACTATTAATTGTCAATGCCAAACGAATAAAAACCGATCATTAACATAACGAATCAGGCGAACTGTGCCCATAAGGTTGTCGAATGCTGTTGCGCAACACACGCTGTTCAACTGCCAAAAAAGACATTGGTATGCAACACGCTCCAACAGCCTGGTAGTCTCACGTCGGCGAATTCCTCGGAATGGAACCGACCCCATTCTTTACGCGGATGATGCATATTGCAACAGGTGAGTTCTGCGTGCGTAGCTGGAAGCGGTTCGAAATGCGACCAGTTTTTCTGGTAATGAGGGGCCTTCCACGTTCTTCACGTACTCTGATGGACAGCGGTTTAGATGTTAAACGAATCATTTACTGGAACACGACTTATGACGTCGATGGTCCACAGTTGGTTTTCCCTCGCAAGTGCGGTGCACTAATTCTAAGAAAGGGGCAGTTAGAGTTTTTTCCTGTATTAAGACAAAAAGGAATATGTGGTTCGGAAAGGTGTGAGGTGTTATAATTATTGTACTGCATCCAGAGTTCTGACTCCAGACACTCTAAAAAGGACAAAAATCACAAAAATCTCTTGAAAATGATAGCAGTGATTTGAGTAGGTGTTCTGACCAAATAACGGTTGTGCACATTTCTTCTTTCCCTATTCGATATCCCTCGTATTTGTTCGTATTTAGTATTTTACTGCTATTATTTGTTTCATTAAGCATCTGCTTGTCTGCAGTGGTTCAAATGGTTCAAATGGCTCTGAGCACTATGGGACTTAACTTCAGCGGTCATCAGTCGCCTAGAGCATAGAACTACTTAAACCTAACTAACCTAAGGACATCACACACATCCATGCCCGAGGCAGGATTCGAACCTGCGACCATAGCGGTCGCGCGGTTCCAGACTGTAGCTCCTAGAACCGCTCGGCCACTACGGCCGGCTGTCTACAGTGGACCATAGCATGTCAGATCTAGATGCAGTATCCGCTTGGTAACATATGGTGCATAATCTGTATTTAATACAGGAAACAGTAGAGCTTTCTAAATTTATTCATATATTTATTGCCAAATTATAGACCTGTTACCTGACGTATGAAAACGGGTCGTACATCTTACAATTTTCGTTTTTCGTCTTTTTACAGGTTTCTTTTCTTTTTTTATCTACAACATTTATAAAGAATAATACTTTTCAAAATAATAATAATTTAAGGTTGAAATATAAAGGTCATCGTCATAAATTGAGATGACCTTGGTGTAATTATTGTCTTTGAATAAAACTGTCATTTACGTTCGTCTCGTTGGGTATATCTTTCCGTTACTTTTTGTAATTGCATCAGAACTCCGTAGACAAACTTTCAGAAGTTGTTCAGGCATAGGTTATGAGTATTTGGATATAAGGATTCCACTGTCTCTGGCAGCTCCTTACAGAGGAATAAGGTAATTGCGTGTTCCGTTTGTTACCGCAATTACCTTCGTGAAAATACGGTTACAACAATGAAAATGACTGTAAAACGCGATCACCAAAACGTAGAACACATCTGGTTTCTCGTAGAAGCCATTTTACAAATGCAAAGGACTGCTACGTGTTTGTTGGCACTGCAGAAATATCTTAGCATAGACATCGTTGCGGCGTTCTTCCACCGCATTCAATGGAACCATACACGGAGTGCATATGCCTCATCTCTCCAACAGTAAACCTATCCATACTGCTATGAGTCACTGTTAACGTACAACTACCACTGCCGGAAAATCAAACCCGAGGCAGGACACTGCGGTACTAAAGCGAAGCTTGAGGGCAGGGAGTAAACTGGCTTTATAGTTGTCAAAAAGATCGTGAAATACGAATTTGTTTCGACGATTGATTTCGGGAGACTTTGCTGTCATCTGGTCTTCAAAACATTTTGTTTTACCAAACGTGTTCATTTTGAGTTGCATAGTAGTGGATAAAATGTAGCAGAAACTGCAAAGGTTTATCAGAAATTAAAAGTTTAAATTAAAACGCATTTTGTGCACATGATCGTAACCGTACACATGGAGCTGACAAAAGTCACGCAACACCTCCTAATATCGTGTCGAACCTCCTTCTGCCCCGCATAGTGCAGCAACCCGATATGGCATGGACTCAACAAGTCACTGGAAGTCCACTCCAGAAATACTCAGCCATGCTCCCTCTACAGCCATCCACTATTGCGAAAGTGTTGTCGATGCAGGATTTTGTGCACCAACTGACTTATCTGTTATGTCCCATACATGTTCGATGGGGGTACGTGTCGGACGATGTGGGTGACCAAACAATTCGCTCGAATTATCCAAAATGTTCTTCAAACCAATCACGAGCAATTGTGACCCAGTGACATGGCGCATTGTCATCCACAAAAATTCCATAGTTGTTTGAGAACATGATGTCCATGAATGGCTTCAGACGGTTTGCCAGCAGCCGAAAATCCATAATATCTAGATCTTTCAATGTAAACACAGCGCACATCATTATGGAGCCATCACCAGCTTCCACAGTGCCTTGTTGACAATTGGGAACATGGCTTCATGGGTTTTCCGCCACACTCGAACCCTGCCATCAGTTCTTACTATTTGGAATCGGGACTTATCTGACAAGGCCACCGTTTTCCAGTCGTCCAGGGTCCAATCGATACGATCACAAACCCAGGAGAGATGTTGCAGGCGATGTAGTGCTGTTGGCAAAGACACTCGTGTCGGTCATATGCTGCCATAGCCCATTAACGACAAATTTTGCTGCAGAGTTCTAATGGATACGTTGGTCGTCGTCACACACTGATCTCTGATGTTATTTCACGCGATGTCGCTTGTCTTTTAGCACTGACAACTCTAGACAAACGATGCTGCTGTCGGTCGTTAAGTGAGGGCCGTCGGCCGTTCCTTTGTCCATGGTGAGAGGTAATGCCTGAGACGTGCTGTTCTCGGCACACTCTTGACACTGTGGATCTCGGAATACTGAATTCCCTGACGAATTGCGAAACGGAATTTCCCTCGCCCCTAGCACGAACTATACTCAGCGTTCAGAGTGTCTCAATTCCCGTCGTGCGGCCATAATCACGTCGGAAACCTTTTCTCTGAATCACCTGACTACAAAGGACAGCTGCACCAATGCGCCGCCCTTTTATACCTTGTGTACGCGATACTACCACCATCTGTATGAGGGCGTATCGCTGTCCTCGGACTTACGACACCTCACTGTATCCAGAATGAGATTTTCACTCTGCAGCGGAGTGTGCGCTGGTATGAAACTTCCTGGCACATTAAAACTGTGTGTGCCGGACCGAGACTCGAACTCGGGACCTTTGCCTTTCGCGGGCAAGTGCTCTACCGTTTGGAAGGTAGGAGACGAGGTACTGGCGGAATTAAAGCTGCGAGGACGGGGCGTGATTCGTGCATGAGTAGCTTAGATGGTAGAGCACTTGACCGCGAAAGGCAAAGATCCCAAGTTCGAATCTCGGTCCGGCACATAGTTTTAATCTGCCAGGAAGTTTCACCTCAGTGTATGTTTACTGACTTAAAAAAGAAAATATAGAGTAAAATATACACTGTCACCTCCGTTTATGTTAGCTTGACTTGTACCATTCATTCACGAATCACCTTAGACGGTGTATATGATACAACTGACATATAAGGACATGGGAATGTGCACAAGTTGCTTTTTCATTGTTAACATTTCATTTCTGACAATCCTTTGCATAATGTCCTACATATTATCCACTAACATGATATCTTCGGATGAGGTTCCATGTCATAATGAACACGTTTTGCAGCAAAAATGTTTGGACGCCACAAGATGATAACGAAACCGGTTGTCGAAAATACGAGGTGCATTCAAGTTCTAAGGCCTCCGATTTTTTTTCTAATTAACTATTCACCCGAAATCGATGAAACTGGCGTTACTTCTCGACGTAATCGCCCTGCAGACGTACACATTTTTCACAACGCTGACCCCATGGCAGCGGTGAAGGCTTCTTTAGGAGTCTGTTTTGACCACTGGAAAATCGCTGAGGCAATAGCAGCACGGCTGGTGAATGTGCGGCCACGGAGAGTATCTTTCATTGTTGGAAAAAGCCAAAAGTCACTAGGAGCCAGGTCAGGTGAGTAGGGAGCATGAGGAATCACTTCAAAGTTGTTATCACGAAGAAACTGTTGCGTAATGTTAGCTCGATGTGCGGGTGTGTTGTCTTGGTGAAACAGCAAACGCGCAGCCCTTCCCGGACGTTTTTGTTGCAGTGCAGGAAGGAATTTGTTCTTCAAAACATTTTCGTAGAATGCACCTGTTACCGTAGTGCCCTTTGCAACGCAATGGGTAAGGATTACGTCCCAGAACATGGACACCATCATTTTTTCAGCACTGGCGGTTACCCGAAATTTTTTTGGTGGTGGTGAATCTGTGTACTTCCATTGAGCGGACTGCCGCTTTGTTTCTGGATTGAAAAATGGCATCCACGTCCCATCCACTGTCACAACCGACGAAAAGAAAGTCCCATTCGTGCTGTCGTTGCGCGTCAACATTGCTCGGCAACATGCCACATGGGCAGCCGTGTGGTCGTCCGTCAGCATTCGTGGCACCCACCTGGATGACACTTTTCGCATTTTCAGGTCGTCATGCAGGATTGTGTGCACAGAACCCACAGAAATGCCAACTCTGGAGGCGATCTGTTCAACAGTCATTCGGCGATCCCCCAAAACAATTCTCTCCACTTTCTCGATCGTGTCGTCAGACCAGCTTGTGCGAGTTCGAGGTTATTTCGGTTTGTTGTCACACGATGTTCTGCCTTCATTAAACTGTCGAACCCACAAACGTACTTTTGACACATCCGTAACTCCGTCACCACATGTCTCCTTCAACTGTCGATGAATTTCAATTGGTTTCACACCACGCTAATTCAGAAAACGATTGATTGCATGCTGTTCAAGTAAGGAAAACGTCGCCATTTTAAGTATTTAAAACAGTTCTCATTCTCGCCGCTGGTGGTAAAATTCCATCTGCAGTACGGTGCTGCCATCTCTGGGATGTATTGACAATGAACGCGGCCTCATTTTAAAACAATGCGCATGTTTCTATGTCTTTCCAGTCTGGAGAAAAGAAGTCGGAGGCCTTAGAACTTGAATGCACCTCGTAAATAAAGATTTATGCGATCCTCGCTACAGAAAGTTTTTTTTTTCAAGTAAAACCGCTATTTCTCAGTTCTCAACATAAGAAATTTCAGTTTCAATTTATTTTTGTCAGCATCAAGTACCATGAGCGATTGGAAGACGCTGGTTTGCAAACAAGACACACAGCTCATTTACGATGCTGTTCATTTTTTGCAGTGCGGTGCAGATACAAAGCTACTCGGGGCAAGAAAACAAATGGAAGTCAGTAACTCTGTAATGAGGCTCAAGAGATTGGGGGTCCCTTGTACTGAAATACTTAGAACGTGCAACTGAACAACCTCTGCGAGTTTGTCGGTTTTGTTCTGGTGCAAGTACAGAAAGTAACTGAAAGAGATTCGCAATGAGACGAATATAAATCACACTTTTATTGAAAGACAATAATTACGCTGAGGTCATCTTGATTCATGATGGTGACCTAGAAATTACAAAAGGCGTGACATGGTTCTTAGTACCGATCGCCATGGACAGCAAAGCATGCTCTGCAACGGGCTCCAATGCTGGACACAAAGTTGGTGAGGAGATCTCGTTGTAAGGCGTTGCATTTCGGCACCAGCGTGGTTGATAAGTATAGTATGGTCGTTATGTGAGCTTGCTGCAGTAAGACTCTCTAATGTATTTCACATGTCCACGATGGGATTTAAGAGAGGGAAATGGGCAGACCAGTCCATTCTCCTAATATCCCTTTGGTCCAAGAGCCCCTGCACCTGTGGTGTTCGATGCCGCCTCGCATTGTTATCCATAAAAATGAAGTGAGGTCCGAATCCACCCCTGAAAAGACGCACACAGCGAGGAAGCACTGTGGCTCAGTAACGTTGAGCAGTGAGTGTATTGTGTTCAAACATGTGGAGGTCATTACGGCCATGCATGATCATGCCTCCACACACCATGATACTTGTATCACCAATATCTTCATGCTCAACAATGTTGGGTGCATCTCATGTGGCGAGAGATGGGAACTCGTAACGCACCCAGGAAAACTGTGTAACGTTTTGGTTGTGGTGGTGCAGGTGTTATGGCGTGGAGAGATAATATGGCGTGGGCGTACTGAGCAGCAAATCTTTGACCGTGGGACACTCACCGATCAACTTTATTGTGACACTGTACGCCTTCCCCGATCAGCGCTGTCCACGCCCAAGGCGGCTTTCGAAACGTACATCCTAACTAGACCTGGATGGTTTGGAGATGTCATGCCTCCGCTCGACTTGGAAACATCTCTTAGCCAATACTTGGTGCACCTATTGTTTAACGTGTCTCCCGACCCACGCTGCAGCGTGGCAAGTACCGAACTCAGAGTACTCCAAACGTGATAGTTACGTTAATTACTCAGAAAACTAATCACTGATAGGAACTGGAACTTTCTAATCTGTGGTCTGAAAGTTACACACTGTTAAAGTTGTACAGGGTTATTACAAATGATTGAAGCGAATAACTTTTTTCACAATGCTTTGCACACACATACAAAAACTCAAAAAGTTTTTTTAGGCATTCACAAATGTTCGATATGTGCCCCTTTAGTGATTTGGCAGACAATCATGATCTCCACCACGACCGATCCATCGGTTTTCCAATCTCCTGTTTAATAAATGCCGAACATCATGATGCAAGTGCGGTGGAGCACCATCCTGTTGAAAGATGAAGTCGGCGCTGTCGGTCTCCAGTTGTGGCATGAGCCAATTTTCCAGCATGTCCAGATACACGTGTCCTGTAACGTTTTTTTCGCAGAAGAAAAAGGGGCCGTAAACTTTAAACCGTGAGATTGCACAAAACACGTTAACTTTTGGTGAATTGCGAATTTGCTGCACGAATGCGTGAGGATTCTCTACCACTCAGATTCGCACATTGTGTCAGTTCACTTCAGCATTATGAAAAAATGTTGCTTCATCACTGAAAACAAGTTTCGCACTGAACGCATCTTCTTCCATGGGCTGTTGCAACCGCGCCGAAAATTCAAAGCGTTTGACTTTGTCATCGGGTGTCAGGGCTTGTAGCAATTGTAAACGGTAAGGCTTCTGCTTTAGCCTTTTCCGTAAGATTTTCCAAACCGTCGGCTGTGGTACGTTTAGCTCCCTGCTTGCTTTATTCGTCGACATCCGCGGGCTACGCGTGAAACTTGCCCGCACGCGTTCAACCATTTCCTCGCTCACTTCAGGCCGACCCGCTGATTTTCCCTTACAGAGGCATCCAGAAGCTTTAAACCGCGCGTACCATCGCCGAATGGAGTTAGCAGTTGGTGGATCTTTGTTGAACTTCGTCCTGAAGTGTCGTTGCACTGTTATGACTGACTGATGTGAGTGCATTTCAAGCACGACATACGCTTTCTCGGCTTCTGTCGCCATTTTGTCTCACTGCGCTCTCGAGCGCTCTGGCGGCATAAACCCGAAGTGCGGCTTCAGCCGAACAAAACTTCATGAGTTTTTCTAACTATCTGTAGTGTGTCGTGACCATATGTCAATGGTTCAAAAAATGGTTCAAATGGCTCTGAGCACTATGGGACTCAACTGCTGAGGTCATTAGTCCCCTAGAACTTAGAACTAGTTAAACCTAACTAACCTAAGGACATCACAAACATCCATGCCCGAGGCAGGATTCGAACCTGCGACCGTAGCGGTCTTGCGGTTCCAGACTGCAGCGCCTTTAACCGCACGGCCACTTCGGCCGGCATATGTCAATGAATGGAGCTACAGCGAATTTATGAAATCGCTTCAATCATTTGTAATAGCCCTGTGTTTTCAGACTCGTAAGCTCATGAAAACTTTTGCCTTCGTCTCGTGTTGTGGGGAAGTGAAAGACAGTGACTTTCGAAAGGCGCTCGACTCAGTTCCGCACTGTCGCTTGCTCCAAAAAGTGCGCGCTTACGGTCTATCCGACGACATATGCGGTTGGATAGAACGTTTTCTAACAGACAGACACCAGTATGTCGTCCTGAATGGGGTGACTTTAACAGAAACAAGCGTAACTTCACGTGTGCCCCAAGGCAGCGAAATAGGTCCACCGCTTTTTACGATTTACATAAACGATCTGGTTGATGGTATTGACAGCGGCATTAGAGTGTTTGCCGATGATGCTGTAGTCTACAGGAAAGTAGTATCACACGAAAGTTGTGAACAAATCAATGAGGATTTGCAGAAAATAAATGCATGGTGCAATGACTGGCAGTTATCTCTCAATATTAGTAAGTGTAACCTACTGCGCATAACAAGATGAAAATCCCCATTAATGTACGAGTACAAAATAAATGCCCAGTCTTTGGAAGCGGTAATATCCGTCAAGTAGCTGGGTGTGACTATTCGAAACAATCTAAAATGGAATGATCAGATTACACAAGTAACGGGCAAGGCGAACCCTAGATTGCGGTTTATTGGTAGAATCCTGAAGTGATGCAGTCTTTCAACAAAGGAAATTGCTTACAATACCTTAGTTCGTCCAGTATTTTTCGTCTGTATGGGACCCTTACCAGCTGGTTCTGATTCAAGAGATTGAGAAGGTCCAAAGAAGAGTGGCAAGATTCGTGACTGGTACATTTAGCCATCGCGAGAGCGTTACAAACTCATAGAAAGTTTGAAGTGGGACACACTTGCAAATAGACGAAGCGCTAAACGGGAGGGGCTGCTCACTAAATCCCGAAATCCGATCTTCGCCGGTGATGTAGAACATATATTATTACCACCAGCTTTCACATCGCTCAATGATCACCATTCAAAGATAAGGGAAATTAGAGCTCGTACTGAGGCGTTCAGACAATCGTTTTTCCCTCGCGCAATCCGCGAGTGGAACAGCGGGGGCGATATGACTGTGGCGCAAATTGTGCCCTCCGCCACACACCACTTGGTGCCAAGCGGAGTATATAATTATGTAGATGTAGATGAACTTCCGCGAGATATCCGAAGACAGTGATAGTGTCCAGAGCTTCCGCGAGACACCCAAAGTGGTATTTCTGCTGAGTAAGACAATCTGGGGGAATAATAAATGTACAGGGTTTAGAGAATCAGTGAAGCAAGAGATTCTGTTAGGTGAAGTAACAGTGTTTTCCCTTCCATACAGCATCACGATCTCATAATGGGTTTCCCATCCCGTTGTCCTTATCTGGTGCCGTCTCCAGGAAATCGGAAGCAAGTACTTACTCGCATAATTCTCGGATCCAGTATTGCACCGGTGAAGAACTTCCGATTAAGAATTACATTGCACATTTGAGCTGCGTGCTTGCATTTGGAATATTCAATAGCTAATGTCGTGTACCAAAGAAAGCAAGACGCAAAATACGTTAGCAAATACAGAGTTTCAAATACTTGAGAGCACAAACTACTCAATACAGAGGCAATTACAGAGAGTAAAAAAAGTAACGAATTGCAGCTTACAGTTTGTAAGTTCGTGAGAGACCTTTGATTTATGGATCACTGTTCCGTGACCTTACCTGCACGTGCACATATCTTTATCTTCAATCGTAAGCGTAAGAAGACAAAGAAAGCAGGTAATCTGCAAGCCAGCACGCCGCGCTGTCCAACGAAGCTGCTCTGCCAGTCAGCTGCATGGTAAAATACCCATTATTTCCTTAATGGTCATAATTATTGTGATATTTCGCATGCATGTAAGCCACTGTGCAAAGTTCTAAAACTTTACAGTGAGAAATAAAGGTCACTATGATTTTGCGTTTGGTGCACATTGCATATTGCATCGTAAGTTTCTGCACATGAGATTTAACTAACGCATTGAATTTTACTTTAGACTTGGATGAAGGTCTCTATCTCCAGTCTGTTGAAAATAGATTTTATGTAGTGCACTCGATCACCCACGCCAGCGATAAACCCAGAATGAAATATTCACAACATGCGTCATACCACATAAACAGCTCAAGATATGGAAACGAAATGCTGGAAACTCATTACACACAAAGAGGAGAGCATTTTGCCGTTTGGTGAATATGAGAAACTTCATTATCCACTGCGTTATTCAAACAACTATAGAGTTTTTCAATGAAACAACGTAATTTTTAAGGGCCATCGATAGACGGTGAAACGAGAATTCCTGTGGGTTTTGCAACACTGTAAGTGAACGAAATTCCACATTTATCGTTTTATGTCGAGGATGTGCTTTTTCGTAAGCTGTTGACCTGTCTTGTCGTCAGTTCCTCCCTTAATAAACCACTGTTCCCGTATTCTGTCGCAGCTGCATCTGGACTAGCATATTACCGAAGTGAAATTGTGTAAACTCCTCTGTGCAAATTTTAACATGTCAACAAGAAAAGGTAGGTTTTTCGCCAAAAATTTGCTACTGATGTACATTCCTGGAAATTGAAATAAGAACACCGTGAATTCATTGTCCCAGGAAGGGGAAACTTTATTGACATATTCCTGGGGTCAGATACATCACATGATCACACTGACAGAACCACAGGCACATAGACACAGGCAACAGAGCATGCACAATGTCGGCACTAGTACAGTGTATATCCACCTTTCGCAGCAATGCAGGCTGCTATTCTCCCATGGAGACGATCGTAGAGATGCTGGATGTAGTCCTGTGGAACGGCTTGCCATGCCATTTCCACCTGGCGCCTCAGTTGGACCAGCGTTCGTGCTGGACGTGCAGACCGCGTGAGACGACGCTTCATCCAGTCCCAAACATGCTCAATGGGGGTCAGATCCGGAGATCTTGCTGGCCAGGGTAGTTGACTTACACCTTCTAGAGCACGTTGGGTGGCACGGGATACATGCGGACGTGCATTGTCCTGTTGTAACAGCAAGTTCCCTTGCCGGTCTAGGAATGGTAGAACGATGGGTTCGATGACGGTTTGGATGTACCGTGCACTATTCAGTGTCCCCTCGACGATCACCAGTGGTGTACGGCCAGTGTAGGAGATCGCTCCCCACACCATGATGCCGGGTGTTGGCCCTGTGTGCCTCGGTCGTATGCAGTCCTGATTGTGGCGCTCACCTGCACGGCGCCAAGCACGCATACGACCATCATTGGCACCAAGGCAGAAGCGACTCTCATCGCTGAAGACGACACGTCTCCATTCGTCCCTCCATTCACGCCTGTCGCGACACCACTGGAGGCGGGCTGCACGATGTTGGGGCGTGAGCGGAAGACGGCCTAACGGTGTGCGGGACCGTAGCCCAGCTTCATGGAGACGGTTGCGAATGGTCCTCGCCGATACCCCAGGAGCAACAGTGTCCCTAATTTGCTGGGAAGTGGCGGTGCGGTCCCCTACGGCACTGCGTAGGATCCTACGGTCTTGGCGTGTATCCGTGCGTCGCTGCGGTCCGGTCCCAGGTCGACGGGCACGTGCACCTTCCGCCGACCACTGGCGACAACCTCGATGTACTGTGGAGACCTCATTCCCCACGTGTTGAGCAATTCGGCGGTACGTCCACCCGGCCTCCGGCATGCCCACTATACGCCCTCGCTCAAAGTCCGTCAACTGCACATACGGTTCACGTCCACGCTGTCGCGGCATGCTACCAGTGTTAAAGACTGCGATGGAGCTCCGTATGCCACGGCAAACTGGGTGACACTGACGGCGGCGGTGCACAAATGCTGCGCAGCTAGCGCCATTCGACGGCCAACACCGCGGTTCCTGGTGTGTCCGCTGTGCCGTGCGTGTGATCATTGCTTGTACAGCCCTCTCGCAGTGTCCGGAGTAAGTATGGTGGGTCTGACACACCGGTGTCAATGTGTTCTTTTTTCCATTTCCAGGAGTGTATTTTCTCTAACGAAGAAAATGGTTAAGAAGTCTACGTCAACTAAATCGCTCCATTTGTTGGAATTTCATGGAGCCCTGTAACCCTGTGTCATTTTATGATGAACAGCTGGTACTGAACCTCACCAAAGTATTTTCTTTCTACACGTCAATGATCTGAAAAGTATGAAAAAAATGTACGTATTAGCACATGCACACCATCCTTTTGATCCTTTGAGCTAGGGATTAAACTTATTCAGCTCAAATGCCTTTTAGTTCGTCAAGCAAATGATAATCTGCTTTTCCCTAGGCGAATAGTATACAGGATACTGCAAGGTGCCAGAGTGAACATAGCTTCAGAGCTACAAAATATATTGACTCAAAAATAACTACTATTCCAGAAACAATAAGGAGAACAGTTGTATTTCGTCTATGAGCCACTTGAAATTGATCATCAACATGAAAAATGCATATACGAAAGACATTTGAGGTGGAACAGTTCAGGAATTCAATCTGAATGGGGGTAGGAACAAAGAGATGATATATTATGAATTGTTATCATATTTTTCATATCACTGACGTGCAGAAAGAAAACGCTTTGCCATGCTTCATACCAGCTGTTCATTATTAAAACACTCTGCGTTACAGTATTTCGCTGGAAATACAACAAAGCAGCAATCTGTTTTCTACTGCGTTATCAACTTCTTTTTCTTACTTTCAGAGAAGTGGAATCAGTGGCGGATTTTCAGGAACACATACATTTATCTCGTTGCTACGTTAAAATCTGCTTATTTCGCCGAAAACACAGCAGAGTTTACAAGGATTCATCTCAATAACTCTCTAATGTAGATAAAATTAGGACAGAATCCTGAAATAGTGCACTATTAAACTAGCAATTGAGCGCAAGACAGGTTACTAGTTTATAAACAAAACCTACTCGGTATAAAAATAAACGAGTAATTTCTTCCCTTATATTCTTGTAAAACCCACAAGAAACCCGTTTCACCAGTTAATTAAAAATTACATTGTTTTATTGATTTAAATAGTGTCATAGGTAACGAAGTTTAGCATATTCACGATATGGAAAAATTCTCTCCTCTTTGCGTGCTGTGATTTGCCTAAATCTCTTTCACATCCTTCGTCACGGCTTTATCGCTGCTGTGCGTGATCGAATCTGAGTGCGCCACATTAAATTCATTTTTACAAGATTCCTCCCAATTCTAAAGAAAAATTCTGTATGTTAGCTAAATATCATACACAACAACTTATAGTGCTAAATGTACCGAACTCAAAATCATAGCGATCCCTAATTTTCAGTGCAAAGTTTTAGATATTCGTGCTGTGGCTTCCTTAAATGCGAAACATCACACTACCTATGCAAGGAAAGTAGGCCAGAGAGAGAGAGCTACTGTTCAGAGATAGGGCTTTCTCATCAGATTCGACAGGAAACCAAGGTCGACAACGACAGTTCAGGTATACAGGCCTACGTCACAAGCAGCCATTGAAGAGATGGAGAAAGTATATGAGGATGTTCAAAGGGTATTTCAGCAGGTAAAGATTGATTAAAGTCTAATAATTCTAGGGTATTCGAACGCGATTGTAGCGGAAGGAATAAAAGAAAGGGTTGTGGAAGAACATGGGCTTGGCTGTGGGAATTAGAGAGGAGAAAGACTGATTGAGTTCTGGAATAAATTTCAAATGATAGTGGCGAGTACTGTGTTCCAGAATCAAGAGAGGAGGGTGTTCCCTTGTAAAAGGCCTGGAGACACTGGAAGATTTTGGCTATAGTATATGATCCATCAACAAGTTCACAGCAATACTTGAAGAATGTAGAGCCAACTCTAAAAACAACATGAAAAAATCTGATCATAGCTACTTATATCGTGACCTGAGAGCTTAAGGCATTTTGCGTATCTCTTGCCCATCGTTAGGAATCCATTTTCCAACTTTTTTAGATGCTATCTTCGACACTGTTGTAGCTAATTCATCGACAGCTCCTCTGAACGGTTTAACCTTATTCACACGCACAAGAGATGTTCTTGTCAGTAAGTGCAGTTTAACTGTTACTTACGAAATCATTTCAGTGGCTTGGGATGGACTGTGATACCTTGTTAAAAACTTCTTGGTTTCATCTTTAGGTATATGTGGGTTTGTTAACAGTACCCACTGACAAACTCTGTATTGTGGTAGTTTTCTTACAGGTTGTCCCATATGTTTCTCACATTTAAGGCTCTAGTGTTGGGCTCGTTTCTCTCTTTGCCAAACCTCTTGTAAACGTTTTGTGCATTCTTTTACCCTCACTATCAGCTCCAAGCATGAGTTTAATCAAGTCAAAAGGAAATGGTATCTTTCTGCCGTAAACCATCTCGTGTGGCGAAATGTTGGTACTGGTGTGGACAACAGGTTTATACACTGGAACTACGAATGCTAGATATGTGTCCCAATCGCTGTGTTCAGATAGTTTGTTTGCTTCTGGCCAACATTGCAGTAGGACTTTCTGATAGCTGAAGTCAGTCTTCTGCGCACAAGATGTCCGGTTCTTTGCATTCTATTCCACACCACGTCTTCTACTTTCCACTAGCATTTTTTGCGGTTCTTCCCTCCATAGTTCTGCAACCGTTATGACCTGCTAATATGTGGTTACGCGCTTGTTGCAAAACGTCATTCCCAAACACTACCAGAACCACCGTATGAGGTCCACACTTTGTCAATCTGCAGAGTAGGTCATCAAGCTTCATAACTTGCCGCTATAGTCTGAATGCCTGACATTCTATGTCATCTGCTTGTGCCTCCTGCAATTGAGCCACACTCTTATTTATTGGTTGCCACACTCCGATTTTTCTGCTTATCATATCCACATTTGTATGCTTCTTTCCCGGTTTGCAGATTACCATATAGTCAAATTCACCCAGTTTGAGGGCCCTTGTCGGTATCTTACAAGGATCCTTTAATCCCAACAACCATTTTAGCAGACGTAAGTAATTTCATAGATATCTGCTAACCTCTCCTTTTCTGTTGTGGGGTAATATCATTCTGCCTTACTGAGTTTTCTAGACGCTGATGTCACTGGATGTTCTTTACCATCTAGATTTTTGACTGAAAATGCAGCCTATAGTACTACTGTCAGCATCCCTTGAGAGCTTCACATCTTTTTCGAAACTTGGAAATATCAGTATGGAATCTGATATCAAAATTTTTTTCAACCCCGCAAATGCCGTTTGGCATTCCCTCATTCATTCAAATTTTACTCCTGTTCTTAATAACTGGTTTAACAGTTTGGCAATTTTCGAAAAATCCTTGGCAACTTTTCTGTAGTAGTTGCATAAGCCCACAAATAAGTGAAGTTGCTTGATTGTTTACAGTACTATGAAGTCACAGACTACCGATTTTAATTGGGGGAGTATTTTCACACCTTCACTATTAATAACATGCTCAAGGTAGTTAACTTCATCTGTGCAAAATAGCATTTATCCAAACTGAGCGTCAGATATGCTGTTCATAGCCTTCCCAAACATTTTACGTGATATTCCACGTCCTTTGAAAATACAATGATGTCATCCATGTATATGTACCAAACATTGCTTGTTTTTTAATCCCTGAAGTACGCCATCTAACACCCTCTGAAATGTATCTGGTGCGTTTTTGAGGCCAAATGGCGTTCTGCGATACTTAACTTGATGGTGTTGTGAATGCAGTTTTTGCACTGAATTCTGGAAGTACTTCTACTGGTGATATCAGCTTCTTAGACCCATCGTTGAAAAATATTTGCTGTGACCTATGTTGTCCAATGTCTCAGTAATACTGGGGGTAGGATATGTGTCAGTCACGGTTTTTGTGTTCGATTATTAGTAATTGCAATGAAACCCGTATTTCCTAGTATCATCCGATAACTTTTTCAGAACAGTGGCGTCGTTAGCACTCCATGGATTGTCACTATGTTTTGTTATTCCTTCTGTCAGTTGTAGACCAATGAATTCCTCCATCAGTGGCTGCAGGCACTTTGGTATATGGTATTTGGTAGCTTCCTATTAACTGATGCATTGCTATCTGTGGGTATGTGGCGCGTAACAGGTGTTGCTGGTAATGGACAATTTCTATTAAACAAATATAGAAATCGTAGCAACAAAGCTTACATCGATCTTAAATCACTATTCTGCAAGTTATTCACTTTTTCACGTTAAGCAGATGCACTAATGATTTGCTTGTGGCTCTGGTCATCACATGGCCTATCAATGTCCTCTACATCCAGAACACCTAGGGTGACATTAATTAAGGCCTTTGGCAGACTTACCTCATCCATGCCATAACTATCCAGGCTCACAGAAACCAAGAACTCTCCATCTACATTGCTAATGTGGGCCACTCTTCTATGCACAAAACGATGGATTTTATCTAACTTTGCTATTGTCCTACCATACACAAACTTCTTCTGGCGCTTCGGTATCTGTACCTAGCGGCACGTTATCATTGGAACTTATCTTTAATGTGTGTGTTTGCAGTTCAGTTGGCAACACCTTCATGATCGACGTACTTTGCAACATTGTTGCGGTTGCAATTGTTGTTCCCAATTGACACAAGGCTCCATTGAATTAAATTGTATATCGCAAAAAATCGAGTTTAGCCTGCTTCCATGTCCAAATGATACATCGTACTCCTCACAAACACAGGCACAGCAGTATCGTATTTATCCGCTGATATCCGTCTAATGTGGCTCGATTAAATGTCACCCATGAGCGGGAATTCCATAAGTGTGGGAGTGCTGGTTAATGACACATGGACGACGTATGAAAGTTTGGATAGCCAAAATGGTTAAAGTAACCTCTAGCAACAAGTGGGAAATTTGGGCTCCAGTCCGGGTTTGGTGCAAATTTTCAATGTCATCATTCAGTCGTATAGTTGGAGGTTGTCCGTGTTTGCAACTGCGAATACATTTCCTCTATTTCATAACGGCTGTAGTAGCCACTGCGCCTGTTTCTTTGGACTCGCAAAAACGAATTGTAGGCTAGTCTGCTAACATTAGCAGCTGGGCTTTCCCATAATGTTTGTATGTACTCGTTCCAATGTAGGTCTCTCTGGATGGCTACTTTGGGGTATTTTACAACTGTCACTGTTAATGATTGATCACCAACAGTTTAAATGCACAGTAATTGATTTTTTAGCCTACTAATGCGCAGTATATTACATTTATCTGCTTCCAGGAGCAACTGTAAGCCCCCAGAGGAAGCTTCCAATGCCTCAGTCCCCGCCTCCAGGAGAAAAACTGCTTTTGCTTAATCGTTCTACCTTTATGTATGCATGTATCTTCACAATTTTCGTTATTCTAGCGACAGAACGTTTTCCTGCCCTTGCTGTACCTCATGAAGCTATACCCAAATGAATCTTCAGCTATCTCTTTCTTATGGTGCAGTATGAGACCCTCCATTAGCTGCCCCAATACAAACGTGCTCTATAACCCATCGTGATACCTAAGAAATGCTTTTGTTTGCCTCTGTCAAATGCAACTTGGCGGTCTGCTGTGACTCCTCGTCCTTCCATGAATCCAGCCTTGCAACTGCCACTAGGTTATCTATAAGTGACAACAAAACCTCCACTGAGTTGTCCAAAAATTAGGTAACCAACATGATGGTAGCTCAATCTAATGAAGTGGCCAAATTGGATGAGACCCCTATCCTCCCCTATAGTAACTAGCTGCCTATGCATCTCATCCAGGTCCAACCACACTACATCTGGGATAGTCTTCAGAGGAGAATCCAGCTGAGATAGATCTGATATGGTCACTGGAGGTTGGTCCATTACGCCAGGGATGACGACTGGGGAGATCCACTGTCATCAGGTCCAGGGTAGAGACTGCAGATGGACCCACCAGAATCAAGTTTGGGGTGTAGCATGGATGCAGATCCTCCAGTGTCAAGTACGGGATAAGGTCCAGGGGGTTTAAATTGAACAAGACAGTTCATCAAACTTCATTTCCATGTATTATGTACATCTTTGGAGTAATATGAAACTTTGATAGCAGCAGTTGATTGTTATTCTCTGTTGTCAACATATGAGAATCTAAATTAATACCAACTTCGTCGCCATGGAACGAGATTTTGTGAGAAATCAGTAAACATAAAGCTGCATTTAAGATAGCTTAAGTCAGCACACTGATCTATGATATGCTAACACTGAAACACACAACACCTCCACTGCAATCATTGTGTTTCAGTATATATAAGGGATGGCTTTGACAGCTAGCATTGTGTTGATGTTAGTTCTCCTGGAGAAACATTTGGAAGAAGTTAGCCTGCAGATAGTTGGTTGTTACTCTGACTGGGTGGGGGAACCGGAATCCTGTTCAGTGCCTCAGCTGGTAGGGTGGCGAATGACAAAACGCATCTTCTCGTATGAAATCGTTATTATTTAATGCATCTATAATTAAACACACGGAATATTGATTAAACTGGATATGATTGTGAATACAGGATATTAGCATTTACTTTAATTCCTAAAGGAAAGTGTAGTGCAGAGAAAATGTTCATTTGATTTAAGTGAGTTCCTACAAATAATGTTATTCCACAGGTATTAAAGAAGAAGTACCATAAACTGCTAATGCTCCCACAAATACTGTTATTCCAGAGGTCTTAAGAAAATGAGGCACTGTTTTGAAGAGACTTAGGTCAGTCTTTGTGAAAGAAATTATTACATTAAGTGCAGTTAATGTGGCAAACTTTGCCATGAAAGAAAACTATAAACTACCACTCAAACAAGAACAGACCATTACCAATGGGTAAGCGAAGCTAACAAATTGCTTTAAACACAATATATGAAAAAAATCTGAAAACAAGATATCTGCATTTACTGTAAATATTAATGGAAAGTGATCACACCCTTAGAGTACTTGCAGGAAAGTGAGGGACACAGGGTTGCAAGGAAAATTTGTTTATAAATCTCTATACCCTTAAAGGCCTGCTTAAAAAGGGCTGGTTATATTGTATCGGCATGTGATGGACTGGACATTGTATGCATCATTATTCCACAGGGCCTAAGAAAATGTACGATTAACTGCTATTGTAGTGGTCAGTGGTGGTAGTAACTGCGTAATGCGGTACAGTGGAGATGGCGTGGCATTTATTTAAAATAAAGATGCAGCTGTACCCATCCTATCCAACTATACACAGTGGTAACTGTTCAGTCTCATGTTTCTGATAATCTACATGTTTCTTTGATAACAAAGCTCAAAGTTATAATGTTTTAAAATAATGTAATAAAACGCAGCTGTAATCGTTAACTGTTTTGCATTTTATACTTATTCAGGGCCTGGGTGTTGTTGGTAAATAAATGTCTGAAAATTTTCTAAAATATAGAGTTTTTCAGTTTCCTGCTGTCCTAAACCTGGAATAGACATGCCTAAGTGGGAAAGCTGAATTTTTAATTCTCCCTCAGAACAAATAAAATATCTCGGATTTTCCCACCATTTTTGAATTCAGACCCATTTCGTCTTTTCACGATTGCTTTATGTCATTTTTGTTTATCAGACGTCTTGGCGACCTCTTTTTTGGGTCATGCAGCGAGATTTTGTAAAGATAAACCCATATATAAGGTAGCTTAAAGTTGGCACAAAAACCAACTGTCCGCTAACTAAAATGTGCTACAATTGCGGTGTAAACTGATGTCTTTGGTGAAACAAATACCGCAAAGGGTTACTATAAACTGCTACTGCTTCTTCCTACAGATGTTATTCCACAGTTTCGAGGCTGCAGTGGGAGGTATTGCATGGTAAATATCCACACAACAACTATACAACGGACAACAAAAAGCTGCATAGGCAGTAAGTTTCTAGGAGGAAGGATAAAGGACTCATCCATTTTGGTGACTCATTTGTTACACACAGCTGCCATCAGTTTGGATACCTCGTTTTTCTGGCAAGTCAGCAGATGATCTGTTGTCATGCTTGTAACAGCTACAAGGCTGGGTTCCTTAGGGATGAACAATCATATCTTGTACACAAGAATGTGGAGGTGCAAGTGGATACCCTGCTCCTCAACAGGCTGCGTGTTCTGTCTGCCTGTAGTTTTAATTATTTAAGTGGAAATCGATTACATAAATTAGAACACTGTTTACGATTTGATAGCCCATCAATCCGCTGTTGCTTTCTATCATCTATCTCACAGTTCTACAGAATTAGTAATTTTTTGGCAGTACAATCTTGGTTTGGACACTTGTAACAGAAAATATTGTGCTGGAGTATGCCGTCATACAGCCACGTGGACAATGAAAAGTAACCAACAGCATGTTAAAGAAGTAAACGTATTTAACAATTGATATAGTATCGTACCATCAAACGTGTCTCGGCTGAAAATCGAATAGCGGTCTGCAGAGAATCACATGGACTGCCGCAACTATTGCCTCTCAGAACTGTCACATCGCATTCCTCTAGCACAACGGAGTAATATTTTTCGTGTAGTGTGGGAGCCGTAGTTGCGGGCACACTTTTTACAAGAGTGGCTGATGCAGCAGATGGAACCGACCCATACGACTACATACGTCTTCCAATTTCATTCGCAGATGGGAGTTCTGAAGCTCTTATTCTTGTTTGCTTATCACCGCAGTGCGGGTGTATATGTCTACGTGGGAAAAGATTGTCATCTCAATTTACGCAACATATCCTTCACACTCCGTTTATTATAACATGATAATACAGAGACAGCTAGAGGTTTAGGCTGCTACGCTGCACGACCCAATGTGGGTGTGCGTGTCTAGGTGGGACACGACTGTTATCCCACGTAACATTTCCATGACACTCCCTCCACCGTTTCATGATAATATAGGGACGGCAAGAGTCATAGAATATTTTAGTGCACTTACGCGAAACAGGAGTTTATTAACACACAGCATATTATTTTGTTGATCAGCTGGCTGTCACTCTGCATGTTATTCTACATCTCATCTGCGTGATTACCCTGCTATTCACAATAAAGTGTCTGGCAGAGGGTTCAATGAACCACCTTCATGCTGTCTCTCTACCGTCCCGCTCTCGAACGGCACGCGGGAAAAACGAGCACTTAAATTTTTCGGTACGAACCCCGATTTCTCTTATTTTATCGTGATGATCATTTCTACCTATGTAGGTGGGTGCCAACAGAATGTTTTCGCAATCGGAGGAGAAAACTAGTGATTGAAATTTCATGAGAAGGTCCCGTCGCAACGAAAAACGCCTTTGTTTTAATGGTTGCTACTCCAATTCACGTATCATGTCTGTGACACTATCTCCCCTATTTCGCTATAATACACTCCTGGAAACTGAAATAAGAACACCGTGAATTCATTGTCCCAGGAAGGGGAAACTTTATTGACACATTCCTGGGGTCAGATACATCACATGATCACACTGACAGAACCACAGGCACATAGACACAGGCAACAGAGCATGCACAATGTCGGCACTAGTACAGTGTATATCCACCTTTCGCAGCAATGCAGGCTGCTATTCTCCCATGGAGACGATCGTAGAGATGCTGGATGTAGTCCTGTGGAACGGCTTGCCATGCCATTTCCACCTGGCGCCTCAGTTGGACCAGCGTTCGTGCTGGACGTGCAGACCGCGTGAGACGACGCTTCATCCAGTCCCAAACATGCTCAATGGGGGACAGATCCGGAGATCTTGCTGGCCAGGGTAGTTGACTTACACCTTCTAGAGCACGTTGGGTGGCACGGGATACATGCGGACGTGCATTGTCTTGTTGGAACAGCAAGTTCCCTTGCCGGTCTAGGAATGGTAGAACGATGGGTTCGATGACGGTTTGGATGTACCGTGCACTATTCAGTGTCCCCTCGACGATCACCAGTGGTGTACGGCCAGTGTAGGAGATCGCTCCCCACACCATGATGCCGGGTGTTGGCCCTGTGTGCCTCGGTCGTATGCAGTCCTCATTGTGGCGCTCACCTGCACGGCGCCAAACACGCATACGACCATCATTGGCACCAAGGCAGAAGCGACTCTCATCGCTGAAGACGACACGTCTCCATTCGTCCCTCCATTCACGCCTGTCGCGACACCACTGGAGGTGGGCTGCACGATGTTGGGGCGTGAGCGGAAGACGGCCTAACGGTGTGCGGGACCGTAGCCGAGCTTCATGGAGACGGTTGCGAATGGTCCTCGCCGATACCCCAGGAGCAACAGTGTCCCTAATTTGCTGGGAAGTGGCGGTGGGGTCCCCTACGGCACTGCGTAGGATCCTACGGTCTTGGCGTGCATCCGTGCGTCGCTGCGGTCCGGTCCCAGGTCGACGGGCACGTGCACCTTCCGCCGACCGCTGGCGACAACATCGATGTACTGTGGAGACCTCACGCCCTACGTGTTGAGCAATTCGGCGGTACGTCCACCCGGCCTCCGGCATGCCCACTATACGCCCTCGCTCAAAGTCCGTCAACTGCACATACGGTTCACGTCCACGCTGTCGCGGCATGCTACAAGTGTTAAAGACTGCGATGGAGCTCCGTATGCCATGGCAAACTGGCTGACACTGACGGCGGCGGTGCACAAATGCTGCGCAGCTAGCGCCATTCGACGGCCAACACCGCGGTTCCTGGTGTGTCCGCTGTGCCGTGCGTGTAATCATTGCTTGTACAGCCCTCTCGCAGTGTCCGGAGCAAGTATGGTGGGTCTGACACACCGGTGTCAATGTGTTCTTTTTTCCATTTCCAGGAGTGTACAAAACGAGCTGCCCTTCTTTGTACTTTTTCGATGTCATCCGTCAGTCCCACCTGATGCGAATCCCACACCGCACAGCAGTACTCCAGAATAGGGCGGACAAGCGTAGTGTAAGAAGTCTCTTTAGTAGACCTGATGCACCTTGTAAGTGTTCTGCCAATGAATCGCAGTCTTTGGTTTGCTCTACCCACAATATTATCTATGTGATCGTTCCAGTTTAGGTTATTTGTAATTGTAATCCCTAAGTATTTAGTTGAATTTACAGCCCTCAGATTTGTGTGACTTATCGTGTAACCGAAATTTAGCTGATTTCTTTTAGTACTCATGTGAATAACTTCGCACTTTTCTTTATTCACGGTCAACTGCCACTTTTCGCACCATACAGATATCTCATCTAAATCATTTTGCAGGTCGTTTTGATCATCTGATGACTTTACAAGACGGTAAATGACAGCATCATCTGCAAACAATCTAAGACGGCCACTCAGATTGCCTTACTATGTCGTTAATATTGATCAGGAACAATACAGGGCCTATAACACTTCTTTGGGGAACGCCGGATATTACTTCTGTTTTATCGATGACTTTCCGTCTATTACTACGAATTGTGACCTTTCTGACAGGAAATCACGAATCCAGTCGCACAACTGAGGCGATACTCCGTAGGCACGCAGTTTGATTAGAAGACGCTTGTGAGGAACGGTGTCGAAGGCCTTCTGGAAATCTAAAAATATGGAATCAATTTGACATCCCCTGTCGATAGCACTTATTACTTCATGAATATAAAGGGCTAGTTGTGTTTCACGAGAACGATATTTTCTGAATCCGTGCTGACTACATGTCAATAAATCGTTTTCTTCGAGGTACTTCATAATGTTCGAATACAATATATGTTCTAAAACCCTACTGGAAATCGACGTTAGTGATGTAGGCCTGTTATTGCTCTATCGTGTTATCTATCTCTATGCTCTATCGTGTTATAGATTAGTGGTAATGGATTTGCTTATAAAATAACTGTTTTTTCTGCTGTGAGTCATGATTTTCTTTTCTACAATACAGTGTGCATTTCAACGGGCTGGGGATGGTTGTGATGTGCACCATGTTCTTTGGTAACGGGTTCAGAGTACTTACTCACATGGCTTCGCAAGACTAAGTGGTCTTCACGAACGCGGCCTGCCTCAATAAATTTTATAATTGAGTATCGAATTTATTAGGCATTATACATCGTTTTTAGAAGTAGTTGTGTTCATTCACTCTGGCTGCCTGTAGCACACAAAAGGTGAGTGGCGACTGGGTTTAGGTTGCACAATTACATCTGTGGGTGATAATATATCAACGACTCTCTGGACCCTGTTGTCGCACTCCATCCCTGCTTCCATCACCCACTGTGGCTGGAGAGAGGTTTGGTTTCCAACAGTGGCTCTGGCCTGGCAAAGAACTGCGGCTTCCCAGCACACAGCAGCATGCTATCATACAAAGCATTGTGGAACACCTCGCTGGCGCCACCCACAGAGACGCCAGGTGAAACTGAGACGCCCTGTTGTTTATTCAAAAGGCTGGAGCAGCAGGATACTGCGCAGCGTGCGGTGTGTTTTTCAAATAGACTAACGAGAGTGGTGATGTTTAAACAAAAAAAAAAAAAAATGCAAGTGCTGACCTCTTCCATTTCCTATCTTATCCTACATATACATGGCAGTGGCAAGTATGTGCTAACAGTACCAGTTGCTCCAGTGAGTTACACAGTTTCAGACTTAGGCCAAGTGAACTATGTTGGTCGCATCAGAGGGCTCCCATTATTTTAAACATGGTATGTTTTGTAGTGTTGGACACACCATGGTCACCCATTTTGGACAGTGACTTCATAGTTGCTCATGATTTATACTAATTAAGATAATTAAGGTAACACTATCTAAAAAAATACCTGGCAGCCATACTGTGTCATAGGCTGCAGCAATGAAGATATGGGTGTACACGAGTGCACTGGGAGGGAATATGCTTCACTTCACAAAATAAATTGGAACAACTATTTTGGAGGGGCATATCTATGGCAGCCATTTTCGGGTCATAAATCATAGAGGGGTGTGCGGCTGTAAATGTCTTAGAGATACATCTGACAAACATGCAAACTGTGCTCATTCTCCAACCAAATGCGGGCAGTGCCACGATTCGCAACCAGTAGGATAACATTCCTTTGAATTTCATGGAATATAGTAGCCATCTTGGATGTATCTGGGAACCATGCAGGCTGCGCCAACTTTCTCGTCCATCTTGGGTCAAAAATTACAGAGGAGGCGTGAAAGGTAATCAAGTGTACTAATAAATTAGAACTGGAAAAATCTGGCAACCATTCAAATAGTGCCAGCTTTCCTTGTCAGTAGGAAACTACTTTTGAATTTGCTTCCCTTTTTAACTGACTCAGTTGGCCCAGAGATGTGAGGAAGGAGGAAGAGGAAAAGGGTGAAGTGACTGAACTTTATCTTGCAGGTTACCTATCTTCCCACTGCCTGAGCTACAACTGGCTGTGTCCCATTACTTATTTCTACCATTAAGATTCTCAACTGTTCACAATAGGGAACTTGGCTTTCTAAACAGTGGCACTATGGGCATGATTCTTTTGTAGGAGAGTAAATAATACAGACAACTACAGCTGTATCTATATGTACATGATTACTCTGAGATTCGTAACTATATGCCTGGCTGAGGGTTCATCGTACCACCTTCAAGCTATTCTCTAACGTTCTGCTCTTGAACAGCACGCAGGAAAAATGAACAGTTAAATCTTCCAGTGGGCACCAACAAAATGTTTTCATACTCCGAGGAGAAAGCACGTGACTGAAATTTCATGAGTAGACCCTGCCTTGTTTTAATCATTGTCGCCCCAGTTCGCCTATCATACCCACGGCACTCTCTCCGCCGTTTCGCGATGGCACAGACCATGTAGCCCTCCTCTGAACCATGTCGATGCCCTCCATCAGTCCTATCTAAAGCGGACTCCACATCACACAGCAGAGAGATCAGGCCAGCATAGTGTAGTGTCTACATACTTCCTTTGCAATTCAGCACATGGCATATGGCGTAGAGTAATACGTACCATTACTACTAATTTATTTTCCCATGCCACTCGCAAAAAGTTCCTCTGTACAAACCCTAATTGTTCTTATCTTGCCTTCATGGTCCTTCCACAAAATGTATGTTAACGGCAGTAGAATCGTCCTTCAGTCAGCTGCAGATGTTCGTTCTCTAAATTTTCTCAGTAATCTTTCGCGAAAAGATTTTCTCTCTAGTGATTCTCACTCGAGCCCACTAAGCATCTTTCTAACACTCACTTGTTGATCAAACGTATCAGTAACAACTCTAAAATGGCTCTGAGCACTATGCAACTTAATTTTGAGGTCATCAGTCGCCTAGAACATAGAACTAATTAAACCTAACTAACCTAAGGACATCACACACATCCATGCCCGAGGCAGGATTCGAACCTGCGACCGTAGCGGTCGCTCCGTTCCAGACTGTAGCGCCTAGAAACGCACGGCCACTCCGGCTGGCGGTAGTAACAACTCTAGATACGTGCCTCTGAATTACTTCTATGTCTTCCTTCAGTCCGACTTTGTGAAGGTCCCAAACTCTCGAACAGTACGCAACAATGAGTGGCACAAATTTTCTGTATGTGGTCTCCTTTGTAGCTGAGCTACTATCCTCATTAAATGCTTGTTCAATTTCATATCGCATATACAGATGATTACGAGAATACGTACATGAACTAACGTAATCTGTGTTTTGCATATGTGCATATTAATAATTAGTATAAATATGTATCATGTCAATTCCTATTTATAGTCTGTCACCTAGTGGAACTATAAGAGAAATTAATGTTAGCTCACTAAAGAATGACTGCTGTGGTTTTGTATTTAATTCACAAGAGACTTTAGTTTACACATACAAGATTATTTGTTTTGGCCATGCTGTAAGCACTTTCTCAGAAATAAGTGCGAAACTAATACAGTTGCTGAAGAAAGACTGCTTTACAGAATCTGAATACTTTGTTGCTTTTTAAGTATATTCATTACACAGAATGTTTCTGAATCAATACAAAAAACTTCCTTAATATAACCATCATTCATATTGTACACTTTTTGCCCCCAAAAAGCAATCCAGTGTCAGGTCGATTTTATTACTGCAGGTACAGCTTTTAAAACTTTGTTAACTGTTGGAGATGTTTCACATAACTGCTTGAATTGTAATAACCTAGTGTTTGCGATGGATGATATTCTAAAAAGTAGTGAAGATGAGTAAAAAATTTGTATGAAATTCGAGTGTTTCTACTGTGTGACGAAATAAAATGACAAATGATTAGTGTGGCTTGACAAACTTGCATATGATTTTAGTGAATGTGTAAAAAAAATCAAATATTGACTATAATGGATTTATTCTATGAAAATGTAAAAAACGTGCAGTAACATTAATACCTAGAGTACTTTTTTGGGTTTTATTTCATTCCGTGTCAATACAGTTTGTTGCATTGTTGACGACTCGTTCAGGCAACCATTACATAGAGACAGAAATGAAATTTGTTGATAAGCCAGTAAAGTATTTGACATAAAGAGACTACATTCGTAGTTCCGTGTAAAGCTGAGAGATAGAGGAATAGATACAGTTAGTTAGGTGACAACGTAATTCAGCATTTAGCATAAACATTGGCGAAGAATAAAACAGAGAGAGAGAGAGAGAGAGAGAGAGAGAGAGGGAGAGAGAGATAGAGAGATAGAGAGAGAGAGAGAGAGAGAGATAGAAAGATAGAGAGAGATAGCGAGCGAGAGAGATGATACAAAGGGGTAAAATGTTACACTATACACATGTGTGCGTGTGTGTGTGTGTGTGTGTTTGTGTGTTCGTCTTTGTATGTGTGCGCATGCTTATTTATTTTTCATAAAAATTTCGTATCGTTCGGATACTTTCGCACATGGCACGAATTTCCGCAATTCAAGTGAAGTTTATTTTTTTTTTTTTCTGCTGTCACAAAACTGTGGTATTGGGAATATCCTTACGTATTTTTGAACATGGTGCAAAAAGAAATTAAGTTCGTTCGAATACTTGTGAATATGGCGATTACGTATTCATTGCGTGTTTCGTTTTAATGCCCGTAATACCTAGCCGTGTGAGCGGCTGTTTCATCTTAATGGGTGCAAATTTTTTTTAATTTTTCACTAGCACCATTTTTCATTTCTTTTAATTTTCCCATGCCCGCCACCTTGCATTTTTCAAATTTGCTGGCAGCGCCACCTTGGATTGTGACATTGTGCCTGCACCATGACAACATACAAATATTGGCAATAATGCCCTCAATAGTTACTGAAGCCAGGACCTCTAGATATGAACCCCTAGCTACGGGATGTGCCAGGGGCCGTCTAGATATACTACAGTTATTCCTTGATATCACAGCACTCGCCCCACCATCCTGTGCCTTAGTGTAATCGGTGCTTTCCTCATATTCGATTCCTCAGTGTTTATTCAGAGAATTCAAATTCTGGTCATTTCGCTTAATTTTCGGCATCCTTCCGCTACACCAATCTGAAATCTTCCCAACTAACATGGTACAAATAACTGAGGACGATGGGTACAAGTTTTATTTGGAGACGAAGACGTTGTCGCAAGAAAAATAGGTATGGCGGGCCATATGAAATCAACCAGCGTGTTGAGAAAAAGCGAATGCTGATATATGAAGCAAGAAACTCCTTCATAGAAGAAGGTACCGTGATACTGAAATAACTATTCGTTAAATCTGAGAAATTTGCTCGAAATAATCTAGAATTGCATAAAGGCATTATTAAGAAAAGGCCTACAGTGAGATTTGGCATTCAAATTTTATCATTATCCATTTGTTTGTAGGGTACTGTCTCATTTTTTTAGTTGAAATGTTGTCTTTCGTCATTTATTTCCTTTAGGATCTTCTGACTGGTTTGTCTCTGAGTCCAACTTGTTCTAGTGACTCTAATCTATATCCACCTTCCACCGCTTCTAGCTGCTGTTTGATCCCTTTATACATTGTTCATACAGCAGAAAATTTCAGACAATAGATTTAGCGGAGATGTAAATTGTCTCAAAATTTTTATCAATTCATCGACCCGAGAAAATTGACAGTTATTTTATAAAATGTTTGCTATTGACAGTGACATCGGATAAACATGTATCATTTACGACGATTGTCTTCAGAACTATCACCTATGAGTTATGATAAAACAGTTAAATAAAGAATTCTGTCGCTATTTATCTATTTTTTATATTGTGAGTGATATTTTTGACTACTATTACAGATAGAAATTGAAAAGGAGGAAAAATATGTTTAGATATACGTACAAGAATAATGAATTGTATAAAAAATGGTAGATGGTATACCGTATGAACCACTACTCACAGGGAAATGAGACAAATCATACTTATTAAGTTTGAGAGATACGATTCAAATGAAACGTTATTAGTATTCATCATGTACAGAAACAAATATTTCCCTTCTAACTGAAATTAATAAAACAAACATATGTGTATAAACTCCAGCAATTTCTATGGTAATGACAATCACACAATTCAGATAATTGTTTGAATATTCAAGTGCGCACCCGAACTGCATACTGCAACGGTAATCGATACATATTCATGCAGAACTGACCACAAACCGCATCGTTCACAGTTCAGCTTGTGTACATCCTGAGTCAAAAGGGAAGAATGCAGACATGTTAGGTACATCCTAGTATACAATCTCACACTGCGAATAATTCACATAAATTATTATTAGGAAACATAAGTGGCCCATTGACAGACTTGTAAACTACAAGCAGAATGCTATAAATGTTTTCCTATGTTCCTCAGGACGTGTATATTATATTTACGGCGGTAAAAATAAAGTGCTTATCAACATAAAGCTTCATTTAAACAACCTGCTTGTTGGAAATAGTATGGTCTCTATTTCATCTGACTTTAGAATCAAATTGTGTAAGAAAGCTTTATTATCTACGACTCAATGAAAACTAAAGGAAGAAGCACATATTCATTTATCACGTAAGCGTTCCGCAATAAGTCTGTAGTTCGTGGCTGAAGGTAAAGTATTAAACCACCAAATCCCGTCGTGCAGTATTATTGTTTTCACAATGTATTTATACTACCTATTGCGTTTCAAAATTGGAACAACAAATAACACTACATCATAGTATGGGTATGAGACAATGTATAAATGATTTGGATTATACATATGTATATGTACATTGCCTTTAACCATGAAGATGCAGCGTTCTACTGAGATATGCCACCTCGCATAGAGCACCACAGCCTCAAAAAGTTGAGTAAAATCAGACAACTTGGATACATTTTTGAAGAATCTCGATTCACGCGGGTTTTGTAAGATTCTATAAAGCGTTAACAGTAGGTGCTAGAGGACCGTGCACAAGTTGCCTACGGTAGATTATTATTATTATTATTATTATTATTATGTAGTATTCTGCCTAGTGGTAGGTCCATGTCTTCGTACGGAGAATTTCTGATTCCACTCTTCCCTGTCTTCAGCTTCTTCCTTCAGTCTGCTGTATCTCTTTCCACCTTTCATGTCGTCCAGATGTTGAATTCTTCTTCTTCCTCTTCCTGCGTTTCCTCTGAGTTTCCCTTCCATGACATCATGTATGAGTCCCTCGTGTCTAAGTACATGTCCAATCCAGTCGGCCTTTCTCTGAAGAATTGTACGCAGAATACTTCTCTTCTCTACTACGTCTTCACGAGTAAAGTTCTTACTTTACTTAGAGAGCTCTTAAATGTGGTGCTGGAGAGAATGGGAAAGATCAAGTGGACAGATCGCATAAAAAATGACTACGATAGATGTACGAGAAATATTTGATAGGCAGCACGTGAAGAGGCACAGAGCCTTGCACAGTATTATGCTAGTTTATTTTTGATTTTTGAAATATTTAAGTGTGTAATTTAATTTCTCTTTTAAACTGAATGCGATTAGCGCAAATAATACACAACAAACCAACAGAGCTATCAACCCTCTACATTATAAGTACATTCTCAGAAAGCAGTACATCTTCATCCACAGAAAACTGTCGCCCTTTCAGCAGTCTTCACTAACGGAAACAAGTTAAAACCGCATTGGGCAAATGCAGAGCTGTAAAAACTTTACTCGTGAACTTTCGTAGATTACCGCTACTACCACTAGTATGAGGCCCTATTACTACTACTACCACTACTAATATGACGAGCAGTAGTTGTTATTGCAGTTTATTCATCCGTGGATCACTCTTTGTGCAGTTGCTGCGAATTTGAAAGACGTAACTGTATATTCTAAAAATTCATAAAGCAATTCCTAAATTAGAATGATAATTCCACTCAGGATGGGTGGGGTGCAAGGCCGTAACTTACTACATGTGTATTTTCAGAACTACAACCATAGCACAAACGTTTATGCACGTCTACATTTAAAGCCCGCAAGCCAACGCACGAATATCCATCTTAACGTCCTTAGACAACATTGCCTTCCTGGCTGCGATGGATGGAATATTTAAAACTTTCGAAAAGAACCTGCTGATTAATACAGAAGGTGGTTTATTCAATGACATAAGAAAGCGAAATTACTATGACGAGAAGCAAGCAGAAAAAAAAGAGTTGACATGCAGAATGTAAACGGTACGAAGAAGAAACGGAATATAGGGAGCAAAACTGCAGTAGGTGGCAAGGAAAGATCATGTAAAACAAAAATTGTGTGGAGAAATAAAGCTTTAGTCTGTAAGAAACAAAATAATCGATTAATGACAGTGTAATTGAAGTGGACGAATATGAGTCACGACAAAAGAAAGACATGTAGAATATGAAGCTGAAAAGGCTTCAGATGTAATGTTGCTGAAACAGTTTCAAACTGGAACAACAATGAACGCACTACGTACAAGTTTTTGAATACTTTGATATTCAGGGACCAAAAAATTGGCAAAAAAGTGTCAACAATCTACGAATGACGCCTCCTTTTATCCAGAAACCAGTTTAGTTCAACTTAATATTGTACACTATATTTTCGTCATAAGCCTTGTACTAATAGTCATTTAACGAATATGACAGCAATCATCAGGAAAAAAGAATGTAAGCACAAAATTAATTTACTGCAGAAATGAAATCACAGCCGAGGATAGCCACATCAATAATATGAGTAATTACCAACCGTTCCTAGATTGACAATTTTAGCCAATTACCGCACAGTTTATAAAAGTTTCACTTTGTGAGAAACTTTTCATGAGGTAAGACACAGATACA
Source organism: Schistocerca serialis cubense (assembly GCF_023864345.2). Classification (NCBI taxonomy): domain Eukaryota; kingdom Metazoa; phylum Arthropoda; class Insecta; order Orthoptera; family Acrididae; genus Schistocerca; species Schistocerca serialis. The sequence continues at coordinate 1,133,533,955 of NC_064639.1, forward strand.
CTTTTTCTGTAAGCTGAGTGCGATTTACGCTGCGAGTGATACTAAAAAAAGCCTAGTTGACTTCCAGATCCACAAATATATAGTGATAATGCTTTGCCTGACCAGTTCTCGAAGCGATTTCATTATGTGATATTACCACACATCCCGACTAAGACTCAATCCAATAGATGTTCTCAGTTAGGGTCGCCACGCTTCTGACTTCAGTCAGACATGTCCGGCTTTTGGAGATCACGTCCGGCGAAATACGAGGTGTTTCAAAAAGAATCTATGTATTCCGAACGCAAATACTACGTATTTATTAAACTGTAAGACATACAACTACGAAACTTGGGACACATTTTTACGAATCTCTCAAGTTTAGATGTTTAATATGCCCGCCACCAGCGGCACTAAAAATATCACATCTATACTCGAATTCCTCCCATACTCGGGTAGTGTTGTTGCCTGAATGTTGTGCGTAATGAAACCTCACATGAAGAAATCACAGGTCGTCAAATCCGATAACCTCGGTTAGCTGAGAAGTGCTAATTCGCCGGCTGTTGGTCGATCAAACTACGGCACGGCAGGGTTCCATTCAGATATTTACGGACATGGCTACTCCAGTGAGGGATTCCCCGTGTCGTTGTAGACAGTTGTAACTCCTGACTTGCACGACGAGTTGATTTTGTGAATACGTGCGGCATTTGCGTCAGAAACACGACGGTGGCCAGGAATCTTTCCTCCATACAGGGTGTTTCCGTAAGAGCATGCAAAAATTTAACAGGTCGTAGAGAACGCTCCACTGAACAATTTGAAGTAGGGAACCTGAGGTCGGAAATGTGGAAGTAAACTTGTATACCACTTTGTCTAGCATTACTGTGCTGCTTATTTAAATGCACGTTTTTTATTCGCTGCAAGGAAACAAGGACGACGAACCTCATTACTGGGAAGTCATGATGCAGGTTTTATTTACTTTACCTATTCATAAGGTGGTTCTGTTGTATCGTATTTACATTGTCCCATGAAAGAACGTGCTATGATTCAACGACCAACCCATTCATTCCTCAGTGCTATTAAGGGACGTACAGTACGGTACAATGGAGCAGTATCGGTAAAGTTTCGCAAAACTGACTGACATGTACCTTGTGTAGGGGGAAGTACGTTTGCCGGCCGGGGTGGCCGAGTGGTTCTAGGCGCTACAGTCCGGAACCGCGCGACCGCTACGGTCGCAGGTTCGAATCGTGCCTCGGGCATGGATGAGTGTGATGTCCTTAGGTTAGTTAGGTTTAAGTAGTTCTAAGTTCTAGGGGACTGATGACCTCAGAAGTGAAGTCCCATAGTGCTCAGAGCCATTTGAACCATTTTTGGAAGTACGTTGCAATGCTCTCGCTGCTGAAAGGCTGTACAGGAAGGGATTTCCTAACAGGCGTCATCCGTCAAAACGAGTGTTCATTTATCTCGATCGACGAATGCGGGGAAGAGTTTATTGGAAAGAAGAAACGAGGGACCTGGAAACATGAGGACCACACCATGGATATTTGTCAGGGTGCATCACAATCTTGTTTCCCTATATCATGCTTGCATTGAGGGTGATAGCCCTCAGTTTCAGAACATTTTATAAAATACAGTACAAATGGTACTTCATTGTGCCAATGATGGTATTTGCAGTTAACTATAACTGACGTAAATAAGAAAAGTACACAGTAATATGATTTCATTCCTAAAATCTCCTTAAGCTGACTTCTCTGACCTCAGGTTCCCTGCCTTAAACTGTTCGGTGGAGCATCCATTATGTCCTGTTAAATTTTTGCACGCTCTTACGGAAACACCTCGTATACACATCATGTGTCTACAAACTGTCGATACCATCTGTAAATTTCCATCCATTCAGAATCGGTTTGATTTCTCAAACTGAAACGTCTTTGCACTGTAATCACGGAATTACACTACGCAAACTCGAGAACATAAAATGATTTACGCTGCGGAGCAGCCATTTTGCAACATGTGATGAGAATGAAGCAAACAGAAGACAATGGACATCTAAAGGTGATAAATATGAACTAGACAATGTATTTGTCCCTCCAATAATCGAGCCGTGGCGCAGCGATCGATATTTTTCACCACATCATACTTAGTAATGGCTATATTCTTTTTGAAGCCCCTGTACACACAATTCCGACCTGTCCAGCTTTTTTTAGACTTTTCAACGTTGATGTAGAGAGCACACAATTAATGATCGCTCCTAGGTATTGGTGTTAGCGTGGAGTAAGCATAAGGAGAAGCAAAATGTATATCATATAGATGTTATATGGGAGTTATTATTTTTCATCTTCTGATCGGTCGCAAAATGAAAACCATAGTGAATATCAGGTGAAGATTCGCGCAGCTGCTTTGTGCAGCGTCCTTAGTATGCCCGTTTATCACGACACGGAACAGTTTTCAGTTCTGAGCGCACAGTGAGCACGTAAATAAGCCTAGAAGATAATGTCTTCCGCCAAGTGTGAAGTGCCTCATGAGGAGTTTCGTCTGATTTCAAGCAGTCATAACGTGACTGTCATGCGTTTCCACTCTCATGACAGTTCTTCGACACACACAGCAGATACAACGAAGACCCTACTGCAGCGTGTTTGATTATGCACCATACAGCCCGGACTTTGCTCCCTTTGTTTTTCAGCTCCTCGCTCACATCAAGCATTCGCTGTTAGGACAGTATTTTGGCGCAGACAACTAACTGCAGGCCACTGTCGGGTATTGGCGATACTGACAGGCAGCTGCCTTCTCTAACAAGGGTACATCTACATCTACATGGATACTCTGCAAATCACATTCAAATGCCTGGCAGAGGGTTCATTGAACCACCTTCACAATTCTCTATTATTCCAATCTCGTATACCACGCGGAAAGAATGAACACCTATATCTTTCTGTACGAGCTCTGATTTCCCTTATCTTATCGTGGTGATCGTTCCTTCCCATGTAGGTCGGTGTCAACAAAATATTTTCGCAATCGGAGGAGAAAGTTGCTGATTGGAATTTCGTGAGAAGATTCCGTCGCAACAAAAAGCGCCTTTCTTTTAATGATGTCCAGCCCAAATCCTGTATCATTTCTGTGACACTCTCTCCCATATTTTGCGATAATACAAAGCGTGCTGCCTTTCTTTGAACTTTTTCGATATACTCCGTCAGTCCTATCTGGTAAGGACCCCACACCGCGCAGCAGTATTCTGGAAGAGGACGGACAAGCGTATGTAGCGACTCTTTTTCCTATCCCGACTTCCGTATGTTGCATGAAAGTAGGAATGTTAATTTATCTATACAGTGACTGGTAGTGAGCGGTTTTGTTTTATCCCGGATAGTTCATAAAGTAACCCCAGTGAGTCACTACACATATTGTCTTCCCAGTTTTGAAGGGAAAAACCATAAGTAAATTAATACTACTGTTTTCAATAGATTCTCGTTTACTTGTTTCACTTACTAGACTGCAGTTTATTCTTGGTGAAAATCACGTAACCTAATTATTTATGAATCAAAATCGAAGTAAAGTTCAAGACGAATAGTCAGTTTCAAATTAACACGTTATTTTACTTAACGATAATTATTAATACTTCAGTTCATTCACACGATCGCATTCCAAGGAGTTCTTTGAATAAGTATCTAATCTGGAATCCCGTCAATATCAGAGATACTAAACAATGTTCTGTCACTTTCGATAGAAAGATTGTTCCCGTTTAATATCCATAAACTGTCACGAACTATGATTACTAGTCGCGTGAAGTAAAGCTTTTCCACTATCACAATACAAAGTTCGAATCTGTCCAAAAATCGTTAATTCCGTAAAATATTTAAATCTTCACATGAAGTGACGTTCAAGTCAGAGACATTATTGATCACCTCCCCGTTGTCCGGCCCCGGTAACTGAGTGGTCAGCGTGACGGAATGTCAATCCTAAGGTCCCGGGTTCGATTCCCGGCTGGGTCGGAGATCTTCTTCGCTCAGGGACTGGGTGTTGTGTTGACTAATCATCATTCCGCATCATCGACGCGCAGGTCGCCGAAGTGGCGTCAAATCTAAAGACCTGCACCAGGCGAACGGTCTACCCGACGGGAGGCCCTAGCCACACGACATTTCATTTCAATTTACCTCCCCGTTCCTCTAATACGACAAAAGTTCTAATTCTGATCTGAAATTAATGCTTCCCAAAAAAACATTCTCGTCGCGATTTATTCTTGCGCCCTGGTTTAATAAAGCTCCTATTGTTGCTTCCTAAATATGTACGTCCTAATTGACTTCGAACAGACTAGAGGATAGAGACTGGAGTATCATAATTGCATTGTATGTCTATTTATACTTTAGTAAACGCTATCTTTGGTGTTCAAGACCTACGTTCCGTGACTATAATATTGATTTTCTCATATATAAGAATAACTAATAATAACCATTTCTATTGTTTTTCCCCCCCTCCCATGCTTCAAAATTTATGATTAAAATTCTTTTCTTTTCCTATTATTTTTCTACTATAGATTCCTCTCTATTTATCTCTTATTACTATTTCGTAAATTACTACTTGTGAAGGGGCTTGGGACGTTTTCTGAATTTATATTTCGAGGGCATGGGAGCTGATTTTGGAGCTATTTTGGTTTATTAACACCGAGAGGTGTTGTAGGTATTACACGTAGTGTAGGCAGTCTCCTTAGTAGGTCTGTCACCTTTTCTAAGTGTCCTGCCAATAAAACGCAGCCTTTGGTTAGCCTTCCCCAAAACATTTTCTACGTGCTCTTCCCAATTTTAGTTTTTTTGTAATTGTAATACCTAGGTATTTAGTTGAGTTTACGGCTTTTAGATTAGACTGATTTATCGTGTAACCGAAGTTTAACGAGTTCCTTTTAGCACTCATGTGGATGACGTCACACTTTTCATTATTTAGAATCAACTGCCACTTTTCGCACCATTCAGATATTTTTTTCTAAATCGTTTTTCAGTTTGTTTTGATCTTCTGATGACTTTATTAGTCGATAAACGACAGCGTCATCTGCAAACAACCGAAGACGGCTGCTCAGATTGTCTCCCAAATCGTTTATGTAGATAAGGAACAGGAAAGGGCCTATAGCACTACCTTCGGGAACACCTGAAATCACTTCTGTTTTCGTCGATGACTTCTCTGATAGGAAATCGCAAATCCAGTCACAAAACTGATACGATATTCCATAAGCACGCAATTTCACTACGAGCAGCTTGTGCGGTACAGTGTTAAAAGCCTTCCGGAAATCCAGGAATACGGAATCGATCTGAAATCCCTTCTGAATAGCACTCAGCACTTCATGTGAATAAAGAGCTAGTTGTGTTTCACAGGAACGATGTTTTCTAAACCCATGTTGACTGTGTGTCAATAGACCGTTTTCTTCGAGGTAATTCATAATGTTCGAACACAGTATTTGTTCTAAAATCCTGCTGCATATCGACGTTAACGATATGGGCCTGTAATTTAGTGGATTACTCCTACTACCTTTCTTGAATATTGATGTGACCCGTGCAACTTTCCAGTGTTTGGGTACGGATCTTGTTAAGCATGGAGCTAATGCATCAGCATACTCGGAAAGGAACCTAATTGGTATACAATCTTGCTTTTATTAAGTGATTTGAGTTGCTTCACTACTCCGAGGATATTTACTTCTACGTTATTCATGTTGGCAGCTCTTCTCGATTGAGTTGTAAATCTACCGTAGACTATCATAAGTAAGCGCAGACTATGGCAGTTTTTCAGTAGCCTTGGCCAGTTAAGCTGGTAACGCGTTACCTGTTCGTTTGGTGTATTGCATACGCATGGGGAGTTACAGCATTTGCATTACTTTGGTTTCGTACACGTTCAGTGCCATACTAGTTTTCCCTAGAAACTGGAAACGATGAACAGTCTAGATACTGAGTGAGGGCACATAAAGGGTGATGTAGGCTACGGAACATTTTTGTTCTGCATAGCTATCCTCGTGTCTGTTACCTAAAAACACGCAATATTTACAGCAAAATTAGATCTGTCAATGTTTATTTCAGGTTTTATTGGAAAATTTTTGATCTGTAACGTGAAACAGAGGGATACTGTGACAAAAATTTCAAAAAATCACAGATTTATCATACAGCGCTAAAAAACGTAATTGCCTCAAAGTAAAATTTAAAAAAGTAAAAATAAAAAAAAAAGTCAACTCAAACATCGTTTCAGTACTTCTTTGAACTTTCATAAAACATGTTTCTGTTACTCATAATGAACTTTGGCACTTTGTAGTAACAGGAAACTCTTGCCTTTGATCATAATGAAGAACTTTTCATTGAATATAAATTAACAACAGTTATTTTTTTTTTTACGTTTGTGTATGTAAAGTGTACCTGGAACAAATGTAATTGCTTCGTTGCATAAAAGCGCAGAATTTACCCGAGCAACTAATTTTTATTACTTATCAAATGCAATTTATATTTTGTAAGGATATAAAAATACACAATGGACTGACGCTGAACGATCTGTGGTTCTAATTACCTGCAAAACAAAAAAACAAAGAGATTTCATCTGCTCCCAGTTTCTCTCTACACATTCATCCATGTTTCTTCCCCGTGAATGGTACCAATACTATCGGTAATACCACCATTCAAAAATGGCTCTGAGCACTATGGGACTTAACTACTGCGGTCATCAGTCCCCTAGAACTTAGAACTACTTAAACCTAACTAACCTAAGGACATCACACACATCCATGCCCGAGGCAGGATTCGAACCTGCGACCGTAGCAGTCGCGCGGTTCCGGACTGAGCGCCTTAACCGCGAGACCACCGCGGCCGGCTTACCACCATTCACTACGTCATGTATATGCTGTAACGAAACTACCAAACCGTGGATTTGTTTCTCTATAATATAATTTTAATTATTCCTCAGTTAACAGGCTCTAATGTCAGAATTCTTAAATTATTTTGTGTTATTCTGTACTGTACTTCCGTCAATATTATGACATTGCATATTCGTGAATTGATCGATTATCGCCCTTTTCAAGATTGTTTGACTCTCTAAATCCTAAATACATATGAGGTCTGAGTAACTCTGAAATGTCTCATTGACATTTTATGCCTTGTTTCTGCTAGTCTCTGTTTCTTTGTCCAAGGGATGCGACAGTAGCTGAATATTCACTTCCGAACACTTTACCGGGTATTCAACAGGTGTAGCCTCCGAAAACAACAGGAGGCACGTGGTTTACTCTCCTGCTTTTTTCAGTTACACACTTCAAGATGCATTGGCTAAAAGCGGTTCAAATGGCTCTGAGCACCATGCGACTTAACTTCTGAGGTCATCAGTCGCCTAGAACTTAGAACTAATCCTAAGGACATCACACACATCCATGCCCGAGGCAGGATTCGAACCTGCGGCCGCAGCGGTCGCTCGGTTCCAGACTGTAGCACCTAGAACCGAACGGCCACTCCGGCCGGACAAGATGTATTGGTTGATTAGGTAAAGGAGGACCAGTTCCATCCCTACACGTTCTCCTGCCCTCATTCCTTGAAGTGTTATCTGTGGGGCTACCTGAGTCAGTTGTTTTATACACAGGGTGCTTCATAAAAGTATCATGGCAGCCTACACAACCATTTCACACCATCCAAGCGTGTCTGAAGGAGTGTGAGGTAATCTATGGTACGACAAGGAAGGACAAAATATTTTAATAATTTTCTATCACTTTCTGACGGGAGAATTTTGAAAAATATTTTTTCATTAGTAACTCAAAAGTCAAGTGTCTTCGGACATATCTTGACGTATGATTTTTTTCTTCTTTTGGTGAGAGTAATCCACCCTCCACTGCTCGTAAAAAAGTATTTCTATTACACCCCGTGATAATTGTTGTGTGCTTGAAAAAATTCAGATATGATCATATTAATGGATATTTTTCATTGTTTTCATGTCTTCCATTTTTTAAAATATTTACTGACATAAAGTCGAGCAAACATACTCTATGGATTGTTGCTGTATAGTCTCCCTCAGACCGAGAATTCGCCTAGGTGAATGCGTTAAACGTCTTAGAACTACATTCAAATTGTCTAGTAGAACCAACCCATAACAGTGTAGAATGAAACGAAGACCACCCTAAAGTTCCTTGTCAGACACGTTGGGCGTAACTAATACCAGTGGACTACAGAATTTCTACTTTCACATGAAGACAGGCATTGTCACCTTGTCAAGATCGAGAATGTATGCACTCATAGCGAGGATAATATTTGAAAACTGACGAAATTATCACTTTTTTCAGTGCAAGCACAGAAAGTAGAATGTTGTACACGCGACTCATACATGTGAGCCCATAGCTGAAGCACAGAGGAGCGCACAGCTGTGTTATTCACGGTCTACTGAGATTCCTCTGATATGTCAAGTCTCAGCAACCCACCACCGGTCAATAGAAACAGTCAAAATGCATATAACAGTAGTAATGAAGTGTGCAATGGGACAGCGGTAGTCCGTGTGGGAATTGCTCGCAGATGTCGCCCAGGTATGTTCTGCTGTAGAGGCAGGAGACAAATGTATAGGGAATTGGAGACTCCATACACTGAGGTGTTGAACCAATCTTGTTCTGCAACTCGACATGGGCGTGAACGAGGTAGGGAGAGAGAAAATGTCATAGGCCGGCGCCAAAACCGCCGACGAATCAAAAGACACAGTAAAATTTACGGCGAATAGCATAACCGCCAATCCGAGCAAAATTATACAGAGATATGTGTGATTAGGGCCAGGAATTAAAAGTTGAAATTGTACTTGTATTTCAGAGGTCCCGATTAACCTTTGACATCTCCCCCCCCCCTACCCCCTCTGTGGACGTCTATGCAGTCGACACTTAAGCCATTTTACAATTTCCTACATTCTTTAAATATGCGAATGTCTAACATTGCACATTATAGATCTCAAATTTGAAAGCTGTATTCTTTCTCCTTCTCTCCTTGCCATTGAGTTAAGCTGATGATCATTATGAATCTTCCACCTTTCCTTCTCACTGGTTTTTAATCCACTCTGTTATTCAAAAATTAAAGAGCGCAGGTTGTTCAGTAACAGTTATGAAACGTCCCCTTTGAACAATTATACACGACTGTGCTTAACCTGACACACAATATTTTTTAGCGCAACGCAATCTGACTTTCAAAAAATCCCTACGAAAGAATGGCCCTGACTAACATTAACCTATACGTTTCACAAATCACTTACCTCACAAAAATCTTCGCTGCTCAAGCTGCTGCAATACAGCGAGCGCCACTACTGCCAGCTAAATAAAAGATTCAAACTACTGAAGGCACTAACTACTGATAGGGATAGTTAGCAAATGAAAGATATTAATAGAGAACAAACAATGTATTTACCTTGATATCATCATATATAAATATAGCAGTTCATGACAAATTTCAAAACTCCGCCATCTCTCTCCCCACATCCACCACTGCTGGCGTCTCACCTCCAACTGCCCAACGCTACGCGCTGTTCACATCCAGCTGCCGCTGCCCAACACTACAATGGCAGACAACAATGCAAACTAGCCACAGACTGCACACAGCACAGCCAGTGATTTTCATACAGAGGTGGCGTTACCAATAAAAAAGCCTAAACAGCCTACTTACATAGCCCCCATGCTCCCCACAAAAAATTTTACAAAATATTTTTGGGCAGTGGCCAATAATGATTTGAAAAAATTTTTCATAATTACAATAACAAAGATATCAAATGCACACACTTATTTCTACAATGCTGGTCAAAAGCTAAAATTTTTTTCACAGTCCATAAAGACAGTCCTGATTGTTCATCACTGTAAAATTTCAGTGTTTTTCTCAAAGTCTGAGCAGTAAAAGAAAATGCACACGGAAGTAGTGGATTTCCATGGAGTCTTGAAGAAGCAGTGTTGTCCTTCCAACGGAAAGACAGTGCTGACTCTTGACATGCTGACAGGTAATGGGCCACAATGGAGCAAACACACAGCAGAGTCATTCGAAGTTTTGAAGAATATTGGTAGGTAGGTCATCACAGAGCAGACCCACTGGAGTCCTGGTAGAGATTGTGGTATTGGTGGGCCACCAGAGGTGCAGACCCACTGCAGTCCTTGTAGAGATGATGGTATTGATGGTTGATGTAGACCCACTGTAGTCCTTGTAGAGATAGCCAGCAGCCATCTGTTGTGACTGTGCAGGTGCACAATCACCATTGAAGCGTCTTGCGGATAATATAGCAAGTCCATAACCACCACTTGTGCACTCACAAAGTTTTTGGAATTGTCCTTAGAACCAGCAATGCTGTTATCCAGTCCCTTGCTGAATTATTAACACACGTGCAAACACTATCAGTCCCTACTTCTCACATATTGTCCATATACTATGACCAACAGAAACGTCTGCCGTGAAATGTAACTAACAAGTTAATAATATCATGAACTGGTGACAATTACAATTTTATAACATAAGAATACAATTACAAAGGCACAAAATACATCATTAAAGAACATAACAATACAGACAACATTTGTAGTAAAACAGGCGTTACAAAAGAATAGAAATACACATATACATCAGTGTTACAGGAATTACGACATGAGTACAAAAATAAAAGATCAGAATCACTTTCGAAACATCAACTTCACACATGAGCATTAAAACAAAACAGAGTAAATAATGTCTAACATCTCTACAAAGTAAATAACATATTATTAACGCCAATTGTATTTGAGGATAACAGTATTCCTCATCATAGTGAATGTAACTTAGTATTAGAAGAGAAAAAAGTTCTATGAAACAGTACACAGAGACAGGAAGAAAACAAATACACAAGGGTACACAAACATATAGTGGGATAACACAAAAGGGAAAGGGCAGGGTTTGTTTTCAGTGTAACATTTGGTACTGCAGTCCAACCTAAAACTTCATTCCATAGCTCTTTCGTCTTATTTCAAAATTTGTTTCCACCAAAAAAATCCTATCAAAGCATGCTTTCTGTATTTATATGTTCACATATTTCTTACCTCATTATTTATTTCCAAGAAAATCCTACGTAAACCTGTTGTCCCTAAACCCTACTTTTTTTGCTCATATCCTCTTTCAAAATACTTTTTTTGGCCAAACCATTTTCTTATAGCTTCTCAATGCATTTCTTCCAATTCATCACATCTCGTTCTCTCATATAGCCTACCCCATCTTAAGCTAACTTAAATCTACTGAGCTCAGATGCTAAACTAAGGGACGAGGCAATGCAGCAGCACAAAACAATTAACACAAGCAGCAATGACAAAAAATACAGATTGGCAAAGCTAGCAGCAGCAAATGTAATAACTTATATCAAAACATGACATAGCTCAAGCAGAAAAAAATATTACACTAAAAATGGCCATGTCTAATACCTATGTCACATCTTAACACTAGAGTGATGCATCACAATTTATTCTACAAAAGAAATTACCAAGTACTTGAAAAGAAAATTATGAATGCAGTTCCTGTGAAGGTAAATGTCGCTTTGTGCTCCCACATTTTTTGAAAAAAATTATTATATACTCGATCTGTAGACAGAAAATATTTATATTAGTACATCTATAAAATTTTATTTTAACCAATGCTGCAGTGCAGCTAGAAACTAGATATCAAATGAAATAAGCAACTATGTACAAAGCAAAGCGTAAGAACATCGTTCAATAGTCATGTGGCATTTCATAAGTAGTAAAAAAATGTCTCATCTAGAAAGACAGTAGTCATAGTCAGGTGTGTAGACAAACTATTTCTTGTCATTTCATTAGGCATTTCAGTAAATATCAGAAAGTACGATATGTTTCCAAGTAATTAGCGTGTCGGATTTGCGATGCTTTCTCTAAAGGAATGACAATGGCCAGGATAATGGCCTCCCTTTTTTTTTTTTCCTTCCTGTGCTCTGAAAGGCACGCGCCAATGGCCCTCTCCCCAGGCGTCCGACACAGCTAGGTGCCCACGACGCATTACGTGCAGGTGGTCACTTAACTTTCTTACAGAAATATTTACGACAGCAGTTTCTGCTACAGTGACAGTCTCACATAAAAATATTTCACAGGTCAAGAATTAGCGTTGCAAATCTGTAGAAAGAAAATCCTATAAATATAAGTGTCCAAATAAAATATTCGTCAGCATTGTGATACAGTCACGCATTCTCGCACATTTCATAACTCTTAAAGTACGATTCTTGGTTTCCAACATACTTCTTATTTCTCATATATGGTAGCAACATCTTATTGATCATAAACATATCTCAACAGCATAGTACACATCGTCGTCATAATAATAACATCATAACACCTCAGTCAAATCTCAAAATCGTCGTAGCTTCCTCCAATAATTTCAAAACCTAAAAAAAATTCTCTGCTCATTTCAATAGTGTCATCTACCTGAAACGTACTTTAAAAATCATGATCCCATACCAAATACATTCGTAGTTATCGTCCTCCGAAAGCTAAGTTCTGCTGAAGACAATGTACTTACTTCATGATAAACGAAAGTGAAATGCTTTGCGTAAAGATATCTTAGTTATTACGCTTATTGTTGTGGTGAAGAACGTACTGTGCTGTAACGTATTGTTGTGCTATGGAAAACCCTGTCTCATTGTAGCTATACTACAAAAGTTACTACTAAAACCTGTTTTACTTTCCAGAAGAATTCAGAAAAACTGTGCAGATATAAAACAGATACACCGCAAAAGCAACATTGTAAATTGTCACTCATTAGTAGCGTCGTGATAATATCGTGTAGTTGTCACATAAACTAACCACTGTGTCGTCTGGTATCTCACAGAAAGTACTTTAAATCTAGAATGTATTTTCAAGTAAACCAAAATGTTGCATTAAAATCTCATTAGCAGTACTGGTAAATGTTCTAAGTATGTAAGCCTTATAGTCGTTCCATAATCGTGCAACTAACAAGCAAGAATGTACACACACAATAACACTGTGATGTCTGTTCACTATAGCAATGCATTCGTCATTTCTGTTTAAGTAAGTTCTCTTGGTTCTTGATTGAATATTTAACTTCAAACATTGTTGTATGTTAACAGATTCTAAGTCTGACAATGCATATTAGAAATGTGAAGTGAAAAATTTTATGGCAAAGACTAAGTTAAAAAGCAGATTATCTTTCAATAAATGGTTTTACATGTGAAACCTGGTGTAAACCTTTACTCTTCATAGTACTCAGAGTTTGAACTTGAATGCAATTGTCATGCGGTATACGTCGGCAAAGAATACTGGAATTTTTCTCAAGGTTAGCGTCTATGTTATTTTTCTCTGAGCCAGCCGGCGCACGTGGGTGCCTGCGGCGCGAGTCATTGTCTGTCTCTTTGTTGGCGCACGTTGTTATTGGGATTAGGAGACCTAACTTCTACAAATTCACCTTGCCGAGAGGGCCCAGCTCTGTTAGAATCCCGCCAGTTCTGATTAAATTCACGTCTGTCGTTTTGTCGCTAGTTTACATAGTTTCTTGTTTGTCGGTCATGTGGTGGAGAATTTCTCCCTGAATCGTAACTCTGCGCTGAACTGTTGCGTCTGAAGTTATTCTGCCTCCCTTGATAATACTTGTTTTGGTTCCCATATTGTCTGTTTCTCTGATTGTCTCTGTGATAGTCATTACTACGGAAATGCGATCTTTCTCTGTAACTATTATTACTCTGCCAACGGTTGTCGTACGGGTGGTGTCTATTTTGGTCACGATTTGCGTTGTAAGAATAGACCAGTCGTGTCCGGTTATTGTTTCTGTCGTCACGGAATTGTGACGGATGTGACCTGTAATTGTTGTGTCCTTGTTTTCGCGTTCCGCGATTGTCAGTGTCACTTTCCAGTTCTTGTAACAGTCCCTGAAAAGCTTCAATGTCGTCTTTGCAACGTCCTGCCAAAATAATATGTCGTAAATGTTCAGGTAATTTGATTAAGCAAATGCGGATGAGTTCTGAGGGGCTGTATGGGTTTGTCAGGTACTGATTCTTGTGCAACATGTCTTCAAAATATTTCACAAGACTGGAGAATTCAGATTGTTCGAAATGTTTCATCATTATGATGCCATGTTTTACGCGGTCTTGTGTGGCTTGAGACCAATATGCTGAGAGGAAGGCATGGTAAAATTCTCCTTCACTGTGGCAATCGTGAATGACCGATCGCATTCTTACAGCTGGTTCATTCTCTAAGTAGCCACACATAAATTCTAATCTGTGTTCCAACGACCAGTTGGGAGGAAAACAATGAGAGAATTGATGGAGCCATGCTTGTGGATGAATGTCGTTGCCAGAATTCTTAAATGTTTTGAATTTACGCGTAGTAATGAACAGCTTATAGTCAAAATCGTCATGTCGGCGAGTCGCATATCGGTCATTGTTAGGTCGTGTCGGCCGTTCCATCTCAAAATTCGGTGCACATTGCCAATTTCTTTCATAACTTCCGAAATGCCCTGTGTTATTATTTTGCGGCTTTTCCGTGTTTGTAAGTCCCTCTTCCCGTGTTGGAGCGCGAGTGTCCTCTGAAATACGTAATTCTTGTATTACCTGTGTCAGCTGATCTTGTACTTCCCGGATTTCTCTTTGGTGTTGTGTATTAATTTGATTCTGATTTTGTTTGTATTTCCTAATTTGTTCGTACTCTTCTGTGTCATTAAAGACTACCGGTCTTGCGTCAATCAGATTATCATCTACCTTCGTAGATAAGTTAGTGACCTGATCCGAAAGTTCGGCTACTTTCTCCGATTGTGTACTTATTTCCTCCATGTGTCTTTCTGAACCAAGTTTCAGAGTATCTACTGTGTCCTTAAAGTTTTCCTGAGTTTTTGCAAGTTGCGTAACCGAATCGGTAGATGCAACTGAGTCAAATTTAGCGTGCAAGGTCTCACGATTTTCATGAACAATAATTTGCAGTTCTTTTATGGCTGCTTCGTGATTCTGTAATGCCTTTTCATGCCGCGAAAAAATAGGTTGAAAATGCTCACAAATTTGAGTTTTTACGTCATTACAGACTTTTTGACATTTCGATTCAATGTTATGTAACTCAGTAGTTAAATCTTCGCGTGTTTGTTCAAGTGTGGTGTCTAACTTTTGAAGATTTTGTTCCATTGCGTCTAACTGTTGCTGTGTTTGTCTCTGGTGTTGTTCCATTGTGTCTAACTTTTTAAGATTTTGTTCCACTGTGTCTAACTTTTTGAGATTTTGTTCCACTGTGTCTAACTGTTGCTGTGTTTGTCTCTGGTGTTGTTCCATTGTGTCTAACTTTTCAAGCTTTTGTCCCATTTGTTGCATTAATTGTAATAACAATGCACTGGTGTCTGAAACATGTTCCTCAGTGCTTTTCGGCAGTGAAGTTGCACCGGCAACATTCACATTTTGACAAGCGGAAAATGTGTCTTGACTCATTTGAGAAAACGGTGAGAACCCAAAACCTGAGTCTGCAGTATTTGCAATATTGTGTTCTGTCATTCCCGATTCCTGAGGCGAGCTGTTGCCGACCAATCGATCGATAACGCTTCCCTGTTCACTACCTGTTTCACTGTCTACACCATTGTTTGCCGCCCGCTCCATTTCCCTATGCGCAATTACCAAATTACTACTTTGAACATTAGTTAATTCATTACTCTGCGGCGCTAACACACTGCTTTCGTCTTCACTGTCATTTCTCAGTTTACTTTGGAGCCTAGTATTACGTTTTTCACACGCCATTATTGTCACAGTATTTCACACGACAACACAGAAAAACACAATTTGAAGAGCAAAAATAAGAGAACACATTAACATAGCACTGAAAATAATATTTAGTTAATTGCAAGCGCAGCTGCGAAAAACTTGCTGCAAATCTACATGCATGCCACAACTGTTTTACTGTACAACAATGAAAAACTACAACTACAAAGGAGATTTTCTCTACAATTACGCGCTAGCAATAAACAATAGCTACACTAATTACACAAACTACAAGAAAAAAATCAATCAGAAGATTCCAGTGAGGTATCCTTGGCTAAGGGTCGACATATGAAACGTCCCCTTTGAACAATTATACAAGACTATGCTTAACCTGACACACAATATTTTTTAGCGCAACGCAATCTGACTTCCAAAAAATCCCTACGAAAGAATGGCCCTGACTAACATTAACCTATACGTTTCACAAATCACTTACCTCACAAAAATCTTCGCTGCTCAAGCTACTGCAATACAGCGAGCGCCACTACTGCCAGCTAAATAAAAGATTCAAACTACTGAAGGCACTAACTAACTACTGATAGGGATAGTTAGCAAATGAAAGATATTAATAGAGAACAAACAATGTATTTACCTTGATATCATCATATATAAATATAGCAGTTCTTGACAAATTTCAAAACTCCGCCATCTCTCTCCCCACATCCACCACTGCTGGCGTCTCACCTCCAACTGCCCAACGCTACGCGCTGTTCACATCCAGCTGCCGCTGCCCAACACTACAATGGCAGACAACAATGCAAACTAGCCACAGACTGCACACAGCACAGCCAGTGATTTTCATACAGAGGTGGCGTTACCAATAAAAAAACCTAAACAGCCTACTTACACAGTGGAATAGAACTTGTGTTTCTCTCCAAATTACTTCTTCGCCTACGTCTGTGTAGTGTTTGCAGTACGATTTTGAAGCATACACCGCGTTAGAACATTTTAAATTACCTCGAAGGTAACGGACTGTCGACAGACAATGTGAAACACAGCTAGTTCTTCAGTCACACGAAGTAATGAATGCTATCGACAGAGGATCCAATATTGATTCCATATTTCTGGAATTTTGTTCCCGTTTCGCACAAGAGATTTGTAATAAAGTTGCGTGCCTGTGGAGTATCGGTTCAGCTGTGCCATTGGATTCGTGGATTCCTATTAGAAATGTTACAGTTCGTCGTAACTGATGGAAAGACTTCGAGTAAAACAGACGTAATATCTGGCGCTCTCAGTGAAGTGTTATAAGCCCCCTACTGTTTATAATCTATATTAACGATTTTGGAGACAATATGTGCAGGAATTTTAGATTTTCTGTGGATGATGTCGTCATTTACCGTCTAGTAAAGTTATCAGAAGATCAAAACCAATTAGAAAATGACTTAGACACGATATCCGTATGGTGCGAAAAGTAGCAGTCTCTCATGAGAAGTGTGAGGTCATTCACATGAGTACAAAGAGAAATTCATTTAATTTCGGTTATAAGACAAATCACACAAATTTAGAGGCTGTCAATTCGACTAAATACCTAGTAATTACAATTACGAATTCCTCTGAATGCGAAAATATTTTACTGTCGGCAACCCTCATGTGGAGAAATGATCATCAAAATAAAATAAGAGAAATTAGAGCTTGTACAGAAAGATTTAAGGGTTCATTTTTCCCACGCGTGGTTAGAGAATGGTAGTTCGAAGAACCCTCTTCCAGTCACTTAAGTGTGAATTGCAGAGCAGTCATGTAGTTGCAGATGTAGCTGCAGGAGATATGATTGGACATTTATATGATGTTCGTCTACTAATCTCCTTCCTTCTCGATCATTTATTTATTCTCCTGTCTCAAGATGCAGTATAACCTTCGTCTTTGTATTACTTATTTCCGTAAAACAACCAAAATTGTGTGTAAACTTAAAAGTTTGCTGTGGAATCAGGAATAGTAAGGATTTACACCCTTTGGAAAATGTGACGCTCAAACTCTGCAATTAACTGTTTCTTAATATTAAGTCCATATAGAAGCTTCTGTATGTTTCGGTAGAAGTTTTCCTTCGTTGAACCTTACACCTATTATCAAGACGTACTTCTTAATATTTCTGTGCAAAGCATGCATTCCACTTTTCATAACATAGGTAACTCAGATGGTGGTCAGAAATACAGGTACGGAATGACGTTCAAATACAGAGAGTCGACATGACATAGGTGAGTAAGCACAATACAGGTAAACAACTATGCGACAAAGGACCTTAAATTCTATTGTACTTAATTTCGTTTCGGTGTGGAAGTCAATGAAATTCAATTAAAATGAAATTCAGTTGCACTATGTACAACAGATATTTCCGCACCGCAGACAACCGTTTTATTCGAATGGAATTTCATCAATGTGATGAAACGTCGAGTGAAATTATTTGCAACAACGATTAGCTAATCTGCCGTTTTGTTTGTTTCTGTACACTGTAGTTTGAAACTGAGAACCAAAGCAACGAGCTGCAAAATGTGGTACTTTTCTATCCGACATTACCACAATGCTACACGGCAATCACTTCCTCATTTTGTGCATGTTATAGCATTGTGGCCTAGATACGATTTGCTGTGTAACAAGAGTGTTTTCCTACTTTGTATCTAGCATCTGAGTACGGAATCGTACAGCCATCATCAATATACACAGTTTAGACGTTTAGACACACATCCACAACACACACACACACACACACACACACACACACACACACACAAACGTTTGCTTATCAGTATTCACAAAAAAAGAAAAATGCAGTAGCATGACATTTAAAGATGACTTGTCCTTGAATTAAAAATAAATATGATAGGTGATATATTTTAAAGTATTTTTGCCATATCAGCATTTTAAAGAACTCGGCAGATGTTCTAGTACTTGACTTGTTGGTACCTTCTTATTTATAGCAGTCGCATAACACGAACGCGACTGAGGCAACGCAGTTCTGGCACCAATCGTGACTGGCGATGAAAGATTTTCCTGATATAGCCACAGGAGGTCAAATAATGATTATTAATAACATAAAACTTTTTTCTTATTATTTCATCTCTATTTCGTTATCAGACATTGATTTTCCTCTACTGGTGCATATAAGTAAGAAGTCGTAACAATTACGAAAGCAAATGAACTTCGAGGTATGTATTACGTCCTAACACACACACACACACACACACACACACACACACACACACACAATACCAGCGCACCGCGAAGGAATTATCCGAATATGACGGAAATCGGTAGATGTATACGTGTAGACAAACAAAGGATTATAATTTTTTTTTAATGGTTAGTTTGCTCAAGAGAATAAGCTTCACAATTGAGCAAGTCAGTAACACCTCTTGGTCCAACTCTGGGCCTTATGCAAGCCGTTATTCGGCTTGGCATTCATTGATAGAGTTGTTGGGTGCCGTCCTGAGAAATATTGTGCCAAATTCTGTCCAAATGGCGCGTTAGGTCGTCAGAATCCCGATATGGTTGGAGGCGTTATCCATAATGCTCCAAACCTTCTCAGTTGGTTGGAGGTCCGGCCTCCAATGTGAGATTAGGCAAGTAGCAGAAACTCTCGCCGTGTAGAGGCAGGCACTATCTTGCTTAAATGTGAGTCCAGGATGGCTTGCCATGAAAGGCAACAGAACGGGATGTAGAACATGTCGACCTACCTCTGTGCTATAAGGAAGGCGCTGATAGCAACCAAAGTGGTCCTGTTATGAAAAGAAACGGTGGTTCAGCCCATCACTCGGGGTTGTTTGGCAGTTTGGCAGGCGACAGTCAAGTTGGTAGCCCTCCACTGTCCAGGGCGTTTCCACACACGTCTTCGTCCTAGAATCTCATTGACTGGAGTAGACTTGCCTTCGATGACGAATCCCGCTTAGAACTGACCCCGACGAACCAGCACAGACGTGTCCGGAGCCGCCTCAGACAGCAGTGGGATTCCAACCTGATTGTCGCCCGCCATACGATCCGACATACAACAACTCTGCCAATCAATGCGAAGCCAAATAACTGGGTGCAAGGATCAATGCATTATGGACTTTCTCAGTTTGCGGAGCTCTTTGTCTTGAATAAGTTTCTAGGGTTTGAAACAGTAATTTATTTTCCTTTACATGTACAATGCAGGAGTGATGGTCTGGGACGCCATTTCTTATCATAGCAAGACCCCTTTGGTTGTCATCCGCGGCACACTTGCAGCACAACGGTTCGTCGACGAGATTGTACGCCCAGTTTTGTTGCTCATCTGCTTGTCTTCGTGCTTTCCAAACCCTGCCTTGGCCAGGAAGTCCCCATATAAGGTTTGGTGCACTATGAGCAGGGTCCTCCGACCAGCTCGGGATTTTGATGATCTAACGTGCCAGTTGGAGAGAATCTGGCATGATACCCCTCAGGAGGACATTCTACAACTCTGCCAATCAATGCGAAGCCAAATAACTGGGCGTAAGGATCAATACATTATGGACTTTCTCAGTTTGCGGAGCTCTTTGTCTTGAATAAGTTTCTAGGGTTTGAAACAGTAATTTATTTTCCTTTACATGTGCAAATGTCTACCGATTTCTGTCTCATTCGGATAATTATTTAGTGGTGCGTCTTTTTTTTTTGCCTTTGGGTGTATATTCAAGGTTAAATGAAATTGCAACCCAGAACTCGTATTTAATTATCTTCTACAATTATTTATTAAATTAAAAGATAATAGCATATATGCATTAATTACCGTCTGCCTTCTACAAAATCTAAGAAAAAAGTAAGTACAAAAAAGTGGCAGATAATACTTCATATTTTTTGCTAAAGCTTCAAGAAGGAATGTGAACAGCGATTTTGAATTTTTCTTTAAAGTCAGTACCGCCATTAGACTGTTGTTTATTTACAGTGTTACATTTACACTTACACAATCATGGTTTCGGCTTCAAAGTGCCATTATCAAGTATTTTCTGAAAGCAGGTTAGAAAAGAACAGTGAAATACATAACAAGTGATATAACCATATAAGTATCCATATTTGTAATGCTTACTTACAAGTGTTATAACTTGCCTAACATGGCATACTGTCGTATTAAAATACAATATTAGACACATTGTCTAAGAATCGACGTTTCTGGCAGAGCATACTGCTTTGTTTCATTACTGAGTACACCGTCTTGACTGAATGACAGTTGGCTAAGTGTCAAATTGTCTTGGTCGAAGAAATTCCTGTTATAAGCAGGTGATCTTTTTTTTAATCTTTGGACCCAGTGTCCGGGAGGGAAAAAATACGACAGTACGCCATCTTAGGCAAGTTATAGCACTTGTAAGTAAGCATTACAAATATGGATACTTATATGGTTATATCACTTGTTATGTATTTCACTGTTAGTGTCTAACCTGCTTTCAGAAAACACTTGATAGTGGCACTCTGAAGCCGAAATCATGATTGCGTAAGTGTAAATGTAACACTGTAAATAAAAAACAGTCTAATGGCGGTACTGAATTAAAAAAATATTATGACTGTGGCCTCGCATTATGAGAAAGTTATTAAGCGATTTTGAAATTCGAGGGCATAACTCTCTGGAATTAATCGACATCTGGGATTCTTGCTGCACAAAACACTGTAAAATATTTACAAGATACTACAATGTCCCAATAGAGGAAAGATATTTTTACGAAGTAATCATGGCTTCCACCATTATAGTTTCTCTGGCTTTAACAAACGTTTATTTCCCTTGCTGAATGTCATACTATCTTTATTTTCTTAGTTCAGGATAGGAGAATAGAAATATCTTTGTTTTTTGCTGGTTTGACAAATGGCAAATAGTACAACTACGCAGGATATTCCCTTACAACTTCTAGGACTTGTAAAGAGGAGTGAGTGGCCATATTCTGAATTGGAACCCTTGTCAGGAAACGTACCATTTACGTGCAACAACCATTTGAAAACATGTTGGTAACGAGACCACTTATACAAGTAACTTATTAGTTGTGCCTCAGTGTATCATTTGTTTAGCAGTTCCACAGCCAAAGAAATTGCTCGTGTACTCGTTGACGGGTTCCCTTCAACGTGACGCAGTATGGCCCCTTCCATTTCTGGTGTTCGGCATCTACTTAGAGCAGCAGAGTCACGCCTTCTGGCGGCGAAGGCACCGTTTCTCGAAGCCGTTGCTTAATGGTGGCGGAAAGAGTATGCGATGGAGTCGGACGTTGTGGAGAACGATCTTGATAAATGCCACAAGCAGCTCTTCCATAACCGTGAGCTTTGCCCATATTCTGCAAACGTGTACTTAAACATGTTGCTCTAACACTCACAGACATGTGAATGAGGCTCGAACCAGGTCAGAGAGGTAGAATGGACGTCGAATGGCATGGGTTGTGCCCAATTAATGACCCCCCCCCCCCCCCACCATGACTACACTGTTGTATACCTACCTAGCAAATGTGTTTTCCAAGGGCTGTACAATGAAACGGCACATTTCCGGACATGGGTTCCTATTCAAAACACTTCACGCTCACTCCACCCTACAAGTCCTTGAAATTTGTAACGGGAATTAGCGAACATGCCGTTATTTCGTATATGGAAACGGAACTGTGTATAACAACAGTTTTGATTTTTACAATGAAGAACCATAGCGTTAAAGTTTTTCAGTTAGTTACATTTTTGGTATCCCATTACGTAACAGTTCATTTTGTACATTTAAGCACTTGAATGTTACAGATATTATTCAATTCTTCGAATACATTAATACATTACTTTCCTTATAGGATATTTTACGTTTTTATTAGTTCAGATGTATCCGATATTTGTCACTTTTTTCATTGTTTGTTTCATTGGCTGTGTTGAGATCGAAGTATTGTTTTCGCTGGGTTATTTTTTATTTAATTCTTTTTACTCCTCTATTTGGACATGGGTTGTGGAAAAAAGACAGGTAAACAACAACAAGCAGAGTCTCTGACTTCAAAAACATTTAATTATTTTTATTGTAAAGTTATGTCATAGTAACGAATTAGTAAAAGACACTACATCAGCAATATGGTTAGGCTACATTGATGTAATTTTTTTAAAGAATGCAAATCTTTACAATTTAGTTAGATGGTCCAATACCTCGCTCATTTACGGGTTTTAAAGCAATCATTGACGCATGACAGTAGTTGGTTACCATCGTATGATATCTTGTCCACCCAGCCTCGTGTGTGATTCGTTGTTTCAATCAGGACTCTCTTAATGAACCTGGTTGTATCTTGAGTAATCGCCACACAACACGTCAGATGACAGAAGTACAAGCAACAGTTGTACAATTATAACTTTTTGTACAAATAAGATGTTCCTGAAAGGAAAAGAAGTATTTTAAATCACATTGCATTGGCTGACTGTTCCGTCGGTTCTTAGTAGAGTATTTTATACATTATGAATGAAAACACATGCAACACTAGTATAATATTCTACAACACTTTTATTTATTTTAGAAATCGGTTTGTTGACCTTTATACGATCATCAGGTACAAAAATAAATATGTCGCGCAGTGATAATTTGTAGGATCAAATATGTTAAACTAGTGCATCTACAGAGTATCTCCATTTCCAGAGATGAAAAATTTTAATGTTAGATTTAGGAACAAAACGAGAGGAATTATATCAGTGTTGCATTAACTAATAGACTATATACAGATTACAATAGTTCACAGAAGAACATAAATTGAGCAACAAACTTTGTTGAAAAGTTCCAAGGGTGTGACTGAACAAAATAATTTTGTCTTTAATAGGTCCTAAATTACAAACAGGTAACATATACTAGTGAGATTAAGCAGGTAAGTGAAGCAAGAGTGATTTTGCAAAGTAATTTTTTAGTCACCGGAAGAGAAATTATAGTAACTGAAATAAATGAAATTGCGACATGTGAGTACAAGGGTAAGCTACAACATAGCCTGGGTGACAGTTTGAAGTTGTAGTAAGGTAACTGTGTCTGGTCATTCAGTACTAAACTTGGGCAGATGGATATATGTTCATTAATTTCTGTTATTTCAAGATACTTAATCCCCCTTCCTTTAAGGACATCATGTAATACATGTTACACCTAGTAACTGTGTCCTTATTTAAGGATATAAGGAGGTGGTCTGCAGAAGTAGAGTTTCCTTTTCTAAGTTTCCAACTTCTGTGGTGTTCCTTCAGGTGGGTGCATGTTGTCCTGCCAGACTGACCCATGTAGAATTTGCCTCAATTACAACTAATTTTATATATTCCATTCTTCTCCGAAGCTGGAGTGCTGTCTTTACCACTGTGGAAAAAGTGTCCAACAATGTTGTGCACAAAAAATGATTTTAAGTTCCTGGACTTAAGCGTTCTGGTTATACTGAGCGAAATTTCTCCTAAATATAGACTCATGCACAAATTACAGCGTTCTTGAGATGGTGGGTCGAGGGCTAGGCAGAGAAGAGAGTACACCTGTTGTTCCTGCTTTTTGTGCTAATACATTATGGAGTTCACCAAGGTAGGAAAGTGGCCGTTGTCTGATACATTTAATTCCATTTTCAAGTATTCTTCAGTCATGGGGATGGATATTAGGTGATGTATCATTGAATGGAAGGAACATACTTTCCAAAGCAACAATGAGTGCTCGAGTTGAAACATCGGTTGATTATTGTCCTGAATTGCTCTTTTCTTCGTTGTTTTGCACGGTAGATAGTGACATGCCGAAATTCAGTGTTTCTCATTGCAGTAAACTGCGAAGTTACAATAATACTTTCGGATCCAAAGTGTTTTCTACTGACAGTAAAATACATCTGCTGGAAAAACCTAATCGTTAAAACAGTAAATAAGAAAAGAGCGACACGAATGTTAAATGTTGTTTCTAAAGACAACCTTCCCGCCAAGTTTCCACTAAATGCTCTGGAATAATTATGATGGCGTTAGCAAAAATCAGATAGGTTTACATGCAGCTGAAATTTATAAAAGATTTCAGTTTAAGTAAAAGCGATTTTCAAACTGTAAAATTTATGAATCTTTGCGAATTCGTAGTTAGATACTATGACAGCCATTCAATGCTAAATCAATTTCATTGAGCCGTGCCAAGAGTCGACAGGTTGCTTCATGCTCTCAGTAGTGTTCGTCTTTGGCCAGAGGGCGGCGTGACTGGGTGCCTGACAGACTGCGCCGTCAGCGGCCTCGCTCTCTTGAAGTTCGAATGCGGGACTGTGAGGTTTGTCGAGGAGCAGAGTCGGGAGTGGGGTAGCTGTTCCACTGGTTGTTGGCTCGAGTGGTTTCATAAGCTGGGAGCGTGGTTCGTCACCGCTTCCTTCCCCGTGCACGCGGCGATTTGGACGGATCAGAGTGGGACCGGCCGTTCGGAGTAATCCGCCTGCCGCTTACCGCCATAGCAGCGTTCTTGCGGATTTCGGCTTTAAGAGGGGTCCCACCATTGGGGGATGGCAGCTCGCACACCGACGTCGACTTAGGATTTCCAGTAGTTTCCCGAATTTTGTTATGAATGAGCACGTTTTGAAACCTTACCGGTGATATCGTTTTAATATACAACAATTTAAGAAGAAAAAAGGAGCCATTTCTAAATGCACTTTTTGTAGAGCTCACACCATTTGGTTCTAGGACATTAAAATTTTGTTTCGAAGTAAAAAGTTCCCAGTTCCGCACGGTACTTCTGTACAGTATCGAAAACAACTTTAGAGAACGAATATTTCTTCTCTACAATCTGTGTAGAGGGGAATAGCAAGTGTTCCACACTGCACACTTCAGTCGGCTGCTACCAATTGATACTCAAATGTTTCCACGCTTGTGTGATACGGTGATTAAAATTTCACCTTTATCCGAACTTATTTCCAGAGCATAAGAGAAACCATTCCTATATATGAAGATTTGCGTGAGTACTGTTGGGTGTGTCTAACGTTAATGGAACATTTCAGGTGAAGACCGTAACACAATATGCCCAGAGGATGTGGACGTGTAACTTTTACGAGGGGTGTCCAGAAAGTAAGTTCTGTCGCGAAATGAAAACGACTGTGAAAATCCGATAAAGCTTTGCACAGATGTATTGGGCAGTGTCTCTAGATAGCATCACGTCGCTCTTCTCATTTCTGACCTCACAGTGAGCGCCTAAAGATGTCTAGAAAATAGTGTCTGCCGCTAAGTACGAGGGCCTGGTGAGAAATTTCGCCTGAAGCTATGCAGCCAACATTACGTAACTGTCGTGCGGTTTCTTCTTTAAGACAATTCTCAGCCGCATTCTGCAGGGGCAGTGAAGGCGCTCGTGCATCGTTTTCAATTGGAAATGTTCGATTACCCACAATACAGCCCGTAATGGTCTCCATCTGAGTTTCATCTCTGCTCACATGAACCGATGGCAATGCAGACAACATTTTGGCATAGAAAACCAGCTGCAGGCCAGCGTAGAGAATTGGCGGAAAGCACTGGCGGCTGTCTTCTGTGTTGAGGGTATTGGGAAGTTGGTACAACGCTACTACAAATATCTAAGTTAGAACGGCGACTACGTAGAGAAGTAGCTGGAAGGTGTAGCTAACTGTTATAAATAAAACTTTTCTGATTTTCACTGTGGTTTCCATTTCGCGATCAATCGGAACTTACTTTCTGGACAGCCCTCGTATCTATCTTTCGCACTTTGTAAAAAGTGGAATCATTGGTATGAGGAACACGGGAGCTTCGTACCAACACATCGCACAGACAGTTGACAATAGTGCAATGTTTGCAGAAAGGCTACCGACGAGAAAATCTTGGGACTGTCTGATTAGGTATAATGGATAGGCGAATGGCAACAGATGAAATACGATCAGAGGTCACGGTTAAAGTGTCAACACAGGCCGTCGGAGACAGATTACCGAAGCTGAGTGGAGCCACGTGTCGTTTGCCACTACTATCACACTACAGATAATATAGAGTTAGCTGGCGTAGAGCCAGAGACAATTGGGACGTCGAATGGCATTCCCTTGTCTTCAGTGCTGATTCTCGCTTTTATCTATGGGGGTGAGATTGACGTTAACATTTCCACAGAGAATTTAGCCGTACATCAAAGGAAGTAGCTGTTTTCGGGAGATACCTTTCCAACCACCTGGCTCCTGGGGTTGCCCCTATTGGATAGAACAACAGAACTGATTTGGTAATTGTTGAAAGACGACTGAATGCTCACTAATAGCTGACAGGCACGACCGGTTAGCCGTGTGGTCTAGCGCACTGCTTTCTGGGCGGGAAGGCGTGTCGCTCCCCGGCACGAATCCGCCCGACGGGTTAACGTCGACGTCCGGTGTGACGGCCAGTCTGTGGATGGTTTTTAAGGTAGTTTTCCATCTGTCTCTGTGTATGCGGATGGTTCCCCTTATTCTGCCTCAGTTACACTATGTTGGCGATTGCTGTGCACGCACTTTCTCCAGGTACACTTACACCATAATTACTCTACCACGCAAAGATTGGGGTTGCACACGTCTGGTTCTCAGTGGTGGTGGTGGGGGGTGGGGGGGGGGGCACTGGGGGCCGAACCGCCGAATAACCCTGGGTTCGGTATGGGGCGGCGTTGGGGTGAGAGGACTGCTGTAGCCTGCTGTGGGGTTGTGAACCACTGAGGGCTACGGCGGGGATGAAGCCTCTCGGTCGTTTCTAGGTCCCTAGTTCCATGCAATACAGGTAATAATCACTTTATCAATGCCCTGTTGTTGCAAACAAACCACAGAACAAACCACAGAAATACATCAGTTGTCAGCAATTCACACACGTGCAGGCCATGACACTAACATACACTTGGCACATGACTCAATGTTTATTATATTGGTCTTAGACACGGGGGGCCTTTTTAGACAGCTGTGAACACCGGTTTCCGCTGTTTCTGGCGCTTTTGTCAGAATACGAGGTGCGACAATAAAGTAATGAGACTGATTTTCTTTGCAAGATTTGGCAACCCTGCAGGCTTGCATAGGCGCAATATCTTTGACCTTGGTCTATAAGCTGCTTCTAGTCCGAGCGGCACATCGATGCAACTGCTCAGTCGTGAGTTGTGCAGTAATACGTTACCACGTGTTTGTGTCTCTCGTCGCAGAAATGGAACCACATAATATCGTGCAACGGTATGCCATTTCTTTTTGCGTTAAATTGGGTGAAAACGCGACGACAGTTTACGGTAAGCTTCAGAAGGCTTTTGGAGAGGGGTTTATGTCAAGAGCTCAAGTTTTTCGTTGGCATAATATGTTTAGTGAAGGCAGAACGAATGTTGAAGATGAAGACCACAGTGGACGACCATCAACCTCTCGGACGGATGTCAACTTGGCCAGGGTGTCTGAACTCGTACGATCTGATCGAAGATTATCCGTGAAAATGATGCAGAAGAACTGAACATCAATCGAGAAACGGTTCGTCTAATAATAATTGGATTCTGCATCACGATAACGCGCCATCCCATATACTGCTCTGTCAGTACAGCAATTTTTAACCTCAAAACAAATTTCAGTACTGCCAAAGCCACCTTATTCACCAGATATCGCTCCGAGCGACTTTTTTCTGTTTCCAAGAGTCAAAACGGCGGTCAAGGGACACCATTTTCAAAAAACCCAAGATGTTCAAAAAGCTGTGGCGAGGGTCTTATAGGATATTACAGAAGATGAGTTCCAGAAATGTTACCATCAATGGCAGAAGCGCTGGAAAGAACGTGTGCAACCAGAAGGGAACTACTTTGAAGGAGACAACACTAAATTTGACTAAAACGGTGAGCAACATTTTTTTTTCATATCAATCTCGTTACTTTATTGTCGCACCTCGTATGTTGATAGCCTTGGCATTTACAGCGGAATTTCAACAATAACTCAAATTTTGCTTCTTTCGCGCTTGACTCGTTATTTACTTACATACCACAATTCTGGCTGTCTCCTGCAGTTCAAGAGCGAGCGCGCTTGTGTTTATTTAAATCACTTTGGTTTAAAATCAATTTTAAATACTTCTATTAAATTACTTATCAAGTGTTAAGTTTTCAGTTCTTGTTTAGGTTCTTGTGCGTTCGTTAAATCTTGGACACTGTGCTGTCAAATTTTGGTGCACGTAAGTTTTTACCATATGATTTCGTTGGTAATTAGCTCGAGATGGGCGTTTTGCTCATATTCTCGAAGTCACAGGCTCCATTAGACATTACTGGGAGTTGATTGCATTCGTTTTTAAAGAAAACAGATTCTTATAGTTACAATACCTGAAGTGTAAATCTCATCAGTTGGTATTAGACGCACTTTAATGTTATTTTACGTCTGTTTTAGAACGAGTAGGTCTGTGAGTCACTTGACCAGTCTAGCATGTGAAGCGTCCCGATTGTCCTGCAGCATTGGAATTAAAACTTACTCTGTTTGATTGAATTTCATTGTATTCTTAACTTACATAAATTGTCAAGGAACCTGGTTATTGTAATAAAGTATGTTTTAAATTTATGTGTATCGCGCATGTGTCCGGTCCTTTCATCCCCAAGGCAACCAAGCGGTAGAATGCGTTTCAGTCACGCAATTTAAAAGGCAAGATTTGTCATCTATAATGATAGGCAATATCAGTTTATATTATTTAGACGTAAGAGAGGTGTTATAAAGTGACCTGTGGGACGAAACTGATGTAGATACCAGAACTGCTTCGGGGTGAGGCGGCAAATAGTAATATTAGCACCGGAGGGGGATGCGGTGCAGCATACAGGAAGAAATGGGTGAGGCTTGTGCAGCAGATATATGGTCGACACATCACTTGCCAGATGAAAGAATGTTTCTACTCCTTTGTCCATAAGGGAGTTAGAGTATCTTTGATCTAAAAACATATTGTAATCTATCCTAGTTCAACGGAAATCGAAATATGCCACGCGTGAAATATTGCGAATATCGGTAGCCAAATGAAAGAGAAATATTGCTCTCGTAGTATTCTTTCAGCTGCACTGAAGAGGCTGGTTCGCCAGTCGGTAGCCACAACGAAAATCTAGTTACACGTCACGTCAGTGGCGGCACAATGCGATTCAGGGAGAGGCTGTGGGTACAAGAGAGGAGAACCAATTAGTTTTTCCTAGTGACAGACACGACATAACGAAGGCTATGCAAACGAAGTTATCGGAAAATGCAAATTACCTACTCTTTCAACCTGTCTGTGCGCACATCATTTCAAATGTTTCGGACATTAGAAAAGAACATAGAAGGAGGGAGATGACGTATTCATGTCCTGCCAACATCTAGATCAAAGTGATGGAGAAAGAATAAAGTTTCATTTGAATATTATAATATCACAATTGTGTAATGTAAAGATATTTAGTAGCACACCAAATTCCTTAACGTCCCGGGCAGGTTGGTGGATTTCTCTGCCAAGAGACTGGGTGTTTGTGTTGTCCTCATCATTTCATCATCATCGTTCGTGACTGTGGTTAGACTGGACGGTGTACAAAAATTGGATTGCGTAAAAATTGGGACTTTGTACGGGCGCTGATGACACCGTAATTGAGCGCCCCGGAAACCAAACGTCATCATCAAATTCTTTAACTTTGTGGTATTTATCAGTTCATCTTCATGTATAAAATTGTTTTAGGCAAACTAGATTCAGCATGGTTCCAACATTATCAGTAGGCTTTTAGTGCAGGAAAACTCACCTCTTGTTTTCATAAACAACGAGAAACTATTGGACCTGCATCTTAGCACATTGCAGTGCTACTGGAGGTTTTGATAACTGATACATATTCACATCATTCGCCAACTGAAACCAGTTTGCTGCTACCTAACCACTAAAAGGCGAGTACACGACCTTAAATCTGTGTTTGCAAATTTAGGGTTTGGCTGAGTGTCGTTGCGATAAACCCTCAAAGAAGCATGGGTTATTCATATGGCCTGCCTAATGGATACTCAGTGAATAGTTCACGAAAGCGTAGAAATAAATGAACGAATTGTTGAACAGAGGAGACAAGAGGTGAATTATCCCTTAGGATAATGATTTATCCTATCCATACGATTAAAGTTCACTATTCTTCTATTCAGATCAGATACAAGTTAACCGGAGTGGTGACCTTACGCAGTCTAATATTTATAGACAGTGAAGCAAGTAGATAAGAAACAACTGGCCTAGCAGAATATTCGCAGGCTGTGACGGATGTAAGCCAAAGGCACTGTGCAGTGCACCAGAGTCAAACTGGATGAAAATTTCTGAGGTTGCATAAATTCATTCATAGCTACACGCAATTATCAGTTCACTGTGACAAAGTTCTGTCGCTGATACCTACACTAGCGCCTGCTATTCTAAGTTCCGAACTGTTATACTTGAAACTGCTAAGTCTCGAATAGGATCACACTGAAATATTCCTGTCACCGAACTAACCCTGAAACACATACGACTCACTGGCCACACAAACGTTGCCAACCTTACCCAACCAAATATGAATATCAAAAAGACCCTCAAACGCGCCCTGTTGGTCAATATGAAACTCCTGTCACGTGACCGACTACTACGATCAGACGAGCACACCGAAGCTAGGCCAGCATTCTACTGACAAGGAAGTGTCACGGTAGTCATGGCGAAGAACAGAACAAAACTATTTCTTTTTGTTATTGATTAGAAAATAAAAACTCGTTGCAAAGTTTTAGCTGCTATGCTGCACAGGTATTGACAGGAGAGAGAGGAATAGTTGGAGCCCCCGCCTGCAAAGCCCTCCATTTATATATCGCTCTGCAAGCAGCGATGTGGTCACAGGAGGTCAGATGGACTGTGTTTGCTGTTAGAGTAGATCATATTGTCTATGTGATAAGGAAGTGTGTTTACAGGGTTAGTTTTTCATCCTGGGCAATGAGACAGAGAGTGATTGTGAAAATATTGGTGAGGTACTTTGGTATTGCAGGAGATGTATCTACAGGAGAAGAGCGTGTTATTAGCCAACAAATAAAGCGACAGTTGACAGAACAGGATACTATAAGAGCAGAGGTAACTAAATTTTTAACAGGTGAAGGGTCATCAGATTAAGAGACATCAGAAGAAGAAAATGATAGTGCCATGGTAGCGACGGATGAAGCAAAGTCACAAGTGGCAGATTTCCAGGGAAGAAGTGGTTCCTCTTATCAACAGTCACCTCCATGAAATGAAGTTTCCAGAAGGATACCTGGCTGATGAGTACACGATACGGACAAAGTAACCAAGGGAAAAAGATGGAAAAGTTGAGCCTCCTCGTCTTTACCGTCCTGACTTAGCAATCAACATTGCACCGCGTCTGAAAACTACAACAGTGTTGTCACCGAAAAGGAAAACAAAGAGGAAGACAGTGTTGCACATCTTTGCGAACAGGTTTAAACAACGCCATTCGTAAAAACACAAAAATTCTATAGGCTATGATAAATCGTGAATTATATGATCATTTTACAGCAAACAAATAGGGAGACGCAATAATACATGACCGCACATTCACACTTAGGGCACTGAAAATAAAGTACTGACCATCACAATTCTGTGCAGTTCAAAGCTTCCAACTCATGGGTAAAGTTTTTTGAGTGTAAGAGTAAGAGGTCTGTTTAGAAATACCCATAAAGTAAGCAAATGGTGGGTTTTAAAGGGGATGCGATATCCAACAAAAAGTTCATCAGTTCGTGAGAGAAATCAGGTCTCTCATTGAGGAAAAACATCTGTCACCACATCATGTCATTAATGCAGACGAGTCAAGATTTGATGAACAGTTACGACCTGGACGGACTCTCGCAGTAAAAGGATGCAAGCATGTCTTCCGTGCGGTTGGATCCATAGCGGCAACCACACATTCTTATACCATAATGCCTGAGGTTGTGGTGGATGGTACGCTGCTGCCCTATGTACATGTCCTTGTATCCGAGCCCACCGGCCATTTTCTTGCTGATATAAATATAAATTTACCGAATATCAAAGCGTTTCCTACCAAATCTGCTAAATCTCCCTAGAACAAGTAATGTGGCCATATATATATATATATATATATATATATATATATATATATATATATATATATATATGAAAAGAAACTAAAGTCGTTCTTTTGATTGACTCCTTGACGGCGAACAACCGTTGTCACGTACGCATTCTTCTTTCTCTATTACCTGCGCTTTGTACCAATACAATTTGCGCGACAATCTATCGTGGCCTTCCCTTGTGACTATAAAACTCTACAATTCGTGATGACACTGAGTTCATCAAGAAGCTGACTCCATAAAGGGCACAGGTATTGTCCAACGTGCCAACTTCTTCTTCTACCATCCGTATAAAGATTTTCTGAAATTTATCACAGACGCAGTTATGGTATCTTCTGACAATGTCATTAGTGAATGGCATAGAGACCACTTGTTGCTCCTTCAATCGTTTGTGTATTTCAAGTTCTCGACGGAACGATTCTCCAACTTAATCAGACTTGCATTTTTCGAGTGTGCCTACACAAGACTTTCCTGGTGTACCTCAAACACCCTTGGAGAACTGTTTCGAAGAAGAACTAACTGAAGATTGTTTGTATGACATCTGTGACCATCCTTATTTCATCAAATATGAGAATTGTCTACGCACTGACCATGCTTACATAATTTTTGCCTCCGATAGTGTAGTCAAGTAAGTAAACTGTTATAGAGGGTTTTAAGTCATATTTGTCTCTAGTAATCCATTTGCGTAATGAATAATTTATACTTACAGTGTTCTCATCGTGGCCGGCCGCGGTCGCCGTGTGGGTCTAGGCGCTACAGCCTGGAACCGCAGGACCGCTACGGTCGCAGGTTCGAATCCTGCCTCGGGCATGGATGTGTGTGATGTCCTTAGGTTAGTTAGGTTTAAGTAGTTCTAAGTTCTAGGGGACTGATGACGACAGATGTTAAGTCCCATAGTGCTCAAAGCCATTTTTTTTTGCTCTCATCGTACCTTTGACGACTGGTATCTCCTGTTTTAATAGCCCATAGCAGCTATAACTGTTGTCACGTACGCATTCTTTTTTTTCTCTATTACCTGCGTTGTGTACCAATACAATTTGCGCGACGAACTATCGTGACCTTCCCTTGTGACTAGAAGTTTTAGAATTGTATATATTTCAGACATACACAACATACACAACATACACTACTGGCCAATAAAATTGCTACACCAAGAAGAAATGCAGATGATAAACGGGTATTCATTGGACAAATACACTCCTGGAAATTGAAATAAGAACACCGTGAATTCATTGTCCCAGG
Source organism: Schistocerca serialis cubense (assembly GCF_023864345.2). Taxonomy (NCBI): domain Eukaryota; kingdom Metazoa; phylum Arthropoda; class Insecta; order Orthoptera; family Acrididae; genus Schistocerca; species Schistocerca serialis. The sequence continues at coordinate 1,133,567,788 of NC_064639.1, forward strand.
AAGGGGAAACTTTATTGACACATTCCTGGGGTCAGATACATCACATGGTCACACTGACAGAACCACAGGCACATAGACACAGGCAACAGAGCATGCACAATGTCGGCACTAGTACAGTGTATATCCACCTTTCTCAGCAATTCAGGCTGCTATTCTCCCATGGAGACGATCGTAGAGATGCTGGATGTAGTCCTGTGGAACGGCTTGCCATGCCATTTCCACCTGGCGCCTCAGTTGGACGAGCGTTCGTGCTGGACGTGCAGACCGCGTGAGACGACGCTTCATCCAGTCCCAAACACGCTCAATGGGGGACAGATCCGGAGATCTTGCTGGCCAGGGTAGTTGACTTACACCTTCTAGAGCACGTTGGGTGGCACGGGATACATGCAGACGTGCATTGTCCTGTTGGAACAGCAAGTTCCCTTGCCGGTCTAGGAATGGTAGAACGATGGGTTCGATGACGGTTTAGATGTACCGTGCACAATTCAGTGTCCCCTCGACGATCACCAGTGGTGTACGGCCACTGTAGGAGATCGCTCCCCACACCATGATGCCGGGTGTTGGCCCTGTGTGCCTCGGTCGTATGCAGTCCTGATTGTGGCGCTCACCTGCACGGCGCCAAACACGCATACGCCCATCATTGGCACCAAGGCAGAAGCGATTCTCATCGCTGAAGACGACACGTCTCCATTCGTCCCTCCATTCACGCCTGTCGCGACACCACTGGAGGCGGGCTGCACGATGTTGGGGCGTGAGCGGAAGACGGCCTAACGGTGTGCGGGACCGTAGCCCAGCTTCATGGAGACGGTTGCGAATGGTCCTCGCCGATACCCCAGGAGCAACAGTGTCCCTAATTTGCTGGGAAGTGGCGGTGCGGTCCCCTACGGTACTGCGTAGGATCCTACGGTCTTGGCGTGCATCCGTGCGTCGCTGCGGTCCGGTCCAAGGTCGACGGGCACGTGCACCTTCCGCCGACCACTGGCGACAACATCGATGTACTGTGGAGACCTCAGGCCCCACGTGTTGAACAATTCGGCGGTACGTCCACCCGGCCTCCCGCATGCCCACTATACGCCCTCGCTCAAAGTCCGTCAACTGCACATACGGTTCACGTCCACGCTGTCGCGGCATGCTACCAGTGTTAAAGACTGCGATGGAGCTCCGTATGCCACGGCAAACTGGCTGACACTGACGGTGGCGGTGCACAAATGCTGCGCAGCTAGCGCCATTCAACGGTCAACACCGCGGTTCCTGGTGTGTCCGCTGTGCCGTGCGTGTGATCATTGCTTGTACAGCCCTCTCGCAGTGTCCGGAGCAAGTATGGTGGGTCTGACACACCGGTGTCAATGTGTTCTTTTTTCCATTTCCAGGAGTGTATAATATACTAGAACTGACATGTGATTACATTTTCACGCAATTTGGGTGCATAGATCCTGAGAAATCAGTACCCAGAACAGCCACCTCTGGCCGTAATAACGGCCTTGGTACGCCTGGGCATTGACTCAAACAAGGCTTGGATGGCGTGTACAGGTACAGGTGCCCATGCAGCATCAAGGGTAGTGACTGGCGTATTGTGACGAGCCAGTTGCTCGGCCACCATTGACCAGACGTTTTCAATTTGTGAGAGATCTGGAGAATGTGCTGGCCAGGGCAGCAATCGAACATTTTCTGTATCCAGAAAGGCCCGTACAGGACCTGCAACATGCGGTCGTGCGTAATCCTGCTGAAATGTAGGGTGTCGCAGGGATCGAATGAAGGGTAGAGCCACGGGTCGTAACACATTTGAAATGTAACGTCCTCTGTTCAAAGTGCGGTCAATGCGAACAAGAGGTGACCGAGACGTGTAACCAATGGCACCTCATACCATCACACCTGGTGATACGCCAGTATAACGATGACGAAAGCACGCTTCCAATGTGCGTTCACCGCGATGTCGCCAAACACGGATGCGACCATCATGATGCTGTAAACAGAACCTGGATTCACCAAAAAACATGACGATTTGCCATTCGTGCACCCAGGTTCGTCGTTGAGTACACCATCGCAGGCGCTCCTGTCTGTGATGCAACGTCAAGGGTAACCGCAGCCATGGTCTGCCAGCTAATAGTCCATGCTGCTGCAAACGTCGTCGAACTGTTCGTGCAGATGATTGTTGTCTTGCAACCGTCCCCAACTGTTGACTCAGGTATCGAGACGTGGCTGCACGATCCGTCACAGCCATGCGGATAAGATGCCTGTCATTTCGACTACTAGTGATACGAGGCCGTTGGGATCCAGCACGGCGTTCCGTATTACCCTCCTGAACCCACCGATTCCATATTCTGCTAACAGTCATTGAATCTCGATCAACGCGAGCAGCAATGTCGCTATACCGTAAACCGCAATCGCGATAGGCTACAATCCGACCTGTATCAAAGTCGGAAACGTGATGGTACACATTTCTCCTCCTTACACGAGGAATTACAACAACGTTTCACCAGGCAACGCCGGTCAACAGCTGTTTGTGTATGAGAAATCGGTTGGAAACTTCCCTCATGTCAGCACGTTGTAGGTGTCGCCACCGGCGCCAACCTTGTACGAATGCTCTAAAATGCTAATCATTTGCATATCACAACATCTTCTTCCTCTCGGTTAAATTTCGCAACTGTAGCACGTCATCTTCGTGGTGTAGCAATTTTAATGGCCAGTAGAGTATATGTTTACGAAGTTTGAAGACAGAACTATGGATGAAGGTCAACAAGCAGATTCCATATTTCTAGATTTCTGAGAAGCACTTGACGTGGAGCCCTACTGTAGACTCTTAACAAAGGTACGAGCATACAGAATTGGTACACAGGTATGTGAGTGGCTCGAAGACGTCTTAAGTAACACAACCCAGTATGTTGTCCTCGACGAGGAGCGTTCATTAGTGACGAGGGCATTGTCAGGAGCGCCCCCGGAAAAGTGTGATGGGACCGCTGTTATTTTTTATACACACAAATGATTTGGCGCACAGGGTTTGCAGCAAATAGGGGTTGGTTTACCGATGATGCTGCGGTGTTCGGGAAATGTGTCGAAGATGTGTTACTGTAGCGTGATACAAGACGAATTAGACGTAGCGTGATACAAGATGAATTAGATAAAATGTCTAGTTGGTGTCGTGAATGGCAGCTGATTCTGACTGTAGAGAAACATAAGTTAATTCGGATGAGTAGGAAAAACAAACCCGTAATGATCGGATACAGCATTAATAGTGTGACGCTAGGCTGCAAATGGACGTCCTATACAGGCCACGGTTCAGTACACGACGCATGCGCCGCCCATCACGGATGCTGGCCTCCAAGACAGGGGGGTGGCGGGGCGCCGCCCTTAGCGGAACACTGTTGGCAACGATATATCCCACTCATGGCCGCACCGAAGAACGTTCAATTTTAATGCGAGACAGTACATGACTCTACGTCTTGCTAACAAGGGAACCTCCCCATCGCACCCCCCTCAGATTTAGTTACAAGTTGGCACAGTGGATACGCCTTGAAAAACTGAACCCAGATCACTCGGGAAAACAGGAAGAAGTTGTGTGGAACTATGAGAAAAAAGCAAAATATACAAACTGAGTAGTCCATGCGCAAAATACGCAACATCAAGGATAATGTAAGTTCAGCAGCACCGTGGTCCCGTGGTTAGCGTGAGCAGCTGCGGAACGAGAGGTCCTTGGTTCAAATCTTCCCTCAAGTGAAAAGTTAACTTTCTTCATTTTCGCAAAGTTATGATCTGTCCGTTCGTTCATTGACGTCTCTGTTCACTGTAATAAGTTTAGTGTCTGTGTTTTGCGACCGCACTGCAAAACCGTGCGATTAGTAGACGAAAGGACATGGCTCTCCAATGGGAACCGAAAACATTTGATCGCAAGGTCATAGGTCAACCGATTCTTCCACAGGATAACACGTCTGACATATTCTATACGACATTGGTGACGGCATGTGCGTCACATGACAGGAATATGTTGTCGACCCACCTAACTTGTACACTTGGCGAATGGGTAAAAAGATTCTTCTACCTTGCCCGATTTAGGTTTCCTTGTGGATGTGATAATCACTCCCAAAAAAGTGATGAAAACATAAGAATTTGTCACATAAACCGAAAATAAAAAATTAAACTTTCCACTTGAGGAAAGATTTGAACCAAGGACCTCTCGCAGCTCCGGAGCTACTCACGCTAACCACAGGACCACGGCGCTCCTGAGCTCACATGAGCCTTGTTATTGCTTATCTTGCACATGGACTACTCAGTTTGTATATTTTGCTTTTTTTTCATAGTTCCACACAACTTCTTCCTGTTTTCTCGATTGATCTGTGTTCAGTTTTTCAAGGCCTATCCACTGTGCCAACTTATAACTAAATCTGAGGGGGGGGGGGTGCGATGGGGAGGTTCCCTTGTAAGGGGAAACCTATTGTCTCTGTTGATTAAATTATCAGCCAACCTATTTTCAATCGCCTCTTTATAGACACTGTTCCAAAAACCAGAAATGTTGGCAACTACCACAGTTTCGCCAAATTTCATACTGTGTCCCTCATTTAAGCAGTGTTCTGCTACTGCCGATTTTTCCTGCTGTTCTAGCCTCGTATGACGGTGATATTCCACACACCTGTCATGCACTGTGCGAATCGAACGACCAATGTAAGCTTTCCCACATTGACTCGGAATTTTGTACACACCGGGTTTCCTAAGCCCCAAATCATCTTTCACACAGCCGAGCAGAGCCCTAACACGGACGTAACACACTCTAAATGTTAAAGTTCCTTAAAATTCTTCCAGTCTTAAACGATAAGCCTACAGCATAAGGAAGAAAGGCCACCGATCTATGTTCCTCTTCAAGACGTGGAATCCTGTATTATCTCGCATCAGAATTGAACGTTCTTCGGTGCGGCCCTGAGTGCGATATATCGTTGCCAGCAGTGTTCTACTAAGGGCGGCGCCACCTCCCTGTCTTGGAGGACAGCAACCGTGATGGGCGGCGCATGCGCCGTGTACGGTACGGTGGCCTATATAGGACGCCGATTTGCGGCCTGGCGTCAGTTCTCAGCGGGACTCATCAGCAGAAGCAGCATTTTCCTGAAGATGGCGAGCAGTTGGATCGCCGAAATATCGAGTCAAGTTGATTTTAGGATCCGGCAGCAAATCCGAAGAGACTTTCAAGACTTATTACGCCGGGAAAGCCTACGTAATCACATCTGAGCGTAAAGTTTGAAAGCGATGTGAAATGGAATAATTACGTCAGGATTGTTTTCGGAAAGTGGTAGTTCAACTGTAAAGGAGATCGCATATAGGACACTAGTGCGACCTATTAATAACTCTGAAAACATTTGTTCCATTGTACGGTAATAATGTTACTGAATTCATTCGTTGCCCGCAGTTTCAACGCTGTCATCAGTTTCCTGCAGGTAGTCTGGAAATGATTTTAGTGTTTATTACAGGTGTTCCTGGCATCTAACGCTGGATCGTGAGGCCGTGGGCCATACCTACTATCATCCCGAGGGTCCAAATGCGTACAGACATAAAACATCGGGTCAACGATGCGGCGATGATAACTGATGCAATTACTACGAACAACCTCAACGTCGCAACCTTTTTAGTTCTACAGACTTAAAGTGGTTTAGCAACAAAATAATATTGAAAGGAAATTGCTACTAAAATATATGTGAAGAACTATTTAGATATCCCCGTTCTCCACTCAACAACTAATGAGAAGGTAGTGCGTGATACAAACCACACGCAGAATTATTTCTGTATAATCTTTATCTAGTCGTCACATAATTATACATAACTGTACGCAGAATAGACAAACAAATGAAAACCATTATATGCGAAATTTTACCTCTGTAAACATTCAAATTTTATTATCAAAAAACAATCCGTAATTAATTGCTGTAATCAATATGTGAGCGTTATACCTAAACCCATTTTCATTGTTTCCTTTCATGGTATCACTATTTACACCATGTTCAGTGATTACGTACACATGAGAAAAATGACTTTGTATGAAACGGCATTCCTATCAATACCTACTTATGTCAGACAATGAAAACAAACAAACAAACAAAACAAAACAAAACAAAACATAAGGAACACAGAAAATTAATTTGAGCGTCATGAAAAAAAAAATCATTATTGAAACGTGTGGAAGCAGAACTGTGACCGATTTTAGTAGTAAATTACATAATATTACACAGCCATTCTACATTCCCCATTCTGCTGCTGATCATAAAATAGGTAACTTATTGAACATATGTATCATCTTACGATGAGTTAAACATATGTTGTAATTTAATTCAAAAGTCTTCTCTGTTCACTTGGAAAAGTATCTAAACTATTAAAATTTTCTTTTGACGTATTTTAGAACCTGCATATTCGTAAATTATTTTAAACAGTTAAACTGGCGTGCCTCATTGCCGTAAATCGTGAGATAGAGCAAGCATAAATAATTTCTTACGCTTCTTTAAAAAAAATTACAACAAAATCGATTTAAATACATCGCACATTATAAGTAGAGAGCGATCGTTTTGGTTACAACTAATATGAGTTGAAATCAATAAAGATGAAGAAAGCCGGAGTGTTCTTAAATAGCAACACACAAACCAAAAGGCTTCCAAGTCGAAGTACACAAAACGAGGTAATAGGTGTATTCGAGAATCACTATATGGAGGTTCCAGTACCGACATACTAACTAACGACTTGCCATTCAGGCTTAGTATTTAGTTCCTAAAAAAGGCTAACGTCATCCCCATATGAAATGCGGAAGTATTGCTGAACTTGCTTTTTGTTAATTCTTTACAAACACATTGTTTGTGTATCTGAGCTATCTCTGTCGAGAGAAGAGGTCAAAATATCTCTGTTCAAACGCGCAATTTCCTACACGAGATGATATTTTAATCAACATGAACTGAATCATTAACATGAAACAATCTGTTATGCACAACTAGTCCAGTTTGATGTTCCTAGGGTGGCCGTTTGAAATGCATGGCAATAACATATCAAGTAATTTTTATTTTTCGGGTATTGTGGAAAACTGTTTATGTTATAGTTACTAGTCTCATGTTAATCCAGTTCAAACATCTTGTAAACATGATTCTCACAAAAAAACAACAGCCTCTGTATGAGGGACTGACGTCCAGAAAGCCTTGGTGAAACATTATAACTGTGGAAAGGCAAACCTACGTTTCTAGCATTTGTAGACTTAGAGAAAGCTTGATTGGAATACTCTCTTTCAAATTCTGAAGGTAGCAGGGGTAAAATACAGTGAGCGAAAGGCTATTTACAATTTGTACAGAAACGAGATGGCAGTTACAAGAGTCGAGGGGTACGAAAGGGAAGCAGTGGTTGGGAAGGGAGTGAGACAGGGTTGTAGCCTATCCCCAATGTTATTCAATCTGCATATTGAGCAAGCAATAAAGGAAACAAAAGAAAAGTTTGGAGTAGGTATTAAAATCCATGGAGAAGAAATAAAAACTTTGAGGTTCTGTCAGAGACAACAAAGGACTTGGAAGAACAGTTGAACGGAATGGACAGTGTCTCGAAAGGAGTGTATAAGATGAACATCAACAAAAGCAAAACGAGGATAATGGCATGTAGTCGAATTAAGTCGGGTGATGCTGAGGGAATTAGATTAGGAAATGAGACACTTAAAGTAGTAAAGGAGTTTTGCTATTTGGGGAGCAAAATAACTGATGATGGTCGAAGTAGAGAGGACATAAAATGTTGAATGGCAATGGAAAGGAAAGCGTTTCTGAAGAAGAAAAATTTGTTAACATCGAGTATAGATTTAAATGTCAGGAAGTCGTTCCTGAAAGTATTTGTGTGGAGTGTAGCCATGTATGGAAGTGAAAAGTGGACGATAAACAGTTTAGGCAAGAAGAGAATAGAAGCTTTCGAAATGCGGTGCTATAGAAGAATGGTGAAGATTAGATGGGTAGATCACATAACTAATGAGGAAGTATTGAATAGGATTGGGGAGAAGAGAAGTTTGTGGCACAACTTGACTAGAAGAAGAGACCGGTTGGTAGGACATGTTCTAAGACATCGAGGGATCACCAATTTAGTATTGGGGGGGGGGGGGGCAGCGTGGAGGGTAAAAATCGTAGAGGGCGACCAAGAGGTGAATACACTAAGCAGATTCAGAAGGACGTAGGTTGCAGTAGGTACTGGGAGATGAAGAAGCTTGCACAGGATACAGTAGTATGGAGAGCTGCATCAAACCAGTCTCAGGACTGAAGACCACAACAACAACAACAACTGTGTGGGTCTCACCTTTGCCTTCTGGCGAATAAGTTCGACACATAAGAGTACACAGCACGCTACTTTTCAGAATGAGGGGAGCGAAATCGTGTTAGTTCAAACCTATACCAGTTAGACTGAACATACCACTCGCGATTTTTGATAGGCTGTAGATTTTCTGAAAGGAAAGCAGTTGGTGAACTGTCGTCTGCTGTGGAAAAGAGAAACAGAAACCCAATGACCAGGCTCCGTAAATCAAGAAACAGTTGCACCATTGGAAAGTCGGTTCATCACCATAACCAAAGGAACAAAAAAAAACCAACTTGGATAAAGTCGGCTTGTTTCTATTCCTGAGCACTAGGTACAAAGGCCATTGTTGATTAGTTCTCCAAAGTACCTCAGTTAATCAGTATTACTTACTTCAAATTCTAAAAGAAATATGCGAGGCACTGCAGGAACAAGGCATGAATTGTGTCTATCAAAGACTGCTCGCTCACGACAAGAATGCTCCCTGTTATACAGCACTGAATGTCTGGCAGTTTTGGCCAAATGTCTAATCACAATGATTTTCACCAACCTTACCCGTCGCGATTTATTTCCTGTTCGTTACATTGGAAATACCGTTAAGAGGGAAGGGATGCCAAAAGAAAGAAAATTTGGTACGAAAACCGATTTAGGTAATAAAAAGCATTATTTCAAGGTACTTTTAATAACTTTCCATTGATGGATGAAATTTCTGACAAGTGCCTTATGTTTCGTTGAAACTATTTTGAAGACAATTAAAACATAAAAGTCAAATATAAAATATATAATTGAATCATTCCAGTAACTTATGTGTCCATGTAAGACTGAGGGGCGTGTGATGCTCTAGACGGAACGTGTTTGCAACGTTTGCTATCTACCTCTACACCGAAGAAACTGGTACACCTGCCTAATATCGTGTAGGGCACCTCGTCCCCCCCCCCCCCCCCCCCCCCACCCAAGCACGCTGAAGTGCCGCAAAACGACGTGGCATGGACTCGACTAACGTCTGAAGTAGCGCTGGATGCAGACCTGTCATAAATTCGTAAGAGTACGAGAGAATGGAAAGTCTCTGATGAACAACACATTGCAAGGCATCCCAGATACGCTCAAAAATGTTCACGTCTGGGAAGTTTGGTGGCCAGCGGAACTTTTCAAACTCAGAAGAGTGTTCCTGGAGCCACTCCGTAGCAATTCTGGACGTGTGGGGTGTCGTATTATCCTGCTGGAACTGGCCAAGTCCATCTGAATGCACAATGCACATGAATAGATGTAGGTGATCAGACAAGATGCTTACGTACGTGTCAACTGTCAGAGACGTATCTAGACATAACAGGGGTCCCAAATCACTTCAACTGCACACGCCACACACTATAACAAAGCAACTTGGTAACCACTCTTATCTGGAGAATGAGCAAGTCTGTGTTTATGGATGGTACCCGAGGTACGTTTTTATGGAAATTTTGCCCTACGCGCCTTCTTGCTGCAGCTTCCAGTCGCTGGGCAGTAGGAAAGATAGCTCTCTAAAAAGCACGAATTTCTGACACTCATTTCAAACCGGAAACATTCGCAGTGGTCTGTTCTAATGATAGTCCAGAGTATAGTCTCAAGGATTATTCTAAATAAATAACGCTGGGAAATAAAATCTTTAGCTTACATTAACAACTTCAGATGAAACTGCGAGTATGCATAAAATATTTTAAGGTGCGCTAGAAAAAGGGGAACGTTGCAGAGAAACTATTGTCGAATGAAAAATCAAAAAGTTTTACGCAACGTAAAGATTAAAAAGCTGTTCGACAAGAAATTAACATACTTTATATTAGCGCCTAATTAAGATTAAAATATTTATTTAACAATCTAAACTTACACTGTGGTTAAGAGGAAACGATTACCGTAAATAAGATACTAATGCCAAAATTTGTTGCATGTACAATTGTAGACCTAATGTTGAATTCGTGCTAATCTCTCTAGGCGTGATGACAGTGAAAATTCGAAAATACTCAAAAACTATCTGAAGTAATGGCCATTATTATAACTTCAATAGGTGGATAGTACCATTTCAGTTGCAAGTTTCAAGTAAAAGTCGCACCCTGTCACAAACAGTTCACAATATTATTGCTTTCGGTATAAGCAAAAATGGATTATTGTGAAATACACGTAACACGGGGCCATCTAGTGTAAAAATTGTAATTAACGTACTTTTACAAATGATCGCGTTTTGTATACTATGTCTTTAATGGAATGATACTCAAAAACTGTGTCACGTTTGGAAAAAAATCGAAGCTATCTATATATGAGACTTAGACGTAGCTTACTACGCGGAACTGACGACGAGACGCGCGAAGTACCTTCCGCGCCATCTGTTGGGCTTTCTTGGAGTCACGAAGTAAGTGATGCTGGCACACGTTCGGTGATTCGCTTCTGGCGGACAAGCGTGTCTGGAATGTATATCTTGAAGGACCTACGGTGTCATAATTCGTCATCGACAATGTTTGAAACTGTATGTATTCTCAAGCAGTTTTGTACAGAAGTTTCATGGATCCATTGATTTCACGCACCACTGGGCAATATCTGTAGCTCTATCCGCACAGGAATACTGATGACTGTAACTCTTCTGCATTTCTAGTACGGGAATTGCTATAACAGCAAACTCACATGTGTTAAGTATAGTCGCTAATGTTAAAACGAGTGCCATGTATTTAAATGCGATAATAAACTGACATTTCATTAGCGGCCCAAAGTGCTGCTTGAAATTGTTCCTTACTTTTCTTGCTCCCACGAATAACATTTGGTTGATGTTGGAGTTATCTCGGATATTACCAGTGTAAAATTACAGTACCTTGGAATAAAACAATTAAATACATCACCCAATCAAGTTCCATATCGTTCATAATGCGGTTCGAGTGGTACTAGGGCGAATATGGAAGAGCGGAGAAGAAATAAGGTGCTAGTTCTGCTTCGAATTCACGCTCACGGAAATTTAAGTATTTTCCGTAACAAGTACCTCTCTTGTAACCTGTGGACTGGAATCTGATTTACGTCTGAGTGACGCCCTCAGGTTTCATCGGACGAACAGTATAGAAAAGCGCCACTATTTTTTGGGTATTCTCTATCTCTTATATTCAATGACCACCCCGTAAATCTCTCGCGTTTGATAAACGAAAAATTACAAAAGACTGAGATCAGTATATCGGCCTTCTGTTATCTCTCCTTTCTGTGTCAGTATGATCACTGATCTATTAGGTAGATGATATTCATCTTTTATTGACTTCTCGTGAGACCAAAAGTTATTACGATACTTCTTAAAACTGGATGGCACAGTTTTACCTTCGAATTTACTAAACGATACTTGCAGTCTTCTCCTTACGCTCGTTTTGGGTTCGTTCAGCTTTAAGTTCGTTTAAGAATGTCATAAAATTCGTGTTGTTTTCGTAACAGCTACGGTACCTAGCAAGACGAATGAACCTCTGGAGTCACTTCCCAGTTCTTGCAGTCTTTCCCGACCCATACATTTCTTATAATTCATTGTAATAATACATTGTACCATCTTTTTCGAATAATACTGAAATCTCCATCGACCTTAATGCCATTCTCGGTGGACGATCAGTATCAACCTTATTCCGTGTATTAATTCCATCCATAAATAACAGGCGGTTTTGAATTTCACTTACGACACTGTTGTACTTTTTAATGTTTAGGAACAGTACGCCGCAAGTTCTTCACTCTATTCAGAACAAATTTGGTGATTGGGACTGCCAAGACAATAGCTACCACACTAGTAACAAATGTCGATGTCCGTTGCGGGACTGGCATAAAAACAGTTAAGTTTTTATACAATGAAGTGCCAATGAATCTGGTGTAAGCATACGTATTCAAATACACAGATATCTAAACAGGTAGAACACGGCGCTCCCCGGCCGGAGTGGCCGAACGGTTCTAGGCGCTACAGTCTGGAACCGCGCGACCGCTACGGTCGCAGGTTCGAATCCTGCCTCGGGCATGGATGTGTGCGATGTCCTTAGGTTAGTTAGGTTCTAAGTTCCAGGGGACTGATGACCTCAAACTTACGTCCCATAGTGCTCAGAGCCATTTGAACCATTTGAACACGGCGCTCCGGTCGGCAACGCCTATACAGAGTGTTACAAAAAGGTACGGCCAAACTTTCAGGAAACATTCCTCACGCACAAATAAATAAAATATGTTATGTAGGCATGTGTAATTTCCATGTTAGAGCTCATTTTAGTTTCTTCCACCTACGCTCAATGGAGCACGTTATCATGATTTCATACGGGGTACCTGTGCTGCTAGAACATGTGCCTTTACAAGTACGACACAACATGTGGTTCATGCACGATGGAGCTCCTGCACATTTCAGTCGAAGTGTTCGTACGCTTCTCAACAACAGATTCGGTGACCGATGGATTGGTAGAGGCGGACCAATTCCATGGCCTCCACGCTCTCCTGACCTCAACCCTCTTTCATTTATGGAGGCATTTGAAAGCTCTTGTCTACGCAGCACCGGTTCCAAATATAGAGACTCTTCGTGCTCGTATTGTGGATGGCTGTAATACAATACGCCATTCTCCAGGGCTGCATCAGCGCATCAGGAATTCCATGCGACGGAGGGTGGATGCATGTATCCTCGCTAACGGAGGACATTTTGAACATTTCCTGGAACAAAGTGTTTGAAGTCACGCTGGTACGTTCTGTTGCTGTGTGTTTCCATTCCCTGATTAATGTGATTTGAAGAGAAGTAATAAAATGAGCTCTAACATGGAAAGTAAGCGTTTACGGACGCATGTCCACATAACATATTCTCTTTCTTTGTGTGTGAGGAATGTTTTCTGAAAGTGTGGCCGTACCTTTTTGTAACACCCTGTATAAGACAACAAGAGTCTACCGTAATTGTTGATCGGTTACTAGCGTTACAGTGCAGGTTATCAAGATTTAAGTGAGTTTCAACGTGGTGTTATTGTCGGCGCACGAGCGGTGGGACACAGCATCTCCGAGGTAGCGATGAAGTTGGGATTTTCCGGTACGACCATTTCACGAGTGTACCGTGAATATCAGGAATCAGATAAAACATCAAATCTTCGTCATCGCTGCCGCCGGAAAAGGTCCTGCAAGAACGGGAACAACTACGACTGAAGAGAATCTTTCAGCGTGACAGAAGTGAAACCCTTACGCAAATTACTGCAGATTTCAATGCTGGGTCATCAACAAGTGTCAGAGTGGGAACCATTCAACGAAACATAATCGATATGGTCTTTCGGAGCCGAAGGCTCACAAACGTACCAGCGATGAGTGCACGATACAAGGCTTTACGCCTCATCTGGGCCCTTCAACACCGACATTGGACTACTTCTGGTAACAAAAATAAACGTTTCCATGTAGTTACAAAGCCGGAATTAAAATACCCTCAGGATTCTGTGCATGCTACGAACGTTTGTGAAAAATACACTCCTGGAAATGGAAAAAAGAACACATTGACACCGGTGTGTCAGACCCACCATACTTGCTCCGGACACTGCGAGAGGGCTGTACAAGCAATGATCACACGCGCGGCGCAGCGGACACACCAGGAACCGCGGTGTTGGCCGTCGAATGGCGCTAGCTGCGCAGCATTTGTGCACCGCCGCCGTCAGTGTCAGCCAGTTTGCCGTGGCATACGGAGCTCCATCGCAGTCTTTAACACTGGTAGCATGCCGCGACAGCGTGGACGTGAACCGTATGTGCAGTTGACGGACTTTGAGCGAGGGCGTATAGTGGGCATGCGGGAGGCCGGGTGGACGTACCGCCGAATTGCTCAACACGTGGGGCGTGAGGTCTCCACAGTACATCGATGTTGTCGCCAGTGGTCGGCGGAAGGTGCACGTGCCCGCCGACCTGGGACCGGACCGCAGCGACGCACGGATGCACGCCAAGACCGTAGGATCCTACGCAGTGCCGTAGGGGACCGCACCGCCACTTCCCAGCAAATTAGGGACACTGTTGCTCCTGGGGTATCGGCGAGGACCATTCGCAACCGTCTCCATGAAGCTGGGCTACGGTCCCGCACACCGTTAGGCCGTCTTCCGCTCACGCCCCAACATCGCGCAGCCCGCCTCCAGTGGTGTCGCGACAGGCGTGAATGGAGGGACGAATGGAGACGTGTCGTCTTCAGCGATGAGAGTCGCTTCTGCCTTGGTGCCAATGATGGTCGTATGCGTGTTTGACGCCGTGCAGGTGAGCGCCACAATCAGGACTGCATACGACCGAGGCACACAGGGCCAACACCCGGTATCATGGTGTGGGGAGCGATCTCCTACACTGGCCGTACACCACTGGTGATCGTCGAGGGGACACTGAATAGTGCACGGTACATCCAAACCGTCATCGAACCCATCGTTCTACCATTCCTAGACCGGCAAGGGAACTTGCTGTTCCAACAGGACAATGCACGTCCGCATGTATCCCGTGCCACCCAACATGCTCTAGAAGGTGTAAGTCAACTACCCTGGCCAGCAAGATCTCCGGATCTGTCCCCCATTGAGCATGTTTGGGACTGGATGAAGCGTCGTCTCACGCGGTCTGCACGTCCAGCACGAACGCTGGTCCAACTGAGGCGCCAGGTGGAAATGGCATGGTAAGCCGTTCCACAGGACTACATCCAGCATCTCTACGATCGTCTCCATGGGAGAATAGCAGCCTGCATTGCTGCGAAAGGTGGATATACACTGTGCTAGTGCCGACATTGTGCATGCTCTGTTGCCTGTGTCTATGTGCCTGTGGTTCTGTCAGTGTGATCATGTGATGTATCTGACCCCAGGAATGTGTCAATAAAGTTTCCCCTTCCTGGGACAATGAATTCACGGTGTTCTTATTTCAATTTCCAGGAGTGTAGATACAAAAAGACACAAAATAGATACAAATTCTTGCCGTTGCTAAAAATTAAATGTGATCCTACGGGAAACTTTTGTTTAACATGTTCTTGTGTTGATTCTTTTCGTAGGGTAGTTCATTTTGTGTTTTCGTGTCTCTCGTCTAGCGTTTGGTTTTGGTTTTGTCATTCTTTAGTATTTGATAGTTGGTTGTGTCACTAGTATGAACAACAACAGCTACTATTGAGGCGTAGTGCCGTATACCGATGCTGCCTTGGAGGCGGTTAAGTGGGAGATGTGTCTCACAATCAGAGCTGGAAAGTGACACATGATGGCGCGAGACTGGACGCGCACTTAGTTTATGTATCAGCCGATAGAGGACAGATTTAGCTTCGATTGCGCCCACTAGAGTGCACTAAAGTTATAGAATGTTTTTCATAAACTGTTCTAGTATTTTCATACAGTGTTATTATGTCTTTTTCTGTATGTAAAATGTTATAAATGTGATTTAACAGTATGAATGATGCATGAGTGTGGTTTATGGTCAATACGAAGATAATTGTTTAACGAGTTATGTAGTGGGATTTAGTGTGGGAATATTTCGAAGAAATATGGATGTGGACAAAGGGGATTTTTGTAGAATCGATTTGTTAAGTTAGTTTATTGTAAAGGGAAAGTTAATTCAGGTATAAATAACAATAGTAAATAACTCTATGCATAAACAAAACTTCAGCATATTAGATAATTACGTCGGTAAAAACTGCAGTCGTTAGGCGTTGGGTTTACTATTTAGCGATTGGTTATTGATGAAAAGCGCGGACTGACGCGGGAGAGTGTTGTTTTGCTATTGGCTGCTGAGTTAACTGACCAATGGTAAAGCAATATTCTTCGCGTGCCTTTCTCTGCTGGTAGAGACGACTTAGAGTATTCTAGAGTGGAGTCGAAGCCTAGCCATGAAACAGTTCGGACGTGTGCAGTAGTAGTTCCGATGGAAATGATAAGTTGCCGGATCTAGCAGTGTTTCATACATCAAAAGTGTTGTAAAGTGACGGCATAATTATTCCAATGGTTGTGTAGAAATTTCGGAATTTTTAAGTGAATTTTGTGACGAGAAAAGGCACATATTCCGCGTTGAGTATTGAGCAGGTCGGTGGCTAAACACTGTGACTGCATCAGGTACCGACAGACTTAATATTTGGCGAGCATTATCAATCAAAAACAATCCGTATTTTTGTAGCTATTACGTTTTCGGGAAATACAACACTATAAACTTGCTAACATGAGTGAAAGGTATTGTGAGTGACAGTGTTAAGACTAGCACGGGCTTGGCAGTGATACTTGTTCTCCTAAGTTTCAGAATATATTAACTAAGAAAAAAATTTCCAACCTTTCATTTCGTGTGAAAACTTTCTCCCGAAACGTAGATTAGTGACTTTAATTGCAGCCTGGTTCACGTCGAAGTACAGTAGGTTTCGCTCGGCTTCCCTACTGATGA
The DNA here is from genome assembly GCF_023864345.2 of Schistocerca serialis cubense. Classification (NCBI taxonomy): domain Eukaryota; kingdom Metazoa; phylum Arthropoda; class Insecta; order Orthoptera; family Acrididae; genus Schistocerca; species Schistocerca serialis. The sequence goes on from NC_064639.1 coordinate 1,133,584,414, forward strand.
TCTGCTGAGACAATGTTCACAGGTAGGCGCTGGTACGTCGTAAAGGGACGGAAAGAACCGCGCTGCCGCACTACTACTTCTACTATTATATCAGACATTATGTACACTAGCTTTCCTGGTACTTCAACAGTCGGAGTATCTCACAGCACACCAAAATATAAGAGGTGCAAAGCCTGTGTTACGACATGGGAACAGAGAACGATAGCAGCGCTCCAAGTGGCGTGGCAGTGAACTTTGAATGCGGGAAATACGGTGCGGAAATTCATGTTATTGCTTTCCCAAATACAAGTAGTAGATGATAATACTTTTCATTTATTCTTTGTTGATGGGTCTGGTAGCTTGATGGTAAAGTGTGTTTATTTTTGAACCCAATACTACAATTTCGACTATGTGGCTGTTATCAAGTGGAAATTATTTTCCTGATTGCGACCATCTTGGGCGTACTGCACACTCTGAATTGCAACATAAATATGTTGCTTGTTTTCTGCTTAATTTTTGCCCTTATTTGTAATATTGGGTCAGGTACATGTTTCCATACTTGTTTTTGTTTCATGTGAAATAGAAACTGGTTTCTTCACATGTTATTCTATGGACTCATGTGTATTTGTTACTGCTTGCGAATCCATTAGTGAACTTGCTCGATTGAAATTCACTGTAAGTATATTGACTGTAGTCTACGTTATTTTTATTAGCACCCGTTTTATGTACTTTCGTATTTAATGGAGGTTACGTAAATTTTCATTGACTTCTGCTAAAATGTAAGGCGAATATCAGTAATGTGAAAACCTGCCAACACAGAGTTCTCCACCAAATGCGAGAAAGTACCGAAAACGGATACAAACAAATATAATGTAGAATACAGTGCATTTAATCGAGCAATTCACCCACAGATTCATAAGCAATAGCAGATACAAATATGTCTGCAGAACATCGTGCAACGATAGCGTCTTCTGTTTAATATGAAAGAAAAGTAAATTTGGGATCATTTACGGCACCCAATATTATGGAAAAGAGAAGAACGCATCCAGAATAGGAGGAACATAATTACAACTCAATTTAAAGAGTGCAATGCACACGAAAAGTCGTAATCGGAAACACAGTGGGATGAAACGAACTTCTGTTAACTATGAAACGGAAACCATCATGGAACATTAAAAATCAGACAATAATGATCGAGATTATGGACTCATAAACTAGCAACGTTCTAGGTGGCGTGTCAGCGAATCAAGGTTGTGTTTCGAAAAGTCCCTATATGGATTTCACCCAGTGGAGTATCTTGTGAATCAAAGCTAAAGTGTCCTTAGCGATAATGTAGAAGAAGGAAACTGTGCGCACAAGATATACGTGCGTCCAAAATAGATACCGTTGACTTCCGGCTGCGCGGAAACGCAGCTATCGACTTTGGTGTGAACAGCCACTTTCCGAGTGACTGTGACACGCACGGGTCTCATTACGCTGACAAACGTTTCACTGAGTCTTTTTTTAACTCCGATTACCCGCCTTATATTGACGCCACATTCTGGACCTACTATAGTCGCAAAATTTATAATATTAGTTTTTACTAATTTTAGTGAGCTATGGGTTCTTCGACAGGTGTTGTGGTTCACGTGGACGTTATACATTCTATTTTCGTTCTTTATATTTTCTGATACCAGGTCTCGATGTGTTTTTCAATGCCTTTTTGCAATTATAATCGTTTAAGAAATCGTCAGACTTTTATTTTGGTAACATCTAGTAACGCATTGTGTGTCTTTAACTTTTGGCTATGTGCTTGATTACCTTGTGGTTCCAGCCCCCACCGTGTTTACATTTGTCTCATTGTAGATGTTTATTTGAATCTATGGTTAGTAATAACGCTCACCCACATCAAAATTCCGTAATCCTGATACTACCTTCTCTCGCAGTCGCAATTTCGCCATCTTTGTATTAGCTTCGACTACTCGTATGTCCTACCTTCACCTGCCCATGTTAGGCAAAATTTTTCTGCCTGACTCATGTAGTACTATCACCGTCAGAGGGTGGTATGGGACTACAAGCCCCACCGCCACACCTCCAAAGTGAATGCGTCACTGCTCTGTGGAAATTTACTGCCTCACCAACACAGTTAGACCGCAATAGACCGGTGATGCTGTATTGTAACATATCACCCCGGACTACAAGTCCATAAAAAAAAAAAGGTCCTACTGCGCGGACCCGATAGCTAAATCTTCTTTCTTTCAGTGCCAGAGGTACGTTTGTTGCTGCTGAGTGTGTGAGGAGTGTGTGAGACGTGTGACAAGACTCAGGAGGATTTTGTTGCACAAATTAACTATCTATTCATTTCATGTTACGACGCCTGTAAGAAAAATTATTAGCGCATGTAAGTTATGGGCCTCATCCAGAAGTACACACAGAGTCAGTTCCCAATATGCAAGTTTCACTTCATAATTCATAAAGGCAGATTTCAAGTTTTAAAGCACAGTTAGCTGCAAATTCTTTGAAATAATGAAACAACCCTTCTGATGTAAACTTCGCAGGTTGAGTACAGTAAACCCCGCTTTAAGCAACAAGTTAAAGTAACGGTAATAAGTAACGTACTTACAGAGTGTAAATTATAGGGATAGTGCAAGGAGCTATAAGCGACGTTGATCTCAGGCAACAGCCGGGTCTGCAGACAGAGGGTTCCCGGTGACACATTCTGTACGCAAACCAAACAGTGTGTTTCAAAAGTAATGGTCAATATTCAGGGATATGACGGAAATGATCATTCGAATTAAAAAAGTCAAATAAACGTACGCTCTAAAACGCATACCTAAGAGCTATGAGAAGTACTCGATCTTCGATAGTGTAAAACAAATCTCTTCTACGACAGGCTCTTTGCTCTCCATATTTTGGGAAGTGGTAGAATGGGCCAAAACCCGAAAAAAATTGCAGTAAACATGTGCTCTAAAATACATACATACCAAAACGGCCTTGCTGTGCTGGTACTGCGAACGGCTGAAAGCAAGGGGAAACTACAGCCGTAATTTTTCCCGAGGGCATGCAGCTTTACTGTATGATTACATGATGATGGCGTCCTCTTGGGTAAAATATTCCGGAGGTAAAATAGTCCCCCATTCGGATCTCTCACCAGAGGTGCAGACCAACTGCAGTCCTTGTAGAAAGTGTGGACAGGCCCACTGTAGTCCTGGTAGAGACGATCAGCAGCCATCTGTTGTGATTGTGCAGGTGCACAATCACCATCAAAGAGTCTTGCGGAGAATATAGCAAGTCCATAAACCACCACTTGTGCACTCACAAAGTTTTTGGAATTGTCCTTAGAACCAGCAATGCTGTTATCCAGTCCCTTGCTGAATTATTAACACACGTGCAAACACTAACAGTCCCTACTTCTCACATATTGTCCATATACTATGACCAACAGAAACGTGTGCAGTGAAATGGAACTTACAAGTTAATAATATGATGAACTGGTGTCAAGTGCAATTTTATAACATATGAATACAATAACAAAGGTACAAAATACATCATTAAAGAACATAACAATACAGATAACATTTGTAGTAAAACAGGCTTTACAAAAGAATAGAATTAGACATATACATCAGTGTTACAGGAATTACGACATGAGTACAAAAATAAAAGATCAGAATAACCTTTGAAACATCAACTTCACACATGAGCATTAACACAAAACAGAATAAATAATGTCTAACATCTTTACAAAGTAAATAACATGTTATTAATGCCAATTATATTCGAGGATAACAGTATTCCTCATCATAGTGAATGTAGCTTAGTATTAGAAAAATTCTACAATATAAGTCTTATCAGATAAACATATAAATACAGGAAAAACATAAATACCCAAGGGTACACAAACATATAGCGGAATAATACAAGGAAAGGACAGGTTTTGTTTTACTGCAGTATTTTGCAAACAAAACTTTCTTTACTTCTCGGAGATCTCCCTTCGTTCTTCATTATTTCCAAAAGTCCTATCTATACCTGCTTTCTGTATTTTGTTCACATCCTCTGTCAATAATAGTTTTTCTCCACTGTACAGTATCCTATTTCTTATAAATTTATAATAGTTAGTTTCTTATATAGTCTACCCCCTCTTAAGCTAACTTAAATCTACTGAGCTCAGATGCTAAACTAAGGGACGGGGCAATGCAGCAGCACATAAAACAATTAATATAAACAGCAATAAAAAAATGGAAAATCGCAAAGCAAGCTACAGTAAATCTAAATTACCAAGCAATTCAACATTACAACTAATATGAGCCAATGTGCAGCAAATAAAAAAATAAATCTGGCTTAGCAGAGTAACACAAATTAAAGTTCAGTAGCACTATGCCTGGCAAACAGCAGCTTATATCTAAACATGACATAGCTCAAGCAGAAAAAATATTACACTAAAAATGGCCATGTCTAATACCTATGTCACATCTTAACACTAAAGTGATGCATCACGATAACTTACTCTATGAAATAAATTACCAAGTATTGTAAAGGAAATTATGTATGCAGTTCCTGTGAAGGGCAATATCTTTTTGTGCTTCCTCATTTTCTGAAATATATCACAAAACTATTATTTACTGGATCTGTAGACAGAAAATATTTATATTAGTACATCTATAAAATTTTATTTGAACCAATGCAGCAGTGCAGCTAGAAACTAGATATCAAATGAAATAAGCAACTATGTACACAGCAAAGCATAAGAACATCGTTCAATAGCCATGTGGCATTTCATAAGTTAACAGAAAAATCTCTCAACTAGAGAGACAGTAGCCATAATCAGGTGTATAGACATAAAAATATTTCTCGTCATTTCATTAGGCATCCAGTGTAATCATATGTTTTCAAGTTCGACCGTGTCGTTTTTGCGATGCTTTCTACAAAGGAATGTCAGAAGCGAGGTTAATGGCGTCTTTTTTATTTTTTTTTCTACCTGTGCCGCTGAAAGGCTAATGGCTGTTTTTTTTTTTTCGGGCGGCTGTCGCCCAGGTGGGTGCCCGCGACGCATTACGTGCAGGTGGTCACTTAACTTTCTTACGGAAATATTTACGACAGCAGTTTCCGCTACAGTGACAGTCTCACATAAAAATATTTCACAGGTCAAGAATTAGCGTTGCAAATCTGTAGAAAGAAAATCCTATAAATATAAGTGTCCAAAAAAATTTTCGCCGGCATTGTGATACAGTCACGCATTTACACACACATTTCATAACTCTTAAAGTACGATTCTCGGTTTCCAACATCCTTTTTCACAAGTCAGCGTCCCTAACCACTATTCATTACTCCTTACCTTATTCGTCGACACTTCTTCAATATTGCATCATAACAGATAAGTATCATAATCAAATAACTCATATAGCATCAGCCTATTAATCATAAACATACCTCAGCAGCATAATACACATCGTCGTCGTAAAAATAACATCATAACACCTCAGTCAAATCTCAAAATCGTCGTAGCTTCCTCCAATAATTAAAAAAATTCTCTGTTCATGTCAAAAGTGTCATCTGCCTCAAACGTACTTTAAAAATCATGATCTCATACCAAATACATCATTCAAAGCTCTCATAGTATCACAATGGTTCTGAAAAAATATGAAGAGTTCACACAGTACAGACAAAATACAATTTCGTAAGTATGACGTTATCCAACGGTGTAATTACGTAAACATGTGTCACTGACATAGTAAAAAACATGCTTATCTCTCAGTTAAATGATCAGATCGCTGTGTAATTTGTGTGTTAGAGAAATATGGTACCGATGTGTAAAGTTGTATAAGCAAATACCATATTAGCTAGGGTTCCTTGTGGTTGCCACACACATGGTACACAAAGTAAGCATGTACCCCCCTGAGGATTAATGTAATTATACCCTCAGGTGTTACAGATTACAGCAATGGAATGAAATGTATCACTGAAAACTTTCTTTGTAATTCAAAAATCTTTAAAAATAAATGTTTTAAGTACAACATTAATCACTGAAATCCGTGTCCTGCAGCGATAAATGTGCATCTTGTTGTAAGATAATCTCTGTGGAAGTGTCGTAGTTATCGTCCTCCAAAAGCTAAGTTCTGCAGAAGCCAATGTACTTACCTCATGATAAACAAAAGTGAAATGCTTTGCGTATAGATATCTTAGTTATTACGCTTATTGTTGTGATGAAGAAATTACTGTGCTGTAACGTATTGTTGTGCTACGGAAAAGGCTGTCTCATTGTAGCTATACCACAAAAGTTACTATTAAAACATGTTTTACTTTCCAGAATAATACAGAAAAACTGTGCAGATATAAAACAGATACTCCACAAAAGCAACAATGTAAATTGTCACACATTAGTAACGTCGTGATATAAATCGTGTAGCTGTCCCATAAACTAACCACTGTGTCATCTGGTATCTCACAGAAAGTACTTTAAATACAGAATGTATTTTCAGGTAACCAAAATGTTGCATTAAAATCTCATTAGCAGTACTGGTAAATGTTCTAAGTATGTAAGCCTGATAGTCATTACGTAATCATGCAACTAACAAGCAAGAATGTACAAATACAACACTGTGTCGTCTGTTCACTATAACAATGCATTCGTAATTTCTGTTTAAAAATGTTCCCTAGGTTCTAGACTGGATATTTAACTTCAAACATTGTTGTATGTTAGCAGTTTCTTAAGTCTAACACAGCATACTAGTAATGTAAAGTGAAAAGTTATATGGCAAAGACAAAGTTAAAAAGCAGATTATCTTTCAATAAACGGTTTTACATGTGAAATGTGGTGTAAACCTTTACTCTTCCTAGTACGCAGAGTTTCAACTTCAACGCAATTATCATGTTGTTTACATTGGTAAAAAATGCTAAATCTTTTCTCAAGGCTAGCGTCTTTGTTATTTTTCCCTGAGCCAGCGGCCGCAAGCAGCTGCCTGCTGTGCGAGTCATTGTCTGTCTCTTTGTTGGCGCGCGTCGTTATTGGGATTAGGAGACCTAACTTCTACAAATTCACTCTGACGAGAAGGCCCTGCTCTGTTCGAATCCCGCCAGTTCTGATGCAATTCAGATCTGTCGTTACGATCATATCGTCTGTCGTCATGTCGGTAGTTCCTGTAGTTTCTTTCTTGTCGGTCATGTGGTGGAGAATTTCTCCCGGAATCGTAACTGCGCGCTGAACTGTTGCGTCTGAAGTTATTTTGTCTCCCTTGATTATAATTGTTTTGGTTTCCATATTGTCTGTTTCTATGGTTACCTCTGTCATATTCATAATTACGGAAGTGCGATCTTTCTCTGTAACTATTACTCTGCCAGTGGTTGTCATACGGGTGGTGTCTGTTTTGGTCACGATTTACGTTGTGAGAATAGCTTTGTCGCGCCCAGTTATTATTTCTTTCATCGCGGAATTGCGACGGATGTGACCTGTAGTGATTGTTTCCCTGTTTTCGCATCCCACGACTGTCTGAGTCAATTTCTAATTCTTGTAACAGTCCCTGAAAAGCTTCAATGTCGTCTTTGCAACGTCCTGCCAAAATAATATGTCGTTAATGTTCAGGCAGTTTGATTAAGCAAATGCGGATGAGTTCTGAGGGGCTGTATGGGTTTGAAAGATACTGATTCTTATGCAACATGTCTTCAAAATATTTCACAAGACTGGAAAATTCAGATTGTTCGAAACGTTTCATCATTATAATGCTATGTTTTACTCGATCTTGTGTGGCTTGAGACCAATATGCTGAGAGGAAGGCATGGTAAAACTCTCCTTCACTGTGGCAATCGTGAATTACCGATCGCATTCTTACAGCTGGTTCATTCTCCAAGTAGCCACACATAAATTCTAAACTGTGCTCTAATGACCAGTTGGGAGGAAAACAATGAGAGAATTGATGGAGCCATGCTTGTGGATGAATGTCGTTGCCAGAATTCTTAAATGTTTTGAATTTACGTGTAGTAATGAACAGCTTATAGTCAAAGTCATCATGTCGGCGAGTCGCATATCGGTCATTGTTACGTAGTTTCGGCGGTTCCATTTCAAAATTAGGTGCAACTTGCCAATTTCTTTCATAACTTCCGAAATGCCCTGTGTTATTATCTTGTGGCTGTTCCGTATTTCTGTGTCCCTCTTCCCGTATTGGGGCGCGAGTATCCTCTGAAATACGTAATTCTTGTATTACCTGTGTCAGCTGATCTTGTACTTCTCGGATTTCTCTTTTGTACTGTGTATTGATTTGATTTTGATTCTGTTTGAATTTTCTAATTTGTTCATACTCTTCTGTGTCAGTGAAGGCTACAGGTCTTGTGTCATTCAGATCATCATCTACCTTTGTAGATAAGTTAGTGACCTTATTCGAAAGTTCGGCTACTTTCTCCGATAGTGAACACATTTCCTCAGCGTGTTTTTCTGAACCAAGTTTCAGAGTGTCCATTTGTGTTGAAATCGTATCTACTGTGTCCTTTAAGTTTTCTTGAGTTTTTGCAAGTTGCGTAACCGAATCGGTAGATGCAACTGAGTCAATTTTAGCTTGCAAGGTGTTGTGATTTTCATGAACAATGGTTTGCAGTTCTTTTATGGCTGCTTCGTGATTCTGTAATACATTTTCATGCCGCGAAAAAATGGGTTGAAAATGCTCACGAATTTGTGTTTTTATGTCATTACAGACTTTTTGACATTTCGATTCAATGTTATGTAACTCACTAGTTAAATCTTCACGTGTTTGTTCAAGTGTGGTGTCTAACTTTTGAAGATTTTGTCCCATTGCGTCTAACTGTTGCTGTGTTTGTCTCTGGTGTTGTTCCATTGTGTCTAACTTTTGAAGATTTTGTTCCACTGTGTCTAACTTTTGCTGTGTTTGTCTCTGATTTTGTTCCATTGTGTCTAACTTTTCAAGCTTTTGCCCCATTTGTTGCATTAATTGTAATAACAATGCACTGGTGTCTGAAACATGTTCCTCAGTGCTTTTCGGCAGTGAATTTGCACCGGCAACATTCACATTTTGACAAGCGGAAAATGTGTCTTGACTCATTTGAGAAAACGGTGAGAACCCAAAACCTGAGTCTGCAGTATTTGCAATATTGTGTTCTGTCATTCCCGATTCCTGAGGCGAGCTGTTGCCGACCAATCGATCGATAACGCTTCCCTGTTCACTACCTGTTTCACTGTCTACACCATTGTTTGCCGCCCGCTCCATTTCCCTATGCGCAATTACCAAATTACTACTTTGAACATTAGTTAATTCATTACCCAGTGGTGCTGGCAAGCTACGCTCGTCGTCACTATCATTTCTCAATTTACTTTGGAGCCTAGTGTTACGTTTTTCACACGCCATAATTGTCACAATATTTCACACGATAACACAGAAAAGCACAATTTGAAGTGCAAAAATAGGAGAACACATTAACATAGCACTGAAAATAATATCTAGTTAATTGCAAGCGTAGCTGCGAAATACTTGGTGCAAATCTATATGCATGCCACAACTGTTTTACTGTACAACAATGAAAGGCTACAACTACAAAGGGGATTCTCTCTACAATTACGCGCTAGCAATAAACAAAAGCTACACTAAATACACAAACTACAAGAAAAAATCAGAAGATTCCAGTGAGGTATCCTAGGCTAAGGATCGACATATGAAACGTCCCCTTTCAACAATTATACATGACTGTACTTAAACTGACACACGGTATGTTGTTAGCGCAACGCAATCTGACTTTCAAAATTCCCTACAAAAGAATGGCCCTGACTAACATTAAACTATACCTTTCACAAATCACTTACCTCACAAAAATCTTCGCTGCTCAAGCTACTGCAATACAGCAAGCGCCACTACTGCCAGCTAAATAAAAGATTCAAACTATGGAAGGCACTAACTACTGATAGGGATAGTTAGCAAATGAAAGATATTAATAGAGAACAAACAATGTATTTACCTTGATATCATCATATATAAATATAGCAGTTCATGACAAATTTCAAAACTCCGCCATCTCTCTCCCCACATCCACCACTGCTGGCGGCTCACCTCCAACTGCGCAACGCTACGCGCTGTTCACATCCAGCTGCCGCTGCCCAACACTACAATGGCAGACAACAATGCAAACTAGCCACAGACTGCACACAGCACAGCCAGTGATTTTCATATTGAGCGCTACGTAACGTTGCCAATAAGAAAACATAAACAGCCTACTTACATAGAGAAAACATAAACAGCCTACTTACATAGAGAAAACATGAACAGCCTACTTACAATCTTTGCTACTGTGAAACACAACTCTTGTAATGAAAAAGTCCTCTTAACTTTTAAAGCATGCGTTTTAGAATACGTGTTTACTGGACCTTTTTTTGCTTCTTTTGGTCCATACTACCACTTCCCAAAATATGTAAAGCAAAGAGCATGCAGTAGGCGACATTTGTTTCACAGTATCTTATATCAAGAATTGCCCATAGCTCTTAAGGTATGCGTTTTAGAGATCAGGTTTACTTAACTTTTTTCGTTTCGAATGTCATATCCCTGAATACTGACCATCACTTTTGAAACACCATGTATAAACAGCACAACATACTGTCATGATTCCCACTTCATAACCTCACGCTGCGATTTATGAATGTCAAAATCGCTATTAGCCTGTCCAGCAGAGGAAAAATTCCGACGTCGATCAGGTCGACATCGGGCTCGGATTACATTCAGCACGCCACATGTTACATATCGGCGTATTCGCTTTCTGGCGCTGTCAAATATTAGATTTATCACGCGATACGTTTGAAGCGACGCAACGATAAATTTTAAAGTGTGACGGATTAGTAACAGCCCTTATGAAGCGAGATATTTTTGACGGGTGTGCGAGTGTAGTAAATAAGTTGAATTTACACGGACTTCACTAATATCTATGACGCAATGATGAATTACGTTTTTGTCAGTCAGAAGTACAAATATATCGCTGTAATAGTGCGCTTTTGTTCTCGAGCTTTTGCGATAGGATTTCATATTTCATGTGATTAGGAAATTCTTAATGAGCTTATTTTATGAGGCACCCTTGCCACGGCTCGAGGGGTTAACGTAATTTCAGCCTGCTCCATTCTTTTGTACAGCCTGCCTCTAAATCTGTGGGTGACCTATATCCTATTGGCCGACAATGCTGTATCTCCAGCAGCATGAGTGACATTTGCTAACAGACGGAAGGTATTTGGGTCTTCACGTGTCACTTCTATCTTCACTTCTATCTTACAGACTGGAAGTGTGAACACAGCTTTTCCAATCGATCTAACCCGAATGGTGAAACAAGCCAAGAAACAAAGTTAAACGCACACTTGCTTGAAAGAATGCGACATTTTTCCTGCGTAGGCAGTTATTTATTTAATCTTTCGTTCTTTTCATAACCGGTTTCGACTTATGAAGCCATTATCTAGTTACTGTCTGTATTGAAAATGCTCACTATGTTACGAATCCTAAATGAGAATACACTGCTGTGAAGGTAAACCAAAGGAAAAATAATTACCTTTAAATCTGTCAGATGTCGAAATTGGCAGCGTCTTGACTTTCTGTGTCTCCAATGCAACTGTTCATGATGTTTTGACAGTCTTGACATTTTATTTATGCACATAAGGCGGGAAATGTGCAAAAATGTAATCCTGATCAAAGGATAAACCTATGGGTGTCATTTAAGGCTATAGGTAAAGAAAGGAACTAATAAAATAAAGTTATTAAAAGGTGTTAAAATGGGGTGGTCGAAAATTTTAATTTCGCTTAGTATGCAAGTTATATATGTAATTTTATTTGCCTGTGTAGAAATTACGTAGGATTAAATTAGAAGAATACCCTCCGCTACACACCGTCATGTGGCTTGCGGAGTAGGGATGTAGATGTAGAAAGTCGTACAAAAGTAATCCAAGTGCTTTGCCACGCACCTAATGAACAACAGACACACATTTCGAAACATTTTCGACAAATTCGAAGTACTATGTCAGACAAAGAAACGGAAGAAAATAGATATTTAGGAAGAAATGGAAATTTTTAGTCATTTTAAAAACAACCCAGACGAACTTACCAACGAACAATCTAAAATGAAAGACAGAAACTATCTCGTCAATTTTTCTGGAATTGTGCTAATGGCTTATTAAGACCAAAATAGCGATTCCATTTGTAATTCCCACACAAACAAATTGAAACACGGATGTAACGTAGCAGCGATGGTGAGGCACATTAAAATCTTTGACCAGAGAGCCTATTATCGTGGTTAGTCTGCGCTTGACCGCGCGAGTGTTGCAAGCAGTTCGCTAGTAGTCGTCATGTAGAGCAGTACGCGAGTAGCAGTAGGCCAGTGCACTCTGTCGGTAGCAGTACGCTAGTAGTCGTCGTGCAGAGCGGTCGGTCAGCAGCAGCAGCCCAGTGCGGTTGTGTGATGTAGTCTGTCGGCAGTAGTGGTCTAGTCCTGTCACGGTCGCGAGCAGGACGCAGTCGGCGAGCGTCGACATGGCATTCTGGTCAAGATGCTGAATGAGGTATATTGTTAATTAAGGTAATCATCAGATAATGTAAAGTTTATTTATTGTAATTAATTTCCAACAAGTGCCCCAATAACAATTTTGATTTCAAAGCAATTTTTACAAAAAAAAATTTTTTATTTAATTGAACTAACGATTTCATTCCACTTCCCTTAAAGAAAAGTTTCAGTTAAATTTAAAAAAAAAAAATTATTATTTGCAATGCAGTTCCTCCAAGCCGTGCGCAACAATAAGAGCAGAAATTTGACAAGCAGTTTCAATGAGGTAAGAAATTAATTCTGATTTTTACACAAGGGCCAAAGACCGATATTTCGGTTTAATTGAATTTTCATTGTCACTGAAGTTTCATTAGCATTGAATTGTTTTTCATTATTTTCGTGACAGCTTACACCATGAGTCAGATTGCGATTCTCCTTTTTTATTGTCATTAAATTTAATTGCTAGGGTGGTTAGCATTCTTAAATAATATTGTCATTTTTTAAGTTTTTGTGGGGAGGTTACACTTGGCGACACCTAGTCCAGAATCGTATTTCGTTGAGAATCTTTTGAACAACAGTCAGATATCTGCTCTTATTTGCTTAGATATAATTAGGATTTGGCGCAACGCTTTTATTAACTTGTGACTTTCTTTCTACAGATCAACGGCAATTCGTTGCTCTGTTGTATTTGTGTGTTGCTTTTGCATTGTGCTTATTTATTTTGTGAAAAATTGTGACTATTGTAAAAATGCCGCGAAAGACTGTGAATAGTGTATCGCGAGGTATTTTGAATGAAATTACCGACTTAAACAGCGTGACCGATAGTAATTGTGACACGCAGTGTAATGATGACAATCCTGCGTTCACTGACAATCAATGCATTCCAACCACTAATGATGACTTTTGTCTTAATGATGAGCAAACGAACTCGGTTATGTCCTCTGTTGATTTGACGACAATCGATGACGCGGGACGCTCTATTGTAATGAGCGCTGCCCAACCTAACACAACCGGTTTACTAAATTTACGTGATGAACGTACAAATTCTTCTAATGAAAGTGATCAGGATACTCAAAGTAGGACGGATTTATTTAATTCCGGAACAGTGTCTGACAATGTACATCCGACTGATAAACGTTTTTGTAAATTACAGAATGACCAAATGGTCACACAAAACGCGACAATTGCAAATACACCGTCAAATAGTACAGAGAATGGAGTAGATAATGTTACATTGGGTCAAATTATGGCAATATTGCTACAAAATAGTAAAAGACTAGAAAATAATGATGAAAATTTTAGACAACTTAGGGAAGATAACAAACAACAGAATGAAAATCTCAAACAACTTAGTGAACAGGTCAGACAACAGAATGAAAAATTAGACGACAATTCCAGACAGCTTAGTGAACAAATTAGAGCCGTTGCCGCGCAGTGCCATGACACTAAGGAACAGTTGCGCGCGGAAATTGAGGCTTGTTCACAAAAAAATAGCGAAGAAATTAAATCTGTTGCGCAAGAATTAAGAGAAATGCAAACAGCCGCAACAGAAACACTCAGAGACGAAATTAGCGGAGTCGCTAAACAATGCTCTGAAAAAGCTACACAATTACGCGACGAGTTTAAAGCAATGACGGTAGAACTTTCGCGCACAGTGGACGCAAAGATAGACGCGAAATTCGAACAGCAGAACACTCAGATTAACGAGCGCTTTAATCAGCACATACAAAACAGTGATACGCGTTTCCGCAAATTTATTCAGGATCAAAATAAAGTCAAACGGCAAGTCATGGAGACAATCACTGCTCAAAGACAAGAAGACAAACGTAAAATGTTTGCGAAGGCAAAAACGTATGTAGACAATAATATTGCTACAGTGTCCGACGAAATTAATTCCATCAAACAGTCGAACACAGAATTACGTGACGAAATTTCCAATCTTAAATTAAAAACAGATACACACACAGTAAATATTCAAACAGTGACCGACAGATTCGAACAATTAGAACTAACACAGGATTGCGATGACATCAAAGCTGATGTTAAAAAACTGAGCGAAACTACACGTAAGTTGCAAAAACAGATTAATGCGTCCGATTCTAAAACCGATGATCAGGCAAAAATACTGACTGAAAAATATGATGAATTAGCCAGTCGTATTGATGCTATTGAAAGTAATAATGATAATAAATCAGACGATACTGCACCGATTTCATTTAACCAAACACCTGAATTTCAAAATTTACAGTAGACAATTAATGAGATCGATTCGTCTAATAACACGTTGCGTAGAAAATTGTCGAGTTTACAACAAGAAGTAACAGAGATGAAAAACATTTCAGTTAATAACACAGCACAGCAGACGCCACTTTGCGAACATATGTCAAACTCGCGCAACGCGTATAATTTGGGTAATCTACAGAGGGTACGGGACATAGATTCCGAACAACCACAGTTCAATAGATTCTCTTACAATCCTGAACCTGTTCCATCACACAGAGACGATAATTTTGATTACAAACATTTTCTGTCAGTGAGAAAGTTTAAAGTGTTTAAAAACGACCGAACACAGATTCACCCACTGGATTGGATTCAACAATTTAGCTTTGCTCTTCCACCGGCTTGGCCTGTAAGACACAAACTTGAATTTATTTGCAGTTTTTTGGAAGGCGAACCGGCAACTCGTATGAGACCGATCGCGAGGCAATGCTATTCAGTAGAGGAATTTCAGAATGCTTTTCTGTCAGCGTATTGGTCGAAGACGACACAGCGCGGAATTAAAGACCAATTAATTAGCTTACCAAATTATGAGAACACAAATTTTCCCAGTGTCACGCAATTTTTTGAGCACATGGTGCAACAAAAGCAGTACCTAAGTGAACCATACAGTGAATCCGCACTTATACAATTATGCATCTCTAAATTACCACGGTCATTACGAGTGTCACTTCTAACGGGCCAGCAAAAAGAAAACATTTCAGCATTCAGAGATCTTTTACAGCTCTTGGAAGTACAGCAATCTGATTATTCTTTTGTAAACAAAAACTTTTCGTATAATAACCAAGGTCAACAAACTTACAGTAATTATGAACAGGGACATAATTTCAATAGAAAAAGTGACAGACGCTTTAGGAACGGCAACTACCAGAACTTAAATCACAGACAGAATTCTGATTATCAATATCGTCAAAATCATCAGCAACAGGAACCACATTTCGGTAACAATAGAAGTTTCCCACCGCAACAGCATGAAAGTCAACCGGTTAGCATACGTAACCAACAATGTAATGCACAAGGTCAACCAGGCTTTAATGTTCAGCCGCTTGCACGTATAGTCCCAGATCCAATAAATAGTAACGGACGACAGCAAGGAAACAACTACGAACAAAGAAGACAGTATTTCAATTCCTATCGCAATGCACCGTATAGGAATGATTATCACGACAGACGTAAAAACGATGAGCACAATTATCAGCGTACATATAATAACAGTCGGTCTCACCAACAGCAAAATTATCCGCAAGAACCTATTCTCATGAATGAACCGGACAGTAGGTATCATCCAGAGCGTAATACGTCTGGAAGAAGTAATAGAACTGTTCAAATAGTAGAACTGCCACAGCATCCTGCTGATAATAATAACACGTCAGATAGAATCTGACTAGATACTGTACAGATCGCATCTTCCAATAATACAAGCACTACTTCAGACACGCAAAATGTAGTTCACGAAAATGTAATTACTTTTGACGATATCAGAGACACTCTCTTGCAGGAAAGACCATTTGTTCAGAAAACTATTTCACATCCTGTCATCGAAATTAAAATTGGTTCATCGAAATTCTCAGCAGTCATTGATTCCGGATCACCTATATCAGTAATAAATGAGGAGACTTTTAACGAGTGTAACAAAGAGAATACTTATCCGACATTACCTTTAGGCAAAACCAAAGTGAAGGGAGCAGTATCGAGTAAAGGTGTAGACGTTAAATTACAGACGCATTTATCATTTTGTATTGGAGGTCATACTTTCCACTCTAATTTTTGGATTGTTCCTTTATTGACAACAGACGTAATTTTAGGTACGAATTTTCTGGTACAACACGACGCAGTCATTGATTTTCAGAATTCTTATTTAATGTTAAAGGATGAAAATATACAATTTGCTATAGAATTTCAGCACTCACTATCTGCGGAAGAGCAAACAATTAATCGCACAGAGGTCATTTCCGCGTCACATAACATAGACTGTAATCCCACATTGTTCACGGATACGTATGTACACAACTATAATACTCCAGACGAAGCTGACTACGACGTAATACAGATGATTTCTGATAAGGTTAAAGAGAGCAGTGCAACTACAGACGACGAACGAACGCAATTACACAAAATTCTTTTACAGCAAGCTCCAGTTTTCGACAACATTCCTGGTACTATGTCCGGATTTTTGTATGAATTTCAAGTCAAACAGCACGATACATTTAAAGCAAAGCATTATCCCATTCCATATATTCACAGAGAACAAGTTAAAAAAGAATTGCAGGATATGCTTGACCAAGGAATTATTGAACCAGCAGTTAGTCCGTACATAAACCCGCTGCATATTGTTAAGAAAAAAGATGGCTCACTTCGCCTCGTACTTGATTCACGTCACATTAGTGACATTATTATTAATGAAACAGATCGACCACAGACACTAGAGGAACTTTTACAGAAATTTCATGGTACAGCTATGTATTCTACATTATATTTGAAATCGGGATTTTGGCAAATTCAACTTCATCCGAATTGCAGAAAATATACAGCTTTTCTCTGTTTTGGCGACTGTTATCAATTTTGCAAATTACCGTTCGGCTTAACTATTTCTTCTGCAGCTTTTATTCGCGGTTTGAACACAATACTTCCGACAGAACTTACAGACAGAATTACGACGTACGTAGACGATACTCTTATCGCAGAAGCTAACTGGTCTGAACACAATGTGATTTTAGAACGTCTGTTACAAACTTTCCATGCACAAGGACTTACAGTTAACCTCAGTAAATCGCATTTTGGCAAAACTTCTATAAAATTTCTTGGACACGTGATTTCAGCAGAAGGCATTGCACCTGATCCGGAAAAACTTCAGGCTCTACGTGACATTAGTGTTCCTACGGCGAGAAACAGCTACGCAGTTTTTTGGGCTTAATTAACTTTTTTCGTAAATTTATTCATCACTCTGCTTTAGACACACCCAGATTATGCCAATTAACAGGTAAAAACAGTATCTGGTCTTGGGATAAGCAAGCACACTCTGAATTCATGAACCTGAAACATGCTCTGTTGAATGCACCACTTTTATCGCACCCATATCTTACTAGAAATTTTTCCATTGCCACCGACAGTTCCAACACCGCTTTAGGCGTACACATTTTCCAGGAAATTGAAGAAGATGGTTCAATAGTAATCAAAAACATCGCATTTGCAAGCCGCATTTTGTCACCTGCTGAACGAAATTACTCCGTTACAGAATTGGAAACATTATGTGTTGTATGGGCTTTTACGAGATTTCGGCACTTTCTTTATGGCAGACATACCACTGTTTACACAGACCACAAAGCGATACAATTTTTACTTTCGGCCAAATTCACTCACGACAGATTAAGCAGATGGAAACTTTATTTACAGGAATTTAATTTTACAATAGTTCACATTCCCGGCACACAAAATGTTATAGCAGACGCACTATCGCGTTCTCTGAGCAACAATCAGCAAGACGTAGCAACCAACTTCTGCAAAACAAATTTCAGTGTCATGTACATTCAGCAAGTTGCATTTGAAAATTTTATTTCATCGTCATTACAGGACATAGCACAAGAACAAAACAAAGACAACGTGTGTAAAGAAATTAAACACCTTTGGGAAGATAAGAATAACGTTACGATTAGAAACCATTACACTGTACGCAATGACATTCTGTTTCGCCGCTCTCATCCTGACAGCAACAATTGGTTATTATGCATTCCTGACGAACTGGTTAACAAATTAATCTGGTACACTCATTTAAGTTACGCACATTACGGAGCACGAAAATGTTTTCTTATACTGAGACAGAACTGTTATTTTACCAACATGGAGAAACGTATACGACGAGTTTTAGCGTCTTGTAAAATTTGGCAGAAAGCTAAATCAGACACCACTTCACATATTCCTCCTTTATATCCCATTGTACCTGTTAAATTGAAACATATGGCCGCTGTAGACATTTTTGGTCCAATTCCGAGAACTAACAGAGGTTTTTGCTACATCTTTGTCGCTGTTGAGCTCACTTCAAAATTTGTTACTTTCACTCCGTTACGCAAAGCTACTGCTAAAACTGTTTCGAAAGCATTTGTAAAACATTTTCTATTTCATGTAGGGCATGTGATGAAAGTAATTTCTGACAATGGATCACAATTTCGATGTGGTATATGGACACGTATGTTACGAGCTAGAAACATTTCTCCGATTTATATATCCAAGTACCATGCTTCTTCGAACCCCTGTGAACGGTTAATGAAAGAAATTGGTAAGCTGTGCCGAATATACTGCCACAAAAGACATATTGATTGGGATACACACATACTCTCATTCCAAGATGTAATTAATTCCATTCCAAATGAATCCACTATGCTATCTCCGTCTGTTATATTGAAAAACGTTGAACCACCAAACAAAATTAAAGAATTAGTAAACTTTCCTAAATGTCGTCGACTAAGACGCCACGAAATAATTGACATTGCGCTGAACAACATCAAACGTGCCGCAGAGCGCCGGAGAAGACAGCAAAAACAGGTTTGTAGACGCCGAGACTTTCACGTTGGACAGAAAATATTAGTACGTACACACTATTTATCCAGTAAATTAAAAGGTAAGTGCAGTAAATTTGAACTTCTATACGCAGGTCCATATCGGATTCGCAGCATCCCTCACCCCAATGTTGTACACGTAGAAACTTTGAGAAACAGAAAATCGAAAGGCAATCACCATATCTCAAACATTAAACCGTTTATTGAATGAAGACACTTTATGATTCAACACACTATGATGCCATTTACTAATGCAATTATATTCACCTGACTAATTACTGATGATTATCATATTTTTTCTTGGCAAGTGCCCGGCAAGGTAAGGTTAGCAAGTCGTTTTTCTTGTCGTTACACATCAGACCGTGCACATTTTCCATTTTTTTTTTTGTGTATGATTATATTCCAGTTTTGTTTATATGCACTGTGAAATAGTTAAGATATAACACACACCAGTTGATTTTGACATTCTTTTTGCCCTATGACATCTCAAGATCGTGACTGTTTTACATTTTTTGCTGCTGCATTGTATTATTCTCTGTACATTTTGCATCTGAACACTGTCAATGTCTTTGACATATTACGTTTTCTGTCATGTTATGCTGTATGGTTAATTATGTTACCATAAACCAGTCATTATCTAGTGGGTATATGATTTAAATGCAAGACATTAATCTTTGTTCATCAATTTCAGAAAGAAATGATGCGTGTAAGAAATAAATCCAACAGAAATGGGAATTTCACCTACGGAATAAACGAAAGAGGATGCAATAACTTTATGAGGGAGAGTAAATGGATCAGGATTAACAAGCATTAACAAGAATATACTATACTCATCATAGAATAGCAGTCTTAACTAATTTTTTCTTTCAGAATACAAGGTGATTGATGCAGGCTGTCAGACAGAACTACACATCTTAGTTTTAGTGATGAAATATGCTAGAGATAAGGAATAGTTGTGTAATGAGTAATGAAGTGATTTTTTGCAGAAGATAATGAATGCTGATGAATAATGATGAAGAATATGCTGTTATGAATAATGAAGTTTTTCATTACAGGTGATGATAATAATGAAGTTATGATAATATGGATAATGAAGTGATTGATAATGTTGAAGTTATGTATTTATGCTACGTAGTTATTTAAGTATTTGTTGCAGTTTGTTTTGACAGCAGGTGTTATATTGCATAGTAGGATGACGGAAAGTTTTGGAAAGGACAGCTATGGAACACATTTTTATACACATTTCACTACCTGTTAATTCGAAGTTCACTACTTTTCAGCATAGTGTGCGTTTCTTCTTTCAGGTCAATAATCCATTTTGTATTTTTTTTCAGGAGAAGCTTTTCATGATACTTACTAAACCTGTTACTTATTATATCTGTTCTAGTACTTGCATTTTTATTTTTTACCCATCTGTGTCTATCATTTATAAATGTGATCACATATACTGCCTTGTTACATAACCTTGCTACAGCTGACTCATGACGAATGACGTTACCTATCCTCATTTGCAGCAATAGGTCAAAAGCAAATATTGTTATGCCTCAGCAATTAATTATCGATCCCAACGCAATGCATTGCTAACAATAAATGTATTACCAGTCCCAAATAGTGATACCAGTTTGAGAAAGTTCTGAGTAATGCTGATTAGCTCTGAATAGTATGTCACTTCAGTAATGACTTCTTAAAAATAAAAAAATATATATATATAAAATAATGCTTTGTAACTGGCTAATAACTGCCACTGTTTATTGTAATGAGACTACTTAAAATGCCCATGATTATTAATGCTATGACTGTAATTAACTGAATTTTAATAATGACTTCATAATGATCTGAATAATACTGAATGAGGAACAATGTTTTATTGTAATGAGACTACTTATAACGGCCATGATTATTAATGCTATGACTATAATTAACTGATTTTAATAATGACTTCGTAATGATCTGAATAATACTGAATGATGAACAATGTTTTATTCTATTCAATACTTGCTGGCCACTGAGTGCCAATAATTAATGTCACTCAATGAATTATGTTATTAATTATGCCATTAATTAGCTCTTGTTTTCAATGTTGATACTTTGTAACTGGAAAAGAATGTGATTGTTTAATAATGCTTTGTAATTAGGAAAAAGCTAATGATTCTTACTATATTGGAATGACAAATGATTAATTAACTATGCCATACTTTGTAACTGGAAAAGAATGCGATTGTTTCATAATGCTTTGTAATTAGGAGAAGGCTAATGATTATTACTATATTGGAATGACACATAATTAATTAACTATGCTATACTTTGTAACTGGAAAAGAATGTGATTGTTTCATAATGCTTTGTAATTAGGAGAAGGCTAATAATTCTTACTATATTCAAATGACAAATGATTAATTACGCTTTGTAACTGGAAAAGAATGCGATTGTTTAATAATACTTTGTAATTAGGAGAAGGCTAATGATTCTTACTGTATTGGAATGACAAATGATTAATTAACTATGCCATACTTTGTAACTGAAAAGAATGCGATTGTTTAATAATGCTTTGTAATTAGGAGAAGGCTAATGATTAATACTGTATTGGAATGACAAATGATCAATTAACTATGCCATACTTTGTAACTGTAAAAGAATGCGATTGTTTAATAATGCTTTGTAATTAGGAGAAGGCTAATGATTAATACTATATTGGAATGACAAATGATTAATTAACTATGCTATACTTTGTAACTGGAAAAGAATGTGATTGTTTGATAATGCTTTGTAACTAGGAAAAGAAGGTTACTGATTCTATGTAAAACAATTAATGAACATTTTTCTGTAATACTACATACATGGTACAGAAATGTTCAACAACTGGGCTATGAATGCCGCAAACTACTAATGAAGAATGGTATGTGACTTAATGTCCTTCACCTTATGAGCTAACTACCCTGAATTACTGCAATGTCCATTTGTCCTGTCTATCCTAGTGATCATGGAGCACTATCTTTGGTTTTGCACTAATTCTACGTTGGTGTGCCTTGTAAGAGCGTGGTGTTGACACGACATGCTGTCCACCACCGTGAGCGATGAAGACGTTATTATGGTCCCACTGTTTGGTGTACCTAGTGTACTGCCAAAATGAGAACATGGAACATTACTACGACAGTTCAGTGTCTTGGCTACACTGATAAATTCTGATGGGAAAAGAACTTCAAATTGTGTCACTTGGTGTTGTACTGCTGTGGAAAGATATGGACTTTCAGAACAGCTGTGTGCAATCTAAAGTGCTACAACCATGATGCAATCCTTCCCTTTCCTATCCTAATTCTTGTCACATAGTGAAAATCATTTTTTGCTAACATCATTTATGTTCATGGGTTATACATTTTTTTCGATTCGTTGAACTCCAGTGCGAGTACACTTATGGCACTTGTCGACATGTTTTTTTTTGCCATTATGTTTATTTGTTGTGAAAATGCTAAAGACATTTTTCGATTTGTTCTGAAGTACAGTATATGTGCACTCTTGTCTTTTATATTGTATATACATTTTTATTTTGATGATATGTTCTGAACTACAGTGCATGTGCACTAATGTTATGTGTTAATATGTTTTCTTCTGAACTTCAGTGCCTGTGCACTTTTCTCATTTTTCAATATAAATTGTACTCATTCTGTATGTTCAATACTACAGTGCGTATGCACTTATGTCATTTGTTACTCATTGTATATACATTTCGTCATTTGCTGATATGTTCTCAACTCCAGTGCGAGTACACTCATGTCACTTGTCAACATGATTTTTTTTGCCATTCTGTTTATGCTAAAGAATTTTTTCAGTGCCTGTGCACTTTGTTATCTGTCAAATAATTTTTATATACATTTTTCTGATTTGCTACTATGTTTTGTTCAAATAGGTTCAAATAGCTCTGAGCACTATGGGACTCAACTGCTGAGGTCATTAGTCCCCTAGAACTTAGAACTAGTTAAACCTAACTAACCTAAGGACATCACAAACATCCATGCCCGAGGCAGGATTCGAACCTGCGACCGTAGCGGCCTTGCGGTTCCAGACTGCAGCGCCTTTAACCGCACGGCCACTTCGGCCAGCCCTATGTTTTGTACTCACATTTTGTCTTTGTCTGATATATTTTGTACTCGGTGCGTGTGCACCACATTTAATTTATGTACTAAATTTGAATATTCTGTAAATTGTAAAAATTTCTTGCGATGGCAAGTCCAAATGACTCACCATCGCTGCCAAATTTTTGCCCCCCCAGTGGAGGGTTATGAAACACGTATGTAACGTAGCAGCGATGGTGAGGCACGTTAAAATCTTTGACCAGAGAGCCTATTATCGTGGTTAGTCTGCGCTTGACCGCGCGAGTGTTGCAAGCAGTTCGCTAGTAGTCGTCATGTAGAGCAGTACGCGAGTAGCAGTAGGCCACTGCACTCTGTCGGTAGCAGTACGCTAGTAGTCGTCGTGCAGAGCGGTCAGTCAGTAGTAGCAGCCCAGTGCGGTTGTGTGATGTAGTCTGTCGGCAGTTGTGGTCTAGTCCTGTCACGGTCGCGAGCAGGACGCAGTCGGCGAGCGTCGACATGGCATTCTGGTCAAGATGCTGAATGAGGTATATTGTTAATTAAGGTAATCATCAGATAATGTAAAGTTTATTTATTGTAATTAATATTCAACAAGTGCCCCAATAACAATTTTGATTTCAAAGCAATTTTTACAAAAAAAAATTTTTTATTTAATTGAACTAACGATTTCATTCCACTTCCCTTAAAGAAAAGTTTCAGTTAAATTAAAAAAAAAAAAAATTATTATTTGCAATGCAGTTCCTCCAAGCCGTGCACAACAATAAGAGCAGAAATTTGACAAGCAGTTTCAATGAGGTAAGAAATTAATTCTGATTTTTACACAAGGGCCAAAGACCGATATTTCGGTTTAATTGAATTTTCATTGTCACTGAAGTTTCATTAGCATTGAATTGTTTTTCATTACTTTCGTGACAGCTTACACCATGAGTCAGATTGCGATTGTCCTTTTTTATTGTCATTAAATTTAATTGCTAGGGTGGTTAGCATTCTTAAATAATATTGTCATTTTTTAAGTTTTTGTGGGGAGGTTACAAAATAAGATTAGTCATACCTAACTTCCACACTGACACATGAAAATATTCATGTTACCTGCATACCAAGTGAAATGTAAATTTTTGGCGTCCCCGTTTTGGTACACCTTTCAATAATTTTATTTTATATTATTATTTATTTATATATTATATGTTATTATTTATTTTATATTATTTTATCAATTCCTTTCTTTACGTATTAAATGAGACTGTTACAGACCCACGCTGTCATTTCTTGGTCAACGTTATATCTTCACACATTTCAAGGAGTGTTAAAACTGTCAGAACATCAAGAACAGTTGCTCCTGTAAACCAGTACAAATGGAGACATAGACAGGCGCTGCCAGTTTAGATATTTAGTAAATTAAAATTAAGAATTTTTCCTCAAATGTACCTTAACACCATTGTGTTCTCTTTCCTTATTGCCGGCCGGAGTGGCCGAGCGGTTAAAGGCGCTACAGTCTGGAACCGCATGACCGCTACGGTCGCAGGTTCGAATCCTGCCTCGGGCATGGATGTGTGTGATGTCCTTAGGTTAGTTAGGTTTAAGTAGTTCTAAGTTCTAGGGGACTTATGACCACAGCAGTTGAGTCCCATAGTGCTCGGAGCCATTTGAACCATCTTTCCTTATTGGTGTGCTTTGCAATATATGTAATAACTAGACAATGGCTGCAGAAGCCGAAACAGATTGTGAAATGAAAGAAAGATTAAATATATAATAGCCTAAGTAGACAAAATGCTGCACTCGTCCAATAAATATTTGTCTGTGGTACCCTTCGTGAAGATGATGTACCGCAATTACTTCCTAGGAACATGCATGTATTTTTCCACTGTGCTGACATGCGATCTTATTGCAGATAGAATACATTAGTTCGCTTAAGCTTCTGCCGGTGTAAGTTGTAGTTAAATAGTAAAGACGTGGAAAGGAATGGGTGTTAAATGCTGTGACATTGACTAACTAAATTGTTTTAAAAATTTAAGGGAAGTAATACATAACAAAACTCAAAAATAATTCGTTTGTCTAAGATAAGTCATTTAACTTATTTGTAGACGTGTAAGTCTGAGAAATTACAGAAAGCAAACAATAATTTATTATTTATACGATAAGTCAAAAAAAAAAGTGTGTGAAAGCTAATGGGACTTAAGGCTGCTAAGGTCATCAGTCCCTAAGCTTACACACTATTTAACCTAAATTATCCTAAGGACAAACAAACACACCCATGCCCGAGGGAGGACTCGAACCTCCGCCGGGACCAGCCGCACAGTCCATGACTGCAGCGCCATAGACCGCTCGGCTAATCCCGCGCGGCTACGATAAGTCACTATTGATTGCAAATATAATATGATCAAAGTAAGTTGATTTTACGAGTATATTCCACGCATAATTAAGGATGTTACACATTAATCTTCTTCATCACATATTTCTTAGAATGTAATCTTTTCAAATTGAACATTGTTGCTGTCAGTCTCTGACAGTAGTGCTGTTATGCACACCACATCCACAGTAGCCGCCTAGTCAGTGGACAGTCTATAGACTTCAGTAAAGCTTTCGCTGCAGTACTATACGGAAAGCGACTGAAAAATGTACGGAACTACGAGGCAACAAACCAGATTTGCTGTGCATTAAATATTCTTGACGGTCCATGTGCACCACATAATTCCCATTGTCTACAGACACTGAAGTAATATCCAATTACTCAGACTGCTCAACAATGGCTTAGGGAATAGTTTCTGTTACAATTTCAGAATTTTTTCAGTGACGTTATTTACAGGGAAAATTTGTAGTTTAGAATACTGACAGTTCAGAGGCTGTTGGCAGGGTTCGATTAATTAGTAGAAATTTCGGATACTGCAGTGTGTATATGAAAGATGTTCCTCACGAAACAACTTTACAGCCCATGTTGTAATACCGCTTAATAGTGTAAGTACAACTACTAGACAAAGTCAACCGCAGGACGGAAATTACGAATGCTTTTAAATGACTGCATTATCCCATATATTTTAGCAAGATAATACACTAGTGTCGAAAATTATAGCAACAAACCGCTATTTCCCCGTCCTCGATATAATCATACTACCTGTCGACCAGATGTCCATACGGTCGTGTTATGCACGGAAGACGGCATTCCGATCAAAGGACCACCATGCCAAAGATGACGTCAGAGCACCTGTGAAACGAGGTAGTGTTTGCCGGATAGCCCCACACCCACAATCGCTATGTACGGAGTCACAGACGGTGCAGTGTGGCACAAAGAAGATGCCTACCACACTCTCTGCGGTGAAGGGCCGTAGAAAGAAAGGAAGCAGGATAGTCGCAAACAGATTTGGCCTAATGGCTTAATGTGAATCGTGTTTCTCCGATGTGTCGACAGTTTATAGAGACCGAAATTGTATCCCGAAGACCAGGGCAGGGCCAACCAAGTGGGACGTCGGAAGAGATGACCATTATTTAGCTGTAAGGGCACGACGTTACGGCCTTAGCACTGCACGGCAACTGGAATGTGAGCTCGCAGCATCCACTGGACGTGTTGTTTCGAGGCAAACGATGTGCAGAAGACTTTAGCAGAGTGGCCTTTGTTGTCATGGATACCCTGTATGTATATCTCTGATGCGTCTTCATAGAAGGGAACGTTTAGAGTGGAGTCATCAACATGCCAATTGGACTGTCGAACAGTGGTCCAATGCTGTTTTCACAGATGAGTCATGATTTAGTCTGGAGAGTGATTCTCGATAGATTTTCATCTGGAGGGAATGTGGAACACGATTTCGGTACCCAAACACTATGGAAAGAGAGCGAGATCGAGAAGTATCCTCAATGGTGTCGGCAGGGATTACTTTTACGAAACGAAGCCCTCTCCATGAAACTGTACGGGTGAATCGGCAAGGCTTAACTGCTGTCAGGTATCGTGACGAGATCTTGGGATCTTATCTGCGGTCATTGCGAGGTGCTGTGGGCCCAGACTTTGTACTGATGAACAACAATGCTCAACCTTATACGGTACGGTTGTTTGATGTGTGTTGTGTCTTTTTTTTTTTTTTTAACGGAAGATATTGCACGCATGGCGTGGCCTGCTCGCTCTCCCGATTTGAATCCCATAGAGCATGTCTGTGATGCACTAGGGAGATGGCTTGCATCACGTCAGCATCCACCAACCACTGTCTAAGACTGCGAGGAAGCTCTTCGGGAAGAACGGGCATTAAGGCCTTAATATCAAACTAATGACATCATTCACAGCATGCCCCATCGTTGTCAGGACCACATTGCTGCCAGAGGTGCCCACACACCATACAGAGCACATTAACCAGTTGTCGGAATGCGTTTGCTGATCCGTTAAGTCGGAAAAAAACGAAGGACATTTTTGTCTAACCTTATGCATGTTGCAGTTGTTTCCGTTCTGTATTCATTGCATTGTTTCTACTTTACTATCATCTGTCTATATTGTTTTGTGGTAAAATAAACGCAACCTCGCAAAATTTCCTTTTGTTGCTTTGCAGTGTGTGTAACCTTGAGGGCCAGTCTGCGACATGTACGGTTCTAGGCGCTTCAGTCTGGAACCGCGCGACCGCTACGGTCGCAGGTTCGATTCCGGTCTCGGGCATGGATTTGTCTGATGTTCTTAGGTTATTTAGGTTTAAGTAGTTCTAAGTTCTCGGGGACTGATTACCTCAGATGTTAAGTCCCATAATGCTCAGAGCCTTTTGAACCATTTTTTCATGTTTGTCGGTAGTTTGTTTTATAAACTGTTGCACCAAGTTCATTTAAGGTACGCGTGGTTGAGAGGCCTATGTTGCTCTTTACTATCTCATTGGCCATTTGTTTATCTGACTTACTAGTCAGTAGTACATTTATCTGCAAGGTTAGGTTATTGTGTTGTAGCGTGAGCAGATATAAGGAAGGAGTAAAGTATGCGTGTCACGGAAGGTTAGGCTAACCTTGGCACTGCATTCTGCTTTATCATTTAGCTTGACACATGAATGCCTAACTAGGCTGGCGACCGATTTTAATATGTAATTGTTACACTTGCTTTTGTGCTGCGCGAACGACTGTTCCTGACCCATCTGTTTACTGTTGGTTATACTCTGCTGCAGTGTTCCGGAAACGAATCCCAGTTTGATTGTTCTGTTTCCATTAGGTTATGTCACGGTCACAACTCTCAAAAATTCCTCGCAGAGGTATAACGCTAGTATCGATTGCGTTTGAAGGTGGTCCATGGGAGCGTTACAAGGTAACTTAGGATATGCAGATATGCTCTCGTAAATAATGAACATTATTTCAAAATGTAGCGAGACAGTATAGAAGAAAAATGGCAGTGCAATTAGTCAGACGACGCCAAACTTTTCTAAACTTACTTTGTGCTGGACAGAGGCTACGACAATTTTAAATGTTTCCACCGCATATTATCGCTGAATCAGTAGAGTTACATTGTATATAAGTTATAACTAGACTTTGCACACTTGTAGAAGTCAAAATCGTTAGTTATATATGCGAATATTTGCTCCCTCACTCTACAAAATAAGCATGAACAACTCCACGCCAAAATTCTCGCAAATGGCGGGCAGTCGAACTGGTCACGCACAACTGTCAGATACAAGTGAATACACATTCTGTGAAATAGGTGTCATCACTACGCAGATAGTTTGTTAGATATGTTAGTGGTACAACTTAACAGGCAGAACAACGGATAAGACTGTAGCCTAAGAAAATAAAATCCAAGTCAAATCCAAATTCTAACACTTAAACGTAAGATGGAAGTTCCACGCTACCGGTAACCCAGCTGAAATTCACATTTTATAGCGGCACATCAGTCCTTGAGTTAAGTTATATAAACAGTGAAGCTGACAAACCGGAACTACTTACAAAAGGAGACATTTACAACATCCTGACATCAACAGCCCGCCGTAATTGAAGCAAGAAAAATATCCTCAACCGAAATGGAACGCCATTGGAGGGACGTAAACAACGTTCCCCTCACGTCGACCTTCAAATATAAACAGAGCGTCATCGTCAACAATAAGTTCCCTACCAATGAAAAACCCCGCTCAATGCCTCTCAGTCACATCGACGAGAATATGGACAACTGTTGATATATTTATCCACAGATTTACATGTCGACACGCAGGTGATATTTGTAATTTCCTTCTCCAGAAGCTGACAGTGATCGCCAGGACAAGCCCCCCCCCCCCTCTCTCCGTAATGTAGATATAACTGAACTGATACGAGCGGAAAAACTCAGACACATCAGAGCAAAGATCAACGACACCATATAGATGATCACCGAGCAGCAATGTGTTACGAAGAAGAAGAAGAAGACGATCAACTGCTGGTTGTGATCATGCTGTATATCTTGCCTGTAATAGAATGAAATGCTAATAACGGTGATAAATGTACCGAACGCGAAGACATTTTTTTCTGTGCTATTCTATGTGTGTATGTCTGTAATGTGTTGAAAAATTGTACAGTTACTATCAATAATTTATTTTTCAGAAAAGAGGAAAACAAACGGAAGTCACCTGTGCTTTTTTCCATTCACTTGGAAATTTTTTCTGGATGAGAGATTCGCGATAAAGGGAAGCTCAGTAGGGGACCAGTTCCGAAGAGTACTCACTGTAAAACCGGACTGGGATCCCATGCAGGTCAGGTGACTTACTCATTTTTCATCACCAGGGATGTTTACTCCAAGTTCCCCATACGGGAGTCTGTGCGACCGTAAAAGAAGACATGTCTGTGCGATCCTGCTGCATGAAATATTTTTTTTAAACGCTAATATTAAAACTTCAGCTATACTTTTGTGGTGTTCTATTGCCACTACAGATCAATCGGTGAGTGAACAACTCGCTTATCGATTTTACTCAGGACAAGAATTTTCTCGGTTTCTCGGCAATATCTCGTTACCGTATGGCGGTGGAAGTGGTTGCGGGCCTTAAGCATCGATAGTCTTAAAAACACACTAATTTATACTAACTTCTACCGTACTCCAGGGAAGTGTCGCGTTATAATTGTACTCGGAACTGACTGCCGGATGAAACCTGAAGACGAAAAGGAAGCATGTAACGTATATCCAAAGGAAAGAAGATTGGGTTTAACGTTTCGTCGACATCAAGATCATTAGAGACGAAGCACGAGCTCGGATTATGTCAGGGATGGCGAAGGAAATGAGCCATGACCTTTCAAAGGAACCATCCGGGCATTTGCCTGGAGAGATTTAGGAAAATCACGGGAAACCTAAATCTGGATGGCCGTACGCGGGGTTGAACCGCTGTCCTCCCGAATGCGAGTCCAATGTGCTAACCACGTACATCGAAAAGACATGTTAGACATCACAGGACGAGGAATCTCCATTGCAGTTGGTAAAAAGATTATGTCGAAACTGAGTTTGATTGCGAAGTTCTCTGGTTACTAGTAACTAGCCTAGGTGAATTCAAATTAATCGTTTGTACCTTCCATCTGATTCTCCTTGAAATAGTTGAAGACTCGCTTAAAATAAAGTTTACGCTCACTATCGCGGAAGTGCCCTGATCATGCAGTATAAGTTGGAGACTACTTTAGCCTAACGAGTATAGACTGCGGCAGCTACGGATTCCTTGCAATTGGTACGGACTTCTGAACGCTTTTTCTGAAAACTGCCATGAAGAATTAAAACAACCAACTCGTATTGAAAATATTTTAGATTTTGTAGCTACAGACAGGCCTGATATTGGAAAAAACGACATTTTGTCTATGGAGTGCGTGATTGGTTCTTTCGTATTTTTTTTTTTTTTTTGTTTATTTAAGACCAAATCACATGTTTATGACACAGTCATAACAGGTTTCGGCCATACTGTGACCATCTTCAGATTCTAAAGGTGGCATACACTGAACACAGGTTCATCCGTTGTCAAATGCCTAATATTATTGACAGTGTCAATATCGAGACAGGGATTAGCGATCACTAAGCCGTTATGGAGATCATGTTTACCGAACTAACTGTCAAGCAGGATATGAGAGTTTTTATTCTGGAAAGAGCTCTTAAGCAATTATTAGAGCCCTACTTAGGCAATGAACTGACGCCATTCAATTGCGATATGTTAGACATACAGGAATTATCGGCAAAGTTTTGACTGGTCGTGAAACACAATATTAAGAAGTACGTAGCAAGTAAGAGGTTTAAGGACGGGGTAGGCCCACTGTGATTTAGTAAGGAACGGTGAGAATATAGAGAGTGCTAAATTTTCGCTTTAAAAATGGAACCCATAGATGTTGCTGGATGTACTACGAGCTGCCGCCTCTCGCAATATCAGGGTGCGTCCAGCATTGTCGAACCTTGCGGATTTATGAGTTGTATGTGGGGAGGCATACTGTTTCGTGGGTGTACTGACCTCCGTATCTCTGAACACTCACCATTGATCGTAGACCTTCCTCAAATACATCCTTTCACGGTGTACTCGGCCCTGACTTCACTTTAACGGACGTCAGTGGTCGACCGCATCCAACTGTGCAGGATGAGCAACTCTTGGAATGAGAGGACGTTCGGAGAATTGATTGGCCTGCCAGACTTAAATCCCGTCGACCAAGCTTGGGATGTGTTGGGGAGGCGTACTGTAGCACGTCCACGTGCACCGTGCACCAAAGACGAATCAGTAGTTGTCAATAACTTTGGTTGAGAGAGGGAACGCTCCACCACAAGAAATCCTTAGAAACCTTGTGGTCAGCATGGGAGCACTTGCAGAGCAGGCATTGCTGCCTGTGTTGACTACACACCCTGTTAAGAACCATGTCAAAAAAAAAATGGTTCAAATGGTTCTGAGCACTATGGGACTCAACATCTTAGGTCATAAGTCCCCTAGAACTTAGAACTACTTAAACCTAACTAACCTAAGGACATCACACACACCCATGCCCGAGGCAGGATTCGAACCTGCGACCGTAGCAGTCCCGCGGTTCCGGACTGCAACGCCAGAACAGCACGGCCACCGCGGCCGGCTAAGAACCATGTCCCTCTTTGTAACGTGCAGGGAACGTTCATAAATCGCAGTGATTTGAGTGTCGTTATTGTCTTCGAATAACAGTGTCATTTCTGGTCGTGTCACTGCTTATCCCTTTCGTTTACCTCCTGTACTATACTGAAGCAGTTCTTTCTATGTGTGGTTCAAGCTGCATCGAGCTATGTTACTTGACGGTGCTGACACTTCATGGGAAGCTTACTTTCGTCCTTTGTTTTGGCAGACCAGTGTATTGTGTCAAGAGAACTTAATTAAGCTTCAAATGGCTCTAAGCATTATGGAACTTAACATCTGACGTCATCAGTTCAAAACAATGGCTCTGAGCACTATCGGACTTAACATCTGAGGTCATCAGTCCCCTAGAACTTAGAACTTCTTCAAACTAACTAACCTAAGGACATCATACACATCCATGCCCGAGGCAGGATTCGAACCTGCGACCGCAGCAACCGCGCGGTTCCAGACTCTAGCGCTTAGAACCGCTCGGCTACCGCGGCAGGCTGAGGTCATCAGTCCCCTAGACTTAGAACTGATTAAACCCAACTAATCTAAGGACAACACAAACATCCATCTTCAGTTGAAACTTCCGGGCTGAGAGGCCGTGGTCGATGTATAAAATTTCCACCTAACTTTTCGTCTCCATCTGCGGAAGACATCTTCTGAGGTCGTCCGGCTACCGACACTGAGGCTCCAGGTACTCTCGCATTTATAGAGCGCATAGAAGGCACCACCATTCGTCACGCGATGCCGACGGTATGCCTATCTTTGGAAGGCGTCATCATTCCCGATTAAGAGTAATCGATTGTCATTCTCCTGGCGCAACGTCGACATCCGTATTTTGTCCAACTATATCGATGCAAAGATACGCATACCGTCGGCATCACGTGACGAATGGTGGTGCCCTCTATGCGCTCTTTAAATGCAAGAGTACGTGGAGCCTCAGCGGCAGTAGCCGGACGACCTCAGAAGATGTCTCCCGCAGATGGAGACGAAACGTTAGGTGGAAATTTTGTACATCAACCACAGCCTCTCAGCCCGAAAGTTTCAACTGGAGACAACACCGGCCATGAAAGCCTACATTGTATGATTACTCACATCCATGGTCAAGGCAGGATTCGAACCTGCGACCGTAGCAGCAGCTCGGTTCCGGACTGAAGAGCCTTCTTAATTAAGGATTCAATTTTACTCAAAATTCCCTCTAAGTATTATTTACTTTTCGCCAGAGTTAGGTTTAAGTAGTTCTAAGTTCTTGGGGACTGATGAGCTCAGATGTTAAGTCCCATACTGCTCAGAGCCATTTGAACCAAGAAATAAGTAATTCAGTAGTTGACAAAGTTTGTGACTGGCAGCGGTAATTTAAAAAAAAAAAAAAAAAAACAGTTACATATTTCCTGAGACAGTCACGGTCGAAAAATAGTCAAAAATGGCTTCAAATTATTCAAGACTTTATCATCAAAGACGTTAAGGGACATTCACGTTAAATAATCGGGACGCGCGCAGAACAAATAAAGAGCCTAATTTCGTTTGAAGTATTATTTACTTTTCGCCAGAGCTAAACATAACAACGTAATTCACACGACACGTGCCTTTTAAGGCTACAACTTGGGCGCCCGACACGGAACAGATGTTTTGGGCGAGTGGTTCGTGTGCTGCAGCGCGACGGAAGCTGACCTTCGTCTGCAGCCGTCCAGACGACACGGGGAGCTCCTGGGCTCCCAGGAGGCGGCGGGAGTCCGCAGAGGACCTGCGGCGCAGCGCGTGGGCCGCCGACGCCATTGATTTCTGTCTGTGGGAGGCGGGGGCGGCGCAAGGGGCGGCGGTCGCGATAGCTGAGGCGGCGCCGCCAGATCAAATAAGAGGCCGCCCCGCCCCCCCCCCCCCCATCACCCCACCCCCCGCTGGAGCTGCCGCAGTGGCAATCGCCGGAGACGACTGCCGCCCGCGGCTCCTCAGGTGGACACAAAGACTCCTCTATGGCAGATTCGTTTTTTTGTTCTGCAGAACCGTAACTTCATCATTTTCGATGCGCCTAAACTGGGTTCGAACCGAACGCCGCCCACTTTAGTTCCACCAGACAACAGGACCTCCACAGGGCCCTTCAGGTGCTTTTCAATGCTCTGTTCTAAGGTTGATTTCTACATCAACATATATACTCCGCTAGCCAACAAGCGGTGAGTGGCGGAGGGCACACTTCGCACCAAAGTCATATTCTCCCCCCCCCCCTTTCCCTGTTCCACTCGCGGATCGCGCGAGGGAAAAGCGAGCCTGTGAACGCCTGAGTATGAGCCCTAATTTCTCTTGACTTTGAATGGTGATCATTGCGCAATTTTAAAGTTGGTGGTGATAATATATGCTCTACATCCTCGGTGAAGATCGGATTTCTGAATTTAGTGAGCAGCCTCTTCCGTTTAGCGCGCCGTCTATCTGCAAGCGTGTCCCACATCAACTTCCTATGAGATATGTAACGCTCTCGCGATGGATAAATGTACCAGTCACGAATCTTGCTGCTCTTCTTTGGACCTTCTCAATCTCTTGAATCAGACCCAGCTGGTAACGGTCCGATACAGACGAACAATACTCTAAGACTGGACGAACTATAGTATTGTAAGCTATTTCCTTTGTTGAAGGACTGTATCGCTTCAGGATTCTGTCAATAAACCGTAATCTAGAGTTTGCCTTAGCCGTTACTTGTGTAATCTAATCATTCCATTTGAGTTCATTTCGAATAGACACACCCAGATACTTAACGGATGTTACCGCTTCCAAAGACTGGGCATTTATTTTGTACTCGTACATTAATGGGGATTTTCACCTTGTTATACGCAGTAGGTTATACTTAGTAATATTGAGAGATAACTGCCAGTCATTACGACACGCATTTATTTTCTACAGATCCTCATTGATTTGTTCACAACTTTCGTGTGATGCTATCGCTTATGTAAATCGCAAAAAGCAGCGGACCTATTACGCTGCCCTGGGGCACACCTGAAGTTACGCTTGTTTCTGTTGAAGTCACGCCGTTCAGGACGACATACTGCTCTCTGGCTGTTAGAAAACTTTCTATGCAACTGCATATCTTATCGGATAGACCGTAAGCGCGCACTTTTTTAGAGCAAGCGACAGTGCGGAACTGAGTCGAACGTCTTTCGTAAGTCGAGGAATATGGCATCAACCTGGGAGCCGGTATCTAGCGCCTGTTGTATGTCATGCACCAAGAGGGCCAACTGTGTCTCGCATGACCGCTCT
The DNA here is from genome assembly GCF_023864345.2 of Schistocerca serialis cubense. Lineage (NCBI taxonomy): Eukaryota > Metazoa > Arthropoda > Insecta > Orthoptera > Acrididae > Schistocerca > Schistocerca serialis. The sequence continues at coordinate 1,133,620,050 of NC_064639.1, forward strand.
TTCCTAAAACAGTGCTGGTTTCTGCAGATGAGCTTCTCAGAGTCTAGAAAGGTCATTATGTCTGAACACAAAATGTGTTCCATGATCCTAAAACAAATCGGTGTCAGTACTTCTTTGGTGCGAGGCAAGGATTAGCTAACTGATCCTTAATGAAGTGGTTTCTGTATGGCTTGATCCATCTTATGGCATTGACCATGCTCGATCACCCGTAACGAGGATCAGCTGCACATTCCAAGAGAGTGCTCTCCTGCCCTCCTACAAGGTGGCTGGTACTTTGTGTACGGTGTCTACTTACACCAGGCATCATTCGGGTCCCTGCATGAGGTAGTCACTTACTGTAAGATTGTAGTCTACACTTACCTCCCCCTTCCCGCCTGCTTCATATTATTAATAGGTGGCCAGTGTCAGCATTTTCCTTTTTCTGACTTCAGAACCTTAAGGGGCTCCGGAACGCCCTATACTTGCAATGTTAAAATAACGCTTATAAATTACATCTTTCCTCACAAAGTATTTGAGGTAGGAAGTTGAAATTTTTACAGATTATTTATTGGAATATGGGCTACAACTTAACACAGGGATTTTACAAAATTTTAGTTCAGTTATTAAAGATGATTTTTTTTCAATTGTAATGAAAATTTACAACATTTTTTTGCAATTTTTTATTTATATATTCAAAAATATACAGTTTTTTCGAAAAAAGGCTGTGTTTAATTATGCAGAAGGTACTGTGTAACATTTACTGAAAGTTTGAAACAAATATGTTTGGAAGGTCCTTAGAAAACATGTAATTAGTATGAGAAAATAAAAGTTTTGGGAATCGAGCGACAAAGATTGGATTAACTTTTTAGTGCATTCCAGGTCCATAGGATGGATTATCTTCATCCTCTGCAAACTCCTCCTCCAGCTTCCTCTTGTTCCTCCTCCTGTTTACTCTTGCTTGTAATTCTAGACTCTTTACAGCCCTGTCTGCAGCCCGAAGGCGTTCTTTGTCTAAAGCAAGCATCGCTCGTTGTTGTGTTCGTAGATTTTGCTACCATTTTCTTCAGTTGCAGTTACTGCAACACTGTTCCAAAAGGTGGTCATGTATGAACACTTATCACATTTCAGTTGTATTTCACTAGCAAGTCCTACGTGCTTTATTATGGAGAGTTCCAGACCAACTTCACTACAATGAATACATCTTACACAGTTTGAAAAAATTCCTTTGACAACCGACATATCAAATATTTCATTCACATCCGATTCGCCCATAAAACATTCATAGTTTTCACTCATTGAACCAAGCTTCTTCTGTGAAGTATTTTCTTTCCCACTTTGACTGATATGGGCAGTTGTACTTGAGAGGTTAGGTTCACTCACTTGGTTATCGTCATTCTTGTTTACAGTAATAACACATACCTTTGGCTTTCCAACATTTCTCCTTTTCTTAAAAGCCTTCAGAGGATTTCTAATAACTTTACTTTTACTCATTATTATACTTCAACAAAACAGAGACTCAAGAAACAGAATTAATTACGAATATTTTCGAGATAACGACAGAGTAAATAAAGATGAAACAATCGACAATCACACCAGCGATATATATTGAACCATCACAGGTTAGCCACAACACATACTTTATCTCACATCACTAAAATGTACCTGATGAACACGGACGTTAATAATAACACCATTTGACAGCAGTTTAACAGCGCCACAGTGGGTCACGCCCATGTAGAACACATTTCAAAAAAAAATTAAAAATAGTTGTAGTCTTCGGAATTGAATAAATTATATATCTATCAAAAGGTAATAGTTTGCAGATTCAGAAAACTCAAAAAAGTAAAAATTGAACTTTTCATGATTTTGAGCGTTTCCGGAGCCCCTTAACAGATGTAGAGTCTAGATAGGATGTGGTTGACTTGCAGTTGACGTCTGTCAAACTCCACTACATAATTGCTCCAACATTTCTCTGCATTTACACTACCCCGTTAGGCTGTTGTAATATTTTTTGGCCCGTTAGGTCTACGCTGAGATCTGCCAGATCTGAAACATGAGGCCCGTTTATCAGAAGACAGATATCACGGCTAAATAATACGGCGTAGTGCAATTTGGGAGAAACTCAGCGTGGCGATACGTACTGCACCGTGATCACACGCTAGTTAGGTGGTCAGTCACATTAAAGTTAATAAGTTTTCTCGTCTCCGATTTGCTGTTCATAATACGCGCTCATAAGGAAGCACCGCCTTTTCTGGCGTCTTATTGACTACTTTTGAGATCAGAGCTCCAGAGCGGTCTGACACGAAAGGTGGCGACAGTCCGACGTGTGGGACCCTGACAAACTCTTGTGTACCACCGCAGTGTGTCTCATTGTACTTCAATTTTGTGTCCTTATTTTAAAGTACGTGATTACGAGTGGTGCACATCCCAAAGAATAGTGGGTATATTAAATAAAAAAGTATCACGACATTCGTAAAATGCTATTTCGAACACAATGCCGATAACCAAGTCGCCTATGTGTAGCAAACCTCATTACAGTGGACGAGAGTGCTATCGCCTCTCCCTCACCCGTTCGACACCTCCTGCATAAAGAACACAGCTTCAGAAGACGCCAGGTGAGTAGAAACAACACTCACGACGTGTGCCTCAACTGCACATCTCCATCAGCAATGTCTGCATCTACATCTATACTCCGCAAGCCACCCAACGGTGTGTGGCGGAGGGCACTTTACGTGCCACTGTCATTACCTCCCTTTCCTGTTCCAGTCGCGTATGGTTCGCGGGAAGAACGACTGCCGGAAAGCCTCCGTGCGCGCTCGAATCTCTCTAATTTTACATTCGTGATCTCCTCGGGAGGTATAAGTAGGGGGAAGCAATATATTCGATACCTTATCCAGAAACGCAGCCTATCGAAAACTCGACAGCAAGCTACACCGCGATGCAGAGCGCCTCTCTTGCAGAGTCTGCCACTTGAGTTTGTTAAACATCTCCGTAACGCTATCACGCTTACCAAATAACCATGTGACGAAACGCGCCGCTCTTCTTTGGGTCTTCTCTATCTCCGCCGTCAGCCCGATATGGTACGGATCCCATACTGATGAGGTGAAATTGTGCAGCCAGCGCAGATCATCTCGCTTTTTCCAGTAATGACGAGTATAACTGCAGCACTGGCACCACTCGACAGGCCAGCCGGGATGGCCGAGCGGTTTTAGGCGCTTCAGTCTGGAACCGCGCGGCCGCTACGGTCGCAGGTTCGAATCCTGCCTCGGGCATGGATGTGTGTGATGTTCTTAGGTTAGTTAGGTTTAAGTAGTTCTAAGTTCTAGGGGAGTGATGACCTCAGCCGTTAAGTCCCATAGTGCTCAGAGCCATTTGAACCATTTTGAACCACTCGACACGCGCGCAATATCTGTATGCTACTTGTTCTGTTGAAACAGATACGAGGCAGTGTCTTACGGGTCAACTTGCACCGTGCACGTAGTTATTTCCGTCACTTAATACGCTGCACTGCAATCACTTTCAAAATGGCTTTCTTACTATTACTGTATAAATCTCGAAGAAATCGTTACTGAAGATACAGCTACCCATTTAAGAAAACTTCAGCAAATCTGTCATTAAAGAACGCTAAATAGCAAAAATCAAATTTTAACATAAAAAAATACCGTTGTGCACATACGATCACTATTCCTCAGGTTAATCCGCAGCTTTCAGCGGCAGTGATAGCAACGAGCAGGACACAGCGAAATGATTATCATGTTCAAATTCATCTCAGCGGTGTCACTCCACTGGTATGACAGTCAAACTCAGCAAGAAACTGCCACAATACAACCATTTGTAAGAAACCAGTAGATACTTCAATGACTCGTAACTACCATAAAATTTCATTTTCAGTGTGTCGGTATTAAATAAATTACTATAGAGATCTTTTGCGATACTGCTCATCGTATTTCATTTTATGAACTTGTTTACTACTGACAGGTACAAAATAATTTAAATTTAATAATTTATGCTTTTTGTAGTAACAACGAGAAGTGGTTGTGGAACAATTGTTTTGCTAAGTAATTTTGTCTACAAAAAAGTTTAGAGCAAGACCGAATATGTATTCCGAAATAGTTTCATTTTGATTGACTGAGTGCTTGAGTGCCAAATGCTACAGTTACAGCGGAAGTCAGTTTAACTGGCAGTACATCATTTCTGTTGCAACATATACACAGTGGCAAGATATGTCCATTTCAAACGAAATTAGGCTCTTTATTTGTTCTGCGCGCGTCCCAATTATTTAACGTGAATGTCCCTTAACGTCTTTGATGATAAAGTCTTGAAGAATTTGAAGCCATTTTTGACTATTTTTCGCCCGTGACTGTCTCAGGATATATGTAACTGTTTTTTTTTTTTTTTAAATTACCGCTACCAGTCACAAACTTTGTCAATTATTGAATTACTTATTTCTTGGTTCAAATGGCTCTGAGCAGTATGGGACTTAACATCTGAGGTCATCAGTCCCCTAGAACATAGAACTACGTATATCTAACTAACCTAGGGACATCACACACATCCATGCCCGGGGCAGGATTCGAACCTGCGACCGTAGGGGTCGCGCTGTTCCAGACTGAAGCGCCTAGAACCGATCGGCCACACCGGCCGGCATTATTTATTTAGCGATGTGTTTCGAGGTAAACCTCATCTTCACGCTAAATGGCATTACAAAACAACTTTAAAATAAGGCCATACTGATGTTACATAGTAATTTCGTAAATGTTGTGGTCGTGTTTTCTTTTTCTGGCGTGGCAGTCTCGCAGTGATGTGCTGGAGTGCCTCCACTTCCGCGCCTCTCCTGGTCACTGTTCACAATTGTCACAAACGTAGCAGAAACTTGGAAATACGATCACAAACAGTTCTGTAGTGAGCCGAAGTATCTTGGAGTCTGTCGTTTTACGGTGTGCACAAGTGACCTGGTCTATACGAGCCGAATCGGTTGCCGGAGTCTGTGAGCGAGGCCTCCATCTCATAAGGCACAATGTGCGCCTGAGGCCTCACAGATCGGCAACCCACCACACAACTCTGTTTGGCACTTCACCGGAGACGGCGCTGGTGGTGTTACGGGGCTGTGCTGATAGCCTCATAACCACAAATGTGATACAGGCGTGAAATGCACACTGTGCGCCTATGGTGCGGCGTCTTCGAGTGCTTATCTGAAGGTGGCCGGCGTAATGAAATTCATGCAGAGAACTAAACGATGGCCGCGTCCAACCCAGAAACGACATCGAATAACTACATACTAGGGTACATGTATACTTTATCAAAAAACCTAAAAACATGCTTTATCGATAAAACGAAATTTGGATGGCAAATTACAACAGTACCGGTCTGGAATGTTTCCAATCCGATACTCTGTTGATTATTTCTGATAAGTTAAAACTTGGTGCTAACCCAAGATTTGTACTCGGATTCCACGTCTGCACTAGCAGACGCTAGCTGTTACTCTCAGAAGGACTCAAAGTTTCACGCACCTCCTTGCTTCTCCGCATTACCCTCACAGCGGAATGACACCTCTGGGATAAATGATGAATGGAAAAATTTTTGTTCCCCATAACTTAAGGGGCGGTACATGGACGATTATTTTTCACTAGTCGTACTGGTCTCATAAAAAAATAGGTAATGCCAGACATCTTCGAAAAGTAAGGGCCATTTACTTACATTTAACAGCTCAGAACACAATTACAGAAGTAACAAAAGTATAGCGCTGTCTTTCGAGCCACATAAGTCATAATTTTAATTCAGTAGTCATTTATCTGTTTCTGAAAGCAAACACGATCACATCGAAAATCTACATCTACATCTACGTGATAACTCTGCTATTCACAATAATGCGCCTGGCAGAAGATTCAATGAACCACCTTCATGCTGTCTCTCTACCGTTCCACTCTCGAATGACACGCGGGAAAAACGAGCAAATGGCTCTGAGCATTATGGGACTTAACTGCTGTGGTCATCAGTCCCCTAGAACTTAGAACTACTTAAACCTAACTAACCTACATCACACACATCCATGTCCGAGGCAGGATTCGAACCTGCGACCGTAGCGGTCACGCGGCTCCAGACTGTAGTGCCTAGAACCGCACGGCCACTAAAAACGAGCACTTAACTTTTTCTGTGCGAGCCCTGATTTCTCTTATTTTATCGTGATGATCATTTCTCCCTATGTAGGTGGGTGCGAACAGAATGATTGCCACTCCAATTCACGTGTCATGTCTGTGACACTATCTCTCATATTTCGCCATAATACAAAACGAGCTGCCCTTCTTCGTACTTTTTCGATGTCATCCGTCAGTCCCACCTGATGCGGATCCCGCTCCGCACAGCAATACTCCATAATAGGGTGGACACGCGTGGTGTAAGCAGTCTCTTTAGTAGACCTGTTGCCCCTTCTAAGTGGTCTGCCAATGAATCGCAGTCTTTGGTTTGCTCTACCCACAGTATTATCTATGGGATCGTTCCAATTTAGGTTATTTGTATTTGTAATCCCTAAGTATTTAGTTGCATGTACAGCCCTCATATTTGTGTGACTTATCGCGTAGACGTAATTTAGCTCATTTCTTTTAGTACTCGTGTGAATAACTTCGCACTTTTCTTTATTCAGGGCCAATTGCCACTATTCGCCCCATACAGATATCTTTGCAAGTCGTTTTGTTCATCTGATCACTTACAAGACGGTAAATGACAGCATCATCCGCAAACAATCTAAGACGGCTACTCAGATTGTCTCCTATGTCGTTAATATAGATCAGGAACAATAGAGGGCCTATAACGCTTCCTTGGGAAACGCTGGATGAATCCAGTCGCACAACTGAGGCGATACTCCGTAGGCGCGCAGTTTGGTTAGAAGACGCTTCTCTCGCTACTTGCGAATCTCGTGTTTTAATTCGATTTTTATGTGAAAAAGGATCTGCAGCTGCTGAGATTCGTTAGTTGTGGTTAAAGTATGGGAATACAGTAAAGACTAGAGAATAATATCGTGACATTATAAGTGGTCGTACCATTGCGTGTGCGAGGAGCCGGAAGGCCCTGTATCCAGACCGCTAAAATCGTGCAAGAAGTAGAGGACAACTTTCCACACGATAGGAGATTCATTACTGGTGTTCTTGCTAATGAACTTCTTCGTGTTGGACGCACCACTGGTTACACGACTGTCAAGAGGCCGCTCTCATATCGCAAATTGTGTGCTAGGTTGGTATCGAAAATGCATAGCGACCAACACATATATCAAAGGAAGCCAAATGAACGAGTGTTTGGGACCACTTACGGAAAGATAGATCCTACAATGACACAATACAACATCGTCACATTCGAAATAATTCTCTGGTATAGCTGAAATTGATGGCTATAGTTTTCCGCCACGAAAAGGACGTTCTTTTGTTTAATTTCATGAACGTAAGTAAACAATTCCATCTAAAGTGTAGTACGAAGCACTTACCAAATTGAGACCTCCTATCTAAAATCGACTATGCGGTAAACTGTTGTCCGGGAAGTCCACCTCCAGAACACCGTTGCCCGCGTCTAGTTAAGATTCAGCAATTGCGTTGAGAACTTTTCGACTTCTATAGTACAGTCCCAACCTCACACCCTACCTCTTCTGACAGTTGCTGGCTTGGTGAACAACAGTTGCCGGCCGGAGTGGCCGAGCGGTTCTAGGCGCTACAGTCTGGAACCGCGCGACCGCTACGGTCGCAGGTTCGAATCCTGCCTCGGGCATGGATGTGTGTGATGTCCTTGGTTAGTTAGGTTTAAGTAGTTCTAAGTTCTAGGGGACTGATGACCACAGCAGTTAAGTCCCACAGTGCTCAGAGCCATTTGAACCATTTTTTTGAACAACAGTTCGAAGTCAATAATGAACTCAAGACCACTGTTATTAAATGGTTCAGTTCCCAAATGGAAAGGTTCTGTGGTTTGAAAAAGATATCGTAACGTCACAAAATGTACTTATAAGTAAACGGTGGTTAAATGAAAAAGTGATGCAGGTTTGTAGGAAACTAACACCGAGAAATAAAAGCTTTTTGTATTACAGTTATACAAACCATTGCCACGTAATTTTAGACTAGGCCTCATATTTCAAGACACGTAAAGCAGTTTTGCATGTACTTGTTTCTGGAATTTGTCTTTTGTCGACCAGAATTTTTTCACTACACCGAGAATGTGGTAAATACATACGACAGCACAGCAAGATATTCTCTATAGGGCACAGACTTCAGACTACCCAATGTGCAGCCAACGTAAAAAAAGCGATGCAAGACTTTTAACGATTCGAAAAGTTCGGATATCAATATGTAAGCTTTCATATATATTCGAAACGCTCACCAACAGACGATTGGAATTACGTTAGTTGAGACTGGAACTTTTGTACTGGTAAATGCCGCACTCCTCCAGTTTTTCGATTTGAATATAGTTCAATTTTTATTCGCTTCAGTTCAAACGACTAATATGTGTTTGGTTTATGTCTAATAACTGTGAACGAACAATGTAATCATCATTTGTATGAAAATAGTTTCCCTCAAAAATTTCTGTTTTCGCGCGCGCGTGCACACACACACACACACACACACACACACACACACACACACAATACTACTGATACAGCACCATAACCATTACTGTTACGTCATTCAGGATGTTTTCCATGAAAGCCAAAACAATTGCTTTGAAACGTCGTAAATTATAATTACTCTTTCTTAATTTACAAACGGAATTGTTAACCTTAATCTTAGCGTTAATTTCGATGAATGGAGACTCTCTGCAAGCTACACTGCTGCATTGAGCGACCTGTAAACAGAAATTAACTGTATAATCACCAACATGTAGAGAATATAACAGAAGTGGAATAGTCGTCCTAACTTTAAACAGCGTAAATAACCATGTAGTTTAGTAGTGACCTAACCTCGTTACGTTTCACGGAATGAATTTAAGTGAGTTAGCCGACAGTGATTTATCTCATCTTTGGAATTCTGAGGTTAAAAGAATGAAATGAAATTTACTGTAAAGCTCAAATACAATAAAGCGGTACTCACATACATGCTCTGTAGCTTTACTCAAACATGCAAAAAACAGTCTGTAGCAAATTAAACAAACAACATTCTCTAGTGTTAAATGAAGTTGCCACAAGCAAACTGCGCAACAGAATTAAAAGATAACTTTTTCGAAACCCCATAATTGCCACCCACTGCGAAGGATAAGTTTGAAATTTGCCTCAAAGGCGCTGTAACATTAACCTCCTTCTGTACTGGTGCCAAAGCATGGCGCCATGTGACTTCATCCCCGGGCCTGGCAACGCATCAGAGAGCAAGGTGTCGACACATTCGAAGAAAAGGTCACAGATCTTAAGTTCATGTGAGCTGTAAGGTGGGTCAATGAAATCACATTGGCATCAAATGTCATCATAATTCTGCCCAGCGTCACCGCGGAAGTGTCACACGATGAGATGGTCATCAAAGTCCTACATTTCACCCCTTCTTTTGACATATCTGAGATGGAGGTTGCGGGCTTTCAAAAAAGAAAAAAAATGATGAGTGGTGAGGCCCACAACTACGTACCCTCAGAGTCAGAGTTGAAATATTAAATGTTTTGGCTGGTTAGTTGTCTAGGGGCTGGGAAACGTAGTTGCCACATTAAAAGCCAAATAATGCTGAGTCTACAGTATACCATGTGAATATACACATGAATCGAATGGTCGAAAGTTCCTATAACTCGGCAATTGCGAATTTTGAACGTAACATAGACATTTATAAATGAACGATTGCAATTAAATAAATTCTGCAGGTACTATTTTATCGACTTTAAATGATGAGTACGATAGCAGAAGTACCTTTAAAAATTCCCTTTATTACCGTAAAACACTTATTGGTGTCGATGGTCTAGCAATTAAATAAAATATAAGTTGAATAACAGGGAAACAATAGATTCCTACTTCACGTAATTCGTTATGAACAACAACGTAGCTCACGAGATATTCACTTCTAAATGCATAGTACGTCTTCACTGCAGGAGCCACGAAAGTCTCACAAGTGCACAAGTCAGCACTGCGAAATATTTCTATCTCCCGCGACCACGCGCAAAACTGCATCACTCTCCAAGTCTTTCCCTGTGACTGTGTATCCGTCGCGCAGTACTGTCCAGGACTCTCTCGTGTCCTCTCCCGTACTGTCCAGAAGTCCCCTGTCCTCTCTCGAAACGATGCTCCTCCCCCATTTCTATACTGTCTCCCCACGTGTCCTCTTTGGAACGATCGCTGTGATTGGCTAGAGTAGTCCCGCCCTGTCTCCAAGCCAACACACACTCACAAACATAATGAAACACATTCTAAATACTGGATTTACATTTAAATAACTTGAAATTAAATAAATATTCCTACGGATGGACCATAAACACGCTCTATCACACATTATTAAATACATAAACAAATTAAATAAACATATATCAAACGAATAGAACAGAAGTAAGCCAGTAGCCTAATGTCTCTGTGATTTCTAAAACACAGTAAATAATTGATCAATTTCTTCATGAATATTATACAGGGTGGTCCATTGATAGTGACCAGGCCAAATATATCACGAAGTAAGCATCAAACGAAAAAACTACAAGGAACGAAACTCGTCTAGCTTGAAGGGGGAAACCAGAAGGCGCTATGGCTGGCCCGCTAGATGACGCTGCCATAGGTTAAACGGGTATCAACTGCGTTTTTTTTAAAAATAGGAACCCCCATTTTTATTACATATTCGTGTAGTAAGTAAATAAATACGAATGTTTTAGTTGAACCACTTTTTTCGCTTTGTGATAGTATGTGGTATCACGTAACATTCCGCCAATGCAGACGGTATTTGCTTCGTGATACATTAACCGTGTTAAAATGGACCGTTTACCAACTGCGGAAAAGGTCGATATCGTGTTGATGTATGGCTATTGTGATCAAAATGCCCAACGGGCGTGTGCTAGGTATGCTGCTGCTCGGTATCCTGGACGACATCATCCAAGTGTCCGGACCGTTCGCCAGATAGTTACGTTATTTAAGGAAACAGGAAGTGTTCAGCCACATGTGAAATGTCAACCACGACCTGCAACAAATGATGAGACCCAAGTAGGTGTTTAAGCTGCTGTCGCGGCTAATCCACGCTTCAGTATCAGACAAACTGCGCGAGAATCGGGAATCTCAAAAACGTCGGTGTTGAGAATGCTACATCAACATCGTTGGCACCCGTACCATATTTCTATGCACCAGGAATTGCATGGCGACGATTTTGAACGTCGTGTACAGTTCTGCCACTGGGCACAAGAGATATTACGGGACGATGACAGATTTTTTGCACGCGTTCTATTTAGGGACGAAGCGTCATTCACCAACAGCGGTAACGTAAACCGGCATAATATGCACTACTGAGCAACGGAAAATCCACGTAGGCTGCGACAAGTGAAACATCAGCGACCTTGGCAGGTAAATGTATGGTGCGGCATTATGGGAGGAAGGATAATTGGTCCCCATTTTATCGATGGCAATCGAAATGGTGCAATGTATGCTGATTTACTGCGTAATGTTCTACCGATTTTACTACAAGATGTTTCACTGCATGACAGAATGGCGATGTACTTCCAACATGATGGATGTTCGGCACATAGCTCGCGTGCGGTTGAAGCGGTATTGAATAGCATATTTCATGACAGGTGGATTGGTCGTGGAAGCACCATACCATGGCCCGCACGCTCACCAGATCTGACGTCCCCGGATTTCTTTCTGTGGGGAAAGTTGAAGGATATTTGCTATCGTGATCCACCGACAACGCCTGACAACATGCGTCAGCTTATTGCCAATGCATGTGCGAACATAACAGATGGCGAACTACTCGCTGTTGAGAGTAATGTCGTTACACGTATTGCCAAATGCACTGAGGTTGATGGACATCATTTTGAGCATTTATTGCATTAATGTGGTATTTACAGGTAATCACGCTGTAACAGCATGCGTTCTCAGAAATGGTAAGTTCACAGAGGTACTTGTATCACATTGGAGCAACCGAAATAAAATGTTCAAACGTACCTATGTTCTGTATTTTAATCTAAAAAACCTACCTGTTACCAACTGTTCGTCTAAAATTGTGAGCCAAATGCTTGTGACTATTACAGCGCGATCAATCACAAAGCAAAAAAAGTGATCCAACTAAAACATTTATATTTCTTTACGTACCAAGGAATATGTAACAAAAAATTGGGGTTCGTATTTAAAAAAACGCAGTTGATATCCGTTTGACCTATGGCAGCGCCATCTGGTTTCCTCCTTCAAGCTAGACAAGTTTCGTTCCTTGTAGGTTTTTCGTTTTACGCTTATTTCGTGAGATATTTGGCCCGGTCACGATCAATGGACCATCCTGTATATCGGATACAAACAAAGACACTGATGAATAAATATATTTATAAGCATGGTGCTACCGTTCGTGTAACTGTGGAGTACTTAGGGCCCGGCGCGGTTGATAGTAATCAGCCACTTTGATCTCCAATAACTCATGTACTATTCAATTCACGTGTCTGTAATTTATACCAATTTAGGTGTACACTAATAGCTTTCTAAAGACACATTGATCGACGAAATCGGATGAACCGTTTAGATTTTGTAACTTCGTTGCTCGGTGTTACTTGTATAATTTATCGTCAGATACTAAACTTTAAGCTAGTAAAGATATTGAAAATCTGATTACACCATCAGAATCGTCGTGCAAATAATGGTAGTGTACATGTTTCTTTTGAGGTATCATGATTCATCTGACTACTAGTAATTTCTATACGAAATGTGAAATGTGTGCCATTAAGATTCCACAAAGTCCGCCATATTTGGTACCCCCGGCACGTCTCCTTCATCGACACAGCGTTACCACGTAATTCGCAGCCACGCGGTCGGCTGGGCCACGTGGTCCGGCCGTTGTGCGGTATCATGCGGTTTCTAACGGGCTGCGGCTTGCCGAGCAGCCCGAGTGGTGGCCGCCAACTCTGAAGTTAAAATAGTTCCTGGGCGCCACAACTCGCTTGTTACCTCACAAGGTCAGAACCGCGAAACGCAGCTGTGAAATCAGGTGGTTTTCTTATGGTTGGCCGAGGAAAACTCCTGCTCAGAATCGACACAAAAAGACCTCAGGAGGTGGCATAAAGGATGGCACTTCCCCTGATGCACTGATTTGTCACACATTTCGCTGCTGAAAACGACAGTTCGCAGGGCGATCACCAACAGAAAGATGTTCTTGTCAGCCTTTAACGCTGCTGACGCCCTCGGACTTTCAAGTCCTAAGGACGGTGTGGGGCTGCATCCACAACGAAAGTTACCACATCCCTTTGATGTGCAGTGTGATCGTTATTTTTGCTTTTGTGTACAAGTTGGAACCACTAGGGACTGTTCAAAAACAGTAGACGGAATTTGAACGTGATTCGAGGAAGCAAACGGCACTTATATGTTTTGAACCCTCCTGTCTTCCATCCTCCTGTGGCGTGACTTCGTGATAGTGCAACATTAACTGAAAAAACAACCGGTTCCTTATGACCCCCAGTTCGGCAGCATCCTCGGTGACACCTACAATCTTTAGTTGAGCACGTTACAAACGTAACTTCGGAAATTTCGACACCAAATCAGAAGGTGGCTGCTCTAACAAAAAAAAAAAAAAAAAAATTCAGATGGCTCTGTGTACTATAGGGCTTAACTACTGTGGCCATCAATACCCTAGAACTTAGAACTACCTAAACCTAACTAACCTAAGGACATCACACACATCCATGCCCGAGGCAGGATTCGAACCTGAGACCGTAGCGGTCACGCGGTTCCAGACTGTAGCGCCTAGAACCGCTCGGCCACTCCGGCCGGCTACTGCTCTAACACTTGAGGGTTGGACATTCCCTTCGACACCACAAGAGACCATTAGAGAATACTGCTTATTATGGGAGTAAGTCCACATGTGAACTAATACCACGGAACAACAGATATTAGAAAATACTTTATTATAAACGAGACAATCCCTAACCCTCGTAAATTAAACTTCCTTACAATAAGTGACACTGGAGAAATCTTGTCGCACTCAGTAAATGACATGACAAATTTTTTTTCGTGATCTGAATTAGAAGCAACTGCTAACCAAAGAAAGCTTGTTTGTCTGTTCGAGACTCGACTAGGCATAAAGAGACTTAAAATATAGAACTGTCCACCAGTATCAGTTTACAAGGCCGAATGTCAGAAGCAGGAAATAAATGACCAAACTTTTGGCATTGCACTGGAAACCACATGTAGTTCGCGTTGTCCCTGAGCAGTAACTACGAAAGGTATGTAATAAAGCGCAAGGCACAAGTGTGAAACATCACGAAACAAATTTTTAGTGATGGATGGGGAGTAGAAACCAATACTATATGAGTTGGTAACTAAGCACAATCAGATATCGGATATTAAATAATTTCACCAATACCGTGATACTGGAACCTGAAATGACGATACAAATGATTTACGTCTGGCATGGATTCGAACCCGGCGCCTTTCGTTAGTGTCTTATACCTACGGATAGACAGGAAATATCTATTATTTCTTCACCAGTAGCGAAATGTACATATTTTCGGCTAGAGGTAATGCCACGAATAGTTCTGTGCTGCCTGAGAGTCCAACCTCGCAAATATCATCTTTGTTGACACCGCACAAAGAGGTGTCAGCTATCAAATTCTCTTTCACTAGTAGTTAGCTCACGCCGTTTTTAGAGACATGGAGCAGTTTGGCATCGTGAGGAAACAACAAAATGATGCCTCTGCTATTCTCACTTAAAATAAGAAATGAAGTTCTTATGACCTTATGTAACGATTGGCTCGTGAACTAAAATAACATTACTTAAGTAAGAAAGTTCACTAGAGACAGAGTTTCTGCAAGCAGCGACCTCCATCTCTGACAGTCAACACTAATCCAACTCTGTTCCAATCTGTGGCGAATTGACATGTTTAACGTTGATTTTGAACCACAACACAGTCCTGAGTTCTTTCCTTGGAATTTCTGGAGCTAAAGAGTGTAATGTAATAAAATAAAAGTAGTTGGGACTCTTTTTCTTTACTATTAGTGTAATGTAATAGAATAAGTATGAGCAGTGACCTATATAAAAAAGAAACAAACATTAATGCAATGGCTCAGCATAAAAGAGAAAGAACTAACGCAGGAATATTATTAACAGTATAATATGTTGTTTAATTTAGCCTGACATCTATAAGCACTCAGTAAACTAGCTCAGTTCTCAGGAGGGCTACGGAATTGTAAATACTCATGAGTTTAACTGTTAAATCACCACAGATATTCCTCAATATATCCTAGTCAAAGTCAAGTTAAACGTCGTGTGCTTATAGCACCATAGAATATTTCATCAGTGCGTTCACTGTACAACAATAAATTCCGTAACTCAAAATCGTGGTTTCGTCTTGATTCCCAATATAAGATAACAAGCGTAGATTTTGCAAATGAAATCTTATATTAGAACTAGAATCCTGTGACCAGTCCTTCCTGCCTGTGATGTTATCTCGCAACTTTGAAAAAATCTGAAAGTGAATCTTATTAAATTATTTGCAGCGACCGCCAGGCTCGTAGAATCTGAAAGAAAGGTTTCGTTTTCTAACCGGTGGCACGTCTCGACGATTAGCTAAAGGAAAGTTCTTAATTATTTTCTAAGAATTTCTGTTAAGGCCAATGTCTACTCTAGACAAGAAAGGTTTAGGATTACAAATGATTTCAACACGGGCATAACTTTTAAGTCACAAACAACTCTATTTTCAGATTTGTTAATAACTTACATTGGCTGATACAGCAAGATGAACCATCGTTAAACGCTCCTTACGGTTTGCGTTCAGATCATAAGCCAAGAAGAAGAATAGTAATGACAAAAGAGGTCGTGGTTCAAACACAGAATCACAGTTCCAAGGAATAGGCATACATTGTCGCATAATATATTGTTCCTTGCTAAAACTCGCAAGTTACTCATACATTACTTACCGTAAATACATGTAATCTATACATTTCACATCATGTCACCCAGGAGAAACAGTACAAGAGGGTACATTTGTGGCTGTTAAAATCTGTTACACCAGTGGGAATCGCACCCACGCTTTAGCCATTACAAGCTAGCCTCAGTGCAACCAACGACCGAATTTCACATGTGCTCGCATTATGTTTTTTCTCATAATGGAATATGCAGCACATGGTACGAGAAGTGTTAACTTCCATTTAAGCTGTTGTGAATAAAGTATTCACGGTCTAGTAGCCGTCGTCATGCAGAGCAAACGCAAAGCCTTGATATCAAACCCATCCTTTCCCTTTCTTTTCTAAGCCGTATTCCGTCTGTCTGCTAAGAGCATGATGTGATAGAAGGCCAGAGACACTTTCGTTCATTCTCGAAGCAGCCAGTAATAGAAAAATCTTGCCAAAGCATGTTTTTGAAAGGGTTTATGACTGTCTGTCAAGGTAAGACCAATTTCAGCACCATCAGCGAGCGGCCATTTGATGAAGACCGATGTCTCCCCGAGTGATCGCGACGCATTGGACTTAGAGCCTACGATCTCCAGTGGACTTTTATGCTCTCGAATTAGCAAGTATAACATTATCTCATACTATCTTTCAGCATGCTCCATGGCGATTTTGTAAGGAATGTTACTGTAAGTGTATTTTGTTCAAGTTTGTAGTGTAGTTCGAGGCATGACAGCTTGAATATGTTTCATTTTTGACATTATGAGAAGCGTCGTTTATTTATTATAAAACGGTGTCATAACGGAGTGAAGTCTAACATTTGTGTCATTGTGCTATGTTTGTATTTAATAAAGGGTGAAAGCAATGGAGGTAATTCGAAACACCGGTGCCTTGTATGGTGTGAGTGCTACCAAGAAGGTTGTATCATTTCAAGTACGAATGTTTGGAGATAAATTAATCACCACATTTAGGAAGGGAAACAGGCGCTGATTTATGCGATTTACTACTGTGGTTAATGACAGTGTATCTGATAATTAATTGAGGTTAAAAGAAAGGAAGGAGGACTACGGAACAACGTCTCGTCGAAAACGTGATTACACTCGAAGCAGAATCTCGAACTAGGAAGGATGGGGAAGGAAATTGTCTATGCTCTTTCAAAGGATTGATCCTGGCACTTCCCGTAGTAGATTTGAGGTCAACATAAACGCAAATAAGTGCTGCGTTGCGAGGTGCCGGGGTGGAGAAGAGTTTGTACCTCTTTAATTCAGACGAATTTTGCATGAGAAGGAGACATGCACTCGATCCACCTCCTTATCTATCAGCTAATTAATTATTCGCACAACGGTAACGGAAGGAAATGATGGTGTACCCTGCTAGTTGGTAAAATAAGGAGTGCACACTCACGATAATTTAATAAAAATCGTAACCTACTCAAAAATTTTATCATAATAAACAACAGGAAATGGGATTCTACCTATATCTAGAAAATGATACGCGGATTAAATATTACAATGAGATTTATTACACATCAGAACATAAATGCACACGATTGTCGACACACACAGTTGGTTAAAGCATAGGGTATACTAAAATGTTATGAGAATAAGAGTTGGCTCGAAAACAGGGGGCTCCTACTCTTTGTGATGCAACAGATTGACGATAATGACTGTAGGTCCTAATGAATCAAATTTTCATCTCCCGACTATATAGCAGTATCGCAATTAGTAGTGAGAGGTCAAATGGGATCACATGGAGAAACAAGCAAGGTGGACTTGTAGCAAGCAGGCCGAAGTGGCCGAGCGGTTCTAGGCGCTACAGTCTGGAACCGCGCGACCGCTACGGTCGCAGGTTCGAATCCTGCCTCGGGCATACATGTGTGTGATGTCCTTAGGTTAGTTAGGTTTAAGTAGTTTTCAGTTCTAGGGGACTGATGACCTCAGAAGTTAAGTCCCATAGTGCTCAGAGCCATTTGAACCAACTTGTAGCAAAGCGAACGCCCGTGCTGCTGAGGGATTCAGTATAAATCGATAAGGTCATACAATGCTGGAGAAGCGAAATCTGTACCAGTACTGAAATCTGCAGCACGTCGTCGCTAGGCAGCGTCCTGATGATGTAGGCGCCGACTTCTGCCGTGCAGCAACTCTGTGCCAAGCCCTGGCCGCGAAGGCTGTCCAAGAATTCTAAATTCTTCCGAAAACGAGCGACCAAGTCACAAGACTGTCCGACTCTGAGGAAGATCAGATCCCGACATCCCTGCACAATCGACGCAAGAGCAAAGCCAACATTGCTCTACCCCCTACTCTCCTCGAAAAACCGCGAATCAGCATTCAGTTCTGAATCCAAAATTCCCCCACACTGTCTCAGAACGTCATTCACGCCAATAGCGACCGTTCCCTCCAGTTTCTAGCAGGACTTTATGGCGTCAACTAGCCTCAGTTGACTAATCATGCCTTTGCTATTGAGCTGAGGGCACTGAACTTGCCGATTGACCATCTATGAAAACAACCTGCCTAGAGCACTGGCCATCCGGTGCCAGACAGTCGCACTCAGCAGGGCACAGTCCACAAGTTTTCTCCGAATCAAGAGGACAATGCAGTCAGTTGGTGCCAGGAATCTTCATTCCGGACGCGCCGGAACGGTAAACACATCAACTGCAGCGACACTCAGACGTCTCGCAGGTCGTTTCGCCCTGCATACAATAGGTGAAACTCGACCGACGCCAGTCGTTCCATCAGGCGCTTAAGCCTATTGTGCGACCCCCTCAGAATTCAGGGAAACGCAGTGTGCCGCGTCCTCCGATGCTCGCCTCGCACAGGTCACCCAGGGAAGTAAAACAACATGTTTAGGAATCGAGTGAAAAGTATGTTTTGAGCTCTTACAATAACCTTATTCGGTCTGTTACTACTGTGCAATGACATATAACATTAATAGAATTGATGAAAATCAGAGGCGACATTCAAAAGAGGGCATGGACCCTCTCAGCCTGGTGGAGATTTGAAGTACCTTACGGCAACTTCATGAGGTGAAAATACAGGAAAGCCAAACAAAAATTATCTCAAACAATGGCCTGTATACATTCACAAAATACCAGGTGATCAAAAAGTCAGTATAAATTTGAAAACTGAATAAATCACGAAATATGTAGATAGAGAAGTACAAATTGACACACATGCTTGGAATGACATGGGGTTTTATTAGAATCGAAAAAAAACAAAGTTCACAATATGTCCGACAGATGGCGCTGGACAGCAAAACTGCTACCGTGATGGGTGAGAGGTACGCCGATGTGTTACAAAGTCACATCATCCCCAGCCTGGCTGATAAACACCTGCTGGAACGTACGATGTTTATACAGGATGGCACTCCACCGCATATTGCTACACGCGTGAAAGATCTCTTGCGCACGTCGTTTGGTGATGATCGTGTGCTCAGCCGCCACTTTCGTCATGCTTGGCCTCCCAGGTCCCCAGTCCGTGCGATTATTGGGTTTGGGGTTACCTCAAGTCGCAAGTGTATCGTGATCGACCGACATCTCTAGGGATGCTGAAAGACAACATCCGACGCCAATACCTCATCATAACTCTGGACGTGCTTTACAGTGCTGTTCACAACATTATTCCTCGACTACAGCTATTGTTGAGGAATGATGGTGTACATATTGAGCATTTCCTGTAAACATCATCATCTTTGCTTTGTCGTATTTTGTTAGGCCAATTATTGCTATTCTGATCAGAGGATGCACCATCTGTCGGACATTTTTGAACTTTTGTATTTTTTTGGTTCTAATAAAACCCCATGTCATTCCAAGCATGTGTGTCAATTTGTACCTCTCTATCTACATTATTCCGTGATTTATTCAGGTTTCAAATTTATACTGACTTTTTGATCACCCGGTATATTGTTATTGATATACACCTTGTGGCACGACGAAGGTACTTTGTGTTACGATCTGCTTCACAGGGATGTGTGCCTTGCAGGAGACATTTCTTAGCAACAAATGAGATGCCTTGCAGTCGCAGAGTAACAAATGCGACCTGGTAGGCAGCACCAAGAAGCCTGGCTGGCAAACAGGTCTTCTGCAAGTCTTCTAGTTTGGCATCTGAATGTGTTTACTTTTCTCGCCGCTTATCGATCAACCACAGACAGAGTTTTTGTTTTCTTTCGTTTGTTCGGTTTTTGTGATTGCCCTTTGGATGTGGCTAAACTGAAAATTAGCAAGTCGCTCCATAAGTGGGATCGAAAAACTACCTGCGCATCATTAGCAGGTTTTCGATAACGAGGTGGAATATGCGCTATTTGATCTGGAAAATGTCTTACAAGTTCGTGGCGCCCTCCATCGGTAATGCTTCCACTCTCGCAGGCATACGTTCAGTCTGGTGCTGGAAGTTTTCTTGGGGAATGGCAGCCCATTCTTCACGGAGTGCTACACTGAGGAGAGGTATCGATATCGGTCGTTCAGGCCTTGCACGAAGTCGGCGTTCCAAAACATCCACAGCTCTTCTATAGGATTCAGGTCAGGACTCTATGCAGGCCAGTCCATTACAGGGGTGTTATTGTCGTGTAACCACTCCGCCACAGGCCGTGCATTATGAACAGGTGCTCGATCGTGTTGAAAGATGCAGTCGCCATCCCCGAATTGCTCTTCAACTGTGGGAAGCGAGAAGGTGCTTAAAACATCAGTGAAGGCTTGTGCTGTGATAGTGCCACGCAAAACAACAAGGGGTGGAAGTCCTCTCCGTGAAAAAATCGACCGCACCATAAGACCAACGCCTCCGAATTTTATTGTTGGCACTACACACTCTGGCATATGACTTTCACCGGGTATTTGCCATACCCACACCCTGCCATCGGATTGCCACGTTGTGTACCGTGATACGTCATTCCACACAAGGTTTTTCCACTGTTCAATCGTCGAATGTTTACGCTCCTTACACCAAGCGAGGCGTCGTTTGGCATTTACTGGCGTGATGTGTGGCTTATGAGCAGCTGCTCGACCTTGAAATCCACGTTACTGTCATAGTAATTACAGTGGATCGTGATGTAGTTTGTAATGCCTGTGTGATGGTCTGGATAGATGTCTGTCTATTACACATTACGACCCTCTTCAACTGTCGGCGGTCTCTGTCAGTCAATAGACGACGTCGGCCTGTACGCTTTTGTGCTGTACGTGTCCCTTCACGTTTCCACTTCACTATCACATCGAAAACAGTGGACCCACGAATGTTTAGGAGTGTGGAATTCTCGCGTACAGACGTATGACACAAGTGACACTGTAACCTCCCAAAAGAAAAAATAGTTATAACATTCACATTTAGTGTCGCCTGTCAACAGTTTACTTCCGTAACCTCGGAATAATAAAATGTGACCAACCTCCCAATGAAAACTGTGGCTCACATATAACCTTTCAATAATTAACTGACTGTGAATTTAAACTGGTAAATTTTGGACTTCAACAGTGCTGCGTCATGGCCATGAAAGATCGTTCAGAATAAATTGAAAATTCTTGCCTCAATGAAATCGCCGGATAACGCGTGGATATCTGCTCCTATAAGAAATTTTTCGGGCACAGCCCAGTGCAATGCTGACTGCTAGATTTGTCATGTATAAAAAGAAACAACTGATTTTTCTTTACAATAATCGGGATGACCATGGATAGGGTAAATTAGTAAAATCTTTAAATTCAGATGAATGATTATCAAAAGTTACTTTTATAAGTAAGATTATTATTAAATGATTAAAAAAAAACATTTACATGGGACTTGATATAACAACATTCGTTGAAAGTTTCTTCATTTATAACTGACCTAGGTGATCCAGAATCGATTACTGCTGAAAATGTGGATGATCCAATCTTTACTTCAATAACAGGGTGGGAAATGGTTTTTTGTATAACTGGTTTTTCATGTAAAAGCGTATTTCGGACGTGGTCAAAAGTAATAACATTTTCGTGAACAAGATTCTGTGTATCAAAAGTATTGCTTACGTTGCTGGAAGATGCAACCTGTACTGTATCTAGTCAAATTCTTTCTGACGTGCTGTTATTTGCGGGAGGATGCTGTGGCATTTCGACTATTTACGCTGTTCTGTTATTTCTTCCTGACGTATTAGGTTGGGGATGATATCGACTGCCTGGTTCATTCATGATAATCTGTTGTTGTGGATGATTCTGCTGCTGATAAGACCTACTGTTATTAAAGGTACACTGAAAACTGTGCTCATTAGTCTTACGTCTGTCATGATAATCATTACTATACGGCGCGTTGCGTTAGGAGTTGAAATGATGTGTCTTCTGTAGGTAGTGATTTCCTTGTTGCTGTGGGTTACTATTTGGCGGAGACGACGCTATATGTGTAAGCGGCGAAACATTAAAGCTTGGTTGACTTTGCACATTATATTGTTGGTTAGGTATGCTAACCGGCTGGATTTGTTGCTGTTGTGGGGAAAAGCCTCTATTGTTGCCAAAATGTGTTTGCTGTTGCTGATAATTTTGACGATACTGATAATCAAAATTTTTTATGTTATTAAAGTTCTGGTTGTTGTCATTCCTGGAGCATTTAATGAAAACTGTCACTTTCAGGTAAAACTTGTTATATCAGGTTTCCTTTACTCATTTCTAATCGTGGATAGGTCGATAGTTGAAGAGTTGTTTTGATAGATATAAAGGACAGTAAAAGAGTAGACAGCAGTGCAGAAAACTAAACTCGGGGCCCCGTGCATGCTATGGAACATATTCATCAAAGTGTAATGAATCCCCTGAGGTCAAAAGCTGCAAATAAATTTTAGTTTCTGCGTTACAGGCCAAGCCTGTGGAAATGCAAAAGCAAATTTTTGTATCGAGTCCAAAGGGTGTATTTGTGTTCTGTCATTTTAAATACCTTAAATTTTCTCACGGATAGAAAGTGCTTATAGTCAAAGTTATCGTCTCTAAGTGTTTGAGTAAGATCAGGGTTGTATAAGAATCTGTTTGTCTGCGTCTGTTTGGAATCTAAGTGACACACTCTCTGTAAATTACCTAAATTATACTGGCTGTGTGAGTGTGACAAATTTTCTGTCACTTCTAGCTGTAAAGATGACAGTTTTCTACGTAATGTGTTGTTGGATGTACCTTTCTCACTGATTGTCTGCTGTATGTTTTGGAATTCAGGTATTTGATTGAACGAAACTGGTGACGTATCGTCTGATTTGCTGTAATTGTTATTTTCGATAACGTCAATGCGACTGACCAATTCATCAAATTTTTCAGTCAGTGCTTTTACCTGGTCGTGATTTATAGTGTCACAAGCATTAATTTGTTTTTACATTTTACATGTGGTGTTGTTTAGTTTATTAACGTCTGTTTTAATGGCATCGGGATCCTGTATTAATTCCAATTGTTTAAATTTGCTGGTCAGTGTCTGAAAGTATACTGTGTATTTACTTTCCAAAGCCTGAATAACAGTGTCTGTTTTTGTTTTTAGATCGGAGATATCACCACGCAATTCGGTGTTCAACTGTTTGATAGTATTGATTTCGTCTGATACTACAGCAATGTTGGTGTCTACGTATGTTTTTGCTTTCGTAAACAACTTACACTTAGCTTCGTGTCTCTGAGCAGTAATCGTTTCCATGACTTGTTTCTTTACTTTGTTCTGTTCCTGAATGAATTTACGGTAACGCGTGTCACTGTTTTGTAGGTAGTGATTAAAACGTTCGTCAGTTTAGCTGTTCTGTTGTTCAAATTTCTTGTCGACTATCTCATCCAGAGTGCGTGAAAGTTCTGCTGACATTAACTTAAACTCGTCGCGTAACTGTGTTGCGTTTTCTGAACATTGTCTAGCAACTGCACTAATTTCATCTCTAAGTAATCTCGCTGTGGATGCATGTGTTTTACGTAATTCTTGTGCAACAGATCTAATTTCTTCACTATTGTTCCTAGCACAAGCCTTAATTTCCTCACGTAATTGTTCTTTAGTATCATGAATTTGCACGGCAATGGCTGTAATCTGTTCACTAAGTTCTTTGTTCGATTCATTAAGTTGTCTATAATTGTTGTCTTGTTTTTCATTCAACTTTTTGAGACTTTCATTAAGTTGTTTGTTCGATTCAGTAAGGTTGTCGTGTTTTTCATTCAACTGTTTGAAATTTTCATTAAGTTGTAGCAAATCTTCCGTAACTTGATCCATGCCAAAATTAGCGACTCTATTCTCTGTGTTGTCTGATGGTGTATCTGCATTTGTCACCTTTTTTGTAACCATTTGGTCATTGTCTGATTCATGAAAAGGTTTCCTAATTGGATGTGCACTGTTGGTCACAACGTCGGAATCAAATAAATCTGACATATTTTGAGTCGTTCATCTTCGTTAGAAACATTTCTTTGTTCGCTGTGTAAATTTTGCAAATCAGGTGTGTCAAGCTGGGCAGCGTTCATTGTAACGGAATGTGCCATGTCATCAATTGTCGTTAAATTTACTGTGGATATAATTGAATTTGTATGTTCATCATTTAGATTAAAATCTTTACTGGTGGTCGGCACGCACTGATTATCTGTAATTGGAGGATTATCATTATGAAACTGAGTGTCGCTAGTATTATCAGTCAAATTATTCAAGTCGGCTTTTCCACTCATTACGTATCGTGATGTACTGTTAGCAGTTTTTCGCGACATTTTCACAACTCAAAGGTAGGCACAAAATCAGAAAAGACAAAGCAAAAATGGAACAAATATCATAAAAGAAAGAGCAATAAATTGCCGATGATGTGTGAAAGAAGGAGTGACAAATTAGTAAATGCGTTGCGCCAGATGCAAACTCCATCTAACATTAGGTAAATAAGAGCAGATATATAACTGACTACTTCTCAGAAATACACAAAAAAATACGATCCTGCCCGGCTGTCGATCAGTGTAGCCCCCCTACAGAACAAATAGTTATAACTTTCACATTTAGTGTAACCTCTCAACAGTTTACTTCCATAACCTCGGAATAATAAAATGTGACCAACCTCCCAATGAAAATTGTGGCTCACATATAACCTTTCAACAATTAACTGACTGTGAATTTATACTGGTTAGGTTTTGACATCAGTAGTGCTGCGTCATGGCTCTGAAAGATCATTTTGAATAAATTGAAAATTCTTACCTCAATGAAGTCGCCGGATAACGCGTATATATCTGCTCCTCCCCCTCCTCCTCCTCATCATCATCATCATTTAAGACTGATTATGCCTTTCAGCGTTCAGTCTGGAGCATAGTCCCCCTTATAAAATTCCTCCATGATCCCCTATTCAGTGCTAACATTGGTGCCTCTTCTGATGTTAAACCTATTACTTCAAAATCATTCATAACCGAATCCAGGTACCTTCTCCCTGGTCTGCCCCGACTCCTCCTACCCTCTACTGCTGAACACATGAGTTTCTTGGGCAACCTTGCTTCTCCCATGCGTGTAACATGACCCCACCATCTAAGCCTGTTCGCCCTGACTGCTACATCTATAGAGTTCATTCCCAGTTTTTCTTTGATTTCCTAATTGTGGACACCCTCCTGCCATTGTTCCCATCTACTAGTACCTGCAATCATCCTAGCTACTTTCATATCCGTAACCTCAACCTTGTTGATAAGGTAACCTGAATCCACCCAGCTTTCGCTCCCATACAACAAAGTTGGTCGAAAGATTGAACGGTGCACAGATAACTTAGTCTCGGTACTGACTTCCTTCTTGCAGAAGAGAGTAGATCGTAGATGAGCGCTCACTGCATTAGCTTTGCTACACCTCGCTTCCAGTTCTTTCACTGTGTTGCCATCCTGTGAGAATATGCATCCTAAGTACTTGAAACCGTCCACCTGTTCTAACTTTTTTCCTCCTATTTGGCACTCAGTCCGTTTATATTTCTTTCCCATTGACATTACTTTAGTTTTGAAGATGCTAATCTTCATACCATAGTCCTTACGTTTCTGATCTAGCTCTGAAATATTACTTTGCAAACTTTCAATCGAATCTGCCATCACAACTAAGTCATCCGCATATGCAAGACTGCTTATTTTGTGTTCACATGTCTTGATCTCACCCAGCCAGTCTATTGTTTTCAACATATGATCCATAAATAATATGAACAACAGTGGAGACAGGTTGCAGCCTTGTCTTACTCCTGAAACTACTCTGAACCATGAACTCAATTTACCATCAACTCTAACTGCTGCCTGACTATCCATGTAAACACCTTTAATTGCTTGCAAAAGTTTGCCTCCTATTCCATAATCTCGTAGAACAGACAAAATAACTTCCTCCTACGAACCCGGTCATATGCCTTTTCTAGATCTATAAAGCATAGACACAATTCCCTGTTCCACTCATAACTCTTCTCCATTATTTGCCGTAAGCTAAAGATCTGGTCCTGACAACCTCTAAGAGGCCTAAATCCACACCGATTTTCATCCAATTGGTCCTCAACTAATACTCGCACTTTCCTTTCAACAATACCTGAGAAGATTTTACCCACAACGCTGATTAAAGAGATACCTCTGTAGTTGTTACAGTCTTTTCTGTTTCCATGTTTAAAGAATGGTGTGATTACTGCTTTTGTCCAGTCTGATGGAACCTGTCCCGACTCCCAGGCCATTTCAATTATCCTGTGTAGCCATTTAAGACCTGACATTCCACTGTATTTGATGAGTTCTGACTTAATTTCATCCAACCCAGCTGCTTTATTGCACTGCAATCTATTGACCATTTTCTCCACTTCCTCGAATGTGATCCTACTTCGATCATCATTCCTATCCCATTGTACCTCGAAATCTGAAACATTACTGATCGTATTTTCACCTACATTGAGCAACTCTTCAAAATATTCCCTCCATCTGCCCAAGGCATCCACAGGATTCACCAGCAGTTTTCCTGACCTGTCCAAAATACTTGTCATTTCCTTCTTACCTCCCTTTCGAAGACTGCTAATTACACTCCAGAATGGTTTTCCAGCAGCTTGACCCATAGTCTGCAACCTGGTTCCAAAGTGCTCCCAAGATTTCTTCTTGGATGATGCAATTATCTGTTTGGCTTTATTTCTTTCTTCAACATAACTTTCTCTGTCTACCTGAGTTCTAGTATGTAGCCATTTTTGATACGCCTTCTTTTTCCTTTTACAGGCTTCCTTGACTGTGTCATTCCACCAAGCTGTTTGCTTCATCCTACTTTTACACACTACTGTTCCAAGACATTCTTTAGCCACTTCTAGTACTGTGTCCCTGTACCTTATCCATTCCTTTTCCAATGACTGTAATTGACTACATTCAACTAACTGGTACCTTTCTGAGATCGCTGTTATGTACTTGTGCCTGATTTCCTAATCCTGAAGTTTCTCCACTCTTATCCTCCTACATATGGACCTGACCTCCTGTAATTTCGGCTCACAATCCCAATTTCACTGCAGATTAAATAATGATCAGTGTCATCAAAGAATCCCCTGAATACACGTGTGTCCCTCACAGCCTTCCTGAATTCCTGATCTGTTATTATATAGTCAATGACAGATCTGGTTCCCCTGCCTTTCCAAGTATACCAGTGAATGGTCTTATGTTTAAAAAAGGAGTTTGTGATTACTAAGCCCATACTGGCACAGAAACCCAAGATTTGTTTCCCGTTCCTGTTGGCCTCCATATCCCCTCCAAATTTACCCATAACCTTTTCATACCCTTCTGTTCGATTTCCAATCCTGGCATCAAAATCACCCATGAGCAGAACACTGGCCTTGTCCTTTTCTCTAACAACTACATCACTGAGTGCATCATAAAAACTATCCATCTTATCTTGATCTGTTCCTTCATAATGCGAATATATGACACAATCCTAATTTTCTTGCTAGACAATGTCAAATCTATCCTCATCAGTCGTTCGTTTACATACCTTATTGCAACTACGCTGGATTCCATTTCTTTCCTGATGTAAAGCGCTACACCCCATTGTGCTATTCCTGCTTTGACTCCTGACAGGTATACCTTGTATTCTCCCACTTCCTCTTCTTTCTCACCCCTTACCCGAATGTCACTAACAGCTATAACGTGCAGCCCCATCTTACTTGCAGCCTCTGCCAGCTCTACCTTCTTCCCAGAGTAGCCCCCATTGATGTTAATAGCTCTCCATCTCATTACCATTTGTTTGCCAAGTCGTATCTTAGGAGTCCCTGGTTTGTCAGTTAGAAGTGGGACTCTGTCACCTCCAAAGGTCCGAGGCATTTTGCTCTGATTGTTGCCAGCATCATATTTAAAGTACCAGGGAAGCAGGTTGCTAGCCTTACTTGCCGTGAGTCCCATTGGGTTTTACCCCTAACGGTTAAGGGACTAACCGGTGGATTTGGTAGTCTTTGCTGTATGAGCACAAAGGTGACCACGACTCAGAATATGTCCGAGATGCCCAGCCTTATTCCAAAGTAACTGGTATCCCGACTGTCGGGACCACTTACTTGGCCACTCATACGTTGCCCGTGGTTCATGAACTAGGACATGACTGCAGGAACCCACACCATGAACCACTATATCTGCTCCTATAAGAAATTTTTCTGGCACAGCCCAGTACAATGCTGGCCGCTAGATTTGTCATGTATAAAAAGAAACAACTAATTTTTCTTTACAATAATCGTGATGACCATGGATAGGGTAAATTAGTAAAATCTTTAAATTCAGATGAATGATTGTCAAAAGTTACTGTTATAAGAAAGATTATTATTAAAAGATTTTTTTAAAAACATTTACATGGACTAGATATAACAATAGTACAAAATCAGTTGTTACAAATTACATATGCACGCAGCTATGAATAGTAATTTTTGGTTTTACCTTATACTACATCGCTTAGGCACCGCCATCGCTCTCCAAGACCGGCCCAACCGCTCGACTGCGAGCTACTAGTACTACTACTGCTGCTGCCGACACTGCTCTCTGATCTGCGATTCTATTGTAGCTTACATATTGCAGGCAGCGAGTGAGTAATCCATCGAAGTTACATCTGCTCGAGTGCGCTAGCAGTAAATTCCTTAGTCATGGACCTCTTACAACACACACTCACCTGACCATGTTTGAAGTCCATGAGTTCGGTGGAGCGCCCCATTCTGATCTCTCATGATGTCTAATGATTACTGAGGTCGCTGATATGGAGTACCTGGCAGTGTCTATTTTGTTCAGTAACTTTACGGGAAACGCTGTTAATATGCACTACCCTAATACAACTGGTATTAGTTGGCGAGTGTGAAGTTAGTTGTTTTCTACATAACAAATAGGGAACAGTGAATGAACGGGAGCAGATGTGTCTATTATATTACAAAATATTACAAAAATCGTAGGAAGGCATGTGGAACAAACACTACGTTTATATGTTGGAACTGTTCCTATGACAATGTGTAACGCCGGAAATGCATATCCTCCTATTTCCATCTATTGTACTATAAATTTTTTTCCTTATTTTCTTACCTGAAGATAAGATAATTCTGTGTCTTTATATATTGTAATTGTTCTGCTATTTGCATATATATTTATGCATTTATGTCGATGTATAATTGGTTTGTTTTGTAAATATTATTTGTATTTTTATGCTGAGTCTGGCCTAGGGAAAACTATGCTATCGAACGATTACATCGATA
Organism: Schistocerca serialis cubense; assembly: GCF_023864345.2. Classification (NCBI taxonomy): domain Eukaryota; kingdom Metazoa; phylum Arthropoda; class Insecta; order Orthoptera; family Acrididae; genus Schistocerca; species Schistocerca serialis. Next base: position 1,133,649,631 of record NC_064639.1, read on the forward strand.
GGTCGTGTGGAGAACCAAAGTGTTTAGGATCTTTGGTAGTGTTAACTCTGCAGCATGGAGCGTGGGCAGAGCGAGAGTCTGGCTGGAGTAGGGCGGTGGAGCAGGTGTGTTGTGTGACACTCTTGCGAGTTGCCGCGCTTTCGAGGTTTGGGAGCATGTAATTGCACTCGACTTGCTATGATAGTTTCTGACACGGTGTCGCGGACGGGAAGCATTAGCTGGCGCACATCAACAGCCCGTTTCGCCTGGTGACCGTGTCGAGAAGAAGGCGCGCCAGCATTCAGCTTCTGCAACAGTGACGGCCGACAATGAGTGACTGTCGCCACCTCTCCGATCGACGACTCAAACCTTCAATCAACCAACAAGGAAGACTGGAAGCACGTAAAGTTTTAGAACTGTATGGCAGACCTAAGCTTTTCAAACTGTTGCATTACAAAAATACAGCAACTGAGCATAAACCTTTGTTGCTCATTGTCCCAATTGCATTACCAAGCAGGGTCCCTTCCTTTTCTAAAATAAACCCGAGTGTCGTTGAAATTCATACGCCAGGATTAAAGTAATATCATTCCATTTCACTGCTTTAATTTCAAAGTTCAGTTAAAGTATTCATAGCTGGCTACAATATTTAGATTACACAAGCAGAAATTAAGAGTGCGAGTTTTGTTATTATATTTTAGCTTACCTGTGACTGCAGCACAGCTTCGTACGTACTAAATTTTACTATTGTTAATTGTTCAGAATCATTTAATTCAAGTTCAAAGTTAAATCTCTTATTTCTAAATTGCATAGATTCAAGTAGCTTTTGAAGTGATTGTTGAGGTAGCCCAAGACTAACCTTATTTTATTGAATTTCGTGGTGCTTCAGAAACAAAGTTCACTATTAATTTCAGTCACTAAATTAACTTTCAGTTTTCCGGTTTTGTTAATTCTTTTGCTAAATTAAGTCAGAGTGTAGCGAAATTTATTACTTCTGACAAACATTCAGTTTTCACACAACACGTGTCAACCTTTAGCTGCCACGCTTTTAGTGCTAATTATATGTGCATTAATCCTTCATTTTCAGTTATTATTGTAGTTGTCCATAGGACTGGCGACCGTAATTTTCCCCAAATCTCAAATATCTAATTAACGCCAATTAATTGTTAATGTAACGATGGCATATTTACTTTCTTTATTAATTTTACCGTTTTCTCAAAATTAATTTCCACCAATTTCATTTGCATTTTTCCATTCATTTAGATTTACCGACAAATTAACTTCGGTGACGATTGCTTTTCCCAAATTTCCATTAGGTGCACGCGGTTTAATTTTTAACTGTCATTAAGGTCGATAAGTGAGGGGGAGGTTACAAATGTTGTCTTAAATCCCCAAATTACAATATTATGACTGGAACGAAGCTCCATTTGAAAGAGAAAACAGGCAGTAGTTGCAATAGTGAACGCGACTTTTTGTAGCAGTTCTTTTCAAAAATTTCCGCTTTCGCTGCGCCTCACCTCGTTACAGGAGGTATTTTGGAGACGACGACGCACCATGCTGCTATTCGTTTATTCTGAGTTCAAAATAACGTATCCAAATCTGTCATACTCGTGTTGCAGTTAATTATGAGCCTCCCTTATTGTCGTAGCCGTCGCCGTGAAACTGATGTGGGATTGCAGTTACACGGTGCGCACAGTCTGAAGCACGCTGCAGTGACGAATTTACGGAGTGTATTGGAATATATTCAGCAAATAATTGACGTATGTTGCAAGTGCTACTCCAAGATGAAGAGATTGGTACAGGGGAGGAATTCCTGGTGGGCCGTATCAAACTAGTCAGCAGACTGAAGACTAAAAGAAAATAAATAAATAAATAATAAAATAAAATAAAATGAAATCCTCTGTGCATTATCCTACATTGTGGCATGGACGAAATAGTAAGCAATGAATGGTCGACACGAGGGAGTTTAAGACTTATTGACATCACCGTACAATCTTCGAAATGTTCGAAAATGACATTCTTCACATGCACTGTTGTGTTCATTTGCGTGAAATCATAAAGGCAGGGTGTACAGTACAAATTTCCCTCTATATTATTGTCTCTCTGCAAGTCGCATAGTAGGGTGTACACATTGATTTAGATGTTTTATCTATGTCTTTACAAATGAAAATCAACATACCAGCTACATCACTGCGTCAACAAGCAGGACTTATTCTTCACTGAACTGCCCAATCGACTGTTCAATCTCTATAGTCGAACACAGGCACTCTTCTAGGGAATACATATACAAGTCCTTTGGAATATTTACATTCCGGTAGACGTATTATTTGAATGTCCTGACATTTATCGCTAAACTTAATGAATGAATCAATATAGCAACGGAAATAAATATTCATATGGGCTCCCTAGAATTACTCCTTTACAAGTTTTGCCTCAAGAAAAGTTGTAATTCGACGGTAATATCTAGAAAAAGATTAACAATGCTGATAGATTTATTAATAACTTCACTGATGAGCTGAAACATTATGAGCAATGTAATACAGCAGCGATTCTGTATTACGTACGTTCTAAAAGTTTTTGGTGTGTTTCTGGAGATATGTGGCACGTCACGAAATTCCCGTAAATTACGAACAGCTAATTTGTGGTCTCGGAGCTTGCACCTGGTAGCGTCCCAGATGTGTTCAACGGGACTCGGAGCAGGTGAATTTCATGGCTATGACGTTAACTGAGCTCCTGAAATCGCAATTCTGTTGTTGTGACATGGACAGCTACCCTGCTGGAAGAAGCCGTTGTCTTTGGGGAAGACATCAGACATGAACAAATTTGCGGCTGGTCCGCAACACCGTTCACGCAGACTACAGCTCCCACGGTATCTTATACTTCTACCAAAGATCCCTTGGAAGACCCGTAGCATGCATAATACTGCCGTCACTTGCCTACGTCTATGGCGCGGTGCATGTTTCGAGAAGTCGTTCGGATTGATAACTACGTACCCAGACACGAGCATCGACCTGTCGCAAGAGAATACGTGATTCATCCGTCCAGGTGACAATTTTTCATAGGATCACGGTCCAGTCTCGATGATCCTTTGCCCATTAGAGTTTCAACTGACGATATCGATGGTCAACAAGGAACAAATACGGGTCCTCCGCTGCAGAGACCCACACGATGTGCGCTGGACATTCGTCGAAGCACTTGTGTCTGCAACAGCACTGTACACTATTGTCAGATCTGCCAAAGATCGCATCCTTGTGTTGCTCTACTGATCAGGTATTACTTCGACCTCCATGTTCTGTTATGAGGCGTGGACGTCCATTGCCTCATCGCCTCTTTGTGGTCTGAATGTCTTTCAGCCACTTTCCCTTGATCGTCACGACAGTAATACGCCAATAGTAGACCAGCTTACCGAGATACTCACTCTCGTATTCCAAGATATAAAACTGTACCCTTTGTCAGAGTTGTTTATGTCAGTGAATTTTTCTATTAGCACTGTGAGCAAGATGTATGAGACAGGCGAAATACCCTCAGACTTCAATAAGAATAAAACAATTCCAATCTCAAAGAAAGCAGGTGTTGACAGATGTGAAAATTACCGCGCTATCAATTTAATAAGTCACGCCTGCAAAATACTAACGCGAATTCTTTACAGACGAATGCACAAAACTGGTAGAAGTCGACCTCGGGGAAGATCAGTTTGGATTCCGTAGAAGTATTTGAACACGTGAGGCAATACTGACCCTAAGACTTATCTTAGAATATAGATTAAGGAAAGGCAAACCTACGTTTCTAGCATTTGCAGACTTAGAGAAAGCTTTTGACAATGTTGACTGGAATACTCTGAGGGTGAGAGGAGTAAAATACAGTTAGCGAAAGGCAATTTACAATTTGACAGAAACCAGATGGCAGTTATAAGAGTCGAGGGGCATGAAAGGGAAGCAGTGGTTGGGAAGGGAGTGAGAAAGGGTTGTAGCCTATCCCCGATGTTGCTCAATCTGTATATTGAGCAAGCAGTAAAGGAAACAAAAGAAATATACGGAGTTGGAATTAAAATCCATGGAGAAGAAATAAAAACTTTGAGGTTCGCCGATGACATTATAATTCTGTCAGAGACAACAAAGGACCTGGAAGACCAGTTGAACGGAATGGTCAGTGTCTTGAAACGAACATATAAGATGAACATCAACAAAAGCAAAACGAAGATAATGGAATGTAGTCGAATTAAGTCGGGTGATGCTGAGGGAATTAGATCAGGAAATGAGACAATGTAGTAAAGGAGTTTTGCTATTTGGGGAGAAAAATAACTGCTGATGGTCGAAGTAGAGACGATATAAAATGTAGACTGGCAATGGCAAGGAAAGCGTTTCTGAAGAAGAGAAATTTGTTAACATCGAGTATGGATTTAAGCGTCAGGAATTCGTTTCTGAAAGTATTTGTATGGAGTGTAGACATGTATGGAAGTGAAACATGGACGATAGATAGTTTAGACAAAAAGAGAATAGAAGCTTTCGAAATCCGGTGCTACAGAAGAATGCTGAAGATTAGATGGGTAGATCATGCAACTAATGAGGGGGTAGTAAATAGAATTGGGGAGAAGAAAAATTTGTGGCACACCTTGACTAGAAGAAGGGATCGGTTGGTAGGACATGTTCTGAGGCATCAAGGGATCACCAATTTAGTGTTGGAATGCAGCGTGGAGGGTAAAAATCGTAGAGAGAGACCAAGAGATGCATACACTAAGCACATTCAGAAGGATGTAGGTTGCAGTAGGTACTGGGAGATGAAGAAGCTTGCACAGGGTAGAGTAGCATGGAGAGCTGCATCAAACCAGTCTCTGGACTGAAGACCACAACAACAACACATTGTAACGTCGCTAGAATGATTCCCCATTCATCTCTGCTCCGCTTATAAGCTTTCCGTATCGTTCTTTTTGTTTAATCACTGTATCTAATGAACTTTGCTGTTGATGACAACACTGTTCAGATGTTTAATATTTAAGTATTTATTTGTATACTCTAAGGAAAAAAAGATAAAGACAAAAGAAAAACGAAGCACCACGAAGAAAGTATTCGAGTGGGACGAAAATCAAAAGATGTGATGTAGATTGACAGACAAACAGAAAATTACAATTTCTGAAAAACTGGATCATTTGTTCAAGAGAAAGAGCTCTAGAAATTGAGCTAGTCAATGCGTTGCCCCACCTCTGGCCCTCATGTACGCAGTTATCTGGTTTGGCACTGAGTTATAGAGTTGTTGAATGTCCTCCTGAAGCATACGGTGCCAGATTCTGTCCAATTGGTGTGTTAGATTGTCAAAATCCTCAGCTGGTTAGATGGCCCTGTCCACAATGCTACAATCGTTCTCCGTTAGGTTGAGGATCGGTGACCTCTTTGGCCAAGGTAGGGTTTGGCATGCACGAAGACCAGCTGAAGAAACTCTTGCCATGTACAGGCGGTCATTACCTTGCTGAAATGTAAGCCCAGGATGGCTTGTCATGAAGGGCAACAAAATTGGGCATACAATAAGGTGATGTACCGATGTGTTGTAAAGGTGCCGTGGGTGACGACGGAAGTTCAAAATGGTTCAAATGGCTCTACGCACTATGGGACTTAACATCTGAGGTCATCAGTACCCTAGAGTTAGAACTAACTAAACCTAACTAACCTAAGAACATCACACGACGGAAGTGGTCCAGCAATGAAAAAAAGTGGCACCCAGACCATCATTCCTGATTGTTGGGCCGTATGGTGGGCGATAGTTGGGATGGTTTCCCACCGCTATCCGGGGCGTCTCCAGATAGGCCTTCGGCCTGGAATCTCAATAACTGGATTTGTCTATAGTGATGAGTTCGCTTCGAAGTGAGCCCTGATGAACAGCGGAGACGTGTGTGGAGGCGGTGTGAAGCCGCCATGTGCTGCAATCGGAGCCTCTAGATGTCGTGGCGTGGAATCAGTGAGGTACTGGATGTACTGCTCGAGAATACAGTATCACTTAGTAGGCGCGTCAACAAAGCATCTACTGTGGCTTCAGGAAGGTCAGAACGAACAAGTTGCTCACCGGCTATATCTCAGACAAGTACAGTGATCACCATGTCAGGTGAACTTGCTTGCCACGAAAGAAGTGCTACCCACCGTTCTTCGAAGAACACTTGTACATTCCTCGGGCACGTGGCCGGGAATTATCGTGCTGGAATATTGCATGTGAAATTTCCTGCAGGAACGGCGGATCTCGGGCTCTGAGGCCTCCATGTTGTAGCGGGTGCTGTTCAGATGGCCTTCAAAGTGTAGTAGGCGAAATGTTATACCCAATGGCACCACAAACCGTCACCCTTGCGTTTGTCCACCATGCTGCTCAACAGTGCAGTCTGCAATATTACATTCAGCACGTTAAGGTCTCAAACGTAGGCTGCGACCACCGTAGGACCACTAGAAGCGGAACTCGTCCGAGAACACTACGTTTTGCCACTCAGCACGCCGGTGAAGGCGTCGACGTGCATAGTGCAGTCTGAATCGTTGGAGGTTTCCGGTCAGTGGAAGCCGTCGGAATGGCTTGCTTTCCACAGTCCAGCCCTCACTCAGCGGACGCCGTCGAACCGTCGATGCACACATATCAACATCCGTTGCAGTAATCAGACGTCGAGTCAACGTTGTGGACAAAGTTTGTCTGACTATTACGGCCATGTTGGCAAGATGGCGGCCATCTCGCACTGCTGTCACATTGTAGGTTTATTATCCGCCGTCTCTCTATAAGACGCTCTTCTATCCAATTTTTCCACACACGCATCACTATGGTAGTAATGCACGAGCCGCAGCGATGGCGAGCGACAAGCCCCGATCTATGCCCACCTGATTACTTTGCAATTTACAGGTCAGTATCTGGCAGAGGGTTCACCGAACCGCCTTCGAGCTATTTCTTCACCGTTCTGCTCTTGAACACCACGCGGGAAAAACGAACAATTAAATCTTTCCGTGCAAGCTCCAATTTCTCTTATTTCATTATGATGATCATTTCTCCCTAGCTAGGTGGGCGCCAACAAGATATTTTCGCTTTCGAAGGAGTAAGTAGGCTACTGAAATTTCCTGAGAAGGTATTGCCGCAACGATAAACGCCTTTGTTTTACTGATTGTTTATCATATCCGTGGCACAATCTCCCCAATTTCACCGTACTTCTATGAACTTTTTCGATGTCCTCTGTGAATCCTATCTGAGGCGGACCCCACACTTCAAAGCAATACTTCAGACGATGGCAGACAGAAGTAGTGTAGGCATTCTCTTTGGTAGACCTATTGCTTTTTCTAAGTGTTCTGCCAGTACTCATTCATATGCTGCTATTGCACCTTTTGACGTCGAGAAGTACCGGCCCTTGACTGCGCATTTCCTCTTCGTTGAAGGTTCTGCTCGCACTGAGGGTGATGCAACACAGACCTGATGGTCACACAAAAGAGGAAGTTGCTGGGCCTAAGTGCACGCCATCTCCCTGCAATCTTAATTAATTATTGGGGTCCGCAGCTCAAAAAAATTCTCCGTCTTTTGGAGTGATTCAGACCATTCTGTTTCAGTGCTGCGGTTTTCACAAACAGTGGTTTATAGTGGACTGGAGACCATATTAGTCAAAGAGTAATTAAGCTTTCTTTTGCGCATCTCAGTTATAGGTGACTGCATTGTATTATTTACATTTTCATTTTTTTTTCTTACTTCGTGTGGTGAGAGCAGTAACTTTGTGTACAGTTTTCCCTTCCACGGAATCGGCAGCATTAGCCATTCGGAGTGGGGGTATCAAACAGACCATCCAATCTGAATTCAACAATCACTTGTCGTCATCCACACCTTCTAACCAGATGTGTCATTGAACAACCAGCTTAAGTAAAATTAATATCAAGAGCATGCACGTGACATTATAAATTGGCCCATTTAGTGCCGTCTGGGTAACACAAAATGTTTGTTGAATGTTTCGTATTAGGTGCACAGGCATGACTTACAATCTGACGATGTGGGAGTCCCAAATTACGAATTATGATGGCTTATAGCCTTTTAATCGGTCTCGTAAACTGACATACGGTCGGGAGAGCGGTGTGCTGACCACATGCCCCTCCATATCCGCATGCATTGACGGCTGTGGGCTGAGGATGACACGGCGGCTGGTCGGTATCGTTGGGCCCTCCAAGGCCTGTTCGGACGGAGTTTAGCAGTAGCGTTTATTAGCCTTTTAATGCGAGGCTATTTGTAGCGAAATGTGATACTGCATTAGACTTCGCTGCGCTGATACTGAATGATTGATTAAGAACAATAATAATAATTTTTATGACAGTAATAAATCCATTCACAAAACAAAAACATCGAAGATGAGGTAAAACATCACATGGCAGATATTAAACCATTCCGCACAGTAATTTACAGTAAATTAAAACATTAGAAGTAAATTGTAGACGCCTTGAGTTCAGTGTCATCGACATTCCTCCATACACTTCAGACTTGGGCCCATCCGATTTTCCTCTGCTTCCAAAACTTAAAGAATACATTCGAGAGCTTCACTTTGATATTGATGAAGTGGTGCAAGCAGAGATGAGGTCGTGGCTCTGTCAACAAAGTCAAACATTTTACAGTCACATTATCAACAAACTACTCTCTCTTTGGGAGAACTGTGTTCCTGGCCACGATGACTACGCTGAGGAATAAATATGTAGACATGAAGAACAAAGACGTAGAGTGTTAATAAAGTTTGTTTTATTTAAAAAGCAAAAAAAAAATTTCTCATACAAAAATTAGGAGGCATTATTTTTCAGCATGCCCTCGTAATATACAGGGCGGTCAGAAACAGTTTGAAAAGCTTGTAACGGTGTAGAAGAAGTAGATGTGCTGGTAAATAGGTGTTAAGAAAAAATTCAAAACTTTGGGCTTTTTCCGAGTTATTTAGCGCTGAAATTATCAGATGAGGTCATTGCTCGCTCAAATTAAATCACTTCTGCACGCTAAAGTGTGGTAATGGTCAGACATCTGTTGGTCCATGAGCCACCATTTGATGAAATTCTCTTTACCAGTGAAAACGTACATTTTTCGAAAGTGATTAATTTAATTATGTAAACAAAGGCCATATTTGTCCGGTTTGAGGAAAACCAAATGAAGACCACATTTTCCGACACTGTTTATGTCAGGATGCTTGAATTTGCGGGCGCAACGATCTGATTGGCTAACTTCAGTGTTAAATAACTTGAAAACTGCGAAAAGTATGAATATTTTCTTAAAATATTTTTCTCGGCGCAACCTTCCCTACAACACACTTACAAGCTTTTCAGACTGTTTCCAACTACCCTGTATATTGTAATAGTGCTTCATTGTTTATTTATAAAGTGAAATTTCATTTTTGTTTTATTTCAAAGCGACGGTCTCAGATGGATTCTTCTATAGGATTGATTGCGGAGCGCCTTAGCAATATTAAGTTCCAGTTGTGGCTTAGCCACTTAAAAATTATCCGTCTCTGGTTGAGGTATCAGTCTACATCACTGTAGTTATCAGACCCTCCAATCAACTGTCGCAGTGAGGTGTCTGTAGTAGCTAACAAAATAACTAACTGTACTGACCGTCAAAACATTTATCCACGTAAAAAAACAGCCAATACTCTAGACAGGGTATTTAGAGATACATTGACAGGTAAACATTTGCTAGATAGTAATAGAACTACGACTCAGAATAATGCCCTTTAAGGCATTTACACACGCCGTGTAGTGGAAGAGTGACGACTGCAGGTCACTGATTTAATCCGTTTAAACGTCGCGGATTTTATCTATTCATGTATTCCACGCTTTTGTACGTCTCGCCCCCGAGCCAAGACAACCGGTTTGCAGAACAACGCAGCATGAGACTGGAAGCGCCGGCTTTTCGACCTCGCGACGTTGTCTTATTAAATCCGGGATGTTATGCAATCAGGGAGAAGGCTGCATAAACAGAAAAAAATGTATGACGAATGCGAGGCACGTGCATTACTCTCCTAGATGCGGCTAGAATGGAAGTTAGGCTGCACTCCCGTTGCTGCGCAGTAGACGTTACCAACATTGTGTTTCGTTAATGGGCTACAGTTGTAACAGATGATATATATGTTGATGTTTCTCTTCGGTTAACTCCTGTTGAGTGAAACGATGAGACATAAAATGTCTGTCAAAACGTAAGAATAATGCCAATAATTTGTAATCTCATCCGATGCCTGAGTTTGGCACAGACTACTGCGTCTCTGCTAATATTTCATTATAAAAACTTGCCATTGGCATCGGAAAAACTATATTCTGAACCGTGGCGTTTCCTGTTTATCTTTGAAATGGTATTAACAAAACTACTGAATTTAATATGGGTCATGTAACAAGTATTTACAGACATTTGCAGTGATTTTAGGTTATCCGAAAACCATTAAGCATTGTGGTACACCAGATTTGTCTACTTGGACTGCATTTTACTGTTGAACGATTTGAGCGCTATCTTTTCCAGATGCACGACAGAAAGGAACTGTGCAACGGTAGTAGTGCGCACTGGTGGTCTAGGGGTAACATCTTTGATTAGTACGCAAAACGTCCTGGATCCAGGGATCACCACTGCTTAAATATTGAATAAAAGTCGTCAGAAATACTTTCAACGTAAGAATTAAGAAGTCACTTTCTCTCTGTCAAAGGCCTTTTCAAATACGGTGGAGGAGCGGATGAAGGTTCAGCGTAAGTTGTTGGATGGTAAATTAGAGGCGGAAGAACGGGCAACATGAGGTTACAGAAGGAAACGGAAAGCACTGCATTAAAGACACATCCATAAGACATGTGGACTGTAATTGAAAGAAGTGTCATGGTGATCTCGCCATTGGCAAAATATTCCGGATTAATCCCCCATTCGGATCTTTGGGAGAGGAGTGCCAAGAGGGATATGATCATGACAAAAAGATTGAACAACCAACGACGGGATAACATGCTACGTGTCGGAGCATCAAATGGAAGAAGTTTGAAGAGAGCATGAAAGACAGAAAATCTGAAAAGGGAAATGCCCAGGCTCTATCGAGATATAGTGAGGATCAGTGAAGTGAAAGAAGATAAGGATTTCTGGTCAGACGAGTATAGGGCAACAGAAGTCAGACGAGTATAGGGTAATATCAATAGCAGCAGAGAATTGTATAACGGAAGGTACGGTAGAGAATATGTTACTGCGAACTGTTCAGTGATAGATTTGTTCTTATCAAAATCGACAGCAAATCAACACCGACAACGATTGGTCCGGTATAAATGCCGACTTCGCAAGCTGAAGATGGAAGAGACAGAGAAAATATATGTGCATCCTGAACGAGTAATTCAGTATGTGAAGCGAGATGAAAATCTAATAATCTTGGGAGACTGGATTGCGGTTGTATTGGCAGGAGTAGAAATGAGGGTCATGGGAGAATATGGGCTTGGTAGTAGAAATAACAGACTCAGGGAGAACAGGAATACAGAAATATAAATCACTTAGGAATGAAATAAATAGGGACTGTAAGAGAAACCAAGGCTAAATGGCCGCAGGAAAAATGTGAAGTATGAGTCGATATGGAAGACGTAGGGGTTTCAGTATTATAGTCAGAATGTAATAGAGCCTTCGAAGACTTAAGGTCAAATAAAGCAAAAGGGACAGGTAACAGTCATCCCTAAAACTATTGGTGTGAAAAATATATGAGATTGGCGAAGTAGCATCGGACTTCGGGAAAACGTAATCCACACAATACCGAGGACATCAAGGGCCAGTAAGTGCCATAACTACCAGACAATCAGCTTAACAGTTCAAGAATAATATACAGAAAACTGAGGATGTGTTAGATGACGGACACTTTGACATTAGGAAAGGTCAAGGCACCAAAGATGGGGTTCTCACGTTGCGTTCGATAATGGAAAACCAACTGAAGAAAAATCAAAAGACGATCATAGGATTTGTCGAGTTAGAAAAAGCCTTCGACTGCGTAAACTGAGGCAAGATCGAAATTTTGAAAACATAGGACAAAGCTGTAGGGAAAGAAGTATAATATAGTGTACGTACAAGAACGAAGAAGTTACTAAAAGACTGGATGATCAAGAGCGAAGTTCTCGGATTAAAAAACTGTTCAATCTATACATCGAAGAAGCAATGACAGAAATAAGGAAAAGCTTAAAGAGTGGGATTAATATTTGTAGTGATATCAGTGTTAAGATTCGCTGATAATATTGCTATCCTCAATGAAAGTGAAGGAGAAATACAGGATCTATTGAACGGAATGAACAGTCTAATGAGTACAGACTATTGGTTTAGAATAAATAAGAAAAAGATAGATATGATAAGAAACAACAGAAATGACAGTATTGAGAAACTTAACATCAAAATTGGTGAACACGAAGTAAACAGAGCCTAGGAATTCTATTACAATGGAAGCAAAATAAACTATGACAGACGAAGCAAGGAAGATATTAAAAGCAGATAAGCACAGGCAAAGAGAGCATTCCTCGCCAAAAGAAAATTACTAGGATCAAGCGACGAAATTTAACGTGAGGAAGAAATTTCTGAGAATGTACGTTTGGAGCACATTGTTGTGTAGTAATCATGGACACTGTGTAAACCGGAACAGAAGAGAATAGGAGCATTTGAGATGTGGTATTGGAGAATAATATTGAAAATTAGGTGTACTGGTAAGATAAGCAATGAGAAGGTATTCCTCAGAATATGTGAGGAAAGAAAGATAAGGAAAACACTCAGAAGAAGAACGGTTAGGATCACAGAAAGATAAGACATCACGGAATAACCTCTGTGGCATTAGATGGAGCTTTAGAGAGCAACGCTATAGGGCGAAGACAGGGACTGAAATACTTCCAGCAAATAATTAAGGCTGTAGGCTGCAAGTGCTACTCTAAGATGAACAGTTTGGTGCAGGAGACGAATTCATGGCAGGTCACATAAAACGAGTCAGAAGACTGACAACCGAAAGAAGTGCAATAAATCTAATGACTTCATAATGCAATTTCCATTTCACTGTATGACTACCCCAGTCCATAAGTTGCAAGACTACACTGGACTTGCGATATGGTTTGGAAGTTGACAGGCGACTCTGAGTTATCCCCGAATTAACCCCATGACAGCAAACACTTTAACTAGTAATCCTTCCACATCACTACCTGCCCCATGCGCCTGCTAAATTGAGTGCTAATTTAACTGTGTTTGTTGTTGATAGCCTTCCTTAGACGTTATCACAGTTATCGGAATCTAAATAAACTGCAATACTAAAATAGTATTAATGAAATGGTTACCCTATCATTATGTTTGTCAGTTATTGATGGGTGATTTATATATATATATGAATATTGGACCTTGTATAAAAGTTGTGACAGAAGTTTATTGATTAAAAAGTGGACAAAAATACATGTTAAGCGTGATGACAAAAATGAAATATGACCTGATGGCAACACAAATATGCAACGGACAGTTGGCAGCCCTGTGTGGTGGCTGGTTGACAAAGACTAAGGATAGTCAGATTGAACTGTTTACTTTGGCTCAAAATATGGATAACACGATCTGAAATTGTCTGACATTGATTAGACCATGATGGATTTATTCTACACAGAAGTTAAACTACATTGGTGCAGCTGAGAACAAGTGCTGAGATTGTGATTCTGTTTTCCCTAACAAGCTGGAGTAGCAACACAACACGCCTTTCCTCGATGTGCAGTGCTGTCTCAGGTGACGGTCATGTTCAACTGCCTGCCGAATAGCAATTTGCGCCACCAGTAATTCCTTATCACGGGCACAAAACTTGCAAAATCACAGCTTACGGTCAGTTAGATGGATCAAAATTACTCTACGATGGAGCCCTGAAGTCTTAGCAGACTCCAATGTATGACACTACCGTTATGGCCGTTCTCAAAACCTTGGTCCACCGTGCCCATACTATCTCTGACGCCAACAGTCTTCAAGCGGAACTGGAACACCTGCAAAAAGGATTTTTGAAGAATGGCTTTTCTCCTACGTAAGTGAACAGAGTGAAGAAGCCCTACAAACGACGGAACAAGGAAGAGGAAGAGGCCTTCAGGTCGACTGTTTATCTGCCATTTATTGGGAATATTTCTTCACAGATAGGCAGAATATTGAGAAAGTATCAAGTGAGAGTCATCTTTGGTCCTCCTTCCAAAATTTCATCACTGGTGGGATCCGTTAAAGACGACCTGGGCCTGCGTAAACCAGGTGTTTACAAAATTCCGTGTGAATGCGGCAAATCATATATAGGGCAAACAACACGAACTGTGCAGGAACGCATTGTGGAACACCAACGGCATACTCGCCTTCTCCAACCCACCAAGTCCGCAATCGCCGAACATTGTATTTCCACAGACCATTCCATGAATTACGACGACACAAAAATTTTGGCACATACATCAAACTTTTGGAGCTCGATTATCAATGAATCTGTGGAAATAACATTGTCTGACAACGAGACTCTCATCAATCGAGATAGCGGTTATCAGCTAAACTCTGCTTGGAATCCTGTTACAGAGAAACTTCGTAGTCGACGTAGTTATCTGCATGAAGATGGAAATCGACCTGACACCGATACGCCGGGCTTTCGCAGTGGAGGGCGCGAGGCGCAGCGCACGGAACCGCTATGAACGCGCACGCTGAACAGCGCATGCGCAATGTCACCTCAGTATGGCTTTAAATAGCGGAGCTCAGCGCCTACTCGCCAGTACTACTACAGTGGCATTCACCTGAAGATGGCCAGAAGACTCTGCGCCGAAATATCGTGGCAGAACGTTACTGATATCCGGCAGTTCTCCCGTGTTTTTATGGAACCTTGTCTCCTACCTTCCAAACTTCACGGAAGCTCTCCAGCGAACCTCGCAGAACTAGCACTCCTGGAAGAAACGATGTTCTAGAGACAAGGCACAGCCACAGCCTGGGGAATGTTTCCATAATAAAATTTTCACTATGCAGTGGAGTGTGCACTGTTATGAAACTTCCAACTGAGCTACCCATTCAAGAATTCAAGACTCACAAAGCCTGTCTGCCACACGGTTTTAATCTGCCAGGAAGTTTCAGTTTCAGAGCTGACATAAATGTTGCGTTCCTTCTAAAGTTCTTTTGAAGCCCTGAAGCTTCCCAAAATACTCTGGAGGTCGAGGGATGACACCACGTAACAACTATCTCGATATCTTCCTGTCCACTGTGAACATGGAAACTCGTGAATTTTTATGGCCGCTGTCCCTGTTCACAAAGGACGTTTACGATGCTGTCGTAATGTGTTTGCTGGACGACCTAGATTTCACTCACGCCCCTGGCCTCTGCTGTGGCAAGAGGGCCTAAAAAGATAGATCCAGATAAGCCGTTTTCCCGCCTTGCCGACCGAAAGTATTGTCTGCACACCATGGGAGAAATTCTTAAGCCCATCATTCTGTCCCCAGTAAGTGCTTCAAGGTGTTTTTTCCCTAATAACTGCAAGTGGCATTTAAGCCCCAAACGTCCACTGCCAGATTTACTGTTAAATGACCAAACTGCCTGCTTGTTCTCAACTCCAGAAACTACTATTGGAAGGAGAGCCACCATAAGGATACATTAACGATGCCACACTTCCATCAATCCGTGCTCATGCTGATAACTTTCTGTCGTCTCACAAACAGGACGTCCTGGGTGAAAAACTTAAAGTAAAATGTTCCATTGAATATGGAGAATACAGAGAGACTGACTCGTCCTCTCTCAAAGTGAACATTAAATTCGCGTGCCTCACAAAGTAAAACATCGGATATCATTACCTGTTAAAGACATGTGACAGTTATACTTGCTTTGTCTAAAGGCAGAAAAGCTATGAGATACATTGTGACTCAGGCCACCTTTGTGGCCATTGAAATCTTTGAATGTAAGAGATAGAGAGCATGTGAAATATTTGTACAGAAATTATCGTGTGCTGAACTGCGATACCTTTTGATACCAAGCTCAACCAATCACTAAACTACATAAATGTATTTACCACTTCGTACTTCATCTCTGGTTTTTGACGCTCTACCAGCTGATCTACGCAAGAACATTCAGTTAAATCGAGAATGTTCAGTAAAAAAAGCAGATATTTAACTATTTTAGTTTTCTCTTGATTTCTGTGGAGAGCGGTGTGCTGACCACACGCCTCTCCTATCCACATCCTCAATTGAGGATGATACGGCGGTCGGATGGTCCCGATGGGCCACGTGTGGCCTGAAGACGGAGTGCTTGATTTCTGTAGATAACTTACGGAAGAGAACGGGTCAGTTTCAACCTGTGACTCATTCCAGAATGAAATTTTTCACTCCCCAATGAAGTTCTCGCTGAAAGGAACTTTCTCTATCTCGGGTTGTTGTCCCATACATGGATTTAATTTTTCACCCGAAACCTGTTTATGCACACTCCATGGAGAGATGAAAATATCACAAATGGCTTCTGAACATTACGAACTTGGTGAAGCTTGTAGCTCCTGCGGGCTCACTTCGTTGCTGTCAACATATATGCGACGCCCAAAAATTCTTGATTTCCTGCATTATGTACCTTGTTCTTAAGGACACTTAAAGTAGTGTTATCCAAAGGCGAAAAGAAAGATATTCCTTCTCAAGTGAAACAATATTACACCTGTAAAGGGTGTTCGCAAACTCCCATTACAAATTTCTAGGACTTGTACAGGGGAGTAAGTACATAATGTTTTGAATAGGAAGCCATGTCCGGAAACGTACGGTTTCCGTTATACGAAGGTTTCAATTTAGATGTGTAACGCGTCCACGTCTGCTCAAGGGAAAGAGAAAAGTCGCAGAGTTGCTTGTCCTGGTGTACAATAGAATAGACAGGATGACTTGTACAATGTCTGCAACAATGCTGGTAGCCGTCACATCGATTAGCTGTTGTAATACATCACTACAGTTCTGGACATACAGTATGCTGCATTCTTTTATGTTTTGGAATAATATAAACACATAATGTTTAAGTGTCAACAAACAAATGTGCTTAAGTGATAAACGCAACTTTACTTACATTTTATTTCGAATTGTTGATTAATAATTGGGCCTGCGTCACGTCTAATGCAGTTCCTCAGGCAGAAGTGGATGAGCAAACATCTGAATTGAAACCGATGCACGACGGAAACGATACGTGTCCAGACGTGGGTTCCTATTCAAAATATTGTGTACTCACTCCCCTCTAAAAGTCATAGAAAATTGTAACGGAAAATTAAAAACACCTCGCATATTTGGAGTGTCACAACAATCGTTCGATCATGAACAAAAGACATGTAAAAGAGTGTAAAAAGTTAAGTGATTGTAATTAAGACTTAACAACATTGTATTGGGAAGCAAGAAGACGAATGACAATAACTCAAGTG
This sequence comes from Schistocerca serialis cubense, assembly GCF_023864345.2. Taxonomy (NCBI): domain Eukaryota; kingdom Metazoa; phylum Arthropoda; class Insecta; order Orthoptera; family Acrididae; genus Schistocerca; species Schistocerca serialis. Next base: position 1,133,666,954 of record NC_064639.1, read on the forward strand.
TCAGAACAGCAAAACAATAGAATAATAATAATAATAATAATAATGTTTGGAGTCTAGCATTCACCAATTCTTGTCTTTGAAGGAAATCGTTCTGGATTGCACAAAATCACATAAAGGTATTTACACTCACAAAAAAGAAAATGGTACAAAAGTTAGGTAAAGCACACCGTTCACTGCTTCTATATCCACAAATACATTAATAATATTCAAATCACTATAAAAAACGTGACATGAGAGTGATTCTCATTGTACGAGGTGCATTCAAGTTCTAAGGCCTCCGATTTTTTTCTCCGGACTGGAAAGAGATAGAAACATGCGCATTGTTTTAAAATGAGGCCACGTTCATTGTCAATACGTCCCAGAGATGGCAGCACCGTACGGCAGATGGAATTTTACCGCAAGCGGCGAGAATGAGAACTGTTTTAAATACTTAAAATGGCGACGTTTTCCTTACTTGAACAGCGTGCAATCAGTCGTTTTCTGAATTTGCGTGGTATGAAACCAATTGAAATTCATCGACAGTTGAAGGAGACAAGTGGTGATGGAGTTATGGATGTGTCGAAAGTGCGTTCGTGGGTGCAACAGTTTAATGAAGGCAGAACATCGTGTGACAACAAACCGAAACAACCTCAGGCTCGCACAAGTTGGTCTGACGACATGATCGAGAAAGTGGAGAGAATTGTTTTGGGGGATCGCCGAATGACTGTTGAACAGATCGCCTCCAGAGTTGGCATTTCTGTGGGTTCTGTGCGCACAATCCTGCATGACGACCTGAAAATGCGAAAAGTGTCATCCAGGTGGGTGCCACGAATGCTGACGAACGACCACATGGCTGCCTGTGTGGCATGTTGCCAAGCAATGTTGACGCACAACAACAGCATGAATGAGACTTTCTTTTCGTCGGTTGTGACAATGGATGAGACGTGGATGCCATTTTTCAATCCAGAAACAAAGCGCCAGTCAGCTCAATGGAAGCACACAGATTCACCGCCACCAAAAAAATTTCGTGTAACCGCCAGTGCTGAAAAAATGATGGTGTCCATGTTCTGGGACAGCGAGGGCGTAATCCTTACCCATTGCGTTCCAAAGGGCACTACGGTAACAGGTGCATCCTACGAAAATGTTTTGAAGTACAAATTCCTTCCTGCACTGCAACAAAAACGTCCGGGAAGGGCTGCGCGTGTGCTGTTTCACCAAGAAAACGCACCCGCACATCGAGCTAACGTTACGCAACAGTTTCTTTGTGATAACAACTTTGAAGTGATTCCTCATGCTCCCTACTCACCTGACCTGGCTCCTACTGACTTTTGGCTTTTTCCAACAATGAAAGACACTCTCCTTGGCCGCACATTCACCAGCCGTGCTGCTATTGCCTCAGCGATTTTCCAGTGGTCAAAACAGACTCCTAAAGAAGCCTTCGCCGTTGCCATGGAATCATGGCGTCAGCGTTGTGAAAAATGTGTACGTCTGCAGGGCGATCACGTCGAGAAGTAACGCCAGTGTCATCGATTTCGGGTGAGTAGTTAATTAGAAAAAAAATCGGAGGCCTTAGAACTTGAATGCACCTCGTACCACATGTTAGTGTTCTCAATCCGTTCACATACGGAGCGCAGAAAAAAAAGATTGCTTAAATGCCTGTGTGTACACTGCAATGAAACCTGCCTCCACAGTTCATATGGGTGCGACACTTTGGCGGCTGTAGCATATTTCTAGATCCGTCGCACAATGTCGTTTCTTGAAACTTTTTGAGTAGCTTTTTCACAATAATTTACTGTATTCTATATTCAAACATATTTCAGGGCGGTCTCCGTTCAGTGAAGCAAGCTAGAGAGTATACTTGCTGTCTGTCTTTCTATACGTTCGAATTTCCCATTAGTCCTATTTGCTATGGTTTCCAGATACGCGAAGCAATATTCTAAGATGGATCGCAATATTGTTTTGTAAGGCATCTCCTTTGTAGACTGTCTACATTTTCACGATGTCCTACCAAGAAGTGAAGCCTGGAACCTTCTTTACGTACGACTGAGACCATGTCATTATTGCATTTCATATCTCCACAGAAGGTTCCACGCTGGTATTTATATGAGTTGGCTGATTCCATTCATCATGACCCACTGATATTGTAGTTGTAGGATAACACCTTTAGGCGTATTTTGCACAGTTTTATATTTATGAACATACACACATCAAAAAATGTTTTGCTTCACCTCGGTCCCGAGAGTTCCGGAACCTGTACAGAAAATTGGAATAGAGATCAACATAAACATCATTTCCTCTTTTTATTACTCATGAAAACTACACATTGCATGCTCTACCACCATACAGCGAGACCTTCAGAGGTGCTGGTCCAGATCGCTGTACACACCGGTACCTCCAATACCCAGTAGCACGTCCTCTTGCATTCATGAGTGCCTGTATTCGTCGTGGAATACCATCCACAAGTTTATCAAGGCACTGTTGGTACAGAATGTCCTACTCCTCAACGGCGATTCGGCGTAGATCCCTGAGAGTTGGTGGTTGGTCACGTCGTCCATAAACCGCCCTTTTCAATCTATCCCAGGCGTGTTCCATAAGGTTCATGTTTGGAGAACATGCTGGCCACTCTAGTCGAGCGATGTCGTTATCCTGAAGGAAGTCATTTGCAAGCTGTGCACGATCGGGGCTCGAATTGTTGTCCATGAAGACGAATGCCTCGCCAGTATGCTGCCGGTATGGTTGTACTATCGGTCGGAGAATGGCATTCACGTATCGTACAGCCGTTACGGCGCCTTCCATGACCACCAGCGGCGTACGTTGCGAGGTTTTGACCTCCTTGCTTCCTACGATACGTTGACGGCACGTTCTTGATATGGCGTCATGGTGAAAACTGACTACAGCAGTTCGTCGACCTCATGAACGACGTCCATCCCAACATTAAACTTATTTTCGAGCTGGAGAGGGATAGCAAGGTTCCGGTCTTGGATGTTTTAGTTGCACGGAAGGCAGAAGGGTGGCTCAGTCAGTCAGTATACAGGATATCTATGCGTACAAAAGAAATCGTTACTGAACACGATACAACATAGCATAAGATTATTTCTGACGACGACCATTTAGACTCTGAATTTCAACATTTGAAGTGTATGTTCACAGAAAATTGACACAGCAAGGGAGACATTGGTTAAACTTTCAACTACCACCGACTAAAGACGCCTCATGAATCGCCGGAAGAGGCCAAGCCAGCTGTATTCCTTCCACAAAGTAGAGCAACTGCTAGCAAGATATGGTGCATGTTGAAGACACATGGACTGAGATCAGTGTTCCGGCCCGCCTCCGGGATAAAAAAATATGTTATACACCCTTAAAGCCAACATAGATCTTCGAGTTTCTGGCTTTTATAGTGTCCTCTGTGAATGTGATATTATTTACATAGGTCACATCATTTGCACTATTGCCGAGCATAGAACAGAGCATTCAAGACACAGCAAACAATGGGAACTTGAGAATTCGGCCATGTTTGAACATTGGCTGGAAAACGGCCATAAAACACAATTTGAAAAAAAAACAAGAGTTTTGGATCAAACCACATCATACTGGGATTCTGTTCCTAAAGAAGCGGTTGAAATTAGCATAAACATAAACAGTTGTAATTGAAAACAATGAGCCCTCGGTCACAATTTTTTAGTCTTAGTAACCAGGTTTCAACACTTCTAAGAGGGACTTCATCAGAATTTAGACATTTACATGGTCTACAACATAATTACAAATTTATGGAAGAAAAAATTTTTACGTAGAAAAGTGTAAGTACTGACTAACAATACAAGACGCAAAATTTCTAATGAAACTTTTTCAGAAGAAAATGCTTATTAACATGAACCCTCAGCCCCCAAAACTTCGGTCTCAGTTTAAAATCTATAAACCTAACCATACGATACGCCCGATACCTAAAAATGGTTCAAATGGCTCTGAGCACTATGGGACTTAACTTCTCTGGTCATCAATCCCCTAGAACTTAGAACTACTTAAACCTAACTAACCTACGGACATCACACACATCCATACCCCAGGTAGGATTCGAACCTGCGACCGTAGCGGTCGCGCGGTTCCAGACTGAAGCTCCTAGAACCGCTCGGCCACTCCGGCCGGCGATGTCTAATAGTATGAATAGCGCGTACCATGATGTGGCCAAATTTGTACATGATACTCTGAAAAAATCATTCATTTTCGAGAACAATTATAACATTCCCAATAGTCACGCCTTAGTCCATAAAAAATAACATCAAAAATCTCTATACTAATGTCTCTGTACAGGACACACTTCCAGTCGCAGAAAAAAAAATTACGTCATTTCAAAAAAGATTTGTCAGACGAACCAATCACTGACTAGATGAATCTCATCGCAGTCGTAGTCAAGAACAACTATTTTGAATTTAATGAACAATTTTATCAGAAATCCGACGGACTTGCTATGGGAAATCCCTTAGCTGATACTTTTGCCGTTATTTTCATCAACTCTTCAGAAGAGAAGTTTTTTTAACTGTTTTTCAGCTACATCACTAGGCATTCTCTCCTATCTCAGATACGTTGATGATATTTTAGTCATGTACAAGGGACCCGCTGATGGCATTGACCGCATTTATAATCTCTTCAACGAACTTCATGAGAAAATATCTTTCACCATCGAACTTGAAAACGAGGCCCGCCGATTACACTTTCTTGGCTTGACGCTTACAATATAAGAAAATAAAATCTCATTCAATATTTTTCGTAAAGAAACATATACTGATCAGATCGTTCCTGCGTCTTCTATGCATCCACAGTCTCATGAAAACTCCTTCTTTCACTCTGGTAGTGACAGAGCTACTTCCATTCCACTTTCGAAAGAAACGTTCAACGACGAAATCGATTTACTCAAAACGATAGCAGTTAATAACGAGTATGAACCTGGCATAGTAGATGACATCCTCATAAGGAAAACTGTTAAAAAAGTTACTACCTTGGGCACCTCTATCACTGAATCTAACCCAAAAAATATGTTTCCATTCCTTTCTTGGGGTCCATCTCCTATCAGATCCAACGTCTTCTGCGTAATAAATACAACTGCAACGTTGCCTTTTCTACCAATAACAACTTGACATAAAAAAACTTCTTTGATAATTTAAAATCGATTCTTTCCCCTTTAGAAAGTTCTGGCATCTATAAGATTTACTGCGATACCTGCTCTTCTTACTACATAAGATGAACAGGACGTGCCTTTACAACCAGATATAAAGAACACCTTTTAAGAAAAAATGGCCCTACCCCTCAAAAACCATCTTTGCCGACGATCTTATGATCACAGGTCAGGCGCCTAAAGCTACTTCCGATATCGACATTTTGCACACCGAGAAGAAAGGGCATAGGCTAGATATTGTTGAAGAATTAGAGATTTTTAAACATATTTCTCGAGATGATAGCCTCATTGTTAATGAGCAGCTGCAGTTGCGTAACAAAAATGTCTTCAACGGTATAAAGCCGTTATTTGACATTTAATTTCGAATCTCCTCGTGCAGTTCACCGAAATGTTTTTTTTCTATCTAAGTCATCTCATAATTTTTCATTTATTAAAAGGTTTATTGGCTTAATTACATGTTATATCGTTTTCTACAGGCTTTGTCATACAGCCCTTTCTGTATTTTCTATAATGACGTTTTTATGCTTCAAACTGTACTTCTAAGATGTGATGTAGACAAAATGTTACTTTATCTCTTACTGTTTTACTGTATGTACTGAACAATATTTATTATAATTTTCGCCTGTCTACATTTGAATGTTAAGTAGTCAAATTGTATCTGCGGCTACTGGATGGCGCTCTCGCTGCAATGTCGTGTTCACCTGCCGCGCTTGTAACTCGGACGCCTCAGTCCGTTGCAACCTGTGGCTGTACAGGTATGAGCAAGCCTTAGCCTTACACATTCCTTTTAAATATTTTGTGGCGGAGGTCCTTCTGGCCCGTTATTTATATTATACGTGACATGTAAGTACTGTCTTGTATATTTAGTCAGTACTTACACTTCCTTGTATAATTTTTTTTTCTTCCCATTAATTTGTAATTATGTTATAGACTACTTCAAATGTCGAAATTCTGATGAAAGCATTCTTAAAAGGTTGAAATCTGGTAAATAAGACTAAAAAATTGTGACCGAGGGCTCATTTGTTTCAATTTTAATTTATAAACGGTCACTGAACCAAGCATCCATGTTCGAAACTTTGCGATAAACAACTGTAGTAGAGACCACGGCGTGGGGGCGGGCTTCGGACACTGGGCGAAACCAAAGACGTGGGCATGACGCTTGTAGGGGCGATTATTCGGCTCCGCAACGGGACGGAGTCACTAGGGGCTGCTGAACTCACCTTCCGCTCATGCGCCACTCCCACACTCTTCGGAAGGTTCCAGACGCTCGATTACATCTATATAAGCAGAATACCATGCCTGCCCCTGCAGTCAGTAATTTCAAATCATGACGACGGCGGAGAACGCTGTCGAAGGACCGAAAAGATTTTATTGAGCATACCACCGTGGCTCCGAGGACACATATTATTACAGTGATAACAAAGTCGGGGCAAATTTGCAATGAACTTGGCAGTATGAATCAAATATCAACATGACGTTGCACCCGCTCTGTCCTGGGTGCATACGCTGATTCGGTTGGGAAGGGTGTCATAAAGCAAGTCCTCTCCTGAGGCAAACCGTTGTAACTGGTCCTTGACATCTTGAATGTTGGCGCTGGGGTCAAGCTGACGTCTGAGCTGCTGCGCCACGTGTTCTGTCAGTGACAAAATGGTTCGAATGGCTCTGAGCACTATGGGACTTAACATCTGAGGTCATCAGTCCCCTAGAACTTAGAACTACTTAAACCTAACTAACCTAAGGACATCACACACATCCATGTCCGAGTCAGGATTCGAACCTGCGACCATAGCAGTCGCGCGGTTCCGGACTGAAGCGCCTAGAACCGTTCGGCCACTACGACCGGCTATCAGTGACAGATCTATAGATTTTTCTGATCATGAGAATACCTCAAGATCACGCTGACAGGTCATAATGAAAGTCCCACGTGTGGATGATAACTTTTCCTTTCTGTCGAAAAATTCTCAATCTAGTCACAAATTTCGTTTGGTAAAACATATGATCGTAATTTCGTTAGTAAATGTTGGTTTGTTCTTTGGAGCCTCGGTTTGCTGCTACACTCCAACCAATGGAGTGAGATGACACGTAATTTTGCAGGGCGTCCATTACTTGTTCTGAGGTGGTAAGCGCGGATGTGACAGGGGTATGGTGTGCACTGGACGATGATCCTCGCTTGTGCTGATCAGACGCAATCGGCGCTACATTATCAAGTTCCCCTCCAGTCCAGCATCAGATCATTGGCACATCTACATCTACATGTACATCCATACTCCGCAAGCCACGTGACGGTGTGTGGCGGATGGTACGCTGAGTACCTCTATCGGCTCTCCCTTCTATTCCAGTCTCGTATTGTTCGTGGAAAGAAGGATCGGAGCACATCACTAATCTCAATATGACGCCATTCGACCAACTGGCTAATGAAGCCCATTTCGAACTCTGTTCACGACCCTTATACACTGTCCTCTCACATTAATGTGACTACGTGTCAAAACCGCGAATAACCATCTTTTGCAGCGCCGACCGCTGCAATACGTGCAAGTTCTGGAAGGTATCATCAGTGATGGAGCCTTGCTGATTCAAGTGCCGGGACGAGCTGCTCTGGGTTACTCAGTTGAGGACCCTTGGCAGAAGCAATTCGATCGAGGTGGTCCTACCAATTCTCCACTGGGTTTAAACTCGAGGTGCTTGGTGGCCAGTGGAGCACAGTAAATTCATCCTGGTGCTCTTCTAACCACGTAGATGCACTGCACGTTGTGTGACACGTTGCGTTGTTCTGCTGGTAGATGCCATTCTTCCGAGGAAAAACAAACTCCCTGTGGAGGAGTACATGGTCCAAAAGATCCATTGTGCCTTCCGAAGTGACAAGATCACCCGATGAACGCTTCGAAAACATTTCCTTTCCGACGACTGTTGCAAGGTGTTTGCTTTTAGAAGTTTCACGTTGTAACGCCAACGGCCACCTGTTCGATGGAGCATAAAATGTGATTCATCTCAAAACGCCCCCTGTCGTCATTCAGCGGACACCCAGTTGCGGTATAGGCGTGGATATTCCAGGCTTCGTCACCGATGGACAACAGAGAGCATTGGTGCATAAATCAGGCGCCTGCTGTGGAGGCCAATATGCAGCAACCTATGCTGAATGATTTTTGAGAAGACACTGTTGGTAGCCGCGTGGTTCATCTGGGTGGCCATTTGTTGAGCAGTTGCACGCCTATTTGCCTGTAGACATCTCCGCAGCAGTCGTTCGCCCTTCTCATCGTTGCTCCGAGGCACACAACAGTTCAATCGGCGTCGGTTTTTGACATAGCTTCATTTTGCCATGCATGGCATATTTTAACCACGGCTACACGCGAACAGTTCAAAAAACTTCGCCATTTCCGGTATGCTTTAGCTCTTGCCCCGAAAGACAATGATCATGCCCTTTTGGACATCAGATACATCGGTCCATTTCCGCTTTACGACATCAAACTCACTGTTTTCCGCGTCCCCCTGACACGCTTTATATACACTTCACTGCTAGAGCTGTCACCTGCTGTCTGTGAGTGGTTATTGCACGTTGACGTCGATGATACGCGTTGATCACAGTAATGCGACTAGACCGTGTCATATCCTACTAGCCCAAGTAACAACATTAAACACAAACAACTTAATGCATCCGTGCTGACTACTGTTAATAGTCGACGAAGGCTCAAATTTGCACGCCAGTATTTCACTGTGTGCCGACAGGTGCCCTCTTCAGATGACAGATGACGGTTGGTGTGTACAGCGTAAAACTTCTGGAAGTAGACACCCTATAACAACCATCGTAATGGTTGAGACCAGAGGATGGGGCTTTATGACGTAGGGTATGTTTATGTCGAGTTCCCTGGGTGATCTCATCATTCTTGAAGGCACAGTAGACCAACATATGTTTGTATCTGCCCTTGAGGATTTTGTCCACCCCCACATGAGATTTGTTTTTCCACTGTACAACGACATCTGCAGGCAGGACAATGCAACGTGTCACACAGCCCTCTATGTACCTACATGGTTAGAAGAGCACCAAGATGAATTTTCTGTGCTCCCTGGCCACCAGACATCCTGGATTAAAACCCAGTCTTCTCTGCATCGTGATGACTGGGTGTTGTGTGATGTCCTTAGGTTAGTTAGGTTTAAGTAGTTCTAAGTTCTAGGGGACTGATGACCATAGATGTTAAGTCCCATAGTGCTCAGAGCCTTTAAAACCCAGTCGAGAATCGGCGGGACCACCTCATCGGGCTGTTTGCGCCATGGAACGTCAACGAGAAACTTAGAACAGGTGGTCCCAGCACGAGAGTCAACAACGCTGATAATGCCTTTCAGAACCTCACTGACAATTTTCCCGCCCGTCTTGCAGCGGTACGGCCTGCAAAAGGTGGTTATTCAGGCTTCTGACACGTGGTCGCATTAATGTGAGCGGACAGTGCGAGACGTGTTATCACTGTGAAGGGAGCGGTAATTCCTCTCGTGTGAGAGCGTTACCAGCGTCTGATAGAGTTTGAAAGAGCCTCATTGACCCCCTGGTCGAAACGTGCAGCATTGAGAATAACGGTGCCTTAGGACGTGGTAGTGATCTGGTGTTGGACTGCACGGCTATTCCATCTGTCACAGAGAATTGTAACTCGGATAATTTACATGCCCACTGATGGTGATGTACTAAATTACTCTGACTTCTGACCACGTTTATTTTATTTTAATTTAGACGTCTAGTTCCTTAGGGCCAAATTGAGGAGCAAATCTCCATGGTCATGGAACGTGTCAGTATATGAAATTAGGAACAGAAAAGTAATAACAGATAAAATAAAATGTTTATGAATCCTAAAAAACGTCAAACTATAAGTCTATCTAAACGCAATCAACAACATTACAAAGGAAACAGCTTAATTTTTCAAGTAACTCATTGACGGAATAGAAAGAGTGACCCATGAGGAAATTATTCAGTTTGGATTTGAAACCGCGTGGATTAATGTTAGGATTTTTGAATTCTTGTGGTAGCTTATTGAAAATGTATGCAAAAGAATACCGCAGGCCTCTCTGCACAAGCGCCAAGGAAGTGCGATATATACTCAAACTGTGTTTCTGCATAGTATTGAGTGAAAGCTGCTAATTCTTGGCAATAAGCTGATATCGTTAACAAGAAACGACAGCAAAGAATACATATATTGAGAGGCCAATATTAGAATACACAGACTTATGAACAGTCCTCGACCAGCGGTTCGCCAACTTACACCACTTATTGGCCAAACCACCCATTTCTGACCTAAAAATGGCCTTTGACAATGGGAAGAGTTACCCATAAATACAATATTATACCTCATAAATGAAAGAAAATAAGCAAAGTAGACTGCTTTTTGTGTCGAACTATCACTTAGTTCATACACTATTCTAATATTAAAAATGACAGCGTTAGGTCTTTTAACAAGACCCTCAGCTTGGGCTTACCACAACAGTTTACTATCTGTCTGAACACCTAGAAAATCGAGATATCCAGTCTCACTAACAATATGCCCATTCTGTGTAATTAAAACGTCAGGTTTTGTTGAATTGTGTTGGAAATTGCAAAAACTAGGTATTACTGTGGTTTAGCGTTAGTTTATTTTCTACAAGCCATGAACTTACGTCTTGAACTGCACTATTCGAAAGAGTGGCAACGTTGCACACAACAACCTTTACTACCAAGATAGTGTCATCAGCAAACAAAAATATTTTAGAATTACGTGTAATACTAGAAGGCATATCATTTGTATAAATAAGGAACAGGAGTGGCCCCAGCACTGTTCCCTGGGTATTCCCCATTTAACCGTGCCCCACTCGGACACCACATCATGGACATTCTCAAAACTGTGGTGAATAATCTTTTGCTTTCTGTTCTTAAAGTAAGAGGTGAACCAATTGTGAGCTACTCCCTCTATTCCATGATGGTCCAGCTCCTGAAGCAATATTTTGTGATCAACACAATTAAACGTCTTAGTTAAAACAGAAGGGATGCCTCGCGTTCGAAACCCTTTGTTTAATCCATCCAGTATCTCGCAGAGAAAAGAGAATATAGCATTTTCAGTTGTGAAACGACTTCTAAAGCCGAACCGTATATTTGATAGCAAATTATATGATATAAAATGATCAATTATCCTTACACAGCATTTTCAGTAACTTAAGCAAATACTGAAGACATAGAAATAGGTCTACATATGTATCTCTTTCTTCCTTTTTATAAGGCAGCTTTGCTACTGAGTGTTTTAATCGTTCAGGAAAGTGACCATTCCTAAATGAAAAATAACAAATATTGTTAAGTACAGAGCTAACATGCGCAGCACAGTACTTTAGTATTCTGATAGCTACTCCATCATATCTACGAGAGTCCTAGGTTTTCAGCGATATAATTATTGACTCAGTCTCTCCCTTGTCAGTATCACATAGGAATATTTCAGGTATCAGTCTCGGAAAGGCATTTTCAAAGATAGTTATATGATTTCCTGTAGAAACCAAGTTCTTATTTTATTCCCCAGCTGTGAGCAGAAAGGGATTGTTAAATACTGTACACATATGTGACTTATCAGTAACAGAAACATTTTTACTACCTACTGACTCAATACTCTCGACTTGTGCTGCTGACCAGACACTTCATTCACATTGACCACATCATTTTAATTATATCCTTCGAATTAGTTATTCTATTTGCGTACGACATACTCTCTGCCTTCCAAATAACATTTTTTTAGCACGTCGCCGTACTGTTTGTAAAGGGGTACTGTAGTTCGATTGAGACTACTAATATTTTCATGTAATTCCCACATTCTTCTACATGATATCCTTATGGCACTAGTCAGTCTCCTAGGCTGCCATTTACTGCTAGTAGTCTGTTTAGAACGTTCTAATGGAAAGCAACTTTCTTAGACCATGAGAAATGTGCTAAGGAAGGCATTATATATGCCATCTACACTCCTGGAAATTGAAATAAGAACACCGTGAATTCATCGTCCCAGGAAGGGGAAACTTTATTGACACATTCCTGGGGTCAGATACATCATATGATCACACTGACAGAACCACAGGCACATAGACACAGGCAACAGAGCATTCACAATGTTGGCACTAGTACAGTGTATATCCACCTTTCGCAGCAATGCAGGCTGCTATTCTCCCATGGAGACGATCGTAGAGATGCTGGATGTACTCCTGTGGAACGGCTTGCCATGCCATTTCCACCTGGCGCCTCAGTTGGACCAGCGTTCGTGCTGGACGTGCAGACCGCGTGAGACGACGCTTCATCCAGTCCCAAACATGCTCAATGGGGGACAGATCCGGAGATCTTGCTGGCCAGGGTAGTTGACTTACACCTTCTAGAGCACGTTGGGTGGCACGGGATACATGCGGACGTGCATTGTCCTGTTGGAACAGCAAGTTCCCTTGCCGGTCTAGGAATGGTAGAACGATGGGTTCGATGACGGTTTGGATGTACCGTGCACTATTCAGTGTCCCCTCGACGATCAGCAGTGGTGTACGGCCAGTGTAGGAGATCGCTCCCCACACCATGATGCCGGGTGTTGGCCCTGTGTGCCTCGGTCGTATGCAGTCCTGATTGTGGCGCTCACCTGCACGGCGCCAAACACGCATACGACCATCATTGGCACCAAGGCAGAAGCGACTCTCATCGCTGAAGACGACACGTCTCCATTCGTCCCTCCATTCACGCCTGTCGCGACACCACTGGAGGCGGGCTGCACGATGTTGGGGCGTGAGCGGAAGACGGCCTAACGGTGTGCGGGACCGTAGCCCAGCTTCATGGAGACGGTTGCGAATGGTCCTCGCCGATACCCCAGGAGCAACAGTGTCCCTAATTTGCTGGGAAGTGGCGGTGCGGTCCCCTACGGCACTGCGTAGGATCCTACGGTCTTGGCGTGCATCCGTGCGTCGCTGCGGTCCTGTCCCAGATCGACGGGCACGTGCACCTTCCGCCGACCACTGGCGACAACATCGATGTACTGTGGAGACCTCACGCCCCACGTGTTGAGCAATTCGGCGGTACGTCCACCCGGCCTCCCGCATGCCCACTATACGCCCTCGCTCAAAGTCCGTCAACTGCACATACGGTTCACGTCCACGCTGTCGTGGCATGCTACCAGTGTTAAAGACTGCGATGGAGCTCCGTATGCCACGGCAAACTGGCTGACACTGACGGCGGCGGTGCACAAATGCTGCGCAGCTAGCGCCATTCGACGGCCAACACCGCGGTTCCTGGTGTGTCCGCTGTGCCGTGCGTGTGATCATTGCTTGTACAGCCCTCTCGCAGTGTCCGGAGCAAGTATGGTGGGTCTGACACACCGGTGTCAATGTGTTCTTTTTTCCATTTCCAGGAGTGTATATTATCAGCACTATAGACATTGTACCACCATTGTTCCTTAACGAGATTTAAAAAAAAAAAAAAAAACTCTCTAACTATGCGGTCAAGCTTGTCCAAAGTATCAGAATTCCTTTCCAGTATGGAATTATCTAATTATTATTAGCCTACGGTCAAATACTGATGGCACAAAGTATGCAAGATGTCAAGTTTATGATAGAGAAGCTAATGGAAGAAAGGAAGCATTTAATGAGGTGGGGCTATGAGTAAGTATGAGCAAACCAGAATATTTAGTTGTGGAAGGAGAGGGAAGGGATATATGCCTGCCGCAAGGAGTTATTAAATCTTAGGATCTGTTATCTATTCCTCGCGAAGCTGTGAAGCATATACAAGGTGTAGCATTAATCTTGACCACCCTAAATAACTGGTTGTTCAGACGCAAATTACAAAATGTTTGAAGCAAATGTTCTTTAGCCGTCAGGGCGACATCAATCAGCAGGATCGCCTTCACTGTAGCTTTCTTATGAACAGCGGTGTGACGTTTTTTAAATGGCACCCTGTATTTTGTATTCGGTAATTCATTTCCTCTCCTAAAGACATATTCAAAAATGTATCACAGTGTAACATTCACTGAAGTACAACGTTATTAATTACATAATACAACATTGACTTTGAGCCTGGGATCACAAACTCGTCCACTTGCTGGAGTTGTCAGAAAACAAATGAAAACCAAGTAAAAACATAACACAAAATTGACTTTGACTCTCCTGTACCATTGCCCAGGACAGAACATGCAAAAGTGCTCAAAGTGGTGACCCTGGACACCGATATACTGGTGCACTCGTTGAATGAAAGAATTATTTACTGCTTCCAGTGTTGCCTGCTGAAGAAAATTACAAGCAAGCACGATACGTTCCTGCATGTCCTCTGGAGTTTTTGGAATATCGCGATAGACAACGTCTTTAATGCACCCCCAAAGAAAAAAGACCAGAGGATTTAAATCAGAACTAGCAGGCCAAGTAACTGTTCCTCCTCGACCAACCCATCTGGCAGGATACCTTCGGTTCAGAACACGACGTGCACGCAAAGCATTATGTGCTGGAGATCCATCGTTTTGATACGACATAAGCATTCTGATTCTTAGCGACACTTCATCCAGAAGAGGAGGGAGAATTCGTCTGAGGAAGCTGGCATACGCTGTGCCGTTTAGACTACCATTGATGAAATAAAGGCCAATAATTGTAGTACCAAGCATCCCACACCAGACGTTCACTATCTATTGACGCTGATGTTCAATCTGTCTAACCCATCGTCGGTTGTCGCTGGACCAGTAATGCATATTCCTTGTATTTACCTGTGCTTTGTTTGAGAAGGAACATTCATCGGTAAATACAACATTGGAGAAGAAGTTCGGATTGGCGAGGATTTGCTACTGTGCCCACTGACAGAACTGTACACAATTCTGGAAATTATTCTCATGCAATTCTTGATGTAGCTGTACGTGGTAAGGATGGAACCGGTGACGTGTAAGAATACGATGTACACTGATTTTAGGAATGTCAATCTCGTGTTCAAAGTATCGTGTGCTCACTTGTGGATACATAGCAACGGAAGCGAGAACAGTAACTTCGGCAGCTTCCTCTGTGCGAGTGCTACGACGATTGTGTTGTCGTGGGATGAAACTTGCCGTTCCCTGAAGCGTCGCGACGAGAAAACATCCGCCGGGGAGGTGGGTTCTTGTCAGGATATCGCTCTCTGTACAGTTCCGCTGGCTGCATAGCATTTCGCCAATGTTGTGTTACGTAATTAATAACTTTGTGTCTCAGCGAATGGTACATTGTGATACATTTTTGAATAGGTCTTTAGGAGAGGAAATGAAGTACCGAATAAAAAATACAGGGTACCATTTAAGAAAGTCATACCACTGTTCATATCTTTGTAAAAAAAACAAAAGCCACTACGAAGGCAGTCATGCTGATTGATGTCCCCCTGACGGCTAAAGAACCTTTGCTCGAAACATTTTGTAATTTTCATCTGGACAAACTGTTATTTAGGGTCGTCAAGATAAATGGGACACCCTCTATAGAAGGCAGGATCTAGCAGACGAGATTAGCAGTTAAGATGCTAAATGGAACCACGATACGCACGTTTTGGCATGGCTGTTATGTGCAATTTATGTATCCGTATTCAGTAACATGATCTTTAGTGTTTCGTACTGCAACAATGGTCACTCGTATAAGCTGTTGCTTCTTTGATAACTATACTCGGGTGTTCATACAAAGTTATGAACTCGGTTTGTGACCCACAATATAGCCGCACACAGTGAATACGAACCGTCGAAAACGTCATCTGCCTTCGGAAAGGACAACAGGAGATGGAAAGCATACTCAAAGTGCTCTGAAAGAAGCACTACGTCACGCAGAAATAGCACAGTTGAACAATGAACATGCATTAACTGCGAATCAAACACGACACAGCTTCAAAGTATAAGAAATCGTGCATTACAGGCCAAACTGTGCAAGCACAAATGCTTTGTCGTTTTTTACTTACACCACGTAGTAATCTGAAAACGTGGAGCTTACGTGGCGAATTAAATGATCTCGGCCGCAGGATATCTCAGAGAGTGGCATCAACGTCAACTTGCTAGGATTGCTTAAAATCTAAACTAAGCTTAGAGATGCGAACACGGAGGCAAAATGCACGTGCTGGAATTGATGGATCAAGGAGAAAGGGGTAAGATAACGAATTCATGAATTCAAAATGTATGAGAAACGTAGTATCAGATCCAAGCACATCAGATGAATAGATTAGTCATGGTGACTATGAACAATAACGCAGTCGGGACATCTAACATGCCTTCCGACCATCATGTCACTAAACTACAAATGATTAAAATTCTTCCGTGTACTGTACCGCGTCATTGCATAAAATAATACATTTTATAAAATGACACGTCGGAACACACAGAAGAATTTTCGTCAGCTTGACACCAGCTGCGAAAGCCTACATTACAAATCGTTGCACTGTCACAAGTGAGAGAAGCTTTTTGTAGGTTACTTGAATTTACCGAGGTCTAATACAGGGACGGATTCCAATCACCATGTATTCTGAAAAAATTTAACATGAGATCGAAACCACAGCATTGTACACGAGAATTACACACGTAAAGGTAACAAGAAAAGACGTGATTTTGCCTAGTTTGAATTTTGTCTTGGATCCCATTTATATGATTGCAAGTGTAATGCTGGATGATTACGGCAGTCTCACCATTACACTGAAGGCTGCTGATCGAATGCGTCCGTATCAGACATAACACAAGTGGTTAAATACAGCTTTCTGCTGCGTACTGGCCTTGACGAAGAACGAGATGAGAGTGTCCTTGTATTTCAAAAGCAAGATGAAATTACAAGCAATGTTGTGCGCCTAGCACTCTCATCGGTCGGTTCCTGTCAAAGTTTTTTCCTCGCGGTGAGAGATACCTGCACCTCACAGTTTTGGGCAAAGATGCGCCGCTGTCACGGACAGAGGGAACTCGTGACTGACTGCCTGTGAGTCAACAAGTGGCTTACGAAACACAGAACACTGTTCTGCAATGTATGAAAAGCGCCCGACACGATGCGCCCGCCTTTCGTGTGGTATAAAACACTACAGTGTGGAAACGATCAGAAGATTCTGGCAACTGAAGAAACGTGATGTGAGACATCTCACACATGGTTCGCTGCTGTTTATACGAGAAAACTGCGAGATAAGCCGCAGGGTAGACCACACAGAAACACTGCCTCACCCCATGTTTCGTTACAAGAAATGTAGTGTGGAATTCTGGTCTATGAATCACCATCATAGTTACACCAAAAGGCGACTCAAACATTTATGTCAGCATCTATTTTCATTTACTTTTCTGCATTTTGGTAGAAAAGCTATATTCAAAGCACTTGAAAGAGCGGTGCAGTGACGTATAACATCACTGATTGAAGGCGATTCACATTTCGCAGAATCTGTAGGGAAGCAGCCTACTCATGCCTTATAAAATTCTCATGAGTCTTTCCATTGTGTGCCAGCCTAGTCCGCTGTAACTAGCTCTGACGTCATAAATGTTGCGCAATGCTTTAAAAATCAAGTAAATAACCTGAAACGTTTCTAGCATGTCAGGAGTAATACTAAATCAATATGCGTTGAATATCAGTTCAATAACTTTAACCATTTTCGAAATTTGGACGTTTTTCTGTAAAAATCATTGGCGCAACAGAAAAGAGCTAGAGGCTTAAAATTTTATATTTAGATTCCTTTTTCATAATAATTTAGTAGAAACAGTATTTTGGATCTCACAAATTAAAATTTTAGTTGAAATTCATAATTTTCTGGTTTTTGTCTTAGAAATTAAGGAAGCAAGATAGATTAAGTAGGCTAATAAATAAGGCTAGGATGTTTAAATTTAAGTAGAAAGGAGATCTGCTATAATCATAAAGATGTGAGAAGTTTCAATTGAATAACTATAAAACTATAGTTATAGCGTATCTCCAAAGGGCAAGTTCAGGGCTCGTCTACTGCGTGTTGTGTAATTAAATTAATTCTCTCGCCCAAAATATTTGACTTAGCCACATCAGACTTTTATTATGATTACTTACCTGTGTGCTGATTGCATATTTAAATTTAGAGCTTCATCGGCCATCAGCAAAGGAAGCAATGACTTATTCAATAAGTTAAAGTGGTGCATTACTAGCCCAGCGGCTAGTCGGGAGAGCAGATTTGATCAGGCGTTCCCTCAGTCGTCCGCACCGCGGCTTTATATGTAAGAACAACGCTGCGCGAGAGAAGAAGGCCCCAGTTCTCTCCAGACGCTGAATAGTGCACCACTTGTGCCGGGAGTCGCGTCGCGTCGGTATCATTGCTATAAACAGTCTCGGATGCCGTAATAAGTTACTCGGGATACGCGTAACCATGATATCGTTTTCGAGTGAAGTGTTAATTCTGGGATGACTTTAATGATGTATCTTCAGTTTGCGTATGTCGTATTTTCACGTGCCACCGCGGGACAGACATTCTACCATTATTTAGCGTGACGTTTGATGAACGTTATCATCAAATTATGGCGAGCATTCACTTAAACACTTAATTTGGACAGTTATAGTTGCATCAGCGCATTAGACTCTGAACTACTCTGTTAGTTGGATTGTGTGGATTCTTTTGGTCTGTGACTTTCAGAATATACTGAACAATTTTTAGAACATCGTTTTTGATTATGAATCCCAGACAATCCCCTAATTCCTCAGAGCTATAAGCTGTAGCTATAAGTGTGTTTCTCAGGTGAAGTGGGCACTAGGAATTTTAATTACAGGCTTCACGTTTTGCTAATCACTTTCTGGTTGCCAATACTGTAGTTAGAGAGCCAGTGTTGAGAACGGCAAACAACATTGAATAAATAATAGGAACAACATTTTTATATAAACAATTAATTCCACCCGCCGCCCCACATACGGTTCATTGGCCGGGAAATGCATCTTTTCTACATGACATTCTACATTTAAACAATTAACAATAATTCCACCCGCCGCCCCACTAATCCTAGAATATTCTGCCATTTAGGCTAAGCAGGAATACTTAAATCCCTGCCATCACAAAAGTTGGTTTACCAGATAACTAAAATACTTACTTTGAAACATGATACAACAAATGATCCTACGTTCATTAATATCATTATTGAGTGGGTCGGGATTTATGGCGCTGTCTGCGTATGTTCATGCGTATTAGCTCGTAGTATATCTGAAGTGTACTCTCACGTAGATGAGCAGGTATGCTTATGCACTTGGCTACGATATAAAGATTGGAAGTGGTCAGTGGTTTAAATAAATGTTATCTTTCAAACAACCATTTTGCGCGGAAAATAGTTTTTGCAGCCGAGTCGTTCTGCCTGTGGGACTTGCGTATGTTCCACATGATCTGTTGGCGTTTTATACCCAAAAAATATATAAATAGGAGTCCAATAGTATTTGCAGTACTCATGAAATATGATTTAACATTACTTGCTCTACTCTTCTAGAATTTTTAATTCTACGTAAGGATGTGCAGGGTTTCCCAGGAGAAATGGTCAGTATTCAGGAATATGACAGGAACGATCATTCGAAGTAAATAAGTCCAGTACACATCTTTAAATTGCGTACCTTTAGAGGTACGAGAACTTGTTCAGTAGAAGAGATGTATTTCACAGTAGCGAAGATGGACTAGTCCTCATTGATCTTAAGGTATGCGTTCTAGGGACCATATTCACTTGTCCTTTTGCATCGAATGATCATTCGGACCATGTCCCTGAATACTAACTATTCCTCCTATATATATCTCCTGGATATTTATGACAAATAAAATAATGCACCTCGAATAAAGACAAGCAATGGATGCTGCAACTATGAACGACTCTGTTATGTTAGAAAATTTTAACTCAAGATAGTTGCTCATTAGATACATGATAATTTTCCATGATCAGAGAAGAGGCTGAATTGATAGATATCTCATGGATGGAAAGATACTGCGATTATGAGTTGTTTAGTGTAGCATGTACTCTCTATAACCTTACTCTCTATAGCCTTTCAAATACAGCTTCAAACGTTTGCTACAAAATTAGGTGTCATTCCGCGACTGGTGAGAATGTGACTACTACAGCAGTAATTAGCAAATTACAGTCCTAACATTTACATAGAAACTTAGTATTTTGAGAGTTAGTAAGTAATACGTTAACTAATTGTTCTACATGTTTGATTCATACGATATCTGAACATCTGTCCTGTAATAAAATCATCACAACAAAATTATTTACAATACTTTGGATCCTACAGTAATGTGGGACCCGTATCGTCTTTTTACAAAATGCCATTGGAAAGGAAATACAGTGTCTGGAATATGGGATCCTTCGGTGTACGTAGTTAAAGCATAATTTTGTCTGGTCGTTTTTGTCACGATAAACGAAACATAATACGGTTCATAATTACATTATTTCACAAATATATTGAATTTACCAGAGAATCCCACAGAACGATAATATAAACGTCAGCTTTAGTTGAGAGAATGGCCGATAATCATGTAAGTAAACGCTTCCCAGTACAATTAACTGAAAGCCGCTTTTCAGAGCCTGATTCTGCATGGGCATCATTTAGGGCTCAAATCAAGATGTAGCTTAAATTACTGTGACTATTTTGTTGTGAATTTTGCAGTACTCTTCATTTATGTGTTACCCTAAAGAAGGAATCACTGTAATAAAAAGCGAGCGAGATGATGCAGTGATTAGCACAATGGATTCACATTCGGGAGGAAGACGGTTCAGATTCGCGTGCGGCCATCCAACTTACATTTTCGTATTTTTCCTAAATCGTTCAAGTCGAATGCTGGGATGGTGCCTTTGAAAAGAGTACGGATGATTTCTTTCCCCATCCTACCGTAATCCGATATTGTGCTCTAATACCCTCGTTGTCGACGGGACAGTAAACTCTGAACTTCCTTCCATTTTCCTGATTTACTAAAAACTTGCGGAAAATGGTAACGAAGCTTGTACCTCCTAGATCCTTTATTTTTGCGGCAAGGTATGGTACCACAGCGGGCTTTGGGCTGCCAGTTATCGGCAAAGAGGTTACCGAAAAGAATGCCCATTCTACCGTGCTTCGTCGTTGCACAGATGACTCCCTCCGTCAACGGTAAGCTTCATTGCCTACTCCCTGGAATGTGGGTGGAGGCTCTCTAGATCTTCATTGAATTTTCAGCATTATATTTTCCTAAATTTTTTACTTGTACTTTTCTTCTCTGTATTTTCATAAATTTATTGTGTACGAGACATGCTCGTAGTGGAGGTAACCTTGTACAGCTCTGCAAATATCTTGCTTTCCAGGACAATCATGCGGTAATGATAGAGTACAGGCAGAACGTTTTGTGAAACTATGGCGGTCATGTCCTTCCGAGGGGATGTCCAAGCAGTGGGCCTACATATTATCCCTCCCCCTGAGGATTCTAGGAAAGACCCTATGCAGGATGCAAAACTAGCCCTGGAATTGCTATCTTGGCTCTTTTGTTCATTCAGTCCACCATGGCATATCGATCAGTGAAAGTTAGTCAGTTTACACACTAATAAGGTGTCACCACTTAACCTGCTAAAATAGTTCTTTTCCCTATTAAAATTTACATTAGCTCTCCTATTTTGATAATCGGTTTAAAAATACGGATATTAGATTGCAGTTCAATAACGTACATGCATGTTTGTTTGACATGAAAATAAATTTAAGTCTGTCAGTTTACAAAATAAAGTCGAAGGATATTGTAACAAAAATATACATCGTAAACAACTCGGGTTAGAGAATTCAAAGTATTTACTGAAACTTAGTAGTAAATCATTGTTTGCAGAAAATATGTCATAGTTCGGTAAAAATATTGCAGAGAAATTTCTGCAAAAGCTGTGCCTCTGAATGTCTAGCTTCTCACTGCTTTTACGTTCACTAGATATTATTTTGTTAAGGTACATTTTGTAATGGTACTTGAATTACATAACCATTACGGCACCTCATCTCAACCTCTCGATACCAGCAATATTCTACTGTGTTTCTGTAAAATAATTAACATATTTCTGTGACATCATTCAGATTTGATTTCATTAATGTAGAGGTACTTTGTTACATCGACATGTTCATATTGCAATGATATTATTCTTATGTGTATTCTTTTTTTGTCACTATGATCTTTGACGTACTTGTAACTCTGATTTTTGGGCGCGTAAGCAGTTATTAGAGAGTCAAGTCTTGGTCGTCGTGTTGAAAGGGCGCAAATTGTAGTAAGTTTATGAAATGTGAACTTTAACAGTGATGAAGATATTTTCAAGTATGTTTTATATTGTGAAGTGATGTTGCAACAAAAGTAATAAAAAAGAAGTGTAACTTGAATTCGGAGTGCTGATTACTACTTCAGATCTCCATTGTCCTAACTTGCAAAAGTTTAATCTTCAAGAATGGTTTATAAAACACATCTATAAAACTTTTGAATATCGCAGTATAACACCTATGCCTTTTTGAATCCGAGCTTGGAATCATCACCACCTAGATTTTCGACGATTGAGCCATGAGTTCACAACGAGACCAGCGTGGAAAACACGAAAAGATGAGTGCCTAGTTTATCTATTGTTATATTTAACGTATTAATGGATATACTTGAACGTTCTATTACTTGGTTAGTGCTTCTCGCATTGATAGTATCAGTTTCCTACTGTAATGTGTGCAGTTTTACGGAAAAGTGAGTGCCCTTAGCGATATAGTTTTCAGTTAATAGCATAGCAAGTAACTATATTGTTTGTTAGTGGATAATGGCGTCTAACCGAAACGAATTTCATATCTGGCGGTCGATAACATTCTACGTTGAGGTGACCATCTGCAACATTTTATTGTAAGCTAACAAATTTCTCCTTCTCATGAATAAGACTGTTTCCCATCAACCTGTACCTGAAGATCGAGTTCCATGCTTTCAAACGCATTGCACATATTAATTTACATAAAAGCCTGAAGGAGGATTTCCTAACCCAGAAATGAGTCTGCACACACGACTCAAGCATCAGTAATGGATAAAATGTTTCACAGCATCCGTCACCAGAGTAAGTCAGGTTATCTGAAGCGTGTTTAAGTCTTAAAGGCTCTACATCTTTCAGTTTTAAGCTGCCAAGTTATCGCTTGTATTATTACCCAGTAGTCCTACAACAAATCACTGTTTAATTTATTACTTTTATTCTTCTATTCCCTTTTGTACTATTTTTCGAATGTATAATCAGATTCATCATTTTGAACACAAAATCTCTGCGTATTCCGTTCTTGCACATAATTGTTTTGGGGCAACTTTCGAGCTTCCATAACCTCTAGTACTGTCAAATTCCACCAACATCTTCATCGAATTCCTTACTGTTTACTGCGAACAACCTAGTCGTTTCTTCTAGAACTGTAGCATAAATTCGGCCTCCGGTTTACATACGTTCTTTCCAGTGAATTTATAAGACGCGTGTTTCAATGGAGACACTCCGAAAGCTCTTTCATAATTTACAAATAGTGATCCAATTGAGTGACTGTTTCCTTTCTTTGTTTCCATTAACACTCCGCCCTTTTGTATGGCATAGCAAAAAACGTTACCCTTCTGTTGTAGTGTTCTCTCCCCCTTTTCTAAGAGGCGGTTAAATGCTTCACTCTGTCCAACTCTATTTTGTTGTTCTACTGCCGGCCAAAGTGGCCGTGCGGTTCTAGGCGCTGCAGTCTAGAACCGCGAGACAGCTACGGTCACAGGTTCAAATCCTGCCTCGGGCATGGATGTGTGTGATGTCCTTAGGTTAGTTAGGTTTAAGTAGTTCTAAGTTCTAGGGGACTAATGACCTCAGAAGTTGAGTCCCATAGTGCTCAGAGCCATTTGAACAATTTGTTGTTCTACTGTTTTATATCTAGCCTGTGTCATTGTCCGCGCGTCCGTTCTCGTTTCACTTAATATAATATTCCTGATAGGCCGACAAATTTTCACACCGGAAACTTTAAAATTTCTTTAGCAAAGGTTTGTAGCAGACCATGAACTACAGGAGCTGATTCGTTCATAGGTTAATTTATTGCTGGGCACAAACTTTTTGGTGAATTTCTACGCCAAGCAGGATCTCTTCCTCATTAATGGGTACAGCAGCCACCACCAAACACACACCACTCTACATCACAGGTCAGAGGGATTGCCATGGTGGCTCTGACATTGCAAATTATGGAACGAGGGTATCTGAATCTACGGATCGTGGTACTTGCACGTGTGGCCGGCACTTGCCAGTAGTTTACCTGTCCTTCTACATCTACATCTACATACGTACGCTGTGAACCACTTTTTGGTACATGACGCAGGGTAGTTGGTACAACAAGTAGTGGTACGCTTCCTGTTCTCGCAAAGAGAGCGAGAGAGAAACGACTATCTATATGCCCCCGTATGAGCCGTTATTTCTCTTGTCTTCGTAGTCATACCGAAATGCACGTTGGCGGCAATATAGTAGTTCCACAGTCAACTTCATATGCCGGATCTCTAAATTTTCTCAATAATATTTCGCGAAAAGAACATGGTATTGCCGCCAGGGATTCCCATTCAAGTTCATGAAGCATCGCCATAATACTCATGTGTTGACTGGACCTATCAGTGACAAATCTTCCATTAATCTGACGTGGTGGTGATCCTACCCGATCAATACTTGAGGACGGGTCATACCAGTGTTCTATACGTGATCTCCTTTACAGATGAACCACGCTTTTCTAAAACTCTACCAATAAACTAAAGTCGACTACTTGCCCTCGTAACTACTGTCGTGCTCGTTCCATTTCATACCGCTTTGCAATGTTTCACCTAGAGATTTACTGTGTCGAGCAGCGCTCCACCAGCGCCGTATTCAATCAGTGAGGGATTATTTATTCCACTTATCTGCATAAAATTACATTTCTCTACTCCTAGAGCAAACTACGATTCATAGCACTTACTAGAAATTTTCTTTTTGTGGTGCTGATCCATTTGCTGTTTT
Organism: Schistocerca serialis cubense; assembly: GCF_023864345.2. Lineage (NCBI taxonomy): Eukaryota > Metazoa > Arthropoda > Insecta > Orthoptera > Acrididae > Schistocerca > Schistocerca serialis. Next base: position 1,133,691,995 of record NC_064639.1, read on the forward strand.
CAGTTTCTCAGTAAACTATCATCTACCCCCTCGCTTTGTGTCCTCTAGCTGCTGCTACGGTCGCAGGTTCGAATCCTGTCTCAGGCATGGATGTGTGTGATGTCCTTAGGTTAGTTAGGTTTAAGTAGTTCTCAGTCTAGGAGACTGATGACCTCAGATGTTGTCCCATAGTGCTTAGAGCCATTTGAACCAATTTGTAATCTAGCTGCCCAGTTAATCTTTTCAACCAATCTTAAATTGGATCCATGAGCCAAAAACTTCACTCAGCTGCTCGATGTACAATGGTTGCCATAAATTAGGAAAACAAAACTTAAAGTGTCGGACAATATACGAACGTATCGTCCCATATGTGAATCAGTTTGTTCGTTCTCCTTGAACAGCACACCGGCGACTTGTAGTTTCAGCAAGACAGTATTCCATCTTATCGGTCTCCAATTGAGTCACAGTTCTGATTCGCTGAACACTCCACAGGTATTCAGTCTGTACCTTACATGTTCATGGTTTTGTTGACTACATCATGGACGCCATCTAGTGAGCCACGTCCTCCTTTGATCTAGTTGCGATCAATCTCCGTATGCAAAAGGTGATAACTGGCCATGGATAAGAATGGCTGGCGAGTCCACGTCATGATGCCGTGCTGATATTGACAGAACGAAATCAATTGCTTCGCACTATAAACTAGATGTCACTAGCTCGGTTGCTCACGAGTGAACACTAATGGCGTAGGAGACTTTTTTTGTAAAGGACATCATATTCGCCGTTGACTGTAGAAACTACACTCCTGGAAATTGAAATAAGAACACCGTGAATTCATTGTCGCAGGAAGGGGAATCTTTATTGACACATTCCTGGGGTCAGATACATCACATGATCACACTGACAGAACCACAGGCACATAGACACAGGCAACAGACGATGCACAATGTCGGCACTAGTACAGTGTATATCCACCTTTCGCAGCAATGCAGGCTGCTATTCTCCCATGGAGACGATCGTAGAGATGCTGGATGTAGTCCTGTGGAACGGCTTGCCATGCCATTTCCACCTGGCGCCTCAGTTGGACCAGCGTTCGTGCTGGACGTGCAGACCGCGTGAGACGACGCTTCATCCAGTCCCAAACATGCTCAATGGGGGACAGATCCGGAGATCTTGCTGGCCAGGGTAGTTGACTTACACCTTCTAGAGCACGTTGGGTGGCACGGGATACATGCGGACGTGCATTGTCCTGTTGGAACAGCAAGTTCCCTTGCCGGTCTAGGAATGGTAGAACGATGGGTTCGATGACGGTTTGGATGTACCGTGCACTATTCAGTGTCCCCTCGACGATCACCAGTGGTGTACGGCCAGTGTAGGAGATCGCTCCCCACACCATGATGCTGGGTGTTGGCCCTGTGTGCCTCGGTCGTATGCAGTCCTGATTGTGGCGCTCACCTGCACGGCGCCAAACACGCATACGACCATCATTGGCACCAAGGCAGAAGCGACTCTCATCGCTGAAGACGACACGTCTCCAATCGTCCCTCCATTCACGCCTGTCGTCGACACCACTGGAGGCGGGCTGCACGATGTTGGGGCGTGAGCGGAAGACGGCCTAACGGTGTGCAGGACCGTAGCTCAGCTTCATGGAGACGGTTGCGAATGGTCCTCGCCGATACCCCAGGAGCAACAGTGTCCCTAATTTGCTGGGAAGTGGCGGTGCGGTCCCCTACGGCACTGCGTAGGATCCTACGGTCTTGGCGTGCATCCGTGCGTCGCTGCGGTCCGGTCCCAGGTCGACGGGCACGTGCACCTTCCGCCGACCACTGGCGACAACATCGATGTACTGTGGAGACCTCACGCCCCACGTGTTGAGCAATTCGGCGATACGTCCACCCGGCCTCCCGCATGCCCACTATACGCCCTCACTCAAAGTCCGTCAACTGCACATACGGTTCACGTCCACGCTGTCACGGCATGCTACCAGTGTTAAAGACTGCGATGGAGCTCCGTATGCCACGGCAAACTGGCTGACACTGACGGCGGCGGTGCACAAATGCTGCGCAGCTAGCGCCATTCGACGGCCAACACCGTGGTTCCTGGTGTGTCCGCTGTGCCGTGCGTGTGATCATTGCTTGTACAGCCCTCTCGCAGTGTCCGGAGCAAGTATGGTGGGTCTGACACACCGGTGTCAATGTGTTCTTTTTTCCATTTCCAGGAGTGTATTTATTTCAAAATTGTAGTTTCGGTGTTTGGCCATTTTCAAGTGGTACTGCAAAAGATTTTGCTTCAGCACACGTCACACTTTAAAATCATCCTACACTTCAACGTGAAAAATATATGTGTACATGTCGGAGGGTTTTAAAGTCTGACATGTGCTGAAGCAAAATCTTTTGTAGTACCACTTGAAAATGGCCCAAAGGACGAAATTGAAACTGAAGTAAATAATTTCTATCGTCAAGGGCGATATGATGTCCTTTAAAAAAATTCGACATGGCTGTGAACCCCGACCATGAGAATTTAATCAAGAGTAGGAGATCTTTTCTCTTTTCTTGTCTTCCATCCATGCTAACCACATAGTCATTGCTACATGGCTGTGCTGTTACTGACGCTCTACTTGATGCAGTCTGCACTTCTATTTGCTGCAGAGCATCTGTCCTATCGCCTGTCTGGCTGTAGCTTTAATTATTCTGCCGTCTCCAACAGCAACTTGCTCCTAAACAGTGGATTAAGCTCTGAGGGGTAAGCACTAAACCAATTTCTTTTCCTTCAAAGCAGTCACCAAAAGTTCTGGAGAGGCGAGAGAAATTCAATTAAAGTTTTGTGTCTGAAACGTGGATACTTGCGCCTGCAGTTCCCCAACGCGAGAAACGTGTTTATCGGCGTTTTACAGTGTTTTTACGACTGTGCCCTCTTTCATTCCATTGTTTACTTTTACAACATAATGAAAGTAGTTGTTAAAAGCCACTGCATTTACACCTCTGATTCAGAAGTTAAATAAGGAACGCAACGAGTGAGTCAATAAATGTGTGACTTCATAACTTTTTCTCATAAATGAGTTTCTACACTACTGGCCATTAAAATTGCTAGACCACGAAGATGACGTGCTACAGACATGAAATTTAACCGACAGGAAGAAGATGCTGTGATATGCAAATTATTAGCTTCTCAGAGCATTCACACAAGGTTGGCGCCGGTGGCGACACCTACAACGCGCTGATATTAGGAAAGTTTCCAAACGATTTCTCACACACAAACTGCAGTTGACCGGCGTTGCCCGGTGAAACGTTGTTGTGATGCCTCGTATAAGGAGGAGAAATGCGTACTATCACCTTTCCGACTTTGATAAAGGTCGGATTGTATCGTATCGCGACATTGCTGCTCGCGGTGGTCGAATTCCAATGACTTTTAGCAGAATATGGAGTCGGTGGGTTCAGGAGGGTAATAGGGAACGCCGTGCTGGATCCAAACGACTTCGTATCACTAGCAGTCGAGATGACAGACATCTTATCCGCATGGCTGTAACGGATCGTGCAGCCACGTCTCGATCCCTGAGTCAACAGATGGGGACGTTTGCAAGACAAAAACCATCTGCACGAACAGTTGGACGACGTTTGCAGCAGCATGGACTATCAGCTCGGAGACCGTGGCTACGGTTACCCTTGACGCTGCATCACACACAGGAGCGCCTGCGATGCTGTACTCAACGACGAACCTGGGTGCACGAATGGCAAAACGTCATTTTTTCGGATGAATCCAGTTTCTGTTTACAGCATCATGATGGTCGCATCCGTGTTTGGCGACATCGCGGTGAACGCACATTGGAAGCGTGTATTCGTCATCGCTATACTGGCGTATCACCCGGCGTGATGGTATGGGGTGCCATTGGTTACACGTCTCGGTCACCTGTTGTTGACATTGACGGCACTTTGAACAGTGGACGTTACATTTAAGATGTTTTATGACCCGTGGCTCTACCCTTCATTCGATCCCCGCGAAACCCTACATTTCAGCAGGATAATGCACGACCGCATGTTGCAGGTCTTGTACGGACCTTTCTGGGTACAGAAAATGTTGGATTGCTGCCCTGGCCAGCACATTCTCCAGATCTCTCACCAATTGAAAACGCCTGGTCAATGGTGGCCGAGCAACTGGCTCGTCACAATACGCCAGTCACTACTCTTGAGGAACTGTGGTATCGTGTTGAAGCTGCATGGGCAGCTGTACCTGTACACGCCATCCAAGCTCTGTTTGACTCAATGCCCAGGAGTATCAAGGCCGTCATTACGGTCAGAGGTGGTTGTCCTGGGTACTGATTTCTCAGGATCTATGCACCCAAATTGCGTGAATATGTAATCACATGTCAGTTCTAGTATAATATATTTGTCCAATGAATACCAGTTTCTTATCTGCATTTCTTCTTGGTGTAGCAATTTTAATGGTCATTAGTGTAGATGTGTGTCTATACCGCAAAAATCACTTCTGTGCAGAAGTTATTCCGTAATATCTTACAGGTGCTCAGGTAAAGAATACCAGTAATGTTATATTAATTATCTTATTTTCTTGTAGACGCTCGATCAAAAGATAAATTATGAACAGGCACGTTAATGCCACAGCGTTACCGAAGTACGTTTTATTGGAGAAGAGCAACGGCTGAGAGCTATAAGGACAGCTATAATTTGCTACTGACTTTTCTGACTGAAGTAACATACACGTAGGAATGAAAGTGCGTAGGTTGTTCATCTGAGCATCGCATATCCATATAAATATATGACTGTGAAGTCTGTTTGTTACGTTCAATTAAGATGAGTAATTTTCTAATACCTTACTCGTGCATCATTCAAAGATCGAAAGGAGTACAGTTCCAAGTGAAGCACTCTGGCGAGCAGTCGGAAAGAAGAGTGAGCAAAAGAATGTGTGAGTCGTTCTTCGTGGGCACAATGTAATTGACTGATAGACGTTGAAGACGAGTTATGACTCTTTCGTTATCAACAATCACCCGGTTAAAAATAAATAAATGCGTACTTAAAGTGAAATCAAAGTTTCAATGAGGTCACTTTTCTTGATTTAGTAGATTAGTGATAAAAGTATCGCAGAGCAGAAGCCGATGAACGTCTTCTTACAATGTTCCGGAAAATAAGAAAAATATATTTAGTGGCTGTAGATTACATCATGCATCTCTACTAACTCAAAATGGATGGTATTTTGAATAGATAAGAGCAATAAAAAATATACCTGTGACGAAATTTGTTTGTACAGTAAAATGACCAGCAGCCGACAACCTTCAATTGTGCACTCCGTTCACAATGCAACACATAAAGTTAATATCTAATGGTCGTTTTTGTAAGCTTTTGGCTGATGCCTAATGGTATGTACGCACTTAAGCGTTTTAGGTCATACAGAAGGTACCAGAAAAATACTTATCATTTTATGGGTTCATATGTGTGAGATCTTACTGCCGAACTGGATCAATACTTTTTGTATACTTGACTCTTTTGACTGTATCACATCTACCCGAACGTAATGACGACTGAAGAAACGTCTTTTAAGTGTAGCTGTGGAAATGTATCCGCGCCTGTTCTTCGTTATGGGCTACGAACGAAATAGAGAAAATTCTCAAGATCATATTGACTCTTCGTGTCACTTCTTCAGTTTACTTGCATGTTGGGTTTTGATATCATTAGCGTGTGGCATAATCATGTAAAAATCTGCAATGGTTTTCACTGCTGACTTTTTTTAAAAAACTGACATTATGAGAGCTAGCAAGGTGCAGCTCTAGTCACATTCGGTTTCACGTACTTGCTTATCCTGTTAATACCGCCTTCATTACTATTGAGCCTCCTGACCTTAAGTCACTGCCACATTTTTTTCACTTCTGCATTTTATTGCCGGGCTTAGTTTCAGTCTACCTGCAGTTCATATTTCCGGGTTTCCGTTGAACATACAAATTTTCGTGCCTCCTGAGCTGTCATCTTTCACTGACCGGAAAACCTGATTGGTTTAGCTCTGGAATGTTTTCAGAGATACGAGTTATCACGTAGAAGATTAAATGGAAATGAAGTCCCATGCTTTTTGACAGAGCATAGGGGAACGTTGGGGGAGACCCGCACCACCATACTAGGCAAGGTCCTGATGGAGGTGGTTTGCCGTTGCCTTCCTCCGACCGTAATGGAGTTGAATGATGATGATGAAGACGACACAACAACACCCACTCGTGCTGGGGCAGGTTAAAATCCCTGACCCCGCCGGGAATCGAAGCCGGGACACCGTGCTCGGGAAGCGAGAACGCTACCGCGAGACCTGGAGCAGCGGACAGGAGATTATATACCTCCCGGAAACAATTTTGTGTCCTTAAAACAGATTGAACGGAAATGTAGTGAGACGCAAAATGCTACCTCTCGAAGCGATATCAGGACATTATGACATATCCCTAGAGGAGTTACTGGAGCCCAGAGTTTTCGAACCGCTACATAAAGCTTAAAAATGGCAAACTGCTGATCATAGAAGAGAATAACTGTTGACAAATAAGCGAATTTCAGAAGACTGGAGAAGTGGCATCATGATTAAACTAGCGAAGAAACAAAATCTAAGTGTATGTACAAGCTGGAGATGTACCACGCTTTTCTGATTGCAAGGCAAAGTCTTTTGCGTTGTTTTTCCATAAAAGATACAACAATCAGCAAATTGTGGACTACGAGAACAGTCTCGGTTTTGAAGTGCGAGATCCTGCTGCGAACAAATATTTGTTCTGCGAAACATGATGGACAGCGTCTAAATTTCGTTGCATTTTATGAAAAGCATTTATCAGTATACATCGAGGATCATTACGGGACATTGCAAGTCTATATGGAATTCCTGACCCTCTCAATGATGTTTTTAGAAACCTGTATCCAGATTCGAGTTCTGTATAAGAACATAAGATGGGAACATCCCTTTCCTTAGTATTGTGACAGGCATCAGAGAAGGATACATTTTATCACCATTCCTTTCCCTTTTAGTAGCAGACTTTGTAATTAGAGAAAATATGGATAACTCCAACATGCGCATACGTTTAAACGAGGAGCCTAGGCTTACAGATCTGGATTTTGTTGATCACATCGTTCTTATGGCAGAAACACCACGAAGTGTACAACTAATGACTACAAAACTGAATGGAATCGCCAATTCTGTAGGGCTAAAAATAGATGGTGATAAAACTAAACTAGTGCGCATAAAAAGTGGAAATGTATATACTCTAACTAAAGAGCAAAATAAGGCACTACAAGATGTTGGTCGAATTCCATATCTCTGCAGCGGTGGTCTTTATGTACAGACCACGTGCAGAACTGGGAAAGCTGCTGCATTTTTCCAGCGAATGCGATCCATGTGACATTTGGACTCTTATAAGTTCACAAAGGTTCGGCTGTATCATCCTACCCAAGGGCTTACAAGCATATGAGGCCTGCAAAAAGCAAAATCAGTACACAGGCTCAATGTTTTCATCAACGATATTTGAGGCGAATTTTGATGATCAGCTTTCGCGACCACGTTTCACATGATAAGTGCTGGGAACATGTGGTCTAATACCGCCTAGATAAAATCGTTGTTGAAAAAAGACTGAAGTTTGCTTGGCATGTTCTACGCATGAAAGACGGAAGGGTCACCAAATAGGCATCGTTAAGAAAATCGAAGGACGGATACGGAACTACACTACTGGCAATTAAAATTGCTACACCAAGAAGAAATGCAGATGATAAATGGGTATTCACTGGACAAATATATTATACTAGAACTGGCATGTGATTACATTATCACGCAATTTGGGTGCATAGATCCTGAGAAATCAGTACCCAGAACAACCACCTCTGGCCGTAATAACGGACTTGATACGCCTGGGCATTGAGTCAAACAGAGCTTGGACGGCGTGTACAGGTACAGCTGCCCATGCACCTTCAACAGAATACCACCGTTCATCAAGAGTAGTGACTGGCGTATAGTGACGGCCACCATTGACCAGACGTTTTCAATTGGTGAGAGACCTGGAGATGGAGAATGTGCTGGCCAGGGCAGCAGTCGAACATTTACTGTATCCAGAAAGGTCCGTACAGGACCTGCAACATGCGGTCGTGCATTACCCTGCTGAAATGTAGGGTTTCGCGGGGATCGAATGAAGGGTAGAGCCACGGGTCGTAACACATCTGAAATGTAACGTCCACTGTTCAAAGTGCCGTCAATGCAAACAAGAAGTGACCGAAACGTGTAACCAATGGCACCCCATACCATCACGCCGGGTGATACGCCAGTATGGCGATGACGAATACACGCTTCCAATGTGCGTTAACCGCGATGTCGCCAAACACGGATGCGACAATCATGATGCTGTAAACAGAACCTGGATTCATCCGAAAAAATTACGTTTTGCCATTCGTGCACCCAGGTTCGTCGTTGAGTACAGCATCGCAGGCGCTCCTGTCTGTGATGCAACGTCAAGGGTAACCGCAGCCATGGTCTCCGAGTTGATAGGCCATGCTGCTGCAAACGTCGTCGAACTGTTCATGCAGATGGTTGTTGTCTTGCAAACGTCCCCATCTCCTGACTCAGGGATCGAGACGTGGCTGCACGATCCGTTACAACCATGCGGATAAGATGTCTGTCATCTCGACTGCTAGTGATACGACGCCGTTGGGGTCCAGCACGGCGTTCCGAATTACCCTCCTGAACCCAACGATTCCATATTCTGCTAAAAGTCATTGGAACTCGACCAACGCGAGGAGCAATGTCGTGATACGATAAACCGCAATCGCGATGGGCTACAATCCGACCTTTATCAAAGTCGGAATGATGATGGTACGCATTTCTCCTCCTTACACGAGGCATCACAACAACGTTTCACCAGGCAACGCCGGTCAACTGCAGTTTGGAAACTTTCCTCATGTCAGCACATTGTGTGAATGCTCTGAAAAGCAAACCATTTGCATATCACAGAATCTTCTTCCTGTCGGTTAAATTTCAATTCTGTAGCACGTCATCTTCGTGGTGTAGCAATTTTAATGTCCATAAGAAGTCCTTGTAACACCTGGATAACAACTTTTCCGAAAGATGTTCAGTGTGTCGAAATGAACTGATAGGAAGCTGAAAACTGGGTAGCTGACAGAGTTCGCTGGGGAAAATCTGCTCTCAGATATGGTACAATCGAGGGTGTGCCGAAAAGTGATGGCTCCGAACTTTTTACGTGAAAGTTCTTAAAAAGCTTTTTACATAAAGCGAACTTTATTAACATTTTGCATCTTCATTTTTCATGTCTTCATATTTATTTCTCAACAAAGTCACCGAGGCGACGAACACATTCCTCTCAACGAGAGACCACTTAGTTGATACCTTCACTGTAGAATGTTTGACTTTGTTGACCTCTGCTTGCACCGCTTCGCCGCTACCAAGGTGAAGTCCTCCAAGTTGTTCTTTAAGTTCCGGAAGCAGATAAAAATCGGATGGGACCAAGTCGGGAGTGTATGGGGGATTATCGATTACAGTGACCCCAAGACGTCGGACTGTACCAGAGGTCGCAGTCCTCTTGTGTGATATGGAATTGTCATGCTTAAAGAGAGGGCGCTCCATGTGTGGACGAAAACTTCGTATTCGTGTTTTCAGTTTTTCGTGCTTTCAGGTTTTAGGTTTTTAAGGATCTGGTAGTACGTTTCAGAGTTAATGGTGATGCCTTCTGGCATGAATTCCACACCCCAGAAGACTGTGAACATGACTTAGCGTTCTGATGGCATGGTCTTGAACCTTTCTCGCGCCGGCGACCCTCTGTGCCGCAACTCAATTGATACTCTCGTCTGGATCGAATGTTTATAACATTACAGGTCGGGATTGATCTATGAGGTCTTGAATATCTTATTTGTATCTGTCAGTTGGAATGGAGAAATTGAAATTTGGGAGATTTCTTTGTATAGTTTTGCGTGATTAAGTCCCGACGTAATGCAAAACTGTCATTTAGTTACGTGCGATTTACGATCTGTTATGTTATTATGGAAATGGAATAGGATGTAGATGAAGATGAAATGGGAGATATGATACTGCGTGAAGAGTTTGACAGAGCACTGAAAGCACTGAAAGAGTCGAAACAAGGCCCCCGAAGTAGACAACATTCCATTAGAACTACTGACAGCCTTGGGAGGGCCAGTCCTGACAAAACTCTACCATCTGGTGAGCAATATGTATGAGACAGGCGAAATACCCTCAGACTTCAAGAAAAATAATTCCAATCCCAAAGAAAGCAGGTGATGACAGATGTGAAAATTACCGAACTATCAGTTTAATAAGTCACAGTTGCAGAATACTAACGCGAATTTTTTACAGACGAATGGACAAACTGATAGAAGCCGACCTCGGGGAAGATCAGTTTGAATTCCGTAGAAATGTTGGAACACGTGAGGCAATACTGACCCTACGACTTATCTTAGAAGAAAGATTAAGGAAAGGGAAACCTACGTTTCTAGCATTAAAGAAAGCTTTTGACAATGTTGACTGGAATACTCTCTTTCAAATTCTGAAGGCGGAAGGGGTGAACTACAGGGAGCGAAAGGCTATTTACAAATTGTACAGAAACCACATGGCAGTTATAAGAGTCGAGGAGCATGAAAGGGAAGCAGTAATTGGGAAGGGAGTGAGACAGGGTTGTAGCCTGTCCCCGATGTTATTCAATCTGTATATTGAGCAAGCAGTGAAGGAAACAAAAAGAAAGTTCAGAGTAGGTATTAAAATCCATGGAGAAGAAATAAAAGCTTTGAGGTTCGCCGATGACATTGTAATTCTAACAGAGACAGCAAAGGACTTGGAAGAGCAGTTGAACGGAATGGACAGTGTCTTGAAAGGAGGGTATAAGATGAACATCAAAAAAAGCAAAACGAGGATAATGGAATGTAGTCGAATTAAGTCCGGTGATGCTGGGGGAATTAGATTAGGAAATGAGTCACTTAAAGTAGTAAAGGAGTTTTGCTGTTTGGGAAGCAAAATAACTGATGATGGTCGAAGTAGAGAGGATATAAAATGTAGACTGGGAATGGCAAGGAAAGCGTTGCTGAAGAAGAAAAATTTGTTAACATCGAGTATTGATTTAAGTGTTAGGAAGTCGTTTCTGAAAGTATTTGTATGGAGTGTAGCCATGTATGGAAGTGAAACGTGAACGATAAATAGTTTAGACAAGAAGACATAACTAATGAGGAGGTATTGAATAGAATTGGGGAGAAGAGGAGCTTGTGGCACAACTTGACTAGAAGAAGGGATCGGTTGTTAGGACATGTTCTGAGACATCGAGGGATCAACAATTTAGTATTGGAGGGCAGCGTGGAGGGTAAAAATCGAAGAGGGAGACCAAGAGATGAATACACTAAGCAGATTCAGAAGGATGTAGGCTGCAGTAGGTACTGCGAGATGAAGAAGCTTGCACAGGATAGAGTAGCATGGAGAGCTGCATCATACCAGTCTCAGGACTGAGGACCACAACAACAACAACATGTGTTACTTTCCGCAATAAATCGATTTTTTTCTGATTGCCTTTAAAATATAATAAAGATAAATGTTTGAGTTCATGTTGAATAATGCTTTAATAACCATGTAGATGACGTTTACTTTTAGAAAGAGAAGTGTGTTAATTGTGCGTTTATGGACGGTCAGTGTCGGGATCAGTGATTACTATTCCAGAAGTAATTGATTGGACGAAGTTCAACTGCACACAATCGTGTAGGGCTAATTATGAGCTTGAAATTGGTTGTAGGTGTATGCAGGTCAGTTTCGTGACAGGCTAGTAAGCGTCGCGAGTATGTCGCGGTATCAAGACTGCTTTCGCGCCGCCGATGGTTTGCTTTAAACTCGCGAAAATACAATTTACGCGAATTCTTAATTATCGCGAAACGGTAGAATATTTGATGAGCCATTGTGGAGGACGCAAGTTTGGATAGAAAGATCATTTTGAAAATACAATATAAATCCTGTTGATCGAAGTAGCCTAGCAACCAAAAAGCTCATACGTGGTCATCAGCAGAAACAGTGTACTATTTTTCATGCACACGTTTACACTCTACATCGAGGTGTGGATGATTTGTGTGCGCGAAATAAACATTTGAAAGCATTTCATTAAAAGAAAAGAAAAATATAAAGAAGCGTATATTTTGTTATTTCATGAACAGTGATATTTTCTTATAATGGTGTAGAACCTTACGTATTATTAATATTGTGACAGACTGATCGTAAGTGCTCTCGTTACAAGTCGCGTTTTGGGCCTGATTAAGAGTAACTGTTTCTTTAAGTCTCAAAGGTTAAGTGAAGAATAATATCACACTTAACGCAGCATCGAAAACCACTATCTGTATACTATATTAAGCTAGATGTTCCGGAATCAGGTGATACCGTGGCAGTGTAGTTGTGTGTTGTCGACAACAAATAGGTAAACACAAACATAAACATTTCTCACGCTCTGATATCGACGAGGGAAAGAAGAGACGACAACGACGACATACACGTATACATATAAAAACGCTATACGTGGCGCCTTAGAATACAACAACACAACGGACGTCACGGTAAATGATGAACCCAGCTTTCATCACCAGTCACCGTACATAGCTTTCATTCTTCTATGGGTTTCAATCGGAGGCACGTTTTCTGCGGTTAGAAACTCGACTGCAGTTAGCTGCGTTACACAACGATATCTTACCTACTACAATTCGGAGTGCTCTAGCGGCAAAGGGTTGCTACTAGCATCAGCGAAGCGGTAAAGTGGACCGAATAGTATGCATGACATGTAATAGCTCAATCGATATGCACAACAGAATAACAAAAATTACTTTTCAGCACGCTCTCGTAGCATTGGAGGAACTAACAAGAGGAGGCCACGACGTTGACATCACAGACTTAATTCAAACTTTGTACATCTTTAACAGGCGATTTAAACTACATAATGTGCAAGCAGAAGGTGCACTACTTTGGCAATTCCGAGAAAATCGCAAGATAACTTTTATGCGACTGTTAATTAACGGATGTATCTGTACGTAGGAGCCGGATGCTAGAATCCATGGGGGTGAAGTGATAGCCGGCACGGTAGCTCACCGTGTTCGGTCAGAGGGTTAGCTGCCCTCTCTAATAATAATAATAATAAACTGAGTTTATGGGTCGCCAATGAAACAGAACAAGCGTCACGGTACGTCCATCCCGAACGAATAGAACGAACGCTAATGAATCAAATGAGATTTTAAAAAAAAAATTTAACGAACAATAAAGAAAGCGGTTAGCGTGCGAGCTATGTAAGACGAATTCGTATGAGGCAACGGTTCGACTCCCGCTCAAGCTTAATTTTTAATCTATACCTATCATCACTGGTCATATTATTTAATTTGTATGACATTTGAGAGGTAATATAATTTTAAAACATCACGTGTATTTGCATGCAGTTTTAGTCAATTTCGTGTTATTTGACTACTTACTATTTTTAATTGAATTCAGTTATTAGAACAAACATGTTTGTAACTATCGACGAGTAAATGAAGAAACGTATAGAGTTTTCCTGAAAATGTATAGCTGCCGTGATTTACGAAATCCGTTAAACATGCGATCTGGTGAGGTGTTCGGAGCTACTTTGCATCTCGATGCTTCGAGCTGCAGACACAGAGCGAGGCCCCATTTGGCAATAAACCTGGGTACCGGTGAGACGTTACGAATGTAGCGAGAAAGAGTTTTTTGAATATCACAGAATTAACACTTGTACTACAGAAATGAAGGATTGAGGGGGAGTCGAACCGTCGCCTTACGCAGCTCGAACGCTGACCACTTGACACCATAAACTCTAACAACCAGCAGCTACGGACAGATGCATCAGTTACTCAATAGTCGCGTGAAACTTCTCTTGCATTTTCTCAGAACAGCCGGAGTAATGCGCCTTACTACATGCCCATTATGTTGTTTCGATGCCCTACTAAAAGTGTACAAAATTTGAAGTAAACCCCTAATCCCAACGCCATGGCTTTTTCATGTAAGTGTCAGCATGTAAGTAAAGCCGTTTCCTATGGCCTGTATACTCATACCGCTGATCGTTTGCCACTCTACACCAGCGCTGCGAGAGTACCTTAAATACCTTCTCGAATAGCCTTTCCCTTCCATTTTGAAGGGAAACAGTGAACTGAAAGGTACTCGTCATTAAGGGGACCACACCGTGGTTCAGGTCGAAAAAAATCGATTTTTGGTTTTCATCATATTTCGATAGATTAAGGTTTTATTTAAATACTCTGAAAAAGATTTTCCTGAAAAAAAATTTTACGAGCCTTTAAAGAGCAGTTTCTTACCATGTGTGTTTATGAGCCACGCCCACTTTTCTGTCACCCACTTTTTTGAATATATTTCGGATCTTTATATCCCCTACATTGCACGTTAGGGATTTTTTTTACTCCCGAGTGTGTTGGCTATCCTTGGAATGCAATGGTCGGTATTCTTTTGTTTCTGTTGTATGTAAACAACACACTTTCAAACACGCGGTTAGTTTTGTTCAAGAGTGATTGCAGTTAGTTAATATACAAACGTTTGCAGTGCTTGTTTACGTGTGTTTCGTTGTGTTTATTGAAGGTGACGAAACGTAAAGGCATTGTAAAGAAACGACAATTTAGAGGAATCAAATTAAGAAAGCTTTCTGTACGAGAGGTTATGTCGCCTGGCAACGATGTTTCTAATTGTAATTCTTCAACAAGTGCATCATCAAAGAAGCTCTCAGCATTTCAAGAGAGTTACAACGAATTTACTGTAAGTGACAAGGGGTGCAGTAACATTATTATAAATTTGAGAATATTATCAGATGTAATTTTTAAATTTGCACAATGTAGACAGTGTGGTGAGTAACAGAGTGTGAAAATTTGTGAGAGTGCCAGTGGGCGAAAAGGCCTAGCACTTGCTTTGGATTTAATTTGCACTAAATGCTCAGCTGTGATTTCATTTACGAGTTCTTAAAAACCAGATGCAAGTGGCCCTTATGACATCAATACTAGATTAGTTTATGCCCTACGATCCATTGGCAAGGGCATGGCTGCAGGGAGAACATTTTGTTCAGTGATGAACTTACATCAACCACCAAATAAATTTGAAAAACCGACTACCATATTAGAGAGAGCTGTATGTGATGTCAGTGAGTAAAGCATGAAACTGGCTGCTAGGGAAGCAGTGGAAGAAAATGATATATGTTCAGATATTGCAGTTGCACTTGGTGGAAGTTGGCAGAAAAGAGGACATACTTCTCTGAATGTAGTAGTCACTGCGATGAGTGCAGACACCGGTAAAGTGTTAGATGTGGAGATAATGTCTAAATATTACAAATGTTGTAAAGTCAATGAACATAAAGAACACAACTGTGTAGCTAATTTTAGATGAACAAGTGGTGGTATGGAAGTTCATGGAGTACAACAAATATTTCATCGCTCTGTAGAAGCTAGAGATGTACGGTACACCAAATATTTGGGCGCTGGTGACAGTAAGGCATACAACAATGTGGTGAACTCTAAGCATTATGGAGATGCCATTATTAGCAAAATAGAATGTGTAGGCCAAGTTTGAAAACGTTTGGGAACGAGGCTGAGAAAACTAACTGTTGATATGAGAGGAAAAAAATTAGAAGATGGAAAATTGTTGACCAGAGAGGGTCGGTCAACTAAAACTGAAATAGAAGCTTGCAGGTATGCTATGGGCAGGCAGTTAGGAGAAATAAAGAAAATCTGGTAGCAATGAAGAGAGATGTTTGGTCCATATTCTTCTATAAGTCCTCTACTGATGATAAGCCATGTCATGGATTGTGTCCATCAGGAGAAAATTCATGGTGCAAATGCAATAGGGCTCAGGCAACTGGAGAATCTTATTCTCACCAGCATTCTCTTCCTGCTGTTGTTATTACAGCAATTAAACGTATTTTCAGAGACTTGGCTCATCCTGACCTTCTAAGGAAATGTCTGCATGGACAGACACAGAACTCAAATGAATGGCCGGCCGCGGTGGCCGAGCGGTTCTAGGCGCTCAGTCCGGAACCGCGCGACTGCTACGGTCGCAGGTTCGAATCCTGCCTCGGGCATGGATGTGTGTGATGTCCTTAGGTTAGTTAGGTTTAAGTAGTTCTAAGTTCTAGGGGACTGATGACCATAGAAGTTAAGTCCCATAGTGCTCAGAGCCATTTGAACCCACATTAATGTTTCAACAGCATAATCTGGAACCGCCTTCCTAAAACTGTATTTGTAGCCATGCATGCAATGAAACTAGGAGTTCAGGATGCTGTTATTACGTTCAGTTGTGGTAATACTGCAAATTGTTGGGAACTGAAAAAGCTGGGAATTAATCCTGGTGAAAATATGATCGCTGGGCAACAACATTGCGATAAAATGAGGATAGCCGATGCAGACAGGTCTGCACCTAATATGGCCAAGAAAGCAAGATAAACATCCAGGAAGGTGAAAAAGAAGTTGTAAGTCCTTCTAGAGTTCAAAGAAGGGGCATCATATGCAGCAGGACAGTTTTAATTAACTGTAAGTAACAAATTTCAAAAGTTTTTCTCTTTAAAGTCAATTTCACGCAAACTAAATTTTCAGTACGTATGCCCCATTTACACAAGAATGTTGAAGATTAGATGGGTAGATCACGTAACTAATGGGGAGGTATTGAATACAATAGGGGAGAAGAGGAGCTTGTGGCACAACTTGACTAGAAGAAGGGATGGGTTGGTAGGACATGTTCTGAGACATCAAGGAATCCCGAATTTAGTATTGGAGGGCAGCGTGGAGGGTAAAAATCGTAGAGGGAGACCAAGAGATGAATACACTAAGCAGATTCAGAAGGATGTAGGCTGCAGTAGGTACTGGGAGATGAAGAAGCTTGCACAGGATAGAGTAGCATGGAGAGCTGCATCAAACCAGTCTCAGGACTGAAGACCACAACAACAAGAACATGCCCCATTGTATCAGAAACTATCATAGGTAAATGAATGAAATTTTCAGAGACTCTGCATAACTTAAAAAGCCACCTCTGGTACTACATTCATTAATATTCCCTCATTAGGAAGTTTACAAAAAAATATTTCATGCAGAAAAAACTTAATATTTTTTGTTAATAAATATAAAAAAGTATTTCTTAAAAACTATAAAATGTATAAAGTATATTTTAGTACAGTTGACTCTATTAGCATCATATAACATACAGTGAAAATATTAAGCGTGGTGTCACCGCCAGACACCACACTTGCTAGGTGGTAGCCTTGAAATCGGCCGCCGTCCGTTAGTATACGTCGGACCCGCGTGTCGCCACTATCAGTGATTGCAGACCGAGCGCCGCCACACGGCAGGTCTAGTCTATAGAGGCCCCCGAGCACTCGCCCTAGTTGTACAGCCGACTTTGCTAGCGATGGTTCACTGACTACGTACGCTCTCATTTTCGGAGACTACAGTTTAGCCTAACCTTCAGCTACGTCATTTGCTACGACCTAGCAAGGCGCCATATTCTTCAAGAATGTATTCTGAACAGATATTGTGAATCATGTACCGTCAAGAGCGACGTTCTTCATTAATGGATTAAAGTTAAGTATCAAACTAATTACGTCCGCTTTCTGAATTCTAATTCCTTGTCATGTTCCAAACCTCACGTCAGTATAGTCCTTCCCTCCTCACGCCAGCCTGCGTGAGCTAAAACGCGTACATTTCGGCCTCCCCTCGTAACACGGTGTTGGCTCTTGTGCCAACACAACATTAAGGTCCTGCATCAAATAGTTTTTTTCAGAAATGGGTCAGATACTTGCCTAAATTAACATGGGGTTAGATAGGCAGGGTGTGGTCCCCTTTAGGTAATTTTTTGATCAGCACTGTACGTGCTGTTTTATCAGAATGTTGAAAATGAATTTTAGGGATGGATGTGTTTGAAAGCAAGACTTTTTGATTCTCAGTAAAATACGCCCTCCTGGCGTGTCCTTTCGAGTGCAGTATGTAGTGTGAATTGAGCTGGTTCGGAAACACGCGGCAGCCAGGGCTGCGAACAGAGGTCGTCGCTCGTGTGTCGGCGCTGACGCGACTCCGGCACGTCGCGCATCGTCAGCGGCGGAGAGCGGTTGACAAGCTGCCTCGGCTGTAGTTGCCAGCCGAGGCGGCTGCAGCGCGCGACGCGGCCGTCTGTGTGTTCCGCCGACGTCAGCGGTCTGACACGCAGGCAGCACAGTGGCACAGGTTGGAGCCACCTGCTGCCTGTCAAGGCTCGGGAACGGTGTACAGCTCCTTCACCAGTTGCTCCAATACATACGCGTGTGGCAGTAAATACAAAAGATAAAGCACTTACCAGAGTGGCTAATTTTGTTATTGCTTTGGCCTACCAAAGACCACACTAAATAACATATGACTTCCTCCACTTCTCATTTTGTCCTTAGCAGTAGTTTTTCATTCTTTCATTCTTTCGTCGGACTACCGAAACAGCTTAAATCACGTAATAAAGGCAAGGCCTCCGGTCCAGATTGTATACCAGTCAGATTCCTCTCAGATTATGCTGATAAAATAGCTCCATATTTATCATTTATATAGGGTGTTACAAAGAGGTACGGCCAAACTTTCAGGAAACATTCCTCACACACAAATAAAGAAAAGATGTTATGTAGACATGTGTCCGGAATCGCTTAATTTCCATGTTAGAGCTCATTTTAGTTTCGTCAGTATGTACTGCACTTCCTCGGTTCACCGCCAGTTGGCCCAATTGAAGGAAGGTAATGTTGACTTCGGTGCTTGTGTTGACATGCGACTCATTGCTCTACAGTACTAGCATCAAGCACATCAGTACGTAACATCAACAGGTTAGTGTTCACCACGAACGTGGTTTTGCAGTCAGTGCAATGTTTACAAATGCGGAATTGGCAGATGCCCATTTGATGTATGGATTAGTACGGGGCAATAGCCGTGGCGCGGTACGTTTGTATCGAGACAGATTTCCAGAACGAAGGTGTCCCGACAGGAAGACGTTCGAAGCAATTGATCGACGTCTTAGGGAGCACGGAACATTCTAGCCCATGACTCGCGACTGGGGAAGACCTAGAACGACGAGGACACCTGCAATGGACGAGGCAATTCTTCGTGCAGTCGACGATAACCCTAATGTCAGCGTCAGAGAAGTTGCTGCTGTACAAGGTAACGTTGTCCACGTCACTGTATGCAGACTGCTACGGGAGAACCAGTTGTTTCCGTACCATGTACAGCGTGTGCAGGCACTATCAGCAGCTGATTGGCCTCCACGGGTACACTTCTGCGAATGGTTCATCCAACAATGTGTCAATCCTCATTTCAGTGCAAATATTCTCTTTACGGATGAGACTTCATTCCAACGTGATCAAATTGTAAATTTTCAGAATCAACATGTGTGACCTGGCGAGAATCCGCACGCAATTGTGCAATGACGTCATCAACATAGATTTTCTGTGAACGTTTGGGCAGGCATTGTTGGTGACGTCTCGGTTGGGCCCCATGTTCTTCCACCTACGCTCAATGGAGCACGTTACCATGATTTCATACGGGATACTCTACCTGTGCTGCTAGAACATGTGCCTTTACAAGTACGACACAACATGTGGTTCATGCACGATGGAGCTCCTGCACATTTCAGTCGAAGTGTTCGTACGCTTCTCAACAACAGATTCGGTGAGCGATGGATTGGTAGAGGCGGACCAATTCCATGGCCTCCACGCTCTCCTGACCTCAACACTCTTGACTTTCATTTATGGGAGCATTTGAAAGCTCTTGTCTACGCAACCCCGGTACTGAATGTAGAGACTCTTCGTGCTCGTATTGTGGACGGCTGGGATACAATACGCCGTTCTCCAGGGCTGCATCAGCGCATCAGGGATTCCATGTGACGGAGGGTGGATGCATGTATTCTCGCTAACGCAGGACACTTTGAACATTTCCTGTAACAAAGTGTTTGAAGTCACGCTGGCACGTTCTGTTGCTGTGTGTTTCCATTCCATGATTAATGTGATTTGAAGAGAAGTAATAAAACGAGCTCTGATATGGAAAGTAAGCGTTTCCGGACACATGCCCACATAACATATTTTCTTTCTTTGTGAGTGAGGAATGTTTCCTGAAAGTTTGGCCGTACCTTTTTGTAACACCTTGTATACAACCACTCGCTCACAGAAAGATCCGTACCTAAAGACTGGAAAATTGCTCAAGTCACACCAATACCGAAAAAGGAAAGTAAGAGTAATCCGCTGAATTACAGACCTATATCACTATCGTCGATTTGCAGTAGGGTTTTAGAACATATACTGTATTCCAACATTATGAAGTACCTCGAAGACTACGATTTATTGACACATGGTTAGCACGGATTCAGAAAATATCGTTCTTGTGAAGCACAACTAGTTCTTTATACTCATGAAGTAATAAGTGCTATCGACAGGGGATGTCAAATGGCTTTCGACACCGTTACTCACAAGCGTCTTCTAACCAAACTGCGTGCCTACGGAGTATCGCCTCAGTTGTGCGACTGGAATCGTGATTTACTGTCAGAAAGGTCACAGTTCGTAGTAATAGACGGAAAGTCATCGAGTAAAACAGAAGTAATACCCGGTGTTCCCCGAGGAAGTGTTATAGGCGCTCTATTCTTCCTGATCTATATTAACGAGTTAGGAGACAATCTGGCTAGCCGTCTTAGATTGTTTGCAGATGATGCTGTCATTTACCGCCTGGTAAAGTCATCAGATGATGAAAACGACTTGCAAAATGATTTAGATAAGATATCTGTATGGTGCGAAAAGTGACAATTGACACTGAATATAGCCGGTCGTCGTGGCCGAGCGGTTCTAGGCGCTACAGTCTGGTTCCTGCCTCGGGCATGGATGTGTGTGATGTCCTTAGGTTAGTTAGGTTTAAGTAGTTCTAAGTACTAGGGGACTAATGACCTCAGAAGTTAAGTCACATAGTGCTCAGAGCCATTTGAACCATTTGTCCGCCCTATTCTAGAGTATTGCCGTGCTGTGTGGGATCCGCATCAGGTGGGACTCATGAATGACATCGAAAAAGTACAAAGAAGGGCAGCTCGTTTTGTATTATATCGAAATAGGGGAGATAGTGTCACAGACATGATACGTGGAGTGGCAATCATTAAAACAAATCGTTTTTCTTTGCGACAGGATCTTCTCATGAAATTTCAATCACCATTTTTCTCCTCCGATTGCGAAAACATTCTCTTGGCACCCACCTACTTAGGGTGAAATGATCATCACGATAAAATAAGAGAAATCAGGGCGCACACAGAAATATTTAAGTGCTCCTTTTTCCCGCGTGCCGTTCGAGAGTGGAACGGTAGAGAGTCAGCTTGAAGGTGGTTCATTGAACCCTCTGCCAGACACTTTATTGTGAATAGGAGAGTAATCACCTAGATGTAGATTTTTTCTCTTCTTTCTGCCGTCTATAGTGTTCCTGTCCTTTTTTTTTTTTGTTTTGATGTCGGTTGCAGATTCGGTGTACTGAGATACCGCCACAAGCAAAGTTGGTACCAGAAATACCGTGGACGTTCTTCTTAGCAGGAACTTCGCTGCGCGAAACCAACCATGTTGCCCACGAGAATCACGCCCCTCGTATCGACAGCGACACTGGCACGAGAGATGCGGCCTTAAGTAACCGAGCGTGAGCAGAAGTTGGTTGTAAGTTATAACACACTTCGAGACTTGCTAGGGAGTTCCAGCAGAACGTTCGTCGTGACTTCAAGTCTTCAGCTAGTCGATGGAGATACACTCCTGGAAATGGAAAAAAGAACACATTGATACCGGTGTTTCAGACCCACCATACTTGCTCCGGACACTGCGAGAGGGCTGTACAAGCAATGATCACACGCACGGCGCAGCGGACACACCAGGAACCGCGGTGTTGGCCGTCGAATGGCGCTAGCTGCGCAGCATTTGTGCACCGCCTCCGTCAGTGTCAGCCAGTTTGCCGTGGCATACGGAGCTCCATCGCAGTCTTTAACACTGGTAGCATGACGCGACAGCGTGGACGTGAACCGTATGTGCAGTTGACGGACTTTGAGCGAGGGCGTATAGTGGGCATGCGGGAGGCCGGGTGGACGTACCGCCGAATTGCTCAACACGTGGGGCGTGAGGTCTCCACAGTACATCGATGTTGTCGCCAGTGGTCGGCGGAAGGTGCACGTGCCCGTCGACCTGGGACCGGACCGCAGCGACGCACGGATGCACGCCAAGACCGTAGGATCCTACGCAGTGCCGTAGGGGACCGCACCGCCACTTCCCAGCAAATTAGGGACACTGTTGCTCCTGGGGTATCGGCGAGGACCATTCGCAACCGTCTCCATGAAGCTGGGCTACGGTCCCGCACACCGTTAGGCCGTCTTCCGCTCACGCCCCAACATCGTGCAGCCCGCCTCCAGTGGTGTCGCGACAGGCGTGAATGGAGGGACGAATGGAGACGTGTCGTCTTCAGCGATGAGAGTCGCTTCTGCCTTGGTGCCAATGATGGCCGTATGCGTGTTTGGCGCCGTGCAGGTGAGCGCCACAATCAGGACAGCATACGACCGAGGCACACAGGGCCAACACCCGGCATCATGGTGTGGGGAGCGATCTCCTACACTGGCCGTACACCACTGGTGATCGTCGAGGGGACACTGAATAGTGCACGGTACATCCAAACCGTCATCGAACCCATCGTTCTACCATTCCTAGACCGGCAAGGGAACTTGCTCTTCCAACAGGACAATGCACGTCCGCATGTATCCCGTGCCACCCAACGTGCTCTAGAAGGTGTAAGTCAACTACCCTGGCCAGCAAGATCTCCGGATCTGTCCCCCATTGAGCATGTTTGGGACTGGATGAAGCGTCGTCTCACGCGGTCTGCACGTCCAGCACGAACGCTGGTCCAACTGAGGCGCCAGGTGGAAATGGCATGGCAAGCCGTTCCACAGGACTACATCCAGCATCTCTACGATCGTCTCCATGGGAGAATAGCAGCCTGCATTGCTGCGAAAGGTGGATATACACTGTACTAGTGCCGACATTGTGCATGCTCTGTTGCCTGTGTCTATGTGCCTGTGGTTCTGTCAGTGTGATCATGTGATGAATCTGACCCCAGGAATGTGTCAATAAAGTTTCCCCTTCCTGGGACAATGAATTCACGGTGTTCTTATTTCAATTTCCAGGAGTGTAGAAGCAGTCGCTTATAGACAGACAGTGATTAGTATTTTGTAGAAACAGAACAGTCAGGTAATTGTCGTTTTTGGACAGAGATTGCCGGCCTAGAGGTTTGAACTGAGTACTGGTAGACTGGAACTGTCTTCAAATAGTACATCAAGGCAGAAGATTAGTTTTCTTCCGACTTTAGTTCAGAGGACGTCATTTGGTGTCTTCATGGAACTGCAGTTAACGCAGTACAGATAAAAGAAACCTACATTTTACACTTGCTGTAACCAGGGTTACCAAATTTGAGTACTATGCACTGAAGGGCCAAAGAAACTGGTACACCTGCCTAACACCGTGTAGGGCTCCCGCGAGCACGCAGAGGTGCCGCAACACGACGTGGCATGGACTCGGCTAATGTCTGAAGTAGTGCTGGAGGGAACTGACACCATGAGTCGTGCAGGGATGTCCGTAAATACGTTAGAGTACGACGGGGTGGAGATCTCTTCTGAACAGCACGTTGCAAGGTATCCAAGATAAGATCAACAATGTTTATGTCTGGGGAGTCTGGTGGTTAGCGGAAATGTTTAAACTTAAAATAGTGTTCCTGGAGCCACTCTGTAGCAGTTCAGGACGTGTGGGGTGTCACATTGCCCTGCTGGAATCGCCTGAGTCCGTCGGAATGCACAATGGACATGAATGGATGCAGGTGATCAGATAGGATGCTTACGTACATGTCACCTATCTAGTCGTATCAGATGGCTCTGAGCACTACGGGACTTAACTTCTAAGGTCATCAGTCCCCTAGAACTTAGAACTACTTAAACCTGACTAACCTAAGGACGTCACACACATCCATGCCCGAGGCAGGATTCGAACCTGCGACCGTAGCGGTCGTGCGGTTCCAGACTGTAGCGCCTAGGACCGCTAGGCCACTCCGTCCGGCTAGTCGTATCAGGGGCCCCATATCACTCCAACTGCATACGCGCCACAGCATAACAGAACCTCCACCTTCTTCAACAGTCCCCTCCTGGTAAGAACGATCGATGGATTGATCAGGTGGTCTCCATGCCCGTTCACGTCCATCCACTCGATACAGTTTGAAACGAAACTTGTCCCGCAACAAGTTTCCAATCATCAATAGTCCAATGCCAGAGTTGATGGGTCCAGACGAGGCGTAAAGCTTCTTGTCGTGCAGTCATCAAGGGTACACGAGTGGGCCTTCGGCTCCGAAAATCCATATCGGTGAAAGTAACACCATTAGTGTGCCAGACAGCTAATGTTTATTTTTATCACCAAACTAAAAACGTTATTTCGAAACTTAATAATGCATTTCACTTCTGGAAAACCAGCAGGAATTTTACAAATGTGCAGGTGCTATAACGATCCATAGCAACACCATTCTTGATCAGCTTCCGGCACTGAGTTTCCTGGTGACATCATCGTAAGCATTACACGCCTCAAAATTAATACCCAGAAAAGAAGTATTTTTAAAGGTAAACCGTCTCTCTTTTCCGGCCAATGTTGCGAATGAATGATATTGCTTGAAGATTGCATTCCTTAGATGGTTTCGGCACCATCAAAATACATGCTTTGAATGTTGACATGGCAAGTGCCATCCACACATTTGTTAGAAGGAATGTGAAGATTTGTAGCACAGTGAGTAAAAGAGCGATTGTAAAATCACCGGGATTAAAATTTTAATTAATTACCTAACTTGTTAGGATTTCTTATTGATTTATTTACCTTATTAAACCTCACCTCCCATTCTTAACAGTTTCGATACGTAGAAAAATAATTATGCACTGCTTTCATTGAAGTGGACGGTTCTGAAGCACTACGTACCGTCTGCCACACTTTCTTTACCTTTATATACAGAGCACAGAGCAATGCCACAATGTATTTAACTAGTGCGACATTAATGTAGTCAAACCTCTCACTCTCTGAATAACGTGTACTTTGGTCCTCACAGTAAATACTTTTAACAACATTTAGTTGTTTCACTGTCAACTCCTTCAAACAGGAAAATCAACAAAGAATCACTGTCATTTATAACAGTCTGCAGCACCACTATAATAGAGAGTCTCCTCTTTTCTTAGTCAAAATAACGCTTGTAACAATTTTGTACAGTGTCTGCTACTGCTAAGTGTATTTCAGTTTTGCAATGAAAACGGCCCACAATTTCAACCTATCGTTTTCTTGAAATCTCAGCTCTCCTGTCACATTCTGCTCCAGTGATCTTACTATAGTTTCGGTCTTGGATCTAATCTATTTAATCTTCTCTCTTGCAGTCTTTTCTCTCATGTCTTCTCCGTTAATAATTTATAATCTCGTCTCTTCCTAAAACATGGTGATTCCTCACAACAGCGACTCATTGATAAGCCTCTGGCAACTTCTTCGTTCCAATCCTCTTTGCACTCTAAACTGCTTCCACTGGTTCAGTGCTGCAACTCACTTCACTTTACACCATCCGCCTACTATCACAAATAAAGTGACTTCTTTGTTGGAAGGGAACACCACTCCTTTTCCACTAATAAGCCTACACATCCTTTTCGTTCATTTCACACTTCATTCACTTCGGGATAAGTTCAACTGTGTCCCTTTATCTGTTGCCTCTTCCTTATCAATATTTTACAAATACTATATTTCTCTACCAGATCAGTGCGCTCTCCTATGCATACACATTGTACAGAAATGGCATAAAACGAGATTTACATACATTTATCTTAGACATAAAATGGAGGAACATTTAATGTGACGCAGGTTCCATTAAAATTCAGTTTGAACATTGGCAGTGGAGAAGATCTCCATTACATGACGACGTGGTAATGCTGCGGAATAAAGTGCATGATCACAAATTCCTATCAAGGACCCCTGACCTAAATCCACCAAACTGAACGAGGTGGAACATGAGTCATGAAGATGGAGCTCAGAAATCAAGAAATTACTCTTTCAAAATCTAAACGATTTTTGTGACCATCTTATACTGCTACTTCCAATCACGTACTGAAAATTGAAAGAGTCCGTGAAGAAGCAAAGAAGGCAGGATCTTTGTTCTATGGGCACACAAACACACAATGTTGCGTATGGTCATGATGAATTATCTGATCATCATGCTCATGATGTTCTTCATATGCCACATTTGCCACTATAACTAAGCAGGAGCTTTTCGAATTCAGTAGCTGGCATTAACATTTCACGGATCTTCCATAAATAGCTGCGGTACGGCAGGCAATTGCAGTGTAGACTATCGCGTGTTTCCCGCCATTATTGCTCACTCAACGACCACCAAATAGCCTGACATTCTCGGCCTCGCTTTTTCCCCTATTTCGTGAGACATCAGTTTTTCAGCGAAGGTGAGTCATTCCTAATGATCTTACGTGCAACATCGTTAAATGTCAACTTCCCGGCTAACTCCAGTCTTTACTGTAGTCTCGTCGATAGCACTGTTCAGCATTTCTTGCGTGCAACTGACGATCTGTGGATTGTTTCACGAAATAAATTGCATGTGCTATCTTCGATTACAAATTTAACGAAATGCACTGTGCCTTTGTTAGGACTTCGTTAGAATATAGAAACAATGTTGAACGTGAGACATCTGAAACAAAGAAGGGCAATAATCCATGTCCCGGAAGAGAGGTGTGACGTTAAAACATCCATTACCTCAGAAACGAGTAATTATGAGCAATAATTTGAAACAGTGTGGTAATCGTTTGCATGTAAGACTTCCGTTCACTAAGCTACAGCACACTCAAATCGAACTCTTCACCTACCTGAAAAACATAGGTGTTTTTTTATTGGTTACACTATTATCTCAAGGAGACTGCGATGTTTACAGTTTAAAAAAAATCTTGAAAAACTGAGTTTGTTATGATAACAGGCATCGAAGTGATGCATCTGTAATCTAATAGCAATACGAAAGAGTATTTCATCTTTCACTCCAAGAGTAATGAGAATATCTGACATATTAAAACGCATGATTTATTGAAATATTCTGGTCCAATAACGTAGTAAGACTTCTAAGGCGTCTTTCCAGAAATACACAACTGTACTCGGCTATAATTTCAATTCTTTTCAAACCTCGATTTGTACCACTGTTCAGTTCTTCGAATACGTTTTAATGCATTGAACCAAATCGAAACAGATTGAACTAGACATGTATAGTCTGTCGGTAAACTGAAGAGCGAACGAGCGAGTCCCCAGTGCTACGTCACAGGGCGCTTCTACAGGCTGTTTCACAACGCAGTACCGTCCCTGCCGTGGCGCGCGATTTAAATCTGTGGCGACGCCCTGTACAGATACGTACAGACACATAGAACCGAATCCCTGTTCATGTGAATCTCTGTTCCTCTATTTGTAAGACGAACCAGATATAGTGCAAACAATCTGTAGTATTTAAGGCTTCTTCTTACTTTGTCTTTCTACTAAAAGGTAGAAGTTTTCTTTGAAGGGCTGCATCGAAACTAAACAATTCTTGCAACACGAAAAGTGTTTAAAAAGTAACCAGAAATTTATAATTTCGTGTGTTCTATTAGTTCGAATCGCACTGCTTTTTTTTGTCACTGTCTTCGTAAAGATGTCTGAAAAATATCTGTGAAATATTTTGCATATTGGGTATTTACTCTGTTGTCAGCTGTCAAAAAGGTTATATGTGTTTTGGTGGCATCAAATATTATTTGTTTTGTATAAAAATAGATTAGAGAATCTGTACTAAATTTTGTTATAAGAACGAAATAAAGGGTATCAAATTTTTTGGAATGTTAAATATTGCTTTTGGTGAGTCTCTTATGAGTAAACCAAGACCATACAAGTGGTATAAACGTTTGAAAGCAGGTCTTAAAGGACAGCAGTTCTAAAAGAATGGATTAGATTAAAACTGCTCAGTTAAGAGACCTATGAACTATCCCTTGGAAACAGTTCCTAAAGTGTTTCGGGAATTGGAAAAAAACACTGGCATAAGTGTATAGCAAGTACTGTGGAATATTTTGAATAGGATAACAGTGTTGTAGATTAACAAGTAAAGTTATTACCAAAAAATAAAAATTAGTATGTGAACGCACCTAGTATGCGAAGCTTTTCACGTAGAAGTCCAGAATCGTTATACACGTTTCGAAAAAAATTTCACCAATGTTTAGAATAGCCATTGCACTCATGTTTTAAGCAATATGACTTAGAATCATGTGAATTGTAACCGAGACAGAGTTTTAGTGACTGAATACATTCAAATGCTGCTGTTCTCTAAGCATCAAAGGTCTTACGTGATTGAATCACGTTCTACTGGCGAAAAGTTAATTTATTTTACCATGAAGTTCTCAAGTTATTCCTGATTTTTTACAACTAGTGATAAAGGTATTTATTGCTTTGGACCACATTTGACTGTATTTATCTTGGAAAACTGTTTAACACTTTTACTACCATGTAGTACATTTTCACAAAAAGAAACTTTATAGTCTATGAGCGGAGTCAGGCTTGAAAGGACACGTATTTTTTTAAAAAAATATTCATTTCCTGTATACATACATTGTATTTTAGAGGTCATCATCAACATTGTCAGTGTCATTATCGTCGTCGTCTTCCTCGTCGTCATCACTTTCTAAATTAATAATTATGGCCTCTGCTATGTCTTCAATGACCCCATCCTTAACCCAGTACTCTCTTTCAAGTTTCTCCACGTGGAGGCAGTACGCACTCCAGTCATCTTGAGTTATCGTTTCAAAACCTGTAACAATTGGGACAAGTTTGTATACGAATAAATTGGCCTGACCTCTACATACTTCTTATTTAACAACGAATTTTTTGAACAGACGGACGGAGTCGCCATGGTAGTCCCTTATCCCCTCTAGTGGCCAATTTATTTATGGAAGACTTCGAGGAGAAGGCGCTTGAATCTGCTGACCTGAAACCCACGGTATTCTGGAGGTATGTTGATAATACATTTGTAGTTTGGCCCCATGGTGAAGGTAACTTGCAAGACTTCTAAAGAAATCTTAACTCCCTCCACTATCAAATAAAGTTCAGAATGGAAATTGAAAAGGAGGGATGTTACATTCTTGGATGTTCTGGTTCGGCGCAGACAGGATGGCACTTTGGGAGATGAAGTGAATCGGAAGCCGAAGCACACGGATTTGTATTTACGTGCTAATAGCTGCCACCATCTTGCCAGACGATGAGTTTTCTCCTAACTTTGACCAATAGAGCGCATATTATTTCTGACGAAAGCAGTTTGCAACACGAACGTTTCCACTTACAAAGAGTGTTTGAAGACAATGGGTACTCTCCACAGAAAATACAAAAGGCACTGAAAATGAAACCGAAAGAGGCCAAAAAGAAAGCAGAAGAAGACGAAGAAACCTTTAAATCGATGGCCTTCCTGCCACATGTCGGTAACCTCTCATCAAAAATAGGACGGATTCTCGGCAGACACAAAGTAAAAGTGATTTTTCTTCCTCTACTCAAGACAGCTGCACTCGTGGGCTCCGTCAAAGATGATTTGCAGCTCCGAAAATCTGGTGTTTACGAAATTCCGTGTGAATATGGCCTTTCTTACATTGGAAGAACAACTCGTACTGTCCAAGAAAGATGTACAGAACATCGGAGGTACACACGACTTTTACAAACTAACAAATCGGCAGTGGCAGAGCATTGTATTGACACTGGTCAGAGTACGTTGTATGACAACGTCGAAATTCTGGCAACTACATCATCTTTTTGGGACGCGATAGTGAAGGAGGCAATAGAGATTCGCTTGACGTCGAATTTAATTAATAGAGATAGTGGTTTCAACCTTGATAAATCATGGACTCCGGCACTTGGTGTTATAAACTCGCAAAGACGTCGTCACAGTGCAGCTCACAATGATATATCGACATGCCAAGACAGATCGATTGCGGAGTCATAGATACAACTCGCGCATTATGCACATGGAGATAAGAATAAGGGGAGATGGCGCTACGTATCCCAGCCGTACTACGTTTTGAAGCCATGGGGGCGTGGCTCGCTGCCATGACACTCTGACCAAAACATTGCCAGTGTGCTATAGCGCTGCCTGTATTACAGTCGCTAATTGCACCATATACGCATGTAACGTCATCAGATTGGTTGTTTCAAAGTTTTTGTTTAAAATAAAACCTCGTAAAGGCGAAATTCCACATTTCTTCTGATTAAAAATAGTTTTTAATGTAATATTACGAATAGCTAGCCTTCAATGTAAACGATACAATTTTGTTAATTCAGTAATAAACGTGTATCACAAACTAAATAATAGAAACTGAAAACTAAGTTAGCTATACCTTCCCTCCAAAGCCCCATAAATACATCTTGTTTGTAATACGTACTGGG
This sequence comes from Schistocerca serialis cubense, assembly GCF_023864345.2. Taxonomy (NCBI): domain Eukaryota; kingdom Metazoa; phylum Arthropoda; class Insecta; order Orthoptera; family Acrididae; genus Schistocerca; species Schistocerca serialis. The sequence continues at coordinate 1,133,722,458 of NC_064639.1, forward strand.
ACATTTCAGTTACGTTACACTACTGGGAAACACTGTTCATTACCACCAATATTTACTTAAATACGGTACATAGAATGGCAAATCTACACAGTGTCCTGTTTAGGCCTATACTTTACGCCAGTTAATGTAGTGTTAGCTTTTAATTTGGTACATGATGAAGACAAAGTGAGTTTCTCAACACTTCGATTATCGACGATACGTACGTATTATACTGAAACGTGAACGTGAAAACTAAGAATTTAATTCTTTGAATTAACACACCTTTTGCAAATGTTTTGGGTGTGTAGGGAAAACTGATGGTACAGCATTTTCTCGGAGCCTTACTGTTGAAAGGGAAGTTCGGTCTATGTCCTCTTCTCGGGAATGCTGAGAACATATACTGCTTCATTTAGACGCACGCCAATTCTTCCTACTCACGGCATTCTCCCACAGAGCTTTCCGACTTTCATCTTTAGGAAATCTAAAATCATACAGGAGAAAAACACGCTATAGTACAAGAACCGATGTAGCACAAGTTCATTCACAATGAAGTTGTAAAATCACACTTAACGAGACAACTTACACATGAAATGTTATTCCCTTCGATTTCGCATCACAATCAGAACGATTCGTACATCCGAACACCACACAAGTCACCATAATAGCGCAAAATCCTTCCAAAAGCGAGCGACAAGCCTATGCACACAAGCTTACAGCAGCAATGTTTTGGTCGGATTGAGATGGCTACCCTCGGCTTCACATAGCTTCACAGATGTGACGTCACGGCGTCTCCCTCTATTCTTACCTCCATGATTATGCACGTCTCTGCCGCCGACCAACGTCTCTGGCGCATTTGCATCTGTGGCCGCATGCGCAGTTGCGCGGTATACGAGTATAAAGGGACGTAGCGAGCACTGAAGCGACACGACAGTCTTGCGGCTCACTCTGAAGATGGCTGAACGTTATAGTGCCGAATTATTAGAAGAACAAAGAGAATTCTTGCGGCTGCGCACCCGAAACCTAATGGAAAATATACAATTTATGTTAGTTATTATTGCGGATAAGCCTCAGACATATAAGAAAAGAAAGGTTCTTTGTATTTACTTGTGATTTTTGGATTAACTGGTACGTCTGAGAGAATTATTTAGCTGACAGCCCACTCACATGGAAACATATGTACAAAAGATTGCAACCTTGAAAATGTCTATTTCCAGATTTGATAGTATCAGTTTCCCTTCAGTTGTGCTGTGTTGTCTTCAGTCCTGAGACTGGTTTGATGCAGCTCTACATGCTACTCTATCCTGTGCAAGCTTCTTCATCTCCTAGTACTTACTGCAACCTACATCCTTCTGAATCTGCTTAGTGTATTCATATCTTGGTCTCCCTCTACGATTTTTACCCTCCACGCCGCCCTCCAATGCTAAATTTGTGATCCCTTGATGCCTCAGAACATGTCCTACCAACCGGTCCCTTCTTCTTGTCAAGTTGTGCCACAAACTCCTCTTCTCCCCAATTCTATTCAATACCTCCTTTTTAGTTATGTGATCTACCCATCTAATCTTCAGCATTCTTCTGTAGCACCACATTTCGAAAGCTTCTGTTCTCTTCTTGTCCAAACTATTGATGTTTCGCTTCCATACATGGCTACACTCCATACAAATACTTTCAGAAACGACTTCCTGACTCTTAAATCTATACTAGATGTTAACAAATTTCTCTTCTTCAGAAACGTTTTCCTTACCATTGCCACTCTACATTTTATATCCTCTCTACTTTGACCGTCATCAGTTATTTTGCTCCCCAAATAGCAAAACTCCTTTACTACTTTAAGTGTCTCATTTCCTAATCTAATTCCCTCAGCATCACCCGACTTAATTCGACTACATTCCATTATCCTCGTTTTGCTTTTGTTGATGTTCATCTTATATCCTCCTTTCTAGACACTGTCCATTCCGTTCAACTGCTCTTCCAGGTCCTTTGCTGTCTCTGACAGAATTACAATGTCATCGGCGAACCTCAAAGTTTTTATTTCTTCTCCATGGATTTTAATACCTACTCCGAATTTTTGTTTTGTTTCATTTACTGCTTGCTCAATCTACAGATTGAATTACATCGGGGAGAGGTTACAAACCTGTCTCACTCCCTTCCCAACCACTGCTTCCCTTTGATGCCCCTCGACTCTTGTAACTGCTGTCTGGCTGCTGTAGAAATTGTAAATAGCCTTTCGCTCCCTGTACTTTACCCCTGCCACCTTTAGAATTTGAAAGAGAGTATTGCAGTCAACATTGTCAAAAACTTTCTCTAGGTCTACAAATGCTAGAAATGTAGGTTTGCCTTTCCTTAATCTATTTTCTAAGATAAGTCGTAAGGTCAGTATTGCCTCACGTGTTCCAACATTTCTGCGGAATCCAAACTGATCTTCGCCGAGGTCGGCTTCTACCAGTTTTTCCATTCGTCTGTAAAGAATTTGTTTATTTATTTATGCATTTATTTTACCTGGCAAGATTAGGGCCTTCAGGCCCTCTCTTACACCTAACCAGGCATACTCAGATTCAACAAATTTCAGTTTCTACAGAACATTAAGGACATATAACATGTTATACAGTATTAATGTTAGTATGTTAGTATTTTGACAGCTGTGACTTATTAAACCGATAGTTCGATAATTTTCACATCTGTCAACACCTGCTTTCTTTGGAATTGGAATTATTATATTCTTCTTGAAGTCTGAGGGTATTTAGCCTGTCTCGTACATCTTGCTCACCAGATGGTAGAGTTTTGTCAGGACTGGCACGCCCAAGGCCGTCAGTAGTTCTAATGGAATGTTGTCTACTCCCGGGGACTTGTTTCGACTCAGGTCTTTCAGTGCTATGTCAAAGTCTTCACGCAGTATCGTATCTCTCATTTCATCTTCATCTACATCCTCTTCTATTTCCATAATATTGTCCTCAAGTACATCGCCCTTGTATAGACCCTTGTATAGACCTTCAGTATTATTATTATTATTATTATTATTGTATTAATAATATCTTCTGCACTAATAATAAAAATGTAAAATCGTCATGTCTATCTCTCTCTTACAAGTCGCTAATCTTCAAAACTACTAGACGAATTTACTTGGAGTTTTCGCAGATAACTAGAGCTGCGGTAGCTACTAGAATGCATAGGCTTAATTTCATTATAATAGCGTCACTAAAAAGATATCGTAATTTAACGTTTTTTTCTAAAACCGCTTGTCTGTCTGTCTGTTTGAACATGCTAATCTCCAAAATAATTAGACGAATTTTCATGGGGTGTTCATAGGTAACTTTAATATAGCTTAGGGCAGCATGTAGACTTCATTTCATCAAAATCTGAACATACAAAAATTTATCAAAATTTAAAGTCTAATGTAAAATCGTTTTGCTCATCTCAGTTGTTCATATGTTTAATCATCACAGATTAGTACACCAAAGAACCAATAAATAACGCTGTTAGTTTTTTTCAAAAATTTGGTGACATGTGTATTTTGGGAAGTTTACATCTGTGGCAGAATTAAGCAACGTAATCTTATTTTTACGAATGCAGACTAACAGCGAATATACTTGGCTGGGATTTTAAAAACTTAACGATTTTGGTTTACTTCTTTCGATAGGTTTTATTTATGTTTTACTTTTTTTCTAGGAAAGATTTTCTTACTTCAGTGACAGAAGTGTTACCACCAGTGACAGAAATAAGCACTACAATCGTATCTTTACAAATACAAAGTAACACTGAATTTTCATGGCTAGGGTACATCGATTTACTGATTTTGCTTTGTGTATTAAAAATTTAACGACACTGCGTTGCTTTTTTCGACAGGTTTTATTCGTAGTCTTTGCTACGAAAAACGGATTTATTAAATTTGTATTGGGTGTCCTCTCTTTAAATTCTGATGACGTTTTGCTAACGAATAAAACTGCTTAGAAAACGGACGAACCTTTCTGAATACGCCAGAATGGCTAAAAGACTGAGGACTATGGATCTCAAAAGACCAATGAAAACTGGAGGCGCAACAGCTGCACCTTGAAAAACATCAGGCTTTAAATCGCTGCTTGGAAATTGTTTCCGAAAGGGAGACACGACGTAACTCTGATCGAGAGCTTCACGCGCTATCTCGCTCCTCACAACGCTTCACTTACCGAGGTCTAAAGTCATTTCCCTCCGTGGTAACATCATAGCAGAGGAAATTTTGATGAGATGTGACGTAGGCAAGCGAGATTTTTTACCTCGTATCCCACTTCTTCACAACAGTCCTCCACTTCGCTTTAAACGTTTACAGCTTCTAATGAACTTAAGTTATACGATGACTGTAAACAAAGCATAAGGCTAGATGCTGTGGGTTGTTGGAGTAGACCATAGTGCCAGTTGCTTCCTCGACTTCGCACCACGGTCCTCGAGAAAGTCCCAGACTTATTCGCATAGTCTTGAGAAATATTTCAAATTACGTGTGACATAATACTGCACCACAGTGCGCAAGGGTTTACGACCACGCCCACATCCCACCTCAGTGACTCATAAGATCATGTGTACTCATAAGATCATGTGTGATGTAAAATATTTGTACATATAGCGATACAAAGGACGAATCACTTCCAGAAAGTCGTCTGTAGGGAGCAACTTTGTTTTCGTAAGAGCCTTGTTTATCAGTCAGTTAGTTTTTCATGTACGTAGATGTGATGCGATGAGCATAAAATACGAATAAATTAAGATTTGCTTCCAGCTATCCTAATTTTTGTGATTAAAATAACGCCGGGAACGTCATCATGTTCCGCCTAGACGGTTACTGGACCTGTTCATTTCAAAATCAAGATTTCGACATGCGTGCCATGCTCAAAATATCCAAAGTTCGCCAGTACAAATTATTTACTGATTAACAACATCGTCCTACTGTCCATCGAAATTTAAACACTTAACTTATTTAATATTATTCTTATGCGTATGGAGTAAATGGCTAAACAGGGTTCAGAGTTGACAGTACAAACTGTGTAAGCAGAACTGAGGGCTAACAGTGAAATCTGCACGAATTCCTCACGCCAACCAGGAAGAAATATCTATATCGAGGTACTGATATTCTTAGATTTTTATTTATTAAGTTGGAAGTTGGCGTTTATCGTATTTAGATATGATATTCAACTGCTAAATATTGTAACCAGCAACTCCAATTTAATGTCTTACATAATCGAGTGATGTTATCGGTACAGGTAAATCTATAGTTGTATTCATTTTTTATCCCAGTCACGGAAGAAAAGGTGGTTGCTAATATTGTAGTAGGAATTAAAGCAGATGATGGGGCGTGGGTAATAATCACGTGACCACCTTGTACCTTTAGCGATTTAGAAGAATTAATGAACTAGATTGTGAGGTTTCTGTATGGAGATCAGGGTAGAGAAATTGAACCACAAGTGAATAGTGTAAATGGTAAACGATCACTAGACAGAAGTATGGCTGTTTCTTACGTGGCATTATAGGACATTTCAGGAGAGATGTCCGCAGAAAGGGAAGTTGGATAGTAGACGTAGTTGACGGGGTCCTAGGCGTGCATCAAAGCAGGACAATTCTATCGCTGCCACGGATGTGGTAAAGGCTACATTTGGCCATCAGCGACATAGTACACCATTTGGTTGCTGTGAAATTAATAGCAAGCTGGACTGTAGGGAATTAGACAGTGGTTACTGAAACTCTCATCACTACGGAATGTTTCCAAGCTCACCAAACGGTCTGTAGCTGGCAGAGCTTGAATTTCGATGACATGTCACACGTAACTGCCAGTTCCAGCGCAGTTTGGTGGGATAGGTTTTGTGGTTGAGAGTACGTGAGTTTACATGGAAGGTTAAACTCTGGAGTCGGACGCGAATAGCAAACCCGGATTGGTCTCAAGACCACTTCGGTTTCAAGTTTTGTAAGAATAGGACGTTTTCCTTTTGTCTTCGCCGGCGGTACCAGTACCTTAGGTACTGAAGATGACGGGTGACATTGTTCAATTAGATCATCCACTGCCAAAACAGAAGAAGCAAAGTTAACGATTTGCTGTTGAATAAGTTGAGGTACATCAATTAAACAACAGGACTGATGGATACAGTACGAGTCAGGGGACTACCATACCATGTAAGAAGGAACGTAAGGGTTTAGTAGAGGTCCCGCTACAACAAGGTGTTATTCGTCCTTCCAAATGCCCCTAATCAGCTCCTATATTTCTTATGCCTAAACCATCTGCTAGTCTGAGAGCCGTAGACGATTTCAGAGAACTTAATAACAAGGTCATTGCCTATTTTGTTCTGTTGCCCAAGTTACACTCCTGGAAATGGAAAAAAGAACACATTGACACCGGTGTGTCAGACCCACCATAATTGCTCCGGACACTGCGAGAGGGCTGTACAAGCAATGATCACACGCACGGCACAGCGGACACACCAGGAACCGCGGTGTTGGCCGTCGAATGGCGCTAGCTGCGCAGCATTTGTGCACCGCCGCCGTCAGTGTCAGCCAGTTTGCCGTGGCATACGGAGCTCCATCGCAGTCTTTAACACTGGTAGCATGCCGCGACAGCGTGGACGTGAACCGTATGTGCAGTTAACGGACTTTGAGCGAGGGCGTATAGTGGGAATGCGGGAGGCCGGGTGGACGTACCGCCGAATTGCTCAACACGTGGGGCGTGAGGTCTCCACAGTACGTCGATGTTGTCGCCAGTGGTCGGCGGAAGGTGCACGTGCCCGTCGACCTGGGACCGGAACGCAGCGACGCACGGATGCACGCCAAGACCGTAGGATCCTACGCAGTGCCGTAGGGGACCGCACCGCCACTTCCCAGCAAATTAGGGACACTGTTGCTCCTGGGGTATCGGCGAGGACCATTCGCAACCGTCTCCATGAAGCTGGGCTACGGTCCCGCACACCGTTAGGCCGTCTTCCGCTCACGCCCCAACATCGTGCAGCCCGCCTCCAGTGGTGTCGCGACAGGCGTGAATGGAGGGACGAATGGAGACGTGTCGTCTTCAGCGATGAGAGTCGCTTCTGCCTTGGTGCCAGTGATGGTCGTATGCGTGTTTGGCGCCGTGCAGGTGAGCGCCACAATCAGGACTGCATACGACCGAGGCACACAGGACCAACACCCGGCATCATGGTGTGGGGAGCGATCTCCTACACTGGCCGTACACCACTGGTGGTCGTCGAGGGGACACTGAATAGTGCACGGTACATCCAAACCGTCATCGAACCCATCGTTCTACCATTCCTAGACCGGCAAGGGAACTTGCTGTTCCGACAGGACAATGCACGTCCGCATGTATCCCGTGCCACCCAACGTGCTCTAGAAGGTGTAAGTCAACTACCCTGGCCAGCAAGATCTCCGGATCTGTACCCCATTGAGCATGTTTGGGACTGGATGAAGCGTCGTCTCACGCGGTCTGCATGTCCAGCACGAACGCTGGTCCAACTGAGGCGCCAGGTGGAAATGGCATGGCAAGCCGTTCCACAGGACTACATCCAGTATCTCTACGATCGTCTCCATGGGAGAATAGCAGCCTGCATTGCTGCGAAAGGTGGATATACACTGTACTAGTGCCGACATTGTGCATGCTCTGTTGCCTGTGTCTATGTGCCTGTGGTTCTGTCAGTGTGATCATGTGATGTATCTGACCCCAGGAATGTGTCAATAAAGTTTCCCCTTCCTGGGACAATGAACTCACGGTGTTCTTATTTCAATTTCCAGGAGTGTATATGCTTCTTTTAGATAGTTTGCTGGTGTCCGGTTTTTTACCACATTCTACTTAAATCAGGACTATTATCAGATCCCATTGGATGAGTAATCGAAGCTTATTACGGCATTTGCTATGGACTGGAGCTTGTATGAGTTCAGCTAGGTGCCATGTAGGTTGACAATGGGTGCAGCGGTATCGTCTCAGCTCTGGGATATTTTATTTTCTGATGTAAAGTTTAAATTGTCTGGATGATGTAGCGAGTTTTAGCAAGGATTGGTAGGCACGTATGGGATATCTGAGGAACGTGTTTGAGCATCTTAGGGAGGCCGGATTAACGGTTAAACCAGACACAGTGCAGGTCAGATTCCCTAACTTGTCCTTTCTTGGACATATAGTGTCACAGGGAGAAATTAGGATTGATTCAGAGTAGACCTCACAACGTTTAGTAAATAGCTAAGTTCATCGGAATGACGAATTTCTTTAGAGAATTAATGTTTAATTGTGGTCATTTGGCCAGCCTACTGAATGAGTTATGCAAAAAGGATTTCATATTTCAGGGCAGGTGAATACCAGGAAGCTTCTTTCGAGGTTTTGAAGATGGTTATCGTTAGTTCCCCTCTGCTGGCGGTACCAGGTTTCAATATGCAGTTTATTGTTCAAACAGACGCCTCAGTTGATGCTGAGGCCGGAGCGATCAGGTCATGTCCAGTAAGAAAGGAAATTCTGTATTGTAGCCTTTGGGCAGTAGTAGGTGGTACTCACCGATGTCGTGCCGATGTTGTTTGCAGATTATAATCAGTATCTGATGTCAGAGTATTCAAGGGTTTTTAAAACTCTGGCCAAAAACCGGGAAGAATTCATACGGCAGGATAGAGGTGGGATCAATCACATGATGGTGCACGCACATAAGACTTCCTCTGTGAGCAAACTCCCACACAATACCAAGTGTGGTGTTCTCGTTTTCAGGCTGGTGGATCAACCGGCGGAAAAGATATATAGGGTGATTATAATTGAAGTCAAACTTTCAAAACGCCATAGAAAGAACACCACTGGTCAGAATGACGTCAAATTGCAACGGAATATTATCGGAGAAGGTGGAAAACGTGTGGAAGAAGAAAAAATACTGTGGAAATTGATCAATAGATGGAGCAGTATGTGTCAGAATACGTAAATAAAAACACCTGTCATGCGCATGACCCATTGAAGTTGCTACGAGTATAAACACGCAGGCTACTCGGCTTTTCCTCCTTTCGCGTCTGCGACGTCCGCCATGACTGTCTCAACGCAGGATCGCGCTCTGCTTGTAATTCTGTATTACAAGATCGATGACTGTGCACACGTCGCTCTGCAAAAGTTCCGGACACTGGCGTGTTTGAGAAAAGGCGTTGGCCCGATGACTGCCGTGGGTCTAGAGAAAATGCTTTTGGTGTGCAACCTGGTAGGGGGTGGAAACTAATTGATTCGACGTCAGTGGAAGCAGTGGCCACTGCAGTGCAGGGGGAGATGAGTGGTGGTGTGCAAACGTGTAGTGCACGGACAATTGCCCGAACATTGGACATACCCGTGAGCACGGTGCGTAAAATCCTACAAAACATCCTTCTTTGCTATCCATTGAAAATTACTCACGTACACGGGTTGCTTCCTGTTGACCTGCCAGCAAGAGAGACCTTTGCTTTAGAATTTATTGCTCGCATGGAAGTCGACAATGACTGACTGTGGAAGATTTTGTGTACAGACGAAGCCCACTTCCATCTGACTGGATATGTCAATATACAAAATTGTCGAATAAGAGCAATGGAAAATCCACACGCAAATCAACCAGTACCACTTCATCCTGAAAACGTCACTGTTTACGGCATCATGTATCATAGGGTCATATTTTTTTCGATGGCACAGTTGCTTCTGGTCCTGTTACGTGTACCGTCAGTGCTAAGTGCTATGAGTGTCTTTTGCGCAACCACGTCATTCTAGCTATCCAACAGCGTGGATGTGTGGATGGGATCATTTTTATGCAAAATGGCGCACCTCCTCACTTTGCAAATCCAATTAAGCCGGGTTCCCGTGTTCGATTCCCGGCGGGGTCGGGTATTTTCTCTGCCTCCTGATGACTGGGTGTTGTGTGAGGTCCTTAGGTTAGTTAGGTTTAAGTAGTTCTAAGTTCTTGGGGACTAATGACCATAGATGTTAAGTCCCATAGTGCTCAGAGCCATTTGAACGATTTTTCAAACTTAGCTGCATTGAAGGCAGGCACTGCACAACGCATTCTGAACATGACCCCGGACATACTTCTATCCGTTGTGGAACATGATGTTTTTCCATTTCAACTTGTTGCAGAAAACGGTGGACAGCATATTGAACATGTTTAGCGCCAGCCACACGAAAATTAATAATCCGATTTGATTTATGCTTTTTATACGGTTTTTGGCCCCAGGACAGTTACAAACCCATGTGTTTGACGCTTTTTATCCGTTTTTTTGCCTCAGGACGATTAAAAATCGATGCGATTGATGCTTTTTATGCGATTTTTGGCCTTAGGATAATTATAATCCGATTTTTCCCGTCCGATGTGATATGACCTTGCCATAACTAACAGTATCACACTTGTATACCCATGCACACTGAGAAGGACAGTTTGTTTGATGTCAAACGTACACCTTAGGCACTGTTGTATGATGCATTTGTCATTTTTAGTTGACCACTATTAAATTATTATACTTACAGCGCCATCTATTGCTACATTTTGTAACTATTTGTTTATCATCTGTCATACGTTTTCCCCCTTCTTCGATAATATTCTGTTGCAATTTGACGTCATTCTGACCAGTGGTGTTATTTCTAGAACGGTTTGAAGCTGTAACTTTAGTTATAATCACCCAGTATACAGATGTAATGGATCCATTTCCGGGATCGTTAGCAGGAAACAAATGTGCCTTCATATGCGTGGAAGCCTTTCCGAAGTTCTTATGGTTGTTTCCTGCCAGGTCAGCGACCATACAGTATGCTATACACTATGGTGTAAACGTCTTGGGATAGCAGCATATACCAATGGTGTAGTATCGTATACACAAGGTATGAAAGAGCAGTGCACCGGCAGAGTTGTCGTTTGTATTGAGGTGATTCATGTGAAACATCAAGCATTAATTCTCACAACAGACAACGCAGTGGCCGAGGTGCTTCACCTAACGACCGAGAGCAGTGGGGTTCATGTAGAGTCGTCAGCGTTAACAGACACGCAAAACTGTGTGAAATAAACGCAGGAATCAGTGTGGGACGTGCCGCGAACATATCCTTTAGGACAGTGCGGCGAAATTCGATCATAATGGCTATGGCAGCAGCCGATCGATGCGACTGCCTTTACTAGGAGCACGATATCACCTGCGGGACCTCTCCTCGGCTCGTAACCATATCAGTTGGAGCCTTGACGACTTGAAAACCGTGCGTGGTCAGGCGAGTCCTGATTTTAGTTCGTAAGAGAAGAGGGTGGGATTCGAGTGTGGTGCACACCCCACGAAGCCATGGACCCAAGTCATCAATAAAGCACTGTGCAAGCTGGTGGTTGCTCCATAATCATGTGATCTGTGTTTACATGGAATGAACTGGGTCCTCTGGTCCAACTGAATCGATCATTGACTGGAAATGACTGTGTTCGGCTACCTGGAGACCATCTACATCCATTCATGGACTTCATGTTCCCAAACAGCGATGGAAGTTGTTACAACGCAACTGTTCGCTATTGGTTAGATTTACGTTCTGGATAATACTGGCAAATGATCTTTCCATCCAGATCGTGAAACGTGAATCCCATCGAACATTTATGGGTCATAACTGAGAGACCAGTTCATACATAAAATCATACATCGGCAAGACTTTCGCAATTGTGGATGGGTATAGAGGCAACATGGCTCGATATTTCGGCAAGGGACTTCTAACGACTTGTTGACTCCATGTCACGTCGAGTCTCTGCACTACGCCGGGAGAAAGTACGTCCGAGATCGTATTAGGAGGTGTCCCGCGACTTTTGCCACCTAAGTATACAATAGATTAGGCCACAAATCACGGCGTGTACGCCAAGAGTGATCGTCAGTCTGTGGCAGTGACGCCTCTTGACGTGAATTGGAAGGGTCTGGCACGTTCACAGGGGCAGACTCCTCTGACTCACGACACCGGACTGTAATCAGTTACATTTATCAATTAGGTTATGAGGTGAGGATGTTGCTGCATTGCTTGCTTGCTCATAATTGTGATGTGTTTGAAAAACGAAAAGTTTCAGTGGAATTTTTTCTTTATTAATTTGGATGAGATAGTTCATTGTTGAGACAAGACTAAGTAATCAGTTCACATGGCTTCCGTTAAGAGGTTGTAGAGTTTACCTTATCTCTACCACGTTCAGAAATTAAATACTTGTCGGAGTAAAATTTGGTATAAAAATAATTTTTTATAGTGATGATCGCAATATACAGCGAGTTTCAGTTTTTGCAGTACAGTTTTTCAAAGGTTAAATACGAGGGTAAGTCAATTATTATTCGCAAAGTAGCTATAAAATTTTATTCTAATCAACTAGGAAACTTAACAAGAACATCATTTTTCGACATAGTCTCCTTGCGTTTCAACGTACTTGGTCCATCGTTGTACAAGCTTCCTGATGCCCTCATAAAAGAAGGTTCTCGGTTGCGCTGCGAGTGAGAAACGCACCGCTTCTTTCACTGCTTCGTCCGAGGCAAATCGACGGCCTCATAATGTCTGTTTGAGTGGGCCAAACAAGTGATAGTCAGAAGGGGCTAGATCGGGACTATATGGAGCACTTCAAATTTCAGTTTCTGCAGCGTTTCAGCAATGTGGACAGCAGTATGCGGACGGGCATTGTCGTGCAACAACACAACACCTTTTGACAGCAATCCTCGGCGTTTGCTTCGAATTGCAGGCTTCAGCCTGGCAGTAAGCATCTCTTTGTAACGTACACTGTTTATTGCCCATCAGTTTTCTTGCGGACGGTTGGGTCTTGAACATTTTCTTGCACGGCGAATTTGGATATTTCCATTCCATACTCTGCCGTTTACTCTCCAACTCGTAATGATTGATCCTTGTTTCGTCACCAGTAATGATCCTGTCTAAGAAGTGGTCCTCTTCGTTACCATAGCGATCCAAATGTTTTTTGAGGAAGTCCAAGCACGTTTGTTTATGCAACTGTGTGATTTGTTTTGGGACCCATCTTGAACAAACTTTATGAAACCTAATTCTGTTGTGGACGATTTCGTAGGCAGAGCCGTGACTAATTTGCCGACGATGTGCCACTTCGTCAATAGTTAATCGTCTGTCTAAGAGAATCATTTCTCGTGAACCCTCAGTGGTCTCTTCATTTGTGGCGGTAAACGGTCGTCCGGCTCCTTCATCATGCGTAACACTTGTGCGACCATTTCGATATTTTTGAATCCATTCGCAGACACTCCGTTGTAGCAAAACACTGTTACCGTATTGTACCGAAAGTCTTCGATGACTTTCGGCCCCTGATATGCCTTCCGACCACAAAAAACGGATCACTGAACGGTGCTCTTCTTTGGTGCAAATAGACAGCGGAACAGCCATGATTAACAGCACGGCAGCGACAACAAAACTAACCTTCTTCTTCTTTCTCCTGTAGTGGTCAATCCAAGGATTGGTTTGCAACAGCTACAATGGCAGCTTGTCTCCATTCTGTGCGTCTTTCAGCTTTTCTCTTCATTTCTTTATAGGTGTCACATCCCACATCTTTCACGATTTGATCCATGTACCTCAGTCGTGGTCTTCCTCTTGGTCTTTTTCCCTCGACATATCCCTCAATGATTGTGTTCAGGAGTCCTTTATGTCTTAATAGATGTCCTGTAAATTGCACTCTTCTTTTAACAATGAAACTCCAGAAGCTTCTCTTCTCACCTGCTCTTTCCAGAACCACTTCGTTGGTGACCTTGTCGATCCATTTTATTTTGAGCATGCGTCTACAGCACCACATTTCAAAAGAATGTAGCTTCTGCTGTTCCTCTGTCCCGAAAGTCCATGTTTCACACCCATAGCATGCCACAATCCACACATATGATTTCAAAAATCTTTTCCTGGTTTCAAGGCTGATGCTCTTAGATGTTAATATGTTTTTCTTCTTGTTAAAAGCAGCCTTTGCTTGAGCTATTCTACTTCTCACTTCTGCCTTGCTCCTTCCATCCCTGGTAATATTACTGCCCAGATAAGTACATTTATCAACTTGTTCAAGCAGTTCATTGCCTACATGAACCTGGACTTTCACTTGATCTTCTTTGTCGCATGCCATTACTTTTGTTTTTGCTTTATTAATTCTCATATTATATTCTTCACCCATAACTTTATCCATTCTATTCAGTAGGACTACAAGATCTTCTTCACTTTCAGCCAGGACAGCTATATCATCGGCATATCTTATCATATCTATTCGTTGGCCATGAATTACTACACCTGTCTGTGAATTTTCCCTTACTTTTTTCAGCGCCTCTTCAATGTATACGTTAAAGATAACAGGGGATAGTGCGCAACCTTGTCGGACACCTTTCCGTATCTGCACCTCTTCTTGTTTTGTCCGTCCACGGATAATTGCTGTCTCGTTTTTGTACAGGTTCCATATCATTTTTCTATCTTTATGGTCTATTCCTACTTTTTTGAGTACCTCAAACATCTTATCCCATTTAACATTATCAAAGGCTTTCTCTACATCTACGAAAGCTATGTATGTTTTCAGGTTCTTATCTAGTCGTTTCTCTATTATTAGTTTTAGAGCAAATATTGCTTCTCTGGTTCCTCTATCTTTCCGGAATCCAAACTGGTCTTCGGAGAGTGTAGCTTCGACTTTTTGTTCTATGCGTTTTAGGATAATTGAGGTTAATATTTTAGAGGCGTGAGTAACTAGGCTGAGTGTCCTATAATTTTCACATCTTGTAGCATTTGCCTTCTTTGGAATGGGGATCATAATGTTTTTCTCAAAGTCTGTAGGAATTTTACCCTGCTCGTACATGTTGAAAACAAGATTATACAACTCCTGATTCAGTTTTGCTCCTCCAGATTTCAGAAGTTCGGCTGGGATATTGTCTATACCAGGCGATTTGTTGTTTTTCAATTTTTTCAGAGCTAGTTCAAACTCTACCTTTAATATAGGTTCACCTATGTTGTGTGCATCTACTTCTGTTTCTTCTTCCATGATGTTTTCAGACAGGTCTGGTCCGCTGTACAGTTTTCCTATATATTGTTTCCATCTTCTTGCAACTTCATCATCGTCATCCAACATATTGCCATTTTCATCCATCACAGCCCTACACTTGTTTCTTCTGTCTCCAAAGCAATGTCTCACACATTTATAGGCCTTGTCGATATTTCCCTTGCTCATGTTGTCCTCAACTGAAATACAGAGATCAACAAGGTATTTTTCTCTTGCTTGTTTTGCCTCTCTGTTGATTCTGTTTTTCAGACTCTTGTATTTCTCTTGGTCTTCCTTCTTCACAGAATTTTTTAATTTCCTTCTTTCTTCCATCATATTCAGTAGGTCATTAGTGATCCATTCCTTCCTTTTCTCTGTCCTTTCTTTTCCTATTACTTTTTCTGCTGCTTCTAAAATACCAGTTTTTATTTTTTCCCAGCTGCTTTGGATGTCATTGCAGCCCTGTGTATTTGTTTTCTTGTCTGTTTCTAGTTGATAGTGCTTCAGTGTATATTCGTTTTTCAGGTTTGTCAAATCCCATTTACATGCACTTCTTCTTATAATGTTCTTGAATTTTAGTTCAGTCGTCATCATAACGAGTATGTGGTCACTTTCCACATCACAGCCTGGATATGATCTGCTGTCCTTAACTTGGTTTTTAAATCTTTGCTTCACTAATATGAAGTCAATTTGGTATCTGTTAATGTCACCAGGCATTTTCCAAGTATATCTTCTTCTTGGATGATGATTAAAGAAGGTATTTGTAATGCAAAGTTTATTTCTTTGGCAGAATTCTACAAGTTTGTCCCCTCTTTCATTTCTTAATCCTAATCCAAAATTCCCTGCCACATCCTCTTCTTTACCTTCCCCAACAACGGCATTCATATCTCCCATGATGACAAGGTTTTCAGCTCCTTTAATTCTGCCAATTACTTCTTCAAGGTGGCCATACATCATGTCGATTTCATCATCCTCGTGCCTCGTAGTTGGCATGTATACTTGGATTATGATTGTGTCTCTTGGTTTAGTTTCCAATCGGACATAAATTACCCTCTCACTATGTTGAACAAATCCTTTTACTCTTAACCCCATCTCTTAATTGAGGATAATTCCCACTCCTGCAATCCCGGGACTGTCTTGTGCTGTTGCAGTGTGTATGATTCTGTAATCCCCTAACCAAAAGTCGCCAGCGTTTGGCCATCTCATTTCTGAGACTCCCAGTACATCAATATCCATTCGTTTCATTTCCATTTTCAAGTTTTCCAGTTTACCACATTTAAGAAGTGAGTTGACGTTCCATGTTGCTATCCTTCTTACATTAATGCTTTTGGGTTTTGGTATCTCTTTAGTTGTCCCCGCCCGGAGATCCGAATGGGGGACTATTTTACCTCCGGAGAATTTAACCAAAGAGCTTTCCATCATAAGCTGTTGATACTTGGGATACCCACCCGGGTCTTTAATGGAGTGGTTTCCCGTTGCCTTCTCCATTCTATGCCGTTGGCCACCTTGTGGCTCCTCCGCCTTTAGGAGCAGTTTCCCACCCCAAGGGCAAGAGAGTGCCCTTCCTTCTAGCCGCTCATCCGCCCTCCTAGAAGGCCGTTGGCACTTGATAGAAGGTAATCTCCTTATCCCGGGAGATATTCGGTTCAGTAGAAGTATAGGTTGGAAATGGAAGACCCCTAGCCCTCGAAACCTAATAGCGTCAGGGTCGGAAAAGAACAAGAGTTGGCCGAGGGTGGCCAAATAGGAAAGATAAAAGTGAGGAGCCTGGCATAAGCAAGTGGAAGCAATGCCAGAACTCAGCTCGGGACCCCGTGGTCGCCAGCCACGTACTCACTAGGTGTGAGCTTAAAAATCGCAAAGATATAAAAACAAATAAACAAAGCATATGTCATGAATGGAAAACTACAGTACTACCAAAATAAACAAAAATATAACTAAACTGGGTATAATAATTGACCTTCCCCAGTCCTTTCAATCATTTAACAAGATCAAATACCACCAATGCCTTTTCAAGAAATAATTTCGTATTTTATGATTATGTGTGTCGGTCATTGTACTCAGCGGAACACAGTGGCTAAAACTGTGACGTGATATCCTTAGATAGTTGCACACCCTCGCATTGTACCTGTGCAAGGCTTTTCTTTTATTTAATTTGCTTGGTGCTAGACTGCATATTTTATGTACACTCCTGGAAATGGAAAAAAGAACACATTGACACCGGTGTGTCAGACCCACCATACTTGCTCCGGACACTGCGAGAGGGCTGTACAAGCAATGATCACACGGCACAGCGGACACACCAGGAACCGCGGTGTTGGCCGTCGAATGGCGCTAGCTGCGCAGCATTTGTGCACCGCCGCCGTCAGTGTCAGCCAGTTTGCCGTGGCATACGGAGCTCCATCGCAGTCTTTAACACTGGTAGCATGCCGCGACAGCGTGGACGTGAACCGTATGTGCAGTTGACGGACTTTGAGCGAGGGCGTATAGTGGGCATGCGGGAGGCCGGGTGGACGTACCGCCGAACTGCTCATTACGTGGGGCGTGAGGTCTCCACAGTACATCGATGTTGTCGCCAGTGGTCGGCGGAAGGTGCACGTGCCCGTCGACCTGGGACCGGACCGCAGCGACGCACGGATGCACGCCAAGACCGTAGGATCCTACGCAGTGCCGTAGGGGACCGCACCGCCACTTCCCAGCAAATTAGGGACACTGTTGCTCCTGGGGTATCGGCGAGGACCATTCGCAACCGTCTCTATGAAGCTGGTCTACGGTCCCGCACACCGTTAGGCCGTCTTCCGCTCACGCCCCAACATCGTGCAGCCCGCCTCCAGTGGTGTCGCGACAGGCGTGAATGGAGGGACGAATGGAGACGTGTCGTCTTCAGCGATGAGACTCGCTTCTGCCTTGGTGCCAATGATGGTCGTATGCGTGTTTGGCGCCGTGCAGGTGAGCGCCACAATCAGGACTGCATACGACCGAGGCACACAGGGCCAACACCCGGCATCATGGTGTGGGGAGCGATCTCCTACACTGGCCGTACACCACTGGTGATCGTCGAGGGGACACTGAATAGTACACGGTACATTCAAACCGTCATCGAACCCATCGTTCTACCATTCCTAGACCGGCAAGGGAACTTGCTGTTCCAACAGGACAATGCACGTCCGCATGTATCCCGTGCCACCCAACGTGCTCTAGAAGGTGTAAGTCAACTACCCTGGCCAGCAAGATCTCCGGATCTGTCCCCCATTGAGCATGTTTGGGACTGGATGAAGCGTCGTCTCACGCGGTCTGCACGTCCAGCACGAACGCTGGTCCAACTGAGGCGCCAGGTGGAAATGGCATGGCAAGCCGTTCCACAGGACTACATCCAGCATCTCTAAGATCGTCTCCATGGGAGAATAGCAGCCTGCATTGCTGCGAAAGGTGGATATACACTGTACTAGTGCCGACATTGTGCATGCTCTGTTGCCTGTGTCTATGTGCCTGTGGTTCTGTCAGTGTGATCATGCGATGTATCTGACCCCAGGAATGTGTCAATAAAGTTTCCCCTTCCTGGGACAATGAATTCACGGTGTTCTTATTTCAATTTCCGGGAGTGTATATCACTTGGAGCATTAGAAAGTTTCCTTTACCAAAGGTAAGCCATATAAAATGTTAGGCCCAGTTACACTGTAGTCAGGATACAATGAGATAATTCAGCTAGCTTTGCTTTTCATAATTTATTATCAGACTCAGTTTGGATAAGGTTATTTCAGATTCCATTTCACATCTAGACAGCAATTCTCACAGTGCAGTGTTACATTTGCGAGAGTGTTATTCAGGGTTCGGAATTTTGTTCAGTGCCGGATTGTGTATGTAAATTGTCAGGGTATTTTTGTAGAAATATTTTGGTTATATATATAGTCTTTCAAAATTTGATTTGTACTTTTATAAAGCAAAACTTTAAACACGGCTAAAGCAGCAACTGTTGAAAATCTTCGCGGTAAGTGATAACAGGCAAACAGTTGCAGGATAAAGATTCATTGAAATCCTTGACCACGGTTTCCGTATTTCCAAATATACTTTCATCAGATGCAAAAATACACTAAAATCACATTCTGCAGTGGAGATACATAAAACAATCGTGCCAAAGGCACGATTTTATCTACTCACGACGTATTTGGCACTATTGTTTTTATGTATCTCCACTGCAGGGTGTGATTTTAGTGTATTTTTGCTTCTGATGAAGGTATATTTAGATATACCGAAACCGTGGTCAAGGATTTCAATGAATCTTTATCCTGCAACTGTTTGGCTGTTATCATTTACCGTGAAAACTTTTATAAAGCATTTTAATTCTGTAATCTTGCGTTTCGGAACTACAAGTCACGCATTATGACGTCACGCATTGTAGCACTGTTCACTGTATCGTACAAAACAGTACATGGGGTAGCCTGTTTATGTTATAACCAACAAAGATCAGGGATCGTAATACGTCAGAACGACCAAGAGGTTTGGTTTGGGAGAGAGGGGTGACTCACGACAAAGTATGCAGAGAAACACCAGCAAGTGTGTCACTGACTTTATAGCACTGAAGATACACAGCTGGCCAGCCGCTGGTGCCACGCAGCGTGTGTACGTGGGTCAGTTGCAATTTGCTGCGTCGGCGTCTGGTGGCCCAGCCCTGAAACGTAGTGCTCCTTGGCTAAGTGCCCGCCGCACGCGTTGACTGCGCTGGTAGTCGGGACGAGGCTGACTGCTCCATCAAGTGCAACTCGTGGACCCCACGTAGAGCGCCGAAGGGAAGCAGCCGTTCGCCGTCGTTCTAGTGGGCCTTAGCAGCTCTGGCCGTCCACCCACGGCAGCTCGGTCAGTGACCACAGACAATAAAATGGCTCTCAGCACTATGGGACTTAACTGCTGTGGTCATCAGTCCCCTAGAACTTAGAACGACTTAAACCTAACCAACCTAAGGACATCACACACATCCATGCCCGGGGCAGGATTCGAACCTGCGACCGTAGCAGCAGCGCGGTTCCAGACTGTAGCGCCTAGAACCGCTCGGCCAGTCCGGCCGGCGACCACAGACAGCCCTCCACCGAGGACAAGTTTGCGGCCCGAGCCCGCCCCCGCAGATGGCACCGTGCGGTTTGCTGGATGATGTCACCAGAGAGCAGAGGCCAGCTACCCTCTCGCTCTTCACGCCGGTGCAGCTCCAAGGTGCGCCCACCCCGCCACAGCTATGGTGCGTCCTCAGAGCGGAGATTGGTGGTAATCTTCAGCAGCTTGTTCAAGTGTCTGGCCATTCTTTCAGAG
The DNA here is from genome assembly GCF_023864345.2 of Schistocerca serialis cubense. Lineage (NCBI taxonomy): Eukaryota > Metazoa > Arthropoda > Insecta > Orthoptera > Acrididae > Schistocerca > Schistocerca serialis. The sequence continues at coordinate 1,133,742,647 of NC_064639.1, forward strand.
TCCTTCAGGAACCGTCAATGATAATTACAGTGGCCAATGAACGACTATGCCTTCTTAGGTGTTTGTGGTAGCGAATAATTTTGAACTGCATCCGTAAGGCGAGGATCAGTCTGTACGTCAAGCTCACTACTCATGGGCCCGAAGCTGTTTACCTCAGTTTGTGTTAAGTGGCGTTTGTCCACAATTAACGTCGCGCGTGCCCTTTGTAGTCTACTAAGGATATTCTCCAAACATCTCAGATGCTACAGTAAATCCTTTGAAGAGACAATTATGTCACTGAATAGACCAAACAAATTTTTGGCTTTAATCCTCTCAGAAACCCATCTAACAACCGCTAAAAAGTTGCTTGTGCATTCTTTAATTCAAATCGCATAAGTCTGTAATGAAAAATGTCATGCTGAGATGGTAAACGTTTTCAGCCTATCTTCAGGTGCCATCTCCAATTTATGGTATCCGATCCTGAGGTCCATAGCTGTAAAGAACCGACACTGGCCCGGATTATCCAAAGCTTCTGTGATGTTTGGAATTGTATTAGCAACCGAAATGGTTCGGATATTTAGATATCTGTGGTAACAGCAAAAGCTGTATATGCAGCAATCTCGTTTGCTGCTTCCCTTGCCTGTGCTTTCCACACTTCCCACCTCTACAGTCAAATGACCGGTGGCCCACTACGCCACATGCATAGTACTCTGGTTGCTTACGCTGCTTCCTTACATGCCCCACCCGACAACATCTTTAACACTTGACATCAGAAGTGAAAGCGCGCTGTTCAGTCTCTGCTTTGTGGCCGTATCCACCTCCTCTATAAGCATTGCGACCCTGAAAGCCGACTCTAAGTTCTCTGAGTTCTCCATCTGTACCCTTCGTGACATTTCAGGCAGTATACCACACAAAGAAATATTCACAGTTCTATTTTCTACCTCCTGGAACAGTACGCTATTTGCTTCTACATTCTGGGTCTGTACATACGTTTTTGCATTTAGCTCGCGTATTGTATCCAAGAACGCTTTCACAGACTCGTTGCACTGCATCGACAATATAATTTATCCCCAAAAAATCGCGCACTATTCTGCTTTTCGTGCCACTGGGACAATCTAAGCAGCCCACTCCAGGAACGTATATGCTGTATTCAATGTCTCGTAGCAGACAATATATGCTTTGGTGTCCCCCACCAAACGCATATTAGTAACATATAGGGTTGCTTTATCTGACCACCCATGTGCTTCCGCAGCACCCTTAACATCCTTAACGAACATTGCCACGTGCTCTGTTGCCTTGCCTAAGAAGGGATTAATCAGTACGACCACTTCCACGTCACAGGGAACAGAAGGCACTTTCAATCCAGACTTACTTCTCCGTGACTCTGACTACGACTGATCCAACTCTCTTTAGGAGCCTCTAACTCGCGTTTAGTTCGAAATCTCTACATCTACATCTACATGGTTACTCTGCAATTCACACTTAAGTGCCTCGCAGAGGGTTCATCCAACCATTTTCATACTGCTTCTCTACCATTCCACTCTCGAATGGCGCGTGGGAAAAGGGAACACCTAAATCTTTCCGTTCAAGCTCTGATTTCTCTTATTTTATTATGATGATCATTTCTCCCTACGTAGGTGGGTGTCTACAAAATATTTTTGCATTCGGAAGAGAACGTTGGTGACTGAAATTTAGTAAATAGATCTCGCCACAAAGAAAACTAGCTTTGTTTCAGTGGCTGCCACTCCAACTCGCGTACCATATCAGTGAACCCTCACCCCTATTTCGCGATAACATGAAAAGAGCTGCCCTTCTTTGCACTTTTTCGATGTCCTCCGTCAATCCTAACTGGTAAGGATCCCATACCGCGAAGCAATAGAAAAAATGTTTCAAATGGCTCTGAGCACTATGGGACTTAACATCTGAGGTCGTCAGTCCCCTAGAACTTAGAACTACTTAAACCTAAGTAACCTAAAGACATCACACACATCCATGCCAGAGGCAGGATTCGAACCTGCGACTGTAGCGGTCGCGCGGTTCCGGGCTGAAGTGCCTAGAACCGCTCGGCCACACCGACCGGCTGCGTAGCAATATTCCAGCAGAGGACGCACAAGTGTAATGTAATCTGTCTCTTTAGTGGGTTTGTCACATCTTCTGAGTGTTCTGCCTACAAAGCGCAGTCTTTCTTTCGCCTTCCCCACAATATTATCTATGTGATCTTCCCAATTTATGTTGCTCGTAATTGTAATTCCTAGGTATTTAATCAAATTGACAGCCCTTACATTTGTACGATTTATCGTATACCCAAAATTTATCCGATTTCTTTTAGTACCCTTGTGGATGACTTAGCACTTTACAGAAATTCTCTCTAGACCATTTTGTAATTGTAATTGATCGTCTGACGATTTTACTAGACCTTAAAATACAGCGCCATCTGCAAACAATCTAAGGGGGCTGCTCAGATTATCACCTAGATCATTTATGCAAATCAGGAACAGCAGAGAGCCTATGACACTACCTTGCGGAACGCCATATATTTCTGCTCTACTCGATAGTTTACCGTCTATCACTACGAACTGTGACCTCTCTGAGAGGAAATCACGAATCCAGTCACACAACTGTGACGATACTCCATATGCACGCAATTTGATTAATAGACGCTTGTGAGGAACGGTATCAAAAGCCTTCTGGAAATCTAGGAATATGGTATCGATCTGAGATCCCTTGTCGACACCACTCATTACTTCATGGGAATAAATAGCTAGCTGTGTTTCACAAGAAGGATATATTCTGAATCTCTGTTGGTTATGTATCAGTAAGTCATTTTATTCAAGGTTATTCAAAATGTTCGAGTATACTATATGCTCTAAAATCCTACTGCAAACTGAGGTCAGTGATATGGGTCTGTAATTCAATGGGTTACTCCTATTTCCTTTCTTGAATATTAGTGTGACCTGTACTACTTTCCAGTCTCTCTGTTTCATGGCCTCAAACTGCTGTGTTAACTTTTACACTTACCGAGTTAAAGCAGCAACTGCGCCCAAGGTAGTAGCACTGGTTTCCTGCATTTTACATACTCTAGTTCCACCTTAACTGAACTGGTATCTTTCCTTTTCAGACAAAGACAAACCACAAACTCTGATTTAACCCTAAACAAAAAACTGTAATGACAGTTTAAATCGTGTAGCGAATCATCGCCCATCTACACTCAGTACTAGACAGATGACCAGGCACCTACATACAGAACAAACACCTGCTGCAGTTCTGGTACATGGCAACTCGAGCCCAGACAAACAGCTAAATGAACACCTCACTGGCACTAAATTATAACGTCCACCACTACCACTAAACACAGGTAGGTCCACGGGTTCCTGTGCTTCACAAAAATAACTCTAAACATCCAGTACTGTACCATGTATTAAACCGGGGTCCTAAAAACGACGGAGAGGCTTCGTCCCGCCATAGCCTTCAGTGGTTCACAACCCCGCTACAGACCGGTGCAGTCCACCCACCCCATCACGCCCCACACCGAACCCAGGGTTATTGTTCGGCCTTTAGGCCTCCAGTGGATCCCCGCCCTCCCCCCCTCCCACGCTAGGAACGTCAAGACGAGTGTAACGCCAAATATTTGGGTGGTAGAATAATTATGGAATACGCGTACGTGGAAACAGACTTTGCGCAGCAATGGCCGACACAGTGTAACTGAGGCAGAATAGGGAGTACCTGTCAGTATTCGCCTAGGTAGGTGGAATACAGCCTTAAAAACCATCCACAGGCTGGCCGGCACACCGGACCGCGACACTGATCCGCCGGGCGGATTCGTGCTGGGGACCGGCACGAATTCCCGCTCGCGAAGCAGAGCGTTAGACCGCGCGGCTAGCCGGACGGGCTATCGTATACCTTACCTTATATCCCGCAACTAACTCTGACAATGAGAGCAAACATCAAAAATAGTACCTCATTGTGCTGAGCTGATACCAACTCAAGTGCCACTGCCTAGCTGATACCTACGTCAAGCCCCGCTGTCTCACTCACGAGAAGGAACTCCCTCATCAAAACATAGTGATTGATGTGGACGAACACTACTCGACACAATGTATTGTGTTGGAAAGAGAATGACCACTTCTGACACCAAATTGTTACAACCTCCCAAGTTCAGGGTTTTTAACATGTCAGAACGACGTATATTTATGGCTTGGGAGAGAGGGATGACTCACTCCAAAGTGTGCAGAGAACACCGATAAGTGTGTCATGACTTTACTGCATCGAAGGTACACAGCCGGTCTGCCGCTGATCTCAGCGATGGCACCGTGCGGTGTGTATGTGTGGGTCAACACCGACGCCAATGCCGGAACCTGCTGCATCAGCGTCCGGTCGCACGGCCTTGCAGATGCAGTGCTCCTATTCACGCCACGGCTTAGTGGCGGTAGCCCAGGACCCGGCTGACTGCTCCCTCTAGCGCAACTTGTGGAGCCCACGTAGAGCGCCGAAGGAAAACATCCGTCCGCCGTCGTTGTAGTGAGCCTCAGCAGCTCCGATCGTCCGCCCAGGGCAGCTCGGTCGGTGACCGCAGACGGCTCTGCACCTGGGAGGCCACGACTGCGCGCCCCAGCCCCGCCCCTGCGGACAGGATCTTCCAGTCCGCCAGAGGATGTCACCCAGAGAGGAGAGGCACCAGCGCGGCTCCAACGTGAGGCCCGCACCGCTATGGAGCGTCGGCACAGCGGAGTTTGGTGGTACTTTCAGCTGGTCTGTTAGCCACCGTTATTCATTGAAGAAGTTGTCGTGGTTGGCCTGCAGCTTAAACAATGGTCATTCTCTTCGGTCATAGACGCGGACAGAATGACAACATGATTGATACATTTCAGCCGCTGGGCTCCCTTATTTATATGCCTTTTCTTCACACTTCTGACGTAGTCCCTCTGGAGGGGACATGTGGAGTTATCTTCGATAATTACAACTTCAGTTTTCCTCTGCCCACTTCAGCCCTTACACACAAGTCACTAGGTGGTGTTGTAACTCCAACGTATGATATATTCACAGCATACCAGAGCCCTGTGCTGCCCTGATTACCTCAAACTTGTAAACTGTGCCCACCACGCCGTGCCTTCTCGTCTGCGAACGGTGTCGTAAACCTACCTGGCAAATTCGTTTTCTATGTATCAGTACTGCCCGCACCTGCCATCCGATGTGACAATCTGTCCCTTAACTACTATCTTCCAGCCACTACTGTGCGAAATTTACAAGAATTCCCCAAATCCACGCCTGTACTTATTTGTGACGCAGCACTTAGTTTACACTTCTGTCTTTCTCATTAATTTGTTTGAGATTAATTAAAAAACAGTTATACAATTTCAGTTTGGTGACTCATTTACCAGGCAGTGTTTCTGTAACCACACCACTTGAGTATACAGAACAGTAGTCCAGTACAGATTCAGTACTCAAAGAATAAACAGTTATAAAAATTACAACTTCTAACAGTGTCCTTCACCCGTTTTACATACTTCGCCAATAGTTCATTGTGCCATTGTGTACCAAAGTAATTCCTTCGTATTAACTGATGGCGCATCCACGAGAACAAGTAGTCCCTAGATATCATTACCAATGATGCAGTTCATAACATGGAACATCCCGCAATTCGGAGTCACAATGGAGGTAGGTGTTACAGAACTATTCTTCAACATCAGTCTGAATCTACTCGTAATTTTCTCACTTTAGTGCCATCCAGTTCCGATTTTCCTACCAGCGGGAAACGTACTACAAATATTTGACCTTTTTTCTGCTCCTTTTCTTAAACGTTTGATTAAGCATTGTTTTCATTTCTACTGTTCCTCATTAAACTTCCTTTCTTCACTTTTTCTTTTAGCTGAATTATCTGCTAAACTACCTTGAGTTTACAGGAATTACACACATCACAAAAAGTCTTGCATCAGTTCGGTTCCGAGAGTTCCGGAACCTGTACAGAAAATTGGAGTAGAGATCAACATAAACATCATTCCCACCCTTTTTATTGCTCACAAAAATCAAACATTGCATGTTGTAGCACCATACAGCGAGGCCTTCAGAGGTGGTGGTCTAGACTGCTGTACACACCAGTACCTCTAATACCCAGTAGTGCGTCCTCTTGCATTGAGACATGCCTGTATTTGTTGTGGCATACTATCCACAAGTTAACCAAGGTACTGTTGGTCCAGATTGTTCCACTCCTCAACGGCGATTCGGCGTAGATCCCTGAGATGGTTGGTGGGTCACGTCGTCCATAATCAGCCCTCTTCAATCTATCTCAACCATGTTCGATAGGGTTAATGTCTGGAGAACATGACGGCCACTCTAGCCGAGCGATGTCGTTATCTTGAAGGAAGTCATTCACAAGATGTGCACGATGGGATCGAGAATTGTTGTCCATGAAGACGAATGCCTCGCCAATATGCTGCCAATATAATTGCACTATCGGTTGGAGGGTGGCATTCACGTATCATACAGCCGTTACGGCGCCTTCCAAACCACCAGCGGCGTACGTCGGCCCCACGCAATGCCACCCCAAAACAGCAGGGACAGTGTGTCTAAGGCGTTCAGCCTGACGGGATTGCCTCCAAACACGTTTCCGATGATTGTCTGGTTGAAGGCATATGCGACACTCATTGGTGAAGAGAATGTAATGTCAATCCTGAGCGGTCCATTCGACATGTTGTTGGGCACATCTGTCGTGGTTGCAAAGATAGACTTCGCCGTGGACGTCGGGAGTGAAGTTGCGCATCATGCAGCCTATTGTGCACAGTTTGAGTCGTAACACGACGTCCTGTGGTTGCACGAAAAGCACTATTCAACATGGTGACGTTGCTGTCAGGGTTCCTCTGAGCCATAATCCGTAGGAAGCGGTCATCCACTGCATTAGTAGCACTTGGGAGGACGGAGCGAGGCATGTCGTTGACAGTTCCTGTCTCTCTGTATCTCCTCCATGTCCGAACAACATCGCTTTGGTTCACTCCGAGACGAATGGACGCATCCCTTGTTGAGAGCCCTTCCTGGCACAAAGTAACAATGCAGATGCGATCGAACTGTAGTAACGACCGTCTAGGCATGGTTAAACAACACGAGCCGTGTACCTCCTACAGGGTGGAATGACTGGAACTGATCGGCTGTCGGACACCCTCCGACTAATAGGTGTTGCTCACGCATGGTTGTTTACATCTTTGGGCGGGTTTAGTGACATCTCTGAACAGTCAAAGGGACTGTGTCTGTGATACAATATCCACAGTTCATGTCTATCTTCAGAAATTCTGGGAATTGGGGTGATGAATAACTTTTTTTGACGTGTGCTTACTCAAATTTACGGAACTGGCGAAATTCCAGTTGCATAATTTACTGGTGTCAGTGACAGTGTGTCCCGGACCGGGAATTGAAACCGGATTTCCTTCTTACGCAAGCAGTCCCCTTGTGAAGTTAGATTATCCGAGCACGCTACTGAACCAAACCCAAACTTCCGTTCTGTCTTCATCCTTTACTCGCCCAGATACTGTGAATTTTGCATAGGGAGATGTATGAGTGTAGTCGTGGCACGCCTATCTGAAGGACATTTCAGTGTAAACTGGAATAATACAGACACTGCAATATAGTGTTTCATGCCTAAAAACAAGACCCTGACGTTAATCATTCCTCACCCTTTGTACGGGATTCACAGTATCTGTCCAAATATAACATGCAAGTTCCGGTTCCTCCAGGAAGTGCGCTCGGATAATCTTGGGAAGTGGCATGCCACACTCTCACTTTAACAACACTATCAGATTACATTCAGTTTTCGTTGCATGTTGTTGTTGCTGTGGTCTTCAGTGCAGAGACTGGTTTGATGCAGCTGTCCATGATACCCTATCCTGTGCAAGCTTCTTCATCTCCCAGTACCTACTGCAGCCTACATACTTCTGAATCTGCTTAGTGTATTCATCTCCTGGTCTCCCTCTACGATTTTTACCCTCCACGCTGCCCTCCAGTACTAACTTGGTGATCCCTTGATGCCTCAGAACATGTCCTACCAACCGATCCCTTCTTCTAGTGAAGTTGTGCGACAAATTCCTCTTCTCCCCATTTCTATTCAGTACCTCCTTGATCTACCAATCTAATCTTCAGCATTCTTCTGTAGCACCACGTTTCGAAAGCTTCTATTCCCTTCTTGTCTAAACTATTTATTGTCCATGTTTCACTTCCATACATGGCTACACTCCATACAAATACTTTCAGAAACGATTTCCTGACACTTAAATCAATACTGGATGTTAAGAAATTTCTCTTCTTTAGAAACGCTTTCCTTGCCATTGCCAGTCTACATTTTATATCCTCTCTACTTCGACCATTATCAGTTATTTTGCTCCCCAAATAGCAAAACTCCTTTACCACTTTAAGTGTCTCATTTCCTAATCTAATTCCCTCAGCATCACCCGATTTAATTCGACTACATTCCGTTATACTCGTTTTGCTTTTGTTGATGCTCATCTTATACCCTCCTTACAAAACACTGTCCATTCCGTTCAACTGCTCTTCCAAGTCCTTTGCTGTCTCTGACAGAGTTACAATGTCATCGGCGAACCTCAAAGTTATTATTTCTTCTCCATGGATTTTAATACCTACTCCGAACTTTTCTTTCATTTCCTTTACTGCTTGCTCAATATACAGATTGAATAGCATCGGGGAGAGGCTACAACCCTGTCTCACTCCCTTCCCAACCACTGCTTCCTCTTTCACGTCCCTCGCCTCTTATAACTGCCATCTGGTTTCTGTACAAATTGTAAATAGCCTTTCGCTCCCTGTATTTTACCCCTGCCACCTTCAGAATTTGAAAGAGAGTATTCCAGTCAACATTGTCAAAAGCTTTCTCTAAGTCCACAAATGCTACAAACGTAGGTTTGCCTTTCCTTAATCTTTCTTGTAAGATAAGTCGTAGTGTCAGTATTGCCTCACGTGTTCCAACATTTCTACGGAATCCAAACTGATCTTCCCCGAGGTCGGCTTCTACCAGTTTTTCCATTCGTCTGTAAAGAATTCGCGTTAGTATTTTACAGCTGTGATTTATTAAACTGATAGAATGGTAATTTTCACATCTGTCAACACCTGCTTTCTTTGGGATTGGAATTATTATATTCTTCTTGAAGTCTGAGGGAATTTCGCCTGTCTCGTACATCTTGCTCACCAGATGGTAGAGTTTTGTCAGGACTAGCTCTCCCAAGGCTGTCAGTAGTTCTAATGGAATGTTGTCTACTCCTGGGGCCTGTCAAACTCTTCACGCAGTATCATATCTCCCATTTCATCTTCATCTACCTCCTCTTTCATTTTCATAATATTGTCCTCAAGAACATCGCCCCTTATAGACCCTCTGTATACTCCTTCCACATTTCTGCTTTGACTTCTTTGCTTAGAACTGTGTTTCCATCTGAGCTCTTGATATTCATACAAGTGGTTCTCTTTTCTCCAAAGGTCTCTTTCATTTTCCCGTAGGCAGTATCTATCTTACCCCTCGTGAGATAAGCCTTTACATCTTTACATTTGTCCTCTAGCCATCCCTGCTTAGCCATTTTGCACTTACTGTCGATCTCATTTTTGAGACGTTTGTATTCCTTTTTGCCTGCTTCATTTACTGCGTTTTTATATTTTCTCCTTTCATCAATTAAATGCAGTATCTCTTCTGTTACCCAAGGATTTCTACTAGCCCTCGTCTTGTTACCTATTTGATCCTCTGCTGCCTTCACTATTTCATTCCTCAAATCTACCTATTCTTCTTCTAATGTATTTCTTTCCCCCATTCCTGTCTATTGTTCCCATATGCTCTCCCTGAAACTCTGTACAACCTCTGGTTTAGTCAGTTTATCCAGGTCCCATCTCCTTAAATTCCCACCTTTTTGCAGTTTCTTCAGTTTTAAGCTACAGTTCATAACCAATAGATTGTGGTCAGAGTGCACATCTGCCCCTGGAAAGGTCTTACAATTTAAAATCTGGTTCCTAAATCTCTGTCTTACCATTATATAACCTAGCTGAAACCTGCTAGTATCTCCAGGGTTCTTCCATGTATACAACCTTCTTTCATGATTCTTAACCAAGTGTTAGCTATGATTAAGTTATGCTCTGTGCAAAATTCTACGAGACGGCTTCCTGTTTCATTTCTTACCCCAAATCCATATTTACCTACTATGTTTCCTTTTCTGCCTTTTCCTACTCTCGAATTCCAGTCACCCATGACTATTAAATTTTCGTCTCCCTTCACTACCTGAATAATTTCTTTTGTCTCATCATACATTTCATTAATTTCTTCATCATCTGCAGAGCTAGTTGGCGTATAAACTTGTACTACTGCAGTAGGCGTGGGCTTCGTGTCTATCTTGACCACTATAATGCGTTCACTATGCTGTTTGTAGCAGCTTACCCGCATTACTATTTTTTTTTATTCATTATTAAACCTACTCTTGCATTTCCCCTATTTGAGTTTGTATTTATAACCCTGTATTCGCCTGACCAAAAGTCTTGTTCCTCCTGCCAACGAACTTCGCTAATTCCCACTATATCTAACTTTTAACCTATATGTAACATTCGTTGCATAGACTCAAATAATGAGACGATTCTCGTGGGTGTGGAACATGTCGTGATCTCGGTGTTCCCCAGTGTTACATTGAAATTATGGGCAGAATGTTCGTGTACTTGTACCTGGGGGGGGGGGGGGGGGGATCATACTGGAGATAACAGAGAACAGGGAGAATGCTGGAATGGTGGATTGTGGGCCATAAATGCTATGTTCAGCGCCCTGGCTATATGAGAAATTCTGGGAAGCAGTGCTCTGTGGATTGTACCTACAGAGGGGCTTCAGGCGGTGCCACTCCCCTCTTCCCACTCAGGGCCAGAGCAGGAGGTCGCCATTTCGCAAAATATTTTACCTGTGGCAGGCGACGGACTGTGCGAAAGTGGCCAGTTGGCGGAAGGTGTGTGGAGGAAGATATTTAAGAGAGACTGCTGCAACCTCAGCTTTTGTGCAAATAGTGGGACAGTCATAAAACTCCAAGCACTCTCGTGTTAGCTGGGACGATATGGACAGAGCGGCTGGTGCACATGTTTAGTGGTGGCAAGACTGTAACTCCCCTGAGGCCAGGAAGTCGCCAGGTTCCTTTAGTGAGAGGCAAAAATATACATTTCATGGGCACGACTGTCTGGTAAGCTTAGTGCCCTTCTTTCAGAAATTGGAAATGGTCAGCTTGGAAAGATTAGTTGTCTCTGAAAATGATGGATTGTGGTCCCATATAGGTAGACGATTTTGCTGAAATGTGGCCATGCCTACCAGAAGCAAGACGCCTCCCTTGAGATTTTGAGTCGCTGATTGTCTCCTTTCAGGATATGCAAAGCAGAGGTTTGCTCCCCCTAGCATGGGAACCGCAGTGCTGTGTCTAGACTAGCTACAACGCCAGCACAACACTCGAGTGGGTAGATTAATGAGTAGAGGATAGTTCGATTGGTTTGTTCAATGGGAAGTGATTACGGTTCTTTGCCTCTTCTGGTCCTCTCCTGGTGGAGAACTTCAGGTCTTTTCCTAATGGGAAACTTGTGGTATGCAACTTGTTGTATGAAATGAGCGTTTGGCGTCATTGGCCAGGAGGCCCTTGCGAGGGCGACATGTTCGCCGGATGGGAATAAAAATATGATGAAAGCAGTACAACACCCAGTCCCTGAGCGGAGAAAATCCCCGACCCAGCCGGGAATCGTACCCGGGCCCGTATGACGGCAATCCGTCACGCTGAACGCTCAGCTATCGGGGCGACCTGCAACTTGTGGTGGACTAAGAGCCACTGGCGGTTTCCAACTGAACCGACAGTGGAACTGCATATCATCTCCGACATGTCGTGCGTCGCGAGGGAGAACTTATTCGCCCTGAGTCGGCCGTCCGACGTTCCACAATTCCAGCACGTACCGTCTTGCCTGTGAGTCAAACTGGATTGTCCAGACCAGTGAACGGGTGTACCTCAAACTGAAATCTGCCGGGATTTCAGGACTCTGAAGTTTCCTGCGTTCTGATAATCACAAAGCCAGTCCCCATAGTTAGCAAATGTTCGTAGACGCGCCAGAACATTACAGCTGGCGCAGCGCGTCGTTCCCCGCTCACAGCGCGCCGTTTTCTGCTGCCGCCTAAATCAAGGTGAAAAGGTAAAGTATTGCTGCACCGGTTTTGGAATAAAATTTTATAATCATACGGGGTGTGAGGCGTAGCGCCGTATACCGATCCTGCCTTGGAGGCGGTTAAATTGCAGATGTGTCTCAGAGCTGGATAGTGACAGATGGTGACGCGAGACTGGACGCGCACGTAGTTTAAGTATCAGCCGGTAGAGGACAGCAATGGATAGGGGACTGTGATTTAGTTTCGATTGTGCCCACTAGAATGCACTAAAGTAATAGAATGTTTTTCATAAACTGTTTTAGTATTTTCATAAAGTTTTATTATGTCTTTTTGTTTGTGTAGAATGTTATAAACGTGTTTTAGCCGTATGAATGATGCGTGAGTGTGGTTTAAGGTTAATATGAAGATAATTGTTTAACAAGTTATATAGTGGGATTCACTGTGGGAACATTTCGAAGAAGTATGTATGTGGAGAAAGGGGATATTTGTAGAATAGATTTGTAAAGTAAGTTTATGGTAAAGGGAAAGTTAACTCAGGTATAAATAACAATAGTAAATAACTTTATGCATAAACAAAACTTCAGCATATGAGATAATTACGTCGGTAAAAAGTGCGGTCGTTAGGTTTACTATTTTGCGATTGGTTATTGATGAAAAGCGCGGAATGACGCGGGAGAATGTTGTTTTGCTATTGGCTGTTGAGTAAACTGACCAATGGTAAAGCAATATTCTTCGTGCGCCTTTCTCTGCTGGTAGAGAATACTGAGAGTATTCTAGAGAAGAGTCGGAGCCTATCCATGAAACAGTTCGGACGTGTGTTGTAGTAGTTCCGAAGGAAATGATAATTTGCCGGATATAGCAGTGTTTCATACATCAAAAGTGTTGCATTAGGTACAGACTTAATATTTCGCAAGCATTCTTAATAAAAAACAATCCGTATTTTTGTAGCTATTACGTTTTAGGGAAATGCAACAGCATAAACTTTCTAACGTGAGTTAAGGGGATTGTGAGTGACTGTGTTAAGACTAGCACTGGCTTGGCAGTTATACTTTTTCACCTAAGTTTCAGAATATATTAATTAAGGACAAAATTTCCAACCTTTCATTTCGTGTGAAAATTTCTCCTGAAACGTAGATTAGTGACTTTAATTGCAGCGTGGTTCACGTCGAAGTACAGTAGGTTTCGCTCGGCTTCCCTACTGATTATCTGCTGAGACAATGTTCACAGGTAGGTGCAGGTCCGTCGTAAAGGGACATAAAGAACCGCGCCGCCGCACCGGCATTGGGTTGTTAAATGATATTCACAGCTCCCTGTTCTCCGGTGATCCATAGCTTGTGGTGTGCTTGGTCGTAGTTCATTTCATTTGAATAGAACTGGGCCTCACAATGGCTTCATGCAAACAAAGTCAGATGGCGTTTTAGAAGAGATTAATTCACAGAAGAATTCGCATAGTTTCCACACCAATGAATGCTTTGCCAATCAAGCACCATCACTTTTCCTGATTTGTGTTTGTTATTGTTTTGTAAGATTCATTAGCTCAACGATGATTAAAAACTTGTCATTAATTTTGTAAACTTAAATACGTCACTGTTCTCATTCATACTCCCTCAACTGTCCACCGTTTTTATTTTGTAAGATAATACACGGATACACCAGCAGTTCAAGGTTCGAGCTTTTAAATTAGTTAATTTGGTTATTGATTTGAGCTCTGAAAGTAAGCACAGACATAGACAACAACAGTGCTACGAGTAAATTCACTATTATCATAAATAAAAAAATAAGGATGTAGCTCACGATTTGAATGTTATTGAGAAGATATACTTTTCTTCGTGTAAGGGCAATAACATTTAGCATTACATGGAGACATATTTAGAATTAAAGCAAGCGATGGCTTGGAACATAACCAGTAAGGCAAGCGCGCGCGTACGGGAAATAAGGCAGAAATTTTCATTATCACCAACAAATTGTGTAGCTGGAGTTTTACCATATTTGCAAACACTGGATAAAACCCATTTGGTCTTACTGCTTTTAATCGTTCCACGATACTCTCCACGTTGTTCTTGTTGTGGTCTTCAGTCCAGAGAGCGGTTTGATGGAACTCTCCATGCTACTCTATCCTGTGCAAGCCTCTTCATCTCCAAATAAGTACTGCAACTTGCATCCTTCTGAATCAGCTTAGCGTATTCATCTCTTTGTCTCCCTCTACGATTTTTACCCTCCACGCTTCCCTCTAGCACTAAATTAGTGATCCCTTGATACCTCAGAACGTGTCATACCAACCGATCCCTTCTTCTTGTCAAGTTGTGCCACAAATTACTCTTCTCCCCAATTCTGTTCAGTACCTCCTCATTAGTCACATGATCTACCAATCTAATCTTCAGCATTCTTCTGTAGCGCCACATTTCTAAAGTTTCTATTCTCTTTTTGTCTAAACTATTTATCGTCCATGTTTCTCTTCCATACATGGCTACACTGCATAAAAATCTTTCAGGAAAGACTTCCTGACACTTAAACCTATACTTGATGTTAACAAATTTCTCTTCTTCAGAAACGCTTTCCTTGCCATTGCCAGTCTACTTTTTATATCCTCTCTACTTCGACCATCATCAGTTATTTTGCTCTCCAAATAGCAAAACTCATCTACTACTTCAAGTGTATCGTTTCCTAACCTAATTCCCTCAGCGTCGCCTAATTTAATTTGACTACATTCCACTATCTGTTGATGTTCATCTTATATCCTCCTTTCAACAGACTGACCATTCGGTTCAAGTGCTGTTCCAGGTCCTTTGCTGTCTCTGACAGAATTACAATGTCGTCAGCAAATCTCAAAGTTTTTATTTCTTTTCCATGAATTTTAATTCCTACTCCAAATTTTTATCGCATTTCCTTTACTGATTGCTCAGTATACAGATTGAATAACGTCTGGGATAGGCTACAACCCTGTCTCACTCCCTTCTCAACCAGTGCTTGCCTTTCGTGCCCCTCGACTCTTGTAACTGCCATCTGGTTTCTGTACAAATTGCAAATAGCCTTTCGCTCCCTCTATTTGATCCCTGCCACTTTCAGAATTTGAAAGAGAGTATTGCAGTCAACATTGTCAAAAGCTTTCTGCAAGTATAAAAGTGCTAGAAACGTAGGTTTGCCATTACTCAACATGTCTTCTAAGACCAGTCTTAGGGTCAGTATTGCCTCACTTGTTCCAAGACTTTTACAAAGCGCATCGCTCTCACATTAACCAGCACAAAGAAAGTTTGCATAAATGACGATCACAGATTCTGCCTGCTGATGAAATTGCGAATCGAATGACCGCAATCAGGGGTAGAACGGATTTTAATAAATCAATTTTTACCAGTAAATTAATCGTATGCCAAGTTCTGAAACTATCAGTGTGTCGTTGTTAGATAAGATTATTAGGCAGCAACGTCAGAATAATTACCTGATTGCCAGAAGCCCTTTTTATTGAACATAACATTTTTTTTTCATATGACATTGAATTGATTATTCCACTATGACAGGTTACTCTGTAACTACGACATATGCTCTGAAGATGGGAAACATTGCCCGAAACCGGTGGTATTGAAATAAACAGCAATCGACAGACAGAGAATAAGCCTATTTTGTATAGATAACAGTCGGGATGTGCGCAGTTTTGATAAACTCTTATTAAAAATCCCAATATGGCGTTGTCCGTTAGGAGAGGCTGTCAAGATTTCGATTTTTTTTGTTGCCTATGGGCTCACAGAGGGTGGCATGTTTGTACGTGCCCTCGCTATTCTGTTGCATACGGGGTGACAAATTTAACCATACAGTGTAGTCTCACTGTGGAGCTGGCAGCGTGATATATGTTTTCAGCGGTGGAAGCGTATTACCAAGGTGATTAAATAGTCAGAGACACAACTCATTCTTTTCTCTTGTATTCGCTCATTCGTTTGCAGCTACTCATTCGTTCTCTGGTTCAAATGGTTCAAATGGCTCTGAGCACTATGGGACTCAACTGCTGTGGTCATTAGTCCCCTAGAACTTAGAACTACTTAAACCTAAATAACCTAAGGACATCACACACACCCATGCCCGAGGCAGGATTCGAACCTGCGACCGTAGCAGCAGCGCGGCTCCGGACTGGAGCGCCTAGAACCGCACGGCCACCGCGGCCGGCGTTCTCTGGTAACAGGAACACTGGCACAGAAGTCCGCCACCACATTAGACAACAGCCTGCTCTGACCGACATTACGACGGAGTCAGACCTGAAGAGTCCAGCTTTGCAATTGCTTCACTCACCTCACGAGAATACGGCATCGACGGAAGCCAACAGTTGAGGCCACGCACACCTGGGTTCGATGCTACGACCTGCCTGTCACGTACGTGCTGTCGCTAAGTTAGTAAGCGCTGCCGCCTACGCCGCCTCATGCAACGAGTCTCTAGAACTCTCATGGCTGATTAACAAATATTCTCTTTCATTTGAGTTTTCCCTTTGAATAGATTTTAAATCTGAATCATTTTCTTTGTTTCTTAAGCAAGCATGGCAATTAGTTTGCCGGCTCCCACGTTGTGGTTCCGTTTGAAGATGCTACGGTCTGCAGAGAGCGAACTTCATCTATTCAATATTTCAACCCCAAAAAACCAGAATTCAGCTCATTCCACCCAACCAACAGAATGGGAAAAAAGAATTGAATGTAGTCTTCGACAACAAAAAATTACGACATTTCCGAGACACAAAATATTCGGGTGTGACTCTCGACAGCTTCCTGACATTTAGTAAACATCTAGAACTTACAGGACAGAGTCTAAAATCGAGAAATAACATATTAAGGAAACCTGATGGTGTTGAGTGGAGATCTAATGTAAACACCTTAAGAACTACAGCACAAGAACTTACGTATTCTGTCGCCGAATACTGTTCTCCTGTTTCGAGTAGAAGTAGCCATGTGAACAACATAGATATCTATCTAAATAATCTGATGAGGATCGTTACAGGAACTCTGAAATTTTTACCAACACCATGGCTGCCAGTACTCGTCAATATTACCTCTCCAAATCTCCGACGACCACAATCTGAAACTAGATGAAACACGAAAGATCTAGAGACTTACAAGTTTATGAAACATTGAATAACTTACCATGCACCCGATTAATATTTAAGGAGCCAATCTGCGTAAACAACCCAATTCGCTCCAGGAAGCTATAATGGAGAAATCAATGGATGTCTGTCAATGATCATAAGAATGATCGACCAGCTCCCGAGTGCTAACCAACCAAGAAGACTATGGTGTTCCCCCAGCTGTATCAGAACTGACCACGTTGTGAACAAAGCAACGCTACACAAATGAGGAACTGCTGATGAAGACCAATGCGACTGTGGAACACTGGAGTACATTTCGGATGAATGGCAAAAATAAAATTCATGGGTACCTAGAGAGACTTCTTAGACGCTTCTGCTGCAGCAGTCAACTGACTGGAGTCTTTGGATATCCAACAGTGATGGAAATTGGATATCTCAACTTGTATTAGCTACTGCCTGTTCTCCAGATTTCATTATTTCCTATACATACATTTATATGTGTTGTGACTTGGCAAGACAGCCAAGTCACTATGAGAGGAAGCCGAAAGGCACGCGTTTAAGCTCACGCAGGCTGGCGTGAGGTCTGGAACAGTTAAAGGAATAGAGACTAGCAAAAAAGGTACTTAGCTTCTGGAATACTCAACTTTAATCCATAATTGGTGAACATCGGTCTGACGGTACATGCATCACAAGATAAATAGCAAATGATAATGGCGCCTTGCTAGGTCGTAGCAAATGACGTAGCTGAAGGCTATGCTAACTATCGTCTCGGCGAATGAGAACGTAATTTGTCAGTGAACCATCGCTAGCAAAGTCGGCTGTACAACTGGTGCGAGTGCTAGGACGTCTCTCTAGACCTGCCGTGTGGTGGCGCTCGGTCTGCAATCACTGACAGTGGCGACACGCGGGTCCGACGTATACTAACGGACCGCGGCCGATTTAAAGGCTACCACCTAGCAAGTGTGGTGTCTGGCGGTGACACCACAATATGGATATATCAACTAGTACTGATTCATATCATTTTATCTTACCGTGTATCAACTTGATTGTATGTACTTGTAAAACATAATTCTGGAATCCGTCAGCTAAATAAATGTCTTCATGTTGTAAGGTGTCAGAATAAATGGTCAGATTCACGCCCTACATGAGACCTTTACAAATCGCAATGAGAAGGTGAAGATGACACATAACGTAAATCGACAGTCATGAGAACATTTACCTATAAATATGTAATGCAAAAAGGGATGACAGTCAATTGACTGTAATTAACACACCATTCCTATACAATGCATGTCTTTGAGCAGAAGGTAGAACAGGGAACGCAAATCGAGTCGCTTTTAGTTTTGAAAAGGCAGCTACACAACGGCGTAGCAAAGTCGCACTGCAGGAGTTACGCCGGAAACCACTTAAAGTGGTGGCATGCAGGAGAACAGCGACCCCGGGCCATGTGATTCAAGCTGGAGGGCCACTTGTAGCTAGGACATCGGTAAAAGAGCAGAGAAGAAGCTTTAGAAAACATTTCGAAATTCCAATGGGATACAAACAAAAGCAAGTGACGTATTTTATTACAGTGAGTGCGACACACAGAAAGGTCAATGTACGTTAGGCATCTAGAACGGTCACAAAATGTCCGATTGGCGGAAACACTTTAAGAGGCAGGAAACTACTGAAGTTTCAACGCAGTTTGATAAAAAGGACATTGCGATTGGTAGAGGGTGCTTCTACGAAATAGGAGGAATGCTCCTATTGGTCGAAAAAAGCCGTGACTTGAAAAAGGAACCCAAGTGGAGGGAGGCAGTTCTACCATGAGTGGGACAAGATAGAAATTTTTGTGGATGAGGACTCGTCTCTGAACTGGCGTCAAGTGCAGAACAGAGCGCTTAATGCTCCGTACGATGCAGAGAAGAAATTGGCGTGGACACTGCATTGACCGCGGCTGCACTCCAGCTAAAATTAGCTGTAGCAATGTTTAGCTCCAACAGTGGAGAAACGAACCAGCCAAATTAGTTAATTACTCTTGCGAGAACTGAGAGGGCACTATAATATGTACGCTGCTCCAACCATGCACGTGTATATTGCCACATAATAAGAATAGGGCTGAGTACATGTTTTCTTGCATAACAAGAAACATAGGGAAAGTTTTTGCTGGAAAGTTCAGCAAAGGCCAGATTAGTTTTGTAGGAATTTCAGTGGGAGAGAGCGCCTTGCAGACAGCAGAACGTTGCAGCTTAAGGTAAAAACCGCGTGCAGAGGTGTAAACTTTGTTGGTTCACCAGCTTCCATCCACCGTAAACTCGAGCAGCCTTGGGTAATCATGCGCTCAAATTTGTCACCTGACTAACCATCTACCGTAGACTTGATTGTCATCCTAAATAGTACCGAACTTTGAACCGGAATCGTACGATATTCGTAATACTGACCAACATCATAACGTATGTGTAGGAGCAGTTTTGAAAAGAGACGTCCGATTAAACTCTCGTATTATAGTGCTTAGGATTAATGTAAAGAAGTTTCCAACTAAACTTTCATAATGTTGTGCTTAAGATTAATGTTCTTTCAGAGAGTTAATATTTAACATTGTTGTGTATCAACTTATTTCACTTTTTGATGTCGGCTAGATGCATTATCCATTGCGCTGTTTTTATGTTGGTGAGTTGAAAACTGTGTGAAAAGTTGTAATATGGTGAGAAATATTGCGACATTAAACATGTCATTT
Source organism: Schistocerca serialis cubense (assembly GCF_023864345.2). Taxonomy (NCBI): domain Eukaryota; kingdom Metazoa; phylum Arthropoda; class Insecta; order Orthoptera; family Acrididae; genus Schistocerca; species Schistocerca serialis. The sequence goes on from NC_064639.1 coordinate 1,133,762,543, forward strand.
CACCTCACACAATTGTTCTCAAATCAAGAATATGCAAAAACAAAACAAAAGCCTGACCTTTACAATGATATATCTTTACCAGTATGTGACAGAGATACAGGTGGTGCAGTGGCTACCACACGGGACTCGCATTCGGGAGGACTACAGTTCATATCTCCGTCCAGCCATGCAGGTTTAGGTTTCCCGTGATTTCCCTAAACTGCTCCAGTCAAATGCCGGGATGATCCCTTTGAAAAGAACACGGCCGATCCATATCCTTTAGTAATCCGTCTGTAATGAATGCACTGTCGACGGGACGTTTAACCCTACTCTTTCTTTCTTCCTATGCATAAAAGTGTTGTTTCCACCGACAGTCTAACATTTTGTAACAGTGGATCCCATAATGGAAAAGTTGCTTTAAATTTAAGTTGTGTTTTGAAGAACATATCTAAATGACGTTGACCATCATCTGTCTCTTGACCCACATGTTCCAGATGCATTTGCACAGCAGGTTTCGGTACGAACACCTGCGCGATTAGAAGTCTGACGCCGCCACTGTCATGGTGACAGGAAATTTCTCAAGAGGTTCGCGTTTCAGTGTCATGTTCGGCTACGTGGTGTGTGGTATCGACGACGCACGGGCGGTTTACGACGATAGAGAAGAGAGCCATGTGGTTAGATGTTGAACACCATAGGCGACACCATTTTAGAGTTATTTATATTTTGACGACTATGTGGAGATGCACCTTGGAAGACACGGCTGCATCAAGGGAAGTAGCCACGATGTTTTAATTTTTTTGTGCATGTTCCATTTTAGCGAGTTTTAACAAGTTCTTTTACATTTTATTATTCTGATGATAGAAGCTTGACTTCCGAAACTCGTCAATCTTAGTGTTTTACACTATAAACAAGTGGTTGAGCCGATATATTTTTTAACTTTGTATATAACCCGTCTCTCCCTATACCTTACCCCTACATTTTTCAGAATTTCGAAGATCTTGCACCATCTTACACTGTCGAACGCTTTTTACAGGTCGACAAGTCCTACGAACGTGTCTCGACTTTTCTTTGGTCTTGCTTCCATTATTAACCGCAACGTCAGAATTGCCTCTCTCGTGCCTTTACCTTTCCTAAAGCCAAACTGATCGTCATGTAGAGAATCCTCAATTTTCTTTTCCATTCTTCTGTATATTATTCTTGTATGCATGAGCTGTTAAGCTGATCGTGCACTTGTCAACACTTGCCGTCTTCGGAATTGTGTGGATGATGCTTTTCCGAAAATCAGATGGTATGTCGCCAGACTCATACATTCTACACACCAACGTGAGTAGTCATTTTGTTCCCACTTCCCCCAATGATTTTAAAAATTCGGATGGAATGTTATCTATCCCTTCTGCCTTATTTGATCTTAAGTTCTCCAAAGCTCTTTTAAATTCTGATTCTAACTCTGGATCCGCTATCTCTTTTAAATCGACTCCTGTTTCTTCTTCTATCACATCGCGCAAATCTTCACCCCTCATTGAGGCTTTCGACGTATTCTTTCCACCTATCCGCTCTCTCCTCTGCATTTAGCAGCGGAATTCCCGTTGCACTCTTAATGCTATCACCCTTGCTTTTAATGTCACCAAAGGTTGTTTCGACTTTCCTGTGTGCTGAGTCTGTCCTTCGGACAATCATTTCTTTTTCGATGTCTGCACATTTTTCCTGAAGCCATTTCGTCTTAGCTTTCCTGCGCTTCCTATTTATTTCATTCCTCAGCGACTTGTATTTCTGTATTCCCGAATCTCCTTGAACATTTTTGTACTTCATCCTTTCATCGATCAACTGAAGTACTTCTTCAGTTACCCATAGTTTCTTCGCAGTTACCGTCTTTGTATCTAGGTTTTCTTTCCCAACGTCTGTTATGGCCCTTTTTAGAGACGTCCATTCCTCTTCAACAGACTTTAGCTTTGTATTCTATTCGGTGGAGTTGGAGCCATATCACGCCTATTGTTCTCAGAAGTAGAAAACGCCATTTGTGCACCATAGACTACACGCAAAGAAGTTCCACCAGAGCTAAGAGGTACTAAGTCTTGTATGAGTGATTAAAATTACTGGACTTTCAGATCGATTCTGCTTCAGAAAGAAAAGCAAATATGAGTTAACGGTCCGTTGATAGCGAAGTCATTAGTGGCGCTGAACCAGCTCTGATTGGTCAACGATGATTCAAAACAATCATTCCAGAAACCTCCTTAATCGAGTTATGTAAAAGAAAGATAGTTTACTCTGTTTATAAGAGTATTACAATCCCGCTGACCCCACACGCGATGTCGTTGTGTTAATTAGTCCGCCACTTGCACCCTTTCAGTTTCAGGTCTTTTTTCTGCTACTCTGATAGAACGAGCTAGGTATCTTTGATACAAATTATGCCATTTACCTCCAATAGTGACAATGTTAGATAAGCATTAATCGTGCGGCTGCCCCCTTCGGAGGTTCGAGTCCTCCCTCGGGCATGGGTGTGTGTATTGTCCTTAGCGTAAGTTAGCTTAGATTAAGTAGTATTTAAGCCTAGGCATCGATTACGTCAGCAGTTTGGTCCCATAGGAGTTTACCACATAAGTTCCCGTGTTCGAACCCGTATTTTAATAGGAGTGAAATCAATAAAAAACGTTATTAAATTATGACTAAATTTGTCCACTCGATTCTCTACATAACGCTAGGCCTTAGAGAAAGAAGAACAGCCCATCCGGCTTGTTTAGGATCGCGTGCAGCATGAATGCTGTTTTGAGCGATAGAGGCGTTAACTACTCTTCGGCGTTGCGTTACGCAACCACCGCAACTCCTGACGTAAAGTTATGACTTCCATTAGGTTTAACAGTCATAAGACCTAGGTCTTCACCTCATTTTCAAGTTTGAACTTGGTTGCTCACTCGAATTGCTCCGAGTGACGCGATGCAATACACAGGACATTGACCGCATTTGCAGCTGGATTGGGGCTTAAATGATTCTCCGGGCTCACCTAAAATGATTTACTTTCCTATTAACCACTGAAAGCCAACAGTGAAATGGTTGCTTCGGTAACATTAAGACAGGTTACTTCATGTGTCCTATAACTGTGCTTCCTCGCTTATGTTCATGATTTTGACAGCGAAATAAAATCTTAATCTTTCTCGAGTCCATCTCTCTCAACACCGCATGTTTACTGTTTAGGTATTTCGCGACTTGCACTAGAGCCATGTTTTGCACCGCTACATTGCGTTAGCACCGCCGAAACGGCCTTGTTCATCGCATGGAACAAAGCTCCGGAAATAAACTTACCTTTAATTACCCTCACAATGAAACACGAAATTAACGGCGCACTCGGCATCCACATAAATGAAGCACCAAACAAAAGCTACATTCTGAACACATTTCAGTAACTCGGCGTTTAGAAGGCGTACGTCATGACCACTGAGTATTGTGTTTTGAGTATTTATATACAATGGGCGTCTAAGTGTAAGGGCCACGAGAAAAGTTTTTCAGCCGGCCGAAGTGGCCGTGCGGTTAAAGGCGCTGCAGTCTGGAACCGCAAGACCGCTACGGTCGCAGGTTCGAATCCTGCCTCGGGCATGGATGTTTGTGATGTCCTTAGGTTAGTTAGGTTTAACTAGTTCTAAGTTCTAGGGGACTAATGACCTCAGCAGTTGAGTCCCATAGTGCTCAGAGCCATTTGAACCATTTGAAAAGTTTTTCAGCTGTTTTACACGGCTTAGAGACCTACATGACTACCAGCAAGCGCATGATAAAAGACAATGTACGTAAGTACACTAGCTCTCTTTTAAGAAGAAATTTAAACAATAAATAAATCCATTTTCTTAATCACTGTGGCATTATTATTTTTCTGAATGAGTTCAGTCGAATGCTAGGTCGATTTAGCCAGAGAACCATCGCTTTTCATTGTTGCACTCTTGTCAGTTACTCTCTTGATCATTTGGTTTCCTAAGGCTCGCTAAAGTGTCATGTTCTCTTCATTTCTTTCTTCTACAGCGAAAGGTAAAGCTGTCGAAGTGTCTGTACAAAAGATACTTGATGCCTTGGAAACGTCAATAGCTGGGAGCATACGTCCGAAATGAACCATGTGTTACATACACATACAAGTGGACAGCAGTAATAAGTAAACATTTGTTTGTGGAAATAAGCAGACTGTCAGGAACCACCCAAAAATCCCCTGGCGCATAAAGCGCAAAAGTCGAGTTGATGAATTAGAATTATCACTGCCTTAGTGCTCCAATGTAATAAAACAAAACATTTTTCGTTTGCATTATTAAACCATCATCGTGTTTCACAATGTTACGTGATCTACTAGCTTACGTTTCTGTTGTACTAAGTTCCCAGCTGTCATCCATAGGCGTTTCTACCGAAAATTGAAACAACATTTAGATGTACCCATAACCCAATACAAAGTTCCAAATATGTAACCGTTTCCCACGAAGACTGATGTCATTAACGATGCTCTTCCTCTAAACGGGACACGTCTCTGAATTAAGGACTGTAACGCAAAATGAGAAAACACAAATAATACAAATAATGTATCGTTTGCTGCGGAAACTAAAGCACTACTACCGTGATAAATTACGTATTTCCTGTGTTTTGTTACCTTCTCCAGTCCTTTGAATCTACACGGACGTCAAATCTCTCTGGGACTATTCAAACACTCCACGAATAAGGGTACATTACTCGGAACACAAGTACATCCTAACTCACCCGTTGTTGTTGTGGTCTTCAGTCCTGAGACTGGTTTGATGCAGCTCTCCATGCTACTGTATCCTGTCCAAGCTGCTTCATCTCCCAGTACCTACTGCAGCCTACATCCTTCTGAATCTGCTTAGTGTATTCATCTCTTGGTCTCCCTCTACGATTTTTACCCTCCACGCTGCCCTCCAATACTAAATTGGTGATCCCTTGGTGCCTCAAAACATGTCCTACCAACCGATCCCTTCTTCAGGTCAAGTTGTGTCACAAACTCCTCTTCTCCCCAATTCTATTCAATACCTCCTAATTGGTTATGTGATCTACCCATCTAATCTTCAGCATTCTTCTGTAGCACCACATTTCCAAAGCTTCTATTCTCTTCTTGTACAAACAATTTATCGTCCATGTTTCACTACCACTCATGGCCACACCCCAGACAAATACTTTCAGAAACGATTTCCTGACACTTAAATCTATACTCGATGTTAACAAATTTCTCTTCTTCAGAAACGCTTTCCTTGCCATTGCCAGTCTACATTTTATATCCTCTCTACTTCGACCATCATCAGTTATTTTGCTCCCCAAATAGCAAAACTCCTTTACTACTTTAAGTGTCTCATTTCCTAATCTAATTCCCTCAGCATCACCCGACATAATTCGGCTACATTCCATTATCCTCGTTTTACTTTTGTTGATGTTCATCTTATATCCTCGTTTCAAGACACTGTACATTCCGTTCATCTGCTCTTCCAGGTCCTTTTCTGTCTCTGACAGAATTACAATGTCATCGGCGAACCTTTAAGTTTTTCTTCTCCATTGATTTTAATACCTACTCCGAAGTTTTCTTTTGTTTCCTTTACTGCTTGCTCAATATACAGATTGAATAACATCGGGGAGACGCTACAACCCTGTCTCACTCCCTTGCCAACCACTGCTTCATTTCCATGTGCCTCGACTCTTCTAACTGCCATCTGGTTTCTGTACAAACTGTAAACAGCCTTTCGCTCCCTGTGTTTTTACCCCTGCCACCTTCAGAATTTGGAAGGGAGTATTCCAGTCAACATTGTCAAAAGCTTTGTCTAAGTCTACAAATGCTTGAGATGTACCTAACTCACCTATTACTACTAAAAGCGGAATCGTTGATCATTTTAATTGCATAGCGTTTCACATCTCATAGCCGATGATGGTATTACTAATAGATCTGTAGCAAAATGTGAAATATACATTTATGCTTGATCTCATTCAAGGATTCTAATCGTCTGTTTCAACAGTCTCACAGTGATGTACAGACGATAATGATAGAAAGCCAGCGCTCTTTAATGACGGGTTGTCGTGAAATGTAGAGCTGGGGATTCAGTACAAAAGGTTTCTAGCGCCCCCTTATAATTGGTACGTGATATAACTATTCTGCTTACGGAGGTATGAAACCATTTCTCCATCCCACTGTATAATAACAACCGAAATATGTACAACGTTTTATAAATGCTCTTCCTAACCAATGAACTACTAGCTACGTAAATAAAGATTTGAATAACAACGTCTGAATACGTAATGTTTTCGTAGTAAATAAATATCTCTCTAGTATTATGCGACCTACTCCTATTTTTTGTCTTGGTATCCAGCTGTCACTGGTGTGGAGTTCAGTGCCATAACAGTAGTTACTTTCTTTTTCTACGAACGTAAATCGTTCGCTACAAACGGTGTTTCCCCTAGTGGTTTTTGCGTGAGTCAGCCACACTGACTAACAAAGCAGCCCTACCAGCAAACGAACCTGTCAACAACACAATGGGCTGGAAGACGAAATGTATCTCTCCGGGAAATTCACAGCTTCGTGACGTCAGTGGTTCCAGGTAACTTCCGTCGGGACGACGAGCACGAGTCTTACAGGCTACCAGCGTGCGAAAGACCCACACGTAACGGTGCAGCACTGAGCTACAACGAACAAGCATTAGTTGAGGTTAGTCGAAGACGAGAGGCATTTCTGGTGTAACCTTCTGCGGCTCACGCGAGCGTATGTCGCGCACCAGGACCCACGGCGTCCCAGGCGATTCAGCGGCAGCGGCGTTGCAATTCCGCGAGGCGGCGTCCGCGCTTTCCGCACTGGGGGAGGGGTGGGGGGGGGGGAGGTGGTCTGTTAGCGCCGGACTGGGGAGGGGGAGGAGGGGGGAGGCGCCGTGGCACAGAAACTGCGATTAAAGTCTCGGTCACGCGCCAGCCGGCAGACCGCGTGCAGCACGCCTCACGGTTTAGTCGCCCACGGAAGCTTCTACGTTGCGCAGGTATCAGCCCTGGGAGCGGAACGACTCACCACTTCCTACGAAAGCCTCAGCCATCACAGCAGGACAGGTATCCTCTCGTCTGCTTTATCAATCCTATCGAGCCATATATCTTCCATCGTGCAAGTAGTACTAAAAGTAAAGGAATGAGTAGAAACAACGAAAAATGGGCACAATACGTTTCGACAGCATTCTGACATCATCAGCAATCTATTCCATATCTCATATGTGGCACATACATTCGTATGCCTATAACCTTTCCCCTTAATTTTCTTACAGTTCACCTATAGAACATGTTTAAGCAGCCTGTTCAGATTTACCCTTTCTCCAACATTCTTCCTTAAATTCAGTTTACTCTCATACCTCTGTTTCAACATCCACATTCATAACTACATTCTTGCATTCACCTTATTCACTTCTTAAGTTTCCTACTACATTTTATTCTGTCTTCCATTTATTTTTTTTAAAAAGTTTCCTGTTCGTAAACTAAGTATATTTTTCAGTGTTCTATAGTTCTTGTTATGATGTGGTACTAATTAAAATTTTCCTCGTTATATGTATTACTTTTGAATCACTTCACATTTAAATGTTTCCGATGTGCTTTCCTAGCCTACATCTCGTCGCAATCTTTCTTTTTTCCTGTGATTCCATTACTTCCTTTCATCCACACTGACACTGATGTTTATGGTGCATTTCGGTCGAGTAACTGTCTTGTTATCTTCAGTTGCTAGAGAGTGCTGTTGTTGTAAACACGTCTTTTATTCTACCTGCTTCCACACATGTATTTCTGCCTTGACACACCTCGTTAGCCGGCCGGTGCGGCCAAGCTGTTCTAGGCGCTTCAGTCTGGAACCGCGCGACCGCTACGGTCGCAGTTTCGAATCCTGCCTCGGGCATGGATGTGTGTGATGTCTTTAGATAGTTCTAAGTTCTAGAGACTGATGACCTCAGATGTTAAGTCCCATAGTGCTCCCAGCCATTTGAGCCACACCTCATTATTTCCCTTCAGAATCACAAACAAATGGCTTTCTATATCACATAAAATTTTTTCGTCCTTAGAGAGCACATTATTTTATGTATATTAAAAAAACAAGTTCTGGAATCCAGCCTATCATTATATGTTAATGCAGCGTGTTTCAACGATTTATACCTCACCGTCTAGCACATACCATCTACATTTCCTGTTTCTCATTAGAAGGCAAAGATAAGCATAACTCTCTCAAGAAGGAGTATTCGTGGTGTAGATAATACGTGAAATGTAAAGACACAATATACGGTTCTTGGATTTAAAGGCGTACATCTTGTAATGGCGTAGTGTTCTACCAACAAAGCGAACCAATCACGCCTCACATAATGATTCAAATTTCCGATTTTACCATTTCAAATTCTTCAAATTCCACTGTCGCACTTTCGCGATGCTGCTAGGCTGTTGTCACCGAGAAATTAAATACAATGCAGAGTTCAGCTTAATCACAGGATTATGACTGCAGCTGATGTGGAATATCTTTCGTTACTGAAATAGTAAACTTTGAGCTTATTGTGACAGCTTGATAGAGTGTCACCATAGTTTGTTGTGGTTGAGCACTTCATGTGCGAGTCCAACACTCATTTCACAATGTCATATATAATCAATACAATACTTCTCGATTTTTGCTTGGGTTAACGTCTGCGTTGGCGTTATTATATTTACATTTCTGCCGATCTACGGAATACATGGCACTCAAAACATCAGAACACTACTACACTGTGGTCAGATCGAAAAATGTTAAACATTTGTGCATGACGATGAGGTGTTGAGCGTGGAAACGCTTAGTAGGAAACACTGCATCAAACGTTGAATGTTTACAACGTACACCGCCATACTAATATGTACACATGTAAACCTTGCAAAACTGCGTGCATACCCACCCTTAAGTAAGGCGGCCGTTTCCTTATTCGTTTGGCCACTTTAATTTGCCCATTTGGTGTGATAATACTACGATCACTGTAACACCCCAATCCCTCTGTAAATTACTGTCGTGCTGGTGTGAAGTGTTACACACATAAGGCAGTATACACGTGACTGCTATGGGCAGCATGCTACGGGAATTTAATGAGCAAAGGTAGCGATTGGAATACAAAAGTCTATACCCTTATTATACGTAGAACTATAACATGCCTCATAAAATCTTCGTGTATGTTTTGCACATCATTCCTTTCTGTTTCCTCTAATATTTTCTGGTGTGGTGTAGATATCACTGGACACCAATACAGTGCAACCGATGTTAAACAGGTTGACGTATACATCAGCAACTGAAAATTACTCTGATTTCCATGTTGCATCGCCAACTACGTCATTAAAAATTATACGTTTTGATATCTCGTCTTTTTGTTTATCTCCCTACTACTGTTGTTTACATACTCGTAACAATGCTGTAGCCATACCGAACTCTCATGACTAGTTGTTTAAACTTACAGAATATACGTACAAACTTACAGAATATACGCACCAGTTTTATCTGTTAGATACGTGCGTTTTCGATATAAAAACACCCGTACATCATCCATGGGCTCTCCCAACGTACACTGTTAATATTAGCTCCCGACATGTGCTGTAATCGCCAAATTGACAGCAGAGAATTACAACCAGCTGCCCCTCTTTGTTCACGCACTTACTTCGACACCGACTTATCAGAAACACTAAAAAATCCTGTTTTGCTCATGTGAAATACTCAGGAAGTACGCCGGCAGCACCCCTTTTGACATCAGGTTGGTTTATTCTTGTTTCCTTCACTCAAGAAGTTAATGAGACTGAGATCAGCAAGGTCTTGAAGTTTTTTTCATTACTCAAGTATGGTACCCGAGAATACGTTAGTAAACAATTGTTCAATCACTACGTTCCATCGATCTCTGTGAGTCACCGAATGAGTGGCTGACTCTTCCTCTACCTCTCTGTCACTCTCTGACTACTATATAACTTCAGGTAACGTAGAGAGAAATATTCCAGATTTCCGAGTTTCCAACCGAGAGTATTTTATTATTTTTCCCACGATATTTCCAAATCTTCCTTAGATGGCACTTTGTGACGATTCACTCAAAGTTTGAAATTGACAGTTGTTACCTCCAATGCTGAAGCTATCTTGTCACTGGGCCATACCAGTAATATCCCTCAGGTTGTGCTTACATATAACTAGACATTGTATCCTGTCTAATAGAGGTAGACTCTGCGGAGCTTGAAATGTATGGACTGAAACAAGTGGCAAGTTGAAACTTCGTGAATGTCCTTGAGGAGTGCAAGGACAGCGGAACTCGGCGTGGAAAAGGCGGGGATCCGGGTCTGATACGGCAACCTGAGGAAGACAGCCAAGGAAACAGTTGATATCGCCGAGAAGTGTGATAACATCCCATCGGCTGCAAACTCGGCAACCTGGAGGTTATCAGTATGACAAGAAAATGTGTATTATCACACCGTCTCTAAGGAATTAGTATTACGTCCTGGTGAGCTAACATACCGTAAAAGGTTTTCTGGACTTTTATGAATATAATGGTGTCTTATATGAGGAAACAGCCATCGTTGCATCCCTCTATAGTTCCCTAAAACTTCTTATTGCCTGAGCATGATAGTCTTTGGAGGCGCCGTGGCGTTGATTCACAGATAATCTGTACTGAATCTTAATATGTTTTCAACAATGCCTGTATCAGCTGGAGTGCTGAAATAGTGTTGCTGATCGGGAATTCTTGCTTACGTGTTAGCTCTATCAGGAAATGAGAGCTTCGTTTATTCATACTGATACTGAAGAAAAATTTGAAATGCAAGCTCAGTGAAAGAGAGGGGGGGGGGGGGGGGGGAGGGGAGCAGAGAAGGGAGAAAAGTGTAAAGGCTGATAGATATAATGTTTGAATTCAATTGGTATTTTGTACTCTGAGTAATGAAGTAACTTCCGTATCTTGATATGTCTAGATGTAACTGGGAAAGGTATTGGCTCCAGTCACAATTAATGTTCGTATTTGCTACTCTTTCTCTTTGAAAAATATCTAGGGCATACGGAAGTGGGAAAGATGATTACAACGAACGAAAAAATCACGAATTATCTGCATCCGCATGCAGCCTTACTGCTTTCACTCGGCGTGAAAGACAGTCACGAGGTTAACGCCGGCAACGAAATGGCACCTCTTTACTGCGTGGTCCACTGACCTTTCCCTTTGTCACATTATAACAGAAATAAGGACGGTAGTAGAGCTATGGCGGATTCAGGGGAAGTACAGATAGGACAATCGTGAACAGATTTTTGTTGTTGTATCTGTAACGTGTTTTCTTTAAAGTCTGTTACTTCTAGTAACCAGTAGTTCTGTCTGCTTGCTGTAGACGCTCAAATCTTTGTTGTGCACACACAATGATGAATCACTACAAACCAACCTTTAGTGCTGGAATGTGCGGTACATATAACCAGGGCGTTTGACGTTATGTGAGTTCCGTCCGTGCTACAGGAAGTGCCATAATTTCGTTTTACTGCTTCTGTTTATGAGAAACTCGGACCAGTAGCTACACGCTAACTGCAGCCAACTCGCAAATTAAATCGCATTAGTAAAAAAAATGCAATAACTTAATCATATACATAAAAATGGTTCAAATGGCTCTGAGCACTATGGGACTTAACATCTTCGGTCATCAGTCCCCTGGAACTTAGAACTACTTAAACACCTAACTAACCTAAGGACATCACACACATCCATGCCTGAGGCAGGATTCGAACCTGCGACCATACCGGTCGCGCGGTTCCAACCTGAAGCGCTAGAACCGCTCGGCCACCAGCGGCCGACAATCATATACATATTCGTATGCGAAAATGGTGATCGAACGAAACGGAAAAGCTTAAAGCTTGCGACTATCTCTTATACATGCGGAAGTGAATGTGTACTTTGTTCCTGCAATAACGTACATACATCCAAACACCAGTTGAGCACTAGTTTTGCGGAAAAGGAAGTCACAACTGTGGCTGGGGTTTCCAGTTGCGGCATTTCCTTACAACCAAGAGAAACCTCCAGGAAAACTTGGTCAGAATCGTGTAATGGGAACTATTCTTAATATAATTCTGGGACACTACATGGAGTATTACTAGAAACAGTTGCTTTCTTAGTCGAGTACGAAATTCGAGATCGCTATTGTTAGTTCTTTAAATCGGTCTACTGCAGTAACTGAACCTATATAACGTAGACATTTAGTTTTCTCAGTAATCGTTAATATTTTAGAATGAGTGAGAAGTTGTAACGTCCCCTTAAAACAATTATACATGACTGTGCTTAAACTGACACACAATATTTTGTTAGCGCAACGCAATCTGACTTTCAAAATTCCCTACAAAACAATGGCCCTGACTAACAGTAAACTATACCTTTCACAAATCACTTACCTCACAAAAATCTTCGCTACTCAAGCTACTGCAATACAGCGAGCGCCACTACTGCCAGCTAAATAAAAGATTCAAACTACTGAAGGCACTAACTACTGATAGGGATAGTTAGCAAATGAAAGATATTAATAGAGAACAAACAATGTATTTACCTTGATATCGTCATATATAAATATAGCAGTTCATGACAAATTTCAAAACTCCGCCATCTCTCTCCCCACATCCACCACTGCTGGCGGCTCATCTCCAACTGCGCAACGCTACGCGCTGTTCACAGCCAGCTGCCTAACACTACAATGGCGAGTATTACAACAATGCAAAGCAGCCACAGACTGCACACAGCACAGCCAGTGATTTTCATACAGAGGTGGCGTTACCAATAAAAAAACCTAAACAGCCTACTTACAACGTATGGGCTTTGTCGTAGGTTTGTGAGTAGTGGGTTACGGTGCGACATTTGTTCAAAATACACTACTGGCCATTAAAATTGTTACACCAAGAAGAAATGCAGGTGATAAACGGGTATTCATTGGACAAACATATTATACTAGAAGTGACATGTGACTACATTTTCACGCAATTTGGGTGCATAGATCCTGAGAAATTAGTACCCACAATTACCACCTCTGGCCGTAATAACGGCCTTGATACGCCTGGGCATTGAGTCAAACAGAGCTTGGATGGCGTGTACAGGTACAGCTGCCCATGCAGCTTCAACACGATGCCACAGTTCATCAAGAGTAGTGACTGGCGTATTGTGACGAGCCAGTTACTCGGCCACCATTGACCAGACGTTTTCAATTGGTGAGAGATCTAGAGAATGTGCTGGGCAGGGCAGCAGTCGAACATTTTCTGTATCCAGAAAGGCCCGTACAGGACCTGCAAAATGCGGTCGTTCATTATCCTGCTGAAATGTAGGGTTTCGCGGGATCGAATGAAGGGCAGAGCCACGGGTCGTAACACATCTGAAATGTAGCGTCCACTGTTCAAAGTGCCGTCAATGCGAACAAGAGGTGACCGAGACGTGTAACCAATGGCACCCCATAACATCAAGCCGGGTGATACGCCAGTATGGCGATGACAAATACACGCTTCCAATGTGCGTTCACCGCGATGTCGCCAAACACAAATGCGACCATCATGATGCTGTAAACAGAACCTGGATTCATCCGAAAATATGACGTTTTGCCATTCGTGCACCCAGGTTCGTCGTTGAGTACACCATCGCAGGCGCTCGTGTCTGTGATGCAGCGTCAAGGGATCCGCAGCCATGGTCCCCGAGCTGATAGTCCATGCTGCCGCAAACGTCGTCGAACTGTTCGTGCAGATGGTTGTTGTCTTTCAAACGTCCCCATCTGTTGACTCAGGGATAGAGACGTGGCTGCACGATCCGTTACAACCATGCGGATAAGATGACTGTCATCTCGACTGCTAGTGATACGAGACCGTTGGGATCCAGCACGGCGTTCCGTATTACCCTCCTGAAACCACCGATTCCATATTCTGCTATCAGTCATTGGATCTCGACCAACGGAGCAGCAGTGTCGCGATACGATAAACCGCAACCACGATAGGCTACAATCTGACCTTTATCAAAGTCGGAAACGTGATGGTACGCATATCTCCTCCTTACACGAGGCATCGCAACAACGTTTCACTAGGCAACGGCGGTCATCTGCTGTTTGTGTATGAGAAATCGGTTGGAAACTTTGCTCATGTCAGCACGTTGTAGGTGTAGCCACCGGCGCCAACCTTGTGTGAATGCTCTGAAAAGCTACTCATTTGCATATCACAGCATCTTCTTCCTGTCGGTTAAATTCCGCGTCTGTAGCACGTCATCTTCGTGGTGTAGCAATTTTAATGACCAGTAGTGTATTTTCATTGGGAGAATACAGTGGGGAAGCCAATGGAAATTCTAGGGATATCCTCTCCTGGAAATGCAGAAGTTGTTGCAGACATAAGTAATAGAGAAGCAGGAGCGTAAGATCTGTGCCCTTCAGGTGCAGCTGCAAAATGCGAAGATGGAACTAAATGGAATGAGGAGGGAGAAGGGCGCTAGGAATGAGAAGTGGCAGTTGGTAAGACGGCTGCTAGGAGGAGGAGATATTCAGACAGTTGTGCTTTGCTTACCACCAACAGATTTGACCAACTGTCAGAGTTTAGTATAGAGGAACTTCTTGTAGCTGTAGATGTAGGAAACATGCAGCAGACCTCAGCAGATAAGGACCCTAAGACAGTTGCAGTTTCGCGTAGAAAGAAGAAAGTTATGCGAGTAGGTAGTTCACATTGCAGAGGTTTAGGCCAGCAGTTACAGGAAGTGTTGGAGAGTGAGTAACAGGTCAGCATCACTGTGAAGCCCAGTGCAAGGTTGGCTCAGGTGAGTGTTATCTTAGGGGTGTTACATAGGAATTTTACGAAAGAGGATAAGGTAGTGATTGTGGGTGTAACTGGGAATAGTGTTGATAGGGACGGGGAGTATGATGTTGGTGGTGACCTGGAAAAGATAACTACTCATACTGATGTCACAAATGCGCAATTTATGCAGTTGTTTGAGCGTCATGATCGGCCTCATCTTAATGCTGCTGTTAGGCAAAATAACAAGGGGCTTGGAAAGGCACTGACAGCGCAGGGCGTAACTCACATTGCAGTGGTACCAGTTGCGTCTGTCAATAGATCAGGATTTACTAGGCATGGCCTGTACCTCAATAGGTATGGGAGGGGGACGCTGGTAAAGCTTATAGGTAACAGTGTAGTGTGCGGTGGTGGGATCACGCACGGGAAAATTCCTGTAGTAGTTGGTGTTAGAGCTGCATATTTTTTTAGATTGAAGTCAACTGTTAGGTATAACTGCATAAAGGAAGTCTCTCTAACAAAGAAATCCCCTTCACGGAAGGTCAGGTATCCGAGTAGTGAAGGAATCAGTATATTTCAGTAAAATGTGACAGGTATTAGAGATAAAGTCAGTGTACTGCTTGCAGTTATTGACTCGGACATTATTGGTATATCAGAGCACCACTTAAATAGCGTGACAGGTCAGAGGCTTCCTTTACCAAGATACAGATTAGCTGGCTGTTTTACAAGGAGTTCTTTGGAGTGTGGGGTAATTGCCCTGTACGTAAAAACCAGTATTCCATTTGACTCGGTAGATGTATCAAAGCAATGCACTGAACAGGTATCTGAATGTTGCGCAGCGGCAGTTGAATTTAGTGAAACTACTAATCGTTGTTATGTATACGTCCATCTGTTCTGACTTCAGAGCCTTCCTGCTCAATCGAAAGAGGGTTCTTCGTTTACTTTATGGAAAGTATCAAAAATTAATTGTATGTGGTGACCTCAGTATTAATTACGTATTCGCTTCTGCAAGAATAAGGATGTTGGAAGATCTTCTAAATTAATATGAGCTGACGCAGACCATATTTTTCTTCATCCAGGGTGCAAGGGAGGAATAGCACAATCACAGACAATATTTTTATTCATACTTCATTACTAGATAGGCATTATGTTAGTAAAATGGTGAACAGCCTTTGTACTCAATCAAACGTTATATTAATTACAAACTAGGTATAAAAGCTAATCTAACGGCAATATAGAATTTTTTAAACCTCGTCAAGGAACCAGAGTGGCAGGATGTTTATAGTGCCGTTAACATTGATGACAAATATAACGCTTTCCTTAGTACGTTTCTCATGCTCTTTGAAAGTTGCTTTCCATTAGAAAGTTCAAAAGAGGGCACTAGTGGTAAAGGCCAGCCTTCGCCGCTAACTTGCAAGATGAGAATATGATGTAGAACAAAGTAGGAATTATATTAAAATATTAGAAGTAATCACAGTCAAGCCACAGTAGCCCATTACAAACAGCACTGTACGGTGCTCAAAAATGTTATAAGGCAGGCAAATAGTATGTGGTACGTAAATAGAATAACTAATTCACAAGATAAAATTAAAACCATATGGTCAGTCGTGAAGCAAGTGTCCAGTCAACAGCACAAGTTCGAGGACATAAAGTCAGTATATATTAAAAATGTTTTTGTTACTGGTAAGTCAGCTATTTCTGAAAATAATTGGTGAATTAAATAAAAGCTTAGTTTTTACCGAGAATACATAACTCTCTTTTGTAAAATGGCTTTCCAGGACTTATATCTGGAATACTCCTCTGTGATACGGACAAAAGGGGATCTGAGTTAATAATTAAATCAATGAAGACTAAGAACTCTCAAGAAGATGATAGAGTAAATAGCAAAATACTAAAGTACTGTGATACGCATATTAGCCCTATACTTACACATATTTGTAAATTTTTCTTTAGGAACGGTCAGCTTCCTGAACGATTAAATTACTTAGTACTAAAGCCGCTCTGTAAATAGAGAGAAAGGGATAATATAGACAATTTTCTATGACATCAGTATCTGGTGAAGTTATTGAAAAGGCTGTGCTTGAAAGGATAACTGATGGATGACCTTAACAAAGTTTGCTATCAGATTTACAGATCGGATTTAGAAATAGTTTGTTGTTGTTGTTGTGGTCTTCAGTCCTGAGACTGGTTTGATGCAGCTCTCCATGCTATTCTATCCTGTGCAAGCTCCTTCATCTCCCAGTACCTACTGCAACCTACATCCCTCTGAATCTGATTAGTGTATTCATTTCTTGGTCCCCCTCTACGATTTTTACCCTCCACGCTGCCATCCAATGCTAAATTTGTCATCCCTTGACGCCTCAGGACATGTCCCACCAACCGGTACTTTCTTCTTGTCAAGTTGTGCCACAAACTCCTCTTCTCCCCAATTCTATTCAAAACCTCCTCATTAGTTATGTGATCTACCCATCTAATCTTCAGCATTCTTCTGTAGCACCACATTTCGAGAGCTTCTATTCTCTTCTTGTCCAAACTACTTATCGTCCACGTTTCACTGCCATACATGGCTACACTCCATACAAATGCTTTCAGAAACGACTTCCTGACACTTAAATCTATACTAGATGTTAACAAATTTCTCTTCTTCAGAAACGCTTTCCTTGCCATTGCCAGTCTACATTTTATATCATCTCTACTTCGACCATCATCAGTTATTTTACTCCCTAAATAGCAAAACTCCTTTACTACTTTAAGTTTCTCATTTCCTAATCTAATTCCCTCAGCATCACCCAACTTAATTCGACTACATTCCATTATCCTTGTTTTGCTTTTGTTGATGTTCATCTTATATCCTCCTTTCAAGACACTGTCCATTCCGTTCAACTGCTCTTCCAAGTCCTTTGCTGTCTCTGACAGAATTACAATGTCATCGGCGAACCTTTAAGTTTTTCTTCTCCATGGACTTTAATACCTACTCCGAATTTTTCTTTTGTCTCCTCTACTGCTTGCTCAATATACAGATTGAATAACATCGGGGAGAGGCTACAACCCACTATCACTCGCTTCCCAACCACTGCTTCCCTTTCATGTCCCTCGACTCATAACTGCCATCTGGTTTCTGTACAAATTGTAAATAGCCTTTCGCTCCCTGTATTTTGCCCCTGCCATCTTTAGAATTTGAAAGAGAGTATTCCAGTCAGCATTGTCAAAAGCTTTCTCTAAGTCTACAAATGCTAGAAACGTAGGTTTTCCTTTCCTTAATCTTTCTTCTAAGATAAGTCGTAGGGTCAGAATTGCCTCACGTGTTCCAACATTTTTACGGAATCCAAACTGATCTTCCCCGAGGTCGGCTTCTGCCAGTTTTTCCAATCGTCTGTAAAGAATTCGCGTTAGTATTTTGCTGCTGTGACTTATTAAACTGATTGTTCGGTAATTTTCACATCTGTCAACACCTGCTTTCTTTGGGATTGGAATTATTCTATTTTTCTTGAAGTCTGAGGGTATTTCGCCTGTCTCGTACATCTTGCTCACCAGATGGTAGAGTTTTAGTCAGGACTGGCTCTCCCAAGGCAGTCAGTAGTTCTAATGGAATGTTGTCTACTCGCAGGGCCTTGTTTCGACTCAGGTCTTTCAGTGCTCTGTCAAACTCTTCACGCAGTATCGTATCTCCCATTTCATCTTCATCCACATCCTATTCCATTTTCATAATATTGCCCTCAAGTACATCGCCCTTGTATAGACCCTCTATATACTCCTTCCACCTTTCTGCTTTCCCCTCTTTGCTTAGAAATGGGTTTCCATCTGAGCTCTTGATATTCATACAAGTGGCTCTCTTTCCTCCAAAGGTTTCTCTAATTTTCCAGTAGGCTTTATCTATCTTACCCCTAGTGAGATAAGCCTCCACATCCTTTCATTTGTCCTCTAGCCATGCCTGCTTAGCCATTTTGCACTTCCTGTCGATCTCATTTTTGAGACGTTTGTATTCCTTTCTGCCTGCTTCATTTACTGCATTTTTATATTTTCTCCTTTCAACAATTAAATTCAATATTTCTTCTGTTACCCAAGGATTTCTACTAGCCCTCGTCTTTTTACCTACTTGATCCTCTGCTGCCTTCACTACTTCATCCCTCAGAGCTACCCATTCGTCTTCTACTGTATTTCTTTCCCCTATTCCAGTCAATTGTTTCCTTATGCTCTCCCTGAAACTCTGTACAACCTCTGGTTAAGTCAGTTTATCCAGGTACCATCTCCTTAAATTCCCACCTTTTTGCAATTTCTTCAGTTTTAATCTACAGTTCATAACCAATAGATTGTGGTCAGAGTCCACATCTGCCCCTGGAAATGTCCTAAAATTTAAAACCTAGTTCCTAAATCTCTGTCTTACCATTATATAATCTATCTGATACCTTTTAGTATATCCAGGATTCTTCCATGTATACAACCTTCTTTTATGATTCTTGAACCAAGTGTTAGCTATGATTAAGTTATGCTCTGTGCAAAATTCTAACAGACGGCTTCCTCTTTCATTTCTTAGCCCCAATCCATATTCACCTACTATGTTTCCTTCTCTCCCTTTTCCTACTGTCGAATTCCAGTCATCCATGAGTATTAAATTTTCGTCTCCCTTCACTACCTGAATAATTTCTTTTATCTCATCATACATTTCTTCAATTTCTTCGTCATCTGCAGAGCTAGTTGGCGTATAAACTTGTACTACTGTAGTAGGTATGGGCTTCGTGTTTATCTTGGCCACTATAATGCGTTCACTATGCTGTGTGTAGTAGCTTACCCGCACTCCTATTTTCTTATTCATTATTGAACCTACTCCTCCATTACCCCTATTTGATTTTGTATTTATAACCCTGTATTCACGTGACCAGAAGTCTTGTTCCTCCTGCCACCGAACTTCACTAATTCCGACTATATCTAACATTAACCTATCGATTTCCCTTTTTAGGTTTTCTAACCTACCTGCCCGATTAAGGGGGTCTGACATTCCACGCTCCGATCCGCAGAATGCCAGTTTTCTTTCTCCATAATGACGTCCTCTTGAGTAGTCCCCGCCCGGAGATGCGAATGGGGGACTACTTTACCTCCGGAGTATTTTACCCAAGAGGACGCCATCATCATTTAACCATACAGTAAAGCTGCATGCCCTAGGGGAAAAATTACGGCTGTAGTTTCCCCTTGCTTTCAGCAGTTCGCAGTACCACAACAGCAAGGCCGTTTTGGGTAATGTTACAAGGCCAGATCAGTCAATCATCCAGACTGTTGCCCCTGAGACTACTGAAAAGGCTGCAGCCCCTCTTCAGGAACCACGCGTTTGTCTGGCCTCTCAACAGATACCCCTCCGTACTGGTTGCACCTACGGTACGGCTATCTGTATCGTTGAGGCACGCAAGCCTCCCCACCAACGGCAAGGTCCATGGTTCATTGGGGGAGAAATAGTTTAACAATTAAAAATCCCATATTCTCTCTTCTCTGTGAGGTACCGAATACATTAAGCAAAGGATTTTCGAACGATAGGCATCATTTTTGATTTGACTAAGGCGTTTGGTTGTGTTAATCACGAAATATTGCTCCAGAAGTTGGACCATTATGGAATATGTGGAGTAGCTTACAACTGGTTCACCTCTCAGTTTAAGAACACACAACAAAACGTCATTCGTCACATTACTGAGAATGGCTGTGATGTGGGTTCCGAGTGGGACAGGGTTAAATGGGGAGTGCCCCAGGGATCGGTGCTTGGGCCACTCCTGTTCTTTATTTACATATACACAACAAAAAAAGTTTTGTATCACCCCAGTTCCCAGAACTCCTGAAGATAGACATTGACTGTGGATATTGAGTCACTGACACACTCCTTTTGATGTTCAGAGATGCACTAAACCCGCGCAAAGATGTAAACAACGCCTATTAGACGGAGGGGACCCGAGAGCCGATCACTTCCAGTCATTCCACCAGGATGGACATGCACGACTCGTGTTGTCTGTCGTTCAGTCATGCCTAGACGGTTAATACCCCGGTTGGATTGCGTCCGCATTGTTGCTCTATGCCAGGAAGGGATCTCAACAGGAGAAGTGTCCAGACGTATCGGAGTGAACCAAAGTGATGTTGTTTGGACATGGAGGAGACACAGGGAGACAGGAACTGTCGATGACGTGCCTCGCTCAGGCTGCCCAAAGGCTACTACTGCAGTGAATGACCACTACCTACGGATTATGGCTCTGAGGAACCCTGACAACAAAGCCACCATGTTGAATAATGCTTTTTCGTGCAGCCACAGGACGTCGTGTTACGACTCAAACTGTCCGCAACAGGCTGCATGTTGCGCAACTTCACTCCCGACGTCCATGGTGAAGTCCAACTTTGCAAATACGACACCATCCAGGTACAGATGGGCCCAACAACATGCCGAATGGATCGCTCAGGACTGGTATCACGTTCTCTTCGCTCATGAGTGTCGTATATGCCTTCAACCTGACAATCATTGGAGACCTATTTGGAGGCAACCCAGTCGGGTTGAATGCCTTAGACACACTGTCCAGTCCGGCCGGAGCGGCCAAGCGATTCTAGGCGCTACAGTCTGGGCTCATGGCAACATCTCAGTCACAAGCGACGTTGAGCAGTTTCATTAGCTATACTGAGAGGATCTCAAAATGTTCAAATGTATGTGAAATCTTATGGGACTTAACTGCTAAGGTCATCAGTCCCTAAGCCTACACACCACTTAACTTAAATTATCCTAAGGACAAACACACACACCCATGCGCGAGGGAGGACTCGAACCTCCGCCAGGATCAGACGCACAGTCCATGACTGCAGCACCCTAGACCGCTCGGCTAATCACGCGTGGTGAGAGGATCTCTCTGTATCTCTGTCTCTATCTGCTTCACTCTCTCTGTCTCTTTCTCTCTCTCTGTCTCTCTGTCTCTCTCTCTACAATACAGTTAAGTATCACTATACTTTTGTACATTAGTGAATGCTGCACCGTCATGTCGTAGAATTCACAGTTGCAATGGCCGCGGGGCAGGAAAGGCGAGTACTACTGAGACGCATGCATGCATTGAGTGAGTGGATCATGATCTTCAAAAGTGGAAACTGAAATCAGGAGGATGTTTCGAGTTGATAAAATACGCCCAGTTCTTGGATTACATATTGGGACACAGATAGGCAGATTGCAGCGAACTTCATCAGCTCTTGCTGAAAGCTTCTTCCTCACTTGTGACAGTTCTCGAGGCCTGTGCCTCCATATGTGTGCAAATATTAGCAGTATGTTCTTTTTACTAATGCCTGTTTGATGGACTGGATATATGCAAACACACTGGATTCACACTAAATACATTACAGCATTAAATAGTAACAGTTCTCCGAGGTCAGGCACATTTCTGGATTGTCGTTATGGCCAATCACGGGAAATAAGCGAATAAGATGAGACAAACCTGTTACGATTATAATCTACGAAAACGTATTTTTTTAAATTTACTTTAAGACCTGTATGGCACGTTTTCTGGTACAGTGCATGCCGTAAGGCTGGTTCTATCAGAACAAAGTGTATTATCTGATTATCTGTACATCACAATTTCCTTCCCTCCACACTATCAGTAACACGCACCATCATGTCAATAACACGCTCAACAGTTAGGCTTGTTTGAAGTAGCGCTAAAGAAAACTTCAGTCTCATATTTAACAGTTTCTCCAAAACTAATGTAGTTTTGTAATACTGCGCCTTACTCAGGGAAATGTCAAGTGCAACGAGAATAGGGAAAGCCGCAAAATGAGCGTGAAATGAAGGATGTGGTTGCGAGGTTTTTGTATCTGAATAGCAAGAAAAACGGCGAAAACGACAGACAATTACCACAGTTAAACATGCTTCTCCTGAACGACCGCCAAAAAGTTTGCGAACGGTAAACCTAACAGTGCTGAAATTAAACAAACTCCATTTGCAGTGTCTTCCTCTAAAACAGTAATATCAGTTGAAAGGGCTCACACGGAGTTTCAAATTTACTTTGGATTGTATAAGGAAAAGATAAGTCTTTGTGTTCTCACGAAAGATACAGTTCTGTCTTTTCAGTAATGGAGAAGTATCAAGGAAAGTTTGATGAAGTCGTTCCTCCTTTACGTTGTCTTTAGAATCGTCACATAAAACAGTAATTGCAGTCCCTTATATCACTAATGGATGGACATTTTTCAGAATTCTCTCCCGGTTTCTCGATAACGCAGAATTCTCGAAAACACCAACTTTGGATCTGTTGATATTTCATTCACTCACCTCACGAACGTCGTCTGATTATATTAGTCCCAGGAGTCTACACTTGTTCACGTATTCGTGCTTACTATACATGCCTCGGTGCATTACATCTCATTTCGTTTCTAGATTCTTGTTTATTCGTTGCCGTATATTTTCTATTTCTTTGCATTGTTTTTGTACATTTTCGCTGTATTCTGTATCTTTTTTGTATTGTTATTTGTTTGTGCGCACAGTGGTCATGTTGGTACATTTTAATTGTACACTGCACAGGCGAGCCTGTTTGGGTCATGCCAGAAGTAGCATTGAACAACTGAGAGCACGAGTGACACACTTAATTTTTTAAGGAATCTGGAGCCACGGATTTCTTCCACTTACGTCCTACGTTTTTTTTCAAATTCTTCACTTGACGTTTATGGATTTCTTCCTTGATTGTAAATCCCCACGAAAGTTGTTTGACAAAATTAGCTGCGCAACGTAATATACTGCTGATGTACGATAATATTTCTTCATCTGAAAGAAAACAAGAAAATATAACAGGCTGTCGGGTCAAGTAACTTTGTGAAAGAGACACCAATTGCATTTCCATTTGCCGAACGTCAACTTTCCTCGCTACTGCGCGAGTTTGCACCTCTTATACGTGCTAAAGGAAGCTTCAGAATCGGCGACGAAATGACGTAAGCAAACCGTTGTGCCGTATTTCATTCAAGAGATGCATTACGCTGGGCAGTCAAAAGAAGAATGGTCTCAAAGAAAAAGACAGTTTATGGCTTCTCATAACTTTTGCGTTGTTCGACGGCCGTTAATGAGGAATCTCTAAAGCACGCGTTTGCTTCGAGCTCCGGCTGCCTCTTCTCGCTACATCGGATGTTTCGTCACAGTCTCCTCCGGTTAATTTTTTTCAGGATAAATCGTCACTATTCCACCCATCTAGGTTTTTAAAGTTCTGTCTGCTTTTGCAGCACCCAACGGAAAACACTGCTTTGTGAGACATGGACAGTTGTTTGAGCTTTAATCGATTTAAGCGTCATATGTACATCTCCATACATACTCCGCAATGAACTGTAAAGAGCGTGGCACAGAGTACTTAACACGGTACTATACATTACGGGTTCTTGCTGCTCCAAACGTGTATGTATCGCGGGAAGAACGATTACTTCATTGCCTCTGTGCGCTGTCTAATTTTGCATTCATGGTTCCAACGGGAATTACTCCGTGGGGGTGGGGGGTGGCTTAAGAATAGCTCCACATCGTTCACTTAATACTGGTTCGCGAAATTTTGGTACCAGACTTTCACAGGTAAATTTGCGTGAATCTTCAAATATCCGTCAATTCAGGATTTTCAACATTTCCTTGACCCTATCCCTTGAAGCAAAGAAACCTGTGAAAATTCACGCCAGCCTTCATTGCATAAGTGATTTATAATCATTGTACTGACTGTATTTTCCCAGTGTACTACCAATGGAACGAAGTCTGCCACTTGCCTTGCCTACTACTGAAACTACGCGATCATTCAATTTCATATTCCAACAAATCGTTACACACAGGTAACATGTGAATCTTTGATATTTTATTCATGTGATACTACTTAAATTTCCTTTTGTGAAGTTCAGAATTTTACATCTCGGTACATCTAAAGCAAGCCGCCAACCTTAAGTTACAACACTGCTAAATCTTTTCAAGAGCTGACTGAATATTTTTTTTTTCTTTTTCAAATAGTATTTCATTATAGATGACTGCATCATCTGCGAAAAGTCTGAGGTTGCAATTTTCATTAACTCAAATTTGAACAGCAACTGTTCCAACACACTTCCCTGGGGCACACGAGTTACTTCCTTATGCACAAAATCCTACTACATCATCCCTACTATCCTCATCCCAGTTACCAATTCGCTTCATACGCCATACGAGCATAGCTGTGGGAGTGAGACAAATGCTGTCCAGAAGTCAACATTTTTCTCATGGTACGTTATGTGGGTGCTTCGCAATATTTTATTTTGTCAGTAATCCTGTTTTATTGTAATGTTAGAGAGCGAGAACTACACACGAGACAATTTATGAAATCTTTTTTATACTGTAGCTCTAAAAAAATCATACTCCCTAAAAACAAGTTTCACCGAAAAGTAGCACTCTTACAGGCTATATTAAAACATCTATAATCGTACAAAATTAGGATATCAAAATTACAAAGAGAAATAATGTTCTTCGAATGTAAAAGGTGTCATTATCCAAAACTAGGAATTATATTCGTGTATTTCAGCTCCAGCTACGTAAAGAGTTGTTTGTCATTTGTTAGATCCAAAAACAAAGAATATTTCAATTAATTTGTAACTATGTCATGAAGAATCAGTTCTAAGGTTTTTGTGCTTCACTGAGAAAACATATTTGGAATACATCAGAAAAAATTACTGCATGAGATAGCGGATGTCAGTTCTTCATAAACATAAATAATTACAAAAATAATCTGACAGAAGGAATAATCCGAAAGTCTTCGAATACGAAAGAGCTCATAAAATTCCCCTGTGAAGGTGTTCTACATACGTTTCCAGGGATTTGAATAAAAATATATTCAGAATGGTCTAACGCCAGGTGTTCAGAGATAACATTATAAAACGACTACACACATTTCGACACAGCAAGTGGTAGAATGTCGATAGCCAGTGGTCGACTCAGTTTATACTGGGTGTCCCAGGAGGAATGGTTAATATTTTAGGGATATGACAGGAACGCTTATCAGGAGCGAAAAACTTTCTACATTCTACATTCTACATTGATACTCCGCAAGCCACCCAACGGTGTGTGGCGGAGGGCACTTTATGTGCCACTGTCATTACCTCCCTTTCCTGTTCCAGTCGCGTATGGTTCGCGGGAAGAACGACTGTCTGAAAGCCTCCGTGCGCGCTCTAATCTCTCTAATTTTACATTCGTGATCTCCTCGGGAAGTATAAGTAGGGGGAAGCAATATATTCGATACCTCATCCAGAAACGCACCCTCTCGAAACCTGCCGAGCAAGCTACACCGCGATGCAGAGCGCCTCTCTTGCAGAGTCTGCCACTTGAGTTTATTAAACATCTCCGTAACGCTATCACGGTTACCAAATAACCCAGTGACGAAACGCGCCGCTCTTCTTTGGATCTTCTCTATCTCCTCCGTCAACCCGACCTGGTACGGATCCCACACTGATGAGCAATACTCAAGTATAGGTCGAACGAGTGTTTTGTAAGCCACCTCCTTTGTTGATGGACTACATTTTCTAAGCACTCTCCCAATGAATCTCAACCTGGTACCCGCCTTACCAACAATTAGTTTTATATGATCATTCCACTTCAAATTGTTCCGTACGCATACTCCCAGATATTTTACAGAAGTAACTGCTACCAGTGTTTGTTCCGCTATCATATAATCATACAACAAAGGATCCTTCTTTCTATGTATGTGGACATCTGGCATATTCCGAATGGTTTCCAAGAAAGAACACATTTAATGTACATTTCTTTTTGGACTAGTGGTTCAAATTGCTCTAAGCACTATGGGACTTAACATCTGAGGTCATCAGTCCCCTATATTTAGAACTACCTAAACCTAACTAACCTAAGGACATCACACACATCCATGAACGAGGCAGGATTCGAACCTGCGACCATAGCAGCAGCACGAATCCGGACTGAAGCGCCTAGAACCGCTCGGCCACAGTGGCTGGTTTGGGCTAGTGGCGCGCACACATGTGTCCTACCTATCCACCCTCTTTGTCGTTTTATTCGAGCACAATCTACCTCGTTGCTTTGAAACTCTTTGCTTGGAAAGTCGTTCTGCCATTAAAATAGCACATCGAATGTGGAGCGGTCCATGAGAGAAGTCGTGCGCCGGCTGCTGTGACCGAGCTGTTTTAGGCCCTTCAGTCTGGAACCGCGCTGCTGCTACGATCACAGGTTCGAATCCTGCCTCGTTCATGGATGTGTGTGATGTCCTTAGGTTGGTTGGTTGGTTGTTTTGGGGAAGGAGACCAGACAGCGTGGTCATCGGTCTCATCGGATTAGGGAAGGATGGCGAAGGAAGTCGGCCGTGCCCTTTCAGAGGAACCATCCCGGCATTTGCCTGGAGTGATTTAGGGAAATCACGGAAAACCTAAATCAGGATGGCCGGACGCGGGATTGAACCGCCGTCCTCCCGAGTGCGAGTCCAGTGTCTAACCACTGCGCCACCTCGCTCGGTGTGATGTCCTTAGGTTAGTTAGGCTTAGGTAGTTCTAAGTATAGGGGGCTGATGACCTCCCTTAGTGCTTAGAGCCATTTGAAACATTCAGAAACAGTGCAAGGGATTGCGAGTATATCAGAGATAGTCATTGGTTAACTGTGTCTGTACACACTCTGGCTAAAATGCCACACATCTGCGCTAATGAAGAATACGAGGATATGATGTACATTAACTGCTTCAGTTATGGTCGTGCTCCTCATACTGCTGAAGAATACCGTAGGCGCTTTCCGATACGTCGAATTCCTGGTCGGTAGGTGGTTACCAGAGATTTGCACGCACTGCTTGAAAAAGGTATTCTTCTGAGTTCTCATTTTTCTTCTGAACTTGTAGTTCAACATGCTGCACTGAAACAGCAACACAATGCTGAAATGCTTAGCGTAGTTCTACTACCAGCACACGGCGATGTGAAAGATAATGCTTAGAGTTGACTGTGTTAAAATGCCTATGCCTCATGTCGTAATGTTTAGTAATGCTGTACATACGTATTGTGTACTAAACTGGGGACCTAGAAGGAGAGGCTTCGTCCCGCCGTAGCCCTCAGTGGTTCACAGCCCCACAACAGGCTACAGCAGCCCACCCACCCCACCGCTGCCGCACACCAAACCCTGGTTTATTGTGCCCCCCCCCCCCCCCCCTCCGCCACCGGTAAACGTCTCACAACAGTCGTGTGTAGCTCCAAATGTTTGTGTGGTAGAGTAATGATGATGTACGCATTCCCGAGGACAGTGTTTGGGCAGCAGTTGCCGACATAGTGTAACTGAGGCGGAATAAGGGGAACCAAGCTCTGACTCAATGCCGTTATTACGGCCAGAGGTTGTAGTTCTGGGTACTGATTTCTCAGGATCTATGCACCCAAATTGCGTGAAAATGTAATCACATGTCAGTTCTAATGTAATGTATTTGTCCAATGAATACCCCTTTATGATCTGCATTTCTTCTTGGTGTAGCTATTTTAATGGCCAGTAGTGTATGTGAAAATTAAGAACAGTGTTACAAGAGGCGATGATGTGATGTTACATTACCTGGTATGTCAAAACTGTCAATACTAGAAGTGTGTCGAAAAGACTTTCCGCCATATGTAAAGTTCCAGTGGTACCGCCAGATGGAAAGGTCGCGTGATGAAAGAGTAGTACAAAAGGATTTAATCTTTTTACTATTCGTTAGTTATCCAAAGCAGAAAATGAGTCAAATTATATTGAAAAATGAACTTACCATAGTTTTTGATACATCAAGAGCGTGATTAAATATTTTTTGCTAAACAGGCAAGAGTGTATATTACCGGTGTATCTTCTTAAGTTAATTAACAAGAATATTTTTGGTTTTCTTTTTACATGCACTACAACTGAAACATACGATACAAAAACTTGTGCGTTTCCTAGTAGGTAAGAGTTACTGAAGTTCCTAGAACACATTTTTTTATTCTAATCAAGAAGTGACGCATGTTCTTGCTACTGCATGCGGTCAACCGCATTCGGCTACGCACAGGAACCTCGCCTCGCCATGGGCTGAATTTTAATGAATGCTTTCTGTTGCGTACGTCATGCCCTGTGTTGGCTACACGTGTGCGCTCATTCACAAGGCTGACCGCACTGCTGCGGACTCCCGTTGTGGTTTCGCCGTGCGTAGTGATTCACACAAACGTGGATCACCTCGTAGTGGCTCCTACGTTTGAGGAAGGCTATGATATGAAACTTCCTGGCAAATTAAAACTGTGTGCCGGACCGAGACTCGAACTCGGGACCTTTGCCTTTTGCGGGCAAGTGCTCTTCTGACTGAGCTACCCAATCACGATTCACGTCCCCTTCTCACAGCTTTACTTCCGCCAGTACCTTTAATATTCATCTAGATCTCCTCTCGTCACACGACTCGTTTCGGGTTTTTAACTCACCGAGTTTTTAGTCCGACAACGTGCCATATGCATTAAGTGGCAGCGTCTGCTTAGGGTGTGCTACCGCTTGTGTTGGTTTACAGATCTGTGAAATCATCAAAAAATGTGCTGTTTGTAAACAAACACTTATGGTAGCACTTCATGCCAATAAGCTGCTACTATTGTACATAGCCGTTATTACACTGACGGAAAAAATCACAGCAACAAAAAATAATTGATGTAAAGTAATGACATTCGGGGAATAGATTTGTCTAGGTAACATATTTAAGTGGTTAACATTGCAAGGTGGATGTGTACGGGTATGGAGACAACCTCATGAATCCATGGACTCTGCTTGTCAGCAGTGGACCTTACAAGCGTGAATAAGCCATTGTTAATGTGAAATGCTGGTACGTTATTAACAGGTGTACACGCCAGACTGTTGAATGCAAGCTTGCAAACGTGCATACGTTGTGTTATCCAGGTGCTGGATGTCAGTTTATGGGATGGAGTTCTACACCTGTTGCACTTGGTCGGTCAATAGAGGGACTGTTAATGCTGTTTGTGGATGACGCTGGAGTTGTCGTCCAATAATGTACCATGTATGTTCTATTGGAGACAGATCTGGTGATCGACCAAGCCGAAGCAAGATGTCGACACCCTGCGGTGCATGCTGGGTTACTACAGCGCTATGTGGGAGAGTATTATCTTGTTGGAAAACGCCCTCTACAATACTGTTCACGAATGGCAGCAAGACGGGTCGAATCACCAGACTGAACCCCAAGTTTGCAGTCACTGTGCGTGGGATAGCCACGAGAATGCTCTCTTGTGATACGGAATTGCATCCCAGACCATAATTCCAGGTGCAGGTGCAGTGTGTTCAGCAAACAGGTTGTTTGCTGGCCCTCGACTGGTCCCCTTCTAACCGACACACAGCCATCAGTGGCATACAGTCTGTTTATTAGAAAACACAACAGACTCCTACCCAGCCCTCCAGTGAGCTCTTGTTTGATACCGCTGGAGTCGCAAATGGCGGTGCTTTAGTTAAGTGGAATGCACAGGGCGTCTGGCTCGGGGCTGTCTTTGAAGTAACCGATTTGTAGCAGTTTGTTGTGTCAGTGTGGTGCCAACTACTACTCGGACTGCTGCTGCAGATGAAGTACGATGCGCCGAAGTCATACGTCGGACACGATGGACGTCCCTCTCGGTAGTGCCACGTAGCTGACAGCAGCCCTGGCTTCTTGCGATCAAATATTATCGTGACCACCACTGACACAGTGGTTACATTCCTGCAAAGTCTTTCGTGACAGAAGGAACATCGAGTTTCTCGTATCCATTTTACACGATCTCGTCCAAATTCAGTGATGTGTTGATAATGGCATCTTTGTCACCTTAAAGGCGTTCTTGAGTAACATCAGCTCACAACGTGCAGACTCAAAAGTTACTAAAGCTGACGACTGTTACAGCGCGTATTTAAGCCTGGTTTGCATCCTCATAGTTTCGCTGCCAGCGCTACTCTTACACGACTGGCACGAAATTTGAGTAGACATCATCTTTCAAATGTAGAAACACGCCTTCCAACTCTCGTTTATGTCACCCAACTCCCTCTTGCTGCTGCGATTTTTTTCCGTTAGTGTAGTAATGCAATGAGGAAATACACTCCTGGAAATTGAAATAAGAACACCGTGAATTCATTGTCCCAGGAAGGGGAAACTTTATTGACACATTCCTGGGGGCAGATACATCACATGATCACACTGACAGAACCACAGGCACATAGACACAGGCAACAGAGCATGCACAATGTCGGCACTAGTACAGTGTATATCCACCTTTCGCAGCAATGCAGGCTGCTATTCTCCCATGGAGACGATCGTAGAGATGCTGGATGTAGTCCTGTGGAACGGCTTGCCATGCCATTTCCACCTGGCGCCTCAGTTGGACCAGCGTTCGTGCTGGACGTGCAGACCGCGTGAGACGACGCTTCATCCAGTCCCAAACATGCTCAATGGGGGACAGATCCGGAGATCTTGCTGGCCAGGGTAGTTGACTTACACCTTCTAGAGCACGTTGGGTGGCACGGGATACATGCGGACGTGCATTGTCCTGTTGGAACAGCAAGTTCCCTTGCCGGTCTAGGAATGGTAGAACGATGGGTTCGATGACGGTTTGGATGTACCGTGCACTATTCAGTGTCCCCTCGACGATCACCAGTGGTGTACGGCCTGTGTAGGAGATCGCTCCCCACACCATGATGCCAGGTGTTGGACCTGTGTGCCTCGGTCGTATGCAGTCCTCATTGTGGCGCTCACCTGCACGGCGCCAAACACGCATACGACCATCATTGGCACCAAGGCAGAAGCGACTCTCATCGCTGAAGACGACACGTCTCCATTCGTCCCTCCATTCACGCCTGTCGCGACACCACTGGAGGCGGGCTGCACGATGTTGGGGCGTGAGCGGAAGACGGCCTAACGGTGTGCGGGACCGTAGCCCAGCTTCATGGAGACGGTTGCGAATGGTCCTCGCCGATACTCCAGGAGCAACAGTGTCCCTAATTTGCTGGGAAGTGGCGGTGCGGTCCCCTACGGCACTGCGTAGGATCCTACGGTCTTGGCGTGCATCCGTGCGTCGCTGCGGTCCGGTCCCAGGTCGACGGGCACGTGCACCTTGTAACCTCCCCACCGTAATTTTTAAAGAAATGAAAGTGACAATACTTAATACAAATGGGAGCCGAGTGTAACCTCCCCGCAAAATTTATAATAATTGACAATATTATTTAGGGATGCTAATGGACATTGCTCTATGCGTAACCTGCCCACAATGAAATGTACTGACAATGGCAACAAAAATGTGAAATTCGCAATCTGACTCAAATATAAATCCTTCAAAAAATTAAAGTCCATTCAGTGACAAGAAAATTCAATTAAACCGAAATATCGGTCTTTGGCCCTGTGTAAAACAATCAGAATTAAAGTCTTACCTCAGAATAAATGGATGTCACATATCTGCTCTTGTTGTTGCGCACCGCTTGGAGGAACTGCATTGCAAATAATAATATTCTCTTTTTTTGTGATTTTAGTGGAGTTTTTCTTCAAAAGAAGTGGAATGAAATGGGAAGTGCAACGAAATCTTGAGTTCAATAAAAAATTAAATTTTTGAAAAAAATGCTTTTGAAATAAAAATTATTATTGGGAGACTTGTTGGAGAATCATTACAATAAATAAAATTTTCCATTATCTAATGATTATATTAATTAACAGTATACCTTATTCCTCATCTTGACCATTGTTGCCGACCGCCTACATCACACAACCGCACTGGGCTGCTACTACTGACCGACCGCTCTGCATGACGACTACAGACTGAGAACTGCTCTCAACTAGACAGAGCTACAGACTCGCAACGACTGACTGACTGCTACTCTGCATAGCGACAACTAACTCGCAAAGACTACTACTGACTGAGAACCGCTCGCAACACTCGCGCGGTCAAGCGCATACTCTCTGGTCACAGATGCTACAATGCCTCGCCATCGCTGCTGCGTTACATACGTGTTTCATAACCCTCCACTCGGGGGGCAAAAATTTGGCAGCGATGGTGAGTCATTTGGACTTGCCAAGCGCGGCAAAATTTTTCTTTAATTAACAAAATCCTACAACTTACAGAATATTTAAATGTTGTGCACACGCACTAAGTACAAAATATATCGGACAAGGACAAAATGTGAATACTAAACATAGTAGCAAATCAGAAAAAAGTATATACAAACTTTTTGACAGATAAAGTGCACAGGCACTGAAAATTCTTTAGCATATGCAGAACAAATAAACAGACTGGCAAGAATAATTAGATGTAGTACATAAAGTAAATGTTGTGCACACGCACTAAGTACAAAATATATCAGACAAAGACAAAATGTGAGTACAAAACATAGTAGCAAATCAGAAAAGTATATACAAATTATTTGACAGATAACAAAGTGCACAGGCACTGAAAAAATTCTTTAGCATATTCAGAACAAATAAACAGACTGGCAAAAAATATTATGTTGACAAGTGTACATGCACTGAAAAATGTCTTTAGCATTGTCACAACAAATAAACATAATGGCAAAAAAAATTCATGTCCAAAGTGCACATGCACTGAAAAATGTCTTTAGTATTTTCACAACAAATAAACATAATGGCAAACATCATGTCGACCAGTGACATAAGTGTACTCACACTGGAGTTTAGCGAATCGAAAAATGTATAACCTATGAACATAAATGATGTTACCAAAAAAAAATTTTTTTTTATGTGACAAGAATCAGGATAGGAAAGGGAAGGATTGCATCATGGTTGTAGCACTTTAGATTGCACACAGCTGCTCTGAACGTCCATATCTTTCCACAGTAGTACAACACCAAGTGACACAACTTGAAGTTCTTTTCCCATCAGAATTTATCAGTGTAGCCAAGACACTGAACTGTCGTAGTAATGTTCCATGTTTTCATTTTGGCAGTACATTAGGTACACCAAACAGTGGGACCATAATAATGTCTTCATCGCTCATGGTGGTGGACAGCATGTCGTGTCAACACCACACTCTTACAAGGCACACCAACGTAGAATTAGTGCAAAACCAAATATAGTGCTCCATGATCACTGGGATAAACAGGACAAATGGACATTGCAGTAATTCAGGGTAGTCAGCTTATGAGGTGAAGGACATCAAGTCACATAATATTGTCAATTACAGTAGTAGTGTGCGGCATTCATAGCCCAGTTATTGAACATTTCTGTACCATGTATGTAGTATTACAGAAAAATGTTCATTAATTGTTTTACATAGAATCAGTAATCTTCTTTTCCTAGTTACAAAGCATTATTAAATAATCGCATTCTTTTCCAGTTACAGTGTATAATTAAGAATCATTAGCCTTTTCCTAATTACGGTTAATTAATCATTTGTCATTAATTAATCATTTGTCTAATTACAGTTAATTAATCATTTGTATAATTACAGTTAATTAATCATTTGTCGTTAATTAATCATTTGTCTAATTACAGTTAATTAATCATTTGTCGTTAATTAATCATTTGTCTAATTACAGTTAATTAATCATTTGTATAATTACAGTTAATTAATTGATCATTTGTCATTTCAATATATTAAGAATTATTAGCCTTAATTAATTACAAAGCATTATTAAACCGTCACATTCATTTCCAATTACAAAGTATGAACATTGAAAACAAGAGTTAATTAATGGCATAATTAATAACAATTTCGTTGATTGACATTAATTATTGGCACTCAGTGGCCAGCAAGTATTGAATAAAATCATCATTCAGTATTATTCAGATTATTACGAAGTCATTATTAAAAATCAGTTAATTACAGTCAAATCATTAGTAATCACAGGCATTACAATAAACAGTGGCAGTTATTAGCTAGTGACAAAGCATTATTTTGAATATAGTCTCATTAAGAGGTCATTACTCGAGTGATATGCTATTCAGAGTTGATCAGTATTATTCAGAATTATCATAAACTAGTGACATTATGTGGGACTGGTAATACATTTTTTTGGTAGCAATGCATTGCGCTGGGATCGATAATTAATTGCTGAGGCATAATACTTTTTGCCTTTGACCTATTGCTGCAAATGAGGATAGGTAACGTCATTCGTCATGAGTCAGCTGTAGCAAGATTATGTAACAAGGCAGTACATGTGATCACATTTATAAATGATAAACACAAATGGGTAAAAAATATAAAAATGCAAGTACTAGAACAGGTATAATAAGTAACAGGTTTAGTAAGTGTCATGAAAAACTTCTCCTGGAAAAAATACAAAAACGGATTATTGACCTGAAAGAAGAAACGCACACTATGCTGAAAAGTAGTGAACTTCAAATTAACAAGTAGTGAAATGTGTATAAAATGTGTTCCATAGCTGTCCTTTCCAAAACTTTCCGTCATCCTACTATGCAATGTAACACCTGCTGTCAAAGCAAACCGCAACAAATACTTAAATAACTACGTGGCATAAAAAAAAAACTTCATTATCCATATCATCATAACTTCACCATTATCATCACCTGTAAAGAAAAACTTCATTATTCATAATACCATTTCCTTCATCATTATTCATCAGTATTCACTATCATCTGCAAAAAATCACTTCATTACTCATTACCTAACTATTCCTTATCTCTAGCATATTTCATCACTAAAAATAAGATGTGTAGTTCTCTCTGACAGCCTGCATCAATCACCTTGTATTCTGAAAGAAAAAATTAGTTAAGACTGCTATTCTGTGATGAGTATAGTATAGTCTTGTTAATGCTTGTTAATCCTGATCCCTTTACTCTTCCTCATAAAGTTATTGCATCTCCTTTCGTTTATTCCGTAGGTGAAATTCCCATTTATGTTAAATTTATTTCTTAGAATCATCATTCCTTTCTGAAATTGATGAACAAAGATTAATGTCTTGCATTTAAATCCTATACCCACTAAATAATGACTGGTTTATGGTAACATAATTAACCCTACAGCATAACATGACAGAAAACGTAATATGTCAAAAACATTGACAGTGTTCAAAAACAAAAATATATACAGAATAATACAATGCAGCAGCAAAAAAAAATGTGAAACAGTCACGATGTTGAGATGTCATAAGGCAAAAAAAAAATGTCAAAGTCGACTGGTGTGTGTTATATCTTAACTATTTCATAGTGCATACAAACAAAACTGGAGTACAGTCATATACACAAAAAAATGGAAAATGTGCACGGTCTGATGTGTAACGACAAGAAAAGCGACCTGCTAACCTTACCTTGCCGGGCACTTGCCAAGAAAAAAATAGGATAATCATCAATAATTAGTCAGGTGAATTAATTGCATTAGTAAATGGCATCATAGTGTGTTGAATCATACAGTGGTTTCACTCAATAAACGGTTTAATGTTTGAGATATGGTGATTGCCTTTCGATTTTCTGGTTCTCAAAGTCTCGACGTGTACAACATTGGGGTGAGGGATGCTGCGAATCCGATACGGACCTGCGTATAGAAGTTCAAATTTACTGCACTTACCTTTTAATTTGCTGGATAAATAGTGTGTACGTACTAATATCTTCTGTCCAACGTGAAAGTCGCGGCGTGTACAAACCTGTTTTTGCTGTCTTCTCCGGCGCTCTGCGGCACGTTTGATGTTGTTCAGCGCAATGTCAATTATTTCGTGGTGTCGTAGGCGACGATTTTTGGGGAATTCTATTAATTCTTTAATTTTGTTCGGTGGTTCAACGTTTTTCAGTATAACAGTCGGAGATAGCATAGTGGATTCATTTGGAATGGAATTAATTACATCTTGGAATGAGAGTATGTGTGTATCCCAATCAATATGTCTTTTGTGGCAGTATATTCTGCACAGCTTACCAATTTCCTTCATTAATCTTTCACAGGGGTTCGAAGAAGCGTGGTACTTGGATATATAGATCGGAGAAATGTTTCTAGCTCGTAACATGCGTGTCCATACACTACTACGAAATTGAGATCCATTATCAGAAATTACTTTCATTACATGCCCTACATGAAATAGAAAATGTTTTACAAATGCTTTCGAAACAGTTTTAGCAGTAGCTTTGCGTAACGGAGTGAAAGTAACAAATTTTGAAGTGAGTTCAACAGCGACAAAAATGTAGCAAAAACCTCTGTTAGTTCTCGGAATCGGACCAAAAATATCTACTGCGGCCATGTGTCTTAATTTCACAGGTATAATGGGATATAACGGAGGAATATGTGAAGTGGTGTCTGATTTAGCTTTCTGGCAAATTTTACAAGACGCTAAAACTCGTCGTATACGTTTTTCCATGTTGGTAAAATAACAGTTCTGTCTCAGTATAAGAAAACATTTTCGTGCTCCGTAATGTGCGTAACTTAAATGAGTGTACCAGATTAATTTGTTAACCAGTTCGTCAGGAATGCATAATAACCAGCTGTTGCTGTCAGGATGAGAGCGGCGAAACAGAATGTCATTGCGTACAGTGTAGTGGTTTCTAATCGTAACATTTTTCTTATCTTGCCAAAGCTGTTTAATTTCTTTCCACACATTGTCTTTGTTTTGTTCTTGTGCTATGTCCTGTAATGACGATGAAATAAAATTTTCAAATGCAACTTGCTGAATGTACATGACACTGAAATTTGTTTTGCAGAAGTTGGTTGCTACGTCTTGCTGATTGTTGCCGAGAGAACGCGATAGTGCGTCTGCTATAACATTTTGCGTGCCGGGAATGTGAACTATTGTAAAATTAAATTCTTGCAAATAAAGTTTCCATCTGCTTAACCTGTCGTGAGTGAATTTAGCCGAAAGTAAAAATTGTATTGCTCTGTGGTCTGTGTAAACTGTGGTATGTCTGCCATAAAGAAAGTGCCGAAATCTCGTAAAAGCCCATACAACACATAATGTTTCCAGTTCTGTAACGGAATAATTTCGTTCAGCAGGTGACAAAATGCGACTTGCAAATGCGATGTTTTTAATTACTATAGAACCATCTTCTTCTATTTCCTGGAAAATGTGTACACCTAAAGCGGTGTTGGAACTGTCGGTGGCAATGGAAAAATTTCTAGTAAGATCTGGGTGCGATAAAAGTGGTGCATTCAACAGAGCATATTTCAGGTTCATAAATTCAGAATGTGCTTGCTTATCCCAAGACCAAATAGTGTTTTTACCTGTTAATTGGCATAATCTGGGTGTGTCTAAAGCAGAGTGATGAATAAATTTACGAAAAAAGTTAATTAAGCCCAAAAAACTGCGTAATTGCTTCTTCGTCGTAGGAACACTAATGTCACGTAGAGCTTGAAGTTTTTCCGGATCAGGTGCAATGCCTTCTGCTGAAATTACGTGTCCAAGAAATTTTATAGAAGTTTTGCCAAAGTGCGATTTACTGAGGTTAACTGTGAGTCCTTGTGCATGAAAAGTTTGTAACAGTTGTTCAAGAATCATATTGTGTTCATACCAGTTAGCTTCTGCGATAAGAATATCGTCTACGTACGTCGTAATTCTGTCCTTAATGCAAACGTGTGTCGGATGGCGTCAAAATTAATAACATTTTCATGAACAAGATTCTGCGTGTCTAAATTATTGCTTACGTTACTGGAATATGCAATCTGTACTGTGTCTGGTCAAATTCTGTCGTACGTGCTATTATTTACGGAAGGATGCTGTGGCATATCCACTATATGAACTGCTTTGTTATTTCTTACTGACGTGTTACGCTATGGATGACACCTATTGTCTGTTCCATTCATGATTATTTGTTGTTGCTGATGTTGTTGCTGCTCATAAGATCGACTGTTATTAAATGTACGCTGAAAATTGTGCTCATCATTCTTTTTACGTCTGTCCTGATAGTAATTTCTATACGGCGCATTGCGATGCGAGTTGAAATAGTGTGTTGTCTGTACGTAGTTATTTCTTTGCTGCTATGCGTTACTATTTGTTGGATCTGGGACTATGCGTCCACGCGGCGAAACATTAAAGCCTGGTTGACCTTGTGTATTCCATTGTTGGTTAGGTATCCTAACCGGCTGGTTTTGATGTTGTTGTTGTGAAACACCTCTATTGTTACTAAAGTGTTGTTCCTGTTGCTGAAAATTTTGACGGTATTGATAATTAGAATTTTGCCTGTTATTAAAGTTTTGGTAGTTGTCGTTCCTAAAACGTCTGTTATCTTTCCGATTGGAATTACGTCCCTGATCATAATTGCAGTACTGTTGTTGACCTTGGTTGTTACTCGAAAAGTTTTTGTTTACAAAAGAATAATCGGATTGCTGTACTTCCAAGAGCTGTAAAAGATCCCTGAATGCTGAAATGTTTTCTTTTTGCTGGCCTGTTAGAAGCGACACTCGTAATGACCGTGGTAATTTGGAAATGCATAATTGTATAAGTGCAGATTCACTGTACGGTTCACTTAGGTACTGATTTTGTTGGACCATATGCTCAAAAAATTGCGTTACACTGGGAAAATTTGAGTTCTCGTAGTTTGGCAAACTAATTAGTTGGTCTTTAATTCCGCGCTGTGTCGTCTTCGACCAGTACGCTGACAGAAAAGCATTCTGAAATTCCTCTACCGAGTAACACTGTCTCGCGATCGGTCTCATACGAGTTGCCGGTTCGCCTTCCAAAAAACTGCAAATAAATTCAAGTTTATGTGTTACAGGCCAAGTCGGTGGAAGAGCAAAACTAAACTGTTGAATCCAATCCAGTGGGTGAATCTGCGTTCTATCGTTTTTGAAAACCTTAAACTTTCTCACTGACAGAAAATGTTTGTAGTCGAAGTTATCATCTCTGCATGATGGAACAGGTTCAGGATCGTAAGAGTATCTAAGTCCCGTACTCTCTGCAGATTACCCAAATTATACGCGCTGCGTGAGTCTGACACATGTTCATAAAGTGGCGTCTGTTGTGTATTATTAACAGAAGTGTTTTTCATTTCTGTTACTTCTTGTTGTAAATTTGATAACTTCCGACGTAACGTGTTGTTAGATGAATCGATTTCATTAATTGTCAGCTGTAAATTTTGAAATTCAGGTGTTTGGATAAAAGAAACCGGTGCAATATCGTCTGATTTATTGTCATTAGTGTTTTCGATAACATCAATACGACTGGCCAATTCATCACATTTTTCAGTCAGTATTTTAACCTGATCATCGGTTTTAGAATCAGACGCATTAATCTGTTTTTGCAACTTGCGCGTAGTTTCGCTCAGTTTTTTAACATCAGCTTTGATGACATCGCAATCCTGTGTTAGATCTAGTTGTTCGAATCTATCTGTCACTGTTTGAATATTTACTGTGTGTGTATCCGTTTTTGCTTTAAGATCAGAAATTTCATCCCTTAATTCCGCGTTCAATTGTTCTATGGTATTAATTTTGCCGGACACTGTAGTAATATTATTGTCTACATACGTCTTCGCTTTCGCAAACATTTTACGTTTGTCCTCTTGTCTTTGTGCAGTGATTGTTTCCATGACTTGTCGTTTTACTTTGTTTTGATCTTGAATAAATCTGCGGAAACGCGTATCACTGTTCTGTATGTGCTGATTAAAGCGCTCGTTAATCTGAGTGTTTTGCTGTTCGAATTTCGCGTCTATCTTTGCGTCCACTGTGCGCGAAAGTTCTACCGTCATTGCTTTAAACTCGTCCCGTAATTGTGCAGCTTTTTCAGAGCACTGTTTAGCGACTCCGCTAATTTCGTCTCTGAGTGTTTCTGTTGCGGCTGTCTGCATTTCCCTTAATTCTTGCGCAACAGTCTTAATTTCTTCGCTATTTTTTTGAGAACAAGCCTCAATTTCCACGCGCAACTGTTCCTTAGTGTCATGGCACTGCGCGGCAACGTCTCTAATTTGCTCACTAAGCTGTCTGTTCTGTTCCCTAAGTTGTTTGAAATTTTCGTCATTATTGTCAAGTTTTTCATTTAAGTGTTTGTTATCTTCCCTAAGTTGTTTGACCTGTTCATTGAGTTGTTGTTTGAGATTTTCGTTATCTTGTTTGTTATCTTCCCTTTGTTTGTCTAATTTTTCGTTCTGTTGTTTGAAATTGTTCTCCATTTTCTCACTTTGCTGTTGTATCAAACTTGTCATAATTCGTACCAAGTCAAAATTAGCGTTTATATTCTCTGTGCTGTTTAGTGGTGGATCTAGAACTCTCTCGCTTTCCGTGACCATTTGGTCATTCTGTAATTTAGAAAAAGGTTTGTCAGTCGGATGTACACGGTCAGACATTATTTCGGAATTAAATAAATCCGTCGTACTTTGTGTATCCTGTTCATTTTCATTAGACAAATTTGTCTGTACATTACTTGGATTTTCTGAATCGGGTGTGTTAAGCTCGACAGCGCTCATTACAATAGAGCGTCCCGCGTCATCAATTGTCGTCAAGTTAACAGACGAGACAATTGAGTTCGTTTGTTCATTATCAAGGTAAAAGTCATCATTAGTGGTTGTAATGCATTGATTGTTAGTGAACGCAGGAATGTCATGATTACACTGCGTGTCACATGTCCTATCGGTAAAATTGTTTAAATCGGTAGTTTCGTTCGTAATACCTCGCGATACACTATTCACAGTCTTTCGCGGCATTTTTACAATAGTCAAAATTTTTCACAAAACAAATCAACACAATACAAAAGCAACACACAAATACAACAAAGCAACAAATTGCCGTTGACCTGTAGAGAGAAAGTCACAATATTATTAAAAGCGTTGCGCTAAATCCTAATTATATCTAAGCAAACAAGAGCAGATATCTGACTGTCGCTCAAAAGACTCTCAACGAAATTCGATCCTGGCAGGGTCGCCAAGTGTAACCTCCCCACCGTAATTTTTAAAGAAATGAAAGTGACAATACTTAATACAAATGGGAGCCGAGTGTAACCTCCCCGCAAAATTTATAATAATTGACAATATTATTTAGGGATGCTAATGGACATTGCTCTATGCGTAACCTGCCCACAATGAAATGTACTGACAATGGCAACAAAAATGTGAAATTCGCAATCTGACTCAAATATAAATCCTTCAAAAAATTAAAGTCCATTCAGTGACAAGAAAATTCAATTAAACCGAAATATCGGTCTTTGGCCCTGTGTAAAACAATCAGAATTAAAGTCTTACCTCAGAATAAATGGATGTCACATATCTGCTCTTGTTGTTGCGCACCGCTTGGAGGAACTGCATTGCAAATAATAATATTCTCTTTTTTTGTGATTTTAGTGGAGTTTTTCTTCAAAAGAAGTGGAATGAAATGGGAAGTGCAACGAAATCTTGAGTTCAATAAAAAATTAAATTTTTGAAAAAAATGCTTTTGAAATAAAAATTATTATTGGGAGACTTGTTGGAGAATCATTACAATAAATAAAATTTTCCATTATCTAATGATTATATTAATTAACAGTATACCTTATTCCTCATCTTGACCATTGTTGCCGACCGCCTACATCACACAACCGCACTGGGCTGCTACTACTGACCGACCGCTCTGCATGACGACTACAGACTGAGAACTGCTCTCAACTAGACAGAGCTACAGACTCGCAACGACTGACTGACTGCTACTCTGCATAGCGACAACTAACTCGCAAAGACTACTACTGACTGAGAACCGCTCGCAACACTCGCGCGGTCAAGCGCATACTCTCTGGTCACAGATGCTACAATGCCTCGCCATCGCTGCTGCGTTACATACGTGTTTCAACCTTCCGCCGACCACTGGCGACAACATCGATGTACTGTGGAGACCTCACGCCCCACGTGTGGAGCAATTCGGCGGTACGTCCACCCGGCCTCCCGCATGCCCACTATACGTCCTCGCTCAAAGTCCGTCAACTGCACATACGGTTCACGTCCACGCTGTCGCGGCATGCTACCAGTGTTAAAGACTGCGATGGAGCTCCGTATGCCACGGCAAACTGGCTGACACTGACGGCGGCGGTGCACAAATGCTGCGCAGCTAGCGCCATTCGACGGCCAACACCGCGGTTCCTGGTGTGTCCGCTGTGCCGTGCGTGTGATCATTGCTTGTACAGCCCTCTCGCAGTGTCCGGAGCAAGTATGGTGGGTCTGACACACCGGTGTCAATGTGTTCTTTTTTCCATTTCCAGGAGTGTATAAATAAATATAGTTTGCGGAAAAATACTGCCTTCATTGAATGAAAAATAACGCCAGGACACCAGACCGGGGGTGAGGGTGGGGGATGGAGGATGGGGGTGGGGGTGGGGGCGTAGCTAAGGATTTATCCTCCGTCGACGACGAACCCAAATTTGGGAAAAGTTGAAGCGCAAATCAACTGTATCTTTTCCAACGGAATCACACGGACATTTGTCCCAAGGGACCTCGATAAAGCATCGAAAACCTAAATGTGGATGGTCGAACGGGGATATTAACTGTCCTTATAATTGCGAGCTCAGTGTCTTACCATTAGGTTACATTGCTTGGTGGCAACGGATAGTGATTCACTCCTTGGGAATAACACCGCATCCATAAACAAGTATTTCTCTGATAAATAGCTTTGTTATTATTGGAAAGCTAACATGTAACATAGGCTGTTACTTCAGTTCGTGGTGGCACAGTTGCAGCACTTTTCTTTAATATCTGTGTTAATTCCTGTCCGTTGCACATTGGTTCTTTGTTCGTCATCTGTGAAGACCATCGTAGATGAAATTAACGATTGTAGAATAAAGAGAAGGTATATAAATAAAAGTAATAAAGGGGCCGTAATTTTGACTATGTGAACAACAAAAACAGTTGTCATGGAACTAATAAAAATCGAAAAAATAATAACGTCACTATATTGTTTCCTGTATGGTTACGGACCCTTTCAGGTTTGACAAGTTCAGCAGTCACAACAAGCACCCTTTTTTTGATAGCTATCGTGTTAATTATAATGCTGAAACAGCGAATAATGACGTCTAAGGCACCTGACTGAGCTTTAGATGTCCCTGCACGTAGTGAAAGTCTTGTTGTTTAAAGTTAAGTTCAGTGTTTCA
Source organism: Schistocerca serialis cubense (assembly GCF_023864345.2). Taxonomy (NCBI): domain Eukaryota; kingdom Metazoa; phylum Arthropoda; class Insecta; order Orthoptera; family Acrididae; genus Schistocerca; species Schistocerca serialis. The sequence continues at coordinate 1,133,806,156 of NC_064639.1, forward strand.
GTTTCGTTTCTGATTATAATTATGATACCACAGCGCCCCACATTTAAGTAATTCTTAACTCTCAATTATACCCGTTGTGACGCTGACGATGGTAATGTTCATGAATATTCTGAAGAGAGAGCTGTACACATACATCCAACAATGGATTGAGACAGACTGAAAAAGAAGATGAGTTTCGGATGCGTCTTAAGGAAAGGGGTTAGGAGTACCGACTTCAAATTATTCGAGACCAATTGACTGTAACAGGCTTTTCGATAATGATTCAATTGTCTGCCGGCAGTAATTAGACGAAAGCAATGTACCCGCCAGAATATCTGTTCTCAGTGCAGGTATGGTTCACGTTAGTTGAGCATATCACGAACTATGAATTTGTCATTACAGCACTCATGAAACAACTATATTATTTCGTTTTATACAGATGTCTATATGTAGGAAGATGCATATGAACTCATAGTAGTTTTCGTACATTTACCGAAGGCTAGATTTTACGCAATTGATCGGTTATCGGGAACAATTGTTTTCTGTGAAATGTAGCCATTGTACTGGTTTGAATAGAATATGTCACACCTTTCTGAGACGAAAATCAGATTATCCCAGCGGGCGATACGTGCGTCACAGGTGTCTTAAAATAACGTAAGTGAGAAACATATACTAAAAACACCTGAACTGGCAGATACGTGTAGAAGGAATCTCATCAGCCCAAGCAAACTTCCTCTGTGAAAATGCGAACAGCAACTTTTCAGTGGAGAAGCCAGGAATACCCACAGACACTGGAATACAACCCAAGTAGACATAGGAAAAATGAGCTTTACCTAACTTAGCTCTCGCTTAGACATTTAAAGAACTGTTCTTCCCACATTCCTTCTGCCGGAACGAAGACTAAACCTGTTTATGGTAAGATGTACGCTCTAAAACGCATAAGACACTGGTTAGAAGAATCTTGACAGAAATAAACGGCAAAGCCTTCACAATTGAGACCGTGGCATCCAGTTAATGTGGAGTATTTATAGCTGTCACTTGGTGATTTTCCGTGCACGCAGATTGTATTCGCAGAACTAGGTAATTACAAGATCCGCTGTACTCTGTCAGCGACGTGTCCCCTCAGTTCTCACTATTGCGAGTAAATTACTGGGATCTGTGTAGCAACACACACGAAAATTGATCTTCTCACGGTCCATAAAGAGCAGGCGACGTAAAATGCTGCGCCAAAGAAACTGATGTAGGCATGCGTATTCAAATACAGAGATATGTAAATAGGCAGAATACGGCGCTGCAGACGGCAACGCCTAAATAAGACAAGTGTCTGGTGCAGTTGATAGACCGGTTACTGTTGCTACAGTGGCAGGTTATCAAGATGTAAGTGGGTTTGGACGTGGTGATATAGTCGGCGAATGAGCGATGGGACACTGCATCACAGAGGTAGCCATGAAGTGGGGATTTTCCGATACGACTATTTCACGAGTGTGCTCTGGATACCAGGAAACCGATAAAACATCGAATCTCCGACACTACAGCGGCCGGAAAAGCATTGTGTAAGGATGGGACCAATAACGACTGAAGACAATCGTTCAACGTGACAGAAGTGCAACCTTTACGGAAATTGCTGCAGATTTCAATGCTGGGTCATAAACAAGTACCGAGCGAGGTGGCGCAGTGGTTAGCACACTGGACTCGCATTCGGGAGGATGACGGTTCACTCCCGTCTCCGGCCATCCTGATTTAGGTTTTCCGTGATTTCCCTAAATCGCTTCAGGCAAATGCCGGGATGGTTCCTTTGAAAGGGCACGGCCGATTTCCTTCCCCATCCTTCCCTCACCCGAGCTTGCGCTCCGTCTCTAATGACCTCGTTGTCGACGGGACGTTAAACACTAATATCCTCCTCCATAAACAAGTGTCAGCTTCCGAACCATTCAACGAAATATTGTCGATATGGGCTTTCGGAGCCGAAGGCCCACTCGTGTACCCTTGATGACCTCACGACACAAAGCTTTTCGCCTCGCCTTGGCCCGTCAATGCCGACATTGGACTGTTGATGGCTGTGGAAACATGTTGCCTGATTGGAGGAATCTCGTTTCAGATTGTATCGAGCGGATGGACGTATACGGGTATGGAGACAACCTCATGAATCCATGGACCCTGCATGTCAGTAGGGGACTGCACAAGCTGATGGAGGCTCAGTATTGGTGTGGGGTGTTGTGGCGTAACAAGACAGCTACGCCACACTGAAGTAGCCGAAAGGCACGCGTAATCTCAAGTAGGCTAGATAGAGGTCTGAAACAGGATACTTATTAATGTTATAAAGAAAAGTATGTAGCTGCTGGAATACTTAACTTTTAATTTTTACTTGTTGTATACATCGTTCTTGATGAGACATTTCATACGATAACTATCAAACTATGTAAGGCTAATGGCGCCTTGCTAGGTCGTAGCCATTGACTTAGCTGAAGGCTATTCTAACTGTCTCTCGACAAATGAGAGAAAGGCTTCGTCAGTGTAGTCGCTAGCAAAGTCGTCGTACAACTGGGGCGAGTGCTAGTCCGTATCTCGAGACCTGCCTTGTGGTGGCGCTCGGTCTGCGATCACACAGTGGCGACACGCGGGTCCGACATGTACTAAATGGACCGCGGCCGATTTAAGCTACCACCTAGCAAGTGTGGTGTCTGGCGGTGACACCACGTGGGGCGTGTGCAGTTGGAGTGATATGGGACCCCTGATACATCTAGATACGACCCTGACAGGTGACACGTACGTCAGCATCCTGTCTGATCACCTGCATCCATTCATTTCCATTGTGTATCCGGAAGGACTTGTGCAATTACAGCTGGACAAGCGATAACCCACACACCCATAATTGCTACAGAGTGGCGCCAGGAAGACTCCTCTGAGTTAAAACACTTCCGCTGGCCACCAGACTGTCCAGACATGAGCATTATTAAGGATATTTGGGATGCCTTGCAACATGCTATTCAGAAGATATCTCTAACCCCAAGTATTCTTACTGATTTATGGAGAGTCCTGCATGATTCGTGGTGTCAGTTACCTCCAGCACTACTTCAGACGTTATTCGAGTCCATGCCACGTCGTGTTGCGTCACTTCCGCGTTCTCGCAGTGGCCCTAGACGATATTAGGCAGGTGTACCAATTTCTTTGGCTTTTCAGTGTATAACACGAATGTTGCTAACATATCCGCCAGAGGGTTGGCAGAGCTTCAACTCTGGCGTCTAGTGAAGCACCCAGTAATGTGTTTAAAAATGACGCAGTGATTCTAGGTACTAACAGCACCTGCACACACAGGGTTTGGACAAAAATATGGAAACACCTCGAGAAACTCATGCTTGAAGATAAATGGAGATGCTAGCCAAGCGTGCTGGTTGCGCTGTTGTATTTGAACACGAACGGCCCCTGTCCAATTTCCTCAGTACGTTGTACCTGTCAGTAGTGCTCTGGACAGTGTACGATGTAGTTGTGAGTGCTTTATGACAGAGTTAAGTGAATTCGAACCAGGGAAATTGTTGGTGCTCATATGGTGCGTGCTTTGGTAACCAAAGCAGCCGAAGTGTTCGGTGTTTCGAGAGATAAATCGTAGATTTACGTCGCATGCAGTGAAAGCAGAAAAAAGTCACCCACTAACTCAGAACGTCGACTAAATTGTATATTGAGAGATCGTGAAAGCCGATAGTTGAAGAGGATTATGACGAAATCTAAGAGGACGATAACTGAATATTGCACCCGCGAACACTGTCAACTTAAAATCAAGACAAAGGGAGTTCCATAAGCAGGGAATCTCAGAACGCATTGGAACTCCAAAACCACTCCCCAAGTGATGCAAATACGCGTAACAGGAAAATGTAGTACCGAAGCCATAAAAACTGGACAATGAAGGATTGGAAGAAAGTCATTTGGTCGTATGAATCTTATTTCACACTGTTTCTAGCTTTTTTCCAAGTTTGCGTCCCATGAGTGAAACATGGCCGTGGTTCGGTGATAACATTGACAGCCATATCGTAGTATTCCTTGGACCGCATGGTTGTTCTGATAGGTCGCGTTACTTCTTACGATTATATGACCGTTAGGGATGATCAGATGCATTACATGATACTGTCACGGCGAATCGACAAGCGCCGGCACGAAGACAAAGTTTGCAAGAGCAGAGAAGGCGGTGAGACGACGTCAGGCAATAGCCCGCTGACGAGGACCGCACCACGACAGGAGCGCCCTCTAGCCGAAGAGAATACAAGCGCCGCGCCTGCCAGCCTCGCCGGGCCAGTACTAGCACAGTACTAGCAGAACACTGCGATAGCAGTGACGTGTGATCCATACCCGTTGCTTACATGTACACTGTATACAGGTTCTAAATTTTAAGTTGATAGATCAGAATAACTCGAAAAATAAGCCTCACACGAAAAAGTGTGTAGAATCCAAAGTTGATTATTTTCGAGTGGGACATCTGCTGGTGCTAAAATTAGCCCGCCACCCCAGTGCCCCCCTTCCCCCCCCCCCCCCCGGGTTGGGGCGGGGGGCAACTTTAAAATTTCAAATGGAAACTCCAGTTATTTATTGCAGAATCAGAGTCTACTTAAAAAAACTACGTATATTTTGTCTTAAGCATTTGTTTTGATTACTGGTAGTTGCCGCTGTAATTCAAGAAAATCTATGTTCTCATTTTTGCGTGGAAAATGGTTATGGATAAATAAAAAAATTAATATGTTGGTCAACATCTGTAAAACTCTAATTCCTCTCTCTCAGACCCCACTCTATGGGGAGAGAGGGAGAGTTTTAGTTTTAGCGAATCAAAATTTACGAAGTAAATAAGCATTTTTTATTTCCCCGTGAACCATTTTCCACGCAAAAACAAAATGGATTTTCTTGAATTACAGCGCCAACTACCAAGAATCAAAACAAATGCTCTAGACAAAATGTACGTAGTTTTTTATGTTGAATCTGACTCTGCAATAAAAAACTGGGGTTTCCATTTGAAATTTTAAAGTTGCCTCCCGTCCCACCCCGAAGAGGGCTGGGGTGACGGGCTACTTTTAGCGCCAGCAGGTGTCCCCCTCGAAAATAATGAACATTGGATTCCACACATTTCTTCGTGTGAAGCTTATTTTTCGAGTTATTCTAATCTCTCAACTTAAAATTTACACCCTGTATAGCAAAGGACTCTGACTTATTGGTATGTCGCTCGTCGCTTGCTACACCGTTGTAAATTCTGAGACGTCCCCTTAGAAAAGTTATAAATGACTGTGCTTAAACTGACACACAATATTTTTAGCGCAACGCGATGTGACTTTCAATAAGAAGAATGGCCCTGACTAACAATAACCTATACCTTGTTGATTCACTTACCTCACAAAAATCTTCGTTACTCAAACTACTGCAATACAGAGAGCGCCAATACTGCATCTTATAAGTGACGAGTGCGCAGGACCCAACAGATACAATGTTTGTTCCCCAATAATGATGCTGTGTTCAAAAAGTGGAGGTTCTCTGAGCACACAGCTTGCTTCGTCCACGACTGGTTTTGTGAAGATGAGGATGAATTGTCGTATCTTCCCTGGTCACCACAGTCCTAACTAGATCCCTATATTACTGAGCCTTTGTGGTCTACTTTGGAGACAACGACGCGTGATCACTGTAGACCTTTCGCATCGTTACTTTGGGACTCAACTTCTGAGGTCATCAGTCCCCTAGAACTTAGAACTACTTAAACCTAACTAATCTAAGGACATCACACACATCAATGCTCGAGGCAGTATTCGAACCTGCGACCGTAGCGGTCTCGCGGCTCCAGACTGTAGCGCCTAGAACCGCACGGCCACTCCGGCCGACCATCGTTACTTCAACTTGCCACTATTTTGCAGGAAGAACTGTATATGATTCCCTTGAAAACCACACACGGCGGTATCTATACAGTCCGTGATCACTGAAACCTCTTTTAATGCCAACGAGATTCCTTCACTGTGTTAGGCATGTTAATGTGTTGTGTTTTTGGTGTTGTGATATTTTTATCCACCCCTTGCATTTGAATCCCCTTATTGGAGAAATCGGTTGAAGGGGGGCAGTACAGCCTGCTTTCATGGCGTCTGTGTGCAAATTATACCACAATTAGTTGCGAGCAACTAATTGCTCTTAATTACTGCACTGCAGAAACTTCATCGAACGACACTGCGGTCGGGGACACGGTGAGTATGGCACGCTTTAGGCAAGCTCCGCTGTGTGTTTTAGAACAAAGCGGGTTAAATTTTCCCAAATAATTAAACAGAACTGGTCCGCAATGAAGTGCAGGTCAGTTTATTTGATAATTTTCGAGGTAAATTCCGCGATGGAGGGCTAGTTGTAAACTCAGCTTTGTTCGTGCTGCTGTAACTTTTTTTTTAGCTTAGGTGGTCCTGTGATTGTTATTCCAGCTACTATCTACCCTCTGTTAATTAGCAAATAATAGCAGTCAAATTATCCGAGTGTTTAACTCAGATTTTAGTGAGATTTCTTTGTGTGAACTATGACCGTTGGGTCCAGCCACCATGCGGTCATAGGACCTGTGTTAGATTGTTTTAGCTGAAGCAAATACGGAATACTTGTCCAGTAGGTTTACTGACGCATACACAACGGACTGATCACGTAAATTCTGAAAACTTACAGCGCATTTGTAAATGATTTCGGTGGGATCTTACGGCCACGTGCTTGCGAATTTAATGTAGATTCATTTTAGGCAAGATAAGTATGTAGATTTTTCACACAGATTCCAGTGATACCTTGAGCGACGGTGTAAGTCAAATATTTTAAAGTTGTATACGCTTTTAAGTGACAGAGATCTTTGGCGCACTTTCACGATGTAGCTCATTGTGGTCATGAGCCAGTTTCAGCAGCATGATCGAACTGATATCATCCAAAAGTGATGATGCAGGGAAGTCATCAGCTTGCGACCTTTCGCTCTCGCTATGGTCTCAGCGGTCTCCTTCGCCTTCGCAATCTTTTCTGGAGACAATGATACATATCTTTACCCCAATCTCAAACATATACAGTGTGTTACAAAAAGGTGCGGCCAAACTTTCAGGAAACATTCCTCACACACAAAGAAAGAAAACATATTATGTGGACATGTGTCCGGAAACGCTTACTTTCCATGTTAGAGCTCATTTTATTACTTCTCTTCAAATCACATTAATCATGGAATGGAAATACACAGCAACAGAACGTACCAGCGTGACTTCAAACACTTTGTTACATGAAATGTTCAAAATGTCCTCCGTTAGCGAGGATACATGCATCCACCCTCCGTCGCATGGAATCCCTGATGCGCTGATGCAGCCCTGGAGAATGGCGTATTGTATCGCAGCCATCCACAATACGAGCACGAAGAGTCTCTACATTTGGTACCGGTGCTGCGTAGACAAGAGCTTTCAAATGCCCCCATAAATGAAAGTCAAGAGGGTTGAGGTCAGGAGAGGGGGGAGCCATGGAATTGGTCCGCCTCTACCAACCCATCGGACACCGAATCTGCTGTTGAGAAGCGTACGAACACTTCGACTGAAATGCGCAGGAGCTCCATCGTGCATGAGCCACATGTTGTGTCGTACTTGTAAAGGCACATGTTCTAGCAGCACAGGTAGAGTATCCCGTATGAAATCATGGCGGTGAATCGAGGAAGTACAGCACATACTGACGAAACTAAAATGAGCTCTAACATGGAAATTAAGCGTTGCGGACACATGTCCACATAACATCTTTTCTTTATTTCTGTGTGAGGAATGTTTCCTGAAAATTTGGCCGTACCTTTTTGTAACACCCTGTATATATATCGTGATCTCCTACTCCTTCACCTTCATTAGAATTTTTCAATCTTTGTTCAAAGTCTCGTTTGTTACTGGAAGCAATAGCAATTAAAAACTGAAAATCGATAATTTCTGAAATCGACTTTTCTGGTAAGTTTTAACTGTTAGTTTAAAGTGGAAGCTAAAACTTCCGGTGTAACCAAAAACCAGAAGTTTCAACGATAACGTCATCTCTAGTTACCGCATTATAAAACTTTTGAAATAACTATTTGTTGCGAGGCAGACACGCGTTAGCAGGAAGGTGGCTAACTATGAATGCGTGCAGACGTGTAATGGAGCGCTGAACATCTGTAGCGGCGCGGGGTAGCCCAGCGGTCAAGGGCGCCTTGTCACGGTCCGCGCGGCTCCCCTCGTCAGAGGTTCGAGTCCTCCCTCGGGCGTGGATGTGTGTGCTGTCGTTAGCGTAAGTTAGTTTAAGTTAGATTAAGTAGTATGTTGGCTTAGGGACCGATGACCTCAGCAGTTTGGTTTCCATAAGAGCTTACTAAAAATTTCCATCTGTGAACGGGCATATCAAGAAGATTACCTGCGTGCAGGGGGTTGTCCGTGTGCATCGAGGAGATACAATACGACTTAGCAAGTGCGGAACTGCTCATTAACGAAGCTGGAGACACTGGCAACATCTCTCTACAAATAACAACTACGGTAATGTGCTGAAGAGGTGCTGTACCTCAGTTAGGCCACATTCGCTTTTGTAGAACGACCACTTAGTAACATCATACACATTGCAATTGACAGTTTATTGCTTTAAATTGATTTTATGTGCGTTTTTTTTCGTATGGAATATTTGACACCCAACTAATAGCCGTTTCTCTGTTGTGAATTATAATCATAGTCACGAGCCACTGATTTTTCAAAAATTAATAGCGAGTAGGATTAGTCAAAATCTACTCTCATAGATATATTTTCTATCACTACATCGTCACTGCGATGTACTGTTCTAATTTTCTATGATCAATGTAGATAGTTCCGGGCATATGAATTAACTATTATTGTGTTGACACGAATTTAAAAATTAATGTTCTTGTGTGTGTTTTTTTTTTGTTTTTTTTTTGTTTTTTTTTTTTTTTTTTTGGTGTCGCTATTAGGTTCCATTTGCTGTGGTATAGCTGAGTTCTGAGTAAATCATCCATGTGGATTCGAGTTGAAAGTGCTCATTTAAATAACATTTTTATGAAAATTGATTTACAAAATTTGTTTGTTTTGTTTCTATATATTTTTGTGTGCATTATTTTGGAGGTGATAATTTTGTACAATTTTTGTTTTTTGTTGCTTGGTTGCATAATGATGAAAGTTAGGCCCACGAACAGTCAACATAAAATTAGGGCTTCATTCAGTAATTAAGATTTAGGGTGAGCAATAGAAACAATTGTGTGCCGCTGCCCTGCAGTACTTGGAATTATGACACAAGTAGTGGCAGTAGCACACGATATTTGAATTTGAGGTATTTTAGCGTTACTGTAACCCGATCTTTCTTTTGTTCCTCTAACTGTATGCTAAAGCAGTTTTGACTAGAAATTTCAGAACTAATTCCTAAAGTACTTTATACATTCTTTTCCGAGCTGTTCGGGACAAGTGCTACTCTAAACGCACTGTATTACATGGAGAATAGTCCTTTGCTGGTAAAGTATCTCTTAGGCGTCCTAATCAATCTATGCTAGCAGTCGTCTGAGTGGGAAAGAAGTACTGAAACTAGCACAGAGTGACCCAGGAGGGATTGTCAATATTCAGGGAGATGACAGAAACGCTCATTTACAGCAAAAAACTTCATATGGACACGTGCTTTTCCGACATAGAACGCATCTGACGTATATTGTTTGTTTTCTGCGGTTTTCAATACATTGTCAGATTCACACACTTACTTCTCAGCCACCACAGCGTGATTTTTTTTTTTCCACCGTGTACAAATTTCTAGGGATTGCTCGATGAAAAGATACGGAACGAAAAGGTCTAATGAATTTATGAACGGGAATGCATGTTATAGAATATTTATTCCCATCATACATTGTTACAGAGACGGCGGTCTAATACGCGCTGCACCATGGCGGCACGGTTACCGTAGTTGTTGAAAACGGTTTCCATGTGCCTCAACGTATGGGTGTACGCACAGTAGTATTTTGTGTCTCGCACGTTCACATCGGCCAGGCTCCTTCCGAACAGTGTCAAAGGCAGCACGAACACGCTGCTCCAGTGCCTCCACATCTGGAATGGGCTCTGCATACACGATACTTTTGAGATGGCGCCATAACCAGAGATCTCACGGGTTGAGATCCGGTGGACGAGCAGGCCACGCAACTGGAACCCCCTCTCCGATGCATCGACCAGGGAAGACATGATTGAGATGCGTCCAGACGTTAACGGCAAAGTGGGCTAGAGCACCATCATACAGCAGCTATATAACCCTTCGAATCATCAATGCCACTTCTTCCAGCAGGGGAGGCAAAGTCAGCCGCAAGAAACCCCCTTAGTTCCTTCCTGTTAGGCGACGTGGAAGACTGGTCCCAAAATGCAGTCGCCAGTTATCCCATACATTCCGACTGCATCGATGCTAATTATTCGCTGTCGCCATACCATGGGAGCTCTGCATACCATCCCACAGATGACTGCTATGAAAGCTGAAGATACTGCTCCGCATAAAAGTGGCCTCATCTGTGTATAGCATGGACGAGACAATTGCCTAGTGAAGTAACCAGTAACAAAACTGCTCCCGATGTGGAAAGTCTGTCGTTAGTAATCGAAAAAATGTTCAAATGCGTGTGAAATCTTATGGCACTTAACTACTAAGGTCATCAGTCCCTAAGCTTGCACACGACTTAACCTAAATTATCCTAACGCCAAACACACACACCCATGCCCGAGGGAGGACTCCAACCTTCGCCGGGACCAACCGGCTAGTAATCGCCGTACACGCTGTAAGTGATGAAGGTAGCAACAACTGTTGTGAAGAATGTTGCACACGGTCGTCTGGCTTACCCTGTACTGACGGGCCAACTGCATGCTACTGACACGGCGGTCGCCTTCCACATTTTCATCCATCTCTGGTGTTACGTCCCTCACGATTCCCTGCTTTCTGCTAAGACCCTGTCTCAGACAAACCGCGAAACACTGTTGCAAACATTGAATGCTGTGTTATTGGGAGGGGGGATAGGTCTCGTAATAAAACCTTGCTGCCCATGCCCGTTGGCATTTGCCTTTCCGTAAGTAAACACCATGTCGGCAAGCTCTCGATGCGAATATGAACCACTGTGCACAACTCTGTATTACATCCACTACAAGGTGAACTAGCAAGACGTATCGGACACAGCATTACCAATTACTGTGACAGGAGAGAGTGCTAGGGCATGACGTATGAGCAGCAATATCACCCTATAGGAGGAAAGCATGGATACTGTAACTGTGTCTGCATGGTACACCGCATATTAGACCACAGTCTCTGTAACAAAGTATGACTGAATAAATGGTCTCTATCATGGAAACGATGCATTTTCGGACGTAAATTCATTAATCCTTTTTTGTTCCGTATCCTCTCATCAATCGATCCCTAGAGTTTGTGCGTGGTGGAAAAGATCACCCTGTATTTTATTGCACTTGGTCGTCACCGGATTCACGCGGTGACATTACAGCAAACAAGTACAGTGTGCCCAAGAAAAGCACATCGCACTGTCAACACTTTCAGATGAGTTGCGCATTCACCATCAACTCCGATTACACGCTGACTCGAGATAAGCCGACCGCATCGCTCTCACTTTCAGATCCAATAATATTTTGGTCGACCTGTACATACCAGGTGATCAAAAAGTCAGTATAAATTTGAAAACTCAATAAATCACGGAATAATGTAGATAGAGAGATACAAATTGACACACATGCTTGGAATGACATGGGGTTTTATTAGAACCGAAAAAATACAAAAGTTCAAAAAATTTCCGACAGATGGCGCTTCATCTGATCAGAATAGCAATAACTTGCATAACAAAGTAAGACAAAGCAAAGATGATGTTCTTTACAGGAAATGCTCAATATGTCCACCATCATTCCTCAACAATAGCTGTAGTCGAGGAATAATGTTGTGAACAGCTCTGTAAAGCATGTCCGTAGTTGTGGTGAGGCATTGGCGTCGGATGTTGTCTTTCAGCATCCCTAGAGATGTCGGTCGATCACGATACACTTGCGACTTTAGGTAACCCCAAAACCAATAAGCGCACCCACTGAGGTCTGGGGACCTGGGAGGCCAAGCATGACGAAAGTGGCGGCTGAGCACACGATTGCTTCTAGCAATACTTTGTTTTTTTTTTTTTTTGTTCCAATAAAACCCCATGTCATTCCAAGCATGTGTGTCAATTTTTACCTCTCTATCTACATTATTTTGTGGTTTATTAAGTTTTCAAATTTATACTGTTTCTTGATCACCCAGTATGTACAAGTCCGCCCGGCTAGCCGCGCGGTCTAACCCGCTGCTTCCCGACCGGGAACGCATGCCGGTCCCTGGCACGAATCCTCCCGGCGGATTAGTGGGAAGGTCCGGCTTGTCGGCCAGCTGGTAGTAGATGGTTCTTAAGGCGGTTTTCCATCTACCTCGGCGAATGCCCATGCAGCTTCAACACGATACCGCAGTTCATCAAGAGTAGTGGCTGGCGTATTGTGACGAGCCAGTTCCTCGGCCACCAATTACCAGATGTTTTCAATTGGTGAGAGATCTGGAGAATGTGCTGGCCCGGGCAACAGTCGAACATTTTCTGTATCCAGAAAGGCCCGTACAGGACCTGCAACATGCGGTCGTGCATTATCCTGCTGAAATGGTTTCGCAGGGATCGAATGAAGGGTAGAGCCACGGGTCGTAACACTTCTGAAATGTAACGTCCATTGTTCAAAGTGCCGTCAATGCGAACAAGAGGTGACTGAGACGTGTAACCAATGGCACCCCATACCATCACACTGGGTGATACGCCAGTATGACGATGACGAATACACGCTTCCAATGCGCGTTCACCGCGATGTCGCCAAACACAAATGCGATCATCATGATGCTGTAAACAGAACCTGGATTCATCCGAAAAAATGACGTTTTGCCATTCGTGCACCCAGATTCGTCGTTGAGTACACCATCGCAGGCACTCCTGTCTGTGACGTAGCGTCAAGGGTAACCGCAGCCATGGTCTCCGAGCTGATAGTCGATGCTGGTGCAAACGTCGTCGAACTGTTCGTGCAGATGGTTGTTGTCTTGCAAACGTCCCCATCTGTTGACTCGGGGATCGAGACGTGTCTGCACGATCCGTTACAGCCATGCGGATAAGATGCCTGTCATCTCGACTGCTAGTGATACGAGGCCGTTGGGTTCCGGGATAGTGTTCCGTGTTACCCTCCCGAACCCACCGATTCCATATTCTACTAACAGCCATTGGATTTCGACCAACGCGAACAGCATGTCGCGATGCGATAAACCGCAATCGCGATAGGCTACAATCCGACCTTTATCAAAGTCGGAAACGTGATGGTACGCATTTCTCCTCCTTACACGAGGCATCACAACGTTCCTCGTGTCAGCACGTTGCAGGTGTCGCCATCGGCGCCAACCTTGTGTGAATGCTCTGAAAAGCTAATCATTTGCATATCACAGCACCTTAATCCTGTCGGTTAAATTTCGCGTCTGTAGCACGTCTTCTTCATGGTGTAGCAATTTTAATGGCCAGTAGTGTCTTTTAACGTCCACAGCTGGTGTCCACATGTAACTAGGATGCGCAAAATTTGTTTGTCATATAATTGAATTTTATTTATGATATTGCTATTCTGCAAAATATTTATGATTAACATTTTTGCATTTGTCCCCTATGTCGTTACAGTAGTTCATTCGTCCTTACAGTTTCAACTTCTTTCCCTTTTCCGTTATCATTTGTTAAATGAATGACCTTCCTGTCCAAATACCAAGTAATTTATTTCCAATCCCTACGCTATGTATTGTTCGTGTCAGCGTCACTTCACTCCCTACAGAAACACAAAAAATTATTTTCGTTAAGTTTAAGGGAAGCTCGTTGAGTTACTAATAGTTCTCATTCTTGGCTGCGGTGATTCTATTCTCCAAGGATACTCGTACAAAAGCTCACGCAGGCTGGGGCTAGCGATGAATGCTTGTGCACAATACATGTGTGATGTACGCTGTTTTGGCCACATTAATTCTGCCTACGAACAATTGTTATGGCTACGGACCGATAGGTGTACAGACTACCATGCTCTAAGTTTTCTCTATCGTCTTCTCAATCACTACCCTTCCTCTTATTTGTCTTAACTTTTACACTACTATTTGAACAGCGAGGCTGAAATACCAGTTCTCAACAAAGTAAAATTCTCTCTGGATCATCACATACTGCTGTCATGTTTCCTAAATCACTTTCCGTATGACTGTATGAGGACGAAACAATCTCCGTCAAAATATCAGAGAAATTAAATTCGTTCCAAACTTCAAAAGACAGCTAATGGTCCACCTGTTACCACAACAGTCATCCCTCTCACATTCTTTGCAGGTCGCTCTCGCCAGTCCCCCTCTCAACTTTTCCCTACTCCTTATCGATAGAGTTCTCCATTTATATCCTGTTCTTTCTTAATCCCTTCCGCTTCTGATGATACTATACACTGCTTGAAATGTGCTAAGCTACCTATATCATTTTAAATACCCTTTACTATTACTATTATCATTATTGCTATTATTAGTGTCAATTCTTATTATTATTATTGTGAATGTTGACTAATATCTTTGGTATTTGTTGTTCCTGGTCAGATGTTAGAGAGAGCATTTATCTGATCACTTTTAATAAGCAATAAATAAATAATTATGTCTTTGTGCATCTCCAACACCCAAATTGCTGTATTTCATTGAGCATTTACAGAACATTCGACTGATGAATATCCTGAGCAAGATTAGTGACAAGTATCAGCCTTCATTCTCCGAGATTTTATCTAGAAAACAAATTTATTTCTTAATTTAGTTACAGTTTCCTCCGTATACATTTGCACGAAAAACTCAGTTTTTGTGTACAGTTAATTTTTGTCACTCTCCTTAGGGTGATAGGAAACTAGGGATGAATTGTGTTTTCAGTCCTGACTCTGTAAAATAGTAATTAAGATCTCTTTAGCTTAACCTGTACGGAAATATAGAATCTCATGATATGGGAGTGTTTAGTATCTTCTTTGTTACTCGTCCTGGCGAAATTCTGAGATTGACGAGTGGCAATTTTTTATGTGGGGTACGCTAGGGCAGTGATATGAAAGAGCCTGAACGTAGACGGTGGAGGACTGCAGGACCTGTAAGTATTTGAGGGGGTGGTACAGAAAAATTAATATTTCCGTAGAAATAGCGACTATGAAGCTGCCGCGTTTATAAATTTTTGCGTAAAACACCCTCACAAAAAAGTGAAAAAGCGCAAATTACTCACTGCAGTAAATTATTGATATAGAACATGCTATAGTTTCAATTACATTAGGAAAAATCTAAGGACCTACTTCGATATACATGTTATCTTTCTTCACAAAGTTAGTCTATGAAACTCGCATCCAACTGTGTACAATCACGAAAATATTTTTCATCGCACATTTTCTATGCGCGATACTGGAATATTACAGTACCCCTCTATTTCATTACTATGATTTATATATGAATACATAATATAATCAGATATACAAATCTTTCCTATTTAACCGATATTTATGCATCATTTTTCATTGTTGTCGAAATGTAATACAGAAAATATTAATTATTTCCAGAGTTTCGTAAGCTGCGCTGAAAGAATAACAAATTTTGTTTGTTCTCTTTACTCGTTCGAGAGTGTGTTCCTTAATGACCTTCTTATCAGAGGAAACTACCTTCTGGCAAAAAGAAAAAGATGCGTTAATTAAGCTTACACACTGTAATCATGTTCGATGCGTTGCACTTGTTGTGGTAACATGTTACTTAACTTCATTCAGTTTTAATGATCACGTTATATACTGCACGTTTACGGATGTGAATACACAGTAATGAATAAAACTGTGACTGCAGCGGCAGAAGCGAAAAATACAGACATATAAATGTTCTCTTATTGTTTCGACGTTCGTAAAGCCAACAACGAAATGTTACGGCAGGTAACCAAAATAAACTGTACACGTCAGTTCTTACTATGTTATTCGATGTAGGATAATATCAACAGCAGCAGAAAATGGTATAACGGGACTAGCATGCATTATGAATAAGAAGGCAGAGCAAAGAGAGTGTTACTGTAAATTGCGTAGCGTTGGGATTATTCTGATCAGAGTCGACACCAAAGCAACGCCGTTAAGTTTTCAGGTTTATGTGTTGATATTACAAGCACAAGATATCGTGGTAGAATGTGTGAAGCAAATGAATGTGTAATACAGCGTGAAAAGGAAGACGAAAATCGAAAGATCACGGGAAATTGGAACAGACGGAAAAGTAATGAAAAACGTGTTTAGCAATAGGACTGAAAAACAAGAAATATGAGTTCTACAATGAGTTTTAGTTGGCAATAGCAACTACTTTGTTCAAATTTCACAACAGGAGAATTGCTTGGACAAGGCCACGATAGACGGGAAAATACCAGTTCGATTACGTCATGGTGAGACACAGACGCCAAAGCAATATTTAAACTGTGTGACATACACAGCAGATTCAGAACAAAATATAGTATCGATGGCCTGAAGTTTCAGATAATCATCAGGAAGAATCAAATTGTAAATAAATGTGACACTCAGGGACTCAAAATGATGATTTGCTTTTGAAATGGTCTCGGGATGTAGATATTGTGATTATGAGAACCATTGGAGGTAGTTCAGTTAGGAGAATGTGTGTTTCTAAAAAGGACATTCCTAGAAGGCTGTTAGACAAATATGGATACCAAGGAACTATCTGTACAAAGAGTATGAATAAAGGAAAAGAAACTTCAGTCCATAGATGAAAGAAGGAAGTACAAAATTGCTCAGTGAAACGTAGGGATAGAGCCATACAAATCATAGTATGAAGTACAAGGAAGCTAAAACGAAATGGCTGCAGGAAAAATAAAAAGAAACAGAAATGAAAATGTAAGGACACGTTCAACCGACGGAAGCGTCAAAATAACTTTAGGTTAATATAATTTTTTGTGACTTACTAAGATCAATAGCGTTTCGCTTTGTTTTACAGCATTTTCGGTGGCCACTGTAACAATATGGCTTCTCTTACAGTTTTGTTTGCTATGATCCTGAAAAGTTCTCATAACTTAACTTCCTACTAACAGCATTAAATAATTAGTGATACCGTTTTTTGTTTCTTACGTCATTTCTAATATTCTTCTAGATACATATATTAGACTTCTGTACACAGTACTCTCACAGAGACGAAAGGGATTTATGTTTTCATGTTGTCTAGGTCCACTGTCATCTCTCCATTTCGTGTACTTTGTTTTGAAGCAAGAGAAACAAATATGTCGTAACTTCTATATCTGTAAATTATTACTTCACTGTACTACAGTGGTGGGTGATCTAGGATGGATACATTGCTAGTTTATGTTATACTACTTTTTGGTGTCCAGGGGGTTATTCTTTAGTTACTGGATGTGTTATTAATTCAAATTTTCTTTCGTTGTTGTTTTTTGTCATTTATTATGTGTCTCTTTTCCGTCGTTGCCTTTGGATTTGGAAGTTCTCTTGTACACTTCGGAGATGTCTCTTTTTACTGAACCTATCTTCATGTCCATTTCTGTTGTTGTAGGGTGGTGGCTGGTGACATATTATAATGTTCTGTTGTGTTCTTTATACCTTATTTCAAATGCTCTGCTGGCCTGTCCTAAGTATAGAGAATCACAACTGTTGCACTGGATTTAGTAAATGTCAGATGTTTAATACGTGTTATTGTCTTCCTGCTCCTTCAGACATTTCTGCATTGAGTAACTGATTTCGTAAAGTACTTTTATTCTTTGTTTCTAAAGGTTGTTCCCAATTCCGTGTGTTAGTTCGTTTCCATATGTGTGTGTGTACCAGCTTGTCTGTTGGGTGCCGCTGTTGTGCGCTAATTGTGTAGTGGTGGTGTTGTTGGTATGTCTGTTTGTAGAGTGTTGTGGATCCCAGGCTTTGTTTGGTGTTTTTCTTATTATTGTTTTTCTGTATTTTCTTATTCAATTTTCTTACCAGGGATTCTTTTGATCCGCTATTTTCTGTTGTTTTTATTGTAACGTCTAGCTCCTTACTGTAGTTTGCCTTTGTCAAGCCGTACTTTCTTCAGTCTTTGAAGCTGCTTGTTTTTAGGACTGTGGATAGCTAGCAGTTTGATGTAGTATTCTGTCTTTTGTTATGATTTTCCTGTAAGTGATGAATGAGTGTTGGTTATTTTTCTCTGTGAGGGATCCAATTATCGAGGAAGTTTATTTTCCCTACTTCTTCTTTCTCTACAGTGAACTTCATGTTTTGTGTAGTGTGTTTATCTCTGCATGTAACCACCCACAGTCCCAGAAACAAGCAGCTCTCACATACATACTCCACGTACTAAACACAATACCACTTGACAAACACTTCTACACTAATAGCTAGACATAATTCAAATAGCAAAAAAATAACGGTTAAGAAATACCTCTATTTACAGAACTGAATAAGAAAATCTATGATTACATAAAAATTTAAAAAAAATACCACACTAATTCAGGCACTTACAATATCCACCACAGACATACAACACACCAACAAAAACACCACTACACGACAAGGACACAATACCGACACTCAACAGACAAGCTGGTACACACTTACATATGGAAACAAACTGATGTACAGAATTGGGCAACATATCTACAACAACTAAGAAGGACCTATAAGAGTGGAAGGTCAACAGAGAAGTGCTCAGATTAGAAAGGGCCTAAGGCAGGGATGCAATCTTTCTCTCCTACTCTTCAAGATCTATATCCAAGAAGTAATGATGAGATCAAAAGAAATATTTAGAAATGGGATTACAATTCCGGAGGAAACGGCGGCAGTGATAAGATTTACTGATGGCATTACTTTACTGACTGTGGAAAAGTATTGGACTAAGCTACTAATCACAGATACGGATTGAGAATAAATCGCAGACATAAGTTTATCGATAAATTTAATATCAAGATTCGAGACCACTATTAGACGAAGAGAAGGTAGTTTGCACCCTTGAAAACAAAATAACAATGACACCCAGGAAGTGGATCAACACAGGGAAAGAGAACTTTATTCACCGAAAAAAGTCTTTTAGTATCGATCATCGACCTTATTTTGAGGAAGAAATTTCCGTGAAATAAAAGTTGCACTAATAAATAAAAGTTGTCCGCAATCACAAGGAATATTTTGCGTTTTTAATGATGTTCTAAAGAATACGTGTGCGTCATTTGTCGTTCATAAGGATTCTACATCCAAAACATTTTAGATTTGCTGTTATTGATGTTGAAGGATAGACTGAAGTTCAAGAGAATCCTCTGGAAGGATTACCGTACGAAGAAATGGAATATTGAAGTACTGAGCAATAATAAGAAGCGTCTGAAGTTCGCTAATGTTGTAGATACTGCGAGGATGAATACCACAATATGGCGGTTGACTGTGGATGAATGGGCATATCTAAAAGGAGTATTCAAAAAAGTTGGACAGGCAAACATAAGTACAAAGAGGGTAATACGAAGAAACCTTCTGCAATAGAAGAAACACACGAACTGACCAACGATACAGAAAATGAACAAAACGTTCAGGGTAAGGCAGGTATGCAGCAATATAAATCCCTTACGAATGAAATAAATGGGAAGCGCAAGAAACCCAAGGTGAAATGACCGCAAAATGCGAAGAAATCGAAAAAGAAATGATCGTCAGAACAGATTCAGCTTAAAGAAAACTCAAAACAACCTTCAGCGAAAGTAAAAGTAGGGACGTTTACATTAAGAGTACAAGAGAAATTCCACTGTTAAACGCAGAGGATAAAGGGAACAGAGGGTAAGAGTACATTGAAAGCTTAGTCTGATCACTTGATACAAAATGAAATGGGACTCGATGTGGAAAACATAGGGACTCCAGGATTAGAGAAGTGCAAAACAGACCTCAAGAAGATCAAAAAAGGTAGAAGCGACAGGTAACATTTGTTCGCAGTTTCTAAAATCATTGAGGGAAAAGGTAGCAATTTTCGCAAAAATCATCCATACAGTCTCGAAGATAACAGGGTCAGATAAATGTGAGAACTATCACACAGTCATTTCCACAGCTTATGCATCAAAGCTGCTAACAAGAATAACGTACAGTATATCGGAAAACAAAACTGAGGATCTAGTAGATGATTTTCGGAGAGGTAATTCACCATGAACGCCGTTTTGACGTTGAGCTTGATAAAGGAAGCAACGCCTTTTCAAAAAATGAAGCCACTTTTTTCTTTGATTTGTCGACTAAGAAAAAGAGTTCGACAATGTAAAATGATACATGTTGTTCGAAGTTTCGAAAAAACATGAGTAATCTATGGGGAACGACGGATAACAACGTACATGTACAAGAACTAGAGGTGACAATGAAAATCGAAGGCCACAAATTAAAGCTCGGATTTGAAAGAGTGTAAGGCAGGAATGTAGCCTTTGCCCCAACTGTTTATTCTGTACATCGAAGAAATGCTGGAAGTAAAAGAAGGGTTCACGAGTGGAATTAAAGATCAGGCTGAAAAGATATCAATAATAAGATTAGCTGATGACGTTGCTGTCCACAGCGAAATTGAAAAAAGACTTATAGGGTCCATTGTATGGAAAGAAGGAAGATGAAAGGTGGAAGTGATGAGTAGCAGAAATGATTAGCGATTAACATCAAAACAGGTAACCATGGAGCTAAAGATGTCTTCCACCTTGGAAGCAAAAAGCACATGACGGACGAAGCAAAGACATTAAACGTAGAAAAGCACAGCCAAAGAGCGACTTACTTACCAACAGAAGTCTATGTACTGCCAGAATCCTTAACTCGAGGACGAAATTTCGGAGAACATATGTCTGAAGCATAGCACTGTATGGTAGTGAATTCTGAATTGTGGAAAAAAGGGATAAATAGAGAATCAAAAAGTTTGAGATGTGGTGCTACAGAAAGATGATGACAATTAAAGGGACTAAGGAGATAAGAAATGAGAAGGTTGTCCGCAGAACCGACGAGGAAAGGAACATATGGGAAACAGTGAGAAGACGGGGGGTAGGACAGTAGGATATGTATTAAGACTTCTATGGTATTAGAAGGAGCTTAAAAGTGTCGGAGAATACAGAGACTGGAATATACCGTACTAATAACTGTGGACGTCGAGTGCAAGTGTTACTCTGAGACGAACACGTTGGCAAAGGGGAGGAATTCATGGCGGACCTCTTCAAATCAACAAGAAGATTGATGAGGAAAGATGTAATTCTCTTATTTTCATTTTTGTAGGTGCTTAGGTCATAATGTGCCAATTTTCAAAAACGTATGAGCTCTCTTTGTGATTGCCGATTGGGCAGTATTCAGTCATGCTATTAACTCACCATTTTGCACAACCATAGATACATTAATCATGTGCACTGAAATCGGCGTTATAATGCCCTGAACCTGATGCAAATAAAAAAATTATGTATCTGAAACCTGATGCAAATAAACAAATTATGTGTCTGCTTAGTGAAAGTCCTTCCCCTTATACACAGCTGTGCACCTTGCTCACTCCACCCCACGTGGAACATCTCAAACTGGTAAAAGAGATTCGAAAATCAAAGTTCATTGACCTTTCAGAAAAAAAAACAGAATTCAGTATATTTTCCAAGTGAAACGAAACAAACTCATTCAGTTATATCTACTACTAGAGGTGCAAAGTGTGATGCAAAACACGGTTTGTTAAGTAGGAGGAATTGTGTTTTGGAACCTCAGCAAGCAAAGGCGAAGGACTAGATGTACTTTCTAAGGTAGATCCTTTCTTTTCTGCATCTTTACTCGCAGGTGAGGAACTGTATTCAAGTTATTGTTTTTCTATCTAAATATCTGTGATGGAATTCATATAATAAGAATATACGAACTGAAGATATTTTGGGGGATAAATTTTTCTTGATGATGTATGAAGTACTTCGTAATTTTAAATATAGGAGAAAAGTGAAGCTACAAAATAAAACTACAGACAGAAAAGAGATCGACCGAACTAGAAGATGCAATCCCTGCTTAGAAATTGACGATGTGATACAGCGATACGGTCGTTGCCAGAGGAAAAGTCGTGAGGCTATTTTATGCCGAAAGTTTGCAGCTATTTGGGTGATCCAATACTGGAAATGTGTGTCAGTTCTAGTTAAGATGATGTCATAGTGTCTCGAAAGCCAAGAGCACATGGTTCCAGCTGCATAGACACGGTACGCAAACAAAATACGTATCCAGCGCCTGTTATCGAAGAATATGAGGTCTCACATCGACGTAACGAGACGATTCTTTATATTCTACAATTTTCCACTGGTTCTTCCTCCGCCTCCGCTGTCTCCTCTTGTTTCAATTTAGTTGCAGGTTTCTCTTACTCCAAGTAGTCGTGAGGATTGCGAAATATACTTATCGGTTTACTTTTATCAGCTACTTTTATGTGGTACTCGGTTTATAAACCACCTGTGCTAATCTTTTCAATTCTGTCGACCTGTTTGCCGAACAATTTCAATAGTCTCTTCTACAGGGTGCTCTAAACTAGTGACGATGCTATTACGATGATGTTGATGATGTATTAATTGGCCTATTCGGCATCATTGCAAGTTCACTGTAAGTTCAACTTTCCCCAGTTCCCCAGTTTTATGCCATTTCTTTGGTAGCTGCGCATGGTTAATTTATCTTTAGGTCACCAGTTGGATGGTATTTTCTTTATGCTTTGGATCTATTTTGTCACCATTTCTTCCACTGCATCCTTTATTATAGTCTCTTCCGATACATATCCTAGCAAATTTCTTTTCTTCCTCTTAAATGTTCATAATATTTGCCTTTTCTCATTCTCCTTGTTTATGTAATCTGATTCCTTATTTTGTATGTCCACTACACAGCTGTCATTGTTGTCCATATCTACACTTCAAAAATCTCCAAGCACTTCTCCTCGTTCCACTTGTGTCCATGTTTCGGCACCTGCAGGGGAACACTTCACACAAGACGTTCCACTAATCATTTCCTCAACAGTTTATTTTACATATCACGGAAAATACTGCTCTTTATTGTAAAATGTTTATCTTCCAATAGCTGTACTTGTTATTATTTCTTGATAATGTGTCGTGTTAGGAGCTACTCTGTATCCTAAGTGCTGAAGTTATCAACTCGTTCCATTCACTCTAACGTAATCGCTTCTGTATTCCTTGGTTGCCTTGTAAAAACCATTAGCTTAATCTTCTTCACATCTATCTTCGCAAAGTATTCCTCATACCTGGCGTTCAGTTCCTTAAATACATTATTGTCTTTGTCATCTAATAATATGATGTCATTACGAAATATTATAAATCAGATTATCCTTCTCGTCTCGTCGCACCAATGTACTGATGGAGACGGTCTTTAACTAAATAATCGAAAAATGTATTGAACTGGTAAAAGTCAACAGCTTCCTCTAAAGTGACAAAACAAAACACCTACAACCGTCCTTATATTTTATTTTATTTTGTTTGTCAGTTTCAACGTTTCAATGCGCCATCTTCAGGCTGTTGTTGAAGTGGTACGGGTTGACATGATCCCTATATATATCACATCAGTTGCCAGCATAACTGGATACGCAGATAATCTGAAACTTATGTGTAAGCACTACAACCATGGAGTGCTGACATGTGGTGGATCCCATGGCAAAGTACAGTCCTGGTGCAGGAACAAGTGTTTCGGCGAGCACCGTACAGCGATCATTGTTAAAATGGAGCTATGCAGCAGGCGACCCCAGCCGAATTCCTGCTGGAAACATGCACGGCGCCACGGGCGCAAGTTGTCGAGGGCCTACCAAGGACTTGTCGAATCCATGCTATGGTGAATCGATTCTGCGTTGCATTTCAAAGGCTGTCATAGTGTTTTAGCTCAATAACATATGTCCTTGAGTTATAACAATTTTCGCCACTCTGGATGCTATCAACGATAGATAACATGACTCAGACTGCATTAGCACGTGTGACCCTTCTTATGGTTGGTTTACTACAACATGCAAACTTTCCTTTATTTATATTTCATTGCTGTATGGTATCTACGTCTGTGGTTGAACCTTCTACGCGTACGTTTCTGTGGTTGAGATTTCTAATCCTTCTATTTATTTTCTAAATTTTGCTTTGACCTGTGCTCCAATTAGATGGGTGAAACGAAGTATGAAAACTTAAAACCCTGTCTATATCGAGTCATAGCTCAGTAAAATATGGATTAAGGTACGACTGGGTTACGTTTTTGACGAAGAAAATACCCTACAGTTTGCCTGAGATTAGCTCCTTTCCACACAGGTTCTATTTAACTCATCTAGTTTGTTTATGTCATTCACCGAACTTTCTGGAACGTTAATGAATTACAGTTTAGCGTAATTGCTGGAACTTAGGGTATTTGATTGTGAAAAGCACGATACCCGGAATCACCAAATGAAAGTTATTTGATTGCTTTGCACTTCCTTTATAATTTACAGGAACGTTGTCCTTTATTTTCTGGTTATGATTTACGTATTCAAAACGTTAATCTGTCAGTGCCTTCTTGTCTTTCACATCAGTTCTGACTCACAGTCTGCAGTCTGCAGGAGGTATGAGAAGAAAATAGTCTTAAGGTGACCAACTTCTCTGTGGCCCGTGTAATCATGAAAATGGATTTACAGTGAGGTTACGTGAGTCATGGGATACCTCCTTATATCGTGTCAGATCTCCATTTGCCCGGCGGAGTCCAGAAACTCGACTTGGGATGGATTCAATGAGTCGTTAGAAGTCCTCTGCAGAAATATTGAGCCATGGTGCCTCTATAGCAGTCCACAATGGCGGAAGTGTTACCGGTACAGGATTTTGTGAACGAACTGGCATCTCGATTACGTCCCGTTAATGTTCGATAGTATTCATGTCGAGCGATCTGGATGTCCAAAATATTCGCTCGAACTATCCAGAATGTTCTTCAACCAATCACGGATAACTGTGGCTCAGTGGCATAAAAATTCCGTTGTTAGGAAATACACTCCTGGAAATGGAAAAAAGAACACATTGACACCGGTGTGTCAGACCCACCATACTTGCTCCGGACACTGCGAGAGGGCTGTACAAGCAATGATCACACGCACGGCACAGCGGACACACCAGGAACCGCGGTGTTGGCCGTCGAATGGCGCTAGCTGCGCAGCATTTGTGCACCGCCGCCGTCAGTGTCAGCCAGTTTGCCGTGGCATACGGAGCTCCATCGCAGTCTTTAACACTGGCAGCATGCCGCGACAGCGTGGACGTGAACCGTATGTGCAGTTGACGGACTTTGAGCGAGGGCGTATAGTGGGCATGCGGGAGGCCGGGTGGACGTACCGCCGAATTGCTCAACACGTGCGGCGTGAGGTCTCCACAGTACATCGATGTTGTCGCCAGTGGTCGGCAGAAGGTGCCCGTGCCCGTCGACCTGGGACCGGACCGCAGCGACGCACGGATGCACGCCAAGACCGTAGGATCCTACGCAGTGCCGTAGGGGACCGCACCGCCACTTCCCAGCAAATTAGGGACACTGTTGCTCCTGGGGTATCGGCGAGGACCATTCGCAACCGTCTCCATGAAGGTGGGCTACGGTCCCGCACACCGTTAGGCCGTCTTCCGCTCACGCCCCAACATCGTGCAGCCCTCCTCCAGTGGTGTCGCGACAGGCGTGAATGGAGGGACGAATGGAGGCGTGTCGTCTTCAGCGATGAGAGTCGCTTCTGCCTTGGTGCCAATGATGGTCGTATGCGTGTTTGGCGCCGTGCAGGTGAGCGTCACAATCAGGACTGCATACGACCGAGGCACACAGGGCCAACACCCGGCATCATGGTGTGGGGAGCGATCTCCTACGCTGGCCGTACACCACTGGTGATCGTCGAGGGGACACTGAATAGTGCACGGTACATCCAAACCGTCATCGAACCCATCGTTCTACCATTCCTAGACCGGCAAGGGAACTTGCTGTTCCAACAGGACAATGCACGTCCGCATGTATCCCGTGCCACCCAACGTGCTCTAGAAGGTGTAAGTCAACTACCCTGGCCAGCAAGATCTCCGGATCTGTCCCCCATTGAGCATGTTTGGGACTGGATGAAGCGTCGTCTCACGCGGTCTGCACGTCCAGCACGAACGCTGGTCCAACTGAGGCGCCAGGTGGAAATGGCATGGCAAGCCGTTCCACAGGACTACATCCAGCATCTCTACGATCGTCTCCATGGGAGAATAGCAGCCTGCATTGCTGCGAAAGGTGGATATACACTGTACTAGTGCCGACATTGTGCATGCTCTGTTGCCTGTGTCTATGTGCCTGTGGTTCTGTCAGTGTGATCATGTGATGTATCTGACCCCAGGAATGTGTCAATAAAGTTTCCCCTTCCTGGGACAATGAATTCACGGTGTTCTTATTTCAATTTCCAGGAGTGTATGTCAAGTTCTTGTGTGGCTGCAAACAAAACCATTTTCAGTCAATTATCGGTTCAATTGGACCGCAGGACCCAGACCGTCCCTGTAAACACAGTTCACTCCATTATCGAGCCACCACCAGCTTGCACAGTACCTTGTCTACCACTTGGGTCCATGGCTTCGTGGGGTCTGCAACACACTCCAACCCTACCGTCAGCAGTTACCAACAGATATCGGGACTCATCCGACTAGGCCACGGTTTTCCAATAGTCTAGGGTCCAACCGAGGTGGTCACGAGTCCAGGAGAAGCGCTGCAGGCGATGTCGTGCTGTTAGCAAAGGCCCTCGCTTCGATCGTCTGGTGCCGCAGCCCATTTACGCCAGATTACGCCTCACTGTCCTAATAGATACGTTCGTCGTCCTTGTCGCATTGATTTCTGCAGTTATTTCACTCAGTGTTGCTTGCGTGTTTGCACTGACAACTCCACGCAAGCGCTGCTGTTCATTAAGTAAAGGATGTCGGCCACTGTGTTGTCCGTGGTGGCAGGAATTGCCTGAAATGTGGTGTTCTGGGTACACTCTTGGTACTGTGGATCTCGGAACGTTGAATTCCCTAACGACTTCCGAAATGGAATGTTCAATGCATCTATCTCTCAACTACCATTCCGCTTTCAGAGTCTGTTAATTTCCGTCGAGCGACCATAGTCACTTCGGACACCTGTTCATGTCAATCACTTGAGTACAAACGACATCCCCGCCAATTGGCCCCCTTTTATGTCCTGTGTAACCGATACTACCGCCACCTGTAAATGTTGATGCCACTATCCCGTATCTTTTGACACCTCAGTGTAGCTGATGGTGCAGTGTAAGCTTATAGGAATATGTAATGCTCCTGCCGCATAGCCTCACTTTGTTGATAATTACCATGTTCGTTTCGATGATGAATTATTTCATCACTAGAATTATTTAACGACTGGCTGGTTGAATTTCATCAAAGAACAATGGATAGGGAGTCCACTATTAGTGTTTTATATTCCTTTTTAAAAGGTATTATTGAATCACAATAATAAAACTATGCCAAAAAATGGTTCAAATGGCTCTGAACACCATGGGACTTAACTGCTGTGGTCATCAGTCCCCTAGAACTTAGAACTACTTAAACCTAACTAACCTAAGGATATCACACATATCCATGCCCGAGGCAGGATTCGAACCTGCGACCGTAGACTGTACCGCCTAGAACCGCTCGGCCACTCGTGCCGGCAAAAACTATGCCATAAGTTTCGAATAAAATATTCGGTTCCATTAATCTTCAATCTTTGATGATATGCGATTTACTCGTCAGTATTCTTCCGGCACGCTTTCGCTAAATTCAGTGCAGTATCTGTCTTTCTCCGACAGAGAGTTCGCACTATGACACACCTAAAGGACTGTTAATTAATAACTGCTAAGCTGGCGCGCGCTCGAAAACAGGCAATTGTTGAGCCCAGAGATTCTAAGCGGCGTGTTGTCGCACCTCCCGGTAGTTGTATTTGTTCTCGCATCGATCGTTGTGAAGCAATGGTGAGCTGGCAACGGCTTGACTTTAAAAATAAGATGAGGAATTAAAACTTTACTTTGAATTATTTAAATTAAAATCATTTGGTAAGCCCCATCATTAAACACTGAAAGAACCAAGCAATCGGTGTTTCGGTCCTCTTTTTAACGTCGCTCCTCAAGGTGATCAGGCTCGAAAAAAAAGTCTTTACTTACTTGTACAATGTAAGTCAAACATAATGCTAAGCAGTAATGTTGGTTCAAGGGTCCGAATCCGAGAAGGTTTTGCTAGTTTCTGAGTGACTACCTTTACACATATTGCTTTCTGAGTGACTACCTTTACACATATTGCTGCGACGGCTAAACACGATAAACTATGTGCATTTTCAACTTTTGGCGGTGTAATCAATAGTCCATTACATTTCGTACATGCAGCAGCGTAAATAAAATTTCCTCCACTGATATTTCGGCCGCGTATCGTCCGGCCATCCTCAGAGTGAGTCACAAGAGTCTCAAGTGGAGGAAATTTTATTTGTGTGGCTGCATGCCCGAAATTTAATGGACTACGATAAACTTTGAGTTCATCAAGCAACACGAACTGTACAACATTTCACATCTGTATCTGTAAGACCGCTTGGATAGCCATATGTACTATAAGCCGCGATTCTCACGGTTGGGAAGGAATTCTTTAACGTGGAAATGAAAATGCGAACTTCTGATTTCGGACTTTCACAGATCATATGCAATGTTACTTTCATCAGCTTACAACTACGCCACATGAAGCACACGCTCCGTCCCGAGACTGGACTAATAAAAAATAGAGAAAAATTAAGATGGTGGTTCTAATGCTTGAGGTGCTCTAGTTTCCGCCACGTGAATACAACGCATAGAACGTTCATAGAACCATGCTTCACGTTGGCACCTTCTTTGGCATTGGCGAACCATCTGGGGCCCATTTTGCACATTCTCTTTTTGTGACAGGCTCGCATTGATAAAACTTAGTCTCGTTACCGGTGTTGATTCTTTCTAG
The DNA here is from genome assembly GCF_023864345.2 of Schistocerca serialis cubense. Classification (NCBI taxonomy): domain Eukaryota; kingdom Metazoa; phylum Arthropoda; class Insecta; order Orthoptera; family Acrididae; genus Schistocerca; species Schistocerca serialis. The sequence goes on from NC_064639.1 coordinate 1,133,835,083, forward strand.
AAAAGAATTGTCCACGTTTTTCATTTTAGTCACGTCGCGACAAGGCTCTACGCATTTCTGTGTGCGTGACAAAGTTCGCACACACTTTTCTCTGCTTCACAAAATTCTGGAGAATATGATTTAGAGGTGTTCAGTTCTTTGCACCACTGCGACATGTAGTACAATAGCGTTGAAATACTATAGCTGCAAGTGCACTATGACACCGCCTTCTCACAACTGAATGGTCGAATACACACACATCTGTCGTTTACAGTTGCTAGTTCAAGCTGCCACCCTAGTTACTGCGCTCATGTCGCTTGTACACGAGGCAAAAAATCAGTCCCGGAACTTTTTGGAAGGACGATGAGTATACTAAATGCTGCGAGATAAGGTTGCGGATGTTTACCGCAAGCGTCAGCCTTCAGGGGAAGGAAGCGCACGGAGCAGGCTATTTTTATTTATTTCATCAGGAAACAGGAAAAGTTTCTCCTGTGAAATCGGGAAGTGGACATGCCAGTCGCTTCATCGCGACCTAGAATCTACATCCGAACATCACAGGCAAGCTTTCAGAGAGTAATTTATTAGTTATGACAAGCAGATATACACAAAATTTTGGTATCAAAATTACACAGATGACAGAAAATTCTAAACTACTTTTAAATAAAGGTCTTATAGTCGCAAATGATTTTTGTTTCATAAACATCTTATATCGTACAGTCATAACTTAAGATCATGGTAACTTTTCAAATTCTTAACTACTTTTAAATAAAGAGCTGATGGTCGAAAATGATTTTTGTTTCATAAAAATCTTACACCGCACAGCCATAACTTAAGCTCATGGTAGCTGTTCAAAGGGAGGACCACTTGTCTCAACGTAGGTTTAAAACGACGCATGAAAGTTTATTCACTCTTCCAAATATCCCTGTTGTACATTGTACAATAAGACACGCAGCTGGAAACTTATTAACTAGCTCCTCTTTAGTTTCCACTCTAGTTTCGTAAACGAAAGCTTCACGTAAATTTACTTTACATTAGTACCCGTTAGCACCTCAACAATATATACCCTCATGTTTTGAATGGAAGACGTTCTGTTGTCGTATGAACAGTTGGATCGTCTACTTTTTTAATAGCATACGACAGCAGAACTCCTTCCGTTCAAATCATGAGGGTATCCGCTGTTCAGGTGCTAACAGGTATTAATATAAGGTGATTATTCTAAATATAGCAAAGGTGTCACGGTACTTAAAAATCAACAGCAACGAAGTATGAAGAGAATTAAGCCTTGTCACTGGCCACAGGAGACTTCAGTAACAGGACAGTGGTACGAGTATCCATGGCAGCTTGCCGTGTGTACAGGGTGATCAAAAACGGTCTGAATAGCATGTAAGACTGTTGTTGAGTAAGTTGTTCCGAGAAATATTCGTTAAGAAAAATATTGGATACGTTGTGCCATTTCCGAGTTAATTAGCAATACATTCAGCCAATCAGGCCGTTTGGCGCGCGTTTTCAAGCGGTCCGCCAGGTACGAGGGTCACTCCAAAATAAATGCACACTATTTTTGTAAAAATACAGTTTTCATTCTGCATGTGTGAAAGTTTTACAGTCTGTAGATACATCCTTCCCGCTTGTTTTCAAACTTAGTTCAACCTGTTCCCGTGAGTGGCGCCGTCACAGCATGTCTTCAAGATGGCTGCTACACTTGACGTTCGTCAGAAGCAACGTGCTATCATAGAGCTGTGAAAACGAGACAGTGGGAAACATCCACAAGAGGTTGAAAAAGGTGTATGGAGATGCTGCTGTCGATCGCAGTACAGTTAGTCGGCGGGCGAGCAGGTTACGTGATGAAAGCGGGCACGGCAATATTGAGGATTGTCCTCGCAGCGGCAGGCCTCGTACTGCACACACTCCAGACAATGTGCAGAGAGTTAACGAATTGGTGACTGCTGACTGACGCATTACAATGAATGAATCGTCACGCTACTTTGTGATAGGGGAAGGAAGTGTTTGCAGAACACTGTAAGTATTGGTATTAAAAAAGGTTGTGCCATTTGAGTTCCCAGGATGTTGACAGTGGCTCACAAAGAAACAAGAAAAACGGTATGCAGCGAACCTTTTGGTACAGTACGAGAATGGTGGAGATGAATTTCTTGGAAGAATTGTGACAGGTGATGAAACATGGCTCCATCGTTTTTCCCCAGAGACCAATAGGCAATCAATGGAGTTGTATCATGCAAATTCACCCAAGAAAAAAAATTCAAAACCACACCTTCTGCTGTAAAAGTTATGGCTACGGTGTTTTTCGATTCCGAAGGACTCTTTCTTGTGGACATTATGCCAAGTGGAACCACCATAAATTCTGAAGCATATGTGACGACGCTGAAGAAACTTCAAGCTCGACTGAGTCGTGTTCGACCACATAGTCAAAAGCAGGATGTTTTGCTATTGTACGACAATGCATGGCCACATGTCAGTCAAAACACCATGGAAGCGACCACAAAACTAGGATGGACAACACTGAAACACCCGTCTTACAGTCCTGACCGGCTCCATGTGACTATCATCTCTTTGGGAAACTGAAAGACTCTCTTTGTGGAATAAGGTTTGAAGATGATGACTCCCTTGTGCACGCTGCCAAACAGTGGCTCCAACAGGGTGGTCCAGAATTTTACCGTGCAGGTGTACAGACGCTTGTTCCAAGATGTCGTAAGGCAGTTGAGAGGGATGGAAATCGTGTGGAGAAATGAAAATATTGTTCCTAAAGAATGTATCTACACACTGTAAAACTTTCAAACATGTAGAATAAAAGATGGATTTTAAAAAAATAGCGTGCATTTCCTTTGGAGTGACCCTCGTATAACACTCTACCGCTAGAGGACTCCGAATTGTAGCGTTTAATACGGCCGTGTAAAACGTTACTATGTCGGTGCGTGAGAAACAGCGTCCTGTAATCGATTTTCTAACCGATGAAATCGTCCACAGATAGAGAACCCTTTCCTTCAACATGACGGTACCAGACCACGCACGTGTGCTGCGACATCTTCAACAATCCAACGCCTCGTGTTCAGTGACGTCGATCGTCCTCCATACGGTCCCAACTTTGACCCATCCAATGTTCGTCTCTTTCCAAAGCTTAAAGAACAACTTAGAGAACTTCACTTCGACTGTGAAGAAGCGATTCAAGCAGAGGTGAGGTTGTGCCATCGTCAACGAAGTCAAACATTCTACAGTGTCGGTATCAACAAATTGGTCTCTCATGGGGAGAAACGTGTTCGTCAACACGGGAGAGATGTAAATATGTAGACATGAAGAATAAAGAAGTAGGATATTAATATAGTTTGTTTTGTTTAAAAAGCCTTACGAGCTTTCACATGAAAAATTCAGAGGCGTTACTTTTCAGAACACGCTCATGATTTATGTATATTGACTGTGTATAAAATATATGCTTTTACTACTTACGTGCAAAATATGCCACATGACTTTCGTAACGTTCAACATAATTTAGTTATGATTCTTTCATTGCTTGCCAGCCACTAATCCACTAGCTAGATAACGATTCGTGTTAATTGCTAATGTAGTCTTTATATACAATTAATAAAAAGAACTACCTACAATGTAAACTAGTACGATGGATTACAGAATGTACTTTGTAAATCGAGCATTATGTTGTATGGCTTAACCGTGTATAAAGTTTTAAAGACAGCAATATTTTTTGTAAATACGTCTCCAGAGGCGGTTCCGGAAAGTGTAATGAAGTTGTAATTTGACTTCTGATGTAATTTCCGATGCAAATAAAAGCGTAAGTCGACCACATGATGCGAAGAAGAGCTTCAAGTCTCAGGCTAACAGTGCATACACCCATTAATTAAACGTGACTAGACAACTCGGTAAATTCGGTAGCTAAACCAATTATTAAATTTTACAGGGCATTAGCAGTATTAAAAATGCTGTCCATAAAAACGTATAGGCGGAATTATATGAATGTATTACGCCAATTTAAGGTGGGTAAAGTCCCGAAACAATTCTTTGCTTATAGAGAACTATATAAAAACGGCGAGTTGCTATATTTATCGAAGGAAAATAAACAAAGATAGTTGCGTCGAAAATGTCCATGGAAGCACTTTTGTGCTCCATAACACAATAATTCACAGCAGTGAATTGGAAGCAACAGGACTGTGCGTACGTCGTCGCAGTTTGATTGGGTAGGAAACCAGTGTACCTGAGCTGTGCTGTTTTTCGAGGGCATCGACTGCATGGAATGATCACACAGCAACGATGCGGATTCCGACCGGCGTAAACAGTGCGTCAGCTCAGAGCTCCGCTTGCGGCTGACTGCAGCTTTCTGTTGCCGATACGTGGCGGTATGTAACTGAATCGATGTTCTAGTTTATTTTACTTCCTCACCAATGTATTCTTGCTGCTTATCTTTACCTCGGTGGCAAAATTTCCTCCATAACCCCTATGTGATTCATGTATATTCACAACAATGGATACTTGTAAACTTTACAGAATTTTGATACTACATTCCGTTAATTAGTTTATAATTTATTTCACTTCCTTACCAATGTTTTCTTGCTACTTCCCGTTAATTCGGTGGCAAATAATTCCTCCACATCCCCCATGTGATTCACAATTGCACACAATGTTACACACATGTAAACTTTACAAAATTTTAATACTACATTCCGTAAATTAGGTTATTACCGTTGGCTGTAATGTTTTAAGCAAATATATGAATAATTCCTTAAAATAAAACTGTACATCCAAATTGCGTTCATTACTCAATGTCAGATGTATAATTGTCGATAACAGTTACAGGGTAATACGCTAGTCACTAAATCTGATTGTTCGTATAAAGCACCTATATTGCATTGTAAGAAAGAAATATGTCTGTTCAATTAATTTCACCTGCGAATTTACTTCTAAAATAAGTAATTTTCTATTTACTATGTAAAAGAAGGAAATCTTAAAAATGCTATGTACACGAGACTGTTTATTTTGATCACTCTTGCGCCCAAAAATATATATAAGAAAGTGTCTTCTACTCATCAAGATATAAAAAGAAGGGAGGTGGCACTACAGACATACTCTGTATGTTGTTTTGAAGCCAGAGTGAGCCCCGGGTCTATTTCCGTACAGGGACAAAAAAAAACGTGATAGTGGCGCACCCCCCCCCCCCCCCCCCCCCCGACTCCGGCATCCCATCTAGCGTTTGAGATACTGCGTCAAAAATTTTAAAAACATCCATTTTTCAAAAATATCTTCATTTTGTATCTTTCTGAAGAGTTTGGTATATAAAACATACATGTTTGAGGAAATGTGAGACATGTTATAGGGTCGGAAGTGTGCCACTGTGCAGTGCCACGCCTCTTCACACAGCGTTCTTCATAGTGGAGGCAGCTGTGGTGTCACCGCCAGACACCACACTTGCTAGGTGGTAGCCTTTAAATCGGCCGCGGTCCGATAGTATACGTCGGACCCGCGTGTCGCCACTATCAGTGATTGCAGACCGAGCGCCGCCACACGGCAGGTCTAGAGAGACTTCCTAGCACTCGCCCCAGTTGTACAGCCGACTTTGCTAGCGATGGTTCACTGACAAATTACGCTCTCATTTGCCGAGATGATAGTTAGCATAGCCTTCAGCTACGTCATTTGCTACGACCTAGCAAGACGCCATTATCATTTGCTATTTATCTTGTGATACATGTACCGTCAGACCGATTGTCACCAATTATGAATTAAAGTTAAGTATTCCAGTAGTTACTTACGTTCTATGCTACTATAAATTCCCTTACCTGTTCCAGACCTCACGCCAGCCTGCGTGAGCTTAAACGCGTGCCTTTCGGCTTCCTCTCCTAGTGGCTTGGCTGTCTTGCCAAGTCACAACAGCAGCAGAGGTTCAAGTAGGTAAAAAGACGAGGGCTAGTAGAAAGTCTTGGGTAACAGAACAGATACTGAATTTAATTGATGAAAGGAGAAAATACAAAACTGCAGTAAGAGAAGCAGGCAAAAAGGAATACAAACGTCTCAAAAATGAGATCGACAGGAAGTGCAAAATGGCTAAGCAGGGATGGCTACAGGGCAAATGTAAGGATGTAGAGGCTTATCTCACTAGGGGTGAGATAGATACTGCCTACAGGAAAATTAAAGAGACCTTTGGAGAAAGGAGAACCACTTGCATGAACATCAAGAGCTTTGACGGAAACCCAGTTCTAAGCAAAGAAGGGAAAGCAGAAAGTTGGAAGGAGTATATAGAGGGTCTATACAAGGGCGATGTTATTGAGGACAATATAATGGAAATGGAAGAGGAGGTAGAAGAAGATGAAATGGGAGATACGATACTGCGTGAAGAGTTTGACAGAGCACTGAAAGACCTGAGTCGAAACAAGGCCCCGGGAGTAGACAACATTCCAGTAGAACTACTGACGGCCTTGGGAGAGCCAGTCCTGACAAAACTCTACCATCTGGTGAGCAAGATGTATGAGACAGGCGAAATACCCTCAGACTTCAAGAAGAATATAATAATTCCAATCTCAAAGAAAGCAGGTGCTGACAGATGTGAAAATTACCTAACAATCAGTTTAGTAAGTCACGGATGCAAAATACTAACGCGAATTCTTTACAGACGAATGGAAAAACTGGTAGAACCCGACCTCGGGGAAGATCAGTTCGGATTCCGTAGGAATATTGGAACACGTGAGGCAATACTGACCCTACGACTTATCTTAGAAGAACGATTAAGGAAAGACAATGTTGACTAGAATACTCTCTTTCAAATTCTAAAGGTGGCAGGGGTAAAATACAGGGAATGAAAGGCTATTTACAATTTGTACAGAAACCAGATGGCAGTTACAAGAGTCGAGCGACATGAAAGGGAAGCAGCGGTTGGGAAGGGAGTGAGACAGGGTTGTAGCCTTTCCCCGATGTTATTCAATCTGTATATTGAGCAAGCAGTAAAGGAAACAAAAGAAAAGTTCGGAGTAGGTATTCAAATCCGTGGAGAAGAAATAAAAACTTTGAGGTTCGCCGATGACATTGTAATTCTGTCAGAGACAGCAAAGGACTTGGAAGAGCAGTTGAATGGAATGGATAGCGTCTTGAAAGGAGGATATAAGATGAACATCAACAATAGCAAAACGAGGATAATGGAATGTAGTCGAATTAAGTCGGGTGATGCTGAGGGAATTAGATTAGGAAATGAGACACTTAAAGTAGTAAAGGAGTTTTGCTATTTGGGGAGCAAAATAACTGATGGTGGTCGAAGTAGAGAGGATATAAAATGTAGACTGGCAATGGCAAGGAAAGCGTTTCTGAAGAAGAGAAATTTGTTAACATCGAGTATAGATTTAAGTGTGAGGAAGTCGTTTCTGAAAGTATGTGTGTGGAGTGTAGCCATGTATGGAAGTGAAACATGGACGATGAATAGTCTGGACAAGAAGAGAACAGAAGCTTTCGAAATGTGGTGTTACAGAAGAATGCTGAAGATTAGATGGGTAGATCACATAACTAATGAGAAGGTATTGAATAGAATTGGGGAGAAGTGGAGTTTGTGGCACAATTTTACAAGAAGAAGGGACCGGTCGGTAGGACATATTCTGAGGCATCAAGGTATCACCAATTTAGCATTGGAGGCCAGCGTGGAGGGTAAAAGTCGTAGAGGGAGACCAAGAGATGAATACACTAAGCAGATTCAGAAGGATGTAGGTTGCAGTAAGTGCTGGGAGATGAAGAAGCTTGCACAGGATAGAGTAGCATGGAGAGCTGCATCAAACCAGTCTCGGGACTGAAGACCACAACAACAACAACAGTGAAACATGCGCGTGGAACACGGTGAAATAGTGCCGAGAAATAGGCGCTTCTTAATGTTTTTCATAAATTTACGTAAGTAATCGGCTTTGAAGTTTTACCAGCGTTATATATAATGCAGCTGATAATCAAACTTACATTGAACGTGTAGCGCAGTCGGCAGCGTAATGGAATGTGAAGCAAAGCTTTGCGCGTTCGTTCAAATTTCCTCAGTATCATTTTCTTCTTCTCGTTCCATTTCAAATACCTACATCTCCTAGTTATGAAACTCATCATCATATTTTATGAATAATGCATACCTTCTTGTTTCTAATTGCTTATTGAACGCGAAATTCCTTTTTCAATTTCAAATACAAACCCTTAATTATCGATGTTTTATGAAAGACTGTCCGTAAAAGTTATTAAATTAAGAGAACATAACAATTTAATTTTTGAAGGCAAAAATGAAAAACCAAATCCTCTTTATTTGGACTATGTACATCGTTTTATAACACAGAGGTAGATAAGTATCGTGGAAACATGAAAAACGCCGGCCGAAGTGGCCGTGCGGTTAAAGGCGCTGCAGTCTGGAACCGCGAGACCGCTACGGTCGCAGGTTCGAATCCTGCCTCGGGCATGGATGTTTGTGATGTCCTTAGGTTAGTTAGGTTTAACTAGTTCTAAGTTCTAGGGGACTAATGACCTCAGCAGTTGAGTCCCATAGTGCTCAGAGCCATTTTTTTTAACATGAAAAACAATTATTTTCACAGCATCGAGCACATCATACAAATGCTGAATTTTTACGTTTACTACTGTACCATTACAATATGAACCCAACAGAACTGATATGGAGCCAAGGTGCGGGATTTGGCCCGAGAAATAACAAGATTGTTAAGCTGCCAGACGTACTGGAAATAACGCACGCAACTTTTTCACACGTCACTGTCGAATGGTGGCGGGATATAGAACGACTCGTCATAGAAGATGAACAGAAAATGCTGCGCCTGGTTGGCCTCGTGGATTCTGTTGTTGATAGGCTCGTTATCCACGCAGCAGGTGACACTTCCAGAATTGAAATGTATTTCTCGGATTCGGATAAGCAAAGAGCTAAGAGATTACCAGACGACTGACTAAGAAATACCTTCAGTGGCTTCAATATTTATCTATATGGCAAAATCCTTGCATACTGTCTTACGCTGCACACAGCTTATGCAGAAAAATTACCCTGTGGTTAAGTCAGGAATTTTCATCATTCTTGTTTTTAGTTGCAATAGTACGTTAGCTAAAAACGATAACGTGTTGCGGTTTTCGTCTAGTCGTCTAAGGGGCATATTGTGGGAGATTTGCAGTGTATTATTTCATGCTAAAAATTAAATGACATTCGAAGCTGTATTGTCCCTCTGCTCGCCTCGTTTTACGTGTGAACTGCACCTGACCACGTCAGTGCAGGCTAGCTGTATCAGCTGGCGGGCCAGTGCTAAGTTAAATGCGCCGGTAAAGCTTTTGTCCCGTATTATCGCCAAGTCGATGTGCGCGTAACGCACAGCACAAAACGTACCCTTATTAGCGTACTTGACGGTACTCGCGACAGCTGAAACTGAAATCCAATGAGGTTCCAGCAACGGCGGAAGAATACATAGTGCAATAGTTACATCAGGTTTATTCTTATGATGAACGGATTATAGAATCACCAATTCAGTTATCCCGCATTTATTTTACGGTTAGGTGTTATTACGAGACCGCACAACGCTTTTTCCGCGCTATTCGGAGAACAGAACTTAGGTGGCTGTTAACTGGGGACTGTACAACTGACCCTTAGTAGTGTAGCGTTCTGGAAAATTTTTCTGACAAAATTTCACCTTCCTGTTACACCGTAATATTTATTACCTGTTCTTCATGTTAATTGTTTATTTCCACTCTGGTAATATGAATCTAGGAATTTCGGTAGTAATTATAATAACGCTTATCGTTGGCATACCCCATCAACCAAATAAACAAACAGCGTTTGGCATTCACCCGTTCGGGTTTAATCGGCTCAGTTCGTGTAACCTCGTTGCCTTTTGTCCGCGGGAAGGCTTTTTATTTCTGGATGCGACGGGTTTCCCACGGCAGAGAGGTCACGTACACTATGGTTCAACAATGGTGTAAATGGCTCTGAGCACTATGCGACTTACCTGCTGAGGTCTTCAGTCCCCTAGAACGTAGAACTACTTGAACCTAACTAACCTAAGGACATCACACACATCCATGCCCGAGGCAGGATTCGAACCTGCGACCGTGGCGATCGCGCGGTTCCAGACTGTAGCGCCTAGAACCGCTCGGCCACTCCGGCCGGCTACGTACACTATGCATACATTCAAAAGTCGAGTTAAAATCCGTTCAGAAATCAACTTAGAATGTGTTCAGAAATGTTCAAAGACCAACAGCGATCGTTTCAACTTGCTCCCCCCCCCCCCCCCCCCATCTCCCCACCCCACAGATCCGGGTCTTCCGTAATTTTAAGTAGCCCAAAACATTAGCAGACTACTGTTTTACGAGTGTTTTTGTTCATTATTTCTGTCATGTGCGCGCAACAATTGTTTTAAATCCCAGAACTTATAGAGTTTACATGAATAATATAGTGCCAGGAAGGCAGTTTCGAACTTTTTTCTGTTCTTGAACGCGTATTTGGTCTAGCAAAACGTCAGGTTGTAGCGTCACCGCAGTGACCCATGGGGATATGAATGCGGTGAACCTAATGTTTTGGGTTGGTTAAGATGGCGGACATCCGCTTCAAGTTTGTGACATAATGCCACCCCCCATCATTTTTTACCTCCATGCTTCTACTCATGTCCGCAGCTCGTGGTCTCGTGGTCGCGTTCTCGCTTCCCGAGCACTGGGTCCTGGGTTCGTTTCCAGGTGCGGTCAGGGATTTACAACTGCCTCCAAATTACTGGGTGTTTGTGTTGTCTTCCTCATTTTGTCATCATTCATAAAAGTGGCGAGATTGGACTGAGCAAAGGTTGGGAAATTGTAAGGGAGCTGATAACCGCGCAGTTGAGCGCCCCACGAACCAAACATCATCATCATCATCATCTTCTTCTTCTACTCATGGAGGTAAGAAAAGAAGGGAGTAGTCGTTACGTCGCAAACTTGAAACCGAAGTCCGCGATCTTAAGTAGTCCGAAACATTAGTTTCACCGCATTCATACCTTCATGGTTCACCGCGGTGATACTTCCCCGTGACGTCACTGTGACGTGTCCGTGCCCAGTTTCGACCGTGTTGGGTGCCTTGATTGTGTGGAGACGTTCATCAAAAGTGCCAGCGAGCGTTGTTTAAGAGCGCACTAATCGATCCGATCGTAATGTAAAGTTTAAGGGAATCACATTTCATTCGTAGGAGCAGCCGTTCAAGCAATATTTTCTTTTGTATTCATGAATTATGTCGGCACTGTTTACTTTTATTGTAGTGGTTTTATTTCTGTCATTTGACTATAGATTTGTCTTACTTTACTCAGTCTCCCTTCTTTATCGTCTTCCCTGTGTTTTTCATTGCCTTCCAAATCGCAAAAGCTCCGACATCAGAGGCACAATGCATCGACGATCTCCTTCCCACACAACACACGGCTGCGTACCCGCGCTGGTTGTTACGCCGTCATCTCATACCATACATTTCTCCCGGCGACAATTATTCATTATTCACATTGTCTCCACTTTATAAAAAAAAAATTCTAGCTGGAACAGCCGGAGACAGCGGCCATGTGTGTGTGTGTGTGTGTGTGTGTGTGTGTGTGTGTGAGTCTTGTGTGTATGATTATATGAATGTGCATGTGTGCTTTGTTTCTTTCCAAAAGAGAGCTTTGGCTGAAAACTTATGTTAACACTCCTCTCATCGTGCCTGCTGTTCGGTGCTTGAGAAGCAGTCTATCTGTTTTACGGTATAGTTATTCCGTCATGACGTTTTTTGTCAATAATCCACTGCACTTCAACGGGAATAATGATGTGTGTAATGACAATACCAGAAGAAAAGAATGACATTCATTATGCCACTTTGAGGTTATCTGTAGCACAAGCAGGGGTCCACACTGCTGCAATCAACAGTTTTGATAACCTACCTATTGATATAAAATGCCTGACAAGCAGCAAAGTAAAATTTGAAACTAAAATGAAAACGTTTTACTTTGATAATTCTTCCTGTTCCGCAGAAGATTGTCCCTTACTGTAATGTGTGAATCGTGATGGGTAGGAATTACTGACTAACATATGACTGTCTTTTTTTAAAAAACAAGAAACTAATTAACGATCAGCATGGAGGCACAGTTACAAAGAAACTGATGTCAGTATATAATGCTCGTTCCATATCATTATGATTTATCGTGCAAAAGATACATGGGACTTGAAAATAAGTAATTAACTAACTATTGGCATATCACAATGAATGGTATAGGCTTATACACTTTGGATACCTGAAAATGAAATTAAAAAGTAAGGCCATGCATTTGATAAAAGTAGACGTGCATTCCAACTCATCTTTGTATGGTTATTCCTCAAAAACTGACAGAGTTACTGGCGCGAAATATTTCGGGAAAAGAAGACATAGGCTACTGTTTGGAAAGGTAGCCCTACATCTTACACAGTTTACGCTATTATTACGAAAAAATTACTTACATACATGTTACAGCGAAATAACCGTTTCACGGGGTCTTAAGCGTTTGAAACCATTCCCTTAATCATATTTATAGCATTCCGTAATGGTGAAAGATATTAAAAATTATATCTTTTTTTCCTGTAAATTGCTATTGTTGGCCACACACTGAATGACGCATTTTAGGTAACATTTCAAAGTCAGATGATGTGTAAACTACAGTGAGACTAATACACTGATGATTTAGTAAAACAAGAACTCTATTCTGCATGGAAGTACACTTCTATGCTGTTCTGGTTCTTTGATATGTCAATAACCTTTCACATTGTTGACGTGCACAAAATACGACAGCATGTCTTGCTTCTTTCCTCATTGGACACGTTTGTGGGCTAGCAAAGAACGCGTAGATAAGTTTTTTTGCAAGCGTGAACAATAAAAATGTTGTGCATACGAGTTGAAAGCTGTAAATGTGATGCACAAGAAGCAGTACCAGTAACCAAAGAAGCATTGATTTCGAAATTCCATCTTCATTTGATATTGATACAAACATAGCAAATGCGGAATAAAATGCGTTACGAAAGCATCGATTTCGCGTCACATCCTCCTCTTCTTGGTTATTCGAAATAGATCAACAAAGTCGCCAAACGTCCCGTTTTATTAGAGGAAATACGCATTCAGGAACAGAAAAACTTTCGAAATTGCCTTTCTGACATTATGTTATTCATTCAAGCACTGTAATTTTTAGTATTTGAAACAAATGTTACATGCACACAGAAATTGTAACGTCCCCTTAGAACAATTAATGAATTACTGTGCTGATAAACATCTCATGTTATTTGATTTTCAGCTGAACAAAACTGAATGTACTCATTCACTAAAGTGACACACAATATTTTTAGCGCAACGCAATCTGACTTTCAGTAATCCCTACAAAAGGATGGTCCTGACTAACAATAACCTATACCTTTCATGAATTCTTACCTCACAAAAATCTTCGTTACTCGAACTACTGCAATACAGCGAGCGCCAATATTGCCAGCTAAATAAAAGATTCTAACTACTGAAGGCACTAACTACTGACAGGCATAGTTAGCAAATGAAAGATTTTGATAAAGAACAAACAATGTATTTACCTTAATACTGTTCAAAAGTCATAATATATAGCACTTCATGACATCCAGTCTTACAAATTTACTGTCTCTGATGGACACACGTCCAGATCATCCGCTCTCAAAACTACGCCATTCCTCTCCCCACATCCACCACTGCTGGCGGCTCACCTCCAACTGCGCAACGCTACGCGCTGTTCACAGCCAACTGCCCAACACTACAATAGCATATACGCCAACAATGCAAACCAACCACAGCCTTCACACAGCACAGTCAATGATTTTCATATAGAGCGAATACGTGGCGTTACCAACATAAAAACCTAAACAGCCTACTTACAAAATAATGAGCAAGAAGTAATCATAAACGGTAGTCAGCTAATGTTTTGGGCTACTTAAAGTGGGGGCAGGCTCCGTCCTCTCTGACTTCAAAACAACGTACAGTCTGTAGTACCAACTGTTTTCTTTTTTCACCTGCATGCTTCTACCGCACGAAGTATGTAGATCAGTGTGCTGTGAGCGTAGTTCTTAATTTTAGGTGAATACACACGAAACTAATTATTGATGCTCTTAGATGATAAACTGGCTTGAAGCAAACATATTTTCTGAAAAGCAAAAATAAACTCTCAGCAATATATGTAAGAATATGCAGGTGCCACTTTTATCTTCAATTTATTCGCAGTCGCCGATTTTCAGTTATATTTGATAGAACAATCGAAAAATAATTGTAGGCGCACTATTGTTTATCAGATAGAAAAGACACGTAAAACAATTAAACATGCGATGCACTTACAAAAGTGTTGTTTAGTAGTTCATCGCTCATCACCGTAATTCAGTAAAATCCTCTCTCTTTCATCATCTACAGCTCACTTCTCAGCCACTCTGTTCTCATACATTGTTTGCAGAACATCAGAAACTTTAATCACTCGGAATCACACTGTCACCTTTAGACACCTTTCCTATGAATTGATAGTCCTTGACAATTAAACCTGCGTTCCCATACATTCGAAGTCCAGGTAATTTCACGTCATTCTCGTTTTTCTTCCGTCCTTCCATTTTCTTTCAACTGTTGTTTTCCTAAGATTTTACGCAGGTCACAGCAACCACACAATAGAAAATTTTCATATACAAGATTTACATACAAACAAACTGACAAACTTCTAATAACATAAATAATATTAATTGCAGAAACAGAAAATAGAGGGTGTTACAAAAAGGTACGGCCAAACTTTCAGGAAACATTCCTCACACGCAAATAAAGAAAATATGTTATGTGGACAAGTGTCCGGAAACGCTTAATTTCCATATTAGAGCTCATTTTAGTTTCGTCAGTATGTACTGTACTTCCTCGACTCGCCGCCAGTTGGCCCAATTGAAGGAAGGTAATGTTGACTTCGGTGCTTGTGTTGACATGCGACTCATTACTCTACAGTACTAGCATCAAGTACATCAGTACGTAGCATCAACAGATTAGTGTTCATCACGAACGTGGTTTTGCAGTCAGTGCAATGTTTACAAATGCAGAGTTGGCAGATGCCCATTAGCACGGGGCAATTGCCGTGGCGCGGTACGTTTGTATCGAGACAGATTTCCAGAACGAAAGTGTCCCGACAGGAAGACGTTCGAAGCAATTGATCGGCGTCTTAGGGAGCACGGAACATTCCAGCCTATGACTCGCGACTGGGGAAGACCTAGAACGACGAGGGCACCTGCAATGAACGAGGCAATTCTTCGTGCAGTTGACGATAACCCTAATGTCAGCGTCAGAGAAGTTGCTGCTGTACAAGGTAACGTTGACCACGTCACTGTATGGAGACTGCTACGGGAGAACCAGTTGTTTCCGTACCATGTACAGCGTGCGCAGGCACTATCAGCAGCTGATTGGCCTCCACGGGTACACTTCTGCGAATGGTTCATCCAACAATGTGTCAATCCTCATTTCAGTGCAAATGTTCTCTTTACGGATGAGGCTTCATTCCAACGTGATCAAATTGCAAATTTTCACAATCATGATGCGTGGGCTGACGAGAATCCGCACGCAATTGTGCAATCACGTCATCAACACAGATTTTCTGTGAACGTTTGGGCAGGCATTGTTGGTGATGTCTGGATTGGGCCCCCTGTTCTTCCACCTACGCTCAAGGGAGCACGTTATCATGATTTCATACGGGATACTCTACCTGTGCTGCTAGAACATGTGCCTTTACAAGTACGACACAACATGTGGTTCATGCACGATGGTGCTCCTGGACATTTCAGTCGAAGTGTTCGTGCGGTTCTCAACAAAAGATTCGGTGACCGATGGATTGGTGGAGGTGAACCAATTCCATGGCCTCCACGCTCTCCTGACCTCAACCCTCTTGACTTTCATTTATGAGGGCATTTGAAAGCTGTTGTCTACGCAACACCGGTACCAAATGCAGAGACTCTTCGTGCTCGTATTGTGGACGGCTGTGATACAATACGCCATTCTCCAGGGCTGCATCAGAGCATTAGGGATTCCATGCGACGGAGGGTGGATGCATGTATCATCACTAACGGTGTTTCCATTCCATGATTAATGTGATTTGAAGAGAAGTAATAAAATGAGCTCTAACATGGAAAGTAAGTGTTTCCGGACACATGTCCACATAACATATTTTCTGTCTTTGTGTGTGAGGAATGTTTCCTGAAAGTTTGGCCGTACCTTTTTGTAACACCCTGTATACATTTAAATGAATATTTCTGGAAAACATCCGTTTCAACACTTTCAAGCAATGTGTGCCCCTGACAATGAAAGTACAATACAGACTTGAAATTAGTAGCGTACGTTAGGGAGCAATGAATACACCAGATATGTGAATCTAGAAAGTCATATATAGATGAATATCGCCGGTAAGGGAAGCTTCTAACAACGGCGGAGTGACAAAAGTCTTGGGATAGCGATATGATTACAGATGGGCTGTAGCATGGCATGCACGAAGTATAAAAGGGTTCCACAGTGGCGGAGCTGTCATTTGTGCTCAGGCAATTCATGTGATCCCGACGTGATTTTGGCCGGACGACCCGAATTAACAGACTTTGAACACGGAATGATAGTTGGAGCTAGACGCATGGGACATTCCATTTCTGAAATCATTACAGAATTCAGTATTCCGAGGTTCACAGTGTCAACAGTGTGTCACGAATACTAAATTTCAGCCGGCCAGAGTGGCCGAGCGGTTCTAGGCGCTACAGTCTGGAACCGCGCGCGACCGCTACGGTCGCAGGTTCGAATCCTGCCTCGTGCATGGGTGTGTGTGATGTCCTTAGGTTAGTTAGGTTTAAGTAGTTCTAAGTTCTAGGGGACTGATGACCACAGCAGTTAAGTCCCATAGTGCTCAGAGCCATTTGAACCATTTGAACTAAATTTCAAGCGTTACCTCTCCCGTGGATTACGAAGTGGCCTAATCCGATGTGACTGATGACCTCACTGTTTGGTCCCGCCCCCAAATCAACCAACCAAACCCTAGGTCTTCACAGTTATTACGTCCTATATTTCACCCAGGAAAAAAAAAAATGAAATGATCGTAAGGCATTGTTAGCCGGGAGACACCATGCGGGGTTGTTCGGCTACCGTATTGCAAGTTCTCTTTAGTTGACGCCACTTGGGCGATTTGCGTGCGTCAATGATGATGAAGTGATGATGAAGAACACACAACACCCAGTCATCACGAGGCAGAGAAATTCCCTGACCAAGCCGGGAATCGAAGCCGGGAAGCGAGAACGCTACCGCAAGACCACGAGCCAGAGGTTTCGCGCGCACTGCTTCAACAACAACGAAAAAACAAGGACATGTCTAAGGGGAAGGAGTTATCTTCAAAACTACCTTTCCTATTTGAAGGAATTAGAGTTTACACTGTCGGTATGGGATAATGAGTTCGCTCAGTTTTTCGTATTATAGCAGTAACTCGCGTCTTATTGGTAACTGCAAAAAATTTGTGTAATAAGATGTGAAGAGCAATACCCCGGCTGCCTTCGTAATCTCCAAAAACCACTAATACTTTAAGCAATGAATAGTGACCAAAATCAAGAACCCACTCATGGCTGTTACAGGAGTGGGCAGGTCCGCCAATGATTACGATTCCCGTCTGTGTCGCCTTCATGCTGCTGGTTTCCATCAACAGGCCATTCATTTCGTAATTGGAAAACATACAAAGCGTCCCTTCTCCTGTACCTCCAAGCCGGCAAAGGCTTTGAGACCTGGTGATACGCCTGTGATCTGACAAAGCTTTTTATTAGACGAGGATGTCTATCTTTATGGACACCCAATAATTTCTCTACTCCTCCAATCACGTTTTTGCCATAAAACAAAGTAGGAGGATTATTATCTCTGTTTTGGGTTGAATAACAGCATATGGACTGGGAAAATTCGTTGCACTGTCATCCAGTATGGACTCAAGCTTTTATACGTTAAAAGACTCGGCGATCGCTCACTTCATGCATGATCACATCGGCGTACACAATAAAAAGATCAAAACCCAATCGGAAACAAAAATTGGCAGAAACACGTACCCATACGTATCGGCGTTCCAATGGCCCACTACCTCTCCAAGCTTAAAAACCATGAACTGGTCATGGTTAGGTACTGGGAACTGCGTCAGAAAATTAATCGAGCGGCTGGTCTCAGTCACTTAACGAAGCAGTTCGGCGACTCAATGACGTTCGGCTCAGAGTGACGTAGTAAACTATGTATTAAAAACAGAAACAAAATTTTTGATTTTAAATTTCATAATTTGTATACAATGAAAGATTACATATAAGTAGGACACACGTCAAAGGTAGATGACTGACATCTCAGTTAGCAGGTTTAAGAAATCCAAAATAATTACACATAGATAGGGATATCAGTATTTAATATGTGACCAATTACAGTACGCAATGTATCACTGCGTCTTCAGAAACATTACAAAAAGGTGGCTTGAACAGAAACTCTTGTACACGACGGAACAATTTACAATATGTAATGAAATAATCTACTCTACTAAATTTGGTGTACGATCTGACCACTATATTTCATAAAATGTTTATTTCGTCATGTTGTTGTGCTTTGTTTCTACAGGGTGTTTCAAAAATGACCGGTATATTTGAAACGGCAATAAAAACTTAACGAGCAGCGATAGAAATACACCGTTTGTTGCAATATGCTTGGGACAACATTACATTTTCAGGCGAACAAACTTTCGAAATTGCAGTAGTTACAATTTTCAACAACAGATGGCGCTGCAAGTGATGTGAAAGATATAGAAGACAATGCAGTCTGTGGGTGCGCCATTCTGTACGTCGTCTTTCTGCTGTAAGCGTGTGCTGTTCACAACGTGCAAGTGTGCTGTAGACAACATGGTTTATTCCTTAGAACAGAGGATTTTTCTGGTGTTGGAATTTCACCGCCTAGAACACAGTGTTGTTGCAACAAGACGAAGTTTTCAGCGGAGGTTTAATGTAACCAAAGGACCGAAAAGCGATACAATAAAGGATCAGTTTGAAAAATTTCAACGGACTGGGAACGTGACGGATGAACGTGCAGCAAAGGTAGGGCGACCGCGTACGGCAACCACAGAGGGCAACGCGCAGCTAGTGCAGCAGGTAATCCAACAGCGGCCTCGGGTTTCCGTTCGCCGTGTTGCAGCTGCGGTCCACATGATGCCAACGTCCACGTATCGTCTCATGCGCCAGAGTTTACACCTCTATCCATACAAAATTCAAACGCGGCAACCTCAGCGCCGCTACCATTGCTGCACGAGAGACATTCGCTAACGATATAGTGCATAGGATTGATGACGGCGATATGCATGTGGGCAGCATTTGGTTTACTGACGAAGCTTATTTTTACCTGGACGGCTTCGTCAATAAACAGAACTGGCGCATATGGGGAACCGAAAAGCCCCATGTTGCAGTCCCATCGTCCCTGCATCCTCAAAAAGTACTGGTGTGGGCCGCCATTTCTTCCAAAGGAATCATTGGCCCATTTTTCAGATCCGAAACGATTACTGCATCACGCTATCTGGACATTCTTCGTGAATTTGTGGCGGTACAAACTGCCTTAGACGACACTGCGAACACCTCGTGGTTTATGCAAGATGGTGCCCGGCCACATCGCACGGCCGACGTCTTTAATTTCCTGAATGAATATTTCGATGATCGTGTGATTGCTTTGGGCTATCCGAAACATACAGGAGGCGGCGTGGATTGGCCTCCCTATTTGCCAGACATGAACCCCTGTGACTTCTTTCTGTGGGGACACTTGAAAGACCAGGTGTACCGCCAGAATCCAGAAACAATTGAACAGCTGAAGCAGTACATCTCATCTGCATGTGATGCCATTCCGCCAGACATGTTGTCAAAGGTTTCGGGTAATTTCATTCAGAGACTACGCAATATTATTGCTACGCATGGTGGATATGTGGAAAATATCGTACTACAGAGTTTCCCAGACCGCAGCGCCATCTGTTGTTGAAAATTGTAACTACTGTAATTTCGAAAGTTTGTCTGCCTGAAAATGTACTGTTGTCCCAAGCATATTGCAACAAACGGTGTATTTCTATCGCTGCTCGTTTAGTTTTTATTGCCGTTTCAAATATACCGGTCATTTTTGAAACACTCTGTATAATGCATTTGTAGTTAAAGATTAACAGTTATCAAGCACGTTTCGTTTATATTTGTTAAAATATTTTTCTCAGCATATGTATTGTGTCACATGTACAGTTTCTCCTTTTTTCAATCTGCATGATGCGCTTATATTTAATGATAGTTCAATATGTCTAGTACAAGCGATATATATTCCTTTAAAATGTTACAAAATGTATGGCTTCTTATGCAGCTCTACTGTGTGTGTAAAAGGACGACTTCAGCTGCATGTAAAATGCTTACATACGGATCAATAAATCAACCAATAATCAGCCACGAAGTGCCACACCAGTACGCACTCTGCTGCAGAGCGAAGGGTTCGTTTTGGAAACTAATCATGTGTTTGCTTGTTGCGCATTTAGAAGCTTCTCTCACTCTATTGACTGTAAGATAAAATGTTGGTTTATTTTCCTTATTTTTGCTCCCAGTCGCCATACGGCGTAACCTTCTTACGCAGTGAACGTAAGGTAAACAGAGCACAAATATTATACTTAAATATTGATCGCCTGTTCAGAAGCCAAGAGAGTCTCAAGGCAGCTAGAGACACGTGTTATAGGAGATTAAAAGTTTTGGTGTACAACGAGAACAGGACTACAGACAGCAGAAGATTACTTCCTTTTGTGCCTGCAACTCAGGCAGTTCGGGAGTCCGGTGCGTATGGTTCAGGTCATTAAAGCCCTCGAGTAGTTGTGGTCAATTTCGGAACATGAGCAGAGATGCAACTTGCCTCAGCCGAGACTCCAAAAAAGCGGCACTCTTCCAATGTTATCCTGCTCTTGGCCCTGCTCTTCATTTCCATGCATCACTCTCATTTGTTCGTCATATATTCTCCCGTCAGTGCAATGTGTCGTTACATACTCGTGACCTGAACTGTCATTCCAGTATCATTTTATTGACCAAATTTCCACGGTTACAGGTTCCAATTTGAATGCTCAAGTTTGCTTTCCAGGTGTTTCATGCCACGTGTTAACTGTTTCTCTGAAGGGCAGGTTCCAATCATTTTGCTTTTTTTTTCCACTCAGCCACTGTCGTTCTCCATGGACGTTTCCACAGTAGATTATTTCTGCTGCTTCCAAATACACTGATCAGTCAGGGCATTATAAGCACCGACCTATTATCGATATAAACCTCTCCAGACGACAGCAGTGTCACCTCGCAAGGAAGGGCTGCTAGTGGGGCACACACACGGTGCATGTGGTATCTGCGAGCATGCTGTCCATGTGCAAAACGGGGAAGGGGGGCTGTGTATCTGAGTCTGACCTAGAGTAGATTGTGATGGCCCGGAGGCTTGGCAAGAGTATTTCGGGAACTGCACGACTTGTCGGGTGTTCTAGGAGTGCTGTGATGTCTTCAGATGGTTCAAATGGCTCTAAGCACTAGGGGACTTAACATCTGGGGTCATCAGTCCCCTAGACTTAGAACTACTTAAACATAACTAACCTAAGGACATCACACACATCCCTGCCCAAGGCAGGATTCGAACCTGCAACCCCAGCAGCAGCGCAGTTCCGGAATGACGCGCCTAGAACCGTTCGGCCCCAGCGGCTGGCGATAAGTGTCTTCAACACACGGCGAGACCATGGTGAAACCAAGTCCAGACGTCGTGGGTTCGGCCACCCCTCATTACAGATGTCGAATGCCGTAAGCTGGGCAGATTGGTAAAACAGGGCAGGTGGTGAACTGTGGTGGAACTAACATCAGGTTTTAATGCTGGGCAGAGTATAAGTGTGTCTGAACAAGCAGTGCACAGAACACTTATAACAATCGGCCTCTGCAGCCGACGACCCATGCATATGGCAATGTTAACACCACTACATGTGCAACTGTTAGTGAAATGGTCACGTAGCCATCGGCAGTGGACGTTGGCGCATTGACAGAGCGTTGCATGATATCATGAACCCCTATGTCTTGTTCATCATGTCGATGGGAGGGCGCGAATCTGTCTTCTGCCAGTGAAACAGCCCCTTGACACTTGTATCGCACCGAGCGAGGTGGCGCAGTGGTTAGCACACTGGACTCGCATTCGGGAGGACGACGGTTCAATCCCGTCTCCAGCCATCCTGATTTAGGTTTTCCGTGATTTCCCTAAAATCGTTTCAGGCAAATGCCGGGATGGTTCCTTTGAAAAGGCACGGCCGATTTCCTTCCCAATCCTTCCCTAACCCGAGCTTGCGCTCCGTCTCTAATGACCTCGTTGTCGACGGGACGTTAAACAACACTAACCTAACCTAACCTAACTTGTATCGCGTGACGGAGACAAGGTGGCTGCGGCTCCGTTATGCTCTGGGCAACATTCTCGTGGGCGCCCGTGGGTCCAGTGGAGATCGAGGAAAGCACCATGACGACCAAGAAGTATCGCACACTGGCTGCAGACTACGTACACCCCTTCATGACGATCATGTTTCCCGACAGAAGTTGCATTTTTCAACAAGATAATGCGCCAAGTCACAAGGTCAGGAACGTGATGGTGTTGTCTGAAGAACACAGTGGTGGGTTCCAATTGTTGTGCCGGTTCCCGGACTCACCGTATCTCAACCTGATCGAACTATTATTGTGATGTAATTGAACCTGGCGTTAGAGCTTCCCCCCCCCCCCCTTTCCCCGAAATTTACGGGAATCAGGTGACTTGTGATGTGCTGTCAACTCGCTCCAGCGACCTACTAAGACCTCATTGCTTCCATGTCACGACGCTTCGCCGCTGTTATCCTTGCCAAAGGTGGACATACCGGGTATTAGGATGTGGTCATAATGTTCTGGCTGATCAGTGAATGAAATGTGCTGGTTGACGTTTTTCCGTCTTACAAGAGGCATAATAGGATTTTTTACTACGTAACCAATATCAAAATGCGATTGTGAAAGTGCAGCGTTTCGGTACAGTGATGAGTACCAGGTGGTTATCATTAAAGTGCAACTACTCACAAAGGTCCAGTGTGGGCTGCTATTATCGTATGGCACCGAAACTTGGTAGATATTCTAGTGCGTAAATACGAATCAGTTACGGCGCAAAAAGTTAGTTCCAATGTTGTCCACCGCGTGCAAATCTGGCACTGCAAGTGCAAGAAAGAGTACAGAAATGTTTGCGTATGAAATGGATCTGAAACAGGACAAGGGCAGAAAAGGTCAAACACGTGAGAAGTGTGTAATGTTGATTTTATTATTAGTCATTGATTACAAAATTTGTTCAATATAAGCACCGGAGACGTCGACGAAATGCTGCATCTGTGAAATGACTTGATTAGCAGTTGCTCGTAGCAGTTTTGATGTGGAATCTGAGTAACGCGTTTCTGTTTACTGGCTTTCAGATCAAGTAGACACTGAACGTGCCCTGGTAAACGCCATCTTTTAGGTACCCCAGAGCCAAAAGTCACACGGATTCAGATCAGGCGATCTTGCAGGCTATGCATCTGGAACACATCTAAAGGTCTCACTTTCGTGGAAGGTTGCATTAAGCAGATCTTTCGCTGGGCGAGCATCATGAAGTGTTACCAATCTTGCATGAAAACATTGGATCCCACAAAGTTGTACTCTTCCAAAGCAGGAATCATATACCGTACGAGGAGGTATCGATAACATGACGGCATACTTGATAGGCCCCTGCGTGTATTTTCTTCAAAAAAGATGCTTGTGATTCCACATCGCGCTATCACATACACCGAGTTAAGTGGATCTTCGTGTAAAAGACGCGGTTTAACAGTACCCCCAATTTTGCAGTTCCGTGTATTCACTGCATCCTGTAAATAAAGATCTGCCTCACTGCACAGACTAATGTCTGGCCACATATCATTAACTTTGATCTGTGCCAGATATCGAAGAGCAAATTTAGGAGATTAATGCAGATCATGAGTTTTCAGTTGCTGCCACCATTGTACGGGTAACAGCGTAAAATAAATCGTAAAACTTTCAGAACTGTTGGCCATGGGATGAGCTATTCTCATGACACTGTACAAGCATTAGCACTACTTGCCAACAGCAACCTCGTCAATGCCTTCCACCAAGGTAGGAAGCCTTCCTCTCCAGGTGCCACACCAAGTTTACCCGTATGTTCGAATTTCATAATTATCTTCTTTAAGCCATTTAATGATATTGGACCTTTTCTCACACCTTTCAGTCGGCGATACTCTCTCTATGCAGCACTGTATTTGCTGCCGTTCACATAAAACAATTTCACTAACAGCGCACAGTCTTTCTTCGTGTAGCCGAACAGTTCACTCGCGTTATGACTTGTCAAATGGTGGTGTGAGTGTCATACCGCCATAGAAACTGTGTACAGAGCCAGATTTGCACCTGATGGCACGAACTGGAACTAATTTCTTTTTCAGTGTAAATCGGTTTCGCATTAACATGTTAGTGTATCTTCCAAGTTTCACTGCCTTGCGATAATTACAGTCCGCACTGGACATCTGGAAGTAGAAGCACTGTTAACAATCCAGTAACCCCGAGGTTTCAGAAGACGACTGTGCAAAAATAAAAATAAAAATACAGAAAACACACACGTATCAACGAGAGAGAAAAATCCACATTTAAATTCACATTACAGTAGCTCAACATGGGCACACTTTGCGACACGCAATGTAGATGTAGAAGTAACGGCAGAAGGGCGTGTGCGTGCAATTCTTGGAGCCTCTGCTGGTGCATGAGAAGGCGCAACGACAGCATTCCGCTGTGGAAACCTCTTCATTGGGTTGCCTATCTGCGGCCTGAGCCATTTTGATGCGACACAAGAGGATGGTTTGCCCACATCTTTTGACACGACTGCCCTCTAGCGGTGCGCTCAGTAACTACGCCAGAGCACATATTGCGATATAGAACTAGCAGAGCTACTCTGTCCACTGACATACTTTATTTTTCTGTATGTCTTATAGCTTTTGTGGAATCGTCATCTCAAACCTGGAGATATTCAAGAATAATCCTGTATATAGAGGAAAGCTGGATAAAGTGACCACCCTAAAGAAAATATTGATTTCTCTGACTACTTGGTATAGATAAGCATATATTGATTTCTCTGACAACTTGGTATAGATAAGCATATGAAATATATCTATATAAACTTTACACGTTCTGTAACTATAAAACAGTGTGAAAGGTGTGCATATCATGAAAGATATCAGTTTTATTTGGAATATTTGCCAGTATGTGCGCCTTTGTATGCGTGAACATACGAGCAGCCTTTGACTACCACAGGTTGTGGTAGGACTACAGAGAGAGAGAGAGAGAGAGAGAGTCGACTACTATGTTTACTGCCTTGATGTATACTGATTTCAGTAACAGTTGAATTCACCACTTCAAATATTTATATATCAATAGTCGTAAATTTTTTTTTGCGTGTAGCTGTGAACGAATTTCTTCTATGCCCCAAGCTATGTGGCTTTGAAAGAAATATCTTGTAAAGTTTCTGTTAGGCGGGGAATGGCTGATGAAAGGTTTATATTTTAAAAGAATGTTTGCCATTATGAGCGTGTTTTGATACTCAAATATATGAGTGATAATTTGCTTTTTGGATACCATAGATTATATTAGTAGTAGAAGAGAAACAGACAGAGAGAGAGAGAGATTCTGTTGTGAGATATGACTACAGTCTCAGGCAACTGAAACCACATTGCCAATCCACTGTTACATTCCATCCTGGATTTCTCATTATTTCATATCCACGTTTTAGTATCATGCGGACAGTATACCGTGACAGACGGCCGCGTCCGTAAACAAACGAGAAATTAGACTGGCTTAGGGCAAAGGAGCGGAGCATGGGAATAATCCCCGCCTCTTTATGGAAGGACTGCCATCCCACGTCTGCTTTCTATTCCTACACGAAAGCAGAACTGACTTAAAGGTTATAGGGATCGCCGATTCCTTTTTATATCTACATCTACATCTACATGATTACTCTGCAATTCACATTTAAGTGCCTAGCAGAGGTTTCATCGAACCACAATCATACCATCTCTCTACCATTCCACTCCCGAACAGCGTGCGGGAAAAACGAACACCTAAACCTTTCTGTTGGAGCTCTGATTTCTCTTATTTTATTTTGATGATCATTCCTACCTATGTAGGTTGGGCTCAACAAAATATTTTCGCATTCGGAAGAGAAAGTTGGTGACTGAAATTTCGTAAATAGATCTCGCCGCGACGAAAAACGTCTTTGCTTTAATGACTTCCATCCCAACTCGCGTTTCATATCTGCCACACTCTCTCCCCTATTACGTGATAATACAAAACGAGCTGCCCTTTTTTGCACCCTTTCGATGTCCTCCCTCAGTCCCACCTGGTAACGATCCCACACCGCGCAGCAATATTCTAACACAGGACGAACGAGTGTAGTGTAAGCTGTCTCTTTAGTGAACCTGTTGCATCTTCTAAGTGTCCTGCCAATGAAACGGAACCTTTGGCTCGCCTTCCCCACAATATTATCTATGTGGTCTTTCCAACTGAAGTTGTTCGTAATTTTTACACCCAGGCACTTAGTTGAATTGACAGCCTTGAGAATTGTACTATTTATCGAGTAATCGAATTCCAACGAATTTCTTTTGGAAAACATGTGGATCACCTTTTTTCGTTATTTAGCGTCAACTGCCACCTGCCACACCATACAGCAATCTTTTCTAAATCGCTTTGCAACTGATACTGGTCTTCGGATGACCTTACTAGACGGTAAATTACAGCATCATCTGCGAACAACCTAAGTGAACTGCTCAGATTGTCATCCAGGTCATTTACATAGATCAGGAACAGCAGAGGTCCCAGGACGCTTCCCTGGGGAACACCTGATATCACTTCAGTTTTCCTCGATGATTTGCCGACTATTACTACGAACTGCGACCTTCATGACAGGAAATCACGAATCCAGTCGCACAACTGAGACCATACCCCATAGGCCCCCAGCTTGATTAGAAGTCGCTTGTGAGGAACGGTGTCAAAAGCTTTCCGGAAATCTAGAAATACGGATCCCTTGTCGATAGCGGCGATTACTTCATGCGAATAAAGTGCTAGCTGCGTTGTACAAGAACGATGTTTTCTGAAACCATGCTGATTACGTACCAATAGCTCGTTCCCTTCGATGTGATTCATAATGTTTGAATAGAGTATATGCTCCAAAACCCTACTGCAAACCGACGTTAATGATATAGGTCTGTAGTTTGATGGATTTCTCCTACTACCCTTCTTAAACACTGGTGCGACCTGCGCAATTTTCCAATCTGTAGGCACAGATATATCGGTGAGCGAGCGGTTGTATATGATTGCTAAGTAGGGAGCTATTGTATCAGCGTAACCTGAAAGGAACCTAATCGGTATACAATCCGGACCTGAAGACTTGCCCGTATCAAGCGTTTTGAGTTGCTTCCGAACCCCTAAGGTATCTACTTCTAAGAAACTCATTCTAGCAGCTGTTCGTGTTTCAAATTCTGGAATATTCCATTCGTCTTCCCTGGTGAAGGAATTTCGGAAAACTGCGTTCAATAACTCCGCTTTAGCGGCACAGTCGTCGGTAACAGTACCATCGGCACTGCGCAGCGAAGGTATCGACTGCGTCCTGCCGCTTGTGTACTTTACATACGACCAGGATTTCTTCGGATTTTCTACCAAATTTCGAGACAATGTTTCGTTGTGGAACCTATTAAAGGCATCTCGCATTGAAGTCCGTGCCAAATTTCGTGCGTCTGTAAATTTTATCCAATCTTCCAGATTTCGCGTTCTTCTGGACTTCACATGCTTTTTCCGCTGCCTCTGCAACAGCGTTCGGACCTGTTTTGTGTATCATGGGGGATCAGTTCCATCTCTTACCAATTTATGAGGTATGTATCTCTCAATTGCTGTTACTACTATATCTTTGAATTTGAGCCACATCTCGTCTACATTTGCATAGTCAGTTCGGAAGGAATGGAGATTGTCTCTTAGGAACGCTTCTAGTGACACTTTATCCGCTTTTTTAAATAAAATTATTTTGCGTTTGTTTCTGGTGAATTTGGAAGAAACGGTATTGAGCCTAGCTACAACAACCTTGTGATCACTAATCTCTGTATCAGTCATGATGCACTCTATTAGCTCTGGATTGTTTGTGGCTAAGAGGTCAAGTGTGTTTTCGCAACCATTTACAATTCGCGTGGGTTCGTGGACTAACTGCTCGAAATAATTTTCGGAGAAAGCATTTAGGACAATCTCGGAAGATGTTTTTTGCCTACCACCGGTTTTGAACAAGTATTTTTGCCACCATATCGAGGGAAGGTTGAAGTCCCCACCAACTATAACCGTATGAGCGGGGTATTTATTTGTGACGAGACTCAAATTTTCTCTGAACTGCTCAGCAACTATATCATCGGAGTCTGGGGGTCGGTAGAAGGATACAGTTATTAACTTAGATCGGCTGTTAAGTATAACCTCCACCCATACCAATTCACACGGAGTATCTACTTCGTCTTCACTACAAGATAAACCACTACTGACAGACACAAACACTCCACCGCCAATTCTGCCTAATCTATCTTTCCTGAACACCGTCTGAGACTTCGTAAAAATTTTTGCAGAACTTATTTCAGGCTTTAGCCAGCTTTCTGTACATATAACGATTTCAGCTTCTGTGCTTTCTATTAGCGCTTGAAGCTCAGGGACTTTCCCAGCACAACTACATCAATTTACAACTACAATTCCGACTGTTCCTTGATCCAAGGACGTCCTGTATTTGCCATGCACCCTTTGAGATAACAGCCCACCCAGTACTTTCTCGAGGTCTTCTAACTTAAAAAACCGCCCAGTCCACGCCACACAGCCTCCGCTACCCGTGTAGCCGCCAGCTGAGTGTAGTGAACGCCTGACGTATTCAGCGGAACCCGAAACCTCACCATCCTATGGCGCCAGTCAATAAATCTGCAGCCAACACGGTCGCAAAACCGTCTGAGCCTCTGATTCAGACCCTCCACCCGGCTCTGCACCAAAGGTCCGCAGTCGGTTCTGTCAACGATGCTGCAGATGGTGAGCTCTGCCTTCATCTCGTAAGCAAGACCGGCAGCCTTCACCAGTCGCATTCGAATCCTTTTATGCTGCAGGATTAGACTCTTCGCTCATTTCAAAATAAGACAAAAAAACAATCCACAACAATCCAAATTGGAGTACACAAAGCATTTGGTAGTGTCTCCAGCGCAGTTGTTTGCTACGGTTGGCAGTGATAGTTCAGGTCCGACTTCAAAAATGATTCAAATGGCTCTGAGCACTATGGGACTTAACTACTGTGGTCATCAGTCCCCTAGAACTTAGAACTACTTAAACCTAACTAACCTAAGGACATCACACACATCCACGCCCGAGGCAGGATTCGAACCTGCGACCGTAGCAGTCGCGCGGTTCCGGACTGCGCGCCTAGAACCGCTAGACCACCGCGGCCGGCAGGTCCGACTTGCGCCGGTACTTACCTAACCATAGTTAAAAACGCTCCCCACCTAATACTTCCACGATATAGTGTCAGCATTATATCTAGGGCGAGTTATCATACGTGTTCAGAATCTTAATTATTATTCGTCACTATCCACTTAAAGTTAGAAGTATATTATAAGAAAAGCAAAGAGTAAGTTTGTAACTTAAACGCTGTTTGCCTAAATCAGTTTTCATTGTTTACGATAGTACAAAGTTTATAGTCTCCTGTTAGTAAGACTCACTTCTGTACGATTGAAACGACCTTAACATCAGGTAAAAGTAATATTTTCACTAATTTCCAAGCACTTCATTTAGTTTATCCGTACAATTTGAGTGCAAATCGCTACATTGCTGCGCTGTCACGCCATGAACTATTGCGGCGACCGTTATTTTGGGAAATATAACAAAATTATCATTGACAAAGCAGCCTAAAGTAAGTGACACAGGCATTTAGTCGTGCAGTCATTTATTTCAGGTAAATGAAGTTCAGCACTTCATATTCTTATTATTGAACGAGTTAGAGCAGAGGCGAATTATTCGTTGCAGGTAAGAATCAATCGTAGGGCCTAAACGTTCCTTGTGGAATGGACTTGGGAGACAGAACTTAATTGCAGACTTTTCACATAATTTAGTAGGTGCATTTTCTAACAGGGCATTGTTTCCGTTCGCGACAGTTACCTGTGGTGGTTGAGACTTTTTGTTGAGAAAGCCATTCTGTGGACTGTCGATAGACATCCGTTGCATTCGACTTCATTTATGCTAGATTCAGTTTAGAGTAATTGGTACCGTAACTACTGAATTAATGTTCGCGTTCAAAAGCAAGACTGTTCTAGATCAGAACAGATGGGCAACCCTTTAATAGGAATGTGAAAGTTACACAGGTTTAGAATTACAAATTGTTTAGGTAACAAATTTCAACATGAAAATTTTGAAGTTGTATTATTATTCAAATCATCGTTATGCAGTAGAAAAGTGGGCTTAAGTGAAAGCCTTCAAAATGGTCGCTTTGCCCAGTAGGTGGGGCGAAGTGACCAGAGACAGATAAAAGGATAACACTTCGATAATGTGGAATCTGGTTTCCTAAGGGTTACATTTGGACGTCTCTTCCTAAACAGTGTCATCCAATCCTTGCCTGCCATCTCTTTCTCTTCGTAGAAGGGATGTGATAGATTATTCCGCTCAGCAGCTGAAATTCTTTTTTTGCTACGTCCAACGGCTCTGCATACTTTGGGAGTCCCATGATTGTTGTAGTGACTATCTTAAATAATTTGATGGCATCCTAATACACATCCTGTAACAAGAGAATACAGCTTCTTATCAAGTTATTAATAAACTAATGCCTTATTATACCACATGAGTACTTGTGAGGTGGCTGGCCACATGCCCTATTGCACGTTACTGCGAATACGAAATTACATAATCTAAGCAATTAATGAACGTGCAGTTTCGAAGACTAAAATAGAACGTTGTGGGAGCCTTTGTAGGAATTAACTGTCACAAAATATATATATTTTTAATACATGCAAATGAATTTTGCCACTTCCTTTCATCAGACGTAGACAAAACACAAAATATTTCACAGCAGACGAGCGTGCAACTATCAGCGCTGACTGAGTGTGAAGAGTGGGAAGCGGCAAATGCGCCTCATTTAAATGGCAATGCTGTCGCACTGCATATGACTTGGTTTTACATTTCACATTTCTCAACAACATAGATCACAAACAAAACCAATTTTCAGTATAATTTTTTTTAACATTTTGTATAGCTTGTAAGCTATAGTGTGTATTTCTGACACGATTAAATAAATTAAGTATAATGTAATTATTTTTGGCTCGATGAAGGCGTAATATAATTTTTCTATAGTACAAACTGTAGGCATATGGACAGGGGCAGAACATTTCACAGATTTTCTACTTAGGTTGCCACGTATTGGTAACTTATTTAGTTTCGTAATCGACATACTGCTCACACAATACTCTATCATTTTTGGAACCTCATTATGGAGACATGTAGTTTCTACCCGAAGAAAACAATGTAGAAGTACTGGACGGTTTTAACGTAAATGCACGTGTCTTTAAAACGGGAATTACATTGCAAATCTGGACATCTATGGGGGAGACTTCAGCTGAAACGACAAACGGTCTCGAAAAGAGCTCGAAGACGGTTGTAACACAGGCAGTTTTCTCGAAACGTTTAGAAAATTATCCTTGCAATTCTTTCACGGCTACAAAGAATTATTCAAATCCTGCTTTTTCTGTAAAGCTACCGAGGTTATGGAATTGGACTGTGTTTGCCAGAATAAGTCCCTTCTACAATGCGATCTCTTTTTAAATGCAGGACCATCAAATCAGAAATAATTTTTCTTCTCACCTTGCAACGCTTACTCTGGACAGTGTACAGTCAACTCCACTTAAAATGGAAGTTTGCAACCCATGCATGTTTTATTTTCGCCGTGCGGAGTGGCCGCGTGGTTTGAGGCGCCATGTCACGGATTGCGCATCCCCCTCCCCTCCCCCGCCCCGCCGTAGGTTCGAGTCCACCATCGGGCATGGGTGTGTGTGTTGTTCTTAGCAGAAGTTAGTTTAAGGACTGTGTAAGTCTAGGGACTGATGACCTCAGCACATTGGTCCCTTAGTAATTCACACACATCTGAATATTTCTTTTTTATTTTCGTTTCTGCACTTATTTTTACTAAGATAATTCCACAAAGGCGGGTTTTAAATCCAAAAGTTGTTGAAGCCCTGTCCCCTGACTTTAACAAAATGCTATGTGGCAGTATAGAAAGTCTCTATAGTGTCGCATTGTTCAGTTCCATCGAAAGGTGTAGCAAGTGATACTGGAATAATGTACGTTTGACTTCAGAATTTTTACTACTTGCACCACCAATTTCTGCACGTGATGCATGCATTATTCGGAGCAATGAATCCCATCTGTCGAGTACTATAAGTTTTTGCTCTTTCATTGTCGACTAAATTCTTAAATTCTTTCTGCTTGGTGTTGTAATGTCGTTTTATGGCAATGCAACTGCGTAGTAGAGATACTGACAATTCTTGTTCTCCTCTTCTCTCATTTGCATTAAATTTTAGACTTGTGACATTAGATAGCTTGACTGCCTCTTTCTGTGCAAACAGCCACCTGACTTGCGAACATTATTAAAGTGTGAGGTCATCCACATGGATGCTAAAAGAACTCGTTAAACTTCGGTTACATGATAAACATCTACATCTACATCTACATTCTACATCTACATTTATACTCCGCAAGCCACCCAACGGTGTGTGGCGGGGGGCACTTTACGTGCCACTGTCATTACCTCCCTTTCCTGTTCCAGTCGCGTATGGTTCGCGGGAAGAACGACTGTTTGAAAGTCTCCGTGCGTGATCTAATCTCTCTAATTTTACATTCGTGATCTCCTCGGCAGGTATAAGTAGGGGGAAGCAATATATTCGATACCTCATCCAGAAACGCACCCTCTCGAAACCTGGCGAGCAAGCTACACCGCGATGCAGAGCGCCTCTCTTGCAGAGTCTGCCATTTGAGTTTATTAAACATCTCCGTAACGCTATCACGGTTACCAAATAACCCTGTGACGAAACGCGCCGCTCTTCTTTGGATCTTCTCTATCTCCTCCGTCAGACCGATCTGGTACGGATCCCACACTGATGAGCAATACTCAAGTATAGGTCGAACGAGTGTTTTGTAAGCCACCTCCTTTGTTGATGGACTACATTTTCTAAGCACTCTCCCAATGAATCTCAACCTGGTACCCGCCTTACCAACAATTAATTTTATATGATCACTCCACTTCAAATCGTTCCGCACGCATACTCCCAGATATTTTACAGAAGTAACTGCTACCAGTGTTTGTTCCGCTATCATATAATCATACAATAAAGGATCCTTCTTTCTATGTATTCGCAATACATTACATTTGTCTATGTTAAGGGTCAGTTGCCACTCCCTGCACCAAGTGCCTATCCGCTGCAGATCTTCCTGCATTTAGCTACAATTTTCTAATGCTGCAACTTCTCTGTATACTACAGCATCATCCGCGAAAAGCCGCGTGGAACTTCCGACACTATCTACTAGGTCATTTATATATATTGTGAAAAGCAATGGTCCCATAACACTCCCCTGTGGCACGCCAGAGGTTACTTTAACGTCTGTAGACGTCTCTCCATTGATAACAACATGCTGTGTTCTGTTTGCTAAAAACTCTTCAATCCAGCCACACAGCTGGTCTGATATTCCGTAGGCTCTTACTTTGTTTATCAGGCGACAGTGCGGAACTGTATCGAACGCCTTCCGGAAGTCAAGAAAAATAGCATCTACCTGGGAGCCTGTATCTAATATTTTCTGGGTCTCATGAACAAATAAAGCGAGTTGGGTCTCACACGATCGCTGTTTCCGGAATCCATGTTGATTCCTACATAGTAGATTCTGGGTTTCCAAAAACGACATGATACTCGAGCAAAAAACATGTTCTAAAATTCTACAACAGATCGACGTCAGAGATATAGGTCTATAGTTTTGCGCATCTGCTCGACGACCCTTCTTGAAGACTGGGACTATCTGTGCTCTTTTCCAATCATTTGGAACCCTCTGTTCCTCTAGAGACTTGCGGTACACGGCTGTTAGAAGCGGGGCAAGTTCTTTCGCGTACTCTGTGTAGAATCGAATTGGTATCCCGTCAGGTCCAGTGGACCTTCCTCTATTGAGTGATTTGAGTTGCTTTTCTATTCCTTGGACACTTATTTCGATGTCAGCCATTTTTTCGTTTGTGCGAGGATTTAGAGAAGGAACTGCAGTGCGGTCTTCCTCTGTGAAACAGCTTTGGAAAAAGGTGTTTAGTATTTCAGCTTTACGCGTGTCATCCTCTGTTTCAATGCCATCATCTTCCCGTAGTGTCTGGATATCCTGTTTCGAGCCACTTACTGATTTAACGTAAGACCAGAACTTCCTAGGATTTTCTGTCAAGTCGGTACATAGAATTTTACTTTCGAATTCACTGAACGCTTCACGCATAGCCCTCCTTACGCTAACTTTGACATCGTTTAGCTTCTGTTTGTCTGAGAGGTTTTGGCTGCGTTTAAACTTGGAGTGGAGCTCTCTTTGCTTTCGCAGTAGTTTCCTAACTTTGTTGTTGTACCACGGTGGGTTTTTCCCGTCCCTCACAGTTTTACTCGGCACGTACCTGTCTAAAACGCATTTTACGATTGCCTTGAACTTTTTCCATAAACACTCAACATTGTCAGTGTCGGAACAGAAATCTAATCTAAAAGCCGTAAATTCAACTAAATACCTAGGCATTACAATTACGAACAACTCAAATTGGAAAGAACTCATAGAAAATGTTGTGGGGAAGGCTAACCAAAGGCTGCGTTTTATTGGCAGGACAAGAAAATGTAACAGACCTACTAAGGAGACTGCCTACACTACGCTTGTCCGTCCACTTTTAGAATACTGTTGCGCGGCGTGGGATCCTTACCAGATAGGACTGACTGAGTACATCGAAAAAGTTCAAAGAAAGGTAGCACGTTTTGTATTATCGCTAAATATGGGAGAGAGTGTCACAGATATGATACGGGATTTGGGCTGGAAATCGTTGAAAGAAAGGAGTTTTTCGTTGCGACGGAATATTCTCACGAAATTCAAATCCCTAACTTTCTCCTCCGAATGCGAAAACATTTTGTTGACACCGACCTACACAGGGAGGAACGATCACCACGATAAAATGAGGAAAATCAGAGCTCGTACGGAAAGATATAGGTGTTCATTATTTCCGCGCGGTATACGAGATTGGAATAAGAGACTTGTGAAGGTGGTTCGATGAACCCTCTGCCAGGCACTTGAATGTGATTTGCAGAGTATCCATGTAGATGTAGATGTAGATCATTCTTACCATGAACAATTACCTAGGGATAAACAGTATTGCCACCACGATTGTGCCGAATTTAGGAGAACTGTGCCGACCGAAAAATGCCACACCGCAGAGCTAAGCGAAATTTCGTGCTGTACCAGGCACTTCCGAGAAAGACCGAACAAAGCCGAGAAGGGCCGAGCCCCGGCTAAATGTGGCGCACATATCCGCCCCGAGTGTGGTTTGGCACACAGTGGCTAGCCTGTCCTACTTCACGTAGGCGGCGTTACAGTGTGTAAACTTTTAGATGGCAGACCTCTCCCTAGTCCTGAATCGGTAGAAGTCGGCAAACATCGGGAGGCTTCGGTACGCACGCAGTTTCGACTGCTGCCAACATTACGTAGCTGACTGTGTTGTACAAGGTAGCCATTGTCGTCTGCTTCGTTATTGTTTTGCACTATACTGTTCTGCGTGTTTTATCGTGCAGTTGTACTAAACGTTATCAAAATGAGTGAAGAGGCAGTTGCTGACCCATCTCGGGAGTCGCCAACAACCCCTACCGGTAGGCCTACGGTTAGAAGTAGACCAGTATTACGTAGCGATGCTCGCAAAATTATATTGCGTGTGATTGAATGCTGTGAAAGGGAAAGGGAGCAGAAAAAATTGCTTCACCCCATTTACAAATCTTCAGTGAGAGCTGCTACATACACAGGACAAAGCATGTCTTGCATTGGAAGATTCAGTTTTCCAAGAATCATCCTGGCGTATCACCACAAACACCTGGCAAGAAAAGGTGAGTTTCCATTTCAGATATTTTGTTCCCGATCACTTTGAAGGAGCCCCCTATTTCGTCCGAATTACCTTATATTTTATTTTTCCTTGCTACCGTATTGCTTTGTATGGAAATACCACTGGTTACTGTATTATTTCGAAACACATTCATATTACAATACATTTCCAAATTCAAAACGCACAGAGGGCAGACATACATAAATTCATTTTTATATATAGAGATTGACAGTTACGTTATACTATATGACCTGTTTAAGTATATTTAAATTTTATAATTAATTGAATGCTGTGAAAGGGAAAGGGAGCAGAAAAAATTGCTTCACCCCACTTACAAATCTTCAGTGAGAGCTGCTACATACACAGGACAAAGCATGTCTTGCATTGGAAGATTCAGTTTTCCAAGAATCATCCTGTCGTATCACCACAAACACCTGGCAAGAAAGATTAAGGAAAGGCAAACCTACGTTTCTAGCATTTGTAGACTTAGAGAAAGCTTTTGACAATGTTGACTGGAATACTCTCTTTCAAATTCTAAAGGTGGTAGGGGTAAAATACAGGGAGCGAAAGGCTATTTACAATTTGTACAGAAACCAGATGGCAGTTATAAGAGTCGAGGGACATGAAAGGGAAGCAGTGGTTGGGAAGGGAGTAAGACAGGGTTGTAGCCTGTCCCCGATGTTGTTCAATCTGTATATTGAGCAAGCAGTAAAGGAAACAAAAGAAAAATTCGGAGTAGGTATTAAAACTCATGGAGAAGAAATAAAAACTTTGAGGTTCGCCGATGACATTGTAATTCTGTCAGAGACAGCAAAGGACTTGGAAGAGCAGTTGAATGGAATGGACAGTGTCTTGAAAGGAGGATATAAGACGAACATCAACAAAAGCAAAACAAGGATAATGGAATGTAGTCTAATTAAGTCGGGTGATGCTGAGGGAATTAGATTAGAAAATGAGGCACTTAAAGTAGTAAAGGAGTTTTGCTATTTGGGGAGCAAAATAACTGATGATGGTCGAAGTAGAGAGGATATAAAATGTAGGCTGGCAATGGCAAGGAAAGCGTTTCTGAAGAAGAGAAATTTGTTAACATCCAGTATTGATTTAAGTGTCAGGAAGTCATTTCTGAAAGTATTCGTATGGAGTGTAGCCATGTATGGAAGTGAAACACGGACGATAAATAGTTTGGACAAGAAGAGAATAGAAGCTTTCGAAATGTGGTGCTACAGAAGAATGCTGAAGATTAGATGGGTAGATCACATAACTAATGAGGAAGTATTGAATAGGATTGGGGAGAAGAGAAGTTTGTGGCACAACTTGACCAGAAGAAGGGATCGGTTGGTAGGACATGTTCTGAGGCATCAAGGGATCACCAATTTAGTATTGGAGGGCAGCGTGGAGGGTAAAAATCGTAGGGGGAGACCAAGAGATGAATACACTAAGCAGATTCAGAAGGATGTAGGTTGCAGTAGGTATTGGGAGGTGAAAAAGCTTGCACAGGATAGAGTAGCATGGAGAGCTGCATCAAACCAGTCTCAGGACTGAAGACCACAACAACAACAACAATTAATTGTTTAACATTGCAGGGAATGAAATAAAAAAAATTTGCGAGTAGTAGCAATCGAGCCAGGGTCGGCAGCATGACAAGCCTTTACCTAATCAATTGTGCTGCGCATGCTACAGTGACATACTGTTGAAACATTGTCCATTACTCTTTTCGGGCGTTCGGAGAACAACTCACCAAAGTTTCATTGCAATCGGATGAATGGTTTGTGAGCGCATAGTAGACAAGCATATATACATAATAACGTACATGATGATTTCAGTTTCGTTTAAAGCGAGTTTTACTTCCAAGCCTTTCGTCTGCTTTCGTGTAATCATGACGCGCAATTTGTAGTGCCAGCACTGCAACTGGTAGGCGTACCTTGTCCCCTCCCCCCAACGGCTCCTGTCCCCTCGCCAGCCAATCCTTGCTTCCTCCTCTCCCCGCACTCCCCCCACAACTCTTCCGTCTTCCAGTTAACACACTTGTACTTCCAGCTGAATTGTGCAGTCGCACTGAGATGCTGCTGTTGTTGTCTTCAGTCCTCAGACTGGTTTGATGCAGCTCTCCATGCTACTCTACCCTGTGCAAGCTTCTTCATCTCCCAGCACATAACTGCAACCTACATCCTTCTGAATATGCTTAGTGTATTCATCTCTTGGTCTCCCTCTATGATTTTTACCTCCATGCTGCCCTCCAATGCTAAATTTGTGATCCCTCGATGCCTCAGAACATGTCCTACCAACCGGTCCCTTCTTCTTGTCAAGTTGCGCCACAAACTCCTCTTCTCCCCAATTCTGTTCAATACCTCCACATTAGGTACGTGATCTACCCATCTAATCTTCAGCATTCTTCTGTAGCACCACATTTCGAAAGCTTCTATTCTCTTCTTGTCCAAACTAGTTATCGTCCATGTTTCACTTCCATACATGGCTACACTCCATACAAATACTTTCAGAAACGACTTCCTGACACTTAATTCTATACTCGATGTTAACAAATTTCTCTTCTTCAGAAACGCTTTCCTTGCCATTGCCAGTCTACATTTTATATCCTCTCTACTTCGACCATCATCACTTATTTTGCTCCCCAAATAGCAAAAGTCCTTTACTACTTTAAGTGTCTCATTTCCTAATCTAATTCCCTCAGCATCACCCGACTTAATTCGACTACATTCCATTACCCTCGTTTTGCTTTTGTTGATGTTCATCTTATATCCTCCTTTCAAGACGTTTTTATTTCTCTTCCATGGACTTTAATACCTACTCTGAATTTTTCTTTTGTTTCCTATACTGCTTGTTCAATATACAGATTGATTAACATTGGGGAGAGGCTACAACCCTGTCTCACTCCCTTCCCAACCGCTGCTTCCCTTTCATGCCCCTCGACTCTTATAACTGCCATCTGGTTTCTGTACAAATTGTAAATAGCCTTTCGCTCCCTGTATTTTACCCCTGCCGCCTTCAGAATTTGAAAGAGAGTATGCCAGTCAACATTGTCAAAAGCTTTCTCTAGGTCTACAAATACTAGAAACGTAGGTTTGCCTTTCCTTTATCTGTTTTCTAAGATAAGTCGTAAGGTCAGTATTGCCTCACGTGTTCCAACATTTCTACGGAATCCAAACTGATCTTCCCCGAGGTCGGCTTCTACCAGTTTTTCCATTCGTCTGTAAATAATTCGCGTTAGTATTTTGCAGCTGTGACTTATTAAACTGATACTGAGATGCTAATCACTTGCATATCCGAGCGTGTTGTGCACTTCATACAATTTGACGTTTCTAGGGTGCCGGCTTCGCATTGTTGCAGTTTCAATGGCCAGCAGTGTAAGAGCGGTGTCCTCGGCGGTGGTGGTGGTGGTGGCGGCCGTGTTGGCGGGCTCGGCAGCGGCGGCGCTGTCGTCGCCCGCCGGCGCGGGCAGCGTCCACTTCCCGGCGTGGTCGGCGCTGCAGGAGCGCGCCCGGGGCGCCGGCGCAGACCTGGCCGACCTGGCGGTGGCGCTGGTCCAGCACCTGCCGGCGGCGGCCGGCGGCAACGCGCTGCTGTCGCCGCTCAGCGTCGCCGCAGTGTTGGCAGCCCTGCAGATGGGCGCCCGCGGCGACACCGCGCGGGAGATCGGCCTCCTGCTGGGGCAGCAGGGCGCCGGCAGCCAGGCCTACTGGGCGCAGCTGGGGGACACGCTGCGCGCCATCAGCAACTCCACGGTACGGAAGCGACGAGTCTCCCTAATCAGCCGCCACTCGCCCACATCTACATCTACAGGGATGCTCTGCAAAACACATATAAGTGCCTTTGCAGAGGGTTCATCGAACCAACTCCACAATTTTCTATTGTCCCAGTCTCGTATAGCGCGCAGAAATAACGAACACTTATATCTTTCCGTACGAGCTCTTATTTCCCTTATTTTATCATGGTGATCGTTTCTCCTTATGTAGGCCGGTGTCAACAAAATACGAGGGTAATCCCAAAAGTAAGGTCTCCTATTTTTTTGTAAGGATAGAACTCTGTGTGGCAGTTGGTCACACTGTTATGAAGAGTGCTTCACCCGCTGTGTGTAAACATCCACACGCCGCACTGAGGCGCTCTGACAGCCGTTGAGAATGGAGCTCCCGTTGGATGTTACCGCCAGGTGCGAATTGCGCGCAGTTATTCGGTTTCTGAACGCAAAGGGCACTGCGCCGATTGCAATCCATCGTCAATTGACGGAAGTGTATGGTCGAGCATGGATGTCAAAAATGTTCGTAAGTGGTGAAGAGAGTTTGCAGCTGGTCGGACCGAAATTCACGACGAGCAAAGGAGCGGGAGACCGTCAATTTCTGAGGAGACAGTGTTTAAGGTTGAGCAAAGCATGCGTGAAGATCGGCGGATCACCCTGGATGATCTCTGCACGTTGCTTCCTGAGATTTCCCGAAGCACCGCTCACAGAATTTTAACGGAAACATTAAACTAACGGAAGGTGTGCGCAAGATGGGTGCCACGCATGTTGACTGAGGACCACGTGCGGCAACGAGTTGATGCTTCCCGCGTATTTCTTCACCGCCTTGCAACCCAACAGGACAACTTTCTGGACTCAATTGTCACGGTTGTCGGAACCTGGGCATACCACTTTACACTTGAGACCAAGCAACAGTCACGCCAGTGGCGGCATCCTTCTTCGCCAAAGCCGCGGAAACTCAAACAAACACAGTCTGCCGGTAAAGTCATGACAACCGTTCTTCAGGACCGGAAAGGGGTATTGTTGGTTGACTTTATGCCCACTGGGACCACAATTAACGCTGACACGTACTGTGAGACTGAAAAAACTCAAACGGGCAATAGGAATGTTGAGCAAGGACGCACACATGACAACGCTCGCCCACACATCGCTCGGCAAACCGTTGCTCTCCTGCAGCATTTTCAGTCGAACGTAATCACCCACCCACTCTATAGTCCTGACTTGGCGCCCAGTGACTTATAACCTGTTCCCTAGGTTAAAAGAACATCTGGCCGGAAAGCGATTCAGCTCCGACGACGAGATGAAAGAAGAGGTTCATATGTTTCTGAACAGTATGGTGGCGAGCTGGTATGACATGGGCATACAAAAACTGCCACAGCCTCTACAAAAATGCATCGACAGAAATGGTGATTATGTCGAAAAATAGCTAAATGCTCAAGCTGTAAATTGATGTAAACCATTGTAGACATAAACAGCTCTATGTACTTAAAATCCCGATATTCATTTATAAACATCCTGTATTAAACAAATGAAATGATCGCATAGACTTACTCAAAGGTAAAGCAAGTGGTAGACTTTGGTACATTGGCAGGATATTGGGAAAATACAGTGAGTCTACAGATTGTACAGCTTCAAAATCACTTGTGCCTACCTCAGAATAATCCTCATATGCTTAGGATCCATACCAAATAGGACTAACAGTCTATTTTGAACACAAACAAAGAAGTGCGGCACGAGTTGTCACATGTTTTTTACGTCATGGGAGAGCGTCCCAGAAATCTCCAAAAACTTGAACTGGCAAATGTTTGGAGGTAGACCTCAATTACCCCCACCCCCCTCCCAGAAATAAGGACCGTGTAAACACGAGCAGGTGTCCTAGGCACATCAGTGCGCAGAGAAAGCGAAATCTCAGACTGTGACAGTCTAGTACACGAACTGCATCACTTTCAGGCCGTGTGCCGTACGAACGGTTAAAGCAACCGTCAGATACAACATGCCTTATAAACGAACAAACCGAGACCACAGCCTGCTATTATTTCATATGTCGGCAAAACTGCAGCAAAAATCGGAAGAATACACCGGAAACATAACGTCAAGAGCGTGTTTCGCCCACAGGCCAAGACGAAAACCTTATTGGCATCAGTCAGGAATGACCTACGACTCCGGAAACCGGCAGTCTGCTGCATCCTTTGTCAGGCCAGACCTATGTAGGCCAGATTCTCTGGACAGTACGAGGGGAGATGCACTGAGCATAAACGCCACACCGACAACGTTCAGCCGACAAAGTCTGCTGTGGCAGAGTAGTGCGTCTCCCACGGACATTCCATGAATTATGACGGCACCCAAGTTGTTTTTTCAAAGACACTGCAGATAAATAAGGGCAGTAGTTTTCAAATAAGCTTCGCATGGGACCCAATGTTGAGCATAACCAAAGGACAGCGGCAATCTAGTGGAGGCCCGCTCATGTCATGACAACTGAAGAGGACGAAGAAGCATTGTTGCCACTCCAGCAGAGATACGGATCCGGCGCCAGCAGCTGTGTTACTGAGGACCCTGGATAGACGCCCGACGACGCACTTCCCCATCACCTCACCAGATCCGTGCCTGGAGAAGGATGGCTGGAGATTTCGGGGAGACAGGGGGAGAGGCGAGGATATAAACGCAGCATCCAGCAGATATCAGTCGTCAGAAACACCTGAGTATACCAAGAAAGTAGGCTTGTCGAATGTCACGTCTTTTGGAGACGCCGCCCGGCTGAATACCCGAGAACTATTCATGACTAGGCTAAGTACGTCACGCAGAGAGGCATTCTAAACAATCACCCTTCCTGTAAAACGTACGCCACTGGAACGGGCAGAAACTCTAAGGAATGATATCCAGTGTCATGCATTTGGTCCTAACTTGCCGTGTATGTACACTACTGGTCATTAAAGATGACGTGATACAGACGCGAAATTTAAC
This sequence comes from Schistocerca serialis cubense, assembly GCF_023864345.2. Lineage (NCBI taxonomy): Eukaryota > Metazoa > Arthropoda > Insecta > Orthoptera > Acrididae > Schistocerca > Schistocerca serialis. Next base: position 1,133,877,985 of record NC_064639.1, read on the forward strand.
CGATAGGGAGAAGGTGCTGTGATATGCAAATGATTAGCTTTTCAGAGCATTCAGAAAAGCTTGGCGCCGGAGGCGACACCTACAACGTGCTGACATGAGGAAAGTTTCCGACCGATTTCTCATACACAAACAGCAGTTGACCGGCATTGCCTGGTGAAACGTTGTTGTGATGCCTCGTGTAAGGAGGAGAAATGCATACCATCACGTTTCCAACTTTGATAAAGGTCGGATTGTAGCCTATCGCGATTGCGGTTCATCGTATCGCGACATTGCTGCTCGCGTTAGACGAGATCCAATGACTGTTAGCACAATATAGAATCAGTGAGTTCAGGAGGGTAATACGGAACGCCATGCTGGATCCCAACGGCCTCGTATCACTAGCAGTCGAGATGACAGGCATCTTATCCGCATTGCTGTAACGGATCGTGCAGCCACGTCTCGATCCCTGAGTCAACAGATGGGGACGTTTCCAAGACAACAACCATCTGCACGAACAGTTCGACGACGTTTGCAGCAGCACGGGCTATCAGTTCGGAGACCATGGCTGCGGTTACCCATGACGCTGCATCACAGACAGGAGCGCCCGCGATGGTGTACTCAACGACGAACCTGGGTGCACGAATGGCAAAACGTCATTTTTTCGGATGAATCCAGGTTCTGTTTACAGCATCATGATGGTCGCATCCGTGTTTGGCGACATCGCGGTGAACGCACAAAAAATGGTTCAACTGGTTCTGAGCACTATTGGACTGCTGAGGTCATCAGTCCCCTAGAACGCAGAACTACTTAAACCTAACTAACCTAAGGACATCACACACATCCATGCCCGAGGCATGAATCGAACCTGCGACCGTAGCAGTATCGCGGTTTCAAACTGTAGCGTCTAGAACTGCTCGGCCAGTCAGGGCGAACGCAAATTGGAGGCCTGTATTCGTCATCGCCATACTGGCGTATCACCAGGCATGAGGGTATGGGATGCCATTGGTTATATGTCTCGGTCACCTCTTGTTCTCACTGACAGCACTTTCAACAATGGACGGTACATTCCAGATGTGCTACGACCCGTGGCTCTACCCTTCATTCGATCCCTGCGAAACCCTACATTTCAGCAGGATAATGCACGACCGCATTGGTGCAGGTCCTGTACAGTCTTTTCTGGGTGCAGAAAATGTTCGACTGCTGCCCTGGCTAGCACATTCTCCAGATGTCTGACCAACTGAAAACGTCTGGTCGATGGTGGCCGAGCAACTGGCTCGTCACAATACGCCAGTCACTACTCTTGATGAACTGTGGCATCGTGTTGAAGCTGTATGGGCAGCTGTACCTGTACACGCCATCGAAGCTCTGTGTGACTCAATGCCCAGGCGTATCAAGGCCGTTATTTCGGCCAGAAGTGGTTGTTCTGGGTACTGATTTCTCAGGATCTATGCACCGAAATTGCGTGAAAATGTAATCACATGCCAGTTCTAGTATAATATATTTGTCCAATGAATACCCGTTTATCATCTGCATTTCTTCTTGGTGTAGCAATTTTAATGGCCAGTAGTGTATGTAGATGCAGGTGAAATAAAATTTGTCCTTACAGTAACAAAAACGTATCTGTGTTCCTCTCAGCTCGAACGGGTAGTATTGAACTGAAGTGGGAATTGGAATTTTTACTGAAGGTGTACTTTCCAGAGCGTGATCGCGAATGCTGCCAGCGCCCTCTTCGTGGACGCGACGTTCCCGCTGAACGAGGAGTACCGGCGGAACGTTCGCCAGGTGCTGGCCAGCGACGAGTTCTCCGTCGACTTCGCGCGCGACCGCTTCTCCGCCGTGGCAGCCGTCAACGGGTGGGTGTCGGCGGCGACCCGCGGCCGCATAGCGCGCGTCCTGGAGGACGTGAGCGACGACGCCGCGCTGGTGGTGGCCAGCGCCGTCTACTTCAACGGCGCCTGGCAGCAGCCCTTCCCCGCCAAGCTGACGCGCCCCGAGCCGTTCCGCGTCAGCCCCACCGAGGAGCGCACCGTCTACATGATGACGCACGCGGCGCGCGTGCCCTACGCCTACAGCTACGACCTCCGGTGCCAGGTAACCGCGTCTGTCTAAGAAAACTCCCTTAGCTGAGTGAGTCTGTAGGCAAACGTATATCACTGCAAGATGTGTCTATTTAACGCTTCCCGTCAACTCCTGCGCAGGTGAGACGGAAGTATCTACGGAAAAAACAGTGGATATGGAACAGGTTCTATGTGGCAATTCTCGTATATGTCAGGAGAGCCGAAACGACAAAACACAACGCACCTCTTTTTCTGCATAACTTATTTGTACGTAAAAAATCCGGAGAAGTCCAAATAGGACTCGCGCACCGAAAGATCAGTACAAAAATGTGTATACACTGTTCTCCAAGATTAAAGCAACAAACGGAAATTTTGGGAGGCTGCGCTTATTTTGCGACAAAACAGAATAAACAGGTGGTAGTAAAGTAGAAACACCGTAGAGAATAAGGAATGTAATCCACTGCAACATGCATAACGGTAGACAAAAATGTTATTTTGTCTAAAACTGACATTGTTAGACAGTGGCTGTGTACAATTAATGTAGGTTAATTCTTACAAAGAAGAAAACAGCAACCAGGCACTCTTAAAACTGCTATTTATTTAGGTAAATAGCGCCGTTACCGGTTTCGAACTGGCAAGTTCATCACATGATTTTCAAGATACACTTTACATTATCGTCCGTTTTCGATTTTTATTATTCCACTGTGGTGAAGTATTTTTGGTTGTTAGAAGCGCCCTATGTGAAGATAACTAAGCTCCAAACGATGAAATACAGCGTAATGTCCTTCGTTTTTTTTCCAACTTAACGGATTTTCACACACATTCTGACAACTGATTAATATGCTCAGTGTGGGGTGCGACCACCTCTGGCACCAATACTGTGAGTGATGTTATCAATCTCATGTTGAGGCAACGACGCCCGTTCTTCTTGCAGAGCTGCTCACAAGTCGTGGAGAGTGGTTGGTGGACACTGACGTGGTGCAAACCATCTCCCTAGTGCATCCCAGACATTCTCCATGGAATTGAATTTGGGAGAGCCAGCAGGCCACCCCATACGTGCAATATGTTCCGTTAAAAAAAAAAAACAACAACAACAACCATCCGTGCTCTATGAGGTCGAGTGTTATCGTCCATCAATGCGAAGTCTCAGCCAACAGCACCTCTCAACAATCGATCCCAAGATCTCCTCATTGTACCTGACAGCAGTAAAATCTTGTTGATTCACCCATACAATTTCATGAAGAGGGTGTTCGAGCCGTCAACATAATCCCTGCCCACACCATTAGCGATCCTCCTCGATATCAGTCTCTTTCCACAATGTTTGGGTCCCGAAATCGTGTTCCCCACGACATCCAAATGCAAATCCGCCGAGAATGATGCTCCAGACAAAATCTGGACTCAGCTGTGAAAAGAACGTTGGCCCACCGTTTGACTGTCCAGGTGGCGTGTTGACGGCGCTCGACGTTCCCTTCTGTGAAGACACGCCAGAGGTAAACAGGCAGCAGGTTTCCAATGATAAAACCACACTGCTGAAGCCTTCTGTACGCCGCTTGCATCGACACAACACGTCATACTAAGGCGGTACCGTCCTGCCCTTACAGTCAAATAACGGTCCACTCTTTCTGAAATCACACATGGTCGGCCCTATCCTGCTCTATGGGATACAGTTTCCATCTCCATAAACTGTCGACTCATCTGAGAACCAACAAAACGACTCACTTTAACCCATAGGGCCACATCAGTTTGCAACTCTCCTGCTTCCGTCCGCCTGCGTAGATGGGTGGTAACGTGCTCGCTTCCCATGCAAGCGGGCCAGGGTTCGACCGGGTTGGAGATTTTCTCGTCTCGGGGACTGGGTGTTATGTTGTCGTCATCATTGTTTCATCCTCACCACCGGCGCGCAAGTCGCCCAATGTGTTGTCGATTGAAATAAGCCTTGCCATTGGCGGCCGAACTTCCTCGAACGGGGCCTCCCGGCCAACGATGCTATACGGTCATTTCATTTCAACTTTCTCCTGGTTCCATTCTTCCTAAGGCCCTCCACCGCAGTGTCTGGTAGGGTACCATATTGCACCGTGCGGTTGTAGATGTGGGACTACCTGGCAAACAGTACTCCGTGTGATAACTATCCTGACGTCATGGTTGGCGTGGTTGTCTGTTGACTGGAATGCCGTCTTCCGTGCTGAACACGATCGTACGGACATATGTCGACACTTTGTATGATTATATCGTGAATCAGACACGGGACGGGGAAGTAGCACTTTGTTGGTTTAGTTTTGAACAGTAGTGCAGATAGTTCATCCAACCCAGAAATAGAGAATTTCGACGATTTTTGTCTGTTAGCGGTATCAAAATACGTGACATAAATGACCGGATGTTCTGATTGCATTGACGCATAAGCTTAAAGTTTTTACTCCACCTAGGGGCCGTAGGCCTTAGCATGTAACATAAATTTCAACTTGATACTTCTACCCATTGATGAGAGAACTGGGTCGCAACAGACAGTCAGAAAAGATGATAAAAATGTTTTTTCGTGTCATGTAATTACAAGTTAACAATTTTCCGGTTTTTTTCCTTTACTTGTGCTGTAAAATCTTACTTCTTGCCAGATTTAGTGATTCTAGGTTAACGAGAAGCACCCTAACAGTTTTGATGAACGAGTTTGTGAGTGTCGAAATATGACATAAAAGACCGTTTATTTTGATTTCACTGTCTTAGAAGCGTAGATGTTGTAAACCACCAAGCGACCATTGGTCTTAGTATGTGACATAAAATTCAATTTGGTAACTCTACCCGTTGCAAATAAAAAGGGATTTTAACCCATGGACAGACACATTCGGATAACAAATGACAAAAAAATAGTATGATATCATTATAGATTACCAGTTCTCAAGTTTTTTTCTCTACTTGTGCTGTAAATCTTTGCTTCTTGAAAAATTACATGATTCTAAGTCAACGGGAAGCACCCCTTAGATTCTGATAAATGAGTTGGCGAGTATCAAATTATGTTTCATAAACTATTGTTTCTTTTGACTGCATTCGTGCGGAAGCTGAAGTTTTTTACATCGCCAAGGAAGAATAGACCTTAGTATATGACTTCTACTTGATAAATCTACCTCTTCCTGAGCAACAGACAGACAGACGGAACTGCGACAAAGCGATCCTTTACAGGTTCCGTTTTTGTCGATTGAGATACGAAACCCTAAAAATTGAGGTCTTCTGATACTGTGGAACTATTCTCCCCACCTCATCACTGCAAGAAATAGAGAGACAAAATAGAAAATAAATAATTGATTAACAACGTTCTAGGTGCCATACCAGAAACTGGCTATTACTATGTGTCAACAAGAAAGTTTTTGATTCACGTGCCATTAACACAGAGGCACTACGTTTTATCACTAATGATACAAGTGTAGAAATCCGACACTATTATTTTAACAACCTTACTCAACGATAAACATTCTTAATGAGAATACGAGAGAGAATAACGAAATTAAATTCAGCAAAAAGCTCTCACGTCAATATTAACGACTTTTTTTTTACACAGTTCCACTCTTGGGATCAGATATTGCAGAGTTTACAGTAGAATTCCCTGTCCTGCTGAGGAATAAAATGTCTTCCTAAAACTTCCGAGCAGATTAAAAGTACGTGCTGGGCCGCAACTTTAACCCAGGGTCTTCTCCTTTGATGAAAAAGTGCTCTATCGACTGAGCTACCCGAGCACGACTCACCACCTGTCCTCACAGCTTTACCTTCGCCATTACCTCATCTCCTGCGTTCCAAATTTCACGAAAGCTCTCATGCGAAACTTGCGTGGCTATCACTTCTTGAAGAAAGGATATAGCGGAGACATGGCTGCGCCACAGTATGGGGTATGTTTCCAGAATGAATTTTTTATACTGCAGCGGAGTGTGCGCTGATATGAAACTTCCTGACAGTAAATCTGTGTGTCGGACCAGTACTTGAACCTGGAACCAAAAAGGCTTTTTGTTTTGCGATCAATACACATGACTGCTCGTTGAGATGAAGTACAGCATGGCATACATCTGCCACTGTGTTTCCACTTTATAATCCATTTACACTTTTCTTTCGTTTGTTTCTGTTGTGACTTGGCAAGACAGCCAAGTCACTATGCGAGGATGCCGAAAGGCACGCGTTTACGCTCACGCAGACTGGCGTGAGGTCTGGAACACGACAATGTAATTAATATAGCGAATAAGGTACGTTGCTGCTGGAATACTTAACTTTAATCCATAATTGGTGTACTTCGCTCTTGACGGTACATTAATAACAATCTCAATATAAACTGGTAATGGCGCCTTGCTAGGTCGTAGCAAATGACGTAGCTGAAGGCTATGCTAACTATCGTCTCGGCAAATGAGAGCGTAGTTTGTCAGTATAGCATCGCTAGCAAAGTCGTCTGTACAACTGGGGCGAGTGCTAGGACGTCTCTCTAGACCTGCCGTGTGGCGGCGCTCAGTCTGCAATCACTGACAGTGGCGACACGCGGGTCCGACGTATACTAACGGACCGCGGCCGATTTAAAGGCTACCACCTAGCAAGTGTGGTGTCTGGCGGTGACACCACAGTTTCAGAATAAGAATTTTTAATAACTACTTGGCATGGATGAATATGAGACACTTCGATCATACTTCGTTTAGGGATCTTACATGCCTGCATTGGCAACAACGTTTCAGCAGCACTTTAAAATCAAAGAAGTCAGTTGTGTGCGTTGGATTTGAGTTCATAGCTTTAGTTGACTCTGCAACCGACTGTGAATCTTGCAGAACAAAGACTTTACCACAATGCGGTTGAACACCTTAGAACGTTTCTATCCTCGCTTATATTTACGTTTTCCAGAGACAGCTGACATGATGTCTGTGATGTGCGTACTGTAGGACCTTCGGTACACACACCATCAGATTATTTGACTTGTCGCTCTAACGAAGTAGGCGAGTGTCAGCAATATGTCTCGTGGTCTTATCGTGGCGTGTTTATCTTCTGCGCTAGGTCAGACGATAGAAATGCCACTTGCATGCTTAGAGTAGATGGTGACCAACTTTAAACAGAACTTGATTAATTTTCACACACATTTATTAAAATAGTAACAAGCATAAACCTTATGTAACTTGATTCTGGATGCTATTTACAATTGACAATTTGAAGTTCCTTTGGTCTTGGTACATTAATTTTATTCTCACATATCTCTGGCACTTGACAATAGTGTCTATACATTTATCTTCATGGCTATGTACAGGAATATGGTAATCTTATTAGGTGCAGACTGAAACTTGACTATAGACTGGTACAGACTAATGCAGATAAATGCAGACTAACTAGTTGGAGGTCTGTACACTCGTTATCATACCTTGCACGTTCATGTATCACTGCGCGAGTGTGATCCACGAGGAGAAAAGGTTCTACATTAGCACCAATCTCATTGGCTGCGTTACATATTTATACGCAGATCAGCGGAAGCAGAATTTGGTCCGTCTCTAAGGCAGCGCCATCTCGTAGTGCGGAGACGGACGAGCGCTGCGCCTGCGCTGTTGTGCTTAGCGGGGCGCGCTCTAGTGGGAAATTTGTGAACGCGCTGACTACGCGGAACTATGTACACAAGAATGTCAAATTCTCGAAAGTCATTTTGCCTAATCACAGAGGCTGTAAGGTTTATGGCAGCGCTGATATGGTTCTCCATTGATATGATTTTAACTGTATGTATCACAGTTCTTAGCACATCTCTGCTGGGCAGCACAATGAAAAAACTGTGCCCATTGAGGTAGCTATCTGTGTGGACAAATAATATTTACGACTTTCAGCAGTACAGTGAACCTAGAGAATGTTTTAACTCCCAAATAAGTATCTAATATAATTCTGTTACAAAAAATTCAGGAACGTGAGGCCGTCAGACTAAACATTCGAAATCACGAAAAACCACAACTCTTAGCGAACGCGTTACGCCCACTACTGCGGAGAACAAAGAAAAATTGAGCATTAATTTAGTTGCTCGTAAGAGAAATAATAAGATGGACGGGAAAGTGAATGGACTGAGTATATTTTTTTAATTACTAACCCACTGCCTGACAATTAATATAAGAAATGACGGAAATGTTACACAGAAACCTATAACATTGTTGAAAATAAAAATGAAACTCACTCACATACACTAGTAAAAAAAACGGAATAAATTTCATGATAGTAATTTAGATGTGCGTCTTTTTTATTTCCACGTGCGCGAACATTCTGGTGTACAAAATACTTAAAATTTGGAAAGTAATTAACTAATTAATTTGGTTGAAAATTAGCTGGCTTTATTAATTATTTTAAAAAACTGTAATTCATTTGCACAATGGTGCCAATCACTCTGCATTGCAACAATTTCGATCGCACATTAAAATTGTTGTGGATGTACTCCACCGTCATCTTATCATACAACACATAGCAAGAGTAAATTTCTCCTTTCGCAGTGTGCCGCTTCAGGCCATAGGCGTAATTTCCGTGACAACGTATATGCACTAATGAGGACAACAGCGAGTCGTCGTTCTGTTGTGCTTGTTGACCTGCTCCTGCGCTGGGCGTACGGGAATGCCCACAGCCGTCAGGTCCCCTTACCTGTGTGGCGTAAATGAATGCCCGTAGCCGTCTGAACATTGTACCAGCAGGACGTTCACGTATGCCATTAGCTGTTTGTCAGTTCTACCCGCTGGGCGTTCATATATGGCCGTAGCCGTGATTGGGTTAAATATTACACCATCTGTGGGGTCCTGCCACTCTTTCGTATGGGATGCCTAAAGGATGCTGCGTCCTCGGAATGCTATACAACAATTCAGGCGAATCACATAAGTACTTTTTATTATAATAAAGAAGATTTACAGTATTTAACTTTGTGTTTTAAGAACGTGTCGCAAGCGATGGGCGACATGCAAATAAGTAATGTTCTTCGTTACAGACAATGTCCATGTAAGAAATGGATATGGATCAGTATTAACTGCTGTCGTAGTGATGGTCTACAATTGCGCTGGTGTGCGAGTCCCACCCTGGTACTGTGCTACGAGGCGTGTTTTTTTTTAAGTAAGTACCGTTTTGAAATTTAAAAAAAAGATGTGCTAAGATATTTAGATCATTTAAAGATGGCCTCACAAATGTGCATGATTAACAACAGAGTGGGCGTCCTTCGGTCGTTAATGAAAGTTTGGTGCAGGAAGTGGACAATAAGGTGATAGAAAACAGACGCTTTACGATTTTCTCCTTGTGGGATGACTTTCCTAATGTTTCTCGTAGTGTTTTGTACGACATTGTGACCGAGCACTTGAATTACCGAAAATTGTGCCCACGTTGGGTACCGAAACTGTTGACGGATGTGCACAAAACCAAACGTTTAGACAGTGCATTGACTTTCCTTGAGCGGTACCACAATGACGGTGATGATTTCTTAAGCCAAATTGTTACGAGGGATAAAACATGGGTGGCCTATGTCACACCAGAATCAAAGCAACAGTCCATGGAAGTTGAGCAAGGGCATCGTTTGCTGCAAGACAATGCCCGTCCGCATGTGGCGAATCAGACTAAAGATCTCATACGTATTTTCGCTGGGAAACTCTAGATCATCCCCATACAGCCCCTATCTTGCCATCAGTGACTACCATCTGTTCCTGCACTTGCGAAACACCTGGGCGGTCAACACCTTCAAGACGACGACGAAGTCAAAACAGTGGTGATGCAGTGGTTAACAAGTCAGGCGGCAGACTTGTATGAGGAGGGTATTCAAAAACTGGTACAACGTTATGACAAGTGCCTCAATATTGACGGAAATTGTGTAGAAAAGTAGATTAAGGTACAGGCTATCATGTAAAAATAAAATTATTGAGATATCTTAGCACGTCTTTTTCTAATTTCAAATCGGTTCTTACTTAAAAAAACACGCCTCGTAATACTGCCTGGCCGAGGCTGGCAGCGGGGGTATTGTCTTCGGCTAGAGGGCGCTCTGTCAGCGGGCCATTGGCCGGCGTCGTCTCACAGCCTTATCTGCTCTTACGATCTTCGTCTTCGTGCCGCCGCTTGTCGATACGCCGGAATAACATCTGCCTGGTTAGATGTAAGAGAGGGCCTCATGGCCCTAATCTTTGCCAGGTTAAATAAATCAATAAATAAATAAATAAATAAACATCATGTTTACGAGGTTTGAGAAAAAAAGATCTGAAAATATTGTTAGACAGCGATTGCTTCAACAAGACTCAACTAGAACTGAAAGTGCTCTTGTAGATACGTGCGCATCATTCTACGTATCACTGAAAGAAACTGCGATAAAGGAATATAACACAGATGTTCTACCCAATTCGAAACTCAACGTTAGTCCAACTATGGGAAAGCTCCAGCACTGTTGTTCGATGATGTTTTATATGTCTGCAGTGCGTGAGGTCTCGCCTTTTCTCCCCCCATTCCACTACTCTCATTCCATCAGTGTTGTAGATGAATATTTTCTTCCAGAAATAGACGGAAAAAAGTCAACTCGCTCTCCATTAAAATATGTGCGTTTGCCGCTGCAGCTTCTTTAGTTACAGGGTGTCAATTCAAAATGTCGTGTTTCTGAAACGGATGCTACTTTAAACTATTCTGAAGCAAGATATTCAATATTGAGTTAAAGAACTCATCAGAACATCATGACAATGCTCTGTTAATCCTGAGAATGACTGTATGGTGAAGCTATATGATCCAGAAATGTTCTACGTCAGTGGGAGCAGAAAGAAAGACACACTGTGAGCAGTTTCATTGTACGCTAGACAGTGCAAGTTCCCCTTCCTTCACTTTTTTGTAATGTTTTCCACGGGAATTTGCAGTTATTAACTGTTGTTCAATATCGGTAATTCCTTACCTCTTTAATGATCACAGTGATGCTTAATGGCTGCTGTTTCAGAGCAAAACACAACGAGTGTCCATGAGTTTTACTTGCAGGGAAGAAGTCCGTATGTGCCAGCGCAGAGATTTCGACCTGCATATCACTGGGTTATTTATCGTAAGAACAACAGATATATGTATAATGATTTGTGTCTAAATGGAGTCACTTTCACAACCTTGCATACAAGCTCTGGGTTTCCAACACGCTTACGCAGATCCTGCATGTTCATTTATGAAGAAGTTAGTCGCCTGCAAGAGCCATTCCATTCTGAAAAGAAGATGTACGTTATATTGATGTATTGCTTGAAAATGACACAAGCGTCTCACAGCAGATGATTCTTAATCGGAGAAACAGGTACCTCATCACTACTAAACTTCTGGGGAACTAGTTACACTTTATAAGAACATAATTCATTTCTTAAAAGTACAGTGTGAAATAATTCTTTCATTTATCCATAGAAACATTTGCACGTTTTCTAACGGTGAAGCATGTTCTAAACCTATTCAGTGTTTATTATTGACAGTTTGGTAGTAAGAAGCTTTAATGAGTACACCTTAACAGCTTTTATTTCATGTGAAAATCTTTTTCTGTTGGATCATCTGTCTTCACTAAAAGTTACACAGGAGTCGAAATTGTTTGTAAAGAATTGATGGGGCTTTTTCCATGGGGTGGCTGTTCTCTAATTACGTCTTTCCCACGTAAATGGCTTATTTTACTTAACACCAGTGCTATACTTGGTCCTTGTGCAGTGAAGAGTACTTAATATCAATGAGGAAAAGTTATTTTCCACGTCACCTATCAACAAAATGCATGTCAGTCAACTCTTTGCGAAGCACATGGATGGTACTTCATCCTTTCAGTGTTGCGTGGCTCATTCGGTAAAAACGGAAGCCTTACAGGATCACTTTATTGTCTATCTGTCTGTCTATCGGTGTGTCCGACTGTTATGACCCTTTGTTATCAGTAACGGATAGATATCGAGATGAAATTTATGAAACACACTAACGTCCACGGTGCCTTGGTATTGTAAAACATTGAACCCGTTTAGTCAGTGCTAAAAACAGATACGACCATTTGTGTCACATACTTTGATACTCATAAACTCACTCATCAAAGCCTATAATGTATTTCCTGTTGACCTGGAATCATGAAATTTATATTTTTCATTTTCATGTGGTAAGCTCCTAAGGGACCAAACTGCCGAGGTCATCGGTCTCTAGGCCTACACACTACTTATTCTGACTTACGCTAAGGACAACACACACACGTGCCCGAGGGAGGACTGGAATCTCCGACGGGGGAACCTCGTGAACCGTACAAGACGCTTCAGACCGCGCGGCGGCTACCCCGCTCGGCAAAAATTTGTCAAGAAGCAGGTTTCCACAGCACAACTAAAGAAAAAATCCGAAAATTGTTGATTCGTAATTATATCACAAAAAACTGTTATTTGTTGTCCGACAGTGTGTCTGTCCCTCGGTTAATACACCTTTTTCTCAGGAAGGGGTAGGTATGTGAAGCTGAACCTCACGTCGCATACTAAGGTGTATGGTCCCTTGCTGATGTAAGAAAGGTAAGCTTTTAAGTCAGTGTAAGCAAAACATACTGCCAATAACACCCCTCGTCGAAGCTACAGGTACTTTACTTTGGCCTTGAATCATGAAATTTGGCAAAAAGTAAGGTTTCATAGTACAACTAAAGGGACAAAACCTGAAAATTGTAATTTGTATTTACTACAAACGAAAAAAAAAAACTTTGTCATATGTTATCGGACTGCCTGTCTGCCTGACTGTTAATATCCCTTTTCTAGAGGACGGAGTTAGTTGAAATTTGTGTCACATTCTAAGGTCCACGGTCCCTTTGCGGTATACGAATTGTAGCTCCTGCGTCAACGCATTCAAAAGATACGGCTATTTATGTTACAAATTGTGATACGTTGCCAATATTGACATCGATAACAGGCAAAAATCGGCGAAATTCTCGACACCCGGGATAGATGAACAATCTATATATATAATTTAATTTGTTCGGAAGCCTCGGTGCGTGACTCCTATTCTGACTTACCCGGATTTTTTTTTCATTGTTTCGCATTATTATTCGATGTACGTACCAGGCAGCAAGTACCATTGTTACTTCAGGGATTCTTTGGGTTACTAAAACAAATTCTTCTAAGTGCGCACGGTGTACATGGTAGGTTATAACAGACCATGGTAACATATAGTAACACATCATGGTAACAGATAACAAATACAACTATTTCGTATTATTGAGGGAAAAAGGCATGATGAACAATACAGATACACTAATATGTTATCATGTGGTGCTGCGATACTACTTTTGATTGCACCATGGCTTCTCAAAGGTGAAGATGAAGTTATGGCACAATCACCCCGCAGGCTGTTCGTGGTACGGCGCAGAAGCTCTCTTTCAAAATAGACGATTATGTGTGGATGCTACAATGTTCTAAAAAGTGAATGATGATTTCGTAAGTTTTTGCATTTTATTATCAGAGGATTGACTCAGTTTCCCACCTAAGAGTGATTAATTTTTTAGAGCCTCTTTCGTTGTCAGATTCAAGTCGAATACGTGATGACGTCTCTACTGGTTTTTACTTGAAACTAACCACTCACTCTAGCTCTGCATGCTACTTCATTATCCACCGCGCATCTGGATTTACTGTGCATTCCTCCCTACCTAGCGAAAGCGACGAGGAAGCCTTCAATACATCAAGTGTGAACAGTGGCCTTGGAGAGAAGCGGAAGTGCTTACATACTTTATTTAATACGGCGCTCATCTACCTCGCGGAGTACACACAGGCAGGAGAGATACACCGACCTCCAGGTCTTCCTATCTGCAATCGCGATTACTAACTACACTACTGGCCATTAAAATTGTTGCACCACGAAGATGACGTGCTAGAGACGCGAAATGTATCCGACAGGAAGAAGATGCTGTGATATGCAAATGATTAGCTCTTCAGAGCATTCACACAAGGTTGGCGCTGGTGGCGACAGCTACAACGTGCTGACATGAGGAAAGTTTCCAACCGATTTCTCATACACGAACAGCAGTTGACCGGCGTTGCCTGGTGAAACGTTGCTGTGATGCCTCGTGTAAGGAGGAGAAATGCGTACCATCACGTTTCCGACTTTGATAAAGGTCGGATTGTAGCCTATTGCGATTGCGGTTTATCGTATCGCGACATTGCTGCTCGCGGTGGTCGAAATCCAATAACTGTTAGCAGAATATGGAATCGGTAGGTTCAGGCGGGTAATACGGAACGCCGTGCTCGATCCCAACGGCCTCGTATCACTAGCAGTCGAGATGAAAGGCATGTAATCCGCTTGGCTCTAACGGATCGTGCAGCCACGTCTCGATCTCTGAGTCAACAGATGGGCACGTATGCAAGACAACAACCATCTGCACGAACAGTTCACGACGTTTTGCAGCAGCATGGACTATCAGCTCGGAGACCATAGCTGCGGTTACCTTTGACGCTGCATTACAGACAGGAGAGCCTGCGATGGTGTACTCAACGACGAACCTGTGTGAACAAATGGCAAAACGTCATTTTGTCGCATGAATCCAGGTTCTGTTTACAGCGTGAGATGGTCGCATCCGTATTTGGCGACATCGCGGTGAACACACATTGGAAGGGTATTCGTCATCGCCATACTGGCGTATCACTTTCGTGATGGTATGGGGTGCCATTGGTTACACGTTTTTGTCACCTCTTGTTCGCAGTGACGGCACTTTGAACAGTGGACGTTACATTTTAGATGTGTTACGGCCCGTGGCTCTGCCCTTCAATCGATCCCTGCGAAACCCTACGTTTCAGCAGGATAATGCACGACTGCATGTTGCAGGTCACGTACGGGCCTTTCTGGAGACAGAAAACGTTCGACTGCTGCCCTGGCCAGCGCATTCTCCAGATCTCTCACCAATTGAAAACATCTGGTAATTGGTGGCCGAGGAACTGGCTCGTCACAATACGCCAGTCACTACTCTTGATGAACTGTGGTATCGTGTTGAAGCTGCATGGGCAGCCACCCAAGCGTTTCAAGGCCGTTATTACGGCCAGAGGTAGTTGTTCTGGGTACTGATTTCTCAGGATCTATGCACCGAAATTGCGTGAAAATGTAATAACATGTCAGTTCTAGTATAATATATTTGTCCAATGAATACCCGTTTATCATCGGCATTTCTTCTTGCGGTAGCAATTTTAATGGCCAGTAGTGTATTTCGTCCATGGTACTTTCTGGAGCACTACTTCTTCTATTCCGTTCCTCAATGGCTTTCTTGGCCATCCTCTATCCTCACGTCTGTAGAATTGCAGGGGAAGCAGAGAGTGGAATATAACCAACAAATAACTGGGGACGATGGGTGCGAGTGGTGCTCTTAGACGAAGACGTTGACACAGGAGAGGAAGTCATAGTGGGCCGCATCAGACAAGCCGGAAAAATGATGATTCAAAATAAAAAATTAAAGAAAACCTTACGGCCTTCACTAACCTTGGCAGACCACCTTTCGAATGCGCTTCACATACGAAAACCACTCCTTATGATTATTCCCAAACACACTTCTCCAGCAGCTTTACATTTAAATGTTTTTCATTTTTTTATATTACTTTGTGATACATAAATTGGATCATCTGCAAAGTGCCCGAATTTACCATTAGTGCCATCATCAGGTCCTTTATACACGTCATGAACAGCACACCTGAAGCTATTCGTTCACCTGTTGATGATTCTGCATTGAGCAAGCGTTGCTGTGATAAGGAGTACAAAGTTTTCTTGAAGTAAAGAACTACTGCTTCCGCCAGATAATCTTCATTCATCAATTCCAGATGTTTTGTTCCGAAACCATGAGCCCAGTCTCATTGCCGATGTTTCGGAATTCCATACTGGTTGGCGTGGAGGGGCTGTTCTGTTCGCGATACCTCATTGCCTTGTTTTAGTTTATGGCGATGACAGTCAAAAAAGCATTACAAAATCCTGTTATCGATTTTGACCAGCCAGTCGTGATAATTAGTCTGAATGCACATGCTGCAAAGTTTGAACTAAGTTTTCTGTTGCATTGTCAACATAAATAAACTGGTCCAAACCAATAACAGCATTTTGAAATTATTTTGTGATTTTCATCACATGAAAATAGAAGAAGATTGTGAATGGCTCACTCCCAATACATCTTTAAACTTGGTTGGCTAATAACTTCATGGACAGGTCCACAGCCAAAATGTATCGTGTAAATGCTGGAGCCATTTTAACCACCGTGGGCTACCAGTTCTATTCCTTTAATGCACAGTCCATGTAAATTACATTAATGGCCAGCGTCGGCCTTAGACCATTATCAATTTATGATACTGGTGATGTGTGTGTCGCATATAAAAACGTTTAAAAATCATTGATTGCCCCCTAAATCATCAGTATCATGCATCTGATAATGGACTAAGGCCGAAACTGACCAGTAATGTAGCTTACATGCACAGTGCAGTAAAAGAATAAAATTGAGAGCCTGCTGTGGTTAAAATGGTTCCATCATTTGTTGGCTACGTTATTGTCTAGGGGATGGGCGACACAATCATCGCATTGACCGATTACTATTCAACTAGCTTCCTTCTAACTGACTAATTTGCCGGCATCTCGTGGTCGTGCGGTAGCGTTCTCGCTTCCCACGCCCGGGTTCCCGGGTTCGATTCCCGACGGGGTCAGGGATTTTCTCTGCCTCGTGATGGCTGGGTGTTGTGTGCTGTCCTTAGGTTAGTTAGGTTTAAGTAGTTCTAAGTTCTATGGGACTGATGACCATAGATGTTAAGTCCCATAGTGCTCAGAGCCATTTGAACCATTTAACTGACTAATTTGAAGGGAAAGTATAGGTATGGGGATGATATCGTCCCAACACAATGAGGCTGAAGGTTACTAAATAAACTGGGTACTTGGCGTGTACTTACACGCTGTGAGTGTAACGACAGACTGATCCACAAACTCATTCAAGAATTCACTTATTGTAAGACTTGAACATTACCCTGCAGTTGGGCGTTTAAACCCACTAAATCTGCTGCGAAAAACCTTGATGAATTCACCAACTCTTGAAGAAATTTTAGATACGAAAAATTTCAGACGTTTTCAGTTGAGACCGATGCACTGCACATCGGCATATTTCTGCGTCTACTAGGTCTTAAAAAATAGTTATCACGTCAATATAACAACTGCCCTTGTATGACCGTCAGTTTCTTGCTGAAAAACTCATAAATTCACTTATTGTACATATTACTGCTAGAGCTATAGATCTAAGCGTATCAAATAACTCTGTCTTACGAGTTTACACCTCTGATATGTAACCGAAGGTCAGTATTTTTTATAGGAAAATTTTACTTATTGTCTCTTGGCGGTACGCAAGGACTTTGCAGTGAATAAAAATCTTAAATTTCTGATTGCGCATCTTGGGGACTATTAGTTTAAGATTTATTTGAGTATCATCGATGCATCGGCCAAAATTAGCGTTATGCTTCATTGACTATTAAAGCTACGAGATATTATGAATCTACATGTAGCTGTTCTGATTTATTATCCTATACTGTAGCTATACTCTTTGGTTTTCGAATTATTTTTTTACACAAATGCTTTCTTAATCATCAAAATCACATTTCAGTTAATTATTCAAACTGCGTTTGTTGGTGCCAATCAAGAGCTCTCAGCGGACACTTCGTTACGATCGCTTGATGCGTTTTCAGTCATTACTTTTTAAAGATAAAAGCTACACCTTTCATTGTGTTTGGGTAATGGAAATTCCACCTAGAGATGGTTCCTTAAACTTGTTACCACATCTAATTTCCCTCTGTTATAGGGTGACGTTGCCTTTTATGTAGCCTTATTAGCACTCATGTAGGGCCGTGTAATACCTGCAATTCGCTGTCTTAATACTTTCCACACCATTCAAAAGCTGAAATAAACAAGGCAGCAGTCGAGGACCAGATATCAGCAGAGATGTTAAAAGAAGGTGGAAGCAAAATACACAAGAGAATTTATAACCTTATCACAATGATGTGGAAACCTGAAACACAGTCTGAAGATTGGAAAACTGCAATACTTCATGCCACACACAAGAAAGGAAACGGAATGGAATGTGGAAATTACAGAGGAATCAGTATGCTGAACATAACGTACAAAATCCTGACAATGATCATTCTGTAAAAACTTAAAACTTACTCAGAAAACATTATTCAAGATTACCAGGCTAGATTTCGAACAAACCGTTCTACAACTGATAACTTGTTAACTATACAACAGATCTTTGAGAAACACTGGGAATTTGACAAAAACATCCACTATCTCTTCATTGACTTCCAGCGAGCGTACGACAGCAACCACAGAAGTAACCTCTACAACACGTTACGAGAATTTAGTACACCCAGTAAAATCATTAGGATGATAAAACTGTGCATCGTGGGCTCCCAGGCAGCAGTTAAGTTCAGAGGATCCATATCCCCTTCCTTTCCAATTAAATCAGGCTTACGACAAGGAGACACTCTTTCATGTATCCTCTTCAACCTTGCATTAGAGAAAGTGGTTGGGGAGAGTAATTTACATCTATACAATGGTCTCCAATTCGAAAACAGTGAAGTAAAACTCCTGGCTTATGCTGATGATATAGTGTTGCTGAGTGAAACTGAAGAAGAACTGAAAGACATGTATAGATCTCTCAGGGACAGTGCCAGCAAAATGGGGCTTTTGATTAACCAAGAGAAAACAGAATATATGGAAACAGGTCGAGTCATAAACCCTACTCCTTACACTGAAATTGACCACCATTCTAAATTCAGAAAAGTTCTCGAGTTGAAATACCTTGAATCACGTTTCAACAGTAAAAATATCATAACAATGGATATAAATGAAAGAATAGCCTCAGAGTCAAGATGTCTGTACTCACTAAGCAACCCACTCAAAAGTAAAGTTTAGTCAGTCACCACAAAGATGAAGATATACAACACTATCATCTGCCCCATATTACTGTACGGTTCAGAAGGCTGGACGCTTACAAAGAATTAAAGAGAAAAACTGGATGTTTTCGAAAGAAAATTAATGAGAAAAATCTGGGGACCTGTGTTGGAGAATGGCGTATGGAGAATTCGAAAGAACAATGCAATTTACCAGCTACTGAAGCAACCCACTATCATCCAGAAATTAAAAAGTAGGAGACTGCAATGGGCTGGGCACGTGGCTAGAATGGGAAACAACAGAATCACCAAAAAACATTTGAAGGAACTCTCCAGGCAACAACACCATTGGGCCGACCTCGTACAAGGTGGAAAGATGACATAGAGAAGGACATCGCAGCATCGGGAATTTCCGCAGGGTGGAGAGGGGCTGCGAGAGATAGAAGACGGTGGAAGCAAATAGTTGATGCACCGCGTGGTCTGCATGGTGCGGCGGCGCGGTTCTTTCCGTCCTTTTACGACGAAGCTGCACCTACCTGTGAACATTGTCTCAGCAGATCATCAGTAGGAAAGCCGAGTGAAACCTACTGTACTTCGACGTGAACCAGGCTGCAATAAAGTCACTAATCTACGTTTCGGGAGAAAGTTTTCACAAGAAATGAAAGGTTGGAAATTTTGTCCTCAATTAATATATTCTGAAACTTTGGTGAACAAGTATCACTGCCAAGCCCGTGCTAGTCTTAACACAGTCACTCATAATCCCTTGCACTCACGTTAGCACGTTTATGGTGTTGCATTTCCCGAAACGTAACAGCTACAAAAATACTGATTGTTTTTGATTGAGAATGCTCGCCAGATATTAAGCCTGTCGGTACCAAATGCAGTCACAGTTTTAGCCACCGACCTGCTCAATACGCCACGCGGAATATATGTCTTTTCTCGTCACAAAATTCACTTAAAAATTCCGAAATTTCTACACACACATCGGAATAATTATGCCGTCACTTTCCAACACTTTTGATGTATGAAACACTGCTAGATCCGGCAACTTCTCATTTCCATCGGAACTACTACTAAACACGTCCGATCTGTTTCATGGCTAGGCTTCGATTCTTCTCTAGAATACTCTAAGTCTTCTTTACCAGCCGAGAAAGGCGCGCGAAGAATATTGCTTTACCATTGGTCAGTTTACTCTTGCAAAATAGTAAAGCTAACGACTGCACTTTTTACCGACGTAATTATCTAATATGCTGAAGTTTTGCTTATGCATAAAATTATTTACTATTGTTATTTATACCTGAATTAACTTTCCCTTTACCATAAACTTATTTTACAAATCTATTCTACAAAAATCCCCTTTGTCCATATCCATACTTCTTCGAAATGTTCCCACACTAAATCCTACTACATAACTCGTTAAACAATTGTCTTCATATTAACCTTAAACCACACTCACGCATCATTCATACTGCTAAGACACTTCTATAACATTTTACATACACAAAAAGACATAATAACACTTTATGAAAATACTAGAACAGTTTATGAAAAACATTCTATTATTTTAGTGCACTCTAGTGGGCAGAATCGATACTAAAATCACAGTCCCCCTATCCAATATTGTCTTCTATCGGATGATACATAAACTACGCGCGCGTCCAGTCTCGCGTCACCATCTGTCACTATCCAGCTCTGAGACACATCTCCCACTTAACCGCCTCCAAGGCAGGAGCGGTATACGGCGCTACGCCTCAATGGCCTGTGATCGCTGAGGAGAAGAAGAATACTTTTCACGATATCGGCCTCCTCACGCCTTGAAACGACCACTCGTCAGGAAAAACCACAAGCGACAACCTTGCAGTTCACCTGCTGCCCAGCAGTCTTGCGCGGCAAATATCGCCAACGTCAGAGTCTCAGTAATCGTGTGCTGCAGCACACTGTCTTCTCACGACTGTCAATGCCCGCCTGTCTCCTGAGCCAGGCCTCATCACGGCCATTTGTCAAACAAGCGCACGTTCGGCAAGGCTTACAGTGTCAAATTACAGTGTCAAAGATAGTGGATGGTAATATTTGTGGATTTTTCTTCCCCTCTTGTAGACTGGTGTGACCTGTGATTTTCTGCCGAACACTGGGAACAGTCTTTCTTATTTTTCGTTTGTTGCTACTCTCGAGTGTCCGAGCAAGGAACAAAAATTAGAGTTTAAAATATCGTCGACAACGAGGTCCCTTAGAGACGGAGCACAAACTCGGATTAGGCAAGATAGAGGGAAGAAATGGGTCATGCCTTTTCAAAGGAACCAGCGTGGCGTTTGCCTAAAGCAGTTTAGGGAACTTACGAAAATCCTACATCTGGATAGACTGAAGAGGATTTGAACCATCATCCTCCAGAATGTGAGTCCAGTGTGTGGGAGAGAGATAATTATAATTTTACCACAACGACATGAGTTTCTGAATAGCGGTATCATCATGGGCAGCGAAAAAAAAAATGTAAACACCAAAATCAGAGTTGGTGCCTAATACGCTATAGGGAACCCGTTGGTACCAACTTTTAGTCATCTCGGAATTCAGGTATGCTTTTTAAGGAAGTCTTATACCATGCTTCTTACAAAATATCGACAAGTTCAGGTAACTATGTTGGAGGTGGATAGCGGTCACATAACCTTCTCTCCAAAGCAGACCACGAAGACACAGTAACACTGAGACCTGGTGGTGGCTGAGGGACTTCGACCATTCATCCTCGTGCTCACAAAATCAGTCCCCGACAACGAGAGCTGTCTGAACAGAGGCAGTCTCGCTTTGGAACACAGCACCACCATTGGGGAACAAACATTATACCATGGTACGGTCCTAATAGGCCGAAATGGGCGCATAATCCTTAGCAGTAATGCGACATTTGGAGTATCCACGGGTCCATGGAATACCACGATATGGCTCCCCGAATCGCCATTCATCCCCCAGCGTGTTTCACTCTTGAGACGTAAACTCTGCCGGAAGTTGGAAACAATGCGGAAGAAGACTCATCCGACCAAATAGTTACTTCCATTGCTCCATTGTCCAGATTTTATCTCTTCGGCACCACGTTTTCCCGTTAAGGGCGTTTGCATCAGTGATGTGTGGTTTTGGATTCCAACTCGCCCCGCAAGTCGCAGGTTATGGAGCTCTCTAGCTGATGTTTTCGGTGCTGACAGGGGTCACAACGGCGACATTAAGTTCTGTAATTATCTTTGTAACCGTCGTCTTCTTATTTGTTTGTCACAATCCTCTTCAATGTCAGTCCATCATGATCACTCAAAACAAACTTTCGTCCGCGTTGTGACTCACCGGATGATGTTTTTTACTTTCCCTGTATGTGGTATAATCTTCGATATGGCGCCTCTTGAAACATCGAACACTTCGGCTACCTTATATACGGAAGTAACCACGATACGAGTACCAGCAATTTGCCCAAGTTCGATTTCACTTAGCTCAGATGTAATGCACGCACGACTACACAGAACACTGTAACGACCACAACTGATACTTGCAACGTAAGGAGAACGATGCACAGGTGCCGACAGTGGGTAAATAAAACAGCGCAACGTAAATATTTCTCTAGCATTTTCATTTATGTTCGTTCGAGCGTGCATTTCTCGCGGTGTTTCCAAATGTTTGTGAGACTCCTTTATAATTAAAACTAGCTGAGTACCAGGCATTTCCGGCGTATGCATTTATTCCAGTCATCTATTAGCTTATGTCCTCCTTTCCCAGCTCCCTACTCATCTCCACCTCCTTCACTCCCCACTATCTATCCATCTTCTCCTGCCCGTCTCTCTGTCCATCTCCTCACCCCCCCCCTCCAACACTGTCAATCTGTTTCCATTCCCCCTCTCTCCATCAACACCTTCCCAGTCTGTCCATCTCTTCCCCTCAACCCCCCCACCGCAGTAATTCTCCTCCTCCTCTCTCTCTGTCAATGTCCGCTTCCCCCTCTCTCTGACTGTTTCCTTGTTCCTCCTCCCTCTATACATCTCCTCCTGCCCCTCTCCCTTTTCATCTCCTCGCCTTTCCTTTCTCTCTCAATCTCCTACTCTTCCCTCTCTCTCTCTCTCTCTCTGTCTCCTCATCCTCCCTTTTTGTCCATTTACTCCTCCTCTTCATCTCCTCCTCTCTCATATCTCTGCCTATCTCCTCCTCCTACAACTCCATCCATCTCCTCTTTCCTTTTTCTGTCCATCTCGTCCTCTCCCCTGTGTCTGTCCATTTTCCCTAACTCTGTCAATCTCCTCTTCCTATCTCCTCCTTCACCCTTGCTGTCTGTCGATCACCTCGCCCTCCATTCTCTCTCCAAGTTGTCACAATCACAACTATAGTATTTCTTTTCAGAGTGCTCCTAATATCTATATCAAATTTGACTGAAATCGTAACAAAGGGTCATGATCAGGTTTTTACCCGTGACTTTGCCTGAATATGCACATGTCACATGTATTTCACACATGTTTACCATAGGTAATCTGTAGGCCTATGTCTAGCGAATTTTGCACAGTAGTTTAATTTTCATGCAGCTCAGACTTTAAGACATTGTATCTCCTCTATTGTTCCTGATCTAGATTAACGACGTAGGATACAATCTGAGAAGCTGTCTTAGATTGTTTGCAGATGATGCTGTCATTTACCGTCTTGTGAAGTCATCGGATGATCAAAACGACTTGCAAAATGATTTAGATAAGGTATCTGTGTGGTGCGAAAAGTGGCAATTGACCCTGAATAAGGAGAAGTGTGAAGTTATTCACATGAGTACTAAAAGTAATCAGCTAAATTTCGATTACGCGATAACTCAAACAAATCTGAAGGCTATAAATTCAGCTAAATACTTGGGGATTACGATTACAAATAACCTAAACTGGAACGATCACATAAATAATATTGTGGGTAGAGCAAACGAAAGACTACGATTCATTGGCGGAACACTTAGAAGGTGCAACAGGTCTACTAAAGAGACTGCTTACATCACGCTTGTCCGCCCTATTCTCGAGTACTGCTGTGTGGTGTGGGATCCGCATCAGGAGGGACTGACGGATGACATCCAAAAAGTACAAAGATGGGCAGCTCGTTTTGAGTTATCGCGAAATAGAGGAGATAGTGTCATAGATATAATACGTGAATTGGAGTGGCAATCATTAAAACAAAGGCGTTTTTCGTTGCGACGGGATCTTCTCATGAAATTTCAATCACCAGTTTTCTCCTCCGATTGCAAAAACATTCTGTCGGCACCCACCTACATAGGGAGAAATGGTCATCATGATAAAATAAGAGAAATCAGGGCTCGCACAGAAAAATTTAAGTGTTCGTTTTCCGAGTGCGGGTCGAGAGTGGAATGGAAGAGAAGCAGCTTGAAGGTGGTTCATTGAACCCTCTGCCAGACACTTTATTGTGAATAGCAGAGTAATCACATAGACGTAGATGTAGATCTCCTGAGCTATGTGCCGTACAATGATATAATTTTGCAGGTACATCCAGTTTTATATGTCCCTACTGCCCGCGAAATGTGTTGTGAATACAGTTAGTATTATAAAAGTAGTAAACTGTCATGCAGTAGTTTTTCACGCATTTCAGTGTTTATGCCGTCATATTTTCTGAACTAAGCGTCGTTCTGCGACATGATTTTTCTAGTTTATTCAGTGGTATATGTGAATACTGCCTGTAAAATGTGTCACGAATCCTGTTAGTAGTACAGAAGTAATAAATTAAAAGTCATGCTTCATGTGGCAGTTTTACAACAGGAACGGCGATAATGCAGTAAGCGTTCAACTCTTTTCCTTTCACCGTTAGCGAGAAAAAGTTTGGTAGAGGTTCGCAGTTATGAGTTAAAGTTTGTTGCAAACCTCTAACAGATCTCGTTCTTAAGTACTGGATCATTAAAGTATGGGTATCCTCGCATCGTGGTCTACACTGTTCTTTCACTTACAAACACGCCCTTTCAAACGGTGAGTGGTTGTTACCCCCAGAGCAATTCTCTCCAGACAGTAAATGGTGTGTGTACCAAGTTCGGCAGAATTCGGTCCAGTATTTTAAAAGGAGATGTAGGACATATATGTTCATCAATTTTTATAATTTGTACGGATATCTACGTCTGACGTTAAGTGTATGAGCCTCCATAGTATTCGAAAGCGGACCCCTGTGACGCATAATGGGTCACGTCATTCGTTGCACCACACATGGCCAACATTCGGAGGTAAGTCAACTGCTCGAGGCAGCGAGGAGTGGACCGCCGCCGCTGACGCCGAGCGCTGGCCCTTTGCAGGTGCTGGGCCTGCCCTACAAGGGCGGCGAGTTCGCCATGTTCGTGCTGCTGCCGGAGGACGAGGGCGAGGCGGGGGCGCGTCGCCTGGGGGCGGCGCTGACGCCGGCGTCGCTGCTGCAGCTGCTGGCGTCCGCCAGGGAGCGCGACGACGTCATCTACATGCTGCCGCGCTTCTCGCTGGAGGCCAGCTACAGCCTCAAGCAGCCGCTGCAGGCCGCCGGCCTCCGCAGACTGTTCGACCCCCTCCAGGCTGACCTCTCCGGGCTCGTCGCCGACGACAAGTAAGTCCGTCTTTGCATAATTCTCTGTCGCATCAAGTTATTTCACAGGAGAATTCGTCGCCGTTCTAAACAGTCTATAAAACCATCGAGAACATCGAGTTCGCTACAACAGCTGGAGACAAGAAGAACCGCATACCAGTTAAGAGTGTTGTTGCTACTGCACTTGTCGACGGACCTTGTGTTTTCTGTGGTTGCAGACTTAATTTTAGTATTGACATTAACGATACTTTCGATCATGGTAATGGTTGGCTCACTGTAGCCATTGTACGTGGAGGTACGTCTCTGACCTGCCGTGCCTCTTTTTAGAACAAAGTAATGGATTTAAACTACTAGCCATTAAAATTGCTGCACCAAGAAGAAATGCAGATGATAAACGGGTATTCATTCGACCTATATATATCATACTAGAACTGACATATGATTACATTTTCACGCAATTTGGGTATATAGATCCTCAGAAATCAGTACCTAGACCAACCACCTCTGGCCGTAATAACGGCCGTGATACGCCTGGGCATTGAGTCAAACAGAGCTTGGATGGCGTGTACAGGTAAAGCTGTCCATGCAGCTTCAACACGATACCACAGTTCATCAAGAGCCGTGACTGGCGTATTGTGACGAGCCAGTTGCTCAGTCACCATTGACCAGACGTTTTCAGTTGGTGAGAGATCTGGAGAATGTGCTGGCCAGAGCAGCAGTCGAACATTTTCTAAATCCAGAAAGGTACGTACAGGACCTACAACATGCGGTCGTGCATTATCCTGCTCAAACGTAGGGTTTCGCAGGGATCGAATGAAGGTTAGAACCAGGGTCGTAACACAGCTCAAATGTAACGTCCACTGTTCAAAGTGACGTCAATGCGAACAAGAGGTGACCGAGACGTGTAACCAGTGGCACCCCATACCATCACGCCGGGTGATACGTCAGTATGGCGATGACGAATACACGCTTCCAATGTGCGTTCACCGCGCTGTCGCCAAACACGGATGCGACCATCATGATGCTGTAAACAGAACCCGGATTCATCCGAAAAAAAATCACGTTTTGCCGTTCGTGCACCCAGGTTCGTCGTTGAGTACACCATCGCAGGCGCTCCTGTCTGTGATCCAGCGTCTTTGGTAACCACAGCCATGGTCTCCGTGTTGATATTCCGTGCTCCTGCAAACGTCGTCGAACTGTTCGTACAGATGGTTGTTGTCTTGCAAACGTCGCCATCTGTTGACTCAGGGTTCTGGACGTGGCTGCACGATCCGTTACAGTCATGCGGATAAGATGCTTGTCATCTCGACTGCTAGTGATACGAGTCCGTTGGGATTCAGAACGGCGTTCCGAATTACCCTCTTGAACCCACCGATTCCATATTCTTCTAACAGTCATTGGATCTCTACCAACGCGAGCAGCAATGTCGCGATACGATAAACCGCAATCGCGATAGGCTACAATCCGACCTTTATCAAAGTCGGAAACGTGATGGTACGCATTTCGCCTCCTTACATGAGGCATCACAACAACGCTTCACCAGGCAACGCCGGTCAACTGCTGTTTGTGTATAAGAAAGCCGTTAGAAACTTTTCTCATGTCAGCACGTTGTAGGTTTCGCCACCGGCGCCAACCTTCTGCGAATGCCCTGAGAAGCTAATCATTTGAATATCACAGCATCTTCTTCCTGTCGTTTAAATTTCGCGTCTGTGGCACGTCATCTTCGTGGTGTAGCAATTTTAATGGCCAGTAGTGTATCACGGAAATCAAGTACTCATACAGTAAAGATATACGCTGTGCCGTCGTAGAATAGTGTGTCGAGATTAAGACACCAAATCAGGTCAATAGCAATTGTTGTAGTCCAAGTTCTGCCAGTTACCATAGTTGCGTAATACATGTTAGTAAGGTCTCTGCCAATATTCCGCAGGCTGTTCTAGGCGTCCTCTAGGATCACGTGGACTGCTGTAGCATCTGATTTGCTAAACGGTGGGGCTGAGTCCATATTTGAGGCTAACACGAGCATATCCCCATCTCAAGATACGTATCTGTAGGCTCTGATGCTACATTCTCCCCTTCCCAGAATTGGCACTTGTGTGATACCTACGCATGTTTCGTCGGGACTGACTTGGCGAGCCCTCCCACATCTGGTGAAGGAGGTGTACGAGACACCTTGATACCCACAGAAGATGAGTAAAATGTTGGTGATGATTGTGTTGGTTGAACATCTCTGGGTCTGTCAGTGCCAATTCCTTAGAAGATCCAGAATTAGGATATTTTTGCAGGTTCCAGCTCATTATATTCTAAGAAAATAATGGCAGAAATAACAAAATCTCTTAAGAGACAGAGAAAGTATATCAGGACACTGAAAGAGTAACACAGTATGTAAAGGGAGATGAAAATCTATTGCTCATGGGAGGGGGGAATACAGCTTCAAGGGAAGGAATAGAAGAAAAGGTTACAGGACAATATGAGCTTGCGACAGGGAATGAGAGAGGAGGAAGACTGATTGAGTTCTGTAATAGCTTTCAGCTAGTAACAGCGAATACTTTATTCGAGAGGAGGAGGCATAAGTGGAAAAGGCCGGGTGATGCGGGAAGATTTCAGTTACATTACATCATGGTCAGACAGAGATTGCGGAATCAGATACTGGACTGGAAGTCGTACCCAGGAGCAGTTATTGACTCAGATCACAATCTAGTAGTCATGAAGAGTAGGCTGAAATTTTAAGAGATTAATCAGGATGAATCAATACGCAAAGAAGTGGGATACGGAAGTACTAAAGAATGACGAGATACGTTTGAAGTTCTCTAACGCTATAGATACAGCAATAAGGAATAGCGCAGTAGGCAGTACAGTTGAAGAGGAATGGACATCTCTAAAAAGGGCCATCACAGAAGTTGGGAAGGAAAACCTAGGTACAAGGAAGACACATAACGTGTATCCACAGGATACACTGCAAAGAAACCGTAGGTAACAGAAGAAACACTTCAGCTCATCGATGAAAGAAGAACGTACGAGAATGCTCAAGGAGATTCAGGAATGCAGAAATACAAGTCGCTGAGCAACGAAATAAATAGGCAAGGACGCCAAGACGAAATGGCTTCATGAAAAAATGTGAAGAAATCCAAAAGGAAATGATTGTCAGAAGGACTGACTCAGCACATAGGAAAGTCAAAAGATCCCTCGGTGAAATTAAAAGCAGTGGTGGTAACATTGAGAGTGCAACGGGAATTCCACTTTTAAATGCAGAGGAGAGAGCGGATAGGTGGAAAGAGTGCACGGAAGGCCTCTGTGAGGTAGAAGATTTGTCTCATGCGGTTGAAGAAGAAACAGGAGTCGATTTAAAAGAAACAAATGATCCAGTGTTATAATCAGAGTCTAAGAAAGCTTTGGAGAACCTACGATCAAATACAGCAGAAGGGATAGATAACATTCCATGAGAATTTCTAAATCATTGGGGGAAGGGCAACAAATCGACTATTCACGTTGGTATGTAGAATCTATAATTCTGGCGACACACCATCTGACTTTCGCAAAAATATCATCCACACAGTTCCGAAGACTGCAACAGCTGACAATAGCGAGAATTATAGCGCACTCAGCTTAACATCTCACGCGTCCAAGTTGCTGACAAGAATAATATACAGAAGAATGGAAAAGAAAATTGAGAATGTGTTAAATGACGATCAGTTTGGCTTTATAAAAGGTAAAGGCACCAGAGAGGCAATTCTGTCGTTGCGGTTGATAATGGAAGTAAGACTACAGAAAAATCAAGACACGTTCATAGGATTTGTCGACATGGAAAAAGTGTTCGACAATGTCAAATGGAGCAAGCTGTTCGAAATTCTGAGAAAAATAGGGTAAGCTTTAGGGAGAGATGGATAATAGATAATATGTACAAGAGCGAAGAGGAAATAATTAGAGTGGACTATCCAACTACGAAGTGCTAGGCTTAAAAACGGTTCAAGACAGGGATGTTATCTTTCACCCTATTGTACAATTGTACATCGAAGAAGCAATGATAGACATAAAAGAAAGGTTCAGGAGTGGAATTAAAGCTCAAGGAGATAGGATATCAATGTTACGATTCGCTTATGAAATTGCTACCCCGAGTGAAAGAAGAATTACATGAACTGCTGAATGGAATGAACAGTCTAATGAGTGCAAAATATGGATTGAGAGTAAATCGAAGAAAGACGGAACTAATGCGAAGTAGCAGAAATAAGAACAGCAAGAAACTTAACGTCAGGTTTGATGGTCACGAAGTAAATGAAGTTAAGGGATTCTACTATATAGGCAGCAAAATAACCAGTGACAGATGGAGCAAGGAGGACATCAAAAGCAGACTAGCAATGGCAAAAAGGTCATTCCTGACCCAGAGAAGTCTACTAGTACCAAATATAATGGAGCACAGCACTGTAAGGTAGTGAAACATTGACTGTGGGAAAACTGGAACAGAAGAGAATCGAAGCATTTGAGATGTGGTGCTACAGGCGAATGTTGAAAGTTGGACTGATTAGTGAGGAATGAGGTGGTTCTGTGCAGAACCAGAGAGGAAAGGAATATGTGGAAACACTGATAAGAAGAAGGGACAGGATATCCATTAAGACATCGCAGAATGACTTCCATGGTACTATAGGGAGCTGTATAGGGCAAAAACTGTAGAGGAAGACAGATAGCGGAATAGATCCGGCAAATAATTGACGACGTCGGTTTCAGGTGCTACTCTGAGATGTAAAGGTTGGCACAGGAGAGGAATTCGTGGCCAGCAGCACTAAACAAGTCAGAAGACAGATGAGTAAAAAAAATGTTGATCCTAACAACATATATGTATTCCATTTCTGCAATGAATGCGACGTCCTTGTAACAACTTGTGACCTCTAACTTATTTATAACTCTATTACCAGCTTTTGTGGAAAACCATAACTATATTTCACTGAGTTGTCTTCTTAAGTGGATGACGACATGGCACTGCCTGCAACGTGGACACTTCCCATTCGTCTACACATTTCTCTTCTGCTGTCTGTGTGAATTCCAAACTGTGAGCTTTCCTTAACACGTCTCCTAATTAAGCGTCCTCATGCCTTAGCTCTTGCTGTGTGATCTATTTATTGGGAACTAATGTACCCGCAATGACTCACGTCAGGGACTAAATATAGGATTGCTTGCTATGGGGATTTTTAGATCGGAATTTGCAGCGAAATTTGGAAAGTTGTGGTAAGTTCCTATGGGACCAAATTGCTGAGGTTATCGCTCCATAGGCTTACACACTACTAGGACTACACACGTACCCATGTCCGAGAGAGGACTCCAACCTCCGAAGCGCCGGGGGCGGGGGAGGGGGGGGGGGCGAACCATAACAAGGCGCCTGAGACCGCGCGGGTACCACGCGCGACTTTGCAACGAAGACAACTGATCAGGCCTCTTTCGGCGCTGTCACTGTCACCATATGGATTTTATGACTGCTGTAGCCAGCCAACACTATGTAAATAATTGAAACGGCTACTTATCCACCAGAAAATACAGCTTCAAAAACAGTTACACTACTTTCTGAGGCATCCATGAGAAAAGTATGACTTCCTGCACTGAACGGTACACTATTACACAACTATTTCTTCCCAAATCTGTTTTGTAACCAACAAAAACGAAAGTTAGAAAGATCAATCCAATGAGATGTGTATCAGTACCAGTGACTGCCAGTACTTAGTTAACATACATGTTAACATACATTATATTTCATACTGAATTCCAAGGTATACCTAAATAAGAGGCTTATTGACCTGGGATACCTAAATGAGAGGCTTATTGACCTGGATTCCAAGCCAGTGGGCGCGCAGCAGGTCATGTTAGCTGACAGTTGCGGTTGGCCCTGGAGAATTTCTGGAAGAACTCCTGGCGGCTGTTGAGGTCAGTGCCATTTGGTCAGACCGGCCTTTGCTTTGAGGAGCCGCACCTAGGCACTGCTTTTCGGAAGTCACAATTCAAATACAATTTCACATTGTGCACGGCCAACAACAGAGTCTGTTGCAAGTGGAGCTATGCCATTTTTGGCAAAGTCTGGAAGAATTCTTTTGTGATTATTATACAGTAAGCAGGGCTTCTTTGAAATACATCTACTGCAATAGATAACATCGGAAAATGGAGTAAGAACTCGGGAGTTAGCACACTATAAAGGTTTAGGATGCTGCCAAGCTCAGGTACTCCAAACATCTGAATGTTTACATCTACATCTACATCTAAATTTATGCTCCGCAAGCTACCCAATGGTGTGTGGCGGAGGGCACTTTACGTGCCACTGTCATTACCTCCCTTTCCTGTTCCAGTCGCGTATAGTTCGCGGGAAGAACGACTGTCTGAAAGCCTCCGTGCGCGCTCTAATCTCTCTAATTTTACATTCGTGATCTCCTCTGGATGTATAAGTAGGGGGAAGCAATATATTCGATACCTCATCCAGAAACGCACCCTCTCGAAACCTGGCGAGCAATCTACACCGCGATGCAGAGCGCCTCTCTTGCAGAGTCTGCCACTTAAGTTTATTAAACATCTCCGTAACGCTATCACGGTTACCAAATAACCCTGTGACGAAACGCGCCGCTCTTCTTTGGATCTTCTCTATCTCCTCCGTCAACCCGATCTGGTACGGATCCCATACTGATAAGCAATACTCAAGTATAGGTCGAACGAGTGTTTTGTAAGCCACCTCCTTTGTTGATGGCCTACATTTTCTAAGGACTCTCCCAATGAATCTCAACCTGGTACCCGCCTTACCAACAATTAATTTTATATGATCATTCCACTTCAAATCGTTCCGCACGCATACTCCCAGATATTTTACAGAAGTAACTGCTACCAGTGTTTGTTCCGCTATCATATAATCATACAATAAAGGATCCTTCTTTCTATGTATTCGCAATACATTAACACAATGTAACAACAATGAGGACTGGAAACGTAAATAATATAGAAATTAAAGAGAGAGACTGGAATGTGCTGCCGAGTTTCAACCTCACTGGCCATAGTCAGATATGGAAGTAGATCAGGTCACTGTTTTTCAGTGCCAAGTGTTTTGGAGAGTGTTACTGGTTAACTAACTGAAACAAGAGGCAGGCAAGTGGAACAGCTTCTTGTAAGGCTCTTTTTACTGGTCAGCACTCGCAATATCCATTGTTCAGCTCAGCGCGGGGTAGCCGCGTGGTCTAGGGCATCTTGTCACGGTCCGCGCGGCTCCCCCCGTCGGAGGTTCGAGTTCTCCCTCGGGCCTGGGTGTGTGTGTCGTCCTTAGGGTAAGTTAGTTTAAGTTAGGTTACATAGTATGAAAGATTAGGGACCGATGACCTCAGCAGTTTGGTCCTATAATAACTTACCACAAATTTCTAATTTTCCATTGTTTAGCCAATTCAAAGAATGTGAAATCCGATAAACGCAAAATAACGAATCTTCCTCTTCGGAAGCACTAAGTACACCTCTTCTCGACCAGACTTCTCCACCTGCATCTCCCCCAGTATCTTTGCTGCACCTTGCCAGCCAGATGTCTCTGCAACCAGGTATCTCATTCAGCTAATGAGTAGGGCTGCAGATGAAAATTTTTGGTCCAAAATCGCCAGTTTAATATGGTGAGCTCTAGCTGCGACAGTGAGATGAACTGTAGGGAGAGTCAAAATATTTTTACTGTGTTTTTATAATTTCAAGCTTTATTCTGAAGATTTGCTTGCAGAACTTGTGATCAATATCCTTTCAACTCTGGCCACAGTTACAAACGAACATCCTTCTCTAGCGCTATCTATTTTAACATCAACATTTTGGCAATCACAGTACTACTCCACGAATATAATTGTTACATACTGATGTGCTTTTATTAAAATCAGACCCCAGTTCCCCTTAACCAGTCTTGCCAATGCATTGTCAATATATGTCAGAGTGAGTTACCATGCACTTTAATGTATTAAACTGTGTTAAATGCGATTCTTTTTTAATTTCGTAGTAACGAGTTCCTTATTCATTATTGTGGAGGGCAACGATTAATTGTGTCAGGAAAAACAGGGCCACATCGCTTACCAATAGTCAACATCCCGATCCGAATCCTTACAACGCGATCTTGAAAGCTTGGACGTGTTGCTGCTGTCTCTGAAGATACAACTCCATTCCATGCAAGTGGTCGATGAATCACAGAGGCGGTGGACCTAAATGGGGCAGAATCTTACTGTGCAGTCAAAACAGCTAATAGCGCTCGCTCTGTTTTCCAGTTGCAGAACGTCTGTTTAATCCTGTTCCGTTTGCTGTTGATGGCATAAGCACAGCGGAC
Source organism: Schistocerca serialis cubense (assembly GCF_023864345.2). Taxonomy (NCBI): domain Eukaryota; kingdom Metazoa; phylum Arthropoda; class Insecta; order Orthoptera; family Acrididae; genus Schistocerca; species Schistocerca serialis. The sequence goes on from NC_064639.1 coordinate 1,133,911,692, forward strand.
AGAACGTTAGTCATTCCCTTAAAAGACCACACTGGTCGCTTTGGAGCGCTGTGGATAATGTACAGCTCGAACCAGGCGGTCATTTAGCCCGACACCGTTGACGCAAGCCGTGGTGGTGGAGGTGGTGGTGGTGGTGGTGGTGGTGGTGATGGTGTGTGTGTGTGTGTGTGTGTGTGTGTGTGTGTGTGCCAAATGACTCGATTCATCGGACTAACATGGTCGACGTGCAGTGATAACACACTGGCAGAAAGGAGCTATCGTGTTTCAAGGCGTCTTTACATCAGCTCTTGTAGTAATATTTCGACATTTCTAATCTGATGTTTTAAAGTCTGTTCTCTTTAGCAAAAATGAATTTTCCGCAAACAAACGTGTACACATTATTTTCAAGAGAAAGTATAGTATACGGCGCTACAGATGCAGATCTGCAGATGGTGCGTGATAATAGCAAGGATGACCTCTTCGTAGCTTCAAAATCTCACTGGGTAAATCGGAGAAATCGTTACAAGCATCATTTAACATCGTAAAATTCTGCCACTGGTCTTAATAACTACCTGGATTCGGTAGGAAGAAAGCCCACAAGATTGTGCAGGTGCGTCGCAGCGAAGTTAAGGTACTCGCTCAGAATTTGATCGTGCAGTTCCATCGAATTGCAGGGATTCTGATGTCGGCGTTTTGGACTCTGTTCCAACACATCCCACAGATTTTCTATGAGTTAAAGTCAGGTGATGTTGCAGGCCAATCGAGATATAATAGGGTGGGAGTTTGTTCAGAAAACCAGTCACATATTCTCCCTGCCCGATGAACTTCATTTCTGTCGCCTTGGTGAGCCTGTGCGAACCATGGCGCCTTTCAAGGTGACCAACAGCAAATGTTCATTGGATGCAGTCCCCACCGCAATGCTGTGTCACTAATGAGTTGCGATGGAACTTCATTCACTGCCTGCAGCAATTCCTGTCGGCTTTTGATTCACAAGCCGTGAAACACGTCTCCAGTCCCTTTCAGTCAGGATCTTCTTCTAGACCACAATTCTGACGTCGTGTTCCGTGGCCACATACGTTACACCACTGCTTGGAGCCCTGTTGAACAGTTAGCCGCGAAACAGCAACAAATATAGCAATTTTACACACGGTGTTTGGGCACGGCCAAATAGGATTGCTCCTATTTACCACTCTGCCAAATCCCTGACTCATTAACTGGTAACCATGGATGAAAAGGAACAAACAGATTCCATATTTCTAGCTTTCCGGAAAGCATTTGACACAGAGCTGCTTTGTAGGCTGTTAACGAAGGTAAGAGCATTTGGAATAACTTCACAGACATGTCAGTGGCTCGAAGACTGAGACCTGGTAGTCAGAGAGAGGCAGGATAAGGCAACGATTGTGGATGGGACCTTAATCAGCTACTGTTGGCTACAGTAAACACATACACTTTATTTGCGGAAATAATTTTCAACAATCATTTTAAAGGAATTTAGTACACTGACGGCTGAAGGCCTTACTAAGAAAGATTTCAAAATTATTTGTCGGCTGAAGGCCACAAGCAATGTTACAAACAATTAACAGCTGAAGGCCTGAATTACAAGTGAGGAAGGCAATTACACCTTAAAACATTAAGGGAAATTTTAAACTATTGTGACAATTTGACGAAGTAATACGGAGTGATCCACAGACAGTACTCCACGGATCGACCTGAGGAAGTTCAAGCGGTGAGACTGGCAGCCTAGAGTAATGTTCACGTCAGGAGGGCAATTCAAACTAGAGACGGCTTACACGCCGATCGACCCTCTCACCAAATCCACCTAACGCCGGATAACCAGTACAACGATGGAATAATTCAGGCGAGGCTGAAGAGACAGACAGCACTTCGTCTCCAGAATCAGGTGTTTAAAACACCAAAAGGTAGAAGGAACCACTGTAACCAAGGTAGACAAGACAAACAATTATCCATACCCCAATCAAGGAAGCTGTCAAATTACACGTCATGCTGGACAGCATCGACAAGACGAGGAAAACTACACTGCTGCAAAACACGCTAACCTCCAGGGCAGGTAACTGGGGCGTTAGCGGCCACTAGGCAGTAAGATATCGCTGGTTGCACTTCACCAATAACACCACCAAATTCAAACCAATATGAAGCAGCAGAAGGCAGGTAATAGCTTCTGCCAACCTGACAGACTCCACTTGTTGCAGTTGGTCTCACCGACCCTGGGAGCAGCAACACGCAAACAACAGCGAGATCTCAAACAGTGGAGGTTTCGCTACTGGATAAGGTTCACTCAACTTGAAACGTCCCGGGTTCGGTCGTCGGCTACAGCTCCTCGATCCCACAGTGCCTGCAAGCTGCCAGTGGTCCCGGCCTGCCCTCGCGCTGCGGACCTCCTCGCTGCTCCGCCCGAAGCCGAACTGCTTGACACACACAACGACTCAGAAATGCAAGCGGTCGCACCAAAGATAGTACCACAGTACTGGCTATTGATAATCGCTGCTGCTGCCACTCGCGGACGAACAATACTAGCAAACTCAGTGGTGCCATTAACACAAGAAGGGAACGAGACGCCACTACCGCTATTACAAGACGCCAAGTTATGAACGGCAAGAGCCAGAGCCGCACACGGCTCAAAGACGTCTTAATAATAGAATCCAGTATGTTGTTCGCGATGGCGAGTGTTCACCAGAGACAAGAACATCGTCAGGACTGCCCCAGGGAAGTGTGATAGGACCGCTGTTGTCCTCTATATACATGAATGATTGGGCGGAGATGGTGGGCAGCAATGTGCGGTGGTTTGCTGATGATGCCATGATGTACGGCAAGGTGCCGAAATTGAGTGACTGTAGGAAGATACAAGACGACTTAGACAAATTTCCCGTTGGTTTGATGATTGGCAACTAGTCGTAAATGTGGAAAAATGTATGTTAATGCGGATGAGTAGGGAGATCAAACCTGTAATGTTCGGATACAGTATTACTAGTGTCCTGTTTAACACAGCCAAGCAGTTTAAATATCTGGGCGTATCGGTGCAAAGCGATACGAGGCGGAACGAGCAAGTAAAAACGGTAGTAGGGGAGGCAAATGGCCGACTTCGGTTTATTGGGACAATTTTTGGAAAGAGTGGTTCGCCTGTAAAGGAGACAGCATATAGGACGCTGGAGTGACCTATTCTTGAATACTGCTTGAGTCTATGGGATCCGTACCAGGTCGGATTAAAGGAGGACATCGAAGCAATTCAGAGGTGGGTTACCAGTAGGTTCGAACAACGCGTAAGTGTAACGGAGATGTTTCGGGCAGTCAAGTGGGAATACCTGGAGGCAACAGGCGGCAACTGAACTACGATGATTGCCACTAACGTACGTTAGATTCGATCTCATGTCGCGATCCAGCCGGTGTACCAGCTGTACCAGTTTCTTTGGTTCTTCAGTGAAATGGTTGTAAACCAGGTTTCAAACTTCTGAAAGTTTTAAGGAGTAGGTGTGAAGTAACACCACAATTTATTGGCTATGAAATGCAAACTACAACGTAATAAAATTCGTGAAGGTAGGAAACTAAGACGAAGTGTGAATAATTTGCAACAACAAACGAGCATGGAGAGCATAAAGAAAACAACTGAAACACTACAAAGGAATACAACGGAAATTGACCACAACTTCATTTGTTTTGGCTTAAATTTCAACACTGGCTGCTCTGCTTCAGCGGCCTGTGGCCCAATATTGACTGGGCATAATAGAATTAAAATAATTTTTATGCAGCGAAAGTCACTATTTTAATCTGAAGTTCCCGAGTTTCGTGCAGAATACCGAGTATACGAAGCAGTAATGTACAGCGTCGAAACATGAAATAATGAAAGCAGCCTAGAACAGAAAGAGATAATGCTCATCAGAAATTATCATATAAAACACAAGATTAAATTTGATAAGAAAATAACATTTAAAAATACAGCAAATGAAGCAGGTGTAATGAAAGACACGTCTAAAACACGCTATTAACAGAAACACAAAGTCGTAAACCAGATATGGCTAAAAGAAACCGGGGAAAAGAAAAGCAGTTGCATGAAAATGAAACACGCAGATAGTAAGATATGATTATTAACCGGTAATCAGCCTAATTAGTAGTTGTTGTAAACTGCTCTACAGAAGGATGGAGCGACTGGTAGAGCAGACTAGGGCGAAGATCAGTTTCGCCTCTGGAGAGATGTACGAATGGCGTTCAATAAGTAGGCCTAATGCTACGAGGTGCATTCAAGTTCTAAGGCCTCCGATTTTTTTTTCTAATTAACTACTCATCCGAAATCGATTAAACTGGCGTTACTTCTCGACGTAATCGCCCTGCAGACGTACACATTTTTCACAACGCTGACGCCATGATTCCATGGCAGCGGCGAAGGCTTCTTTAGGAGTCTGTTTTGACCACTGGAAAATCGATGAGGCAATAGCAGCATGGCTGGTGAATGTGCGGCCATGGAGAGTGTCTTTCATTGTTGGAAAAAGCCAAAAGTCACTAGGAGCCAGGTCAGGTGAGTAGGGAGCATGAGGAATCACTTCGAAGTTGTTATCACGAAGAAACTGTTGCGTAACGTTAGCTCGATGTGCGGGTGTGTTGTCTTGGTGAAACAGCACACGCGCAGCCCTTCCCGGACGTTTTTGTTGCAGTGCAGGAAGGAATTTGTTCTTCAAAACATTTTCGTAGGATGCACCTGTTACCGTAGTGCCCTTTGGAACGCAATGGGTAAGGATTACGCCCTCGCTGTCCCAGAACATGGACACCATCATTTTTTCAGTACTGGCGGTTACCCGAAATTTTTTTGGTGGCGGTGAATCTGTGTGCTTCCATTGAACAGACTGGCGCTTTGTTTCTGGATTGAAAAATGGCATCCACGTCTCATCCATTGTCACAACCGACGAACAGAAAGTCCCATTCATGCTGTCGTTGTGCGTCAACATTGCTTGGCAACATGCCACACGGGCAGCCATGTGATCGTCCGTCAGCATTCGTGGCACCCACCTGGATGACACTTTTCGCATTTTCAGGTCGTCATGCAGGATTGTGTGCACAGAACCCACAGAAATGCCAACTCTGGAGGCGATCTGTTCAACAGTCATTCGGCGATCCCCCAAAACAATTCTCTCCACTTTCTCGATCATGTCGTCAGACTGGCTTGTGCGAGCCCGAGGTTGTTTCGGTTTTTTGTCACACGATGTTCTGCCTTCATTAAACTGTCGCACCCACGAACGCACTTTCGACACATCCATAACTCCATCACCACATGTCTCCTTCAACTGTCGATGAATTTCAATTGGTTTCACACCACGCAAATTCAGAAAACGAATGTTGCACGCTGTTCAAGTAAGGAAAACGTCGCCATTTTAAGTATTTAAAACAGTTCTCATTATCGCCGCTGGCGGTAAAATTCCATCTGCTGTACGGTGCTGCCATCTTTGGGACGTATTGACAATGAACGCGGCCTCATTTTAAAACAATGCACATGTTTCTATCTCTTTCCAGTCCGGAGAAAAAAAATCCCAGCCCTTAGAACTTGAATGCACCTCGTACATTTTTTGTTCTCGGCAAATTTCGGTTGATTGCGGGATGTCGTGTAATATTCCCATCTCAGCCCATGTAGTTTCATGACTTCCCACTAGGCAGCGACACTATACGTAATCTTCAAATGGCGTCTGTGAAGGAGGTGCGTTCCAAACGGGTTTGTTTTGGGGTGAGTCGCCTCAGTACGCATCCCACTAGGAAGTGCAGGGAAGGATTGGGAAATGGGAATTCAAATTTGTTCGTTAATGCACATTTGAATTACAGTTCATTAAAATTACAAGATTACACAAAATTAACCAAACAAGCACTAAAAGGATGTCACTCAAAACCAAAACGTAGGCCTACATTTTACCATTTCGAAAAACGAAAGCACTGCAAGGCAAAGGCTTAGGTATGATGAAATTAATCAAATATTCTTTACATCAATGAACATTTGAGAGTAAAATTACATATTATTACCGGTAAAGGCTTTAAATGAAAGCAAATAACTCTTACAAGCTTTTAGCAGACGTGAATCAATGACAAACTCACAATAACACCCAGCTGAACCGTAACTGGGCACATCCAATGACATTTAAACCAATTTAAAGAATGTTGTGAGGAGAGACGTATACAACAACTGTAACAAGGACTTTGAAGGTGTAGCTTTTGCAAAATATTCTGAGCAATCTCCTTGTTTTTTAAACAGTTCGCACTGGGCGGTAGAATCCGTGACATTCCGTAAGAACGCGTCCAGGCAGCTCTAATTAACTGTTATAAAACAACACAAGAGTGTTATTACAAACACAATAAAACTAACACACGCAATAGAGCGTGGCAATAAATAATCAAAATCTGGAGATTAGATTTAGGGATTAGCTGCACCCCATCGTTGAATACCATTCTGTTTTACAATACAAGAAAGGACAAGTAAAAATTCCTGGTATCAGCTGATATTACAGAGAGATACAATAAGTTAAAATAATTTTGCTGCATTTGCAAGATATAGAAAGTTTTAAAATTTTGAACATGGCTGGAGCAGCAACCGCAGAATCAATTCTTCTTGTAGAAATAGTTGCACATGGGAGATTTTAATAAAACTCCCAATTTAGAACTCATTGGCTGTTTACTTTTTTTACAAGAAGCAGAAAATATTTGGTTGGAAAACCTGCACTAGCGGTCTTAAATAAACGATCCCATTGATATCTTAGGGAGCACAGGCTATGCTAAATCCATAAGGAGGACCCGTAGAGAACTCAGGTGGTCATTAAAAGTCGCCGCCAAAACTGTTCGCAATGGCAAAATTTACTGAATGTAAGCCGGCCGATGTGGCTGAGCGGTTCTAGGCTCTTCTGTCTGGAACCGCGCGACCGTACGGTCGCAGGTTCGACTCCTGCCTCGGGGATGGACGTGTGTGATGTCCTTAGGTTAGTTAGGTTTAAGTAGTTTTAAGTTCTAAGGTTCAAAATGGTTCAAATGCCTCTGAGCGCTATGGGACTTAACATCTGAGGTCATCAGTCCCATAGAACTTAGAACTACTTAAACCCAACTAACCTAAGGACATCACACACATCCATGCCCAAGACAGGATTCGAACCTGCGACCGTAGCGGTCGAGCGGTTCCAGACTGAAGCGCCTAGAACCGCTCTGCCATTCCGGCCAGCAAATTATAAGGAATTGATAACCACGGATGTTAAGTCCCATAGTTCTCAGAGCCATTTGAACCATTTTTGAGCTGAATGTCAGGTCGTATGTCGTTATCGACTTCTCTCACCAAAGAACCAACGCAATAAACAGCAAGCATCTGATTAGAAGGAAGCTTCACCATGGTGGCTGAACTTTGTCAAACAAATCAATGATTTAAATGCTGATATGATAATTATCGGGTATGCCCAGTTTACAAGAATTATCCAAGTCAGTGCACATTGCGAGTCACTCGGCTGCTATGACGTGTCATAATTGGTATTAGAACTCCTAAATGTAGGCAACCACTTCAACGCTTCTCACCGGATATTAACGGAGAGAGGTAAACATGCGGCCTGCGGTCCCGTAGAGTAGAACTCTGGCACAGAGGGCAGTGGGAAAGGTCCCTCTACCCGCTATACCACCAGCTACGTCGTCCAAAGCACAACAGCAACCCCGAACCGCCACGTGCTACGCAAGCCCACCGATCTTTCCCACTGGTCACGACCTGCGTCCTCAGCAGACTGTGTGCGATCAAGAGACCTCTCCAGAGGCCTCTCAGAAGTTGCCTATGGACGCCCTGTAGCCCTTCTGGGACTCTGAAAGGGTTGCTCTGTTTGATGTCATCCCTCATGGTGCAACGATCAACTCTGAAGTGTACATGTGCTACCATCAGGAAACTGAAGTGGTCACTTCAGCGAATTCGTCGCCACAAACATGTAAACGAACTTCTCCTTGTGCATGACAACACAAGGCCTCACAAAACTTCACTGGACCGTACTTCCTCATCTACCCTACAGTCCGGATCTCGCACCTTCCGACTTCCATCTGATGAATGATACACTCCGCGGGAAGCAGTACGTGACTGATGGGGAGGTTATCGACGAACCACGACCTTGGCTACGACTTCGATCAGTAGAATGGTATCGTGCGGGCATACAAACTCTCCCAATAAGGTGGAGAAAGGCCGTCACACTGAATGCAGGTTGTCATGAAAAAATAGGGTTTTGTAGTATGGCGTATTGGAATCTTGCATAAAACCTACTTGCTTTCAGGAAAAAAGTGATGCATTACTTATTGAACACAGGAACACGTGGAGCAATGTGGCCTCAACGACGTACCTGGAAGACACACTGAAAAAAGGTGCAAAGTTAGGTTTATAGCATTTCTCGACTGAGAAAAGAACCTTTTAACAGTGCTGAGAGATATACGCTTTGAAATTCTGAAGGTAGAGCGATTAACATGCGGGGAGTGAAGATGTGAAAGAGAGACAGTAATTGAGAAGGCAGTGACACAGAAGTGTAGCCTATTCTCCACGTTATTCATTTTCTACGGTCAGCAAGCAGTTCAGGAAACTATGGAGAAATTAGGAAAAGGAATGAAAGAGCAGAGAGAATAAATTATAACTTTAATGTTTGCTAGTGACATTGTAATTGTGTCAGAAACAAATAAGGACTACGTGGATCAAAATAATGCCTGGTGTCTTGAAAAGAGATTATAAGCTAAATATCAAAAAAGTAAAACACGAGTACTAGTTTAATTAAGTCAGGCGATGCTGAAGATATAGTTTAGGGTACCAGACAGTAAACGCGGGAGATGAGTTTTGCTACTTGGGCTGAAATATGACTGACGATGGTCAAATTAGAGACGACATAAAACGGGAATTGGCAACTGATACAAAAAGTTTCGAGAAAAATACAAATGAGTTAGCATCTAAAACAAATTTTTGTGTTAGGAAATCTTCTCGACAAGTATTTATTGGGAATGCAGCTTACATGGAAGTTAAATATGGATGATAAACAATACAGACTACAAGTGAAAATCGACTTTTCGAATGGAGTGTGACAAAATAATGCTAAAGATGAGCTGTGTTGATCGATAATTAATGAAGAGATATTGAAGCGAAATGGAGAAAAAATGGTTTTATGGCTGAACTTGACGAAAATACGGGACTAGTGGATACATCAGGTGGATACATCGTACGGCATCGAAGTGTAATTAAGGGTTGGGTAGGTGGGGCGTAGTATTTGCATATGAATAGCAAGGCTAGAATACATTGCGCATGTTCAAACGACGATTTGAACCATTAGCCGGAGGCTCAATTTTTAAAGCGAACACAGTATACTGAGAGAGTTAACACATATGATCTCAGTATAACTTAAGTTTCACAGAACTTTGACCAGCTCTGACAAGAAAAGCGCAGAAATTATTAACGAATTTCTCAAAGAAATGTACTACATTTCAAGTGAAAAACTATCTGCATCGGCGTTCCCTGTGTTGCAATGAAATACATTACCGTGTCGAGCTTTATGCTTAATCTCTTGGACATAGCAGATCAAGGGCGATACGACACTGTTTGGCCCCCTTAACTTTACAAGTGACCTCTACACCATACAGCAATGATGCTTGTTGCTAGTATCGCCAACTGTTATGTGGGCCAAAAATATTTCCCGGACCAATATCACAAGCAAAAATCACGTTCTCAGCGGATAACGCTACTTCAGCGGACGAAACGAACGTCCCTCACGGTCTGAGGTACAGTTCTCACGTCAGAGGCGTCCCTCCTATCGTTTCCAAACTGTTCACAGAACACCCAACAAATTGTGCGGGACTGGCGGGCTTCGCAGCGAGGTTATTGGAGAAGTAACTCAGCCAGCGAGATCGTATGTTTCACTCAGCAGCGGGAGGCTTCGCTGGAAGTTATTCCTTTCGAGTCGCAAACCCTCCTCGCCAGTTTCGTGGTGCTGCAAATACCAGTGACTTTCTTTGATTCATCGCTGTAATTCTCTTGTTCAGTTTATTCCTCTTGCAAGAACTACTGCACTGTGAACACAGCCCTGAAACATCCACAACGTGTCATTATTAAAGAGTATACCATACAAAGTTTCAAGGCTGTTACAATTAATGTTTCACGAAACTTATTTCTACGTTCGTTCACTGAAGGCAGTTGAATATCAGAGTATTTTTATTTTTAGTCATAATTCCCTTTTTCACAGCAGGATTTGGAACGAAAGAAAGGTTTCTACTAATCGACGACTATCTGAAATTAAAAACGTGACGTTAGTGTAATTTTTCCATACTAAGTTTTATACTTTCGTCACATGTAAAAGTTACGTGGGTACTCCGCAACGAAATACACTGCAACCGCTTTACTGTGCACACATCCCTACAGTGACCTGATGCCTCTTTCTGGTGAAACTGTGCAAAAGCTACAACACCATATCACTATTTCACTTTCTTGTATGTTGGTCTAGCTGTTCTCTGTTGTTATTACTTATCCACTGAAGACGAAACTACTTCATACATTTATCTGCATGCCAGTGTGTGGCAAATCGCCATATTTCAAATTACGACTCTACGCGATTTATGAAACTACGCGATGATATCTCGCTACGAAGTGTCATTTCGAATTGACTCTCTGGTCGTATTTATACAGGGTGTTTCAAAAATGACCGGTATATTTGAAACGGCAATAAAAACTAAACGAGCAGCGATAGAAATACACCGTTTGTTGCAATATGCTTGGGACAACAGTACATTTTCAGGCACACAAACTTTCGAAATTACAGTAGTTAAAATTTTCAACAACAGATGGCGCTGCGGTCTGGGAAACTCTATAGTACGATATTTTCCACATATCCACCATGCGTAGCAATAATATGGCGTAGTCTCTGAATGAAATTACCCGAAACCTTTGACAACGTGTCTGGCGGAATGGCTTCACATGCAGATGAGATGTACTGCTTCAGCTGTTCAATTGTTTCTGGATTCTGGCGGTACACCTGGTCTTTCAAGTGTCCCCACAGAAAGAAGTCATAGGGGTTCATGTCTGGCGAATAGGGAGGCCAATCCACGCCGCATCCTGTATGTTTCGGATAGCCCAAAGCAATCACACGATCATCGAAATATTCATTCAGGAAGTTAAAGACGTCGGCCGTGCGATGTGGCCGGGCACCATCTTGCATAAACCACGAGGTGTTCGCAGTGTCGTCTAAGGCAGTTTGTACCGCCACAAATTCACGAAGAATGTCCAGATAGCGTGATGCAGAAATCATTTCGGATCTGAAAAATGGGCCAATGATTCCTTTGGAAGAAATGGCGGCCCAGGCCAGTACTTTTTGAGGATGCAGGGACGATGGGACTGCAACATGGGGCTTTTCGATTCCCCATATGCGCCAGTTCTGTTTATTGACGAAGCCGTCCAGGTAAAAATAAGCTTCGTCAGTAAACCAAATGCTGCCCACATGCATATCGCCGTCATCAATCCTGTGCACTATATCGTTAGCGAATGTCTCTCGTGCAGCAATGGTAGCGGCGCTGAGGGGTTGCCGCGTTTGAATTTTGTATGGATAGAGGTGTAAACTCTGGCGCATGATACGATACGTGGACGTTGGCGTCATTTGGACCGCAGCTGCAACACGGCGAACGGAAACCCGAGGCCGCTGTCGGATCACCTGCTGCACTAGCTGCGCGTTGCCCTCTGTGGTTGCCGTACGCGGTCGCCCTACCTTTCCAGCACGTTCATCCGTCACGTTCCCAGTCCGTTGAAATTTTTCAAACAGATCCTTTATTGTATCGCTTTTCGGTCCTTTGGTTACATTAAACCTCCGTTGAAAACTTCGTCTTGTTGCAACAACACTGTGTTCTAGGCGGTGGAATTCCAACACCAGAAAAATCCTCTGTTCTAAGGAATAAACCATGTTGTCTACAGCACACTTGCACGTTGTGAACAGCACACGCTTACAGCAGAAAGACGACGTACAGAATGGCGCACCCACAGACTGCGTTGTCTTCTATATCTTTCACATCTCTTGCAGCGCCATCTGTAGTTGAAAATTGTAACTACTGTAATTTCGAAAGTTTGTCCGCCTGAAAATGTACTGTTGTCCCAAGCATATTGCAACAAACGGTGTATTTCTATCGGTGCTCGTTTAGTTTTTATAGCCGTTTCAAATATTCCGGTCATTTTTGAAACACCCCGTATGTGGGCGCAACGGACGGCCGAACGGAACAACTGCTATCAACCGCTGTAGCACAACTAGCAGCACCTAAATGCTGTAATTAGAACTTTCTGTAAATCATTTTAATCTATTATGAATAGCGACTATTTACTTCCAAATTTAGTTTTTAGTAAGTAAATAAAAACTAATTAGAGGTAGCTCAATGGAGTGACATAGTTAGTGTTTTTATATCAAACTGACGTCATGCACCAATTTTCGTCTTTCTGAGTCAAATATTCAGCGCCTTCAAATTTCCGTAAAAACGCCAATTTTGACCAAAATATTGCACCGATGAAGTTGAGATTTGCAATTTTTGACTGTGACACACATTTTCACATTCTGAACAATTTTTGGCGTTATAGCTTCATTATTTAGTGCCACTTTTTTTCTTAAAATGATATATTTAGCAAAACGTATTCATCTGATTAATCTGAGATTCAACAATTTTAGCGTTAATGAACAGAAGCATAACCTGACAAAGCTAGGAAAAGTTGTAAACGTAGGCTTCCGCGGCGGTTGTCACAGCCAATAAAATTCTTCTGGGTTTTGGACCGCATTGTCAACTATAAAATTTTAGTTGACAATGCGATCACAAACCCAGAAAAATTTGATTGACTTTGGAAAAGTTATTTTAATTTAAAAAAAAATGATTCTGAGCACTAAGGGACTTTAACATGTGAGGCCATCAGTCCCCTAGACTTAGAACTACTTAAACCTAACTAACCTAAGGACATCACACACATCCATGCCCGAGGCAGGATTCGAAACTGCGACCGTAGCGGTCGCGCGGTTCCAGACTGAAGCGCCTAGAACCGCTCGGCCACTGCGGCCGGCATTTAATTTTTAATTTCATTCTTAGATTACGACACAATAATTTGTATGGTATGAATAGGTGCGTTATAATGACGAGGCGCTAGTAGTAGTGAACTGGGTTAAGTCGCAGCAGATTCGCTCCCATATGTATCTCTCACAATGGCACAGCACTTGTTTGACCACATGATATACTGAGAACCGTGACTATAGGATAATTATGAGGACTATAGTTTAAACATCAACCAGCCTCGTCTGTGGTTTTAATAGTTTATTTAAATGAGCCGATTACCTCTTTCAGAGCTATTACAGTCCGGAACCGCGCGACTGCTACGGTCGCAGGTTCGAATCCTGCCTCGGGCATGGATGTGTGTGATGTTCTTAGGTTAGTTAGGTTTAAGTAGTTCTAAGTCTAGGGGACTGATGACCTCAGATGTTAAGACCCATAGTGCTCAGATCCATTTGAACCAACCATTTTGAAGAGCTATTACAAATCCACCTGCAGATGGCTATCGCAAGGGTCGTTACTTTCCAGCTGGGGCCTCGTTTCGTACTCGTTACTGGTGTTGAGCAATGGTGTGTATTTCCTTGTGGCAAATTCGTCCTGTATCTGTGTTATCCATTTTAAAATTAGTGTATTTTAGCAAGTGAACTACGGGGTGTTCAAAAAGTCTCTCCGCAGTGCCATATGATTGTTAGCCGCGCGTGCCGTGTGATTGTTCGCCTGCCTGGGTTACTTCCCTTCTAGTGGACTCTCCCAGCATTTTGTTTATCTCGGCCAGCGTCAGTAGTATCGTTGGTGTGTGTCCGTTACGTGTTGACGTGAACGTTTAACTTTAGTTCCTTTGTTCGTTTGTTTCGTTTTTGTCACTGTTAAAATGCTAACCATTGAAGAGCGTCTGTTTTTAATCGAACAAGTGTTCAAAGCTGGCGGTAAATACACAGTTTCAGTTGGTCAAACATTTAATTCAGTTTTCCCGGAGACAACACCTCCACATCGGATACTGTGCGAGATTTAACTAACGAATTTCGAAGTACGGATTCAGTGACAGATGCACTGAGAAGTGGTCGTCCTAGCGTTTTGTCTGACGATAAACTACTCGATATTTCCGATAAAATGTCCATGAGTCCGAACAAGTCAGTAAGAAAACTCGCGCAGGAAATCGGTATTAGTGTCGGAACGGCCCACACCGCTGTAAGGAAAAAATTAGAACTTTTCCCATACAAAGTGACAGTCGTGCAAGAACTGCAAAATACTGATCATGGCAAGAGACTGCATTATTGTCAACGGTTCAAAAATTTCGTTCAACAAAATGGAAGGGACATTCTTCATGAAACTTTTTCACTCATGAGGCGTGGTTTCATTTATCCGGGTACACGAACTCGCAAAATTCTCGTATGTGGAGTACTGCAAATCCATTGTGTACTCATGAGGAACCACTTCATTCTCTGAAAATAGGAGTTTGGATTGCAACTTCTAGACGTCGGATTGTGGGTCCCATATTTTTCAACGAAACAATAAACGCACAACGATACTGCAGCGGCATTCTGTACCCATTCATAGGAGAACTTGTGTTAACTGAAATACTTAACGGTTATTTTCACCAAGATGGTGCAACCGCGCATACAGCTCGCGTTTCAATGTCACTGTTTGCTAATGTTTTTGGTGATCGCATAATTTCACAGGGACTTTGTCCTCCATGATCGCCTGACCGAACACCACCAGACTTTTTCTTCTGGGGTGCAGCGAAAGCAACTGTCTACAAAACCCGCCAAAATCCATCGGTGAACTGAAAACTTCAATATCCACTTTCACTGTTTCTGTTACAGAAGAAATGTTACAGCTTGTGTTTATAATCATGGTTATACGAATTGAATTGTGTATTCAACAAAGGGGGGGGGGGGGGCACACTTTCAACATTTAATGTGATAATTTGTAAGTAAAAATGAATATTCAATAAATTAATAACTTATATTTCACTAAATTTTATTTCAGTATATTCACTGCGGCATACTGCAGTGCGGCTAACAATCATACGTCTCTGCGGAGATACTTTTTGAACACCCCGTATATGAACGCTGTTACATTCTGTGGAAGCTGCGCTGGTACACATACTCAACTTTTACAAAATTTTGCCCAATTTCACTATCACGTGAATATGGACAATGTTTGGACAAGCTGAGAGTGTGTTAGAGCACTTTCCAAGGAAATTACCAGCACTCTTATAATGCATGGGCAAAGAGGTTTCATTTTAAAATGCGTAACACAAATACAGAATCATTCGCAACAAAGAAATACACACCACTGCGCCACACCAGTAACGAGTGCGAAATGAGACCCCGGCAGGAAAAGATGGATATCTGCAGAAGCCAGCTGAAGATGATTTTATAATTAATCAGAAACCGGTAACGGTCTAATTTAAATAAAATATTTAAAACCGCACTTGCGGCTGGTTGCCGTTTAAATTAACATCCGATTAAAATCAACGAAGTCTTCCATAGCTACCTAAAGGAGATGACGTATTTTAGTTCCAGTGCTTGTGCTCACTGAGATATTTTGCCACACCTACTCCGTCCAATTGTTATCTCGATAGTACACTGCAATATTTCATCATCATCATCATCATCATCATCATTATAATCATCAAAAGCCACTGAACATCCACTAGTGGATAAAGATCGCCCCCACATTTTTTCCGCCATTATGGTCTTCAGATGAATGTTGCTGCTACCTGTTTTCTAGTCATCTATCAACCTTCCATTAAACTGTCTCTTCCATGAACATACTTGATCTATCTGCTATCCATTTGCCTGTCTACTTGTCCAGTACATCTCCAGCTGCGTTACGGTCATAATTATGTCATCACTTCAATCTATTGTCTGACCTATTTATTCCTTTTCCTGTTTTTCCCCGTAATTCTCAACCGTTACTTATCAATTTCACACTGCGATACCTTCATTCTACGAGTACAAAACACTTTTACACAGAAAGGCTATGTCTTACTGCCGCAATAAAAAATGATAACACACTGTGTGTAAAATTACCGTTAAATAATCACCGAAAGTTTAGTTTTGGTAACTCTATTTAGCTTATTTAAAAGTGCACTAGGCCATTTCAACTCAATTTTTTCTTCCTTTCCATACATTCACAGTAGTCACCTGTATAAGAACTCATCAGCTGATACTACTGCTAGGGTGTTCATTTGTATTATTTTCTTTGTGAGTTTTGGCCATTAATTTTTTTAGTCTTATTTTAATGAGTTTTCAGGTTTACTTTGTACCTTGTTCTATTAAATATTCTATTAAATATTTCCAGTAAACGCAAAAGTGTGTCACCAGCAAAATGAACAGGTATTGCTTCTTCCCCAGTTGAAGAATTTAACAATGTATTAGCCAGCAAGCAGTCACACTTCCATTGCTGTGTGCTGGTAATCGTTGTATAAATCAAGCACAGTGTTATCATATAAAGCACGTCGGTGATAAACTGTTCTTTCTTTCTGTAATCGTTTGTGCCGCTAATTTGCTACTTGGATGGTGGTTGTAATGATAATGTCCCTGTCGCAACAGCTTGCATTATCAGGTTCTGGCAAAGGGAAAGGCTTGTCGTTGCCAGATACTAAAGGATACACCGCAGAAGCGAGAGCAGGTGTTCCTTATCTAGCCTGCATTCTCGTTTCTCCGCAGTGTCGTATTGTGGTGACTATGTTAATTCATAAATGTTGTTGTTTCACTCACTCTAAAATTGAGCAACTTTTCATTGAACTTTTATGTGTTAGACAGAAGTGGAAAGAGGAAAATGTACCTCAGCCTAGTGACAGAGGTTAGAAGAAATAAAAATTTTCTAAACGAGGTTTGCTTTACATCAACAAATGATGATGGTGAAGAGACACCGGCCGCGCGGGATTAGCCGAGCGGTCTCAGGCGCTGCAGTCATGGACAGTGCGGCTGGTCCCGGCGGGCATGGGTGTGTGTCTTTGTCCTTAGGATAATTTAGGTTAAGTAGTGTGTAAGCTTAGGGACTGATGACCTTAGCAGTTAAGTCCCATAAGATTTCACACACATTTGAACATTTTTGAAGAGACACCACATTCGATCTGGTATCTCAAAGTTTTAGCAGCAGAGTGTATACTTCTATGTGAACACATCACTTAAAGACAGTAATTTAAGCTTCATTGTTAATGCTCGCGATTTCTTTAGCAGGAAGTTAAGTGAGTCAAAACAACAAACATTTATCTTCTGTAGGCATTTGTCAATAATAAATTATTTTTTCCTAACATCATTATGTGTTATATGTATATTTTCGAACTATAAAAATTCGCACAACCTCCCAAGACCATCAATTTCACCGGCTGCTGCAGATTTGGTGAATATTATTATCAGCGAGCGGAGTGGCAAATTGCATTCACGTCCAGCCTTTGCGTAAAACATCAATCCATGATTCAGTACATAGCTGAGCATCTAAATACACAATTAATAAAAAATTAAAAGGAAATATATTTTGGTTGCAATTCGATAATACCACAGTAAAAAATAAGGGTGTATACTTATACTTCCACTTTGGAGGACATTCTCTTGTGTAAGAGTAACATTGTAAGTACGATGGTTCAAGACTTGCTAGAGATATTGAACATCTGAAAGTTTGAAAATAATTTGGAATGGATAAAGTATTGATGGTGGTTGTTCAATGTCTGACTGTTATGAAGACTGCAGGTCCTTATTGAAACAAAGCTCAAAATTTAGTGTGGACTTTTGGATTCCGCACAGAGAAGCACTCACATCAAAACATTTGAGTCATCCACTGAGCCTGTTCCTATAACTTTTGCTGAATCTTGTAAACTACGGAACAACTGAGTGAGTGAAAGTAGGGTTTTTTAAAAAAACATGTGAGAGTATGGGAGTCGAACACATACATACTCATATCGACTTTCTCTCCTCGAGACGGTTTGAAGAAGGTGCCACAGTGTGCACGATTCATGTAAACATGACGCCACTGACAATGCAGCGCAAAACTGACTTTGACTCTCCTGTCCTAGTATGTATTGCAGATACCCTGAAAAAACAACTGGAGTTGGCAACAAATAAATGGGAAAAAATTGAAGGAAAGGTCACATGTTTAGTGAAATGATTTATGTAAATGTAAGAAATAAAACAGATTGCAGAAACATTTGAGTAGCCTTTCAGTGATGCTCGAAATAATGTACAGCAAATGAGACTGCGCGGTGTACATAACCCACCAGACAAATATCCTCTGGTATTCTCCTACAATTCCAGGATTCTAAGTTAAAAATTAAAGTTTAAAATCTCAACCGTCACCTTATCTGCTATCTTTATTTCTATTTATAGGCGCGTCAAATGTTTCTCTAATCTATTTCATTTCTTACTTTTAGACAAATAATTTTACAAAACCGAAACACTGTACAGTTCATTTTTCAAAGTATTTTGTTTTAGATTTTTTATTGACAGTTATGAATCGCACCAATACAACTTTTTATGCGTAAAATAACTAGGTCTTGAAGATATGAACTTTGTGAGACTTCATTTATTTCAGACAAAAATACGTTGTGTAATTTCTAGGGAGCCACGTTTTCACTAAACATTTGACCAAAAACAAGAGAAATGCATACTGGTCATTCAGTCAAACTTCTACAGTTGGTTTGTGTGAGTACAATGTATAGCAACGAAGAGGATGTAGAAATGCACTCATTGATAGCGAATATAAGTTAGCAGAACAGTAATTCCAGTAATGTTTCATTAGTACCGTCTGGTAAACAAAACAGAAGTGTAGAGAGTATCAGACAAGTCGTATGGTTGGACTGAAGAGTTTCTAGCAAACGAAACACAGCTTGTCGTTTTCAATGGAGAGAAATTTTCAGACGTAAAAGTAACTTCAGGAGTACCTCCAACGGAGTGTTGTAGGACCATTACATTTTAACAATATATATCAGTGACCTACTGGATAACGTCGGAAGTTTCATGACGCTTTTCGCGAATGATGCTGTTGTATAGAGAGAAGTCACAACGCTAGAAAAATGTAGCGAAATGAAGAAGACATGTTATTGTGATTCCACAATTGCAGAAAAATCACTGGAAGTAGTTACTTCCATAAAACACGTACGTGCATGCTTACAGAGCGATTTTAGGTCGAAAGATCAGATGAAACTAATACCAGGTAAGGCATATTCCAGAGAGGTTCACTGGAAGAATCCTCAGGAAATGAAGCACACCCATAAAGAAGGAACCTTACAGAACCTCGTTCGATCAATACCTGAAAATCGCTCGGCAGTCACAGATCTG
Source organism: Schistocerca serialis cubense (assembly GCF_023864345.2). Lineage (NCBI taxonomy): Eukaryota > Metazoa > Arthropoda > Insecta > Orthoptera > Acrididae > Schistocerca > Schistocerca serialis. The sequence continues at coordinate 1,133,930,993 of NC_064639.1, forward strand.
AACCAGATAAGATTGGTAGTAGAGGAAATAGAGGCCATTCAAGAAAGGGCAGCACGTTTCTTTACAGCTTCATTCAGTAAGCGCGAAAGTGTCATGGAGATACTCAGGTAACTCTAGCGGCAGAGAGGCACTGCAACAGGGGCGTTCTGCATCGCGCCGTGATTTACTATTAACGTTCCAAGAGCATATGTTTCTAGAACAGTCAGTCCTACTTATATCTTGCGAAGACACCATTAAGGTAAAAATCAGGGAGATTGAAGCCCACAAGGAGGCCACCAGCAACCGATCTTCCAGCACGCAGTTGGCGTGTGGAACAGGGAAAGGTGGAAGTGAGAGCGAGACACAAAGTCCTCTCCACCATATATCGTAATGTGGCTTGCTAACTATAGGTGTAGATGTTACATTGAAGAGCCAAAGAAACTGGGACACCTGCAGTTACAACCACGCAGAACTGTCGTAACACGACGTGGCATGGACTCGACTAATGTCTGAAGTAGTGCTGGAAGGAACAGACACCATGAATCCTGCAGGACTGTCCATAAATCCGAAAGAGCACGAGGGGGTGGAGATCTCTTTTGAACGCACGTTGCAGGGCATCTCAGGTTTGCTCAATAATGTTCATGTTTGGGGATTTTGGTGACCAGCGGAAATGTTTAAAATCAGAACAGTGTTCCTTGAGCTACTCTCTAGCAATTTTGGACGTTTTGGGTGTCGCATTGTCCTGCTGGAATTGCCCAAGTCCGTCGGAGTGCACAGTGGACATGAATGGATGCAGGTGATCAGACGGGATGCTTACGTACGTGTCATCTGTCACATTCGTATCTAGACGTATCAGGGGTCGCATATCACTCCAACTGCACAAGTCCAAAACCATTACAAAGCCTCCACCAGCTAGAACAGTCCCCTGCTCACATGCAGGGTCCATGGATTCATGAGGTTGTCTCCATATCCGTAAATGTCCATTCGTTCGAAAGAGTTTGGAACGAGACTTGTCCGACCAGGCAAGGTGTATCCAGTCCAGTCCAATATCGGTGTTGAAGGCCGCAGGCGAGCCGTAGAGCTTAGAATCCAGCGGTCATCAAGTCTACACGTATGAGCCTTCGGCTCTAAAAGCTCATATCGATGATGTTTCGTTGAAGGGTTCGCAAACTGACACTTGTTGATGGCCCAGTACTGAAATCTGTAGCAAATTGTGGAAGGGTTGCACTTCTGTCACGTTCAACGATTCTGTTCAGTCGTCCTTTGTCCCGTTCTTGCTGGTATTTTTTTCTGGGAGCAGCGATGTCGGAGATTTGACATTTTACAGCATTCCTGGTATTCAAGGTACACTCGTGAAATGGTCGTGCGGGAAAATCCACACTTCATCGCTACCTCGGAGATGCTGTGTTCCATCGCTCGTGCGCCGACCATAACAGCACGTTCAGACTCACTTAAATCTTGATAAGCTGCCGTTGTAGCAGCAGTAACCGATCTAACAACTGCGTCAGACACTTGTTGTCTTACACTCCTGGAAATGGAAAAAAGAACACATTGACACCGGTGTGTCAGACCCACCATACTTGCTCCGGACACTGCGAGAGGGCTGTACAAGCAATGATCACACGCACGGCACAGCGGACACACGAGGAACTGCGGTGTTGGCCGTCGAATGGCGCTAGCTGCGCAGCATTTCTGCACCGCCGCCGTTAGTGTCAGCCAGTTTGCCGTGGCATACGGAGCTCCATCGCAGTCTTTAACACTGGTAGCATGCCGCGACAGCGTGGACGTGAACCGTATGTGCAGTTGACGGACTTTGAGCGAGGGCGTATAGTGGGCATGCGGGAGGCCGGGTGGACGTACCGCCGAATTGCTCAACACGTGGGGCGTGAGGTCTCCACAGTACATCGATGTTGTCGCCAGTGGTCGGCGGAAGGTGCACGTGCCCATCGACCTGGGACCGGACCGCAGCGACGCACGGATGCACGCCAAGACTGTAGGATCCTACGCAGTGCCGTAGGGGACCGCACCGCCACTTCCCAGCAAATTAGGGACACTGTCGCTCCTGGGGTATCGGCGAGGACCATTCGCAACCGTCTCCATGAAGCTGGGCTACGGTCCCGCACACCGTTAGGCCGTCTTCCGCTCACGCCCCAACATCGTGCAGCCCGCCTCCAGTGGTGTCGCGACAGGCGTGAATGGAGGGACGAATGGAGACGTGTCGTCTTCAGCGATGAGAGTCGCTTCTGCCTTGGTGGCAATGATGGTCGTATGCGTGTTTGGCGCCGTGCAGGTGAGCGCCACAATCAGGACTGCATACGACCGAGGCACACAGGGCCAACACCCGGCATCATGGTGTGGGGAGCGATCTCCTACACTGGCCGTACACCACTGGTGATCGTCGAGGGGACACTGAATAGTGCACGGTACATCCAAACCGTCATCGAACCCATCGTTCTACCATTCCTAGACCGGCAAGGGAACTTGCTGTCCCAACAGGACAATGCACGTCCGCATGTATCCCGTGCCACCCAACGTGCTCTAGAAGGTGTAAGTCAACTACCCTGGCCAGCAAGATCTCCGGATCTGTCCCCCATTGAGCATGTTTGGGACTGGATGAAGCGTCGTCTCACGCGGTCTGCACGTCCGGCACGAACGCTGGTCCAACTGAGGCGCCAGGTGGAAATGGCATGGCAAGCCGTTCCACAGGACTACATCCAGCATCTCTACGATCGTCTCCATGGGAGAATAGCAGCCTGCATTGCTGCGAAAGGTGGATATACACTGTACTAGTGCCGACATTGTGCATGCTCTGTTGGCTGTGTCTATGTGCCTGTGGTTCTGTCAGTGTGATCGTGTGATGTATCTGACCCCAGGAATGTGTCAATAAAGTTTCCCCTTCCTGGGACAATAAATTCACGGTGTTCTTATTTCAATTTCCAGGAGTGTATATAGGCGTTCCCGATCGCAGCGCTGTATTGTGCCTGTTTACATCTCTCTGTATTTCAAATGGTTCAAATGGCTCTGAGCACTATGGGACTTAACATCTGTTCGGTGTGCGGCGGCGGTGGGGTGGGTGGACTGCTGTGGCCTGTTGTGGGGTTGTGAACCACTGAGGGCTACGGCGGGAACAAGCCTCTCCGTCGTTTCCATTTCCCCGGTTGAATGCAAACATACATGTTCCTTTTATTATTTGTGTAGTTTAAATTATTTATTAGTATCGTGAAAAGTTGTTTTCAAGATATTTCTGGGTGTGCACACCGGTTTCTTCGGTAGGACGAGAAGTCTAACGTTAACAACAGTGCAGTCCATTGTCGGTGTTGAAGGGCGCAGGCTAGGCGTAAAGCTATGCTTAATGTGGCTTGCTAACTATGGATGTAGATGTTACACTGGAGAACCAAAGAAATTGGTACACCTGCAGTTACAAGCACGCAGAATTGTCGTAACACGACGTGGCATGGACTCGACTAATGTCTGAAGTCATCAAGTTTACACGAATGAGCCTTCGGCTCAAAAAGTCCATACCAATGACGTTTCGTTGAACGGTTCACACGCTTACGCTTGTTGATGGCTCAGCACTGAAATCTGTAGCAGTTTGTGGAATGGTTGCACTTCTGTCACGTTCAATGATTCTGTTCAGTCGTCTTTGTCCCCTTCTTGCAGGATCTTTTTCTGGCCGAAGCTATGTCGGAGCCGACCGCGGTGGCCGAGCGGTTCTAGGCATTTCAGCCCGGAACCGCGCGACTGCTACGGTCGCAGGTTCGAATTCTACCTCGGGCATGGATGTGTGTGATGTCCTTAGGTTAGTTAGGTATAAGTAGTTCTAAGTCTAGGGGACTGATGACCTCAGATGTTAAGTCCCACAGTGCTCAGAGTCATTTGAACCATTTTGATGCTGTGTCCCATCTCTCGTGCGCGGACCGTTACAGCACGTTCATATTCACACAGATCTTTATAACTGCCGTTGTAGCAGCAGTACCAGATCTAACAACTGCGCCAGACACTTGTTTCTTACATAGGCATTCCAGACCGCAGCGCTGTATTGTTCCTCTTTACATCTCTCTGTATTTGAATACGCATACGTATACCAGTTTCTTTGGCGCTTCAGTGTATTTACCATGTGGGTATGTGTAGTACAATATTTTAGAACGTTTAAAAGATGTTACGTTGTACTCACGCGAATTTTCAATTGCAGACGGTAGTCTGTAAGACCGGAACCCATTTTCCTTGTATTTCCATTTGTGTACTGTCAACTGCAGCAAGTGAACGAGTTGCTTTACTTCGGCTGATGTTTAATGTGTACTAACGTAGAAGAAAAAAGTTATTTTTGTTTCACATTTTTTATCGCATGAGTAATACACTGTGACAGCCCGCCCTGTTAACCGTGTAGTCTAACGCACTGCTAATCCGTCAGATTAGTGTCGAGGTCCGATGTACCGGTCATTTCAAAAATGGTTCAAATGGCTCTGAGCACTATGCGACTTAACATCTAAGATTATCAGTCCCCTAGAACTTAGAACTACTTAAACCTAACTAACCTAAGGACATCACACACATCCATGCCCGAGGCAGGATTCGAACCTGCGATCGTAGCGGTCGCGTGGTTCCAGACTGAAGCGCCTAGAACCGCTCGGCCACACCGGCCGGCTGCCGGCTAGGCTGTGGATAACTTTAAGGCGGTTTTCCATCTGTTTCGGCGAATGCCGGCTGGTTCCTTTCATTCCGTCTCAGTGACACTATGTCGGTGATTGCTGCGCAAACACTGTCTCCACGTATGCGTACACCATAATTACTCTACCACCAAACGTTAGGGGTTACACTTGTCTGGTGTGACGTTCCAAAGGGGTGGGGGGTGGACTGCTGTGGCCTGTTGATGGGTTGTGAACCTGAACCACTGAGGGCTACGGCGGGTAGAAGCCTCTCCGTCGTTTATAGATCCCCGGTTTAATACATACATACATGTTACTATTATTATTTGTGTAGTTTAAATTATTTATTAGTATCATGATAGGTTGTTTTAAAGATATTTATGGGCGTCCACACCGGTTTCTTCAATAGGACGAGAAGTCTAAACAACAGTGAACTTCTTGTACGTATTTCACACAACAGAATCTAGTTGCCTGTTTGGTGCAATAGCAATGCAAGCCCTGGACATGTCTAGTTCTTGCCCCAAATACCCGATGTCCCAAATGCATTCCCTGAATTGGTCCCATGGACAGGTCTCACTATAGTACCACGCTAAGGACCAGTTGTCAAACTATGTAATGGCAGTGTATTGATCCTATCACCTTCTTTCCAATTCGTAAGGTGTAGTGTTCTATGAACGTCATATGTGACGAGTTTTCTGGTACCGCCTGCAAAGCAGAGTTACTTTCTCACCACCACGGCTATCTTTCGTAACTTATAACTTTCGACTCACAAGTAAATGAACAATGTAAACACTTCGAACACTGCTTTTTCGTAGCCTGAAAATTCCTAATATAATTAACCGCATTTATACCTCTCTGATAATCAACTGGGCAAGCTTACTTCTTCCGAATCGTTCAGTGCATAGACTAGAAGGTCGTTGCGAAACAAATTTATGAACTTCACTTTTTACGTTCAACTATCGCTCTGATAGATGATTCCCACTACAGTGCAGTGATAGCATACAACATTAGATCAGATTCAATTATGACTCTCCTTGTGACCAATCATTCTGAAAAAATATTCACCATTTTCCATAAATGGTCGCCACGTCCTGAAGTTACGAATACTGGGAAAACCACCTTGTTTGTTGAGTACAGTTACTGAATGTAGTATTTCATGAGTCTTATTAATGTTTGTTATACCAAAATGAAACATACAAACTTTACGTCACTTTATATTCAAGTACTGCTTTAAGAAATTTGTTAATAAAACTGAATATGATACTGATCTCTAGTAACTGGTTACTTAATTCTTGAACATGGAGTGAATGAATTTATATCAACATAAGGCAAGCAAAAACTGAATCAATGCAACACATCAATCTTGTGAAGTTCGTTATATTAATGCACAAAAACGCCATTGATTGACATTGCGAAACTTACTTATCCCAAACAAGTAACTTCGAAATAAAATTTAAGACAAATGAAATATGTGCTTGAAATTGCAATGTGGACCTCCATTAATTTTTACAGTTGGTATATTGAATCAAAACAAATCTCACAGCTATCTCCTACGCAATACTAAAGAATGAATTGCCTTCCGTTTGCCTTGTTCGATGCAGTGCAGGTGAAGACGTGGCGCTCCGGTACTCCTGAATGTTTTTCAAGTTTATAATAATCTGGGTCGGCCGAAGTGCCATAATGGCTACTATTGATTAGCATAGGACGAGGTACTGGCAGAAGTAAAGCTGTGAGGACGAGTGCTTGGGTAGCTCAGTTGGTAGAGCACTCCCCGCGAAAAGCAAAGGTCCCGAGTTCGAGCCTCCATCCAGTACACAGCTTTAAGCTGCCATGAAGTTTCAATTTTGCTCTTGCTACGTTCGAAATATTCTTGTGACCCTGTAGGTCTGCCTTTCGACATGACTTTTGTTTTGTGTTTCGTACAGGACGGTGAACACTTTTTGCGACCGAAATGGTCGGAATAAAATATAAGATTGGGCCATGCAATTTATGAAACATTTTTATAACCCGCCATGGGCCAGTATGAAGGACACTGAAGAGACAAAGAAACTGGTACACCTGCCTAATATCGCGAGGCTGCCATGATTACGCAGAAGTGCCGCAACACGAAGTGGCATGGACTCGACTAGCGTCTGAAGTAGTGTTGGAGGGAATGGACAAGATGTATCCGGTAGGGCTATTAATAAATCCGTAAGATACGAGGGGCTGGAGATCTCTTCTAGACAGCACGTTGCAAGGCAGATACGCTCAATAAAGCTCAAGTGTGGGGAGTTTGGTGGCCAGCGGAAGTGTTTAAGGTCAGAAGACTTTTGGTCGATTCACTCTGTAGAAATTGTGGACGTGTGGGATGCCGCGTTATCCTGGTCGAATTGCCACAGTCCGTCCGAATGCACAATGGACTTGAATGGATGCAGGTGATCTGACAGGATGCTTACGTACGTGTCAACTGTCAGAGTCGTATCTAGACGTATCAGGAGTTCCAAACACCCCAGCTGCACACGCCCCATACCATTAATTCAGCCTCCAGCAGCTTGAATAGTCCCCTGCTGACATGCAGTGCCCATGGGTTCATGACGTTGTCTCCATACCTGTACACGTCCATCCTCTCTATACCGTTTGAATTGAGACTCGTAGGACGAGGGAACATGTTTCCAGTCAACAACAGTTCCAGGCAAGGCGTAAACTTTGTGTCGTGCAGTCATGAAGGGTACATGAGTGGGCCTTCGGCTCCGAAAGATCGTATCGATGATGTTTCGTTGAATGGTTCGCACGCTGACACTTGTTGATGGTCCAGCATGGAAATCTGTAGCAATTTGCGGAAGGATTGCACTTCTGTCACGCTGGATGACTCTCTTCAGTCGTCGTTGGTCCCGTTCTTGCAGGATCTTTTCCGGGCCAGAGCGATGTCGGAGATTTGATATTTTACCGGATTCCTGATATTCACGATTTTATTGTTGTTGTTGTGGTCTTCAGTTCTGGGACTGGTTTGATGCAGCTCTCCATGCTACTCTATCCTGTGCAAGCTTCTTCATCTCCCAATACGTACTGCAGCCTACATCCTTCTGAATCTGTTTAGTGTATTCATCTCTTGGTCTCCCTCTACGATTTTTACCCTCCACGCTGCCCTCCAATACTAAATTGGTGATCCCTTGATGCCTCAGAACATGTCCTACCAACCGGTCCCTTCTTCTTGTCAAGTTGTACCACGAACTCCTCTTCTCCCCAATTGTATTCAACACCTCCCCATTAGTTATGTGATCTACCCATCTAATCTTCAGCGTTCTTCTGTAGCACCACATTTCGAAAGCTTCTATTCTCTTCTTGTCCAAACTATTTATCGTCCATGTTTCACTTCCATACATGGCTACACTCCATACAAATACTTTCAGAAACGACTTCTTGACACTTAAATCTATACCCGATATTAACAAATTTCTCTTCTTCAGAAACGCTTTCTTTGTCATTGCCAGTCTACATTTTATATCCTCTCTACTTCGACCATCATCAGTTATTTTGCTCCCCAAATAGCAAAACTTCTTTACTGCTTTAAGTGTCTCATTTCCTATTCACGATACACTCTTGAAATGGTCGTAGGGGAAAATCCCCACTTCATCGCTACCTCGGAGATGCTGTGTCTCATCGCTTGTGCGCCGACTATAGCACCACGTCCAAACTCAAATCTTGATAACCTGCCGTTGTAGCAGCAGCAGCCGATCTAACAAATGCGCCAGACACTTGCTGTCCTATGTAGGCGTTGCCGACCGTAGCGCCGTAGTCGGCCTGTATTTCAATACACATGCCTATACCAGTTTCTTTAACATCTACATCTACATCTACATACATACTCCGCAATCCACCATACGGTGCGTGGCGGAGGGTACCTCGTACCACAACTAGCATCTTCTCTCCCTGTTCCACTCCCAAACAGAACGAGGGAAAAATGACTCCCTATATGCCTCTGTACGAGCCCTAATCTCTCTTATCTTTGTGGTATTTCCGCCAAATGTAAGTTGGCGGCAGCAAAACTGTACTGCAGCCAGCCTCAAATACTGGTTCTCTAAATTTCTTCAGTAGCGATTCACGAAAACAGCGCCTCCTTTCCTCTAGGGACTGCCACCCGAGTTCCTGAAGCATTTCCGTAACACTCGCGTAATGATCAAACCTACCAGTAACAAATCTAGCAGCCCACCTCCGAATTGCTTCTATGTCCTCCCTCAATCTGACCTGATAGGGATCCCAAACGCTAGAGCAGTACTCAAGAATTGGTCGTATTAGTGTTTTATAAGCGGTCTCCTTTACAGATGAACCACATCTTCCCAAAATTCTTCCCCATAACTGCCATTACATGCTTGTCCCACTTCATATCGCTCTGCAATGTTTCGCCCAAATATTTAATCGACGTGACTGTGTCAAGCGCTACACTACTAATCGAGTATTGAGACATTACGGGATTCTTTTTCCGCCGGCCGGTGTGGCCGAGCGGTTCTAGGCGCTACAGCCTGGAACCGCGCGACTGCTATGGTCGCCGGTTCGAATCCTGCCTCGGACATGTATGTGTGTGATGTCCTTAGGTTAGTTAGGTTTAAGTAGTTCTAAGTTCTAGGGGACTGATGACGTCAGATGTTAAGTCCCATAGTGCTCAGAGCCATTTGAACCATTCTTTTTCCTATTCATCTGCATCAATTTACATTTATCTATATTTAGAATTAGCTGCCATTCTGTACACCAATCACAAATCCTGTCCAAGTCATCTTATATCCTCTTACCCGTCACTCAACGACGACACCTTCCCGCACACCACAGCATCATCAGCAAACATGTAAGGTGTCAGGCAAATCCAACACCTTCCATGAAAACCCTGACATGATAAGCAAATCCAGTAGTATGTCACATAGCTCAGAATAAATCGAGACATTGAATAAACCAAAGTAATACGAGTAACGAGTGAGCAAATGGAATACCACAGACTAACACGAGAATGCCTAAATGCATGTCATACCTTCCCACCGTGAGACAGACGCAGTTCTGAGGGGAGAAACGAGAACAGAAGCCGAGAGCAGAACCGTGTTAAGCGAGAAGGCCCTACGATAAGGGACGGACACCCACGTCGCGAGCTAACCGCTACGACCACACCACCCGCAAGTTTTTAGCGTGAGACTTTTTCGCGTCTCTGTTACGTTAGGACCACCCCCCAGCCCATGTTAAAAGCTAGAGCCTTCCAGAAGAACAGTATAGATTTTACGATAACACAAAAAGGGTCACACCACCCGCAAGTTTTTAGCGTAAGACTTTTTCGCGTCTCTGTTACATCAGGACCACCCCCCAGCCCATGTTAAAAGATAGAGACCTCCAGAAGAACGGTATAGATCTCACGATAACACAAAAAGGGCTACACCACCCGCAAGTTTTAGCGTGAGACGTTTTCGCGTCTCTGTCACATTAGGACCACCCTCCAGCCCATGTTAAAAGATAGAGCCCTCCAGAAGAACAGTATAGATCTTACGATAACACTAAAAGGGTCACACCAGCTGCAAGTTTTAGCTTGAGACTTTTTCGCGTCTCTGTTACGTTGCAAACTTTAAAAACATTGCCCCACCACGAAAAGTATAACATTTCTCATTGGATAGACAGAATTTTTGTAGGTGGAGCTTAAGGTTAACATTGAGACCCCGATTGGTCAGATGAAAACACAGCCAGATAGTTTTTTTAAACCAACTTCGGTAAATGGTAGTAAGGAGAAGTTAGGAGAGAGTTGCCTCCGAGACGGCGAGGTGAGCGGAGCTGCGCCGGACGCCGCCCCCTGACGAACACCGACAAGGTAATGAACGCACGCGATGCCGCATTTTTCAGCGCATAAGGCTTCATTCAGAACTGCAGAAGTCTCATCTGTTACATGCCCTTTTTACGTAATACTAGTGTCGATCGTCAATTAAAGCTCATGGTGTTCACATTTGCCACTTGAAGTAAAAATCTGAAACCCGATGATTTTTCTGTTACATAGTTATTGTTAGTAAATGATGATGGTCGAAGTAGAGAGGATATAAAATGTAGGCTGGCAATGGCAAGGAAAGCGTTTCTGAAGAAGAGAAATTTGTTAACATCCAGTATAGATTTAAGTGTCAGGAAGTCATTCCTGAAAGTATTCGTATGGCGTGTAGCCATGTATGGAAGTGAAACATGGACGATAAATAGTTTGGACAAGAAGAGAATAGAAGCTTTCGAAATGTGGTGCTACAGAAGAATGCTGAAGATTAGATGGGTAGATCACATAACTAATGAGGAAGTATTGAATAGGATTGGGGAGAAGAGAAGTTTGTGGCACACCTTGACCAGAAGAAGGGATCGGTTGGTAGGACATGTTCTGAGGCATCAAGGGATCACCAATTTAGTATTGGAGGGCAGCGTGGAGGGTAAAAATCGTAGAGGGAGACCAAGAGATGAATACACTAAGCAGATTCAGAAGGATGTAGGTTGCAGTAGGTACTGGGAGATGAAAAAGCTTGCACAGGATAGAGTAGCATGGAGAGCTGGATCAAACCAGTCTCAGGACTGAAGACCACAACAACAACAACATAGTTATTGAGAAGCCACATCAGCCACTGTAATTTACGACAAGTTAGATAAGTAGTTAAAGATAATTGAGGGTCACTGTAGACCATTTTGATAGTTTTCTCTCTTGTGAAACTTAATTTAAACCTAGATTATAGATGTGATATGGCATAGGTCATCCTTCGATCCATTGTAGAACTTGGAAACCCATTCAGGGAATATTCGTTCACATTTTTGTTGAACGCAGTTGGTTTTTACCATCCTGTATTAAAACATTTCCTTTTATCAATAGTGCAATTTATAAACAATGTTTTGTGAGTAGAATAAAATTTCCAATGGTAAACTTAACGGCTTTTTCGACGTTATTTTACCAGCTAACTAAAAATAGGAAAGCCTTGAACCGCTTCCACTAAATTTAGTTAGTATTAAGATTCTTTTACAGGGAGTGCAGTGGAGCTGACGCCGAAATCATTAAGTATTTGGTTATATCATCGCTAGTCTCACTGAACTCTTCTGAATTCTACATGTCATGTGTGGTCTGTCGTCTCCTTACCAGCAACAGGTCCCAGGTTCAAACTAGTCAATTCCCTAAAAAACACGCTCAGAGCGTCGTTGCGCGAAAGTGGTAGGGAGACACGATATAGAACAAACAGACACCACGCAGAATGCTTAGAAACAGCCGCACATTGCTATCCACTCTAGCACTTCAGTGTAACAGTGTTCCCGTTTTTTATTATTTTATTTTATTTTTTTACTAAAACTGGACATACCTGGTCCTTTCACCAATGTCTTCAGTTTGGTAGAGCTCGTCGCTTACGGGCTGTGTTGCCTGCCGCAGGCTGTCGGCGGTGGACCGGAGCCGTCTGTCGGTGTCTGAGGTGGTGCACCGAGTACGCGTGGAGGTGACGGAGACTGGCACGGAGGCGGTGGCGGCGACGGTGGCCTGGGTGACGCGCACCACGCACCCCACGGTCCGCGCCGACCGGCCCTTCCTGTTCGCCATCCAGCACCTGCCCTCCAGGGCGCTCCTCTTCTGGGGCACCGTCGTCCGCCCTTAGGCGGAACGCGCCAGCGCCGCCACAGTGGAAGCGGGCTGCAGCTGGCGAGCGGCGTTAGCGGGCCTGGCCGGACCGTAACGTGTGCGGCGAGGCGGTCGTCGAATGTGGACTTCTCTCACTGTCGTAATGGGCTGGAGTGAAAAAACGAGAACGATAATAGAAGGATGCCATAAGAACTTACAGCTGTTTTTATCATTTTCTGTTACCGACTGTAACTGTACGTGTTTCCAAACTGAAGTTCATTTAAAACACATAATATTTAATGTAGAAGAAACAAATTTTCAAACTGCCATCATGTTGCTTTATTAAATATTTTATTTATGAAATATAACATTTACTCCCTGTAGTCTTGTATAATAGGATATTTGTTTTCTACGGGAACTCGAATTGAAGACCGGATTTTTTTTTCAGAATAACATTAAAACTGGTTGGCTGCTATTTTTCAGTCCTACTAAGTTTGCTGAGGCAGTAGCCACATTTAAAATCAGTTTTGCTTCTTAATTTTCAAGCTGGAAGAATTTTTATATCAAGACAAAAGTTTGATTAATATTACTTTTATCTAAGAGCTTGGAACTTCAGTTCTAATGTTGATTTTTCACAATCATTACTAAGATCAGCAGACAATAGTTTAACATTACTTCCCACAAGAACGGGTGTGTTTACAGCTTAAAACTATTGCATCGTTTCAAGAGCATAGACGTTTTGTTTCCACAGAACTGAACACTTCTTCAGAGCCATACAGTTCCACTCGAGCCTCCCTAGCTGAGTGGTCAGCGCGACTGACTGCGACGCGGAGGGCTAGCGTTCGATTCCCGGTACTGCCAAAGGTCTTTCCCTGGTGGAAGGACCGGAACAGAATGAACCCAGCCCCCTGAGGCAAACTGAGTAGCTACTAAACCGACAAGCAGCGGATCGACGAAGCGAATACTGACAACAGCAGTCGCAGTTTTGTGCTGACGCATCGCACATCCACACCGCATCCAATGATGCCGTTGCCGAAGGATGATACAATGATCGGTTGGTACCAGTTTGTGCGCCATTGCCACCGATGGGCACACCAGGCCTTATACACAGGAGTTTATGTGCACCAGAGAAAAAATATAAAGCAAATAATAGCATCAAAATCCTCCAGACTACGCCGATTAAGGACCTAGTTGCCGAGGGCAACTGTACGTTTAAAGGATTGGCAATCATTAGAAAAAATTAAAATGATGGGTAAGTGATAAATGGAAAATCACAAATCGAAAGATTCAGAATTCAATTCGTAGTCGCTCCTTGGATTTTTTTTATGTCATCTCTTGTTTGGAGTCTGGCATTAATTAGTAAACCTCAAAAATCCCAAGTTGCGCCGCTGATACAAATCCGTTGGCTGGATAATTTAGCGATGTTTAACTGACTTGTCCGAGGAAGGCAAAGGCAACGTAGCTCCAATAGTAGCGTGCCTAGAAGTGGTCAAACCTCCTTTTGCTTTATGAACAGCTTTATTTTCAGACGGCAAGAGACTCATACTTTAGTGTAAACCTCCACCGGTGATTCAAAAGTCATCACTGAAACACAAGTGTTAAAAACGTGGTTGTACCACAGAGTATTTAAAATGCTACAAACGACGACAATGACACGTGATTAAGTACTTAAATGTGCCATCAGAGATATACACTGAGTTGGCAAGAGTAATAGGATACCTCCGAAAATCGAGTCGGATATCCTTTTGCCCGGCATAGTGAAGCAACCCGACGTAGCATGGTCTCAACAAGTTGTTGGGAGTCCCCTTCAGAAATACTGAGATATGCTAACTCTATAGCCGTCCATAATTGCGAAAGTATTGTCTGTGCAGGATTTTGTGTAGGAAATGAGCTTTCGATTATGTCCCGTGTCGCGCGATCTGGGTGGCCAAATCATTCGTTCGAATTGTCCAGAATCATGAGCAATTGTGACCTGGTAGATGGCGCTTTGTCAGTCACAAAAATTCCATCAATATTTAGCTGCAAATGGTATCCATGTAACCGAACACAAACACTTTCAGTGAATGATCGGTTCCGTTGGACCAGAGAACCCAGTTCATTCCATGTAAATACAGCCGACACCGTTGTGGAACCACCACCAGCTTGCACAGCGCCTTCTTGACAACTCGGCTCCATAGCTTTGTTAGGTCCGCACCACACTCGAACCCTACCATCAGCACTTACCAACCGAAATCGCTGAAAAACCGGGCTACGGTTTTCGAGTCGTCTAGGATCCAACCGCTATGGTAAAGAGCCTAGGAGAGGCGCTGCAGGCGATGTCGTATTGTTGGCAGAGGCACTCGCATCGGTTGTCTGCTGCCTTATCCCATTAACGCCAAATTTCACCGCACTTATGTAACGGATTTAGGAACCAGGTTTTAAATTGTAAGACATTTCCTGTGGCAGATGTGGATTCTGACCACAATCTATTGGTTATGAACTGCAGATTGAAACTGAAGAAACCGCAAAAAGGTGGGAATTTAAGGGGATGGGACCTGGATAAACTGACAGAACCAGAGGTTGTAGAGAGTTTCAGGGAGAGCATAAGGGAACAATTGAGAGGAATGGGGGAAAGAAATACAGTAGAAGAAGAATGGGTAGCTCTGAGGTATGAAGTAGTGAAGGCAGCAGACGATCAAGTAGGTAAAAAGACGAGGGCTAATAGAAATCCTTGGGTAACAGAAGAAATATTGAATTTAATTGATGAAAGGAGAAAATACAAAAATGCAGTAAATGAAGCAGGCAAAAAGGAATACAAACGTCTCAAAAATGAGATCGACAGGAAGTACAAAATGGCTAAGCAGCGATGGCTAGAGGACAAATGTAAGGATGTAGAGGCTTGTCTCACTAGGGGTAAGATAGATACTGCCTACAAGAAAATTAAAGAGACCTTTGGAGAGAAGAGAACCACTTGTATGAATATCAAGAGCTCAGATGGCAACCCAGTTCTAAGCAAAGAAGGGAAGGCAGAAAGGTGGAAGGAGTATATAGAGGGTTTATACAAGGGCGATGTACTTGAGGACAATATTATGGAAATGGAAGAGGATGTAGATGAAGACGAAATGGGAGATAAGATACTGCGTGACGAGTTTGACAGAGCACTGAAAGACCTGAGTCGAAACAAGGCCCCGGGAGTAGACAACATTCCATTAGAACTACTGATGGCCTTGGGAGAGCCAGTCATGACAAAACTCTACCAACTGGTGAGCAAGATGTATGAGACAGACGAAATGCCCACAGACTTCAAGAAGAATATAATAATTCCAATCCCAAAGAAAGCAGGTGTTGACAGATGTGAAAATTACCGAACTATCAGTTTAATAAGTCACAGCTGCAAAATACTAACGCGAATTCTTTACAGACGAATGGAAAAACTGGTAGAAGCGGACCTCGGGGAAGATCAGTTTGGATTCTGTAGAAATGTTGGAACACGTGAGGCAATACTAACCTTACGACTTATCTTAGAAGAAAGATTAAGAAAAGGCAAACCTACGTCTCTAGCATTTGTAGACTTAGAGAAAGCTTTCGACAAGGTGGCAGGGGTAAAACAACGGGAGCGAAAGGCTATTTACATTTTGTACAGAAAACAGATGGCAGTTATAAGAGTCGAGGGACATGAAAGGGAAGCGGTGGTTGGGAAGGGAGTGAGACAGGGTTGTAGCCTGTCCCCGATGTTATTCAATCTGTATATTGAGCGAGCGGTAAAGGAAACAAAAGAAAAGTTCGGAGTAGGTATTAAAATTCATGGAGAAGAAATAAAAACTTTGAGGTTCGCCGATGACATTGTAATTCTGTCAGAGACAGCAAAGGACTTGGAAGAGCAGTTGAACGGAATGGACTGTGTCTTGAAAGGAGGATATAAGATGAACATCAACAAAAGCAAAACGAGGATAATGGAATGTAGTCGAATTAAGTCGGGTGATGCTGAGGGAATTAGATTAGGAAATGAGACACTTAAAGTAGTAAAGGAGTTTTGCTATTTAGGGAGTAAAATAACTGATGATGGTCGAAGTAGAGAGGATATAAAATGTAGATTGGCAATGGCATGGAAAGCGTTTCTCAAGAAGAGAAATTTGTTAACATCGAGTATAGATTTAAGTGTCAGGAAGTCGTTTCTGAAAGTATTTGTATGGAGTGTAGCCATGTATGGAAGTGAAACATGGACGATAACTAGTTTGGACAAGAAGAGAATAGAAGCTTTCGAAATGTGGTGCTACAGAAGAATGCTGAAGATAAGGTGGGTAGATCACGTAACTAATGAGGAGGTATTGAATAGGATTGGGGAGAAGAGAAGTTTGTGGCATAACTTGACTAGAAGAAGGGATCGGTTGGTAGGACATGTTTTGAGGCATCAAGGGATCACAAATTTAGCATTGGAGGGCAGCGTGGAGGGTAAAAATCGTAGAGGGAGACCAAGAGACGAATACACTAAGCAGATTCAGAAGGATGTAGGTTGCAGTAGGTACTGGGAGATGAAGAAGCTTGCACAGGATAGAGTAGCATGGAGAGCTGCCTCAAACCAGTCTCAGGACTGAAGACCACAACAACAACAACATGTAACGGATACGTTCGTCGTACGTCTCACATCGACTTCTGCTATTAATTCACGCAGTGGTGCTTGTCTTTTAGCACTGACAACTCTACGCAATCTTCACTTCTCTCGGTCGTTAAATGGAGGCCGTGGGCCACTGCGTTGTCCATGATGAGAGGAAATGCCTGAAATTTGGTATTCACGACACATTCCTGACACTGTGGATCTCGGAATACCTAACAATTTCTGAAATAGAATTCGCTTGCGTTCAGCTCAACATTTGATTCCACATTCAAAGTTTGTTAATTTCCGTCGTACGGCTATAATCACGTCGGAACCTTTCCACATGAACCATTTGAGTACAAAAGACACCTCCGCCGTTTCACTGCCCTTTCATACAGAACCTTCTTTAGACGACACTACCGCCATCAGTATAAATGCATATCACTACCTCATGACTTGTTACCTCAGTACATAGCTATCCAGTAATGTAGCAGATAGATGGCATTTTTGCGATGTATCGTCTGAAACAAAAAATACTTGCGACTACTAACTGATAGCAAAATTGAAGGCAGAAGAGGACTTAGAAGGAAGAGGGAGTCTTTCCAGTAAAATAAAACTAGAGATCCGGGTGCAATAAACATATTTTTGGGACTAAATATTTGTTGAGATTAGGAGCCACGAACTCTTGCAGACACATCTGGCTGCCCTCGAATTTGGTCACCAACAAGGGGCAAACGCTCATGCTGTATTATGAATGAGCATTCTCGATAAGCGTGGAATTATCCACTTCCTTTAAACATACCCTTAGCAAGATTCTAAGAGGTACAGGTCGGGTAAGATGGAATGGCATGCCGTTGGACCTCCTCGACAGATCTATTGCTTTCTAAACGTGTATGTTTGGTACTGCCGTACGAGGCGTAGGAAACGTGGCGCCCCGCCGTGCGTAAACCACGTGCATGATATTCTTGCAGTGGCAACATTCTTCAACAGCGCGAGTAATGTGTCACGCATATATTGCTGATAAACAATGCCTGTCAATTTTTGCGGTGAAACTTACGCACATATTTACATCATTGTGGTGGTATAAATGAAATTTATTCGCAGTCGCGAATACGGACAATCATCAGTTGTATGAGGAAATGACGACAATTTTAATTTGTGCCGAATGGGAGTCGAACCCTAATTTCCCGCTTTACGCGAACGGTCGGCTTAACCGCTTCTGCTAGCTGCGCATGACTCGGAGCCAGACCCAAATTTCTACGTCATCCTTCCTGCGTCATAACCTGCACATACCCGTATATACTTTAAGTAATTCCCGTACAAGGGAGGACATTACATTTTAATTTAACGTTGTTGCCCGGTATTGGCAGATAAGTGCGATATTGTTGTGCATGAGATGTTACAACGCAGGAACTGAGGTGACTACAACAGTTATGAAATACATGAAATGGACGCAGCCCCTAATCCTCCCACGGTCAGAAAAATGGTACCGAATCCTCCCAAGCCCGCAAGGGTCTGAAAAACGATGCGACCGAATCCTCCCGTTCGAAGCTGGTAGCAGTTCTAAAAGTTATGAACACTCCAAGCAGGCAAAGGAATGCATATGAAGTTACAGTAGATGATGTAAAAAATTTTCTCGTGTCCCGCTCAAGGCCACGCGCAAAGCGTGCATAAGTGAATCAATATTTATTGTTTATAACATGGGAGGGGTAGGGGAAGAAGATAGAGAACATGACAGAGACAATTATATTATTGTCTATAATACAAGATGGTTCATGGTGTGGGTTCCTGTAGTCATGTCCTAGTTGATGAACCACGGGCAACGTATGAGTGGCTAAGTTAAGTGGTCCCGACAGTCGGGATACCAGTTACTTTGGAATAAGGCTGGGCATCTCGGACATATTCTGAGTCGTGGTCACCTTTGTGCTCATACGGCAAAGACTACCAAATCCACCGGTTAGTCCCTCAGCCGTTAGGGGTAAAACCCAATGGGACTCGGGGCAAGTAAGGCTAGCAACCTGCTTCCCTGGTACTTTAAATATGATGCTGGCAACAATCAGAGCAAAATGCCTCGGACCTTTGGAGGTGACGGAGTCCCACCTCTAACTGACAAACCAGGGACGCTTAAGATACGACTTGGCAAACAAATGGTAATGAGATGGGGAGTTATTAATATCAATGGGGGCTACTCTGGGAAGAAGGTAGAGCTGACAGAGGCTGCAAGTAAGATGGGGCTGGACGTTTTAGCTGTTAGTGACATTCGGGTAAGGGGTGAGAAAGAAGAGGAAGTGGGAGAATACAAGGTCTACCTGTCAGGAGTCAAAGCAGGAATAGCACAATGGGGTGTAGGGCTTTACATCAGGAAAGAAATGGAACCCAGCGTAGTTGCAATAGGGTATGTAAACGAACGACTGATGTGGATAGATTTGACAGTGTCTAGCTAGAAAATTAGGATTGTGTCAGTATATTCGCATTGTGAAGGGACAGATCAAGATAAGATGGATAGTTTTTATGAGGCACTCAGTGATGTAGTTGTTAGAGTAAAGGACAAGGACAGTGTTCTGCTCATGGGTGATTTTAATGCCAGGATTGGAAATCGAACAGAAGGGTATGAAAAGGTTATGGGTAAATTTGGAGAGGATATGGAGGCCAACAGGAACGGGAAACAACTCTTGGATTTCTGTGCCAGTATGGGCTTAGTAATCACAAACTCCTTTTTTAAACATAAGAACATTCACCGGTATACTTGGGAAGGCAGGGGAACCAGATCTGTCATTGACTATATAATAACAGATCAGGAATTCAGGAAGGCTGTGAGGGACACACGTGTATTCAGGGGATTCTTTGATGACACTGATCATTATTTAATCTACAGTGAAATTGGGATTGTGAGGCTGAAAGTGCAGGAGGTCAGGGCCATATGTAGGAGGATAAGAGTGGAGAAACTTCAGGATAAGGAAATCAGGCACAAGTACATAACAGCGATCTCAGAAAGGTACCAGTTAGTTGAATGTAGTCAATTACAGTCATTGGAAAAGGAATGGACAAGGTACAGGGACACAGTACTAGAAGTGGCTAAAGAATGTCTTGGAACAGTAGTGTGTAAAAGTAGGATGAAGCAAACAGCTTGGTGGAATGATACAGTCAAGGCAGCCTGTAAAAGGAAAAAGAAGGCGTATCAAAATGGCTACATACCAGAAACCAGGTAGGCAGAGAAAGTTATGTTGAAGAAAGAAACAAAGCCAAACAGATAATTGCAGCATCCAAGAAGAAATCGTGGGAAGACTTTGGAAACAGGTTGGAGACTATGGGTCAAGCTGCTGGAAAACCATTCTGGAGTGTAATTAGCAGTCTTCGAAAGGGAGGTAAGAAGGAAATGACAAGTATTTTGGACAGGTCAGGAAAACTGCTGGTGAATCCTGTGGATGCCTTGGGCAGATGCAGGGAATATTTTGAAGAGTTGCTCAATGTAGGTGAAAATGCGATCAGTAATATTTCAGATTTCGAGGTAGAATGGGATAGGAATGATGATGGAAATAGGATCACATTTGAGGAAGTGGAAAAAATTGTCAATAGATTGCAGTGCAATAAAGTGGCTGGGGTGAATGAAATTAAGTCGGAACTCATCAAATACAGTGGAATGTCAGGTCTTAAATGGCTACACAGGATAATTGAAATGGCCTGGGAGTCGGGACAGGTTCCATCAGACTGGACAAAAGCAGTAATCACACCAATCTTTAAACATGGAAACAGAAAAGATTGTAACAACTACAGAGGTATCTTTTTAATCAGCGTTGTGGGTAAAATCTTCTCAGGTATTTTTGAAAGGAAAGTGCGAGTATTAGTTGAGGACCAATTGGATGAAAATCAGTGTGGGTTTAGGCCTCTTAGAGGTTGTCAGGACCAGATCTTTAGCTTACGGCAAATAATGGAGAAGTGGAACAGGGAATTGTGTCTATGCTTTATAGATCTAGAAAAGGCATATGACCGGGTTCCTAGGAGGAAGTTATTGTCTGTTCTACAAGATTATGGAATAGGAGGCAAACTTTTGCAAGCAGTTAAAGGTCTTTACATGGATAGTCAGGCAGCAGTTAGAGTTGACGGTAAATTGAGTTCATGGTTCAGAGTAGTTTCAGGGGTAAGACAAGGCTGCAACCTGTCTCCACTGTTGTTCATATTATTTATGGATCATATGTTGAAAACAGTAGACTGGCTGGGTGAGATTAAGATATGTGAACACAAAATAAGCAGTCTTGCATATGCGGATGACTTAGTTGTGATGGCAGATTCGATTGAAAGTTTGCAAAGTAATATTTCAGAGCTAGATCAGAAATGTAAGGACTATGGTATGAAGATTAGCATCTCCAAAACGAAAGTAATGTCAGTGGGAAAGAAATATAAACGGATTGAGTGTCAAATAGGAGGAACAAAGGACGGTTTCAAGTACCTAGGATGCATATTCTCACAGGATGGCAACATAGTGAAAGAACTGGAAGCGAGGTGTAGCAAAGCTAATGCAGTGAGCGCTCAGCTACGATCTACTCTCTTCTGCAAGAAGGAAGTCAGTACCAAGACTAAGTTATCTGTGCACCGTTCAATCTTTCGACCAACTTTGTTGTACGGGAGCGAAAGCTGGGTGGATTCAGGTTACCTTATCAAGAAGGTTGGGGTTATGGATATGAAAGTAGCTAGGATGATTGCAGGTACTAGTAGATGGGAACAATGGCAGGAGGGTGTCCACAATGAGGAAATCAAAGAAAAACTGGGAATGAACTCTATAGATGTAGCAGTCAGGGCGAACAGGCTTAGATTGTGGGGTCATGTTACACGCATGGGAGAAGCAAGGTTACCCAAGAGACTCATGGATTCAGCAGTAGAGGGTAGGAGGAGTCGGGGCAGACCGAGGAGAAGGTACCTGGATTCGGTTAAGAATGATTTTGAAGTAATAGGTTTAACATCAGAAGAGGCACCAATGTTAGCACTGAATAGGGGATCATGGAGGAACTGTATAAGGGGGGCTATGCTCCAGACTGAACGCTGAAAGGCATAATCAGTCTTAAATGATGATGATACAACATACAATGTGTCAATTTGGGAGGATTCGCTCCTGTTACCTGCTTACCGACCTGGTTTCGGGAGGATTCTGGGCTGCGCCGCATTAAATGTACTCGCAGTTGCGAATGTAAACATTGCACCGTTCTTCTTAATGACACAGGCACTGTAAATCTTGTTTATCGCCGATACCAGGCAGTGACTTTCAATTATGAGGTTTCGAACTTAAATAGTGGTTCAAATGGTTCAAATGGCTCTGAGCACTATGGGAATTAACATCTATGGTCATCAGTCCCCTAGAACTTAGAACTACTTCAACCTAACTAACCTAAGGACATCACACAACACCCAGTCATCACGAGGCAGGGAAAATCCCTGACCCCGCCGGGAATCGAACCCGGGAACCCGGGCGTGGGAAGCGAGAACGCTACCGCACGACCACGAGCTGCGGACTTAAATAATGGCAACAATTTATTTACAGCTCGTACAACGTAGATACGTGTTTCAAAGTTTCACTGAGCTTCATAGTAGTCACCAGCATTGTGTATAACCCGTTCCCAGCGATGTGGAAGTCGTAGGATATTCTTAGCCAGTTGCGTTGACAGATCGAGCGGCGCGGTCTATTGACCGACGAATTTGTAGCAGTTCTGAATCGAATGCCGCGAAGTGTTTCCTTCAGTTTAGAAATCGGGTTGAACTCACGAGGGCTTAAGCCAGGGGAGTGCAGTAGGTGGTATAGCACTTAGCAGCCCCATCAGTCGAACAAATCAGCAACAGCTTGCACTGTACGTGCTTGAGCATTTTCCTGCAAAATGACGGTCAGGCCCTGCAGAAAGTGTCATCCCTTGTATCTCTATGCTGTTGATTTTTGGAACACAACCTACGACCAGCTTAGAGACAGAAGTGATGACACTTTCTGCAGGATCTGTCCTTCGTTTTGCAGGACAATGCTCAAGCACGTACAGTGCAACCTGTTACTGATTTGTTCGACTTATGGGGCTGCTAAGTGCTATACCGCCTACTGCACTCCCCTGACTTAAGCCCTAGTGAGTTCAACTCGATTTCTAAACTGCAGGTAACACTTCCCAGCATTCGCTTCAGAATTGCTACAAATTCGTCGGGCAATGGATCGTGCCGCTCGATCTGTCAACACAACTGGCACTG
This sequence comes from Schistocerca serialis cubense, assembly GCF_023864345.2. Classification (NCBI taxonomy): domain Eukaryota; kingdom Metazoa; phylum Arthropoda; class Insecta; order Orthoptera; family Acrididae; genus Schistocerca; species Schistocerca serialis. The sequence continues at coordinate 1,133,953,977 of NC_064639.1, forward strand.
CTAAGAGTATCCTACAACTTTCACATCGCTGGCAATGGGTTATAGACAATGCTGCTAGCTGATCTGAAGGTCAGTGAAGCTTTGAAACACGTATCTATTTTCTACGAGCTGTAAATGAATAGTTGCCAACCCACATAAAATGTCCTCCCCTGTACGGGGAATAACAGAATGTATGTACGAATAGAGGGTGTGACGCAGGAGCAACGACGTATGGAAGTTTGGCTCTGACACGGATAACAGTAGAGTTCTGTGTACTGACTTGGCAGAAAATCCTAAGAAATTTTGGTCTTATGTCAAAGCGGTAGGTGGGTCAAAACAAAATGTCCAGACACTCTGTGACCAAAATGGTACTGAAACAGAGGATGACAGACTAAAGGCAGAAATACTAAATGTCTTTTTCCAAAGTTGTTTCACAGAGGAAGATTGCACTGTAGTTCCTTCTCTAGATTGTCGCACAGATGACAAAATGGTAGATATCGAAATAGACGACAGAGGGATAGAGAAACAATTAAAATCGCTCAAAAGAGGAAAGGCCTCTGGACCTGATGGGATACCAGTTCAATTTTACGCGAAGGAACTTGCCCCCATTCTTGCAGAGGTGTATCGTAGGTCTCTAGAAGAGCGTAGCGTTCCAAAGGATTGGAAAAGGGCACAGGTCATTCCCGTTTTCAAGAAGGGACGTCGAGCAGATGTGCAGAACTATAGACCTATATCTCTAACGTCGATCAGTTGTAGAATTTTGGAACACGTATTTTCGTGTATAATGAGTTTTCTGGAGACAAGAAATCTACTCTGTAGGAATCAGCATGGGTTTCGAAAAAGACGGTCATGTGAAACCCAGCTCGCGCTATTCGTCCACGAGACTCGGAGGGCCATAGACACGGGTTCACAGGTAGATGGCGTTTTTCTTGACTTCCGCAAGGCGTTCGATACAGTTCCCCACAGTCGTTTAATGAACAAAGTAAGAGCATATGGACTATCAGACCAATTGTGTGATTGGATTGAGGAGTTCCTAGATAACAGGACGCAGCATGTCATTTTGAATGGAGAGAAGTCTTCCGAAGTAAGAGTGATTTCAGGTGTGCCGCAGGGGAGTGTCATAGGACCGTTGCTATTCACAATATACATAAATGACCTTGTGGATGACATCTGAAGTTCACTGAGGCTTTTTGCGGATGATGCTGTGGTGTATCGAGAGGTTGTAACAATGGAAAATTGTACTGAAATGCAGGAGGATCTGCAGCGAATTGACGCATGGTGCAGGGAATGGCAATTGAATCTCAATGTAGACAAGTGTAATGTGCTGCGAATACACAGAAAGATAGATCCTTTATCATTTAGCTACAAAATAGCAGGTCAGGAACTGGAAACAGTTAAAACCATAAATTATCTGGGAGTACGCATTAGGAGTGATTTAAAATAGAATGATCATATAATGTTGATCGTCGGTAAAGCAGATGCCAGACTGAGATTCATTGGAAGAATCCTAAGGAAATGCAATCCGAAAACAAAGGAAGTAGGTTACAGTACGCTTGTTCGCCCAATGCTTGAATACTGCTCAGCAGTGTGGGATCCGTACCAGATAGGGTTGATAGAAGATATAGAGAAGATCCAACGGAGAGCAGCGCGCTTCGTTACAGGATCATTTCGTGATCGCGAAAGCGTTATGGAGATGATAGATAAACTCCAGTGGAAGACTCTGCAGGAGAGACGCTCAGTAGCTCGGTACGGGCTTTTGTCAAAGTTTCGAGAACATATCTTCACCGAAGAATCAAGCAGTATATTGCTCCCTCCTACTTATATCTCGCGAAGAGACCATGAGGATAAAATCAGAGAGATTAGATCCCACACAGAGGCATACCGACAATCCTTCTTTCCACGAACAATACGAGACTGGAATAGAAGGGAGAACCGATAGAGGTACTCAAGGTACCCTCCGCCACACACCGTCAGGTGGCTTGCGGAGTATGGATGTAGATGTAGATGTAGAACCAAAGCGACAGTTCGCGGTCGGTGACCAAGTTGTGCAGAGGCAGCCGTTTATACGCCATCGCCGCGAGAGTGTCTCACGGTTGTTTACTTCACAGCGCTATTCACACTTTTTACGATCAACGACGGAATGGCCAATTCGTACCAAAAAAACCACACTGAAGCTCACGTTTTCGAACGAATATGTACGACCAAAAGCACTCGCCATCGAAGCATTCCTACGTGACGAAGTGAAGTTCCCTCGTGAAGACATGATCGGAATATACATCGTTAGTGGCGTGGCTTTCGTCAAACTAACGAACGACGCAGCTGGCGACAGGATCTTAGAACGGACGAAACATAGCCTCAAATTCTGGGACACGGACGGCCACATCGGCCCAGTAATTGTTGAACGTACCGCCCTGTGACTGTGAACATTCGTATCTTCGAACCTCCTTTCGAAGTGGCGGTAGAAGACTTGATAGCGGCACTGCGTCCTTATGGAACAGTACTGGGGCACGTAGCAGAGAAATGGACTCACTTCACTACATACCCAGGTCTGAACGGGGTGTGGCAAGTCCGCATTCGGCTAAAGAAACGTGTGCCGTGTTGTCTCTTCATTGGCAGTTACCGTACCGTAGTCACATACGACCGGTGGTCGAAGGCCTGTTTTGCTTGTGGTAAACAAGAACATGTCCGTAATGAATGCCTCCAACGCAGAATTACGCAGCTGAGAACCGATGAAGCATCTTACCTTCCGACTACGAAATCCCTTCCACACACCTACCAGGCGGTACTGAGAGCCGATGATCTTCAGATGCCTGCACGGCTACTGCCACACGACCTTTCACAGCCTGCAGAGACCAGACGAGACGAGGTCGTCCGCCTACAACAACAACCGACCCCTCCCCCCGCAGATCCCGGTGTTTAGTTGACGCCACTTCGGCGCCTTGCGTGTCAGTGATAATTTAAATGATGATGAAGGACACACAACACCCAGTCTTCTGCCGGGAATCGAACCTGGGCCCCCTTGCGCGGTAGGCGGTAACGCTACCACTGCGTTAAGCCGTCGGCACACGGACAGTGCTGTCGAACGTTAACGTTGAGCGTGCCGAGTTCAACGTGCTGCTGAACGCTCAGGAACGATGCGGCTTGTGCATACGGTACGTGGGCTCCAACGTGGTATACGCGTTCGCAACGCACTCCAGCGGCACTTGAGGGATGTTTCTAGTTTGTAAATCACACTGTTTACTCAACGGGCTCTCGTAAAATTCCCACGTTATCTCTATTAAAACGCACATTCCCTCCATCGTCCACGAAAAGGAAAGTACCATGTCTAATCAATAAGGACAGAGATATATAACAGTTCCATTACAAACAGTGCGGTACAAATTTGGAGTACTTCTCCGCATAAGAAAAACATTATTTCATCATTCCCACATTTTAGTAAAACCCCAAGGTCAGTCTTACTTAATCACTGTTCCTACCCAGTAGCAGAATCTTTGCAACATGTGAATTACGAAGTGTAAAAGCAAAAGGAGCAAAATATCTTTATACAAGTAGCGCAAGCTGTCCTGTAGATTAAGCCAATCGAACAAAGTCACCCCTGAAAAAAAGGTGAACTTATATTTACATAATATCAAATATTATAGTATATACTTATATTAAACTAATAATAAAGTGTCAGAACCTAATAAAAACGCGAATGTTAGGAAATAAAATTTAGTAGTGTTAAGACGCGAACCTCTACCCCAACTTTCAAATCAACACAAGACAATGACGCTACTCATTACGCTAAACAAACAAAACACACACACACACACACACACACACACACACACACACACACACACACACACATGGCAAGTAATCAAAGTATGTTACTCGTTGGAGAAAACCTTATCGTAGATATGTTATTAATTGAAATTAAATTATAACAAATTGTACCATGAACATTGCGTTTTTGGTGGGACTTCTGTGTGTCGCTGCCTTCAAATAGCCTACTCCCATAATACGCAAGTTACAATAATTCTTTTGCCATGAATATGATGTTTCTCGTTATTTTATTGGAACGAATCACACAGTGAACAACGGTTTTTCCAGTGATTCTGTATTTGCTGGTGCTCAGAAACGGCATATATGCATATAAGCTTGAAATGAATGCCAATATGGCGCCTCACAACTCTATACTGAAGGGAGACGGCTTGCGTGTGACGTAGGTGGCGTTGTGCCATCTCATTGGTCAACACTCAGATGCACGCTCAGAATATCTGACATGCCAGATATTGCTCTGCACGCTCGGAAAGATGTGGTCTTGCGGTAGCGTTCTCGCTTCTCGCGCACGGGGTCCCCGGGTTCGATTCCCGGCGGCACCAGGGATTTTCTCTGCCTCGTGATGACTGGGTGTTGTGTGTCTTTCATCATCATTTCATCCCCATCGACACGCAAGTCGCCGAAATGGCGTCAACTCGAAAGACTTGCACCAGGCGAACGGTCTACCCGACGGGAGGCCCTAGCCACACGGCGTTATCCCGAACGTGCTATTCGACGCTATGACGTCAGAAACTAGGCACGCTCAACGCTCAACGTTCGGATGCACGGTCTGTGTGCCGACGGCTTTACGGAGGCGGACACCTGGGAAATGGTACGTGGCGATCGCCTTTGATATACATACGCCATGAGCCATTCAGACAATCGATTGGTTCGCGTCTACGTGACCTCCTCTCTCGCTTCGGAGGCGGAAAGATGGCCTTGGACCTACTCAGACCATAGTGTTTATGTGTGCACGACACCCTAAGACGACAAACAATATGGTGCAGCCGGCCGAAGTGGCCGTGCGGTTCTAGGCGCTACAGTCTGGAGCCGCGAGACCGCTACGCTCGCAGGTTCGACTCCTGCCTCGGGCATGGATGTGTGTGATGTCCTTAGGTTAGTTAGGTTTGACTAGTTCTAAGTTCTAGGGGACTAATGACCTCAGAATTTGAGTCCCATAGTGCTCAGAGCCATTTGACCCAATACGGTGCAGTCGGGGTCCGTGGGAACTTAAGATTTTGTACTTAATAGGAACTGGAATGTCGACGAATGGTCACGGCCAGATGGATTCCTGCTAAAGACGCATCGCACAATACACGTCCATACTTCTGTGAAGGGTACAATATGTAAAGCCGTCCCTACGCCGCTCGCTATTCCAGTATGTCAAGGGACGATTGCAGTGGCACCGAGACACAACAGAATTTCACTACATGATCATCAGGGGCCTTATGGAGCATCCGCCAACCCCAGAACATCAGGTCGAGGTTCAACCCGCCAAGGCGTCCCTCATTCGGCGCCGCTTGGAAGTCGTATTTATCCGGGCGTGATGCCAAGACAGCATCGCCCTGGAAACGCCCCCAGTACATCATGTCGTCAAAGATCTCAGACGCCGTCGACAAGCGCTGATCGGTTCTTTATATTTATATAACGCTCGACGGTTGGTCTCACAGGCGGACATCGCAGCAGCCTTCGAAGCTTACTATCGTTACCTCCATTGTGAAGAAGACCCTGACGATTAGGCACTTACAGGCAAACCACAGACGGTCCATCATATCCTTGATGGCCTTCGGCAGACACTGTTTTAGCAAACATCTCCAATGAAAAAATCACAGATGCGCTCGCCAAGAGAGCTCCCTACCGATCGCCAGCACCAGGCGGCCTGCTGTTAGAATTTTATAGGATCTTCAAGGACTTAATGTTGTCGCGATGGAGGGAAATGTACTTGAAGCTACTTTCCCCTACGACGTCGCCACCACCGGCTTTTCCAGATGGTCTAATTACCCTGATATCAAGCCCTCTTGTGACACGAGACATGACAGCTATCGGCCAAACACTTTGCTCAACTCAGATTTTAACATGTTTACGCGCCTCCTTGCAGTGTGTCTCAGACAAGTCCTGCACCAGGTTCTGTGGCGTGTACAGACGTCCTGGGGAAGAGATACCAATTTACAATCAACGCTATGTGTTTACAGAGACGTCATCGCCTTTGCAACAGTCTGCTGACTGCAGGGAGCCACGATTTCTGTCGATTTTGATCAGGCACATTCCTCGCGAGGTTGATGGAACGGGCGGCTTTCCCAACTCCCTTCGTCGTCTTAATCATGCGCTTACTTCGTGACGCTTCGTCGAGTGTGATGGACGGACGACGACACCAATATTGACGGCAGGGTCAGTCCGACGGGGTTGTAATGTATGCCGTCACACTAGAACCGCTTATCCGCGGCTTGCAACAACGTTTATCAGGGATAACCCTGCGGCGATACACATTCAAATGCCGCTCCTTATCTACACCGTACGTACCAACGAGGAGGTTCGGCAGGCAACACGGTGGATTGAACAATACGGGAGCAGTGCGGGCAGCGATATGAACGTCGCCAAATACTGCGCGATGGCCATTGGAAGGGCACTCACTGATGAAAATGTTGATCCGTTCAGAATGATGGAGGCTCTACGGTGTCCAGGAATCGTTTTTACTCGAAACATCTGTCGCAGCATGGCGCTCAATTTCCGCGTCTTCTTCAGAAACCAGGACGAGCGTTCGGCATCGGTTACTGAGAGCAATGTACATTCTACAAAATGTTGCAGTTTATTAGCATTTACATGACATCCCGCATAATACACATTGCACAAATTTTACCTATCTTTACACTGAAGGCTCGTCGAACCCAAGCGGCCTTCAGTACTGATCCCACATTCAAGGTCAAGTATGACACTCTCACACTTCCCAAGCGAAGAGGGGTCTCGCCCTGGTTATTGCATGCGGGTGCTACAGCTCTTTACGGGTGTACGATCTCGAAGCTACGGAATCACAGCTTCAACAGTATCACTGGATTTTCGGTCGATGAAATCGCACCTACTTCATGTCAACCGCTGATTGCCCTGGCTCACATTGCACCAGCGCTATCACATATCAAACTTTTTATTCAGGAATACTCGTACTATGGCTCTATGGCTACCACGATGCTAGATATTTATCATCCTGGAAACGCTGTCGGACAGCGTCACCCATAGGATTGGTGGTCGGCGATGTGGCTTGCAGATCATCGGTCGTACTTCACCACGGAAACGAGCGCCACCAGGCCCATTGTCGTTACTGGTAAATACCCGACGCGACACAAACTCCGTGTCATCGCCCTGGCGGCCAGCCCTCTCTGCCTGAGGTGTAATGTGGATAACACAGACGAACACCGGCGCGGCGGTGGACGTATGGTTACTTCTTCAGCATATACTGTCCCTTTATCTCTGGACACCGACGTACATGATCGTCCCCAGTATGCTCTGTCCGGATGAGGCGTATTTTCCACCATCAAAGGTGGCTGGTTGGTTGGTTGATTCGGGGGAGGTGATCATACAGCGAGGTCATCGGTCCCATCGCATTAGGGAAGGATGGGGAAGGGAGTCGGTCATACCCTTTCGTAGGGACCATCCCGACATTTACTTGAAGCGACGTAGGGAAATCACGGAAAACCTAAATCAGGTTCGCCGGACGCCGGTTTTGCTTCACCTCGCTCATTGTCAAAGATACATACGGTCGCGTGGGTAAACCGAGCGATCGCTGATTCGTTTTCGCACGCCAGGAGCATCTGTATATTATTTTTCTTCCCACTTCCTTTGTTAAATAAAGAAGTTCTCTTTTTAAGCTGTATAACTAAAAGAAGACCCACACAAAAATTATTTGCTTAGTGACCTATATTCTGTAATTTCTAGACAATGGGTTAACGTTTATTTTAGAGGAAGTGCTGTTTGATGTAAAAATTATGATTGTTAGGTTCATATACATAAATTTGTATCGTTATCAGCATTCCTAACTGAAGTATCACATTTTGGAGGCGCCCGCTAGAGTAAAGCGGAAAATATGAGTTCAAATGCCGACCAGGCAAAAATTTTCAGTGTCGGCATTCCATTATTCAACTGATGGTTGTCTTATTACTATCGTAGCCGGCCGGGGTGGCCAAGCGGTTAAGGGCGCTACAGTCTGGAACCGCGCGACCGCTGCGAATCCTGCCTCGGGCATGGATGTGTGTGATGTCCTTAGGTTAGTTAGGTTTAAGTAGTTCTAAGTTCTAGGGGACTGATGACCATAGAAGGTAAGTCCCATAGTGCTCAGAGCCATTTGAACCATTTCTTATCACTATGGCAATATATTCTCTAACTCTGAATTCCTTCTCACTTGCAAAACAGGATACCAGCTGTGAACTGTGAAATTTTCAGTGCTTTGTCTCTGAAGTGTGATCTGGATGTATCTTGTGATCTAAGAGCTGGTAAACACCGTAAATGATATGCAAGCAGTAATTACTCCTTGGCTCCAAGGATTGTTTTTTACTCGTTGTAACAAGCGCCCGTCATTTTCGCCGGACGAACCGCCCATCTGCACCGATGCCTTGCCTTGCTACACATCTTCCCTTGTTTCAAGTCAGCGCAGAAACCTGACGTCCTTTGTCTTTTCAGGTGGAACACAGTATTCAGATGTTCAGCGTACGTGACACGTATCTACCGATTTGTGTCGTTGGCTGAACCGCAGCTCATGTGGTTCACGCGTCGCGGAATTCTTGATCTTCTTCTGAAGCCACTACATTCTGAAAACGGTGTGTACGAATGCTTGACGTAGGAGGACTATGTGCTAACACCAATACACGCGCTGTAAGTAATGAGCTGTGTACTTCAACAACAAGACACCTAACACCACTGAGTACTGACCATTCTCGACCCAAGTAAAATGTGCCGTATTTCAACAAGTGTTTGTTTCTGACCATACCTTTCAAGCATCCATATATATCTTGAACAGTAACAGTCATATCCCTCTTTCTTGATGTACACCCGACGGTATTTTCGCTTCTTACGATATCTGACGTCTTGAGTTTTGTTAACTGTGGAGGCTTCATTCCAGAATGTAATGTCCCCCTTCATATTCAATGACTTGTCCTCAGATTGTCATTGGTCATTGTTTTGAAGTGAGCTATATGGAAGTGCACATCCACATATGACAGTATGAGTTGCTGGTTATCTTGATGTTGGCTTCGTTGTCTTTCTTGGAGACACAATAACGTCCACAGGCTTTCTTCTGGTACGAAGGAAATTAACTTACGAAAGGATTATGAAAGTTGAGTAATTATTTGGACATAATTTCTTATAAGAATTTTAATTTTTGTGAACGAAGATATCGACACCTGCTGGTATCGTACGATTCCTAATGTATCATTGGCTCGATTGCTTTACACGGCGCATACTTGTTCCTTTATTTCCTAACACGAATTTTGCTTACTAGGCAACGAGGCAGAAATGTATCGAGGGATTCTTGGTAGTCAAGAAACATGACCTCACCCTGGGTTCTAATTTTTTTTTTTTAGGTCATCAGTCTACTGACTGGTTTGATGCGGCCCGCCACGAATTCCTTTCCTGTGCTAACCTCTTCATCTCAGAGTAGCACTTGCAACCTACGTCCTGAATTATTTGCTTGACGTATTCCAATCTCTGTCTTCCTCTACAGTTTTTGCCCTCTACCACTCCCTCTAGTACCATGGAAGTCATTCCCTCATGTCTTAGCAGATGTCCTATCATCCTGTCCCGTCTCCTTATCAGTGTTTTCCACATATTCCTTTCCTCTCCGATTCTGCGTAGAACCTCCTCATTCCTTACCTTATCAGTCCACCTAATTTTGAACATTCGTCTATAGCACCACATCTCAAATGCTTCGATTCTCTTCTGTTCCGGTTTTCCCACAGTCCATGTTTCACTACCATACAGTGCTGTACTCCAGACGTACATCCTCAGAAATTTCTTCCTCAAATTAAGGCCGGTATTTGATATTAGTAGACTTGTCTTGCCCAGAAATGCCTTTTTTGCCATAGCGAGTCTGCTTTTGATGTCCTCCTTGCTCCGTCCATCATTGGTTATTTTACTGCCTAGGTAGCAGAATTCCTTAACTTTATTGACTTCGTGACCATCAATCCCGATGTTAAGTTTCTCGCTGTTCTCATTTCTACTACTTGTCATTATCTTCGTCTTTCTCCGATTAACTCTCAAACCATACTGTGTACTCATTAGACTGGTCATACCGTTCAGCAGATCATTTAATTCTTCTTCACTTTCACTCAGGATAGCAATGTCATCAGCGAATCGTATCATTGATATCCTTCCACCTTGTATTTTAACTCCACTCCTGAACCTTTCTTTTATTTCCATCATTGCTTCTTCGATGTACAGATTGAAGAGTAGGGGCGAAAGGCTACAGCCTTGTCTTACACCCTTCTTAATACGAGCACTTCGTTCTTGATCGTCCACTCTTATGATTCCCTCCTAGTTGTTGTACATGTTGTATATGACCCGTCTCTCCCTACAGCTTACCCCTACTTCTTTCAGAATCTCGAACAGCTTGCACCATTTTATATTGTCGAACGCTTTTTCCATGTCGACAAATCCTATGAAAGTGTCTTGATTTTTCTTTAGCCTTGCTTCCATTATTAGCCGTAACGTCAGAATTGCCTCTCTCGACCCTTTACTTTTCCTAAAGCCAAACTGATCGTCACCTAACGCATTCTCAATTTTCTTTACCATTCTTCTGTATATTATTCATGTAAGCAGCTTCGATGCATGAGCTGTTAAGCTGATTGTGCGATAATTCTCGCACTTGTCAGCTCTTGCCGTCTTCGGAATTGTGTGGATGATGCTTTTCCGAAAGTTAGATGGTATATCGCCAGACTCATATATTCTACACACCAACGTGAATAGTCGTTTTGTTGCCACTTCCCCCAATGATTTTAGAAATTCTGATGGAATGTTATCTATCCCTTCTGCCTTATTTGACCGTAAGTTCTCCAAAGCTCTTTTAAATTCCGATTCTAATACTGGATCCCCTATCTCTTCTAAATCGACTCATGTTTCTTCTTCTATCACATCAGACAAATCTTCACCCTCATAGAGGCTTTCAATGTATTCTTTCCACCTATCTGCTCTCTCCTCTGCATTTAACAGTGGAATTACCGTTGCACTCTTAATGTTACCACCGTTGCTTTTAACGTCACCAAAGGCCATTTTGACTTTCCTGTATGCTGAGTCTGTCCTTCCGACTATCATATCTTTTTCGATGTCTTCACATTTTTCCTGCAGCCATTTCGTCTTAGCTTCCTTGCACTTCCTATTTATTTCATTCCTCAGCGACTTGTATTTCTGTATTCCTGATTTTCCCGGAACATGTTTGTACTTCCTCCTTTCATCAATCAACTGAAGTATTTCTTCTGTTACCCATGGTTTCTTCGCAGCTACCTGCTTTGTACCTATGTTTTCCTTCCCAACTTCAGTGATGGCCCTTATTAGAAATGTCCATTCCTCTTCAACTGTACTGCCTACTGCGCTATTCCTTATTGCTGTATCTATAACGTTAGAGAACTTCAAATGTATCTCGTCATTCCTTAGTACTTCCGTATCCCACTTCTTTCGGTATTGATTCTTCCTGACTAATGTCTTGAACTACAGCCTACTCTTCATCACTACTATAGTGTGATCTGAGTCTATATCTGCTCCTGGGTACGCCTTACAATCCAGTATCTGATTTCGGAATCTCTGTCTGACCATGATGTAATCTAATTGAAATCTTCCCGTATCTTCCGGCCTTTTCCAAGTATACCTCCTCCTCTTGTGATTCTTGAACAGGGTATTGGCTATTACTAGCTTAAACTTGTTACAGAACTCAGTTAGTCTTCCTATTCTTTCATTCCTTGTCCCAAGCCCATATTCTCCTGTAACCTTTTCTTCTACTCCTTCCCCTACAACTGCATTCCAGTCGCCCATGACTATTAGATTTTCGCCCCCCTTTACATACTGCATTACCCTTTCAATATCCTCATACACTTTCTCTATCTGTTCATCTTCAGCTTGCGACGTCGGCATGTATACCTGGACTATCGTTGTCGGTGTTGGTCTGCTGTCGATTCTGATTAGAACAGCCCGGTCACTGAACTGTTCACAGTAACACACCCTCTGCCCTACCTTCCTATTCATAATGAATCCTACACCTGTTATACCATTTTCTGCTGCTGTTGATATTACCCGATACTCATCTGACCAGAAATCCTTGTCTTCCTTCCACTTCAGTTCACTGACCCCTACTGTATCTAGATTGAGCCATTGCATTCCCCTTTTCAGATTTTCTAGTTTCCCTACCACGTTCAAGCTTCTGACATTCCACGCCCCGACTCGTAGAACGTTATCCTTTCGTTGATTATTCAATCTTTTTCTCATGGTAACCTCCACCTTGGCAGTCCCCTCCCGGAGATCCGAATTGGGGGACTATTCCGGAATCTTTTGCCAATGGAGAGATCATCATGACACTTCTTCAATTACAGGCCACATGTCCTGTGGATACACGTTACGTGTCTTTAATGCAGTGGTTTCCATTGCCTTCTGCATCCTAATACTAATACTAATGCATTAAACAGAAAATGGAACGTAGTTAAACAAAAAACATAGAGATATATAATGTGGATGAAAATTTCGATTAAAAAGAAATGTTCATTGTATTAGTGCGTGCATAATCATAATTACGTCCATCGTGCAATGTGTCGCACATTTGTCATAATTTTTCCGCCCACATTAGCATTATTAGTTTTACCATGTGCTCTGGAAATGTGAATCAGGAGAATGTAAATCAGATACCAGTGACCTTATATGATGATCTCAAGAGGCACCTATTCGTACTCTGTTTTTCTTTTTGGTGTTTTCTTTTTCCTTGAGAACCCGAAACTTACAGACACCGTCCTAGCGACCTCCTCTATCTTCAGAAGAGGAGAACATCTCGCCACATTTCCCTTTACTGTATTCATTTTGTTGGTGCGACAGTCAGACAGGTGCTTCCCCATTACGATTTTGCAAATTTACACTTAAACTCGCAGATCAGATGGAGACAATGAGGATTTCCCCAGCTCTGAGTCGCTAGTCAGAGGCTGGTGGTCAAAAAAATTGTTATATAAATAATGATAATGATGATTGACACTGCAAGTTGTTGTTTAAAATGGGTGCTGTATTTGCTTGATCTTTCACTGGTGATTGCGCATGTCAAGTCAGCTTTCAGTGTGGCTTCTCAGTAATTAATTTCAACAACATGAAACTCTTTCCGAAAAATATTCCCACGTACTCCCAATGTTATTAATTAGGTTCCTGAACACCCACAAATAATAAAGTTACTACTCAAATCAATTCCATAGTTATGAATGTAATTGAATTGGCCGTGGAGTCAGTAATTTTGCCGGTAAACATTGCGAACGAACATTAAGAGAAATACACAGACTTCAATAAATGCCAAATATTTGCAAAAAACTAACTTTGGTAACTTACAGCTTACAAGTATTCAGAACATACTGGAATATCTTCCCCGTGATTTATCACTGAGTATTCTTCACATTAACGCAGTTAATTTGTCATAACTGGAACTGTACCGTTTCTTGAACAAACACGCTTTAATTAATGTATACAAACTTTTATCTCGAATTTACGTGAAAACACGATATCACATCGAATCGGTGCTTTTTCGTAGCATACAAACGTATTGCTCAGTTCTCGAGAAATCGTTCAGCATCTAGAGCTACGACTTATTTGTTCAAATTTGATATTTACATGACTCTAGAGATGGTTACAATAAATTTAAGCGGACATCTGGTAAAGATTGGAATTAATATCACCTAATAGTATCTGCAGACAGATTCTTTACACAGAAATCTATAATTTGGCATGTCTTAGGACGATGCGTCGTGTGTGAACAGGGGTTCTGCCGTCTTGGAACAGGGCATCACAACTGGGGAACAGACAATGGACCCTTGTGATTGACATGAACAGCCATAATGGTCACATAACCCTTGGCAGTAATGCCATCTCGCAGAGTAACGGTGGGCCTCGTGGAATGCCACTATATGCCTGCCCACATCATCACTGAATCCTCACTTGGAACGTTAGCTCGGCCAGATGTTTGAAACAATGTGAAGCTATATTTTACAGGTCTGTCTTGATCACACAAAATTTTACACTTCACTGTTACCGGTTTCTGCTGCTGCCATCTTCAGATCTGTTACAAAGAAAAACATTGTGTAACCAACAAAGTTCAGTTTGCTGACGCTAAATCTGTAAAATTACTGGTGTTGCCCTCAGTTTGTAACACCTAAAATGCATGATCCATGGTACCTACTACAGATATATAATTTTTTTAATTGCATGTAAATATTTGTAATTTAAATGCTTTCTTTTAATGAGTAAGGACATTGCTTCACTATATGTGTACATTTAGGTAGAAGTCTGTTGACGTTTCATTGTATTTATCTGTGAAACTTATAAGCTCTGGGAAAAAGGTAAAGGAATTGTTATTTGCATCGACTAGCAACTATAATAGAAGTGCTTGTGCGTTGTAAAATCTTTGGGTAGCGTGTTGTTGCGCGGAGCGCACGGCGAGACCGGGAGACGGGTTCCAGCGCTTGTAGTGTGCGCAAGCGTGGTGTTAACGCTCTCGCAGTAGAGAGTACCATTTTCGGCAGCATCATGTACGCGCGCCGGTCAGATGTCTAGAGCAGGAGTACGAACAGTCGACGGGCGGAAGAGGCTGTATTAATACGATTGCCCGTTCCCATAATTAGCCGTGGCTCCACAATATGCTACTATCTTCAACAACAGGAGCAGTTCCAACAACACAGTTTCGTCGTCGGCTCCGAGTTCCGTCGTATGCATAGCACTGAAGGTAAGACTGTTCGTCGGTAGAAAGTGTTAATGGCTAACCCAGCAGCATAACTGAATGTGACCTGATTAATAAACTTTATTTAAATAATAATCAGTTAAATTCAGTGCGATAGTGTCCTCATTGCCCCCAGACATTATTACCAAGCAGGGTCTTTGTTCCCTTTTTTCCTTATATGCTAACCGAAGTTGGAGCATCTACCACTGGAAAATTCCAAATCTAAAAAAAAAAAAAAAAAATGCACAAATTAAGAGTGCGGAAGTTTTATTTATTTTACATATACCTTGGAGCAGATGGCTGTTTGATTTGATACGTATTCTAGATTTCTTTAATTCTGTTCAAGTCAGTAAAAAAGGCTCAGTCGTTCAAACAATAATATGAAATCCAATTTGAAAACTAAGTAACTGCAAAGTAAAAAGTGCTTGCCTTTCTCTAAATTTCTTTGATTACGCTATATTTAGGTCTCTGAAAGTCATTGTTCATGTAACGAAGTTCAATACTAACATACAGTTTAGTGCATATTTTCAGATCATTACTCGATTGCCTTTTTCAAAATTTAGTGACAAACTTAACGTAAAAGTGACTTCTCAGTTTTCTTTTTGATTACGTAGTCACTTAAAATTAGTGTCAACAACCGTGACAACCTTCAGTTGCCACGTCAGTGGTTAATACTACATGTGTTTCTTTCCCATCATCTTGTACAGGTTCAAAATGGCTCTGAGCACTATGCGACTTAACTTCTGAGGTCATCAGTCGCCTGCCGGCCGGTGTGGTCGTGCGGTTCTAGGCGCTACAGTCTGGACCCGGGCGACCGCTACGGTCGCAGGTTCGAATCCTGCCTCGGGTATGGATATGTGTGATGTCCTCAGGTTAGTTAGGTTTAATTAGATCTAAGTTCTAGGCGACTGATGACCTCAGAAGTTAAGTCGCATAGTGCCCACAGCCATTTTTCATCAGTCACCTAGAACTTAGAACTAATTAAAACTAACTAACCTAAGGACATCACACACATCCATGCCCGAGGCAGGATTCGAACCTGCGACCGTTGCGGTCGCTCGGCTCCAGACTGCAGCATCTAGAACCGCACGGCCACTCCGGCCGGCCATCTTGTGCAGGAATTTGGATGTAAATCGCCCTAGTGGGCTGGTGACTGTAAATATTTCCTTTTCGTTCATTAGTGTAACTTTTGGATTCATGATCAGTGGTACCCCTTTTCTGTTCAGAGTTGTTCGTGGGTGAATGCACAAAAGAACTTTCATTTTTCCAAATTGTAGCCCTGTTCGGTTTAATTTTAAAAGACTTTTCTATCAGAAAAATCGGTTGTACACTTTCCCCCTACTTATCGGTATTACTTCTTCGGGAAAGATAGCCTTATCCAATTAAAAAAAATTCCATTGGGTACACACGCGATCCACGGTCATACTCTATATCGCAAGCAGGATAGGCCGATTAGTGAGAGGGTGGTTACAAGTTTCCTTGTATAAATATCAGACTCACTATGTACCTACGTGTATAGTTTGACGTTGGCACTACATCAGAATATTTTATGGAGTGTGTGGCTGGTCTACATGGCTGCTAATTACGTAAACACTTTATCGAAACCGGTAACAGTAAAGTGTAAAAGTTGGATTTCGGAATTACAACTCGCTCTACAATTCCCTCCCCATGAAGCTCCCTACGTGTTGTTTCGGTGCTGACAGTGTCGCGAGACGAACATTCAGTTCTGCAGTGACTTTCGCAGATGTCGTCGTCTTGTTCTTCGTCACAGTACTCTTCAATGAGCATCCGTCACCGTTACTGGACAGACACGTTTGTCCGTTTTGTTAATTAGCGGAAATGTTTATCCGTTTTCAGTGTAAGCGCTACAAAACTTCGATACGGTGCCTCTAGAAGGGCAAACGCTTCGGCTATCTTGTTTATGGAAACATCCACGATACTAACAAACACCATTAGGCCACGTTCTAATTGACCAATCTGCGACATAATGCACTCGCGACTACACTGTAAGAGGTCCGAGCAGATGTAATTTCGATGTATTGCTCATGCGCTGCCTGCGATATGCAAGGTCTCTGACCGGAGAGCAGTGTTGACTGCAGTAGGAACTGTGTAGCTGTAGCAGCAAGTTGTTGCCAGTCTGGAGTCTGCTCTCGTCTGGTCTGGTGTATCGTGTTGGCTGGCCCGGTCGCGGTGCAGCGATGCCGGAGCCTGAGTATTATTGTATAAGGTAAAAAGCAGCCTCGCGCATATGCAGTAATGTCATCTCAAGTCCCATGTAAATGTTTTAAAAAATCTCGTAATAATAATCTTTCTCATAAAAAGTAACTTTTAACAACCATTCATTTCAATTTAAAGAATTTACTAATTTCTCCCATCCATGATCATACCGATTGTTGCAAAGAAAAAAAAATCTGTTGCTTCCTTTCATAAATGACAGATAGGTCGGCCAGCATTGCACAGAGCTGTGCCGGAAAAATTTATTGTAACAGCAGGTATATCCGGCGACTTCATTGAGGTAAGAATTTTTCCTTTTTTTATTCAGAATGATCCTTCAGAGCCATGACGCAGCACTGCTGTCGTCCAAAATTTACCAGGTTAAATTCACAGTGAATTATTGAAAAGTCATAAGTGTGCGACAAATCAATTGAGAGGTTAGTTACATTGTTTTATTACCAGGTTACTGAATTTATTTTTTTATTGGGACGTTATACTGAATGTGAACGACATAATTATAATTTTTACTGTTGAGAGGTTTAGGAATTTTTCTGTTTTGAGGTTGCGCTAAATGTGAATGAATTCTTCTGTTTAGTGAGCGCATCATGCGATTCCGCTCGCACTGAAACATCTGTTTCGTCCATCCTCGGAACCCCTGTGGCGCTCTGCGAAATCACATTCGCAGATGAGTCCAGGATCCACACACACACCGCAACAAACGAGACATATTACGCGACCTATTGCTTCGCAGATTTGCTAGGAAACCTTTATAGGTTGGCCTGGATTAATGCTCTGCACAGCTACATTGTCTGTTCCGTCTAAATAAGGGCTGCAAGTTTCGCTTGACCCGCAAGACAGGGTAAACCTCTTTCTACCACGAATTCAGTAATTGAGGGCTTGTAGCTATCTGATTACTTTCTGATTCCAGGATTCGATCACTCGATTGGAAAATATGCACCGATACCAGTGTACAGCACTCTTATCAGTTTCCGATGATAATCTGTACAGCAAAACAGGAACACAACACTCAAATTTCAACTGAAGTGAATCAGATTTATTGGTTTCTATTGAACCTGGTCTGGTCAGTAACTTCTTGTCAAACAGCGTCTACAGGTACCTACTGACTCAACAATCTCTGTCTAACCACACTCACCGAGGAAATCATAACATGCTTAAACAGTATTGGATTCCCCAGCACGGGGGGGGCTTTCGAGGCTTACGATGGAAAGTAGCATCGTTAATCGTGAACTATGCAAGATTTGGCAACTGTCTTCTTAATGCTCTTCCTCCCACGCTGTTTTATTCCCCGCAAGGGATACCAAATGCAAGATCCCCTTCCTTATAAACTGATACTGTTATTATTCAGCTTAGCCGTGAGTCCGTAGAGGGTGGTGTATGTGACGTACAGTATAACTGGTCAGCATTTCTCCTGGAATTCGCGAGTGTAAGTCGGACCTTCCTTGATCCGCCTTGGTGGGTCGTGTCGTCGGATTTCCTACTACCTGTGCGCGGTGCAGCTCTCGTAAATGTCGTTCCGTGCAGATTCTTCACTGGCGCATTGGATGTGTCTGTCGGTGGAAGCTAATTATCTGAAATTGTTGCCGATCAACTTTGGGGTACCTATTTACTCGAAATTAACATTCAGAATGCCGTAATATCACTTTTATTCCTATTAGATCAGTCCGTATCTCTTACTAGTTTCGTCACAGTTCGTGGATTTCCGATCAAGTTCGTGCTTACTAAGGTATGCATTTGTTAATGAAAGGGTGTGAATTTTAACGAGGCAAAATTATGATAAATAGTTTTAAACATCCAGAGACTCCTCCTAGTATTCATGTTGTCATAAATGACTTTCATTATTAAATATAAATAAACAAAATCGGTGACTTCGGTGCCAAGATGGCGGTACTTCCCGTCACGTATATTTCCCAGGCTGACGCTTGTTGCTACAGTCCAGCGCCGAGCCCCACCCCAATACGCGCCACATATGGTCGCTTCGTCACATAGCCAGCCAGCGTGGGAAATGCTCTCCGACTTATGGCCGTCTACGGACTACAGCACTTCCTAACTATCGTGAATACGTCAATAAGAGACAATAATTTATTAAAACTGGTAAAAATGTCTTCCTCACGTAAGAGGCACCTTACAACTATCCCTAGCTTCCGACCTCAGAAATGATAACCGTCGTAAAATACGAATTCCACCCCTCAGAGCAAAGACTTTCCTCGTAACCCCACGATGGCTCCTTGCCAACTTCCCATTTCCCGATCTTCTAACAGCTCCAACTGTCTGCATTCCGCAACGAAATTAAGTTATAATTTTCCGAAACCCCGTAATTGTGTGCCATTGCGACATTTAAGTTTGAAGTTTGGCTCAATGTGTCTACAATCTTCCTCCCTAATAGCAAAAAAGCGTGGTGTGCCCTGCGACATCACCCTAGGGCTCGGCGACATTGTAATCAGTAAAATGTCGACACGAAATAAAAAAATAAAGGTCACAGCTGAAAAATTCATATGAGCTCTAAGGTGTTTCACAACAACTCCGCCCAACCTGTAATACGTTGAGAAGATCATCACAAGCCCTCTTACCCACATGTTCACCCACTTCTTTTGACGTCTCTGTGTCACACAGCGTTGAAATCATGCAGTTTCCTTACGGGTGGCCCAGGAAAACATTTAAGATAGACCGCTCTCACACTCGACGCGAAAAGGCCCAGTGACACGAGTGGCGTCAATAAAATCATGCCTTCCAATGGGGCATTGATTCCCACACATCTCGTTGCCGAAAACGACAGTTCGCATTGTGATGATCTAACAATACCACCACTTGCAAAGCAGGTTAGAAATCAGATTAATAATGTTGCTCACGTAGCATATGTTGGCTTTATCGGGCAACAACAAAGTTGTTGACTGTGGATGGTATCGTCGGAATGGAAGTTATGAAGTCACTGTAAAAAAGTCATTAATTTTGGCACTTATCTTGAATGGATTCCCACGTAGATTTCGTCGAAGTTGTTATGTCTCATCTTGTTGATTCTAGGGTGATTCCACTTTGACTGCTAGAAGGTCCAGATCCGTATTTTAGCAATATTTGAAGGCCTAACAAATGCCTTTTTCAAGAAATTCTTAATTATCAAACAATACCAGATCAGAACAATGGTATGGTAGAAATAATTTTTGACTTGGTGTTCGCGATCCACATTTTTATTAAACTTCTTGTAAATTCACATATACTTCTTCTTAATTGTCACATCATCAAGAAAACAGTTTTGTATCAATCTTCATATATTTAATTTCCACTTTCACCAAATATAAGACTTGACTGTTCTTTTACAAAGCGGAAATACAACTTAACTTATGCAAAGTGAAACAAAGACTGCTCTGTGCGCATTCGCTCCAAAACGGTTACAAGTAAGTAAAAGATTATGACATTCTCACAGAAATGAATACACACAAGAACCATATCACTGTAATATATCGATACATCTGAGTACCTGTACATTAATAAAACCAAATGTGAATATTGTCACAAAAATATGTCTGTTACTTCGCAGAAAAGTAGTACGATATTACTGGTATCGATAACTGGGATTGGAGTGCCGCAATGGTCACGTAAATAAAGAACCATTACAATGAGCAACTAGAAAATGTTCCTGACAACCTTTAACACTGTTCTGACACCCTCGAACGTTTCAACAATTATCTAAGGGCATTTTCAGCTGCATCCGTAATGAACATGATTGCACCCATTTGGAGTGCAGCGTGACCATAAAATTTGCTCTCGTTTACTCGTTGGAACCACTAGGAACCGTTCGCAAACACAACGAAATTTGAATTTGATCCTAATAAGGAAAGGATACTAATGCTATTCCAGGTCTCCTGTTTTGCGCCCTCCTGTGTCATTATCACGTAGAAGTGCAATATTAACATGTGCATCAATAAAACAGAAAAGGAATCATCTGAGGCTTCTCAGTTCGGCAACACCCTCTGTGCCATGCCGCAACTTTGATGAGCACGTTACAGATGTAGCTGTCAGAATCTTTGACACCAATTCAGCCTGGCGGCTGCTCTAGCGCCTGAAGATACGCAAATCCCCTCCAAATTTCTGTCGAAAGGGCTGCCTAACCCTCAGGAGCTACAGCAGTCACCGGCCTGATTTGCTGTCGAAATTTCAGAGCTGCGTGTCTCGGACGTCATCAGAAGGGTGAAATGTGGGTAAGAGGGCCTGTGACGACTTCCTCATCATGTGACACGTCCGTGTTGGCGTTCGGCAGAATTGTGGTGAAATTTGGTGCCAATGTGACATCACCAACCCACATTACAGTTCACACAAATTTTTGAGCTGTGGCCTTTTTCTCTCATCTGTTCACCCCTTCGCGTATGAAGCGTCGCACCGGCACCTTCCAGCCAAATTGCGAACTTATGCGTGGCAAGGGGAGACAATTACAGGGTCCCGAAAAAGTGATCATTCAGTTTTGTTGCACCATGTGTTTTTAGCATTTAAGCCTTTCAGCCAACCTGGGTGAGAAACAGACTATAGGTATTTTCATTGGCCATTACCTGTTCCAGAGAATAAAGCTTCTTTAAGGCGCTGCTTCCTGTCAAGATTTTCGGAAGTTTCCATCCAAAATGTGCTGTAAAAACATTCCTCATGGAAAATCACAAACTCTTAAGCCACCCTAGTAGGTTCAAACAACAAACGATTCATAAGGAATAGGAATGGACTTGCCCTTCATCCCGAGGCTGACCAGAAGACCACACGCCCAAGATACCCAGAAACTAGGTATAGTATTCACAAAAGCGAACGAGGCAAGCAATCGGATGAAGTCAGGAAATATTATATGTAGCGCTTCCAGTGCCTCTTCAGTGGCTCCACACTATTTCCTCGTTGTCTTTATGGATTCATTGTATATTTTTATCTTCAGTTGCAGGTAGAGTTAATGCATTTCTTCTCATCTCCCATCAAATACACTTGGGTGCAAAACCTGAGGATGAAACCAACTTTCGCATAATATGTCATCACGTGGATGTGTGCCCACGTCCATCTAGGGGCGACTTTCGGGTCTGAGCACTATTATAAATGCTACAACTTCCATAGGCAATATCATTACAATTCCTTCAACGATTTTCGTTTTAAAGCCTCTACCTTGTTTGCTCTTGAATTACTGTAAGACGTACCTTCCTATGAGTTACTAAAGACAGCTGTAAAAATTCAATTGATGTGAAACGTTACATAATGTTTTGTAGAGAGAATAGCTAACAATAGCATGAATTTCGGCTTTTTATGTAAACTAGCTTCTGGTGTACAAAAAGTTACTTAAAACACAGAATTTATAACTTTCTTTTATAAATAAGATGCTGCATGTTCGTTTTATGCAGAAATCATCTTTAAATAACGAAGTAAATATCATTATGATGAAGAAAATGAAAATTTATATCATAATTTCAGTTTTAGAACACTATACTGGGGCGACAGTAGTTTGGCGTGAGGTGTCACTGCCGAATAACAGAGCTTGATGAAACCTGGACCGTACATAGAGAGAACTGCTACAGTATAGTACAGATGTAAATTGAAAGAAATGGTGAGACATTATGCCTCCCCATACCGTAAAACTCTATCACCAAGGTTTCTGCGTGCATTATCGTACTCTTACAAGGTGAGAGATTGGAATACGTAATACACCCAGGAATATAGACGAACATGGTTTGTTTGGTGCTCTAGATGCTACGGTGTGGAGAGGAATAATGTAGGATCGGCGTGTTGACCCCTAAATCTTTGAACACGGCGTACACTTTGTTCAACGTTGTTGCGACACTGTACTCCTTCCCCAGGTGAGTGTTATCCGAGGTGCATTCGGCCCTCACTTTCGCACTGAACTGCGCATGTGGAGGAACTCTTGGAACAAGAGGATGTTAGACGATTGAGCTGGTCTACCCGTTCCCTCGACTGAATTGCACCACGAAGATTACGTGCTACAGGAGCTAAATTTAATCGACAGGAGGAAGATACTATGTTATGCAAATGATTAGCTTTTCAGAGCATTCACATAAGGTTGGCACCGGTGGCGACACGTAAAATGTGCTGACATGAGGAAAGTTTCCAACCGATTTCTCATACACAAACAGCAGTTGACTGGCGATACCTGGTGAAACGTTGTTATGATGCCTTGTGTAAGGAGGAGAAATCCGTACCATCACGTTTCCGACTTTGATAAATGACTGATTGTAGCCTCTCGCCATTGCGGTTTACCGAATCGCGACATTGCTGCTCGCGTTGGTCGAGATCCAATGACTGTTAGCAGAATATGGTATCGGTGGGTTCAGGAGGGTATTACGGAACGCCGTTCAGGATCCCAACGGCCTCGTATCACTAGCAGTCGAGATGACAGGCATCTTATCCGCATGGCTGTAACGGATCGTGCAGCCACGTCTCGATCCCTGAGTCAACAGATGGGGACGTTTGCAAGACAACAACCATCTGCACGAACAGTTCGACGACGTTTGCAGCAGCATGGACTATCAGCTCGGAGACCGTGTCTGCGGTTACCCTTGACGCTGCGTCACAGACAGGAGCGCCTGCGATGGTGTACTCAACGACGAACCTGGGTGCACGAATGGCAAAACGTCATTTTTGCGGATGAATCCAGCTTCTGTTTACAGCATTATGATGGTCGCATCCGTGTTTGGCGACATCGCGGTGAACGCACATTGGAAGCGTGTATTCGTCATCGCCATACTGGCGTATCACCCGGCGTGATGGTATGGGGTGCCATTGGTTACACGTCTCGGTGACCTCTTGTTCGCATTGACGGCACTTTGAACAGTGGACGTTACATTTCAGATGTGTTACGACCATTGGGTCTACCCTTTATTCGATCCCTGCGAAACCATACATTTCAGCAGGATAATGCACAACCGCATGTTGCAGGTCCTATACGGGCCTTACTGGATACAGGAAATGTTCGACTACTGCCCTGGCCAGGACATTCTCCAGATTTCTTATCAATTGAAAACGTCTGGTCAATGGTGGCCGAGCAACTGGCTCGTCACAATACGCCAGTCACTATTCTTGATGAACTATGCTACCGTGTTGAAGCTGCATGGGCAGCTGTACCTGTACACGCCATCCACGCTCTGTTTGACTCAATGCCCAGGCGTATCCTGCCGTTATTACGTCCAGAGTTGGTTGTTCTGGGTACTGATTTGTCAGGATCTATGCATCCAAATTGCGTGAAAATGTAATCACATGTCAGTTCTAGTACAATATATTTGTCCAATGAATACCCGTTTATCATCTGTATTTCTTTTTGGTGTAGCAATTTTAATGGCCAGTAGTGTACAATAATTATAATTACGTCATATAACAAGTATTGTATGTATATTTTCTAAAATAGTAACAACATCTTCTCTCATTAAGAATAAGGGCATATTTTTCGGATACACATGTGAAAACACTACAATCAGTGTAAAAGGACGAATGCCATTCATTTTATTCTGACAGGAAATGGTAGCCTATTATTCTTGATGTGAATAGTATGTGAATGAAATATAAAAATATAACTGTAAACGTACATGTAATGTTACATGTCTAATATCTGGCACAGTACTGAGATGGAACCATGTAGAGGCCAGTGTGAAACAACGAATCTGGCACGAAGTTGTGTAACTGGTGTTATGCATGGCAGAAATGAGTTCTGCAGCTGACAACAAAGGAAGTGCTAACATGAAAAGACAGCTACAGTACATAAAATTAAAATGTCCATGCATCTTGTCTCCCATTAAACATTCAGTATTTATTACAGTTAGGAGTTGGAACCACTACTTATGTGCTTATGTGACAAACAGAACTAACAATCAAGCTGCATAAAAAAAGTTAAACATGACACGTATCAAATCCTAAGAGAAGTCTGGAGCCATAACCATAGGGAAAATATGGGCAAACATCAATTGCCACTGTCATATAACAAGTATTATATATTCACTGGTTACAAGCATAAGTAACATGCAACATCTTTTCTCAATAGAAGTAGGAGCTCAATTTTCAACATGAATTAAGTAGTACAATGAGACAGAAGGGTACAGGGGGAGGGGGGAGGAGTTATTAATTATGAAGCAGTGAGATTGCGAGGAAACATGTGAAACTAGTTTTAGAAGGACTATCATTATAGATAAAATACACTCCTGGAAATTGAAATAAGAACACCGTGAATTTATTGTCCCAGGAAGGGGAAACTTTATTGACACATTCCTGGGGTCAGATACATCACATGATCACACTGACAGAACCACAGGCACATAGACACAGGCAACAGAGCATGCACAATGTCGGCACTAGTACAGTGTATATCCACCTTTCGCAGCAATGGAGGCTGCTATTCTCCCATGGAGACGATCGTAGAGATGCTGGATGTAGTCCTGTGGAACGGCTTGCCATGCCATTTCCACCTGGCGCCTCAGTTGGACCAGCATTCGTGCTGGACGTGCAGACCGCGTGAGACGACGCTTCATCCAGTCCCAAACATGCTCAATGGGGGACAGATCCGGAGATCTTGCTGGCCAGGGTAGTTGACTTACACCTTCTAGAGCACGTTGGGTGGCACGGGATACATGCGGACGTGCATTGTCCTGTTGGAACAGCAAGTTCCCTTGCCGGTCAAGGAATGGTAGAACGATGGGTTCGATGACGGTTTGGATGTACCGTGCACTATTCAGTGTCCCCTCGACGATCACCAGTGGTGTACGGCCAGTGTAGGAGATCGCTCCCCGCACCGTGATGCCGGGTGTTGGCCCTGTGTGCCTCGGTCGTATGCAGTCCTGATTGTGGCGCTCACCTGCACGTCGCCAAACACGCATACGACCATCATTGGCACCAAGGCAGAAGCGACTCTCATCGCTGAAGACGACACGTCTCCATTCGTCCCTTCATTCACGCCTGTCGCGACACCACTGGAGGCGGGCTGCACGATGTTGGGGCGTGAGCGGAAGACGGCCTAACGGTGTGCGGGACCGTAGCCCAGCTTCATGGAGACGGTTGCGAATGGTCCTCGCCGATACCCCAGGAGCAACAGTGTCCCTAATTTGCTGGGAAGTGGCGGTGCGGTCCCCTACGGCACTGCGTAGGATCCTACGGTCTTGGCGTGCATCCGTGCGTCGCTGCGGTCCGGTCCCAGGTCGACGGGCACGTGCACCTTCCGCCGACCACTGGCGACAACATCGATGTACTGTGGAGACCTCACGCCCCACGTGTTGAGCAATTCGGCGGTACGTCCACCCGGCCTCCCGCATGCCCACTATACGCCCTCGCTCAAAGTCCGTCAACTGCACATACGGTTCACGTCCACGCTGTCGCGGCATGCTACCAGTGTTAAAGACTGCGATGGAGCTCCGTATGCCACGGCAAACTGGCTGACACTGACGGCGGCGGTGCACAAATGCTGCGCAGCTAGCGCCATTCGACGGCCAACACCGCGGTTCCTGGTGTGTCCGCTGTGCCGTGCGTG
Organism: Schistocerca serialis cubense; assembly: GCF_023864345.2. Taxonomy (NCBI): domain Eukaryota; kingdom Metazoa; phylum Arthropoda; class Insecta; order Orthoptera; family Acrididae; genus Schistocerca; species Schistocerca serialis. Next base: position 1,133,980,400 of record NC_064639.1, read on the forward strand.
TGATCATTGCTTGTACAGCCCTCTCGCAGTGTCCGGAGCAAGTATGGTGGGTCTGACACACCGGTGTCAATGTGTTCTTTTTTCCATTTCCAGGAGTGTAGATTGCTGCACCCATGTATGACGTTCGTGTAATGATATCTAAGCCTGCAAAAATCATATTACCGCATAGTGGTTCATATTTAATGGGAATAAGAGATCGATATCACATAATCAAATACTAGAAAACAAAGTCACAAGTTAAAACATGCTGTCATGAATGAGGGTTTAAAAAAACAAGGGATTTTTTTATAACTTATAGAACATGACAATGAAGTTAAAAAGTAGTCCTTTTTAAGAGAAATTTGTTAATTCATGATTTTTTCCTACGTAATTATGCATGTAGGAGAAAATTTCTGTTTATTCAAGTAAATTCATCCCTGCCCGACCAGTTAGCCGTGCGGTCTAACGCACGGCTTTCCGGACTGGGAAGGAGCGCCTGGTCCCCGGCACGAATCCGCCCGGCGGACTTGTGTCGAGGTCTGGTGAGCCGGCCAGTCTGTGGATGGGTTTAGGCGGTTTTCCATCTGCCTCGGCGAGCGTGGGCTGCTTCCCCTTATTCCGCCTCAGCTACACTATGTCGGCGATTGCTGCGCAAACAAGTTCTCCACATACGTGAACGGCACCATTACTTTACGACGAAAACGTAGGGGTTACAGTCGCCTGGAATGAAACGTTCCAAGGGGTGGCCACCGGTGGCCCAACCGCACAGTAACCGTCAAAGAGTGGTTCGGTGTGGTGCGGCGGAGGGGTGAAGTGGAATGCGGTAGTCGTCGTGGGTTGTGGACCACTGCGGCTGCGGCGGGGACGGAGTCTCTCCGTCGTTTCTAGGATCCTGGTTGACATACAATACAATACAGAATTCATCCCTTCTCCTTTATTCCTATATTTTGTAACATCTCTCTTGGTTCATTTATATAATTAACTGAGTGTTGTGAGTTTTTTAATGGGTACCTACAGCTGAAGGGCTGCTTTGCTAAGAATGTTCCTGGTTTTTAGCTTTCTCCCTGTCTGACCAATATAAAAATGATCATACTGTACATATTTGATTTTATTATTATCTGGGTGACTATATAAGACGTCTTCCTCAGCACTATTTGCAATTTTAAGCCTGGAGGGAAATAGTTACATTACTTCTGCTGAATAATTGACTATCTTTCTCTGAAACTCTTCCAATATATAGGAGACCAGCATATTTAGTTTTGTTTCTATCGTGTACATTCTGCAACGTAATTTTCTTTCATTTTAATTTTTTTGTTATATAATTATCAATTAAAACTAGTTCAGAACCATTCTGCAACGTGATGTACAGTAATGTAGTTAGTTCATTAATGATGCTGTCATTCAATAGTGCTTATCTGACTAACCCATCTAATAATGAGTGAAAAAAGCATGTTTGGATAAGAGATGGTGACAACATGTTCCATGTAGAACAACACCATTGCTTGCGGGTCTGTAGACATTCTTAAATCTATAAAATTAACCCCTCCCTCCATTTACTTTATTTTATACTATAAATTTAATATATGGATGTAATTCATTAAGTGATTATTATATTCTTTATGAAAATTTAATATGTATTAACTGAATTACTACTACTATTTCATGTACTTTTATGTTGTGACAGTTTTCTAAAACTGTGCTTTACTTGTTACATGACTTATGTGTAACTACTTCTCCTTCATTTAAATCTATGCACTATTCTATATTATTTTAATGTTCACAATTTTACACTGCTGGTTCTTAGACGTTACTGTTTTTCTATATTCCTTATATACTGTACAACTGACCTGTGTTTTTAGAAAAATTCTTATCCTGTTTTTATGTCTAGTGTGAATTTTTTTTGTACGAGCAGCATGTTGCAGTAGCTTTCAACACTGAGAGTATGAAGCAACATTAATTATATTGATTAATCGGATTTCTACCGCTTATTCGAATCTTTCCTGCACGATATTTCAACTGCATGACTCGCATTCTTCTTCAGGTGCTGTCCGATACTGATTCCAATGTGGAATGAGTCAGGTATTTATGCCTGTGTTGTGTTAGGCGTTTCCTCTGCGCTCCGCGCCGTGTCTAGCGCTCTGTCCGTGGTGTGCGCCGACCAATAGCAACGGCTGTAGTGTTTTCTTCTAGCCGCGGCTGTTCCGAACGCTGTGCGCGTACTCTGTAGTTATTATACGTTGACAATATAGCTGAATTACGTTCTGAATAGCGTCCAAGCTGTACTAGATGTTTTATCTTCCAATTGTCGTCATTGAGTCCTTCTGTGAATTAGGACGTTCTGTTACCGCGCTGTGTCGTGTTAGGCGTTCCGTCCCAAGTTCTTGCCCCCCCAGCAGCGGCTGCAGTCTTATTTTCAGGCCGATTGTGTTCAAATCGTCGCCTCCTCAGATACTGTGTCTGTGTTATCTGAGGTGCCATTTCACGTACGTCCTTTGTTACATGTACTGGGCTGTCATCTCTAATTCCATCCTTATACTTGTGTCTTGATGTTGTCTACATCGTGTCTTCAGAAGATCGAATACTGCTAACTATTGGACGTAGAGGAAAAAATGGTTCAAATGGCTCTGAGCACTAAGGGACTTAACTACTGAGGTCATCAGTCCCCTAGAACTTAGAACTACTTAAACCTAACTAACCTAAGGACATCACAGACATCCATGCCCGAGACAGGATTCGAACCTGCAACTATAGCAGCAGCGCAGTTCCGGACTGAAGCGCCTAGAAACGCCCGGCCACAGCGGCCGGCTAACACCACAGGACGACGTCATTTTATTGGCAAGTGAGACGACAGGTAGCTTATCAATGCAATTCAGACCAAATGAAAGATCCCTGTCACAGCAAAGGGTGCCCAAAATGTAGCATGAAAACACATTGTAAACCGCTCCGGCAACAAAGCAGGTGTGAATTCTCACACGCAAACAATCTTAAAGTTGCCTAATGGCACACTGTGCAAGCTTGTCCCAAGCATCTTGACCTTTTGTTGCAATTTGGCAGTGGTTTCTGCAGATCCTCGCGAACAAGTAAGTTCCTGCTTCATCATATCTCAAACGTGTTCAGTTGGCATTGTTGAACCCAGAACGAATGCTGGGAACACTGTTCAGCTCTGAACTCAGAACAGCTGCTGTCTGCAAAGACGATACGGAGGGTCCACAGACAGGCCTCCTGATCGCCGGTGACTGTGAAAAATGAATTACTAACACCATAACCACTCAGTGAGCACATATTATATCCTTCTGCCCCTGAACACAGTCCTTGGGGGTGTTGCATTTTTATCGAGTAGGGTATTTCCCGAATTTAGGGAAGACAACATTTTAGGATAACTCCCGTAGGCAGCTTTCCGAATTACAAAAATATTTTACCATTACTGACGGACATCAATTGAATCATCTAGGACTCTCAATCACGGTAGTGATAGTCGCCTGAGGAAAGGTTGTGAAGCAATGCTGGATGTGAGGAATTCTTGGAAGGCTTGTAAGGGATGATTCTGAGGTTGTGGTGGTGGATCAAGTTGGGATTGAGGTCAGAACTGTTCAAGGCAGGGTTCAAAGTCAGGTTTGTTATTGGAAAGTTTTTGGGATTGGGTTCCCAAGTGATATTTCGAGTTGACATTATATGCTCATTCTGCGCCCACCTGCCTACCCTATGGCTCCCACCCCTGTGACCATCCCCAGTGCAAGACTTGGCCTATGCACCCTCCTACCACCACCTATTCCAGCCCTGTAACTGGCAAAACATATACTATCAAAGGGAGAGCCACCTGTGAAACGATACATCATACAGCAGCTGTTATGTAAACACTGTTTGGCCTTTTACATTGACATGACTACCACCCAGTTATCATCCAAGATGAATGGGCATATGCAGATGGTGTATACAGGCAACACACAATATCCTGTTGCAGAGCATGCTGCACAACTTGACAGTCATGACCTCAGTGCCTGTTTCACCACACATGCCATCTGGATTGTTCCCCAGACAACGGTTTCTCAGAACTCCGGAGGTGGGAACCAGCACTACAACATGTCCTTGGTTCTTTCCACTCACCTGGTCTTAATTTACTTTAATTCCATCCATCTAAGCATTTGTTCACTACTTTCTTCAATCCATTTTAGTTTCCTACATCTTCCATTTTCTGACTTGTTTATTTTTCACCATCCCCCCTCCTACCACTTAGCTTTTCACTCTTATTAACTCATGCATGACATTTTAGTAAATCTCTGTCATGAATATTACCCTGTCTTCCACCTTTAAGCTCTCAGGTTTCCAAATGTTGTCTAGTACATTCCCAACAATCAGTCTTTCCTTCTCATCGTGTCTCGTATGTCTCCCCTGATCCGGGGTTCTGGGTGACTTTTCTGAACTGAAGCCCCTTCCCTAAACCTCTCCAGTCCTTTTCCTTCATCCCTATTCCTTCCACTTCAACTTATACCAGAAGGAACCACTAGCCCAGAAAGCTTGTAAAAATTGAAATCCTTTTGTGTGTGTGTGTGTTTCCCAGCCAACACCTGATGAGTAGATTTTTGTATCTATACATTTTTATTATATTATCAATAATTGATTGTTATATCATATTCTGATTTTGGTCAAGATATAGGTACTCATTATTCAACAGCTGGTTAAGTTCGTGTAAAACTTGTAGGAAATTTTCAAAAGTCATTAGCTGGTGGCTCCATGCAAAAAAATACAACAAATAAACAAATCAATATGAATAAATAAATGTCAGGGTATTAATCAGTGGACTTGTCATATGGACATCTCACAGGCAAAAATGTGTTATCAGATCCGCAGTGGAAGTAGAGTATGTTTCAGTATATGACACAGCTACTGAAATAATATGGTTTCACACGTTCTTGCAGGAGTTCTGTGTCATCAAGGAAGAACCAACTGAACTATTTGCGGACAACCACAGTGCACTGCAGTTGTTGAAAAATAATCATCATCACAAAAGGACTAAATACAAAGACACAAAGTTTCATGAAAGATAAATGGTAGTTCTGTTTCACATCTACAGCTACATGACGGCAGGCCGGGGTGGCCGAGCGGCTCTAGACCCTATAGTCGAATCCTGCCTCGGGCATGGATGTGTGTGATGTCCTTAGGTTAGTTAGATTTAAGTAGTTCTAAGTTCTAGGGGACTGATGACCTCAGATGTTAAGTCCCATAGCGCTCAGAGCCATTTGAACCATACAGCTACATGATTACTCTGCATTTCACATTCAAGTTCCTGGCAGAAGGTTCATCAAATCACCTCCAAGCTATTTCTCTACTGTTCCATTCTGGGACAACATGCAAGAAAAACAAGCACTTAAATTTTTCTGTGTGGGTTCTGATTTCTCTTATTTTATTATATGATCATATCTCTGTATTTTCACATTTTGAGCAGAAAGTTGGTGCTTGAAATTTCATAAGAAGATCCTGCTGTGATGAAAAACACCTTTGTTTTAATGATAGCCACCCCAGTTCATATGTCATTTCCATGGCCAGCAATTCGTAATAGCAGGAGAGAACTATAGGCCCCAAGTGTGTACTCTAAGACCTCTCCCATTTGCAGATGGTGTTAAACGAACCGATTCTTTTTTTAATGTCAGCCTCGGTCATGCAAGTACTGAGTGACAAAGTATCCTTATATTATGTATAATACACTACTGGCCATTAAAATTGCTACACCACAAAGATGAATTGCTACAGACGCGAAATTTAATCGACAGCAAGAAGATGCTGTGATATGAAAATGATTAGCTTTTCAGAGCATTCACACAAGGTTGGCGCCGGTGACGACACCTACAACGTGCTGACATGAGGAAAGTTTACAACCGATTTCTCATACACAAACAGCAGTTGACCGGCGTTGCCTGGTGAAACATTGTTGTGATGCCTCGTGTAAGGAGGAGAAATGCGTACCATCACGTTTCCGACTTTGATAAAGGTCGGATTGTAGCCTATCGCGATTGCGGTTTATCGTATCGCGACATTGCTGCTCGCGTTGGTCGAGATCCAATGACTGTTAGCAGAATGTGGAATCGGTGGTTTCAGGATAGTAATACAGAACGCCGTGCTGGATCCCAACAGCCTCGAAACACTAGCAGTCGAGATGACAGGCATCTTATCCACATGGCTGTAACGGATCGTGCAGCCACGTCTCGATCCCTGAGTCACAGATGGGGACGTTTGACGAACAGTTCGACGACGTTTGCAGCAGCATGGACTATCAGGTCGGAGACAATGGCTGTGGTTACCCTTGACGCTGTATCACGGACAAGAGCGCCTGCTATGGTGTACTCAACGACGAACCTGGGTGCACGAATGGCAAAACGTCATTTTTTCGGATGAATCCGGGTTCTGTTTACAGCATCATGATGGTCGCATCCGTGTTTAGCGACATCGCGGTGAACGCACATTGGAAGCGTGTATTCGTCATCGCCATAATGGCGTAACACTCGGCGTGATGGTATGGGGCGCCATTGGTTACAAGTCTCGGTCAACTCTTGTTCGCATTGACGGCACTTTGAACTGTGGTCGTTACATTTCAGATGTGTTACGACCAGTGGCTCTACCCTTCATTCGATCCCTTTGAAACCCTACATTTCAGCAGGATAATGCACGACCACATGTTGCAGGTAGTGTACGGGCCTTTCTGGATACAGAAAATGTTCGACTGCTGCCGTGGCCAGCACATTCTCCAGATCTCTCACCAATTGAAAACGTCTGGTCAATGGTGGCCGAGCAACTGGCTGGTCACAATACGCCAGTCACTACTCTTGATGAACTGTGGTATCGTGTTGAAGTTGCATGAGCAGCTGTACCTCTACACGCCATTCCAGCTATGTTTAAGTCAATGTCCAGGCGTATGAAGGCAGTTATTACGGCCAGAGGTGGTTGTTCTGGGTACTGATTTCTCAGGATCTATGCACCCAAATTGCGTGAAAATGTAATCACATGTCAGTTCTAGTATAACATATTTGTCCAATGAATATCCGTTTATAATCTGCATTTCTTCTTGGTGTAGCATTTTTACTGGCCAGTAGTGTATGTATAATATTTACCGGTATTTTCCTATAGCTTTTTAAGAGCTTCAGATCTCTCCATTGCCACCTTAGGTGTTTCGGAATACACTATTTCGAGTACATAGCTCGAACATATTCCAGTTTGTAGACAGAGTTTTTTATTCATTTGTACAGCATACACTGCAATTACCTCCCACACGAATTAGAAGTGTGTCTGTAGAGCGGACTCGGGTCGTGACCTTTGCCTCTCGCGAGTGACTCCCACGCCATCATTGCCGTATGAGTACGGTCCACTATTGTGTGCCATTTGCTGCACACTGAAATATTTGTTCTCAAAACAACCCGAAGGCGATGACTACGACGCACTCTGCCACAGTTTTCCTCTCATGGGTGCTAAACCAGCAAAGAATGCAGTAGAGTTTCCGAGACGTTAGTGGGAATAAAAGAGAGGTTCTGGGAAGTCGCAGCTATAACTTGAGTCGTTCTGCGTCCTGATGGTCCACTTCGTATGATATCCTCTGCAAAGTGCACAGGTCCAATTCATAGTCCCTCAAGAAGTTTCATTTTTCTTTTGCGTGTAAAAGTGTTCCCTGATAAATTTCGTCGTTTATTACATTATGCCGTATCTTTTGTTTGGTATTTTACTATCTCCCACTTAATTTTAAACAATTTCTCATCGGAATACATTTAAGATAAGTCAGTTTTCTTACATATTTTCTGTGGTGTCGTACAGTATCGACACGACGGCAAGCAGTAAACATCAAGACATTAGCAGTAAGTCATGTGATCGCCCCGCCAATCCGCGGCAGACTCAAACACACACCTTCTGTTGCACGGCGAGTAGCGCCTCCAACGAGCCGACATACGAAGATGCCAGACCAGTCGGACAGCGGAGTTCACTAGCTGCTACCAGTTAGCCTCACCTCTGTGTGTTATTACCCAACACGAAAGTGTACGTGTAACGGACTTGTTGCAGTACACCTTGACTTGTTGATCTGAGGTTTAGTAAACGACAATGACACACAAATTACGAGTGTTATTATTTTACTCTGTCTCAGCAACCACGTATTCCTCGGCATCCACCTCTGGACCGACCCAGTACTTTCCCCGAACGATATTCACTTCCATACTACTTGTGTTCCCGGTCATGAATCTGCTATATCTTGTTCCTTAACCATAGGTTGTGTTTCTGATTTGTATTTCTTCGGTTGTTGAAGAAAGCTGTCTTAGTATGCAATGAAATTTCATGTGTGTCACCCGCTGTGTCATGATACCTACGACTACTTTTCATTCTCAGTGTAGTAAACGGTCGGCATCTGGTGATACTGGAAGGTAGAAAAACTTCTGCTTAAGATGAAAGCTACTGGCTATCCGGTCATGTTAATGATACACATCAGTTTCAGACCTCTTAGTCGTTTTTCCCCCTTCACTAAGTGGCTGTATTGTCAGGCAGACTATTAAGCGGAAGCAAAAGGGTGGTATACCTATAACAGTCATAAATAATTCTTTTATATCATGTTTCAGTGGAGAAGGGAAATTGTTAGCTGGTTGAAGAGACAGATTTAACTCCTCTGCCGTGGACGACGCGGGAATGCCCGTTCAGCATTTTCTGGACATCTTCGCATGCTCCACTATCATCGCCCCGGACACAACTTCCGGGCTATTTGTACTTCAAAGGCCGCTATTTTCCTGTCGAATCTTTCTCTGTCGATCTGGAACATCAGGAGTCGTATTTTACAGATTATCAAGTCTCACGACCGATGAAAAAAAAACTGTTGCTAACAATTTGCGGTAATATTATATATTATAATATTATAATATATATTATATATTACATATATAATATATATTATAATATATATTATATATTATAATATATATAATATATTATAATGTATATAATATATATTATAATAATATTATAATCTGTATGTTGAGCAAGCAGTAAAGGAAACAAAAGAAAAATTCGGAGTAGGTATTAAAATTCATGGGGAAGAAATAAAAACTTTGAGGTTCGCCGATGACATTGTAATTCTGTCAGAGACAGCAAAGGACTTGGAAGAGCAGTTGAATGGAATGGATAGTGTCTTGAAAGGAGGATATAAGATGAACATCAACAAAAGCAAAACAAGGATAATGGAATGTAGTCGAATTAAGTCTGGTGATGCTGAGGGAATTAGACTGGGAAATGAGACACTTAAAGTAGTGAAGGAGTTTTGCTATTTGGGGAGCAAAATAACTGGTGATGGTCGAAGTAGAGAGGATATAAAATGTAGGCTGGCAATGGCAAGGAAAGCGTTTCTGAAGAAGAGAAATTTGTTAACATCCAGTATTGATTTAAGTGTCAGGAAGTCATTTCTGAAAGTATTTGTATGGAGTGTAGCCATGTACGGAAGTGAAACATGGACGATAAATAGTTTGGACAAGAAGAGAATAGAAGCTTTCGAAATGTGGTGCTATAGAAGAATGCTGAAGATTAGATGGGTAGATCACGTAACTAATGAGGAAGTATTGAATAGGATTGGGGAGAAGAGAAGTTTGTGGCACAACGTGACCAGAAGAAGGGATCGGTTGGCAGGACATGTTCTGAGGCATCAAGGGATCACCAATTTAGTATTGGAGGGCAGCGTGGAGGGTAAAAATCATAGAGGGAGACCAAGAGATGAATACACTAAGCAGATTCAGAAGGATGTAGGTTGCAGTAGGTACTGGGAGATGAAAAAGCTTGCACAGGATAGAGTAGCATGGAGAGGTGCATCAAACCAGTCTCAGGACTGAAGACCACAACAACAACATTATGAATACGTCCAAGCAGCAAGAAAAACTCTTCAAGCAAATATAAAGGATCTACCGACCGTGTCTGCAGCCGTAAAACTTAAAGAAGGTGAAATCAAAGCTTGCTAAGAGGCAAAGCTGTAGTCCTAAAATGGTAAGAAAAAAAGACAATTTGCGCTTTGGGCACTATACACGACCCTTCATCGCACATGATAAAACCAATAATTGGTGACGAAATAAGTAAGCCCAACTAATATTCGAGTATAACGATACAAGGGGCGGCGTTCACAGAGCTGATCAAGAATGAGACCACAAGCAAAAAGGAAAAGAAATACTGTTGTGTTGTTGTGGTCTTCAGCCCAGAGACTCGTTTCATGCAGCTCTCCGTGCTACTCTTCCCTGTGCAAGCTTCTTCGTTTGCAAGTAACTACTGCACCCTACATCCTTCTGAATCTGCGTAGTGTATTCATCTCTTGGTCTCCCTCTGGGATTTTTACCCCCCAAACTGCCCCCCGATATTAAATTGGTGATTCCTTGATGCCTCAGAACATGTCCTACCAGCCGCTTCCTTCTTCTAGGCAAGTTGTGCCACAAATTCCTCTTCTTCCCAATTATATTCAGTACCTCCTCATTAGTTACATGATCTACCCATCCAATCTTCAACATTCTTCTGTAGCACCACATTTCAAAAGCTTCTATTCTCTTCTTGTCTAAACTATTTATCGTCCATGTTTCACATCTATACATGGCTACTCTCCCATCTCCTTAAATTCTCACCTTTTTGCAATTTCTTCAGTTTTAATCTATATTTCATAACCAATAGATTGTGGTCAGAATCCACATCTGCCCCTGGAAATGTCTTACAATTAAAAAAGCTGGTTTCTAAATCTCTGTCTCACCGTTACATAATCTATCTGAAGCCTTCCAGTGTTTCCAGGCTTCTTCCACCTATACAACATTCTTCCATGATTCTTAATCTGGGTGTTAGCTATGATTAACTTATGTTCTGTACAAAATTTTAGCAGGCGGCTTTCTCTTTCATTCCTGGCCCCCATTCCATATCCACCTACTATTTTTCCTTCTCTTGCTTTTCTTACTATCGAATTCCAGTCCCCCATGACTATTAAATTTTCATGTCCCTTCACTGTCTGAATAATTTCTTTTATCTCATCATACATTTCTTCAATTTCTTCCTCGTCTGCGGACGTAGTTGGCATATAAACTTGTGCTACTGTGGTAGGTGTGGGCTTCGTGTCTATCTTTGCTACAATAATGCGTTCACATTGCTGTTCGTAGTAGCTTACCCGCACATTCGAAAAGAGTATGGGCGAGAGCAAGAGATATTGTTACATGCATTTTTTTATCGAAGACTGTGAATATTCTACAGGCCGATTACAGGAAGTATTGTGTACACTTAACAGACTTTGATGACAAAATACATGATCTTCGTGGTGATGATGATTACGCTGCTGACGCGTCCAGATGTGACGAATATATAGCGACAGACAAGTGCGCTGTTTTACGCATGTTCCGAGGAATACAGGGAAGGAAACTGATGACTTCCATGGCTCACACTACCGTCAATAATATTCAACCTGCCACTGCCGTCACTTCAGTTGTCCCACCACCAAATATAAGACAGCTCACAGTAAAACTTCAGACGTTTACTTTAGATATCGAAAATTGGGCTCTTTTTCGGAACAGTTCCAGCAGTCAATTGATCAGTATCCGACGATAACCACCATTCATAAACAAATATTTTGTAGACCTGCTTAGAAAGGGAGCCAAGGTATTTAGTTGACGGTATCAACGTGGTCTCTACCACATACGAAGAAACTAAGAGCATCCTCACAGCACGGTATGGCGACAAAAATGGAACTGCATAAGCTCACCTGGATTATTTGGAATCAATTAAACCCATACCCTTTCAGAATCCAGAATCACTTATTTCGACCGATGACTTATCTGCTTGTTCCCATACCCCAAATCAACCAATCATTTATCGATTGCAACCGCTGTATCCAAGCTTTGCGCGCGCTCGGCGAATAGTAAATGCTTATGGTCGTGTACTAGCACCAAAAATTCTCACAACGTTTCCTGATGTCGACGGTGACTTATTCATGTCAGGCAAACCGGTCTTTTGGAAGGGGAAATACTCTAACTAGGGAATTTATGGGAAGGGAAACATACGCAGTGTTCAATTCGCAGAAGATCAGCTGTGACAATAAAACGTTGACATACACTCACTCGGCTGCAGCCCTTCATGTCTGTGCTAATCAGAAACAAACATTACCCAAAGGCCATAAATATGACGGTCTATTTTGCTTCTTTTGCGCAGAATGTGGCCATTAGGCCCAGAATGTAGTAACATTTCTGTCGTCACTGAACAAAACAGAAATTCGAAAATGCTAACAGATGTTTTTATGCTTAAACACAGGACATGAAGTGTCCAACTGCTGGAAGGAGGGTAGGGCATTTTGTGGACACTATCAAGAGTCGCATCTCAAGTCGATATGCCTCGAAGGAACAACGTGTATAACCCCAGTAGCGCAGAGCAACGTCATTTCTGTTAGTAAAATAGGTGCAGCCACTCTAAACATCACTTTCTTCCAAACAGTTGATGTATTTATTGTAGGACTAAGTGAGCTTAATCGATGTGTGCAAGATAACTGAAGCCAAGCCTCCCTCGTAGCAAAGTCATTAGTACACTACTGGCCATTAAAATTGCTACACCACGAAAATGACGTGCTACAGGCGCAAAATTAAACCGACAGGAAGACGATGCTGTGATATGTAAGTGATCAGCTTTTCAGACCATTCACACAAGGTTGGCGCCGGTGGCAACACCTACAAAGTGCTGACATGAGGAAAGTTTACAACCGATTTCTCATACACAAACAGCAGTTGACCGGCGATGCCTGGTGAAACGTTGTTGTGATGCCTCGTGTAAGGAGCAGAAATGCGTACCATCACGTTTCCGACTTTGATAAAGGTCGGATTGTAGCCTATCGCGATTGCAAATTATCGTATCGCGACATTGCTGCTCGCGTTGGTCGAGATCTAATGACCGTTAGCAGAGTATGTAATCGGTGGGTTCAGGAGGGTATTACGGAACGCCGTTCAGGATCCCAACGGCCTCGTATCAGTAGCAGTCGAGATGACAGGCATCTTATCCGCATGGCTGTAACGGATCGTGCAGCCACGTCTCGATCCCTGAGTCAACAGATGGGGACGTTTGCAAGACAACAACCATCTGCACGAACAGTTCGACGACGTTTGCAGCAGCATGGACTATCGTCTCGGAGACCGTGGCTGCGGTTACCTTTGTCGCTGCTTCACAGACAGGAGAGCCTGCGGTGGTGTACTCAACGACGATCCTGGGTGCACGAATGGTAAAACTTCATTTTTTCGGATGAATCCAGCATCTGTTTACAGAATCATGATGGTCGCATCCGTGTTTGGCGACATTGCGGTGAACGCTCATTGGAAGCGTGTACTCGTCATCGCCATGCTGGCGTATCACCCGGCGTGATGGTATGGGGCGTCATTGGTTACATTATTAAGACCCGTGGCTCTACCCTTCATTCGATCCCTGCGAAACACTACATTTCAGCAGCATAATGCACGACAGCATGTTGCAGGTCCTGTATGGACCTTTCTGGATACAGAAAATGTTCGACTGCTGTCCTGGCCAGCACATTCTCCAAATATCCCACCAATTGGAAACGTGTGGTCAATGGTGGCCGAGCAACTGCTTCGTCAGAATACGCCAGTCACTACTGTTGATGAACTGTGGTATCGTGTTGAAGCTGCATGGGCAGCTGTACCTGTACACGCCATCCAAGCTCTGTTTGACTCAATGTCCAGGCGTATCACGGCTGTTATGCACCCAAACTGCGTGAAAATGTAATCATATGTCAGTTCTAGTATAATATATTTGTCCACTGAATACCCTTTTATCATCTGCATTTCTTATTGGTGTAGCAATTTTAAAGGCCACTAGTGTAGAAGACCTGAAACTGACTGGCGTCGACCAGTGACAACTTAATGTTTAAATTTTAAAATCGCGTACTAGCTTCTCGCAACAGCGTAGTCTCATCAGTTTCCAAATTAGAAGAGTGTGGAGTAATTCTACGATTCGTATCAGTGCGTATGAAAGTGACCACTGACACTGGCCTCAGCCTAGAGTTCCACAAGATGTTAAGAACCCGTGGCATATACCCGCCACTTCAGTTAGATGATAGTAATGCTTAAGAAGATATGCCCATAGAGCTTTTAATTGGAAGCGATCACTACTGGAAGATTCTCACCGATAGCCTACCGACCCGCATTTCCAAGTCTATTGTTTTATTTCCCAGCATATTCGGTTGGATCAGCAGTGGGAGCACACCTGCCGTCCTAACGAATTTAGCTGTTGTTAACTTTGCATCTCAGCCTGACATGCCTACAGATGACCAGTTGAAACGACTCTGTGATTTAGAGACAGTCGGCGTAACTGCGCATTATGACACAGTACATCTTATCTTGTGCGTGATCATAGAAGAGTCTTTCGTCCACTTAAGAAACAAAATAGGATTCTATATTCTGCTAACAGATTGAACGCAGAAAGTAGGTCGTCGTAGATTAAATATAGGACTTCTTAGCTACGATTCATTCATCGTATGCAAAGAAACATGTGGATCTCGCTCCTCCTGAAAGGCCAAGTAACACCATGTTTTACCTTCCGCATCAAGCAGTTAAGAAAGTGAGATTTGGTAAAATAAGATGTAGAATAGTTTTATATGGGTCTTAAAACGAGATCACTAATAAAATTCAGCATGTTGAGGTTCACGTATTTTGTGATGCTTCGGAACGAGCGTATGGGGCAGCTCTGAACGTCTGCTGCGTCTTACACAGTGACGCAATGATTCACTTAGGCTGCAACAAGAAAAGATTAGCACCTGCCAGAAGGGTAGCAACGCCACGTCTCGAATTTCCAGGAGCACTTGTGTGAACGCGGTTATTAAGGTATTGCTCCACAGCTGCAGGGTAAGACGTTACTCACGCAGTGTTGTGGTCTGTCGCTACAGTAACCTTAGGCTGGAAACGTAATCATGCTGTTCGATGGATTACTTATATAGGTAACTAAGTAACAGAAATTCGTACATACTTGTCACCTAATGAGTAGAGACATTACCCAGGACATGATTAACACAGTGCATCACTTAACACGGAGACTTCTTGGTAAATACATCCAATCTGCGCATATTGTCCATCAAGTACTCCAAATATCAGTCATGACCTCCAGGAAGACAGAACGAATGCAAAATATGTGATTGCACATACTACACCTCCAAGTCTCGCAGACATTTCCCTGATTCAGTTATTACTGGAGACTAATGAGCACCGCATTCTGGATCCTTCGCTTCACACCAAGTTTCGTCACAAAGATTAACTTGCTGGAAAGCTTACATCAGTCGAGCTCGCAAATCACGCTCTTAGTGCATCAGATTAGCTCAACGCAAATGTTTCACATAGGAAATTCATGTACTCCAGAATTCAAACCGACGTTGCAAGATTCTAAAATTGGACTCTTTCATCCATTCATTGAATATGGGCTACTTCGTCTGGGAGGCAGATTACAGTCTGCACACCTCACAAGTGAGCAAAGACTTCCAATACTGCTTGATGGCTCACATCTTTTCACGAGACTCCTCATCACCTCAAAGACCCATCGCTTTCTTGCGAAAAACAAAATCACTTGGAAGTTCATTGCATCAAGGGCGCCTTGTAGGGAGAATTACAGCAGATAGTCCCCCTCCCCCTTTCAGCAGCTCCCCTGGAGGTTGAGCAGGGTGGAGAGGATGTTGGGAATTGGTATAGTCAAAGACATTTATGCCTCTGGATGACTTGTAAACTCTTTTGTTGTATATGTTCTGTGACCAGTATTAAGTATTGCATTCACGGAGGTAATAAAAGAAGGTTGGTGTCACTACAGACTTACGCTTTACGTTGTTTTTGAAGCCAGAGTGGGCGGGGCCTGACGCCATTTTGAGTAGCTCAAAACATTAGCGACTTCTGTTAACGAGTGCTTCTCGTTTATTATTTCTGTCGGGTGTGCGCAACAAATGTTTTAAATGCCAAAAGTCATAGAGCTGACATGAGTAACGTAGTATCAGATAGACAATTTAGAACGTTTTTCTGTTTTTGAATCCGTATTTGTTCTAGTAATATGACACAGTCAGAGTGACGTCACGGGGAAGTCTCACAAGAAAAAGGTTCAAATTTGTGTGAAATCTTATGGGACTTAACTGCTAAGGTAATCAGTCCCTAAGCTTAGACGCTACTTAACCTAAATTATCCAAAGGACAAACACACACACCCATGCCCGAGGGAGGACTCCAACCTCCGCTGGGACCAGCCGCACAGTCCATGACCGCAGCGCCTTAGAACGCTCGGCTACTCCCGTGCGGCGAAAGTGTCACGTGGGCGAACTATGGGGGTATGAATGCGGTGAACCTAATATTTTGGATTGGTTAATATGGCGGACATGATCTTCAAGTTTGTGACACAATGTCACCTCCTTTCTTTTTTTACCCCCATGGTTTTTCAAAACTGCAAGATCCTTGTAATGCATTTACGACATCATTATTAATGGTGTTACAGAAGTGTTGTAACTGTCATGGTTCTTTTAAGTACTAAGTTCCTGTAACTTTTCCTGATAAGGAGTCTCTTCCGATTAATGTTCCTATAGCTACGTTCTTAGAGATACAAGCTAAATTAATACGCCATTGCTCTTGTTGTCACAGTGAACTGAATGGCTCGGCATTTCAAATCATCGTAGTGTATAGTTGGGTCATACACTTGCTGTCGACACACATTCACATAAGCAAAAGCGACATACTGTTTTCATCTGCCCTACATGTGCTCGTGACCGGCAAATTACAAAGCATTGGTTAAAACATTTACAGTTTACGAATGATGTTGTTATGATATAAACACATGCATTCACATTAGTAACTGCGAGAATAATTATGATATTTACTGTATTATTTAGAGGATTTGTTTCTTGTTTCTAACGTTCTTTTAAGAACGTTTTCTCATGATCTAGCCAAACGTTAATCCTGTCTTCATGAAGCCTTAAGATCATTATTGAAACCTCGATTTGCCTCTTCCAAGCCTCTGTCACTCTGTCGTTTTGCTATGTGTAAGGACGAATTTGATTTCGAGCCCGATATCAACAGACTTACCTTTCGTGAAGAACGTGTTTTTAGCTGTATTCCTGTGAGGCGGTCACTGAGTTGTCTAACAATATTATTGGGCACCACAATTTAGTAGATTAAAAGCAACACCTTTTATTATGCAATAAAACTGATTTGCACAAACATCCTACAATGAATTTCACTGTTCTGAAAATGGAAAATAATTTTTCAATGGATCGACTTCGGGTTGTGGAAAGGTATTTCTCTTTGTGGAAAAGGAGGACTTACTTTCTGGCACAGGCACTGAGATTTAAGAATCTCTGTCTATCCATTGGAAAAGCATCCCAGCATTGTATGTAATGGGGAAGTGCTGTACTACATGTAATCGTATAGATCTTAAATTTTCCTTGAGACATTTAAGTCTCTAACGTATCTACGATAACGTCCAGTGCTGGAGTGCTATTCAGTGTCGGAGAGCCCTGGTAATAGTAACAATATAAGGGGGGATGTGAATTGGAGTTTGTGTTGGGGAGGGTATTTGACTTGGGTAGTTCGTGCAGGAGTGTTAATCACAACGCTCTGGTGGTGTAATGTTCAGCATATCTGCCTAGTAAGCAAGGAGACCCTGGTTTGAGTCCCGGCGGCAGAGCAAAATTTAATTCACTTTTTCACTAACGTTATCGTAGGTAAATCAGAGACTTAAATGTCTCTGGGAAAATTAAATTTAAAGTGAACGCGTTTCACATCAAAAATATTTGTAACATCTGCAGATGACAGTAAAATCCGTCGAAACCAGTTGTCTTAAATAAATAAATATTTTAGGTGATCTAGATTGCTGAATGTTTTCAGCAAGTAAAAGAGATCGCCCCTTCAGTATTCTCAAAATGAGAAAATTCAACCGAGAGTTATTTTGGGCGGCTTTAGACCGACCCATTCCGGTGTTATTGCTTCTATACTGACAACACAAGACTTCCCGTCTTCTTTAATGCTAGCAGTTTTCCCTCTCGTGACATCTACCGGCAGTTACGCATTACATGGGGGTGTCCGGATACTTTTGTTCAGACATTGCACATTGTTCATTTTACATACAGTTCCACAGACCTATTGGTTCTCAGTTGCATTGGACAGTACACACCGTTCCTTGCCGGTTTCGACCGTTATTCTATTAAGCAAGTACTTCTTGCAATTCCGATTGAAGAAATGCATCAATAATTAGGTACTTTTAGTTTGGATACCCGGAGGTGTAGGTTCAGCCGCATAGCTGGAAAGGATTCTCTTCTCCCGCAGCCAGTGGTCACCCTCCTCCGATTTCTCTAGTATTATAGGTTCTAATAAAATAGACACGAATAGGGCTGCCCTTTTCCATCTGTCTATTATCTCCTGCTGACCTCTCTGTATTCAGTAGTCTCCCTTTCGATTACGTATCCAGCTCAGATATCAGGCACACGATTACGTACCCAGCCCAGATCACGCACAAGTAGTTCCCTGGCCATGCGTCATTAACAACTTTAGAGAACAGTTATACAAAATAAGAAGGTTAAAAGTAAACCGAACGTAAGTACACATGCTTGTGAAATTTACATGATTTCCATTATGAACTGCTGTAAAGTCGTTTGACATTACTGGGATGAGGATTCCTGGTAATTGTTATTAATTTATGTGGGTTTGGTTGGCGTTGAAAAGAATAGTCTGTATAAAGGATTTATAACATGTATGGGAAAGGATCTAATACATGAGACGTGGAAGTCAGAAGGTGATTAAGTTTTTCTAGTTAGACAGGAAGGTGGTTGAGAGGAGCTTTCATTTGTGAAGCCGACTTCTTGTCGTGGCACATTAAACTCGTGTTCTTGAGAATTGTGTTAACGGACTTCGTCGGAAGCAGCTCACTGTTGCAAGTGCCTCTTGTTTTTCTTTGTAGCTCGTTTCATTGTCCTCACATGAAGACAGGGTAGGGGGCTACAGCAGCATCCATTTCGCTGTTCTTCGGTCAGAAGCTTGAAGAGGGGCGACGAAGTTTGTTACTGGTAAAATGAATAAAATAATGCAATTAAAAAGCAGTAAAACATTATTCCTTGAGACGATATTACTATAAATACGTACTGATGCTGGTCTAATTATTTAGAGGAAGCGGCTTCTGGCAAGTCCTCAGAGGTCAGTTCTGAATGAGTTTTGTGGACGTTGGAATGTATGATAGCGGGTTGTGGGAAGTGTTTGATCAATAACCGTGGTCTGGAACAGAGAGGAGCGAGGGTAGTGGTATGGTCGGACAATAGGAAAAGCAATAAAATCTTGACGTAGAGAGAGGATATGAAAGGTATGGCTATTGTTGGAATGATGAGTAAGTTTCAGCATGAAGTTCTGATTTAAGGGGACCATAACCTGTCTACCTAACCCATGTTAATTTAGGCAAGTATTTGACCCATTTCTGAAAAACCTATTTGATGCAGAACCTTAATATTTTTACTGTATGTTACATGATGCTAATAAAGTTATTTGTACTAAACTCTACTTTATCCATTTTATAGTTTTCAAGAAATACTTTTTTAAATGTATTAACAAAAAATATTTAGTTTTTTCTGTAGAAAATATTTGTTGTGAACTTCCTAATGGGAGAATATTAATGAATGTAGTACCAGAGGTGGCTTTTATGTGATACAGACACTCTGAAAATTTCATTCATTTATCTATGACAGTTTCTGATATAATGGTGTATATGTACTATAAATTTTAGTTTGTGGGACATTGAATTTAAAGAAAAAACTTTTGAAATTTGTTACTTACAGTTAATTAACATTCTGCTGCAATGATGACCCTTCTTTGACGTCTAGCAGGTCTTCCAGCTTCTTTTTCACCTTCCTGGATGTTTGTCTAGCTTTCATGTCCATATTAGATGCAGACTTGTCTGCATCAGCTATCCTCATTTTATCACAATGTTGCAGCCCTGTGATTATATTTTCACCAGGATTAATTCCCAGCTTTTTCAGTACCCAGCACTTTCCAATATTACCACAATCGAATGTAATAACATTAACTCCTCGTTTCATTGTATGCATGCCTACAAATACAGTTTTAGGAAGGCGGTTCCAAATTATGCTGTTGAAACATTCATTTGGGTTCTGTGCCCATGCAGACATTTTCTTACAGGGTGAGGATGTGCCAAGTCTCTGGAAATAGATTTAATTGCTGTAATAACAGCAACAGGAAGATAATGCTGGTGAGAATAAGATTCTCCAGTTGCCTGAGCCCTATTGTCTTTGCACCATGAATTTTCTCCTGATGGACACAGTCCATGTCATAGCTTATAATCAGTAGAGGACTTATGGAAGAACATGGCCCAAACATCTCTCTTCATTGCCACCACATTTTCTTTATTTCTCCTAATTGCCTGCCCATAGTATACCGGCAAGTTTTCTATTTTAGTTTTAGTTAACTGATCCTGTCCAGTCAACAATTTTCCATCTTCTAATATTTTTTCCTCTGATATCAACATTTAGTTTTCTCAGCCTTGGTTCCCAAATGTTATTGAACATGGCCTACACATTCTATTTTGCTAATAATGGCATCTCCATATG
This sequence comes from Schistocerca serialis cubense, assembly GCF_023864345.2. Classification (NCBI taxonomy): domain Eukaryota; kingdom Metazoa; phylum Arthropoda; class Insecta; order Orthoptera; family Acrididae; genus Schistocerca; species Schistocerca serialis. Next base: position 1,134,000,971 of record NC_064639.1, read on the forward strand.
GCTTAGAGTTCACCATATTGTTGTATGCCTTACTGTCACGATCGCCCAACTATTTGGTATACTGTACACCTCTTCCTTCTACAGAGCGATGAAATATTTGTTGTACTCCATGAACTTACATACCACCACTTGTTCCTCTAAAATTATCCACACAGTTGTGTTCTTTATGTTCATTACTTTACAACATTTGTAATATTTAGACATTATCTCCACATCTAACACTTTACCGGTGTCTGCACTCATCGCAGTGACTACTACATTCAGAGAAGTATGTCCTCTTTTCTGCCAACTTCCACCAAGTGCAACTGCAATATCTGAACATCTATCATTTTCTTCCACTGCTTCCCTAGCAGCCAGTTTCATGCTTTCCTCACTGACCTCACATACAGTTTTCTCTAATATTGTAGTCAGTTTTTCAAATTTATTTGGTGCTTTATGTAAGTTCATCACTGAACAAAATGTTCTCCCTGCAGCCATGCCCTTGCCAATGGATCATAAGGCATTAACTAATCTAGTATTGATTTCATAAGGGCCACTTGCATCTGGTTTTTAAGAACTCGTAAATGAAATCATAGCTGAGCATTTAGTGCAAATTAAATCCAAAGCAAGTGCTAGGCCTTTTCTCCCACTGGCACTCTCACAAATTTTCACACTCTGTTACTCACCACACTGTCTACATTGTGCAAATTTAAAAATTACATCTGATAATATTCTCAAATTTATAATAATGTTACTGCACCCCTTGTCACTTACAGTAAATTCGTTGTAACTCTCTTGAAATGCTGAGAGCTTCTTTGATGATGCACTTGTTGAAGAATTACAATTAGAAACATCGTTGCCAGGCGACATAACCTCTCGTACAGAAAGCTTTCTTAATTTGTTTCCTCTAAATTGTCGTTTCTTTACAATGCCTTTACGTTTCGTCACCTTCAATAAACACAACGAAACACACGTAAACAAGCACTGCAAACGTTTGTATATTAACTAACTGCAATCACTCTTGAACAAAACTAACCGCGTGTTTGAAAGTGTGTTGTTTACATACAACAGAAACAAAAGAATACCGACCATTGCATTCCAAGGATAGCCAACACACTCGGGAGTAAAAAAAATCCCTAACGTGCAATGTAGGGGATATAAAGATCCGAAATATATTCAAAAAAGTGGGTGACAGAAAAGCGGGCGTGGCACATAAACACACGTGGTAGGAAAATGCTCTTTAAATGCTGGAAAAAAATTTTTTTCAGCAAAATCCTTTTCAGAGAACTTAAATAAAACCTTCATCTATCGAAATAGGATGAAAACCGAAAATAGATTTTTTTCGACCTGAACCACTGTGTGGCCCCCTTAAGATACATTCTGTAAATGTTTCCTTTAGACAGAGTGTGGAGGATGTGAAGTTGGAGGGAGGGGAGCACGTGTTGGTGTGAGCATGGCAGCGTCCTGGGAGAAGCGAGGGCTGGAGAAATTGTGAAATTTCGATCTTGATGTTTAATGGATTTATAGGATTCTCGAACATGTTTATGGAATAATATTTAAATATTTGGCAGATCCGTGTAGAAACGGGAAGGCTGATACTTGAAGTCATGAGGAATGTATGGCGTTATGTGACTCTTAACGAATGGTGAAATCTTAGGTACAGCAGGTGTTTTACATCAGTTCTCTACCAGAATATTGGAAAAATGCTTGCAGTTTGTAAGGGTCATTACTTACAAAGCACTGTGACCGATCTGAGCATACTGCTCCTGTATGTGGGACTCGTCCGAAAAAGAACGGTAGATACTGAAAGCAAAAAGGGCAGAACGACTGATCACAGATTAGCTTGAAGCCAGAGGACAGGGTCGCTGAGACGCCCAAAAACTTGATCTGGATGACGTTTGAACATTAACGCCAACTGTGCCGTGAAAATAAACTTGCAACTTGCATGAAGGGGCGAAGAGAACAAATGAGCAACTATTCTAACTTTGTACGTAAAGTGAACGGGAAGTAATTTTAATACAGGGGGTAATGCAGAGCACACTATTCCGTGTATTTGATAGCGTTGTGCGGAGTATATATACAGATTGAAATTAGCTCTTTCCAAAAATGTCAAAAAGTTAATGTAGTTTTTATCAAAATGTACGTACTATTTTAGCCACCAATTTTGCTAATATAGTATATTTAGAATTTACGGGAAGAAAGGTCACTCAAAATTACATTCAATGAATGTTGTTATCATAAGATAGATGCCCGTCTTTTGTTTGTTGAGAATGCAGTAATCGTGGGATAATTAGGTCCTCGGGTTATCTTTCAGTGAATATTTCTGACATTTTATTACGCATTTATCTGATCACAAAAGTAAAATTTTACACAGAAGAGAGGTCTTTGCGCAGCACTTTCCAGGACAAAAGGCGTACTACATGTGCCCTAACACAACTCAGCAAAATACGGAGAAAAGACTGACTCACTCCCTACTCCAAACTGATTTGATGCGCTTTCAGTTCTACATAACATAGCATTGTTCTCCAGAATGTTCTAGAAGCTATATTCTCAAGATAATTTTTATACTGATATCCGGTTTTTGTGTCAGTAAAAGATTTAACTAAAATTCTGGCTTCTTATCACAACAAAACACTAAAAATAAAAATGATACTAAAATTGCGAAGATGCTGGGTCGCAGATAGGCACAACAAAAAGACTCTCACAATTAAAGCTTTCGGCCAGGAAGGCCTTCGTCAATAATAGACACATATACGCGCGTGCACACACACACACACACACACACACACACACACACACACACACACACATACATGCAAGTGCATCTCACACACATGACTGCAGTGTCACCCAACTGAAACGCCACTGCCACATTCCATCCTGGATTTTCCATTGTTTGATTTAATGATACTAAAAGATATTTAATTTAGTCAGAAAATGGAATGTAAAGTAGCAAGATATGCCGCGGTAAAAAGGGTTTTTTACATTTTGGTATATAAAAATTTTACGTCATGATAAATTGTTTCTGGAGAACTTAACTGTGTTTTTGAAATACATTTTGGTTCTTTGTCCAGAGAGCAATAAATTTCCATTTCAATAATTCCGTAAATTAAACATGGGATATATTCAAGTCCACGTGTCAGTTGTTATAAATGAAATGGAGAAAAGTAAAATCAAATTACCTTTTCACAAACATACCGTCTTTTTAAATAGGGACTTTTCGAAGTGAAATCCATAGGAGAATCAATTTCGTGAAGTTACGTATGTTTTCACAGAGTAGTTTGGAAAAGAATGTGTTATTATATTACGGACAAATTGTTAAAGGAATATTATTTCGTAAATACCGCAGAGTAAGGCGTACTTATGTAAGAGTAACGAATCATATACTGAATAAACATCACCGAAAAGGAGATGGATTTACATCTTTTAACTAACCCAGTAAGTTTCGGTTGATCTAGAAACCCCGAAATCTTCCTTTTTGATAAGATGTTGATGTAGATATGAGTCCGTAGACCTGTTGTGCCGGTAACGTGTAGCAGCATTTAGATGTCACAGTTTAGGGAGATTTAGAAGGAACAATGTTCTTACATTATTTCTGCACGTTGGCATTATGGTGACTGACTGTTGTTGCTCAGAATATTACCTATTCTTAGGACGATAAAGTAAAACTTTATTTTTTACCGCAATGCAAGGAAAATGAATAGAATTTTATGTTAGCCTTTGACATCTCCAAAAATTATTTTGTGACATTTCATTTTGTCACAATCGAACGAGGTCAGACTAATCTCACACGCCTTCAGGATGAGCATAATTCAAATCTATGGCCGGTTATTAAACTTTAGGTTGCCAGTGGTTATCCAAAATCTTTTGAGGTGAAGGGGATAATGATTTCTTCAGTCAGATGACAACCGTTTTCCTGTCTTGGGCTATTTCCTTCCATTCACCTTCAATGCCCAGGCTCCTCAAATCAACCTTCACATTGTCCTCCCATCTACGCCTCGGTCTCCCCACAGGACGTTTTCCCTCTAAGTGCCCTACCAGTACTCTGCGCGCTGCCCTGCCCTCATCCACTCGAGCTACGTGACTCGCCCATCGCAGCCTACGTGATTTAATAATACTGATTGTGTCAGGGCTTGAATAGAGTTCGTGAACCTCTTCGTTACGCAGTTTTCGCCACTCTCCGCTAATGTCATCCCCTTTTGCTCCGAAAATTTTCCTCAAAATTTTGTTTTCAAATACTCGAAACGGCTTTTCCTTTTGCACAGTGAGAGACCAGGTCTCACACCCATACAGCATAACTGGTAGAATAATAGTTTTGTATATTCTAATCTTTAAATTCCTAGACAATATCCGTGATGAAAGTAATCTATTCAGCGAGAAGAAGCACGCATTTCCCGCCCGTAATCTCTTCTTCAGTTTGGATTCAATCTCATTTCTGGAAGTGATGTCCACGCCTAGATACTTAAATGTGTTCACTTTTTCAAACTGCATGTCTCCAACTCTTAACATTTCCTGATCTACTGCCGTTGGCATTCTAGTAGTAACCAGGTATTTAGTTTTGTCTTCACGTTTCCTTAGACTACATCTTCATTAGCCTTGATTAACGCATTCGCATTTGCTGTTACAGCTTCTTTCCTATCGCTGATGATGTTTAGATCATCTGCATACCCTAATATCTTAATATTTCCATTTAACTCCACACCCTCTGAATTATCTGCTGCCATTAGTACAATATATTCTAGGACTAAATTAAAAAGTAGCGGAGACAGGACATCTCCGTGCTTAAGTCCGTTCTTTACTACAAATTCTTCTGACTCCAATTTCCCCATGCGTACTCTATCTTTTGTGTTTTTCAAACTCGCTTCTTTGATATTCCAAGATCCAAAAGAATTCTGTACAATTTTGATTGCAATACTGAATCATATGATTTTGTAAAATCTATGAAAAGATTATGAACTGGTTTATTGTATTCCCCTTTCCTTTCCAAAATTTGACGCAGGGTGGTTATTTCGTCTATATTTGATCTGTTCCTCCGAAAGCCAGCTTGGTAATACCCCACAATTTCATCTGCATATGGTGTAAGCCTGCTTAGCAGAATATTCGAGAAAATTTTGGAACGTACTGGTAATAGCGATATCCCTCTATAATTACTACAATCCATTTTGTCGCCTTTCTTAAAAATTGGGATCAGAATCGACTCCTACCACTCTTCAGGTATCATATCTGAGTTCCACACTTTAGTCATCACTTTGTGAACGACTTCCACCAATTTCTGTCCCAATTTTTAACTAATTCAGCAGTTATGCAAAATGATCCTGGTGTTTTCTGGTTTTTCAATTTGTTGATTGCATCTCTTACTTTCTTTAACGTTGGCTCAGGTATCTGGAGTTCTGCTGTATGTATTTCGTACGCCTGCTCATTTCCTGCTTCCTGGTGTACATTTAATATATGCTCAAAATACGCCCCCCCCCCCCCATTTACTTAATATAGCACTGGGGTCTGTCAGTATTCCTCGGCATCCCCTCGAAGTGCATTTGTCCTGTCCTTGAACCCCTTCCTATACCCATTTATGTCTAGATAAAGTTCCCTAATGTTTTTTTTATTGTTTGTTTCCATTTTTTTTAATTTGATTGTTCAAATAATCCCTCTTCTTTGCCCATAGCCTACGACCAACTTCCCTTCTCATGTTCAAGAACTCCTCTCGTTTTTTGTCTCCCATTCTATCCCAATCTAATCGCACTTTTCTACTTTCCTCTACCAGTTTCTTGCATTCTTCATTAAACCACGGTTTCCTCCTGTTCTTCTTAATTGTACCTATTGTGACCTTCGCTGCCTCTTTGATATTATTCCTCACAGTGATCCACTGATTATTTACATCCTCGTCTTGATCTTCATGTGTCCTGAGAGCATCAAACCTATTTGAAATTTCTATCATGTACCTTCTTCAAAATGTTCATCATTTAGCTTGTCAGTGTCGAACCTAATAAGTTCTGCATTGTGATTCCTTGATGTTGCTGTAGATAGCCGTTGGTGAAATTTGGCAACTACAAGAAAATGATCAGAATCGCACTCTGCTCCCCTGAAAGTCCTAACATTTTCTATACTAGTGTGCCATCTCCGATCTAAAAGAACATGATCAATTTGGTTTCGGGTGTGTCCATCCGGAGAGACACAAGTCGCTTTATGAATGTCCTTCGTTAAAATATGTGCTCTCAACAATCAAGTCTTTTGAAACAGCAAAATTAACCACTCTTGTGCCATTATCATTCGAAATGTTATGCAAACTCTCTTTCCCAATTGTAGGCCGGAATGCTTCCTCCCCTATCTTCGCATTAAAATCACCTATGATTAATTTTGTATCGGACGAGGAGAACTCATCTCACAGTTGATCTAGTTCTTCATAAAAGCCGTCCTTAACAAGCTCTTCAGTGTCCTCAGTTGGTGCGTGTACATTAATTACTACTAGTCTATTCCACCTGCCGGACACCACTGTAACTGATAGTCGGTCACTAATGAACCTTATATCCATGATTGCGTGAAGCACTTTTCTCTGTACTGCGAAACCTGTTCCGAAACTGTCAGCTTCCACAACTCCACAGAAAAATGTATAGTTACCCCTCTTTTTGCTACCCTCCCCCTGCCACCGAGTTTCTTGAATAGCTGTTATGTCTACATCGGATCTATCTAATTCGTCTAATAATGTCTGGAACGTTCCTGGCCTGTTCAAACTTTTAACGTTCCATGTTCCCAACCTGAAAGTTCCTTTCGGCCTGAATCTCTTCAAAGTAGGTTCTGCCCGAAGATCCGAATGGGAACCTAGTTTACCTCCGGAATACTTTACTTCAAAGGGACCAATGCCCATTAATGCTGCTGATTCTTGATGTATAGATTTGATAGTAAGAGAAAAAGAAATAGGGACGGTTCATCACGCCATCGCCTGCTCCCCACCAGCTGTCCGCGACTGCTTATTTTTTGTATTCGCAGCTACCCTTCATATCTGAAGGCCGTATCCCCTATCTGCAACCTGGGGAGGCGCTGTGCTCTGGTAGTAGGGGCCCACGAGACAGACAGTAAAAAGCATAATAAAGTATTTACACTTTTCTGTCCAAATTATTGCGAAAACCCATAAGGACAATGTCCTGCAATCTGAGGATAAATATCAGTGCAAATGTCACATGCTGCACCGTTTTGTCACACACATACATATCACAGTGACACCAACATGGTAATATGAACACATTTTTGGGACAGACTGACGGAGAGTAGTACTTTTGTTTCAATTTCCCCACTGACAACCCAAAGAGCTCGAAGATAAGTATGTTAACCAGGCAGACGCAAGAATATGGAAGCGTCATGTTTTATCTCCACTGACAACCGAGAGTTTGGAGAGCTACAGTCAATACGGTGGGATTGACATAATGTGCAGTGTTTGCATTGGTCCATGTTTGATAGGCTGGGACATTGTATGACACCGGACTTAGTGCCACAGGGAATTATAAAAGTTCATCCAGTGTCATTGATACCATGCCCTCCTTGCTCCGTCCATCGTGGATTATTTTTCTGCTTAGGTAGCAGAAGTCTTCAACGTCCTATACTTCATGATCACTAATCTCGATGTTAATTTTCTAGCGCTTCTCATTTCTGATACTTCTCAATACTTTTGTCTTCCTTCAGTTTAAACTAACTCCAGATTCTGTACTCCATTCCATTCAGTAGATTCGGTAATTCTTCTTCACTTTCACTGGGGATAAGAATGTCATCAGCGAATCCTCTCAGCACGAATTTTAACCCCACTCTTGAACCTTTCTTTTAGTTCGGTCATTCCTTCTTCAATGAATAGATTGGACAGTATGGGCGAAAGACTACATCCCTGTCTTACACCCTTTTTAATCGGAGCACTTCGTTCTTGATTTTCTACTCTTCTTGTTCCCTCTTGGCTCTTGTACGTAACAGTATACTACCCGTCTTACCGTATAGCCTACCCCTACCTTTCTCAGAATCTCGAACATCTTACACGATTTGACACTATCGAACGCTCTTTCCAGGTCGACGAATCCTATGTACATGTCTTGATTTTATCTTTACTCTTGCTTCTTTTATGAACCACAACATCAGAATTGCCACTCTGGAGCGTTTATCTTTCCTAAAGCCAAACTGATCGTCATCTAACAAATCTTCAATTTTCTTTTCCGTTCTTCTGTATACTATTCTTGTAAGCGACTTGAATGCTTGGGCTGTTGACCTGGTAGTGCAGCAAGTCTTGCTCTTGCTATTTTCGGAACTGTGAGGATGACGTTTTTCCGAAAGTCAGATGGTATTTCGCCAGGCTCATATATTACCCGTTCAATATCGTCATATGCTTCTCTACCTCTTCATCTGCAGCTTGTGACATTAGCATGTATAGTTGAACTGTCGTTGACGATGTTGGTTCGCTGTCGATTCTGATGCGAACAACTCTATCACTGAAATGTTCACCGTAACTCACTCTCTGTACTCATAACAAATCCTTTTCTTGTTATACCTGTTGTGGTGACGTGTAGTAAGAGTTGCTTCACGCAGTGGAGAATGGAAAAACAGAGGCACGCCGGCGACCGAGGCGTTGCGAAGTAGGCAGGCACAGATAGCCTTGCTGATAGCAGCAATCCACCAGCAGGCTGACCCAATTACGCACACAGACTGAGCGCCGAGCGAAGCCTGGAGAGTGCTGAGTAAGGGGAAGTGAGGCCAGCACGCTAAGTTACGCTGCAATACACTGCGGGAATAATGACAAAAAGCTACCACCGAGGGTAAACAACGTCCTCCTGCCGGATATAAATAGAGGAGCACAGGCAGCAACAGACAGAAGCCATCAGGAAGCAGTTCGGATCTGAGGACGGACGTTGTCCGTGTCCGAATGTTCAATCTTCGTAGGTGACGATTCCGGAAGTCTGTTCTAGCTCGCAGGAGTCATTCGTTCGCCACCAGATGTCAACTTCAGCTCTGGAGATCGGCCCGAGTTCAGTCGGCACCATTGCTGACTAACTACAGCGAGAAGTTGCAGCAGTACAGGCCGCAACGCGGTCTCGGTCACAGGCACCTCCGGGGACTGATGCCCGGACTTCGAGGCAACCCGGCCCCACGGCGCGCGGTCCGTCCATGACGGGAGCTCGTGGACATCGCGACTGACTTCTCAGTTGCCGGTGCAGCAGGCGTCAGCAGCTGACCTCACGGCGACGCGGCTCCGTGGGCGTGCCCGTACTGCAGCGCCGAGCGGCGTCGAGTTCATCTCAACCACAGGGCATCCTGGCTTCAGCGGAGCACTGGTTCAAATGGTTCAAATGGCTCTGAGCACTATGGGACTCAACTGCTGTGGTCAGCAGTCCCCTAGAACTTAGAACTACTTAAACCTAACTAACCTAAGGACATCACACACATCCATGCCCGAGGCAGGTTTCGAACCTGCGACCGTAGCAGTCACACGGTTCCGGACTGCGCGCCTAGAACCGCGAGACCACCGCGGCCGGCTGGAGCACTGGTGGTCTGAGGCTCTCGAGTGCGATCAGCGGCGCGCGTTGCACGCATTGTCGGAGAATCTACACAGCAGCAGCCAGGCGGAGGGATCCGTAGGGCTGGGCAGCGACGACGAGGGAGAAATTGTAAAGAAAGTTCAATAAATAATTGTAAAACTCAACGCCGTCTCGGCCTTTGGCACAGCCACTGTGTCTGCTGCTAACAAGTGGTGCAGGAGTCGTAACATACCATTCTCTGCTACTACTGATATTACCCCACACTCATCTGACCATAAATCTTTGTTTTCTTTCTATTTCACTTCACCGACCTCCTATGTATCTGAATGGAGCCTTACCACATCCCTTTTCAGGTTTTTTTAGCTTCCCTATCGCTTTAAAAGTACTGATATTTCATGCCCCGACTCGCAGAACGTCATCCCCTCGTCGGTTATTCAGTCTTTTTCTAATGGTACCGTTGTCTTGGCAGCCTCCCTCCCCCCCCCCCCCCCTCCCTCGACATCCGAATGAGGACTATTCCGGGATATTTGGCCAATGGAGAGATCATCACGATGCTTTTCCAGCTACAGGGCACATTTGGTATGGGTACACATCGTGGGTATGTGTATCATGTGTATCAATTCCGGTTACACGATAAATCAGTGAAATCTGAAAGCCGTAAATTCAACTAAATACCTAGGTATTACAATTACGAACAACTTAAATTGGAAGGAACACATAGAAAAATGTTGTGGGGAAGGCTAACCAAAGACTGCGTTTTATTGGCAGGACACTTAGAAAATGTAACAAATCTACTAAGGAGACTGCCTACACTATGCTTGTCCGTCCTCTTTTAGAATACTGCTGCGCTGTGTGGAATCCTTACCGGATAGGACTGACGTGGTATATCGAAAAAGTTCAAAGAAAGGCAGCATGTTTTGTATTATCGCGAAATATGGGAGAGAGTGTCACAGAAATGCTACAAGATTTGGGCTGGAAACCATTAAAGGAAAGGCGTTTTTCGTTGCGACGGAATCTTCTCACGAAATTCCACTCACCAACTTTCTCCTCCGAATGTGAAAATAGTTTGTTGACACCGACCTACATAGGGAGGAAGGGAGGAAATCAGAGCTCGTACGGAAAGATATAGGTGTTCATTCTTTCCGCACGCTATACAAGATCGGAATAATAGAGAATTCTGAAGGTGGTTCGATGAACCCTGTGCCAGGCACTTAAATATGATTTGCGGAGTATCCATGTAGATGTAGATGTAGATGTAGATGTAGACGTGTCTTTAATGCAGTGGTTTCCTTTGCCTTCTGTGTCGTTATGTCGTTGAACATTGCCGGTTCTTACGCCTTCATGGGCAGCTTCCTGCCCCAAGGGCAAGGGAGAGCCCTGAACCTTCATGGGCAGCTTCCTGCTCCAAGGGCAAGGGAGAGCCCTGAACCTTCATGGGCAGCTTCCTGCTCCAAGGGCAAGGGAGAGCCCTGAACCTTCATGGGCAGCTTCCTGCCCCAAGGGCAAGGGAGAGCCCTGAACCTTCATGGGCAGCTTCCTGCTCCAAGGGCAAGGGAGAGCCCTGAACCTTCATGGGCAGCTTCCTGCTCCAAGGGCAAGGGAGAGCCCTGAACCTTCATGGGCAGCTTCCTGCTCCAAGGGCAAGGGAGAGCCCTGAACCTTCATGGGCAGCTTCCTGCCCCAAGGGCAAGGGAGAGCCCTGAACCTTCATGGGCAGCTTCCTGCTCCAAGGGCAAGGGAGAGCCCTGAACCTTCATGGGCAGCTTCCTGCTCCAAGGGCAAGGGAGAGCCCTGAACCTTCATGGGCAGCTTCCTGCTCCAAGGGCAAGGGAGAGCCCTGAACCTTCATGGGCAGCTTCCTGCCCCAAGGGCAAGGGAGAGCCCTGAACCTTCATGGGCAGCTTCCTGCTCCAAGGGCAAGGGAGAGCCCTGAACCTTCATGGGCAGCTTCCTGCCCCAAGGGCAAGGGAGAGCCCTGAACCTTCATGGGCAGCTTCCTGCTCCAAGGGCAAGGGAGAGCCCTGAACCTTCATGGGCAGCTTCCTGCCCCAAGGGCAAGGGAGAGCCCTGAACCTTCATGGGCAGCTTCCTGCTCCAAGGGCAAGGGAGAGCCCTGAACCTTCATGGGCAGCTTCCTGCCCCAAGGGCAAGGGAGAGCCCTGAACCTTCATGGGCAGCTTCCTGCTCCAAGGGCAAGGGAGAGCCCTGAACCTTCATGGGCAGCTTCCTGCTCCAAGGGCAAGGGAGAGCCCTGAACCTTCATGGGCAGCTTCCTGCTCCAAGGGCAAGGGAGAGCCCTGAACCTTCATGGGCAGCTTCCTGCTCCAAGGGCAAGGGAGAGCCCTGAACGTTCATGGGCAGCTTCCTGCCCCAAGGGCAAGGGAGAGCCCTGAACCTTCATGGGCAGCTTCCTGCTCCAAGGGCAAGGGAGAGCCCTGAACCTTCATGGGCAGCTTCCTGCCCCAAGGGCAAGGGAGAGCCCTGAACCTTCATGGGCAGCTTCCTGCTCCAAGGGCAAGGGAGAGCCCTGAACCTTCATGGGCAGCTTCCTGCCCCAAGGGCAAGGGAGAGCCCTGAACCTTCATGGGCAGCTTCCTGCCCCAAGGGCAAGGGAGAGCCCTGAACCTTCATGGGCAGCTTCCTGCCCCAAGGGCAAGGGAGAGCCCTGAACCTTCATGGGCAGCTTCCTGCTCCAAGGGCAAGGGAGAGCCCTGAACCTTCATGGGCAGCTTCCTGCCCCAAGGGCAAGGGAGAGCCCTGAACCTTCATGGGCAGCTTCCTGCTCCAAGGGCAAGGGAGAGCCCTGAACCTTCATGGGCAGCTTCCTGCCCCAAGGGCAAGGGAGAGCCCTGAACCTTCATGGGCAGCTTCCTGCCCCAAGGGCAAGGGAGAGCCCTGAACCTTCATGGGCAGCTTCCTGCTCCAAGGGCAAGGGAGAGCCCTGAACCTTCATGGGCAGCTTCCTGCCCCAAGGGCAAGGGAGAGCCCTGAACCTTCATGGGCAGCTTCCTGCTCCAAGGGCAAGGGAGAGCCCTGAACCTTCATGGGCAGCTTCCTGCCCCAAGGGCAAGGGAGAGCCCTGAACCTTCATGGGCAGCTTCCTGCTCCAAGGGCAAGGGAGAGCCCTGAACCTTCATGGGCAGCTTCCTGCCCCAAGGGCAAGGGAGAGCCCTGAACCTTCATGGGCAGCTTCCTGCCCCAAGGGCAAGGGAGAGCCCTGAACCTTCATGGGCAGCTTCCTGCCCCAAGGGCAAGGGAGAGCCCTGAACCTTCATGGGCAGCTTCCTGCCCCAAGGGCAAGGGAGAGCCCTGAACCTTCATGGGCAGCTTCCTGCCCCAAGGGCAAGGGAGAGCCCTGAACCTTCATGGGCAGCTTCCTGCCCCAAGGGCAAGGGAGAGCCCTGAACCTTCATGGGCAGCTTCCTGCCCCAAGGGCAAGGGAGAGCCCTGAACCTTCATGGGCAGCTTCCTGCCCCAAGGGCAAGGGAGAGCCCTGAACCTTCATGGGCAGCTTCCTGCCCCAAGGGCAAGGGAGAGCCCTGAACCTTCATGGGCAGCTTCCTGCTCCCAAGGGCAAGGGAGAGCCCTGAACCTTCATGGGCAGCTTCCTGCCCCAAGGGCAAGGGAGAGCCCTGAACCTTCATGGGCAGCTTCCTGCCCCAAGGGCAAGGGAGAGCCCTGAACCTTCATGGGCAGCTTCCTGCCCCAAGGGCAAGGGAGAGCCCTGAACCTTCATGGGCAGCTTCCTGTTCCAAGGGCAAGGGAGAGCCCTGAACCTTCATGGGCAGCTTCCTGCTCCAAGGGCAAGGGAGAGCCCTGAACCTTCATGGGCAGCTTCCTGCCCCAAGGGCAAGGGAGAGCCCTGAACCTTCATGGGCAGCTTCCTGCTCCAAGGGCAAGGGAGAGCCCTGAACCTTCATGGGCAGCTTCCTGCCCCAAGGGCAAGGGAGAGCCCTGAACCTTCATGGGCAGCTTCCTGCCCCAAGGGCAAGGGAGAGCCCTGAACCTTCATGGGCAGCTTCCTGCCCCAAGGGCAAGGGAGAGCCCTGAACCTTCATGGGCAGCTTCCTGCCCCAAGGGCAAGGGAGAGCCCTGAACCTTCATGGGCAGCTTCCTGCCCCCAAGGGCAAGGGAGAGCCCTGAACCTTCATGGGCAGCTTCCTGCCCAAGGGCAAGGGAGAGCCCTGAACCTTCATGGGCAGCTTCCTGCCCCAAGGGCAAGGAGAGCCCTGAACCTTCATGGGCAGCTTCCTGCCCCAAGGGCAAGGGAGAGCCCTGAACCTTCATGGGCAGCTTCCTGCCCCAAGGGCAAGGGAGAGCCCTGAACCTTCATGGGCAGCTTCCTGCCCCAAGGGCAAGGGAGAGCCCTGAACCTTCATGGGCAGCTTCCTGCCCCAAGGGCAAGGGAGAGCCCTGAACCTTCATGGGCAGCTTCCTGCCCCAAGGGCAAGGGAGAGCCCTGAACCTTCATGGGCAGCTTCCTGCCCCAAGGGCAAGGGAGAGCCTGAACCTTCATGGGCAGCTTCCTGCTCCAAGGGCAAGGGAGAGCCCTGAACCTTCATGGGCAGCTTCCTGCTCCAAGGGCAAGGGAGAGCCCTGAACCTTCATGGGCAGCTTCCTGCCCCAAGGGCAAGGGAGAGCCCTGAACCTTCATGGGCAGCTTCCTGCCCCAAGGGCAAGGAGAGCCCTGAACCTTCATGGGCAGCTTCCTGCTCCAAGGGCAAGGGAGAGCCCTGAACCTTCATGGGCAGCTTCCTGCCCCAAGGGCAAGGGAGAGCCCTGAACCTTCATGGGCAGCTTCCTGCCCCAAGGGCAAGGGAGAGCCCTGAACCTTCATGGGCAGCTTCCTGCCCCAAGGGCAAGGGAGAGCCCTGAACCTTCATGGGCAGCTTCCTGCTCCAAGGGCAAGGGAGAGCCCTGAACCTTCATGGGCAGCTTCCTGCCCCAAGGGCAAGGGAGAGCCCTGAACCTTCATGGGCAGCTTCCTGCCCCAAGGGCAAGGGAGAGCCCTGAACCTTCATGGGCAGCTCCTGCCCCAAGGGCAAGGGAGAGCCCTGAACCTTCATGGGCAGCTTCCTGCTCCAAGGGCAAGGGACGAGCCCTGAACCTTCATGGGCAGCTTCCTGCCCCAAGGGCAAGGGAGAGCCCTGAACCTTCATGGGCAGCTTCCTGCCCCAAGGGCAAGGGAGAGCCCTGAACCTTCATGGGCAGCTTCCTGCCCCAAGGGCAAGGGAGAGCCCTGAACCTTCATGGGCAGCTTCCTGCCCCAAGGGCAAGGGAGAGCCCTGAACCTTCATGGGCAGCTTCCTGCCCCAAGGGCAAGGGAGAGCCCTGAACCTTCATGGGCAGCTTCCTGCCCCAAGGGCAAGGGAGAGCCCTGAACCTTCATGGGCAGCTTCCTGCTCCAAGGGCAAGGGAGAGCCCTGAACCTTCATGGGCAGCTTCCTGCTCCAAGGGCAAGGGAGAGCCCTGAACCTTCATGGGCAGCTTCCTGCCCCAAGGGCAAGGGAGAGCCCTGAACCTTCATGGGCAGCTTCCTGCCCCAAGGGCAAGGGAGAGCCCTGAACCTTCATGGGCAGCTTCCTGCCCCAAGGGCAAGGGAGAGCCCTGAACCTTCATGGGCAGCTTCCTGCCCCAAGGGCAAGGGAGAGCCCTGAACCTTCATGGGCAGCTTCCTGCTCCAAGGGCAAGGGAGAGCCTGAACCTTCATGGGCAGCTTCCTGCCCCAAGGGCAAGGGAGAGCCCTGAACCTTCATGGGCAGCTTCCCTGCCCCAAGGGCAAGGGAGAGCCCTGAACCTTCATGGGCAGCTTCCTGCTCCAAGGGCAAGGGAGAGCCCTGAACCTTCATGGGCAGCTTCCTGACCCAAGGGCAAGGGAGAGCCCTGAACCTTCATGGGCAGCTTCCTGCCCCAAGGTCAATGGAGAGCCCTGAACCTTCATGGGCAGCTTCCTGCCCCAAGGGCAAGGGAGAGCCCTGAACCTTCATGGGCAGCTTCCTGCTCCAAGGGCAAGGGAGAGCCCTGAACCTTCATGGGCAGCTTCCTGCCCCAAGGGCAAGGGAGAGCCCTGAACCTTCATGGGCAGCTTCCTGCCCAAGGGCAAGGGAGAGCCCTGAACCTTCATGGGCAGCTTCCTGCCCCAAGGGCAAGGGAGAGCCCTGAACCTTCATGGGCAGCTTCCTGCCCCAAGGGCAAGGGAGAGCCCTGAACCTTCATGGGCAGCTTCCTGCTCCAAGGGCAAGGGAGAGCCCTGAACCTTCATGGGCAGCTTCCTGCCCCAAGGGC